>NC_072398.2:175585000-178085000 GCF_028858775.2 Pan troglodytes
TAATTCGGAAATAGAAAACCAAATACCATATGTTCTCACTCATAAATGGAAGCTAAACTCTGGGTATGCAAACGCATACAGAGTGGTATAATGGACTTTAGAGACTCAGAAGGGGGAAGACACAAGGGAGGCAAGGCATAAAAAACTACATATTGGGTACAATGTACACTACTTGGATGATGGGTGCACTAAAATCTCAGACTTCACCACTGTACAATTCATGCATGTAACCAAAAACCACTTGTACCCCAAAAGCTACTGAAATACAAAAAAGATATATATTTCTAAAAAGTGTAACACAGACCTATCAATGTAACAGAATAGGTAAAGTTCACTGAGATAATAGGCAAAGTTCAAACAGCAATAAGCCTTTAAAAACACTACCCCTTTTTAAGTTTTAGTGTGGTAACTAATAATATCCAAAATTATGTGACAAAGATTATTAAAATACTTTCCCCTTCTAACTACATATCTTCTGCTATACAGATTTTCTTCAAATTCTGTGATCAAAAACATTGCAGCAGGATGAATGAAGAAACAGATAGGAGAGGCCGGGTGCAGTGGCTCACACCTATAATCCCAGGAGTTCAAGACCAGCCTGGCCAACATGGTGAAACCCTATCTTTACTAAAAATAAAAAAAAATTAGTCAGGCATGGTGGTGGGCACCTGTAATCCCAGCTACTTGGGAGGTTGGGGCAGGAGAATCACTTGAACCCAGGAGGTGAAGGTTGCAGTGAGCCGAGATCGCACCACTGCACTCCAGCCTGGGTGACAGTGTGAGACTCCGTCTCAAAAAAAAAAGAAAAAGGGAAAGAAACAGAGAGGAGAATCTAGCTGTCTCCTCTTAAACCAGACATATATTTTCAGACATGTGAAACAACATCTCCCTTCTCACTAAATGATTTCTGGTTTGGAAAATGCAGTTGTGTTCTATAAAAAATGAATGTTAACATGTAATGGGTTTAATACTGTTATTTTTAGCAAATTAACAAATAAATATTTTTAAATTTTCAAAAAAAGATTTATTGCTGACTCCTCATCAGAAACAATGGAGGCAAGAAGACAATGGACCAACATTTTAAAGTACTAAATGAAAAAAATCTATCAAACACACAATTCTATATTGATCAACAATATTCCTCAAACTCTAGGATTAAATAAAGACTTTTTTTAATCAACTCAAGCTGAGAGAGTTTGATGTCAGCAAACCTGCACTGCAGAAAGTGATAAAGGATGTTTTTAGGCTGAAAAGCATTAATATTGCCTGGATACTCTGGTCTAAAAGCAAGAAAAAACAGCACAAAAAAAAATTTTGTAAGAGGTTAAACATAAAAGATTTTTTTCATAATTTTCTTAAAAGACAACTGAACATTTAAAGCAAAAGTAAGAACATTGTAAGGCAGAGTCTGTAGCTTATGCAGAAATAAAAAGTATGACATCAAAAACATAAAGTATGAGATGTTGATTAACAGAATTATACTGCTATTCCATCTGTGAAGTGGGAAATAAGTGTCAGGTGTGAATTAAGAAATGAAAAGTGTGAAAAGTCAGAAGAACAAAGCAGTATAATATTAAGTGTAAATATATTTAATTTGTTAAGTTAAAGATGCATATTGTTAGCCATAGAGCAACCAGTAAAAAGTAATAGAAAGAAGTACAGATGGGAAGCTAATTGAGGATATAAAATGGAACTCCAGAAATATATATAATTAGGAAAGGAAAGGATAATTAAAGGAATAAAACCCAGAAGAAATGAATGAAAACAAATACCAAGGTAGTAGACTTAAACCCAAGCATATTAATAATCTTATTAAATGTAAAGAGACTAAAACTCCCCAATGAAATTAAAAAAAAAGGAGAATGACAAACTAGATAAAAAAGCAAAATTTAAGAATATTCTGTCTAAACGGATGTACTTTACATTTCAAAACACAAATATGTTAACAGTGAAAGGATAGAAAAAAGATATGTTATCTATCATTACAGACTGAATTGTGTTTCCCCAAAATTCATATGCTGAACCCCAAATTGCTAATGTGACTGGCTGTATTTGAAGATAGAGCCTTTAGGGAGACAATTCAGGTTAAATGAGGTCATAAGGGGAGGACCCTAATGGAATACGATTAATGTCCTTAACAATAAGAGGAAGAGGTATCAAAAATCTCTCTCAGAGAAGACGTCAAGTGAGGACCCAGCAAGAGGGCAGCTGTCTACAAACAGAAAGAGAGACCTGGCCAGAAACCAACCCTGATGGCACCTTGATCTTGACCTCCAGACTGTGAGAAAGTAGCTTTCTGGCTGGGCCTGTGGCTCACGCCTGTAATCCCAGCACTTTAGGAGGCTGAGGCAGGCAGATCACCTGAGGTCAGGAGTTCAAGACCAGCCTGGCCAACATGGTGAAACCTGTCTCCACTAAAAATACAAAAAAAATTAGCTGGGTGTGGTGGTGCGCACCTATAATCCCAGCTACTCAGGAGGCTGAGGCAGGAGAATCACTTGAACCCAGGAGGTGCAGACTGCAGTGAGCCAAGATCATGCCACTGCACTCCAGCCTGGCAACAGAGTGAGACTCACTCTACAAAAATAAAAAGAAAGTAACTTTCTGTTGTTTAAGCCACCCAGTCTATGGTACTTTGCTATGGCAGCTCTAGCTGACTAAGACATTATACACAGAATAAACATAATAAAGGTGGAGTTGATATATTGACATCAAGATATTTGCTGTTTGTGCTGTGTGATCCCATTGAGTGACAAGTGTTGAATGAAACCTCCTACATTCATGAAAGCTTTGTGCAAGTGTGCTTCCTTTCAAGAAAGGGAGTGGGTTTCATGCCTAGTTCTAGACATTGCAGAATACAGAGAGCATATGCTAACATAGAGACAAAAAGCAGAGATGACTGTGAAAACCTCAGCACCTTTGAGAATTTGCAGAGCCTCAAAGAGGATATTAAATGCCCACAGAACATGAAATAGTGGTTTAACCTGCTATCTTGGGATGTTGGAAACTCCAGATGATATCTGGGTTTAATAATTTTTTAAAGCATCATAATAATATTGATGATGGTGAAGAGGAGGAGGAGGAGGATAGAAAAAAGTCTAGGTCTCTTATTTCCAAGTTCAGGGCACTTTTCAGTAACACATAGCACTTTCTGCTTTCGAGAAGCAAACTGCATAATGGATATTATGATTAAATAACGCAGAAGTTCAGGCTACTGAAGCAATCACAAAGGCTTCTTAGAGGAGGAAACCTTTTTTTTTTTTTAATTTGTCTCATTTTATTTCTTGGTAATTACTAAACCATAATTGGGAGGTGTTAGAATTTTGAGGACAAGGTTTGAGAAGTGTTATCCCATATAAGCTACTATTTAAAATTATTAAAATCTCAAGGAGGAAACTTTCACATTAGACCATAGAAAGGGTACAGTTAGAAAATCCGGAGACAGACTGAGCAGGATATGGCACTTCTATGAAGGGTCACCATGGACATTCATGAGTGATGTGTCCTGTGTGGCCTGAGGGCTCATTCCAACAAATGAGCACCACTGTCGGGATACTGGGGCCTTCTGGCCAAAAAGAAATTGACACCTTTATTCTGGCCTTTGGTTTTAATCCTTTCCTATACAGAAAGAAAAAACTACTTAATCAGGGATAATAAAACCCACCTCAGAGAGTTGGGTGACATAATCAAGTGATCCTTTTAAAATATAAGGAGCAATCTCATCACTTATCTGTTCAAAATTCTCAAAGGCAGAAAAGAGCCCTGAGACGAGAGAGGAGGAGAGGAGTTAAGGTGAAGGGTGGAATTCAGGCCAAGGTTTCACAGGCAGAGTTTCCTGCTGGGAGAGGAACAAGAATGCTTCTTGAGAAAGGTAAAAACAGGAAGATTTTTCTAAAATAAAAATCTGGTTAACTCAAAAAAAACAAAATAATAATTAAAAAAAAAAAACCTTCACTAGCTTCCCATCTCAGCCTCCCCGTTTCAACCCCATTCCACCCACCGAGTTCTTTTCCTCTCTGCCCACCTTCCCTCCCCTCTGCTGCAGCCATGGGCTCCCTGATGTTCTCCAGCACTTCGTGCACACTCCCAGTCAAGGCCTTTGCACTTGCCCTTCTGACTCCCTGCAAAGCCTTGCCCCAAATGCAGACACTTGCCCTCACCCCCTTCACATCTTTGCTTACTGTTCCCCTCAGTGAGGCCATATATGTAAAATCACACCTCCTGCATACAGGCCCTATCTCCTTCCATGCTTTATTTTTTCTACAGCACTCATTACCTTCTAATGTACTATAAAAATTACTTATTTATTTTTTTATCTCCAGTACCCCTTGTTAGATATAAATGCAGGGGCATCAAATTTTGTCCATTTTGTTCATTGCTGTATCCCAGTGACTAGAACAGTGCTTGGCAAGCAGAAGGTACTCAATAAGTTAGAAAGAAAGAGAGGAAGGGAGGGAGGGGGGAAGAGGGGAGGAAGGGAGGAAGGAAGGAAGGAAGGAAGGGAGGGAGGGAGGGAGGGAGGGAGAGGGGAGGGGGGAAGAGGGGAGGAAGGGAGGGAGGGAGAGGGGGGAAGAGGGGAGGAAGGGAGGAAGGAAGGAAAGAAGGAAGGGAGGGAGGGAGGGAGGGGGGAGGAGGGGAGGAAGGGAGGGAGGAAGGAAGGGAGGGAGGGAGGCAGGGAGGGGGAGGAGGGGAGGGAGGAAGGAAGGAGGGAGGGGAGGGGAGGGGAGGGAAAGAAGAAGGAAGGAAAGAGGGAGGGAGGTAGGAAGCAAAAGAGGGAGAGAGACATAAGTCATTTTCACAGTTCCTGGCAAGTAGAAAGTCTTTAGTAAATGGCAGCTTTTATTACTAGATAGGGAAAACAAAGCCTAGAAAGAAGAAAACATGACTTGGTCAAAGCCCACAGCAAGTTGTTGATGGGGCCAGCAGCAGGCCCCAGGTTCCCTAACTTGCGGCACATAGCAGGCCCTCAATAAATAGTCACCATTTTTATTATTTTACTCCTTGGCAAAATACATATGTGGTAAACACTTGCATTCATTTCAGGTTTAACACTTTGCCTTCCTATTATGTGTCCAGCACTTTCACATTCAATATGCATAATAGTTATTGGAGGTGAGAATGTTTCTTTAATTGTAATCATGAGAACCCTGTGCTCAGAGAGGTCAAGTGACCTCCCAAGGTCACACAGCTGGTAAGTGGTGGAGTCAGAATTCATCTCCAGACCTGTGATTTCAAGTCCAGTGGTCTTTTCCTCATAATACAGAAGAGGGGTGTGGCAAAAGGTGCCAACAGCTTTGGAATGAAATCCTTCACACCCTCCCAAATGCAAACCTCCCTCCACTTAGCCTCAGGCAGGTTTTCATCTCTGCCTTGACCTTGAGAGAAACCTGCTGGCACTGTGGCGTCTGCCTTTGAAAGTCAGCTGCCTGTTTTTCAGACTCATAAATTGCCTGTAAGAAGTGTTTCATTATTCTGTCCAGGAGACATCAAATACCTGAGCTGTATTTCATGAAAGTTCCCCTTCAGACGCAGGCCACAGGGTAGGTAGCATTTCTGTCTCCAGGAAACCCCTGAAATCCACCTTTTGGATTATTCCGCTTGAGACAAATTAGAAGTGAAAGCGGCTGCCTGCACTCTTTCATGTTCAAGGGGAGCCGGGTGGTGTGGGCTGCCAGGCACCAAAGAATTCTTTATTCTTCCGTCACAGGGGAAATTGAGGAAAGAAAGTAAACACCGCACTTTCCACTCCTACATCAGTCATGGGGGCACCAAGTGGAAGCCCAAAAAGTGTCATTCCAAGGCAGAAAGCTACTGAAAGGGCTGGGACTGTCACACCCAGAGCTGGCCTCCGTCAAAACTATACATTTGATGGAGATAAGTGTTGTCCTGTAATGATCTGAAAGTCAGGAGTCCTCAATGCAAAACCCAGCTTAGCCATTACATGGCTATGTGTCTTTAAGCAACTCACTGCCCCTCTCTACACAGTGACCAGGTGACCTGTCACTAAAATCCTTACTAGTTCCATCATGCTGTGGCTTTTGCATTGACCAATACACTCAAGTCACTCAAACTAGTAACATATTCACTATATAAATGAAAAACGAATGAATATAAAGCCAATTGCTAAGCTTGATAAGCCAAAAGCTTCTCAAGTCTATCAGTTGACTTTTCACTTTGACACCAAACCTTTCTTGATCCCTAGTGTATGTCAAGCAAACACCATTCTCCTCAGGTGTTTACAGTCATGCACCATATACTGATGTTTTGGTCAATGACGGACAGCATATACACAAATGGTCCCACAAGATTACAATACTGTATTTTTACTGTGCCTTTTCTATATTTAGGTACAGAAATGCTTACCATGGTGTTATAACTGCCTACAGCATTCAGCACAGTACCATGCTGTCCAGGTTTGTAGCCTAGGAGCACTAGGCTATACCACATAGGCTAGGTGTGTAGTAGGCCTCACCATCTAGCTTTGTGTAAGCACAGTCTATGATGTTCGCACTGCCATGAAGTTGCCTAAGGAAGCATGGCTCAGAGCACATTCCTGCCATTAAGTGATACATAACCGTATATGTTCGTTGCCTTCCCTAAGGAAGTGGTGAAGCCAGCACAGACAGAGATTATGAGAGAAGATCCTCGGTGCTGCCCTGACAATGCCAGCAACAGTCCTGGAGGGAGGGCAGCTAACATCGATGAAAGGCATTCTCTCTGCCGGGCACATATATGTTACTGTACTAATATCTCGGACTAACCCTAGCAGGTGTGTATCGTTATTCCTACTCTAAAGTAGGGAAACTGGGACCTGAGATGATACAGCTCTTAAATGATGATGCTGGATTCAAATTCAGTTCCATTTTTCCAGGCTCTACTTGCTTCACGCTTGGCCAGGCCTCCTATAATACTAGGGGGAAGCCAGAGGCTCTAAAAGAGCACCACTACCTCCAGCTGAGGGGTCTGGGGAGGCTTCCTGGGAGAGAAGGTGTTTCTGAAGTGGGCCTGAAGCCAGTCAGGATTTGGACATTCGATCCCACCACATTTTCACACACGTGTGGACACACACACACTCACACTCACAAACACACATGTGCACACTCACACACAAATACACATACACACACATGCACACACAAGCATACACTCACAAACACACGTGCACACACTCACACATGAGCACACTCACACCCACTCTCTCACACACTCACTCACACACACTCTCACACATTTCTGTGTGGACTCAGGGTGGCCCACAGCCACTGACCGGGCTGGAAGAATGTGTGTATACACTTGAAAGAGAGCTGTTATTTTAGTGCTGGCGACACTCCAGCCATGAAAGTGGGGGGTCCCAGCACAGTTATTATTTCTTTTTCCACCAGCAGAAAACATTTGTCCAGTGAAAATTATATTCACTAAGAGATCAGCAGCATACCTGCCGGGAGCCCCCAGTCCTCCCCTCCCAGCCTTCCTGTCAGCAGAAGCACGGCCAGTGCTCGAGTGGGGTAGACTGTGCATCTGCAGGCTCTCGGCCGCCTGTGCTGGCAAGAAAGAGTGTGTCCTCTGACAGGATACCCTAAGAACTACTAAATGGAGCTCAGGACTCTCATAAACAGAACTTGAACTCCACCTAAACAGTCTCTAGGTCACCCTTAGCTGGCACTTACTCGTAAGTCACCTAAACAGAATGCCACCCTCATTTGACAGAATTCAAAACATGGTAGGAGGAAAGATGGGTAGAGAGGAATAAATTTTCAAAGTCCCTAATATGTCCCAGCGCTGTGAAAGGTGCCCCTCTTTCTCTCTTTACCTCCAACAGACCACCCTGGCACTGGGGCCCTCTGCATACTCGCCTTCTACTTTTTGGTGCCTACCGGAGATCAGAGAGGCGGCATGTTGTGCTGGACACAGCTCTGGTTTTGGAGTACTGAACCCAAGATCATGCAGGTAAACAGGCAGGACTGAGACAGGATGCAGAGAGTGGGACTGCAAGGTATTTCTCCCTTACATCCTCACCCATAGTACTTCCATACAGCAAGTAGTTCTGGTTGACTGTGATGTTAAGAATATTTATAGGTGCAGTGAAAAGATCAGCAGCATTAGATTGGGAAAGGCTTTGAAAGCCAGGATAATGAATTTGAGCTTAATTCAGAAAGCACTAGGGAGCCACTGAAGGTTCTTCAGAGGGAGGGCTTATCAGGTTTGCATGTTGGAGATACAAATATGATCCATTATAAAGGATACACACATAGAATCTGTAACACATAAAATCATTTTCAACTCTGGATTCCACATGGGTGCTAGTTTACAGAGAGGTCCCCCCAGAGACCAACCTGATCAGCAGACATTGTGAATCATCCTTGTGAGAACTGGGAACAGGCAGCAGCCGGCCCACAGGTACAGCCGATGGAGGCTGAAAGGACTGAGCATGTACAAATTTGGGAAATACCCATGCCATGCCCCTCTCCCAGAAGCAGGGCCCATATCTAGTCCTGGAACAGATTTCCCTGAGAAAAGGAAAGAAAGGCACCTGGCCCCTAGCATGAGCATGGCTCATGACCTGGAGCAGCAACTTATGTCCCCTCTGGGACCCGTTTCACTCTTGTGTGGACCAGGCAGTCTGGACATAAGTCATATTTGATCAGGTGCTCCTTATAAGAATAAGCAGGAGTCACGCCCCTGCTCTGTGCCAGGCTTTATGTTAACTAAGTAATACCATCTCTCTTGTCCCTGGCTTTCACAGACTGGGATTTCCTATGGGGCAGGACCCACGTCTGATGTATCTTCACGACCTCAGTGCACTAGACGTGGGCTCTGGAGTTATACTCTGAGTTCAAGTCCAAGCTCCCCCAGTCACTAGCCATGTGACTTTGGGCAAGTGACTTTACACTGTAGTCCCTCACTTTGTCTCTAAAATAGTAATAATAATTGCCTAATTGTAGGGTGGTTGAGAGCAAATGACTTAAACCTTAAGGTACTTAGGGAAGATCAAGGCCGGGCACATGGTCAACAGCTGATAAATGTTAGCTATTGGTAAGATGAATTAGAGCCATGTGTCAAGAGAGCTACTCTAAAGGACCAGTGAGAGTGCTGTGCAACCTTGGAAGGGGGCAGGAGGGAAGGTCTAGGGCCATCTTACAGGAGTGGAGGCATTCAATCCAGCAGAGCTCAAAGGCTGAAGTGTGCTTGAAGCCCAAGAGAGTGGGACAGTGGAGGGCAGTGCATGGGGAAAGATAGATGGGTCCCAGGTTGTGGACGACATCACAAACGGACTAAGGATTTAGACTTCATCCAGAGGCAATGGGATCCGTCCAAGCGTTTTCAGTAGGGACTAACCTGATCAGACTTAGAGAGGGGACTCTAGAGCAGAAAAAGAATGGCCTAGAAGGGACATCACAGTGGCAGTTAGACCAGACCCACCAGGAGAGAGTTAACAAGGCTGGCTGGGGCAATAATGAAGAGGAAGGAAGGAGAGGAGTCTCCATGGCCCACGGACAGATCTCAGTGAGGAGGGAGGAGGAGTTCACGGGGTCTCTCAGCTCCCTTCAGCTCTGACATTCTGGGATTGTAGATTTCCTCCAAGACCCTCCACGTGGCCACAGCTGGGCAGCATGCACACTTTGAGGATCTTATTCCAGCTCCTTGGAGCTCATGGAGCAAAAAGCTTCCCTGGGGGGAGTTTGGAAGTCTCTTCATTGGCTGTGCTGTTTCCTCCCATCTCTCTCCAAAAAGTCAGGGGAATTATAATCAAAGCTAGAGCCAGGCCTGGTCAGGGACAAGGAGGGGCGGAGGCCATTCTCTAAATCCAAGGGGATCTGCATCCCCACCAGCTAGCTTCATGCTCTCAGCTTCCATCAATCACACTCATGGCCTCCATCCCAACTGCGTGCAGCAATCTCTGCTGTAAACACTGTTTGTTGCTCCAAGAGGTTCATCATACTTGGAGAGGCTCTGCCACAAAGCATGCTGGGACCTTGATGAGGTTGGACCAAGGGAGGATGAGGCAGCAGACTTAGGAATGGGTGATAAACAAGTAAGAGATGCTGTCCCTTCTGGAGAAAGTGTGCCAAAGGAAGAAAGCGGAAGGGAGTTAGTATTTATTGAGGGCCTTCTCCTGGCTGGGTGCTTTGTAGGTATCCTCTCAATCCGTCATATCAACAACCCAGCAAGGGAGCTTTTGTTATTATCATTTTGCCAATGATAACATTGAAAATTAGAATGTTAAGTGATTGCCTAATTTCTACAGGGATTAAATGGCATGAGCGGATTCTGACCCAAATTCATTAGCCTCCAAAACCTGTGCATTCATTTATTTATTTGTTCATCCAACAAAAATATTTCATGGGCCTACTATGTGCCAGGCACTGTATCAGAGACCAGAGATCCAAGACACATACATTTCTCAGCCATTTCATGGGAGAGACAAACAATATCAAGTTAATAAATGAACAAGATAACTCCAGGTGGTGATACATTGTGAAGCATATAAAATAAGGTGAGCCGATCTAGAGCCAGGTTGTTCAAATGCGGCCTAGATTCCAAATCTTGCCCATGGTCTGTCTTTGTGTGGAAGTGAAAGCTAAGAATGGTTTTTATATGTTTAAAGGGTTGTAAAACAAACAAAAGAAAATATGCAAGAGAGATAGTATATGTCTCACAAAGTCTAAAATATTTACTATCTGAGCAGACAAAGTTGTCAGCCCCTAGTTAAGAGACTGAAGGGGCATCCTTGGTAGTGGATGGTGGAGAGGAAGGACAGGAGGCTCCCAGGCCCACTGACAGGCCTTGGTGAGGAAGGAGGGCAAAGGGGGATTGGGAGGGTTACAGAGTCTTTCAGGGAAGGGACTCTAGGTGGAGGTGATTTTGAACTGAGACCTAATGATGGAAAAGAACCACCAGCTGAAGAGACCCAGAGAATGAAAATTCCAGGTAGAAGGAACAGCAAATGAATGTGCAAAGGCTTTGAGGTAGAAACAAGCTTAGCATGTTCAAGAAACAAAAAGAAGACCAATGTCCCTCGAGTGCAGGAAACAAGAGGGAAAGTGCTGCCAGCTGAGCTCAGGGGCAAGCAGGAAGCAGGTGACATAAGACTTTCTGGGCCAAGACGAGGAGTGTCCTTTCCACTAGGCCCTGCCCTGTGGTGTGGCAAAATCAAATGAGAATCTAGTGGATGTCAGTCTGGCTGGGGTGTCAGTATGTCAGTATCACAGTCTAGTGGTTCAAGGACAGTCATCAGAATCTGGGTGCAAGAGACACTTGAGTCAAACAGGTGGTAGCACCAACTCCCAGATGATGTGGTCATTTAGCTTAGGGCCGTCCCCAGTGGTCAGAGGGTACCAGGAAGATGCTCCAGGATGAACAGGGTTTCAGGAGCTTGGCAGGCTGTCAGGACTCTTGCCAAACGAACTGGGATTCAAGGTAGGGCTTGAGCTCCAACAGGAAATGGAGAAATAAATATGACAAACCACGAATGACAGATGATGTGATGGAGGTGATGGTTAAATACAGAGACTTCCTGAGCTTTTGGCTACCCTGGCCTTACCGCTCCACATCAAGCCCTGGGACCATGCCACATATACTGGCCTCCTGCCCACCGTGTATGACCTATTCTGGTCAGGCAAGACTCAGGAAATGAGTGGGGCCAATCCAGGGAGAGGAGAGCAACAGCGACTCCTCCTGGAAGGAGCTGGAGAGGTAGATGCTGGTAAAACTGCAGAAAGCGAGTTTACATGGCTAATCACTGCTGCATCCGTGGTATGGCCATCTGTGCAAGCACGCTACAGGGGACTTATCCACTTTCACAGGTAAATTCCCATATGATCTGCTTGCCCAATTCCTGGCCATGGGGAGGGAGAGGAGAGAATCATCCGTGTGGATCGACTGTAACATTTTGTACTTTGGCGACCACTTAGTTTAAAATGCCTGTTCTCCTAAGCGTGTCCCCAGGCAAAATGTGTGCTGTAATTTGATTTTTTAAAAACAACTTTTATTGTTTTTTTTCTTATTATAAGAGCAACACATGTTCCTTTCAGGAAAATCAGAAAATATAGAGAAACCAAAAGGAAGAAAATAAAAAACATTCATCCATCCACCCAGAGACAGTCATTGTTAATGCCTTGATGTTACTTTCCAAGCTTTTCTTTGTGCATACATAGTTTATTACACAAATGTAACCCAAATATCCTCTGGGTCTCACCGATTGTGGGCTCACCTGAGGTACGATTAATGGTTACACTGCTGACTTGATGGCTTCTAGCTGCCTGTTATCAGGTTCCCAACCACTTGTCAAAGGCCTTCCCCCACATCCCTGGACATCTTTAGGGGGCTCCACGCACTCTCCGATGCCAGTCCATGCCTTGCCTGGGCCTCTGTTCCTGCTCACCTGCAAGTTGCCCTTTTTGCTGCCCCCATTTGCCCCTCCCAGCTGGCCTGGGAGGTATAAATTGGGATTAAGCACCTACTAGATGTGACATGCATGACAGTGTGAGCCACACTGTACTAAATCTTGAAAGGGGGCACAAAATTAATATGGTTTGTGCCCTGAAGGGACTCACAGTCTAATGAGAGACAGGCACAGACAGAGATGACCTTGATGTGAGACAGGGCATGTGCTCCTTGTCATAAGTGGCCACAGGGAGTGTGCTTGGGGCATACGATGCTGGGTTCCAGGAAGGAGGAGGTAGTGTTTTTCATGGGCCTGCAGGATGGCTGGGATCGTATTCAGGAGGTAGGAGAGAGACAGACAAGTAAGCCAGGAGAAGAGTCAGGCTGTGGGTATGGGAGCTGGGAGGTGAGGGCCTGAGGAAAACACGCAGGGGCCTAATTGTGTAGAACAGAGAGAGTGAAAGGAGAGAGTGGTGAGAAACAAATATAGAAAAATACACTGGGACCAGGTCACAAAGCAAATCAGGGCCACTGATGAGATCACGGTCAGGAGAGGCAGAATGGAAAATTCAAGAGGAAAACTCCGTTTTAAGAGTATAGTCCTTAAATAATTTTTCTTGAAAATCAGTTTCCACTAACTCATTATCCTTATGCCAAATATTATCATATGAGCATAGAAAATTACACTAAATACATTTTTATGATCCTAAAGTTGACGACATTGATTTTGATCTGCAATGAATATTTAAAAATAAAATTCTATACTTTCAATCTACCCAATATTTCTGTGGTCATTTTTCCTCATTTAGATAGAAAAGTCATGACTATTCAATGTGTATGTCTAGGTGAGGTGTACTCTTGGCATTTCAGGACACACCCTTCCTTATTACTGTCCCTCCTTGGAGCCTCTGCACCTGCTATACCCACTGCCTGGAATGGTTTTTCCTCTCCCACTGCCTCTTTCATATTTTCATATTTTCCTCTTCCACTTCCATCTTTCATATTTCAGCTTGAACATCACTTTCTTTGACTCTCCAGTTCTCGGTTAGGTCTCCCTATCTACATTCTTGGGGTGGTCAGTCTTTTTTATTAACACTTAAAAAATTAAATAATTTAAGGGTACACTCAGATGTGAGGGTGATCTGGCTGTGACATCTGTCACCCCATTGATTGCCAGAGATGACTTGGTTGACCTGGCTGGCTAGGCGGGTGTCCCCTTCCTCCCTCACCGCTCCATGTGAATCCCTCCCAAAGCTGTGCGCTCGGTCAAAGAGAACGACCATCTCCGGCAGAGAAGGACCAGGCTTTGGTCAAGGATATATGAGTAGCTGCACTCCCCTGCTAGAATCTCCAAACTTAATGGTACACTCATGCACACATGTTTAAATTCAAGCAATCAAGGCCTACATCTCCCACTTAAATGGAAGCTCAATGAGGGCAGGAGCTTTTTGTGTCCGAACTGTTTTTGCATGTAGAGACAATCAGTAGGCATTTCTCAAGTGAATGAATGTCACTCCCTTTCCAATTATGATTCCAAGAAGTTTTTAATAATTCCAAGATTTAAAAAAAAAATGTGTTTTCTCAAAACAACTATCAGGTAAATTTTTACATCATCCCTTCACTTTTATTTGTATTTGATTTTTCCTAGTCTCCTTACTTCTAGAAAGAATTTAAAGGAAATTTATGTACAAGACAACAGACCTGAGAAGCTTTAAAATTTAAGAGGACCTATATTTGATGTACAAAGTGATTTAAATCCATGACCTCTACCTAGACTGCCTGGGCAGGGCTAAAGCCCAGAAGATTCCTTTTCCCTATACTATTTGCAAATGTGCTTCTTCTTTTGGGTAGGCCTTCTGAGTAGTTCATCTTAAAGCTACATGAGGAACGGACCAGGGCTTCATTAACACCAGGTGCAGTGTATAAAAGCATGCTATCAGTTCAAATCTTTGGGATTAATTATTGCCTCAAAAGCCTTGTGAAGGGTTTATTATCCCCAATTAGATGAAGAAACTTAGGCCCAGAAAAGTGAATGACTTTGCCCAAATCACAAACTGAAGAAATGGAACAAAAGTGAGCTTTTCTGGGGAACTAAGACTAGATGCTTACTGCTCTCTGCTGCCTCCTATTGGTGTGGAGAAGAAAGAGCAAGCCCCTCTGGGTTTGCTCCAGAAACGAGCCCTGTTTTCCCATAGTGGGCGAGGGGCACCGGGCATCCTGGCACGCGTCCCCTGCCAGCTCCCCTTGCCTCCCTCCCCACCAGATCCTCAGGATCCCTAATTGCTCCAGTTTATGGGCTAATAACCAGAATCCAAGAATTGGAGCAGTGGGTTTCAGGGCCAGCAGGGCCAGCAGTGCCAGGCTCGCTGGACACGCTGCGTGGCCTCTTCCTTTCAGCCCAGTGCCTTGTCACCTGCCCTCTGAGTTCTAGGTGCAGCACTGGGAGAGGACCAGAGATAGGCAGAGCTCAGCACTAATCCACATGTGTGTCCACAAAAGGGCCTCACTCCTGCACAATAGAGCCTGTTTCCTTCTCTTAGACAGAAGCGGGATAATAGTGGCTTCACTATGACATTGTGAAATTGAAACAAAATTCTAAGTTAGGTACTCAGAAAATGTCCACGTCCCTCGTTTCCCTTTCTGTTTTTGCTGGCAGTGTCGGCAATGACTGAAATATTGATTGCTCTCCTGCCCTGCTCCTAGGCAAGGGCCTTAGGGCTGATTTTCTGGCGGCGAAGTCACTGGACGCAGAGCCAGGAGGATGAGTAACTGCCTCTCTCCTGCTGAACTTCATCTTCTACAGGTGTCTGAGGCAGACGCAGCTCAGGCTCCTTGGCCCAACCCGGAATCAGGCCCTCACACCCAGCATGTGCTATGAGCTAACAAAGCAATCACAGCCAATCGTGGCTATAAATCCCCGGTGTTTATAAAGTCTTTGTGTATCTCTAAACTCAAATAACCCCAAGTCCCATGGGACTAGAGAAAACAAGCTACAATTGTTGTTTACCCATCAAAAGCGCATTCTTCAGAGGAATGAGGAGGCCAGGGCACAGATGTTGCTCAGTAAAGAACCCAGTGGCAACTGGGGAATGGTTGCAATGGTGAAAAAAATCTGATCAAACAATGCTTTTACGTGGGATGAAGGAGAGAGCAGGGCTTGAAACAAAGAAATCAGCCTGGATGGCACTAAAGCCCAGAAGATTCCTTTTCTCTGTACTATTTGCAGATGTGCTTCTTCTTTGGGGTGGGCATTCCAAGTGGTTCCCCTTAAAGCTACATGAAGAAGGGCCAGAGCTTCGTTAACACCAGATTCAGTGAGTTATAAAAGCATGCTATCAGTTCAAATCTTTGGGATTAATTGTTCTTTTGGTGAAGATGGAGAGAAACAAGTTTGTTTTCCAACCAAGAGATGGGGCCAACATGGCAAGGATAGGAGCAGTCTGGGGTTCAGAGAGCTCACCCCAAGCACCCTAGTTATCAGTTCTAAGGCAACAAGCCAACTCAGAGACAGCCTCCCCAGGTAGGTAGAGAGTGCTGAGTCCTGCTGGTGCTACGTAAGCTTGGCTCAGGGCCTGTTGGGGTGAAATTCTAGGGCACTGGAGTGGGTGGGGATGTCAGAGAGGAAGTGTACTTTGAGAGAACATCTGGTGACAAGATCAACCCCTTCATGAGTAAACTGAGGCCAAGAGCAGAGAAGAATAACGGCCAATCTTGCCATTCATTTGATTCATATTACTCAAAATGAATGGACAATTGCAGGCCTCTTGAATTTCAGTGCAGTGCCATTTGTTCTGAGCTCTTTACTCATAAGAATAGAATTTAAGGGTTGTCAGGGCCTGAATCTAATTCTGTGATGATAAAAGTGTGAGCTGTATGATGCCAAATTGCCTGCTACCCACTCATGTAGTTGGAGTTAGTATGTATCTACAGGTTTGTTTCTTCCCAAAAGGCTTTCCCAAACTCCTTCTGCTGAGCATGCATAACTCCTTGGTTTTCTTTTAAGAGAAAGAATGCACTGCTCCATTCCATGAAATCTAAGTGGGGCTGTTAGTCAGTCTTCTACCCGCTTAGCCACAAGATTGAGGTCATGTGACCTGAGTCTAGCCAATCAAAATATTCTCTCCTGGCCACAGTGATTGGCTTGGATATGGGCAAGGCCAAACATAGCCAAACCTAGCCAATCAGAAACCACTCCAGGACTTGTCTACTAAAGTTAGCTGGGAGGCCAAGCTTAATAATCTTCATAATCTGAGAAGCCTTTGCTTCAAAACGAGATGTTTCAGTAGTTGAACTATCAACTACAAACCTAGAATGACTTTACAGCTGCCTGCCACCATATCTCACATTTGAAGAACCTGTTTATGTGAAAGCCTAGAAGAGAAAGGAAGGAATTGAACCTCCCAAAACTGGGTTCAAGCCAACTTCGTAACTACGATGACTTTCTCAGTTAAGAGTTACTATAGTAAAATAATTATATAACTTTGCCAAAGTTAATTTACAGGTTAGAACCCTTTCTATCTTCAGGGCATATCCATTTCAATTAGGCTTCCAAGATGCTACGTCACCTATCACAGAACTCCTTCACTTTCATGACCACACCCTAATAATTGTTTTTTTAATGAGCTCATTAGTACTTTACATTATCTCCCTGATATTAACAACTAAAACTCACACAAACACAATGGTATGAACTATTTTACCTGCCATTATCTTAATTTTAATTGCTCTTTCATCATTATGTATATTATATATAATAGATGAAATTATAACCCCTCCCTTACCATCGAAACTATAGAACACCAATGATACTGCAGCTATGAATACACAGTTTATGAAGACCTAAAGTTTGATTCCTACGTAATTCCTACAACAGACTTAAAACCAGGAGAACTGTGGCTACTTGAAGTTGATAATCAAGTAATCCTCCCCATAGAAATATCAATTCGCATCAATTGCATCAGAAGATGTTCTATATTCATGAGCTGTGTACCATCATTAGGCCTAAAGCCAGATGCAATCCCAGGACTTTTAAACCAAGCAACGTTGACATCTACACGGCCGGGTCTTTACCACAATCAATCCCCAGAAATCTGCAGATCTAATCACAGCTTCATGCCCATTGTTCTTGAACTGGTACCTCTAAAATGCTTTGAAAATTGAGCAACATCTATATTATAATATCACTGTAGAGCTAACTAGCATTAACCTTTTAAGTTAGAGACTGAAATTTATGATTCTTCCACTGAAATGCCCCAACTAGACACATCTACATGATCTATTACTATTATATCCATAATCCTATCACTTTTCATTCTACTTCAACTAAAAATTTTAAAATTCACCTATCCAACAAATCCAACACCAAAAACGTTTGGAACACAGAAACATGAAACGCTTAGAAGTTTAATTGGCTCACAGTTCTGCAGGCTTTACAGGAAACATGTTGCTGGCATCTGCTCAGTTTCTAGGGAGGCCTTAGGAAACTTACAATCATGGTAGAAGGTAAAGGGGGAGCAGGACTGTCACATGGCGAAAACGGGAGCAAGACAGAGAGAATGGGATCGGGGGAGGGGTGTGCCCAAACACTTTTATATGACAAGATCTCATGAGAACTCACTATCACGAAAGACAGCGCCAAGGCACAAGGGATCCACCCCCATGATCCAAAAACCTCCCACCAGGCCCCACCTCTAGCACTAGCGATTACAATTCGCTATGGGATTTGGGCAGAGACAAATATCCAAACTATATCACTTGCTGTCCTGACTAATATTGTTAATCCCTCACAAAGCTCTTTACTGTAGAGTCCAGATATAGTCTCATGCTTCTCAATATAATATTCCAAGTCATTGACATGTTGATATGATGAAACTAATTGGCCTTTGCAGATTCTAATCCAATGCTTTCATTTGGCAAATGAGGAGACAGAGGCACAGAGAAGGAAAAGAATTTGCACAAGGTCATGGCCAGCAAATGATAGAAACGGGTTCACACCCCTACTTGTCATTTGCTATGCCTTGATCAACCTATTGTCCAGCTAAAAGACCTGCTGCCAAAAATTGAAAAATAGCTCATGCAAAGCTCTTCATCATGAGTCAGGATTCAGACCCTCTCCACTTAGTACCCCAGCCCCTTAGCTGTATTCCTGTATAGCCTTGATGCTGCTCAGAATCTCAGTGTGAGATTTCATGTGCCCTGTCAGAACACAGTTTGTTTGTTTGTTTGTTTGTTTGTTTGTTTGTTTGTTTGTTTTTGAGACAGGGTCTGGCTCTGTCGCCCAGGCTACAGTGCAGTGGTGTAATTTTGCTCACTGCAACCTCCACCTCCTGGGCTCAAGCCATCCTCCCACCTCAGCCTCCCAAGTAGCTGGGATTATAGATGCATGCCCCAACACCTGACTAATTTTTGTATTTTTTGTAGAGAGGGGGTTTTGCCATGTTGCCCAGGCTGGTCTCAAACTCCTGAGCTCAAGGGATCCATCTGCCTCAGCCTCCCAATGTGCTGGGATTACAGGTGTGAGCCACTGCGCCCTCAGAACATAGTCTTGAGGGGGACTCTGAAGAAAGCTTCCTGTGTTGGCATTAAAGGAATAAAGAAAGGTCCATTTTACTTCCACTTTCCTTGTCAACAAGACCAGGTCCATGGAAGATTCTTCTCTAATGCATACTCATTCATCTGGCTCCCTCATGCTTCATGGCCTCAGAGCTGAATCCTTGATTCAGAGGTGCTCTGACCTGAGGAGAATGTTCCTCTCCTCTAATTCAGGCACTATACTTCTTTTAGTACAACCTAAGATAGCACTAGCTTTGGGGGCAACCATATATTAACTGCAAAGAATCAAAAGCAAGGAGGAAAAGCAACTGAAAGAAGCAAGAATTTTTAGCCTGAAAATGAGAAAATTCAGAGAAAGCATACTATTTTCATATTTTTGAAGGATTGTCATGGGACAGGAAAATTTGATTTCTGTAAGAATCCAAGGAGAAGAATAAGAGTGAACCTCTAAGGAAACAGATGTATAGGTCTAGAAACTGAGGCTTTGAGAGTGTAAATGACTCACTTGCATCCACACAGCACATTTTTTACCAAAGAGGAATGTCAACTGAGACCTCCTAAAGAGTCAAATAGCTGGAGACAATTGGGCGACACAAACTTAGGTTCAAATCCAGTTGCCACCACTTCCTCCCTTGGGTGGAAATTCTCTGAACCTTCTCATCTACAAATACTAGTGCAAACCTGCTGGGGCTCTTAAAATCAAATGACACTCTGTGGATGATGTGTCTATCATGGGGCTCAGCTCATACTGACACTCAATCAATCTCACTTCTCTCACCCTTCCCCTTTTCACACCACATCATCTCTTGCTTTCCTGTAATTTGAACAGCAGAGGATTCACTTTAACCCAGTGTCCAGAGTAGGGTTTTCTTGCTTTAATTGAAGGACAGTTACACTTAGCTCATCCATTGCCTGGTCCCACAAGAGAATCAAGCCACAACAACATCAGCAGGAGAGTAGGTGCTCAGAAAGCATCTGGTAGTACTGAAGAATATGGGAAAATAATGCTTCTGCCACACCCTGCACCTTACTGGCTGTCTCCATGAGCACCTCATCCATTACCTTCCCAGCAAAAGCAATTGTCTGTTCCCTCCTGTCACCAAAGCTGATGCTCCATTTGCCTCAGCCATGCATGCCAAACTGAGTTCTCAGAATATACTTTGCCAGATCCAACCTCCAAACCTTTGTCTAGACTCTTCTCTATGCCTGGATTTTTTCCCTCTCTTTTTCTATAAGGTAAACATCTTATCCATTCTTCAAAATTTGGATGATTGCACATCATCTTCTGCAGACCTTTCCTGTGGTCTCCAGACTTGTTAGTCTTGGCTTTGTTTAAAATGAATTGAATTGCCACATACAAAAGACTCAATAAAAACTACCTTTTATCATCATTGCCCGCCCCATCATCACTGGCTGGAGTGTCATCTGCCTTGGAGGCATAGCTACGGAAGTCTAGAGAGCACTGGAATGGTAACTAAACAGTGAGTACAGCAGGGTTCTCACACTTTTGGACGGGTGGGGGTTCTACAGTAATTTTATTGTAACAGAGAAACTAAGCTGCAATAAGTCTATATGATTAGAGCAGACAGTGGCTGTCTTTCCAAAGGGTGAAGGCTGAGTCCAGCCGGCAGCACACAAAGCCCAGAATATCCTCTTTCCTGGCACTATCCTGCACCGCCTGACTCATGGTGTGAGATGGGTGACTGTACAACCACATTCAGTGAAGATAAGAGGTCTCACTGGGTAGAGGCAACAACCCAACAGGAGACAATTACACAATCGGTGAAGAAGATGCGGAGATAAAATGCAGTTGCCTACTCTCCACTATTATTTGGCAAGAAAGTTGAGAGTATGGCATAAGCAGAAACTTATGTTCTTTGTTCTTAAATAAATCCCAATAGAAATGGGGTTATTATCAAACAAGCAGTAGAATGAGATGAACATCTAGGTTAGATAAAAGTATTTGTGCATAAGGAAAAGAACAGCAATGATAAGAGAGAAGAGATGGCCTTCTCTTTTACTTAAATAAGACAGGAAACAGCATCTTTTATTTTCCTTGCTGCAGTGGCTCGTTAGTTTTCATAAAACACAGTTTCTGCAATACGGTATATTGATAAGGTTGCTCCATCACGGGAGGACAAACATGAGGCTGACTATTAATGCCAGAACTAGGTCTGCTCTCAAAGCCTCTAATGAGTGCCGTTTCTCATGAGGAACCCCTGACACCATACGACACTTCAGTTACATCTTCTGAAATATTGCAAGGGCATGATTGACAGGGTTTTTTTGGTGCTATGACTTTCTTGCACATGTAAACTCTTTCAGAAAAGTTGGCCATAAAAGGATAAAGAAGAGTTTGGCTTAGAGCCACAAAGTTCCAGACACCAGTCATGGGTGCCTCTGCCCTGTGTCACTACATGTTCTTTTCTGAGAATCACAGTCACTGAGAGTCATACATCATGGTTGAAAGAAATGATCCATTTACCACCATCCACCCTCCCTCATCCTCTGTGCAAAGCTCACAAGAGCAGAGGCTGAAAACAGAAAGGTTGTCTCTGTTCCCTCACACCAGGGATATTACTTGGTGACCTGGTAAATAGCATAGGCAAGGTAGCCCACGTTGCCAGAAGTGACCCCTGCCACAGAGATGTGGCCATCCTTTGTCATCCAGATGGAGAACTCCTTGGTCAGCCAGTCCATCTGTTCAGGCTTTAGCCCTGTGAAACAAAACTTGCCAACTTGGTCAGTGATGTGTTGCCAGTTGTGGGAGGAATCCTCCTTCTTCAGAGGAGGATTGTGGGAGTTCTTCTCCTCTTGAGGTTGAAAACCAGCTGAGTCCACATGCTAACGATGCAGTCGGCCATATTTTCACTTCCTGCAACCACTGTTTTTACAAATCCGGAGTGTTCAGAATGGTAGAGGCAATCCAGGCCTCATTGAGAGGAGAGTCACAATACGTGGGATGGATCAAGATTTTCAACTGTGACTCCACACTTTTGGCTTCATCCACATCTTTGCAGATTATAGTAAAGTCTCCCACACGCTCTCCATAAGCCCATGTTTTGGCATATGATTGGCAGAGACAAATGTTAATGCCCTGTTTGATGAAGTGGCACACAGCCCCGGCATCCTTGTTACTGTCACCTCTGGCAAAGCCTTGATAGGCCATGTCAAAGAATGTAGAGATTCTTTTTCTTCACCCCATTGCTATTTCCTTCCACTGCTCTGGACAAGGGTCCTCTTCCATGAGATTATGGGCCCAGGCATGCAGGAGAAGAACACTTTGCGCTGGTATTTTTGAAACGTCCTCCATAGTGCCTGTGAAGTCAGAACCACAAGTCTTGGGGTCATAGTACTGATAAGCTTGTAGCTGTGTGCCAGCATCCCTGAAATGTGTGATTTCCCTAGGATAGTTTGGGCAGAAAGACATCTCAGCTGAACTTTAAAACCCTTTACAGAAAGCTGGCTCTGATCCTTAAGGCCCCAGTTCGAGAAATAGCCTGCACAGTGACAAACCAGTCGCTTTTCAACACTTCGCTGTTCTTACCCAGGGCTAGTCCTGCAGATGTCTTGCAAAATTCAGCCAGTACCCCAATGAGCAGGTATTCCTTGTCCAAATTTTTTGTGGCAGTCTGGGCCTCTGCCTTGCAGATGTTAGACAGCAGATAAAGCTTTCCGTTGTTGTCCTGGTTGGCACCAATTACCAGATTCACCTTTTTGCTATCAGTGTCTCTCTTAAAGGCTTTGGTGACTCCCAGGATAGGATCTGGAAGTCCCATGTCCACGTGGGCCCGCCAGAAGCTAGTCCTGTTGGAGGCTGCCATGGCAAGGCCCAGTTGGAAGGCAGCGGTGATCCAGGAGGTGATGTAGCCTGAGTGCGGCAGGGCCATGGTGGACGGAGGAGGGCAGTTGAGTAGCTGCAGAACAGAGTGGAGGGCAAGCGGGCCCCTCCCACTTTTTAAAAGCAGTCAGAACACTAACAGGGAAGGCAGCATGACCAGTTCAGAAGGCCACACACAGGGATTTCCACTCCTGGGGTGAATGTACCAATATGTGGGGAAGGACCTAGGCTAATCAAGCCCATGATGTGTAAACCCTGATGCCCTTAAACGTATTGACAATGGAAATGGAACTCCTGAGGGAACCTGAAACCCCTATGCTCCCACTCTGGCTGACCTCCTGGATGATGTTTGATGAGCAGAGGATTGGAACCACGGAGAGCAGCAGTTGTAGAATTCAAATGCTCACTGTCATCAGTCTTCCCTCTAGAGAAATAGCCCCTCAAAGACCAGACAGTCCTGCCCTTGATCAGTGTGATTCCTACTGTCATAGTCTGCTCACACTGCCATAATGAAATTCCATAGATGGGGCGCTTAAACAACAGAAATTTATTTCCCACAGTTCTAGAGGCGGAGAAGTCAAAGATCCAGGTGCTTGCTGATGTGGTTCCTTGATGAAGGTTCTCTTCCTAGCATGCAGGCAGCTGCCTTCTCACTGTGTCCTCACGAGGCAGAGAGAGAGAGAGAGAGAGAGAGAGGTAGGAGTGGGGAATCTCTGATGGTTCTTCTTATAAGGACACTAATCTCATCATGAAGGTCCCACTGTCATGACCTTATCTAAACCTATTCACCTCCCGAAGTCCCCATCTACAAATGCCATCACACTGAGAGTTAGGGCTTCCATATATAAATTTGGGTCCATAGCATCTCCTCTCTACCAAGAAGCATCTGGGTCTATCTCCTTCAGAGACTGGCCTGAAGGAGAGTACAAGTGACCCTGTGACTGCCCAGCAGTGCACACAGCAGTCAGAGAAGAGCCTTGGGAGTCACAGAGCCTGAGTCTGATTCAGGCTCCAGCATCGTCAGTTGTGTGACCGTAAGCAGCTGTGTCCTTCCTGATCCTCAGTTCAGTTTACTTTTCTATAAAATAGCAGTAGTGATACCTACCTCCTAGGGCTGTTTTGAATATTAAATGGGATATTGTAAGACAGGCACTTCACATTGTCCTGTCAAAGAATCCATGCTCAGTAAACAGCAGCCGTTGTTTCCCAGGGTCGGGTAGCACAATGACCTCTTGGTTTTCTAGATCTGGAATGCCTCTATCTTGAGCCAAGCTTGAGGGAGTGCTGCCTCAGTAATTCATGTTCATTTATGTCCTTTGACTTGCCAACCCTTTTTCAATTAGTACCTTCTTTTTTAGATATGTTGATGGCCTTCTGGTCTTAAAATTAGTCTACTTTTCAGAGGGTGGTTCTTGCATATTTGTGTCCAACATGTTTTGATTTACAGTCAAACCCTCAGAAGACAACCTTCCTTCTCTTTCAAAGTCTTTGTGGGCACCTCTTTAGCAAAATCGTTGAACTGCCTAACAATTCTTGGGAGAGGAAATTCCACAATTTTTGCATCCAATCCCAGAGAAGCTATTTCCTAGTGGTTTTGATAGGGTGAGGCATGAGGTTATGAGTGGGGTTTGGAGGCTGTAAGATGAGCCCTCACAGGGCTACTTATTGCTAGGTACACTGCCCTCAGTGAGGTTGGGGTGCCCTCCTGGGCTAAGCAGCTTAGTCTCACTAGGGCATGCATAAGTGTGGTAGCGGCAGTAGTGGTAGTAGCAGCAGTTACAGCAGCAGTATGAGATGACCGTATTTTTCAGTTCAAGTATGTATTCTCTATGAAATGAGCTCATAGGCTCTGAATTGGTAGAGCACCACAGTTTAGCCAGTCCAATCTGTCATATTTGCAGATAAAGATGTAGAGAGTCACTAGCCTGGCCAGCCAAATTAAGGAAATGACCATGGAGAGCACTGAGATGATGAATGTGGATGTCCAACACTTAGCCTTCCATTTCACTGATGGAAAGCAGAGGGCCAAAGAGACCGGTACATTGTTAGAAAACCACAGTGCTAGTTAATGCTAATCTGAAGAACTTTCTGCCCTGGGAGTGACATATAGCCAAAGAAATGCATCGACAGGGCAGCAGAAATTATTTACCATATTTCTTAAATTTGTGTCAGATTACCTGTCTATATCATCTGTACTACATCTTGAGATAATATTTTTATAAACCTGCTGATTACCTTTAAACAGCACAGTTGTACCACTATCACTATGCCTCACTCATAATCTATTTATTTCATTTTGGTTTAACTGCTATAGTACTGTTTGATTTGAAATTTTAAATCATATTATTTTACACCAAAAAAAATCTAAGATTTTACATTAGCCAAAATTACTTCAATTGTTATACTTTTTGCATGCTGAGAAACACAAATTAACAGAATGTGGTTTTGGTGTTAAAAGTGCTAATTTGTTACCTGTCACCATTTAAAGTAGATGATATTTTGCCACCCTGTTTTAATGACACTTGTTCCCTTTTTGATACATCACCACAAATCATAAGACATGAAAGGGGCCCCTCATCTCTCCTTTACTGCAGAGGAGCCTTGGGGATAAGTGCTCAATAAACATGGGTTTGTTGGTAGTGGAAATGATGGTGGCAGTGGTGGGGTGGGGGACTGAAATAATCTGTGGAATTATTTTTAAATTCTAGAGTGCTATAAGGACATTAGCTAACAGTATTATACTCAGATATCAATCCCCTTTTGTTCTGTAGTTAGATATGAACATTAAATAATATTAGTATTTGCAATAGTATATGAAAATATGCAAAGAGAAAAATTTGTAAAATTTCAAATGTCTAAACCCAATTAAGCATTTTTCCCCAGAATACTATGTTTCTTCAGCTTTTCCCCTGTGCCTCTCTCACTGCCAATTTTGCATCCCAGGATGGCGCAAGATTGGGAGTAATAGCAAATGGATGCAGAAAGAGAGGCACAGATGGACAGTAGGAACAGTTGAAAGTGAACCCGCCTGCTCTAGAGTGCTGTTCCCAGGCAATGGGTGGCAAGGCATTCTGGTATGTGTGTAGATGTTCCAGTCCAATGCTGTGGTTCTACTTTTGAGGTCAGTGTTGGTTATTTCTCAATCTCATTCCATCAATGCTGTGGCAAGACAAAACCCCTTCCAGAGACCTCCAAATTATTCATGAAAAGTCATTCCTTCCAGGCTGTTGCAACTTTATGTCTTATTCTGCATTTGGGAGTATTTTGATGAGAGAGAGGGTGGTTAAATCAAGCACTACTGGAAAGCCACCATCATAACCCAGAAACTCCTCATTCTCAACCATTAAGAACCCTGCCCAGCCTCCCGTTGGTTTTAATCCCGCTGATGACATGGATTTGGTGTTTCTGGTTAGCCTGATGGTAAAAGCTCTTGTAGGAAGTCTGTTTTTTTTATTTTGCCACCAACTGTCTTCCAAACCAGATGCATTAATATAAGAGGTGACTGGTGAAGCTGTTTCCAGTCATGCGATTTCTCCAGAGCTCATCCATTCAGTCAGAAAATCTTGGTGCAAACCTACCATGTTCCAGGCCCTAGGTTGACCCTGAGATTCAAAGATAATTAGCACATCCATCCACACTTCTTCTAATGCCATGGAAGCCTTATCTTGTTTATGGCCTCTGTCTTATTCTGTATTTTAATGATGAACAGCTGGTCAACGTCATCTATATGATAATTCATCATTCAATCATTTATTTTTTTGCACAAAAATTTGTCCCTAGATAATCCTCAATGATGGATTTCTATTGGAATTCAGTTCAATATCCAGATGTGTAAGTATGTTTAGGAGAGTCACCAGACCCTTGGAACCAAACTTGTTTTAACTTGATTCAACTACAAAGACCTTTCTGAGACCCCGCTTAAGTTTAATATTGCTTTCCTGAGGCTTGTCTGTTCTCTAGTGCCTCTTATCATAGGTTCTTCCAAGCCACCTGTTATAGTTGACCCAGTTTCACTACCCAAGAACTGGAGAGTCATTTCCTGTTTTAAGTACTGGAAGAGATTTTAAGAAGATGATACAGAGCAGCTGTTTTCTCAAGCCACAGAAAGTAGAACAAAAGAAAGAGCCCTGGCCAGGAATGAAGAGACTTGGGTTCTTGTCTATGCAGACTCCACCTTGCTAAGTGGCTATCAGGAAGCTTCTTAAGTCTGGACCCATCACTATGTTCTCCCTCCAAACCTCACACCCAATTCTTCACCCAATCCTACCCCTTTTTCAGAGTTTTCTTTTCCAAGGTTTTTACTCAAGCTTTATAAAGGATTATAGGATCTAATGTCCACTGTGATGTTATTTTATGACCATGTGAGCCATTATTAGAAGTTAGTAGTTCTAGAAGGGACTTGAACAAATGCTCCATTTACACTTTCTTGCTCTAACAACATTTTCATTTTCTGAGCACTTATGCTGACTCCAGCCCTTTGCTGGGGACCAAAAAGACAAAGATGAAATAAGATTGCGCCATCAATACTAAAGGGAGCTCTGGGAGTTCAGAGGGGAACCTAACCCATCCTGAGGGAAACAAGATAAACTTGGTAAGAGATAGCATTGCCTTAGCTGGCTCTGGAAAGGAGAGTGTGGATCATCTAGAAAGAAATAAGTGCTAAGCACAGGGAGCCATGAGCAACTGCACGGAGTTGTGAGTGGCATAACTAGGAACTTACCAGAAGTGTGAAATTACTAGAAGAAAAACTTGGGAGGCTGGGACAGTCAGATGAGGATGACTAAGAGAAACAGAGTCGCGTTTCAAAGGCCTTGCAAGCCAAAAATGAGATCATTCCTCAGCCACAACCTTTCAATGGCTTCCTCTGCACCCAAATTAAGATCCAAATTCCAATTAATACTGAAAACATTGGACTGCTGCCTGCATTTCTTTCTTTTATCAGGTCTCTCACAGGTTCTTTAGGGAAGTACAAATTTTTCTGACTGTAGAGAAGCTTTATCTCCTCTATTTTTAGAGTATATGGAAATTATATGCAAGTACATTATTATTATTTCAGGCATATAAAAAGTATCGACAACAGTATAATAAGCATCTGCATAACTCTCACTTGTATTAAGGATTAAAATATTACAGATATACTTGATGTCATCCTCCCTAATCTCATTCCCTTCCCTGCATCCCAGAGGAAACCACTGTCCTGAAGTTTATGTCATTCTCTTTCATATTTTTATATTTCTATCACATATGTATTTATAAAACAGTAATACTACTTTTGTGGGTTTTTAAACTTTAGCAAATAGCCTTGATTCTCCTAATGACTTGCTTCCTTCACTCAACATAGTTTTTGAGACTTACCCAATTGATATATGCAATCGAATTTCATTCATTCTAATGATGTATAGTATCATATGAATACAGAAATACACAATTTATTTTAGCCATTCTCATAGGGATGAACATTTAGGTTATTTTCAAACCAGTCGTGGTGGTGTGCACATGGAGTCCCAGTTGCTTAGGAGGCCAAGGCAGGAGGATCACTTTACCCCAGGAGTTCAAGTCCAGCCTGGACAACATAGTGAGACCCCTGTCTCTAAAAATAAAAAATAGCTTATTTCCAATGTTTTTCTATTATAAACAAGGCTGCTATTTTTCTCTATTTCTCTATGCATGTATGCAAGATTTCTCTGAGAAAAGTACCTAAGAGTGAAGTCCCTGGTGATAAGATCTATACATCTTCAACTTTACTAGCTGTCTTTGTTAGGACTGCTGTAACAACTTACCATTGGGTAGCTTAAACAACAAATATTTATTCCTCACATTCTGGAGGCTGGAAGTCCAAGGTCAGGATGTCAGCAAGATCAGGTTCTAGCGAGGGCTCTCTTATAGGTTACAGATTGCCAGCTTCTCCTTGTGTTCTCACATGATGGAAAGAGGGCCAGCTAGGTTTCTGGCTTCTTTTATAAGGACACTAATCCCAATCATGAAGGCTCTACCCTCATGACCTAATCACCTCCCAAAGGCTCCAAATACCACCATATTGAGGATTAGATTTCAACACATGAATCTGGAAGGGGACACAGACATTCAGTCCATTGCACTAGCTATTGCCAAAGTTCTCTCCAAAGTGATTTTACCAATTTAAACTCCTGTAGCAGTGTATGAGAATTCCTATGACTCCATATTCTTGTTACTACTTATTGTCAGATTTTTAAATGTTTACCAGTTTTATCCTGGGGATATGAAATGGCATCTCATCATAGTTTTAATTTGCATTTCTTCAATTACTAATAAGGCTGAGCATCTTTTCTTTCTTTTTTTTCTTTTCTTTTCTTTTTTCAGACAGAATCTCTCTCTGTTGCCCAGGCTGGAGTGCAGTGGCATAATCTCAGCTCACTGGAGCCTCTGCTCCCCAGGCTCAAACAATCCTCCTACCTAAGCCTCCTGAGTGACTGGGACTACAGGCACATGACACCACACTCAGATAATTTTTGATTTTTTAAAATTTTTTGTAGAGAAAAGTTCTCAGTATATTGCCCAGGCTGGTCTCAGATTCCTAGGCTCAAGCTGTCCTCCTGTCCTGGCCTCCCAAAGTTCTGAGATTACAGGCATGAGCCACCGAGCTTGGCCATCTTTTCATTTTCACTGGATATCTGTGAACTGTATGTTTAACACCCTTGGCTGAGTTTTCCTTGGGGCTAGTTGTGTCTTTCTTAGTGATTTATGGGAGTTCTATACATCTCAAGGCTAAAAATCCTTTTGCATTGCACATATTAAAAAGAGCTGGAAAGGTCACACCGGTAATCCCAGCACTGTGGGAGGCCAAGACAGGTGGGTTACTTGAGGCCAGGAGTTTGAGACCAGCTTGGCCAACATGGCAAAACCCCGTCTCTACTAAAAATACAAAAAAATTAGCTGGGTGTGGTGGCGCGTGCCTGTAATCCTAGCTACTCAGGAAGCTGAGGCACGAAAATCGCTTGAACCCAGAAGGTAGAGGTTGCAGTGAGTCAATATCGTGCCACTGTACTCCTGGCTGAGCAACGGAGCAAGACCCCCATCTCAAAAAAACAAACAAACAAAAAGAGCTGGAAAGAAGGCCTGAAGGCCACTCAAAGCTGCATGGCGGGTCTGTAGGCTGCCCCTACCATTGTTGCCGTTTGGATGATTTGGGCAATTTTTGAGCCTCTCTGAGCCTCAGACTCCTCATTTGCAAAACTATAATAATAATAGTTGCCCCAAGGGCTATCACGGGAATTAAATGAAATAATGTATGTAAGCCACTTCATATGTAAGAATTTGGTAATAGTAAAATACCAAGAATGACAGCTGACATTTATTGAAGCCTTCTTTATTGGACTAGACAAAAAGCCACAAATGAAGAGTGTAAGCCTTGGCTTACACTCCAAAGCCCAGGCTCTTAACCAGGAAAATAAATGGTCGCTATTATTATTGTCCTAATGGAGCAAACAGCTAGCTGGGCATCCAGACACAGTTCCTATAGCTGACTGTGCCTCCAACTACCCATGTGACCTTGTGCAATTCACACCACTTCCCTGAGCCACAGACATTCATTTGCACATTCCTTCGATAAACTCTCTGCCTCTACTGTCTTATAGTAAATTGTTGGTGCTGTAGAAATGAGGATGTTTGGGAGCTTCAATTTCTTCACTTTCACAATGGAGATTAAATATTTACTCAGTTCTAGGGCTGCTATCACAAAGCACCACAAACTGGGGGACTTGAAACAAGAGAAATGTATTGTCTCATAGTCCTAGAGGCTAGAAGTCTAAAATCAGGGTGTCTACAGCACCATGTTCCCTCTGAAACCTGTAGGAGAGAATACATCTTTGCCCCTTCCTAGCTTCTGGTGGTGGCCAGCAATCCCTGGTCTTCCCTGGCTTCTAGCCGCAGTGATCCAGTCTCTGCCACTGTGTCTCATGGCCTTCTCCCTCTGTGGCTGTGTCTCCATGGGTCTTTTTATAAAAACCCCACACTGGATTAAGGGCCCACCCTACTCCAGTATGACCTCATCTTAACTAACACCTCCGCAATGACACTAGTTCTAAATAAGGTCACATCCTGAGGTACCTGAGATTGGAACTTCGATATATTTTTTGAGGAACACAATTCAGCCCCAAACAATGTCCTAGATGGGAACCCTGCATAGGACAGGTCTTCAGGGCCCAAGGTCAACCTGGCATGATCTTCTGTGGCATCCCTGGAGCTCTGGCCTTCTGGCTCCACAGAAAATGGAAGCCCAAGTCCCAAGAGAAGGGCCGTCATATTTCCCAAAGCAGGGTTTTCTTTGATGCAATCTTACAGATTAAGTCCAGCTAGCAATGGGATATCTTTGATAAAATGAAGGGGAAAGAGGCCATTCTACCCTTTGATCCTGAGAGATTAGATAAGCAGAGTTTCAAGAATGTTGTACTAGATTAGTGTTCCCTTTTCAGAAAATACAGTCCAATTCTAAAAGTTATGATAAGCAATAATTTGTCTCTTAAAAAAAATAGTTCCAAGGATACAGGAAGGGAAGGAAGCCAGCATTTTTATTTAGAGGCTCCTCTGTGCCAAGCCACATGTGGAATGGTTTACAAACATCATCCCTTTCAACCCTTGGACAATTCTTTGATAATTAACCCCCATTTGACAGATAAGGAAGCGGGCTCAGAGAAGTTAACTGAATTTTCCCCAAGTCCCAAAGCTAAAAAGATGGTGGTATGAGGAGTTAAACCCAGGTTTGTCTGACAATCAAGTTTATCATCTTTCCACTCTGCTAAGTTGCCTCTTTATTATCTTACATTAGATCATGTTATGTGAAAACTTGAACCAGTTTACCTGGCAGGGAGTAGTCAAAATACATATATATCCTTCCCTCTTGCAGAGAATGTTCTGGAATGAATGAATTAATGAATGAGTGACAATGGATGAACATACAGCACCCTCTGATTCTCCTGTCCTCGTGTAAACTCTTCCTTCTCTGAATTCCCAGTACTTTGTTCTTCCCACTTAAATGGGACTTACTCCCCTCCCCACCCTCTACCCTCACCCCTTAGCTCATTCCTCAGAGAAGGGATGAGGTCTAACTCATCTTTCATCCCATTTCACCCTAGCCCCCTTCACTGGCCTGATACACACTAGATGCCCAATATCTGTTTGCAAAGCATGAATAAGCAAAAACTCCAATAAAACACATAGCTCAGTATTGGTTAAAGAGATAGGTTTAACCTGACAGCATCCCTAGGAAATGTAGAAAAAAACCTGAGCTGGGACTAAGAAAGAGGCTCCAGACTTGTGCTGTTAACAAATTTGTTATGCAAACTTAGGCTACTCTTGGACCTCTCTTGCCCCATACATCAAATGAGGGGCTTGAACTAATGATTTTGAGAGCTATTCTAATCCATCAGTCTAGGTCTTGGTGTCTCCAAATGTCAGAAGGGGTCATGGGCTACAAGACATCCAGATGCCAATAGGGATCATGCTGTCCAAAGCTGAGGAATCCTCTCCCAGTTTCCAGTTTTAGTATGTGGGCACCTTGCAAATGGCCTGTTGCAAGTTCCAGGCAAGAACGTCCCAAAGACAGCTGAAATGAAGAACCAAGATCTTTCAGCAGAAGGTTCATTGTATGCAAGCCTTCCTGGGGCCGAAAAGAATGCCAGAACCTTGTTCAAGGGTCTATTCCTTGAAACAAACAGAATTTCTACTCTCTATCCCTTCCAACAAGAAACCATAATGATGATAGTTAGCACTTATTGTGCACAAATGATTTGTCCTGCATTGTGTAAGCCCTTCATGGGCATTACCAAAGTTGATTCTCATGTGAGGCATATCTGAATTGTAATTTATATATAGAAATATAAATTGTTATTATTATGCATATTTTATTCCCCATTTTACAAATCAAGAAACTGGGGAACCAAAGATTGAGGGACATTTCTAAGATTATCTAGGTATCTCTATACTTCAAAGTCTAGTTTTTATTTTTACTTTTTAATATGAAATACATTCATATGGTACAAAATCCGAAAGGTACAAGGATGGGTGCAGTATGTTTCTCCTATGCCTGGTCTCCCAGCATCTGCTCTCCGAGCATCTGCTCTCTTTATGGGAAAGGATCAATATTACCAATCATTTGCCTATCTTTCAAGAGGTCTTCTTCACTAAGAGAAACCAGTGGTCATGTTTACCCATCAGCTGCACACTACAGACAATGTTCTGCACCTTCATTTTTCTAGTTAACAATATCACTAGGCAAACGTTCCATATCAGTGCATAAATATCTGCCTCATTCTTTGCATGGGTAGATAATAATCCACCATCTGAAAGTGTCATGATTTATTTTAAAGAACACAAATGGGTCCCAAGCTTTTAAGCACTGGGATTTACACAGAAGTACTAAGAAGCAAGAACGTCCTGTCCTCAATTCCGGGGTCACTAAGCTCTTCTGATCAACTGGCCCTCTATGAGATATTTACACAAAACTTTCAGTCTGATTGAAGACTAAATTAAACAATTAAGGTTAAGCACTGTGTGCTTGGCACATCGTAAATGCTCAGTTATTATGTAATATCGGCAGGTATCTTACTATGTGGACCAAGACAATTGGAATACTAGAGAGTAGCAGAAGAAAGAATCTGCCTTCTTCTCCAAGGTCTGTGGAGTGATGGAAAGAATAAAACAGACCTGTGTTCAAAACCCAGCTCTGCTACTCACTGTGTATTAACACACATATGTCTTAACAGAGCACTTCCACTCTCTGAGTTTGAGATAGGCAAATGGCTGCCAGCTTGCAACTACATATCCCCGACTCCTTTGCAGCTAGGTGTGGCTATGTTCTTACCAATAAACTATACATGGAAATTGCTTCCCCTCCACTTCCTCTCCTTCCACCTTCCTATGGACTGGAATTCTTATGTGGTGCTAATGAAACACCTTCAACCAGATGAAGGAGGTAACAGTCTAAAGAAAGAGCAAAACTAGTAGGAACTTGGATACCTGAGTAACTCATAGGACAGAGTTACACATCAAATCTACTTCATCCACATGGCTCTAGAGTAGACTGTTACATGACAGTGCTGTCCACATTGATCTTGTTTTAGAAATGGGATTTTGAGGGGCCGGGCATGGTGGCTCATGCCTGTAATCCCAGCACTTTGGGAGGCCAAGGTGGGCGGATCACAAGGTCAGGAGTTCAACACCAGCAGTACCAATATGGTAAAACCCCATCTCTACTAAAAAATACAAAAACTAGCCAGGCGTAGTGGCGCACACCTGTAATCCCAGCTACTCAGGAGGCTGAGGCAGGAGAATCTCTCAAACCCAGGAGTCAGAGGTTGCAGTGAGCCAAGATCACGCCATTGCACTCCAGCTTGGGTGACAGAGCAAGACTCTGTCTCAAAAAAAAAAAAAAAAAAAAAGAAAGAAAAGAAAAGGGATTTTGAGGTTTCTGTTGGAGCATCTTAACTTTTACCCTAACTAATGGTGTGACCTTGAACAAATTACTTGACATCCCTAAGCCTCAATAGCCACATCTCTAAATTCCCCATAAAGAGAAGGCAAACAGAACACCTAACATAGTACTTGACATGTCGTAAAAGCTCGTTAAATGGTTATCTGGGCCTTGGTTTTCTCTTCTGTAAAATGGGTATATTAATCATTTCTTTGTGAAACTCAAATGAGACAGAGGACCATACCGTTTACATAGTCAGGACCCAGCTGCCAGCAACCTGAGATATAGTGTATTTTGCACAGATGAGAGGTAGAGGTTTAATCTTCTTTCTTTCCAGGTGAGTTTGGGTAAGTGCTCTGTTTTTGATTCAATGTAGGAGTGCATCTGGATTAGGGAAAAGGGAACCTCCACCTCTGCAGGGCCAAGGAAGTCAAGGCCATGGAGGAGGAAGCCTGCCTAAGGTCCCTGACCACACAACGCCTGCTAACCTGAGCATGAGTGAACCAGAGGCATGTGGTCCCATCATCTTTTTTGTGCATATGATTTTAAAGATTAATGAGAGAGGCAGAAAGTAGTAAAAGAGAATTGAATTCTCACAATCACCCTCCATTCATTTCACTCAAATGAAAGGGTTTAAAGGCCAGTTTTTAGAGCTTTTGTGAGCTAGAAATCCCAATGTTTATTAGGTGCCTAATATGTTCCAGGTTGAGTACTTGATGCCTTAGGGATGCTCTCTCCACTGATGCTCACTGCAGCCCCAGGCAGGATGTACACCCTTCACTCCTAGACAAAGGAAGAATTTGAAGATCAAAGCATTGAAGTACCATGCTTTGTCCGAGGTCACACAGTTAGTCTGTAGCTGATCAGAATTTGAATACAGATCTGTCTGTATCCAAAACCTACGCTCATTGTTTGAGTGTCCAAAACCTACACTCACTGAGTCTACAATTCTAATATTTATTGAATACCTATTATGTTCCCAGCAAGGACAAAGTGCCATGGGGAATAGCAAGACAAATCAGACATGGATGTTCTATTTTCTGGGTAATATCAAGATGCTTTATCTCACAGAAAGGAATGGAAAGGGTGTCAGAACTAGAGTCAGCAAGCATGGGTTGCTTTGCCCCTAACTACCTCTGTGTCCTTTTGCACATTTCTAGCTTCTCCAAGTTTTTTCTTTCTTACCTATAAAATCAAAATAATGCCTCTATCCACAGCAACCTCCAAAGTCACTAGGAAGATCAAATAAATGAAATAACAGGTGTACTGATGATGTGCTAACTATGATGCACTGGACAAAGATGCTTTAGGATATTCTGGAAACTTTGCTGTGCTGTCACAAATGTTTCATTAATGTCCACAGGGACAGTGAGCCAAGCATATTTGCTCCCTTGGGGACAAAGGGAGTCAACTGGTGCCTCTTGATAATGTTCCCAGAATGAGAAATCCCAGAAGTTCACATGCATGAGTATGGGACCCTCTGAACTTTTTCCCAGCCAGTGCCAAGCAGCAGATGTCAACAGCTTTGTGGCCTTTCACAAACGCTGTCAGCAACAACAACCCTTCACGTGAGGATGGCACTTTAGAGTTTACAGAGTAGTTTTGCAGCTGGAAATCCTTTGGACTTCCTTGGAACCCAGCAAATTAGGCAAGACAATTTGCATATGACGAAGTTGAGGTGTCAAGGCTCCAAGATGTGCCACAACTTGCCCAGAGACTTACAGTTACTAACGAGCAGGGTCTATGCTATACAACTCATACGTCCAGCCTATATCTGGGTCCAAAGTTCTTTGCATTTCCCCATTAAACACCACCTGCAACAAAGGAAATTATACTGCCCCTTTTGGGGCCCAGGTTACAACGCATCATGCTGAAACCTGCTCATTCATTCATTCATTCAATAAATGCTCACTGAGAATCTGCTCTCTGCCAGATCCTGTGCTGGGCCTCACAGAAAACAAGAAGCCAGATGCAGAGCCTGCTCCCAACGGACTCACAGTCAGCTGGGTCACAGAACCAAGTGGTGAGGGATGACTAAGCCAGGACTTCACCTAAGCACTCTCTCATTCTCACCACACTGCAAAGTGCATGTTTCTCTCTAAATATAATGATGGGCCAAGGAAGCTCAGAGACACTGAGCATCTGGCTCAAAGTCAATCAGCCAGTAAATAACACAGTTGGGATTAGATTACAAGTCTGTTAGATGTCAAGCTCAGGCCCTTTCCCCAAGAAAACACAGGACTCCTCAAAATATCTTCAATACATTATATCCAGGATAGAATTGTAAGTGCCACGGCACCCATTTGGCTTCATTACACGATTTCAAGTGACCAATTCAACTAATTTATTTTTCCTTTTGATTTCTTTTTTTTTTTTTTTTTTTGAGTCAGAGTCTTGCACTGTCACCCAAGCTGGAACATAGTGGTGCGATCTCAGCTCACTGCAACCTCCACCTGCCGGGTTCAAGTAATTTTCATGTCTCAGCCTCCTGAGTAGATGAGGGAGCTGAGGACAAGAAAGCACAAAGATCTTGCCCAACATCATACAGCAGTTCGGTATCAGAGCTGGAATATTCAGGCAGAGGGTCTGATTTTAAAGCTTCAGTTATTTACACCTCGCTGGGTTCTGGGTCCCTAGCCATGGGCTTGGCAATTTCACATTCAGAATATCATCTGCTTGAGACAGGGACAAGTTACAGTTTATGTTTGCGTCACCAATGCCAGGCATGTAGAAAAACGTCCTCAGTGAATGTGTGATGGTTTGATGGATGAAACAACAGTAATTATCCCCAATATACAGAAGAAACTGAGGTCCAAATAGATTACAGTATCTGTCCAAAGTTACATGGCTCACAAATGACCACACCAACATTCAAACCTGGTCATTCTGGCTCTGAGGGCCATTATGGGTCTGCCAGCAGGAGGACCTATAAAAGGCATCAGATCCGTAGCAACATTGAAAACAGTCACAGTACCCATTCTTAAATAAGCTCTCCTTGTTGTGTCCTCTTAGTGCTAGAAAGAGCCCTGGAGGTGGAGGTTTTGCAGGGGAACCAGGTAAGTACATTCAGCTGGAGACCATGACTAGTGTGTAGGGGAAAGGAAGACCCATCCCAACAAGGCCCACCTTGCAGAGAAGCCTCAGGCCCAGATGGCCAAACTAGTCACACATGTTTGGAAGTCAGTGAACAGCCTTGCTGGGGGCCAGGAGAATGATCTGTTCTGGGGGTTCTGCCAGACCTGGGGATGAGGCCGCCAGAAAGAGACCAGGCCAGGGGAAGGACAGATGGGGCCAAGGCTCTGCCAGAATCCATGCTGGCCCCAGAGAATCAATCCACTAACCAGAACCATGACTTTATTCCAAGCTCAGAGCGTTCTGGCTCCCAGATTAGACCACGAAAAAGTGGTTCCATGTGGCCCTTTAGGCTTGGTCACTTCCCCAACCCCCAGCACTACCCCCCACCTCCAGCCCAGAGTCACAGGGCAGCCATTTCGTGTCAACATGAGGATGTTGCTCTTTATTTTCTTCTCTTTTGAATGTATAAAAATAACTCTGCCTGACCCAAATATCCATGTGAACTCTCAAGAAGCTGGGCTTACACATGTTTGCACGTCAAGCCCAAAGCAATCCCACATGTGGCTGCTGAAAGGAGGTGTCCTCTACGTGGCAAGAGGCTGCCTTCCTCAACCTGAGGGATGCTAATGGAAGGAAGAAGTTAGCACACATGCAACTTCTTCCTAAGCTCTTTTAAATGGGTCTTCTCATTTAATTTGTCATGTTAATTTTGCAGATGAAAAACCTAAGGCTCAGAAAGATGTGTGATTAGTTTAAAGTCATTCTTGCACTCAACAAATGTTATCATTTTCACCAATGTGCCTGGTGTGGATTTTTGCAAAGAGAAACCTTATTTTTTTCTGCTAGATAAAACGATTCATTAATGGACTTTCTCAGTGTTCCATGAAGTTTCCCAAAGTGCACAAGATAGAAGAGTAATTCAAGGAGAGCTGAAGAGGCATTTGGGAAAAATGAGTTATATGCACAAATTAACCTGGAAATCACCGATTAAGCAACAATTTCTTAGGAAATCACTAATTAAAGAAACTAAACAACACGGGATTTTCTTGCATACAGAATGTTTCAGAGCTCTTACTTGACTAAAGTATATTTAAATCTCCCAGAGGAGTTATCAAGTATAGTCTCTCCCACTGCAATATTTTCCCAAATGTATGATGGAGAGTTCTAACAAAAACTTTTTTGGAAGCACTTCTCTAGTATATTGGGTTGAATCATATGAAATTGCCAATTTTTGACTGGTTTTGATCTACAAACCATATGGTTTAACCTAATTAGGTACAATAGGGGTTTTTCATGTGTTTTGTACCTCCATTATCACATTTCATAATGTGATGTGACGAATGGGCTATGAATGCCTTGAAAGTTACTTGTTATATAGCCTCGATGTGCTCACAGTTAGGGCTGGGAATAGTCCTGGGGTGTGGTGGTAAAGTTCATGATTGTCCATCTACAACATGGAGCTGCCATGGGAAGCAGCCACCTAACAGAGACTAAGTTTCCCACTCCCTTTATGTCCAGGTGGGTCTGGGGATGAGTGTCCACGATGGAATGTGATTACAAGTGATAGATGTCACTGCCAGATGAAGGCTGGTAAGAATCAGGTGGGCCTCCCCCCACCCTCTTGTTTGCCCATCTTCTGGCTAAAAAAAGAGGACTCCAAGGACCTAGAGGTTGGCAGATCCACAAGATGGAAGGGGACACCTTCTTTGATCCACCACTTGGTGGGAAGCTACCTACCAACCAGGAACACCCACATTGAGTTATTAGGTGAGGGAGAAAGGAACTAATTACCTTAAGCCACTGAAATGTGGGCTGGTGGGGTAGGGGGGTGGGGTTTTGTTGTTGTCACAGGAGAAAGCATTATCCTAACTACTACAGTAAAGTTGGGAGCAGACAGTGAGAGTGACCATCCAGGACCCTGAAGATGGCAATAATGTAGAGCAAAAGATGACCAACTTCAACAAAGCCCATACAACAGAGGGATCATGGTGGGGATGGCCAGGGTCTCACATTTGGAAGCCAGTGTAATTTGCAGGAAGTATACTATGAAGCAAGAGCTGTGCTGATTATGAGGGTTATTGATCACAATCCTAATCATTTGGTTGAGATGTCCTTGGCATCTCCCTCTCTTGCCCCCATGTCCAATCAGCCCTCACCAGGTGCTATTGATTCTGCATCCTCTGGTCTCTGCCTCTGTCTCCTCCTTAGCACCTCTGCCCTAGACACACTGTCTCCTTCAGGATTCCCTAACACCAGTCTCACACCAATCCCTCCATAGCCCCACAGACAAGGACTGCAAAGGGATTGCCTTAACACTGAAAATCTAACCATACATCTCTCTGTTTAAACCCTTATACAGCCCCCAGTGTGCCCAGGATAAGGTCCAGATTCCTCAGCCTGGTAGTTGGGACCCTCCAGAGACTGGCCCTTGCCTCCTTCCCCAGCCTTCCCCTTCACAATAAAACCACAGCCAACACAGTGTGTGTGGCCAGTCCCCACCACAGCCGTATGCACTTTTGTCTTATGGGCCACTCCCTCCGTAAGAATATTAATATTAAAAATTATTACTGGTATAATTTTAAATACTTTGAGGTGTTTTTCTATTTTTGGCAAAATTTAATAGATTTCCATAGCCCCTACAAATTCCCTTTTTTTCTGATATGAAAAAAAATTAAAACATTTTTCTAAAATACTAAAACATTCCATGTTCAGGGGGCTTTTTTCCTTCTGATTCTGAAAGAAATTAAAATATTGCCTCGGTTGCTGAAAGTCTCGTGGGCCCGAGGCACTGTGCCTGCTGTACCTGATGGATGAGTATCCACATGGAATTACTGTGAAGTTCCTCCTCCCTTCTCTAAGTCTGTCCTTATCTGTGATGTCATCCTGCCCCTACCTTGAGGAAGAACAACACAGTTTATTGTATTTTCTCTCTCCACTATGTCCATGCAACAGGAAGGTTCACAACGTTGGCAAGCATCGGAATCACCAGGGGCTTGTGAGCATGCAGATTCACAGCTCTGCTCCTGAAGGCCAAGATTCTTTAAATCTACAATAGACCTTGGATTAGCTAGACTTTTACAGTCTCCTCAAGGGGTTCTGGGACAGATCACCTTCCCAAATACCTTGAACCTTGCGAGACCCACTTTGGGAAGTCCTGTGTGTGATGCTGGAACATCACATTGTCCTCTGTAAGAGCAAAGGCCATGCCATGCTCATCTCTGGGTTCTACTGCACAACACTGTGCCTGGTGGCAGCGGGTGCTGAGAAAAGGTTGAATTGAATTGAGCTGAACTAAATGGATGCGAAGTTCTTCTCTCCTCCTATGCTCCACATTTACATCAGGAGGTGATGGTGGAAAGAACAGCAAACATTTCCTCTCTCCTCACCATCCTGGGAAAATTAAAATACAGCAGGTTCTCACCCAAAGGATTGGACAAGTGAGGCTCTGTCTTCTGAGTTGAGCTTATTGAGTGAAGTGGGAAGATGGTGAATTTTAGAGAAAGACTAATCTTTGTTTGAGCATTGATTTCACCACCTCCTGTGTAGCTATGATCATGTACCCCCCATGTCTGATCTTCCATTTCTTTACCAATAAAATAGGAACAGTACAATGCCATGTATATAGAATGTGCTCAGTGTTAAGTCTCTTTCTTCTTTTCACATGAATAGAGCAAAGGGTACCAGACTTAGAGGTGTGGGGCCTGACTCTTCTGTTGGGCTGACCACTCACCAGGCACCTGGCATATAGCAGGAGCTCCCTGCACACCTGCCAGACAGGTGAATGCCAGAGCCCTGGCTCCAGGCAAGGTGCTGGCTGTGCTCTCTCTTCCTCTCTTGGGTCCAACTCCAAGAGTGAGAAGGTGGCTGTTCTCTGGAGAATGTACTGCATTTTGCTGCCTCCACCATATAGAGTGAGGACCAAACTCTAGAGGGACAGAAGAGACCCTTCCCCTCTCCCCCACCAACCTCCACCAGATCACTCCAAAAGAAACATTTTTGCCCATCAGAGAAGCAGACAGAGGGTAGCAATGGGCATGCTAGCCCTGGGCCTACCAGCAAACTGACCTCCAAACCAGGCAGGCTAGGCAGTTGATCTTACAGCCCTCTCTGCTGATCTTTGAAAATAAGACAGAAGGGAAAACATTTACCTCCCCAAAGCAAACATCTGCTTTGCAATTTCTGAGGATGGGCCCACAGAGAGAGCTCTCCCCCTGTAAGGGTTCCCAGGAGAAGCCAACAAAGCCTGGGGCTTGTTCCCATGAAGGAAGGGCCGAGTTCCCAGAGATGTCCCCAGCCATGCCTCCCTCAGGATAATGCTGAGGCCATCTTTACACACCTGCTCTTCCTTTTCTGGGTCTGGGACAAATCCATCTCTGAGGGGGCTCATCTCATCACTGATCTCATTTTATGAAATGAGTATTGTTTTATTTGTTTCAGCCCCAGGGTTCTGAGGTTGCCTCACAGTGGTCCCTTTATTCTACCTACACTCTTCAGCTAAAATAAACTGTAGGACAAGGGAAAAGTCAAGAAGTCGTACTCATATTCTCATACAAAAACCTCACAGGAAGGATGGTTGCCAGAGAGAGAGAAAAGATTCCTGATCCACTGAGCATTTTCAAATCATAGAATTATGACATCTAAATGTTCAAAGGAACTGTGAACTTCTACTATTTAACTTGACAACCTCCCAAGATTACCCATTGGAGACCACATTGAAAGATAATTATCCACTAACAATTTACTGTGTATCATAGAAACTGTTGGTTGACTGCCCAATAGCCATTTCCTTCCCACTTTTCTCATGGTGACAGCTATACATACACACATACACACACACACACACACACGCACGCACATGCACACACCACAGCTAAAAATACAAGGTTCATGTTTTCCCAGCCTTCCTTACAAGTAGGAGTGGCCGTGTGACTTTGTTCAACTCAATGATATTTAAGAAAAAAAAAAATACAGGAAGGCTTGTGGGAAAAATGTTCTTCCCTGATAAAAAGAGATAAAGAGAGAGATGATACTCTGGCATCTCTGGCCATCTCTTGGCTTCCTGCCTTTGAAAACTGCCATTCGAGGCTGGGTGTGATGGCTCACAACTATAATCCCAGCACTTTGGGAGACTGAGGCAGGAGGATCACTTGAGGCTAGAGTTCAAGACCAGCAAGGGCAACAAAGCAAGACCTCATCTCTACAATTATTTTTTCAATTAGCCAAGTGTAGTGGTGTGTGCCTGTAGTCACAGCTACTAGGGAGGCTGAAGCAGGAAGATTCCTTGAGAACAGAAATTCGAGGCTGCAGTGAGCTATGGTCATACCACCGTACTTCAGCCTGGTTGACAAAGCAAGACTCTGTCTCTAAAAATTAGACATTTTAGGACTAAAACTAAGGTAGGACTATTTAAATCCCAAGGCAACAAGCCTGAAGACAAAAGCCAGTACTCTAGGAAAGAGGAACAGAAGGGTGGAAAGAGGATGTGTATTTTTTGCCTGTTGAGCCACTGAACCAGCTTAGAACTGCCTACTTCTTAAAGCCACTGTTAGGCAGGTGTCCTATTCCTTACGGTCAAAAGCATCTTAGGTGATGCCTCACACATTATCAAACCCTAGCATAACAACATCTTGGAACATGAAGGGAATGCAGGGGGAGTAGTAATTCCAGGGTTAAAAATAGAAAATAAACCTTTACAAAAACTGGAAAATACATGTGAATGTTTAATATTATCAAAATATTCCCTTGTGAATTCCTCTGTTTATAAAACAGAAATGGTAATATCTACTGTATGGTAGGTATTCTAAGGATTAGATGATTTAATACATGCAAAGTAAAGTTAAAAGTGCCAGGCACATAGCAAGTACTATCTAATTATAGCTCTCATATTAATCAGTAAAAAAAAAACTTTCTTTAATAAATAATATGAGTTTGGGCAGGGCACTAGACTTAGAATCAGAAAATCTGGCTTCTAGACAGTTACTTCTCTTTGATCACATATCAATTTTTGTGGCTGTTTTAGGAAAACGAAATCCCAGTACAATATATTCCCTGTGTCAAAGAGTGTTGAAAGTTTGATGAATCAGATGAATTTTGAGTTATCATATGTTGCCAATTCAGTAATGAAATAAATGTATCATTGGAAGTCTTAAAAGGCTAAAAAAAAAACTTGTAAATAAAATGGAACATTTTGGTTATGCAACTATGTAAGCATGTGGATGTTTTTAAATAATTTCATGTGAAATTAGTTTTCTTCTTCTGAAACAATAGCTATTCAATAATAAGTCTAAGAAGAAAAGCAGAGTGGAATAAGATAGACAGGGAGCTAGAGTGCATGTGGTCTAGTTTTAGTCCCTCCACAAACCTAGTGATGTACCTCAGGCAAGTCCTTTCCTAAGCCCAGGTCTTCTCATTTGTGAATTGAGGGAAAGAGCCTGGAGTTAGGAAAGGACAACAGTCTTTACCCCAGCTCCACTCCTTGGTGTGTGACCTGATAAAGGTCACTTACTTTCTCTGAGCTCCATTGATATGGTTTGGCTGTGTCCCCACCCAAATCTCACATTGAATTATAGTTCTTATAATCCCCATGTGTCATGGGAGAGAGCCAGTGGGTGGTAATTGAATCATGGGGCAGTTACCTCCATGCTGTTCTCGTGATAGTGAGTTCTCATGATATCTGATGGTTTTATAATGGGGCTTTTCCCACCTTTTTTCTCAGCACTTCTCCTCCTGTCATCATGTGAAGATGGATGTCTTTGCTTCCCCTTCTGCCATGACTGTAAGTTTCCTGAGGCCTCCCCAGCCCTGCAGAACTGTGATTCAATTAAACCTCTTTCCCTTATAAATTACCGAGTCTTGGGCAGTTTTTATAGTAGCGTGAGAATGGACTAATACACCCATGTCTAAAATGGGGATGAAAAAAACAGTGACCTCATTGGAAAACTCTGAAGGTCAAATGTCAGGACATATGAAAAAATTCCTGGCACAGAATAGACCCTTAATAAATGTTGTCCATCCTGGTTCCAATATTCTACAGGTCTGTGTACGGCATGACCTGGAAAATGCAAGGGACCAAAAGAGAAAACGTGTTCTTTGTCTCACAAGACCATGCCCAGAAAGGATGGCTTGGGCCCCACTGGGAGGCCAGCATTCCTGGGCAACCTTTAGCATGGGGGACATTTATTAGATTCAGAAAACAAAGACAGTTCATAAGCATTCCAGTGTAAGGAATATTGGGGAATAAATATGGGGAGGGGCAAGCTCTGAGAAGCAGACTTCTATAGGACATCTTCAGTGCCTGAGTGTTTATCATCAGAGTTTCCACCGTTAGGAGGTCAGGTAGGAAGCAAAGTCATGAAAACATTCACTAATGTACCTACTGTATTAGTCTGTTTTCATGCTGCTGATAAAGACATACCCGAGACTGGGAAGAAAAAGAGGTTTAATTGGAATTACAGTTCCACATGGCTGGGGAGGCCTCAGAATTATGGCAGGAGGTGAAAAGCACTTCTAACCTGGTGGCAGCAAGAGAAAATGAGGAAGATGCAAAAGCAGAAACCCCTGATAAAACCATCCAGTCTTGTGAGACTTATTCACTACCATGAGAACAGTATGGGGAAAACCACCTCTATGATTCAAATTATCTCCCACCAGGTCCCTCCCACAACCCATGGGAATTATGGGAGTACAATTCAAGATGAGATTTGGGTGGGGACACAGCCAAACCATATCGTTCCACCCCTGGCTCCTCCAAATCTCATGTCCTCACATTTCAAAACCAGTCATGCCTTCCCAACAGTCCCTCAAAGTCTTAATTCATTTTAGCACTAACCCAAAAGTCCACAGTCCAGTCAGTCGTGGTGGCTCATGCCTGCAATCCTAGCACTTTGGGAGGCCCAGGTAGGCAGATCACTTGTGGTCAGGAGTTCAAGACCAGCCTGGCCAACATGTTGAAACCCCGTCTCTACTAAAAATACAAAAATTATTCACGTGTGGTGATATGCGCCTGTAGTCCCAGCTACTCGGGAGGCTGAGGCAGGATAATCACATGAACCTGAGAGGCGGAGGTTGCAGTGAGCCAAGATCACATCACTGCACTCCTGCCTGGATGACAGAGCAAGATTCCATCTCAAAAAACAAACAAAACCAAAGTCCACAGTCCAAAGTCTCATCTGAGACAAGGCAAGTCCCTTCCACCTGTGAGCCTGTAAAATCAAAAGCAAGCTAGTTACTTCCTAGATACAATGGGGGTACAAGTATTGGGTAAATATAGCCCTCCCAAATGGGAGAAATTGGCCAAAACAAAGTGGTACAGGGCCCATGCAAGTCTGAAATCCAGTGAGGCAGTCAAATTTTAAAGCTTCAAAATGATCTCCTTTGACACCAGGTCTGACATCCAGGTCATGCTGATGCAAGAGGTAGGTTCCCATAGTCTTGGGCAGTTCCACCCCTGTGGCTTTGCAGGGTACAGCCTCCCTCCTGGCTGCTTTCATGGGCTGGCGTTGAGTGTCTGTGGCTTTTCCAGGTGAATGGTGCAAGCTGTCAGTGGATCTATCATTCTGGGGTCTGGAGGACAGTGGTCCCCTTCTCATAGCTCCATTAGGTGGTGCCCCAGTAGGGACTCTGTGGTGGGGCTCTGACCCCACATTTTCCTTCTGCACTGCCCTAGCAGAGGTTCTCCATGAGGGCCCCACACCTGCAGCAAACTTTTGCCTGGGCATCCAGGTGTTTCCATACATCTTCTGAAATCTAGGTAGAGGTTCCCAAACCTCAGTTCTTGACTTCTGTGCACCCACAGGCTCAACATCACGTGGAAGCTGCCAAGGCTTGGGTCTTGCACCCTCTGAAGCCACAGCCCAACCTCTACCTTGGCCCCTTTCAGCCATAGCTGGAGCAGCTGGGACACAGGGCACCAAGTCCCTGGGCTGCACATGGCACAGGAACCCTGGGCCTGGCCCATGAAACCACTTCTTACTCCTGGGCCTCCAGGAGGCTTGTGATGGGAGGGGCAGCCATGAAGTTCCCTGACATGGCCTGTAGACATTTTCCCGATGGTCTTGGGGATTAACATTAGGCTCCTTGCTACTTAGGCAAATTTCTGCAATAGGCTTGAATTTCTTCACACAAAATGGGTTTTTCTTTTCTATTGCATAGTCAGGCTGCAAATTTTCCAAATTTTTATGCTCTGCTTCCCTTATAAAACTGAATGCCTTTAACAGCACCAAAGTCACATCTCAAATGCTTTGCTGCTTAGGAATTTCTTCTTCCAGGTACCTTAAATCATCTCTCTCAAGTTCAAAGTTCCACAAATCTCTAGGGCAGGGGCAAAATGCCACCAATCTCTTTGCTAAAACATAACAATAGTCACCTTTGCTCCAGTTCCCAACAAGTTCCTCATCTCCATCTGAGACCACCTCAGCCTGGATTTTATTGTCCATATTGCTATCAGCATTTTGGGCAAAGCCATTCAACAAGTCTCTAGGAAGTTCCAAACTTTCCCACATTTTCCTGTCTTCTTCTGAACCCTTCAGACTATCCCAATCTCTGCCTGTTACCCAGTTCCAAAGTTGATTCCACATTTTCAGGTATCTTTTCAGCAATGCCCCACTCTAGTGGTACCTATTTACTGTATTAGTCCATTTTCATGCTGCTGCTAAAGACATACCTGAGACTGGGAAGAAAAAGAGGTTTAATTGGACTTACAGTTCCACATGGCTGGGGAGGCCTCAGAATCACAGTGGGAGGCAAAAGGCACTTCTTACATGGTGGCGGCAAGAGAAAATGAGGAAGACGCAAAAGTGGAAACCCCTGATAAAACCATCAGATCTCATGAAACTTACTCACTACCATGAGAACAGTATGGGGGAAACCACCCCCATGATTCAAATTATCTCCCTCTGGGTCCCTCTCACAACATGTGGGAATTATAGGAGTCCAATTCAAGTTGAGTTTTGGGTGGAGACACGGAGCCAAACCATATCACCTACCATTTATAAAAATTAATCCCCATTCAAAGAGCACTACCCACCCAACCCCGCCAACCACACACACACACACACTCACACACACACACGCTGTTTGACACTGATGATTATGACCCACAAAGAAGTGTCTGGGATGGTGGAAGTCTCCTTCATAGCCAAATGTACCACTTCTATAATATAAGGAATATAAAATGCAAATGGTCCACAAAATAATACTGCAGTTTACCAAAGATGCAGGATGTCATGAAGTCAAGGAAAGTAACAGGGAAGAACTGCATAAATCACAAGCAAAATCACCAATAAGTGATAATCTGACAGAGTTAGACACATTTGGCAGATCACAGATGGCAGAATTAGACACATTAGCCATTGAAGAAAATCAAAAAGGATAATGACATGATAGGTGCTTCAAAGGAAAATATTTCTGATATAAACAAAGCTGAGGAAAAATTAATAAGACTTTTATTATATTTACAAAATTACCTGTTGTTGACCATGCTGCAAAGGTCAAAGGTAAAGAATACATTTTTGCTAGCATACAATGTTATCAGGATAACTATACTGAAGAAACAAATAATTGATTCATTCTTGGTTCATCATAAGCATTCACATATAATTGTAATGCAACTCAATTTTATTAAATAAACATGACAATTTTTTTTTCCATTTTCAAAATAATTTGCCACCAAATCTTGGCCTTTTTATGATTCTCTATGAAGCCGTTGTCCTCATTTTAAGTTTATTCATCTTCAGTAACACGTTTTGGGCATGAGGACCTGTTTTCCTGTTTTATATGGTCAGACAAAAAAATAACCAACTTCATTCATCATTGATGGATGAATAGGAGCATGTCACTTTTGGAAAAGGAAAGGACTTATCAACAAAGGAAACACCATATACGAAAGCAGAAATTTATAAAAGTTTATTTGGTTTTAAAACTGATTTTTAACTCTTGGGGTAGGCAGAGGCTCTTTGAGAATCTGGTGAGAGATATAAATACTGTCTTCCAAAGAAACACATATAGGTGCAAGCACACAAAATTTTACCTACAACTTCAGGGTGTTCATGAACATCCAAGGTCTAATCATGACCTTCAGATTGAGAACCACAGGTTAGGAGTCAGCCTGTATTCTGGTATGACTATGGAAAAGACTGTGCTTATTCAAGATGTACAGAAAGTATCACATATTCATTCAAAAAGTATGTATTTCACACCACGCTGTGCCAGGCATTGTTCTAGGCTGTAGCTGACTGATTGCATTAGTGGCCCCAAAGAATAGATTTCCTATATCTACCCATGACTTGGTAACTTTACAGTCTCTTCCATTCTGGCTCTGGGCTTGGCCATGTCACTTACCCTGTCCAGTGAGACAGTAGCAAACTTGACACAAGTAGAAGCCTGAGAAAACATGTACACATTTCCACTTCCTCTCTTGGATACCTCACTACCCTCCTGACCCTCACATACACACACCAGGCAGTCTGGGATAACTTATCGGGGGATGAGAAGCCACATGCAGCAAGTTAAGTCTTCCCATCACAGTTATCCTAAGCCAGCCAGCACCTAGCCAACCTTCCAACTGATGTGAAACATGGTAGAGACATGAGCTAGCCCAGCCAAAATCAGTCGAGTCTGGCCCAGAGTAACAGATCATGCTTATTTAGAGGTTCATCAGAAATCATCAATGGTTGTTGTTTTAAGCCACTAAGTATTTGAGGATAGTTTGTGATACAGCAATAGCTCACTGACACATAAGCAATGTGGATACAGCAGTGAAGAAAACAGACAATACTCTTGTACTCGTGGAGCTTACATTCTAGCAAAGAGTAAAGGGAAATGAAGGTGGAGAAAGGTAAAGCAAGACCAATTTTTGAAGGCCAGAAAGGCCTTACAGAAGATCTTGGCCATATTTCAAGAGGTAATGAGTAGCAACTGAGAGTTTTTTAAACAGCAAAGTGATATAAGTAGATTTTTATTCTAAAAAGATATTTTGGTAGCTGTGGAGAGGAGCAAGAATTGCAATGCACTGACCAATTAGAAATGTGCTCTGATAGCACCAGTGAGAAAATAAGGAGGCCTAAACCCTGGAATTGGCAATGAAGATGGAGAGAAAAGGAGTATCCTGAGAAATATTTAGGAGGTAATGTTAAAAGAAGTTGCCAGTCATTTTTATTTGAAAAATGAAGAGAAAAGCAGAGTTGCATATGACAACAAATTACTTCTTCATTTATTTAATGAATATTTACTGAGGGTCCACTATATGTCAAGCATACTGTGCAGGTATTAGGAATTTATTGGTGAGCAAAACTGGCCAGGAACCCTGTCTTCTGAAGTGTGGTGGTGAAGATCATTGATCAAATAGACACTTAGATAAACACACACTTACAAATTAGGACAAGTGGCATGAAGGAGAATAATAAGAAAGTTCTAATTTACAACCGGGCAGGAGCAGTTAGAGAAAGTCTCTCTGAAGACATTAAATTTAAACTAAGGCCTAATGAATGAGAAGAAATTTACCAGACAAAAAGTCAGAGGACAAGTATATCAGACAAAAACAAACAAATTAAAAATCATCTTGTTTGAAGGCCTTGGGGCAGGAAAGGCTTTTGAAGATGTAAATGAAAAAGTAAGAAAATGAATAAAAGGAAGAATGGCACAATATGAATGAGAGAGAGTAGCAGAGACCAACTTAGGCAGGGCCTGTGGTCCATGATAAGAATCTAGAATCAAAACTCAAAGTGCAGGAAGAAGTGACAAAAGGCAGGAGCAGCAGATCTGGAAGCAAATGCTGAGCTCATTATGGGAGGGACTACTAGGTTAAGGTGCCTGGAGGAAATGTATGTGGACATGCCCAGATGGCATTAGAAAGGGAAGTCTGAAGGTGGTCAGAGAGGTCTGACCCAAAGACAGTGGTTTGGCAATTATTATTTGGAGGACACAGCTAAAACCAGACTTACGTTTGCAATCCCCCAAAGAGAATATGTAGATGCAAAGAGAAACCCACAAGCGGAAACTCTTGAAAAACTGAGAAAGAGACTGTAGCCTTCCCAGATGACTCAGGCTGGAATATTGTTACCAGGTCTCCACGCAATTACAGGAGGAAATTGGGGATGGAAATGAGAAGTCCAAGAGGACACTCTTATGGTAATGGAATATTTATTTATATTCCTCTCCATGTCAAAAAGTTATTATTGTTAATGAACTTGACTTATCACATGTTGTGAATTTGGTAATAAAATAAAAACTCTAACTTGATCTTTAAGAAAAAATTTTGAACTGGCCAAAATAGCCTTTTCTCCTTGTAAATTTTTTTTAAGTCTTGGTATTGGCCTCAGTATAAGGCCAGCCACTGTTAAATAATTTCACATGGAGCTATATCCTCTCCCTACTTCAACGCTAACTAAGATTTCAAATTTGAAGCTGCAGAGTTTGACTAAGAAAAGAAATGAAATAAATGTCAGGTGGCCCAGATTCTAATTATTGTCCTCAAAACCATTGGTAGGTGTTGAGACCTGAGCTAAATCATGTCTATCTGTACCTCAGTTTTCTCTCCTATGAAATTAGAAAAATGGGCTTGATCATGCCTCAAATCTCTTACAGAGTTCTATTAAAAAGGCAGGCCAGTAAGCCACTCTCAATGAACTTCTCTCGTATCCCAAACCTACACTTATGTCATCTCATTTGATGCATACAGCCTCCTATGAGGTAAGTATTATTGTTGCCAGTTTAGAGATGGGAAGACTAAAGGTCAAAAAAGTCAGTGTTCTGGATATGAACTGGCAGTTAAACTAAATAAAATGTTGAAGTAAAGAGATACACACAGCCCTCAAAACAGTGCGGCATTATAACTCCATCACTGAGATTTGTAGGGTGCTGAGCAGAATGTAAGCACTCTGACATAAGTTCTCAGGCACAAGTACACGTCTCTTCAGTAGAAGCGTGAAAGCAGACAAGGACTATATGTAAACAAACATGGCCATGTTCCAATAAAATCATAGACACTGAAAAAAAAAAGGCAGTGTGCTAGTCTGTTCTCACACTGCTGTGAATAAATACCCAAGACTGAGTAATTTATAAAGGAAAGAGGTTTAATTGACTCACGGTTCCACATTGCTGGGGAGACCTCAGGAAACTCACAATCATGGTGGAAGGCAAATAAGAAGCAACACCATCTTCACAGGGTGGCAGGGGAAATGCCAGATGCTTATAAAACCATTAGATCTCATGAGACTCACTCACCATCACAAGAGCAGCATGGGGGAACCACCCCATGATCCAATTACCTCCATCTGGTCCCGCCCTTGACACGTGGGAATTATGGAGATTGAGATTCAAGATGAGATTTGGGTGAGGTCACAGCCAAACCATATCAGGCAGTGTTATAGTAGAAAGAATTTGGGCTTTTGTGTCAGATAAGCCTGGGTTTTCATAGGTTCTAATATTTACTGTGCCAGTTATCAGTGTATCGCCTCTCAGCGCCACATTCATTCTTCATTGCCCAGTTTTGTGAGGCTGGAGCTGGACCCTATGAACATTTCTCCTTCACCAGCTGGTATTATATTAAGCTTTGTCAGTAGAGGGCACTACAGGCAAACTACAAGGGGACTTTTCTTCCTGATTCCACACGCTTACCTTCTTGCTCCTTGTCAATAGCAACCAGCTTGTAAAGGACATTCAGTTATGCTCATATCTTAGCATGTTTCACTGGCATCCCAGAGGGCAGCTTCCCAGCAAATTTCAGCAGCACTTCCATGAGTGGCTCCCCAGGAAGTCTTGTCACACCCCCAGAAGACAAATCCCTGGAGAGTTTTGTCAGCACCCCAGAGGCTGGTTTCCCACTGTGGCACTTCAGCAAACCTCTCCATCCTCCAGTGGGCTATAGCCACACCCATCCAACGAGGTCTGAATCCCAGCCTTGAGGAGAGAGTGTTATCTTCCAGATGTGTTCCTTCCTTGGGTACCCTGCCTTAGCCCTAGAGGTAGTACTGCTCCCTAAATCCTCTATTCCTGCATTATTTCAAGTAACCCTTACCCCTCAGTAGTTAATCTTCCTTGTTGCTAGTTAGCAGCTCTTTATATTAAACTTTCCCTACTCAAATGAGTGTGCATTTTCTATCTTCTGACTGGACCCTGACTGATACGCTTAGAGAAATTCACTGTAAGCTCTCTAAGCTTCAGCTCCTTCTGCAAGATGAAAATAATAATACCTCTCTTGCCAAATTACCAGAAAAAAATTAGAGCTGCTGTAATATGTAGCACTTAGAATGGTGTTAGTGACAAGTATGAAACAGTGGAAGCTTTTTATGATTATTATTGTTATTAAATTATTCAAGTCACACAACTAGTAAATGTTGGAGATGGGATTGAATTGGAATTTAAATGACTCTAAAGATGACTTTATTGCCACAGTTAAATGTTAACACATCCATCTCCTTAAAAACATGAGTCCTTTGAAGGTAGCAAGAGTAGAGGACTGCTTGCCACACCCCTGCCTCTGCCACCATAGTGCTAGGCCCCCACACACAATGACCTCGGGCCATTGCTCACACTCCACAGAGGTAGTATTAAATCTGGCAGCTTCCACTCCACTTCCACTGGTTGCTCTGGGCCACAACTAAGGCCAGCTCTGTGACCATGGACAAGGTATGTCCCCTCTCTGAGATGTTTTGTAGAACAGAAATAATAAGAGTGGCTATCTCACAGAGGTGGAGTAGCAGAGACAGTATGAAACATTAAGCTGCAGCCGCCCTCCACGAGACCCCTGAACTGAGCAGGGGCTAGGGCAGGAGTGAGAGCTCAGCCCCGGCACTCTGGCCTCTGGACAGCAGCTCGGGTTCAGATTTCTTAAGGAAAATGATTTACACCTAAACCCATTCCAAAAGTGTCTCTGGATAAATTGGCTCTTGGTCAAATTATAAAAAAGAAAAATAATAACAAATTTTTGAGCACTATCCCTTGCTAAGCATGTCACATGAAGTGACTTATTTACTCATCATCATAACCCTAGCCTACCCCTATTAATAATATGCATAGAACACCATATATCTATAGAGTTTTTTTTTTTTTTTTTGGTTAAAGCAAACTTTCACATCTTTAATTCCCTTTATCTTCACCATGAGTCTAGGTGAACATTTTTATTATCTCCAATTATAGCTGTGTAAACAAGCCCAGAGAAAGGAGGTGACTTGCTAGTTGCAAGGAGAATTAGTGACAGAACCAGAGCACCCAGGTCTCAATCCCAGGCACCAGTGCTTTTTCAACTACAGGACTCAGCTGCAGAGACAAACACGGAATAAAATCGAACAATATGGAAAACCTCAAGAACAAGAATTGCTGCCATGCCAGGCGTGGTGGCTCACACCTGTAATCCCAGCACTTTGGGAGGCCGAGGTGGGCAGATCACCTGAGGTCAGGATTTTGAGACCAGCCTGGCCAACATGGCGAAACCCCATCTCTACTAAAAATACACAAATTAGCCGGGCATGGTGGCACACGCCTGTAATCCCAGCTACTCAGGAGGCTGAGGCAGAATAATTGGTTGAACCCTGGAGGCAGAAGTTGCAGTGAGCTGAGATTGCGCCATTGCACTCCAGCTCAGGCAACAGAGCAAGACTCTGTCTCAAAAAAAAAAAAAAAAAAAAAAAAAAATCAACTACAGGACTTTTCTCCCTGCTCTTGACCTCCCCACCCTCTTCCCACAGATTCCTGCTTCACCCCACCCTCCCTCCTGCCCCTTCCTCTGCCTCTGATGCCTGCTATAAACTTTCCCCACCTCCTCCTCACAGACTCTGTGTTCTCAATTACGGAATCTTGGCTTGAGGGTATGCTCTGCACCAGCTGGCTGCATAATCTTGGAGAATCACTTCTGCTCTCTGGCTCTTAGTAGCCTCATCTGTGAACAAGGAGAGGGATGGTACTATGTAATTCCTAAGGGCCCTTCTAACAGTAAATAGCCTGAACAGAAAACGGCTGATAAACCCATTTATACTAAAGTGTGACTGATTGCTGAGCAGGCTTGCTCAGTCATCTCATCAAAGAGAAGTTGCATTAAACAGGGGATGGCTGAAGAGGGTATTATTTAGCCAAAGGAATGACTCTGTCATTATAGAATGAAAGATACCTGGGGCTACCTAGCTGCAGTGTTTTGGACAACTTAGGGTTGGGAGATTCATGAAATGTTTTAGGTCTATCATATAAGCATCTTTCAAGGCCCCACAGAGATCATGGCCCATCCATACTCAAACTCCCTGTAGGTTATAGCATAAAATCCCTTGCCTGCTCCAACCCCTTCTTCCAGATCTATCCATTACTGCTTGCCCTTGTGCTTCCCCTCAAGCCAAAAGGAGCCCCCATTATTGCTCAAACATGGCTCTTTCCAACTCTTCATCTCTGCTACATACCAACCTCCTCTGGAGTCAAATTCCCTTTCCCTCCCTCCACTGACAAATTCCAATCACTCAGGGGGACCCACTCATATACACCATTTTCCTGAACTCTCTTTCAACCTACTTTTCTAAGTGGACATTTCTCCCTCTCCTCCAACCCCTTGGAAGGCTCACCTTGCACCTCTGATGACTCTGATGGCATTAGCCATGTGATCACCGTCACTAGGGAGCAGGCCCCTCGAGGGCAGAGGCTGCTTGTCTTAAAGTTTGTACAGAAAGTACACCTTGTAGACTCTCAGTAAGTGCCAGATGAATTGGATTAAGGAACTAACTGCCAGTGAGTGTTTGGAAGAGGCAATATGAAGAGTCATGTGCCCCTAGAAGTAGTTTGGAGCCACCTCCCCCAGCCTCTTTAGGCCATTTAAAGGCCATGGAAATACACCACCAACTGCCCTTCAGGAGGCCCAGCCAAGGATGCCGATGTGACCGCCGCGGCTGCTGCCCCTCTGCACCCTCCACCCCATGTGCACTGAGGCACAGCTTCCCCGGACAAGCACCCAGCCAATGACAGGCACGGTGGGGTGCTGGTGCCCACCCACTCCTACCAGATGTGGGCCTCCAGCCGTGGGCTTCTTGGCTTGGGAACTATGACAGCAGCCTGGCCAAGACTACCCTGGGGTGTGCTGCAGTCTGAGACCTTCCTGCCCAACCCTCCTTGCTTCCCAGGTAACAGATCTGCTTTCCCAGGTAACAGATCTGCATCAAGGCTGCCAGCTCACCCTGCCAACTCCTGCTGTCTCTCCTTTAACCTTCATAAGCAATCCCCGAATACATCTCTCGAACCAGTAACCTTTCTTGGCATGTGCTTCTCAGAGAACCTGAACTAACATTTCCTCTTTGCTGGAGATGAGTTCACACATGATCAGCAAATGAGACCCATGTCCTTCATTTCTCCCTGCCCAGGAGCCACTGGGAGGACTAGCATCTGGAGACTGGATCCCCAGATCCCTTGCTCTATTCTCTCAGACCTCTTCAGCTCTCTGCACCTCCTTCATGCTGATGTTGGCCTGCTTGCCACTCTGGGCCACTCCACTCCACAAATTTGACCCTCCAGCTCCCTCCCTCCCAGCCTCCAACACAACTCCACTTCCTGGCACTGACCTCATCTTCCTCCCACGACTCCTGCATCAGGCTGGGCCGTGCCTCCTCAGACCCAGCCCTAGGGCCTCTCCCACAAGTGGCCTGCTTGAGGGGCAGCCTCCACCACCCATACATCCTCCACATTCGTGGTGGGATCTCTGGTGGGCACAGCTTCCCTCAGCTTCCATCTCCTAAGGAAAGCCAGGGTGGCCCCATTGAGGCTCTATCTGAGGGACCTTCACAGAAATCCCTGCCCAAAACATTGACAATGACCAGAGTGGGAGACACCCACATGTCTTATGCACCAAATCCAGGAGAGGCAGAGATGTGTCACAACTGGAGCAGGAACTAGGGAGCTCAGACCCAGAAGAAAGGATTCAGAATGAGCACACTGGGATCAAACAGGAGAGAATGGGTTCCCAAAAGATTACCTCGGGTGCAGCTAAGACTGCTGTGGGGTCAGCTGAGTGTCTCGGGATGAGGCTAGCCTGCCTCCAAGGGCAGATGGAAGGGATAAGCCATCACTGTGCCCACCCAGGCCTTGGCCACCCTACTGAAAAGCCTGGGAGGGCATGCAGCTGCCCTGGGTTCCTCCAGCAAAGCCTGAGATGGGCCTTGCTCTGCCTTGTTTGCCCCGTTCACCACCCCCATTTCCTGTCTTCCCTTTTTTCCTTGCCACAAGTTTCTCTCTGACTCCTCCCAGATACTGCAGAGGGCTGGACATTGACCCCCACAACCCTGCCACCAGTCACATAATTGCTGCTGTGCCCCTTCCAGCTGATTATCACCCACCGCCATCCCACCAGACGACTCTGGATGGCACCACATCTATGCACTGAACCACTGCCCCTGGAGACCTCCGTCCTGTCCACCCACACAGCCACTCCATCGTCCCAGCCAAGGCTTCCTCCTTTTCACTGGTCCAAGCCCCTGAGGCCCCTGTGAAGTTCAAGGTCAAGTCTGCGACCAGAGGCTAATGACTTTTGTCTTTGGACCTCAGGATCCCACCTTACATTGAGGAAGTAGGTCCTCTCCAGATCATCCCTCAGAGCCTGCCCAATCTGGTAATCTCATAAGAATCTGATCCCATAATCCCGTAAGCACTTGGTTCTCAGTATCTCTTGTGCAAACACTATCTGTTTTCCCTTCCTTGTTCTCTGGAAGGGGCCACTAGGCCAGGCCGCAGCCGTCTCCTGGCATCTGTTGCTACCCAATCTCTTTGTGAAGGGACTTCCTGTGCAGGAATAAGGGGACCTTCCCACTCCCCAGCCCGCTCTGTTCCACATCCCAGCCACTGGGACAGTGACCTTCCCACTCAGATCCACAGAAGGGGAGACTAAATAAATCCTTCGCAGACCCCAACACACACTGACGGCCACACATCTGCTGCACCCCCACTGTTCACTCTCACATGGGGAAAACACACGGACTCCCTAACACACATCTTCACACTCGCTACCCAGCACATCCAATCGCTTCCTGTCTTAGAAACGCTGTGAGTTTATCATCACTCTACACGTTTCTAACACGTACAAACTCTTACACAAGCCCTCCCAATCCTCCTGCTCACATTCCTTCTCTCTCTCTCACACACACACACACACACACACACACACACACACACAGAGGGATCACTCCTTTCTGCACAGGGAAGAAGCACTGAACTCGGGCTTTGACCCTAGATTCTCTCCTGGCATCTCCCTGGGGTAAAAAGGTGCTCCGCTCAGGACCTGGCTGCCCAAAGCCCCTGTCTCTGCTCTCCCACACACCCAACCAGCCTTCAAAGCCTCTCCTTCTCATTGCAAAGCCCAAAGTGAGCTACAGACAAAATCATGAAGACAACAAACGATGTTTTCTAAGTACCTAATAATGCTCTCAGGTGATGGAGGAAGTGCGAATGGCTGTGAGCTCTTGGACTTGAGCAGGGCTGACTACAAGAGGCTCCAAAGGAGAAGGAGTGGGTGGAGAAGAAGCTGAGCCTGAAAAATGGCACTCACCCCCTCAGGCACAGGAAGGGGGCTGGGAGCATTTGTAAGTGCATCATTTCTGCACCCCACTGCAAAACATAGCTATCCTTCCATACCAAGGGGCCACTTATTTAGCCAGTTTCCTCATCCTAAAACAGTAACTAGCATTGATGAGTACTTATTCTGAGCCAGGGACTGTGATAAATGCTAGACATACATTAACTCATTTAAATTTCCTAACAACCTTACAAGGTAAACATTATTATAATCACTGTTTTTACAGGTGAAAAACAAAACTGAGGGTTAAGAGAGTTTAAAGTAACTTGCCCAAGGTCACCCAGCAGGTAAGGAAGGAGGTTATATACAATCTGTGTGACCCCCCAAGCCTGCCGGTGATAGAAACACCAGCCTCCAGCACCTCCCTATCCTCACTTTTAAACTCAGACAGAACCAAATTCAAATCCTGGCCCCACCATTGACTGACTGTGACTCCAGGTAAGCTACTCAATCTCGTTAGCCTCCATTTCCACACTTGTGAAATGAGAATAAAATGACCTGTTTGGCAGAGTTATTGTAAGGACTACCGAGGGTTCACCTAAAGCACTTAACATATTGCCTAGCCCATAGTAGGTCCTCAACAAATGTCTCATCTCTGTCTTCTTGTAAAATTATGGCAGTACCTTCAAAGACCAAAGCAAGCCTACGAGGTAAAAGCCGAAGCCCAGGATATCAGATTTGGAAAAGGCCAGGCGTGAAGCTTTTTCGAATGTAGTTTTTAGTATAAATAAAAAATAATGTTCTCCTTCCTACCATGGAGGTTAGCCATATGGAACTCATTTCCCTGAGAGGCGGTGCGGGCTGAAGCCATGAGCAGGTTCAACTCAAGCTGAGATTGTTTGATGGATGACCGAGCTAGAAGGCGGTATTACAGATGAGTAATAACACCTCCTGTTTGTCCTGCATTTTACAGTTTACAAAAGCTTGCCCACCCATTATCTCGTCTGATCCTCACAGCCACCCTCAGAGGTGGGCAATGTGGTCAAGGACATGAAGAATGAGGTCATCTCCATTTGACAGATGATCCATTTGACAGATGAAGAAACAGAGGCCCAAAGAGACAGCATGCTGCACCTGTAGTGATGGTCGGGCCTCAAAGAAAACCAGACCAGCTGACAGTGGCCCCAGGACCATTTCCAGAAGGGCAGGGGGGACTTCCTGTTAATAATAGCAGTAGCTAATACTCATTTGCCAGCAGGGCCAGGACAAGGGCAAAATGAGAAAGACACCCAGAACACAAAAGTTTTTTGGTTTTTGGTTTTTGGTTTTTTTTTTTTTAGATGGAGTTTCTCTCTTGTTGCCCAGGCTGGAGGGAGTGCAGTGATGTGATCTTGGCTCCCTGCAACCTCCATCTCCTGGGTTCAATCAATTCTCCTGCCTCAGCCTCCCAGGTAGCTGGGGGTACAGGTGTGCACCACCACACCCAGCTAATTTTGTATTTTTAGTAAAGACGGGGTTTCACCATGTTGGCCAGACTTGAACTCCTGACCTCAGGTGATCCACCCACCTCGGCCTCCCAAAGTGCTGGGATTACAGGCGTGAACTACTGCGCCCAGCCCAGAGCACAAAATTTAAGGAGGCAAGCAAGCACAGGGTGAGTGTCTCCATAGATTTTTGCACCCTAGGCAGCTTACCCTAGTCCCAGCCCTGCTTACCAAGCTCTGTTCTAAACACTTTATACATCTTAGCTTACTTAATCCTCATAACAAACCATAAAGCAGGTACCATATCATCACCTTCTACAGACATGGACAACAAAGAGACTCTTTTGCAGACATGGGAAAGAGAGAGGTGATGTAGATTGCTTAAGGTCTTATAAGAAGAGTTCACACTCATGCACTCAACTATCCTACCTACCCTGCCACACTGCCTCTGACCATGGATACAGTCTCTAGGGCTCGCCAGCATGGCCCTTCCAAGGAAGGTCAATGAGTAAAACTGCAGAAGAAAGGAACTGACATTCAATGTGTTCCTGAAATATATACAGTCAACTCGTGTTTGTTATTTGCAGTAGTTATCTTCTGTAAAGTTACTGTGAACACAGAATTTGTGAATGCTGAACCATCTTTCCTAGGGGAAGTACAGAGTTAGGTTCCTGCAACCTCCGGTTGTTGCATTGTCATCAACTAATCAATACATAACTTTGTTTTATGTATTTCTGTTTAAACACACCTTATTAAACAAATACTGTTGATGCATTTAACATTGAACTCACATCCAATAGCACTGCAGCTTATACACAAACAAAGCTTATGTAACACACATTCTCTCCAGAAGGCATATTGTAGACTTCTTGCTGTTAGAAACACTAGACAGTACTTTAGTATTACTCTTGAGGCCATAATAAACAGCAACATGGCCAAGAAAAAAGCACAAAAATGCAAACAACATAGCACTAAACAGATCATGAAAAGGCAGGAAATTGCCTTGTTCAACCTCAGATGGAAACATGCATCAAGTAACTCAAATTTGTCACCACTATGTACATGTCCACAGATGGCTGCAGAAACACCACGAGCATTGTTTGGGGGTTACAAATAAATTTTAGTAAGTAGGTAAATTTGCAAATAGGAAATCTATGAATAATGAGGAGCCGTAGATATGTATACACACACAATCATTATACTCACTTTATAGAGAAGGACACAGAGGCTCAGAGAGGCCCACTGACCTGCTCACTGCTGTGTAGCTCCTAAGTGGCAGGATTTGAATCAAGGGTCATTCCTCCCAGATTTCCCTCCTTCAAAAACGGATGTTTGGATCTTTTCCATCATTCCCGGTCCTCCTTTTATGAACCCCAAAGAGCTCAATGTAGTGTCACATAGGATTTGAAAGAATCAGAAGACCCAGGTTTGAGAGCCAGCCTGACCCTCAGTTTTCCCGTCTGTAAATGGAGGTAACAGCTCCTGCCTCACCTGAGGGTTGTCAGGATGCTAATGAACCTGCAGGTGTTTGAAGTGTGAGTTACTGACTTTACTTCGCCTGCAAACAGGCCTTTCCCATTAAAGCGAATGCTTCCATTCCGGTGCTATCCCACTGAGCAGACTGGGATAGGTCCTGGCCCTCCCCCAGTTGGAACTGAGAGCCCTTTCCTGGCAGGCCTGGGGCTGTGAGAGGAGCCTGTGAGCACACTCCGGAAAAGGATGCTCGTGCTTTCTCCAGTGGACAGTAATCCCTCACAGTCCCTTGCCTTCCTCCAGAGCCCAAGGTTTATTTTTAGAAACACAATTTTTTCTCCCTTTTCTTTTTCCTTCCAGGGTCCGATAGTGCAAAGATGGCTCCCGTAAGAGGCCCCCTGTGCAAGCTGAGCATGTGGCACTGTGGAAAGACTCCACACTTTGAAGTTAGACAGCACTGTGTCCAAATGCCAATGCCGCTAATAAGTGCATGACCCTCACTCGCCTGCTTGGACCCTCGGTTTTCTTATCGCAAAATGCAATGAGTAAAATAGTACCTGCCTATTGAAGGATTGATTGAAGAATTAAATGAGTTAAGGTCCTTTGCACTTTGCTGCTCCAAGCATGTCCTGGGACCAGCAGCATAGGCAACACCTTTTACAAATGCAGGAACTCAGGCCCACCCCAGACCTACTGAATCAGAATCTGCTTTTTAACAAGTCCCCAGGTATGTATTAGAGTGTGGGCAGCATTGCCTTGGCACCCTGCCCAGCAGGTAATAGGTGTCAAATAAATACTATTATTGTTATTATATGGGTCCAATCCTCAAGTTGTTTACAGATAACTAATATGAGCACACAGATCATTAATGCAGGGCTAGGGGCATTTTGGGAAGGTAAGCAAATCATCTGGGAGTAGAGATGGGAGAATGATTCCAACATTTGGGGGACTCAGCTAAAGCATTTGACCTCAGCTTTGCCTATTGTTTTTGTTTGTTTTGGTTTGGTTTTGCTTTAATAATGTTCTGCCTTTTTAAATAAGTGTTTAACCTTTATTCTACACTAACTGTGTTCTAAGCTCTGTTCTGGGCCCTGTAGAGAGAAAGCTGAATGAAGCCACGTTTCCTTTACTCAAGTAGTTTACTGTCTAATCAGAGACGCATAAACCAATAAACCAACAATCTCGAAACTTTTTTTTTTTTTTTTTTTGAGACAGAGTCTCGCTCTGTCGCCCAGGCTGGAGTGCAGTGGCGCAATCTCGGCTCACTGCAGCCTCAGCCTCCTGAGTTCAAGCGATTCTCCTGCCTCAGCTTCCTGAGTAGCTGGGATTACAGGTGCCTGTCACCATGCCCAGGTAATTTTTGTATTTTTCATAGAGACAGGGTTTCACCATGTTGGCCAGGCTGGTCTTGAACTCCTGACCTAGTGATCCATCCGCCTCCGCCTCCCAAAGTGCTGATGTTACAGACGTGAGCCACTGAGCCCAGTGAAAATTTTTTTTTAAAAAGTGTTATGATACAGAGATGGAAGCCAACAGGCCATGGAATAATGAATGGCTGGGGAGCTCACAGGACAAGATTGCCCCTCGGCCTTCTATCCCAGGGCAGACAACAATGCTTTGAACATTTTGCTATTTCCTATCATACCTCCTTTATCTTCTCTCTCCTTTTTCTCTCTCTCTCTCTCCCCACCTCCCCCACCTCTTTCTCTCTCCCTCACTCGGTCTCTCTCTCTCTCTCTGTGTGTTTTCACATAGTTGGGTCATATTATATAAATCTGCACATTGCCTTTTTGGCTAACATTATTACATAAGTATTGCCCTATATGTAACTGATATGGTGAACAAATAGGACTCATAGGATGTGGTGCTTTTATTTTTGTCTCATAATAGCCTTTAAAATACATCGGGAAAAATTGTTCCTCCTCTGCCTCTAGATGAAAATTATGACAGTTCTCATGAATCTTCCGTTCACACGTAGGGGATTTAAAAAAAAAAAAAAAGCCCTGCCTTCTTTTTAAATCAAAGATGTAGTCTCAATTCAAGTATTAAAAGTCCCATGGAATAATCAGAGCTCCAATTTTCATTCAAAGGGTCAGCTACTTCCCCTCCCCATAGCTAGGGGTCTGCTGCAAGCCAGAAGCTTTCTTTGCAGGGGAGTAGGTTGAGGAAAGGTATGATCCTTCTTCCCTCCTTCTCCACTTGATACTTCCACACTTCCTCACCCTTCTTACTAATTGTGCCTCCTCGCTCCCCAGGGATGGGGAGAGACGAAAGAGAGGTAAAATGAGACAGGCAGGTAAATTCTTAATGGACTGGTACTGTCATAAGACAGCTTTATCACACTCTCAGCTCAGCTGTGTTTAAAGCTCAGTCTGTGAGCTCTAAGCCCCACACCTGCAGTTCCTTTTACGCGCTGCTCCTGCAGCCCCAAGGAACCCAAACACTCGCCTCTCGCCTCTTTCTACAGAGTCTGTTTCTCCCTCTACCTCTCACACTAGCTCCCTCTCACACGTGGCCCACGCTCAGTCCATGGGAAATACTCGGGCATTCTTTGTTCCAACAAACTCTGGGAATGTAGTTATTTTATAACGGAGGCAAAGAGTCAGTAGCTATCAGACACCAAGGTAAATTGTAAGGCGGAACACCCTGGAGGTCTTCGTGGTTATAAATTTAATGAGTAGGCGTATGTGTGCCTCCCAATGTGTATTCTCCTTTTCTTCCATGGTTACAGTACCCAAATGTTTAGTTGGGAACACTGTTGTGGTTATGTTTTACCACTGAAATATAAACAAAGTGTTGTATGAGGAATTCTAAGATGTCTCCTTAAAGTGACAGCATACATACATCATCCTGTTGCTTGAAATGTGGATGTGATGGATGGCTGGTTCTCCAGCACCCATCCTGAGCCACGAAGACTGAGCCTCACTCTAAGGATGGGGAGTGGAAAGCTGGAAAGAGGCTGACTATTGAGCCATCTCACCAAGTGTGGACTGCCTCCCTCTAGACTTCACTTATTCAGAGAAATAAGTTTCAATCTGGCTTAAATCACTATTTTAGGTATTTCTTAGCTAAGCCTAGTCCTGACAGACTATGTAGTAATCCATTATATGGCTATTGTTTACTTGATCATAATTCTAATGTTATTCTTCAAGATGGTTTCCAAGTTTTACTATTAGGAATAACACTGTGATGAACTGTTATCCATTCCATATTCCTGGTTTATGGGGCTTTCTTTTTTGTGCTTTTTTTTTTTTTTTTTTTTGAGACAGAGTCTCACTATGTTGCCGAGGCTGGAGTGCAGTGGTGAGATCTCAGCTCACCACAACCTCCAGCTCCCGAATTCAAGCAATTCTCCTGCCTCAGCCTCCCAAGTAGCTGGGTTATAGGTACCTGCCACCACGCCTGGCTAATTTTTTTGTATTTTTAGTAGAGACGAGGTTCTGCCATGTTGGCGAGACTGGATTTGAACACCTAACCTCAAGTGATCCTCCTGCCTCGGCCTCCCAAAGTGCTAGGATTATAGGCATGAGCCACCAAGCCCAGCCCCTGGTTATTTTCTAAGTTGGAAAATAAAGCTCTTCATATAGATATAGCTTCATGTTGCTTTCCTAAAGTTATACTCTTTTATGTTTCCAGATGCAGCAGGGTGTAGCTCCCATCATTCACATTTTAAACCTGCATGTGGACTTTAGAACACAACCCATTGTATTTGGCAGCTTTTGTTTCCATAATGCTGCATAACAAACACCCCAAAACTCAATAGCTTTTGACAACAAGAATTTATTGTCACAATTACAGATCTGCAAATCAATGATGGTTCAGTCAATTCAGGCTAGGCTTGGCTGGGAAGCTCCACTTCAGCCTGCTGGACAGTTAAGTGTAGCGGCAAACTGTGGTCAAGTCTGCTCCACATATTTTTATTCCAGGGCCCAGGCTGAAGGGGCAGCAGCTAACCAAGAGCATGCTCTTCTTGTGGTGGATCAATCACTGGAGCCCAAGAGCCAATCTCTTGGGCTTGGCTGGAAGATTCCCTAAAGTCTCTCAGCCCCTGATAAAGTGATATAAATGATCCAGGGCCTGACAGTGATGCTATTCAGAGAAGCCTCAACAGCAAATTCCACTTGCAAAGGCAGGAAGCAAGTGGCAAGTTCTTCCCTAGATATTTTCAAAGAATAGAGTGTGTTAATTTGTCTAATTAAGCAAGATTTGGGTTCTAGAAGCAATGCTGATTAAGCACCTATATCTTTGCTAGTTATTTTCAGAAATATCATATCAATCCTCAAAACAACCAGATCTGTCGACAAGCATTAAGGTTACAGAGGCTTAAAACTGAAATAGAGACAAGAAGAAATGGTTTAGAATTCCCCACCCATCCCCTAGTCAGTGGTAAGGACCTGATGTTTGTCACATAGGAAGAAGGGTTTCAGTGTGTCCCAACCTGTGGGCAAGCAGAGGGCAGAGGTTAAGGCCAGTGGCCCTCACATCAGACTTCCTGGACTCAAATCCTAAGTTTGCCACTTTTTTCTTTTTTTCTTTGAGATGGAGTCTTGCTCAGCTGCCCAGGCTGGAGTGCAGTGGTGCAATCTTGGCTCACTGCGACCACCGTCTCCCAGGTTCAAGTGATTCTCCCATCTCAGCCTCCCGAGTCGCTGGGATTACAGGCACCCGCCATAACGCCCAGCTAATTTTTGTATTTTAGTAGAGATGGGGTTTCACCATGTTGGCCAGGCTAGTCTTGAACTCCTCCCTCAGCCTCCCAAAGTGCTAGGATTACAGGCGTGAGCCATCGCACCCAGCAAATTGCCATTTTCTAATTGTACAAGGTATTTATTTTTTCTGTGGCTCAGTTTCCCCATTGATAAAAAGAGGCCATGATAGCATATATTTCATAAGGCTATTGACAAGGTTTAGTGAAATAATGCACCTAAATTTCTTAAAACAGCACCAGGCACAGACAAAGTGCCTAATAAATGTTAGTGTTATGCCAGGGCAGCAACATTTAACTTCCATCAAAACTCAGATTGACCAAGAGCATGTGGCCCCTTTGTTCTGTCTACAACTTTTTTCCTACTAACTAGTAGATTTTCTGTATTTTTTTCCAACGTTTATGAATTTCAAAGAAGGAAGTATAGAATAGTGTTTTAGTTTACATTCGAGTGGATAATTAATGAGGTTAATTCTTTTCTCATATATTCATCAGTTAGAATATTTTTAGAAGCATTTCAGTATGTCTAATCTTTGACTTCTAACGGATTTGATTTTTGGAAATAGCCAAAAGCCATTCAAAAGGACAACCTCATTGTTTTAATATCTAATAAAGTTTGAACCTTCGTATTACACGATAATTTAAATGGTCCCTTCAAAGAATGGTCCCCTCTGAGGGGAAATAAAGGCTTAGTTTCTCAAACACATCAGTCTTCTAGCTCCCCTCCAAGATGACATCTGCATATGAAGAGGGACAGGTGGAGCTTGAACACCTTCGCGGCAGGCAAAACGTCAGATTCCTCTTACTCTTCTAGGCAGGGTTAGGTGGAAGTCCCTGATCCACCTGCATGCATCTTACCCTACTGGGATTCACAGCTGAAGTCTGTGTCTGTACAAGAGTAACTTACGGCCTAGGCTTTCCTCAGCAGATCAGAGCCCAGGGGACTGCCTTGCTAGCTCTCACTCTCTGCAGCTTTTTGGACTCATCTATTGGGTCTAGACTCCTTCCCATTTGCTGTGACTCCAATTGGCCTGGCCCAGGTGGTCCACTGGGCAGCCCTTGCTACGGAGTACCTTGACCTTGCCCAACCATGGTGACTCCCATTGGTATTACTCCCCAGCCAAACTCCCACCATTTTCTGGGTCCATCTGTGCCTCACTGGAAATAAGAATGGCTCAGGAAAACTAAGTGTCAAGGCCTCCCTCTGCCAGGTCATACCACACTGCCATGTGGATGTGGTCACACCCCAGGATGACAGTCTATTCTGCAGAGTCTCAAGCAGGGAGAAGGACAAAAGCTTCCTCTGCCCTTGGTGATATCCCCACTCATCCAATAGGCCTCCCTATTTTCTGGGCCAAAGCTGGGAGAATACATGATCAAAACTGATTCTCTCATCTTCTTCTTCCTCCTTTCTCTCTCTTTCTCTCTATCACAAAGGGCCCCAAAATGACAGATTTCCCCTGCATCATGCCCTCCATACTTCAGTTTCTTAGAGATACCCTAATAAAGGATGTGGGTATTTTCTCTGCACTTGGGGAGAACTCCATAAACTGGTTCAATCAGGCTGCATTGTTGAAAAGCCAAAGGGAAGGATTAAAGAAATTTGGAAATGGTTTTTCAAGACAACGCCTGGCTTGCAAGGTTATCGTCTTGCTGAATAATTCTATTTGACATGCCAAAAGAGAAATATTAACTTGTTCTTTATTTTTGCATTCCTTCTGTTATAAATCATAGTCTTCTTCCAGGATGATGGATGCCTCAAGACACCTAGAGCAAAGGTCAAGAAAGGAAGGAAGCAAAATAGAAAAGCACATTAATAGTTTTCAAAACATTACCTCCATTAAGCCATTATGATTGGCTGCAATTATAATTGTCCTTTCCTTTTTTTCTCCTAATTGGGCTTAGAGCTTCTCAACTATATGTTATGTATAAGAATTAGTGTGAACATTGTGGGCCTTGTTGGAATCCTCATTCCAACAGACCAACTGTAAAAAGACTTTTTAGGCAATAAAGGAAACTTGGTATTAGATGACATCAATAAATTATTAATTTTGTTAAATGTGATAATGATACTATGCTTAGGTTAAAACCCTTCAGTTTTTTAAAAGTAGACTTAAATATTTAGGGCATAATGACATGATGGCTACAATTTGCTTTAAAATATTACAAGAAAATAAAAGCTGGGGAGGCTAGTTGATGGATGAAACAAGTGTGGCAAAATGCTGATGGTTGTAGAAATGGAATGAAGGCCACAGAAGAATTTTATCATACACAATTTATTTATCAGCTGGGCATGGTGGCTCTTGCTTGTAATCCCAACACTTTAGGAGGATGAGGTGGGAGGATCATTTGAGCCCAGGAATTCCAGACCTGCCTCGACAACATAGCAATATCTTATCTCTACAAAAAATAAAAATAAAAATTAGCCAAGTGTAGTGGCAGGCGCCTGTGGTCCCAGCTACTTAGGAGGCTGAGGCAAGAGGATCACTTGAGCCCAGGAGTCAGAGGCTGCAATTAGCTATGGTCCCTTGATTTTTTCCTAGGCTTTACAAACAACCTCTAAAGACCCTGCTCCAGGCAAAGCTGAAAGTTTCCCTCAGCTAACAATGCTGATTCATTAAAATAAATAAACAGCTTCTCAAATTTCACAGACATTATACGCCTTTGGATGATACTAACAATGTTGATGATGACAGCTGTAATGTATTTTATACTAACTATGTGCCAAATTTTCCAGAAAAGTGTCCCTTGCTGCACAGAATGAACATCCAAATTCAGTCTATTGCAAAAATACAGCCCAGGGCAGACTGCAGGAAGTATAAAAATTTGTTGCAGTGTTCTGTTTTATCTTTTAAGTGAATATGATATTTTGTACTCTGTTCCATATAGTAGTACTTGCTAACATTTATTGAGTACCTAAAACAGATGCTATTCTAAGCTTTTTACATGTATTAATTATTTAATCTTCATAGCATGCCTATGAAACTGGTGCTATTATTCCATCCATTGTGCAGGTGAGAAAACTGAGGCGCAAAGAGCTTAAGTAACTTACCTAAAGTTCAAGTAACTTACCTGAAAGATAAAGTGCCAAGCCAGCAAGTATCAGAGCCAGAATTTGGACCTAGACAGTCTGGCTCCAGAAGCTGTTTCCTTAACCACTGTGATATATTTCCTCCATAATGTCCTTATGCTCTCTTTGAATTAATAAAATCAATGATATCTTCAAATTCACTGTGCATTCATAGTTTAGAACATCATTATCCATCCTGTGCCTTCTCTGGAGGTTGACAAGTGTAACTGTGGAATCAAAGTTACAACTACTCTGAGTTGGAGAAGCACAAACATGTACTATTATCTTCGGTCCTCACAATAACAGAGCAAAGTCAGTAATATTGTCATGTTTTAGAGCTTTACAAAATGAGAGGTGACTCCTTTCACTGGGACAGGCTCTTCTTTGAGTTTTTATAAAAACTGGTAAAATCAAAAAGGAAAGGAGGTTGGGCAAAGTCTGAACAAGCAATCAAAATTTCCTTCCACTGTCCCCTTTGGTCTTTACTGATGGCAAACCTACAACAGGCTGCTTCTCAGGCCTAAGCCAAACTTCCAACATACACTCACACACACACACACAAGCACACACACTCAGCTTAGAGAGGCTGCAGCTACGAGCAAGTCCAGTCACGTTCCATGGGAGCCAGCACAACTTCTACAGCAGATGGTAATAAATGCACAGCTATGGATACATGGTCCATGGATACATGGTCCATGGACACATGGAGGAGCCAAGAGCCCCCAATAAATTCACTCTGTCCCAGATTGTCTCTCCAGTCTCTAACAATACCTTTCAGCATTGAGAGACCACAATATACCTTCCAAGGTCAAATTAGAAAATTCACAAAAAACATTTTTCCAATAAGCATTTAAGAGGCAGCATGAAGTAGTGGGGAGTGTACCCCCTGTAAGGCCAGTCAGACCTGATTTGATTCCCAGCTCCTGTGCTCTCAAGTTCTGTGGCCATGGGCAAATTATGCGGCTCCTGTCACCAAGCCTCCATTTCCTTTGACTTGCATAATCGTCAAAGTAACAGATACCGCACAAGGTTGTTATAGAACTAAATGAGATAGCATATGTGAAGGTACTAGCCTTGTTCTTGGGAAATCATAAGAACTTAATAAATAACAAACAGAATTAATTTGAGTTGCATGATAGTATGTATATTATACACATACACATTCACATACACTTGTATATGCATGGACTATTTCAGGAAACTAGTCTCCTGAGAAGAAGGACTAGATAAGTTTCTAGGGTCAGATGGAAATGTCGTTTTCACTCTATACCTTTCTATACTGGTTGAATGTTTCCAATATGGATATATCCCCTTCCCAAAAATATTTGTAATGTCTGTTGTTGTTGTTTGCTTCCCAGGAGGCTTTTGGAAGACCAGACTTTGTTATCTGCAGCCTGGTTTCTTCACCCTCTTTTGCCCATCACATTCATTGAAGGCCCGACTGTAGGATCAGACTCCACCTACCTTGAATGTATAACCATCAGCACACAAAATAGTAGGTGAGATACATCATAAAAGTTGACATGCTAAGCCTACTTAGCATGCTTCTAAGTGGCCAGCCAAGCTAGGGTGACAGAGTCGGGAACTGTAGAGTTGTTCCTTGTCCTTTGAACCTTGGTAGTGTGGTTCCAACCCATGCAATTAACCAGTAGGCCACAGTGCTTCTAGCCATGCTATCATGCTTCTCACCGATTATTAGTTACCGTCCATAGCCCAGCCCATCAGCTGGAGCCCCTGACTCTCACTCCTGCTCCCAGAGGGCCTGGGGGCTGTCTTCCTTCCCCTGCTCCCTCCTTTCCACCCTAGCCTGAACCACTAGCAAAGTGCGACCCATGTTCCTCCTGGAAGCTCACTCCACTGCCAGATGCTGGTTTGCCCCAAGCCCATTGCAGCTGATCCAGATGCCATCCCCCACCCCCAAAGTTTCCAGAATCAAGACCAATACTATTACATCCCCTGGTACCCTCAGCTAAAATAATATCCCCAGACCCCAGCAGGCTGGCGGCACAAATGAGGTCACATTAATAATTCAGATGTTACTGGTTCAGAGCCCTCACATGCTGATGAAGGAATTTGGCCTTCCTCAAAGTCTCGCCTGGTTTTTCTGAGACATCTCACAAACACTAGGTTCTGTGCTACCCTCAGTGATATCCTCAGCTTACAGGCTTCTCGAGGAGGGCTCCTCCCGGCTGCCATCCCCATTGTGAGAACAGCGCTTCCCTCCCACAGCTCCCTGGGCATCACACGCCAAACTCACTAAACTCTGTTCAGTCCTCACTGCAGCCCTCCGGTCATTCCGTATTCCATGGATAACTGGGGAAGGGGCCTTCACCCCCAGAGCTGTATTTTACCTGGTCGGCTGAGCTCCAGAAAAGCCCTACTTAGAACCCAAATTTCACCAAGCGCTTTGTAAAAAACACATCTTTAGCATCTTTAGCGGTTTTCATCAACTTCTCCCTCCCACGCTCTCTTCCTCCCTCATCTCGTCTCCCATGAATAAAACCTCCACAGCAGCTCCCTTACCCCACAAACACATCAGGAACCAGGAGCCAGTGGCTCAGCAGTCCTGATTATGTTCTCAGGCTCTGTTGGACTCAGCTAGATCCATCTAGGATAATAGGTGTTTGATAAATAGAAGTGATTTTTCAGTGTCAGACTCCAAGCAGGATAATTTTCAGATAACATGCCATGTAACACCCATCGGCAAATTAGTCAACACTATCCCTGCTTACATACAAAGAAGCTGGGGCACAGAGAAGTTTGAGGATAAACCCAAAGTCACATGGTCGGAAAGTAAAGCACGGAGATTCAGGCCCAATTTTTTCTTCTCGCAATTCAAAACCTATGCCCCTTCCAGCGCACCTCTCCTATCCATCCCAAGGGTGTCTCCTCAGCCCCCATTCTGTGTCCTGAACCCAGGGTGGAGCTGGGATGGGCAGGGAGTAGCAAAACTCAGGCCAGACTGGGAGACTGCATTTACAGCATCCTCCCAGCCTGGCCTGAGTTTCTATCTGATGTTTCAGTCCCAATTGTCACACAGAATTGTCCTTGCAACTGTGAGAAATTGGGGAGTAGGGGGCAGTGGGAGGGCACACTTCTTGAATTAGTTTCTTGAGAAATTCAAAATAGTCCCTCTCCCTAGAGACTGAGTTAGCCTTTGCATTTCAAGACTCCAAGGGATTCCAGAGAAGGCACTTGTCCCTTTAGGGGATGCAGAGTAAGATTTTGATGTGCAAGGTTTATTTTAGTCAAGGAGAGGAAAGGGAAGCGGGAAGCTAGAGAGTCATATGAAACCTAATAAGGCTGGATTTCTTTGTGTGGGGAGAATATTTTGGACTCTTGCCATCTCCTGCAGCACCAGATAGGCATCCCTATCAAGTAGCTTTTGTCGGTGTAAGGAAGTGAAAGCAGAAATAGCCGCTCTCTAACCCAGGACTGCAAGTCTGAGGGCGCACCCAGGGTATCAGCAGAGTCGGCCTTGCAGGAAGGCTGAGCTTGAATTTGTTCGATCATCCAACATTGGTGGCACATGTACTGGGCATTTTGATATTGTCATGAATGGTATTACCATAATCATATCACCATACAGGACATGATTACCCCAACTTCAAAAATTTAAAAAAAAAAAAAAAAAAACAGAGCTTTGGAAAGATAAAGTGCCAAGGACACACAGTCATTCAATGTCAAAATCGTGGTCCCAACCAGTTCTTTCTGGCCCTAATCAAGCATCTCTCCACCACCTAGGGCCCCGCTCTCAGGGAGTCTCATTCTAGAGGAGACTCAGACCCATAAATGGAAAAGTGTCATACCATGTGATAAGTAGGACAATGAAGCAGAGAGGTTCAGAGCATGGACTTTAAACTTGGACAGACCTAGAGGTACTACGCAGCTCTGCAACCTACTAGCTGTGTGGTGCATTATTTAAACTCTCTAAGTTTTCTGATCTGTAACATGCAAATATCAAGTCCTACTTAACTCATAAGGTTAGGTGAGAATTAAAATATGAAAATCACTTAGCCCAGTGCCTGCATAGAGTAGCAGCTCAATAAGTGAGAGCTGCTGTATCACCGTTGAAATGGCCACGTGCAGAGGGAGGGTATAAGAGAGACTTTCTGAACCCAAAGCCAGACCCAGCAGGAAGCATTTCTGTGCAGCTGGAGTCCCAGTGGGACGGACATCCCCCATGCAGGAGTGAGTGGAGGTATATAAACACATGAGGCAAAAGGTAGCTGCAGCTCTATCTTTCGCCTGCAGAGAGCCTACGCCTAACCAGGGGCTCAGAGCTAAGTAGTAGGAAGGATGGAGTGAGGTTTCCCATCAAGGAGACCTTCTCAATGTACTCTTACACCCAGGTCCATCAGGGTTTGGTCCTCCTTCCCTCCATTCCTAGCTATGTGGTCTTGGGAGGGAGCTTAGCCTCTCTGAGACTCGTTTCCTCATCTTTAAATTGTGAAAGGTAATGTCTATCTCATTATTAAAAGAAATCATGTGTACAAACCACCTAGCAGAGTGCCACACAGGAAGTGCTGGAGAGACAGCAAGTATGTTCGCTTCCCCACTTCACGTCCTCTAAGCAAGCTAAGAAAGTAGGAAGTCTTTCAACGGCCTCCATGACTTTGTGTACACAAGCCCACACACACACACACATGCACACACATGCATGCACAGAGAAAGAGAAGAAAATAGGGTTTAAAACTATCTCAGCAAACGTTTAAGTTCTGCAAGGCACTGGAAAAATTACAGCTCTGAGAAGTGTATCCGCTTAAAACCAGACCAGGTCTATCTCCCGTCTCACAGCCAGCACTGTGAGAAGCATTGCTATGCAAAACCTCTGCATGGCCTCCTACCCCCATCCAAGCCCCAACTCAGCCCCACCAAAAGAAAATTTCTCCTCGGGGCCTTCGATTGTCTAGTTTGGAGAGCTCTGAAAAAAAAAATGCTTCCGCCTTGGCCAGTTAAAGCACTTCCTATGCAAGTTTCCTTTCTAATCTCTGGGAGAGTCTGAGTTCCACAGCAGTCATGCTTTGGTGAGAGCCTAAGTAGAGAAGGAGGTCAAGAAGAGGGTTCAGGGTATCAGATAAAAGGGGCAACTGGAGTCAACTTAATCGGTCGGGAACCATCTAGCAGCTTGAATAAAAGCCTTCCCACACTTACCTAACATCAAGCGATAGGGTAGCTTCCTTTCTCTCCCTTGTGGGTTATAGGGACAAGTAAGAGTGGGCTTGTGGCCAGGCGCAGTGGCTCACGCCTGTAATTCCAGCACTTTGGGAGGCCAAGGTGGGCAGATAACCTGAGGTCAGGAGATCGAGACCATCCTGGCCAACACGGTGAAACCCCATCTCTTCTAAAAATACAAAAATTAGCTGGGTGTGGTGGCACATGCCTGTAATCCCAGCTACTCAGGAGGCTGAGGCACAAGAATCACTTGAACCCAGGAGGCAGAGGTTGCAGTGAGCCGAGATCACACCACTGCCCTCCAGCCTGGCGACAGAGCAAGCCTCCATCTCAAAAAAAAAAAAAAAAAAGGGTGGGTTTGTGTTGCCCTGGCATGTTCCCACCTATTGCCGTTGAGCTAGTCACTGTGGTCCCTGCCTTACAGATGAAGATACTCAGTTCAGAAGGGAAATCACTTGCCCCTGACTACATAAATAGTGAGAAACATACCATCATAGACTCAAATCTCCTGATTCCTAATCCAGGACTCTTATACAAGAGTGTTTCCTTTATAATGTTATAAAAATATCACAGGGCCTGGCATAAATTAAGAGCTAAGTAAAATGTAGCTAAGGACTGTTAACTATCGTATTTACTGGGGACAACAATTCAGGGAGGGAATTATTAATATCTCCATTTGTGGATGAGGAAACTGAGGCCCAGAGGGCCGGGGTGAGCAAACTGGCCCATGGCTTGTTTTATAAAAAAAGTTTTATTGGAACACAGCAATGTTCATTCATTGACATGCTGTTGATGGCTGCTTTTGCACTACAACAGCAGAGGTGTGCAGTTGCAACAGAGAATGCATGCCTAAATAGCCTCAAGTTTTGGAGATAGAGTCTTTATAGAGGTAATTAAATTAAAATAAGGTCATCAGCATGGACCCTAATCCAATACAACCAATGACCTTATTAGAAAGGGGGAATTAGAGAACATACACATACACACAATGTAAAGACACAGGGAGAAGATTAGCCACCTACAAGCCAAGGAGAAAGACCTCAGAAGGAACCAACCTTATTAACATCGATCTTGGACTTCCAGCCTCCGGAACTGGGCAGAAATAAATTTCTGATGTTTAAGCCACCCAGTCTACAGGACTTGATTACAGCAGCCCTAGCAAACTCGTACCATTACCTATTCAATGCCAGACACTGGTTCTAGATGTTAGGGAGAGAACGGGGCCTTATTAGGTATTAATATCATTATCTAAGCATTTGGCTTGTTTCAAGACATTAAATCCTCACAGGATGCCTATTAGTTAGTACTCTTTTATTTCACATTTTACAGATGTGGCATTTGAAGCCCAGAGATCACACAGCTAAAAAGCGAGGAATAAGACACCACTCAGCTTCCAGGAAGGTTGGGTATACCAGACAGCAAATGAATATCCAGCAGGGAACTGTTAGAGGCCACTGGCAACAGCCGCTGCCCCCTAGAATGGCTTAACGAAGACTTGGCATGCAGCAGAACAGCCAGCAAACAGGACTGACGAGATGTGCCTGTGCTTGAGCCATCACCAACAACACCCAGCCAGGCCCTCCCCATGCCGGTTTTGATGACATAAGGCCCACTGAACTTTGAATGACTAGCTCACCTGGAAAGGCTCTGGCTGCCTCTGAGTGTCATTGTCACCCTATTGCCCATTTCCTGACTCTGTTCCCTTCTCCAGCCCTGCAAGGCGCTCAGGCTTCTAGAGGATCTAGTGAGATCACCTCGTGATATGGTAGGATTTGTGTCCCCACCCAAATTTCATCTTGAAATGTAACCCCCATAGTCCCCATGGGTCAAGGGAGAGACCAGGTGGAGGTAATTGAACCGAGGGGGCAGTTTCCCCCATGGTGTTCTCATGATAGTGAGTGAGTTCTCACAAGACCTGATGGTTTTATAAGGGGCTCTTCCACCTTCACTCAGCACTTCTCCTTGTCAAGAAGGTGCCTTGCTTCCCCTTTGCCTTCCGCCATGATTGTAAGTTTCCTGAGGCCTCCCCAGCCATGCTGAACTGTGAGTCAACTAAACCTCTTTCCTTTATAAATAACCCAGTCTCCGGCAGTTCTTTATAGAAGTATGAAAACGGACTAATACACGTGGAAATGTTACCCGCCCAGTGGCAGGCACAGAGGGGACTCTGAACACATAATTTCCTATTTCCTTGTTCCTCACTTCCCATGCAATCCTTTCTAGTAATGCTCAGAAAAAAAGAGCCAGGTGAAAACCCCAACGCACTCAGACGACAGACATCAGGGTCATGAAGCATTTAATCCTTCAACAAATACTTACTGAGCACCTACTGTGCTGGAGATAGAGCAGTGAACAAGACAGACGTGGCTCCTACCCTCCTGGGACTCACAATCTAATTGGAGAGAGAAGGTTGAATGAGTAATTACAGCTGTAATGAGTATTATCCAACAGGAAGCTTAAAGGGCAAGTGAGTTTACAAGCGAGGCCTTGCCCTAGCTAGGGGTGAGGGATAACAAAGAAGGACTTCTCCAACACAATGTCATTTAAGTGGAAGGAGGAGTAAAGACTGGCTAGCAAAAGGAGAGAGGAATCTGCAAAGTGTGCCGTGCCCATGTTCCTACCAACAAATGACAGGGTGACTTCGGACGGCTTCCTTCCCCTCTCTGGGCCTCTATTTTCCCACTCACACAATATATGGGTGGCCTGAGTCCTGTTAAATTTCCTTCAAGCTCTAAAAGCCTATGGCATCTTTGACATCTAATTGAGGCAAGAGAAAAATTGCTCCCACCTCTCTTTCATATCCTAGAAAAATACGCATTACATTATTCAAAATTTAAACTGGGAGTATCTCTGTCCTTGGTGAGACTCTGAGCTCCCTGAGTTCAGGGATGCAGTCTTATCTCATGTATCTGCCTCCATCGCCCAGTACAGAGCCCAGCACAAAGCAGCGACTTAGGGAGAGGGTGCTGAGTGGAATTTGATTGAAGGGAAATTGGAACTGAGGTGTGGCAGCTACCGCCAGTACCCTACACCTACACAAACACACATGCACACATGCACTCACGCATGTGCACATGTGCACACGTTTCTGCTTCCTCAACGAAATGCTTTCCCCACATTCTTCCAATCGTTTTTGGCACCTGTCCCAACCACCTACCTCTGTACCACCTGCTCATGGACCTAAAAGCCTCGAACAGTTAATTCCCTGCTCCCAGACCTGGAGAGGTACTCACTCCCCAGATGAGGCACTTTCAAAAGCTGCTGGGGCATCAGATGCGCACCCTGCAAGGTGCAGGCTCTGTGGCTAGCCAGGGACAGCTTGCTCAGTGAGTTCACATTCCTAGCAGGGTATAATGAGGGGGTATGAGGAGGGCAGGGATAGCCAGCTTAACTTGAGCAAGACCCCTCCTCACACAGGCTAGCTGTGTGACCCAACAGAGGAGGAGGGGGGTTTCTCCCACTTCAATCCATTTGGCCTATATTTTTTAGAGAGTTTGATTTGCACAATGCAAACTTAGAGGCATTAGAAGACACCATAACGGGAATCCTAAAAAAATAAAATGACAGTTAGTAAGCCCTCATTTCCATGTTTTCCCACGAAGTTGTAAGCACAGCCCTATGGGGGGAGTGGATTACCATCCCCATGGTCACAGATAAGGAAGAGGAATTGGCATCTATGGAGCACCAGTCAGTGCTATGCTAAGAAGTTTGTAGTTATCATTTCATTTTACATTTACTCTTCAGCCCAAACTGCCAAGTAGAGATTATTAACCCCACATTAGAGATAAAGAAATTGAGGCTGAGAGAAGGCAAATAACTTGCCCAAGATCCTGAGAAATAACTAATCCTAATCCCCAAACTGGGATTAATTCCAAAGTCCCATGCCCTTCATCCACTCATTTGTTTAAAATATAGTACTTAGCACATAATAGATGTTTATGCCCTATTCCACCCATGGGTTTCATGACCCTGGAAAGATCCAGATGCCAAAAGGACCTGCCTGGACCAGGGAGAAAGATAAATCCCAAATTGGAAATGAGATTGTAGTTTTAAAGGACTAACTGGCCAGAAAATGCTCAGATCTGCCGTAAAGGTGTATTCCATTGAGCACATGTGAAGGTAATGATTCAAGAAAAAATAAAATTGTTTCATGCTTATATCTCACCAAGACCAACCTATTCAATGTGCCAATTGCAATAGCATGAGGCCCGTTATAACAAGAGGGGCAGGGGCTTCTGGGAGGGACAGAGCATAGGCTCAAAGCCCAGCTGTGCGGAGTCAGAGATGACTTCCCTGAGGGGACTTACAGGATGAACAGCCATCCAGGCAGAGGCCTGGTAGGAAACAGACAGTTAATGTGCCTGCAATGACAGGACAAATGGACGTGAAAAGGCTGGAGAGGTGGGGGTAGGTAGGAACCAGATCGTAAAGGCCCTTGTAGGTCAGGGTGAGGACTCCAGACTTCATTCCAAGGATAAAAGAGATCCTTTGCAGGGTTTTATGCAGGAGTGTAAGAATCTGATTTGCAGCTGGGCACAGCGGCTCACGCCTATAATCCCAGCATTTTGGGAGGCCGAAGTGGGCAGATAACCTGAGGTCAGGAGTTCGAGACCAGCCTGGCCAACATGGTGAAAACCCTTCTCTACTAAAAATACAAAAACTAGCCGGGTGTGGTGGCACGCAACTGTAATCCCAGCTACTCGGGGGCTGAGGCAGGAGAATCACTTGAACCCAGGAGGCAGAGGTTGCAGTGAGCCGAGATCATGCCCCTGTACAACAGCCTGGGCGACAGAGCAAGACTCCATCTCAAAAAAAAAAAAAAAAAAAGGAATCTGATTTGCATTTATAAAACAAGGTCTAGTTGTGGTATGAAGCAGAGATTGAAAAAGTGAAAAAGTCAATTCAAGAAGCTTAGAAAGAAATCCAAGAGATGACGGTGGCTTGGACCAGTGACAGTGAAGGGAGGAGTGGGGAAGTGTGAAAAGGATTTCAAAGAGCTCAGCAGTCATTTATGGTGAAAGGCTCATCATCTATTATTTCTCCGAGGAAATTCAGGACTTCAGGACAAATCTGTGTCACTTTTGATCCAAAGATGTGCTTGACTCAGGGGACCCTGGGCAGACAGCCAAACCTTGTCTCCCAGCCAGAGATGCTGGAGGCTTTGGAATGTGGAGATGAGCGGTTAGGAAAGTGGTTCAATGACTGGGCAAAGAGCGGCATCTGGCACAGGAAAGACCAAGTGATAAATGCATTAAAATGCAAAGCAAAACACATTGCAAAGATTGCTTATCTAGGACTAATGTGTAGCATCTAAAGCACAGTCTCCATGACCCAGCAGACCTGAGATTCATCAGATTTGGTCACTGACTAACAGGGGAAGCCGCTTGACCACTGTGAGCCTAGATATTTCCATCTGTAAAGTGAACATAATAAGGCCTGTCTCTCACAAGTCTTGCAGGGGCCTGGGAAAGTTAAAGAAAATACCAGTACATCACCAAGCATGGTCCATTTACTTAGGCCACGGAAAATAAGAGATACTCAGAGGATACCGAAAGATACTCAGAAGTTAGAAAGGAAAGGAACTGCTGATTGACTGGATGTGGGGGTGAGGGTAAGGGCAGAGGCCGGGCTGATGCTCAGATTTCTGCATGAACACACAAGTGGATGTTAAGATGTGGGAATCCCTCCCACACAGACCCCGGCCTGACTCATACCTACCAGCCCCATGTATAGGAAGCTGAGTAATCCTCCACTCCTTCCTTCCTATTGCCAAGAATTTCTCTGGAAGACCTAGCTCCCATAAAAATAAACATAAGAAAAACAAATATTCATCAAGCATTTACTAAGTGCCTGCTGAGAACTTTACATGCATTACGTCATTGAAGCCTCACAACTACCTATGAGGAGGCAAGTACTATGATCCCATTTTACAAGTGAGGAGACTGAGGCTCAGAGAGGTGATGTTGGTGGCTCACCCAAGTCCTCCAGGTGAGTAAGTAGCAGATCCTGGCCTCAAGCCGGGGCCTGCCTCTGGCCCACCTGAGCAGAGTCAGAGTTGCAACTCGCCTGTGCAGCCCATGTTGCAGGCGCCCCTCCTGGGAACCCACCAGGCCCAGCTGCTGCAGCTCCAGCACACCAGGCGGTCTAAGCCAGTTCTGACAGATGACTGATTTACTGGAGAGGCTCAGTAGGGAACAGCCGGGCACCTGAGTGAATTTGTGACCCCACAACCAGGTGTTCCTGCTGCCTGTTGACAGCACCTGGATTACGTGTGGCAGGAAGAGGAACAGGCCCCGGCCATTCAACACCAAATCGCAGCACCGACCTGCTTTGGCTCTTGGGGATCTCCTGCTCTCAAATATTTGTGACCGCTGACTCCCTTGCTTCTCAAAGGGTGGTCCATGGACCAGCATCATCGCATCAGAACCAGCTGGGAGCTCACTGGAAATGTGGAAACTCAGGATCCAGCCAGGACCTTCGGAGTCAGCCTTCGCATTTGATCTCCAGGCAGCCGCAGTACACGTTGACACAGTCGAAAGAACACAAGACTACAAAGTCCAGAGACCTCGGTAGGAGTCCTGACCAGCCACTGAGAGGCTCTGGAACCTTGGGTGAGTCTCTTCTGAGCCTCGGTTTGCTCATCCATAAAATGAGAGTGTTTAGACCAGATAGTCTCCAATGTCAGCCAGAAAACACTCAGATCTGCTGGTGGAGGGAACAAAGGCCTGGGGAGTCAGACTCAAAGCTCCATAAATATTTTAATTAAATGAGCACATAATTAACTTCACAAATTTTTACGGCACACCTACAATGTGCCAGGCATTCTAGCCCCTATTGATAAAGAAGTCCTTGCTCTAATGGGACTTGTATTAATTTTCTAACTAATGAAATGGGGTTAAAACTCCACCTCTAGTCCTTAGTAGCTGTGTGACCTTAGGAACATGATTTAACTTCACCACTGTCTAGTTTTCCCACTTATAAAATAATAACAACAATAACAAGAGCAGCTAACCTTTATTGAGCACTTATTGTCAGACACTATTCTAAATGCATGCAAAAATTCCCTAGGAGGCAATATAACCTGAGTTCCAATCCTGATACCCGCCTCCCCACTTAAAGCTGCAGGACTTTAGGGCAGTTACTTGGCCTGTCTATGCCTGGGTTCCTGTGTTGGCTGCTGTGATGTGTCACGGGGTACCCCTTCCAGAATGAAGAACTTATTGCCCTCAGCGGCTGGAAGTGCTGTGGCAAGACAGCCCACAGCTGTCAGCCCTTTCTGGGAAGTCCGCTTGGGTCAAGAAAACTGACTCACCCAAGTTCATGTTAACATCCGATGTCTGATCAACATAGGAGTGCAAAGTCTAATCCCCTTACCCCACTTGGATCAACTGAAGGACCATCCAAGTTCCAGAGCACCCCATGGGGCCAGCTGAGGTCTTGGCTGAGACCATATTACAGCTCAAAATTTCCCTGGGCCCCTCCTGCCTCTTCCCTCTTCCCACCGGTGTTGGTCCCAAGAGCACTCCCTCTTAAACAGACTGCATGCCCATGTCTGTCTCAGAGTTGGCTTCCTGAGCAACCCAGTCTGCTGGATTCCCATCTATAAAATGAGAACAAGCACAACACCAACTTCATAGGGCTTTTGTGCACGCTACATGAGTAAACATATGAAGTGCTTAAAATCCCTGGAGTGTGGGAAGTGCTCTAAATGTACGTGCTGTCACTGTTATCATTGGTATTATTAGTTCATGTAATCCCATTAAGGAATGTATCTCCTTGGTCTCATTCTAAAGGGAGCAGCATGTGCAAGGGCACTGAAGCAGGTAAGTGTGAACGGGGAGCTAAAGAAGGAAGGCCCAGTAGCATAAGATGAGGCTAAAGGGGAGGTGTCAGGGGGCAGGAGGCCAGAGCATGTGGGCTCTCGCAGGCCATGGTAAAGAGTTTGACCTTCATTCTAATAGTTAAGAGAGTGGAAGACCCTTCCACTGAAGGGTCTTCAGCAGGAATGACACACTTACCCCTCAGAGCTGCCCAGCCCAGGGTTGGACCTCTCTGATGTTAGTGTCCACTCTTACTCCCTCTCAACAGCTCCCAGGAGTCTGTCTCTCCCTCTTCTCAGGACCAGCACAGAACCCTCTGCCCTCTCTAGCTCAGGCTCCCCAAACCTCCTCTTCAAGACAACCGCTCTACTTCCCCCAATCACCTTTATGGGACCTGTTTGCAAGTCCCCTCCCCACTCCAGTTTCCTCTCCCAGATATCCAGTTTGTCTTTATCCTCTTGAAGTGGAACAGATTAGAACGACCTCCTGCTCCTGGTGAGGACCAGCCACTGCAAGGCAGAGCAGGGCTGCCCTGCACACAGCACCCCCACAAACACCTCTGGAGATGTACCCTGATGTTTCCTTTCTGTGAACCCTGAATGAATGGATGAATGAATGAATGATGAGTGATTGCATATGACAGGACTAGAATGTGTAAAAAGCCCATGGAGTCCACGCAGAATGCTACTCAAGATGTGAACTTAATTATGGTGAAGTCTCCCTGAGGTTGTTTTCAGACTAGCACTGCAGTGGAGAGACGAGCGCCAGCACAAAAGTAAGAATCCTGGACTGGGAATCACAAAGCCCTAGGTCTTCGTTCCAGCTCTGTTGTGCAGCCCTGCAGCACTCGACCTCTCTGGGCTCCCAGTCATCATCTATCAAGTCATCTCCAGGCTCTCGTCTAGCTCATTCATTCAGGAAAGAGCCATCCCACATGACTATTTTTCTAATGTCCACAATAAATATTTGTGGAGCAAAGAAAGGTCAGACTGGCCCAGGATAATATCTGGAGCAGGTATGGCATGGGGCTGGGTGAAAGAGGGAGTCTGCAGTCTCTTTCCCTCAGACCTCATTTAGTAATTAAGATGCAAGCAGCCACATTTTTTAATGCTATAAATGCATATATCCTTTGTCCCAACAATTCCACTCCTAAAAATTTCTTCTACGGTTAAACCAGACTTATTATGTTATTCATCACTACACTGTTTACAATGATAATGTCTTGGAACAACCTAAAGGATAATCGATGAGGAACTGAGGAAATAAATTAATGCATCCCTATAATGGAATGTTAGGCTACTATAAAAGAAAACAAGAAGTTCATTATGTGCTGTTACGGAAAAATCTCAAGATACACTGCTAAAATGAAAAAGTAAACTGGACTAGGACAGTGGTATACTGTGCTCTTTAAGTTAAAAAAATCAGTTGAGAGAATAGTACCCTATGTTTGTGTACTGTATTAGTCTGTTTCACACTGCTGGTAAAGACATACCTGAGACTGGGTAATTTATACAGAAAAAGAGGTTTAATGGACTCACAGTTCCACAGAGCTGGAGAAGCCCTCACAACCATGGCAGAAGGTGAAAGTCACATCTTACATGGCGGCAGACAAGAGAGAATGAGAGCTAAGCAAAAACGTAAACCCCTTTTAAAACCAGCAGATCTTGTGAGACTTATTCACTACCATGAGAACAGTATGAGGGAACCGACCCCATGATTCAATTATCTCCCACTGGGTCCCTCCCATAATGTGTAGGAACTGTGAGAGCCACAGTTCAAGATGAGATTTGGGTGAGGACACAGTCAAACCACATCTTGTACTGTGCATTTATATGTATATAAAACATCCCTGGGCAGAAAAACAAGGAATGAGCAACAGTAGCTACTTGCTGAAGTGCTGGTGGGCAGTATGAATTAGCACATTGGAGAAAGGGGAGGATGAGAATCTTTTATTCTTATATGTTTCTATACTTTTTGGTGTTTAAACCTATTACCTGGTGAAAGAAATAGGGAGAGAAAGAACGAGAGTCAGCTCCAATCATTGTATTCCAAGTCCCCTAGCAGGGGCTAATGCTAATCCCTTCTTCCATTTGTCTAGTGCTTCCCTCATTCCAAGAAAATTCACTTCTTTCACAAGATCACTGATGCACAGAAGTGCAGAAATACGGGCATCTCTTTTTTACAGGTAAAGAAATTCAAGCTTAGCAAGAATAAATGACTTGTCCAAGAACACATTGGCAGAAAATCATTTTAAATGATTCTTGCTAAAAGTAGCAGAAGACTTAATTTAAAAGAGCTTAAACACTAGAGGGCTTATTAATTCACACAGCAAGAAGTCCAGAAATAAGAGGAAATTCTACTTGTGTTTAACTCAGGGGCAGGAGATGTCATCAAAGGCTCAGGTGTTTACCATCCCTGTCCTATGCCATTCTCTGCATGTTGTTGAAGTCTCTCCTCCTTGTCACAAGACAGTGCAGCAGGGGTAACTTGAGGACATATTACCCAAAAAGGATGACATTTTTTCCCCCTGTGAATCTCTCCTATCAGCAAAGAAATTCTTTCCCAGAAGCCCCATAGCGAGTTTCTTCTCAGGTCCCATGGACCATATGATCAGTTGATATGTCCATACCCAATCCCAAAACTGACAAAGAGTTTGACACAACCATGGATGACTTAAACCAATATGACTCATCCTCCCAGGTGTGAGGATAGAGCCATTTCCCCTAAGCACCTAGTACTTCAAAACTGAAGCTTCATCAGTAAGAAATGACTGTTATGTACATTTACCCAGTGAGGTCTATCCTGGTAGTAAGTGATGTTATCACAATACAAAGCTGGGCATGATCTGGTTAACTAAATCATTACTAAAACTCATTATTCAGTAAACCTTTGCTGAGTACCTACTATGTGCAAGGCACTATATTAGGTGGCCTGAATTCAGAAATAAAAGGCATAGTCCTTTTAGGTCCTTCTTAGTCTAGTGAGAAATACAACAAACAATAAGCAAGTCCTAGCCAGCATGACCAGAAAAATGAGGAAAGCAGGCACAGGGAACCGTGGGGGACAGAAGAGACAACGGACCCATCTGGAAGGTTAAGGACAGATTTTCTGGGGAAAGGGACTCATGAGATCTGATCTAAAAGAACAAGAGTTAATTAGGTAAAGATGGTCAGGAAGGATAGGCAAGGCTGAATGAACAGCCTGTGCAAAAGGCTGGAGAGGAGAAACAGCACAATACCCTTGGAAACTATGCAAGTGGGCATGGGTGGAGCAGAGTGTTTATGGGGACAGGGCTGGGAAACGAGCAAGAGGCACATCCTCATGAGCCTTGTCAATAAACCCTTTATCCAGGAAGGAGGAAAAAGTCAGACAATCTTAAATGGGTGAGCAACATCAGCAAATTTACATTTTTGAAAGAAAAGTAAGAAGAAAGACAAGAAAGAGTAATGGATGGAGACGTTTCCATTAATTATAGATTCTGAGAATCAGACACTGTCCTAGGCTTGGGGAATCCAGCTTGATTAGGGCAGAAACAGCCCCTGCCCTCAGGGTCTCATAGAGAAGCCGGTCATAGGCAACATGCTCAATATCTATCATCACTTGTAACCTCGGGTGTCAGGGAAGGCTCTGAGGAGGAAATGACCTCCCGGAGATCTAAAGGGTGAGAGGAATTAGCTAAGGGAAATAGAAAGGAGAGGTGTTCCAGGCATGTGCTAAGTTCCAGAAATACAAAACACTTGGTATAACCAAGGAACTGAGACCCCAGAGTAACTGGAGCTCAAAAACAAAGGACTTCAATGGCAACAAGGAGAGCTTAGAGGCAGCTAGGAGCCAAAATGCATGGGCTGTGCTGAGGGGCTCACATTTTATCAAGAGAAGGGAATAGAAGAAACACAATGAGGAAGCAGGAAAAAAGAATTGGAAGGCAAATTTCCTGAGTTTAAGCCATTTGAGATCATATTGGCAGTTGAAAATCCCAGGATGGGATATCAGAGCCTTACATGGAATCAGGCCATCCTTCCCAGCCAGGGTTGGTGTAATGGCCTCCAAGCCTATCTGCACCTCCCCCAGCCACTCAGGGGACCTCCTATCCCAACTCTCAGGCTTCAGGCCCCAAGGGAGAGACCATCAGAGATGAGTGATTTGCCCCAAGGACCAGCAGCAAAGGGCTTGCCCCTCCCACTGGCAGCCAGTGCTTCCAGGGGATCCACTGCAGATGGACGCCATCAAAAAGAGATTAGCACAGCCCCTGAGACACCTGCAGGGAGGAGCCTTACTGGTCCCTTATTGGGAACTCCTCCAGCCGATGCTAACAGAAGAAACCGGAGCTCTCTTTGGCAGAAGCCAGAGAGGCCCTGGAAACACACTTTGCCTTTGGGGGCTTTTGCAAAATCTGTAATGGACTTGGGACTTGCAGAATGTAGAATTTTCTAGCCAAAATGTGTCAGATCCCACCTTTTAACCTTAGAGAAGAGGAAACAAAGCCAAAGAGGGAAAGCAACTTGCCCAAGGTCATGAAGCAAGTCATGGCAGAATGAATACTGGTATAGAAGTTTGAAGATTCTTCATTCAGTACTCTTTCCGATAATAATAACAATAAAAGCAGCTAAGATTTAGTGAGTATTTAATATGTACTAGATATTATTCTAAGTGCTTTGAATGTTTTAACTCATTTAATCAGCAGCACTACCCCCATCAGGCTGGTAATAGCATGATTTCCATTTTACAAATGAAGAAACTGAGGAACAGAGAGTTTAAGTAACTCTCCAAAAGTTGCACAGCTAGAAGAGTTAGAATTTGAACTCAGGCAACCTGTATGTTTAAGACCACTCAGAACTGCAGATAGACCATCCAGCTCCTCAACTCCAACCTCACCTCCTCCAAAAGGCAGAATCTATTCATTAATGTGGACTCTGCTTTTTATCAGTTGGTCTGTTTTGGACCCGGGTGGGTTCACCTGCCTTCTCCTACCCACAGCCCTTCCTCAGTCTGCAACAGCCCCTGGTTTGCACTGAGAGTATATCAGTGCAGTATACTGACTCTTTTTCTCTGTGCTAAATTATTGCTCCCATCTCCAACAAACTAAAGGCAGAAACAAGGTCACACGCCAATATGCCAGCTGACCCATGCTCCTTCACTACTCTATACTTGGCCTTCTATCCATCTCTCTAGACTTGGCTCTCTATCCCTGGTGCCTAACTTGTATAGACTACATCAGTGGGCTTTCTTTCCCTCTAGTCAATGGGAAATATGATCAGAAGACTAGAGGAGAAGAGAAAAGAGAAATTGGGGTATTTATTCCTGCAGCTCCTGCTCTTTCCGGTTACTGCAGGCTGGCTGGATCCCTCACCTACAGGTCTCTGCTGCTGTAAGGGGGACTTTCCATACAGCCTTGTCTTTTTCTGGTTCCAGTTACCACTCCTTCCCCATCCCTTCAGGGCTAGGAAAGGTAAAGAAGTTTCTCTGTTATTAGCTCCAGGGCTGTGCAACATTCTTTGTGGCTTCCCTATACCCTGCCATACTGCCATAAATAGTTCCTCTATGACATTCTTGATCTGTCCTAATTGGAGTGTGCTGTCTGTTTCCTGACTGATGCACAGGCTATTCCTTGACCTTCTGCATGGTGCACTGTGCTGTAATCCAGGTGAACGGGGACTGGCACAGAGAAGCTGGTCGCTCGCTGGTGGTGCTCCTCCTAAAAAACTAACCAGAATTATCGTGCTAAGCAGCTAACTTCAGGGTCATCATTAAAAACAATTCTGATGTCTAAAACCTAGTCTCCAGAACCATTAGCCTTAGTTACTGAGACTCAGTCACTTAGTCACGTGTCCCAAGTGACTTCTCATGCGCCAAAGCATACACGTTATCTAATCCTGACAGCAACCCGGCAAGCTTTGTGTCATTATCCCCATTTTACAGATGTGGAACTGGGGCCCAAAGAGATAGAGCTCAGAACTGAGGTTGGTAAGGCTCTTTCCCTCCACCCTGTTCCTCTGTAGAACACCTGGGCTGGACGGGTGGGCCACAGCAGAAGGATTGTTGGAAAAGGGGCAAAACTCAAAGTCCTGAGAGACCAGCTTGAATGGGGACACTGCACCTGACAGTTTGGAGTCAAATGACTCCAAAAGGGCTGGCAGAGGTTGAATAGGGCTTCAGGGCTCAAACATTAAGTAGTGACCCAGAGCAGGTATTGGGAACATCTGACAGTATTTATCTGCCAGGCATCCATTTCTCTTTCTTGTCCTTATAGCCTCATTTCCCTTAAGGAACTTCTACCTCCTACCACTCCCTGTCCATGCGGTTCAAATAGGGCTGCTGTGGCTCCACACTAATGCAGGGGACATTAGAGTATGCCTTAAAGTATTTAGGAGAGAATGATCCTTTCCTCATGATTGGTCTCGAATGGACACTTCACCCAACCTAGTACAAACTAAGCATTAGGGCTTTTCCTAAAACTGGGGCAGGAAGTGTCTTCTAAAACTAGGACAAGAAGCACCAGCTAGCAGAACACAAGCCAGGAGGTGCTCATGGCCAACTTTCCCTCACTTAGGAAGCACCTGCCTGAGGATGCAGCAAATACAAAGAAGCACAGAGTTGAAAGACAGAGAAAAGAAGGAAAATCCCATCTCCATCACCAGAGTATCTAGTTTCAGTAATGCTTTAGTTCAGCACAATCCCTGCAGTTTCAGGAACTGGAAAGAAGCTGATCCAGTCCGTGATTTGCGTAAACCTATTTGAGTTGAGTTTCTGACATATGGAACCAAGAGTCCCGACTAATATAGAAGGTCTTAAACTTCATCAAGGAATTTGGGTACAGATTAGAAAAACTGAGGCAAAAGCCCAGGTGTATGGGACCCATTGGGAGAGGCTGCAATTCCCAACATTCCTCATTGTTGAGTACACTGGCCTCTGAAATCATGCTGCCTGAGTCTGCCTGGCTCGGCTATTTATTGCCTGTGAGAGGTGCCCTCTTGTGCCTCAGTTTCCTCATCTGTATGATGCAGACATTCAAAATAGTACCATTCTGCTAGGGCTGTTGATCAAATAGGATATCGCATGCAAATCATTTACAACAATGCCTGGCAAATTGTAAAGTCTCAATACACTTTGGGTCTTACTGTTATCTTAAGCCACACAGGCAACCGAGTCTCATTCCAGACAGCAGGGCTCATTTCAAATCCAAGGAGCTGAGTTAGCTGAAGCCAAGCCGCTGGCCCTGCACCCTCGTCAGAGTGCCTCAGGGACTCTGGGACACAGCCTGCAGGAGAAACTTCAGACCTGACCAGTCCCGATGGGATTAGGACAATGGGGGCCCCCAGACTGGCAAGCTAGGGGTTTCTGGACTAGCCAGCACATCCTTCAAATGTGGCTGCAGTCGCGGAGCCTGCTAGGAGGCCCCTTCCCCCACAACCATGACCACCACCTGAGTGTTGTGATGATCCTTTCATAACTACTAGCAGCCCCCAAGAGAGGCAGGAACCAGGCCAGGGCCCGGCCCAGATTCTGCCTGAGAAAGCACATTGCCAGGCCTGTCAATCACTTTGCACTTTTGTTGCTATGTCCAAAGATAGAACAGGATATCTTTGGTTAGAGAGGAAACTGTACGTTTTCTTTTATTAAATTAAAAGTGCTCCTGACCAAGAAAAAGAAAAACATGCATAGTGAGAAAAAGCCCTGGAGCAGGAGTCAGGAGGCCAAAGTTCTAGTCCAGGTCTGTCCCTGGCTCACTAAAGGACCTTGGCAAGTCCCACCCTCTCTCCGGACCATGCTTTCCTCAGCTGTAGAATCCTGATGGGAAGTAGCTGGATGGGGAGAAAGAAAGCAATTGGATGAAGTGGTCCTGGCGGCCTCCTGGTGACCAGCAAGTGGTTTGGAAACTCACTTTCACCACAGAGACTAGTAACTTGCACAGTTCAAGAAAATGAACTTTCTTCAGTCCAGTCCTGACACAGGTTCTCCTGCCCCATTCTTTCTCGCTGTTAGCTTCTCATCTCCTGTGTCTCTCCTTAACCCACAGCTTTTGTCCTTTTCTCTCTTTCTTTTCTGTCCTTGGAGAGCAGGTTCTAAGAACTAGTTGATAATCTTAACACATGACCGACATTTGCATTAGCCCTTTGCAACTTAAAACTAACTTCACATGTATTGCTTCACTTAGCCTGAGCTGAATGGAATCCTCCCAGGGTGATATCCCCTACAGAAGACTTACTCCTCTCTATTGTCATTGCTTTATTGTCTTCCTTGTGAAGTGAAATCTCTACCAGTGTGGGGACTGCAACTACCCTGCTCATCACTGCGCCCCCAGTGCTAAAATGTAGTGCCTGTTATATGGTAGACTCATAATAAATACATGCTGAATAAACCAGCAGGCCAAATCAGCCAGACCTGGAGCTGATAGAATACGGAGCTTAAGAAAGAAGGAGGAGTCTGGTATGGCTACTGGATCCCTGTTCTTGTGAATGGTCTCGCTGCTCACCTGGTCACTGCAGGAAAAGAGACAGAAATAGGAAGCAAATCATGGTAATAAAGGACCCAATCGGGGATTGGGACTTCCCCAAACTGAAGACATAAAGACTAATGCCCAAGTAATCCTTCCATGAGAGCTGGGAGAAGTCCTCGGGGTGGCTTTTACGGAGTCTGATCATTCTGCAGCCCGCGACACCAAATCAGACGGTCTACAATATTTTCGTTGTCAGCAAGTCATCTGTGACAATTTAGACAAGGTAAGGGAGTATTTGGGCTTAAGTCAATCTGGAAGAAGAAAAGTTCCGTAAAAGCTTCAAGAAGGGAAAAAATAACAATAATAGTAAGCCCCAGTGAAGCCAATGTTTCTGATCCAGGTCAGACTCTGTAAAGAAAACCACATGGACTTCAGACATGTTGGTCAATTAGCTAAAGGGAGCATTCACCACACTTTCCAAATACTTTCTTCTTTTTGGGGGACTTTAGTTAATGAGCCAGAGGAAGTCTGGCAAAGAGAATGACAAATGGGAAGTGGATCACCTTAAAGAAACCACTGGCACAGAAACAGAGAAATCTAGACTGGCTGGGATGCTCAGCATGTATTAAAATTCCCAAAATGTGAACTCACGCCTAAGTCACACAGTCAGTGGGCTGGCTGTAGAGGAGAGCAGGGCCCATAATAAATTCTGCAGACCGAAGTCATGCCACCAACACCAATCCCAAGACTAGGGCTGAGTCAGGGAAGGTAGAAAACTGAAGTTTGGCTGTGGAGTCTTAGGAGAGCAGGGCCCTCAGGCAGAATGTGACTTGCCTTGCTAGGGCTGTCCTAGCTTAGGCAGGCTCCGAAAGGAGGCGTGTGTGGGCCTTGGCCAGCAGCTCATCTAAGGGAATGAAGTTGGGGCTGAGGAAACCATGCAGGCCATGCATGGTTGTGTGCTAAGCAAGAGGGAAATATTGTTACTGGAGGCTGGGGGGACCAGAAGGACCTTCACAGGCCCTTCTTTATCATTCCCATCATGTTGGTGCTCCCCAGGATTCAGTCTTGGCCTGCTTCTCCTCTCAGTTACTGCCTCCAGCTCCAACCTGACTCGTGAGATCCAGATGCATTCTGCAATCTGCCTACGAGACTTTTCTTACTGGGTGTCTCATGGGCCATTTGAACTCAAGATGCCCCCAGACCAGACTCATTTTCCTACTTCCTGCACAACACTGTTCCATCCCCAAGTCCAGTTTGTGAGTGAATGGCAGAACCATCTACTCGGGCACTTGAGTCAAAAACCTGGGTATTGGCCTGACCTCCTCTCTTCGTGACATCCTCCAACTGTAAATAGTCAGCAAATCTAGTTCTGCCTCTTAAATGGATCTCAAAGCCAGCATCCCTCTCTACACCCTACCTAGAATACATCAGGTGACTGTAGGTGCTTCCCTATAGATCCTGTGGTAGGTACAGCCAACCCACAGTAATTCAGAGACTGGAGGGCTGTGACCCTTTTGCTTCTCCTCCTGTTGAGATGCAAATGTCCCTCCTCAGCCTTGAATCCTAAAACCTAGCCGACCAAGCCAGCTCTCACAGGACTTGGGATCTTAACTCTTTGCCCTCAGGTTCCTCGTTTCTTCCTTAGCCTCTGCTCCTGACCTGACCCTAGCCAGGCACCCCCATCTGCCCCTGCTTACTCTGCACAGAAACCTGCCTGTCTCTTTCTCCTTGTCCTCGCCATCCCCCACCTCATCCTCTGAACTGTTCTGAGTGGCAGTGCCTCTCCTGATTGAGCCTCTCAGCTTGGGTTTGGCACCTTCTCTGAGTTCCCAGAGCCCTCTGTGTGTCCCTGTCACCGCATTCATCTCACCATATTGAATTCTCCTCATCACTTGTATAATTGGCTTCTTGGCAAGGGATGCTTAAAGTGAGGTCAGTTTCTGTCGTATCTAGAAATAAGGCAGCAAGTCACTTTTAGAGAAAATCACTGAAGTGCCTAAATCAATGGCTTAACATCATTAAAGGTTTACTTCTCGGTCAGGCGCGGTGACTAACGCTTGTAATCCCAGCACTTTGGGAGGCCAAGGCAGATGGATCACCTGAGATGAGAAGTTCAAGGCCAGCTTGGGCAACATGGTGAAACCCCATCTCTACTAAAAATACAAAAATCAGCTGGATGCAGCGGCACATGCCTGTAATCCCAGCTACTGGGGAGACTGAGGCTGGAGGAACACTTGAACCCAGGAGGCGGAGGTTGCAGTGAGCCAAGATCACATCACTGCACTCCAGCCTAGGCGACAGGGCGAGACTCCATCTCAAAAAAGAAAAAAGAAAAAAGAAAAAAAAAAGGCTTGCTTCTCCCACTGCAGTTGGTGGGGGTGGGAGGTCTTACTCTATGCGTTGTTCAGGAACCCAGACCCCTTCAATGTAGGTCCTCGGAGACTTCTCCATACAGCAAGCAGGTCAGGAAAGAGCAACCACCACCTGTGAGCCAATTCTAGAAGTTGTGCAGTCACCTCCACTCATGTTCCCCTGGCAAGAACACACTTACACGATAACACCTAACTTCAAAGTAGTCTGGAACCATAGTTGAGCTCCATGCCCACGAAGAAGAAAAGAACATGAATATTGCTGAGCACCAGCATTTTCGGCCATACCTGGCCATGATTACCAGGCAAGATTTTGTCTGTGTGATTAGTTACCAAGTTTAACCTTGGGGAAGAGAACCTTCCTTCTTTGAAGAAACCTGGACAGGAGTAGCAAGAAAAATAAAGGCAAAGGCCCCTTCGGATTCTCATCACTGCCATTGCTACACCAATTCCCCACTCCAACCACCCTGTTAGTCATCAGCCCATCTCAAGGCAAGCCATCTCCAGCGGAAGGTAGGGCACCTCCTGTCTTGAAGGGTAAGGTCTGACCACAGTGTTCTTGTGATGACCTGGGAGTCTATAGGACTTGGCCTCTCCACACACACTAGTAAGTTTCCATGGAGTCATAATGAGGTTACTGGAGGAGAAGGCATGGGCTTCCTCCAAGTAAGAGCAAGACAGGGGTAACGAGAAGATTGTACTCTGGGATACCACTGAGGAGGACCATATCTGTATCCCAAACCATAAGGTCAGAACTTTTGATTGTATTAGCTGGTCTTTTCTTTTTTTTTTTTTTTTAATTATTATTATACTTTAAGTTCTAGGGTACATGTGCACAACAGGCAGTTTTGTTACATAGGTATACATGTGCCATGTTGGTTTGCTGCACCCATCAACTCGTCATTTACATTAGGTATTTCTCCTAATGCTATCCCTCCCCTTGCCCCCAACCCCCCAATAGACCCTGGTGTGTGATGTTCCCCTCCCTGTGTCCATGGGTTCTCATTTTTCAACTACCACTTATGAGTGAGAACATGTGGTGTTTGGTTTTCTGTCCCTGTGATATTTTGCTGAAAATGATGGTTTCCAGCTTTATCCATGTCCCTGCAAAGGACATGAATTCATCTTTTTTTTTTTTTTAATTATACTTTAAGTTCTAGGGTACATGTGCACAACGGGCAGGTTTGTTACATATGTATACATGTGCCATGTTGGTGTGCTGTACCCATTAACTCGTCATTTACATTAGGTATATCTCCTAATGCTATCCCTCCCCGCTTCCCTGACCCCACAACAGACCCCGGTGTGTGATGTTCCCCTCCCTGTGTCCAAGTGTTCTCAATTCCCACCTATGAGTGAGAACATGCAGTGTTTTATTTTCTGTCCTTGCGATAGTTTGCAGAGAATGAGAACTCATCCTTTTTTATGGCTGCATAGTATTCCATGATGTATACGTGCCACATTTTCTTTATCCAGTCTATTATTGATGGACATTTGGGTTGTTTCCAAGTCTTTGCTATTGTGAATAGTGCCGCAATAAACATAGGTGTGCATGTGTCTTTATAGCAGCATGATTTATAATCCTTTGGGTATATACCCAGTAATGGGATTGCGGAGTCAAATGGTATTTCTAGTTTCAGATCCTTGCAGAATTGCCACACTGTCTTCCACAATGGTTGAACTAACTTACACTCCCACCAACAGTGTAAAAGCGTTCCTATTTTTCCACATCCTCTCCAGCATCTGTTGTTTCCTGACTTTTTAACGATCGCCATTCTAACTGGTGTGAGATGATATTTCATTGTGGTTTTGATTTGCGTTTCTCTGATGACCAGTGATGACGAGCATTTTTTCATAAATGTCTTCATTTAGCCCTTTGTCAGATATATAGATTGCAAAAATTTTCTCCCATTGTAGGTGGTCTGTTCACTCTGATGATAGTTTCTTTTGCTGTGCAGAAGCTTTTTAGTTTAGTTAGATCCCATTTTTCTATTTTGGCTTTTATTGTCATTGCTTTTGGTGTTTAGTCATGAAGTCTTTGCCCATGCCTATGTCCTGAATGGTATTGCCTAGGTTTTCTTCCAGGGTTTTTATGGTTTTAGGTCTTACATTTAAGTCTTTAATCCATTTTGAGTTAATTTTTGTATAAGGTGTAAGGAAGTGATACAGTTTCAGCTTTCCACATATGGCTAGACAGTTTTCCCAGCACCATTTATTAAATAGGGAATCCTTTCCCCATTTCTTGTTTTTGTCAGGTTTGTTAAAGATCAGATGGTTGTAGATGTGTGGTGTTATTTTGGGGCCTCTGTTCTGTTCCATTGGTGTATATCTCTGTTTTGGTACCAGTAACATGCTGTTTTGGTTACTGTAGCCTTGTAGTATAGTTTGAAGTCAGGTAGCATGATGCCTCCAACTTTTTTCTTTTGGCTTAGGATTGTCTTGGCAATACAGGCTGTTTTTTGGTTCCATATGAAATTTAAAGTAGTTTTTTCCAATTCTGTGAAGAAAGTCAATGGTAGCTTGATGGGGATAGCACTGAATCTATAAATTACCTTGGGTAGTATGGCCATTTTCATGATATTGATTCTTCCTATCCATGAGCATGGAATGTTCTTCCATTTTTTCTGTCCTCTTTTATTTCATTGAGCAGTGGTTTGTAGTTCTCCTTGAAGAGGTCCTTCACATCCCTTGTAAATTGGATTCCTAGGTATTTTATTCTCTTTGAAGCAATTGTAAATGGGAGTTCACTCATGATTTGGCTCTTTCTTTGTCTATTATTGATGTATAGGAATGCCTGTGATTTTTGCACATTGATTTTGTATCCTGAAACTCTGTTGAAGTTGCTTATCAGCTTAAGGAGATTTTGGGCTGAGACAATGGGGTTTTCTAAATATACAATCATGTCATCTGCAAACAGGGACAATTTGACTTCCTCTTTTCCTAATTGAATACCCTTTATTTCTTTCTCTTGCCTGATTGCCCTGGCCAGAACTGCCAATACTATGTTGAATAGAAGTGGTTAGAGAGAGCATCCTTGTCTTGTGCCAGTTTTCAAAGGGAATGCTTCCAGTTTTTGCCCATTCAGTATGATATTGGCTGTGGATTTGTCATAAATAGCTCTTATTATTTTGAGATACATTCCATCAATAACTAGTTTATTGAGAGTTTTTAGCATGAAGGGCTGTTGAATTTTGTCGAAGGCCTTTTCTGCATCTATTGAGATAATCATGTGGTTTTTGTCATTGGTTCTGTTTATGTGATGGATTACTTTTATTGATTTATGTATGTTGAACTAGCCTTGCGTCCCAGGGATGAAGCCCACTTGATTGTGGAGGATTCACTTTTTGATGTGCTGCTGGATTCGGTTTGCCAGTATTTTATTGAGGATTTTTGCATCAATGTTCATCAAGGATGTTGGTCTAAAATTCTATTTTTGTTGTGTCTTTGCCAGACTTTGGTATCAGGATGATGCTGGCCTCGTAAAATGAGTCAGGGAGGATTCCCTCTTTTTCTATTGATTGGAATCGTTTCAGAAGGAATGGTAACAGCTCTTCTTTGTACTTCTGGTAGAATTCACTGTGAATCCATCTGGTCCTGGACTTTTTTTAGTTGGTAGGCTATTAATTATTGCCTCAATTTCAGAACCTGTTATTGTTCTATTCAGAGATTCAACTTCTTCCTGGTTTAGTCTTGGGAGGGTGTATGTGTCCAGGAACAAATCCCTTTCTTCTAGACTTTCTAGTTTATTTGCGTAGAGGTGTTCATAGTACTCTCTGATGGTAGTTTGTATTTCTGTGGGATCAGTGGTGATATCCCCTTTATCATTTTTTATTGCGTCTTTTTGATTCTTCTCTCTTTCCTTCTTTATTAGTCTTGCTAGTGGTCTATATATCTTGTTGATCTTTTCAAAAAACCAGCTCCTGGATTCATTGATTTTTTGAAGGGCTTTTTTGTCTCTATCTCCTTCGGTTCTGCTCTGATCTTAGTTATTTCTTGTCTTCTGCTAGCTTTTGAATTTGTTTGCCCTTGCTTGTCTGCTTCTTTTAATTGTGATGTTAGGATGTCGATTTCAGATCTTTTCCTGCTTTCTCTTGTGGGCATTTAGTTTAGCTGGTCTTTTCTGATAAACTCTGAGTTACTGAGAGGCAGAAATTCTCTTATTTATCTCTAGCCCCAGGGCCTGGGGCAGAATCTACTGGCAAGAAGTGATCACAAATCCAGCTCCTCCCCGGACCACACCACTCCTAGAATCTAACCTGGGAGAACTGGCTCCAGTTAACTAAGGCAACCAGGCATCAAGGACAGACCAACAGAAAACTTCACTCAATACTGTGTTCCATCTTCCAGATAAGTCACCAGAGGCCACAAACTCTAGAGGTGTCATTAAATTCAGTCCATTTGGTTATTGTCTACTAAATACATATAGAAATCAGAATTGTAGATCAAAATACAAGTTGGAACATGATGGGGTACTACATGCTCCTAAGTGAAGGGGTGAAATGTTTATTAAGCACTGGGTTGGGGATGTTTCATTCATTAAGTCATCTCATCTCATAAGGACTGCATAAAGTAGATATTTAGATATCATTTTTCAAGTAAGAAAACAGAAGCTTAGCAAGTGCAAGTAATTTTTCTGAGGCCACCCAGTTAGTGAATGACTGCATCAAGATTTGAACTCAGAACCAGGCACAGTGGCTCACACCTGTAATCCTAACACTTTGGGAGGACAAGGCAGGAGGATCACTTGAAGCCAGGAATTTGAGGCCAGTCTAGGCAACATAGTGAGACCCATATCTCTACAAAAAAAATTAAAAATTAGCTTAGTGGGATGCACCTGCAGTCCCAGTTACTCAGAAGGCTGAAGCAAGAGGATGGCTTGAGCCCAGGAGTTCAAGGCTACAGTGAGCTATAATCTCACCACTACACTCCAGCCTAGGCTACAGAGCAAGACCCGGTCTCTAAAAAGAAAAAAAGATTTGAACTCAGGTCCTTCTTCCTCAAAGCCTGCCATCTTTTCACATACTATGAGGCCCACACTCCTCCCACCAACAGAGGCTGCTAAGAGTGAGCCGCAGCCAAGGAGTCAGCACTCCTGAGAAAGCCAAGGGGCAGAGGCATTGCTTGAAGTGAAGCCAAGCAGTGATGGTGGGAGGGGAAGAGAAAAGGAAAGAGCACACGCTGAGGGCCCATAGCATGCCAGGCATGGGGCTTGATGCTCCCCACATGGTATTACATCTCTTCCTCACAGCGGCCTAGAAAAGAGGTGTAATTATCTTCATTTTACAGAGAAGGAAAGTGGGCACAGAGAAGTGAAGTAACTGAACAAAGTCACAAAAACTGTAATGGAGCTGGAGATTGAAAGGGTAACTCAGGAAGGGCTGAAGATTCCATTGCCAAGGCCCCTGCCTGACACGTCCACTGCCACCCCTGCTGGATTATATCTAATCCAAGATGCTGCCTGATCCAGAAGGATTTATGAAGGCAAAATGCTGGGTGCATCTGGCTAGAGCCCAGCCCTCCTAGTGGTTCTGAAATCCAAGATGGTGAATCCCTGTTAACACTCAGACCAATGGTACTGGGGGCTGCAAACTTTGGGGCAAATGCAGGACAGATCCTGAGCCCCCTGCTCACCACAGGCCCAGCCTCGGGGGAGGCCATATGGGAGCACTTTGCCTTCCCTTGGCCACCTCCCACTTGTATTGCTCGGCTCTGATCTGTGTGTGTATTGTACTTTAAGAAGAAAAGGCTGCAGAGACAAACAAGGAATAAAATCAGATAACACAGAAAACCTCAAGTACAAGAATTGCTGCCAGACCAGGTGCGGTGGCTCATGCCTGTAATCCCAGCACTTTGCCAGGCGGATCACTTGAGGTCGGGAGTTCAAGACCAGCCTAGCCAACATGGTGAAACCCCATCTCTACTAAAAATACAAAAATTAGCTGTACCTGGTGGCATGCGCCTGCAGTCCCAGCTACTCGGGAGGCTGAGGCAAGAGAATCCCTTGAACCCAGGAGGCGGAGGTTGCAGTGAGCCAAGATCACATCACTTCACTCCAGCTTGAGCAAAACAGTGAAATTCCGTCTCAATTAAAAAAAAAAAAAAAAGGATTTGCTGCCATTTATGACTGCCTGTCATTTAGAATGCTAGCTTGCTAAACTCTTTTTCTAGTCCTGGTTCAAATGCCACCTCCTTTAGGAAGCCACTCCCTGGAAGGAATGCCTCTCTCCCTCTCCAATCCTCTGTGTTATGGTTAGATTTTTAATTATCATATTCAGCCCAATAATTAATTATACTTCCTTACTAAATTGTGGTCGTACTGAAAGCAAGGACCCTGCCCTCTTTGCAGTAATAAAAGTAAACTAATAGCCACCATCTGTCGGGTACTCACATGTCCCACATGCTTTATATTCATTATCTCCTTTGATACTCATGATATTCTGGTTTTTTCCACCATTTGGAAACTGACATTTAGAAAGATTACCCACAGGGTCAAGGTCCAAACTCAGATCCAAGGCTGAGCGCCTTCCAATAAGCAATGATGCACAAAGTATTTATTATAAAAATATTTGTTCAGTATTTGTGAATTCATGGGCTCCAACCCTGTCGCCCAGTGTGTCAACTAAAACGGAATGCAATAGCATTTCAGTTTTCCATTGCTGTATAATAAACCACCCCCAGCCTTAGTGGTTTAAAGCAACACCCATTTTCTTTGCACTTCATTCTGAGGATCAGGAATTCTGGCAGGGCTTAGTGAGAACCACTCCTCTCTGCTCCATGCAGGGTCTATGTTCTTCTCCATGGCCTGTCTCTTCTTGCCATGGCACATGTGTTTCCCTCTGACTGAAAACAAAGTCTTCTTAAAAGGCTCCTTCATCTCAGAGTATCAATTCTGCTGCATTCTACAACAGGCCAAAGCAAGTAACAAGTGCAGACTAGATTCAAGAGAACACAGAGATCAACTTCAGCCTTTGTTGGGAGGGGCAAGCAAGATCACATCATGAAGGACATGGACCTAGGAGAAATGATCCACTGGAGCTGGGATGGTTAACCTGATGTGCTCTCTTGGCTAGGCTGTGGGGCCCAGGTGTGGTCAAACACAAGTCTAGATGTTGGGGTGAAGGTATTTGTGGATGCGATTAATATTTATAATCAATTGACTTTAATTGAAGCAAATTTCCCTCAATAATGTGGGTGGACCTCATCCAATCAGTTGAAGGCTTTAAGAGCAAAAACACAGATTTCCTGAAAAAGAAGCCATTCTACCTCAAGTCTGCAACAAAGAAGCAGTGGAGTTTCTGCCTGGGTTTCCAGCATGCTGGCCTGTCACACAGATTTTGGACTCAAGACTACATCAGCTCTATTGAATTGCCAGCCTATTGAGCAGTCATCCAGGCTTTAGACTTACCAGGCCCCTCAATCATGGGAGCCAATTCATTAAAATAAACCTCTCTCTCTTTCTCTCTCATGTTCTCTCTCTTGCTCTGCATATGTGTATACACATACACAAACATATACATATATAATAGTGTATGTGTGTATATATATATATATATAACAGTGTGTGTATATATATTAAAAAGCATGTGTCTGTGTCTGTGTTTGTATAAAGTAGTGTATATATACACACTATTAGTTCTGTTTCTTTGGAGAACCCTGAAAATACATGAACCATTTTTAACAATCTACTGCAAACACAAAAGATAGGTTCTGATCAGAACATAGGGCTGTGGCATTAACTGTCCACTACCTTGAAGAGAGGGAGATCATTCCTAGTATGATCTGGAAATCAGAACAGAGCTGCCTCAGACCTGGGAGTTTTCATGAATGTTCTTGTTTTTCTGCTTTGGCCAGGGTTTGCTATGATAATCACCACATACACTTCACAAATTATCTCTTTTAGAGAATGGCACAGGTTCTAAGTTAAATCTTTGCTAGATCCTGCACAATCTGGTGAGGGTGCCACTGCTGCCACTGCTGGACCCTGGGAACTACCACTGGCACCTCCACTGCCCCCAGTGGACACGGGGCATGAAGCAGGCACTGCTGGCTCCAGAATAAATTCTGACTTGCCCCTGAGACACTCGCTACAAATCCAGAGCATTTACAGTGGACATTTCACTACCTGGAAATTTTACTATGTGGAGAATTCCTCACCGGGCAGGAAGTAGAAGAAAAGGAGGCTAACGGGAAAAGATTCAAGTCTACCAACTAGAGCCAGGAGAGACCTGGCCTCACATACACACAGCCCAACCTTCTCCAACTCACAGATCAATACCAGACATTTACATTCAGTACCCCCATTATTGCGTGTGACGAACCATTTTAAGTTAGTTCACTACCTGTGTAATGAGCTGTGTGAGTTCCCAGCAGGAAGCAGGGAGTACACTCAAATCTATAATAAAGGGACTATTCTTAAAGATGTGAGCAGACTTTAAGGAAACCAGCAAGGGTAGTGAAGTGCCCTGGGGTTAGCCGCAGCTGCGCTGCCTAGAACTTAGCCACCTCTGGTCTTCTGGCTGGGAGAATGCCCTCTGTCCCTCCTACCCCAATTTCCTGCCTGTGCCTTGTTCAAAAGTTACAGGCTGCTGAAGCCCATGGAAGCAGTCTGTTAGGGAAGGGAATGGTGCTGAGGAACAAATGACGGGCACCCAACGCACAGTCCTTCTGCAAGGCAGCACACTGGCAGTGTCTCTAAGCACTGCTTTCCCCCTCATGCCTGGCTTGGTAGTCTTTAAAATCCCATTTTAAGCTGAGTGTTATGGGATGCGCCTGTAGTCCCAGCTACTCAAGAGGCTGAGGTAGGAAGATCCCGCGATCCCAGGAGTTTGCAACTACAGTGAGCTATGAGGGCGCCACTGCACTCCGGCCTGGGCAACAGAGCAAGATGCCAATTCTTACAATAAATAAAGTAAAATCCCATTTCACTCAGTTAATCATTTGTAGGGCAAAGAAAGAGGATAGTAGACTGAATTTGTCCCAAGCCACCAAGAGATGTCCTCTGAGGCTCAGTGCTCTGACCTATACATTACAGATAGTAATTTTTACTTCCCAGGGTTGCTGTGTGAGTGTTCAATGAGCTCGTATGCGTGTAGAATCTTTATAAAGTATAAAGCAACATACAGAGATGCTCTGCTATGACTGATGAGGATAGAAGGGCCACAGACATAAAGCCACACATCACAGTGAAGGATGACTAGGCCATTCCAGCTCCTTTACTTCACACCCTAAGACGTCACTCCTCAGATACAGGTACTGGTGAGTTCCCAGAGCCCCAAGAAGCCGCCTCTGCTCTGATGTGCCAGCAGTGAGGAGTCTAGTCCAGGCCCCTGTAGCGTCAGTGATGACCGCCTGGATGGGCAGGCAGGAAATGGTCCCCTCGTCAGCATGACTGAGGAGCTTGAGATGCATGAACGTCAGCCCAGTTTCGGTTTCAGGAACGTTCTTTTCTCCCGAGAGGCCCCATGGGAGCACTTACACCCACAAGGATTATTTAGGGGCGTATGAAGTCAGTGAGGATGGCAAAGAGTGCTTTCCCCAGGGAACAGCTTTACAGGAGCCGCCAGCCAGAGACAGATGCACAACTCAGCGGGGCCCACGGCTGTCCCTCTGCATCCTCACAGGACCCTCACTAAGCCCTCGGCAAGAATGGCTCCAGAATTTATGAGACCAAAAGAGGCTCTGAAATGGCCTTTATTTTAAAAAGAAATTGGAAAAATATAGCGGAAACAGTGAGACTCACCCTCTGCAGAGGGGATGAAGCAGCATGACAGTCAATGGAGATGGTGCCACAGCAACTACCGCACGTGCCCACTCGACTTCTGAGTGAAACGTCCGTTTTACTCGGGAAGGAGAACACCTCCGCTCTGCTTTCACAGCTAGTGGCTCCCCACTGCCTACAAGACAATGCTCAAAGCTCCCCAGTCTGGCATTTCAGAGCCTCCTCAGCTGGCCCCACCCAGCTTTTACAAGCCTACTTCCCAGTACCACGCTCATGGACTCACGGTTCTGCTTCATGTGGCAGTCAGAGGCATAAGCTTCAAAGTGTAATATACCACGTTTCTAATGTGGGCTCCGTCCCTTACTAAGCCGTGTGACTTTCAGCAAGATCTTTAACCTCTCTGACCTGACTCAGATTTCACATCCTAAAAAATAACAGCATTTGCCACAGATTAAATGAGATTATTCATACAAAGCCTTCAGCACATTATGTAGCCCATAACCCAACTATTGTGGCTGCTACCAAGCCAAACTCTTGGCTGTGCCCTGTCCTTGGCCCCCAGAATCCTGCCTGCCCAGCCTCTCACCAGTGCGAGCCCAACCCGAGTTCCACATTGCTGCTCCAACCACATGTATCTCTCCCCTGGCCCTGATCTCCACTCCTCTCTCAAGACACCAAGTAACCACACTCACCCTGGGAAGACCACAGCCATGGGATGGAAATACTACTGGATTCAACACCCAAAGACCCTGGTTCAATTCCCCACCTCTCCAGTGACTCAACACCTGACCTTCCACCGGTGACTCAACCTCTCTGGCCTTCTGTTTCCTCTTCTCTGAGAGGGGGAAATACGCCTTTCTACTTGTTATAGAAAGTCAACAGGATGATATATGTGAAAGGACTTTGTAACCTCTGAAATGCTGTGGAGTGTTAGGAAAAAATAAACTGTTAAGTTTTAGGGCAATAGTAATACTAAGCCATAAAAACTAATTTTTTTAAGATTTGGTTCTTCATTTGTGGTTTGTAACTTTTCTACTGGAAAACCCAGTGTACTGACTCAATGATGCAAAAGAATTCATGTAACTGATAAGCAAAATTTCCCACAGACTTCCTATTTTTCCCCCTAGTCCCCACTCTGAAAAATGCAAAAGTAATTTATGTTGTTGCTAAGACAATGGGAGTTCTACTTCTCATTTGCAAGGCACTTTACAGTTTACAAACCGTTCATACATCCTAGGGCCTAAGGAGGCTACAGTTGGCTTGAAGAGCCAAGTGGAATACTTTGTGTCAACCCTAAGTCACTGCCCTCCGTCAAATCCAAAAGGCCCAGAGCTTATGATTACCTGGGAGCAACCCAGCCTCATCCACAAAGGGCCAAAAGCCCATATGAAATGCCCAGTCGTATGTCAAAATCAAGCCAGGGTTTTATAACCTCATAGGTAAAAGGATTGCTTCTTTTATTTCTTGCAAAGTGCAAATCTAGCCATTCTTTTTTCCTCTCAGGGAAACACACAGAGACCTCAATTTACCAACTCAAGCAGCCTGTCAAGGTCTCTATACATTCAATGCCAAGGTGTTTCATTGCAACTTTCTCGGCTGACATTTCCTAGGCAACATCTAGTTAGGGAACTTCACAATGCTTGAACTGTCCAGTCTCCTTGAGATAGGGGAAGACATCTAGCGGAAACAGATTAATCTGCAAGCACGAAGAAAAATCAGTCAACTTGTTTAGTACTACACAGCATCAGAGATGAGATGAAAGGCTATGGTTATAAATGTTCTGGGCTGCCTCAATGGTTTCCATTTAAGCGATGGAAGTCCTGCTAAGGTAAGAAAAAGGAAGTTGGAATCTTTAAATCTGATTGGTGACCTTGGGAGCTGGACAGTAAGTGAGAAAAACCATTATCCCAGCTCTGTCTCTAGTTGATTGTATAATTTTGAATAAGTCAATTCCCCTCTCTGGGATTCCATTCTTAGTTGGTTAAATGAGAGGGTTGGATTAGTTGAGGTACAGCAAATGCATGACACACATGTTGCCATGGGAGACTTACCCATCCGAAGCCCATGCAGACATTGCTAATCAATCACAGCACCCTTTTCCAGTAAGCAGGACACAGTACAGTGCCCCCAATAGTCCAGAGTTGGCACATGAAGCAAATAAAACCTGTTTACCATCCCTGAGCTAGACAACTTCCAAGGAGTTCTGCCTGTTATGACATGTTGCCCTCTATGCCCTAGTGAAGAGAACAAAGCAGAAATCAGGAAACCTGGGGCCTTGTCACCACCCTGCCTTGAGTTTTCAGTGCCACCGAGAAAGTAACTCAAAATCTAGGTCTCTCTTTCCTCATTTGTTAAATCGAGGGTAACAATTTTATTCTTGTAATTTTTGGGATCTTTGTAAAGATGAAAATTAAAATTACCACATAGTCTCTTAAAACAATGCGAATTTACTATATTACTATTCTGTAGGTCAGAAGTCCAAAATGGGTTTCACTGGGCTAAAATTGAGGCATCAAGCAGAGCCTCCTTCCTTTTGGAAGTTCTAGAGGAAAACCCACTTCCAGCTCTACAGGCTGCCTTAATTCCATGACTGGCAGCCCCTTCTTCCATCTTCAAAGCCAGCAGTGGGGCATTTTCACAACTCTCTGACTCTGACTCTTCCGTTTATTCTCAACTCTCCTTCTCTTACCCTAACCTTCTGCCTTCCCCTTCCAGCATTTAAGCACCCTTGTGATTACATAGGGTCCACCAGGATAATCTTCCTATCTCAAGATCCTTACCTTAATCACATCTGCAAGGTCCCTCCTGCAAAGTGAGGTAACAGATTCACAGGTTTGTGGGGGTTAGGACATGAACATCTCTGGAGGTTCATTATTTAGCCTGCCACACCTCACATAATTCCTTATAAACATTGTCCTCCTGAACAAAGATAAACTGCTCCTGGAGGAAGGCTGAAAAAGGAATTAAACTGCAGAGTCACCAGAAACTTTCTATATCTACCTACCTAAACGTCAATGGTTAACATTCTAAAGAGAGCCACAGGAAGGCTAGTTCAGGCTGTTGTCCATTTCATCAACTCTCCACCAAGTTTTTGAGACGAAATACACAAGACAAATTTGAAAAAAAAAAAAAAAAACCCGGGGGTGGAAGAAATACTACTTTTTAAACTATCCAACAGCACCCCCCAGTGCCAAGAAGCAGAAAGAGGGGAGAAGGGCTAGCAGTTGGTAAAGAATCAGAATATTGTCCAGGTGTTCACGCTCGTAACACTCCTTTGGGAGGCCAAGGTTGGAGGATCATTTGAGGCCAGGAGCTTGAGACCAGCCTGGGCAACAGAGCAAGACTCCGTCTCTAAAAATTAAAAATAAAAAATCAGCTGGAAATGATGGTGCATGCCTGTAGTCCCAGCTACTTGGGAGGTTGAGGTGGGAGGATCTCTTGAGCACAAGAGTTTGAGGCTGCAGTGAGCTATGATTGCACCACTGCACTCCAGCCTGGGCAACAAAGCAAAGTTCTGTCTCAAAAAATAATAATAATAATCAGAATATTTAGCTCCATGGTTCTCCATTAGACACACAAGGCATGGAATACAAGTGATCTGAGACTAGCCCAGGCGTGCGAACTGCATTTTTTTTTTTTGAGATGGAGTTTCACTCTTGTTACCCAGGTTGGCATGCAATGGCATGGTCTCAGCTCACTGCAACCTCCACCTCCCAGGTTCAAGTGATTCTCCTGCCTCAACCTCCCAAGTAGATGGGATTACACGCACCTGCCACCACGCCCAGCTAATTTTTGTATTTTTAGTAGAGATGGGGTTTCACCATGTTGGCCAGGCTGGTCTTGAACTCCTGACCTCAGGTCATCCAACTGCCTCGGCCTCCCAAAGTGCTGGGAATACGGGCATGAGCCACTGCATCTGGTCTGCGTGAGCCACTTTCTAAGCTCACCAAGTGATTCTATGTTTTGGACCTTTGATTTACAGTTAAAACCACTGACTTCAGCAAAGCAGTAAACACAGTCTGAAAGCCTTCTAGGCCTTGGGGACTCAAAAATAAATATGATAAGGCTCCTCCTCAAAGAGAGCTTCCAATCTAGGTAGACTATAAGAGCTGGAAAAGACATTGGCCACAACTAACAACTATGGGACATAAGGCAAATTACTTAACCTCTCTGTGACAGATTCCTCATCTGTAAAATGAGAATAATAATAGTACCTGCCTTACAGGGCTACTAAGAGAGTTAAATGAGGTGACTCATGTAAGGCACTTAATGTGGTATCTGATACAAAATAAGCACACGGCAAGCGTTAGGGGCCAGCTGGTGAGCCAGAGATGTGAAGTCCATGGCTACTGTTCCCTTGCAACTCACTGCCAACCCCAGAGTCATCTGAATGCTCCATTCTATTGAATGTGGACAAATCTTCTGAATTCTTCTTAATCTAATTCTCCATGCATGAGAGAGACAGAGAGGTAGGAATCCAATTTACCTTGAAAATTCCCTTTGCATTTTTCACTTAGGGAAATGGAGACCCAGGAAGTCCAAGTTCGTCGAATGAGTCTATGCGGAGCTGGGAAAAGGGTCCAAATCCTCTGAAACTGATGCTCCACACATGCAGCTTTTCCGCAATCACAAGCTTGGTGGGGTCTACCATGGCCGCAGTGTGCTGTGCCCATAGGCTCCTTCTGGAAGGTTCCTAGATATTCTTGTCTACCTCTCTCTCCACCTTCTGCTTCCTGGGTGTTCTCTAGCAGCAGACAGTCCCATGGTGGGCCAGGTGACGTTGTAAAAACCCATACCCATTCCCACTAACAGAGCCCTGATACCTGTCTTGTGCTAATTGCTTGGCATACATGATCTCAGATGATTTCATATTGATTGCACAAGGCAGGGATTTTTAACCCCATTGTATAGATGAGAAAACTGAGACTTAGAGAAGGTTAGTGTCTTGCCCGAGGAAAAATGATTATTAAGAGGCAGAAGAGGATTCAAATCCAAGTCTGAGATCCACATGCTTAATCATTGGGGCATATTGTTTAGCATTATATACCCATAACTTCATGAAGCAGATCCATTAGGCTTTGATGTGCTCCCCAAATTCCCAAGCTTCCCTTCATCATAACATTTACTAAAATACACTGAACCTACTAAATTACACATATGGGCCTCCCCCATGAGGCTGAAGTCCTTCAGCCACTACTCTGGCCAACACACACACGCCTACCTACACACCTTCTCTGGCAGAATATCCCACTTATCCTTCAGTTTTAGGCTTACAATCATTCTGCAGGCAGCCTGCCTAAATGTCAGGTGTTCCTGTTATTTCCACCCATATTAACCTGTATTTCCCTTGTTTCAGCACTTGTCAAACTATCTGCAATATGTTCTCTGGTGACAGTGGAATTAATTTAAAAGTCCATATAACATGTGAAAATTAAGAAACACTTGATTATATTCAGTAACAATAGCTACTGTTTATTGAGCTTTGTGCCAGGCACTATATTAAGCACTTATGTAAATACATACACACACAAACGCACATGCATACATCTACAATCTCATTTACTGACTACTCCAAGCCTCTTAGGTGGTTGGTGTCACTTTTTCATTCTATAAGAGGTAGGGGTGGGAGCCTGCGGGGAATCAGCCTTGGAGAGGTTAAGTGATTCGCCCCAACCCATGCAGATATATATGTAGCAAAACCAGAATTTGAACCCAGATCTGTGAGTCTCCATCTCACTATACTATCCTGCCTCAATGTAGCATGGGTTAGACTCACAGCTTTGTACAAGAACCGGAGACCCTATAAGAACAAGCTCAACACAGGAAAGTGGCATTCCTTTCCTCTTCTTACTGTCACTTCAACTACAGACATCCCTTGGAGATATTGCAGGTTAAGGTCCAGGCCACTGCAATAAAGTGAATATCACAATAAAGTGAGTCACATGAATTTTTTAGTTTCCCAGGGCATATAAAATTATGTTACTATAATCTAGTACGTGTGCAATAGTATTATGTCTACAACAATGTACAAACCTTAATTTAAAAATATTTCATTGCTAAAAAATGTTAATGATCATGGGAGCCTTTAGTGACTTGTAATCTTTTTGCTGATGGAGGGTCTTGGGGTGGCTGGGGCAGTTTCTTAAAATAAGACAACAATGAAGTTTGCCACATTGATTGACTCTTCCTTTCACAAAAGACTTCTCTGTTGCATGTGATGCTGTTTGATAGTACTTTACCCACAGGGAAACTTCCTTCAAAATTGGCATCAGCCAGGTATGGTGGCATGCAAATGTAATCCCAGCTACATGGGAAGTTGAGGTGGGAGGATCTCTTGAGCACAGGAGTTCCAGACCCTGTCTTTCAAAAAAAAAAAAAAAATAGTCAGTCCTCTCAAACCCTGCCGCTGCTTTATCAACTAAGTTTATGTAATAGTGTAGATCCTTTGTTGTCATTAAAACAATGTTCACAGCATCTTTACCAGGAGTAGATTCCATCTCAAGAAACATCTTTCTTTGCTCATCCATAAGAAAAGTAAGTCCTCATCCTTGCAAGTTTTATCATGAGATTGCAGCAATTTAGTCACATCTTCAGGCTCCACCTCTAGCTCTCTTGTTATTTCCGCCACATCAGCAGTTCCTTCTTCCACTGAAGTCTTCAACCCCTCAAAGTCATCCATGAGGGTTGGATTCAACTTCTTCCAAACTCCTGTTAAGGTTGATATTTTGACCTCTTCCTATGAGTCACAAATGTTCATAATGACATCTAAAATGGTGAATCCTTTCCGGAAGTTTCTCTATTTACTTTGCTCAGATCCATCAGGAAAAAAAAAGCTATCTATAGCCTCATGAAATATATGTCTTAAATAATAAGACTTGAAAGTTGAAATTACTTCTTGATCCGTATGTCTTAAATAATAAGACTTGAAAGTTGAAATTACTTCTTGATCCATGGTCTGCAGAATGGGTGTTTGTGTTAGCAGGCATGAAAACAATATTCATCTCTGTGTACATCTTCATCAGATATCTTGGGTGATCAAGTGCATTGTGAATGAGCAGTAATATTTTGAAAGGAGTTTTTGTTTCAGAGTAGTAGGTCTCAAGAGTTGGCTTAAAATATTCAGTAAAACATACCGTTAACAGATGTGCTGTCATCCAGGATTTGTTATTCCATGTACAAAGCACAGGCACTGCAGATTTAGCAGAATGTTTAAGGTCCCTAGGATCTTTAGAATGAGTCAGCATCTGCACTAGCCCCTAACAAGAGAGTCAGCTGCCCTTTGAAGCTTTGAAGCCAGGCATTGACTTCTTCTGTATAGCTATGAAAGATGGTATCTTCTTCCAATAGAAGGCTATTTTGTCCACATTAAAAACATGTTGTGTGATGTAGCCACTTTCATCAATTATCTTAGCTAGATCTTCTGGATAACTTGCTGCAACTTCTCCATCAGCACTTGCTGCTTCACCTTGGACTTTGATGTTATGGAGACGACTTCTTTCCTTAAGCCTCATGAAGCAACCTCTGATAGCTTTGAATTTTTCTTCTGCAGCTTTCTTGCCTCTCTCAGCTTCCATAGAATGGAAGAGAGTTAGGGTCTTGCTCTGGATTAAGCTTTCGCTTAAGGGAATATTGTGGCTGGTTTGATCTTCTATTGAAACCACTAAAACTTTTTCCATATCAGCAATAAGTTTTTTTTTTGTTTTTTTTTTTTTTTTGCTTTCTTATCACTCATGTATTCACTGGCACAGAACTTTTAATTTCCTTCAATAAATTTTCCTTTGCATTCATAATGTGGCTAACTGGCACAAGAGGCCTAGCTTTCAGCCTGTGTTGGCTTTCGTGATGCCTTCCTCACTAAGTTTTATCATTTCTAGCTTTAGATTTAAAGTTAGAGATGCACAACTCTTTCTTTCACTTGAACACTAAGAGGCCATTGTAGGGTTATCAACTGGCGTAATTTTAATATCATTGAGTCTCAGGGAATAGGGAGGCCCAAGGAGAGAGAGAGATGGGGAAACAGCCAGTGGAGCAGTGAGAATACACACAATATTTATCTATTAAGTTTATTGTCTTATGTGGGCACCGTTCATGACACCCCAAAACAATTACAACAGTAACATCAAAGATCACTGATCACAGATCATCATAATAACAGATATAATGATAATAAAGAAGTTTAAAATTTTGCAAGAATTACCAAAATGTGGCACAGACACACAAAGTGAGCACTTGCTGTTGGGAAAATGGTGCCAATAGACTTGCTAGATGCAGGGTTGCCACAAACCTTCAGTATGTAAAAAATGCAACATTGACAAAGTGCAATAGAACAAAGTACAGCTTTACTAGAAAAGTTATCCAATTATGAATTGTTAATTGAACTCAGCCATCAGAAGTTGCTGATAAATAGGCCAGGCACAGTGGCTCATGCCTGTAATCCCAGCACTTCGGGAGGCAGAGGCAGGTGGATCACCTGAGGTCAGGAGTTCGAGACCAACATGACAAAACCCTATCTCTACTAAAAATGCAAAAAAAAAAAAAAAATAGCAGGGCACTGTGGCACACCTGTAATCCCAGCTATTCAGGAAGCTGAGGCAGGAGAATTGCTTGAACTGGAGAGGAGGAGGTTGCAGTGAGCTGAGATCACGCCACTGCACACCAGCCTGTGCAAAAGAGCAAAACTGCCTCAAAAAAAAAAAAGTTGCCAGTAAATGGCAAAGTAGTTGCAGAAATTGATCAGAAAGAGATCACATGTTGGAGATGATGAAAAAAAAAGGGTACTTGGTGGCTTGTTCCTATTTCCAAAGTTCCAGAAGGAACTGTTGAAGCAAATAAATTAAGAACCATCCCCTCAGATTATGTATACATTCACCTCTCATCAGAATCTGAGCTTTATGAGAGAAGAGATAATTTTGTTCCCTTCTGTATCCTCAGAACCTAGAACACTGCTTGGCACAGAGTAGGTGCTCAAGAAAAAACACTGTTGAATGGATTCATATTAACCCATATGATGGCAGCACAGAGGCGGCAGGAGAGATCATGGAGAACCCAAAATCACTGTTAAAAGTTGTACAAGGCCGGGCGCAGTGGCTCATGCCTATAATCCCAGCACTTTGGGAGGCCGAGGCGGGGTGGATCACCTGAGGTCAGGAGTTACAGACAAGCCGACCAACATGGTGAAACCCCATCTCTACTAAATACAAAAAAATTAGCCAGCATGGTGGCACGTGCTTGTAATCCCAGCTACTTGGGAGGCTGAGGCAGGAGAATTGCTTGAACCCGGGAGGCAGAGGTTGCAGTGAGCCGAGATTGCGCCATTTGCACCCCAGCCTGGGCAACAAGAGCGAAAATCTGTCTCAAAAGAAAAAAAAAATTGTACAAATATGACACAAAAACTGTTTCAGGTAAATTTAAATGTTCAAAATTATATCCAATTTTAGAAACACATTTATCCTTTTTCTTATATCTTTCCCCCAAAATAATTATTATATAGTCCTAGTTGGGCATGGTGACTCACGCCTGTAATCCTAGCACTTTGGGAGTCCAAGGTGGGAGGATCACTTGAGGCCAGGAGTTCAAGGCCAGGAGCTCAAGGCTGCAGTGCTGCTGCACTCCAGTTGGGCAACAAAGCAAGACCTTGTCTCAAACAAATACACGTACGTACATATATATATATGAAATATACTGATAATTAATATACAATGCCCTTCCTCTTCCATCATCTCTAATAATAATAATATGACATAGAGAATACTAGTAATTAATGCACAATACATCACATAAATTGATGAAAACAGCTAACAGGTTGTTACCATTTTTTCTGCGAATGGGCCAGTGAAATCTGTTGAACAAAAGGAAACAGAAGAGCATGTGTGTGGTAGAACACAGAGGCCAGGAAGGGGCTCGAAGAAAGGAACTGAGAGAAGATGGGGCAAGAGGAGGCTGACACCAGAGGAGGAAATTTCCAAGGGGGGGCGGGTTAGAAGACGTTCAGGAGGGGTATCTGCGAGCAGGGGAGGAAACATTCTGAGCAGCTCAGCTGCAGAACCTTTGCTCCCTCATCCCTGGGACTCCCAGCCACTCTGCTATGCGGCTCTCTCCCAGGGACTACTTGATGGTCTTTTTGACTTTTTCCTGAATGCTCCACCTTATTTTTAATCATGGTTATTCTACAAAGCAATTACTCCACCCCATCCCCTTACTATAGGAAGCTAATTCTAAAAAAATTAATCAACTTTTAAAATAAGAATGCTCAGGATGAAGTCTTCACTAAAGTCTGTTTAAAAAAGGAGATGGCTATCTTCAGGGAGTGATTAATCGCAGCCTTTGCTATGCTTGACTAAATCACCCCTTGAAGCACTATTGATTCCTAACATTGGTGACAGGGGAGAACGCATCAGCCACCGTCACAGTTGTGCGCATGTCCACAAGAGGGCAGTGGTGCATGCAGTCAGAACCCAAGTTCTCACCCTGGCCTCAGCCGCTGGGATCAGAATTAGGGACTGCGATATAAGATCCAGAGTCAGAGAGCGAAGATCATCTCACACACACATGCTCACACACACAGGCGCACACGCACGCACACACACACAACACGTGGAGCACGGAGGCCCCGGGAGAAGGACTCGCCTATGATCTCACAGAGACAAATTGCAGAGCTAGGCCTCCCTCCCTTCATCAGTTGTTCCCTGGGGAGTTTCTGTTAACAGACATGCTGGGGCCCACCCAGACCCAGTGAGTCAGAATCTCCAGGTGGGGCCCAGGCCTCAGTTTTTTAAAGCACCCCAGGGTTAAGAAGTCCTGCTATCTCCATGGTTGCCTCTCAACAAAAGGGAGAGAAAAGAGAGAAATATGAGTCTTCTATATCTTAGCAAGTGTCAACACACTAAATGGGGCAGGAGATGGGGAGGCAATAAATTACGCAATATTAAGAGAAAATGAATACAAAACAGAGTATAAGTCAAGGCCGCAGCAAACAGTCAAGGTCCTACTCAAATGGGGTACCTTGGGGAGAGTTAACAAAGGAATTGCAAATGTATAGTCAGGATGTAGAGAAACCTTAAATCAGTATCTGTGGGGGCAGTGACCCCCAGGCCAAAGGGAGTGGTTATGGGAATCTAGGGACAAGGTGGGCTGGGTGGCTTCCCACCACCTGGCAGGAGCTGTGATCTTCAGTAGAGGGAAGCAGCCAGGGGAATTAATACGCAAACCCACTCTTCCCCACTCTCTGAGTCCCTGCCAGTGCTCTCTGGGCCAAACTCAACCAGAAGCCAAAAGGCAAGGCAGCCATTGAGAGTCCCTAGAGATCTGCTCCTGTGGCACAGAACTGGCTGACCAAGGACAGAGAGTGCTTCGTTGACACACGCAATCACTGTTCAAGCGTTTGTCCATTCAACAAAAGTTGAATGAGCATTGCTAGATACAGACAGTATTGCGTGTAAAACGACTTTCACTTCCATTCCTCTGTGGATGAGGAATAGACATTTTTTTGCTGGTTTGAATGCAATATAGGCAAAGTCTCTTCTGGGAAAACAATAATAGGGCTTTAGTTAGAAGAAGAGTAATGCCTAAATATTCTTACTTCTTGGATTTGTTTTAATATAGCAATGAGCAACTTTCTTTAGAATTGGAAAATAGGAAAAAGTTTTCATTAAGTTACAATACAATAGGGTTGGTAACTTCCTGGTTGGAACTACAGAATCTCCTTTCTGAGGCTTAGAAAAAAGATATATGTTCCTTAGATTTATTATACATTTTCTGCCTGTTCAAAGAAGTTTCATATATTTCATATACATTATCTTGCCCCTAACCTCCCTCCATCAGGGCATTTATCTGATCCTGGAGGTGGAGTCAGGGGTTTACAGTTGAGAACTCAGCAAAATTGAGTCTCAGTTCTCCATGACCTCACTGGATAACCTTGGCCCAGTCACTTCCCCCATCATAACATGAGAGAGCTGGATGAGACGTGTAGGTTTCAAACATTTCTCAGCAGGAGGACTTAAAAAAAAACTTACATGGCAACCAACAATATAACAGATTTAGTAATTCTGCACTTGTTGAAATAGACTCCCTCTTACCCTGTGGCTAAAAACTCCTGTGGAAATTCTAGAGAATTTTTCAAATTCCTTCCAGGACTGTGTTCTATGAAATATTGGTTCCATGACATAGTAATATTAGCATTTGCGGGGGAAGTAGGGGTATCAGCAAAGTTCAACAGATTCTCTTTGCTGTGGGAATTTCGGGGACTTTAATATGGTAAAGTGTTTTGTCAATCTCTAGTCTGGTGATTTACTATATAGTTGGAGAAACAATGATCCAGACAAATTTCTTTTGATTTTTTTTTTTACCACAATCCACAGTCAGAAATACACTTTCTATCATGCGTGACTCAACACACACACAGAGTTACACACATACACACATTTCACAAAACAGTATTTATCTTTACTGCATTCTTATACTGTCTAGTCTATTTCTCTCATTTTTTAAATGTTTAGATTGTGTGTGAGCGTGTACATGAATGTGCGTGTGTGGGTGGATGGGTGTGTGTCACTGGGTCATAGTGCAAAATTTATTTCTCACTGTAGGCTACAGTCACAAGTGTGTGAAAGCTGCTATCTTGGCAACTCAGCTCTAAGACTCCACCCGTGCAGGCCGCAGGCTGCTTGTGGGTCTCCGAGACACAGATTAACTGATTCCTTCTAGGGCTTAAAACATGGGAGCCTCTGTGCCTGTCCTCACAGCTGAGTTGGGCCAAAGAATGTGGGCAGGATGGAGTGAAGAAAGCTGGCACTGCCCTGGTCTGGGAGGTACGGTCAGGAACAAAGACAGAGTTTGTTTCAAAGGCTGCCAATCCCGCTTCATTCACAGGCACTAAATTCATTCCGCCTTCGTTGCCCTGTAGGAGGTACCCCCTCACCCCACGGACCCGCCAGGCACTTCCACAAGGGGTTAGTGTCAGATCTGGGCAGCTCTCCCTGCCTGATGTGATGGGCATTCAGGTTGCCTGTGAGAATCGGAAACAGAGTCGCACTTGTCACTTGAAAAACAACATCTGTCCCCCACCGCCCCACGTGCTCCCTGCTCCCACTCTGACCCTGAGGAGGACCCAGAAAACAAACATGTCTTGAGGTGTGTCAGTGGCAGGAAGGGTGCTGGCCAGCCCAGCTGCTGTGTGCTGGTCCCCGGAGGTCGTCCTGCTCCACTCTCTTTTCCTCACCCCCTCTCCTTACTTCTTGTATGGGGCATCTGAAAGGACCACCTTCCCAGAGTCAGCCTCCCAGAGCAATAGGAGGCTACGCTGGGTCTGGCACCACCCTGAACCTTAAGCAATAATCTGGTGGCATTTTCTTTCATACAGATGGGGAAAATGAGGCTTAGAGAGGTTGTCGCTCAAGTCCGTCTGGTGCCAAGTTCAGGAGCTTCTAAGCCATGAAGAAGAGGGAGGTAGCAGGGACAGCAGATCAAACTTGAGTAAGGCCAGGGCAGTCTCGGGCTTAGGCAAAGTGGCCAGGGTTTCGCAGAATTAAGACCCAAGGGGTTGAGAAGTGGGCAGCTGAATGCAGGCACACTGAGAGTCGTGAGCTGGAGGCAAGAGCACACATTTTACCATCATATAGACCCAATTGTTTTAATTAACAGACTTTATTTTTTGAGAGCAGTTTTAGATTTATAGCAAAATTGAGCAGAAAATACGGAGCTCCCCCATGCTCTTCCCCATCACACACACAGCCCACCCCCACCCCAAGGTCCCCCACCAGGGTTACATTTGGTAGAATGATGAAACAACATAAATACATCATTATTACCCAAAGTCTGTAGTTTACATTAGGGTTCACTCATTGTATTGTACATTTTATGGGTTTGTACAGGTGTATAATGGCAAGTATCCACCATTGTCATATCATACAGAATAGTTTTCCCGGCCTAAAATCCCTGTGCTCCACCTATTCATCCCACCTTCCCCCCAGCCTCTAGAAACCACTGATCTTTGTACTGTTTCAATAGTTTTGTGTTTTCTAGAATGCCATATAGTTGAAATCATAAAGTCTGTAGCCTTTTCAGATTACTCAGAGCCAGTGTTTTAACCTTTATAAAAGTATATATGGACAACATTCACTACAGGGAAGATGAAGAAAACATACGTTTCCTTATTTCTCCTAAATACAAATAAAAACCTTGACATTGTATACATAAAGCAAACTTTAAAAGACTCTGAAAGGTGGAGAGAAGAAGGCAGACCAGCTGGGGACCTCAGGAACTAAGAAACAACACAATCATGAGTTCTCTGGGTTTTCTTTTTGCGTCATGTATTCCAGACTTGGAGCTAAAGAAGCCCTTGACATGGAAACATCAATGGATGCAGACCAGAAAAGCCCCAACAGAAATCTGCTCTGTCCAGCCGAAGGACCAGGAGAGCAGCAGCCTAAAAAGACAGAAAGCCTTTGAATAAAAATCACTTTTGTGTAAGATGTGAGTACTAAAACATAAAATAAGTAAAAAAAAAAAAAAAAGTAAAAACCACTGTACTCTAGCCAAACACCACAGGAAACACACACACACACACACACACACATACACACACACACATACACACACACACATACACACACACACAAACCTGTGGCCCTACCCCCAGTGTGCCAGCAATGGTGGAGCAGGGAGTCTAGATTTCTACCTTTGCCAACCTGAAAAGGGACACCCCAAACCCCTACTGGGATGGTATCAAAGAGGGCCAAGTAAGGAGCTGGGACTTTCACCCCTGCCAGGTGGTAGCAAGTACCCTTGACATGAGGGTATCAGTAAAGACCACATGGAGCCTGAATTTCCAACCCCACCCAGCAGCGATGAGGTGTCCTTTCATCTCCCCCCTGGAACAGTCAATGGAAATAGAGTCGCCACCTCCCAACAGGTAAAGGCTCCCCTCCCCACACAGTGTCAGTGAGGCCACATGTGGAGCACTAACAAGGCCTTCCAATCCTTCCCAGCCAGGGAGGTATCAGTGGAGGCCTAGTGGATGGCCAGCACTCCCACCTCTGCACAGTAGTAACAAGGAGGCCCTTGCCCTTTGAGTACCAACAGAGGCTGGGTAGGGAACTGTGATCTCTATTACCCTCCTGGCAGTAATAAGACAGCACTTTCTTATTACTCATTTCTCAGCAGACCAGTATCAAAGGAAGCCAGCTAAAACAAAAAGTTTAAATAAGATCCAGAATCTCATAATACCCAAAATGTCAGGTTTCCATTAAAAACCACTCACTTTACCAAGAACCAAAAGATCTCAAATTGAATGAAAAACATAATCAGTAAATGCCAAATCACCAAGATGACAGAGATGTTAGAATATTCTGCTGAAGATTTAAAGTAGTCGTTATAAAAAATGTTTTAATAAGCAATTGAAACAAGTGAAAAAATAGTCTCAGCAAACAAATAGAAAGGCTCGCCAAAGAAAGGTAAGATGTGAAGAACCACACGGAAATGTTATAGCTGAAAACTATGATAACTACACCAAGAGTAAACACTAATATATAGTATGAACTTTGAATGATAATGATGTGTCAATGTAAGTTCATTGATTGTAACAGATATACCACTCTGGTGCAGGATGCCAACGTGGGGTGGGGAGGGCAGTGCTGTGGATGCATGGGGATAGAGAATATATGGTAACTCTCTGCATTTTCTACTCAGTTTTGCTGTGAGTCTAAACTTTTCTTTTCTCTTTTTTTGAGACAAGAGTTTCGCTTTGTTGCCCAGGCTGGAGTGCAATGGCACAATCTCGGCTCACGGCAACCTCCGCCTTCCAGGTTCAAGCGATTCTCCTGCCTCAGCCTCCCAAGTAGCTGGGATTACAGGCATTCAGCACCACGCCCGGCTAATTTTGTATTTTTAGTAGAGATGGGGTTTCTCTATGTTGGTCAGGCTAGTCTTGAACTCTTGACCTCAGGTGATCTGCCTGCCTCGGCCTCCCAAAGTGCTGGGATTACAGGCGTGAGCCACCAAGCCCGGCCACTGTGAGTCTAAACTTTTCTAAAAAAATTAATTTTGTAAAATATATAATGACCAAAATTATAAAAATCAATCAATGGGTTCAAGAGCATAATGAACCATACAGAGGAAAGGATCAATAAACTGTAAACTGAGAGATAGAACAATAGAAATTATACCATCTGAGCAACAAAAAAAGAATAGCCAAAAAAGAAAAGAAAGAAAGAAGAGCCTCAGGGACTTAGTCTGTTCAGGCCACTATAACAAAATACCATAAGCTAGGTGACGTATAAACAACAGAAAGTTATTTCTCACCGTTCTAGAGTCTGGGAAGTTCAAGATCAAAGTATCCAGATTCAATGTCTGGTGAGGGCCCACCTCCCGGTTCATAGAACAGCACCTTCTCACTGTCTCCTCCCATGATGGAAGAGACAAGGCAGCTCTCTGGGGTCCCTTTTCTAAGGCCACTAATAATCCCAGCACTTTGGGAGGCTGAGACAGGCAGATCACCTGAGGCCAGGAGTTCGAAACCAGCCTGGCCAACATGGTGAAACCCTGTCTCTGTTAAAAATGCAAAAATTAGCTGTGTGTGGTGGCATATGCCTGTAATCCCAGATACTCAGGAAGCTGAGGCAGGAGAATCACCTGAACCTGGGAGGCAGAGGTTGCAGTGAGCCGAAATCATGCCACTGCACTCCAGCCTGGGCTACAGAACAAGACTCCGTCTCAAAAAAAGTCTCTTCATTCAAATTGGTGAAATGATTACACCAGTAAACTGTGATAAGTTACGTACATATAATATAATACCTAGACAGATCATTAAACAGCTACACAGAGATGTAATCAAAAACACTATAAATAAATCAAAATAGAAGTCTAAAAATAAATTTAAATAATCCACAGCAACAAAGGCAGTGAAAAGAAAACAAAGAAATGAAAAACAGAGTACATACAGAAAACAAAACGTAAAGTGGCTGACTTACCATCTCAATAATTACATGTAATATAAATGGTCTACGTACTCAATTAAAAGATAGAGATTGGGCCAGACGCAGTGGCTCACATCTGTAATTCCAGCACTTTGGGAGGCCGAGGTGGGCAGATCACTTAAGGCCAGAAGTTTGACACCAGCCTGGCCAACATTGGGAAATCCTGTCTCTACTAAAAATACAAAAATTAGCCAGACATGGTGGCGCACATCTGTAGTCCCAGCTACTCTGGAGGCTGAGGCATGAGAATTGCTTGAACCCAGGTGGCAGAGGTTGCCACGAGTCTAGATTCTGCCACTGCACTCCAGTCTGGGTGACAGTGCAAGAGTTTGTATCAAAAGGAAAGAGATTGGTATAGGGGATTTTAAAACGCGAGCCAAGTCCATGCTATCTGTAAGAAACTCACTTCAAATACAACAAAAGTAAATGACAGATTAAAAGTAAAAGGATAAGCCAGGCATAGTGGCTCATGCCTGTAATCCTAACATTTTGGGAGGCTGAGGTGGGAGGATTGCTTGAGACCAGGAGTTCAAGACCTGCCTGGACAACATAGCAAGACCTCATCTCTACTAAACATTTAAAAAAATAATAAATTAGCCGTGCATGGTGGCACATACCTGTCATCCTAGCTACTCGAGAGGCTAAGGTGGGTGGATCACTTGAAACTGGAGGGTTGAGACTGCACTCCAGCCTGAGCAACAGAGCATGACCCTATCTCAAAAAAATTTTTGAAAAATAAATTAATAAATAAAAAGTAAAAGGATGGGGAAGGAACATCATGCAAACATTAATCAAAAGAAAGTAGATGTAACTATATTCATATCAGATAACATGAACTTCCGAAAATAAAATAAAATTACTGGAGACAGAGAGGGGCGTTACATAATAATTAAACAGCCAATCCACCAAGAAAACATTGCAATCCTAAATGTGTATGTACCAAACAATAGAGTTGCAAAATATGTGAAATAAAAATTGATAGAACTGAAAAAAGAAATACACAAATTCACAATTTTAGTTGGAGATTTTAACACCATTCTCTCAACTATTGATAGAACAACTAGATAGAAAGTCAGCAAGGATGTAGAACTCAACAACCCTATGAACCAACAGGACCCAAATGATGTAGAGAGAATGCTTCACCCAACAGCTGCAACGGAACACACATTATCTTCAGGAGCCCATGGAACATACATCAAGATAGACCATATCCTAAGCCAATAAAAAAAAACTCAACAAATTTAAAAGAATTGAAAATCATACAGAGTGTGTTATCCAACCACAATAAACTCAAACTAGAAAAAAATAAAAGAAATATCAGGAGAAAATTTCATAACATTTAGAAACTAAATAACACACTAAATAACGTCTAAATAATCTGGCTGGTTTTGGTGGCTCACACCTGTAATCCCAACACTTTGGGAGGCCGGCCAACATGGTGAAACCCCACCTCTACCAAAAATACAAAAGAGCTACCTGGGTGTGGTGGCACGTGCCTGTAGTCTCAGCTACTTGTGAGGCTGAGGCAGGAGAATTGCTTGAACCTGGGAGGCAGAGTTTGCCACTGCACTCCAGCCTGGGCAACAGAGTGAGACTCTGTCTCAAAAAATAAAAAATAAAAATAAAAAAATTTAAAAAAGAAAGAAAGCAAATGAAGGGAGAAAACAGTAAAGATAAAAAGGGAAATAAATAAATAAATAATCTATGGGTCAACAAAAGAAGTCTCAAAGGAAATTTTTAAAATATATTAAACTGAAAGAAAAAATATAACACATAAAAAGTTATGGAATATATCTATAGCAGTACTGAGAGGAAAATTTATAGCACTAAATTCATATTTTGAAAAAAGAAGTTTCAAATCAACAATCTAAGCTCCCACCTCAAGAACCTAGAAAGCAAATGAAGGGCCAGGCGTGGTGGCTTACGCCTGTAATCCCAGCACTTTGGGAGGCCAAGGCGGGCGGATCACGAGGTCAGGAGTTCAAGACCAGCCTGGCCAACATGGTGAAACCCCATCTCTACTAAAAATACAAAAATTAGCTGCGCATGGTGGCACACACCTGTGGTCCCAGCTACTTGGGAGGCTGAGGCAGGAGAATTGTTTGAACCTGGGAGGCAGAGGTTGCAGTGAGCCAAGACCATGCCATTGCACTCCAGCCTGGGAAACAGTGAGACTCCATCTCAAAAAAAAAAAAAGAAAAAGAAAAAAAGGAAAGAAAGCAAATGAAGGGAGAAAACAAAAACAATAAAGATAAAAAAAGAAATAAATGAAATTGAAAACAAAAAACAGTAGAGAAAGTCAGTTAAACAAAGGACAAGTTATTTGAAAGAGCAATAAAATGACAAGTCTCTAGCAAGACTGGCAAAGAAAAAATGAGAAGGCATAAATTACCAATATTGGGAATGAAGCAGGGAATATCACCACAGATCCTGTAGATATCAAACCCATCATAAGGAATACTATGAACTACACACATAAATTTGACAACTTAGATTAAATGGACCAATTCTTTGAAAAGCACAAACTACCTCACCTTACCCAATGTGAAATAATTATTTGCTTAGCCCTATAACTATTAGTGAAATGTAATTCATCATTTAAAAACTCTCCAAAAAGAAATCTCCAGACCCAGACCGTTTTATTAGATAATTCTAGCAAATGTTAAAGAAGAATTAACACTAGTTCTATACAATCTATTCCAGAAAACAGAAGACAAGGGACTATTTCCCACTTCATTTTATGAAGCTTAAATAATACCTTGATAGCAAAACCAAAGACAATACAAAGAAGAAAAGACATTCACAGACCAATATCCTTCATGAATATAAATGCAAAAGTTGTTAACAAAATATTAGCAAATATAATTCAGCAACATTTAAAAAAGAATTATATAAAATGACCAACTCAAATTTATTCCAGGGATACAAGACTGGTTTGATATTCAACAATTCACCACATCAACAGTCTAAAGAAGAAAAATCACATGATTATATCAATCTATGAAAAAATCATTTGACAAAATTCTATATGCATTTATGATTTCTAAAAACTCTCAGAAAAATAGAAATAGAGAGAAACTTATCAACTCGATAAGGAAAGTCTACAAATGCCTATAGCTGACATTATGCTTAATGGTGAAAGATTGAATGCCTTCTCACTAAGATCAGAATCAAGGCAAGGATACTACTCTTACTGCCTTTCTTCAACATAATGCTAGAAATTTCAGCAAATGCAGTAAGGCAAGAAAAATAATTAATAGGCATTCAGATAGAAAAAGAAGAAGTAAAATTTTATCTATTTTCAGATGACATATTGTCCACATAGGAAATCCCAAGGAATCTACAAAAAAAAAAAACCCAAAAAATTAAAAACTCTTGGAACTAATAAGTGAACACAGAAAGTTTATATAAGATAAACATACAATGATCATTGTATTTGTACAAACTAACAAATTAAAAATAAAATATCATTTATAACCACTCAAAACAATGAAATGTTTAAGTAAATCTAACAAAATATGTATGACTGGTATGCTAAAAACTACGAAATGAAAGAAATCAAAGATCTAAATAAATGAGGGACGTATGGTGTTCATGGATTGAAAGAGTCAAAAGAGTGAAGATGTCAATTCTCCCCAAATTGATCTATAAGTTTAATGTGATCCTTCTCTAAATTCTGGCAATACTTTTTTAGATATAAAGAAGTGTATTCTAAATTTTAGATGAAAAAGCAAAGAAACTACAATAGCTAAAACAATTTTGAAAAAGAAGAAAAATGAGAAGAATCAGACCACCTGCTTTCAACACTTAGTCTATAACTATAGTAATCAAGATTGATATTGGTGGAATTGGTGGCGATCTACATAGATCAGTGGAACAGAATAGAGAACTAATAAAAGACCCATACAAATATGCCCAAATGCAAAACCATCCAATAGAGAAATAGCCTTTTTGACAAATGATGCTGGAATAACTGAATACCCAGAAGGAGGGAAAGTTAACTTCAACCTAAGTCTGACGTCTTATACAAAAATTAACTCAAAATGGATTATGGACTTTAATGTAAGACTATAACACTTTTAGGAAAAAAAACTATAAAATAAAAACTGAATAAAATGGACTTCATCAATATAAAAAATTTTGCTCCATGAAAAACCCTGTTAAGAGGAGAAAAGACAAACTAGAGACTGAAAAAACATATTTGCAAACCACATATCAAACAAGTAGGTAGAATATATAAAGATCACTCAAAATTTAACTTAAAAAACAAACAATCCAATTAGAAAATGGGAAAAAAGACATGTAGAGGCATTTCACGAAGGAGGATACACAGATGATAAATAAGCACATGAAAAGATGGTTAATATTGTCAGCCAGTAAAGAGATGCAAATTAAAACCAGAATGAGATATTACTACACACTTATCAGAATGGCTAAATTAAAAAATAGTGACAACACCAAACACTATTGATGATTAAGAAAAACTGAGTCGGCTGGATGTGGTGGCTCACGCCTGTACTCCCAGCACTTTGGGAAGCCAAGGCGGGTGTATCATCTGAGGTCAGGTGTTCGAGACCAGCCTGGCCAACATGGAGAAACCCTGTCTCTATTAAAAATACAAAATGCAGCTGGGAAAGGTGGCTTATGCCTGTAATCCCAGCTCTTCGGGAGGCCCAGGCAGGGAGATAATGAAGTCAAGAGATCGAGACCATCCTGACCAACATGGTGAAACCCCATCTCTACTAAAAATGCAAAAATTAGCCGGGCGTGGTGACGTGTGCCTGTAATCCCAGCTACTCGGGAGGCTGAGGCAGGAGAATCGCTTGAGCCCGGGAGGCAGAGGTTGCAGTGAGCTGAGATCGCGCCACTGCACTGCAGCCTGGCGACAGAACGAGACTCCGTCTAAATAAATAAATAAATAAATAAACTGCCAGGCGCGGTGGTTCATGTTTGTAATTCCAGCTACTCGGGAGGCTGAGAGAATCGTTTGAACCTGGGAGGCGGAGGTTGTGGTGAGCCAAGATCGCGCCATCCATTGCACTCCAGCCTGGGCAACAAGAATGAAATTCCATCTCAAAAAAAAAAGAAAGAAAGAAAAGAAAAACCGAGTCACTCACGTATTGCTGATCAGAATGTAAGAGAGGAGTACATCCACTCTGAAAAACACTTTAATGGTTTCTTTAAAAGTTAAACACGCACCTACTATACAAAACAACAATAGCATTCCTGAGCATTTATTCCTGAGAAATGAAAATTTACATTTATGTAACAGTTATATGCAAATGTTTATAGCAGCTATACTTGTAATAATCAAAAACGAGAAATAACCCAAATGTCCTTCCAAATTGTTTGCAAATACCAACAATGCCATTGTAAGGGCCATTCTTGTGAAATGTCTTCTTTTTCATATGTGAGAGTTTGGAAGACACAGCTGAATGCCTCCCATAACCCATTCTCACCTTTTAAGGTTAATAAATTAGACAGACACTATCCCCGCTATTATACAGCTCTCAGTTTGGGGGAAAAGATAGACAAGTAAACAGGTATATGCAATTGATTGCTTCAGTAATGGGTTGCGATAAACCCCTGTCAGTTCACAGATACCCTAACCCAAAAAAGGTGTCAAATTCAGTGGCTGACAACACAAGCTTGCATGAAGGAGCCTGGGACTGTTTTATATTCTCATGTAAAACTCGTCACAAAACTTTCCACAGGACAAGGAGAAAGCCCTAGGAACCCTAATTAAAACTGCCTGATTTAATTAGAAATCCAAACCCTGCCAAGTCTCCCTGATCAATGGAGCAAGGAACAGTTTGCCTGGTTTAATTATTTTGTTTAAAGATTAGCTTTTTTTTACTCTTATTAAACTCATATATGAATGAGCACATAAAGTAAGTAAAGTTATTAAAGGTCCACACACTAGAGTCAGATCATCCCAGCTTCCTCAGTTATTCACAATATAACCTTACTTCACTTCCTTAAGTCTCAGTTTCCTGTCCTGCTAAAAAAAAAAAAAAAAAAAAGACTTCATGAAAATACCTCATAAGGAAACTTATGGATGAAATGAAATAATGCATATTAATGCAATTAGCACAATGCCTAGCATATAGCAACTTCTCAGTCACATTATGTGATGATAGTGAAACATTTGCATTATTTTTTAGGATGAATTCTTGGGAGTAAAAATACCAATCAGAGAGTTTAAACGTTCCTAAATTCCATGAACATACTATAAAATTATTTTCCAAGAATAGTAAGACCCATCCATATTTCTGCCAACTATGTAGAGAGCACCCATCTCTCCTTTCCCTTGCCAGTTTTGTCTGCTCTCATTTTAAAGTATTTGTAATTTCATAGGTGAAAGTGTATAATATATTCCTTTCTTTGTATTTCTTTGATTATCAGCAAAGTTGAATGATTGTTTTAATGTCTGTTAGCTATTTGTATTTCCTCTTCAATGGATTGGTCAAAATCCATTGAATTGGTTAAAATCTGCCACCTACGTAACTATCAGTTTTTATTTTATCAATTTGTAGGAGCTCTTTACATATTAAGATGTGAATTCTTTGTTGGCAATGTGAAATTTAATAAATATGTGTGGAAAGGTGAGAGCAGTTCTAGTGTTTGTCACTGGAATGGTGAGTGATGTTTATGAGTTGATTATATATGCCCTTCAAATTGCTTTTAAATCTGCATGAATGGTAGGACCACCATTTATTTTTGTTTTGTTTTCATCTACTTATATGTGATTTCCCATCCACTACAAACCTGAAGATACCTCTATTTGTTATTCATAGGATAGCTCTAGTGGATCCTGCTCGTGCTTCTTTTTCCAGCCAACAGATATGAGTATTGCTGATAAAATTCTGCTGCCCTCTTCTGTATAGAATTGCCCTGGGCCAAACAAGGCCACCCTCACCAGCACTTTAGGAGGACAAGACAGGCAGATCACCTGAGGTCAGGAGTTCGAGACCAGCCTGACCAACATGGCAAAACCCCGTCTCTACTAAAAATACAAAAATTAGCTGGGTGTGGTGGCACATGCCTGTAGTCCTAGTTACTCGGGAGGCTGAGGCACGAGCATGGCTTGAACCTGGGAGGCAGAGGTTGCAGTGAGCCAAGATTGCACCACTGCACTCCAGCTTGGGCAACAAGTGAGACTCCATCTCAAAAACAAAAACAAAAACAAAAACAAAACCACCCTCATGAGAGAGGCTACCCCACTTTCTCCCCCACTTCACCTGCCCACGGACCTCAGCCAATGACTGATTGACATCGGGGTATAAAAGGCCTACTCCCACTCCCTTACCCTAGGTGAGACTAATGAATGTGCACAATGTGTGCTCCAGAGCACCCATGGGAGCAGACCGAAGCTGGACCACACTCTGGCTTACTTTCCTCCCCTGCCTCATGCTGCCTGCCTCTCTCCTTTTCTCCGGAGAGCATTCTCCCAATAAATCCCTTGAAGAGGAATCTCTGTCTCTGGCTCTACTTCTAGGGAACGCAACCTAAGGCAGTGGCCTTTCTAGGAATAAATATTTCTGTTTGTACCTTTGTTCCCACAATCATTCTGTGTCACACACCTGGCCACACTGAGCATGAAACCACTTACTTTTCTTTTTTTGTTTGTTTTTTTGTTTTGTTTTGTTTTGTTTCGTTTTTAGACGGAGTTTCACTCTTGTCACCCAGGCTGGAGTGCAATGGCATGATCTCGGCTCACTGCAACCTCCGCCTCCCGGGTTTAAGCAATTCTCCTGCCTCAGCCTTCTGAGTAGCTGGGACTACAGGCGCACGCCACCACGCCCGGTTAATTTTGTGTTTTTAGTAGAGATGAGGTTTCACCATGTTAGCCAGGCTGGTCTTGAACTCCTGACCTCAAGTGATCCACCTGTCTCTGCCTCCCAAAGTGCTGCGATTACAGGTGTGAGCCACCGCGCCCAGCCAGAAACCACTTACTTTCTTGACGGATGAGTTAACCTATTGGTGAATTGTTTCAGTAGCTTGTCCAGGGTCATCCAGTGCGTTATTTAATATTTACTGAGACCCCTGAGGCAAAGCAACCTGCATGTGAACTTTTGGCCAATGGCAGCTGGAACTATTACTTGGCACCTAGCCCTGATGAACTGAAATCTCACATCTTGTTCCCCCAGGGCTGGCTCCTTCTGAGCAGAAAATGATTCATGCTGGCTCTGCAGCTCCAGTATAGAAGATTCAGAAAGTGCCTCACCCAGAGGCCCAAGAGGCTGGGAAATACGGGTTTGCACAATCATACATGGTTAGAGCTGGAGAATACCATAGTGATTACATAATCTCACAGATGGGGAAACTGAGGCCTAGAAAGATAAACTTAATTATTCAGGGCCAACCAAGCAGAGTAGTACTACCACTACAGGCCATTCTGGTCTAGGGGAAAAACATGGGTCTACCCATAATTTTCTTTGCCTTTGACTCCCCCATTATCTCCAATATAGCAACACTAGTTCAGCTGCTAGTGTTCCCAGTTTCTGGTTCCAATGGTTGTCTCTCATACTACACTCCCTATTGCTCCTGGCTCTCCCAACACTACTGACTCTAGGGTAACCAACCACCCCAGTTTACCCAGGACTGGCAGAGTTCATGGGACATGGGACTTCCAGTGCTAAAACTGGGACAGTTCCAGGCAAACCAGCATGATTCGTCACTTAACGGTATTCCTGCCTCTTGGAATTCTACCTCCACTCTCTCCTGGGTCTTCTCCTGGCTCACAAACCAAACTATTTCTTCTCAGTTTCTAAAATATATTCTCTCTCTTTCTCCCACTCTCTCTCTCTCTTTCTCTCTTTTATTTTTTATGTTTTTCCTAGTAGGTATTTCTTCAAGGGTTGATTCTCAATCCAATATTCTTTCCTTAGGTGTTATCCCTGGCCAATATCATCTATTCTCAACCCTTGTAAACTGATAATCTTCCACTTCTATACCTCCCTCCTAGAGTTCTTATAAACTCTACAACTTATCACAAGTCCATATGGAAAATCAAACTCAACAAGTTCACTGCAGAATCCATCATACATCTCCCTTTCTTGGCTAATGGTGCCAGTGCTAGAACGGTGTGTAGGGCTGTGCCAACAGCTGTGACAGTGAGGACGAACATGACATCCAAGATACTGATTGCTTTTACCCAATACCTATTACCCTTTTCTCCTAACAATAGCACCTGGTTTTCTTCTGGGGACCCATCTCTCTCCAATATTCACTTTATTGTGGTTTGTGTGGGCAAATCCATTCAAGATCAGCTAGCCTGTTGGGTGAAGGGATCTGAGGACACAACACAAATGATGCACGTTCATCCTAACACTGCCCATTACTTCCTACAACCTGGATCCCAGGGCCTCCCCATTTCCATCCTTTCTGAGGCCTGGTTAATGAGCTTTTCCTTTGATTCTGAGAGCTAGGCTGTTTGCGTCCACTGACTTTATTTTTGCTGAACTTAGCCACAACTGTTTTTCTGTTGCTAATAACCAAAGAACAGTAATAGATTCTAATGAGATGTCTCCCTCTCCCCTACCCATCCCATGTGTCACTGCCTCCCTATTGAAAAGTCTGCAGAATTTCTTTCATAATTTCTCTCAAATCTAATCCCTCTTCTGCAACTCCATTATATGACTTATTTCTGGTATCATCATCTCTTGCCTGAACTATAGCAGTAACTCCCATTTTCAAGTGTCTACTTTGTGCCAAGCACTCAATAATTGTTCTTTCAAAACCCTTCAGAGTAGGTTTGGTTATCTCCTTTTTAGATGCAAGGAAATGGAAGCTCAGAGGTGGTGAGTTACCTCTCCAAGGAAACAGACCAGCCAGAATTTGACCCCACTCTCTCTCCACCACTTCACACAGCCTCCCCAACTGGTTTCCCATGTTGAGCCTTTCTCCTCACACTGGCTTCCAGAGGTGGTTTATTTAAGATACAAATCTGGCTAGTTACACCCTTGCTTAAAAGAATCTCTCGGGCTCTGCTGGCTCAGAGTATGCCAGCCAAGGTCCTAGGTGTAGCCCTTCTTTTTTTTTTTTTTTTAGACAGAGTCTCCCTCTGTCACCTAGGCTGGAGTGTAGTGGCACAGTCTCGGCTCACTGCAACCTCCACCTCGCAGGTTCAAGCCATTCTCATGCCTCAGCCTCCCAAGTAGCTGGGATTATAGATGCGTGCCACCATGCCCAGCTAATTTTTGTATTTTTATTAGAGACGGGGTTTCTCTGTGTTGGCCAGGCTGGTCTTGAACTCCTAACCTCAGGTGATCCACCTGCCTTGGCCCCCTAAAGGTGCTGGTATTACAGGCGTGAGCCACCGCACCAGGCTGGCATGGCCCTTCTTTATCCAATCCCTGCTTCCTGCCCAGACCCAGGAGCGCCCACTCCACAGCTCAGGCTCGCTCTTCTGAGCACATTAACTTGCTGGTAGGGCACACTAGGCTATTTCTTGCTTTACTGCCTTTGCCCATACAGGTCCTTCTTTCTGGAATATCTTTCCTTTCCTGTCTTCTCTCTTCTCTCAAGACTTAGGTCAGTTGCTGTTTCCTCCAGGAAGCCTTGTTTGACCACCTATGCCCCTCCACCGCCACCTAAGTGAAGCTCCTCCTTGCCTGTGCATCCTGCTATGTAGACCAGTACCTATTCATTTACTGCATTATAGTACAACTGTTTATGTCTATCTGTTTCCCCAACTAAGCCAGAAGCTCCCAGCAGGCCAAGGCTGTGGTTTCTCTCTGCTTGAGTGGGATTCCAGCACCTGGCACATGGTAAGTTCTCAGTTCCTGGTGACTCCCCTTGCCCTTCCTGTTCAGATGGTTTCTAGGGCCTCCACTGCCCTGGAAACCTGCGACAATGCTGTGGCAGTACAGGTAAAACCGTTCCCCCAGCCCTGTCTCTGAGTGCTGCCACCATCACAGAAACTGGGCTCAACAAAAAGAAAGCTAAAGAACTTAAACCGTTTGTTTGTATCTTCTAATGCTGTGAAGGGGATTCACACAATAAGAATAAGTCTTTTAAAATTTCCCTTTTTCCCTCTTCCACTTCCCCAAGATGCCACAGCTGCATCAGAACCAACGTCTTCAATGCTCCCCCTCATCTCTGCTCTCACTTTCTTGTCCTTCTGACACTGCATAGGCAGAAAAAAACAAAACTGGCACAGCTGGAGCCTCTGCAGGAGATAGAAAGAGGAGAGTGGCTTTCTTTCCCTTGGAGTGAGAGCAGGGGACAAATGGAGCTCACTCATCCCTCTCTGGGTGCATCCTAATTTATATAACTATTTACCTCCTACTTAGATGTGTCTAACATTTTGCTATCGTAAAATATGTTTTAAAGAACATCTTTGGCCAGAGATGTTTGCCCCAGCACCTCCACTGACTAACTCTTTGACTTTTGACCTTAAACAAGTTTCTTATCATCTGTGTGTCTCAGTTTCCTCAACTGCAAAATGGAGATAAGAATTCCCACCTTATAGAGTTGCTCTGAGTATCAAATGAGACCAAAAAATGCAGAGTACTTAGAACAGAACCAGGCTTATAATAAGCAGTCAGTAATCTTGGCTATTTTTGTTAGATGGTGGTTGTGCTTGTCGGTTTATTATTATCAAGCCTGTATCACCTGCCTTGTCCTTCTATCTGACCATGATGCTATTGTCATGACTTGGATATCCCACAGACATCTCAAACACATTTTATTTAAGACGATTATCACCAAACACCACCTCCCCTCCTACCCTATCATTCCACTAACTTTTTTCTTCTATATTCTTCCTTTTGATGACTGGCTTTGCTAACCCCCTACTCTCTCAAGTCATAAGCCTAAGTAAAGATCAACCATTCTGGTTTGCTCAGGACAGAGGGGTCTCACAGGATGTATGACTTTCAGTTTTACAACTGGTAAATTTCTAAGCCAACAAGGATAAGGGCCACCCTAATTCTTAATCCTTCCCCAGCTTCCCACATCCGTTGGCCACTAACTTCCATAAGCTCAACCTTCTGAATCCATCCCTCCATTCCACTGCCACCAACAAGCCTTATCCTTGAGCCTCTTGTTTCCTGCCTGTGGTTTCCTTGCATCCACTTTTGCCTCCCTGTCATGTGCCCAGCATACAGTGACCTTCCCAGAAGACACACTAAGATCCTTCAATGGCTCCCCGTAGTCTCACTCTTAGTCCTAGATCCTTGCCACTACCGGCGTTCTCTTTTGTCAAAACTCCACAGATAGGCCACTGTTTATTTATAACCATTTTTATATTTTTTAATAGTTTTTTTTGTTTGTTTTTTGTTTTTGTTTTTTTTTGTGGTTTTTTTGAGGCAGGGTCTCACTCACTCTGTTGCCCTGGCTGGAGTGCAGTGATGCATTCTCGGCCCTCTGAAATCTCCCAGGTTCAAGCAATTCTCCTGCCTCAGCCTCCTGAGTAGCTGGGATTACAGGCATACGCCACCACACCCGACTAATTTTGTGTTTTTATTAGAGACGGGGTTTCACCGTGTTGGCCAGGCATGAGCCACCACGCCCAGCCAATAATTATAAATTATTTATAAGCACTCTTTTGCATAAAACATAGTCACATGTTTTGGTCTAGCCTAATACACCTGTTATGTGAATGGAAAATCACTTTAAACAGACTTCCCCTTAGGATGAGTAAACTCTCTTAGTTGGCAAAATACATTAAGTGGTTGGGTTGGAATGTCTCTCCTATGTGAGGCAGGGGAGGCACTTGTGTTGGGGCCAGAGGGAGGAAAGAGAAAGAGACCAGAAAAATGTAGGAAATGGAACTGGGAGAAGGCAGAAAGCTCTGTGGCTGGGACCCCCAACCAGCAACATCTGCCCCAGCCATCTTCAGCAGCAAACTAAGCTCACAAAAGAATTGGTGCATGTGGGTTGTTGTAGAACTTGGTGGAAGGGCAGAACTTTGCCTCAGAATTGACTTGGGCCAGGGAGCACAAAGCAGTGAGGTGGAGGAAGAGATCAGAGCAAGAGAGAAATTGCAAAGAGGACTTGTGACGTCACAGGCTGTGGTGTTTGGGTTCAGGTCGAGGTTAACCAGACTTCCCAGGGAGGGGGAGCCCCAGCTGGCATCTAGGTTGCATAGATGCTTTCTGAAACACATTTTCACCCCTACAAGTCCTGGTGTGGGCTCAGGTGTTGCGATCTAACCAAAGCACCAAGAGTACAGGAGGACAATGATTTGTCTTCAGGAGAAGCCAGACTTCAACAAATTGACCCTCTCTCTCTGATTCTGGCAAAAGCGTGTCATGGCTTCAGCTTTCACTTCTGTTCTCTGCCCAGGCCTCCTGCTCCTCTTGTCCTTATCAAAACATATCTATCTTGTGTATTCATCCTCAGATTTTATCACCAAGGATCCCTGTCATTTATCCTTCCCTCTCTTCTTCCTCTCTCCTATAATTTTCAAAGATTTTATTGATCAAAGTGCATTGGCTCATAGTTGATTTATTTCTCCATATTTTAGCAATCAGAAGCTTGTACAATTGTCAATACTTCTGATTTGCTTGAGATAAAATTCATGCTGAACTGATATAATTCCAGGTCAAAACAATGCAGCTTTGTGGCTTAATAGTAGCTAATGTTTATGGAAATCTTATCATGTACTAGGTAGCAATCCATTGAGGTAGGCATTATTATTATCCCCATTTTACAAACAAGGCCACAGAAGGGCTTAGCTTCCCTTCTGTGCAACTAGGTAACAAGCTAGAATTAAAACCCAGGTAGCTGGGCATGGTGGCTCACACCTGTAATCTCAGTACTTTGGGAGGCTGAGGTGTGCAGATAACTTGAGGTCTGAAATTTGAGACCAGCCTGGCCAACATGGTGAAACCCCATATCTACTAAAAATACAAAACTTAGTCGGGCATGGTGGTGGGGGGCCCATATCCCAGCTACTCAGGAGGCTGAGGTAGGAGAATCGCTTCAACCCTGGAGGCAGAGGTTGCATTGAGCTGAGATCATGCTATTGCACTCCAGCCTGGGCAAAAGAGCAAGACTCTGTTTCAAAAAAAAACCCCCAGGTAACCTGATAACAGAGCCCAAGACCTTCTATCCTTTTGTTATATCAAACTATTGCCAAGGTGCTTAAATATGCAGTTAAAGTATATAATGTCCATCATATTTTATGAAATATACTAAAAATTTAGAGCCCCTCTATTGCTATCCTAGTACACCCCTAAGAGCTCTCATCTTCTAAGTAAAGGAACACTATAATAAATAAACCTGGCCGGTCAGGTGCGGTGGCTCATGCTTGTAATCCCAGCACTTTGGGAGGCCAATGCTCCCAAGTGAGCTCAAGAGTGCAAGACCAGCCTGGCCAGCATGGTGAAACCCTGCCTCTACTAAAAATACAAAAAATTAGGCCAGCATGGTGGCTCATGCCTGTAGCCCCAGCTAACTGGGAGGCTGAGGCAAGAGAATCGCTTGAACCTGGGAGGCAGAGGTTGCAGTGAGCCAAGATCACACCACTGCACTCCAACCTGGGTGACAGAGCGACACTTCATCTCAAATAAATAAGTAAATAAATAAATCCCTCTTTAAGATAGTAATTACTTTTTGTTTTAGTGTTTTAAAGAAGCTGGTTTTACCGCTTTATTCTAGAGTTTAAAAAAAAAAATCTCCTTTTTTTAAACTTGATTCGGTATACTTCTTTTCTGTTTCTTTTTTTATTGACTACAATATTTAAACTGCTCTGCCCAAAAATACAACAGCAAGGAAGGAAGCTTCATATACTAATCATTTGCATACCTCTATAAATACTTCTGATTCTTACTAGCATACAGACATCAATTTCACCTAACTTTTGAGAAGTGTATGCATATTCTTTTTGGTGCTATTTTGGATCCCATCCTTTTTATTAAGTGTAGCTTCAGATGTTCTCTACCGATGTAATTCATGCATTTGTCTTTTGATGCTTGCCATCTTGTGTTAATGTGTGGGAGCTTGCCATTCCACCTTCCAATTTGAGGTCATAGGGCTGGGTGATGAACATTACAGAGCTATAAATATTTCTGGTTTTTGTTTTGTTTTGACAAATGACCTTCTTTTCTTTTCAAATTATTTGCTTAGGATATTTTCCCAAAAGTGGGACTGCCAGGCCTGACAACAGAAGGGCTTAATGAGGCAAACACAGACATTGGAGTGAGGCCTGTCTTCACCACTTACTGTCGGGTGGCTTTAAACATTTGCTTAATCTCTTCGTAAACCTCATAAAGCAAATGATAATAGTATCATTCCCACAAGGTAGTTACAAGGATTAACAATAAAATAAAAGACATGAAACCATAATAGGCCGTCACTAAATGGAGGCAGCTGTTGTTACTATTACTAATTTAAGGCCTTTTTTTTTTCTGTAAGTTGCCATCTTACTTTCCAGAAAGCTTGCACAATAAAAAGATGCTGCTCAACTTACATCCAGATAAACCCATCCTAAGTTGAAAATATCCTAAACTGAAATGGATTTAATACACCCCACATACCAAACATCATAGCTTAGCCTGGCCTACCTTAAACATGCTCAGAACACTTACATTACGCTACAGTTAGGCAAACTCATCAAACACGAAGCCTATTTTATAATAAATGTTAAATATCGTTTGCAGGTGAGTATTTTATAGACATGATAAGATGTGAAAACACAATATTCAAAAAACGTTGGCAACACCATATGCAGTAAAGTATTGTTTTACCCCTGTGATTCCATGGCTGACTGGGAGCTGTGGCTCACTTCTGCTGCCCGGCATTGCAAGAGAGTACCCTACCTCATATCACTAGCCCAGGAAAAGATCAAAATCCAAAATCTGAAGTATGGTTTCTACCAGACGCATGTGGCTTTCACACCATCATAAAGTCAAAAAATCGTAACTTGAACCATTGTAAGTTGAGGCCCATCTGTGTAGCTTAATTATTAATTAAGACTTAATGCCTAGGCACTGTGGCTCATGCCTGTAACCCCAGCACTTTGGGAGGCCAAGGCGGGCAGATCACCTGAGGTTGAGAGTTCGAGACCAGCCTGGCCAACATGGCGAAACCCCATCTTTACTAAAAATACAAAAATTAGCCGGGCATGGTGGCAGGCACCTGTAATCCCAGCTACTCAGGAGGCTAAGGCAGGAGAATCACTCGAACCCAGGAAGCGGAGGTTGCAGTGAACCGAGATCATGCCACTGCACTCCAGCCTGGGCAACAGAGCCACACTCCGTCTCAAAAAAAAAAAATAATAATTCAGACTGATCATAGTTTAATGTGTTTCCCATCTATGGCATTTTCTTTTAGTAGGGCTTCCAAGAGATGGCATACCTTAGCACAAATATTAATGGTAGAATCATCTCCCAATAATAACATATTAGAGGGAGGCTAATAATGGTATTGGAACATCCCTACCATTTATTGGTCACTGTCAACATGCCAGGCATAGTGCAGGAAGCTTCGCTGTGTTTTCCAGCTTAATCTTTGCATCCCTACGAGTTATGAATCACAGTACCATTTTAAAGATGAGAAAACTGACTCACTGTGATATTACATAAATTGTACTGGGCTGCACAGATAGAAGAGTCTGAGTTCAGGCCGGGCCCGGTGGCTCACACCTATAACCCCAGCATTTTGGGAGGCCGAGGTGGGTGGGTCATTTGAGGTTAGGAGTTTAAGACCAGCCTCGCCAACATGGTGAAACCCCATCTCTACTAAAAATACAAAAATTAGCCAGGTGGTAGTGGCATGCGCCTGTAATCCCAGCTACTCAGGAGGCTGAGGCAGGAGAATCGCTTGAGCCTGGGAGGCAGAGGTTGCAGTGAGCCAAGATCACGCCACTGTACTCCAGCCTGGGCGACAGAGCGAGACCCTGTCTCAAAAACAAATAAACAAACAAACAAACAAAAAGAAGAGTCTGAATTCAGTTTCAAACCAAGGTCTATATGACTTCAAAGCTCATGTTCTCTCCTTTGCACCAGGCTGCTTCCTAGTAAACTAAAATAACCATCCATTACTGATTACAATGATTACTTTTTATTAAGTACAATATAACATGTGGACACCTGGGGAATATCAGGGTTCACACTTGAATCTTTCTGGAATCTGCTGTTTTGATGATCATTCTTGGCTAGACCCCTGCCCTCAAAACCATAATGTAATTTGATATTCTCATTCCCACGGCAGAAAATTCAGCAAGCATTCCCATATCTTCAGCTATAAGCCCACCTGTGCTACTTAGTAAGCTTGGGCAAGTTTTTTAACCTACCAAAATCTCAACTTTTTAATCTATAAAGTGGGACTAATAATAAGACCTAACTCAAAGGGCTATAATTAGGAAAATTAAATGAACTAACATATGTACAAATTCCTAGTACAATACCCGGGACCTAGTAGATGTTTAGTAAATGTTACCTACTATTATAAAACTAACATATATTTTTTAATTTTTTATAGAGACAGAGTCTCACTATGTTGCCCAGGCTGGTCTCAAACTCCTGGGCTCAAGCAATCCATCCCACCGCAGCCTCCCAAATTGCTGGGATTACAGGTGTGAGCCACCAAGCCCAGCATATATTATTTTTAAATAAAGAAATAACCCATTTCCAACTTAGATGTCCTTGTCTTGATCCCTTTCCTCCTCTGCATAGTTCCCCCATCCTATCTCCAATAATATAAAAGCTGTTTGGAGATATTTCTGCCCGGGATTAGGTGGGGAGAAAACAAAATTAAACCAACCAGGCTATAAAAATTTTTCTTTGCCAAGATGGCTTTGAGCCAGGCCTGCTGGCAGCCAAAATACATGAGCCAAGGAGAGACGAAGGGTACAAGTCCCTTTAGAAAATGCCACTGTCAGGATCAATCTCTGGCATGGAGTCAGAGCTCGCCTCCTCCACGACAGGGTGAGCTGGACTGGACAAGCAGCCTTTGTTGCCCCAGCGGCCCCTACAGAGGTCGGGCCCAGATCCCTAAGTGTCAGCCAGCCTGGATTTCCCACTTGGAAAGTGAGGGCAGAGCCAGGGCCCCCAGGTGGGTCCCCTCTCACAGGACTGGTCACACCTGGCCAGAATGTTACACATCCATTCCTGAGAAGGGCAGTAGTGCCTGGAGGCAAAGTAACAAGGGGAGGTCATCAGAACAGTCATGACAGGAGGGAGCCAAGGTCAATGTGGAGAAAGAGAACCCAGCCTTCCAGGGAGAGGGAGAGCCGGTGAGAAGGTCCTGAGGGGGGTTGGTGGCTCGAAGAGTGGACAAAAAGCCACTGATAGCTGGACAGCAATGAGCTAGGGGCAGTGGTAAAGTGAGACTAGCAGGGTGGGAAACTCATTGCTCAGGAACTTCTTGCTACATTGAAATTTTCAGTTTTTATCTTAAAGGAAATGGAACATTTTAAACAGAGGAGAGACATAATCAGATTTGCATTTTAAAATAATTTGCTGAATAAATATTCTTGAGCACAATAGATTATGCAAGGTATCAAGAAGAGTGTTATGAAATAAATAGCACTTATTAAACATCCAGTTTAGCAGGGAGATGAGACGAGTAACCAAATGATTCTAATATCATGTGGAAAGATACATGTCTCATTAGAAAAGCTTTGTAAGTGGGGGACATAGAATTCAAAGGTAGAAGAGGGTGTTCTAAGAGAGATCTGCTAAGCTTCATGAAGATGGTGGAATTTGTAGAGGCAGTTACACAAGCAGGTAGCATAGCCTAGTGTTGTAGTGTGGACATTGTAGAGTGTAGACACTGGTATCTGACAGCCTGGGCCCAAAGTCTGCCTCTACTACTGGCATAAGAGTCGTGAGACCATGGGTAAATTGCTTAACTTTTCTGTTCATTAGTATTATTATTTTTATTTGAGCCAGACTTTAAGGAGAAATAGGTTTGGGACATACAGAAGTGAAACACAGGGCATTAAAGAGGGGACTGTCTTTAGGGAAGAGCATCACTAAACACACAGGAAGAGCAAAGCAACTTCATTTGGCTGGACACAGTGTATTAGGAAGAACAGTTGAGGGCTGGGTAGGGTGGCTCACACCTGTAATCCCAGCACCTTGGGAGGCCAAGGTGGGTTGGATCACTTGACCTCAGGAGTTCGAGTCAGCCTGGACAACATGGTGAGACCCCATCTCTACAAAAAAAAAAAAAAAATTGGCCAGGCGTGGTTGTGCACACCTGTAGTCCCAGCTACTTGGGAGTCTGAGGCCAGAGATGGTTTGAGCCTGGAAGATCAAAGCTGCAGTGAGCAGTGATCACAACACTGCACTCCAGCTGGGGTGACAGAATGAGGCCTTGTCTCAAAAAAAAGAAGAAAAAAATAAATAGTGGATTAGAGAACAGTATTAACACTCTACATTTTTACCAGGTGTCAGAACTCCATACACATTAATTCATTTAACCTTCATGACAACCCTGCAAGGAAGATGTAACTTCCTTCATTTTACACAAAGAATCTGATGCCTCAAGATGTTAAGCAGCATGGCCAAGCTTGTAAGTGGGAGAGAGAAGATTTGAACCCAAATCATCTGACTCCAAAGCTCACACCCTTTTCACTATGACAACACTTATGCCTCTCTTACACCATCTCCAAAGAGTAGGACAGCACCATCTCCTGAGCTAACGCCCCATGCTCCTCAGCCACTGAGGACATTTGAGGGTCTGATCCACACATGGGGAGATGATTCTGAAAAAATATTCCAAAAATGCCTTAAGCAAAAAGAGAATATTTTCAAACCAAGTACAATGTCATCCAAAGGGGACTCTTTGAGGAGTTCAGCATTCACTTGAATGTGTCAGATGTCTGGAGGTTTTTAAGCATCAGTCATATTACTTTATATTCACACCTCTATGTTACCTTGGAGTAGCAACAAATTAAGCCGGAATCAGCTATTCACACTGAATGATTTTATAAAGTTTGCTTTGTTCCCGCAGCTTGGCTACTTTAAATGCCAAAAAAGGAAGCAGATATGGTGGAAACTGAATTAAAAGAAGGCGCATAAATTACTCCAACATCCTGGACCCTGCACTTCCAGAATCCCTTTTCATCAATTCTCTTAGCTCTCAATCAAATAAAAAAGAAGAGAGTAGAGGCAAGAATTAAAAAATGTTACTTCTGTCCAAAAAGAACAATGAATGACAAATGTGTTTTGTACATTGTAGAGTAAATTCTGACAGGAAAACAAACAAACAAACCAGCGAGTCTTGGAGACTGGGAATTGCCACTTGAGAGAGAATTGACATTTGGCAAGTTTAAAAATAGATCATCTAATGGAAAGGGCATCTGCTCACTGAAAATATGAATCCACACACAGGCCTGGGGCAGGCAGAGATCTCTGACCAGGTTATTGGGTTATTCAATAATGCCCTATTTTTAGGGCTGTGGGGCCAGGAAAAACAGCCTGGTGTCAGTGGCTCAATTAAACACAAAGGCAAGGACATGCAGAGTATGTCTCCCAAGTACCTAGAAATAAGGATTTGTAATACAGAGTATAGTTGTCTGTGGCAAAGAGATGATGATGTAGCTCTTAAAGCCTGCTGATTTAAAGGAAAGGATGTTGATGTGATGACCGTGCCAATTCTCATTGTGGTGCCCAGAAACGTGGAAACGTTAGTGCTGGAGGGACTTTGGAGGCGCCCTAGTACTGGACATGTGATGTTCATGGCTACCCAGAATCTGAACCCTTCAGCTCCTACACTGGGGAACTTTCCATCTCAGGAGTGAAGCTGGCTGGCAGAGCCTGCCTCTTTCTCTGGAAAGCTCTGCTTTCCCACTTCCCCTGGCAGCCAGGGTTCGAGTGTGACCTAGCTCAGAATATCAGGTGCACCTGCTCAGGTTTGTGAGTCAGGATTTAGTGACGCAAAGAAGGAAGGAGAGTGGCAAATTCTTTCCGAGGGTAGCAGCAAAGCCAGCAACATCCAGTTTCCAAGGACAGCAGAGCCAATTTAGTACAGGGGTGCTCTGTGCCCACTCAGGGCACAGGTGCAGGCTGTGACACTTGGCGTGTCAAGCGGCCACAGTGGCCCCACCACTGTCTGGTCCCTCCCTGAGATTCTGGCCCTGGCTTGTCTGCACAGTCTTCCTTGCTTTTGCCTGTCCTCTAGGTCTGGTCCTCCAGGCTTCTAGGTAATCTTGTAAGCTGGCCAGCATCCTTTCAATCAGTTCATTTTCTGCTTCAATTGTCCAGAAGCAATATTTGTTTCTTTGCAACTAAGAGCCCTGACTCTATAAGAATCCAACCCTTTTATTTTACAGATGAATTTGTGAATGAGTGGGAAAGGACACACAGCTAGTTAGCATCAAATCCAGGCCTTGAAAGCAGGTCTTCGGACTCACAGGATAGTGTGTGTGCCCCCTGCTGTGGTGCAGCCTTACAGAAGAAGCACAGATGGTGCATGTGGACTTGGCCTTCTGTCCCTGACACACCCTCACAGTTCTCTTCTGCCTGAGGGTTACCACTGTCATGACATATCCACCAAATTGTCTATATCTGTCCTGAGTAATTCCCAAGGTCATAATCCACCTACCGTCAGTCACTTTCCCTCTGGGCCCTTCTTTTTAGGCTTTCTTTCTTCCAAAAGTGATTGAGTGCCTACTATGTCCCTGGTACTACACTAAGAACAAGGGATCCTATACTGAGGAAAACAGAAGTGGACTCAGACATCATGAATATTACAGTATAGAAGAGAAGACAAACGTTAACCAAATAACCATAGAAACATATGGTTACACATTTTAAAAAACTAAGAAAGAAAATGGGCCTCATCTACCCTAGAGTTTAAGAAAGACTCCCTGGGAATGGAACATGTAATCTGAGATCTAAAAGTTGGTTTATGTAATTTAGTGAAAAGAGGGGAGGTGGGTTTCTAGGAAGAAGGACTAGCACTCCATAGGTCCCAAAGCAGGAGGAGCACAAAAGTAGGAACAACTGAAAGAAAGCCAGTGTGGCTGAGCAAGAGGAAGAACGAAAAGAGCTGGGACTGAAGCGGGGACCCAGGGCTGGATCATTTACGGCCTAGATCACCTTAGGGCCTACGGGCCTTGTGAAAGATTTTGCTGTTGACCTTCCAGGCAGCAGGAAGCCACTGAGTGATTTTAAGCAGAGGGGGACATGTTTACACTGTATTTTTCAATGATCACTGTGTGTGTTCTATGGAGAATTAATTGGAGAAGAGGTTAAGTGTGAACATGTGCAAACTAATTAGCAGGCCATTGCCATAGTTCAAAGGAGAGGTGATGGTAGCTTAGACTTAAGAGATGGCAGTGGAGGAGGAGAGATATGTTCAGACTGGAGAGACAGTTGGGTTAAAAAACAGAACTTGGTATTTGGGAAGAATGGAGAGAAGGTGTTAAGAATGAAGCCACACCTAGCAATAGATGGTGGAGTTATTCACTGTAGAAAGGCCAGTTTTGAGGTAGATGGGACATCATGAGTTTGGTTTTAAATAAGCTGAGTTTGAGATGCCTTTTAGAACAGAAAAGTCAATATATGCGAATCTGAATCTCAAAAGAGAAGATCAGGCTAATGAAATAAAATTTTAGTGTTATTGTTGTATAGGTGATCATTGAAGCCATGGGTGGGGATAAGTTCAGTTAGGGAAAGAGGATAGAGGGACAAGAGAAAGAGAAGTGGGGAAAAGCTTTTGGGAATTACCTTTGAAGATAACATAGAGGAGGGTAATCCAGCCAACAATATTAAGAAGGAATAGCCAAAGAAAGAAGAGGAAAGCTAGGAGAATGTGTTTCACAAATGCCAAGGGCAGCAAGTGTTTTGAGAAGGAGCTGGTGTCCATAGTATCAAATGTTGCTGCAAGTTGAGCAAGCTGAGGATTGAAGAGTTGCCAGTTGTTCTAACAACATGGTGGCCATTATTAACCTTAGTGAGAATCATTTTGATTGCATGATGGTATCATTAAAAAGGATGAAGTGAGCTGGAAGATGAGGAATGACAGACATGAGAAAATGACCTCCCAGGAAGAAGACAATTCTTTTGAGAAGTTTTGCTATGCAGAGAAAAAGGGGGATATGAATAGTGGGGGAAGTGGGGTCCAGGGAGAACACTTTAGGATGTACGAGGCTTAAGTGCTTAAATGCTGAAGAGGCACATAAACATAGGTAGAAAGAGCTTTAATATTTTCTATCAAATAAATCTGAAAATTGTTATCAGGTAAAGTTAACCACCCACCTCCCAGGAAATATTGTTTTTGTTTAGATACTTGATAACTTATTCCAAGTAATAGATGGTGTGGGACTTTCAAGAGGACAGCCCCAGGCTCTATCCTCTGAGCACCAACACTTGGTTAGTGTCTATTGCAGGACCTACAATGTTGTACTGTGATCTATCATCTGTCTTCTTCACTCAGGGCCTATGGGCCTTGTGAAAGATTTTGCTGTTGACCTTCTGGGCAGCAGGAAGCCATTGAGTGATTTTAAGCAGAGGGGCACATGGTTACACTGTATTTTTCAATCACTACTATGCGTGTTCTATAATTAATTGGAGAAGAGGCAAGTGTGAACATATGCAAACCAGTTACGTTCTTAAGAGGGTAAGGACCATATTTTCCTTATGTCACTTGGGTCAAGTACAGAGCCTAACAGGGCTATGGCATTGCACAAGTTGCGGGGTGCTAGAGTTGAACTGTGATGGCTCTGCCTGACACATTGCACTCTAAATATATTTATCAGATGATGAATGAATAAACAACACAAACAAGTTAGAAACAGGCCTCTGAAAAAGAACACTGGAGTTTGGAAGGTTTTTGAAGGAAGTTTCACCTTCCATCAAATCTCACCCCTCTGTACATTCATCCACAAAGCTAGCTCTGATGGCAAGATAATCCCTGTCTTGAGCAATATGATTTCTGATCAATATATTTTAGAAGTACTATGTGCACATCAGGCTTTGCCAGGAACATCCAGATCAAGGATGCCATGTCACAAAAGCTCGTCCCTGTGGATGGAAGACCTGGTGAGCTAAGTCAGCTCTTCTTTGGCCAAGACAATTTCTCAAAGAAACCAGACTTCTTAAATCAACCTTTGCCTGAATTCCTTGGAAAATGGAACAACATTCCGTCAGGAACAGGCCAGAAATTGTCCCAGACCTGGGGCAGTTACTTCAAATCTGGGCTGCCTACTGCCTCTGGAGACCAGTCTGAGAGTGTGTGATCTTCTTTTCCTCTTTCATTCCTTGCATAGCCCAAGTCTAGGTGATGTCATGCTCATTATGAGAAAAAAGCAATCACAAAGTTCTCATCCACTTTTACCTTCTCTCCTGAGTGGTCCTATCCATAGGGAATCTGCTAAGTCCAGTTTTCCTTTCACCTGGAATATCAAGGGCACCAATAATAATTGGCAAAATTCACCCCTTTTGCCACCCCACCAGGGAGTGACGACATGATAGCTGTTGTTACCTTCTGTTCAGGGCCCTTCTGTACCCTGCGCTATGTCCCAAGGAGTGAACTGCTACAGGCCATATCTCTTGAGCTCCCTTGTCCTCTGGGTTCCAGCTGGGTTTGGTTACTGAAGGCACTGGTGGAAGATTAAGAGCTAGAGGAGTGTGAGGTCAATATCTTTTCGCTGATCCCTCTCTGCTGCTGCACAGGGGTTCTGGTAATGTATTCCCTCTAAGACCCCTCTGAGATGCCAATCCGGGCAGCTCCTCCTTCATGACTCCAGCTCCCACAAGGCCCCTTTAGGCCAATGGGCAGCAGACTTCTCCCTGTGGCTACTCCTGGGTGCCTCCTCAGCCTTAGCTGTTTCTCTAACCTGGCTTCCCCTTTGTAAATAGGTAGCCTTTGTTCGATTCTTTTCCAAACTCCATCTGAATGTAGTGCCTGCTTCCTGCAGGGACCCTGACTGACACACCCTCCTTGTCCTCCTTTTCATTAGGAGACCAAGGGATAAACAGTTGGAAAGTTAAATGGCAGTATGAGTGAAACAATGATAAATACGTGAGAATACATTTAAGCAACAAACAGGCACGCTTACATTTTCTTTCTAACTTAGAAAAGTGGATTCCCAAAGTCGGTCTCAAAAACTCAGAAAGCTCAAAAGTTTTCTGTGGGTTATGCGGTGCAGCTCCTGTATTTTTACAAATATGGGTAAGTTTCTGACTGAAAGACATTTTCAGGCCGGGGTGGCAGCTCACACCTATGATCTTAGCTACTTGGGAGTCTGAGGTGGGAGAATTGCTTGAGGGCAGGAGTTAGAAACCAGCCTAGTCAACATAGCAGAGATCCCTATCTCTAAAAAAAATTAAAACAAAAATTAGTCAGTCATGGTGATGTGCCTGTAGTTCCAGCTACTCGGGAGGCTGAGGCCCAAGAGGTCAAAGCTACAATAAGCTGTGATTACACCACTGCCCCCCAGCCTAAGCGTCAGAGTGAAGCCTTAACTCAAAAAAAAAAAAAAAAAACAAAGACATTTTCAAATGCTGACTGGTGGAGAACTTTTTTCCTGCAATCTTGAGCACCATTGATTGACATAGAGAGGTATGTTCATTTCAATGAGTAGGTTTCTACAAATAGGCATTAAGTAAAATCCTGAAGTAAGTAAAACCGCTTTTACTGTCCCCTTTCCTGCATTTCATGCTGTTCCTGGTGCTCAGGGTCTCTTCTTCCACAGCAAAGCAAGGTGAAAAGCTAAGACACCAAGCCATTAGTGACCTGTAACAGCCTTCGGATCGTAAAACAATTCCAGAACAGTAAGTAGATCTGGTTTTTACACAGAGACCTCTGACACCTCTATCCTTCCATGCTCCTATCTCTCTCTCTCTCTCTCTCTCTCACACACACACACACACACACACACACACAACACTGAAGCATTTGACAGAGCACACAGGTGGGCTTAACCTTGCCCAGTGGGCACAAGTCAAACCAGAGAGATAGAATAGAAAAGAAATTATACACACACACACACACACACACACACAAAACACACCCCTCCAAGTATATATACACCTCCAGATATATATATACCTGGAGAAACAATAGAGAAACCATCAAGAAAAAGTGGATCTGGCCAGGCTTGGTGGCTCACACCTGTAATCCCAGCCCTTTGTGAGGCCGAGGCAAGTGGATCACCTGAGGTCAGGAGTTCAAGACCATTCTGGCTAACATGGTGAAACCCCATCTCTACTAAAAACACAAAAATTAGCTGGGCACAGTGGCAGGCACCTGTAATCCCAGCTGCTCTGGAGGCTGAGGCAGGAGAATCGCTTGAACCCAGGAAGCAGAAGTTGTAGTGAGTCAAGTTCGCGCCATTGCACTCCAGCCCAGCCTAGGTGACAGAGCGAGACTCCATCTCAAAAAAAAAAAAAAGCTGGATCTAAGTGTTGAGCAATATTTGGTCAATGAGATAATTTAGTGGTGGTGTCTCAGAGTAGAAACAACATTTCCTCTTTCTTAAATGTTTTCTTTTTCAAGGCTGCTGGAATTAGGGGTGTCGTTTATTCCTCATACTTGTGTATAACCTGTATTCTGCCTAACCCACATTCTTTCTCTTTTCCCTGATGGTGCTGACAACTACTTTTTTGTCTCTTATTCATAGCTGTAGCCAGACTGTTCCAGACAATCTATTTGGCTCCCCAAACTTCCGTTTTTCATTAAAGGAAATGCTGTGGGGACGGTTTGTAACTCAAGGGTTATCTTTTTCAAAAAATTCCACTTCTGATTAATATGGCACCTTATAGTCACTGAGAAGTAGACCCGTTAGGTGTGCTTTTATTATTTTTGAGACAAGAGAGTTGTGATACAGACATAAACTCTATTAAGGCTGATGGGTTGCTTAATACTGTACGAGCAAGGAGTACTAAAGTGAGCCTACTCATAGAAACAGCGATCACTCACACCTCCCCCAAATAATGAAAACAGCACCTAGGTAAATGAGCAGACTGAGGTGGATAAAAAGATATATGACCACCCCCAGCTTCAACTTAAACAGCTTCTCAGTGTCTGGGCCTGGCATTGAGACTCTCTGCAGACTACCTCCTACCTGTGCCTCCAACCATCCTTAGCATCTTTTCCATCTGAGCCCTGTATCTTTAAATCAGCAGTCCTACTTCTGTGCCTTATTCTGGGAGATGATATCTGTGAAGACTCAGGAATTCATCACAGCCTTTGCTCCTTCCCTCTTTCATTCACAGAATATTTAGCATGCACCTATGTTCCTGGCATTGGTAAAGGAGGGATTAATTCACTATAGAGCTGCCTGGGACCCAATGGGGTAAGGCTGCCTAATTCACCAGTGAGCATTGTCTAAACTACACTTCTAAACTATCCCTTGTTAGTAAGAAAGGGGATGTTTTTACTTCTGTCTTTACCCTTTTATTATATTTATTGAAATTGTCCAGAACCCAGGGGAGGAAGAGGAGTGCTTTTTAGTGTATGTGTGTGTGCACATCTGTGGGTGTGTGCGTGCAGGCTGTCCCTTGAAATCCAGCACCAGGCACTTTCTACCACTGGAGATAATACTATGAATAAGATAGCATGGTCCCAGTTCTCCTAGAGTTTACCTTCTAATAGAGGAAGACAAATAAACAAAGATAAATTCAGATATTGGCAAGTGCTGGGAAGAAAATGCACTAGAGAATAACAGAATGCTTTCAACAGGAGGTCAGGGGAAGAAAATGCACTAGAGAATAACAGAATGCTTTCAACAGGAGGTCAGGGAAGCTTCTCTGAGGAGGTGACCTGGAGGTGAGCCCGAATGATAACAAGACATGCAGTGAGATATGCGAAGAGCTATTTAGGAAGGAAACAGCAAGTAAAGCATCTCCCAGGTGGGAAGGAGCAGAGCACGAAGAGCACTGTGTCTGTGAAGGGAGATTTGTATGCTTCAGCTCAGTTAATAAGATGAGGAGTGAGATGAGGTCAGAGAGAGCCAGGCAGGGAGCAGGTAACCTAAGGTAAGGAACCTGGATTTTCTTCTACTTGCAATGGGGAGCCTTGAAATGACTTAAAGTAAGAGAACACATAGAATCTGATTCACATTTTTAAACTTTTTAGTTATAGATTCACAGGGAGTTGCCAAAAAAAATGTACCCAATGGTTTCATATACCCTTCCCCCTTCTCCCCAATGTTAGCATCTTATGTAACTGTAGTACAATACAAACACCATGAAATTGACGTTGCTACAATCCACAGAGCTTATTCAGATTTCACCAGTAATACAGGTACTCGTGTGTGTGTGTGTGTGTGTGTGTGTGTGTAGTTCTTGGCAATTTTTTAACATGTGTAGCTTCCAGTAGCCACCACCACAATCAAAATGCACAACTGTTCCATTACCACAAGGCTCCATGTTATTACCCTTTGTAGCACTCCTACTCCCTCCCCACAAAATCCTAACTCCTGGGAAAACCCCAAATCCTAACTCCTGGAAAATACTAATCTGCTTTCCATCTCTGTAATTACAACATTTCAAGAATATTGTACAAATGGACTCATACAGTATGTAATCCTTTGAAATGGGCTTTTTTCACTCAGCAGAATTCCCTTTAGATCTATCCAACTAGTCGCTTATATCAATAGGCCCTTCCTTGCCAGATGCAGCAGCTCACACCTGTAATCCCAACACTTTGGGAGGCTGAGGTGGGCAGATCACCTGAACTCAGGAGTTCAAGGCCAGTCTGGGCAACATGGGGAAACCATGTATCTACAAAAAATTTAAAATCAGCAGGTCCCAATTACTTGGGAGGCTGGGGTGGGAGGATGGCCTGAGCCCAGGAGGTTGAGGCTGCAGTAAGCCATGTTCATGCCACTGCATTCCAGCCTGAATGACAGAGTGAGACCTTGTCTCAAAAAAAAAGAAAATAGTCCTTTCCATTTTATTGCTTGGTAGTATTTCATGGTAAAGAGGTACCACAATATAAATATTCATCCACTGAAGGACATCTAGGTTGTCTCCATTTTTTAGCAATTATAAATAAATGATTATAAATAAATGAACATTCATGCGCAGGTTTGAACATTGAGTATACACTTTCATTTCTCTGGAATAAATATCCAAGGGTACAATTGCAACATTGTATGCTAAGTGAATTTTTAATTTTTTTTTTTTTTTGAGATCGAGTCTCCCTCTTGTCCCCCAGCCTGGAGTGCAGTGGCACCATCTCGGCTCACTGCAACCTCCGCCTCCCTGGTTCAAGTGATTCTCCTACTCAGCCTCCTGAGTAGCTGGGATTACAGGCACCTGCCACCACACCTGGCTAATTTTTGTACTTTTAGTAAAGATGAGGTTTTGCCTTGTTGGCCAGGCTGGTCTCGAACACCTGACCTCAGGTGATCCGCCTGCCTTGGCCTCCCAAAGTCCTGGGATTACAGGCATGAGCCACTGCAACTGGCCGAATTTTTAGTTTTAAAAGAAACTGCTAAACTATTTTCCAGAGTGGCTGAACCATTTTACATTCCCACTGGGATTGTATTCTCGGTGATCCAGTTTTTTCACATCCTTAACAGCATTCAGTGTTATCACTATCCTTTATTTAGATCTTTGATTTCTTTCATCAGTGTTCTGTAATTTTTAGCATATGAATCTTGTACTTGTTTTGTTAAATTTATACTTAGGTATTTCATTTCCTTTGGAGCTATCATAAATGATATTGTGTTTTTAATTTCAGTTTCCACATATTCCTTGTTAGTATATAGACTTTTTTGTGTGTTCATCTTGTAACCTGTGACCTTACTGAACTTATTAGGTGTAGGAATTTTTGTTTTGTTTTGCTTGGGTTCTGGAGTAGATGCCTTGGGGGTTATCTACATAGACAATCATGTTGTCTGCAAATCAGGGCAAATTATTTCTTCCTTTCCAATCTGTATGTTTTGGCTTTTCTTCTACCTTGCGCTGGCTAGAGTTTTCACGACTGTGTTGAGTAAGAGTAGTAGGAGTGGGCATCCTTACTTTTTTCTTAATCTTAGAAGAAAAGCATTTAGTCTTTCATCATTTAGCATAATATTACCTGTAGATTTTTTGTAGATGCTCTCTGTCAAGTTGATTCATTTCCTTCTATTTTTTTGAAAATTTTCATGAATGGGTATTGAATTTTGTCAAATGTTTTTTTCTTCATCAATCAAGATAATTATGTGAATTTTCTTCTTTAGTCTGTTAATGTTGTGGATAACATTATTTGATTTTCAAATACTGAAGCAGCCCAGTATCCCTGGAATAAATCCCACTTGGTCATGGTATATAATTTTTTATACATTGCTTGATTCAAGTTGCTAATATTTTGTTAAATATGTTTGCATCTAAGTTCATGAGAGATATTGGCTAATTTACATTTTTAAAAGATCACTCTGGTTTCTTGTGGAGAACAGACAGAAGAGTGAGAATGGCAGCTGAGAAACTAGGTAGAAAGCTAGTCAGAGTGGTCCAGATGTTATCCTGGATTACAGATATGTCAGTAGAGGAGATGTCATTGGAGTCAAGATATATTGTGGAGGTACAATTAATTGAACTTGGGCCGGGTGCAGTGGCTCACACCTGTAATCCCAGCATTTTGGGAGGCCGAGGCATGCAGATCACCTGAGGTCAGTAGTTCAAGACCAGCCTGGCCAAATGGTGAAACCCTGTCTCTACTAAAAATACAAAAATTAGCTGGGCATGGTGGCACAGCTATTTGGGAGGCTGAGGCAGGAGAATCGCTTGAACCTGGGAGGTGGAGGTTGCAGTGAGCCGAGATCCTGCCACTGCACTCCATCCTGGGCCACAGAGCGAGACTCCATCTCAAAAAAAAAAAACAGAGAGAGAGAGAATTAATTGAACTTGCTGTGGATTAGCTGTGGCTTGGTGGGAAGGAGGACTGGTGAAGGAAAGGGAAATATTAAGGATGAGGAGTACCAGGGAGAATAGACAGATTCCATTCAATGAAATGGGAAAGGCAGGAGGGGGAAAAACTGGGCAGGGCGATGGGATGTAAAAATCAAGAGTACTGTTTTAGACATATTAAGTTTGAGGTGCCTATTAGAACTCACATGGCAATGTCAAACAGTTGGATATCAAGCCCAGTCCCAAGGCAAGAGGTATTTAAAGTCGTGGAATTGGATGACATCACCTAGGGAAAGACAGTGGTTGAAGAGAAGAGGAAAGAAGAGGGGCATAAACAAGTTGCACAAGTTTTAAGTCCCCAGGGTCTTTAACCTCAGCTGTGGCTCTAAAAAAATCCCAGGGTGAGTCTGCTTTATAAAACATAGTAACATTAACTTAGGTATTTTTCATATGATGATTGTGAGAATAGAGTCAGGTAATATGTTAAATTGCTTAAAAATTAACAAATGCACAGGAGATCTGTTAACATTAAAATGGGATTTAATTTTTCAACACAATTTGTTGTGATGTTGAAAATATCCTGGAAATGTTCATTGAGAATAATATGCTATCCAATGTGGCATTCACCAGCCATCTGTGGCTACTGAACAATGAAAATGTGGCTTATGTGATTGAGGAAAGGAATTTTTTATTTTACTCATTTTTATTAATTTAAATATAGTAATCAGATGGGGCTGAGGCTACCATATTGGGCAGTGCAAGTCCAGAACTCACATCTTAAATTTGATTTGATCATTTAGTATGTCAAATTTGTAATTCATGGACCTGACACAAAGTATTGCTACAATCAGACCATCAATCAGACAATTAAAAGACTCTAGGTTTGCAACAGAGATTTAGAATAAACTGTGAGCAAGTCTCTTTTGGTGATGTTATTAATTAATACATTAATTTGGTTATCAACTTGGCTCTATAAGTAAGTCCTAATATTTGTGTTATTTTGAGCAAGTCATAAACACTAATTCTTAGTTTTCTCAATTGTAAATGTGTGTAGAAAGGTGGATGAAAATTTTAAAGAGTTAATTAATGTATAGTCTTACAGTGACAGGTGAACACTGTGTGCTCAGTACATACTGGCTTCCTTTAATCAAAGCAAACATTAAAGAAAAATAAACATAGCACCTATTCTAAACATGGAAGCATTTAATAATGACAATTTGATTATTCTTTGGGTTTGGGTAAAATAAAGATCTGAGGCTTCCCTTGAGCCAGGATTAATTCAAGACATACACTGCTGTGTTCTTGCTGTGCTTTTATGTCTGTGCTCTAGGCAAAGCTTTTAGTAGTTTATGCATCCCTAAGCTCTGACTCTTCCGCCTTTCAGAGAATTTTGCCACTTCTGAGTTGAGCTCAGAATCAGAGGAGAAGCTGAATTGTAGCTACCTTTCTGGAAACAGCCTTTCATGCCCCTCTGACTTATACTTAAATGTTTCTGAACTCTAGGTGACTTGATAGTGCTCTCTTGGTCTATATGCCCTTTCAGTTTCTAAACTACATGGGAACCCAGCTCTCCCAAAGAAATTTCTAGGACTTTAAATCTTCTCCCTAGGACAAAATTATCTGACATTTTCATTTGTCTTCTTTATGACTTAGATTAACATTAATTTTACAGCTTTACTGATCCAAGTGTTGGCCTTGGACTAGCAGCAAGCATGGCTTTACCTTGGAGCTTGCTAGAAATGCAGACTATCAGGCCCTGCCCCAGAACTGCTCAACGAGAACTGGCCTCTTATGACCCCCAGGGGGTTAAGAAATGTTTAAGAAATGCTGTTCTAGAGCACACTGCCTCTTGTTGGCTCTGAAATAAAAGAAAAGTATCTTATTAATTGAACTTGTCATTATACCACTTCCTTAAATGAGCCATCTTCATGGTACTCAATCTATACTCCTTTTTTCTTTTCTAAATCATTCTTTCCATTTCATTTTCTTCTTAATATTTTAAAAAAGAGACAAGTACAAGAACTAGCCAGGCTTTCATTCTTCCCTTGTCTTAGCATAAAATGTAAATGTGCATAGTCATTGTCTCATCTGTCTTGCATAGGTGCAACTCGACAGAAGAAAAAAACCATTTGTTTCCATAAATAGGTATTTAGCATCACTTGGAATATTATCAACCTGCCCTAGGAATCTTTTATCCCATTCTAGTTTTAGATTTTCTTTTATGAAAACTTAATTCTTCTCTTTCTCTAAAAATACTTCAAGTTTTCAGCCGGGCGCAGTAGCTCACGCCTATAATCCCAGCACGTTGGGAGGCCGAGGCAGGTGGTCAGAAGTTCAAGACCAGCCTGGCCAAGGTGGTGAAACCCCATCTCTACTAAAAATACAAAACTTAGCCGGGTGTGGTGGCGGGTGCCTGGAATCCCAGCTATTCAGGAGGCTGACACAGAGAATTGCTTGAACCCAGGAGGCGGAGGTTGTAGTTAGCCGAAATCGTACCACTGCACTCTAGCCTGGGCGACAGAGCAAGACTCCAACTCAAAAAAAAAAAAAAAACCTTTAAGTTTTCTACGAAACATTTATTCCTTAATCACTGAATCAATATAGTTCCCTTTTTGTTCACTCCTTTATTCCTTTGACATCTAGATGCAGGATAAATCTTTAAAATATGGGTTGCATTAGCAATTCTTTTTTTTTTTTTTTTTTTTGAGATAGGGTCTCGTTCTGTCACCCAGGCTGGAGTGCAGCGGCATGATCACAGATCACTGGAACCTTGATCTCCCAGGTTCAAGAGATCCTACCATCTCAACGTCCCAAATAGCTCGGACTATAGGCATGTGTCACCATGCCCAGCTGATTTTTTATTTTTATTTTTTCATTTTTATTTTTTTAATAGAGACAAGTTCTTGCTATGTTGCCCAGGCTGATCTCCAACTCCTGAGTTCAAGCAATCCTCCCTCCTTGGCCTCCCAAAGTGCTGGGATTACAGCCATGAGCCACCACACCTGGTAGCAATTCTTATTTGCTGTTTTTGCCTACTTTTTGTGATGTAAGATGAAAGAAAATAAAGAATTATCATCTTACTCTTGTTTTCCCTAATATATTTGGGATATACCATAAGATAGAATGGTTGTTTTGTGAAATGATATTTGGAAGTAATCAATTTTGTTCAGATTTTCCATCGTTATTTCATGTGACTTATTTCTGCAGGTAAAGTCTTTCATTATAATTGAATAAATAACAAGAGGAAAAAAACCCTGTTAAATCTGTAAATACCCTGAAGCAAAAAGCATAGAAAAGATGTGATAGATTATCAACCCTCTTACATTTGCTCAATAAAATAAAAATATATGAAAAGACATTTATATTTATTACACCAAAATTCTGTTGGTTAGTAATCTTCACTGAAACAAATCTTGTATTATGCAACCTAAATATCTTATATTACAGTTTAAGCCTATTTTGTTTAATGCTGTCTTTGTGGATCAATGTGAATTACTGAACAACAAAAACCTTTTAGCAAATCTTGGTTGAAAAAAGAAAGGGCTTTTTTTTTCTGGTGTTTCTTATCTTGACTTACCTACTTCTAAAGCAATTTTCCCACTTTGATTTGTGTGCTTCCATAATTTTTGTTTGTTTGTTTTGGAGATGGAGTTTCACTCTTTTTGCCCAGGCTGGAGTACAATGGCATGATCTCGGCTCACTGCAACCTACACCTCCCGGGTTCAAGTGATTCTCCTGCCTCAGTCTCCCGAGTAGCTGGGATTACAGGCATGTGCCACCACTCCTGGCTAATTTTGTATTTTTAGTAGAGACAGGGTTTCACCATGTTGGCCAGGCTGGTCTTGAACTCCTGACCTCAGGTGATCCGTCTGCCCCAGCCTCCCAAAGTGCTGGGATTACAGGCGTGAGCCACTGCGCCTGGCCCATAATATCATTTCTGTCTTGATTTATAATTACTCCTTTAGCATTAATTTTTCATCTTTTTTGTATTTCCAAAGTTTCCCTAATACATCTGAAATAAGTATCCTAAAATGCAACCTGTGGCAAGATGCATATTATATTTAAATGTATTAATAATGATAGGTATTTTATTTCTTGTTTCTTTAATTGGCATTTGTGAGAAACATGTTCTGGTTTAGTTTTGTTCAAAAAATGGTTTCCTGAATAGTCTTTTAAGTTTATCTAGTATTGAGGATTTATTTTATTCCATCTGGAACTATATATTGAATGCCCAATAGGGAGTGAGGGAAATGAGGCTACCAAGAGTGGGGAAACAAAGTTATTATATTTTTATTTCTTATTGTAATAACCATCAAGAAAATATTTTAGGCTGGGTGCAGCGGTTCACACCTATAATCCCAGCACTTTGGGAGGCCGAGATGGACAGATCACTTTGAGGCCAGGAGTTCAAGATCACCCTGGCCAACATGGCGAAACCCCGTCTCTGCTAAAAGTACAAAAATTAGCTGGGCGTGGTAATTTTTACATCCCTGTAAGCCCATCTATTTCGGAGGCTGAGGTGACAATCGCTTGAACCCAGACTGCACTCCAGTCTGGGAGACAGAGTGAGACTCTTGTCTCAAAAAAATTAAAAAAAAAAAAAAGAAAAGAAAATATTCTAGGTCGGGGCTGGTGGCAGATGCCTATGATCCCAACACTTCAGGAGGCCGAGGCAGGAGGATCACTTCAGTCCAGGAGTTCGAGACCAGTCTGGGAAGCACAGCAAGATCCCGTCTCTAATTTAAAATAATAATAAAACGAAAACATTCTAAGCTCTGTTTATTTTATGTGTAAGTAAATTTCTAACAAGCTTAAAGTGTGTTATGCTCTAATAAACCAAACTTACTTGGCAAAAAAGAAGAAGAAGAGCACAGGCTAAATAAAACTCTTCCTCTTCCGGCCTTGCTTGCCATCCTGCATTTTTTGCTTCCCTAGTCTCTTAGGTGCGACCTCAAAATTGTCCTTTAGATCTCTGAATGGATATCGTTCTTTTCACTCAAGCTTGAGTTCCTTTCTGGGCCTTGATCTGCATTTGCTTCTCAAATTGCATCTAGCTCCTTCGAGTCCAGGTAATACCACAGTTCAGTTGAATATAACCCTGGTGACTCTAACCCAGAAGCTCCACTGGGTTTGTTCCAACTCCAACAAAAGGAATAAACTTTCCATTCCAGGCTTACACATCTTCTGTAGAATGTGTCATGTAACTAATTTATGCCTTACCCTTCCTTCGAAGTCCTACTCAAGTCCTAGCACCTCCTTAAAGCCTTTCCAATCATTCCAGTCATTGCTAAGTGTTCCTTCCTCTCACCTCTTATAGCTCCAATTGTCCATAATGCTCATTTCTTTTATTTATGTACATTCCACAAACATTAATTGAGTACCTACTATCTGCCAGACACTGAGCAGATACAAGGACGCTGCTGTGAACAATGAGATGCAGCTGCCACCCCAGTGGAACTTGTGGGCTAATAGAAGACACAATATGAAACAAACATTTACACAAGTATACACTATGTATGTGTGTGTGTATAGATATAATATATACACAAATATATAAATATAAATATTTGTGTGTGTATATGTATATTTACAAATCAAGGTAAGTGCTATGAAGAGAAAGTATGAAGCATTCAGAATAGACTTCTCTCATTTATTTTTTTCTGTGAACATTCTAGTTTAATCATCAGCTCCTTGAAAACAGAGGTCATCTTTTATGTCACTTGGTTAAGCTCAGAATCTCACTCATAGTAGAGGTGCAGTGAGTTTTTATTAAGGATGATAGTGACAATGAACACTGTTGTTTGGGAATGACTCTTAAGTACCAAGAGCTGAGGAAATGACACTTCTCTCTGTATCCCTGCAAAACGAAAGCAGCCTATGAAGCGCATTCTTATTGCATTAGTTTTGAACACAAGAAACCACTTGTTTGTGTTTTATCTCTGGCAAGGATCTGAAAATCGTTTTGAAATTCCTACTTAATTGTCCCAAATGTACACGCACTTCCATCCTGTCTCCAAATTATTGATTTTTAGGATTGAGCCCAGTGGTGTGCTGGTGAATGTTCAGCAACTAATTCTCTCAAATAAATAATTGACAGATTTGTGGCATTTGCTGATTTCTTTTGGTTTAAATACTCCCATGGCCAATTTGAAGCCATCAACATACTACTGCTAAACTTAGAGATGGGAAGAAATGCACAGTAACACATTTTAAAAATACCATACAGATACAGTAGACATAAATATCCCCAAGAGCATAGTTAATAGTAAAATGTAGCATTTGAGTATTATTTGTGATGGTGTTTGAGTATTTATTATCTTTTTGTATGCACTTCATTTAATTATAAGTTCATATAATTCTTTTTTTTTTTTTTTTGAGACAGTCTTGTTCTGTCGCCCAGGCTGGAGTGCAGTGGCACAATCTTGGCTCCCTGCAAGCTCCGCCTCCCAGGTTCACACCATTCTCCTGCCTCAGCCTCCCAAGTAGCTGGGATTACAGGCATGTGCCACCACACCCGGCTAATTTTTGTATTCTTAGTAGAGATGGGGTTTCGCCATGTTGGCCAGGCTGGTCTCGAACTCCTGACCTCAGGTGATCCGCCGCCCTTGGCCTCCAAAAGTGCTGGGATTACAGGCGTGAGCCACTGCACCCAGCCTATAATTCAATTTTTAATAATGTCTGTTTATCAGCTGGCTCACAAAATTCCTAAAAATTTAACAATTGGCTCCCATGAAATGGCTTCCTACTGACTGTGCAGCTTAACACACCCCTATATGTTCCAGATGGGATCTGACTGTGCTCTACTGGGTCTTTTAGTTACACAAAGGGGAGAAAGCAAAGTTGACTCTTGCTAACTGACCACCAACTCCAACTCCCTCCCCAGCTTTGCAGAACAGCTAAGAATTACACTGAAAGCTTCAGTGTAGCAAATATTACAAGTTAAATGACCCAAGACCCATTCTTGACCATATTCTCCCTTGGCTACCTCTATTTACCAATATGCCTGAAGAAAAGGCCAGGAGAATTGAACAACTATTACCCATAGGTTTAGTGGGCTCCCAGACTAAAACCAAACCCACAGATTCCAGATTCCAACATCAGACTTGTGAGGGAAAAAGATTTTTTTTTTTTTTTTTTTTTTTTTGAGACAGAGTCTTGCTCTGTCATCTGTCATCCAGGCTGGAGTGCAGTGGTACAATCTCAGTTCACTGCACCCTCCTCCTCCCAAGTTCAAGCAATTCTCCTGCCTCAGTCTCCCTGGTAACTGGGATTATAGTTGCACATCAGCACACCGGCTAAATTCTGTATTTTTAGCAGAGACGGGGCTTCACCACGTTGGCCAGACTGGTCTCAAACTCCTGACCTCAGGTGATCCACCCGCCTCAGCCTCCCAAAGTGCTGGGATTACAAGCGTGAGATACCGGGCCTGGCCGATCTTCTTTTTTTATGCTCTTGTGTTGAGTTTTCTGTTATTTACAGCCAAAGCTATTCCTACCCCATACACATAGGAATTTTACGTCTTGTAGCTTCTATTACCCCAAGAGCTAGAAAGGGAATAAGAGGAAAGGCAACTCATATGCCAAGCATGGTGCTGGGTGGTTTCCATGCTTCATCCTCTTTAAGTTTCACAACAACTTTATGAGAGATGACATTCACAAAAATGTGTCATTTATTATGGTTGGTCATAATTTCTGTTCTTAAGACTATCCCACAGCACTGAAGTTATGTGGACTTTGAAAAATTAATTTCAGCATAAATGTACAAAGGTTTGAACACTTATCCTTCTTCAGCAAATTAAAAATACATCACACAGACATTTCCTTTGGGTAAATTAGACAAGAACTGCATACTGCCAGACATAGCATTCATACCTACCCTTTGCCAAGCAACCAAGGTTCAGTTAACAACACACTGGAAACACCTTTCCTTTTGTCAAAGTTTGCCTGGGTTTCAAGGAGATTAAGGAAAAGGTTGTCCTCCTCGGGGCTTGGTGGCATCCACTGAGGAGGAGGAGGCAGTGGCACTTTCTTTGGTGTGGGCTGGTCCTCTCTTAGGCAGGCCATAGACCTGCGTTTCCCAGGAGTCTACAACTCTCCCAGTGAGAGTCAGGAGGGAAATGAAGGAGAAAGTACACTTCCAGGGCTCAATCAGCCAGTCCACCAGGAGTTAGAAGTCCCTGAGCCTTCATTGTATATGGACGCAGGAGGCTTCCCTGGTATGAGTCAGGAGGACTGGGAAACTACAGAAGGTGGTGAGGGACAAAAGACAAAAGGAGAGTCAGGGTGACAGAAGCCACATCATAGAAACAACAAACCACAGAGAAAACAAACAAAAAAAACATGGACTTTGGAGTCAGACAGATCTGACTTCAAATCTCAGTTCCATCACTTAACTAGCTATGTTCCCTGAGACTACTGTTTTGTCTAAGCTCCTTTCTGGATTTCTGAAAACACATCTCCTATGCCACAAAGAGAGTGTGAGATTGAGTCTAAACCAATCACGGTGTCAGAAGCATTCAAACCAGAGCGACTCCATCTTGAATAGGGGCTGGGTAAAATAAGGCTGAGACCTACTGGGCGGCATTCCAAGGAGGTTAGGCATTCTTAAGTCACAAGATAAGATAAGAGGTCAGCACAAGATACAGATCACAAAGACCCTGCGGATAAAACTGGATGGGGGGGGGGGGGTGGGGGGCAGGGGAAGACAGCTAAACCCCACCAAATCCAAAGTGGTGACAAAATTCCTCATTGATCATTATATGCTAATTATAATGCATTAGCATGCTAAAAGACACACACCAGCACCATGACAGTTTACAAATGCCATGGCAACATCTGGAAGTTACCCTATATGGTCTGAAAGGGAGTAGAACCCTCAGTTCTGGGGTTCTTCCCTTTTCCAGGAAACTCATGAATAATCCACCCCTTGTTTAGCATATAATCAAGAAATAACAGTAAAAATAGCCAACCAGCAGCCCTCAGGGATGCTCTGCATATGGAATAGCCATTCTTCTGTTTCTTTATTTCCCTAATAAACTTGCTTTCACTTTACTCTATGGACTCACCCTGAATTCTTTCTCAAACCCTCTCTTGGAGTCTGGATCAGGACCCCTTTCGGTTAACAATGGTACCCATTTTCCTCCATAGAGACAGACAGCAGAGGGGCTGGCCTTACTGGCCAGAGTCCCTCTCCAGGATCTGGTTAAGTGGGGCTGGCAGTAGTACTTTCCTCTCTAACTGCAGTGTTAGGGAGTGAATCTAAGCTGTGCACAGCCATATCCTCATTCTTGTGAGGACATCTGTCTGTAAAAGGGATGAATAGACTTGACAAAGACAGAAGCACAGATAGGAGAAAGAACGTTGTTGGTTTCAATGTTCCAAGCTTCTCAGTTCCAGGAACTAATAACACTCCTTTCCTTTGAAGCAAGTTTGAGTTCAATTTCTGTCACATGCAACAAGTCCAAAGCCCATCTGTAAAGTAGGAATAGTAATACCTAATCCTAAGATGTTGTGAAGATAAAATAACCTGCAACAAAGAACTCAACAGTTCAGCCTGCTTCTGACTGCTTGGTATCTGCTTTAACAGACACCATGTATTTGTTCATCAAAGTGTCACTATCACCAATGAACACTAATTACACGAGCTGTTACTAGATTTTCTTTGGGAAGAAAATAACGAAGAAATGATTTGAGAAATGCTTAACAAAATCCTTCCTAAGAGACTTTCCAGAGTTTCCAATCTTCAGCTATGCATCATGAATTCCCAACTACACAAAGTAATATGACCACAAAACCCTATGTCAAAGAACATCTGTGAACATCTTGGGAACTGCTCTATGATATATGTGGCTAACTCAGTAGTTGTGCTATGGTAAATATTGCTGCAGTGAGAGTTTGACTTTCTGATGCCTTTCAGTTCCTTTTCTACATGAGCAAAAGTCTGACAGCTTTTACGCCAGCACTGGCAATTACTATAAGACTTGGAAAAGTCACTTCAACTCCCTGAGCCTCAGTTTCTTTATTTGTAAGATGACAATGTTAGACTCTATGACCTTTTAAGCACCCATGCAACTATGTGTTTCTTTGCTTGTGGGAGTATAGAAGGTTCTGGGAGGATCAACTGTACTGTATGGATATCCTGGGTCTATAAGGGTCAAGAAAAGCCCAGATGTTGAGTGAGAAAAAGGGAGCAGAAATGGTATACAGCATGAAGGTTCAGAGCAGACACCAGGATCAGCTAAGCTATTTGGAGATTGTATTCCAGTATTCTAATGTAAGTAATCTTTGGATTAACCAAACTTTCTTAAATTGAGGCTTCTTTTGACACCAAATTCTGTGGATTCATACATTTTAGGTTTGAATGGAACAAAATCAAAGCCTTGAAAAACAAAGAGTTAATGTGACTGAATGTTTGCTCTATGGGTCCTCAAAGGCCAAGAAAACCTAACAAAAAAAGGTGATGAGGAACAAAGATCGTACAACTCAGACCTCTAAACTCCTGAATGTTGTGTTTCTTATGTTCCTATTCAGTTCAAATTTAACCAAGATACCCATAAACTGAACCCTCCTCTCTTCTGCTATCCTGAGCTAACCAGCAGAAAACCTTCTTGGGGATGCTTAGTAAGCATGAAGAATAAAGAGTCATGAAATAACGAAGGAAAAGATCCTTTGAAAATTGAAAAACACTCCACAAATATATTATTTTTATTATTATTCATCTGTTTAAAGTGTAATTTTGGCTTAACCACAGACATGACTTCAGGCAAGTAATTCATCAGCTCTGCCCTTCATATAAAACGAATGCAGTAATGGATGGGAAAGATTAACTAGAAAATGATGGTGAACGTCTTTGAAAATTGAAGGTCACTGCGATGCTTATTAATTAATAGTAGCCATTCAATTGTGATTTTATAAATAGCTTTACACTCCAGCAGCACCCAGAGTAACCTGCTACTTTTTCGCTTGTTGCCATTTTGGTTTAGTCCATTCCTCCACTAACCTATAATTAGCACAACACCCTGGAAAATTAATCCAGCCTGGTGACTCAACATCAGGGAAATGAAACAGACTTCTAAATCATTTTAGAATTAAACTGGAGCTCAAGGGCTAAGTCCTCATGGTTTCAGAGGGAACTAAAAGCCTCAAACCCTGATTTTTCAGCTAAATATAGGGGAGTCCATCTTTCTAAACAACTGAGTTTCAACATTGCTATCAAGGTACACATATTTCTTATCAGAATTTTCAATCAGTTATAGAATAAGAAAGAGAACTGCAAGCTGTTACATTATGACTACGTATTCTCAAATATTCCTTGTAAGAATGTGCTTTGCAGAAGCTAAACCTGCTAATCAAATTAAGATAAACTGCCCCAATCTCCATCTCCTGGCAGAGATTCTGGGGCCAATCTGAGCAGGAGGGTTTTGAGGGGCTGGACTGGCAGAGGAAGTCTTCTGTGAGAAACTATGCAATGGCTGAAATCTGAGCATTCTAAGAGCCCATGGAAAGAGGTATCCGATAGCCAGAAGAGACCACATGCAGATCAAAAGCAATATGGAAAGCTGGAATATGGAACCAGCTATCCAGGAGCAAGGAGATGAAAATGAGGATCAATGGGGTAAAAATGAATGGTGTGGGCTGGGTGCGGTGGCTCACACCTGTAATCCCAGCACTTTGGAGGCCAAGGCGGGTGGATCACCTGAGGTCAAGAGTTCAAGGCCAGCGTGGCCAACATGGTGAACCCTTATCTCTACTAAAAATACAAAATGAGCCAGGCAGGCGTGGTGGCAGGCGCCTTTAATCCCAGCTACTTGGGAGGCTGAGACAGGAGAATCGCTTGAACCTGGGAGGCAGAGGTTGCAGTGAGCCAAGATCGCACCATTGCCTTCCAGCCTGGGTGACCAGAGTGAAACTCCATCTCAAAAAGGACAGTGTGTGCTTGGGGCACTTCTCCCAAAACAAGCTTTGCTTGCTTCACCTGGCATATAGTGTCACGGGTAGGTCAGTATGCTGAGTTAAAGGCTAGGAACTAGGTCATCAGAGTAATAAATAGATCCTTTCACCTTTCTCTTTTTTTGCTAAATTTTTTTCACTTTCTAAATTAAATAGCCCCAGTGTCCTTTCCTTGTAAATGCTTATTAGCTTTGGCTGTTTTGTTTCCAATTGTTTGCATGGGATATGATTGTGGAAGTCTGCAGGCAAACTTTCCTAGTTAAATCTCAACTCATCTACGGCCAAAGCCATCACCTTTCCTTCTAGTCGAACTCTGAGTTCAGAAAATACCACCAGCATTGTTTCAATTACCCAGTCTTAAAATCTAGTAGTCTTCCCTTTCCCTTGATCATCAAATCTAATTACCAGCTCCTGCAGAATTTACCTTACTTCTGCAAGCTGCTTTTCATTCTCATCACCCAGCTGCTTATTTGATCTTTTATATCCAATGCACTAATGCCAGTTTAATCTTCTTAAAGTACAGCTTCAATCACGGTATTCCCTGACTCAAAACATTTAATGGTTGCCTATTGCCTAATGAATCAAGGAAAAGTCCTGGGTTTGGTAGTCAAAACCTTGGTCTTAACTCCCATGTCTCCTCTCTATTTGACAATCCAATATCATGCATTTTTTAATGCTATGGACTATCGGGTATGAATCCAGCTCAACTACTACAAGTAAAAGGTATTCCAAAGTGGAGGCAGTGGAACCAATTTGCAGTGCCCAGGAAATAGGTCTGTCTTAGTGATGGGGGCTCAGAACAACTCGTTGCTGCTGCTGCTGCTGCTGCTGCTGCCGGAAAAATAACCAAAAGCTAATGTTGGGTTGTCATTAGATCAGTCAGATTATCAATCACATTATTTCTTAAGTGAAGGACAATACCACATTAAATTTCAAATGACTCTCCATTGGGGAATATACTGTCTTTACTAAGGGACAGGGAAACTTAAGAATTATTTTTCTTCAAGCTTTCTCCATTGACCATACTGACTTTTTTTTTTTTTTTTCAGCACAGACTCAGAACCTAGATTCCTATAAAAGTAATTGCTCTTGGCCAGACACGGTGGCTCACGCCTGTAATCCCAGCACCTTGGGAGGCCAAGGAGCGGGGACAGATCACTTGAGGTCAGAAGTTCAAGACCAGCCTGGCCAACATGGAGAAACCCTGTCTCTACAAAAAATACAAAAATTAGCCAGGCATGGTGGCGTGCACCTGTAATCCCAGCTGCTTGGGAGGCTGAGGCAGGGGAATCACTTGAACCCAGGAGGTGGAGGCTGCAGTGAGCCGAGATCACACCACTGAACTCCAGCCTGGGCTACAGTGAATGAGACTCCATCTCAAAAAAAAAAAAAAAAAAAAGGCTGGGCACGGTGGCTCACGCCCGTAATCCCAGCACTTTGGGAGGCCGAGGTGGGCAGATCATGAGGCCAGGAGATCGAGACCATCCTGGCAAACATGGTAAAACCTCGTCTCTACTAAAAATACAAAAATTAGCTGGTTGGGGTGGCACGTGCCTATAATCCCAGCTACTTGGGAGGCTGAGGCATGAGAATCACTTGAACCCAGGAGGCGGAGGTTGCAGTGAGCAAAGATCATGCCACTGCACTCCAGCCTGGCAACAGAGCGAGACTCCATCTCAAAAAAAAAAAAAAGATAAAATGAAATAAATAATAAAAAATTTAAAAAATAAAACTAATTGCTCTCTTTCCCCAATATTATCGTCTTTTTGTTTTTTTATTTTAAGACAGAGTCTCACTCTGCCACCCAGGCTGGAGTGCAGTGGCGTGGTCTCAGCGCACTGCAACCTCTGCCTCCCGGGTTCACGCCTCCTGAGTAGCTGGGACTACAGGCGACTGCCACCATGCCTGGCTAATTTTTTGTATTTTTAGTAGAGACGGGGTTTCACCATGTTAGCCAGGATGGTCTTGATCTCCTGACCTCATAATCTGCCCGCCTCAGTCTCCCAAAGTGCTGGGATTACAGGCGTGAGCCACCGTGCCTGGCCACTATGCTTTAAAAGAAAACATTAGCAAGCTGAATCCCAGTATCATATATAATGAATTATACACCTCGACCAAGTGGGATTTACTCCAGGAATGCAAGGTTGGTTTAACATCTGAAAATCAATTAATGCAACACATCATATCAACAGAATTCTTTTAATGACATGATTATCTCAATAGGAGAAGGAAAAGCATTTGGAGACAAAGATCCAATACCTTTCATGATAAAAAAATAATAATAAGGAAAAAAAGAACAAAAGAGAACTCTCTCAACTTGATACAGGCATCCGTGAAAAACCCACAGCTAACATCATTCTCAATGGTGAAAGACCGGCTATTTTCCCCATAAGATCAGTAGCAAGACATGGATGGCTGCTCTTACCACCTCCATTCTACACTCTACTGGAGGTTCTAGTCAGGGCAATAAGGCAAGAAAAATAAATAAAAGGCAACCAGATTGGAAAGATATATTATCTTATATATCATTAATATGCAAGATAACAACATGATCTTGTGTATTAAAATTCCTAAGGAATTCACAAAAACTATTATAAATAATAAATTCAGCAAGGTTGCAGGTTACAAAATCAATACATAAAATTCAATTGTATGTTTATACACTTGCAATGAACAATCCAAAAGTGAAATTAAGAGAACAATTCCATTTATAATAGCACCAAAAGGTAAAATATTTAGAAACAAATGTCCTGAAGAAGGACAAGACTTGGCCAGGTGTGGTGGCTCATGCCTGTAATCCCAGCACTTTGGGAGGCCAAGGAGGGTAAATCACTTGAGGTCAGGAGTTTAAGACCAGCCTGACCAACATGGTGAAACCCCGCCTCTACTAAAAAAAAAACAAAAACAAAAACAAAAAAACACCGGGCACAGTGGCTCACACCTGTAATCCCAGTACTTTGGGAGGCTGAGGCGGGCGGATGACCTGAAGTTGGGAGTTTGAGACCAGCCTGAACAATATGGAGAAACCCCGCCTCTACTAAAAATACAAAATTAGCCAGGCGTGGTGGCAGGCACCTGTAATCCCAGCTACTCAGGAGGCTGAAGCAGGAGAATCACTTGAACCCTGGAGGCAGAGGTCACAGTGAGGCAAGATCACACCATTGCACTCCAGCCTGGGCAACGAGAGCAAAACTCCATCTCAAAAAAAAAAAAAGTCAGATACTTAATACTTATTACTAAGTATTAGAGAAGATGTGTAGAAATCAAAACCCTCATACACAGCTGGTGGGAATAGAAAATTGGAAAACAATTTGGCAGTTCCTCAAAAAATTAAATATAGAATTAACATTTGACCCACAATCCAAGTCCTAGGTTTATGTCCAAGAGAAATGAAAACATATATCTACACAAAAACTTTCACTTAAATGTTTATAGCATCATTCATAATACCCAAAAGTTGGAAACAACTCAAATGTCCATCATGAATAGATAAACAAAATATCCATATAATGGAATACTATTCAGCCATAAAATGGAATGATGTACTAATGCATGCTACAACATGAATAAATCTTGTAAAGGTATGCTAAGTGAAAGAAGCAGACTCAAAAGATCACATAAGATTCCATTTATATGAATTTTCTAGAATAGGCAAATCTACAGAGACCAAAAGTAGATTAGTGGTTGCTTATCTCTGGGGGCGTTGGGGGAAACAGGGAAATGGGAGAGCAATAGCTAAAGGCTACAGAGTTTCCTTTTAGGTGATGAAAATGTTCTGAAATTGCCAACAGTGATAGTTGCACATATCTGTGAATGCATTGAAAACTAGAATCGTACATTTTAAATGGGTAAATTGTATGGTATGTAAATTATACATCTCAAGAAAGCTGTTACAAAAAAAAGTCAATACTCAATTAGAGTATTCAAGGTATGAACATTGATGACAATTTTCTGGTTGCCTTTTTTTTTTTTTTTTTAGAAAAAATAAACATACAGTATATAATGGATATAGATTTGTATCCATCAAAATCCAGTACATTAAATATCATTTTACTTTGCTTTTTCTGAAACAAATTAAAACTCACCTGAACCTTCATTTGCCAAAATATCGAGACATTGAATTACAGTTTTAATTAGGCCTCCCCCACTTACCTTCCAGGAGGATTTATTCAGGTTGCAGGGCTCCTCTGCAGTCAAGAGCATCAAGAAGGGCCCACTGGTACATGGTGGGTACTTCCTGATGCTTTTGTCTGCAGAAGAACTGGTTAACTGGTTAATACTGGTTAACAGTGAAAGGACAACAGTCTAAGCTTGCATAGGCTAAAGTACTTTGAGGAAAGGTGGTTCTGGGGCTCCTCTGCCCTGCCCTGCTAGAGACTGAGGGATTTTCTGAGACTAGAAGTCCTGGGACCCAACCAGTCACTTCTCTTTGAGCTCTTTCTACTTCCCTGGCCACTGTGAGCCAGCAATACAGATCAGCTTGCTTAAGACCATCCCTCCTACTGAGAACAACTAGAAAAGCTGGGAAGAATACAGGAAATACCAGTTTGAAGGCACTGGAAAGTTTCTAAGAAAATGTGAACTCAAAGGACCAATCCCAAAGGAGAAAGGAAGTACAGAGAGGTGAACGCATCATTTGGTATTGCTTTTCCTTTAATGTTTTTGCTGATTCCTAATCAGCAACTGAGAAGCCCAAAAGCTGAAGAGAGCTTACAGGGCTGAGATGACAAGAATTGGAGATCAGGAGCCATTAAAGAGGAGGTACTCTGGTAAGCACCATAGGATTTCATTTGATATGGTAATATGTTACATTGCTGGCTGCTAGTGAACCAAACCTTCCAGGATTTATGCCTGTGGGTGGTCCTCTTCACATTGGTTTCGGGCTTAGCCATATAATTTGTTTTCTTTTGTTTGTTTCTTGAGAGATGGGGGTCTCGCTACATTGCCCAGGCTGGAGTGCAGTATTCACAGGTGTGATCATAGCACACTCCCTCCTCAATCTCCTGGCCTCAAGCAACCCTCCTGTCTCAGCCTCCTGAGTAGGTGAGACTACAGGTGTACACCACTGCATCTGGCTTATGTGATTTGTTTCTATCAATAGTACATTAGTAAAGGTGAAACAAACAAAGATTAAATATGAACTTGCTCACTGGGACTTGTACTTTTGGATTTCTCCCTGTTAGAATCTAGCCTCCATGCTTAAGTCAAGGTTATTCCAGTGGAGAAATAGGCCATGTGGAGAGGCCCTCGGGGATGGAATATTGTATAGAGATGCCATGTGAAAGCTTACTAAAATGCCCCAGCCAAGTGCCCAGCTGAATGCAGCTTTACGAATGATCCCAGCCAATACCAAATGAAGAACTGTTCAGTCAACCCAGATAATTGCCAGAAATCACTATTGTTTTAAGCCACAAATATTGAAGTGGTTTGAGATACAGCAATGAACAACTAAACCAGTTGGGAACCCTAAAGAATCCTACAAGTAAGATGGGCCAAAAATAGACTAGCCCTCACAAAGACTGAGGTCCAGAAACCCACAGAAACCCTCCTAATCCCTGATTGAATTAAGTTGCTTTTTTTTTTTTTTTTTTGAGGCGGAGTCTTATGTGTTGCCGAAGCTGGAGTGCAGTGGCACGATGTCAGCTCACTGCAACCTCTGCCTCCCAGATTCCGACTAGCTGGGACTACAGGCGTGCGCCACCACGCCCGGCTGATTTTTGTATTACAGACAGGGTGTTACCATATTTGCCAGGCTGGTCTCGAACTCCTGACCTTGTGATCCACCCACCTTGGCCTCCCAAAGTTTGCTTATTTTTTATTTTTTATGGCAGTAAGTCTTTATTTTTCATACAGGGTTCCACTGCAGGTAACCATCAGAGAACACCTTGCTATTTTCAAACATACAGACTGAACAAAAGCATTTTAGCATGCTGCCTTACTGTACATAGAAAACTGGTGAACATCTTCAGACACTAAGACCAGGAAATAAAATGGGTTAATGCTATTTGTTGATACGTTTATGAATCACTCAGCAGTGTTAATATAAGCTATCTTTACCTGAAAACAGAATTACAATCACTCACTCTGGCAGCACTGGGCAATTCCAAAATGCAGGTCTAGTGAAAGGTAGGTACAACCAGCAAGCAAGCAAGGATCAGATGCCATGTCTGCTTCTGAAGGGAGTGACTGATTTGGAACCAGGCTCTGCAGATTTTAAGAATTGATGCAGCCATCTTAACAGCTTAATATTGAGTTTCCCCTACTTTGTATGTTGGCAGTCAACAAAAGTGAGAATTTCTGAAACAAGCTAAATAGGATTAAAAAGCAAAACACTGTCCATGTAACAACGGAATTGCTGCTTCACAACTTTTGCCCAGTTCTCACCTGTGGTCCTACAAAAACCTCTCATCTGATAAGTTTTAGTGAAAATCTCTAGCAACCATAACAGACTTTTCTCAACCCAGCTCTAGATACTAAGTATCAGAAACAAGGCTTGTGAAATGGATGTGTCCACAGGAAAATGCAGTGTTTCTACTGGAGGTAAGTGTCAAGCTTCCTCTTGATGTTGTCAAAGGAATCTGCTCCCATATAATCGGTCTAGCCTTGTTCCCACCGCTCCTTCCATTCTTCTGAGGATACAAAGACTGTGCCATAGCTGGGATCCCCCCAAGGGACAGATGTGATATGGCTCCTGAGACATTTTCCACATTTACATATGAGAAAGTGTTTTTGACAAGGCCAAATTGTTGAAGCAGAGGTAAAACGCTGGTGGTAAAGATGTTCCACCATAGGATGAGAAACTCTGGATGAGTCACGTTGGGATGGTGGGACTCATTTTTGACACTTTTTGTTTTGGGATCATAAGTATAATTCCATGGTTTGACTTGTCCCAGGAAATGCACAATTTTGGCACTTGCACCAAACACTTTAAATGCTGGGAGGTAGGACTATATAGAGATGCAGCTTAGGCTATAAATAAATGGCAGGTGTTTTCTGATATCTGTTGTTGCCCAGCTGCGAAAAAATGTGTTCCATATGCCTTGTTCTCCACCATCAAAACTACCTTGCTCAGAAGCAAGATGCAACAGCTGATTATATGTTTCAACTGAAGGCTGATAAATTCAGAATTGAAGCAGTCAGGCCACCCTGGGTCAGGTGCTGCTGACAATTCTTCTGTCTCAAAAAGATCATCAATATTTGCTAGGACCAGAGTATCTGCACCCATGAATGCACATTTTGAATACTATGTAAGTGACCAGCAGTGGAGCTTTGTCAGCCTGACACCCAACTCTGGCCTCTTCATTAAGGTTAGATGAGCAGAATCACCACTGTCCAAGACATCTACCATGATGATTTCATCAAAGACTGTCTCTAAAACTTTTCTCATGGAGTCTGAGACCTGCGGGGTGGTGAGCACGACTAGCCTTCTGGTGGTCCTGTGCTGTTTCAGAGATGAGCCCAGGACCAGGGCACCTTTGGTGTAGGCATCATTTGTGGTCAGTGTCACAAAGACCTGATCTGTCATGGTGCTGCCAGAGGCGCAGATGGGCCAGGGCAGCCTCAGGTTGGTGGCTCAGAGAAGCTGGCACCTGGAAGGAGCGTGGCCAGTGAGGAGGCACGGCAGGACTTAAGTTGCTTATTATATGTATTCCCAACTGCTTGTTGAAACTAAAGTGAATCCTCCCTTAAACAACATATCAACTAGAACCTCAGGTCATCTCTACAGTTTTTAAAACACAATTTTCCATTTCAAAAAACTATGCTGATAAAAATATAAGAAGTGACTGATAATCAAGAGAAAAATCAGACAATAGAAACAGACCCACAAGAGATCCAGGTATGGAAGTTATCAGACACAAACTATAAAACAGTTGTGATTAATATGTTCGAGAAATTAAATGACAAGATAGTTTCAGCACAGATGTGGAACTCATAAAAAATTAAAGTGAATTTATAGAAATATATACAATAACTAAAATTAAGAACACAATAAGTAGACTTAACAGCAGATTAGGCCAGGCATAGTGGCTCACATCTGTAATTCCAGCACTTTGGGAGGCCAAGGCAGGCGGATCATGAGGTTAGGAGATCAAGACCATCCTGGCTAACACGGTGAAACCCCATCTCTACTAAAAATACAAAAAATTAGCCAGGCGTGGTGGCAGGCACCTGCAGCCCCAGCTACTCAGGAGGCTGAGGCAGAAGAATGGCATGAACCCAGGAGGCGGAGGTTGCAGTGAGCCAAGATCACGCCATTGCACTCCAGCCTGGGTGACAGGGCAAGACTCCATCTCAAAAACAAAAACAAAAACAACAAAAAACAGAAGATTAGATATAGCTGAGAGAGAATCTGTGAATGAGAAGAGAGGCAGAAGAAAATATTGAGATTAGCATGAAGAGACAGAAGAATATAACTCTTCAGGAGGCCAAGGCAGGAGGGTCACTTGAGCCCAGGAGATTTGGGACCAGCCTGAACAACATGGTGAGACCCTGTCTCTACAAAAAAAATTTTACAAATTAGCCAGGCAGGTAGCTCATGTCTCTCTTCCCAAATACTTGGGAGGCTGAGGTGACAGGATTGTTTGAGCCCAGGAGATTGAGGCTGCAGAGAACTAGGATCACACCACCGCACTCCAGCCTGGGCAACAGTGTGAAACCCTGTCTCAAAAAAAAATTATAAAATAAAAAAACAAACATAGGAGACAAATGTGATTTGGTGAAAAGGTCTCACATTTATGTAATTAATGTCCCAGAAGGAGAAGAGAGCGACAATGAAACAAAAGCAATAGATGAAGAAATAATGACCAAGAATTTTCCAAGCTAATGAAAGACCTCAAAACACATATTCAACAAATTCTACAAACTCCATTGAGATAAATATAAAGAAAGCCACATCTAGACATATCACACTAAAACTGCTTCAGGGCAAGACAAAAGACAAAAATTGTACACTGCATAAGAAAACAAAACTCAACTTTTCATTCAACTTTTCATTCCAAAGTGGTTACCTAGGAAGGCTAATTGGTTTTGTCTCCTTACTGGGTTCTCCACCTTCACTTTTCCTCCCTTCTAAACCATTCTCCAAACTGCAGTTAGGTTGATCTTTCTACAGTTTAAGTAGCATCACTTCCGTCCTCTGCATAAATGTTACTGTGACTTCTCATTCCCTCAGAATAAAGTTCAATTTCCTTATTACAGTTTAAGCAGCCCTCTTGGAACTGGTGTCTGTCCACCTTCCTAGCTTCTTTTCTCACTACTACATGTTGAGTATCTCTCATCTGAAATGTTTGGGACCACAGGTTTTTCAGATTTTGGACATTTTTGGATTTTGGAATATTTGCATATACAGAATGAGATATCTTAGGAATGAGACCCAAGTATAAACACAAAAGTCATTTGTTTTATACAAATCTTATTTTATTTATTTACTTATTTATTTCTTAGACAGAGTCTCGCTCTGTCGCCCAGGATGGAGTGCAGTGGCGTGATCTTGGCTCACTGCAACCTCCGCCTTCCACGTTCAAGCGATTCTCCTGCCTCAGCCTCTCGAGTAGCTGGGACTACAGGTGCGTGTCACCATGTTGGCTAATTTTTTTGGTATTTTTAGTAGAGACGGGGTTTCACCATGTTAGCCAGGATGGTCTTGATCTGCTGACCTTGTGATCCACCTGTCTTGGCCTCCCAAAGTGCTGGGATTACAGGCATGAGCCACTGCGCCCAGCCTTTAAACACACCTTATACACCTAAGCTGAAGATAATTGTATTGATTGATTGATTGATTGAGACGGAGTCTCCCTGTGTCGCCCAGGCTGGAGTACAGTGGAGCAATCTCAGCTCACTGCAACCTCCACCTCCTGGGTTCAAGCAATTATCCTGCCTCAGCTCCCGTGTAGCTGAGCTCACAAGTGTATGCCACCACGCCCAGCTAATTTTTTTTTTTTCAGATGGAGTTTCACTCTTGTTGCCCAGGCTGGAGTGCAATGGTGCAATCTTAGCTCACTGCAACTTCCATCTCCTGGGTTCAAGCGATTCTCCTACCTCAGCCTCCCAAATAGCTGGGATTACAGGCGCCCACCACCATGCCTGGCTAATTTTTTGTATTTTTAGCAGAGACAAGGTTTCACCATACTGGCCAGGGTTGTCTCGAACTCCTGACCTCAGGTGATATGCCTGCCTTGGCCTTTCAAAGTGCTGGAATTACAGGTGTGAGCTATCACTCCCTGCCTGAAGATAATTTTATACTAGGTCGATGCAAAAGTAATTGAAGTTTTTGCCATTGCTTTTAAAGGCAAAACCTCAATTACTTTTGCACCGACCTAATACAAATTTTTAATTTTATGCATGAAACAAAGTTTGTATACATTGAACCATCAGAAAGCAGAGGTGTCACCATGTGAGCTACTGATGTGGACAATCTGTGATTGTCTGGCATCATCATCATTCCTGTCTCTGAATATACATGCTACCCATAAGCAATTTTTTTCTTATACCATTCACACTTAAGTACTTAACAGTAAAAAATATGGCATACCCTTAATACAGTGAAAAAATAATGTGTTCAGGGTACCTAAATAGGGCAGTATCATCCCCAGAATACCTATATTAGCTGTTAAACAACAACAATAACAAACAATGGCAGGCTTTCAGTTTCTACCCATGTTTTGTCTGCAATCCATCACATGAAGTCAAGTGCAGAGTTCTCCACTTGTGGCATCACGTCAGCACTCAAATTTTCAAATTTTGGGGGCTGGGCATGGTGGCTCACACCTGTAATCTCAGCATTTTGGGAGGCCAAGGAAGGCAGATCACTTGAGGTCAGGAGCTTGAGACCAGCCTGGCCAACATGGTGAAACCTCGCTTCTACTAAAAATACAAAAATTAGCTGGACATGGTGGCAGATGCCTGTAATCCCAGCTACTCAGGAGGCTGAGACAGGAGAATTGCTTGAACCTGCAGCAGAGGTTGCAGTGAGCCGAGATGGTGCCACTGCACTCCAGCCTGGGTGACAGAGTGAGACTCTGTCTCCAAAAAAAAAAAAAAAATTCAAATTTTGGGCTGGGTGCAGTGGCTCACATGCCTGTTATCCCAGCACTTTGGGAGGCCGAGGTGAGAAGATCACTTGAGCTCAGGAGTTTGAGACCAGCCTGAGCAACATGGTGAAACCCCATCTCTTAATAAGAAAACAAAAAAGAATAAGAAAATACTTTTTTTTTTTCAGATTTTGGAGCATTTCAGATTTCAGGTTAGGAATGCTCAATCCATATCTCTCTAGAATTCTATACTCCACTGGCTTTTAATTCCTCCAAATTGCTTTATTCTCACCCACAACAGGACCTTTGCACATGTTGTTCCTGTTCTTTGGAACTTTCTCCCTTCATTTCATATTCCTTTTCCTGGCTTTCCAACCTTATGTCAGATTATAGTTTGAACGTCGTCTTCTCTGGGAAAATTTTCAGTTTTCCTAGACTTGGTAATTACCCCCACAGAGGGCAGAAATTTGCCCCTTATATCCTGAAATTCCCCCATCAAAGCGCCTATCATGCTTTATGACTATTATTTGTCTATTTCCCTTTATTACAGACAGTAAGTTCCAAAGGGGTAGAAATTGTGTAATGTTTTTCTCACAATTGTCTCCCTAGTCCTCAGCCTGGCTCAAAGTAGATATTCAATCTATAATTTGAAAACTTACTTATTAACAGTAGAAAACCCTCAGTCTTCAAGATAGTTCATCATACCTTACTTCTCGATGTAGCTATTTTTTTCTTTTCCTTTAGAACCTTTCTAGAGAAAGATGTATGGGAATTGAATGTAATTTAAATTTTTAAAAATCCTCTCAACATTTTCTAGATTTTACTGCAATAAAAATAAAAATGTAAATGAAAAGTATGAATATTCATATCATAGGCCCCACCCCTGCTATCCCAATTCCACAGTTTAAAGTACTCACTTGCTTTCTTACATGCAAAAAAGTATGATTATACTACTCGCATCCTCAAATGACACTCTGCCTTTTCAGTCACTCCAGGATCCGGTTCCAAAATGGACTTCCTTGTTTTTTGTGGCCTTTTGTGGCTCCTTTCCAGTTTTTATCACAGACTTTGTTTTTCTCTGCTTCCTTCTCTGCTTCCTCTTCTCAGCTAAGCACAGCTTCCTCTGTCATGTTCTATAAACCTGCCACCGTTGACGAGTCTTTTAACGTGCCATCTGATTCAGTCGGCTCTTTCATGACCTTTTAGGTTCTACCTCAAATTTTAGTGGCAAACAATTTTTTTGTTACTTGTTACTTCCTCTCTCCTTGTAATTCATTTCTTAGTAATTAACTCTTCAAACACAGGGCAGAATTGAATGCCCTCACTTTGCCATCATCTAATTTTTGTCTGTGCCAAGAATAGTACCTGGCACCCAGTAAATAGAATCATTTTTATTCTATTTATTAAATATATTATTTATTGAATAATTATTTATTTATTGAATAAATTTATTCAATTTGTTGAATAAATTCCTCAGCATGTACCTTATGACAGCCTGCTTACATCAGTTTAGATTGCTTTGTTCTTCATATGTCACAGATAAACATTTAAAACTTCATTGTGTACCTGGAAGTTGATACTTAATAAAAATTTTATTTCAATATGTACATTGTGACCCAAACCAATTATAGGCATTCCTTCTTGTCACTGTTGTTCAGAAGTGTGAGGTTTCCTTTTGTTACTTTTAATTAAAAAATTGAGACTTTATTTGCTTTGGATATGAGGCCTAGGCTTTATAATGTCGCCTTTAATGGAAACAACAAATACAGTAACTTCATTTAAAAGTAAACAATAGTGACAAATTCACCCTGTAAATCAAATTGCTGGTATTTATAAACACAGGTGGCAAGTTACTAGGTACGAAGGGTTCGTGGTCCAGGGGAAAATATGCCAGCAGAGTGCAGAGACAATGTCTAGGTACCGGCCCTAATTTAATATTTGGTGTATGTGGAGATCTTCGTGAGTGCTGGGCTGGCAACAGCAGGGGTTTGATGGGATGAAAAAGTAAGGTTAGCTGGATTTCAGGTTCAGGAAGAAACCAGGATGAGGACATTAGAAGATGAACTCAGCAAGTATGTAGGAATAGGCATAGGAGATGAACTCAGCAAGAATGAAGGGATATCCGAATCTTGGGAAAGGGTGGGAAAATAACCTAGAGAACTATGGATTGAAGGAAATTGAAGAGGAAAAATAGCAAGGACTTAGGCCCAGGACGGCTTTGAATGCGGCTCAGCACAAATTCGTAAACTTCTTAAAACATGATGAGATTTTTAAAAAATTTCATCAGCTATCATTAGCGTTAGAATATTTTATATGTGGTCCAAGACAATTTTTCTCCTTCCAATGTAGCCCAGGGAAGCCAAAAGATTGGACACCCTTGGCTTAGATGGTGGAGTCAAGGGAACTAAAGATATGACCCCAGAGTGCCAATGCCAAAGGTGAGAAGAGAAAGCAAAGAAAGCAGGCCTTTAAAGAGGTAGAGGAATCCTCAAAGGTGGAAAGAAACAGGGATAGGATGCTGCCCAAGAGGCAGGGACAAAGAATCGGAGCCAAAGACTGCGGTAAAAATTTGGGAAGGTGATGTCCACGATGTTCGAACGAGTCCGTGGCCGAAGGAAGTAACAGAGTCTGGGTTTCTGGAGGTTTTCATACAGAGAACTGGGATTTAGATTTCGGGCTGGAAAAATATATTTTGGACTCTCAGGGGCTTTCAGGGTAAGAGTTCGGTAGAGTTCAGTCAGCTTGGCGGAGACAGGTGGTCAGTTAATGTTGGAAGGAAAATTCGGACAGCTGGGAATTAATTTCAACGGGTTTAGGGTGATTTCGGCAAGGGCTGGCGGGGCTAGGGTCGAGTGTGAATTTCGTCTTGGGTGGTCCACGCGTCTGGTTTGGGCAGGAATTTCTGTGGGCAGCGAGGCGTATTCAGGCAGCGTTGCGGGTGAATCTGCGTGGGATGAGGGTGGATTTCCTTCAGGACTGCGGTGCATTTCAGGCCGGGGTGGAGGTGCCTCACAGCCGCGGCGCAGGGAATTCCCTCTAGGATGGGGGAGCGGGTCGGGCGGCGCCGGCCAGGGAGGGGAAGTCCAACGGGGGTTCGGAGAGGCTCGGGGGACTCGGACGGAGAGAAGCCGCGTCGCGGCTGCGGAGGCTCGGCCGGCCAAGGGATTTCGGCCGACGTTCAGCGCTGCGAGCTGCGCGGCGCTGCGGCCCCTCCCGTCCCGGGGGAACCTGTTGCCGGCGAAACGGGCGGGCGGTGGCGACGATGGAGGAGCCTTCCTCGCCTCTGCCTGGCTGCACGGCAGCCCTTTCACCTTAGGCACGCTCCGCGGCGCGGCCCCTCCCTCCGCTCCTTCGTTTAAAACAAACAGAATACGCCGCCGCCAACCCTAGCCTGCCAACGGCGAGCACGGTCGCCTCCCGTGCCGCTTCCGGAAGCGGAGGCGCGGCCCCGCGGCCCGGGGAAGGGGAGGAGGAGGCGGAGGGGGAGGAGGCCAACATGGCGGCGCGCAGGGCTGGGCCGGGCCGCAGCCGCGCCTGAGCGCCTCACCGCACTAGCTCGGCTCGCAGGACCCAAGCCCGCACCCAGCCTGGCCCGGCTGCTGCGGAGCACCCGGGGCAGGAACGCAGGGGCCAACCTGGGCGCGGAGGCGGCGCGGAGGGTGCGCCGCGCGGCCCGCCAGGCCCGGGACCCGTAGCTTCGCCGTGCGCTGGCCGGGGCGGCCCGGAGGCCCAAGCCATGGAATCGGAGGAGGAGCAGCACATGACCACGCTGCTGTGCATGGGCTTCTCGGACCCCGCCACCATCCGCAAGGCCCTGCGCCTGGCCAAGAACGACATCAACGAGGCCGTGGCACTGCTCACCAACGAGCGGCCGGGCCTCGACTACGGCGGCTACGAGCCCATGGACAGCGGCGGTGGCCCCAGCCCCGGGCCCGGCGGGGGCCCGCGGGGCGACGGCGGAGGTGACGGCGGCGGCGGCCCCTCCCGCGGCGGGAGCACCGGAGGCGGGGGCGGCTTCGACCCCCCGCCCGCCTACCACGAGGTGGTGGACGCGGAGGTGAGGAGGGGCAACCCCAGACCTCTGTGGGAAGCCACTGGGCTGGAGTTCCTGGGAGGGGACACACCCCGCTGGGCTTGGTGTGGGGAGAGAGGGCATTCGACTGGGGCTTTAGTGGGGGCGGGGCGGAGAGAGAGAGAAGCCCCAGGCTCCAGTTGGGAACCGAAGTCACTTGATTGGGGGTAAGTGGGGAGAGGGACCCTTAGGAGAGGTGTGTGAAAGGGAAATAGGGATGCGGAGCGGAGCTGTGGGTTGGGGTGAGGAGGGGTCCCTTAGGCTTCCGGCTATGCACGCCGACGATGGGGAGGAGGCTCCAGGGCTATCATCCGAGATGGGAGGACAGACACTTGAGCAGATAGTGGGAAGGATGCGTGCAGTAGGGGGTCGGAAATGGGGTACTAGTGCACTAGGCTAGGTCGGAGATTTTGTGGCACGAGGTTTCAGTGAAGGATTGGCGGAGGCACCAGGCTCAGAGTCAGAAAAAGCGGTGTGGGCCGGCCAGAGTAGTGGTCTTTGACAGGATCACAGGAAAACTGTTGGGGTTAGGAGTGAGGTTGGGGTTTTAGCCAAGGGTCGGAAAGGGGGGGCATTGAGTAGGATTTAAAATGAAGAGGGAAGGGGCCGCGGCCAGGAATGAGGACTTGAATAAAGTCTGGGTTGTGGGCACTGGACTTGAATAAGATCAGGTATGAGAGCAGTGGGGATTGCACTGAGAGGGCAGAGGTGGGAGGCCTGGGCAGGGGTGGGAGCTGAGGAGGGTCTAGGCAGGGATGGGGACTGGAATTGGAAGATAGAGCTGGCACCAGGTCTGGGTAAAGAGGGAGTACTGGTCATCGATAAGGTCAGAAATGAGAGAAAACTAGACCGGGGAAAGAGATGGTAGTCATACTGAGGGTGCTATGCAGAGGGGCGCGGAACAGGGTGGGAGCGCAGTGAGGTTGGAGGAGGAGTCTTGAGGCTAATGGCTTTGATCAGAGACCTCAAGTCTAGGTGGAGAAGACTATGCCTGTTTAGTTTGGGGTGTGAGCAAGGAACGTGGGGGAAGAAAACGGACTCTTCTACAATAAAGAAAAAAGATCGACCAGAAGCAGCAGTGCTTTTGAATAATTACTTTGCAGAAACATAGTAGCTCATGGCAGGAATTTTGGTCAGATTCGTTGGGTAGTTCATTTCAGGCGCCAGTAGAGCAGCTTGGCCTGACCACAGAAAAGCACAGATCTCAAATTATTGGGATTGCGTTATTAGGTAGAGATACGAATTTGGTTCGTTCTTAATGAAGAATTAAGCTTAGTGAAGCTAAGCCTTTTGAAACACTTTTTCCTGAGCAGTGTTATATCCTTTTAATTGTATGCTTTTGCAACAGTTCCTCGGGCTGAAGTAGCTTGAACAAGAAGGTGGCACTTAAAAAGAACAGGTTTCTGCACAAGATTTCTTTGGCTTCCACACTTAGACACAGTTGCTAGATTGCCCTCTGTAACCCACTAACTTAGCTGTATCGTTGACTAGTATATGGAAATAAAGATTGTTACTATTCCTAGTTTGGGAATTTTTTTAAATTCCCATATAATTGAGTAACCATACTTAAGTCATTTTAAGAAATCAGCTTCTCATTGGCAGTTCCTATCACTCCTCCCTCGTTCCTTCTAGTTTTTGACCCAGTTTTGAAATCCAGAAGAAAGCCGTTGCTTTTTCAGAAGGTGTTTGTATAACTCTGCAAAGCTCAGTGTATCCTCATTATGTGAGAAATGTGATTCTTTTTTTCTTTTGTCATACCTTTTAATCCTGTGATTGGAAAATCAATTTAAATTACAATGCTTGGTACATTCATGTTAACATTAGCGCTAACCTTAGCTTACTGCCAGTACATGTAAGTACAAAGACTTGGGAGTGGCTTCTTACGTGAATGGCAGGCTAAGGAGTTTGGTTTGCGGTAAATTAAAATCCATAAAATCTCCATCATTTCGAAGCAGTGCATCAAGTCCTCATTTCTGCTAGACCTGTGAATTTGGCCTGGGGGAGGGAAGCTGCACCGTTTACTTTTAAGAGTTCAAGAGGAGCTGGTGACTGAGGCTGCTTTACCCACCAAGCGTATTGGCAGAGGTTGGCAGGCTGAGACTTTCCTGACACACAGGAGCCTTTTGGAAACATTTAACGCAGAATGTGCCTCTGTGGTTTAATAATCTTAATGCATGCCACCTATGGAACTTCTTGGTCATCCTTGGTGTACACAGTGGGAAACTGAGGCTCTTGATCTTGGGAAATAGGGAAAGGTAATAAATATTATCCAGCATCTACAGGGTGTCAGGCCCTGTCTTAGGTGCGTTATGCAGGTTATTTAACCCTTGGTGAGAGAGTTAACGTAGGCTTTTTAGGGATATGATTATGTAGTGGGTGGCAGGGGCTGAATTTGAACCCAGGTCTCTTTGACTTCAAAGCCAGTGTGCTTTTCACTCTGCTCAACTCATGGTTTTAGGATTAAATTTGTTTGGTAACAGTATGGATAGTAAGGAAAAATAATGAGGGAAAGACAGATTTTAAGGCTACTGTGCAATGATGTGGTGAGCACCAACCATTAAGAATCGAATAATGGGTAGAATATAAGATGAATCAGATTTTTTAAAAAGAAGCATACTTTAGAAATTAATAATTAGGGCAGCTCCCTTGTTTAACAGATGCAGCCTTCCGGGCCCCAAAGGGGAAGTGGCTTGTCCCCACAGAGTCAGTTAATAGAAGAGGTGGGGCTAGTACTCAGGCCCTTTTGCTCGAAGTCCTGCACTCTTTCGGGCTCTCTTTCAAAGGAAAAAGGAATGGGACACAGTAATGGGTTAAAGGGAAGGAAGAAGAGTAAAAAAACTGGGTGAAGATTGTCAGCTATTATATAGTTAATCCTTTTTATTTCTAAAAACTGAGTACCTTATTTTAAATTATATACATTTCTATTTGCTGCACAGGACATTTCAGTGTCCTTGTCTTCTTTAAAAATGGGAAAAACAGAATAAAATCTAAATGATTAGAAAAGAAAGAAATGACTTAAGTTTTTTTATATTTGTAGTTTGGGGATAGCAATGGTTTTCTCTTAATGCCTTCCTGTCCCAGGGGCAGGGAGTAGAGTGTTGAACAGAACATGGTGTTTACATTCTAGTGGGTCTTAGTCCAAGCCTCTCATTTTACAAGAAAAGACTGTCCAAGGTCATGTAGCTAGTTAGGTAAATCAGTTTGAGGCCCTGCTGTAATTAGGGTTTGGTTTAAAAATTAATATTTGAACAGTGAAAGCTGTTAACTTCCGGTTCAGTAGAAGCAAGGAGAATGCAGATAAAAAAGACCCAGATATCTAGCAAAACACATAACTGCATAGAAAGCCACCTTGTTAATATCCTCCAATTAAGTAAAGATAGTGTTTTGCAGAAGAGATGTGTTTGGTTCTCACTAGTATTGTTGGATGTAAATGTTCTTGTCTCTGGGTCTGGAAGGGACTTTGAGAAGCTGTCCAGTTTTGATTTTGAATAGCATTACTTCAAAATCATTCCAAGGCACATAAGAGTCTGTTCTATTATTAAAGAGAGTGAGCTCTCACAGCTGCTCTAAATAACTTATTCTGATTTTTAACCACCCCCCTGTCAGAATTCTTCACTCTTTACTGCATGGCTAATGTAAACTCTGGCCTGCCAAGTGCGTACCAATTGGTTCTGTTCTCTACACAACAGGAAGAGTTGGGCCTTTGTAATCTCTCCAGGGGATCAGTAGAAATCTGAACCAGGTATCCTGTGCATCTCACAGAACTTAACAATTATGAAATGTACCTTATCCATAAGGAATACCATCAAACATTAATACTATAATGAATACCTTATTCATTAAGTTTGTCTTTAGAAAATACTACAATGGAAGTTTTTGGAAGGAGATTTCATATTAACTGAAGAAATACCCTTCTTAGCTGTCTAGTGCTGTTAATTAATATTCCCAGAAGTGACATTTAATACTGTGATCTGATAAACATTGTGAACTCCTTGTTTTGTTCCTGTTTTAATGTGGATGTTCTTTCTGGAGGTATTGTTTTGTCAGAAGTACTTTCAAGATTTCATTGCTTTTTTGTTTTTTTAAGTTTAGAGCCCCAAAATTGGTCCTGCTGTTAATATATCTAAGTCACATAAAAATAAAAAGCATATTAATTTGTAGTTCCTTAACTTACCTCATTCCTATCTCTCTTGTTCCCCTTTGGTAGTAAGTGGTAATTATAAATGGATTAAAATTGTAATGCTGTCAATGTGTATAATTAAGGTTTATGGTAAAATTCATGTTATTCTTTTCCTAAAATACAACAATCCTAGTATGAGTGTGGAGTAAATATCAAATGAGTAGCTTTTAGTTAACTATTAGTGATTTGAATACATGACCTGTGGTTTATGAATTACTGTGATTTGGTAAATTTAAAAAGGCCCTTTAAAGGCTTTAGAGTAAAAAAATGAAATAATTTCCCAAATCAGTTGAAAGTAGATGAAATAAAAATAGGGAATTAAAGATGAATCAGCATGGCCTAATTTTTAAATAAGAATTTCTTTCTGATCCAGTATATGTATATATATCTCCTTTGGGAATTAGGTCTGTGAGTTAATCTAATGGTTGGAGTCTCACCTTGTAATTACCTGCCCATTCACTTTTAGAATGAATGTAATTTGGCATGAAGAGAGTACCTTTTGTGTGTCTGTGAGTGTGGTTTTAGTGAAATCATAGTAGGTTGTGACAGCTTTATACAGCATAATAATATTGTTAGCTTAAATTTTGAAAACAATTTCAATGTTAGAAAAGCAAGTATTGTAATGTTTTAGCAATTTGAGGAAAAGGTTTCAACATTAATAGAAAAATATGTCCATATACTTAAGTATTTTTATACTTACTGCCTACAATATCATATACCATTTACGTGATCTGAGTGTGAAGGAGGGCGTTTTTTACTTTTAATAAGAAAATGTTAAAAAAGATTTAGTAGAATCTGAAATCTGGAGTTCAGTTTTCCTGGAAATTTTCCTTATATGGAACCACAGAGAGAAATAAGAAGTAAACACGTAAGATGGAACCATTTCAGAACACCTTCGTACATGCATTAAAGCTCATGCACTCCACTCACTAAGCGCTCTAAGTGCACTAAAGCTCATGCATTTCTTTCATTTGTGTTTAAACTTAACAAAAAATACAGTTCAAACAAGTTTCAATATTAGGTTTCCTATCAAATTAGAATGGTTTTATGGCAATCTAAACACAAGGTGATGAGCTCTTAGAGACAAGCTCATTTGACAATAGTGAGAAGTGACAGTAGCAGCTTAGTGGTCAAGGAGGGAACAGGAAAGCTTTAAAAGCCGACTCAACCAAATCACACTAGCCGATTTGTGTAGGGTGATTTGAAACAGCTTTATGTGTTTCATGGCCCTGAGAGGATAACTGTGTTTTCAGTGATGTCACAGTCAAGAAGAGGTTCCAGTGTGGTCTGCTTAAGAAGGGTCAGGAATGTTTAATGTATTTTAGAAAGGTTTTCCTTTTAAAAAGAAAAAAAAAGAAGAAGTTGGATGGATAAAGAAGTAGGCTTCAGACACCTGGAAAATTCAGATGTGAGGACATTTCAGTCATGATACTAGATTGCAGAGGTACGACTAAGAGAGTTGTGCTTCATTTTCAAAAGAGTAAATGTTTTTTTCCTCCCTTTTTTTTCTAGGGAGTTTTACTTCCTTTTTTAAGCTTGTATTTTTCATTTTCTTTATCATAGGAATTTTTATTGTTTAGTGTTATCACATTTTTCAGTCACAGCTGACATAAAAATTTTCGTTAAGCTCATATTGATAGTAGGTGACATTATTGGTTTTTTTGTTTTTTGTTTTTTGTTTTTAAGATGGAGTTTTGCTCTTTCGCCCAGGCTGGAGTGCAGTGGTGTGATCTTGGCTCACTGCAATGTCCGCCTTCCAGTTTCAAGTGATTCTTCTGCCTCAGCCTCCCAAGTAGCTGGGATTACAGGCGCCTGCCACCACGCTCTGCTAATTTTTGTATTTTTAGTAGAAATGGGGTTTCACCATGTTGGCCAGGCTGGTCTCGAACTCCTGACCTCGTGATCCGCCTGCCTCGGCCTCCCAGAGTGCTGGGATTACAGCCGTGAACCACCGTGCCCAGCGCTGTTTTTTGTTTTGTTTTATTATTTTGAGACAGAGTGTAGTTTTGTCACCCAGGCTGGTGTGCAGTGGTGTAATCTCAGCTCACTGCAACCTCCGCCTCCCAGGTTCAAGTGATTCTCCTGCCTCAACCTCCTAAGCTGGGATTACAGGCATGCACCAACCACATCCGGCTAATTTTCATATTTTCAGTAGAGACGGGATTTCACCATGTTGGCCAGGCTGGTCTTGAACTTCTGGCCTCAAGTGATCCGCCAACCTCAGCCTCCCAAAGTGCTGGGATTACAGGTGTGAGCCTCCGCACCTGGCCAACATTATTGTTTCTGTCGATAATCTCTGTGGTGAGTTTTGGCAAAGTATTTTATAACCATTTTGTTTTTATAGTATGTTTACAGGGTCACTTGTTTGTCTGCTAGTGAGAAACCTGGCTCCCACCATTGGTAGCATCCATTTTTTATTTCTCTGTGTGTGTTATGTGTGAGAAGTAGAATACACTGTTTTAGAGGTGATTACCTTAAGCTGGTTAATGGAATATATAACCGTAGATTTGATGTTTTCATTTTCTCTGAAGAGCTAACACAAGTAAGTTTAAATATTATTCTTACAATCTTTCCAGAAATTAAAATGCTTCAGCCATGATACAGCAGTCTTTGGAATCTTTTAAAGGGCTGAGTTGAAGATGTGATTGTTCTCTTAAAAAATAAATAATATTTTAGGTACTCACCAGGGCTTCCCACTTCTAAAGATAAACACTAACAAGTAGTTGTTCCAGCACACAATTTGCTTTCCTGTAGCATCAAGCCAGTTATTTGTATTGCAAAATTCATTTGACATTATTTATTATACTTTCACTTAAGTTTATATCAAGAATATTTTATAAAACCATTACTTACTAAGCAACACGATACAGTTGTCCCTTGATAGCCATAGGGGGCTGGTTCCAGGATACCACCCCACCATGCTCAAGTCCCTAGTGTTTCCATCTAACCTACACACATCTTCCCATATACTTTAAGTCATCCCTAGATTACTCATAATACCTAATACAATGGAAATGCTGTGTATGCAGTTGTTACATCATATTGTTCCTTGTTTGTATTTTTTATTGTTGTATTCTTATTTTTAATTTTTTCTTCAAATAATTTTGATTTGCAGTTGGTTGAATCTGCAGATATGGAACCCATGGATACAGAGAGCCAGCTGTACTTAACTCCTGTATCAGTAGGTTTCCAAAATTATTTCTGAAATTAAAATCTTTGTAAGGAAGACTTGTTGGTCAGAAATTCAAATCCAAGACTTTTCAGTTTCTGCTTCATGTGCTGTTAAAACCCAGCTTTTCATAAACAGTTCAGCATTTCCTTTTTTTTTTTTCCCCTTTCCATTTCTCCTATATTGTCAATTTTGGTTGAACATTAATTGCTTTTTGAGAACTATAGTTGGTAATCTATAGTGTGAAGCATTTTGGTAACAATTTTATAATTTTGTTTTGGTTTTTGAGACAGGGTCTCACTCTGTCACCCAGACTGCAATGCAGCGAGGCGATTTTGGCTGATTGTAGCCTCTGCCTCCTAGGCTCAAGTGATTCTCCCCACCGCAGCCTCTCAAGTAGCTGGGACCACAGGTGTGTGCCAATTTTTGTATTCTTTTTTGTAGATACAGGGTTTCGCCATGTTGCGCAGGCTGGTCTCGAACTCCTTAGCTCAGGTGATCTGCCTGCCTCATCCTCCTCAAGTGCTGAGATTACAGGTGTGAGCCAGTCACCATGCCCGGCCTTGGTAGCAATTTAAGATGTATTTCAGATCCTAGAAAATATGAAGGTACTCTGTGAATAGCAACACTATTATTAATTGTCTGTGTTATTCTAGACTCCTTGCTCTCTTTTTTTTATGGAATAGCCTATTCTTATCCTAAATATTTTTCATGCCCCTTCCCTCTATCCTCACTGTTACTACTCTGGTTTTGGCTCATGCCCCCCCGACCCTTTTTTTTTTTACTGTTTTTCTCTGCCATTCACTGGCACAAGAAATGATTTCTCTAAAATATAAGTTTTAATTGCGGAATAATCTTGGTAAAATGGTTTTGTGGTTCCTCATCTTGTATAGGTAAAACCTAAACTTCTTTTCTTTCAAGGTCTCCAGACTTACCTATCTGGTCTTATCTCCTGCCTTCCTGTTCTAAGCGCTTTTGCAGTTTAGCTGCTATTTTCCCATTCTTATTCCTACTCCCTGATATCTCTTCTGCCTGTCTAACACTAAGTCGTTCTTCAAGGTTAGCTCAATTGCCACTTCTCTGTACGGAACACTTGTCTTACACCACTACATTCTCCCACTGCATTTTGCATGTACACCAAGTAAAACATTTCAGTTAAAAAATTTTCTGTGTTTGCATGTGTGTATTGATAATTCCCATTAGGCATTGAGCAGGACTATTTTTATCTCTGTGTCCTTAGTACTCCTGGCTCACAATAATATTTAATTGGATAGAGAGATGACTCAGTGGTTGGATGCAAAGAAAATCTTAAATGAAATGAAATAAAACGTCTCATGGTATTTGAAAGAGTATTCAGCCCAGGATTTGGGAGACTGTACCTTTCTGTTCAGGGTTCTGTTTCTTGCTATTGTTTGGCAAGTCAGTTTTCCTTTCTGAAACTCCATTTTCTCCTCTATAAAATGGGCATCATCTTAGACTAGATCTAATATGCTTAATTTTTTCATTCATTGACTCCTTTAAGAAATTAAGAGCTATGGGGCCTCTCATGTATACATGTAAATATGCATACTTAATTTTGAAAATAAGCTTGTGCTAAAATATTAATATTGTTATTTTGGGGTGATGGGGCTATACTCTCCCTATTTTTCTGTGTTTTAGAATTTTTCCTTCATGAGTTTTTAAAAAGTATATAAACTTTATTAAAACTAAAAGCAAACCAAACTGTGTTTAAATGAGAGTAGTTAAAAAGATTAAAGTTTTGCATAATTCTTAGGAAAATTTTGCAGACTCTAAAATTATTCAAAAACTTTGCTAATGAGGAAAATGAAATATAAAAAAGATTTAATTTGCTTTTTATCTAATTGAAATATGGAAAAAAGTATACTGCTTCCTAGCACATCATTGGGAGCTATTTTTTTAAATCTAGAATTCACATTTGACTATTATGTTATATAGTTATTTCTAGCTTTAGGAAAACTGGCTCAGAAGATGCAATTCAGCAGGACTTTTCGAATTTGAGTCACAGTTGAAGCTTTAATGGAGTTTCTATTTAGTTGCCTTTCCTGCCCCTTCTGTTCTTTTCTGCATGCTCCCCTTGTCCTGCCCCCATATCTCACAGCATTTTGCCTTGCTAATTGTTTTTATGACATTGTTATATATGACTCGTGTATTTTGATTGACCTTTAGATTATCTGCCAGCTTTTGAAGACTCTCAAAGTTCTGTGGTGACTATATTTTGAAAACAGCTGTGTTTAGAGCCCCTTTTTTGGCCAAAGGGATGGAATGGAAACACACACTTGGCTGACATGGCCTTCCCTGGTGACCTCTGTTCCTGTGACCTGTAGCAGTATTACTCATTGTGGGGCCATTGGTAGTTGCACTCACAGTCTCATCTGTTACTTAACTTTCTTTCTGTCATTCGTATACTTTAATGTACTCTCATGTCTGTTTGCACATTTTTAAGAAGGTGGGACTGCTATTTCTGTTGTTTTTATTAAGTAGAAAATAAAGAGTTCTCAGAATAAAAACTAGATTTAAATTAAATAATGGTTTAGATCAAATTCAAATGGTAAGAATAGGCATTATACTGAAAATGTCAGAGCAGCAAAACAGCCATGACCCAGTTTAACAAAATAACCATTCAGTAAGTTTTTATTGAGAATTTATTGTGTGCTAGGCACTGAGCTAGATGTTAGAAATGAATACAATGGTGAACAAATCAGACATATTTCTTCTCTGTTATAATTTCAAGGCTGGTTGATTTCTTATGCCACAAGTCTAATAAATCTTAATATTCTATTTCAGAAGCTAGAGAGAGGTCTTGAAGAGTTGTGGGTTAAATATGAAAGCTTAAATCTGTGTATCAACAGCATTTGTATAGTGCCTCTAGGATTTTTTGTGATGTAATTTGATCCATAGTGGCATCCATTGCCAAGAAACCAAATGATATTTTTTTCAAGCAGTATTTCTTTAGTGTCATGGAATATACAGAATGTGTATTTATTTGCCTGTTAGATGTTTAATATTAGTAGATTGATGATTCTCTCAACTAGTATCTTTTTAAAGAGTGATGTTAATTATTTTAATGAAATGGCATTATTTTTTATCCTAAAAGCGTAAGTGTATCAGTTTTTCCCAAAAAGAGAAATTGCTTTAGGAACTTGTCTTATTTTAGGCTAAAAATCTCTTAATGATTGTTGATAATAAAAAAAACTTACTTTAGAGAAATGTTGGTAATTTTAGAAAGACTTAAGGTGGAAATAGCAGTAACTCTGTAAATAAAAACCTGTCCAGCATCAATAACATGAGGATTGCTTAGTTTATTATAAGTATTTTGCTTTTGTGGTCAGTTTTATATTGGAATGAACTGTGCTAAAACTTGGAAAATGTTAATGATTTTTCTTTTAGTAATACACTTCTCATGATGTCTACCTCATTTTGAAATACTTTGGTGAGTTAGAGTAGCAGCAGATCATCCTATAATTCTCTAGTTAACAGCTAAAATATTTTATGTGCACACACATGTATGTAATGTATTTAATTTTGAGAAAATGTTAGGTGTCTATTGAGCAGCCAGACTGTCTGTGTTGAATTATGTCAGCCAAAAATATATGATTTATACCATTAAAACAATTGGTTCATGATATATGTGCAGATACACTGACACCTTTAGAGAATAACAAGCAAGTTCTGTTTGCTTTCTAATACTTTGAGCTTTTATGGTTGAAGTATAGAACATGCCTGTGGTAGAGGAATTTTAAGCATCTATTAAGGAGGATCAAAGATTAGAAATGATGCAGTTACCTTGTATTCTCCCAGTCCATAGTGATTGTAATATGGGAGAGGAATATTAAGACTACTTAGCAAGATATACTTCATAAAACAGCACAATTATCTGTAGAACTGACAATATTTCCTGCATTTCCCTCTCCTTATTCCAGTAAGCAGAACTAGCAGTTGAAACTTTAAGGATTAAAATTGATTATTTGTTTCAGAGCTGGGACCATGGAGATCTGGTGGTGGTAAGTCTTGTCAGCTTAGGGAGGAGGACCTTGACTCTTGGCTCAGCAGAGTCAGAAAAGGAACCCAGCCTTCTGCCTCTTGAGATGTCTTTTGTTTACTTTACCATAGTGTTCTTCTGACCTGAGGAAGTCTTTGACTGTAGGTTATCTTTAATATATCCTTCCTCATAAACTTTCTCTATTTAATCATCACATTTCCTTTGTTAGATATACACTAGTGTCTCCCCTATCTGTGGGGGATGGATTCCGAGAACCCCAGAGGATGGGAAAACCACAGATAGTACTGAACCCTATGTATGTTGTGTTTTCCTATATATACATACCTGTGATAAAGTTTAATGTATAAATTGGGCACAGTAAGAGATTAACAACAGGAACTAATAAATAGAACAATTACAATATACGGTAGTAAAAGTTTATGAATGTGATCTCTCTCACTTAAAATGTCTTACTGTACTCACACTCAAAAGTGTTGATTCTATAGTTTATCTTTCTTTATCATTAGGTACTTTTTAACATTGGTTATTCATAAGTTTATAAAGATGGTGGGAGTTGAGGAAAGGAAGATTGAGCAATTGCTATCACTTGTGAAGGTGCTGTGGTCTCTCGACTAGCATCCTTGTACAAGTGATCCCCTGCCTGAGTCTATCCACAGTTGCTCATGGTATTGAATATTTTAAAAATAAGCTTTAAGAGTCGGTATACAGGCCGGGTGTGGTGGCTCACGCCTGTAATCACAGCACTTTGGGAGGCCAAGGCAGGTGGATCACCTGAGGTCGGGAGTTTGAGACCAGCCTGACCAACAGGGTGAAACCCCGTCTCTACTGAAAATACAAAAATTAGCTGGGTGTGGTAATGGGTGCCTGTAGTCCCAGCTATTCAGGAGGCTGAGGCAGGAGAATTGCTTGAACCTGGGAGGCGGAGTTTGCAGTGAGCCGAGATCACACCACTGCACTGCAACTTGGGTGACAGAGTGAGACTCCATCTCAAAAAAAAAAAAGAAAGAAAAAGTCGGTATACAAATCGCTTGAAACAGTATACCACCTAATTTAATACTTTTCTGTTTCAGATGTGTATTGTTTAGTTTCTTAAAATAGCCTTTTCATTCTCTGTGTATCAAACACAGTAATGACGGCAAATATCAACCGGGATGTATTATATACTTGCAGGTTTGAAGTTAAACATTTTGAAATATACCTTGGAATGGTGTAAATATACTGAAAATATAACACTTGCCTTAGGTTATATATTTTAATGAATACAAAAATAAAGCATGGTGAATATTGATGCGCTCTTAGAGGATACTTAAAAAGGAGATCAGTTTTAAAATTTGCTAGATCCTCTTTTGACTCCTTGCCTGTGCACGTGCATTTTCTCCTGCCTGGCATGCCCTCCTCTCTCACCTCTTGCCACAGTGGGCTATTCCATAGCACTGTGTGTGTGGTATCAATTTGATCCTTGCACTTGATCCTTTCACTACAAAATAGATTTAACACAGCCTTGCAGTTGGCAGAGATAGGGTAGGAACATCTCCTTCCTTAAGTCAAGCAAGTCCCAAGAGACTCTGAATGCTAACATACCACCTGTACTGTTAATCACTCTTGCTAATGGTTTTCTGTTAGAACTTGATGCCTTGCATTATACCTCCTCCCGTTCTTTCTTCCCTTCCTCCTAGTTAAACGTCCCTTCTTGAGTTTGAATAGAAACCTTTTTGTACCTCTGTCATAGCATTTATCTCATTGCATTGGCATTGTTCCTTTGTCACCATATTAAATTGAGTCTTTTTTTTTTTCTTTTTTTTTTTTTTTGAGATGGAGTCTTGCTCTGTCACCCAGGCTAGAGTGCAGTAGCATGATCTCGGCTCATTGCAACCTCTGCCTTCTGGGTTCAGGTGATTCCCCTGCCTCAGCCTCCCGAGTAGCTGGGATTACAGGCACCTGCCACTGCGCCCAGCTAATTTTTGTATTTTTAGTAGAGATGGGGTTTCACCATCTTGGCCAGGCTGGTCTCAAACTCCTGACCTTGTGATCCACCTGCCTTGGCCTCCCAAAGTGCGATTACAGGCATGAGCCACTGCGCCCGGCCTAAATTGAGTCTTTTGAAAGCAGGGTCTGGTTTTCTGTATTTCCTGGAAAGTTCCGGGAAACACTTGACACAGGAGATACTAAACTGGATCAAAGAATCTGATATGGAATATATTTATTTGCATCACCATTTTGGAACACATTTCCCCCATTCATGCTTCTCAAATAGTGTCTTAAATCTACTTTTGCCTAAAATAGCCTACACCATAGCTTGAAAATAGCATAAATTTTTTTGTAGTCTTTTGGCAGATTTCTGTCACAGTGTTTACCTTGTATTACAGTTGGTGGGAAGGAACATTTTTTGAGCTATTGCCGGTGTCTTTATAATGTATACAATTTTGGATATAACACATTAAATTTGAACTTTGGTATTCTGTACCACTTCCTTTGCTTTATGTTTTTTCTTTAGCTCACATAGAAAAATATTGCACACAAGAAAGAACATAGTGGATGCTAAAAGAAACAAACCCTTTTTAAGCCTTTAGTAGGACTGTTTGCCAGTCTGTTTTTATGTAGTTTTGTTACATCACTTAGGTGAGCTCTACGTTAGTAAGGAGAAGATTTGCAGAGAATGTCATTTCTGGAGAGGAAAGAGAGAAAAGAGAAAACATGTTGCAGTATAATTAAAGCAGAAAACTTTTAGTGTTGTTTTTGTTTCAGATTGTCGCATTTATTTATTTCTGTAATAATGATTAATGATGACACTGTTAATCCAAGTGAGCTTATTTTGAAGTAAAGCTATTGAGACACTGTTTATTTTTTCTCCTTTCTCCTCCCAAAATAAAAAAAAAGTATGTGGAGTGGGAGTAGGAGGAGGAAAGAAACAGTAGTATGGTAACTATTTGTTCAACACTAAGCAATCTATTGAATGTCTTTGGCTCTCTTCTGGCTTCTGAGAACTGAGATACAGCCCCTGCTTTTAAGGGGTTCATAAGCTATTCCAGTGGTTCTAAAGAGCTGCTAGGGATGGCCAACATCAGATCAGAGTCACTTGGATTGCTTTTTCAATATAGCTTATTCCCATAAGGACCTCCAACTATCCTAGGAACTTCTGACAGAGTAGGGAATGTTGTGGAAAAGTACTTAGTAAAATTTTAGAAAATGGTCTGCTACAAATTTAAACTGGGTATAATTTGATTTGATACTTGATAAAGTTTGGAAACTTCTGTGTCCCCACCCACATCTCATCTTGAATTATACTCCCATAATTCCCACGTCCACGTGTTGTGCGAGGGACCCAGTGGGAGATAATTGAATCATGGGGGCAGTTATCCCCATATTGTTCTCGTGGTGGTGAATAAGTCTCACGAGATCTGATGGTTTTATCAGGAGTTTCCGCTTTTGCATCTTCCTCATTCTCTCTTTGCCTGCTGCCATCCATGTAAGACATGACTTGCTCCTCCTTGCCTTCTGCCATGATTGTAAGGCTTCCCCAGCCACATGGAACTATAAGTCCAATTAAACCTCCTCCTTTTGCAAATTGTCCAGTCTCGGGTATGTCTCTATCAGTGGCATGAAAATGGACTAATACAATACTAGATATATTTTTTCCAAGTTTTTATGTTGAACAATTTATAGTCTACAGAAATCAAAAGAACAATACAGTGAACACTTGTATACCCTTCACCTTGATTCATTATTTGCAAACATTTTGTCACATTTGCTTTAGCTTCTCTCTCTGTCTCTCTCTCTCTCTCTCTCTCTCTCACACACACACACACACACACACACTTTTTCTGAACCATTTGAAAAATAAGTTGCAAATGTCAAGACATCTGACTCCTAAATACTTTAGTGTGAATCTCCTAAGGACAAAGACATTCTACAGAACTGCAGTACCATTATCCTACCAAAGGAATTTAACATTAATACGTTAATATTGTCTATTATTTAGTTCAAATTCTCCACTTATACTGCAATATCCTCTATAGGCTTTTATAAAAATTGTAATCTAGGATTGAATCAAAAAGTATGCGTTGCATCTGTTAATCATGTTTTTTTTTGTTTTGTTTTGTTTTGTTTTTTGGAAACAGAGTCTCGCTCTGTCGCCCAAGCTAAAGTGCAGTGGTGCAATCTTGGCTCACTGCAACCTCCACCTCCCAGGTTCAAGTGATTCTCGTGCCTGAGCCTCCCAAGTAGCTGGGATTACAGGTGCCCGCCACCATGCCTGACTAATTTTTGTATTTTTAATAGAGACAGGATTTTGTCTGTTGGCCAAGCTGGTCCCAAACTCCTGGCCTCAAGTGATCTGCCCGCTTCGGCCTCTCAAAGTGCCAGGATTACAGGTGTGAGCCACCATGCCTGTCCTGGTTATCATGTTCTTTTAAGCCAGATTCTAGAATGGTATTTTCATCTTTTTATACTGACACTTGTGAAATGTCTAATTCAGATCTCTTATGTTTAAAAGATTTTATGATTGAATCATTTTAAATACCCAAGGATATTTTATTATTTATTAAGGAAAACCAAACGAAAATACTTGCCTTCTTTCATTACATAATTTGTTCCCCATTAGTAAGACTGCATTTGTCAACAACCTATATTTTGACCTGTAGTAGAATTTTAGCATTTTTAGAGCCAGAAGAGATCTTGGATCTGTAGGTAAATATTTTCATTTTATAGATGAAACTGAGGTATGGAGATATCAAGTCTTAACCAACCAGGGGTGATTTGTCATCCCACCCCGGAGGCATTACACATGTATGGAGATGTTTTAGTGTTGTCACAACTAGAGAGGTGCTACTGGCCAGGGATGCTGATAAACATCTTACAGTGCACAGAACAGAATTGTCTAGCCCAAATTGTCAGTAGAACCAAGGTTAAGAAACCCTGTCTAAAATCACACAGCTCATGGTGGGACTTAAAACCATGTTACTTGACTTTCAATTCTGTGTTCTTTCTACACACAAAAACGGAAATGCCTTGTTCTCTTTCCCTTTCATTCTCTCCGCCTTCATCCTCCATTTCCATTAAGACAAATTAGAACATACTGCTTGAGAGAACATGGAGTATCCTTCTAAAATGAGAAATATAGGCTGGGGATGGTGGCACACGCCTGTAATCCCAGCACGTTGGAAGGCCAGGGTAGGAGGATTGCTTGAAGTGAGGTATTTGAGACCAGCCTGGGCAACATAGTGAGATCCTGTCTTTAAAAAAAAAATTATTTTTAATATTTTTTAAAAAAAGAAAAAAAGAAATATAAATGTGCTTTCAGCGGGGTTTTATTCCTGTAGTAAAAATGTGTGCAGAATGACTTTTTTAAGAGCAGTTTAGATAACCATAATTGTTCTTCACTTTTCATTATATGAGGTTTGAGTTAAGAAACAACACTTTCTCATACATTATCTTATTTGGTACTCACAGAAACCCTTCGTAGTTATAATGAACAAAGCAAATAGCATTTGCCTTTCACAAGTGAGAAAATAAAAGTTCCCAGAAAATAACATCCCATCTAATTGTGGTCAGGTAAGGTATTAGTCAAAGTTATGTGGAGATAGATTTCAGTTGAACAGGCAAAACAGGAACAGGTAATCTCAAAATGTCCTAAGCACCTGGTCACTATATTTAGGCAGAGGTTCTGGGATATTGTTGGGGGTGTTGTACAAGTGATTTAGGTATCGAATAGACATTGGAGATACAATAGAGAATTAGATAGAGCTCCATTGAGTAACACACTCTTATTAGGGAGCCAAACTTTAAACAGGTGAAGTTTATTACAGCTCAGTATTTGATGTTATGAAGGTAGTGCTTTAAATGTGCCATGCTTTCTCTTTCGTGCCTGAACACACATACAATTCTCTGTGCTCAGGATCTGTTTCCTTTCTTTCATTTCATAAGCATGTATTAGGTCTTAACATTCACTCATTCATTCACCAAGAATTTGTTGAGCACCCACTCTGTCTTAGGGACTGTTACAGATAATGGAACAAACAAAACAATTCTGCCCTGTTGGAGCTTATATCCTAATGAGGGGAGACAGACAACAAATAAGATAAGTGAAATGTAGAATGTCAGATGACGATAAGTACTGTGGAAAAAAAGCAGCACAGGAGAGAGATCATGCTGGACAGCAGTGGGTAGGGGGTATGACAAGGGCTGCTTTTTGAGTAGATTATTCAAGGAAGGCCTCACAGAGCAGGTCATATTTGAGCAAAGACCTGAAGAAGGTGAAGCCAACTGTGGTTATCTGAGGGAACGGCATTCTAAACTAGGGGTGGGCAAAAGTTTTCTGTAACGGGCCTAAAGTAAATACTTAGTCTCTGTTGTAGCTATTCAACTTAGCTATTGTAGTATGAAAGCAACTATATGCTATATGTAAGGAAATAAGCAGGTCTTTGTTTCAATAAAATACAGAAACAGGCAGTGGGCTCTACTTTGCCAACTCCTGCTTTAAGTGGAAGGAACACCTAATGCAAAAACACTGGGTAGCAGCAGGGCTGGCATGTTGGAGGAGCAGCAGGGAGGCCAGTATGGCTGGAACTCGACAGGCAGAGGTCAGCTCCCCATTAGGGCCTTGCAGGCAACTGTCACGATAACTTTTTGTCAGAATAGGAATGAAGGCATCGAAGGTTTTCAACAGGGAGATACCATGATCTGGTGAGAAAGATCAGGGATTTGTTTTTGAACATGTTAATTTTAGATGCCTATTAAACACCCTAGTGGAGTTGTCAAAAAGGAAGTTGGATATGTGCCTGGTGTCCAGAGAAGAAGTCTGTACTGGAGCCAAAATGTGAGTCTTCAACTTAGAGATAGCACTTAAACCATTAAACTGTACTTAACAGGGGTAATATAACTCTATGGGGTGGGGGGGGGGGTGGGAATTGCTTCTTGAGGGAGATGAAAAACAATCTTAGATATTACAGTGGATCACACCAAAACCCAACCCTACCCAACACAGTCAATTCTTAGTATTTAATTTCGTGGGGGATAGGATGGTTAAGAAAAAGATGTCTAAAAGTCTCCTTGGAAGAATGATAATGAAAATTAGGTAGAAAACAATGCATTAGATTCAACTCACTGAGGTCACCAAGGGGGTGCCTCAGTCTGAGGACTGAGCTCGAAGGTGCTCCAGTGTTTAGAGACTTGGGGTGGTAAGGCGGAACCAGCAAAGGAGACTGAGGAGTGGCTGGTGGGGTGAGGAACCAAATGAGAACTGTGTCCTGGAAACCAAGTGAAAGAGGTGTTTCCAGGAAGAGGGATCCACTGTTAAATGTTGCTGATGGGTCCGGTAAGATGAGAACTGAGAATTAAATGTGTATATGAGGCTGTGGTGAAGAAGGTAGACATTTACTTAGGTCTCAGCTTAAGTATTATTTCATTTGGTAGGCTACCTTTCACTATGATGAGGGTGGGTCCCCCCTTTTTTCTTAACTCTGGTAAAAATCACATAACATAAAATTTATCAACTTAATCTTTTTTAAGTGTACAGTTCAGTAGTGTTAAGTATATTCAAATTGTTGTGAAACATCTCCAGAAATTTTTCATCTTGCAAATCTGAAACTCTGTACCTGTTAAACAACAACCTTTCCTTTCCCCTACCCCCTAGCTCCTGGCACCCACCACTTTACTTTCTGTTTCTGAGCTTCAATACTTCAGATACCTCATATAAGTGGAACTATACAATATTTGTCTTTCTGTGACTGCCTATTTCACTAAGCATGATGTCCTCAAGGCTTGTTCATGTTATAGTATGTCGCAAGATTGCCTTCTTTTTAAAGGCTGAATGGGCCTCCTTATGTACTTTCGTAATACTCTTACAGTAACACTCCTAACAAGAAGTTGTAATTTCTTATTTGTCTTTTTCCCTGAAAGACAGGAGATTTCCAAGATTCAGTGGCAGAGTACGTCTGTCTTATTCATAGATGTATTCATAGCCTCTGGAAAATACTGAATGAGAATTCTGTGTAAAAATAGAAGACAGAATACCTTCCTTTGCTTGGAGGAATCTCAACGCTCGAAAATTTTGTTGAAGAGATGAAGTGGTTTTGAAGAAGTAGGCATTTATCAGGCTGAGAAAGGGCCACCTAGGCAGAGAGAGCAGCCTACAGCTATACATGGTTTCGTGATAGGACCTTGTATGTAGCTCCAGCAGAAGGTTTGGAAAGTGGCAAACCATATATTGTGATGGATTGTGATCAGAGGATGGAGAGCCTTGCCTGCCAATGCAAGAAGTTTGCTTTTACTTTCTAGGCACCTTTAGGCAGCTGGGAGCAAATGGAGCTTTCTGAGGAAGTGAGTGATGGGATGAGCTTCCTTTTTTTGGTTTGGGTTGGGGTTAGGGTTTTCATTTTGTTTTGTTTTGTTTTGTTTTAAGGAAGATCATTCTGGTGGCCCTTTGGAGGGGGCACAGGAGTGGTGATATGGACTGGTAGAAGGAATGGCAGTTATATGAGTATTGCAGCAGTCCGAGCAACACACGACAGAGACCTCAAGTAAGCAGGCTTGGCTAGGACAGACTATTCAGAAGAAATTTATAAGGTAGAATTACTGTGATGTGGTGACCAACTGGCTGGGACGAGCACAGTTCCGGGGTTAGGAATGTTAGAGAAGTAACAGATTTGAGTCAGAAACCGAGTTCTTTGTGGATATGGTAAATCTGGAGTACATTGAGGGCACCAAGGTTAGAGTCTAGCATAGAGAGAGAGAGAGAGGGAGAAAGAAAGATTCATCTGAAGCCTAAGGAGCGGACTAGGCTACTATTTCTTTTTTCTTTTTTTTTTGAGACAGGGTCTCCCTCTGTTGCCCAGCCTGGAGTACAGTGGCATGAACACGGTTCACTGCAGCCTCAGCCTTCTGAGCTCAAGTGATCACCCACCTCAACCTCCCAAACTGCCGGGATTACAGGTGTGAGCTCACTGCTCTCAGCCTGGGCTTCTATTTCTTATGTTGCTGTGTGTTGTAGCTGGCCCTGTGATGAATTATCCCTCATCTGTGTAGGAATCCTGCAAATCGGGCACCATGCTCTCTTTCTCATTGAGGAAAACAAAGGCAAATAGATTAAGAAGTTTATTCAAGGTGACACAGCTAGCAAGTGGTAGTGAAAGAATCAACAATTAGATCTGTTAGATGGTAATACTTAGTAAAGGAAATTTCAACAAAATTAAGGATGAAAGTTGATTGCTTCTGCTAGATAGCTGTTTATCTAGAGCTGTAAGTTTTAATGGATTAAAAAATACTAGTGCTTTGGAAGAAAATAAGTTTTACTTGATAGTCCTCTCTTACCTCCCCAATTCTTGGCTTGGGGTGCATTATATAAGTTCTGTTTTTTGTAAAAGCATTTTTGCCTCCATTCTGCATTGGTGTTTTTTGAGGCCATGCTATGCTACCAATTTTAGGAGGAATTGGATACTTTCGAGTATGCTTAATCTAGAGCCTGAGATTTGGAGAAACCTTGACTTAAATTTTTATTTCAGTCTGAACGCATTTAATGACTGTTGGTGTTAGGCAAGTGACCATAAGAAATGTGACTTCTGGTGAGTAACTTTGCCTTATGTGAGCCTCAGTTTGTTTGCTCATGTAAAAAATGAGGATGATAACTCTTACCTCCTGAGGTTTGAGAATAATTAAATTATAATATATGTACACTTTTCCATAGTTACTAGTGCTGTTCCTGACATGTAGCAGCTAGGTGCTCAGTAGACGTATTAGTTCTCCTTTACTGCTCACTCATATTGCTCTCATCTGAATTTATCTCAATCCCCTTTACCATATCTCTCCTCCTTCCTGCTGGCTGCTAAAACTGAGGGCCCAGCATAACTGCAGTCACTGGAGATGCCCTAAGGAAATTGGGACTGGAACAGCTACCTACTCTTTGGATCCTGGAATCGATGATCTGTATGTCCCAAACCTTAAATATTAAATGAAGGTTACCCTCTATATGTAAGATATCACCTTTGGATTATAGGACAACCTCTTCTCATGAAAACCTTGTTTCTCTGTATTCTAAATACAGTTGTCCCTTGGTTTCTGTGGGGAGTTGGTTTCAGGACCCCCTTGGGGATACCAAAATCTGTATCCACCTGCCCTCCCCACAGATACCGAAATGCTCAAATCCCTTATATAAAATGGCTTAGTATTTGCATGTATCCTAAGCACATCCTCCTGTGTACTTTAAATCATCTCTAGATTACTTATAATACCTAATACAATATAAATGCTATGCAAGTAGTTGTTATACTGTATATAAATACATTATTTGTAATGTAAATTACAAAATGTAAATACATTGCTTTCTATGTATTTAAGGACTAATGACAAGAAAAAAATGTCTAGATCTGTTCAATACAAATGCAGCCATCCATTTTTTCCCAAATATTTTCAGTTCACAATTGGTTGAACCCATGGGTGTGGAGGACTGACTTTACCTGAATCATCAAGAAGGGTTAATGCAGGGAACCACACAAAAAAATCAGCTTTTGTTGAATAGTTTAGGAAATTATTTACTACTCATAACATGGAATGAAGATGCATTCCAGGAAAACATTTGCAGACTTCAGACACAATGTATTCATACATGGGGACTGCATACACTTACTTGTTTATCATCTTCTCTTTTTCCAGGAAGCAATATTTTAGGAATTATTTTCTCTAGTCTGAATTAACAGGGAATATCAGATCTGCATATAACCATCTCCAAATTGCTTTGAAAAATATTTAGTAAAACTGACAACCTCAATATTTAATGAAAGGTATTATAAATTAGTGACTTGCAATCGAATGCCCATGTTTGCATGTTTTTCCTTAAGCTCTTCACATATATGTTTCTAATTGTTTATTATAATACACAAGTAATAGACAAATCTGTTTAAAATCATTGTGAAGAGATCAGTCTGTCATCTTCATTTTTCTATATATTGATCAGAGGTTCTTTTGAGCACATGTTGGTTAATAGCATAGTTCAGTAATTGAATTTAGTATTCAAATAAACTTTAAGCAACACTGGTAGTCTCTTATCCATTAAGTTGAATAATTTTCTTTTATCTGTATTTGTTGAGTCAGTGGGCAGACAGGAGCTTATCTCTAAACTAGCAGGTGGTAGGTACCTCCCCAGTAGGTTTTACTTCTTTCAACAAAGAAGGCTTAAATTACAGTAACGTATCCTTGTTGGGTTCAAGAGTAATCAGTTTATTGTCTCTTTAAAAAAATAAGGGTACTTTTTCTAAATAAATATTAAACTCTATTATTAACTTAAAAGCTTGCATGTTGATTTTTTAAAGCTCATTTGCAAGGATTAGGTAGATTTTGTGTGCATGTGTACTTAACTCCCAGTTAGGATATCACCTGTGCTTATGTTGGTTCATTTGCGTTTTTCAGACGGGCAAGTTTCTGGATATGGATAGCAACATATGTACAAACATGTCTAACTAAAATTTGCAATATGAAAGGTAGCATGCAGAAAGGTATTTTTGTCAAAATAACCTATATTTTAAACCTAAAGATCTTTGCTAAACTGTGTGGGGGTAGATTAATATTGTACAGTGACAGTGTGTATCAATTCCATGAAAAACTTCAGTTGCAACAATTAAAAGTGCCAGGCCGGGCAGGGTGGCTCATGCCTGTAATTCCTAGCGCTTTGGGAGCCCGAGGCGGGCAGATCACGAAGTCAGGAGTTTGAGACCAGCCTGGCCAACATGGTGAAACACCGTCTCTACTAAAAATACAAAAAATTAGCTGGACGTGGTGGCAGGCGCCTGTAATCCCAGCTACTCAGGAGGCTGAGACAGGAGAATCGCTTGAACCTGGGAGGCAGAGGTTGCAGTGAGTCAAGACCATGCCACTGCACTCCAGTGTGGGTGACAGAGCGAGACTCCATCTCAAAAAAAAAAAAAAAAGAAAGTGCCATATTGATCTTATAAGTAAGTAAATACTAAGCCTTAGTCCAAACAGTTGGCAAACAGATGAAGTCGTAATCATAACTATTTGAATTCCTAGCATATTTATGGCACTATAAAGCATTATGGCAGTTACAGAGACTTGTTTATATTTTCATTTGTATTTGTGGGCATAAAAAAATTACATATTTAGGAAGTAGCCTAAAATACTGAAGAGATGAGTATGTATCCAACAATGTTACTTGTTCTTACTTTAATCATAAACTGACCAATTAGAAATCATAATTGAACACATTAGCTCATCTGTATTGTTTTTCTTGAACAACTGAATACACAAGATTTAATGTTATTAAAAATTTTTCAGTTTAAAAGTGACATTCAATAATTGTTGGCAAGCTCATTTCTCTTCTACCTTCGTGCCAGAGCTGTGCATCTCCTAACAACTGCTGGATTTACATGAATATTGTAAAATATTTTATAAAAATTATTTTTCAATTTTAAATGAAGTTGATGGAGTATCATAAAAAGCAGCAAAGATATTGACTCAAGTAGTCAAATGGCTAAAAATGTTGAAGTTTTATTAATATACTTGAAAAATACTGGTTTTGAAATAATTTGATCTATAATCTTCTTTCTGGAGCACGATTTCCTTTAAACTTCTTCAACTGTGTACAGGTTTGTTCTCACTGCACATATACCTGGATACCCACAGGCTGGTTTGGCATCCACCAGCCTTTTCTCTACTTTCACATTATCCTTTTCTTTAAAGACAAGAATTGTGTCCGTTATCTTTGTCCTCAGCACTGAGCATTTTGTCTGGAGCATAGCACTCTCAATAAATATGTTTTTAATTAATTTATAATCAGTGACCATTAATGGTTACTTTTGTATCATTTGGATTTGGCATCTAATGAGAAAATAGTAAGTTAAATTGCAAAGATCTTATTAAAAGCTCAATACATTGTGTCTGTTCGGAGCTATGACATTTTGCAATAGAACGATACTGAGCTGCTTTGTATGTGTTCTCTTGGTCAGTATGTAATTTTTGCCAAGGACAGGCTCTACTTAAAAGTGATAACTCAAAATATCAAACCAACCGAAATATGGGTTCATACTATCCCCCTCTGTGGTTGCTTATCTCTTTGTGTTTGCAGCACACTCCTGAAAATGTAGTGCTGCTTTGTATCATTCCTTAACCCTGTGTATAACGCACTGTTGCTTCCATTTTTAAGACCAAGAATGTTAACTACCTAGGAGGCAACATGGTATATTTCGCCTGTCAAGTCTTAAATAATATTTTCTTTCTTTTTTTTTTTTTTTTTTTTTTTGAGATGGAGTCTTGGTCTGTCACACAGGCTAGAGTACAGTGGTGCAATCTTGGCTCACCACAACCTCTGCCTCCTGGGTCCAAGCAATTCTGCCTCAGCTTCCCAAGTAGCTGGGATTACAGGTGCCTTCCACCATCCCCAGCTAATTTTTGTATTTTTAGTAGAGATGGGGTTTCACCATGTTGGTCAGGCGGGTCTCAAACTCCTGACCTCAAGTGATCCGCCCTCAGCCTCCCAAAGTGCTGGGATTACAGGCATGAGTCACTGTGCCTGGCCTTATATAATAATATTTTTTAATTGCTGTTTTAAAGCTAATTGCCATATGTGTTAAATTTTTATTATAGATTAGGTACAACTCTGTGTTTTGCGGTTCTCAGATATATACCCACTTTCTTTAGTGACTATAATCATTGAACTCATTTTTGTTAATCAAGTCTTTTAAATAACAGCTTTATTGAGAAAGAATTCTTATACTATAAAGTTCACTGTTTTAAAGTGTGCATTCAGAGTTGTGCAACCATCACCACCATTTATTTTGAGAATATTTTCATCACCTCCAAAAGAAACCTCATGCTGTCTTTTTCTTTCTCCTGCCATCCTGTGGCAGCCACCAGTCTACTTTCTGTGTCTATGGATTTGCCTATTGTGAACATTTCATATAAACAGAATCATACAATATGCGGCCTTTTATGTCTGGCTACTTTCACTTAGTATATTTTTGGAGTTCATTGAGAACTGAAATTCAGAACTTATTTTTGTGGAAATTCATTCAACTCACTATGTTCATTCAAAATACTGTAACTTGTCAGTATTTTGATCATTTTTAGAGCTAAAAAATACTTCGTTGTATGGATATAACACATGGACATAAAATGGATTGTTCATTCATTCTTTCTGATGGACATTTGGGTAATTTCCAAACCTTTTGGTTGTTAGCAACAATGCTGCCATGAACACTCATGTATACGTGTTTTGTGTGGACATATGTTTCCATTTCTCTTATGAATATTTGTATGAATGGAATTGTTATGTCAAGTGGAAACTTAGTAACCTTTGAGGAACTGCCAAACTGTCTTGGAAAGCGGTGGCCCCATTTTATAATCAGTCAGCAGTGTGTGAAGTTTCCAATTTCTTCACATTCTCACCAATACTTGTTATTTCCTGTCTTTTTTTTTTTTTTTTTTTTTTTTTTTTTGAGATGGAGTTTTGCTCTTGTTGTCCAGGCTGGAGTGCAATGGATGGCGCGATCTCTGCTCACCACAACCTCCGCCTCCCAGGTTCAAGCAATCCTCCTACCTCGGCCTCCCTAGTAGCTGGGATTACAGGTGCCCGCCACCACACCCAGCTAATTTTTTATATTTTTAGTAGAGACGGGGTTTCACTATGTTGGAAAGGCTGGTCTCGAACTCCTGATCTCAGGCAATCCGCCTGCCTCAGCCTCCCAAAGTGCTGGGATTACAGGTGTGACCCACCATGCCCGGCTTCTTTCCTGTCTTTTTAAATTTTAGCCATCCTAGTAGGTGTGAAGTGGTATTTTGTGGTTTTGATTTGCATTTTCCTGAAGATGCTTAGCATCTTTTTGTGAACCGCTTGTATCTTTTTTGGAGAAACATTTATTCAAATCTTTTGCCCATTTTTTATTAGGTTATTTGTCTTTTTATTGAGTTGTAAGGTTTTTTTTTTGTATTCTATATGCAAATCTTTTATCAGATCTATGATTTGCAAATACTGTTTCTCATTCTGTAGATTCTTTTTTTCACTTTCTTAATGGTGACTTTTGATGCACAAAAATTTTTATTTTTGATGAAGTTTATTTTTTCTTTGTTGCTTTTGCTTTTCCAAGAAATAATGACCTAATCCAAGGTCATGAAGATTTAGTCTTGCGTTACATTGAGTTAGTTTTTGTATGTGGGTTGAGGTGGGGTCATTTCATTCTTTTGCTTGTGTATATTCAGTTGTCTCAGCACCATTTGTTGAAAAGACTGTCCTTCCTCCATTGGATTACTTTTTTGTCTTTGTCAAAAATTAAGTTGTCTCGTGACTCTTGCTGAAAAATTAATTGACCATAAATACCAGGTATTATTTATGAAATCTCCATTATATTCCATTGATTCATTATGCCAGTACCAGATTGTCTTGATTACTATAGCGCTGTAGTAAGTTTTGAAAATGGGAAATGTGAACTCTTGAACTTTGTTGTTTTGACTATTCAGGGTTCCTTGTAAATTTTAAAGTTAGATTGTCGTTTTTTGCAAAGAAATTAGTTGGCATTTTGATGCGGATTGTGTTCAATTTGTAGACCAATTTGGGGAATATTGTTATCTTAACAGTTTTAAGTTCCAATCTATGAACATAGGATGTCTTTTTGTTTATTTAGTTCTTCTAATTTCCTTCAATGATGCTTTGTAGTTTTCAGTGTACAAGTCTTGCACTTCCTAAGTATTTTATTCTTTTTGATGTTATTGTAAATGAAATTATTCTCTTTATTTTAGGATTACCCATTGTTAGTGTATAGAAATACAGTTGTTAGTGTATAGAAATACAGTATATTGATACTGTATTCTGCAGCCTTGCTGAACTCATTTATTCTGGTATTTATTTTGGTGAATTCCTTAGGATTTTCTATGTGCAAAATTATGGCATCAGTGAATAGAAGTAGTTTTATTTCATCCTCTTTAATCTGAATGCCTTTTTGCCTAATTGCCTTGACTAGACACTCCAGTGCAGTGTTGAATGGAAGCTGTGAGAGCAGACATCTTTGTCTCATTCCTGATCTAGAGAAAAGCATTCAGTATTTCACAGTTAAATATGATGTTCACTGTAGGTGTTTTTGTAGATGCCTTTAATCATGTTGAGGAAGTTCCCCCTTTATTTCTAGTTTGTTGAGTGTTTTGTCTTTGTTTTAAAATCATGGAATGGTGTTACATTTTGTGAAGTTTTTTCCTGCTTCACTTGAGATGATCTCGTGATTTTTTTATGTCCTTTATTCTGTTACTATGGTGTTATTATATTGACTGGTTTTTTGTTTGTTTTTTTGTATACTAAACCTACCTTGATTCCTGAGATAAGTGCCACTTGGTCATGGTTTAGGATCTTTTTAATATATGTGTGGATTTGGTTTACTGGTTTATTGTTAAGGATTTTTGTGTCACTATTCCTAGGGATATTGGTTTGGTGTGTGTATCTTTGTATATTATTTTAAAGTGTGATAATATATACATAACATAAAATTTACCATTTTATTCATTTTTAAGTGTACAGTTCTGTGGCATTAAGTACATTTAATTGTTCTGCATCCACCAGTCCCATCCATCTTCAGAACTACTTCATCTTCCCCAGCTGAAACTCTGTACCCACTACATACTAACTCCCTATTCCCCTCTGCACCCAGCCTTTGGCAACCACCATTCTGCTTTCTTCATCTGTGAATTTGACTACTCTAAGTACTTTCATATAAGTGGAATCATATAATATTTGTTTTTCTGTGATTGGCTTATTTCACTTGGCATAATATCTTCAAGATCTTCCATGTTGTAACATGTATCGTAAATACCTTTTCTTAAAGTTTGGATAATCCATGGTATGTTTATATCATATTTTGTTTATTCATTTGTTGATGGACACTTGGGTTGCTTCCACCTTTTGGCTATTGTGAATAATGCGGTTATGAACATGGTTGTACAAATATCTGCTCAAGCCTCTTCTTTCAGTTTTTTGGTATGTGTGTATCCAGTAGAGTTGCTCAATCACATGGTAGTTCCATTTAAGTTTTTGAGAAACCTCCATACTGTTATTCATTGTAGGTGCACAGTTTTATACTCTTATCAGCAATGTACAAAAGTTCCAGTTTCCCTACATCCTTGCCAACATTTTTTTCTATATTTTTTATAATAACCATACTAATAGATGTGAAATTGCCTTGTCCATTTTTAATATCAGGGTAATACTTGCCTCATAAAATAAGTTGGGAAATGTTCCTTGCTTTTCTATTTTTTGGAAGACTGAAGAATTGATGTTAGTTCTTTAAACGTTTTGTATAATTCACTGGTGATGCCATCTGGTCCTGGGCTTTCCTTTGTAAGAAGTTCTTAATTACAAGTCCTTCTTTTTACTTGGTACAGGTCTTCAGATTTTCTGTTTCTTCTTGAGTCAGTTTTGGTGGTTTATGCTTTTCTAGGAAATGTTCATTTTACCTGGGTTATCTAATTTGTTAGCATACATTTGTTAGTAGTATATCTTACCATATTTATTTCTGTAAGGTCAGTGGTAATGTTTTCTTGGCCTGGTGAGGTGGCTCACACCTGTGATCCCAGAACTTTGGAAGCCTGAGCTGGGAGGTTCACTTGAGCCCAAGAGTGTGAGAACAGGCTGGACAACATAGTGAGTCCCTGTCTCTACAAAAAAAAAATCAGAAAAATGAACCAGGTATGGTGATGTGCTTCTGTGGTCCCAGCTACTCAGGAGGCTGAAATGGGAGGTTTGCTTGAGCCTAGAAGGTCAAGGCTGCAGTGAGCCATGATTGTGCCTTTGCACTCCAGCCTGGATGACAGAGCAAGACTCTGTCTCAAAAATAAATAAAATAAAAAGTAGTAATGTTTTTTCTTTCATTCTTATTATTAAATTTGAATCCTCTTTCTTTTTCTCTTTGTCAGTCTAGTTGAAGATTTGTCCCTTTTTTTATTTTTTCAAAGAACCAACTTTTGGTTTTATTTATTATATATTTTTAAATTTATTTATTTCTACTCTGATCTTTTCTGTTTCCTTCCTTCTGCTTGTTTTGGGTTTAGTTTATTCTTGCTTTTCATGTTTCTTAAAGTGGGAGGTTATGTTGTTGATTTGAAATCTTTCTTCCTTTGTAATATAGGCATTACCAGTAAAAAATTTCCCTCTTGTGACCAGATATGGTGGCTCACACCTGTAATCCCAGCACTTTAGGAGGCTGACATGGGAGAATCGCTTGAACCTAGGAGTTCGAGATCAGCCTGAGCAACGAAACAAAACCCTATTTCTAAAACAAAACATAGCCGGGCATGGTGGTATGCAACAGTAGTCCCAGCTACTGGGGAGTTGGGAAGTGGGAGGATCCCTTGAGCCCTGGAGGTCAAGGCTGCAGTGGGCTGTGATTGTGCCACTGCATTCAAGCCTAGGCAACAGAACAAGACCCCATCTCAAAAAAAAAAAATCCCAAAACAAACAAATTTCCCTTTAATCACTGCTTTTGCTGTCCCCAAAAGTTTTATATTATATTTTAATTTTCATTCATCTCAAAGCGCGTTCTTACCTATCTTGTGATTTCTTCTTTGTGCCATTGGTGATTAAGGAATGTGTTGTTTAATTTTCACATATTTTTGAATTTTCCATATTTCCTTCTGTTGATTTTTAATTCCGTTGCAGTCAGACAACATATTTGGTATGATTTCACTTCTTTTAAATTGTTGAGGCCTGTTTTGCAACCTAACATATGCTCCATCTTGGAGAATATTTCATGCGCACTTGAGGAGAATCTGTATTTTACTGTAATTGGGTGGAGAGTTCTGTAAATGTGTTTTAGGTCTATTTGGTTTATAGTGTTGTTTGAGTATTCTATTTTCTTGTTGATCTTTTGCCTAATTCTGAGGTATTGAAGTCTCCAACTATTATTGTTGGTGTATTTCTCTCTTTAATTCTGTCAGTTTTTGCTTTCTGTGTTTTAGATCTCTGTTGTTAGATGCATATGTGTTTATAATTGTTATGTCTTCCTGATGGATTAACCTTTTATCATTACAAAATAACCTTTCCTGGCCGGGTGTGGTGGCTTGTGCCTATAATTCCAGCACTTTGGGAGGCTGAGGCAGGTGGATTGCTTGAGCTCAGGAGTTTGAGACCAGCCTGGGCAACATGGCAAAACCCCATCTCTATAAAAAATACAAAAATTAGCCAGACGTGGTGGTGTGTGCCTGTAATCTCAGCCACTTGGGAGGCTGAGGTGGAAGGATCATTTGAGCCTGGGACACAGAGGTTGCAGTGAGCTGAGATTACGCCACTGCACTCTAGCCTGGGTGACAGAGCCAGACCCTGTCTCAAAAAAACCCCCAAAACAGTGGGGAAAAAGAACAGCCTTTCTTGTCTCTAGTAACAGCTTTTCAGTGTCCTTTCCCCCCCCCCCCCGCCCCCAATGTTATTGTAGTCACCCCAGCTCTCTTTGGTTATTGCTTTTAGGGTATATATTTTTTCATCATTTTATCTTCCTGTTGTATTGACCTTTTTATTATGAAGTGTCTTAGTCTCGTTTCTTGCCTTAATGTCTGTTCTGTCTAATATAGCCATTCCAGCTCCTGTATGTGTGTATGATATCTTTTTACATCCTTTTATTTCAGTCTCTGTATCTTTGTCTAAATTGCGTTTGATGTAGACAGCATATGGTTGTATAATATATTTTAAAAATTCATTCTGCAAACCTCTGTCTTTTAATTATTGTCCATTTGCATTTAATATAATTACTGGTAAGACAGGATTTACATTTGCCACTTTGCTCTTTGTTTTCTTATCTCTTACATCTTTTTGTTCCTCTAATTGTCCATTACTCCTGTGTTTTATATTAAATACATATTTTCTGGTGTATCATTTTAATTCCCTTGTTTCTTTCTCAATATATATTTTTATTTTCTTCATGGTTGTCCTGGGGATTACAATTAATATCTTACATTTACAGAGAAGTAACCTTTACTCAGGTTCTTTAAATATTAACATTTTATCACATTTGCTTTATTTCTCTCTCTATGTATGTATTTAGATACACAGACATATATAATGTGCGTGTGTGTATAAAATGTGTATGTATTTTGTTGTTCCTGAACTGTTTGAGAATAAATTACAGATACCATGCCCCTTTACCCTTATATACTTCCTAAAAATGAGGATATTCTCTTAACCTTAGTGTATTTATCAAAACCAGGAAATTAACATTGATCCAGTACTAGGTCCTTTGAAACTAAAATGTAAAATAAAACACATAATAATTTCTGTTTCAAGATCCAGTCCAGGATACCATGTTGTGTTTGGTTGTCGTATTTGTCTAGTCTACTTGTCTTTGGTGACTCTGGCATTTTTTAGGAATAGAGGCTAGATCATTTTTAGACTGTTTTTTGGCCAAGCATGGTGGCTCACACTTGTAATCCCAGCACTTTGGGAGGCCGAGGCGGGCAGATCACTTGCGATCAGGAGTTCGAGACCAGCCTGACCAACATGGCGAAACCCTGTCTCTACTAAAAATACAAAAATGAGCTGGACATGGTGGTATGCGCTTGTAGTCCCAGCTATTCGGGAGGCTGAGGCATGAGAATCGCTTGAACCCAGGAGATGGAGGCTGCAGTGAGCCAAGATGGTGCCACTGCACTCCAGCCTGGGCGACAAAGTGAGGCTCTGTCTCAAAAAAAATAAAAGACTGTTTTTCATTTTGGGTTTTCTCATTACTAGATTCAGGTTATACATTTTTGGTGGGAATATCAAAGAAGTGAGAATTGTGCTGTTTACAGTGCGCCATATCAGGAGGCACATAATAAGATCTCCCCCCTTGCTCCCCCTTAGATTTAGTATCTGCTAGGTACATTTGACAATTTCATATGTTGCTTGATTTATTAATTTCTGTAGAAATTAATGATGGATATTCCATGGTAATGAACTACACCCACCTCAGAATCAGCCTGAACAGGCTGCCACAGACTGGGTGGCTTAAACTACAGAAACTTATTTTCTTACAGTTGGGGCTAGAAGTCCAAGATCAAGAAGTCATTAGAGGCTGGGCGCAATAGCTCATGCCTGCAATCCCAGCACTTTGGGAGGCCAAGGTGGGCAGATCACGACGAGGTCAAGAGATCAAGACCATCCTGGCCAACATGGTGAAACCCCATCTCTACTAAAAATACAAAAATTAGCCAGGCATGGTGGCACATGCCTATAGTCCCAGCTACTTGGGAGGCTGAGGCAGGAGAATCGCTTGAACCCGGGAAGCGGAAGTTGCTGTGAGCTGAGATTGTGCCACTACACTCCAGCCTGGCAACAGAGCGAGACTCCGTCTCAAAAAAAATAAAAAAGAAGTCATTAGAGTTGGTTTCTGGTGAGGATTCTCTTCTGGGCTGCCTTCTTGCGGTGTCCTCACCTGGCCTTTCCTCTGTGTACTGACAAACAGGGAGATCTCTGATGTCTCTTCCCCTTCTCATTAAGACACAAGTTTTATTGGATTAGGGCCCTACCCTTATGACCTCATTTAACCTTGTTTATCTCCTTAAAGGCACTATCTCCAAATATAGTCACATTGAGAGTTAGGGCTTCAATTGATGACTTGGATTTGGGGGAGTAGACACAATTCAGTCCTTAACACTGATGATGCTAGGGGACTTTTGTTTCTTTCACCAAAGAGGCTCTAGTTTTTACATCTACTGAGTACATTTGATGATTTTATGTATGATTTGATATATTAACTCTATAGAAATTAATGATAGATACTCCATAGTAATGACATATACCCACTTAGGAATCAGCCAAGTGAAATTTTTTGTTTTTATATGACTTAATTCCACTTTAATCCTAAGGTAATAAATTTAAGCATTTCACATGTGTGCAAATTTAAAACTACGCTAAGTTTTTTACTATTTGAGTCCTGTCAGGTTCCTTTAAGTAAAATTGGCTTACTTATAGTACTTATGAATTAAATGTATTTCTGAAAAGTGTTACGCTTTAAAAACTGAATTTTTCCCATGCATTGTGATTCTAAGCGTACTTAGTTCATCATCCCCTCCTTCTACCCTTGTCCAATTTACATTGTCTTCTATGCTTAATTACCTTCCTGTTTTCTGTTTTATTTAGTTACAGACTTTGTTGGGGTGGGGGGAGAAATGTGTTGGATTTCTTTAGATATCATTGATATGGCATTGAAGTTAGTTTTCTTCTGTGTTTTATGATTTCTGCTTTATATTTATGATCTTTTTCTTCATTGAGGTTAAACATGATTTTTAAATGGGATTGTTTTATTTTGTAATGATTAAATTATATAGTAAATTGTGAGGATATGTAGGTTTCCAAAAAGAAAAATACAAACTAGTGTAGGTATTAGGCAATTTGGGGTCCTGTTTGCTTTGTTACAAATTAGCATGGTGAGAACTGAAGGAAAGTCTGGCAGTTACCCTATTAATAGTTGAAGCTTTATATGGATTATTTTTCCATTTAACAATATTTATTAAATACCTACTTTATGCTAGGTACCAGCTTCTAGAGATACAGAGGTGGTCAAAAATAGATAAGGTCCATGCCCTTAGGCAGCTTGGTCTAGTGAGGGGCAAACAAATCACAGATAAATGTAAAATTACACCTGTGAGTAGTGCTGTGAAGGAGAGGTTGAGGATGGTAAGGGTATATGATAACTGAAGGAATTTGTCTATTTTAGAAATTCTGGAAAGGCTTCCCTGAAAGAATTAAAGATGTGTAGGAGTTAAGTAGGTTAAAGAGAACAGAAAGATGAGTTCAGGAATAGTGGCATAAAGCAACCATTGATTGTGCCCGTAGATTCTGTGGGGATGGGATTCAGACAGCAGTTTATCTCTGCTCCATGATACTGAGAACCTCAGCTGGAAGACAGTCTGGGGATGACTTGATGACTGTAGGCTGGACTCATGTGAAGGCTCCTCCTCTGGCCTTCAGGGGCTGGTTGTCCAATGAGACCTTAGTGAGACTATTGGACAAAACAACCATACGGGCCCTCTGCATTTAGCCTGGGTTCCCTCAGGACATGGTGTCCATGTTGCAGGAGGGAGTGTCCCGAGAGAGAACCAGGAGGAAGCTGTATTGCTTTTCATGACCTAGGCTTAGACATGTCTCTTTCTGCTGTATTCTATTCACCGAGGCATGCACACACACAGTTCCACCCTGGTTCAGATCCAGGGGAAGTAAATGCCACTTTATTATGAAGAGAGACAAGGTTCTGGAAGAGTATGTGGGGCCAGAAATACTGCTGTGGCCTTTTGGGAAAATAGTCCGATACATGAAGCATTATGCCTGAAAAGAAGCTAAATCCCAGAGAAATGATCTGGAGTGCAGAAAGCTAGAGAGAGAGAGTTAGGGGATAGACCATTCAAGGCCTTGTAAAATATTTTAAACATGATTTAGGCTTATCTTAAGAACAGAGGGAAGCCATGAAGATTTTAAGGTTAACGTCAGGTTAGTGCTTTATGAAGATCAGTATGAAGAGTAAATGTGTGTATGAGGCAGATGGAGACCAGTTAGGGAGCTGGTGAAGTAATCTAGGCATAAACCAGGGCTAGGTGGTAGCTGTGGAGATGGACAGAAGTAGAGGAATTGGAGAGAAATGTATGAGGTCCAATCACCAGGTCCTGGGGATGGGAATGGGGATGGGAGAACAAAGTGTTAAGAATGGAATTGGAGAGAAATGTACGAGGTCCAATCACCAGGTCCTGGGAATGGGGATGGGAGAACAAAATGTTAAGAATGATCCCCTGGCTTCTGGCTATGCTACTAGATGAATCTGGTGCCATTCACTGGGATGAAGAACACAAGAAGGGGACCAGGATTTACGGGGGAAGGATCATGAATTTGGTTTGGGGCAAACATTGAATTAGAGAAGATGTCAAATAGACAGTTGCATTTGTGGGTCTGAAGCTCAGAGGAGAAGTCTAAGCTGGAGATAGAAATGTATGAGTCATCTACAGATAGGAGGTAATTGACATCTGGATATGGTCAACCAGAGAAATCGACAGGAACAAAAAGAGAAGGCGGCTTAGCACTGGGGTTTGAGGAACTGAAGTATTTGATGACTAGGAAGACGAAGATGTACCAGAAGAGGAGACAGACTAGAACAGCCAGACCCATGGGAGGAGAACAGAGAGTGTGCTGTTCTAGGAGGCAGGGAAAAGAAGCCAGCATTTCAAGAGGAGGGAGTGGGCAGAAGGTCAGATACTCCTGAGAGGTAAGGTTAGGACTGAGACGTAATTGGATTTAGTGAAATAAAGTTCAGTGATGACCTTAACAGTAGCCATTTTGGAGAACAGGGACTCTGGAATCCAGATTGGGGTGTTGTCAGGAATGAGTCAGTGGTGTGGAGATGAAGATGGCAAATATAGATACCTCTTTGAAGAATTTATCCCCTCAGTGAGAAAAGAAATGTGAAGACAGGAGGGTTGTTGATGAAGGCAAGCATTTGATATTTTATCATGAGAAATGGGCAGGTTTTTTTTGTTGTTGTTGTTTGTTTTGTTTTGTTTTGTAGAGAGACAGGGTCTCACTCTGTTGCTCAGGCTGGTCTTGAACTCCTGAGCTCAAGTCATCCTCCCGCCTCGGCCTCCCAAAGTGCTAGGGTTACAGGCATGAGCCACCATGTCCGGCCTAGACAGTTCTTTTATTTAATTAATTAATTAATTAATTTATTTATTTATTTATTTATTTTGAGACGGAGTCTCGCTCTGTTGCCCAGGCTGGAGTGCAGTGGCGCAATCTCAGCTCTCTGCTCACTGCAAGCTCCGCCTCCCAGGTTCACGCCATTCTCCTGCCTCAGCCTCCCGAGTAGCTGGGACTACAGGTGCCCGCCACTACACCTGGCTAATTTTTTTGTATTTTTAGTAGAGACGGGGTTTCACCGTGTTAGCCACGATGGTCTCGATCTCCTGACCTCATGATCCACCCGTCTCGGCCTCCCAAAGTGCTGGGATTACAGGTGTGAGCCACTGCGCCCAGCCTGGACAGTTCATTTTTAAAGAAAGAGATGAGGTCACCTTCTAAGCGAGCGAGTAGAGATGCCAAAATGATAAAAGTTGAGAATATTTGAGATATTTTTGGTGAAAGATGTGATTATAGGAAAGAAAGGTAGAATCCATGCTATTGGTATTAATAGCTACCATTGATTCAGTATCTGTTCTGTGTTACATAGGAAATTTTAAGAGTAATCACTAATTAGTTTATTTGCTTTTTATCTTAATCCCTTTTCGTCAGAAGAATGATGAGAATGGAAACTGCTCAGGGGAAGGAATTGAATTCCCTACAACAAATTTATATGAACTGGAAAGCCGTGTTTTGACTGATCATTGGTCCATCCCTTACAAGCGAGAAGAATCACTAGGCAAATGCCTGTTGGCATCTACCTACCTAGCAAGACTTGGTAAGTTTTCAGACCTTAGAACACATGAGGACATTTGTTTCATAGAAGGCCTGAGTTTAATCTTAGCCTTTGTTGTTGCCTAGCTGTGTGATATTGGACAGATCATTTATTCTCTTAGTCTTTGCTTATCTCCTGCAGAAGAAAAGCTTTGAACCAAATTAATTGTTTTCTTCTACCTTTGATAGAGTATAAGATTATTTAAAATATAATTGAAAAGCTTAATGGAAATTGAAATTAACTTTTTCCACAGAAGCTTGGAGTACTTTAAATTAAGGCTCATCAATTCAACAGCTTTTTTTTTAAGAGAAGAAAGTTATATTTATTTAACAAACTTGTGCTTATTAAGTACCCGACATTGTTTTAAGCTTTATAAATATCAAGCTATTAAAATAATAAAATATCGATAGGTTGGAAGAGTGGGTGTCAGTATGAACACCTGTACTAAAAAAAGAGAAAATAACTTATTTTTTCATATTGAATTCAGTTATGAAATGAATATGGCCAGAATATGGTGTATTTCTCACTGGCTTCTCAGCGGTAGCATTTATTGAGCACCTGTTAGGATCTAGGTACTATGCTAGGCAGTGGGTCTGAAAAAAAGAGAGAGTGTTTAGCAGTATTCCCAATGATAAGCAAAACCTATTATTGAGTTTAATAAAGAAATGTACTTTTTCCAAAAGATGATTTTACAGGGAATTTATTCATTCACTTAGCAAGTATTTATCACTTACTATGTGAATTGTGCCAGACACAAATCTGTGTAATGGAGTTCATTGGTTTGTTTTAGGGAAGAAGAGTAATTTAGGCATTTATTGCAAATATTTGTGTGGTTTTTTTGGTTTTTGTTTTTGTTTTTTTTTGGTTTTTTTTTGTTTTTGTTTTTGATTTTTGAGACAGGGTTGCTTAGGCTGCAGTGCAATGGCATAGTCATGGCTCACTGCAGCCGCAACCTCCCAGGCTCAAGTGATCCTCCCAGGCTTAAGTGATCCTCCTACCTCAGCCTCCCAAGTAACTGGGACAACAGGCAAGCACCACCACACCCAGCTTTTTATTTTTTGTAGGGACAGGGTTTCACTGTGTTGCCCAGGCTGGTCTCAAACCCTTGGGCTCAAGTGATCCTCTTGCCTCGGCCTCCCAAAGTTCTGGGATTAGAAAATATTTGTGTTTCTATAGAACTTTTTAGAGAAATAATAATGGCTAGTAAGTAGCTGCTGTTGATGTTTTATTAGCTATTTAATCAGATCATTGAAGTTACTCTGACATGGAAATGTAAGTTCAACCATTTCAGTTCAATTGGTATTTATTTAATCTAATGCTATGGTTATTTCTCAGCCTTTCCTTCATCAAAGGTATATATTCTACTTTTAATAATTTCATAAGAACTAAGGTTCCTATGACATAGTTCCATATGTATGAATTTAGAATGATGTATATGATTTTTACGAACTACCAAAGACCTAAATAAAGTGTATTATTTCATTCATTTTACTAAGGTCTTTCTGAGTCTGACTTAAATAAAGTATATTATTTCGTGCATTTTACTAAGGTCTTTCCGAGTCTGATGAGAACTGTAGAAGGTTTATGGATAGGTGTATGCCTGAAGCATTTAAAAAGGTAAGAAAAATGTGCTGCTGTGATATTTTGTGTGTGTCGGGGTGGGGGCAGGGTGAAGGAAGAGAAGCTTTTTGTTTTAATTTTAGTTTTTTATGTATAAGACCAGTTTATGAATCTTGTTCAACTGAGGAATCCTCTAATATGAAAAACAGAACTCTGAATTTGGGGCTTATAAATGATTTACTTCTTTTATATTGTCTGTATGTGTCTTTGGTTAAATATAACTTTTATTAATAATAAATACTTCCTACTATTTAATTGCCAAAGAATAGATTAAGAATTATACTAGACTTAATAGATTAAGACTTAATTATACTAGGATATTGCACATATTAGTAAACAAAGACTTGTGGCACTTAGAAAGACAGTATATACTTATCAAAATATGAGCCATTTTAAGTGTGTGAGACAGGAGAAGACATTTTAAACTACTAAAAGATTGACTAGGTATTCTCACTGACATGCATAAGGCACCATCTCTATTAGAGCCAGAGTGATATGCCTGCTTCCATTCGGGTCACATCTCTTAGAAAGCAGTGTTTCTTAACAATGGGAATGGGAGATCACAACAATTGTGTTTCTAAAAACAGACTGAATCAGCCTCCCTTTTTAGCAGATGAGCCTTGAATCCTCATTAGAGTAAGGACTGTGTCTGTTAACATACTGCCGTTTCCCCCAGCATATAACTAAGTGCCTAGCTCATAGAAAGAGCTCAGAAAAGTTTCAATGAATGATTCTTTTGCTGGCTTAACTGCTGGATTTTGACACCCATTTTTGTCCAATATGTAAATAAGTCACTAGAACTACAGATGGGTAATGTTTGCATTTATCTTAAGACCCAGTAAGGCCGGGTGCAGTTGCTCACGCCTGTAATCCCAGCACTTTGGGAGGCCAAGGCAGGCAGATCACAAGGTTAGGAGTTCAAGACCAGCCTGGCCAACATAGTGAAACCCTATCTCTACTAAAAATGCAAAAAATTAGCTGGGCCTGGTGGTGGGCACCTATAATCCCAGCTACTCAGGAGGCTGAGGCAGGAGAATCTGTTGAACCCGGGAGGTGGAGGTTGCAGTGAGCCAAGATAACACCATTGCACTCCAGCCAGCGTGACAGTGCGAGGCTCCGTCTCAAAAAAAAAAAAAAAAGAGACCCAGTAAAACGAAGAGTTCATTTGCAAATAGTTACTCCCAGTTGCATTTTGGTAGGCAGAATCTCCCTTGATTCAAGCCTTAAAAATATATATATATAATTAATTTTAGAAGCAAAAGTAGCTTCATTTTTTAAAAAATGGAGAAATCTTTTCAAATTGTCATTTGGGCAAAGATTATATGAAATGAAGATTTAGCTTCATTTTAGATTAGCTCATCCATCAGTTTGTAGTTTAAAATAATTTTAAGCTTTTAAGAATTACAGCAGCTTTTAAAAAATCCAAAATTGGCTAGGCCCAGTGCTTCACACTATAATCCCAGCACTTTGTGAGGCCAAAAGCGGGAGGACATCTTGAGGCCAGGAGTTTCAGACCAGCCTGGGCAACATAGTGAGACCCCTGTCTCTACAAAATTTAAAAAAAGTAAAATAAAAATAGCAAAATTGTTATATTGTAACATACTGTGACACACATCACAGTGGATGCATAAACTTAAAAGGAAAAATGTATTCAGAGTTGTGGAAAAGGACTTATTCAAGGTTGAGGATCTCCAGATCCAGAAATCTGTGTATCCAGTCCATTCACCAGCAAGTTGCATATTTGGAATATAATACTCTAACTCTGTACAGAGATACTTCAGAAAACTGTTTTGTCTCATGCCTTCAGCTGTTAGGAGCAGTATAATAAATGGTCACATGGTTGGTCATTTTTCTGTAAAACTGTGAGTACAAAGGTACCATGCCTTATGTTATTCAGTTTTGTTAAAGTAAAAATATTAAATTCTCTTGCACTTTAGAGCTATTAAAAAGGTTCTCCTCCCCGTCAATTAGGCATACTTTCTTTTATTAAATCAGAAGAGCTAGAGTTCTGTGTGCCTTTAGGCTTGTCTGCCAGAAAATTCAGTAGGATTTGATATAATTGGTACTACTTACCTAGCTGTGTTTCCCGGTTCGATGACCATCCCTCTCCCCAATTCCCCAGGCTTTTCTCACGAGCTGTCACACATTTTCTTTTAGAAGTAAGGGTATGAATGATATGTGATTACATAAATAAGGTGCACAAAGGAGCTTTGTTGTCATTTCTACCTTCTTCACCTTTTACCTTCAGGCTAGCCTGGATTTTTACTAGTGTATTCAGGCAGAGAAGATAATTCAGGTTTGACCATAGTGCATGGTTATGTTTAAACCTTGTGTGCATCTTCTCCACAAGGTGTACTGCCTGCCTTTCCCTATCTCTTCTAGAATGTAGGCAGAATTGCATTTTCAAAGTGAAAAATGAGCAAATGGAATGGTGCCAGAGGGATTGCTGCTTAATCCACATACATTTTTATTTTGTAGTCACTTGAAGCTTCTTAATTGGTAATCTCTGCTTTGTTTTGCTTTATTATTTAATTTTTAACTATAGGAGGAATATATAGTCAGGCAAAAAAAATTCTGCAAAAAATAGTAACTTACTGGTTTACATAAAATCAGTCTTATGACTTCTGCTAATTTGAGCAAGTAGTGCGGCTAATTAGTATTTAGAAAATCTGGAACCGAGGTTTTTCTCTGCAGCTATTACAGTTTGGGCTCTTCCAGCCTGCTCTTTTTAAGGAGGTTCTCAGTGAGGCCAAGATGAAATTTTTGTTGCATAGTATTTTCCCTTTGAAAAATCTTACAAAAACATGAAACCACCATACCAATTTAAGCGAAATCCTTTGATTTTTCATTTCTTGTTCTGGCACTTGTTCTACACTTCCCCAAAGACCAGAAGACTAAGAATTAAGGGCATTCAATTTCTCTACTTTTTAAGGAATCTCAGAAAGTATCTAATTAGAAGATTTGTACCATTGTTTTATATTTGATGTTTTATGTTTAAGAAACATAGCTACAAAGTAAACAGTTTAATGTCTTAAAACTTAGAGCTAATTTAGATTTGCTTGAACAATTAAAAAAAAATCATTTTGTACATACCAAAAAGGAAAATGTAAGCCAAATAAACTGTTAAGATATTTCTAAGATTTTTTTTCACATTCTGAGTCCTGCTGTCATCTAGTCAACAGGTGGAAAAAAATTATCCTATTTCTGAGATGTTAAAAAATATTAAAAGGATACGTATGTTAGAATCCATGCAATACAGCATTCATTTCTTAGGTTCCAGAAATATTAATATGGACAGCCAGCCATCAAGATATATTAATAATGCCTTACCATTTATAAAATGCTTTCATATTTGTTATATCTTTTAATCCCCATAACATTTGTATGAAGTAGGTAGGAGTTATGCCTCTTTAGAGATAAGAGAACTGAGCCTTTGAGAACTCAGGTAAATTTGTTCAAGGCCACACAGCTAGAAAACAGTAATACTGGAATTGATCTCAGGTTTTTACCTTGCTCTGCACCATTTGACCTACCCTTGTAATTATGAAAAGTAGAGGACCAAATAAAATTTTTCTTTTAAACAAAGTGCTTTCATGCAAGAGAATTAAAATTCAAAAGCAAAACTCTGTATTGACTTTGAAATAAATGGGCAAGTAGATGAACTACAGCTATGGGTCTTTTAAAAGCCAATCATCTACATAAAAAAGTATTTTCATCATAATCTCTCACTTATTTGAGATGGACTTGATAAACTGTAGATTTATTTTCTTTTTTCAAGTTAGACTCTAGATTGCCCTTTATGTTTTTATAGCTCCTGACATCAAGTGCTGTCCACAAGTGGGGTACTGAAATTCATGAAGGAATTTACAACATGTTGATGCTATTAATAGAACTGGTCGCAGAGAGAATAAAACAAGATCCAATTCCCATTGGTCTCCTGGGTGTGCTTACAATGGTATAGTATCTCTAAAATTAAGTACTTTGTGTTTTGATTTTGTTTAAAATACTTGCTGTTCTCTGACTTGTAATTAATAATGAGTGATAATGATTTTAGCATTAAGGATATTAGCTGTTAGGATCCTTTGTCTTTATTTTAAAAGCAGAGCAACCATCTTGTGTTCTCAGTTTGAAAGAAGCACTTTTCTAATTTTAATGGGTTTTTCAACTTACAGAATGATTAAATGCCTTTCTCTTGCCTCTCCCCGATTATTCATGTCTTAAATACTTTCATATGGAGTGTTCATGTAGATGGAGTTTGGTTTCTGGCCTTTTCCCCCAACAGGTAACAGTAGCTGCATGAAGAAGGGACCCTCATATTTTCCCCTCCTGACTTCTGCCCTCAGTGCCTCTGTTCCTCATCTCATCCCTGGTAGCCCTAGCACACTTGGGGCATTGGCATCACACTGCCTTGAGTCAGACCTCTTATCCTGTTACCTCCTCCTCTTCCTTCACAGTGAACACTGAACAGGACAGGAGAATAGCACATTAATTCTTAGCACTTCTGCACTAGCTAAGGCGTATGCTTTCGGTGTATTCTTGAAAGATCCCATTAATGAGGGGAGTCCAAGGCTATATTTTTATCTTCTTTTCTAATGCTAATATGTGTTGCTATAGAAATAGATAATAATGTTTCTCTGTTCTCTTTGAATCTAGGCTTTCAATCCTGATAATGAATACCATTTTAAAAACAGAATGAAAGTGTCTCAAAGGAATTGGGCAGAAGTGTTTGGAGAGGGAAATATGTTTGCTGTTTCACCTGTATCGACTTTCCAAAAGGTAAACATCATTTAGTTTCATCTTTTTATAGAAAAATGTATTGAAAAAGAAGATTTTCTGTGCTATAAAAAAGACAAGTTACATGGGAGGATTAAAACAATCTGAAAAATGACAAATATCCCATCTGGCTCATAAAATTGCCTACATTTTTTTTCAGACAGTGCATAATTTTTCCATAGCTCTTAACTAATATCATGAAGAATTTTATAGGTTTGAAATGATGTTTAGTAAAATGAGAAATGTCTTTAGCGTCATCTATTAGATTAGCAGAACCCCAGTTTAAGTGGTGTTCCAGTTTCTTAGAGAGAGTTGAGAGACTACAGCATTTAAAATGATTACTTGTACCTAGAAAAAATAATCTAGTACTTAATCTCATATATATTTTCTTTTGAACTTCATATGCATTAAAACTTGCTTTTTCAGGCCTGGAACCAGTATATTTTATATCAAAAGACTACAGTCTGCCAATAAGAGTATACTCACAAGAAGTAGATAATCTAAACAGTCCTTTAGTTAAAACACTGGTTTCAGAAACAGTTGAAAGAAGTTGAGTTTAATCAATAGAAAACTTGTTCATTGCTTTAGTGGAAGCAGAGGTTTAGGTCAGCAATCATTTATTTAACATTTACTATGTGTCTGGCATTATTCTAAGTTTGAGATATAAACATAAGTACACAGTCCTGTCTTTTAATATAAACACTAATAAGATGTGATTACTAGCTTGTAGTATAGTGGAGGAAATACGAAAACAAAAAAATGAGAGCATGATAAATAGTAGGTGGAATTATAATAATATGTACTGTGCATAGAATCCAGGGGAAGGGGTAGTTATTGCCACCTTGGGGAGTCAGACAGTTCCCCAGAGAGGAGGAAAAAGCTGAGTGGAAAGGACAGTGAATATGTACTTTGGAATTTAATCCCCACAACGGCTCTTTGAGTTGGGTACTATTTTTACCCCCATTTCATAGGTGAGAACTGAGACAGAAGTGAAGTACTTGCCCAAGTCCACATACCTAGTTGCAGGGAGAACCCATGCAGGCAGCTAGTCTATGTTCTTTAACCATATGCAGTATTGCCTCCCCAAATGCTAAACTCTTCTCTTCAGATGTGTTGTGAAGATCAAGTGACAAATATACATAGAAATACTGAACATGGTGGTTCACTCCAGTGAGCACTCAGCAGATGTTCATTCTCTTTTTTTCACTTTACGTATGCATCCACTGAGACCCAGAAAGGTGCAGTCTTTGTGTTTCTTCTCATTACCACAAAGGAATTCTCTCTCCTCTAGATCCCCTCTTCTCTTGCCTTCTCAAGCATATTCCTCCTTCAGCTTTCTATTTTTTCTTTGGTATCCTCAATCTTTCCCTCACTGTTGGGATTGCTACTCTTGTATGCAACATGATCTAGTATTTCCCATCTTTAAATATTCTGCCTTTAATATCATATCCCTCTGTATGGTCCTCTGCTCCCCTTCCCAACCAGACCTCCTGAAGATTCCATGTCCTCCCTCTCAGTTATTCTTTCAGTGGTTATCCTAAAATGTTAACTTACTAAACAAAATCTAAATTTCACTAGTATCTTTCTCCTCCTTGAGCAGTACATAAAGACCTTAGAATGTTGCATGTGCTCGCTCCCCTCTTAAATGATTCGTTACCTCTTTATTTTACTTGTGCATTGTCTTAGTCCCCTCCTATCATTTTTTACCCGGTAAAGTTGATAGTGCATTCTATAAAGAATCCTTTAGTAAGGTTCTGTTTGTGGGTAAGTCTTGGTTTTTGATGGCCTGAACTTTACTTTATTTCCCATTCCTTGAAGTATGTATTTTCACTGGGTTCAAAAGTCTAGATGATATTTCTTTTCTCTCAGAATATTAAAGATACCATTTCACTGTCTTGTGGCTTTGATTATTGCTGTGGAGAAGTTGCCTATTGATCTGACTGTGGTTCTTTTATTAGAAGTCTCTCTTTCCTCCATGGCTCTATTTTGAAATCTTTTCTTTCTCTTTAATGTTTGTAAATTTGATTGTAATGTGATTAACCGTGGTATTCTTTTTATTTATTTTGCTTCAGATTCATTGGGCTTCTGAATCTAGGGTTAATGTCTTACATCAATTCTGGAAATTTCTCAGCCTTTATCTTTTAAAATAGTCCCTCTTCCCCATTAGTCTCTCTTCTTCTGAAACTTGATTGGATACATGTTAGACTGACTCATTCTGTCCTCTGTGACCCTTAACACCTTTTCACATTTTCCATTTTTTTGTCTCCTTGTGTTGCAATTGTGATAACTTTTTTCCAGATCTATAGTAGTACAATTCACGGATTTTTTTTAAATTTATATCTACTTTGCTGTTTAACTTGTTTATTTAAGTCTTTAATTTCGGTTACTGAATTTTTCATTTATATAAATTTTGTTTTTTTGACTGTTTCATTTTGTATTGTCTCATGTTCTTAACTCATATTTTCAAGCCCTAATTTGTTTAATGCTTACTTTATATTCTGTGCCTGATATCTACAAGTCTGATTCTGCTGGCTTTTACTCACTTGCTTTGTGTATGTATGTAGGTGTATGGAAGTATATGTATACTTATTTGTTTGTTCATTTTTCTGTGAACTCATATTTCTTAGCATTTAATCTAGGAGGGGGCAGTTTGAGGCTTAAGTTGAAAGTTCTTTCTTCCAAAAAGGATGTACTTTTTGGTAAGTGCCTGGAAGCACTACAGTTTGTGACCATTTTAGAATAAATTATCAACTTAAGGTTTTTCAGACCATAATGTCAGTGTGAATTTGAGCAGTAAAGCCATATGAGGGCAATTCTGTGGTTATGAATTCTTGGAGAATTTTTTTCTCCCTTTAGGCATCCTTATTTTCCCTTTCCACAGGTAAATCTATTTCAGTTCATCTGACACCAAGGATGTAGCCCTTTAGTTCCAGCTTTGCGTTGCATTTCCTTCTTGAGTCACCCTGTCCCACCTGGGGTTGGTGTCCTTTTCTCCTGCAAATGGACACTTACAGTCACCAGGGCTCTGCAGCTGCCTGTGGGTGAAGCTGGCTTCAGAGCCTTCCTGCCTGTCTCACAGGATTCCTGCTTTCTCTTTGTTTTAAGCTTCTGAGCTTTAAAATTTTTTTTTTGTCAACTCAACTATATTTTTTAAAATATTATATTTTAGTGTTTTTATCCAGTAGTGTTATTTTTAGCTGGAGAACCATTTAGGATACTTAGACAGAAGTCTACTAACTTTTCAGGGCATTCCATTCTGCCTTCATCCACCATCTGCTGAAATAATTCTCGTTAAGACACCAACACCCCTGCATGTTTCCAGATTGGAAAGAAATGTCCCTTGACCCCCATCAACAGCACTGACCCCAGTTGCTCCCTTCTTGGAGATATTTCTTGCTCGGCTTTCAGGATACTGCAGTGCCTTGTGTTTCTGCTTGCCCCCAAGCCATGTTTCCTCTGTTGACTCCTTCACCTCTATCCAGTTTTGATCTTCAGCGCTTCCTTTCTTTATTCACTACACTTTCTCTAATGGATTTAAATGTCATATTTATGCCGATGGCCCTCCAATTTATATCTCTGTGGCCCAAACCTCTTCTCTGAGTATACCAGACTTGAAGAGTCAATTATCTCCTTTTGGTTGCCATACAGAGTTCTCAAACTTAGTGTGTCTGAAATGGAATTTCATTTTGCCTCTCCAGCCTTTATTCTCCTTTTTAGTAAATAACATCATCATCTATCTAGATGCTCAAGCCAGAAACATAGGAGTCAGCCAGGATTCATTCCTTGAATAAAGAATAACCAAACCATAAACAAGTCCTTTGATTTAATCTCTAATATGTCTCCATTTGACCGCTCTCGCCCCCTTCTGCTGCCATCCTTCTCCACACACAGCTGTGAACTATCTAGACACTGCACTGGCCTTCTGACTGGTTGTGTCTGACTATGTCTCATTCTCCCATTCATCCATTCCATTCCATTCTTCACAGAACTGCAAGAGTGACCTTAAAATATAAAACACTCTCTTCCTGAAAACGCTTCTGTTGCTTTCTTTCTAATCATGGTCTGTAAGTGTCTCCATGATCTACATTCTTTGCCTCTCTGTACAACCTCATCTCTGCCACCCCTGGCTCACCGTGTCCCAGCTGGGAGAGTTTTTTAAACACAGCAGAGTCTTTTCTGCCATCCCCCATCAGGACCTTTGCCATTTTAGCCTCTCTGCCTGGACTGTTCTTTAAACGGCTACATCTGTCTCATCCTTTAAAGATTATGTTTTCAGAGAAGTCTTTCATGACCACCACCCCAAGTAGAGGAAGGTCCTATTTTTCTTTCGAGGCCTTTTTGTTTTTCCTTTCGTGGGACTTAGCACAATTTGAATTGTCTTCTGTATATGATGCTCTACTTGGTTTTGTTGACCCTGCTAGAATGAGCTTCATAATAGCAGGTACAACATCTCTTCGTAGTCACTGTTCTGTATCTAGTCCCTAGAACAGCGAATGCTCAAAAAGAAAAGAAAAAGAAGAGAAAATAGAGCTTGCTTAAGAGCATTAATTAATGATCTAACTGGGACTAAAACTTTTAATCTCTGCTGATTTACTGCTTCTTATGTTAGTAATTAAGTTTTAATTTCTAAAATAAAACTTTTTTGGAGAATTTAACTCAGGTTATCCTGTATGTTGGAGAGCTTAAACAACTGATCTCAGCTATCCAAAAATGCATAGATGCTCCACATTGTGGCAGTTCCATCAAAATACAGACTTACAGACTCCCAAAATCATATACAGTAATGTTAAAGACATGTTAGGAAGCGTTTGGGAAAAAAACTTTGAAAATAGTTTCCAAACTTTTATAATTTTTCTTCTGACTTTTCATTTAGGATAAAAGAAATGTAAGGGTTAATGGGGAAGCTTTTATATTGCCATCTCAATTTTGTTTTTCTTTTCTCATAGGAGCCTCATGGATGGGTTGTGGATTTGGTAAATAAGGTATATGACTTTTGTTAATATTGTCATGTAGCATATTTTCAATTTTCTAATGAGACGTCCTAGAGTTTGGTATATTAAGCAAATGGCAGCTGCAGAGAATAATAAAAAAATGCTTTAAGGAGTGGATTTCATATTTTCTTCCTTTTTTTGTATGTACAATACTAGCAGGTAAACATCAGCTTTTGGACTTAGTACTATCTGCAGTATGCCACAGGAGCATTAGAAGGATCAATGCAAGGATTCTCTCAAGACTGATGTTACAGAGCACAACGATAAAGTAGAATTTTAGCTTTAGTTCCTTGCTTAAATTATTAATATATAATATTTTAAAATTAATATGTGTAGTACAATAGGATGACTGCAGTCAATAATAACTTAATTGTATATTTTTAAATAACTTAAATAATATAATTGGATTGTTTGTAACTCAAAGGATAAATGCTTGAGGGGATGGATACCCCATTCTCCATGATGTGCTTATTTCACATTGTATGCCTGTATCAAAACATCTCATGTGCCCCATAAACATACACACCTACTATGTACCAATAGAAATTTTTCAAAATAAAAAAATTAAAGAGAAAAATAAATTAATGTGTGCCTTTTTTCTTCTCAGTTCGGAGAATTAGGTGGATTTGCAGCAATCCAAGCCAAGCTCCATTCAGAAGATATAGAACTTGGGGTAAGTTAAACTACTGTATATGCTCACTGTGGAAATTCATTTCACTTGAGTTGGTGTACAGCCAGAGGATATGGTCTGGACATGCCAAGTTAAATGTTAAATTAAAGGTTCATCTTTAGAGGAGCAGATTCCACGGTCCTGATAACCAAAGAAATGTTTACTCCTAATTATAACCAAATTGCTATGTAGAGTTTTTTCCTCACTATTTTTTCTTTACCTGTGGTATTTTTCTCTTAATTTGTAATGGTTACATGAAATTATCTTACGGTTTAAAGTTGGTTGCTATATGTGGCAAGTATATATATGCATAACAATTTTATGGCTCAGTTAAATGATTATATAAAATCAGAATTTACTTCATAGACTCAGGCACAAATAAAAATACTTTTAACAGAGTTGTTTAGTAAGCTTTTTGGTGTTACAAAAACTTCTAGATAACAAATGGCTGTAACATGGGAGCTTAGAATCATCAGGTGCAGTGTTCATATCAACTTCATTTTCTCAAAACATAACCTCATAGTTAGGGGAATAACTAATCTTTAATTTTCAGACACTGTTGACCTGTTTGTTGCTGAGAGCACTTCATTCTTTTCTCTAATTAATCATTCAACTAAAAACTATTACATACTTGGCATGAATAAGACACTGCGCTATCTGCTGTAATTTGATCAATATAGAAAATAATGTGTTAAAATAATACACCCAGGTGTTACAGATTGTGCTTACAGTTGCAGTTATTTTTGTGAAACCATGACTAATCAATTCCTATTGGTCCCTCTATGGGTGAAGGAAATAGCAATGCTCAAGGAGAGAGACTGATGGCGTAGTAATAGATTGACTCTTTCTTGCCACCCAGTGTTTATCCTAAAGATCAGATGTCTGCCATATCACAGACACTGATGCAGAAGCCTCCACTTGCTTCCCTGGAAGTTAATTAGGTTGTTGAACTGTCCTTGTGATCCCCATTCAATAGATCAAGTATGTTGGAAAGGACTTCATTGACTTGGAAGATAATATATAACAATTTAAAAAGCAAAACCAAAGAAAAACCTCTTCAGATCCAGGGTTAAAAAAAAAAATACAGAGCACTCCCAAATTTCTATCCTACTTGGATGAAAATTGGCTCAGGATAGATAGATGGGAATCTGGGCATAGCCCTCATTATTATCAAATGTGCTAAAGTTAAAGAGTCTTGCAAGATTCTTCCATAAGGTCAGACCATTTTTCAGAACAATTGTGTTGTCTGCTGCAGTTGACACAGAATTATATTGTTTAGGTTGTATTGAGGGGATAGTAACACTCAGGCATTGGAGAGATTCCAAAGGTGTGGACTTTTGTAGGAGACAGGTATAATTAGAATTCACACGTGCTGGATTTCTGACCAGTTAAGGTGGCTGTGTCCCAGGATAAATTTAGGCCATATTATTAAGTCTGAGTACAACTTTGGAATTTAAAAATACTAGGAAAAAATATCACTCACAAGCCCACTAGTTAAAAACACCTGTACAAAACAAGAAATGAAAGTTGTTGCTCATCCTTCTTCCTGATCCCCACACACATACCTAGGTAACGGTTACCAGTTTAACACATGCCTTTCTGGCTTTTCCCTGAATTTATATAAATCTATGCATGTTCTTTCTCTCTCTCTCTTTTTCTCCCAAACCTAAATTATCAAGCTATACCTGGTTGTATACTTTCATTTAACATAATATCATGGTCGTCTTTCCAGGTTAGTACTATCAGTGTTTTTAATGACTGCAAGTGATATATTTCTGCAAATGGTATACCATGATGCAGACAGTTATTAATGGGCATTGGATTATTTCTATGTTTTTGCTATTATAGAGAGTGTTCCTTATAAATATGTCTTCATGTACGTGCAACTATTTCTGAAAGATCAATACCTAGAGAATGAGATTTCTGAGTTGAAGATTACAGTCATTCCTTGGTATACTGGGGGATTGGTTCCAGGATTCTGGGTATACCAGAATCTGTCTATACTCAAATCCTGTAGTCAGCTCTGCAGAGCTCACGTATATGAAAAGTCAACCTTCATATATGCAGATTTTGCATCCCAGGAATATTGTATTTTCAGTCCTCATTTTGTTCAAAAAATCTGCATGTAAGTGAACCCATGCAATTCAAGCTTGTTTGTTCAAGGGTCAACTGTATATTTGTTTTAAAATTATAATTGACAGTGCTAAATGTCTTTCTAAAAAGCTTTTGCCCGTCAGTACTCCCACAAACCCATTTCATAATAGTCTCATTAGTGCTAAATATTTTCAGTCTTTAATTTTCCAGTATGATAGACAAAAAATGGTATTTTATTATTTAATATGTAATACTCTGATTTCTTGTGAACTTGAGCATTTTGTCATATGATTATTGGTTATTTGTATTTCTTCTGTGAATTGATCTAGTTTATTTAGGTCTCTTTGGGTGACACGTTTTGTTAATTTTTAGGAATTATTTTTATATTAAGCTTATCAATGCTGTATCTATTTTGCATATTTGTAAATCTTTTCTCCTAGTATTTTGCTTCTTTTCATTTTTATTGATGGTATCTTTTGCTATATAGACGTTTCAGACTTTTATGTAGTCAAATTTTTCCTTGATAGCTTAAAAGTTTTGACTTGCTTAGATAATGTTCTCCCACCTCAAGTTTATAAAAATATATTTTTTCTTTTTATACTTTCATATTTTTATTTTTTTAACTTAGTCCTTGAATTCATTTAGAATTTATTTTTGTATATTTGAAAAGATAGGGATTTAATTTTATTTTCTTCCAAATAGGTAGCCAATTGTTGTTAGATCCTCTGTTGAATGATCTCTCTTTTCCTTATTATTTGTAGTTGCTGGCTTAATAATATCAAAGGCCCGTGTGCCAATGGATTTGTTTCTGGACCTCTGTTCCAGTCATTTATTAATTCATTCATTCTTTGGTTCATTTCTGTACTGTTGCAACATTGTGTTCATTACTGGTAGTGTCACTTCTGCCCAGTATCATTCTTTTCTAAAAAAATTTTTTATTGCTTCCATATTTTTAATGTTCTGGGTGTAGTCAACCTGTCAGGTTCTGCTGTAGAAAATTCTACTGAGATCATGTTTGGAATTGCATTAAATTTATAGGTCAGTGCAGAGAGAATTGATGTTTTTACAATAATGGTCTTTTCCATTTAGAAACATGGTGTCTCCCCATTTATTTGGGCTTCTTTAATGTATTTTAGTAAGGTTTTATAATTTTCTTCAAGTAAGCCTTCAGTGTTTTTTAAGGAATATTTCATGCCTCAGCTATTCTCTCCTTTTTTAAAAAAATGTATAGTATTCTACAATGTAACTTTAAAATCATTTTATCTAATTCTCCAAAGGTGTTTTGTTGACATATTCTGATTTAAATTACATTAAATTTCTATAATAATTTAAGTGGGTTGACATCTTTATATCAATTCTTTCTATCCAGGAGTTTAGTTTCTCTAGTCTTTTATTCATGACTTGATCAACTCACTATTTAAACTTTTCTCTGATACATGAAAAGGTATTTGTTTAATTTTGACAGGAAAAAAATCCTCTCAAATGTATTTTTAATCTTCACTGTCTTTTTCCAGGCTGTCTCAGCACTGATTCAGCCCTTAGGAGTGTGTGCAGAGTACCTCAATTCCTCCGTGGTACAGGTAGGATTAAACCATTTCACATTACTTCATATGATTGAAGACATGCAAACAGTAATAACTTCTTTTTATCAGGTTATTCAGAGTGGTCTTTAATCCAGAGTAACTCCTTTTTTCACATTAGCTGTCCTTTTAATAAAAATGCCATCAGATAATAAAAATTGTTGAATAATTTGAAGTAGAGGAGACCTAACATTTGAGAAGGCCATTTACCTTTTCAAAATGATAAACTGAAAAGGTAAATATATAAAGGTATATATTTCATTTTATAAAATATAATTTTTATTTATTTTTTATTTTCTTATCTATAAAGTAGGCAGCATATCCTTATTTGCTTCACAGGATTATTTAAGGATTTAATGCCATTATGTATTGAATCAGATTAGTATTTATGTATTAAATCGGCTAGGCTCACTTACTGGCTCAGTTGCTCACTTCTGAATACCAGCTTAACAGCACATCTTGTCTGATTTCCTACCTCCGTAGGATTGTAAGTCAGCAGGTCATAGAACAGTCAAAGCTGTGAGTGTTCAGTTTTCTAATGCTAAAAGCCTATTCTGTTTCCTTCATTTCAATTAACAAGTTTTACCGAACAAAATGTCACATTGAAATACTTCTATTTATTTATTTTTATAAATAAGTCTGTGGACCCTGTAACTTTTATAGAGCTTTTAAAAAATCACCATAAATGGTTTTGAAAGCATAGTGTCCTTCTGGAGCAGTGTTTTTAAATGCACTGTTCTTTCCAACATCACATTTACTTAGGGCCACTTTAATAAGGGAGATAGGATTTTTTTTTAGTAGGTTCTGGAAATTTCTGTTATTTCTTTTTTCTTTTCTTTTCTTTTCTTTTTTTTTTTTCCAGACAGAGTCTCACTCTGTTGCCCAGGCTGGAGTGCAGTGGTGTGATCTCGGCTCACTGCAACCTCTGCCTCCCAGGTTCAAGCGATTCTCCTGCCTCAACCTCTCGAGTAGCTGGGACTACATGCACGTGCCACCATGCCCGGCTAATTTTTGTATTTTTAGTAGAGACGGGGTTTCACCATGCTGGCCAGGCTGGTCTCAAACTCCTGACCTCTTGATCCACCCACCTCGGCCTCCCAAAGTGCTGGGATTACAGGCATGAGCCACCATACCTAGCCAATTTCTGTAATTTCTAAATGTTAAATGCTTTCTTTAGATGTCAAGGTAATCCTGCAAGAGTTTTAGGTGAAATAGGATGGCTGTTTACATATTTCTTCATTCTGTATATTAAAACCTTTAGAAACAGCTAATGTTCCTTCAGTTTATTAAGCATATAAATATCATTAATTTCATAGTTGAAACACTAAGACATAAAGAGGCAAAGTGATTGGACTTTTTAATATTTTAATAATAAACATTAATAATTTAATAATCAGGGTCAGGATTGGGTTTTAAACACATGCTCTTTGCTCATGCCTTGCTATGTGGAAGAGAATTTAGCATAAATACCTCAGCTGCTAACTAATATTAAGGTCTTTAGAAATTCCAGATTTTATATATGTAAACAGAGTGTACCTTAAAAAGAACAAGAAGTGTATGAATTCCCAACCAAGCACATCTGACTTCATCTTTATTTTAATTATATCAAACCATCCAAAATTAAATTCATTCAGCAATAAACTCATATAATACATGTTACTTACGTAACAGTTGTCTCTACTACTTGCTACTTGTATGACTTCAGAAGACTCTTATTTAACTTGTATGCCTCAATTTCCTAATCTGTAGAATGGCCATAATAGTAATAGCTGTCTCAAGAGTTGCAGTGAGGATTAAACAGCATGTGCTGAAAAGAACACTATTACTCTCTTAACCATAACAGCTCTCTCTCCTTCCTATACAATTGGCATTAAGTGTAAAAGAAGAAATTCTATCTGGATAACTGCCTGATGTCATTTTAGCTCATTGCTAATGTATTCTTGGCTTTGACAGCCAAATATTGTTTATCTCTTTCTTCATCAGCTAAGTTTTAAATATTTTCTTACTTAGATGGAAGTGGTAATTTAGATGTATTAATAGCTAATACTTTACCATTCTCACATACTCTTCAGAGTTAGTTTTCTGGTTGTGTTACCATTCTGGAGCAGTGTATTGTATGAATTTCATCTATAGGCCTCATTCACATCAGTAAGCAAAAATCGTTCATATGACAGCATAATTTCCATGGTCTGTGTTTATATTCAGTTTTAAAAATCAAACACAAAATATTTATTATAAAAACAATTCATGCTGTGTTTTAAAAGTTAGACTGTGTGTCTTGAGTCACTCTTCAAAATTACCTTTATAAGATAGTAATGACAGAAAATGTACTCATATTATAGTAAAGAAGCTGAGGCACCTAAGATTAAGCAGAGTCAGTTAAGGGTTTATTTGGCAGTATTAGCTAGTTAGTAGCTGCTCTGATATGAAAATTTTTATCTTTTCATTGTACCTTCTCCTTAGTGAATTGTAGATGAAGAAGTATTCTCTCTCTACTTTTGGGACAGCTTCGGGAGTTCTTAATAACTGTAGCATTTTATTTCTACAGCCCATGCTAGACCCAGTCATTCTTACTACAATCCAGGATGTACGGAGTGTAGAAGAGAAAGACCTCAAAGACAAGGTAAATGCCTTCTCCAGCCAGATAGGCCCCAGTGCCAGTTAGTTCACAGAAGCAGAGCCAGGACTTAGCAGGGTTCACACACCATGCTCTTTGAATTCTGGTCACATGCATTCACATCGAATTAACTTTACATTTCCTAATTAAAAAGTGCTGTTTCTGAAGCACCATTGGTGGTTGTTACGTCAGTCAATAGAGTTAATACAGTGTTCTCAGTAAGTGATACCATTCAGAATTTTACTAACATGATTTTGATGGTATCACAATTGGCATAGAGAAAGTTTATAATACAGTGTTACAGCTTACCCAGAGTTGTTTAAAGCAATTTTACCATTTAAATTTAATATGACTTATTTTGTCTACCCTAAATTTTTCACAGGACCATTCCCTTTCCTTTACTGCTCACCCATGTGCTAAGTTTTGTTTCTAAGCAAAATGAAGTTAATTGGCCTTGTAAAATATCAGATACTGCCAGACCATTGTTACCCTATATTCTTGTGTATGTTATAAGAATTGGGATCAAAATGTTTTTACAGTTCCTTTTTTGTTTTTTGTTTTTATTCAATAAAAGAGATTGGTTAGCATCCCTGAGCTCTTGTCTGCTGTTAAGTTACTTTGCATGCGCTTCCAACCGGATCTGGTGACAATTGTGGATGACCTTCGACTAGATATTCTATTGCGCATGCTGAAATCACCACATTTCAGTGCTAAGATGAATTCTCTCAAAGAAGTAAGTTTTTCGTTTGTTTCTACAAGACTTAATGCACAGATACTAAGTTCTGCCAAGATGTATGCTTGTTAATATAAAAATTTTGGGAAATATGAATAATTTATTGTAATCATATAAAAAAGAGAATGATTCTGTATAAAATGTTGTATATAATTGTTAGTAAAGACATCTTCTGTGTTACTTTCAAAATTTACATCTGAAATATTTAAAATATTTACTGTTTTTGTGAAATTTCCTAGAATATAATCCCTTAGAATATACAGTTTGAGATTTACTTTTGCTCTAAGGGTACAGTTGATTTTGTTTTATTTCAGGTGTAAGTTTACTTAAACCAAATCTTCTAACTGGGGTTGGGACAAAAACTAAATGACTGCAGCAGTGTTGGTCAAAGCAAAATGATGGAAATAATTTTCTGTAGCTTTCTGAATTTGTTATCATACCCACAGAAACAGCACAGTTGGTTTTGGTGTGTGACACATGGAGCCAATGCAGTTCAGTTATAATTCAGTTATTTTTTCCTTCGGTTTTGTATTGTTAGGATTCTTGACTACCAGTGAAAGAAACTCATCTTGAACCATTTTAGACCAAAAGAGGAGTTCATTGAAAAGAGGCTGGGTTATTTTACATGAATGAAAGGTTTACTAGCCAGACAAGAGAGGATGGGCACATGTGGGCAACAGAACAACTAGAATTTGCAAGCTGACCACTGTCAGGACTCTGTCCAAGTCTCGTCCCTGCTTTTCTTAGTATGTTGGCCTTGCTGCCTCTCTACCTGCATTTGGCATTTTTCATATGGTAGAGATCAAGACAATGAATAGATCCGATGTTTCACATCCTGCAGTTCCCATCACCGGAGAGGGACTGACTCACTCTTTCTGCATATGAAGTGTCTTCCTGACACTTCTGTATACTTTCCACATATAAAATTTGGAGGGAGTGCCTGGTTGAGGTTTGGGTTAGATGTTCATCCCTGAGCCAATTAGCAGTGGTCCAGGGAATGACAGCTGTAAGAATGACTCCATGTTCTTTTTTTTTTTTTTTGAGATGGAGTCTCGCTCTGTCACCCAGGCTGGAGTGCAGTGGCACAATCTTGGACCACTGCAACCTCCGCCTAATTCTCCTGCCTTAGCCTCCTGAGTAGCTGGGATTACAGGCGCCCACGACTACGCCCAGCTAATCTTTTGTATTTTTAGTAGAGACAGAGTTTCTCCATGTTGGCCAGGCTGGTCTCAAACTCCTGACCTAAAGTGATCCACCCACCTTGGCCTCCCAATGTGCTGGGATTACAGGCATGAGCCACCGTGCCTGGCCCTCCATGTTCTTTTTAAAGGGACATCACAAATGGTAGTCTGTTAACTTCTTATAACTGGCCTTTGATATATTTTGGCTAGTTATTGAAGCACATTGTAACATTGTAAAAATTATCTATCTCTATATATAAATATTTGATAATGTATATTAGACTCAGTCACAATATTCTTATCTTTTTAGGTAACCAAGCTAATAGAAGATAGCACTTTATCCAAATCTGTGAAGAATGCTATAGATACAGACAGATTATTAGATTGGCTAGTTGAAAACTCAGTTCTGTCGATTGCACTGGAAGGTAAGTTGCTTTCAAAAATAAAAATTACCTAACACATAATTTAAATAATATATCTTTGTATTTAAAAGTATACAAAATTGTTGCTTTGACTGTATTAGTCTTTAAATGATCTTATAGTAAGTTATTGTTTTGAATCAATAGAATTATATTTAGAGAGTCAGTGTTCACTATATCTGACTTTCTCTCTCATGTTTCTTCAATTAGGCAACATAGACCAAGCACAATACTGTGACCGTATAAAGGGAATTATTGAACTCTTGGGTAGTAAATTGTCGTTAGATGAACTCACTAAAATTTGGAAGATACAGGTAGGTTGATCAGAATTATTTTTGCCTTTGCCTAATGTTTTTGGACTACAGGAGAGCGAAAAGGGTGACGAGAGAGCAGGAAAACGGAAACTTTATCTTGCTTTAAACAGAGCAGCTGTACCTAACCCACTTTACAGTTTCAGGTTTTTATTAAGATTGTATGTGTAAATCCACTCACCACAAGAAGTTTCAAACTGCTGGTCTAGTCTGGTCTTCTAATTTTTTAAATTAAAAAATGAGAAGGTCATATAGCAGTTAGTGGCAGAGCTAGGAATAGGTGTGTGTCTGTTTATCAATCTAGTGTTCTTTTCATTATATTATTAATTTTCATTAATAATTTTTTTCCCATTTAGTCCCTATTAAATAAAGATGATTGATGAGTTTGTAGATCTCATCTTACTAGGACTGTCAAGAGGTGTGACAGAATCCAACATAGTCTTCAATTTTTTTTTCTTCACTTTGGTCATAGTCCATTTTACTGGTTTTCCTAACTTTCCTGGCATTGCTCCTTGAGTCCCCTTTACTAACTTATTCTCTTCTACTTTGACTTTATTTGTTTTTTTCAAGCCTTAGTTCTTAGCCTCTTTCTCACTGTATTGGCTTTCATAAGTCAATTGCAGGCATTCCTGTGGCTTTGACTACATTTGTATGCTGTTGACTCTATGAATTAAATCTCTAATTCAGATCTCTTCTTGGAGCTCCAATGCAGTATATCTAAATATGTAACACACATTCCCATGCATAGTGCATTGGCATCTTAAATTCATTATATCCAAACATGGTCATTCTCCAGTCTATTTCATTAATGGTATTATTCTTCATCTAGTTGGTAAGCCAGAGAAAAACCTGGAGCACTCTTTGACTGTATCAACTTAGTCACTGTATCAGTCAGAATCTAGTCAGGAAGTAGAAACTATGCTAGGTATATCAAGCAAAGGGAATTCATTACAGGGGATTGTTTACAAAAGTCTTCCTAAGTAAGGTAGAGGAGCAAAAAAAGAGAATGTTGGAGAAGCAAAAAGAAGGAAGGGGTATTAAGTTCAAGGAAATGAAGCTGCTCTTGGAGGTGCTTTTACTTTAAGTGCTGGAACTGTCAGAGAGGTGCTACTGCCACCAAGGTTTCCAGAGTCCCTTGCAGCCACAGCCAGCGTCTGCATCCACTCTGAACCTAAGCCAGACGTACTTCATCCTTCATCCTGCCACTCATCTCCCAGCGCTTCCTCTCATTGGCAGAACATAACAGGAAGTTGGCTGGCAGAGGAGTTTGGGAAATGTAGTTGGCAGGCTCCCAGCCCAGCATTACAGAGCAGACTATAAAAAGTCAGGTGCAGGAGTAAAAGAAAACAGTCCCGGGTCCCAAGATATTACTTCCCATGTCTTGACCTTGGTGGAATACACTCATATAATTTTGTTTTGTGAGTATAAATTTTGAATCCACATAAGGTTGAAGATTTAGGTTGAAGATTAGAGACCATGATTTATATATTGTATATTCCTACTACATTCAATGAATGACTCTATGTGCATAGTATATATTGAGAAAATTCTTAAGGAATTGAATCTAAAAATGTCCTCTTTGATTTCACATCTCACATGATGAACAGTGAGGCATGACAGTGACATAATTGAGGTTATAAAGTGAATTTAAACCTTAAGGTTGACAATAGGGTCTATAGCTCTGCAGCAAAGACTTACTGCCAATAGGATAAATAAACATTAATTGAAATCACAAAGTATCTATGAGTAAAATAAACAATGAGGCAGGTAATACGCTCAATTGGAACCTTCAGGATCATTGATAAAATGTCAAAAGTGGGTACATTTGTTTTATAATTCAATCTGTTTAAATCTTTCAGCAGTTGAAAATATTTTGTTCTCTTCTTGAAGTGAAATATGTCACACTGAGAACTTGATTCTCATGGGTTTTTTTTTTTCATTGTCGGTTTAAAGAATTAATGTTTCTAGGAATTTAAATAAGGCCAGCTGATAACGATTAATAATGGTTGCTTCATATAGTCTTGCCAATATTATGCAAGTGGATGCTGATTACACTAGAGTCAATTTGTCTTTGTTATATTTTTGCTTGTGCTTCTGTAAGTTGCCAGGGGGAACACTTAGGTTGTTCCGAGTTCTAAGACTTAACTTTTTTCCAATGTTTCCTTTTCCAGTCAGGACAATCATCTACTGTGATTGAGAACATTCATACTATTATTGCTGCAGCGGCTGTGAAATTTAATTCAGATCAGCTTAATCATTTGTTTGTTCTCATTCAGAAGGTACGTGTTCAGTCAGACTTGCTTACTTTTAAATTTTCGTAAAATAAGCTCTTTTGAGGTCCTGAATACCCCTCCTCCCCTCCAGTTAGCAGTATTTAAATGTACTTTTCTTACGTTATTTATGTTTTTAGCTCAAGTTTAAAATTTTTGCATATTTTGCCAGTTTGATCGTGAAGCAATTCCTGTGTCTTTTCCGTTCTACAGAGCTGGGAGACTGAGAGTGATAGAGTAAGACAGAAGCTTTTGAGCCTGATTGGACGAATAGGCCGGGAAGCTCGCTTTGAGACCACTTCTGGAAAGGCAGGAGAATCAAATGGATTTTTCTAGCTACAAATGCTCAAAGCAGCTATTTGCATATTGGCTGGCTGATCATATGTAATATTATTGTAGGTTTTAGACGTACTCTGGGAACTGGCTCACCTTCCAACCCTGCCCAGTAGCCTTATTCAGCAGGCCTTGGAGGAGCACCTGACAATCCTTAGTGATGCATATGCAGTGAAAGAAGCGATCAAGAGGAGCTACATCATCAAGTGCATAGAAGATATTAAGAGGGTTGGTTTCAGCTTTTATCTGATTTTGTTGTTAGAGCAACAGTATTCCCTGAGTAATTAGAGCCAAATAATTTTCCTCCCCTATTATGTAAATTAAACTAAATGCCGTATCTGGAAGCTCTTACCTTAAAGTCCAAGATCGGGAAATTATAGGTATTGCTTTTACCAAGTCACTTATATTTCTCTTAAAATGAATTTTCAGCCTGGAGAATGGTCAGGTTTGGAAAAAAACAAGAAGGATGGATTCAAGGTAAGAATTTGCAGATGGAACCAACTAAAAGGTATACTAGTTTAATAATTTCCTTTAATAAATTACATCACAATTTTAAACTAATAGTATGTTTTAGTGTTTCTTAATGTTCATATTAAACTTGATGTCTAAAAATTTGTTTATGACCTATGCTTTATTATTTAAAGCTTGGGAGGTACTCTTAATGGGAAAAAAAATCTAGGGTCACGTTCAAAGAGTAATTTTATTATATAATTTTCATAAAATTAGAAGATTTTCAACTTAGTTTTTCTTTTTAAAATTAAATCTAAAGTATGCACAGTTTTAATAAGTACAGTGGACTCCAAATAAATATTGTGCTTGTTTTTCTCCCATAAAGGAGAAATGGAGGAGCATTCATAGTATGAGAGAGAGAAAGGAAGGAGGTTCAGTCATCGATTGCACATAGTAGTGTTTCAGGTTCTTCATTTAGACATGTTCCTAAAGTAATTCTATAGGCAGTCATTCAGTGAGTATCTGTTGCTGGGGCTTCGTTTTAGAAGGTAGGGTTGGATACGGACTTGTATAAGAGGGACTGGGACTGTAGGTTACTGTGAACTTCTGGACTGTCCTTGGAGGTGGTGGTTAGCAGATTGAGCGGTAATGATTGCAGCTCTCCTGCTGTTCCAGTCCTTAAGCCTCAAGCCTCTCCTCTGAGAGGGCTGATCACAGCAGCCAGCTCAGTGGACTGTGCTTCTGTTGTTGCAGCAGCCCTAATTGGAGCAGCGTTGTCCTCTCACCTAGACCCTCAGGGTGCCCAGACCAAACTTAAAGCCTAGCACTGGAAAGGCTTCCACTTTCTGATTTTCATTTTATTATTAACATAAGAAAAGTTTTGGTAGAATAACTAGTGGCTTAATAATTTCATTAGTAAAACATATTCCTTGGCTTTTGTTAAGTATTTCTTTAAAGGATCTTGGATACTGCCAACTAATTTTCATTGGTATATTAAGAGACTCTTAGCTCAGTGGGCTTTTATTTCTTATGTTGTGTTTGATCACAAAGTTTAGTTGGGGGCATTGAAGAACTTTGTGTTTTATATTTCTGACACTGAAATGTGACCAGGTGAATTTTCTACATGTAACCCAGCTTTAGAAATTTTAAAAGGTATTTGCAAACTGGAGCTGGTAATTCTCAGGTTATGAGGAATTTTTCTTTTAACTCAACAACATTGCTTTCTTTTCACTCAGATACAATTTGAATTTTTCCAGTTTCCTTAGCTCAGTGATTCAAATAACTTAGCAACCTCTCCTTATGATTAAAATTCATCCAGAGTTACTGAAGATGTTTAGAACCTTCAATAGTAAGAGGAAAAGGGTATCCATAGAAAAATGGTCTTGTCTTCTCAGCAACAGACACGTTTCCTTTACATATAAAAGGTCAAAGCTAAATGGATTTTTCCCTCCCTCCAGGGAAGTGGCGTTTGAAACCAGAATATCCCTCCTGACCATTATTCCTTCCTTGTTACAGCTAAGCATTACTTAGCTTTTCTAGTCAGTTGCATCATTGCATCTTTATTGCTTCTCTTTGCAGTCATTTCATTTATGTCTGTTGTTTTATAACAAAACTCAAAAAGTAAAAGGAGAATTTTTGGAGTTATTTTGTGAGACTCGAAAGGAATATTCTTTCTTTTTTATTTCCCCACTGCTCCCAGTAAAGAAATACTGGTGTACCATTATTTCATTCTAAACAATAATATCTTGCCTTTTATATAGCACTTTTCAGTTTACTAAGTGCTTTCATGGACTTTTACAAAGTACACATTGCTGAAGGGGGGCAGTGGGAAGATCAAAGCCCCCTGGATATGGCTCCAGGCAGGGGGGTGAATTATTTACTTCCACTAAAGGTGTTTTTCTATGCTATGCCCTTTCCTGCCAGGCAGCAAGGTGGGCTGACTGGGGATTATGTCTCCCTGCCAGGCTACACAGAAACTAAGCAAAGGGTAAGACAAGATCACCCACTTCTTACTCCCCTCCCACCCTCAGCTACCTCTATTCCCCCAACTGATTCCCCTTCCCTCTGCTTTTGATACTCTTAAAATTCCCAAGTTCCACTGTTGTGTTCAGAAATTCTGACCTTGATTTCCTAACTTTATTTCTGTAGATTCTGCAGGGTACCCTCGGCTCCCTTGGTCCTCTTTCCTTTGCTGCTTCTATACCTTCCACTGTCTACCCCAATCCTTCCCTCTTATGTCACTTCTTTTTTTCTTCAATTAAAAAGTTTAAATGTACTCATCCAAAAAAAAATTACTAAACCAAAAAAAACCCTCATTTTTCCTCAGTTAGTTGTACTGCATATTCCTTAAGTTGTTTATCTTCAGGCCACCTACCATAGTGCCTGACAGGCTTTTAGCAAATGTTGGTTTCCTTCCTCTTACTTCCTCCCCTTCACCCTATGAGGACACCAAAAGCCTTACATAGCCATAGCTGAGTTGCCTCTACTTACCGAAACACGTAACAGAAAGTAAAAGTAGCAAGATGTCCTCAGTACAGATACGTTCACATGATGTGGTTAGTACAGGAGGAAATAACTTTTAGAAATTGTCCTCCCAAGCAAAAATTTTTGCTGTGGTCCTAGATAGAAGGATAGGTCTGGAAAAACAAGACAGATGAGGAAGTGGGGATGTTCAACTTTGAGAAGAGAGAACTCAAGAAAATGTGAAAGCTTTTTTTAAATACTTAGAGCATTGTTATAGAGAAGTTTCATTCAACTTACTTTTTATGTCTCCTAAGAAGTTATGCAGAAGCATGTTTCAGTATCAATGAACTTTTATGTGAGAACAGTCTGAAAACAGAATACAGTCCCTTCTGAGGTAGTGAGTTCCTCATCAGTGGAAATACTAAGTCAGTCATTGTATAAAAAATGAATAAAGAGAATTTAGGCATAGGTTTGCAGGCTAAACCAACTGACCTCTAAGGCTTCATCTAATGTTGAGTCCAATTTAGACATCCCATCAGCTCCTACTTATGAAATCTCCACTCTGTGACATTATCAGATATCTTCAATGTAATTGGAGAAGAGTAATTTAAATTTTTCTTATAACTTGTCACCATGTCATAGATAAGATGAAATAAACAACATCTTTCCTGTTTGCTAAACTTTAAGAAGGCTATATCAGAAATAATTCTTAAATTTTAGTTTTATAGACTTTTTCTTTGAATTTTATTGTATAACAAGTTACCTTCAAAGGATAATTTTCAATATTAAATAAAAATATTGTTCCCATAATTGACTTAACTGGCCATCATGATACTTTTTAATATATTTGCTTCTTGCTGAAGAGTTCATATTTATGTCCCAATTTTGTAATCCTTTTGGGAAGGTATCTGTTTGGATATAAACCTTACAGTTTTTATTACTGTCATTTTGCAACTTTTATAGTGTAGCCAGAAGTAGTCTAGCTAGTCTCACAAGTAGTTGACCTTTAATATATACCTTATTTCTGTGATTCTAAGATGCCAGTGATTGCACCCTGCAGCTCAGATTTAATAAACTTGCAAAGAAGAAAAAAAGAAACTGTCCGTTTTGCAGTTATGGACCATTGGTTTAGATTCTTAATGAAAGGTTGAGCCTAAGCCTTTTTTTGAACAATTATGAACAACTTCATGGGAGCACACTGCTTTGCATTGTATATAGTAATGCTTTGGACCTCTCTGAAATCTTTATGATTAGCTGTATAATTTTGAGGCATGTTGATGAATATGGAGTTTTGTGTGCTTGTTCTCTTTTGTAAAACTCAACTTGCTTTTTTTCATAATTGAGTTATATACACTACAAGTTAAACACCTTCTCTTGAAATAAGGTGCAGCTTAGGACAGAGAGACATTTAGTGCTGAGTGGTACAGCCCTTCACAGGGTATGAGTCTGTCATGCCAACTTCTGGCTTTGGAAAATGCTTTAGTGTGAGACCACTGACTGTTTTATTTTAATTGTGTTGATGGACACAACTGGTTAGTTAGTGTTGCATTATAGTGTAATCTTTTTGATAACATTTAAGTAACAAATTAGTGATCCAAATTTAAGTGAGAAAGCCATTCTTGTTTGGTACTACCTATACCAGGTAACAACTAAAATGATAGGTAGAAGAACAAATATCTTTTGTGTACAGCTAAGTTTGCACATATTCAGGTAAGCACAGCTATATAAAAACTTACTCCTGTGCCTAGTGGCTGGTGAGTTTCTTGTGACATAATTGTCTAAAGTGTCACTTTCAGATATGTTAAAATATATGAAATCTTTTTAAAATATATGAATCTAGGAAATACAGTATTTGCTGATTGAGGATTGGCTGATCCCTATGAGGCAAGGAAAAAAGTATTGTGTGACAATAACTTGCTCACATTTACATATTCAATAGTGAGATGTTTCTCTACAAAGACAACAAAAGTGTATTTCCCCTTCACAAGGGTCTTCATCTTACACTAAGGCTCAATAGAACAAGGAGGCTTTAAAACAAAAAATTCAGCCTCTGAGGAATGCTGAGGAGAGTTAAGTTTTTACTCAGCTTTTTGGTTAGAGATTTAATAGTCATGTTTAAACTGAAATTCTTACCAAATTTTGAAATTTCATAGTTTGAAAGATGCTATTTATTAAAAAGTAGTTCTCTTTATAAAGAGTATTACACAAACAGTAGACTTTTTAGATCTGTACTATGACGATCTGGATTGTCATATACCAGTTTCAGAAATAATATATTTGAAAGTGTTTTGAAAAATGTACAGTGTAAGTGTAAAATGTCTGTAATAATTAATAAAAATAGAATTACCTCTTATGAAAGTGTTTTAACTAGGAAATACAGATTATGAATATTTTCTTTAATATTTAGACCACTACCAGTGTCTTGATCATATCATTGGTATCCTAGTCATATAATCATAGAAAGCAATATTCTTACTCCATTTTACTTACCATGCAGTTCAGTATTATCCAAGTTAAGCTTTGGCCATCAATTTATTTTGTGTCAACATGACTTAGCAGCCTGTGCTACTTAATCTATCCTCTGAAGTTGCTAATTCCTTGTTGTCTGTTTTTTGCTGATGTACCCCTGTACATTTACTGTCACTTCATATCCACTCCTGTTTGCAGTTCTTGGCTTTAGGAAATTGCATGCAGAATAAGAAGTTGAAGACTGAATTATGAGTGCATGGAGATAAGCTCTAAATGGTCAATATAAAGAGTAAAATAATAAAATGTGTAACAATAAACCTGATTGACTTGAAATTTTTTATAGCTAATAAATGAATCTGCTGTTTATTTCTAAATTTAATTAATGTAACTTCTTTTTAACTCTAGTCATCTCAGCTTAATAATCCCCAGTTTGTATGGGTGGTACCAGCTTTGCGTCAGCTCCATGAAATTACTCGCTCATTCATAAAACAAACCTATCAAAAGCAAGACAAGGTAAGGGTATAGCTATTTTTTATTATTATAGTTACTTGCATAACTTTTACAATAACAAAACATGGCTAAAATTGCTGAGTTTATAGTCACTATCTTTATGTTTATTGATGTAATTCACTTATATCATCTAATAATCTTGAGTTTAAGCATCATTCTGCTTTCATTTCTGCGGAGCTTTTTTTTTTTTTTTTAAATCTCCTTAACTCATTTTCTTTTTATTTGCTTAATTTTCAAATAGTTAAGCCAGTTTTTAAAAGTTAGAATGGCATTTTAAAAATTGATTTGAAAAGATTAAAAAGCTTGTTGCTAGTTTTGTATCACAAAAAGATTAGTTTGCTTAAAGTACTAGAGTTTCCTCAATGTATAGACTTGGGAAGGATGATCCAGAAAAGTATACAGGAAGAGAAATAGTTATTTTTATAGGCTTTTTAAAAAAATAAATAAAATGAATATTTTTAGATGGAAAACATTAGTAGTTTATTAATTTTCTAGTAAATGTACATACCAGATTGATTTTATTTACTTTTGTGTAGGAAATACGAATGAGGAAATTCTTATGTTTGCTTTGTCTCATCTAGGACTACATCTTTAAATAGCAGCTTGTATTAAACCAGCAAAATAACTGCAAATTCTCATTACCACTTTTCTTTTTGTTATTTTCGCCAAGAGCATTATTCAAGACTTGAAGAAGAATTTTGAAATAGTGAAATTGGTAACGGGAAGTTTGATCGCTTGTCATCGGCTTGCAGCTGCTGTGGCCGGGCCTGGAGGCTTAAGTGGCTCGACACTAGTGGATGGCCGGTACACTTACCGGGAGGTATCAGGCCTTGTGTTTTTGCTTCATGATTTGCAACATTAATTTGACCTTTTTATACTTATACTATAAAAAGAATTTTTGTTAGCTGTAACTATAAAGAGGTTGTATGAGGTATCTTTGTAGTGAGGGAACAGTTTTGTATCTTGGTGTTTGTGAGTTATCTTTCATATGATGAAGGAATAAACATCTTTTTTTGTCTTTGATCTGAAATAATAATTGCTAATTCAGTGGATAATGGGTTTTGTTTTTCAAATCAATTGATTAGTAATATTATTGTTTTTTAAAAAATTAGGAAAAAAATCTTAACTCACCAGTTGTGAGTTTGTAGTGTTTTACTTTGAGATTGCTGAAATTACATTTTATTGACATCCAAAATCAACTGAATTTCTAATAGACTTGAGATAGATAGCTTCTATTACATTGTACTATCAATTTGTAAACAGAATTCTAATATTTACTTTACCCTAAATTATATGAAAAAGGATTAAGTAAAACTGTTGTTAAAACTTAAAGTTTTGTTTTGTTTTAATGTTGCTTTTAGGAATGAATGCCTGGAGTTAACTAATTAGCATTATTTCTTTTTGCAGTATTTAGAGGCACATCTAAAATTTCTAGCGTTTTTCTTGCAAGAAGCTACTCTGTATCTGGGCTGGAATCGTGCCAAGGAGATCTGGGAGTGTCTTGTAACTGGCCAGGATGTTTGTGAATTAGATAGAGAGGTAAGAAGGTGGTATTGTGGATAAAGTAAGGCAGAAATATTTAAATATTTCACTTTTTCTGTGTGTCTCACATCTTCTAAACACTTTTCAGTTTATATAAGCATAAATAGTATGGGCCAAGAACTGTAAGTGCTGAAAAAATGTTTTATATAACATATATTCATGATAAAAATAAATGTATGAGTTCTTTGGTAATTTTGATACCATTCTGGATAAAATACCAAATTTAACCAAATGAGTATAAAGAATTCTAGATATATTTAAGTTTTTTCCCCTCCATATGAAACTAATTTTAAGTTGCCAACAGAAAACTTTGAGTTCCTATAATGATGTTGCACCCCAAAAACAGTAAAGAGGAATTAGTACCTGGCCACATTTTTTTGTAAACTATAATTAAACAGCCAAAGATAGATTAAATCAGGAACAGAACACCTGCCTTGACATTTTCTAGGAGTAAATTTCATTTTCCTCATCTTATTTGACAGAATAATATTAACTACTTCCTAGACTTGTCGAAAGGCTTCACTATTGTGATAGTGCCCAGCATAGTGCCTGTTGTAAGCAGGCAATAAATGTTGATGGAAAAACCCAAGTATAAAATCCAGTGAAAAGTATGAGTAGATATTTTTATTATCTAGAAGAAAGATTGCTAGTAACTGCTTCATTTAATTTCAGAATTCCAAGCATTTTAGCTTTGAGTGGTATTTTGACAATATAAACATTTGAAGTATTAAAATTTATCTTTACTTTTCCAGTTTGGAATATGTATGTGCCTGAAATGGATCTTAGTTATAGGGTAATATTCGTCTTATTCCACAGATGTGTTTTGAATGGTTTACAAAAGGACAGCATGATCTTGAGAGTGATGTTCAGCAGCAGCTCTTCAAGGAGAAAATTCTTAAATTGGAGTCATATGAAATCACTATGAATGGTAGGAAAAAAAATCATTTTTTTCAGTACTTTTAGGTAAGAAGTGTTATTCTTTCCTTTACTTTTAATCCTCCTTCTCAGAAGCAACTAAACAGTTAGGAATATCCTTCTAGAATTTTTGTTGTGTATCTAAAGACATATTTAGTACTCAAATTCCTTTCTACATGAATGGTATCTTATAATTAGTTTTTAAATCATATGGCCTGCTAGATCAAATTGCCAAATTGTCTTTTTAAAATTTCTTAGTACAAAAGGGTTCATTAAGGTAAAAATGTATCAAGGTATAGAAATCCTCCTTTCAGATGTTTCTTTTCATTGAATTTTTAAATTGAGATATAATTTACATACCATGAAACTCACTTTTTAAAGTGTACAAATGGTGGCTTTTAGTATATTCACAAAATTATGTAACCTTCACTCTGTTCCAATCCCAGAACATTTTCATTACCCCAAAAATAAACCTATACCCATTAACAGTCACTTTCCATTCATTTTATCCAGCCTCTAATCTATTTTCTGTCTTTATGGATTAGCCTAATCTGGACATTTGATATGAATGGAGTCATACACTGTGATCTGTCGTCTCTGGCTTCTTTCATTGTACTAAGGCATAATGTTTTCAGGGTTCGCCCAGGTTATAGCATGTATCAGTACTTCGTTCCTTTTTATGGCTTTATAATATTTCACTGTGTGGGTATACCATATTTTATTTATCCATTCTTGAACTAATGGACATTTTGATTGTTGCCACTTTTTGGGTGTTACAGTTAATACTGCTGTAAACATTCATGTACAAGTTTTTCAGTGGGTACGAGTTTGCATTTCTCTTGGATGTATATCTAGAAGTCAGATTGTTCTGACATATAATTAACCTTTCAGGAACTGTCTGTTTTGCAAAGTGCCACGCTATTTCGTAATCCCACCAGCAATATATGAGGGTTCCAATTTCTTCACATCCTCAACAATACTTGTTATTATCTGCCTTTTTTTATTTTAGACATCGTAATGGGTATAAAGTGGTATCAAAATTTAATGGGTGTTTTTTTGGTTTGTTTGTTTGAGATGGAGTCTTACTCTTGTTGCCCAGGCTGGAGTGCAGTGGCACCATCCTGGCTCACTGCAACCTCCACCTCCCAGGTTCATGTGATTCTCCTGCCTCAGCTTCCCGAGTAGCTGGGATTATAGGCGCATGCCACCATGCCTGGCTAATTTTTTATTTTTAGTAGAGACAGGGTTTCACCATGTTGGCCAGGCTGGTCTCAAACTCCAGACCTCAGGTGATCCGCCTGCTTCAGCCTCCCAAAGTGCTGAGATTACAGGCTTGAGCCACCGCACCCGGCCAAATCTAATGGTTTTAATGTGCACTTCTCTGGTGACTAATTATATTAAGCATCTATTTATATGTGCTTATTGGCCATTTGTTTATATTCTTTAGAGAAATCTTAAAATCTTTTGCCCATTTTAAAATTGGTTTGTCTTTTAATTCTTGAGTTGCAAGGCTTCTTTATATATTCTGGATACTAGCTCCTTATCAGATAGTTGATTTGCAAGTATTTTCTTCCACTATGTGAGTTGTCGTTTCACTTTCTTGTTAATGTCATTTGAAGCACTTAATTTTGATTATATCTGATTTACTAATATTTTCTTTTGTTGCTTCTGCTTTGGTACCATATCTAAGAAACCAATGCCAAGAGTCTTATGGTTTTAGTTCTTGATCCACTTTGAGTCTTTTCATTGATTATCTGTGTTACGTAGAGTACATGAATTTATTTGGCATTCTATAATTACAGGTTTTAACTTATTTAAAACTTTTTTTGAAAATGTGAATCTTTGTGATCATCGATTGAAAAGACAAGGAGCTCAGTTGGTAAGTACGTTATTCTCAAATCTAGATAGTTTGGATAATCTAGTATAACTTGATATTCAGCAAGAAAAAAAAGTGTTATAATTGAGAGATAACATGGATTTTTTTGGTAAAGAACAGCATCTCCTTGACTGCCAGCTTCTATGTTGATGACAGAGCTTCTCCTAGTGTAAGGGAGGCTCCTACCTGCACTACCATGCCTCACCAGCTACCTGGGAGGACACTACTCTCTCCTCACATCTCTCTGTTTCTGGCTGATCTAGGGACAGCCAGTGGCCTCCTGTGGCCGCATGAATGCAGAGCAGGGATAGTTCACCTAAGCTTCGAACTCCTCAGATCCAGCAATTCACATGTACCTAAAAAAGCAAGAACAGTCTTCGTCCTGGGATCACAATGGCAGGGATTTGGGGAGAAAAATTGAGGAATAGACAGTGAGGCAGGAAAACTAGGATGTACAGCTTATGTTTATATTTACACATGCTCCTTTAAAAAAAAAAAAAAGGCTTATTAACTCTTTTTCCAAGTCCTTTTTATTCAGGACATGGCTTCCTGGGTGGTTAGAATTTTTGCAAGATCTTACAAGCCCGGGGTCCTACTGTTTGCTACTGAGCTTTAGAAAGACCAGATTGAGCCCCAAGAATTAGTGACCACTTCTGGCTTGACTGTTTCCTTTTGAAGAAAAGCTCCTGAAGATGGTGCCCATCTCACTCCTGCTCTATTTCTGCTTCAGTAGCCTGTCGGGCTGTGTGTCCAGTTTGGGTCTAGGGATGTCTGAAGAGATATCTCTGTACCTATCCTGGTTCCCGTGGAATTTGCCCAGTGCTTCTGTGGTTGGTTGCTTTTTAAAGTTCCATATCAGTATAATATTATTTTCATATAGCTGAGGTTTTGCAGCCTTAATTCATATTGAACTGAAGAGGTGTGGACTCATGATGTAACAAAATAATTATCTGTGGTTTTGTAACTTTGTGATCTTGATATGCTTCATAATTTAATTTTTTTTCTTTTGAACAGTATGTAGAAAAGCTGGAATTGATAGGAATGGATTTCATTTGGAAAATAGCCATGGAATCACCTGATGAAGAAATTGCTAATGAAGCTATTCAGCTAATCATAAACTATAGTTACATTAATCTAAATCCTAGATTAAAGAAGGTAGGTATCTAAGGAAAGAAGTTATCCATATACAAAAAAGCAGAAAATTATATGTATATTTTAGTGATAAGCTGTGATCCTTGGCATGACCAAAAATTGGCTTCTTTATTTTGATATTTTGTCCTGAATAATGATTACAACTAAATGTCAAGGACTAATTGTAATTTCCATATACTCTTTCAGGATTCAGTATCTTTACATAAGAAATTCATTGCTGATTGCTACACAAGATTAGAAGTGAGTAGCAAATTTTATTTAACATCTCTTTGAGGTAAATGCTTTTTTTCTTTCATAATTTTATATTTTTAGATAATTTATAATGTTGATGTTTGTGGCTGGATCCTATTGAAGAATTTATCAACAGTACCATATTGTGGCATAGGGAACAGATGTTTGCCCAGTATATAAGTGGGGAAGCCTCTGTCTTCCCCACTCCATCCACCTTCCTCCCCTTTTGGAGTATAGGAACTATCTTCAGAAAATAGGTCACCTATACATTCCATATTTGTAATAGAATCTTTTTCTTTTTTTTCTTTTTCTGTTCAGGTATTTTATATAAGCACTGCTTCTTTTCTTGTTTTTCTTCATGTTTCACCTAGTTATACCATAAATGTTATTAAAGGCCACAGCAAGACAGTTAGTAGTAGGTGGTATTGGTTGTCTTTGTCCATTAGAAGCCTGCTGTGTAGTGCTAGCTCACATGTATCTCTTTTATTTCCAGCATGACGGTTAAAGCCTTAAACATTCATATTCAGTTGATATGCTTAAGTTTTACGTCTAAGCAAAAATGTTCCAAAAGCATAAAATGCTACTGCCTCCCAATTCCAATAAGTTAAGCTGTCTGGTGATAAATATGTGCTAGAATATGTACGGTATTTCCCTAATTGTGACTTCTATCCAAATATGTCATTATAAAAAAATATTCAAGTATTCGAATACCCCTTATGTGGTCCCATGTAAGTGTTAACATATGTAGGGCACTAGTTCTCAGCTGGGGCTTATTTTGCCTCTGGGGGTCATTTGGTAATATCTAGAGACATTTTTGGTTGTCCAACTAGAAGCGTCCTACTGGTCCCTAAGTAGGTAGAGGCCAGGGATCCTGTTAAACATCCTACAGTGAATGCCCAGGACAGCCCTCTGCAACAGCAAATTATCCTGTCCAGAATGTCACTAGAGTCCAGGTTGAGAAACCCTGATAGAGAATGACTGTTTGGTATTTTTTAGGCAGCCAGTTCAGCACTTGGTGGCCCCACTCTAACACATGCTGTGACCAGAGCAACAAAAATGCTTACAGCAACTGCCATGCCAACTGTAGCAACCTCAGTTCAGTCTCCTTATAGGTAAGTGATCAGAAGTGAAAAATACACAACACACATATGTCAGTTTTTTAAAATGATTGGTGTTTTTTATGTAGGTTTCTCAGTTATTGATTTCCTCATTTTATATCATAATTTTTGCAAGCTGTCATAATCCTGAGAATTACGTGTTCCCCATCATACATCCCTGAATCTGTGTCTCTTTGGAAGTTCTGTGTGTAGGTCATCACCAGGACCACCCAAGTACTGCCCTGTCCCTATCCTTCTACCTGGTGGACAGGTCTTCTTGTTTTAGTTTTTATTTGATTCATTTTACTTTTATTCTATGTAGTATGAATAACTTACTGTTTAGAATGGAATACACATACATTGTATGAACACTACTTTTTTTCAAGTTAAAAATATTTACTTAGATATAGCTTTTCTCCTTGAATAGTCAAACTCAGGGCATTAATAGGGTAAGCAGAATGAAGTAGAAGATGATTAATTAAAAGTATGCATTATACTTGCATATGATTAGTGACTATAATCATAGTCACTAAAATATTATTCAAATAATAAAAGTATTTTTCAAAATAATTTTTCGTGAGAACTTTGTCCCCAAATGTTTGTGTGAAAACTTTAAACTGACATTGTCTCTTAATCACATTGCTGTTTTTTGAGTTTTCAGATATTGATGAAATCTTGAGTTTAGTGTCTGCTGTAGTTCTCTGATACCAGATTTCACTAAACTCAGATTTCATGAATAGGAGATATAGGAGAAACCATGCATAATTTGGAACATTAGATGGAAGTAACTAAAATACTTTTGTGGGTTTTTTATGAGCCTCTGCTGGTAAGCAACACCACGTCATTGTTTCCCAGAAAACTGGCGAGTGCTCTGAGAAGGGCTTGCTCTCCCTACCTCACTCTGCTGCTGCCCTCTAGTGATGGGTGCTCATAGAGTCTTTCTCTACTCTAGAATGGCTATTATTCACAACGGGATATTCCTTTGCTTGTTAAAGCCTTCCTTTAAAAAGGGGAATCAAAGCAATGAGTCCTTTCTTCCATTCTTCTTTTTTAAAATGAGTTGAGTATTGTGTCACTGTACTTTGTTAATATGAAGGAAGCCAATAAACTCAGCTTTCTCAGACTTCTTTTTTAAATGGCAGAAGTAATGATAGATTCAACTCATGATAAGAACACTAACATGACTTTCACATTCCCACATTCTTGGAAGTATTTCTCAAATAGACTTTCATTTAAAATGTGTATTAAGAATTCCCAATTATGTGTTTGTAAGATGTAGCCATCTCTATGACTCAGTTCCTTAATGGTTCATTTATCTGATAAATTCGAATGTAAGTATATTTATGTGCTATTGGGTTGGGATGTCCAAACTCCTACTTCTTTAAATGAGTATGCTTTTTGTTTTTTTCTCTTTACTAAGTGCTTTTTATTCGGAATCATTTCATATTTGGTGGACTACAGAGAAAAACCACATAATAATTTTAAAATATTATAAACTCTAAATAGGGTTAATAAGAATATATAGTTTCAAAGTCGAATTGGAACCAGAACATTGTAGTTTATCTCATTTCACTAGTTTGGAAAGAACTTTTCAGTAGCCATAATTGTTCCAACTTGGGGTGGGGGGGGTTTCTGTCATCTGTACAGTATTTCATAATACTGTCTGTGATTTAATTCATTATTGAGGCATAATTAAAAAATAGTTCACTCACTTATTATGGACTTAGATATTTTCTAAAAATTTTTCGTCTGAATTTCAAGTTCTAGTTCTTGCCCATAGACTGGAATAATTTAGAACTCTGTAAAGTATATTTAATAGAACTGCTAAAATGTGTTTAACCAGCTGTTTTTAGAGTGAAATTTTTGGTACTGCTAATCAGCATACCAGACCAATTGTTAAAAAATGGTAGTACCTCTTTTCAGTTTTAGAAATATACCTCTTTGAAATATCTAGACTCTCTGGAATAGAAAATGTTTAAATTAAGGGGACTTGGATTTTCATTTCTTAATGTTAATACATGTAATGTTCTTTTTAATAAAGTATGGGGCTATGACTATATAAGCTGATGAATATTGCAGTCTGATTATTTCAAATGATAAGTAAGATTCCATAAGTCTTCAACCAAAAGAGACCTCAGATCTCATTTTCAGATAGCAACTTTTGTTTGTGTCGTACTTACTGATTTGCATTTGTCTTCTAATTCTCAGGCAGTTCAGAACTTTGTCAGATTTCATGTGTTCACAGAATTGTATGTCATATTTTAGTTATAAGATAAATGAAAGTCAGACTCACGGATTTCATTCTTGATAAATTAATGGACAGATAGGCCTAGAAACCCAGGTCCTCCATTTATGGAATAACTGTTTAAAGAAATGAAAAGAAGAAAGAAAAGGAAAGGAAACATGGGGAGGTACAGGCTTCTCCCTTATTCCATCTGTATGCTACAGCTGTGAGCTTGTAGAACCACCTCCCCATTGGGTAAAGGGGAAGTTTAATCTTTGCAAATTTCAGTCTTTGACCAGTGAGTGCTAACTGTTATTGTGGTTTTGGTGAAACAGACTAGAATTGAGCTCAGATCAGTAACTCACTTCAAATACATTTTAATACTTTTTTTTTTTTATCTATAGATCCACTAAACTTGTAATAATTGAGAGATTGCTGCTTCTGGCAGAGCGCTATGTGATCACTATAGAGGTAAGCCACTTCCTTTTTTTAAGATGTGTGTTGCTTAGGCTGGACTCAAGCGATCTTCCCACCTCAGCCTTTCTAGTAGCTGGGAGTTTAGCACACACCACCACACCCAGTTAGCCTCTCTTTTCTTAAAAAAGCATCTTCATTCATCATATATACATAGGTATGTATTTTTGATGTGTTTATCAGTGGTGCTGTCCATCTGACTTGACTTATTCGTTTTTTAAGGATTTTTACTCTGTTCCACGAACTATTCTACCTCATGGTGCCTCATTTCATGGACATCTTTTAACTCTTAATGTTACCTATGAGTCTACCAAAGATACCTTCACTGTCGAGGTAGGTTTACATTAAGAACTATAGCCATTTTCATGTTGTCTTATTATTTTCATAAAGCAGTCTTGATTGAGTTAGCTGCATGAATAATCATTCTAAAGGTAGTTTGGTAAACAAATGTAGAATAAAGACCTGAAATGAAACTGTGGGGTACAAGCAGATATATAAATAAATATTATATAGTGTCAAGCGGTGGTAAGTATTGTAAAGAACAAATAAGAGTAAAGCAGGATACATTGGTGAGGAGGGTGATAAGAAGGGAATGCACAAAATATTTTAGGTAAAGGTGGACAGGGAAGGTCTCTCTGAGGTGGTGACATTTGAGCACAAACTTGAGTAAAGTGACAGGGTAAATGACGTTTGCTTGGGAGAACATTCCAGGCAAATGGAAGAACAGGTACAAAGGCAAGCAAGGTGGCTGGTGTGAGGGGAGCACAGTGAGAAAGGGAAAGAGTGGACAACGCTGCAGTGGAAGAAGGGCTTGAGGTCTCATTCCACGCTTGATGGGGAGGAGGTGGAGTGTAGAATGGAACATAATTATAGCAGAAGGGAAGCCTCACCAGGGCAGGGGTTCTTGTCTTTATGTTCTCTGCTGTGTTCCCAGCTTCTAGAACAGTGCCCAGTACCTAGTAGATGTTCACTCACAGTTGTTTAAATGAATAAATAAATGAATTCTCTCACAACGTGTTTGATTTTATTTTACAGGCTCACAGTAATGAAACCATAGGGAGTGTCCGGTGGAAAATAGCCAAGCAGTTGTGCTCTCCTGTGGATAATATACAGATATTTACAAATGATAGCCTGGTAGGTTTAAATAAGCAGTTTTGATGAATAATAAATGATATAAATATTTAGCCTGATATGAATAATTTCCTCTTCCTTTTCCTCTCAATAATTAAGAAACCACTTTTTGCAGCTGACAGTGAATAAAGATCAAAAGCTACTCCACCAACTGGGCTTTTCTGATGAACAAATCCTTACAGTGAAGACTTCTGGCAGTGGGACCCCATCTGGGAGTTCAGCAGATTCTTCAACCAGCTCCAGCAGCAGCAGCAGTGGGGTTTTTAGTTCTTCATATGCCATGGAGCAGGTACTGGGTGATCAATTTCCATTTAAAAACAAGAACTTAACAGTCACTGTCTTTTTGTTCTGACTCTTCCAAACTGTATAACAAATGCTGGGATTCATTAGTGTTCAAGCTTGTTGTGTTATTTCTTCCATCTTAAAAAAACTCTTCATCCCACTTACACCTTCAGTTACTGCCCCATTCTCCTTCCAAAATCAGCAAAGCTCCTTGAAAGAGTTGTCTAAACTTGTTTCCAGCTTTTCTTTTGCCATCCCCTCTTGATCTCTGTTGATAAGAATTAGCCTCTTTTCAAGTTGGTCTGTCACCTCCACCTCTTAGTCCTCATCTTCTTGACATTTCAATGAAGCTGATACGTGTGATCGCTTCCCCCTTGGAACACTCTTCACTTGGCTTTCAGGATTTGGTGTGAATTTCCACTGTCTCTCTGCCTGTTTGGTTTTTTATTTGGTTGGTTTTTTGTTTTTTGGTCTCCTTTGCCAATTTCTCTTCATCTCCCTGATCTCTGTACTGAGAAGTTCCCTGGCCCAATCTTTGGACCTCTCCTCTGTCTACAATCATTCCCTTAAAAATCTCATCCAGTCTCCAGTCTCTGCATATTGTATGTACATTGCTAACTTCCACTTTTTAGTTTTAACCTGAAATAAATGGATCCATCCATTTAACATCTCTTAAGTGTCTACTAGGCACCCCAATCCTAATTTATCCCGAATTGAGCTCCTTATACCCTTTTCCCCACTACCTCACTCCCACCCCAAATCTCTTCTTCCCACAGCCTTGTTGTATCTCAAATGATGGCATCTCCAGTCTTCTAGTTGGCTCAGGCCAGAATCTTTGGGTTCCTTCTTTCACACCAGTGTCCATGAGCAAATTCTTGACTCCACCTTCAGAATCCATCGAGAATCCAGCTACTTTTTTCTGCATCCACAGCTTGCACACCAGTCTAGGCAATCACCATGCCTCACCTGGCATATTTTAGTAGTGCCCTAACTGCTCTCACAGTTTCTGCTCTTACACCAGTTCAGTCTCTTCTCTACAGGGCACCCAGTGGCCCAGGATCTTACTAAACATAAGTCAGATTGTACCACTCGGCCCGAGTGGCTCCTGTCTCACTCAGAATAAGAGCCAGTCTTTACTGGGACCTTCAGGGCCTTCCTAATGTGTCCCCCGGAGCCTCTCCAAGGTTGTCTCCTGTGAGCTTCTCTCACCACTCCAGCCTCACTGGCCTCCATGTTGGTCCTCAAATAGCATGGTCTGTGAATTTGCTCTTCCCTGTGCCTAAACTGTTCTTTCCTGATATGCAGGTGGCTCACTCTCACTTTCTTCAGCTTTTACTCATATTCTCAGTGAGCCTTCTCTGACTGTCTTGTCTAGATTTTCAGCCTCTTTCCTACCCCTGTATTTCTTTTTATTTCCCTTCCCTACTTTATTTTTTCTTTAGCATACTATTATATATTTTATTTATCTTGTTTATCTCTCTCTCCCAATAAAATGTAAGCTCCACGAGAGCAGATTTTCTTCTGTTTTGTTCACTGCTGCATCCTCGACACCTAAAACAGTGCCTAGAACATGATAGGTACTCAATCAATATTTCAATGACTTCATGAATTAGTTTATTTTGTACCTTCTCTGTGTTAGGACTCCAGGTGTACAAAGCTGCGTAAGACTGTTCTGCTTTTTAGGCTTTTATAGTCTAGAAAGCAAGCTAATGTAAAGTAAAGGTATTTAAAAGATATATAAGGTTTTTTTTTTCCCCTATGGTTATTATATATATTTCCCCCTATGGTTATTATATATATTTCTTTAATTCCAAATGTAAGACTTTATGTGACTGCATCTTTTTAATTTACAGAGCATAAACCTTACTAGAGAGATCAAAGAACTCTTCAAGTTTAGTGCAAATTGAGTAGTCTTTAGGATTTTAGAATATTTGCATATACATAATGAGATATCTTGAGGATGGGACCCAAATCCAAACACTAAATTCATTTATGTTTCATATACACAGCCTGAAGGTAATTTTATAAACATCTTAAATAATTTTGTGCATGAAACAAGATTTTGACTGAGATCGGTTACATGAGGTCAGGCATGGAATTTTCCACTTGTGGTGTCATGTTAGCACTCAGAAAGTTTCCGATTTTGGAGAATTTCACATTTCAGATTTTTGAATTAGGGATACTCAGCCTGTGTTGGTATTGTGGGGTTGTCAGAGTTAACTGTATTTGAAGACTGGGTGTGGTGGCTCATGCCTGTAATCCTAGTAGTTTGGGAGGCTGAGGCAGGAGGATTGTTGGAGGCCAGGAGTTCAAGACCAACCTGGCCAACATAGCGAGACCCCCATCTCAATTTTTTAAAAAATTATATTTCATATATAACAAGAATTTTAAAAAGAAACCCCACTCAGAATGATATTATAGCAGCTAAATAACAAAAACTGTACATAGTATCTTCAAGTTTAATAATTTTTAACTATCTCACATTTATCCTGAATTTATTAAAAATCTTCCCACTTGTAAATACGTTGTGTAATGACGCCCGATTTCTTATTCCTTATAACCAGAAAATAGTGCTTTAATCATATCTGAATCTCTTTTATGCAGTTATAACCATTTTGTCTTTTCTGATCTTTGGGAAAAAAACATGGTAACTTCTTTTTCTCTACTTAAATTACATGTATTTATTGTTGTGTGTGAATGTCAATACATAAACACACTACTTTTGTTTTCACATCACTCCCCCTGTTCTCTACTGGGGAGCAGTCATTAGCTCAGTGGTGCCTACTATCCATTATATTAATTACACATGCCCTCTGCTTTACCTCTCTTCTACTGTGCCTGCCTTTTGGCACCTTAGTCCCTTCACTAGCAGGTGGCCAGGAGAAGGGAGAGCGAGTAATACACGCTAGGAGGTAGTAATCCCTCGTCTAATATGTTACCATGTGGTGTTCTTCAGTACAGACGAGCACTGTGCTTCCCTCAAGCTTTACAGTGACCAGCCAGCCTTTCAGAACTAGTATTTTTATTGTTTGTAAGTTTGATTAGGAAAGGAGAACATTCTTTTGTAAATTTGAATTTCTATTTTGCTTTTTTCCATCAGGAGAAATCCCTCCCTGGTGTAGTGATGGCTCTCGTATGTAATGTATTTGACATGCTTTATCAGCTCGCCAATCTGGAAGAGCCAAGGTAAATATAAATATTTGTGAGGCTTGGCAGAGAGAAAGTTACTAACATTAGGGAGCCAAGTAACTTTTCACTTGAAATGCATTTTACTTTATATTCCATACTAATGGACTTTGTTGAATTAAACTATGGCTTATATGAAAAAATTTGTATTTGAAAAACTTCAGGATAACTCTACGAGTACGGAAGCTTCTGCTCTTGATACCCACTGATCCAGCCATTCAGGAAGCCCTTGATCAACTTGATTCTTTAGGAAGAAAGGTATGAGTATTTTTTAACTAGCATGGCAATTTTATATCACAATTCAGTGAGTGAAAATACAACCTGAAATCACATCAAGGTCATATGATACCATCTTTCCCATAATGTTTTTTCTTCTTTTGAAAAATACCTTCACCAGCCCAGTGCAGTGGCTCACGCCTGTAATTCCAACACTTTGGGAGGCCAAGGTGGGAGGATGGCTTGAGCCCCAGAGTTCAAGACCAGCCTGGGCAATGTAGGGTGACCCCATCTCTACAAATAAAAAAATTAGCTGGTGTGATGGCATGTACCTGTAGTCCCAGCTACTCAGGAGGCTGAGGTAGGAGGATAGCTTGAACCCAAGAGGTCGAAGCTGCAGTGAGCCAAGATTACACACTGCACTCTGGCCTGGGCAACAAAGCAAGACCCTGTCTCAAAAAAAAAAAAAAAAAAGAGAGAGAGAGAAATACCTTTGCTATAAATGGAAATCAGAACTTAATGTTGACTTTTAAAGTATCTATATAAAGTCAATAATGACATCAGGTTTCAGAACTGGAAGAGCCTTTAGTACCATCTACCTTTCCACCTCCTCATGTTATATATTAGGAAGCCAGAGCTCAGAGGGATGAAGTTACTTGTCCCAGATCAGACTCTAGTTGTGATTCAGTTGAGACGTTTTTCATTAGCCATGATGCCTCTTTGAATCTGATTGTTGCGTATGTCTGAGTTGCTAATATAAATGGATTATCATTTAATTTTTTTTTTTTTTTTTGAGACGGAGTCTCACTCTGTCGCCCAGGCTGGAGTGCAGTGGCGCGATCTCGGCTCACTGCAAGCTCCACCTCCCGGGTTCACGCCATTCTCCTGCCTCAGCCTCCCGAGTAGCTGGGACTACAGGCGCCCACTACCACGCCCGGCTAATTTTTTGTATTTTTAGTAGAGACGGGGTTTCACCATGTTAGCCAGGATGGTCTCGATCTCCTGACCTCGTGATCCGCCCGCCTCGGCCTCCCAAAGTGCTGGGATTACAGGCGTGAGCCACCGCACCCGGCCTATCATTTAATTTTTTCACAGTTGATATTTAAAGTTCATTTTTGTTAATTGTTAGAATGTTGTTCCTTAAGGGATTTATCTATATATTGAAATTGTGTCTTATCTATAATATTGTTTAATTATGTTCTCAGAATAAATTGATGTAGAAAAAGTTGTTAGAACTATATTTTCTATTTTATAATTTAGTGGTAGAAATTTAGATCAGCTCAGTCATGTCATTTATTGCTTATACACTAATTTAAAGGATAAAACTAATGTAATAAAATATATCACTAGTATTAGCTTAACAAATTTTTCAAGCCTACCACTTTAGCAATCTTATAATTTTATTACCAGTATTTAGAGATACAAATTTTAAACACAGAAACTAATTAAAATGACCTTCTCAGGTGTTGCTTAGAATACATGCTCAAAAGCATTCCCATAGTATTTGAATCTTATTGAACATTTAGAATTTGTATGATGAAGTTTGATGTTTTAATAGTTACGGAGTGATGTGGTTTTATGAAGTTAATTTTTAGAAAATAGCATTGGTGTGGCTTATATTAAAGAGGGAAAGAATACTAGGACGTGTACTAAGATCTGTTTCTCTTTAATTTGTCCTTTTAAGTAGTTTATGTCTTTCTCATTCTCTTAAACTTAGAAAACATTGCTGTCTGAATCAAGTTCTCAGTCCTCAAAATCTCCATCCCTGTCATCAAAGCAACAGCACCAGCCAAGTGCCAGTTCAATTTTAGAAAGTCTGTTTCGATCTTTTGCCCCGGGAATGTCTACCTTCAGAGTGCTCTACAACTTAGAAGTAAGAAACCTAATTTCTTTCCATTTCATTTTGACAGGTCTATTTGGATTTATCGATTCATGCTTTCAGATGTCAGAAATAAGTAAATAGGTTTCTGTTATGTGATGATTGGTTGAAAATTAGTTTTAAGAAATAGATTATAAATTGAAACGTTTTTGCCTTTGAATATGCAAAAGATATTTTTATTACTACCTTAGCCCATTTGGGCTGCTATAACAAATCACCATAGACTGGATGGCTTAAACTGCAAGCATTTATTTCTCATAGTTGGAGTGGCTAGGGAGTCCAAGATCAAGGCACCAGCAGATTTGGTGTCTGGTGTGGGCTGGCCTCCTGGTTTATAGATGGTACCGTCTCACTGTGACCTCACTTCCAAAATAGGAATTTTAGGGGAATACAAACACTCAGTTCATTGTAATTAGCCTCCCCAAAAGAAGCTTTAATACATTTAATTGTTTACTGTCTACAAGTCATGGTGGTAGTTAAGGGAACAGAGTTGAAAAAACAAGATACTCACTCCAAGATGTTATGAGTAAGACATATGGAAGCTGGATATACTGAGTCTGGATGGCAGAGTGTAAACAAAGTACTATGGGAAAGTGACCAACTGGAATCAGTTCTGCTCTTGGAGAGTAATAGGTCAGACCCTCATACCACTCTTGGTCTGAAGAAAATAAAGCCCTGAATGATTTTGCTTTGTCTTAGGAAGTTATATCCAGGCACTAAAGAATAGAATCCATATCAGTGCCTAAGCAATCTTAATTATTATATCATGTATCTTAAGTACACAAAAGTCAAAAATTTTAAGAGGGTACCTGCATTTTTTCCAAGTTTCATTTCATGTGACAATCTGATTGGGAGCATATAATTATAGTCCTTCATTTTCCCACTCCACTTGTTGCTTGTATGATGTGATAACTTTTCATACAAGCAATATCTTACTGCTTCAAGGTGTGATGACATTTCATATTTGCCTTAATCATTCCTGTGAAAAGACATGTTGGTCTAAAAAGAAAAAATATTTAGCAAATATTTTAAAAATTAAGCATGTCCTTATTTATATGGACATTTAAAAATATATGCAGTATTCAGCATGGAAACCACGTTTGAGGTTGAGTCATCCTTGTGTTTAAGAATTAACTTTATGAAATGTAGTAGCATTCAGTGTAGTATTAAGTTATAACAACAGCATGGAGTACCAAAGTGCTTTCTATTTAGATTATATTTTACATTTTCGTGCATACTGAGGAGGCTTATTCAAAATGAAAATACTAACTTAATGTTCACCCTGTTTAATAAACAGATGTCAAAAAATAAAATATATGCAGTATTCCAAAACAGAAAATTGCCTAGGAATTTTTAGCCCATTTAAGCCTAAAGAATATGCATCTTATGATTCCTGCCAGATCTGTCATTTGTTTTTGAATGATTATCTCCAAAAAGTTCAAGTGTAATTTTAAACACCTGTATTTAATAGAAAAACAGAATGTTCCAACAATGGGTCTAGCTTGTCATCAACTATCTAAATTCCATTATCTTAGAGCCATAGCACTGCAGTGGTAAAATACCTCTGGTATCATTTTAAGACTTCTGAGTAAGTGTGAATTCCTTTGATATTTTTTGTTTTGCTTTAGGTGCACAAAATAGTTGGAAACCTAACACTCCCAAAAGCTTTTATTTTGCTGTCAGCTAAAAGGTTAATTTCTTTGCAATTTGTTCATTAACTTTTGTTTACCTGCTAGGAAACTTTAAAGTGAATATTTCCTTGTCTTTGAGGAAACCTGTCAGTTCACTAAATTGTTGTCCATTAAGTATGAGGCAGCTGGGGTCAGAGTGTCCATGTAGACGAAGAGCTATATATATTTGAAGGGCTTAGAAGAGCACAGGTTCCTTTTCTCCCATGTAATGCTCATTATCCCAGGTTGGTGGGCCTGTTTCTCCAGAGCAACCTAGGAAGAAGGCATCTTTAACAAAATCCCACATTAAGTTCTAAACTCATAAAACTCATGGGTTCATAGAAGCAGATTTTTTAAGACTAGAAAATGATCTTGAACTACATCTAGTTTAAGACTGAGGCTATGTGAGTCTTTATTTTTAAATCATAACTAAATAAGCAGTTGTTTACTGAGTACTTGTTTTGTGCTGATGCTTATACTAAGCACCTTAAAGCTTGTGCTGTAGTATTTAATCCTTAATCGTCCTGTAAAGGCAATTACTATGTTCACTTAGTGATGAGAAAACTAGGACAAAAGGGAGCATTGTATGCCTAAGGTCTCTCAGCTAGGTAAAACTAGAATGTGAACTAGATTTGTAGTCTTGGCTATAGTATGGTTATTTATGTGAAATTCTGCCCAACCAAAGTATTCAGTTGAACTCCACTTTAGGTGTAGGCATTGCAGCGTCATAGAAGGGCATGAGTGTTAGAATGAGACACATCTGGATTTGAATTCTAACCACGTGACCTTGGGTGAGCAGTCACTTAACCTACTTAACCTTTCAGGTCTCAGTTCCCTCGCCTATAAAGTAAAATACATATGCCTGATACATTGTAGATGTTCAATAAATAGGAGTTAGAGTTATTATTGGGAAACTCATCTTGCATTTTTAATATATGGGCTGTTTTATAAAACTTTGGTGTATATCTTTCTAAAGAATATATCTAGCATATCACATGAAATTATCTGTTCTTATCTAAGCCTGAGGGTCTGAGACTTTCATGTTTGCCAGTTTCATGAAAAGAACACACCAGCTTTCTCTAGAACGGAAAGATTTTTCTTCCAAAGTAAATAGAATAGGGAAAATGTGATTATTTTATCGTGAAACATCAGCTTCTACTTATTTCTGGGGGAAAAACAGTGTGCAACATTTAAAGAGATTCTAACTCAAGTTGTCTGAATGTTTTATTTAGTAAAGGAGTAATTTCTGCTGAAAATGTGTGGATGAATAATTGTGCTTATCTGTTTCCTAGGTTCTAAGCTCCAAACTCATGCCAACAGCTGATGATGACATGGCCAGAAGCTGTGCCAAATCCTTCTGTGAAAACTTCCTCAAAGCTGGCGGTTTGAGGTTAGAGTTTCAATGTAATGTTACATGAGTTGCCGAAAATGAATATAGTTATTTTAGTTAATTTCCCCTGCAAAGTCTTGCTTATTCCTACAAGGTATCATATGACTCATTGTGAGAGTTATTATAAGAAGGAATGATGTTTCAGTCCTTTAAAATATTTTAAATCATTTTATAACTTCTGATTATTTGAAAAACGTATGGAAGCATGTCTCTTTCCCCTCTGGTAGTGGGGGAAATTTTCAAGAAGAGTAGAAGCAAGGAGGCTGTATCTGTTTCTTTTGTGTCTCATGTCAGTTTGAAATAAGGTGAATTTGATCGCTGTAAATCCATATTGTGCAAGGTATTAGTGCTGGGGATGCAAAGATAAATTAGATATTATCTCTGCCTTTGAGAGGCAGCTGATGGTTTAACAAAGAATAACAAACAGCTAGGTAACTATATTATAAGTATTAAAACAGGGCAGGCATGGTGGTTCATGCCTGTAATCCCAACACTTTCAGGGGCTGAGGCAGGAGGATTGCTTGAGCCCAAGAGTTTGAGATCGTACGGGGCGACATAGTGAGACCTCATGTCTACTAAAAATAAAAATAAAAAAATGGTTGAGTGTGATGACATGCACTTGTAGTCCTAACTACTTGGGACACTGAGGTGGGAGGATCACTTGAGCCCGGGAGGTGGAGGTTGCAGTGAGCAGTAATTGCACCAGTGCACTCCACCCTGGCAACGGAACAAGATCCTGTCTCAAAAAAAAAAAAAAAAGGTATTAAAGCAGAGGCATATATAAAAAGTACTTGTGAGGAGGAGGGGTGAGAAAGTAGTGGTTACATTGGTTGAATTTGCTTAGGGTCATAAGGTTAGGAAATTATTCACAGAAAATGACTGTTGAGCTAGGAATTGGGAAATTATTTACCTAGAAATCCTCTAGGTAAATAAGGAAGGAAAGGGCACTCCAAGCTGGAATGGAAGGAAGGGTGAGTGAGAGCATGAAGACGCATCGCCTATCTTGGGAACCTCAGTTGCCTGGTGTTCAAGCAAAGGATGAAGGAGAGAAACATGTCAAGAAGGGTCTCATTGGGGAATACGAGTGTTGTCTTGTAGTCCATGAAAAAACAGGCAGTTTCTAAGCCGAGAATTACCTGAAACAATTACTCTGGCAGCAGTGAAGAGGACGAAGGGAAGTGGGAGAGACTGGAGGAAGGGTAGACTGAGAGCTGACAGTATCCAGAGAAGAGATGAAGGGCAGTAACAGAATGACATTTATGACTAGGTAGAGGGTGGGGACATTTATAAAATGGCCCTGTGGTTTCTAGCTTGGTAGAGTGGGGAAATGGTGAGTCATTAGTCAGTATGAGAAATAAACACAGAGAGATGGAACGAACAAAGGAAAGCAAGAGAAATAAGTTTGTTTGTATACAAGGTCCTTCTGAGTCATGTGAAGTAGATGGTATGGATTGGATAGGGTGCTTGTTAGAAAAGTGGAGAATGGCATGAGAGATTTGGGAGCGTGTGAGTAAAACCATGAGGACGTAATCCAGCTGTCAGAGCTGAGTGGCAAGTGTAAGGCAGGAAGGTAGCGTCAGGGCATAGAGATCTCTCCTTTCAGATGAGTAAGAAAAAAGGGGTGATAGTAAATTGAAGACAGAAATAACTGAGGGTGGTCATCAGAGAAATGCAAATCAAAACCACAATGAGATACCATCTCACACCAGTTAGAATGGCAATCATTAAAAAGTCAGGAAACAACAGGTGCTGGAGAGGATGTGGAGAAATAGGAACACTTTTACACTGTTGGTGGGACTGTAAACTAGTTCAACCACTGTGGAAGTCAGTGTGGCGATTCCTCAGGGATCTAGAACTAGAAATACCATTTGACCCAGCCGTCCCTTTACTGGGTATATACCCAAAGGACTATAAATCATGCTGCTATAAAGACACATGCACACGTATGTTTATTGCGGCACTATTCACAATAGCAAAGACTTGGAACCAACCCAAATGTCCAACAATGATAGACTGGATTAAGAAAATGTGGCACATATACACCATGGAATACTATGCAGCCATAAAAAAGGATGAGTTCATGTCCTTTGTAGGGACATGGATGAAATTGGAAATCATCATTCTCAGTAAACTATCGCAAGGACAAAAAACCAAACACCGCATGTTCTCACCCATAGGTGGGAACTGAACAATGAGAACACATGGACACAGGAAGGGGAACATCACACTCTGGGGACTGTTGTGGGGTGGGGGGAGTGGGGAGGGATAGCATTAGGAGATATACCTAATGCTAAATGACGAGTTAATGGGTGCAGCACACCAGCATGGCACATATATACATATGTAACTAACCTGCACATTGTGCACATATACCCTAAAACTTAAAGTATAATAATTAAAAAAAAAAAACTGAGCGGAAAGTTGGCTTTTCTGTTTTGATTTTAGCTTGTGGAAGACTCTTCATAGGTTAACTAAAAGGGACCAATGAAGGAGAAAAGAATAAAGATAAAAGAAAAATGGGTAAATGATGGGGCCAACTTGTACTGCAGTTGGAAGCAGCTTTTCTCTAGAAAGAAGTAGGCATACCATTTCCTCTGGGTGAGGTAGGCATGGACACCAGCTCAAAGCATGAGCAGAGGATGGTTGAAGGAATTCCTGAGGGGAGGTCTGGCACAGAGTAGGGACCTTGAGGAGGTCGAGGGGATGGGAAACAGGGAAATGATGGCAAAAAGGATTCCCAAGTACCGTAGAAGGTCTGGCACACATGTGTAGCTTTATTCTGTGTTCCACACTGTAGACGTGTTTTTAGTACAAACTCCTTTCACATCACTCAGCCATTTACAGGGCTGTCAAAATAAAGACATTGAACATTTGGCTTATTTGTGTATGTCATTTAATTCATGTACCAGATATTGTTCTAAGCAATGAGAACAGAGCAGTGAGTAGATTAGACCAAAATCCACATCCTCATGAAGCTTACAGTCTAGAGGGGGAGACAATTAACATAAGTAAAAGTATGCGTCAGATGGTGAGGAGAGCTGTAGAGAAAAATAAAGAAGGAAGCAGGGATTCGGGGGCTATGATTTTCAGTAGGGTGATCAGGAAAAGCTTCACTGGGGTGACATCTAGCAAAGACCTGAAGGAGATAAGGGAGCGAGACCCAGGAGAAAGCTTTTCAGAGGAGCAGCCAGTGCACACCCATGCGTGGGGACCTGCCTGGTGCTGGCAGAGGCCACAGGAGGCCAGTGTGGTTGGGGCACAGTGAATGAGGCAGTGTTTCCCATTCTCAAATGAGACAGAGGTCTGGGACATGACATTGCAGAGATACCAGAGGTCAAGTTATGAAGGATCTTACAGGCTACTGTGAAGACTCTGCTGTTTTTCAGCATAGGAAATAGGAAACCATTGAAGGATTTTGTGCAGAGGAGTGCCATGATCTGAGTTAAATTTTCTAAGGATCACCCTGATGGGTCTTTTGAAAATAGGTTTGGAAGGTGGAGAGTCAAGAGCAGAAGCAGGGAGAATAGTTAGGAAGCTTATAGGTATCATAGGAAATTATTATGATAGATGTATGTAGGCTCTTTTTATGACAGAATCATGTAGAAACTAAGTAATTGATGATGACCGATTACATTACTTATGGAAAAATTAAAATGAAAAAGATAGAAGTCTTTAATATCCTGCCTTTTTTTCTTCTTTTTGAAGTTTGGTTGTAAATGTCATGCAGAGAGACTCCATCCCATCAGAAGTAGACTATGAAACAAGGCAGGGTGTTTATTCCATCTGTCTACAGCTTGCAAGGTATGTAAATATATTGCATTAGTCTTACCAGGCAATACTTGACTTTTTCTTCTCAAATCATGTTTTTAAATAGTATGAATGGACTCAGAATAAGTCTAGCTGTTTCTTTTTAAGATTTTTACTTGTCGGACAAACAATGCCCACGTTATTAGATGAAGACCTCACCAAAGATGGCATAGAAGCACTTTCTTCCCGCCCATTCCGAAATGTCAGCCGGCAGACAAGCAGACAGATGTCCTTATGTGGTACCCCAGAAAAGTCATCCTACCGACAGTTGTCCGTGTCTGATAGGTCTTCTATTAGGGTTGAGGAAATCATCCCTGCTGCTCGAGTTGCAATACAAGTAAGTGATTTGTGTATTCAAGACATTTTAGTACCTCTTATTCAGAATGTCCTGTTTAGGAAGAGGTGCTATGGGGATATAAAAATGATTAAGACATGAATATTGCCTTCAAGAAATTTATGGTGACTTAAAAAGAGATCACTAGGGTAGAAATAACTATAATTCCAGGTAGAAAGTATCAAGTGTTGTAAAACTACAAGACAAAGCATTCTGTGTGTCTTCAAAGGAGGCAGAATAATTTCCTTCACCTGTGGCTGTGATGGGTGATTTTATGTTATAGATGGCATTTGAGCTAGGCCTTGAAGAACAGATGAGGATTAGATATACAGAGATAAGTACTTAGAAAGTCGGAGAAAGGAGACTTGTTCAAGCAAAAGGGAGCACATGTGCAAACTAGAGACAATACCAGAGCTTATGGGAGGTCACGAGGTCATAGTATGTGGGAAAGGGGGAAAGTGAAAAAATTGGTAAAGCGTAATTTGAAGCCACAGCATGAAGATCAATCTGTTTTACAGATAAAAAAGAGAGATTGAAAGCCCTTGAGCAGGATGGCAGCTTGAGAAAGGCCATCTTTCTAGATGACCTTGGAGGGAAAGGAGGCGTATGAAACTGAGACCTGTAAGAAGGTTGTAGATGTCAGGGCATGTGTTCAAGTATTGCTCTTTCTCATAATACTTGTTCCATTCTTTAGACAATGGAAGTAAGTGATTTCACTTCTACTGTGGCTTGCTTCATGAGATTGTCATGGGCTGCGGCTGCAGGACGGCTTGATCTTGTTGGGAGTAGCCAGCCAATTAAAGAAAGTAATTCCCTGTGTCCTGCTGGAATTCGAAACAGACTCAGCAGTTCAGGTACTGATTAAAAAGAGACAGTAATGAGAACACTGGGTAAGAAATAACCATAAGAATTCTGTGTGTAGGTTTGCCAGAGTCACAAAAATGGGAGACCCTCTTCTCTTGCTTGTGAGCATGAGTAAAAATGCATCAAGCTCTGTATACACTTAGTATTTATGTATGTTCCTATATGTATGTCATATTTCACTTAAGAAGAAAAATATTTATAAACACATAGAGTAAGTGAAGAAACCAAATCAACAGTTTTTAGCTTAGCTGAGTATAAAAGTGTCATGAAACCAATCATTGTGGCAATAATACAAATTCATTTAGAATTCAGTCCTGGAAAACAGTTCTTTTCTTGGTTTGCCAGGTTATTTTTCATTAGGCCTCTTTAAAATATAGCTTTATTTCCCAGCTTTGTTTGGTCTTCCTGCTCAATCTCTATTTTAGAAATACCTCAATAATAAAGGAAGTTTTTAAAATTTTGACATATATACAGTAAAGTGGAGACAGTAAAGTGTATGAGATTTTTAGGATTTTTGTATGCATATGACCCATCTACATCAAGTTACAAGGTAGAAAACATTTCCGATATCCTCTGGAGGGCTCCCTCATGCCCACAAAATTGCGCTATTTTCACTTCTATCGCCTGAAATTAGTTTTGCCTTGTGAACACATTTTGATTGCCTGCAAATGTGTTTTAAAGAAAAAGTAGTGAGAGTGTTTCAAATACAGTATTAAATCTCTCTTGCTTCTTGGACCTAAGTGCTTTCTTGAAGTATTTAATGTCACATGAGGATTCTGGAACATATAGTAAAAAGATTAAAATATTGCATAGTTCCTGTAGGATCCACAGTAAATTTCTGCTTATCTGTTTTCAGGAAGCAATTGCAGCTCTGGAAGTGAAGGAGAACCAGTAGCCCTGCATGCAGGAATCTGTGTTCGACAACAGTCTGTATCCACCAAAGACTCTCTGATTGCGGGAGAGGCTTTGTCTCTTCTCGTTACGTGCCTACAGCTTCGGAGCCAGCAACTGGGTATGCTGGAGGCTTGTTTGTGATTAATCTCTTTCAGGGAAAGGCCAAGTTTCTGTTGGGAATTCTTTACATTTCTTCCTAGATAAGGTCCCATTGGTCAAAATGAAAAAGGCGGGAAGTTGGCATGTGGCATAGCTAAGAATAATGCTAAAATAGCTCATTCTGAAGAAATATTTATTGAGCACCTTCTGTATATGAGGTTCCGCAGTTGCTGTCACCAGAGCAGTATGTCTGCACGCCACGAGCTTGCTGTCTAGTTGAGGAATTCAAAGAGCCCAAATTTACTAGTTCATAAATTACAGAATTAGAATTGTATATCGATTCCTGATAATGACTCTAGTATTAAAAATTGTGTAACTTAAGATTTGCTCTTTCATCTTTATTGTTGGCTTTGGTGAACGGGGACCATTACTAATCATTCTCTAACATGAGAGCACCCCAGGGCTCAGGTCCTATCATCTCTTCTCTATCTCCATTCATTCCCTTGGTGATCTCGTGCAGTTTCACAGTTTTAAATTCCATCTATATGTTGACAACACCTAAATTTGGGTCTATGACCTGTACCACTGTCCTGATGTCTCCAGTTGGATATCAAATAGACATCCCAAACTTCTCATTTCCAGAACTGAGCTCCTCTAATCCTGCCCATATCATCCTAGAGTTTTCTCAACTTAAAAGCAGTTCTATTCTTCCGGTTGCTCTGGCCAAAAACCTTGGCTTCATCTTTGATATCTTTTTTTCACCCCCTACTTCTAATCTGTCAGCATATCCCCCTTCAAGCCCTCTCTAGATTCTACCCCTTAACATCCCTTTCACTGTTGGTCCCTCCGAGCTGCCATTGCTTCCTACTTGGACTATAGCAAGAGTGCCCTAACTCATCTTCCTGCTTCTGCCTTGCAGTTTATTCTCTACTCAGCAACCAGGGTGGACCTTCTAAATTTTAAGTCAGAGTACATCACTCCTCTTTCAAAGCCTTCCGGTGGCTTCTCAGTTCACCAAGTAAAAGCCAAATCTTTACAAGGGGGTGGACACTGTGTACCACTTGATACTCCTGTGCCTTTGCTTCTACTCTTCCCTTTACTCACTGTGCTTCGGCCACCCTGGGCTCCTTGCTGTTCCCCCAGCAGCCAGCATACATTCCTTCCCTTGCACTGGCTGTTCGTTCCCTCTTTCCAGTATGCTTACTGAAACATTCCCCAACCACCTTTAAAAAAATTACAATGCTCTTCTTGCCCCTGCACTGCCCAGACTCCTTACCTTATTTTTTTACTGTAACATTTATCATTTTATAACTTGCAAAATAATCTACTTATTTGTTGTGTTTATTGTCATTATCTCCTCCCCAACTAGATTGAAAGCTCCATGAGGACAGAGACTTTTATTCATTTTGTTCCCTGATGAATCTCCAGCCCCCAAACACTGTCTGATGTGTAGTAGATTCTCAGTAAATAAATATTCAGAAATGAAGTTTTAGCAACTCCACTTTTAAAAAGTGTACTAATCCTACTCTTAGCTGTTTGATTTCATTTAATTTTCCTAGAATTGTTTAACTTAGAGATATTTTCAAATCAAGATGAAAAAATGATAACTTCCCTCCAAGCTTTTATCTGTTATCATTTGTAAGTTTATTTTAGGGTATATTTTGTAGTTTGCAACTATTGATAGTTTATCAAGGCAAGACATTTATTGTGTAACTGGTATGTGCAAGGCATTGTGATAAAATATGGAGCACAAAAATAAGACATGGTTTCTTCTCTTAAACAACTTAGAATTTTATGGGGTAAATGGACAGGCATGAAAGCAATTGTAAAAGGTCCTGAATTATTGTATGTAAAAGAGAAGAGCTTATGCTTAAGTTGAGCTTAAGAAATTAATCAAAATTTGAAAATGCATTACCTAACTTGTTTCACACACCCACATCCCCCATTTCTTCTTATTAGCATCTTTCTATAACTTGCCCTGTGTTGCTGATTTCATCATTGATATTCTGCTCGGATCACCAAGTGCTGAGGTAAGGATTTTTCACATTACTTACAAAACTCCTTTGGTCCTGTTGTTTTGTGAGCTGTCTCAACTACCTGTGACATTGTCGGGAATACAGGAGTGGCACTGAGTGCTCTCAGGGAGTGTACGAAGGGGCTGCAGACCATGAAAGAAAAGTAACCATTTGGACTCTACTGCCTTTCCTTCTACTACCTCCTCCATATGCCACCAAAAGTTATGAGACTAATGTTAGTAAGTTATTTTTGTTTATAACAACGTTACAACCAGTGTCTGATATCCATAGCTCACAAGGGCAGCTGGCACTAAGCATCCACGTTGTTGGTCAGAATCAGGAAAGATCAACCTCAACCCATAAACTTTCATTAGATATTATAGTTCTGACATTCTTACGCGACCTTGAGGATTAACTTAAACTTTCTTTTTTCTTATTTTCATTTACATTAAGTTATAAACCTATTGAGTAGAGTAGAATAGTAGAATAATTTGGGAAATCAGTTCCCAAACCGCAGTGGGTTTTAATTAGCCATTAAAACCTTACCATTAAAATCTGAAACACTCATACCTTTCTAGTATCCTTCAATAACTTGAGTGACTAAATAGGCTGGACTTTGGAAGAAAATCACTTTTTAAGCAGTCTCAACATGTTGATTCATGTCTGTCCTTTGCTGCTGATCATGTAATTTCAGATTCGCCGGGTTGCCTGTGATCAGCTGTACACTCTTAGTCAGACAGACACATCAGCGCATCCAGATGTGCAGAAGCCAAATCAGTTTCTTCTAGGCGTAATCCTCACGGCTCAGCTGCCTCTCTGGTCTCCAACTAGTATTATGAGAGGAGTCAATCAGAGGTAGGTAATAAAAATGGAAAAGCTAACCTTATACAGAGAGAGGATAAATGATAATTTGTGTGCTGCTCCCCTGAAGTCCACAGTGCATTATTGAGATGACTAGAATTTCTTTCTTCTTCTGACATTTGGGTCCTGAAAGATGGCATTTGGATAGGAGAGTTAGAAGAAACACTACCAGGCCTTTTTCTCCATGTCCCCAGTTCTCACTTCACCCCATGTGATTCATCTACCCCAGAGAGAAAAAGGAGCTCACCTGATTGGTGAGAGCCTGGAATTATTGGAGCCCGGTCACTGTGTAAAGGTTATACTGATCCTCTCCCCTTGTGCCTCACTTTTTCAGTGCAGATATCTTGCAGCTCCGTGTCTAGAGGTAGCCAAGGTATCCTCCTAGCTTGCCTTCTTGGTTTTATACATGCTTCAGTATGTAAGAGAGCTTGTAGTCCAAACTCATGAGATGACTATTCTGCCTGCCCCATCTTACCTCAACAAGTGAGCCTGCATGCATGTGCTCCTCAGTCTAGTCCCAGGATAGGAGGTAGGGGTCTCACATTGACCTCAAGTTCATATGACTTTTTCTAACTCACCTTTACCACACAGCCCCTACTATGGGGCTTATAAAGTGTCATGGAGATTTGTGAAGTCAATGTTTCCTTTCCTTGTTTATGTGCTTTATAAATTAGGTCCCTCTCTTTTGCATCATCCTAAACTGAAACACTATGCCCATGAAGAAGTCATTAAATAAAAGACTGATAAATTTGACTCCATAAAAATTAAAATTTTCTATATAGGAAAAAATGCCTCAAAGTCAAAAGTCAATCACCAAACTGGGAAAATAAAATCTGCAACATACATGACAGACAATAAGCTAATTTGAGATATATATATCTCTATATATAACTATTATAAATTATTAAGCAAAAGACCAATAGCCAAGTTAAAAAGGGGCAAAGAATGTAAACAGACTGTTCAAAGACATGTATATTTTTTTTGAATTGCCAAATTTTTTTTATTGTGGTAAATATACATAACATAAAATTTACCATGAGGTATACAATTCCACGACATTAAGTATGCACACATTGTGATGCAACCATCACAACTGTCTATTTCCAAAACTCTTTTGTCATCCTAAACTGAAACTCTGTACCCATTGAACAATAACTCTCTCTTCCCCCTCCCCCATTCCACGGCAACCACCATTCTACTTTCTGTCTCTAAGGATTTGACGACTCTAGGTACCTCATATAAGTGGAATCATACAGTATTTGTCCTTATATGTCTGGCTTATTTCACTTAGCATAATGTCCTTAAGGTTTATTCATGTTGTAGCATGAATCAGAATTTCCTTCCTTTTTAGGGCTGAATTATATATCATTGTATGTATAAACCATATTTGTATATCCATTCATCCATAGATGAACATTTGGGTGTTTCCACCTTTTGGCCGTTGTGAATGCAGCTACAAACATGGGTATGCAAATATCTGTGTGAATCCCTGTTTTCAGTTCTTTAGGGTGTATACCCAGAAGTGGAATTGCTAGATCATTTAGTAATTCTGTGTTTGATTTCTTTGTGGAACCACCATACTGTTTTCCACAATGGCTGTACCATTTTACTTCTCCACCAGCAATGTACAAGGATTCTCATTTCTCCACATCTTAGCCAACGCTTGTTGTTTTCTAGGATTTTTGTTTTTGTTTCGTTTTGTTTTTGATAGTAGCTATCCCAGTGCATGTGAATTGGCATCTGTGGTTTCAGTTTGCATTTCCTTGATGACTAATGTTGAGCGTCTTATCATGTGCATGTTGGCCATTCATATGTCTTCTTTGGAGAAACATCTATTTTAAGACCTTTGCTCATTTTTAAATTGGATTATTTGTTGTGGAATTCTTTATATATCCTGAATATTGATCCCTTATCAGATGATATGATATGCAGATATTTTCTCCCAATCTGTGGGTTGTCTTTTAGCTCTCTTGATGGTGTCCTGTGTATGTATTTTCTCTTTAGTTACCTGTGTTTTTGCTGTCATAGCCAGGAAATTATGGCCAAATCCTGTGTCACAAAGTTTTCCCCGTTTTCTTCTAAGGGTTTTATAGTTTTAGTTCTTACATTTAGGTGTTTGATCCATTTTGAGTTTAGTTTTGCATATGGTGTAAGGTAAGGGTCTGACTTCATTTTTCTCCATGTGAATATCCAGTTTTCCCAGTGCCCCTTTTTAAAAATACTATCCTTTCCCCATTGAATGGTTTTGGTGCCCTTGATGAAAATCAGGACCATATTTTTGAGTTCTATATTTCTATTCCATTGGTCTGTATGTCTGTCTTTATACCAGTATAAGACTGTTTTGATTACTGTAGTATTGTACTAAGCTTAAAATCAGGAAGTATGAGTCTTTCAGCCTTATTCCTCTTTTTCAGGATTGATTTGGCTACTTGGAGAGTCCATGTGAATTTTAGAATGGGTTTTTCTATTTTTGCAAATGTCTTTGGGATTTTCATAGAGATTTCATTGAACCTGTGGGTGACTTTGAATAGTAATGACATCTTAACAAGATTTTGTCTTTCAGTCCTTGAACACAAGATGTCTTTGTATTATGTCATCTTTAATTTCTTTCAGCAATGTTTGTAGATTTCACTGTACAAGTCTTTTGTTTCCTTAAGTTGGTTCCTAAGTATTTTATTATTTTTGATGCTATTGTAAGTGGAATTGTTGATTTCTTTTTCAGTTTGATCATTGTTAGTGTAAGAAACACAACTGATTTTTGTGTTGATTCTGTATGCTGCAACTTTGCTGAATTTATTTATTAGTTCTAACAGTTTCTTTTGCAGAAACTTTAGGGCTTTCCATATATAGTAACATGTCATCTGTTAACAGATAATTTTACTCCCTTTTCAATTTGGATGTCTTTTAGTTCTTTTTCTTGCCTAATTGCTCTGGCTGAAACCTTCAATACTATGTTGAATAGAAGTGGTAAAAGTGGGCATCCTTGTTTCTGCTCTTAGGATAAAAGCTTTCAGTCATTCAGCATTGAGTATGTTAGCTGTGAGTTTTTCATATCTGGCTTTATTATGTTGAGGTAGTTTCCTTCTATTTGTAGTTTGTTAAGTGTTTTTATCATGAAAGTGAGTTAAATTTTATCAAATGCTTTTTCTGCTTTGACTGAGATAATCATGTGGTTCTTTTTCTTTCTTTCCCTTAATATGAGATTACATAGATTTTCGTACCATGGACCATACTTGAATTCCAGGAGTCAATCCCACTTGTTCATGGGGTGTAATCCTTTAAATGCACTCCTTTGGTTTGATAGTATTTTGTTGAAGATTTTTGCATTAGCATTCATAAGGGATATTGGTCTGTAGTTTTCTTGTGGTGTCTTTTTCTGGCTTTTGTATCAGGGTAATACTGGTGTCATAGAATAAGTCAGGAAGTATTACCTCCTCTTCAGTTTTTTGAAAGAGCTTGAGAAGACTTGGTGGTAATTCTTTAAATATTTGGTAGAATTCACCAGTGAAGCCATCTGGTCCAGGGCTTTTCTTTGTTGGGAGTTTGTTTGTTTTTCTTTTCTTTTCTTTTCTTTTTTTTTTTTTTTTTTTTTTTTTGGATTACCAATTCAGTCTCTTTGCTGAATCTCTTTGCTGAATAGATTTATTTACCTTTTCTGTTTCTTCCTGATTCAATCGTGGTAGGTTTTGTGTTGCTAGGAATTTGTCTACTTCATCTAGGTTAATTTGTTGGCATATAGTTGCTTACGGTACTCTCTTATATCCTTTCCATTTCTGTAAAATTGGTAGTTATGTACCCACTTTCATTTCTGAGTTTAGTAATTTGATCCTTCCCCCTTTTTTGTCTTAGTCTACCTAAAGGTTTGTTGGTTTTGTTGATCTTTTCATTCAAAGAGGCAACTTTTGGTTTCATTGATTTTTTTTTTTTTCTTTTTGGTATTGTTTTACCATTCTTTATTTATTTCCACTCTAATCTTTGTTATTTCTTTCCTTTTACTAGCTTTAAGTTTGGTTTGTTCTTCTTTTCCTAGTTCCTTAGGTGTAAAGTTAGGTTGTCAATTGAATCCTTTTCTTGTTTTTAATGTAAGCATTTATTTATTTATTTTTAATTATACTTTAAGTTCTGGGATACACGTGCAGAACGTGCAGGTTTGTTACATAGGTATACATGTGCCATAGTGGTTTGCTGCATCCATCAACCTGTCATCTACATTAGGTATTTCTCTTAATGCTATCCCTCCCCTAGCCCGCCACCCCCCGACAGGTTCTGGTGTGTGGTGTTCCCCTCCCTGTGTCCATGTGTTCTCATTATTCAGCTCCCACTTATGAGTGAGAACATGCAGTGCTTGGTTTTCTGTTCTTGTGTTAGTTTGCTGAGAATGATGATTTCCAGCTTCATCTGTGTGCCTGCAAAGGGTATGAACTCATCCTTTTCTATGGCCACATAGTATTCCATGGTGTATATGTGCTACATTTTCTTTATCCAGTCTATCATTGATGGGCATTTGGGTTGGTTCCAAGTCTTTGCTATTGTGAACAGTGCCACAATAAACATACCCGTGCATGTGTCTTTATAGTAGAATGATTTACAATCCTTTGGGTATATATCCAGTGATGGGATTGCTGGGTCAAATGGTATTTCTGGTTCTAGATCCTTAAGGAATTGCCACACTGTCTCCACAGTGATTGAACTAATTTACACTCCCACCAACAGTGTAAAAGTGTTTCACCATATCCCCTCCAGCATCTGTTGTTTCCTTTTTAATGATCGCCATTCTAACTGATGTAAGATGGTATCTCATTGTGGTTTTGATTTGCATTTCTCTGCAGTGATCATGAGCTTTTTTTCATGTTTCTTGACCACATAAATGTCTTCTTTTGAGAAGTGTCTGTTCATATCCTTTGCCCACTTTTCGATGGAGTTGTTTTTTTCTTGTAAGTTTGTTTAAGTTCTTTTTAGAATCTGGATATTAGCCCTTTGTCAGATGGATAGATTGCAAAAATTTTCTTCCATTCTATAGGTTGCCTGTTCACTCTGATGATAGTTTATTTTGCTGTGCAGAAGCTCTTTCATTTAATTATATCCCATTTGTCAATTTCGGCTTTTGTTGCCATTGCTTTTGGTGTTTTAGTCATGAAGTCCTTGCCCATGCCTATGTCCTGAATGATATTGCCTAGGTTTTCTTGTAGGGTTTTTATGGTTTTAGGTCTTGCGTTTAAGTCTTTAATCCATCTTGAGTTAATTTTTGTATAAAGTGCAAGGAAGGGGTCCAGTTTCAGTTTTCAGCATATAGCTAGACAGTTTTCCCAAAAACATTTATTAAATAGGGAATCCTTTCCCCATTGCTTGTTTTTGTCAGGTGTGTCAAAGATCAGATAGTTGTAGTAGATGTGTGGCATTATTTCTGAGGCTTCTGTTCCGTTCCATTGGTCTGTATATCTGTTTTGGTACAGTACCATGCTGTTTTGGTACTGTAGCCTTGTAGTATAGTTTGAAGTCAGGTAGCATGATGCCTCCAGCTTTGTTCTTTTTGCTTAGGATTGTCTTGGCTATACAGGTTCTGTTTTGGTTCCATATGAAATTTAAAGTAGTTTTCTCTAATTTTGTGAAGAAAGTCAGTGGTAGCTTGATGGGGATAGCATTGAATCTATAAATTACTTTGGGCAGCATGGCCATTTTCACAATATTGATTCTTCCTGTGCACGAGCATGGAATGTTTTTCCATTTGTTTGTGTCCTCTCTTATTTCCTTGAGCAGTGGTTTGTAGTTCTCCTTGAAGAAGTCCTCCACATGCCTTGTAAGTTGTATTCCTAGGTATTTTTTTCTCTTTGTAGTAATTGTGAATGGGAGTTCACTCATGATTTGTCTGTCTATTATTCGTGTATAGGAATGCTTGTGATTTTGCACATTGATTTTGTATCCTGAGACTTTGCTGAAGTTGCTTAAGGAGATTTTGGCCTGAGAGAAGATGGGGTTTTCTAAATATACAATCATGTCATCTGCAAACAGAGACAGTTTGACTTCCTGTCTTCCTATTTGAATACCCTTTATTTCTTTCTCTTGCCTGATTGCCCTGGCCAGAACTTCCAATACTATGTTAAATAAGAGTGATGAGAGAGGTCATCCTTGTCTTGTGCCAATTTTCAAAGGGAATGCTTCCAACTTTTGCCCATTCAGTATGATATTGGCTGTGGGTTTGTCATAAATAGCTCTTATTATTTTGAGATACGTTCCATCAATACCTAGTTTATTGCATATGTTGAGCCAGCCTTGCATCCCAGGGATGAAGCCAACTTGATCGTGGTGGATAGCTTTTTGATGTGCTGCTGGAATCAGTTTGCCAATATTTTGTTGAGGATTTTCGCATCTATGTCATCAGGGATATTGGCCCGAAATTTTCTTTTTTTGTTGTGTCTCTGCCAGGTTTTGGTATCAGGAAGATGCTGGCCTCATAAAGTGAGTTAGGGAGGAGTCCCTCTTTTTCTGTTGCTTGGAATAGTTTCAGAAGGAATGGTACCAGCTCCTCTTTGTACCTCTGGTAGAATTCAGCTGTGAATCCATCTGGTCCTGGGCCTTTTTTGGTTGGTAGGCTATTAATTACTGCCTCCATTTCAGAACTTGTTATTGGTCTATTCAGGGATTCGACTTCTTCTTGGTTTGGTCTTGGGAGGGTGTGTGTGTCTGGGAATTTATCCATTTCTTACAGATTTTCTAGTTTGTTTGTGTAGAGGTGTTTATAGTATTCTCTGTTGGTAGTTTGTGTTTCTGTGGGATCAGTGGTGATGTATTCTTTATCATTTTTTATTCTGTTTGATTCTTCTCTCTTTTCTTCTTTATTAATCTGGCTAGCAGTCTAGGAATTTTTCCCAAGCAACTGAAAAGCAAAAAAAAGCAGAGGTTGCAATCCTAGTCTCTGATAAAACAGACTTTAAACCAACAAAGGTCAAAAAAAGACAAAGAAGGGCATTACACAATGGTAAAGATATCAATGCAACAAAAAGAGCTAACTATCCTAAATATATATGCGCCAAATACAGGAGCACCCAGATTCATAAAGCAAGTTCTTAGAGACCTACAAAGAGACTTAGACTCCCACACAATAATAGTGGGAGACTTTAACACTCCGCTGTCAATATTAGACAGATCAATGAGACAGCAAATTAATAAGGATATTCAGGACTTGAACTCAGCTCTGGACCAAGCAGACCTAATAGACATCTACAGAACTCTCCACCCCAAATCAACAGAATATACATTCTTTTCAACACCACATTGCACTTACTCTAAAATTGACCACATAATTGGAAGTAAAACCCTCCTCAGCAAAAGAATGGAAGTCATAACAATCTCTCAGACCGCAGTGCAATCAAATTAGAGCTCAGGATTAAGAAGTTCACTCAAAATTGCACAACTACACGGAAACTGAACAACCTGCTCCTGAATGACTACTGGGTAAATAATGAAATTAAGGCAGAAATAAATAAGTTCTTTGAAACCAATGAGAACAAAGACACAACGTACCAGAATCTCTGGGACACAGCTAAAGCAATGTTTAGAGGCAAATTTATAGCACTAAATGCCCACAGGAGAAAGCAGGAAAGATCTACAATTGACACCCTAACATCACAATTAAAAGAACTAGAGAAGCAAGAGCAAACAAATTCAAAAGCTAGCAGAAGACAAAAAATAACTAAGATCAGAGCAGAACTGAAGAAGATAGAGACACAAAGAACCCTTCAAAAAATCAGTGAATCGAGGAGCTGGTTTTTTGAAAAGATTAACAAAATAAATGTAAGCATTTATAGCTATAAATTTCCATCTCATAACACTTCTTTTGATATTTCCCATAATTTTTGGCAAGTTGTATTTTTGTTTTCATTTGTCTTAATATATTTTCTAATTTTCCCTCTGGTTTCTTTGATCCATTCTTGACTTTTTTTAATACCTCTGTTTTAGATATAATATGTATAATCTGCAGAATTTCTCAAATATAGTTATAATTTTATCTGTTGTTTGCAAGTCTTTATTACAGGATTAATTGTGTGTATTAACACTTGTTCTATTCTCATGCACTTTCTAATGTACAGAGATTTCTGGCCCCTATATCCCAGCTTCTACATAAATATTATTTTGAAACATTTAACCTTCTGTTTTAACATTCCAAATGTCTAAGAAAGAAGTCAGGATTTTGGTTTCTGAGATGAGGTCATTGTGAGTGACTTAGAAATGTTAAAAATTCAGCTAAAACTTAAAAATTATGTTATAGTTTACCATCAAGATTTAAGCTGAATTAGACATTAGCTGTATATTTATGGTAATAAAAAATAATTCTTTAGTGATATTTCAGAGAATGGTTTCCCCCAGTAGACATGTGAATTAAAAGCTGTAGAAATTTCTTTTATCTTTGTATACTTTTTACTTTAGAATTCCAACTTTTCCTAGTTAAAATTTTTCTAAACAGATGAACTTTTTATTTGAAAGACCAATGATTCTTCAGTATAAATGTTTAAGCCATTTTTAAGAAGTTAAAGCTATTGTGCTTATACTTGTTGTAAGTCAGTTCACTTAGTATAAGTACATGTTAAGATTTAATTTTTTATTTAATATTAAGTTCCTCTAAGTTTTACGAAAGAAGCAGAAAGCATTAGACGAGAGTTTTAACATATACTCTTAAAGAATCTCTTAAAAATATGTTGAAGGTAGAGCTATTTAATTTCACATCAAAGTGAATCTTTAATTATATGTTTGCATAATTTAAAAAATTATGTCTCACAGCTTTTTTTAATGCCTAAGTTTGGTACATATTTTCCCTCAGTAGTATGATGATGATAGTTGCATGCTATATACCAAAGAAAAAAAATAGTATGGTAATAATAATAGCAGTTACCATGGGCCAACTATACACCACACAGCATACTAAACTGCTTATGTATGTTTTTCTTTTAATCCTCAGACTGGCCTAATGAGTTTGGCAGTTTTATTGTCTTCATTTTTTATAACCATAATTCTTGGTTCATTATATATTCTCCTCATTAGTTTGTGCTTGAACCTTTTCTATATGTTTGTGTATATGCGTATGTTTTTTATTTCCAATACTGTAGTAAGCATTTTAGAAGTTAGAAAACTAAAAGTTAAAAGTGAAGTAGTTGTCCATGGGACATCCAGCTGCTATAAGTAGGGGAGCCGGGTTTAAAACCCATTTGTGTCTGATTCTAAAACCTGTGCTGTTCACTACTGTAATTGCAGAAAAAGCTTCTTTGATCATCCTCTGTAAAATAGTTTCCCTGTCTCTTTCTCTTCTTACTCTGCTCTGTTTTTCTTCTTAGTGCATATTACCACTTGACAAATATGTATATTTCTAATTTGTTGTTTGTCTCCCTTCTTAAGTTCACTGATCTCCCAAAACAGTTCCAGGCATTTGTAGGTGCTTAGTAGATACTGGTTGAAATGTAAATGAATGAATGAATGTAATGGGTGTATTACGTATGCAATCAGTGCATATATTATTTTAAGATGTGATAGATTTAGTGTTTCCCTCTCTTTACACCGTTATTTCTATTACTATATCTGTATTAGTAAAATCAGTATGCTTCTTGCTAAAATATGGAATTTGAGTTAATATAAAAGTAGTTATGCTTACCAAAATTATCTTGCTCACTTGTTTTATGAATTTGTTCTTACAAGGAAAATGCTTTTTATTTTCAAATCAGCCTCTTATTAGTAACTGAAACCTTTCTGTTTTTTAGACTGTTATCTCAGTGTATGGAGTATTTTGATTTGAGATGCCAGTTATTAGATGATCTGACAAGTAAGTAAATGACTAATATGTAGGGGAGAGGGGCTGGGGAAGAGTAGAAGAGAAAGTCACACGGACATTTCTAAATATGATTTACATATCTCAGGTGTAAATACAATTACAGTTGTTTGAAGTTGAACCTTGTTTTCTTGAAAATAGCATATAAACCTATGTACCAGTGAGCTCTTCTTCTGTTACATAACCAGTCATTAATGAATTGAGAACATTTGTTGATTTTTTAAATTGTCAAAGGCTCATATTTTAATTACACTGATACGAAACTATTGTGAAGGGTCTTTCTCTCCGGTGTAGTCTGTTATAATTTTAAAGGTTGATTGTTGAAGGAAAGAGGGACTCTTTGTTGCGGCATGTTGATAGTGTTAGAAGTCAGTTCATTAGTGTTAGTTGTAAAGTATCATGGTTAGAAATTCTTTTGTTAGTGTGCTGAGATTTTAATCGTCTATACTTACCCTTAAATAATGCAAATGTACGTTGGAATGCTCTGTGTAAATTTTAGTTCAGATCATGAGTTTGTTATTCTCCGCTCTTCACAAAGAATTTGCTTCAGCTTACAGGAAATTAATAAAATAAAAATCAGGATCCACAAAAATAGCAATTGGTAAAGAACGTCAAGACCAGGAGGAAAAAAAATACCTCAGAATTAATTTGTGAGGTTCCTGAAGGCCAGAGGTAAAAAGGAAGCAGCATATGGTTAGTTGTTCAAATACCCTGTAAGAAGAAATAGAATAGTTTCTCAAAAGAAGCTAATCTCTTTCCCACCACCTAAGTCTAAAAGAAATTTCATACAAAGGCCATCATGTAATGGACACATAAAGACAGTGACTAATAATCCTCAACAACATTTCTATGGTGGCAGATGCTTTCATCAGTTTCGTAAGTGTCTGTCAAAAACAGGAGGTGGCCAGGCGCAGTGGCTTACGCCTGTGATCCTGGCACTTTGGGAGGTGAAGGTGGGTGGATCACTTGAGATCAGGAGTTCGAGACCAGCCTGGCCGACATGGTGAAACCAAAAACACAAAATCAGCCGGGCGTGGTGGCACGTGCCTGTAATCCCAGCTGCTCGGGAGGCCGAAGCAGGAGAATCGCTTGAACCCAGGAGGCAGAGGTTGCAGTGAGCAGAGATTGCACCACTGCACTCCAGCCTGGGCGACAGAGCGAGACAGAGTCTTCAAAAAATAAAAAATAAAAACAGGCCACATTGCTCTGAGCAATGCAGTGGAATTGGTTTCGTGGAGAGGGAGTTAATGCAGTGTGAGAGTGTGTCTTGATTCAGAGAGAAGATCTGTTGGATCTAGCGAAGTGGGTGGACTACATGTCCATCTAACAGTCTCACATAACACTGGTTTTCACCCAGGCTCCCAGGGAAAGCTGACCAGCAGCCATACAGGCTTTGCTTTCTGCTCTGCAGCAAGGACAGGAATCATGAGTTGGCTACACACATGCAACTTTGAAATGAGTGAACGAGTTATTAATGTAGACCTTCCCTGTGTTGTTGAGTGATAAATGAGGGACCCAGGATCTCTTGTTAAGATCTTGGGCGGTGAGGGGAATTCATTCTCGGGTAATAACATGTCTTGAAAGAAACAATATTTGCCAATTCTGGAGTGTTTTCCGTAAGCCAGTGCCTATACTAGCACTTCATACACAGCACCCTGCAGTGTAGGTGCTGGTCTCATTGCATAAATAAGGAAACAAGGTCATACAGTAAGTGGTAGACATAGGGTTTCTATCTGGTCCCAGTCCAGCTCTGACTGACCCTAAAGGGTCCTTCTTCACTTCACCATGTGGAGACCCTGCTTGCTTCTCACTATAGTGCAGTGGAAGTAGAGCATAATCACTCTTCCTCCCCTCCCAAGTCTCAACTTCCAATATGAAATTGTGCTTTAAGTCCTTGTTTGAAGGGGCAAGTGAGATACATAATACAAAAGAACAGAGTAGTTCTCAGGAGTTTGGCACATTGTTTAGAAACCTGGACTCTGGCAGCTGTACTTCTGACCTCATTCTCCTTTGCAGAACTCAGCCCTCCCTTGGTTCAGGTAACACTGCAGGAGTGTTGATTCTCTTTATACCCTTCTACGCCTTCTTTCTCTAGAAGATTTTGTTTCCTGAGACTTCTGCTAACCCCCACCAAACCAGGAGCTCCTTCTGAGCAGGAATTTGTCTCCCTCATCTTATAGCCTCAGCATATGGCACAGTGACCTGCACAGAGGAGGCAACCAACAAGTGGTTTATGAATGGGGGCGCCTTCATTCCCTGTGGGCAGCAGCTGTCACCTACTATTTGTTAATGACAGTTTTGTGGGGTTTTTGTTTGTTTCTTTTTTTTTTTTTTTTTTTTTTTTGAGACAGAGTCTTGCTCTTTTGCCCAGTCTGGAGTACAGTGGCATGATCTCAGCTCACTGCAACCTCTGCTTCCTGGGTTCAAGCAATTCTCCTGCCTCAGCCTCCCGAGTAGCTAGGACTACAGACATGCACCACCGTGCCCGTGTAATTTTTGTATTTTTAGTAGAGATGGGGTTTCACCATGCTGGCCAGGCTGGTCTCGAACTCCTGACCTCATGATCCGCCCGCCCCAGCCTCCCAAAGTGCTGGGATTACAGATGTGAGCTAGCTCGCCTGGCCTTAATGATAGTTTTTTAAAGATCTGTAAAGTGAAAGATTGGGGCTTGACTTTGCTTACTTTAATTCAGGACTTTGACTCCATAAAGGGAAATCCTTCTTTCTTTGTAATGGATTTTTTTTTTCCTTCTTAGCTTCAGAAATGGAGCAGTTAAGGATCAGCCCAGCTACGATGCTTGAAGATGAGATTACTTGGCTGGATAACTTTGAACCTAATCGTACAGCTGAATGTGAGACCAGTGAAGCGGACAACATCTTACTGGCAGGGCACTTACGCCTCATCAAGACCCTTCTTTCACTCTGTGGGGCAGAAAAGGAAATGCTTGGTAATTATTGCTCCATCTTATCACATGGCAGATTCTTCAGTGCTTGGTTATTGCCAGTATTGTGTGTAAGTGGGAAAATAAGATAGATGCCAAGTGTTCCATGGAAAATTGACCCTTCACACAATAGGAAATTGTCCGTTATTTTAGTGGCTAACAAACTTAAGGTGTACTTTACCTGTGTCATTAAACAACATAGAGAATTTTATGGTGTTCAAAATAGCTGGATCACATAACTTCCTAATACCAAGTAAGAATTATAATTCAAAGTAGATTTTTCTCTTTTTGCTGTTATGTACTTTGTAATATATAATTTACTGTCTGTCTTCTTTTAAGGGTGATTCTCATCTGAAGAGGCAGCCCCTAACCACCCCTGCCCTCCAGTGGTGGGGTACATATGAGATTCTCCTAGGGTACACATGTAATTTGTAAAAGATTATTCAGTATTATAAATTGTATTCAGAAGACAAATGAAAAATTAACTCTCTCTTTTATAACACAAACCAAGCTTTACAAAATATTCTTGGCTACTGGGGATACATAGAAAAGAGTGATTCTTAACCAGAGAGAGAAAGGCATATCATTTTAAACTAAAGAGGCAAGATTTTAAAAGTTTCAGAAACCCTTATGTGGACTCCCCTATGCCCAGAGTAAGAATTGTTCACTCAAACCATTCTGCCTTGTGGTGTCCTTGGCACTTGTGTTTCTAAAGTGAAAGCTTGACTCCTTTCACTGTATTGTAAGCCCATAAAGGAACACACCCTCACCTGCCTCTCTTTGTATTCTGTCCCCTTTGTAGTCTACCCCACAAGCTTTGCCATGTAGTAAGTGCTCAAAAAATAAACATTAAATTAAACTAAATGCTCTGCTATTGGGTGGCATCGGGTACCTTTGCTGCTCTGACAAGAAAGTGCAAGATAGGATCTTTGAATTAAAATATGTGTTCATCTTCAACATGAATATTATGCTCTATTCCAGGTTCATCACTCATTAAACCATTGTTAGATGACTTCCTTTTCCGAGCTTCTAGAATTATTTTAAATAGTCATTCTCCAGCTGGCAGTGCCGCCATCAGTCAACAGGACTTTCATCCAAAGTATGGAAAATGCACGTTGTGTTCAGTTTTGGTAAAAATTCTAATTTGAAACTTCAGTCCCAAAAGATTTTGTTAACTTGGAGTTTGTCTTCCATCTGTGAGTCTGTGTATCCTATATTATCCACTAAATGAAGAAATGCACGTGAAGCAGCTTAGCATAAAGCCTGCCTGGCACATAGTAAGCACGGAGCAAGTGTGCTGGTACCATTATTATCCTCAGAATGGAAGAACAAATAAAAATGTGGCTAACTTGGTCAGTAACAAATGCCAAGAGAAACGAAGGTTATAAAAATTATGTCGAAAGTACAAGTAAATAGGCTCTGAGTAAAATCTTGAAGGTTTCTCAGGAGAAAACGATAGGTGCTTTAGTGCATGAACCTTGTCGTTTGCTGAGTGCTGGCTGTGTTCTGTTAACTGCAACTGCTTGTGATTTATTACAGTAGTAATTTTGGAATCAAATTTTGTATTAGTTTTATGGGTACAAATTTGAAAGATCTCTTTGTAATGTTGACCCTCCTTGAGTGGTATTTATACTCTTGGAGGTAGGAAGAAGAGGCAGAGCTACAAGCTGCTATTTCATTTGCTCCAAATCTAACTAACTTTGTTCCTTTCTCATGAAAACCAGAGTTAATTGAGTAATCCTGAAGAAACTATTTGCTGTTTATAGTGAAAAGGGTTCCTGTACAATTTCAGTGGTTATTGAAATGGACAAGGCATAATAAGCAGTATTTTGTGGAATCCTAAGAGGTATCTTATCACATATAAATATTTCTCTACTTAAAGTTGCCTCATTAGCAAAATCTGTTTTAGGTAAGAAAAAAAAGTAAAACCCTTTATTAGAACTCTTGGGGTATTCCTCAGGCTGTGACTCGCATCCTCATTGCTACCCCAGCCCTGTTTTGGAAGATTTGGTGCTAGGTCTATGGTAGTCTTTTATTAAAGCAGCAGAAACAAGTGAATATTTTAATTTTCAGTAAACACAAAAGATACATCTTTAGCAGTTTTATTAATAAAAGTAGTTCCTCCATAAATGAAGAAGGAAGGAGTGTTTTTGTAAAAATCATATACAGTGCCTTGACTAAAAAAGGAAACATTTGTTTCATCCCTCCCCATTGTACTGAATAGTGTTGATTTATCACAGTAATTCCCAGTCTTTTCCCACCAAAACCTTCAAGGAAGAAAGAGATTTAAAATACACAGGAACTCTTTTCAGAAGTAATGCTATTTTGTATCACAGTAACAAAGCAACTTTTAGTGTTTAGCCTGTGTAAATGGCACCTCCCTATTCTTTTCTTACTGTCCTTTGCAACCCTGAAGTTCAGATAAGAAGCAAAGGACAGTGCCAGCTCCATGGCCATTGTCCTCAGTGCCTGGTGTCGTGCTGGTCTAAAAGCCTCATAAGCCCCCTTAAATGCCTCCTCCTACATTCCCTAAGTGTTTCACTCAGAGGTTGGCTATCCTCTTTTCTGTGTATCCTTCCTAACCAGTGATCCCTCAGTAATGCAAGGTTAGCATTGGTTAAAGTGAGATATTATTGTCCATCTCCAAAGTGGTTTATACTACAAGGCAGGCAGTATAGAAAGCCTTTGATTTCATGCAGAATGCTTGCTAGTTATCTTTTGTGTCACTTTAAACGAATTGATTTGACAAACTGTATTTTTGTCTCCATTTTTTTCATAGAAAGTTCACATAAAATGTTTATGGCTATCTATTCTGGTTTTTACAGCTTTCTTTTGCTGCCATCCTAAGATCTTAGGATGACAGCGATAAAATCTTTCTACTTACCTATTTTATTTGAAAGACAGTTATTCCCATGTCATCTTTATTACAGAGTTCTCTTTACTCTTTCTCCTCCATTCTTGCTGATCCATTCATTAGATGAGACTATTCTGATCATAAGTGAAAGAATTTTGCTACTTTATCATCAGGCCAAGAAGATAGTTACTAATTCCTCCTGTATTCATGACCCCTGGATTACTGGATGTCTGGGGTTAGACCTGACTTAAGTATGTTTGAGGAATTGGAGCTCTTCTACTTTCATTTCAACTGTTGATTTAGTTTAATGAGTAATTTAAGTAGATTATTCATTGTTGAAATTGACTTGTGTCTTTTGTTTCTAGGTGTAGTACAGCGAATAGCCGATTGGCAGCCTATGAAGTCCTTGTGATGTTGGCTGATAGTTCACCTTCAAATCTTCAAATTATTATAAAAGAACTGCTTTCTATGCATCACCAACCTGACCCTGCTCTTACCAAGGAGTTTGATGTAGGTTTTCTAGACATTGATGAACTTAATTTTTTTAGAATGATCTCTGAAACATATAATTTTAAGACTGTATTTGCATTCTGCTGACCACAAAGAAAGTCAGTATTATTATTTTGCTTACTGTGTTCACATACTCAAATCAAGTATAAGCTATAGTATCACTCTAATATACTGAATATATTATGAAATAGTATCCTTTTAATTAAAGAGGGAGAGGCATTTTCAAGTTGCTTGGTAGTTATTCTCAGTAAAAAGTAGCATTCCAACCTATTTTTTCAGTGACTTTATGCTGGGCATAGGCCAGACCCTAGAGATACAAGTCAAATAAACATTGGCTCTATCACAGTACAGCCTATGTTCAGTTAAATTCAACCAAAATTTATTGAGTTTAGTATGTGCTAAAAGGCATATTAGGCTTTTGGAGGTCAAAAATGAAAATAGGATCCCAGCCCTCAAGAAGGTCAGTGTATAGTGAAAGAGACAGGCCCATAAGCAGATAGTTTCAATGTAATGTGATACAATATGAGATAGAGGTATGTCCTCAATGCTCTAACACAGAGGCACTTCACCACCAGCTGTTGGTATCTCAGAAGGCTTCTTAGAGGAGATGAAACTTAAAATAGGGCCATAAAAACTAGTGAACCAGGTGAAGCAAGGTGGGAAGGTCATTCCATTCCAGTAATGAGAAGAATATGAACACAGCTGTGGAGACATGAAATAGCTTAGTGTATGTTGGGATCTGCGAGAGGGAAGTATATTGCAGGTCCACTGGAATACAGACTAGAAATGGGAAGATGCTTTCAAAGCTGCCATTTGTGTTCTCTGACATCACAGAAAGTCAGACTTACCCTTTGGATGCCTGAGTTAAGTATTACAGAACATAGAGGTTAGGTAGGAAAGGAAGTGGGGACAGATGTCCTAAATAGAGGGAGTAGCACTTGGCAAAGACTTAGAAATGTGGGCTCTCATAAGTTGGAAATGGTTTTGATTGATCAAAATGGTTTATAATGCTTTAATTTATAGGTTATGTTATGTGTTACTTTAGATGCATTTATTTAATCAGATTTAAATGAACTTCTTATATTTTTCCTTACATCAAAAATTATATCAGCATAATGGAGGCAATATCTGTGTTAGATAAATATTTATATTTTTAGCACTGTTATAAACCAGTTTTTTTTTTTTTAATCTATGCTTTGGACTACAAATAAATTTCAGTGTTAATTAAGTCTTAGAAATAATCCTGCTGTAAGTATATGTCTGATGTTAATGAAGAGTAAGTAATACTTAGGAATTCCTTGAGATCTAGAAGACCTACACATTTTTGTCTGCTAGTTGGTTATTACATGGATGCAGATACTTAATATGTGCAGATAACATGATTCTGGTCATGGCATGAGAACCAAGATCTTTGAATAGCATTTCAAAGTGTAAAATTACAGTATCCTTTTCCACTTGAAGAAGTGCCATGTTGAACTTTATCCACTGTGCTTTTTCTGGATCATTTCTACCCAGAAAAGCACTGTACTGGGGTCTATGTTATTTCAAAACACCTGTAAGTAAAATGGTAGGATAGTCACCTATTTAATTATATGTTTACTGGAAGAAGTTTAATAGAAGAATGTTACCTTCTCTAAAAGGAATTACAATATGAGCCTTTTTTTGCCATCCAGATTGGTCAGGATCCTTCATGGTAATCACTTCATAGACTCACATTCCTTTTTTTCAGAGTACTACCTTAATTCATGAATATATAGTAGGACATTTGCTTGATTATGCCTCTTTACCCTAATAGACTGTAAGCGCCTTGAGATCAGGGGCCGTGCACATTTCTGTTCTCTCTTATATCCCATGCACAGTGCCTGGCAGATAGAAGGGTATTTAATCAATATTTGTTGAATGATAATCAAGTAACTATATAAATAAACAAATACACACCTATCTGCCAGGTATTTTATGACTGAAAAAGCAACATTGAGATAGCAGTATTTGATAATTATATCAGCATCTGCAGAAGTACTTCATGAACATAGGTTTTGCCAGCATAGCTTTCATAACATGCTGGTTGGGTAAATCTGTGAATATATCTCCCGCATAGCTATAGTGTAAATGTGTCTGTGGCAGAAATGCTCATTCTCCTCCTCTGCTGTTTCTATTCCTCTCTTTTCCAGTACCTTCCCCCAGTGGATAGCAGGTCCAGTTCAGGGTTTGTGGGGCTGAGAAATGGTGGTGCAACTTGTTATATGAATGCAGTCTTCCAGCAGCTGTATATGCAACCTGGGCTCCCTGAGGTGATTTCTTTTTTCTATCCTTTTTGGTACGATAGATAATACGTGCGTTACTTGAAAATTGTTTCATAGTTTTTTATTGCTTTTGGGGTTTCCTAAAACAAGACATAACTTGCGATTCTTTAGTAGCTCCTGAAATGTGTAAAGACATGTTGTGTATAATCACACATTTTTATAAAGTTGCTGTTGTAATAAGCTGCCTATATTACAGATGGACTTGACCTAATGTGATTTTTGAACTCCAAAGTTGTTTTTAAATTATATTCCATAAAGTTACTGACAGTTTTAGTATTTTAGAAATACATAGGGTCTACCATGAGCACTTTACAATAATATGGTAGTAGCTTATAGTAGTCAGTGGTTTTGAGAGTATTCCATGTGTACTGGGCTACGCTTATTTCCTGTAGAGATCCTGGTATTACTAGACCGGTTTTTCATAATCAGAGTTTAAGGACATGATTTTTTCATAATTACACCAGCTAGGAATTATTAAAGTTAAATATCTGCAGCATTATAGCCATGTCCAAACATACATAACATTCTAAAAAAGCAATGTGGGTACTAACATGTACATATGTCAGAGTTTCCTGTGAAGCATTTTAAATATTTCAAGCTTGATATGTTTCTTTTCTGTGCAGTCATTACTTTCAGTGGATGATGACACAGACAATCCAGATGATAGTGTGTTTTACCAAGTGCAGTCTCTCTTTGGGCATTTAATGGAAAGCAAGCTGCAGTACTATGTACCTGAGAATTTTTGGAAGGTATTTCACCCAGTAACTCTTGAGATTTAAAGATGTTAAATATTTGGCTACATTCTTTCTCTAATGGTAATGGTTTTTTGTTTTTATTAACTTTAGACTAATCTCTTGCCAAGAAACTGTAAAAGGATTTGGTATACCATTGTTGAAATTGGTACTTGGTTTCAAATCATTAGAATGTTGAGAATAGTCATTCAGTTCCTAGGAATTTGCTCATCTTAATTATTTTGAATATTTTTAATGATTCTTATTTTAGCTCTTGGAAATATTTGTTCATATCATTCCCCTGACCCTGTGCCGATTTCACTAATGTTTTTAAATAAAGAACACTTTTTTTTTTTTTTTTGAGACGGAGTTTCGCTCTTGTTGCCCAGACTGGAGTGCAATGGCGCAATCTTGGCTCACCACAACCTCCACCTCCTGGGTTCAAGCGATTATCCTGCCTCAGCCTCCCAAGTGGCTGGGATTACAGGCATGCACCCCCATGCCTGGCTAATTTTGTGTTTTTAGTAGAGATGGGGTTTCTCCGTGTTGGTCAGGCTAGTCTTGAACTCCCCACCTCAGGTGATCCGCCTGCCTCGGCCTCCCAGAGTGCTGGGATTACAGGCGTGAGACACCACATCCGGCCAAGAACACTATTTTTAAACACTGCTTTACTGTGTTTCACATATTGGAGGATCACCTTGTGTTTTTCTCCATAGGTTGATTAGTTTCTAAGAGAGAAATTCTCTGTTCCATGGCCTAGATCTTACCCAGTACCCACTTTTGATTTCAGAGACTTGTTATGATTGTAAGGGGACTAGAAAAAGGGGTGGATGGCTGAATACAAGCTAGTCTCACTTCACTAGAAATGTCCACATCCTAATAGTGAACCTGGTTTTTATAAGCATTTAAGTGTTCTTTCATGTTCCCTTTCTATCACATTCAGAAATTGCTACTTTTCCTTTAAAAAACATTTAATTTTTGTTATATAGATTTTCAAGATGTGGAATAAAGAACTTTATGTGAGAGAACAGCAGGATGCATATGAATTCTTTACTAGTCTCATTGATCAGATGGATGAATACCTCAAGGTAGTAAAAGTTTTACTTTCCCTCTAACTCCCTCAAACTCTAATTATAGTATGAGAATAGTGTCTTGGCATTTGGGGTTACTATGAAACTGACGAATCAGAAATTGATTATCTTTAACATAAGAACTATAATGTATTCTGTGTTTAAACATCAAAACATAACACAGATCAATAGAATTGTATATTTTCTCTTTTTTTTCTTTTCTTTTTTTTTGAGACAGAGTCTCGCTCTGTCACCCAGAGTGGAGTGCAGTGGCACAATCTCAGCTCACTGCAACCTCTACCTTCCAGGTACAAGAGATTCTTGCACCTCAGCCTCCCGAGTAGCTGGGATCACAGGTGTGCACCACCACGCCCGGCTAATTTTTGTATTTTTTGGCAGAGATTGGGTTTCGCCATGTTGGCCAGGCTGGTCTCAAACTCCTGGCCTCCAGTGATTCACCCACCTCAGCCTCCCAAAGTGCTGGGATTACAGGCTTGAGGTACCATGCCTGGCCTAGAATTGCATATTTTCTTAATTCATCTAACGCTCAGTAAAGTATGTAACTCTTAATCTCTACTACATAATAATAACCATTCCTACCTACATATTCTTGCGGTGTGTCTACTGAAATAATCTGGCCTCAGAAGAGTGCTGCAGTCACTGGTGAGCTGATGGCCCTGTGCAGAGCAGAGAGTGCTCTGGCAAAGGAGAGAAAGGAGCCAGATTAAAAAGTTATTCGTGGTGCTGTTGAAACCCAAAGCTCTCTACCTCTACCCTGTAAGCCATGTGGCAGACTTCCTAAACGGTATTGCCTTCTCAGATCCCGCTGTCACTGCCAGCATTGGCCTCTCATCAGTAGGCACAATTCTTCCATTTTTTAAAGTAACTTCCAAATTGATGGCATTCTATCCACAAGAAAAAAGAAAAGATTGCCGAGAGTTGCCCCTAACTTGGTCCTTGTAGCACAGGGAGAAGGATTCAGAATCACCCTGGAGAACACTCTCTTGTCATCAGCTCTACCTGACCCATCCCTCCTCGTCTTCCTCTTCTGATCGTCTGCATCACTCTGACAGTGGGGCCAATAATGGGTTTAGCCTCCATTCACCACAGCTGACACTACCAGAATGACGCGTTTTGTTTTGGTCCTTAAATTGCAATGTGTTAATAAAATTCTGTATACTCATAAGTTCAGGAGGCATCACTTAAAATTGTAACTTTTCATTCCAACAGAAAATGGGGAGAGACCAAATTTTTAAGAATACATTTCAGGGCATCTACTCTGATCAGAAGATCTGTAAAGACTGTCCTCACAGGTGAGTGAAGATATCACTGACACAGGAAAAATGATCATCCTTTTGAAATGATTTGTTTAGTATGTTGTAAATTTTGCATTTGTTAAGAGACTTTGAACTCTCTCCCTGTCAATAGATCTATAAGTATTTAGTGACTTAAATTTCTTTGCTTTCTACTTCCAGAAGGAGAAAAAATTTCTTTGTGAGCTTAAGAAAATATTCATTGAAATTCATAATTTTAAGCAATTCTAAATTGTCACAAAGTGGCATTTTAACTTAGTAATGGACTTTTAAAATATTGAGGGACTCCCAGATTAAAAATGTAGTTCTGTGTTCAAGCTTAGGTATTATGATAATTGAAGAGTTTTAAATTCCATTGTTGATTGTGGGTTTTCTGTTATTTCCTAATCAGATATGAGCGTGAAGAAGCTTTCATGGCTCTCAATCTAGGAGTGACTTCTTGTCAGAGTTTGGAAATTTCTTTGGACCAATTTGTTAGAGGAGAAGTTCTAGAAGGAAGTAATGCGTACTACTGTGAAAAGTGTAAAGAAAAGGTATTATGTTTGCCCTTTTCAAAAAACAAGATTAATTTGTTATTCGCATAGTGTGTCTTTGTTTTATGTAAAATCAGTATTAAGCTCCTACTATTATTTCCATTAGATTGTGTCATTACTTGTTTTCACATGGATCAGAAAGGCCTTTGCATTAATTACTGTGCTGTTTTATTTTCTCCATGGAGATCATTCAGATTTGCTCTTTTTCCTTTTTTTTTCTTTAGAGAATAACAGTGAAAAGGACCTGTATTAAATCTTTACCTAGCGTCTTGGTAATTCACCTAATGAGATTTGGGTTTGACTGGGAAAGCGGACGCTCCATTAAATATGATGAACAAATAAGGGTAACTTTTTTTCTTCCTGAAATTTTTCACAACCATTCATTTCCTCACTCACTTCTTTTTTTTCCTTTTTCAATTTTCATATTCTGTCTACCATGTTAAGGCTGTTGTCTCAGCATTATGAAGAGCCCCTTATCTTAGGCAGCTGCTGCTACTGGAATAGGCAGATCTGGAAACAGTGGCCCTCATTTTTAGAAGGCGTCCTAGTGATTACTATGAAGGAAAATGCCTTCCTTAGGGCTCAAACCAGAGGCTACTTTAGACGTTCCCAGACTTAACATTTCTGAGATTTTATACTTGAACTGGAGAGGTAGTTGTTCCTAGCTTAAACTAGGAAAACACATCCTCTTATTTGGATCTCACTTAACTGGGTACTGCTGTATATGTTAGTAATCAATGTTAATATGGTCTTTTTGCTTTTATGTAGTTTCCCTGGATGCTAAACATGGAGCCTTACACAGTTTCAGGAATGGCTCGCCAAGATTCTTCTTCTGAAGTTGGGGAAAATGGGCGAAGTGTGGATCAGGGAGGTGGAGGATCCCCACGAAAAAAGGTTGCCCTCACAGAAAACTATGAACTTGTCGGTGTCATCGTACACAGTGGGCAGGCACACGCAGGCCACTACTATTCCTTCATTAAGGACAGGCGGTAAGAGTTTCCTGAGGCAGCACTTACTCACTTTCTGCCCTCCCCTGCTCTCCGTTATCATCCATACTCACCGCTGTGGTGCAGAGACACTTTGGCATTGTTCTTGACTGTGTTTCGTTTTGAAGTTTTAAAGCTTCGTGCAACTGGTTTTACCCCTTCAATTTGAAAAGTTGTTTTAGAAATTGAAATAATTGTTGCTACATATTTCTTAGATATTTTCAAATGGTAAACACCTGCTTTATTTGTCGACAATACATTGAGATCAATGCTAAGGATGAGGAGGTTGATTTTTTTAACCTTATAATGTTTGTCTGATCTCTGGGCTCTAGAGGGTGTGGAAAAGGAAAGTGGTATAAATTTAATGACACAGTTATAGAAGAATTTGACCTAAATGATGAGACCCTGGAGTATGAATGCTTTGGAGGAGAATATAGACCAAAAGTTTATGATCAAAGTAAGTATTTACAAATGGATATTTTCCATTAGTTTTTTTATTTATAGTTTTCTATAAAAATTAATAGTATTCTTTATATAAAAACACAACAGATTTTGTTATTTTTATTGTACTACTATTCTAGCAATAGAACCATGAGCAAGCTCTTTAATAACCAAAGTGAAAATGTTCAAGCTGTTTATAAAAATTTTTAAAAATAATTTCTTACAACAACCTTGAGGGATAGGTAGGGGAGCTGGGAGTAAGTTAAAAGGATGAAATGAGCATCAAAGAGAAACTAATGAATACTGAAATTGAACCTTAAAAATAGTTTTGGAAGTAGTTATCCATTAAAATTTTCAGATTTCCTTTTCACTTATGTAGAGGTGTGACTAATTAGAGAAGACATTTCTAGCACCTGTGTTTTTAAAACCATATTTATTATGCAGTGTGGCAAAGCAGTCTTTCCCTCCACAATCCCCACTCCCAGGAAAAAAGAGTATGAGGAGAAGTACAGCCCAATCAGAACTTGCTATTTGATAAAAAGCTATTTGGTGGAGACCTTAGCATTTCAGAAACCTGATTTTGAAATCTTCTAGTGGTATTTCTAAATTTTTAGCTGTATTGGATTCACTGTATTAGATTTTGATACCATGCCATTATAGTTAAGCATCTTATGGTGGTAACCTTTAAGAGTTGGATATAGTATTGTCAGAATTTACCTGGATTTGGCCGATCTTGGCAGAAATGGTTAAGTGAGGCCAGTTATCCCATCTTGTGCCACAGAACATATTTTTAAATGTCACTTGCTATTTGCTTACATTTAGACCTCCCTAGGATACTTACCTTCTTTCTCTTACTCCATTACCATACTGCTCCCTTATTCCTTGTCCCCACCTGTATCACTTCCAAGTGAGAGATCCAGCTAGGCCCACAACTGAAGTATCCTGACTTCCATGCTAAGCACTACTCTAAAGACACTCACATTTTACTTACACTTTGCATTTTACAAATTTAGGGAGTAGTTAACTACTTGCTGGAATAATGGGCCCTTTGTTTTAGATTGTCAAGACAAGAGAAACTTTTATTTACAGATGTGTTTCTTAATGTCTTGTTATAAAGCAAACCCATACACTGATGTGCGCCGAAGATACTGGAATGCCTATATGCTTTTCTACCAAAGGGTGTCTGATCAGAACTCCCCAGTATTACCAAAGAAAAGTCGAGTCAGTGTTGTACGGCAGGAAGCTGAGGATCTCTCTCTGTAAGTGTCTCTTCCATGTAATTTGCTGTGTGATTTCTGTGGTGATGATGTGGTCTGTGACAATATACTATTTGAGATTTTAAAGATAATTAGCTAAGCTGGAGAGAAATTCTAAAAAGAATTCCAAAAAGAAAATAAATCCCTTATTGCTTCCTGGTTATTTTCTTGGCAAGAAGTTGTTACATATTTAGAAACATGCACGTAAGTTATTTCATTCTAGAATTGAAGTGTTTTGTTTTTTGTTTTTTTGAGACAGTGTGGTCTCACTCTGTCACCCAGGCTGGAGTGCAGTGGCATGATCATAGCTCACTGCAGCCTTGACCTCCCAGGCTGAAGCGATCCTTCCACCTCAGCCTCTTGAATAGCTGGGACCACAGGCGAGGGGCACCAGGCCCAGATATTTGGTTTGTCTGTTTTTTGTAAAGATGAGGTCTCCCAATGTTGCCCAGGCTGGTCTGGAACTCCTGGGCTCAAGCAATACTCCCATCTAGGCTTCCCAAAGTGCTGGGATTATAGGCATAAGTCACCATACCTGGACTTTTTTTTTTTTTTTTTTTAATGTTAGCAGCATTTGTTGAATACACTTTTTGTCCAAAGCATAATGCTATGCCAACACTGTCAGAATGTTGTTGTTTTTTAAAGGTCCTATTGTCAGTGAATTTGCCTTTTAATATATTGGGTCAGGAAAGTGTTTACTTTTTCTTGTGAGAAATATGACTATATGTGTTTTATTAAATTTGAAAACTTGGTTCAATACTTTGTTCTTATAAGACTTTGAGTGTGTGGCTCTAAGATAAGTTTATTTCACTGCTTTTTTAATGGCTGGGAAAGATATCTCACAATAATATGTAGGAAGAGTTCATTTTGTGCTTACTAAATGTTAAATCTCATATGCCACTTAAGTAAAAATTTGTGTTAAATTTGCCCTGCACTATTTTATCTTCTATAATGTCAATCAGTTCTCCCAACTAATTAGAAAGTATTGCATTTTTAATTTCTTAATTGATACATTATGATTGTATATATTCATGTGGTACAGTTTTATGTTTCGATACATGTATAATAATCAAATAGTCTAATACCCTGTTTATGTGAATTTGGCAAGTCTTAGTAACTACTGAAAAAATAGCCACTTTATACTAGACAGAGTTTTCTGATTCTATCTCTTAGGTCAGCTCCATCTTCACCAGAAATTTCACCTCAGTCATCCCCTCGGCCCCATAGGCCGAACAATGACCGGCTGTCTATTCTTACCAAGCTGGTTAAAAAAGGCGAGAAGAAAGGACTGTTTGTGGAGAAAATGCCTGCTCGAATATACCAGGTAAGAACCATATAAAAAATTCTAAGGGGGAATATCCACGTGGACATCAAAATGTATCTAGTAGGTCCAGAAGTACTCCTGCTGGATTAGTCGTACCACTGGTGCTACATCGTCTTACACACTTGTCTCATGAACCTTTTATGCCACGCCACAGAGGGGGCCATAGAGCTAGAGCCATGGAGTGCTAAGAACACAAGTATGAATACACACTCAGGATTGGCAGGCACAATCACTGACCTGCTCTGTGAGTGTAAAATGTCACAAACAGAGTTGTGGGGAGTGGGCAGTAAAGAAATCGTGTTGCTGAAATAAACTTATTTTGTCTGGAGAGAAAAACAAGTTAAGGTTCATAACCTTTGAGTGGGACTAATAAAACAATCATTGGCCATTATTTATTGAACACCTACTGTGTGCTACGTGCTTTAAGCACATCTTTATAAAAGATTATTGTGCAGTATCAGGTTTTATTCTCATTTTTTGGATGGAAAAACAGGTTCAGAAAAGAAGAAGTATGTGCCAGTGTCACAGGGCAAGGATCTAAATTCAGAACTGTCTACTCAGTCCAGAGTTTATACACTAATTAATCAAAAGCTCAGTAGCTAGAACAAGAGAATTTGAGAAAAATATCGAGTCTTACATTAAGAAAGAAAGAGAATAAAGCCATCTGACACAAAGGAAGCATGGAGTTGGTTGTGCTTGGGAGAGCTCTGTTTATCCCCTTCTACCTAAAATACCAAGTTAGAATTCATTTGTCCTTCACATGGCAGTTTACCTGAATTTCCCAAAAGGGTATGGTTTAATGAATAGTAGTTCTTATAACATCTTATATGTCAAAGGAAGGTTTTCTCTCTCCTCTTTTAAAAGTTCAAAACTTGAGAAAGGGGAATTATAAATTATAATTCACTTTTTGTAAGTGCTTTTTACCTATATTTTTACATATCATTAGAAATATCCTTCACATATTGAATATTTTTCCATTTCATGAAAATAATTATTAATCTTCTTTTGTAGATGGTGAGAGATGAGAACCTCAAGTTTATGAAGAATAGAGATGTGTACAGTAGTGATTATTTCAGTTTTGTTTTGTCTTTAGCTTCGTTGAATGCTGTAAGTAACTAATTGGATTGTTAGAAATAAGAAAGGGTTACAATTAAATATGTTTTAGCTAAAGCATTCAGGTTAGATGCAAAAAGATTTTCCCGTAAATGTAGCCCGTATTGGGTAATATTAAAATGCAGGCAGCATTCTGAATGTATAATGTAGATGGTGGGGAGGTGTGACTTCCCACATACTGGCTTTCTAAAGTGCCCTTGTTTAGATTTATAAAAGAATCTTAGAATAGCTATAACTGTGAGCTCATGTCAATGGATATTGGTCTTTGTGGAGATTCCTAATTTGTAATAAAATATCACAAGGCTAAAGATTAACTTTCAACTACTTTTCCTTGAGTACCATGATTGTAATTTGCCAATAAGGGAAAACAACATTCTTAGTCTCTTGATGACTTAACATCCTGCGGTCTAACAACTGTTTTGAGAGGATTTCATAAAAGAAATGAAGACAATGGCTTTTCTTAACCTTTTTTAAAATTTAAATGGAACATTTTTTTATAATGAACTGGCAAGATTCTTCTTATTAGTATTTAACTTTATCATGTGTGTATATAATATTCATATATTGTGTGTGTATCATAATTTAGTTTGTAACAATGTGTAATAATCTATAAAACTTCTGTGAAAAATATCCTCTTTCATGTTTCCCTCTCTTAGACTAAATTAAAGCATCCATATTATCCTTGCATGGCAAAGGTGAGCTTACAGCTTGCTATTCAATTCCTTTTTCAAACTTATCTACGGACAAAGAAGAAACTCAGGTGAGAAGTGATATGTTTTGATAATCTGTTGTGACAGAGGGCACTGGTGAATTCAATTGAAGTTGAATTTATAATTAAAATATTGTGAAAGCAGCTACCTAATTTTATTCAGAGGACTAAGACATGGTCTCTAGCTTTAAGAAACTTCTAACCTAATGGAAAGAATAGCTCAAACAAAAGAGAAATACCTAAAAAGAGAATTTATACCAAGGTATAAATTCTGTACATCTTCGAATTGGGCAAAATCATATCCAGATAAGGAGATTAGAGTAGGCTTTAAGACACTGATGTTCTCAGAGGGTTTCGAAAGGCAAAACAGAGAAACACAGAGGGCTCATTTTAGGCAGAAAGGAAAGCCTGAGTAACAGACAAGACTTGGCCTAGGGAACCATGAGTGACTAATTGTGTTTTAGCAGGATGTGTGAGAGACTTCTGGAGCTGAGGCTGAATGTTGGGTTTAGAACTCACCGAGTGCCCTTAGTGCCAGAGCAGGGAGTTTGGGCTGTGTTCAGTGGGAGATCGTGAAAGGTTTTTGAACAGGGAAGTATGTCCAGAGTAATGCCTTAGAACAACAGCCTCCAATATTTTTAGCAACAGAGAGTGGTTTCATGGAAGACAATTTTTCCACAAAAGGGAGGGTTGGGGGGACAATTAGATTCTCATAGGGAACGCACAGCCTAGATCCCTCATGTGTGCAGTTCACAATAGGGTTCATGCTCCTATGAGAATCTAATGCTGCCACTGATCTGACAGGAAGCGGAGCTCAGGCTGTAATGTTCGCTGGCACACCACTTACCTCCTGCTGTGCGGCCCTGTTCCTAATGGGTCCCAGGCCGGTACTGGTCCATGGCCCAGGGGTTGGGGACCTCTGCCTTAGAAACTTTACAGACATTGACTGTATCTTATTCATCATTGGTTTTATGGTTTTTTTGGGTTTTTGAGGCAGAGTCTCACTCTGTTGCCCAGACTGGAGTGCAGTGGTGCAGTCTTGGCTCACTGCAACCTCTGTGTCCCGGGTTCAAGCGATTCTTCTACCTCAGCCTCCCAAGTAGCTGGACTACGGGCGTGCGCCACCACACCCAGCTAATTTTTGTATTTTTAGTAGAGACGGGGTTTCGCCGTGTTGAGCAAACTACTCTTGAACTCCCAGCCTCAGGTGATTCGCCTTCCTTGGCCTCCCACAGGCGTGAGCCACTGTGCCTGGCCTCGTCATCGGTTTTTATCTTCAGCACCTGGTAAGGTGCCTGCACATTATAGGTTCTGGATAAGTCATTGTTCTGTGAATAAATGAGTGAAGAATGAAGAGTATTGAGCAGTGGTTTGTAGAATATACCTAGAGTAAGGGGAGACCCAGGGTGAGGAGACCAGTTAGAGTTAAAAGACCACTTAAGTTCCCAGTCTTTTCCCTCTCACTAGCAAAGTGAGCTTCTCCAAGTATGGAGAGGTTTTTGGACAGATTTTGCAGTCAAGAAACTCTTCAGAAAAAATATATAGTGACAACTTCATTTTTATGTATAATAATCAAAGATATATTATTAAGTGATCTCAGTCTTTATTATTTGAAAAAGAAAAAATAATGTATTCCTTTCTTTTAATGTCTGGCATAGGATTAACTAATTAGTCCCTATGCCTGTCCTGGCATAGGATTGGTCACTTTTGTTTGTGAAATTTGCTCATGCTCTTTACCCATTGCCCACTATTTCCATTTTGTTTATATGGCCATTTTACACAGTGATCATTTTGGGACATTGGGGGATGTAAGGGAGGTGTTATGAGGGCTTGGGTAGAATAGTCATTATACCTTTTTTCTGCCTGAATATTTTTTTTTTATTCCATAAGGTAGGATATTAATGATTTTAGCAATAAAGCATAAAAATGTCAATGTAAGCTATTCTGAAAGTGGACATTTTGTGAGTGTAAATTAATGAAAAAAATGCTGTAGTTCAGGCCTTTTGTCTAATTCGAGTTGTTTGATGAAGATGCAGAAGGAAGGTAAAGTCTAAGACTTCAGCTTCTTTACACTTTTTTGTTTGTGGGGAAAGATGAGCCACACCACAAGGAGCCAAGGAATGCAAAGCACTGGCTTCCAGAGTACACTGAGCCATGGTAGTGGGCAGTCATTAAGTATCTCTTATCCCTCCACTCTACCCACGATAGACAGACAGAGAGACATTCATAGATAGAAAGGATAAGAACCAACAAGAGTGCACTGCATGGGGTCATTGGCTGGGCTCATGCTCCTAACATTGCTGTATCTGCTTTTTTTTAAAGGGTTGATACTGAAGAATGGATTGCTACCATTGAAGCATTGCTTTCAAAAAGTTTTGATGCTTGTCAGTGGTTAGTTGAATATTTTATTAGTTCTGAAGGACGAGAATTGATAAAGTAAGTGTGGGAGTCTTTTAATTAAAAGAAATTTGTGTCTCTTCCAGTGATTTAGAGCTGAAGTTTCTTATAACCCTTTTTATTTCAACTTGAAATTATTGTTCTGCTTAAAGTCTATTTTAAACTCTCTTCACTGAAACAGTGAGGAAATAATTCAGGTCACTCCAAAATCATCTCAGGCAAGTATTCAGTGACCACAAGAAGAGCCTGTGAGGCAGATCACCTGCCAGGTACTCATAGGCATGTGGGTCTTAAACCCCTGCTATGGCTCAAAGGGGGTCAGAGACGCAAGTCTCTTCCCTCAGGGACTCGGAATCTGGTGGAAAGAGAGAAACAATCCCAGATTACCACTGTGTTTGGATTCTGACTAAAAAATTATTTTTCAAAAATCTACCGGTAGGCCAGGCGCAGTGGCTCGCACCTGTAATCCCTGCACTTTGGGAGGCCACGGCGGGCAGACCATGAGGTCAAGAGATCGAGACCATCCTGGCCAACATGGTGAAACCCCGTCTCTACTAAAAATACAAAAAATTAGCTGGGCGTGGTTGTGGGCACCTATAGCTACTTGGGAGGCTGAGGCAGGAGAATTGCTTGAACCCGGGAGGCAGAGGTTGCAGTGAGCTGAGATCGCGTCACTGCACTCCAGCCTGGCAACAGAGCGAGACTCCACTCAAAAAAAAAAACTCCTGGTAGTATATTACCTATGATAGTACATCTACCTATGTACCTGAAATTTAAAAAAGAAAAATTTGCTTTTCTGGCAGAAATTCAGAATGCTCCAATCACTATGAATGTTTACACTTTACTTCTGATCATCCTCATCAAGTCAGCTTCTCCTGTCCTTAGAAGTTCAACATTTATGTGGGGTTCCAGCAAGCACTGCCATGGTCTCTGGTGTCCTGTCTCCTCTGTTCCCCAGTGGGCTCCTCCTTCACTCTGCCTCAGCTGTGCCCACTCCTTACCGCTTGACTTCACTGAGAAAGTACAGATTAGCAAATGAGCATTTCCTACCCCAACCACAGATGCCACACGCCTGCCAGAGTCTGTTCCAGCTTGCCTTTTCCTCTCTTTATTGTAGAGGAAGTATCCTCTCTCCTTTCAAAATGAATCTCTCTACATGTGCACACCTTCTCAAGGAAGTTGACCCTTTAATTATCTCACTCTTAATTCCTGCATCTTTACTTTCTAGAATTTTCTATCATTTCTGTCACTTCTGCCAGCATACAAATATGCTCTGTTTTCTCTCAAAACAAACACACAACAGGGAATTCAGAAACGCAAGTCTCTTCCCACAAGGCGATCACAGTCTGCTGGTAAGTTAGAGATCTTTTCAGAACTGCTGATCCCTGATCCTCTTCCTCTCTAGGTCTGAGCTCCAAACATTTATTTGCCTACTTGATATCTGCACTTTTCCCTCTAATCTATTTCATTCAGCAACAGACCTGTTCTTTTTCAAACAAATTAGATCACATTACCTCTCTGGTTAAAAATTCTTCAGCGGAATCCTGTTGCTCTCAGAATAAAATCCAAAATTTTCACCATTACCCACAAGGCCTTGCTTGATCTGGTTTTTGTCCTTCCAGGCTTTCCTTGACTCACTCTCTGCTTGTCAGGCTTTAGCCATACTGGCTCATTGGTTCCTTGAACCTGCTGAGCTTATTTTCCTGCCTCAAGGTCCTTGCACCTGTTATTCCTTATCTGGAACACTGTCCTCCCCTCTTCGCATAGTAAGTGGCTTCTCCTTCAGACATCAGCGTGAATAGCATTTGCTCTGAGAGGCTGTTCCCAGTCACCCAGTCTAACGGATGTTGCCTGCTAGTCTGCTCCCTTTTTTCTGCCCATCTCTTCTACTACAACTTCAGCTTCTTGAGGGCAGAAGCCAGGTTCAGTTCATTCCCTACTAGACACAAAGAGGCTGGCAAATAGCAAGCACTCAAATACTTATTCATGCATGCATGCATATATCCATATAATTCATAAAAAGAATCAGTAAGCATTTCTTTGAAGTGCTGTGTGCTGTATGCCTGTCCCTTTAGAGTTTGCATTAGAGATAACCATTTTTCTAGTTTGATTCCAAAATATCTTTCCAACAGGACTCCTGAGCATTGTGCAAGCATTAGAATGTTATAGAAAGATCATCCATTTGGAAGGAACATGGCAAATATGCAAATATTTTATTCATTCCCTTATGTCCAAGCAGACTTGCTTTTAAATATCTCTGGAGAAACTGTAACGTCCTTTGGGTAGTATGTTTGGTTTCTTGGTATTCCTAATGCTCAAGAATCCCAGTGAATTACTTCTACATTCTTCCTGATGGAGTTTATTATAGTTTGTTTCTTTCTTTATAAAGACCAATCACTCATCACTATCAATTGCTATGATTTCGTGTTTGAAGAATTAATGATCTTTTTTTCTAATTACTTATTTCTTTTATAATTTTTAAGATAGGTTGTCATTTTTGCAACTAAAAAATAAGTATATATACTATACTCATATTTTAGTAACTTTAAACATGAAGAGATATTGTCTTTTAGATCAGCCCCTTGGTATAGTCTTCTAAGGCAATTCTTTAAACATAATTATAATTGTAAAAAAATTAATTCATAGTAAGTATTGCTTACAGATTGATCTAAAGAATTCAAACTACTAACATGAAGGATACTTTACATTTTTAAAGAGCCTTTTATTGTGGAAATGTTTAAACACACACAGAAGTGGGCAGAATGAGCCCTCTCCTGTACCCAGGCCCCAGGCAAGTTGTTGACATTTGCCTGTCTTGCCTTAGCTATCTCAGCTCTCACACAGGATACCCACATGCAGGCTTTTTTTTTCTCTCTGAAGTATTTTAAATTGCAGACATTATATCATTTCACAATAAATTTTCAGCATGTATCTGAAGGTAAAGTTCATCTCTAACAGTAAAGTTAAAAACAATGTAAGTACTTTACTGTTATCACACCAACAAAATTAATATAATTCCTTCATATCACCTTATATCTAGTCCATGTTCAGATTTCCTCCAAAGGTCTCAGAAGTGTCATTTTACCATTGAGTTTGCACAAATCAGGATCCAGTGAGGTCCACACATGGCCTTTGCTTTCTGTGTCTCTTAAGGCTCTTCTGACCATCAGTCATTCCTTTGTCCCCCTGCCCCTTGTATGCTGTGCCATTTGTTTGAGGAGTAGACTGTTTGCTCTGTAGAGCTCCCCATATTCTGGATCTGTTTGCATCCTCTAGGTATTCCCTTCAAGAGAATTGCAGCTGAGTCTGATTGTACCTCTAGAGCTGAACATTATGGGAGTACTTGTTATCTTTTAAACTTTCTCATAGTTGCCACTTAGAGTCTTAGTGAATTTTGAACAGAGCCTTGGCTGGTATGTGGCATTACAGTTAGCAGGAATAAGCAGAAGTGAAGTGACCTTGGAAAGCTCCACTTGGCCCGTAAGCGCTAACACTGTCAGGAGACTCTACTTTTGTTTCTTGGCTATTAGATGGGACCTGTCATGGGAATGTTGAGGTTGTGGAAATGTATCTTGCTTTTTCACACCACCTTTCTCTTTCTTTCAGGATTTTCTTACTGGAGTGCAATGTGAGAGAAGTACGAGTTGCTGTGGCCACCATTCTGGAGAAAACCCTAGACAGTGCCTTGTTTTATCAGGATAAGGTCGGTCTCATTTTTAAAACGTTATTTATACACTGTGTTTTTACCAAATGTTTTAAATTGCAGGTAATAAGAAAGAGCCTAGGATTGGAGTCTGGTAATTTTGCCACATAAATACACCTTCTGTGAACTGATTTTTGGTACATGCCAGGGAGAAGGCATTCTGTCCCTTCCTCCTCACATCCCAAACACCAGGGTAGGCCAGGAATTCAGGCCTGCTTTGGTCTGTGTTGGGATTTTCTCTCTAGAAACACTCCCTTTTCAGAGTCCTTTCTCAAGAATTTGTATTAGATCTCTCTGAACTGAGACTAATCTGTGTCTAGAGACTCATCTAGGCCAGCAGACATTTTGAGCCACCTCTGGCTTTGTCTTTTTCCTCATAAGCTATTTTCCTGATCTAAACCTGCAGCTGGCAACCAAACCAAATAGTGCTATTCATCCAGGGGCGTTAAGTCCTTACAGGTACAGCAGTTACTTCCCAAGATTGCTGTTTCAAACAGCTGACACTACATGGAAAACTTTGAAAAATGTTATTTTCACAACAAATTGGCTTCTTATAAACATTAGCTGGAGGCATTGTGCCTCAATGAACTAAATACAGATTCTAGGAATTACTGCTTCAAATGCAGATGTTGGCTTTGCTGTGCAACTTTGAGCAAGTCCTTTAAGGAGGATGTTGATCCAGATACAGTGCCTGCCACCCAAGCACTTAGTTCCATGAACAAGGCAGTCAAATATGCCCTTTAGGAAGGTCCTCAAAGACTGTATCTCAATTCCGGGAATCATTAGGAAGTTGAGGTTTACTGTAAGGCAGTGGTTTTGATCAGCTTAAATAGCAGAACCATTTTTTAAACAAAATCCTACCTGGATGCAAAATATAGAATACAAGCCACAGGAGCTGCTGAGGACAGTTCAAATGCCATTGCTCCATTCCCTTTGGAAGTTTCTAAGATGTGTCAAGAATCCTTAACATAAGGACCATATCACTCTCCTCCTTCCTCCCATGTACCAACCCAAACAAAGGATAAAGGCAGAGTTAGTGCAGCCTCCCTAGAGATGGGGTCAGGCCGTAGCATATTACCCACCAGCCTCTAAAGGCAGGACAGCAGGCGGCAGAAAGAGAAGGGAATGGCGGCCATACACTTGGAAGCCATTTGCTCAGTGAATTCTATCTGATGCCCAGCTGATGGATTTTCATGTCTATTTGCCCCCCTCCCCCCGTAAATGGAAATGGTGCCTCTTGCCACCCACTTTATCTTGTAAAGTACTTTGAAAATGAAGTGCTATGTAAATGCTAAATTTTACTGTATTTATAATGGGTGTGACAGGATGGATGGGAATATTGCAGAAGTATGAATACCATCTTCAGAGGAAACGAACTAATGAGAGTAGTAAGCCTGGTCTTAAATCTAGATCACAGATGAATTTCTAGGGACTTGTCCAAAAACAGTTGGGGTGGGAGGGAAAGAAGAAGCAATGTCATAACCAAAATGGTTTCTAAACAAATAAAATGTTTTTCAAAGCTTTCCATGAGGCGTCAGCGGGCTCTCAAGTAAGTTCACGGCTGAGTCGATATCACCGTTGTCATTCTGTCAGGCTGTTGCTATCCATTTGCTCCATCGGCTTGGTTTCCAGCCCCTATGCCTGTGTCTGTGTTTTTTATTCTTTGCATCTGTGATTATGTGAAGAAGTAACGTAGTGGAGGGAGGGATTCAGAAATGTCTTCCCTGAACACGCCACCTTTTTTTAAGAGACAGAGAGATACTGGCTCTGGAGAAAATGTGACTCAGCGGTAGAATCATGCCCTTGACTCTGAAATCTAGGAACTGAAACTAAGCTTTTCTTTTAATTATTGCTATGGTACCAATCTTTCTCTGGAAGGTAAAATGGATAATTCTGTTTTTGCTCTTCAAAGCATAAGTCCATCTGAATCTGAGACTGGATTGTATCAGACTTTCCTTTTGTTCTTATGGTGGTTTACCTCAAATTAATCCTGTTATAAATGTCTGTCTTACGTTCTTTTTCTTCATGTAATTTTATCTTTCCTCTAACCAGTTAAAAAGCCTTCATCAGTTACTGGAGGTACTACTTGCTCTGTTGGACAAAGACGTCCCAGAAAATTGTAAAAACTGTGCTCAGTACTTTTTCCTGTTCAACACTTTTGTACAAAAGGTAAATAATTTTTTTCCTAATACAGAAGATTTATACTCTGAAAAATTTTTAGACTGGTTAGTAAAGTTCTATATGGTATTTTTTTATGATGTTTCTTCCTAAAAATCTTGTGAATTATATTACTTGTAAGAATTCTGATGAGGTGGGTATAGTTACTCATTGATAGCAGTAGAAGTCTGCATTAAAACTAGGGGTTAATTGTTTAGTAGTTATTGTGAAGCAATGTGAGGCTCAGGAGTTTTTTAAATTAGATTTTAACAAGTACTTTCTATATGGAAATAATATTCTTAAAAAATATATTGACTCCTTAAAACTTTCCATTTAGCTATGTTTTTAAAACCAATTTTTGTCTGGATAGAAATATAATTTGTTATTCTCAATATCTTGTGACAGCAAGGAATTAGGGCTGGAGATCTTCTTCTGAGGCATTCAGCTCTGCGGCACATGATCAGCTTCCTCCTAGGGGCCAGTCGGCAAAACAATCAGGTAAGGACTACTTTTATATCCCTAGTGGAATAGCTATGGTTTTCATAGCCACTGTGTTTCTTTTTGTAGGTGATAAATGTTTTTAATTTCATAAAAGTCTAAGTACTAGTACCATAGAGACTTGAAAATTCTTTGGAGTTAAATTATCTTTACAACTTCTTCATACAATTTAGTCTAATAACCCATGGAAATTACTAACTAGTGACAAAGTCATAAGAGGGAAAGGTGGATTCTGACCGGGGAGGGGGTTTCAAAAACCTTTAAGGAATAGGCGATATTGGGGTCTTCTACTTCCTCTCTGGGGCTGTGAACAAGGCTGTCTTGGTGGTGGTTCTTTTAAGTCAGATGCTGAAAACACAGCCAGAATCCAAATGCAAAGTTGTGCTTTATAAACTGAATGATAGTGTAGATATAATACTCTTGTTCAAATGAAAAGGAAGTTGTTTGGGTTTTTTTGTTTGTTGTCTGTTTGAGACAAGGTCTCACTCTGTCACCAGGTTTGCTGTCACCCAGATTGGAGCACAGTGGTGTAATCAGGGGTCACTGCAGCCTAGACCTTCTGGGTTTCAGTGATCCTCCCTCCTCAGCCCCCGGTAGCTGGGACTATAGGCACATGCTACCGTGCCTGGCTAACTTTGTATTTTGTATAGAAACAGGATTTCACCATGTTGCCCAAACTGGTCTCAAACTCCTGGGCTCAAGTGATCTGCCCACCTCGGCTTACCGAGGTTTTTTTGTTAGAATAGTGTTGAATATGTCCAAAACCAACTCTCCTGTTTGAAATTGCTTTATTGCAGTGTTTCTCCCATCCATCGTATTTCTTTTATTTGATAGATTCAAAATACATGAAATGCTAACATGCAGTGGTAATAAGTACTATTTATGGAGTACTTATTATGTACTTGATACGACTGGTCACTTTATGGTGGTATACTTTTGATACTCACAGTTCATCAAAATTAAGCAGCTTCATCCCCATTCTCAGGCAAGGAGTAAAGCTCAGAGATGTTAAGTAAGTTGTCCAAGGTCACAAAGCTAATGCATTGGTGGAGCAGGGATTCAGACCCAGCTCTGCTGGTGTCAAAGCCAGAGTCTTTTCCCCTGTGTGTAAACACATTACACAGGCATTTTTCCTTTCCTGCTAAGGGAGACAGATTTTCGACTTAGGCTTCCTCTCAGCTTTTTCTTTAGTGTTAAAAAAACAAGTACTGACAGCATCACGTGCTCTGTGTGTGGATACTATGTTGAAATTTACAATATCCCTTTTCCACTTCAAGCTCTTCCATATCCAAGGCCCCATTGTCACTAGCAATTGATTTAAATTCACTATAATTCAGCTGCATATATAATTAATACTATTTTGCATTTGTGGAGCACATTTCTACTTTTGAAAACATTTTCACCTTTAATATTTCATTTAGTCCTCAAAATCACAAAGTAGGCAGAATAGGGAGGTGGCAGGTAGCCTTACCTCTGCCAGTACATGAAGAACTCAAGATACTGTTGTGGTGAAGAACTCACTCACATTATGCAGCACAGTGAGTGGTAGAGGCAGGGCCAGACCTGCAGATCTCCAGCCTCAGAGTTTTTCCCATTATACTGAGGCACGTTGTAAGCACTCAGTACCTACAGTGAATCCATAAAGGGACTGGTTTTAGAATATGAGTTAATATAACCCTTTGAGCTGGCTTAAAACCTGTGATTTTTTTGTACCTTGACCTCTTCTGTCAAGCACTGAGAAATAATTAAAGCCCAGAATATTATGAACCAGCAAACCCTGTCCCTTCCTCTTCATATTATTTCTGACGACAACACTAACAGCCACTTTATCTTCCCTGATGACAGATACGTCGATGGAGTTCAGCACAAGCACGAGAATTTGGGAATCTTCACAATACAGTGGCGTTACTTGTTTTGCATTCAGATGTCTCATCCCAAAGGAATGTTGGTAAGCTTAACATATCTTAGAATGAAGAGATACTGAATTTGTCTAGCTTGGGGAGTAATTATATTAGCAGGTAAATGAATGTCTCTTGTTTCTCATTCGACTACTTGCTAGTTGAGGTGCACTTAAAATTTTTGTTTTAATTCATGTTAAACTTTATAATATTTTACTAGTTTGCCATAAGAGAAAGTGAGTCATCATTCATTTGGGAGAGGTGAGAGGGTATATAAGTATTTTTTTTAAAACAACTCTTTAGGATTAAAAGCTAATTCAGAGCTCATTTATCACCTTAATTTGAACCACTACTGTGTGGAAAATAGCCATGGTGTGGGCTGGAGCCTCCTAGTTTTGTGAACCTGACCGTTCTGATCTTCAGTGCAAAATGAAAATACTCAAAACATAATTCCCCAGGTATAATGAGATAATGAGATAAAGTACTTTGTAAAAACAAAGGGGATGCAGATATAAATTACATCATTGAAATATATTTGAATGTAAGATATAGTTGGTAGCATTTTCCATTTTGTCTCCCAGAACTAATAACACAGTCATCATCCAATACAGCAAAACCACAAATTGTCCTATATGATTATCCAGTGTCCTAACCTATGTGTGTGCTGTTTTTATACTCTTCCTGGGTCTTGTCATGATAGTGACAACAACCATAGTAATAATACAACAAACCAGCTTTTCAGTGTTTTCTGTGTGCTGTGCTTTAAATTTATTGTGTTTAAAGCACACAGTGCTTTAAACTTACTGTGTTTGATCCCCGTAACAAACCTATGAGGAGTATTCATCCTGTCTATGGATGCAAAAACTAAGGCACAGAAAGGTTTAGTAACCTCCACAAGGTCGTACAGCTAGTTAGTGGCATAGAAGCCAAGGCATGAATGCAAACTCAGACCCAGAAGCTACTAGGAAGATCTAATGGCAGGAAACTGAATAAAAACACAGAGCATCCTTCTGATAGAGAAATGCTTATTGACTCTCTAAAGGGACATTGGAGGAACACTCAGATGGTTGTGTTATAAGGCAGAGTCTGCTTACTAAACTCCGACTCATCTAAAAAGACAAAGCTACCTAATTTTGTGAGTTCAGACAATTTTGTAACGAAAACTAAAGTATGCATTCTGGTTTTTCTAGCAAATGAAATAACTCCTTCCATATGGGTTGATTCTGCTTAGCATAGGTGGTGTTAGCCATTATTTGAGAACAGTTGTTTGAGGAACAGAAGTGTCTTCTCCACTGTATCTTCAGTGGCAGCTTTCGGTAGTATTTCATAAACTATTTATATTTTTACCTCTTTGAAAGGTTATCGAGTGGGAATCACTAGGTATCCCCCCTAGACTGTGAGGGATCCGCTGTGTGAGTACTCAGTGTGTTTGTGAGTACTCAGTGTGTGTGCAAGTACTCAGTGTGTGTGTGCGAGTACTCTGTGTGTGCGAGTACTGTGTGTGAGTGCTCAGTGTGCACGAGTACTCTGTGTGTGAGTACTGTGTGTGCAAGTACTCTGCGAGTACTCAGTGTGTGAGTACTCCGTGAGAGTACTCAGTGTGTGTGCGCGAGTCTTGAAGGAGGCACATTTTCTTATGGATATGTATTTTGTGGAGTAACACCAGGTGAGACAGGTTCTGTTTTGTTTCTTTGGTCTCCTAAAGCTCCTGGCGTATTTAAGCAACGACCACCCATTAGCATTGCTCCCTCAAGCCCTCTGCTGCCCCTCCATGAGGAGGTAGAAGCCTTGTTGTTCATGTCTGAAGGGAAACCTTACCTGTTAGAGGTATGTACTTGTTATTCTAAAGCCATTTTTTTCCCTCCTATTTGAGGAAAATTGCTTTTTGTTACGAGTTATGTTTGGCATGAAGAGTATTGTTAAGAGAAGAAATGGTTCCTTCAAATTAAGTTTTCTTATATGTCAAAAAGAAATAATTAGTGGAAGAGAATATTATTAGTCTTCTGTTCAGCCAAGGTCCAGACCTCCAGGTCCAGCCCAGCCAGCTACCCATCAGGGCCCCAGAAGGAGGTAAATGGCACTTCATCCATCAAAATCATTTCGTTAATTGTAGAGGGTTTCATCCCCAATCTCTTTTGTGTGTTCTTGGTCCTGGAATACTACAACTCTGAACCACGTGTGTTGTTAAACCTCAGGAGTGTGGGTGGGCTGCTCTCAGCTCTCCATCGTGGTGCCTGTGTGGCTCATCCTCAATCCAACCCTCCCCTTCCAGCAGAGCCGCCCCCAGCTGTGGACTCCATCTTCCAGTCCTTCTTCCCTACCTGATTTACAGATATGTGAATCTATGAACAATATAATTCTGGTTTTTTTTTTTTTAAATTAACAGTGTTGTGCTATTTAATACGTATCTTTTTTTTTTTTTTTTGCTTAATATTTTTTGGATCTGTTGGTGATTATTTTAATTGTGGGAGCTTTTGCCTTTGAAAAACTGATGGAAACGACTCCTGAAAAAGTGCACATTTGCACAAAATTGTGTAAAATTTCAGACAGGCTTAGACACCCTGAAGTCTATCTATAGACTTCTAACAGTTAAGAAACCCTGTTTTCAGGCAGTGTTAATTATCTTAAAATCTGGGTAGATTTCAGTTAAAGGCAGCAACAACAGATGGAGTGTTAACTGTGACATAAGAATAGCTGACTGTGTTATGTCTTCCCACCAGGTAATGTTTGCTTTGCGGGAGCTGACAGGCTCGCTCTTGGCACTCATTGAGATGGTAGTGTACTGCTGTTTCTGTAATGAGCATTTTTCCTTCACAATGCTGCATTTCATTAAGGTAAGACCTCAGTTAAACGAGTGATAGCCAGATAGCCTTTAAGTGAGACTCTAGGAGAGCATCTGTTTGCTCCAAGGCAGTATGCTTGTTCTAATAGCCTAAGTTGTTTTTCCTAATCATTCTAGTATAGGCTCATTTTTATTCATTTTTAATCTTTAATTTTTAATTACATGGATTAATTACTACACTCTCTTTGGGAAAAATTTAAGCATAGAAATGAGGCCAAAAGGAAAAATATAGGCCAGGAAAATAATAAATAAATAAATAAGAAATGAGACCAGAGTCTACTGTGGTCATCACCAGTCATCCTTGCTCACGCTACCCCAGGGACCAACACTGTTACATTGATATTTCCTTCCAGGCCTCTTTATATGAATTTCCACTATGTATATATTAGTTTCTGCCCACAGAATTTCTGCATGCCTTCTTTTATGCACCAGTATTTATAGTGGTGATACATGTAGTGTTAACAAGAAGCAGGTGATTAGTGGATTATGTCTTTAGGCTCTTATTACAATATGTTTTGCCCTCAGCCTTTTCTCTACAGACCTATATCAGAGGAGATTAAGTTCCTCTCTTTGCTATTTACTAATTATATGACCTTGGGCAGTTTCTTCCTCTATGACTGACTTCACAGGTTGTGAGGATTCAGTGAGGTGGTATAATACGTGAAGTGCTCACTTAGTACTGTACCTGGCCTCTTGGAAGTGTGGTATTTTAACACAATGTCCTTTCCCACTTTTATACATACAAATTTTATTAAAATGGCTGAAGGAGTGTGTTTTATGAATTTTGCCTTCTTCACTTAGTATATCTTGGCACATTTTTCTATTTTATAAGCTGACTTTTTATGTACTTTGTTCATAGCATCCTTAACTCAGAGTATTCCCATTTGTATTCTTGTAGCTCTACCAGCATCTTCTGGAAAACAAACTAGGATATGGACATATATAAAATCGGATCTGTTTAGTGACTTGAAATCTCCCCTACTCTTTCTTCTCTTTTCTCCTTCCTAATTTCATAGTAAAGTATCAGAGTGTTGCAGCTGGAAGAACCTTAGAGGTTGTTTATTTCAGTTCCCAGACTTAGCATTAGAGAAACTAAGGCCTAGAAAGCGGTATTGACTTGTCCAAGGTCGGCCAGAAGGTGATAGAGCTAGAATGTGGATCCAGCATTGTTAATTGCCATTCCAATATGCTTTCCACTGAAATTTTTATGCTTTTAAAAAATATTTCAGAACCAACTAGAAACGGCTCCACCTCATGAGTTAAAGAATACGTTCCAACTACTTCATGAAATATTGGTAAGTCATAACTGTTCTGACTCACTTTTATTTAGGAATGTATTAGTCAACAAGTGTTTATAAATAAAAAATTATATGTCTTTTTATTGTTTCTCCATTCATTTGGTCTGCGTTTATTGAGACCAAATCTTCATGTCAGTCATGTGTCTAATGCATTTGGTTTAGAGGCGAGCAGTAATAAAACTACCTCCTAGGAGCTCACAGTTGAGTGAAGGAGCAAGACAAGTACACAAACAACTGTAGTGCAGGGGACTGAAGGGGAGTGATAGTGATGGTTAACCCCTGCCAGGGCCTACAGTGGAGAAGGCATCGTGTTAGCGCAAATGATATTAGGTTTAAACTTCACAGTCACCCTCAGAGGTACATTTCTGGCTTTATAGTTTATCAAATCTTAGACACTATTGACTGTACGTACGTACTCTGAAAAATATTTTTAAGAGCCAAGAAACTGAAATGTAATCAATTGTAGGATTCTTTCCAGTCTCAGAAGTGTGAAGAGCAGGGGGAAAAAAAATCCTCTGGCAGTTGTATTGAAGGATGGAGTAAAGAAGGATACAAGATTGGGAACTAGAAGACCATTTAGGAGTCTGGGAATATTCTGAGTGTGAAATAATAAGGCCTGTGGTGGGGCAAGGGACAGACAGATCAAGAGGTATTGTGGAAAGAGAATCATTGGAATTTGGTGACTGGTTATGAGTTAATGAGTGTGGTTCAGAGGTTCCTTAGAGAGTGAGGGCCTGGGTTCCCTTTGGATTCTTGATACTCCATAGAGGCCTTGGCACAGAATAATCATTTAATAAAGAGTTTTGAGTAAGAAAAGACATCATAGATGCCATTTGTTAAAAGCTTATTTTTCAAGTTCTTTACTTCCTTTTGGTCCTAGTGCTTTTACAAACTTTGGCAGATTATTGCTCCTTAGGGTTAGGACTGTGTATTGTTCATCTATCAACAACAAACCCATATAGTTTTTATACCATGCACAGTTCAGTACTAAGAACTAGAAATACAGCTATGATAGCAAAACTTCAATACATTTTTCCTAAGCAAGTTAGAGCATAAACCTCTTATCCTTAGGATCATAAAGTATATGTCCTCATAACCCACAGAGAACTATAGATCTAGTTGATAGCAACACATAGATAGGAAATGAATAGATCTTTAAGTATAACTTAATAGTTTTTTCTCTTAGTTTTAAGATATATTTGAGATATGTGGCAGCCATGTAATATTTGTTTGTATTGGGTTTTTTGTTTTGTTTTGTTTTGTTTTTTTCAAGACAGAGTCTCCCTCTGTTGCCCAGGCTGGAGCCACAGTCATAGCTCACTGTAGCCTCAAACTCCTGGGCACAAGTGATCCTTTTGCCTCAGCCTCCTGAATAGCTGGGACTACAGGCACATGTCACTGTGCCCAACTAATTTCTTTTTTTATTTTTTAGAGATGGGATCTTGCTTTGTTGCCCAGGCTAGTTCGGAACTCCTGGCCTCAAGTGATCCTCTTGCCTTGGCCTCGCAAAGTGCTGAGATCACAGGCATGAGCCACCATGCCCGTCCTGTATTGGTTTTGTTGTTGTTGTTGTTGTCAAACACTAAATTAATCTCTCGGGTAGAATTATAAAGAAAGCACCCGTGGCTATGACAAGTTCCTTCTTTTATTTACTAATTTTTGTTTCTTCCTTTCCCAGGTTATTGAAGATCCCATACAAGTAGAGCGAGTCAAATTTGTGTTTGAGACAGAAAATGGATTACTAGGCAAGTATGCCTGGTCTTATGCACAAATGTCTATAGTAAATATGTGGATAATCTATTGTTCTGGCCAGTTCTGCCTCCTGCTACTCTCAGTGGGATCTACAGTGACTGATACAGTAGAAGTCTGGTCAGGGCCACTGGGCTCCCTCATTCTGGTCAGAAAAATTAAAACCCAGGGATCTTCTCACCCTACACATTTCTCCTCTTTTAGTCAGGAAGGCGTAGCTTGGGATTCTTTTACCAGATTAGGCAAGATTCAGGTGCTGTGAATTTTTTTCAACAAGCTAACGGCCACTCCCTGATGCAAGAAATTTTTCATTCCACTCTGTAGCCACTGGGGAGAGAAAAACCAAAACCTGAGACGCAGGATGTTGTCAGGCTCATGAAATGTGAATGTCTTTTTACCTATAGTAAGCGTAGCCATATTTTCACAGTCTACTCTTAAGTTGTTTGGGCAGGGCTTTCTTTTTCAGAAGGCTAAATTGGCTTTCCTGAGCTATTTATTAGAAAAAGTTTAGTTAAGAATAATTTTAGCCAGCTTCCACCATTTACCTGTATTTCCACTTAATCTGAATCATTTTAGATTTTGCTATCTATTAAGAGATTTAGGGCCTTTTTCTGTTGTAGAAAGAAGATTTAAGCTAAAAAGTTTTGTAGCTTCAGCTTTTCAGGCCACCCTTTGGAACGCTGTACTCTAGTCAGAGCCACACACAGGCCGTCTGGAACTTAAAAACTATAAACTCAAGAGCAGGACCAAGTATTATTTTTTATTTTTATTTATTTATTTATTTATTTATTTATTTTTTGAGACAGGGTCTCACTTTGTCTTCCAGGCTAGAGTGCAGTGGCATGATCTCAGCTCACTGCAACCTCTGCCCCACAAGCTCAAGTGATCCTCCCACCTCAGCCTCCCAAGTAGGTGGGATTATGGGCACACGCCACTAGCCCAGCTAATTTTTGTATTTTTTTGTAGAGACAGACTTTCAGCACGTTGCTCAGGCTGGTCTCAAACTCCTGACCTCAAGTGATCCACCCGCCTTTGCCTCCCAAAGTGCAGGGATTACAGGCATGAGCCACCATGCCCGGCCTATTTATGTTTAAATCCCTAAAACATAGAGCAGGTGATAATTGCTGAACTGACCCTAGCATCATAAAATTTCATTTATCCAACTAAAAGTATTAGAACTACTCTCAGTAATATGATATGTGGAAAAGTCTCTAGGCGAATAATCAGGCAGTAAAAAGTTTTGTTCCTGTTCAGTTCTCCTAAAAGTCAAACTTGCAGCACCATGTATGTTTTTTTTGTTGTGGTTTTTTTTTTTTTTTTTTAAACATACTTAAAGTAGTGTTTCCACCCATTAGAATTTAGGGATTCTGTTGAGTCAGGCACCACCATGCTTTTAGTTAAGTTGTTCCTTATCTGTTTATTAAAATAGTTTGTCAATTTTTAGAACAAGAGAGCTTGTTGTTACTTGGAGCCATTTTCAGTTTAGTCTTTTATTGTTAAAATGTCCTTTTCTCTTCCTTCAGCTTTGATGCACCACAGTAATCATGTGGACAGTAGTCGCTGCTACCAGTGTGTCAAATTTCTTGTCACTCTTGCTCAAAAGTAAGTATTGAATTAAAATGCAGGGAGGAAATGGTGTTTTAATTACAAGTCACATATGAGCAGAAGGGGAACATGTGCCCGGTTTTGATACCTGGAGAATCTGACTCAGTCAGGGCCTGCTTGCTTGGAAGGTACAGAAACCTATTTGCATGATCTCAAAAAAATATGAGGGGAAGTATTAAAAGAGTGACAGATCTTTATAGAATCCCAGAAAAGCTCACCCATCAGGCCTTATGTCAGAAAGGCAGGAATCAGGATAGATATGGAGGCTTTAAGAGCAAGAGTTCACGAGCTTTCACTCAAGGTCTCTCATTAATGTAACCCAGCTACCAGCTCTTCAGGCTCTAGGTCCCTAACCTCAGAATAGCCTTTCAAATCATGTCACCTGTAGCTCCTGAGCACTTGTGAACCCAGGCACTATGTCAAGAACCTTGCCTGTATTATCTTATTTCATCTTTGTAACAACTTCATGAGGTTAGTACAGTTGTGAGTCATATATCATGGGTAGTTTAAGTGACATGCCTAGAGTCATAGAGTGAAAACTTGAACACAGGCTGATTGACTGCAAAATGAAGGTTCTTTTTTTTTTAATTGTGGTGAAATGTACATAACATAAAATTTACTATTTGAACCATTTTTAAGTGTATAGTTCAGTGACTTTAAGTACATTCACATTGATGTGCAACCATCACCACCATCCATCTCCAGAACTCTTTTCATCTTCTGAAACTGAAACTCTGGACCTATTGAAGACTGACTCCCTATTCCACCCTTCCCCCAGCCCCTGGGGGAAGCAATTGTAATTTCTGTCTCCATGAATTTGACTACTCTAGGAACCCCATTTAAGTAGAATCACAAATATAAAGACAACTGAATTTTAATGAAACTAGCATTTACATTTCAAAATGAAGCACTAGGAACAAGCAAAGAAAGAATTTGGCTAATAAAAATCTCCTCGGTCATCAGGTGTCCTGCAGCTAAGGAGTACTTCAAGGAGAATTCCCACCACTGGAGCTGGGCTGTGCAGTGGCTACAGAAGAAGGTAACTGAACATTGAATTTTTCTAGCTGTAACATAGGAATCAATAATAGCACATTTTGTCAGGAAAAATCTCTGGAACTGAATATGGAGACTGACCTTAAAGTGTTTTCAGATTTCAAACATTTCTTTGCTACAGTTTATATCTTGTGTGCATTAAATTTGTCCTAATACATATGTCTTAACTTCATAGGGGAAAAGGTAGGGATGATGATATAAGAAGCAATACTTGACTGAGGTCTTGAATCGCTTTATGTGATGGAAGGTCTGGGTAGACTTGTACCCTACTTGGGATGCTTTTAAGACTCAATATCTAATGGTAGAAACTGTGAACTCATGGGGGCTTATTTGTCACCTCTGATGGCATTTTTGACCTTTCATCTCAGATGTCAGAACATTACTGGACACCACAGAGTAATGTCTCTAATGAAACATCAACTGGAAAAACCTTTCAGCGAACCATTTCAGCTCAGGTGAGAGTTGTCTCTTGTTTTTGCGTGGTCTAAATCACTTATGGAGGATTCTCAGTGTGTTTCTCAGAAACTGCAACCTCTGAGAAGAGAGATATGAGTTGAAGATGAGAACAAGCAGAAGAAACAATTGGATTTCTATGAAAAGAAAACAGATTGGTGTACACTTACACAAATTTGTGCAGATTATTTGTCTAGAAGGAAAGTCATACAGGTTGGGCAGTCTGGTCACAAAAAGGGACAGGGGTTGAGGGGGTTCTGGTGACTGTGATGAAGTCCTCACTCTCAGGCCTCCGGTCCCACCGAAGGTCATATGAAAGGTAGTCTTCCCTGGTGGTTGCTGCTGCCACTGAATGGGCCCTAACTTTGTCGTCTTGTGTTTGAATCTTCTGCAGGACACGTTAGCGTATGCCACAGCTTTGTTGAATGAAAAAGAGCAATCAGGAAGCAGTAATGGGTCGGAGAGTAGTCCTGCCAATGAGAACGGAGACAGGCATCTACAGCAGGTATAACGGTCAGCATGTCCTTGTGTGCAAAGGCAGCCTTGCTCTTAAGCTTTCCAAAAAGAATTTCCACAGCTGAGGGAAAACAAGATGCTTCCTCTGGAATGTGAGTCCAAAGAGTTACCAGCGCTGCCCTCTAGTGATCTCAGCTCAGCATATGCACTAACCGTGTGTTTACGGGGCTGAGTAGTGCTGCAGTGTGAAGTGAATGGAAGGCCTCGAGGTGTCTGTGGCTGGCCACCCTGATCAGCCTGCAGGTAGTCCCGATGAAGCCAGGGCACAGGTGGATTCGTTCCAGCTTGTTCACTTTATTCTGCCTTGCCAGGTTACTGAAAGTCCCTCGTTTGCTCTCACCAGCCTTCCTGGAAATGTGGACTCTTGAATGAAAAGCTCCCGTGCTCTTGAAGTATACCTGCTTGCCAGGGCAGTCCAAGAAAATTTTGACATGTATTTTTAAAAAAAGAAAAAAAAACAGCTTTAATACCAATCATGATAGTAGAAAAAAATAAATATGTATTGAACACCCACTGTGTGCAAACACTGAACTAAGTGTCAGTTAATCATTATGTCTTTCCAATAGTCTGTAACTTTCCTTAACAGCAGTCTCCTCTGTGGTCCCTTCACAGTACTTGGTACAGAATAGGCCCCATTAAATGAATGTTACTGATGTAGTAGGTGTCATTTTTTTTTAAGTGTTATCTTTCGGATCCTCATAAGCACTACGTGAGGCAGCTGTCACCCTGATTTTACAGAAAGGTAACTGCAGCCCAGCACAGTGATGTGACTTAGCCCAAGGTCACTCCACACATTACCTCATCACCTACTTCATTTGCAGAGAAAATAAAAGCTGTCACAGGAGAGCTCCTGCGGCCACTAATTCCCAAGCATCTGCACTGTTCTTGTCTCCTCTCCTGTGACAGTGGGAAGTTTCCTGTGTCCACCCAAAGCCCTAGCGCTCATCCCCGCCCACCTTGGCAGAGCTTTGCATTCTAATGTGTATGTAACTCTTCAGTATCCAGAACGCTCCACCCTGCCAGACCCTTCCCAGCGACGTCTCAGCACACTGGCTTCTCTTCTGCCCTGTCAAAGCCTCTCTTCTCCCTGTTGCCCCTGCCTTCTTTTATCTTCTTTGCAGCCAAACTTCGACTAATTCTCTAAACTTAACTTTCCCCATTTTCTTATCTCTCACTCGCTCTTCAGCCTCTTCCCTGCTAACTCCCTCTTCTCTCCAACTCAGCAGTTGGGGTGACAGGTGGCCTGCAGCTTTCAGGCCTCATCTTAGCCGACTGCTCGGCAGCATCTAGCGCTCCTGGCGCTCTTCCCGTTTGAAACACTATTCCAGGGCTTTCCTGACACTTCTCTCTCGTAGTTTTCCTCAAACCCTTCTGGCTGTTCCTTCTCTGTCTCCTTCCTAGTACTGCCTCTTCTGGACCACCAGTAAAGGTTCGTGGAGTCTCTAACCTGTATCCTCCTGCCCTCACTCCATATTCTCTCCGCACCCACCTTGGATTTCTGAACATGAACATCCAGCTCTCTTGTTCTTGACGTTCTTCACTTGGCATACCTTAAAGACCTCAGACTCGATGTGCCCAGCCCCTCCTCCCTGCGCCCACTAAAGCTGGCCCTCCGTCAGTGGTCCTTATCTCACACACAGCACCCCCATGTCATCCCGGACAGCTCCCTTTGAAAGGGTGCTCGTCCCTCTCCTCCACCTGTCATCAGCCCCTCTCTGCCTATGTCTGTAAGGATCCCCTCACCTCCACCCCTGCTTCTCTCTGGTTCATGCACTAAAACCTTTCAAAGGCTTTGTATGAGGAGAAAAGCCAGAATCCTCAACACGCAGGTGCTAGTCCTGCATGATCTAGCACCTGTGCACCTCCCCACCCCCATTTTCTGATTTTTTTTTTTTTTTTTTTGAGATGGAGTCTTGCTCTGTCACCTAGGCTGGAGTGCAGTGGTGCAATATCAGCTCACTGCTACCTCCTTCTCCCAGGTTCCAGCGATTCTCCTTGCCTCAGCCTCCCAAGTAGCTGGGATTACAGGCATAAGCGACCGTGCCTGGCCCATTTTCTGAATTTTATTTATCAAATGTACTCTCTTCCTTCCACCTCAGGGCCCCCCTACTCACCCCCAACTCTCACTCAGCTTAGGTTGTCACTTTAGAGAGACTGTCCTTGCTCCTCCCCACCCCAGCTCCAACTAGATCAGCCCCACAGCACACGGTGAATATTCAGAACAGTTCGCCAAGTGTGTAAGCCAAAGGCCACACAGATGGTAACAGAGGTAGCCTTCAGACCCAGGAGTGACCCAGAGCCCATATTTGGCAGGTGCAGGGCAGGGAGGCTCACACAGTGCCCAACATGAAGCGGGCACAGTGGCCATCAATGCCTCTCCCAGCTTTATCACTGCTCTGCGTTCTCACATGGGTGCAGAGTAGCATTGTGACTTTAGACAAGTCGCTGGGTTGTTTCACTGACTAAATGAGATCATAGAAATGTACATGTTTTACATAATCATGAATTGTCAAATATTAGATGTAATAGTTATCACATTTTATTACCCTTTGATAAACATTGCATTAAGTTGCCAGATGAAGACATGTTTAAATTGCAGAACACAAGTCAGCATAGAAAACCTTTTCTCTAACCGTATGAACTTTAACTTCCTTTTCTTTTCTGCAGGGTTCAGAATCTCCCATGATGATTGGTGAGTTGAGAAGTGACCTTGATGATGTTGATCCCTAGAGGAACGTGCCCAGCCTGAGAGGAGTCAAGACACAATACTGGATGCTCAGCACCTTCTTGGAATCAGAATCTCGAACCCTTTGGAAGAGCCTGGAGATTGGACTGGGAAAGCTGCTGTGACTTGGGCGGATCATGTATTTCTCAAGGAAAGCATTTTTAGGCCACTAGAAGGTTTGGGAGCTGTTTGGCAGTGGGAGAACTCCGGCATGTGGATCAGCTGTCCCGGGAGCGTGGTCTATATGTGGATTCACATTTCTGTGGAGATTTTCGGAAATAGAGCCAGTGGCAGACTTTTTTGTTACACGAACATACAAGAGTGAGCATAAAGCTGTTGCTTTCTCTACGATGCTACAAAAGAAATTCCTTTGGTTTTTATATTTTAAGAAAAAGCAAGCTGCTTTTAGATATGTGGGGGCAAATTTTTAATCTTGCAGTAATATTAAACAGGAATATCCAATTTAAAATGATGTAAAGATGTAATAAAATTCCTTTTCAATGTAAAATAGTAATTAAGTCAATTTACACAGACCTTTGTATTTAATATGTCTCCCTATTTGTATAGAATTTCAGATGGGTCTAGATGAGAACCCTACGCATAAGCTTGGATCTTGATGAAAGGTTACCAGGATCAGGATCAAAAATTGGGAAATACTAAGCTCTTGAAGATATTTTTCTGATATAATTAGATTGAAAAGAGCAATTTTGAAAATGCTGTGTTCTCCAGAAGTACAGGGTGCATTATTTGACATCAATCACTTAAAGAAGTTATGAGTTGTTCCCCAAACAGATTTTAAAAACAGCAAAATAAAAGCACTTTAAGATATAATTTTACTGAGTTTAACTTCACAGAATTATCTTTTTAATGCTTGGAGACATATTGAATAAACTGTAGTCTTAAATCATGTGATCTGCAATCGTTTGCTTTTGCTTAAAACATAATTACTGAAACCCTTGGTATTGGTTGTATATGAAGTTAACTATTTGAGTTGGTACACACTGCTTGTGAGTTTCATAGTAATTGTAATGCAGAGAAGGAATTTGAGAATTTGTTTCTCCTCGACATGACTAATTAGCACTGAAAAGTCAGTCAAGGTTTAAGATTTATTTTCCCAGAAATAAATATAAAGCAATTGAATAACCATCCATTTAGTCGTATTTCCAAAGTATAGCACCATTCACTCATTTATACCAGCTCCCTTTTATGGTGGGGGGGAGAGGTTTACACCCACATATTTCACATACATTTTGTACATTTTGTATTTTGAATTGCTCACATTTTCGGCCCTGTTTTGCCTTTAGTTACAGGTCCTGCCTTATTTTCATCTCACCATGCACAGAACTAGGGAGCCTTAGGAAGTGCCAGGTTTTCACTGTCAGTTAGATTTGCCAAGTCACAGAGGCGCAGCCAGCCCTGAAGTGCCTGTCTGGCTGCTGTGGCATTGTGTGGGCATGTGGCCAGGCAGATGGCATCTCATTACGGTGCTCTTGCCATGGCCCAGTCGTTTCATTCTCTGGCAGTGAGGGTTTCTGTGCCGTCAGACTTCATTGTTATTCTGTGACTTGCTGGAGGCTGGCAGTGGCCTTTGTCAAACACACTGAGAAGATGGAAGGGCCAGCACTTAAGAGCAGAACTGTACCCTTAGAGAAACGGACAGAGGCGAGTGGCAAACTTCAGACAGTTCCAATGTTCTTGCAGTTTGAAATGTGATGTTCTACCATTGGTTTTGAGTACGTGAATACTTCCTGTCCTACTGTTTCCCCTACCCTATTCTCACCTTCTCTCCGCCCACATCCTCACCAAGAGATTGTGTGGGACATGACCTTGAAATGCTGGCGATGATCCACGCTGGGATATCATCGCTGGCTACTGCACTCTCAGGAGCCCAAAATCAGGAGTGAAATCGCCACTTCTAGTCCCCTTATTTCCTATGGAAACAACGCCTTCCGCACCCCTAGCACCTGCTGTCCTCACTGTAAAGCTTCATCAGGATCGTCCACCGTGTATATTATACGCTTCAGATCATGTTGCTTACATTGTTGCTGCAATGACCATCGTTTTCACTTTGCTGGTAACCACTTGATTGCTGACAGCTACAGTCAATGAACCTGCTGATGACTTTTTTTAATGTAGTACAACAATGACAGTTATGACAGGCTTACCTTGGAAGAGTTGTCATTTTTACTGCCAATTTTTTGGATGAAGATGTTTTTATAAACCTTTCAAAATGGTCTGCAAACAGAGCAGGAATTGCACAATTAACTCAATAATGCTGTGTGTTCTCAAGAAGCTCCCTTAGTGAGGCTGATCTTAGGATGGCCGATTCTGCCCGTTGAAGGCATCCTGGGAAAGAAAACAAGCATCCCAGCGGGCATCTCACCACGACGTCTCCTGGAGTCCTCACACGGTCACTGACAACTACAATCAGTTTTAGGAACTAGAGCGCCATATCATCAAACTTACCCTGTCCTGCCCCACCTTCCCTGCTAACATCGAGGTGTGTGCAGTTACCTTCTGAGCTTGGAACAAGCAGACTGGAATTTTCCTCTGCTACCTCTTGTGTATAAAATCTTGTTTATAAAATTTCAAAAGGAAGTAGATACACTAGGGAAGAACCTTAATTCTAAATTTGGTTCATGTGTGGCAAAGTTCTTAGCTTCTAAGAGTATAAAATAAATTTTTCAAAAACAGAGTTGGAGTCTTGCCGCCATTCTTCATCTATCATCAGAACACAGCCATAGTGGGCGGGGGAACACGAGCCTGTGCCTGGTGCTAAATGCTGTTGATTCCTCTTAGTACTTTACACTAATAAAGGGGACTGTGGGTCCTCTGAGCCTTTTGCTGTTCTTTTCTCTGGAGAGGCTGACCATTTCAGGATTCATCTGCAAAGCTTGGAGGAGGATGCTGAACTTAGGTTGATGGTCTCCATCCATCTCCACCAAAGCTTTTGGCTCTCCCAAGTGGTCCCCAGCATAGATCGTGTCGCTGGTCACACTGGGCTTCTTGCTAGATCCCACAGGTCTCAGTCTCATTCCTAGTGGCCAGCGTTGCTCACATGGGTCCCCTTCCCTATTTGCTAGTCCAGATTTTCGTCTTCCTGCAAGCCACACCCCTTCCTCCCCGATCCCTGGTGACCACCTGCTAACCCTCTGCAAGAACCAAGTTGTTCCAACATCACAGAGCTGTCAGGGTGTGGATATCTAACCAGCTGATACTTGATTCTGTGGAGGGGAAGGAGAGAGAGTCTAGGGTTGCACCACAGGCCTAGGTTCCAGTGGGCAGAGATATAACCCAGTTGGGTGTTCAAGCCATTGCCATCTGTCAACTCTTGAATGCTTTCCATATATGACACTGAATTGTCAGAAAATGTAATCTGGGAGGATTTTTGCCTGAGATTCCTTATGACATGGGCTGTCTAGAGATAGAACTTGCTTAAGACAGCTATATTCACCAGCCTTAGAGTGGAGGGCCTGGAGGTCCCACATTGAATGGGATCATTATGCACTCTGTAACCCAGGCTGCAGTGCAGTGATGATATAATTACAGCTCACTGCACCCTCAGCCTCCCAGCTCAAGCAAGCCTCCCACATCAGCCTCCTGACTAGCCGGGACCACAGGCATGTGCTACCACACCTCGCTAATCTTTTAAATTTTTTTATAGAGACGGGGTCTCACTGTTGCCCAGGGTCTTGAATTCCTAAACGCAAGCAATCCTCCTGCCTCAGCCTCCCAAAGTACTGAGATTACAGGTGTGAGCCATTGCACCCAATCTGAGACTGTTCTGAATTTTAAATCAATCATGAAAAAAGCCATGGACTTAGCACTGGCTCATTACAGAAGCATCTGGCACTGTAACTTATTCCGTAAATACTCGGGCCAGGCTGTGTGCCAGGTACTGGGGAGAAAAGAATGAAAAGGGCATTGGGAGGTCAGGACAACAGAGCATCTAGAGTGCTGTAGGGCACCTGTCACCAAGGAGGAGGCACTTTGACTGTCAGGGTGGTCAGGGGAGCTGCAGGAAGACATTCATTTCATTCCTAGGATAGGCACAAGGAGTAAGTTCACATCACCAGTACTTGCCCAATACTTGTACTCAAGATACAAGTACTCATCAAATACTTGGCTTACTCAACTATTCAACAAACTTACCCAGTTCCTAGTATAAGCAAGGCATCACCCTAGGCAGTCAAGTCTATGCAAGAGTTAGGACAACGTTTGTTTTTATTTTAAAAAGTCACCATATTAATAAAAACGCTACAAAACCCAGAATAAATATCTTCAAGTTACAAAAGCAAAACAGGTCTAGAAAAGTTGGCTGTAAAAAGGCAACAGAGAGGACAGACCCAAAAGATAAATGTCTGCTTGCTTGGGTGGGGCTGGTGCTCAAGGAGGGACAGTTGTCCCTCTCCCCCGACCATGCCTTAGAAGCATCTCCGCCAGGCCAGTGAATCAGGCCCAGGTGATAACGGAAAAAGTTCCGTGCCTGCAGCATCGTTCTGCCATCACTCACCGAGCTTCCTGGTCTGTGTTCCCCTTCCCAGCCTCACTGTTACCCGTAAAAATGAGGAGCCCAGCCGGGTAAAGTAAGAAGCGGCTTGGCTTCAGAGCCAGCCCAATCTGCGTTTCTGGCTCAGTTCCTGCTGTGTGAGCTTGGCAGGCACGCCCCCTCTGGTTCCAGGTTTCTTCCTCTGTGAAGTAGGGGTGCGAATGTGTACCCCGCCGGGTAGTGGAGCGGGTTGGCTGAGACAGTGCGTGCACCACTGCACACTGCCGAGTCAGTCCTAGGTGATGGCTCCCCGCAGGCCACCCTTGGGTGTTGCTAGCACAGCCTGGCATAGAGCAGAGTAAAGGTGGCTCAGGAAACCAAGGCACAGCCTGTGACCACCAGGGGCGCACCTGTCTCCAGCCTCTGGCTAGATGCCATCCAGAAAGCTAAGCCTCCATTAATCAGGGAGCCCCCAGGGGCTTCTCCACAGTTAGCTGGAGATGAGGGCCATCAGCACCTTTCACACTCACCCCCTCAACGATGTTTGTCCCTGCAGCCCCTACCACTCCCTCCCCTATCCATGGGAAGAATCCTGCCTCCTTGGTGGAGACCTGAGGATTGAATGCCTGGCATGGAACAAGAGCTCACTAAAAGTCATTCTGCCCACGGACGTCGGCACATTGGGAGCAGCTGGCAGCACCCGAGCACAGCTCGACCTGTTTCAATGGTGAAATGCCCCACAGTGAGGGAGGGAGCTTCCTGGCACCTCCACCTGGGGAGGAGGCATCCAGAGTGAGTGAGTTCCAGGCAAGGAGCCTGCCCCACTCAAGGGCCAGGCCAGCAGCCCCAGAAAGGCGGAAGCATCCCCATCCCCTCGTGCCAGGCCACGGAGGGCTGAGAGAGGGACAAGTCGGAACCATTTTAAAGCTCAGCCCCAGCCCTTGACCCTCCCCAGACACCCATCCTGGGATGGGGCTGTCACTGGAGCTCCTGGGAGGCCTGTGCCAGGTGCCGGCTCCGGCAGCAGATGGCAACGGCTGCCACGGCCTCTTCACTGGTGCTGCCTGCAGTGCTGACGTCCCGGCTCCTGACTACACACGTGTTGTCTACGGCGTAGGCCCCCAGGACGTGGGAGGTCCCAGGGAGGGCACTGCAGCCAGTCAGGGTCCAGCCCTCCTCGCAGGCCACGGTCACCTGCCAGAGCCCGAGGAAAAGAAAGCACATGTCTAGCGTGGCCCGGGACCCCCACCCACACTTCATTTCTCCCTCCGACATCCTTCTGTGAGGCCAAAGTGCAGACGGCCCTCGCTGGCTCAGAGCCCATTTGGGACACAACCGTGTATCTCCCACCCCGCACCTCCCACCCAGGCGGTTCTGCACCATGGCTGACCAAACACACGAGCTCCTGCTTCATGCCTGGTTTGAGGGGCGTGGAGATAGACAGATGCCTACCATGCCAGTGCCAAACTCATCCCTCTGAAACTGATGGCCCCATAGCCTGCCCCATCCCACTTAATGGCAACTCCATCTGTCCAGGGGCCCGAGCCTTGGTGCCATCCTCCCCCTCTCCCACCCACATCCACCCACCAGGCCTGCAGGCTCCCTTCAGACTCCAGCCTGAGCCCCGCCCCAACGCCTGGACCCTCCACCGCCTCCCTCCAGTCTCCCTGCTTCTGCCCAAGGTCCTTGTCATCTCTTCTCAGCTCAGCAGCTAGGCCACAGTGAGAGGTTCAGATCCAGGCCAGACCACACTCCTCTGAGGCCAGACCCCTGCATGGCCCCAGCTCACTGCTGACTGTGGCCCTCAGGTCTCACCTGACTTGGCCCTGTCCCCTCTGAGGCATCCCCCATCTCATAACTATTCCCACCTCTCTGGTTTCCTGGTACTCCCTGCACATCCCCACCTGGGGGCCTTTGCTTTGCCTGGAACATGTTCTCTGCCTCATGGCCCGTTTCGTCCTCCTTGTCAGCAAGACCTCTCCTGACCTCTCTCCCACCCCATTCCCTTCCTTGCTATAGTTTTCTCCATCGCATCTTTTCAGTACTCTATATTAATGGTTTGTTTTCTGTCTTCCTCCACTAAAATAGATGCTCCAGGAGGGAGAACAACATGTCTCTTGGGCCTGTATCCCTCCCCAGTGCCAGGAAGAGCACCTGGAACCTAGCAGCCCTCAGTGCACCCAGGGCAAGTGGATCCAAGACCAAGACTGTCTTTTGCTCTCGAGGAATGCACCATCCAGACCAGAATCAACACAGACTTGCATTTTAAAACTGACTCTGAGTTCATTTAAGAGTGGACTCCTTAGGGCTGCCTTTTAAGGAGCTCCTGCTGGCTTTTAAGGAGAGTTATACACTCAGGTTTCTAGAAGGCCTGGCTGTCACATTCCAGGGCTTGGCACATGCCTTGCTAATCTCGGCAGGGCCTTTTCTTGCCTTGCTGGTCATGCTAACAACCTTCAGCATGCAGCTCAGGCACCCCCTCTGGGTCACGGCTGAGTGAGCTCTGTGTCCTCAGAGCCCAGTGCTGCTCCTGACCCTGAGACCCTCCCAGCAGGTTTGTTAAATAGATCAGAGAGGCCAGGTGCAGCGGCTCATGCCTATAATCCCAACACTTGGGGAGGCTGAGACCAGAGGATTGCTTGAGCCCAGGAATTTGAGACCAGCCTGGGCAACACAGCAAGACCCCATCTCAGAAAAAAATAGATCAATCAATAAATGCATGCATATTGCATTTCTTTATGCCATATTTATGCACATTCTACTCCAAGTGGAGTGGGGTACCCAGGTAGCAAACCTTACTGATCTGGACAAAAGCAAAAACAGACCCAGCCACACAGAGACACATATACATGCTGTCCACACAATGGCGGAAGCTGCCCACAGCATCTACCTGGCAAACCGCCACCCTGATGCATGGCGGTATGGTGGTGGCACAAACTGACACAGAAAAGCTGTGCAGGAGAGACACGCAGCACCCCACCCAACCGGCCTCACGGGCCTCTTCACCTGCTCCTGAGGGGCCGGGATTCCATGCTCCTTGACTTTGCATTCCAGACCTGGGGCACGGCAGCAGGAAGCGTGGATGCTGGCCTCCCTGTGGCCCACGCACTGGTTGGGCTGACCTCGTGGCCTCAGCATAGGCGGCTTGTGGGTGCCAAGGTCCTCCACCTCCCAGTGGGAGCTGCAGCCTGGGGCAGAGGAAAGCCAGCTCAGATGTGAAATGCTGGGATGCTCCGTCTCCAGTGCCCATCCCCATCAGACCCTCTCTCTTTAAGGTCTGAGGCAAGAGCTAGGAAACCTAGAAACAACTCAAAGAAAAAAAGAGATGCTGGCCTGAGCACCAGGACTCCTGTGTTCTCAACTCTGCAGCTGACCAGCTGTGTGACCTTGGGAGAGCAATTCAACCTCTCTGAGCCTTAGTTTCTCAGGGAAAACACCATCTTTCCACCCAGAGATGGAGACAGTGAGGCAGGGGCTCTATGGCCTGAGATGCTCAAACTCCCCCCAGCCCCTCCCTATGCAGCCAGCAGGCAGAAGTTCAAGGGTAAGCTGGGGTCTGTCTGAACCACCTCAGAATGCCCTCCATGGGCTTAGGAGTCAGACACACCCATTGGCTAAGAAACCTAAAATAGTGGTTACTTAGCTACACTGAGGCTCTGTTTACTCATTTGTAAGATGGAAAGAGAAACCACACCTACTCACAGGGACACTGTGAAGATGACACGTGCGAAGCCCCAGCATGGAGCCTGGCATGTGCTCTGAACATGGTAGGGTTGTGGTTACTAGCATTCTCTATGTCCTAGCTGCAAGGGCTCAGGGCAGCCACTCAGCATGTCCAGCCTGCAGTTCCCTTAGCTGCAAAATGGTGCTCTTTGAGGTGCGCTTCATGGAGTCAGATTCCATGACTTCAAACTGACATGTGCCCGTGAGCTCATCGGCTGAGCACTTCCAAAGGGGAGCGTGATTAGAGCATGGCGGACTTCCCTCCAAGCCAGGACCCCTGAACCTGACGGAGCCTCTCCCCTGGACAAGGGCACCAGCCACCTGACTATGCTCATCTTTCCTGAACATCCATCCTACATGCCAGCCTGCTGTGCCCAGAACCAGGTTCTCACCCTCACTCTCCTGTTCCCAAACCCTCAGTGGTTCCCCTGGACGTGCTCAGACGAGAATCAACTCTGAGCCTCTTATTCCAGGCTGGAGTCCCACTGTCTTCCCAGACCTCTCATGCTCCACCCAACCAGAACAGCTCAGCCTCGGGGCACCATCCCTTGATGCCCCAAGAGGTCCCCATCTGTGACTTCCTGCTACCTGCCTGGGCATGTTTTCGACACAGGGTAGCCCGTCAATAGTTGCCTATACCAGAGACTGGATTTTAAAGCAACGGGTGATGAAAACAATAGTAATGATAGCTAGAATTTATATTGTCCCGGCACTAAGCTAAGTGCTTAGCACTCATCATTTCCTCATGCAGAGATGTTAAGTAATTTGCCCAGGTCACACAGCTATCGAGCGGCAGGGTGAAATTCAAACCGAGGTCTGCCCTCCTTTCAGCCCCAGCCGGGGGCCTCTCTCTGGAGCTGCCTCTCCTGGACTGCACCACCTTAGGCAAAGCACCTGCCATACTCCAGGCCAGTGCCCTAGAGGCTGCCCATCTCCTTGCAACACAATGAGGCAGGTAATACCTTTTTCCCTCTTATGGAGGAGGAAGCTGAGATGAGGAGAAGTAAGGTCACCTGCCCAGGCTCAAAGGGCATGGAAGTGGCAGAACCAGAGTATGGAATGGCAAGTCAGGCTTGAGTCTCATGGATCACACTCATGAGGACGAAGCCTCGCGGGCAGTGGGTGCATAAGGAGAAAGGGACCCCTCCTCACCCCAGGGCAGGCCCAGCCTCCTACCTGTGAGGACGTGGCCCTGTTGGTGGCAGTGGACACGGGTCCCCATGCCGGCCTCAGCTGGTGGAGCTGTGTGGATGCTGCAGTTGGCCTGGGGTAGCAGGCAGCACCTGGCAATGGCGTAGACACCCTCACCCCCAAAAGCGTTGTGGGCCCGGCAGACCAGCTTGCCCCCTTGGGCCTTAGAGTCAAAGACGGAAATGGGAATCTGCTTTAGAATGGGCTTTGAAAACACAGAAAGGGACTAGACAGGATCAACTCAAGCACCCTCATCAGTGTCCCTGCCAGGGGCCAGCCAGACCCAGCCTTCTGGGGACAAGGAGCTCACTCCTGCCCAAGGAAGACTGTTCTGCCAGTGGGCAGCTCTGAATACTCAAAAGTTCTTCCAAACACAGAGTGGTTTCAAAATGGAGATAGAGAGAAATCCAGGAGGCCAAAGCAAGGACCCAGCCAGCTCCACTCCACCCACTCTGCCTCTCACACGAGCATTAAGACCCCATCTCCCAAGCCAGAAATGCCTGCCCCTCCTCACTCTCCTAGCTGGGCACTGCCCTTCCACCAAAATGCTGCAACCAGATGGCATCTGTGCACTATCCTGTAGCATCAACATCAATTCCACTTTTTTGCTGGTTTGAGATTTCTCAGCTCCCAGAACCATGGAGCACCTGAGTGAGAGGGGCCTAGAGATGGCTGAGTCCAGAGTAGCAGATCGCTGACCTTCACGCGGCCCTGCCGCACGCTCACACCCAGGTGAGCATTGAAAATCCATCCAGCACTGTCCTGCAGCCTCTAGGAAACCCTTCCCGCTGTGGCTCTCTCCAGCAGCCCCCAGCCGCGTGAGGTGGGGAGTGCCCCACTCCTGGTCTGGCCAGCCCTGTAAGCTTACAGAAGAACTGGAGTCTGGAGGATGGAGGGGCTTGCTGGGGGTCCCTGAGGGCCCAGCACTGACACGCACACACACACACACACACACACACACACACACGAAGGAGGGGTACAGTCACCTCCATGCGCTCGCCCCGCCGCTTCCCACTCCTGGAGAAACTGGAGCAGCTCAGCAGCTCCTCATCTGGGGCGCAGCGGGCGACGGCTGTGGCCATCCGTGTAGGCCCCGAGTGTGCTGACCACACAGTCCTGCAAAACAGCTGCCAACCTGCAAAAAGGGCCTGGGATGAGGAGGGGGTGCTGGGAGTGAAGGGACCTCCACAAAAATCTTTAGTTCATGGTAGGAGAGAGGAGGGCTTAAAGAACATACTCAACTGTCTCTATAAAAACACGTTATGAAAATATTGCACAGCCCTTTCAGAGCCCCATTCTCATTTAATCCTATTTAAGGTGGCGTCATCCTCCTTACACAGACAAGGGAGAAGGGAGAGACTGTCAAGGTCACACAGACCTCCCAAGCCCCAGCCTGGACTTGCCCACCCTGCCATCCTGCTTACCTGCCCCATGGGTGCTGGGGGGCAGGGCGGCCACCAGGTTAGGGGTCAGTACCCGCTGGTCCTCAGGGAACCAGGCCTCATTGATGACATCTTTGGCAGAGAAGTGGATCAGTCTCTGCCTCAACTCGGCCAGGGTGAGCTCCGGCTCGGCAGACAGCATCATGGCTGCAATGCCTGGTGCAGGGGTGAATGGTGAAAGATGGTGATGGCCCGGCCCTCCTGCCCCAGCAGGGGACTCCTGCCAGTGCACACACGCACACACATACACACAAACACACGTGCACACAGACACTAAGCTCTCTTCTCGAAGGTAAGCCGCCTGCAGTCCTTACTCAGTGAGGTAAGACAGCCTCCTCTCACACCTCTAAGCCTTGGTAGTTGCTGTCTTATCGGCCAGGTGAACTCCTATTCATCCATCAAGCTCCAGATCAAATGTCCCTCCTCCAAGATGCCTTCTCTGACCCTCGGGCTGGGCAGGTGCCTCCTCTGGGCTCCCTCTAATACAGCCCTGACCTCGTGTTCCCTCTGTGCACTCGCCTCCCTCATCAGACTGAGTGTCCTTGAAGGCACCATCAGGCCTACTTCATCTCTGGTCCCCCTGCACAGAGCCTGGCACTGGAGGTCCCGGCACAGACCCTGACTGCCAAAGGGGCTGTTAGCATCACGGTGGCCGAGGCAGTGGGGTGGTGACTTACCAGCCACGTGGGCAGCAGCCTGTGATGTCCCACTCTGTGACACAAAGCAGGTGCTGCAGTCGCTGGAGGCACCAATGATGTCCTCCCCTGGGGCAAAGAGGTCCACACAGCGGCCAAAGTTGGTCCCCAAAGTCCCCAGGGTCACCGGCTGGTCCTGGGCATTGGTGGCCCCAACTGTGATGACCTGGAAAGGTGAGGAGGTGGGTGGCAGAGAAAGGAGCCCAAGAGAGGGGTTGCAGAGGCAGACTCAGGCCTTGCCAGCTGGGCTGGACAACTGCTATACACCTGTTTGGGTCCCACTCAAATGTCCCCTCCTAAGGAAAATCTGACTGCCCAGGCAGAACTCTGGCACCCCTGCCCCGCCCTGGTGCTCCCCTCTGTCCCTACCATAGCCAGGCAGCATTCCCAATGCCCCTGTGGAGTTTACATCCTAGTGGGGGAGATAGACAGGAAACTATTCGGTGTATCAGGTGGTTCTAAGTGCCACGGGGGGAAACTGAGAGGACAAGGCAGAGATGTGTTGGGCTTTGTTTGCTTGATGCCTTTAAATTCGGCCGCCAGGGAAGCCTCTGATAGGCCAGGGGGGACCTAGGTTACTGCTGTCAGGTACGCATCTGCTCTGCAACCCCCACCCCCAACGCGCGCGCGCGCACACACACACACACACACACACACACACACACAGACTTGAAGTTCCAGACTTGAAGTGGAACAAGATTCCTTCCCCTAGATACCCGCAGTGTCCTGACACTGGAGGAGTGGTGGGTCAGAGGAGGGACGGTCACTGCCCCCCAGCTCCTCAGGGCCGAGGCTCCGTGTCTGTGTCCCCGCAGCCACACTGCACCGAGCATGCGGCACACTCTGTGGATGTTCCTCGGGTGAGAGGTCTGAGCCCTCAACTGCTCCCATTCACATCAGCCTTGCTCAAGTTGTCAGTCATGGAGCCGCGGGGGGAGCTGGACAAAGGGGAGGCCCAAAGAGTATTGGGCAGAGGACGCAGGGCCTGGGGATGGAGATGGGGAGGGGCGGGTACCAGAAGACCTTCAGGAGGGAGAGTGGCCAGGACGGGGTGTGGGGGCGTGGCTACGTAGGCGCTGCTACGTGGGCGCATGGCGGGGCCACTGCTGTTCAGACTCTGCGATGATGGAGGTTTCGAGCCCCTTCCTCCCCAGCCTCCCGCATGGCGGGGGTCTCTGACGACTCCTTCCAAAGCCAGAAGGGTTCGGCCTCCAGGAACGTGCCACAAGAAGCCCACGGGGCCCGCCTGCCCGCCCGCCCTCCCTCCGCCCTCCGCCCCCTACCCGCGCCTTGGGGCAGCAGCCTCAGCACCTACCTCGGGAGCTGAGGCTGGGGAGTAGAGGCAGGCATCGTCCCGGAAGTTGCCGGCAGCGGTGACCAGCACAACCCCAGCCCTCGCCAGGCGCTGGCAGGCGGCGTTGAGGACGCGGCTGTACCCACCCGCCAGGGGCAGCAGCACCACCAGTGGCCCCACAGGCTGGACCAGCTGGCTTTTCCGAATAAATTCCAGGCCTGGGAGGAACAAAGCCAAGGTCACCCCTTCGGGAGACCTGCTCCCCTTTCCCAGCCCCTCCCTTACAGGCACAGAGTGATGGTTAATTTTGGGGATCAACTTTGTGGCCTGATGTTTGGTCAAAAGCCAGTGGAAATGCTGCTGCGAAAATATTTTTTAGATGTGACTAACATTTAAATCAGAAGACGGAGTAAGGCAGGTTACTCTCTATAACTTGGGCAGGCCTCATTTAATCAGTTGAAGGCCTTAAGAGAACAGACTGAGGCCTCCCAGGGAAGAAGGAATTCTGCCCCAGGACTGCCTTAGGACTCAGTATTGCAACATCAAATTCTGCAGGAATTTCCAGCCTGCCTGGCCTGCCCTGCGGATTTCAGACTTGCCAGCCTGCACGGTCACATGAGCCAATTCCTTGAAACTCTTAATATATACATCCTACTGGTTCTGCTTCTCTGCAGAACCTTGACCAATACAAACTGGAAGATATTAGCAATTACACCAGCAATCAAACTAGCCAACCCCGGGCCCTTCTCTGTGCCTGGCTCTGTCTAAGCGTCTGAATATACGAACTCAGGGGATCCTCACAATAACCTTATTATCCCTTTCCATGAAAGGGAGGCACCAAGAGGATGAGCCTCAGAGGAATGAGAAGGGCACACTTCCCCACCCAACTTCCCCCGCCACTCTCTAAGGCCTGGCTCAGATGCCCCTCCACCGTGGCCGCAAGTGTTGGACCCACACAAACTTAAACGGAGTCTTGGCTGCCCACTCACCAGCTGTGTGGCCCCGCCCTCTGTGAAACAGGGACAGCTGCTCCCAGGATTGTCTAAAGAATTAAAAGACTCCATGCCTAGGACCCCCCATACCATAACTCCCCACCCTTGAGGGTGTGGTTCCTTCTGGCCTCAGTGGCACTCCACTCCCCCATTTTGGTGCAGACCATGGTCTACCTCATGCTACTGTCAACAGTAACAGCTCTTTTTTTTTTTTTTTCGAGACGGAGTCTCGCTCTATTGCCCAGGCTGGAGTGCAGTGGCGCAATCTCGGCTCACTGCAAGCTCCGCCTCCCGGGTTCACGCCATTCTCCTGCCTCAGCCTCCTGAGTAGCTGGGACTACAGGCGCCTGCCACCACGCCCGGCTAATTTTTTGTAGTTTTAGTAGAGACAGGGCTTCACCGTGTTAGCAAGGATGGTCTCGATGTCCTGACCTCATGATCCTCCCACCTCGCCCTCCCAAAGTGCTAAGATTACAGGCGTGAGCCACTGCACCCAGCCACCAGTAACAGTTCTAACCCTCTGCCAGCCTGTGAGCTCTGGCCCAGTGGCCTGGAGACTGGAGGCCTAACGCAGCTCTGGCCCTGATGTGCAAGGGGACCTGGAACTGACAGCTTCTCCCCTGTCAAATGGGGTGTGGGAGCCTTCTTGATCCTGGCCTCTAAGATGTCTCCAGGAGCTGTGGCCAAGGATGGAGCTGTAATCTCACAGCCATGCTCCTCCTAGGAGACAGCTAGTGAGGCCCCTCACACCACGGAGGGAGGGAGTGGAGTGGCACTGAGTGTGGAGGTGAAGAACAACAGCCACATTTACAGCTGCTAGTTATTTACTTATTTATTTTTGAGATGGAATCTCGCTCTATCACTCAGGCTGGATTGCAGTGGCACGATCTCAGCTCACTGCAACCTCCACCTCCTGGGTTCAAGCGATTCTCCTGCCTTAGCCTCCCAAGTAGCTGGGATACAGACACCCACCACCATGCCTGGCTAATTTTTGTATTTTTAGTGGAGACGGGGTTTCACCATGTTGAACAGGCTGGTCTCGAACTCCTGACCTCAGGTGATCTGCCCACCTCAGCCTCCCAAAGTGCTGGGATTACAGGCATGAGCCACCGCGCCCAGCCTACAGCTGCTAGTTATTAAGCACCTGCTGTGTGCTTATCTCTGTGCTCAGACTGGACACACAATCACCTGCTTACAGAGGAGGAAATGGCAGTGGCAAGGAAGGCAATAGTGACTGTTGAGCCCCTGCCCCGTGCCAGGTCATGCAATAAGGGCTTCCCATACACTGACTGGGACCCCAAAGAAGGGACTTCTCCAGGAAGTCCTCCAGAGGCCAGAGCACCAGGCCTGGGGAAGGCCTTTCTGGGAAAGAACAGCCTCCCCTCCACACACTGACCTTCAGGAACTGACCTGACTGAGCCGAGGTCAGTCAATAAAGGGGTGGGACAGGCACAAGGGGTCACCTGATGGGGCAGAAGGTTATTGATTCTTGCCTTTAAAACTGAACATCAAAACCTGTACTCTGTAGGAAAGTCTCAGGGCAGAACTGGTGGAGCACAGGGCAGACTCCTGGGCCTTCTCAGCCTTTGAAACAGGCTAGTGGGCTGCCTCTGCCAGCACCAGAGACAGTGTTTGACCCTGGGGGCTGGGGCTTGCAATGGAAGTCAAGCTGCTGCCCAGAGCTGACAGTTTTCCCAGCGAGTTCCCCAGCTTGAGCTGTGTGACCCTGGGTAGTCACCTCCCCTCTCTGGACTGGTTTCGTCAACTATTTAGCAGCTACGGCAAGGCCAGCCCCAGGACATGCTGTACAGAGGCCTTGCTCAATGTCTGGCCACAGAAGGAAGTCAGTAAGGGAGAGAACCCTCCCTCTTCTCTGTCCACAGGCCCCCAGAGTCCTAGTTCTCAACTGGACTTCATAGGGGGGCCGCCGGGTGGACTAAATGTAGTCACAGTCTAGAAAAAGTCCTCTGCCAGTTCCTCCACCACATCTGCCTGGCCAGTGTGACCTGCAGGGCCCAGTCATGCAAGTGAGTGAGTCCCCTGGTCTCAGAGGTATGCAAGCAGAAGATAGAAAAAGTTGCTTAGATCACCTCAAGTCCCTCCACATTGAAGATAACATAACAAAAGACATAAAGACATCACCGGATTTTAAAAGGGGAGCAGTGTGGAATTGTGGAAAGGTCATTGACCCAGGGTCAAGGCTGAACTCCCTGGGCTACCTGCATGACCCTCTTGGGGCCTGGGTTTCTTCATCTGCACTCGTGGCCACTGGGGACCTTGCCAGCCTTGGCACTCTGGTTCTCTGGCTCTGCGGCAGAGGCTGCCACAGCATTCTTGGTTAGGAGACATTAGCTCTCCCTGGGCCCAGCCCAAGCCACCTCCCAGGCCAGGTCCAGATGGAGAGAGACCAGCGTCTGGGGCCATCACTCACCTATGAGGGTGCCGCTAACCGTGCCCTTCCCTTGGCAGTTGAGCACGCGCAGGCTGCGCATGCTGGCACCCTTGGCCACGCCGGCATCCCGGCCGCTGACCACCCCTGCCAGGTGGGTGCCATGACTGTCACACTTGCTGGCCTGCTCGACGAACACAAGGACCACATGAGAAAGACCCCCCCCCTCCACCCTATAACAAATCAGCAGGTGGCTGGATGGATGAACGCCCTTCCCACAACTGATGGCAGGGAGGGGACAGTGACAGCTGTGGGGGGTGCAACCCAGAAGTACAGCTGCAACGCTCTTGGGTGGCAGTCCCCACCCACCTCCAGGATGGGGATATGGGCAGAGGCAGCCCTCCCATCAGACGGCCGTGCTTACCTGTCTGTGGAAGCGGGTCCCGTCCTCCTCGGGCACATTCTCGAAGTCGGTGACCATGACCCTGCCCTCGATTTCCCGGTGGTCACTCTGTATGCTGGTGTCTAGGAGATACACCTCCACCAGGCTGCCTCCGTCTTTCCAAGGCGACATTTGTGGGAGAGGAGGGAATGAGCATAAAGTCAACCTTATAGTTAACACACAGAAACTACAGAGCACATCCCAGGCACTGGTGAAAGCGCCTTAAATATATTCACTCGTTTAACCTCCAAAAAATCCTCACACACTACATCCTATTCTATAATGTATTTCATAGACAAGGAAAGGGAGGCCTAGAGAGGGCAGGTAACTGTCCAAGGCCATCAGCTGGCAATGCTACTGCCAAGAAGGACCCAACTCATCCTGCTCCTTCATATGAATATCAATATCTAACAATAATATGAATGTTCAAAAAATAGTATCAAAGTGTAAAATAAAGCCCCTATTATAGCCTTTCCACAGCTCACCGAGTCTGCAAGAAAGACAACAAGATTTAAAGACTCAAAGGAGAATAACAGTGACGTCTGGCCACCTGTGCTGGCCGGCTCATTTTAGAGACAGGAAGCTGCAGCTCGGACAGGATGTATGTCTGGGCCTCCTGGCTCCAGGTCCAAGCGTTCTCCACTCCACAAGATACCAGGAGGGCTCACGGGAACTGCTTCTGCCTCACACGAGTCACAACCTCAGAGAAAACAGTCACCGAGCGCCACCCTACACTTTATCATCCCTAACTGGATCAGTTTGGATTCTCCAAGAAGCAGGCACTGGGGTAAAAGCTGCAAGAGACTCACTGGGGGAGTCGCCCGTGCAGGACAAAGGTTAGGGTGTAGGAGAAAGTAGGGAGAGCTCACAGATGCCAGGCAGGTCCAGCCTGCTGGATGGAGAAGGGAGAGAGGAAGAAGGGAAGCAAGGAAGGAAGCACCTCCGCTCCAGCGCAGGTCTCAGAAACTCTCAGCCAGGCCAAAGGAAGACTTCAGGCAGGTTGCTGCTAGCAGAGTCCTGCGCCAGCGGAAATGGCCTGGCCCTGGAACCCCTGCAGCCAGGAAAAGCAGGGCCTCAGGTGGAATCAGAGGGCAGCCCTCTGGGCTGTCAGTCAAACTGCTCCTGCCCCAGGGTCTCCTGAGTCTTCTGAAGTGCCATCTGAACAGCACCTCTGTGGCCCCCGCAGTGATCCTCCAAATATGCTGCAGAGTAGAGATTCTCATCTCAGGACAGGTGAGCAAGTGTGGGAGGCTCAGGGCGTGTGCCCACTTCTTATGGCTTCGGTAACAAATTCCCAGACTCAGCAGCGAAGGCTCTGGGAAGAACCCTGCCTCACGTCTTCCGGCTTCTGGTGGCTGCTGGTGTTCCCTGGCTTGTGGCCACATTTCTCCAGTCTCCACCTCTGTCTCCACATGGCCCCTCCTGTGTGTGTCAAATCTCCCTCTGCCTTTCTCTCATAAAGACACATCACAGGACTTACAGCCCACCGCATAATCCAGATGATGCCATCTTGAGATGCTTAATTACATCTACAAAGACCTTTTCTCCAAATAAGGTCCGGCTCACAGGCTCTGTCTGGGTGTGTGTATCTGTGGGGGCCACTATTTAGCCCCCTACAGAGCAATTCAGTGGCTGCTCTGAGATCCCACATGAATTTCAGGCAAGGTAGGCCCCCAATCCCGCATCCTCCCACCCACCCACTATGCTAGTAGGTCTGGGCACAGTCCGAACTGTGAGTCCCCAGCCTGCACACACACTGTCTACCCTGCCCTAAGGCCTCCAGTCTCGGCAGGAAGCTCCACTGATCAGTCCCGTGGGCACTTTGGTTTCTTCTGTAGCATGCTGAGCAGGTCCTTGGCAGTCTGCCCCTCCTCCCAGGCTGCGGGATGAGGCGGAGTCCTTGCTCTTTGAGTGTGTTAGGAGCTTTCACTCATCAATAGGCATCTACCATGTGCCCGGTGCTACACTGGGAAGGGGTGGCTGAGAGCGCTGTGAGCTCCGACCTGAAGACATCTGGAGACCAAACGGTGCTCGCCACCCTAGAGGAACCACTAGATATTGAGCTGGGCTATGGAATGTCGAAGGGGCAGACACAAGACAAGGCCAGCAAGGTGGGCAGAGGCCAGATGGTGCCAGGCCCATAAGCCATGCTCAGTCTGCTCCTAGCAGAGGCCCCGGGCTGGCTGCAGGGGATACAGGTGCTCAGGAAGCAGCCCAAGGTTTTCCCTCGGAGCTTCCAGGCTGACGGGACAACTGGATACATTGGCAGACAGCCTGGGGAATACAGGCTTATCTAGAAGACAGCACAGAGGCTGCTTCCCTCCCTGGACGTAAGCCACACAACGCACATCGAGCAGAAGGCCTGCTGGGCAGGCTTCCAGTCCATGTTCCTCGTCGTGTGTGAGGAGGGAACTGAGGCTGCAGCTGAGTTAGCCCAGGTGAGAGTCCTTTCTGGTCCCACCTGTGCTTGGGACCACCATCTGCTCCAGGAGCTGTACCTGGGGTCTGCTGCAAGATGATGTGACCACTGTGGGGTCCCATCCCTGGGCCTGGGGTGTGGCCCCAGCGGCAGATGGAAGCTCGGGGAGGCAGCCCCACACCTTCTAAGTGCAGGCGGTTCCTGCCCGCTCACACCAGCCCACTGTCCCCCTGGGACAGGGTCAGGAGGCTGCAAGCATGGCCAGCAGAGGGCAGGTGGGCCTGGCAAAAGCCCCCACAGGAACATCCTTGGGCTTCCTTCCAGTGAGAGGCTGGAAAGGGGCCCAGCTCGGATGAGACACAGGGCCCTTCCTAGGCCTCCCTCTATCTTCCAAACCCCCAGGTGAGGCAGGGGCTGCTAGTTCCCTGTGACAGCGTGGCAAGGTGGCCTCAAGAAGAGCCACCACTCTCAGGGGCAAAGAGGCCTTGGAGTGGCCTCTTCCAGCCTCTGGGAAGCTCTGTGGCCTCTGGCAGGTGAGAGCCCAGTCCTGCTTGCATACCTCCAGAGCAGGGAGCTCATTCCCTCTCACCAGGCAGCCCTGCCATACGCCTGAGAAGCTCAGACTGTGGCCAAGTTCTTCCTTTCACATCTGACCTGGAGGCCACCCAGACCCTGCTGGTCTCACCAGCCTCGGTCCCTTCTGCACAGGCCACACTCCCTCCTGCCTCACAGCTTCAATCCACGTTCATTCCTCTGCTTGGACACCGTCCCCTTTGCCTGGTTAATAATGCCCCCGTAGGTCTTGGCTAGAACAGCGCTTCCTCCAGGAATCCTTTCCTGATCCTTCTGCTGGATACACAGGCTCGCAGCTGGCAGCTGCCTGCACTCCTTCAGAGCTCTCAGCCTATCCAGAACTAATCTGTGTCAAGTAGCATTTGTTTAAGGAATGGATTAATCTTCTGGATACACTGTTGGGGGAAGAGACCACGTTCATTTCATTCACATTTGTATCCCCAGCACCTAATATGGTGCCTGGCGCACAGTGGGTGCTCAAAACGTTATTATTGAATGGTAAGAAAAGAAAAATGCGGGGCTAAAATCACAGCACCTCACTCAATACCTGACAGAGAAATGCATGCTACAGCAATAACTGATTTAACCCTCCAAACAGCTCCCCAGAGTGAGGGTTATCATTACCTCCCTTTTGCAGAGGAACCTGAGGATCAGAGAGGGTGAGTGACGTATGCAAGGTCACACAGTTAAGAGTGCAGGGTCTGGGTTTGAGGGCGGCAGCCAGCTCTAGGGCCCATGCTTATGGCCTCCCCATGAATGAAGAGGCTGCTGCTGGGCCCAGCCAGCCTGCCCCATGCCAGCCCAACAGCTCCAGGAGGGCTTCCTTCAGCCAGGCCCTTGATATGACTCCAGAAGGGGTTCCACACCCCTGCCTGCCATTCCTGCCACCTCCCACAGACACTCGGGGGAAGCGGGAAGGGGGGCAATCCATGGGCATCCTATGGGGAAGAAAGGGCCCCACGTCTGCTTCTGGCCCAAGGGAGAGGAGGGAACGGTGGCTGCCAAAGAGATACACTCACATCCTAACCCCCACAACCTGTGGCTGTGACCTTATTCGGAAAAAGGGTCCTTGCAGATGTGGTTAAGGTTCCCCACATGAGATCATCCTGGAGGATCCAGTGGGCCCTAAATCCAACGACAAGTGTCCTTATGAGACAATGAAGAGGAGAGAGACACAGAGAAGGCTGTGTGAAGACAGAGGCTGGGATTGGTGTGCTGCCGCTGTTGGGACACGGAAGAGGCAAGAGAAGCTTCTCCCTGGAGCCCCCCAGGAGAACATGGTCCTGCCGACAGTGATTCAGGCTTCTGGCCTCCAGGACTGCAGAGAATCAACTTGTTCCAACCGAGGGGGTGGTATTTTGTCACAGCAGTGCTAGGAAACTAACTTAGGGGGCAAGATCTTCTCAGTCCCTGCCTGGACTGGGGTCTCTGTGATCCTCTGCCAGTGTCCCTCTTGGTCTCTGATATTAGCCTGCTCCGGGAGGTCCCTGAGGCACTGATGTGGAGTACAGGGGGCTCCAGGGCTCCACTGAAGAGGTCTCACCTGCTTGGAAAGGAACAGGCTCTTCCTACAGAGGAGCTGTCCTCTCCCTGGCCACAGGCTGCCCAGGCCGGGTCAGCACACATGACCGACCAGGCCCCTCACTTCTGCTGCTGCCACCCTTGCCAGAGGATGTCCCCCACACAAACCCTTTCTCCACACCCAGCCCACCAGCCTGATCTGTTGCAATGGCAGCAACTCAGACATATGCAAGGTCACACAGTTTGGGTGTATGCAAAGTCACACAGTAGCCCCCCAACTTTTCACTTCCAAAAGCATCTGCACATCCTTCAACTCATTGGAGTCTCACAGCAACCTGTGAGAAGGACAGGGACAGGGTTATGTGCCCATTTTACAGACAAGAACGACAAGGCTCATAGAAGAAAGTGGCTTCCCAAGATCCCACGAGAACCGGTAAGGGGTGAAAGTTGAGTTCACCCCAAGCTCTGCGTCCTGGCACCATGTTGCATGGACCCACCACATTGCATCATCTCTGCGCTGAGCTCCAGACCTCACACCATGGGCACCTCAAACTTAACACAGTCCAACTAGAACCCTTCATTCTCTCCTCAGGCCAGGTGCATCTAGAGTCTTCCCCGACTGAATTGCCACCTGCAAGTCCCTGCTAGAATGCAGACCGTTTTCCATGGCCGCTCCTCCTCCCTCCCTCCCATAGCCAGGCCACACCAGGCAGAGGGAACAGTGGAAAGAAAGGCCTAGAGGGAAGACACAAAGTGGCCCAGGCAGGGAGCCCCAGGAAGCCAAACGGAGCTGGAGGCAGGTGGAGCAGCAAAACAGGAAGGTAGGCAGGGGCATCCCAGACAGGGTTGTGTCTATCCCATTAAAGGATCTGGTCCAGTCTGCAGGGCACTGGGAGTTATAGAGGCCTGGGGGCCCTAGGTAGAGTCACCATCAGATGAACCCTCCTTCCAAGGTAAGTGCAGCCTGCTGGGCCATTCCAAATGGTGAGAAAAGGAAAACAAGAGAAAAGGAGGAAAAGAGGATCATTTAAGGCAAGACTTTTGCATTTGTGGGGCAACAGGAAGGCAGGCAGTGGGGGCTGCAGGGGATGGGGATGGGACAGAAAAAAAGGGGTCAGTGGAGGTGCTGAGTCCCAAAGCCCCCCGAGAAGTGGAAACCACCAGCAGGGAGGCCAGGCCAGGGCAGAGCAAATGGATTCAGCTCAGATGGGGTGGGGCAGGGCACAGATGGGGTCTTACCGGGGGGCTGGTATTCATCCGCCCGGTACCGTGGAGGGGTAATCCGCTCCAGGTTCCACGGGATGCTCTGGGCAAAGACAGAGGAGTCCTCCTCGATGTAGTCGACATGGGGCAACTTCAAGGCCTGCAGAAGCCAGAGAGGCCGGGGGACTCTGCTTAAGCCATTTGGGCAGCAGCAAACACAGCCACAGCCTGGCCTTACCTGATCAAACCTGTCCCCACATCCCAGCCCAGCAGCCTCCCACCTTGTCCCTGCTAGTGCCCCGGAGGACAGACTAGGAGCCTGAGTTTTCTCGCTCCTTGATCATGCTGGGAGCCCAGCACTCCCATATCCCTGCAACACGGTCTGGCATAGAGGATTCCTTTTAGGAAGGATTCTGAACTTGACATCTTGTCTGGGAGCCAGGCTGTGCCAAGGCTCTGGGCAGGATGGACATGGAGTGAAGCTCAGGCCCTGGACTCCATGCCTAAATCATGACATAACAGCACTGGCAATTCGGTTTGTCCCCTAGTCTATTCTCCAGCCTTCTCCAGCCTGCTCAGTGCAAACTGCAGCACCAGCTCCCTTGCAAAGCTTCCAGTTGGGCTCAGCCAATGGGAGGCACTAGCAGGAGTTAGAAGGACAAGAGTGCATCAGCAGCTGGGAGCGGTGACTCACGCCTGTAATCCCAGCACTTTGGGAGGCCGAGGTGGGGGATCACCTGAGGTCGAGAGTTCGAGACCAGCCTGGCCAACATGGTGAAACCCCATCTCTATTAAAAATACAAAAATTAGCCAGGCATGGTGGCACACACCTGTAGTCCCAGCTACTCAGGAGGCTGAGGCAGGAGAATCGCTTGAACCCGGGAGGCAGAGGTTGCAGTGAGCTTGAACCCGGGAGGCAGAGGTGCAGATATGGCACCACTGCACTCCAGTCTGGGCAACAGAGTCTCAAAAAAAAAAAAAAAAAAATGGTGTGCATCTGCCCCACTACCTCACTACCTCCTGACTCTCTGCGCATGGCAGCGGTGAACCCTCGGGTGATTCCCCACAGGCAGCCTCTCCTCCATGCCACCGGCTCCAACTGGGCAGAGGGAAAGCTATTCCCTCTCCTTACCCTTCAGACCTAAGTGGTAACAGCCTCCTGCCACAACTAGTCCCTGGATGCCTTCGTATCCCCAGAGGCTTCTTAACCTGCCCCCACTTCAGCGAGTTTCCGTACCTAGCATCTGCTGAATGCTTCACGACCTCATTTAGTCCTTAAATGAATGTTCCAATTATTATAACTGGTTTACAGATAGAGGAATGAGGCTCAGAGAGGTGAAGGGATTTGCTCAGGGTTAGACAGCCAATAAGCGGCTGGGCAGGACTCGAACCCAGGCTGGTATGATGCCCAGTTTGAAGTCCAGCTCTCGATGGCAAATGCCTGCAGCCTTCTGTTTGCCTTCTGCTTGGCCTACTCTCCTCTGAGCAGCTGCCCTGGCCTGTGGGGCTCGTGCCTGTCATCTGGTGCTATACGGGTACCTTCTTCGTCTCTCCCCAAGGCTGAGCACATTGTCCCATAGTCAACTGTACTGGCAGTCACTGGTCAGTCTCTCCTCCTGAACTGTAAGCTCGAGGGAAAGGCCTGAGCTGTGTCATCTTCGCCTCTGCAGCACACAGTAGGCACTTGGTAAACGTGTGTTGAGCAGACTGATGGAAGGCATTGACTTGTCAGTCTCCTCTACTTAGACTACGGGTTTCCAAGGCAGGGACCCTGTCAATCCCTGTCATGGCGCCATAGGCCTTGGTATGAGGTAGCTGTTCAGCCACGGTATGCTGAGCTGATTAACCCATGGGGCAGCAGTGCAGTGCAGCTAGGAGACCCAGGTCCAGACTCCAGACTCTGACCCTGCCCATTACACGCTGTGTGACCTTGGGCAAGACCGTGGGCCTCACTGTCTGCAGGAAGCTGAGAAGCACCGCCTGCCATGTGGAGAATCAGTGTGAAAATGACACACGCTCTCATCAAGTTAGAGGCCAGGAAACGAGGTGGGCTAGAAGGTGGTGCAGAAGCACAAATAAAAACTTTTTTTTAAGATTTGAAGCACTAGGGCCAGGGTGAGGAGAATACCCAGTCCCCTTTCTGCCCCTCCACCGAAGATGTGACATCCAGGAGGGAGGAGGGCCACCCTGTCCTAAAGAAGGGACTTCACTCTGGATAGCAACAGCTTCAAAGGAATTTTGGACCCTAGAGTCATGCTTTTTTATAAAATGACTCAGGCTCCACTGAACATCCCAGGGCCTTGTCCCTACAGGTTTCCGTAGGCAGCAGATGCATTGGCACAAGAATGGCTGGCAGGCAGACCAATGGGTTTGATCCAGGCTCTACCCCTAGCTGTCTGTGTGGTCCCCTCTGAACTTCGGTCTCCTCTTCTTTCAAATGAAGATAGACATACCACTGGGGCATGGCCAGGCTTAAAGGGAATTCTATACAGAAAGCCAGTAGTTACTGTGCTTGGTACCCAATAAGTGCTCAATACATACTTGCTGTCCCCTTCTGATTTTCAGCAATGGGCCTACTAAGCACAGTCCCCAGTGTATATGCAGTGGCCCAGCCCTATCAGGAAGTGCCATTCCCAAAAAGCGTGGCTCACCAGCTCCAGCAGGTCACCACTCATCTTCACCAGGAAGCCAGGAAGAAGGCCATGGAAGACATGCAGGATCTTGGTGAGGTATCCTCGGCGGGCAGCTTGGGCCTGCAGGCGGCGGGCAGTGCGCTCTGACTGCGAGAGGTGGGTCTCCTCCTTCAGCACCACCACGTAGGTGCCAGGCAACCTCCACAGATCCTGGCCCCGTGCAAGGAGGAACACGATGACATGGAAGAAACCCAGCAAACCCTAGGTGTACTTTATCTCACCCCTACTTACAAATTACAATTACAACAAAAGAGACACAACAGAGTATAGCAGATGATAAAGAAGTTACCAAATGCGGACCAAAAAGCAAATTAAAAAACTCATATAGGCCAACTATTATTATTCACATAGTTATATAACACTTTCAAATGTGCCATTCAGGCAAAAATGGGAACTACGGGCCACACTCGACAACAGGTTTTCCTCTGTACCTGCACCCAGCTCTCTACAGGCCTGGTCGCCCCTGGTGGCCCTGCCCAAAGGCCACCCCCTCCCCCATGCCCCAGTCAGAATAAATTGAGGGAAAAAATCATGGGCTTTGGAGCCAGGAAACCATGGACCTGAATTCCAGCTCCAATATTTACTGGTTGTGCAGCCATGAGCAAGTCACTCAACCTCTCGGAGCCTCAGATACCTCTGCTGTATTGTAGAGACCACAGTACCTATGACATAGGCCTGCTGGGAAAGTCAAGAGTGACGGTTATATAAATCTCCCATCCAGATGCTCTACAAATGCAGGCAGAAGGGATGACTAAGTGAGCAAAGGCAACACTTCTTAAAGAGAGAGAAAAGTCAAGGCCACTGTCTTAGTCCTTTTGTGTTGCTATATAAAGGAATACCTGAAGGTGAGTAATTTAGAAGGAAAAGGGGATTTATTCAGCTCATGATTCTGCAAGCTCTCCAGGAAGCATGGCACCAGCATCTGCTTCTGGTGAGGGCCTTAAGCTGCTTCCACTGATGGCAGAAGGTGAAGGGGAGCCTACATGTGCAGAGATCAATCACATGGCAAGAGAAGAAGCAAGAGAGAAGAGAGGGAGGTGCCAAGCTCCTTTTAATAATCAGCCTTCAAGGGAAATCATAGAGGGAGAACTTACTCATTATCACAAGGACGGCACCAAGCCTTTCACAGGGGTTCCTCCCCCATGACCCAAACACCTCCCATTAGGCCCCACTTCCAACACTGAGGACCAAATTTCCACATGAGATTTGGAGGGGACAAACAAATTATAGCAGCCACTATCTACGGTGATTTGTTTGGTTTTTAGCTCTTGTCTGCTCCAACTGCTCTCAGGCAGACATACCTGCTTAAGAACCTTCACTGGCTCCCCACAGCCTCATGGATCAAGTCCAAACTCCATGCTCCTCCTTGGCCCCTACCTCAACCTACCTTGCAGGCCCATCACCCATATCTCTGTATATATGCATCTTGGACTCCAGTCAGAGTAGAACAGAGTCCACCCCCTTTACCCAAAGCCTTAGGGCCAAATCGGTTTTGAACCTCAGAACTTGTTTGGATTTTAGAAAGGCAGTAATGGGCAATCAGAGTCTGCTTGGAGGGATCTGGAGCTGCATACTGTAATCTATGCAGCAAAATCTATGAATATGCATATTCACACAACTAGATTAAAAATAATCTCATGTCAGTTCACGTCAGGGGCTACCATCAAATAAATCACAAAAAAAACTTTTGGTTTTCGTAACATTTTACATTTCAGACAGTGGATAAAGAACTGTGGAGGCCAGGCGTGGTGGCTCACACCTGTAATTCGAGCACTTTGGGAGGCTGAGGCGGGAGGATCACCTCCTGGGATCCACTGAGGAGGTCAGGAGTTCGCGACTAGCCTGGCCAACGTGGTGAAACCCCTTCTCTACTAAAAATACAAAAATTAGCCGGGCGTGGTGGCAGGCACCTGTAATCCCAGCTTCTTGGGAGGCTGAGGCAGGAGAACCACTTGAACCCGGGAGACAGATGTTGCAGTGAGCTGAGACTGCACCATTGCACTCCAGCCTGGGCAACAAGAGCGAAACTCCATCTCAAAAAAAAAAGAAAAAGAACTGTGGACATGTGCTCCTTATCTTCCACCTCTGGTTTTCCCAGCTGTGTATCTTTGTTCATGGTACCTGCTAATCCTAGAATAAAATTCTCATGACACCATCATCGCTGAACTCCTACTAATGCTTCAAAGACCCATCTGAAAATGCCTTCCGCTAAATAAAAATTGAATGAATTGGGAGAGTACTCTGTGCAGTGGAGTGTCAGTTCTGGAAACCCAGTTCTAATGCACCTGGGGTGACCTCCTCTCTCTGGGCCTCAGTTTCTCATGACTAAAAGAAAAGGATTGGTCTAAGAATTCTTTTCTGCTTGCCAAAAAATATTTTCATTCTAAATTCGATTCCCACAAAATAACCATTGAATGAATGAATAAATGAACTTGAGGAGGCTCCTGTTCCAAACTTCCACCAGAGAAGAAACATCCTCAAGGGCTTGGTTCAGGTGGTCATACAGCCTCTGCTTACTCACCTCTCAGGATGGGGTACTCACTATTTCCAGAACAGTTGTTTTGGCGCGGTGGTAACTTGAAATGCCCTTTCTTATCCTGGCCACAACCCCACAACATCCCTCTAGAAAGTCAACGGCTCAGGGAACAAGGAAGAGGGCTATACTGAGCTGAGTAAGGACTTGCCATCCTGCCACCCAGCACACTCAGACAGAAGCATGGGCAGGCAGCTGTGAGTGGCAGAATTTTCCCCTCTGCCCCAGGAGCTGTGGTTTGGAGCAAAGACAATGTCACCAACAGGTCACACTGCAGACAGGGACAAAACTGCAAGTGATCCCCCCCGGGCTTGCATTGTAAGTTCACTCATGGTCAACAGAACTTTCCCTTCATCTCCCCATCTGCTGCCACTGAGCCGTAGGGACGATTGTCACCTCCCTTTTAAAGATTAGGCAATGGAGGCTCAAGGATAAGTGACTTGTCAAGCACCACAGCTAGTGAGAGGAAGCCAAGATTCAACCCCAGATCTGACTCCAAGCTGGGGGACACAGAACCTCAGCCAAGTCCTGGGCTGGTAATACTTAGAAAAAGCTAGTGGTCTCGCCCCGGGAAGAAGCTTCCCACAGCCTGAGGGCCAGAAGCTGGCAGAGTTGTTGAGCAAACTCGCCCCGCACACGGTCGGCAGACAGCCAGGTGGGCTGAGGCGCCGGGCTCAGCTCCGGGGTCCCAGTACCAGGCGCACCACCTCCGGCTCCAGAGCACCAAGGGCCCTCCCCTGCCTGAGTCATAGAGGACGCCAATGGGCCTCGAGAATACCTCCGCCCCTTCTCCCCTGCCCCTTCAGCTGGTTCTTTTCTTCGGCTGAAACAGATGGAATACTAGAGCATGAGTTCTGTGTCACAAAGAAATTGCCTCGTGCTCCCAGCATCTGCCGTCCTTCCCACCCCGCCCCTGTCTTGGGTAGGGCCTTCTCTCCAGGCCCTCCACCCTCCGCTGCCCATGTTTTCCAAACCAAATCGGAACCCACTATAATGGCAAGCCCGCTTTCTCTGTGCCTGGTGCAGTTCCCAGTGCGTTCCAGGCATTCACTCCTTCACCCACCTGTGCCGCGGCGAGGCAGAAACTGTGAAATCTGGGCAGGATATCCTGGCAGTGCTCTGCTCGCCCTCCCTCGGCCTCCGGGTCTCCCAACCCCGCGAACCTTCCCACTGAATAGCGCAGCCGCACGCCCCAGCAAGTCCCCAAAGAGCCGGCCGTCCCCGCTCTCCACCGTGCTCCCCACTACCCGTCCTCCCCCGCCGCCTTGCCTGCAGTCCCCAAGATCGTGCCAAGCGAAGAGCCCTCGGCGACCTGCACTCCACTTCCTCTCTTACATGGGGGGAAACTGAGGCCCGAGAGGAAACAGCACCGCACCGTCCCGGCTGCGGGTTCGCCCCGGCCTCCCACCCCTACACCCGCACCTTGGCGCAGCGGTGGAAGGTGGCTGTGGTTCCGTGCTCGGGTGCTTCGGCCAGGCCGTCCTCCTCGGAACGCAAGGCTAGCACCAGCTCCTCGTAGTCGCCGTCCTCGTCCTCCTGCGCACGGGCGCCCGCGGGACCCAGGAGCAGCAGCAGCAGCAGCAGCAGTGGCAGCGGCCACCAGGACCGCCTGGAGCTGACGGTGCCCATGAGGGCCAGGGGAGAGGTTGCTGTCCTGGCGAGGAGACCTAGAGGCCGTGTGCGGTCCACGCCGGCGGCGCCTTGAGCCTTGCGGTGGGGAGGACTGCGCAGGAGCTGAAGTTCAGGAGCAGGGCGCGTGAAGGGGCGCGCGGAATCCTGGCTGGGAGCTGGGAGCCGCTGCTGCAACGACGCGTCCCGGCCCGCCCGAGCCAGTCTCACTGCCTGGCTCACTCCTCCAGGCTCGGACCCTGAACTGAACGGCGGCGCCCGCCTGCAACCACGAGCGCCTCGACGTCGCTGCGGAAACCTTCTAGGGTGTGGGTGCTTGACGCCTGGGGCGCGCAGATCACGCCACCAGAGCCCCATCGGACGATCCTATCTGATTAAACATTAACGGAACCCCCGGACTGGAGGATCAGGTTTCGGCCTCGCCCTCCCCAAACAGCGTCAGATTACGCGCAGAGGGAAGAAAAAACTCCCAAATCCTAACTGGGCTGGAAGGCAGGCCGGCGCCCTAGGGGCTTCTCCTCTCCCGCCTCTCACCCTGCGTGGGATGCCAGACTCCAAGTTCTGCCGGGCCCACCTTTTCAGTGTTTCCTGGGTCCACCTTGTCTCCTGCTGACCAGTGAGACTTCTGAATCAATCCTACTGTGGACTCCTCGCTGCCCACCGAATTCTTTCCACTGGCCTTAACCTGGCAGCCTTCTAAACTTAGCCTGGACCCCCTCCGGCCTCTGCCGTTTATGCACCCTGCACACTGACCTTACCAACTAGCTGTTCCTTGAAGAGATTGCTTGCTTTTGATGTCCAGCCTACATGCATTTCAAGGGATTTATACTACAAAGATTCAGGTTTTAAGTTTGCAAAGATGTCATATAGGTACATTCAGAATTCTATGGTAGGCACAAGCTCAGCGTTCCAGAAGATTCAATTTGCAAAGATTCCTTTTACACACCATGTTCAAGAAATCAACTGGACAAGCATCCAGTAAACACCTATTGTGTACCAGGCAGAAGGATGAAAAGGGGAAAGAGAGCTCATGGCCTCAGATTGCACATGTGGCATGACATGAGGCTTGCTCTTTCTGGAAGGGCTGTCGATACTGGGAAGAAACAAAGGCGAATTTATGATACTCCCTTGCAGATGCACAGCAGATTCCGAGTGAAATGGCCTGCTCTGAATCTAGGTGCTGGAGTCCAAAGTTGATGCTCTTTCCACTTTGTTTGCAAAGACCTCACTCCAGAGAGCCAGTGCACAAAGACAGTGCAACCAGTGGGTTGACAGTGACTCCATGAGGTAAGGTCAGAACTATCCCCATCGAGCCCACCATCGCAGCACAGAGTAGGAGCTCATGGTTTGCTGACAGAGATGGCAGAGGTGGTTCTCCTTCCTGTTGCCTGTAATTGGAATTGTATTTGCAATGTGCTTTTGGCAGCTTCCTCATCAAAGCCTCCCCTGGAGCAAGAATAGATGGGAGCTAACTTTCCCTGCTGCTCCCCTTTGGGACCTTGGCCTCTCACCTACCAGGGGTTGTTACTGTGCACCCAGAGAATGATGAAGCCTGTGCACAGAGGGACATGGATGTCCCCAGGCCCAGGAAGGGGGCTGCTGTCCAGCATGCAGTGGGTGTGTTCTGAGGGAGGTTGGGGAGGAAGGAAGCACCCTGGGCTCTGCGACAGATGGAACCAGAGGGGCAGTCACTTCTCATCCCACATCCTCCACTGCACTCTTATGAGGGGCAGCCCCAGCTGGGCCTCCTGCCACTTGGCAGGGCTTTCATCCCTCACCAATTACCCCTCCCATAAGTTGCCCAAAGGAATTGTGTCACCTTCTCCCTCTTCTCAAATGGGTTCCCCCACACCCTGGCCAGCAAATAAGCAGCCAGCTCCCCTGAGAGGTACCAGCAATCAGGGTAAGTCAGAAGCCTCTTCTGGGGCCTCCCCTCCACCACAAGTGCTTTCTGGGTCAACACCCATCCTTTTCCCCTCCTGCCTTCCTCCTTCAGGGCAGAGGGGACCATCCTCTTGTACTCAGCTGACACTCCCCTGCCCCAATCTGGCCTCTGCAGGGATCACCTACCTCCACTATCTCCTCTCCTCCTCTTATCCCTAAATCCCTCTTCCTGTGTTATTCTTTCCCTTCACCCCACAAGCATCCTCAAGGCTTCCTCCCTCTAAAAATGCCACTTTTACTGTCCCTCAAAATGCTTTTCTAGCCATTGCCTTCCCCTCATAGACTGAATGAGTAGATAGAACTCACTTTTATGCTCCCTGGCTACCTTCTCCAACCTCAGAAACTTGGAGTCTGCAGCCACCATTGCTGTGAGTGTACATTTCAACGTTTTGAATGGGCACACTCTTTTTTGCAAGGGAGGGGGCATCTTTTTGTGTGGATGTCCAATTTTTTTAAATTTACATGAAAATGTTTTTTTTAAACGTGAATAGTTTGAAAGAATATACAGTGAAAAGTTCATCTTCCTCCCACTCCTGAACCACCACCTTCTGAGGGAAAACCACTGTTACCCACGGTAGTGGGTTGAATGGCGTCCCCCAAAAAGGTAAGTCTAAGACTAACCCCTGGTACTTTTGAATGTGACCTTATTTGGAAATGAGATCTTTGCAGATGTAATTGACCTAAGGATCTCATGAGGAGATTATCCTGGGTTTAGGATGGTCCCTAAATCCAATGACTGATATCAGAAGAGAAAGGGGAGAGATACTTGAGACACAGAAACACCTATGTAACAATGGAGGCGCCGATTAGAGCTGTGCCGACATAAGCCAAGGAATGCCAGGAGCCCCCAGGAGCTGGAAGAAGCAAAGAATGTTCCTCCCCTAGAGCTTTTGGAGAGGGCACCACCCTGCAACCCTTCATTCCATACTTCTGGCTTCCATAACTGCAAGAGAATACGTTTTTGTTATTTGAAGCCAGCAAATTTGTAGAAACTTGTTATAACAGCCCCAGGAAAGTAATATACCTATTTATTGGGTATCTTTTCGGAGATAGTCTACTTTTATAAAACTACTTGGATGGGCTCTTTAACCCACTTTTTAAAATTGTAAAAATAGTTTATGATTTACTTTTAACTTTTTATTTATATTGGTGGGGTGGAGAGGGACAACTTAATCTGACGTCTTAACCTAGCCCTAATCTCGGAATAAAAACTACACTGGTACACCTACATCTACTGCCTTATTTTTCTGGTTGCAGATTATTTCATTCTATGTATGTTTCACAATGTCTTTAGCCAATTTCCTATTGGTTGGTGTTTCCGTTGGTTGTTTCTGTCTTTTGCTATTGCAATCCAAGTTGCCATGTCTGTCCTTATCCATAGCTGTTTGCACATGTGAGAGTATCTGTTTCATAAATTCCTGGAAGTGGAATTTCGAGATAAAGGGCACATGAATGCTCTATATTGATGATGTCTTCCCACGAGCAGTGCTGGAGGAATCCATCAGAATAGGCTAGGTTCTGCTTCCAGCACATGCACGCCCCAAATCTCAGGGGCTTGAAATGTCAAAGGTTTATTTCTGTCTCACCTCACATGTCCATCAAGGACTTTGCTTCACTACTTCATTACCCTCACCCCAGAACCAGACTGATAAAGCAACCATCATTCAGAACATTGCTGAACACTGAGGCTGACGGAAAGCAAAGAGGTGACTCCATGCAGCTTCCACGCAAAAGTGACCCACAACACTTCCGTTCACATTTCCTTCTCCTAAGCGAGACACATGACCACACCTAAGGTCAAATGTAGGAAACTGCAATCACACCAAGTGCCCAGAAGGAGGAGAAAGGGTATATTTGTGAATACCACTGGCAACTACCGCTCATGGTCACACCCGGGCCAACACAGAGTTGCCAAATATTTTGACCTTTCCTTAAGTTAAACAATTATCTACATTTGTTTGTCTTTGAACTGTCTCTTCATTTTTTCATTTTGGCTGTGGAGCTTTTGTCTGGTGATTTGTAATAGCTTTTTATGTATAATACCAAAATTAGCCTGCTGTCTCTTATGTATGTTGCAAATCTATTTTCCAGTTTGTTGATTGATTTTTGACTTTATTGTATTTTTTTCCATAGAAAATTTTAATTTTCATGGAGTCAAACTTATCAGCCTTTTATTTCATGACTTCTTGATTTTGTACTGTGCTTAGAAAGGCCTCTTCCTTATCAAGATCATATAAAAATTGTCCTCCTTTTTTAAATCTTTTTTTAATATCTTGGCTTCCACTGGGATTTACTTTTGTATAAGGAGTAAGGTTATTTTTCTCCAGAAGGCTAGCCTATTGTTCCAATACCGTTTATTCCATAACTCATTTTTTCTCCCTGATTAGAAATGACGTCTTAGTAACAAAACTCCCTTGCGACTCTACATCTAATTCTGGCTGTTTTTGTACCTTTAATATCTCTAGTCAGTAGCAAACTGTGAAAATGTGCTATATACTGACCTAGCTATTTGATTTCTTAGGAATTTATCCTAAGGAAATAATTAGGCAAGTGGACAAAGAGGTACGAATGATATAGAAATCATTGTGCAAACGGAGAGCAACTAAAGTGTGTGGAGGCCCTAATATAATCTAGCAAGGACCCCAGCGATGTTCACCCACCATTCAAGGATGAGGCTGGAGCTGGCCCAATGGCCCAGGATGGACAAAGGGTCCAGGACAGCAGCACGCTTTTCCGTAAGAAGTTCTGCTGTAAAATGGGTGTGCTCAGCTCTCAAAACAGCTTCTGACTCAGTAAAGACTGAACAGGGTATAGGAAGCCCAGACATGCGGTGGGGTGGGAAGTTTGCATCTGGTCCCGCTGCTGGGAGCCACAGGGAGCTGTGGCCACGGCTCCTCAGTGCCCTTCTGGCTGCGCTGCCTCCTGCCTCTTGGGGTGGTATGAGTCCTGGCTCCGACTGCAACATGTTGATTCACTTAGCTCTCCCCCCTCCGCCAGCTTTACTGTCTCCTCTAATAAAACTCTCACTTTGATCTGCCAGGGTGTCATATATTACACTTCTGTTTGCTCTTATTGAATTTCTTCCAGGGGTTCAGCAATCCAAACATTCATCAATGGAGGGACAGATTTTAGTCTGTTCATAAGGTGGGATATTTGGCAGCTGGTAAAAAGAAATAAATGGAGGTTTATATATTGACATGGAAAGATGTCCAACATCAATAACTTTTAAACAGCATGTTATGATCCCATTTCAATAAAGTGGTTACATTTGTATATATAATGTTTGTCTCTGCATAAACAACATAAGATTTAAGGTACAGACCCCAAATGGAATTATAAGAGAGTCTTGATGTCTGCGTTCTACAGTTATATCATGTTTAAAATTGTAAAATAGGCTGGGTGCGGTGGCTCACGCCTGTAATCCCAGCATTTTGGGAGTCCGAGGCAGACGGATCAATTGAGGTCAGGAGTTCGAGACCAGCCTGGCCAACATGGTAAAACCCCATCTCTACTAAAATACAAAAATTAGCCAGGCGTGGTGGTGGGTGCCTGTAATCCCAGCTACTAGGGAGGCTGGGGCAGGGGAATTGCTTGAACCCGGGAGGCAGAGGTTGCGGTGAGCCGAGATTGCACCACTGCACTTCAGCTGGGCAACAGAGTGAGACTCCACCTCAGAAAAACCCCAAAAGACATAACATTGTAAAATAAACATGGCTCCTCTCTTGGAGCACTTTGAACTCCTCCTCTTTGTCCACAAAGCATTTTCATCCTTCCTGTCTCATTCGCCCCAGCCCTGTGGGACATGCTGAGCTGGGACTATCATCTCTGTTTAATAGACAAGAAAATTGAGAGGCAGAGAGGGAGAGCATTTTGTGCACATCACACAGCTATGGGTCAGAGTGGACTTAAATTCCCTTTCCAGCTGTTTCCCATAGCCCCAGAGGGCAAGGGTTGGAGCTCAGGGCTCTCCCTCCTGAGGTCGGGGAGACAGGGCTGCAACTCTCTACTTGAGAGCATTTCCTCCCATGTGCAGTAAGGGCTACATGGAAAGTGACAGACATAAAGGGCTGCCTGCAAACCTGTCAGAGAGTGCATCTGTCTTCCCCACGGGTCGTGAACTCAGTATAAGCAGGGAACCTGCCTGAGTCAGGTCATCCTTGGCATCCCCAGCACCAAGCTAGAGCCTGACATGTATGTTTAATGACTGAGTTAATTACTGAACACCTATTATGTACCAGGGACTGTTCTAGATGCTGGGTATGGCAGTGAACAAGATCCATAGAATCCCTGCCCCTGTGCAGCCCTCCCTCTAGTAGGGCGGAACAGACGACAAATCAAACATGTACTGTGTGAGATGGTGATGAGTGCCATGGAGGAAAAGGAAAAGAGAAGAGGGTGGGAGACCTGGCACTTTAAAACAGGGCAGTGTGCAAAGAGAACACTGGAGGAAAGGAGCTGAGAGGACGGGCCGTGGACACAGTGGAGAAGTGCTGCCCCAGACTGGAACAGCCCAGAGATGGGAAGGAGCCTGCAAGGAAGAGCTGGGCTGGAGGCTGGTGTGGGGGCAGACCTGGGGGAGCTTGCCAACCATTCTGGGGACTCTGGCTTTTCTCCGGGAAGGTGGAGAGCTAAGGGCAGGTTTTAAGCAGAGGAGGGTATATTAGTTCGTTTTCATGCTGCTGATAAAGACATACCCAAGACTGGGAAGAAAAAGAGGTTTAATTGGACTTACAGTTCCACATGGCTGGGCAGGCCTCAGAATCACGGCAGGAGGCGAAAAGCACTTCTTACATGGCAACAGCAAGAGAAAATAAAAAGGATACAAAAGCAGAAACCCCTGATAATCCCATCAGATCCTATAAGACTTATTCACTATCACGAGAATAGCATGGGAAAGACCAGCCCCATGATTCAATTACCTCTCCCTGGCTCCCTCCCACAACATGTGGGAATTCTGGGAGACACAATTCAAGCTGCGAGTTGAATGGCAACACAGCCAAACCACATCATTCTGCCCCTGGCCCCTCCAAATTTCATGTCCTCACATTTCAAAACCAATCATGCCTTCCCAATAGTCTCTCAAAGTTTTAACTCATTTCAGCATTGACCCAAAAGTCCACAGTCCAAAGTCTCATCTGAGACAAGGCAAGTCCCTTCCACCTATGAGCCTGTGAAATCGAAAGCAAGCTGGTTACTTTCTAGATACAATAGGGATACAGGTATTTGGTAAATACAGCCATTCCAAATGGGAGAAATTGGCCAAAACAAAGGGGCTACAGGCCCCATGCAAGTCCAAAATCCAGTGGTGCAGTCAAATTTTAAAGCTCCAAAATGATCTCCTTTGACTCCACGTCTCACATCCAGGTCACGCTGATGCAAGAGGTAGGTTCCCATGGTCTTGGGCAGCTCTGCCCCTGTGACTTTGCAGGGTACAGCCTCCCTCCCAACAGCTTTCATGGGCTGGCATTGATTGTCTGCAGATTTTCCAGGAGAACAGTGCAAGTTGTCAGTGGATCTACCATTCTGGGGTCTGGAGGACAGTGGCCCTCTACTCAGCTCCACTAGGCAATGCCCCAGTAGGGACTCTGTCTGGGGGCTGTGACCCCACATTTCCCTTCTGCACTGTCCTACCAGAGGTTCTCCATGAGCACCCCACCCTGAAGCAAATTTCTGCCTGGACATCCAAGCATTTCCTATGTCTTCTGAAATCTAGGTGGAGGTTCCCAAACCTCAATTCTTGACTTCTGTGCACCTGCAGGCTCAGCACCACATAGAAGTTGCCAAGTCTTGGGGCTTCCACCTCTGAAGCCACAGCCCAAGCTGTATGTTGACCCCTTTCAGCCATGCCTGGAGCAGCTGGGACACAGAGCACCAAGTCCCTGGGCTGCACACAGCACAGGAACCCTGGGCCTGGCCCACAAAACCACTTTTTTCTCCTGGGGCTCTAGGCCTGTGATGGGAGGAGCTGTTGTGAAGGTCCCTGACATGGCCTGGAGACATTTTCTCCATGGTTTTGAGGATTAACACTAGGCTCCTTGCTACTTAGGCAAATTTCTGCAGCTGGCTTGAATTTCTCCTCAAAAAATGGGTTTTTCTTTTCTACTGCAATATTAGGCTGCAAATTTTCTGAACTTTTGTGCTCTGCTTCCCGTTCAAAACAGAATGTTTTTAACAGTACCCAAGTCACCTCTTGAATGCTTTGCTGCTTAGAAATTTCTTCCACCAGATACCCTAAATCGTCTCTCTCAAGTTCGACGTTCCACAAATCTCAAGGGCAGGGGCAAAATGTTGCCAGTCTCTTTGCTAAAACATAACAGGAGTTACCTTTGCTCCAGTTCCCAACAAGTTCCTCATCTGCCCCCTCTGAGACCACCTCAGCTTGGACCTTATTGTTCATATCACTATGAGTATTTTTGTCAAAGCCATTCAACAAGTCTCTAGGAAGTTCCAAACTTTCTCACATTTTCCTGTCTTCTTCTGAGCCCTCCAAACTGTTCCAAATTCTGCCTGTTACCCAATTTCAAAGTCATTTCCACATTTTCAGGTATCTTTTAAGCAACACCCCACTCTCAGTACCAATTTACTGGATTAGTCCATTTTTATGCTGCTGATAAAGACATACCTGAGACTAGGAAGAAAAATAGGTTTAATTGGACTTATAGTTCCACGTGGCTGCGGAGGTCTCAGAATCATGACGGGAAACGAAAGGCACTTCTTACATGGCGGCGGCAAGAGAAAATGAGGAGGAAGCAAAAATGGAAACCCCTGATAAACCCATCAGATCTCCTGAGACTTATTCACTACCATGAGAATAGCATGGGAAAGACCATCCCCCATGATTCAATTACCTCCCCCTGGGTCCCTCCCACAACACGTGGGAATTCTGGGAAATACAATTCAAGCTGAGATTTGAATGGGGACACAGTGAAACCATATCAGAGGGACATGATCTGATTTATAATTTTTGAGGATTGCTGTGAGTGCTATTTGGAAAATAGATGTCGGGGGCCAGGGTAAAAGCAGAGAGAGCAGGTGGGAGACTGTGAGCCACACTGGTAGTGGCTTAGACCAGAGGCAGCAGTGGGACTGTGAGTGTATTTGGATTTGCCCACAGTTGAGATGTGGGAGGTGACAGTGTTTTGGCCTTGTCACTTAAGGAGCAGCTGGGGAGCCCAGGGAGGAGTGGCTTAGTGGAGAACTGAGGAGTTCTGGGTGCATGGGTTTGAGCCATTCACCAGATGGCCAAGGTGTCACATGGAACTTAGAGGAGATGCTGGGCTGGGAGTTGTCAACATATCAATGTAATTCAATGACAGGGGACTCACAGAGATCACGAGGGAGCATGTCCAAGAGGAGGAAGTGACAAACTGGGTCAAATGCGGCCCACGGGGCAAGCAAGGTGAGAAAGGAAAATCAGTCAGATGCTGGGGTCCGGTGCTCTGATTTAGCCATGTGGAGATCACCAGGAAGGCCTGTGTAGAGACAATGCAGGAAGAAGAGCCAAAGATGGCCACCACAGATATCGCTTTCAAGGATTTCCCTGTATCCTTGGGGAAGCAGGAAGATGGGTGATGGCCCAGAGCTGATGGAAGTGTTACAGTTGAGACAGAGAAGCTGGCAATGCTGGAGAGTAGGGAGCATCTCTTAGGAGGTGAGAAGTGATGGATCCTAGTGCACAGGTGGAAGGCTCTATCCTCTAGACAAGGGTGCAGCCATAATCACAGGGGAAGGTGGAAAAGGAGGCACAGGCAGGCAGGTAGGGAGATGATGTGGAGGGGGGAGCCATTGGAGGTTCTCTCTTTATTGAGTCTATTTTCTCGTTGGAATAGGAAGCAAGGCAGCAACTATAAGGCAGGCTGGGAGAGAAGGATTTGGGGGTTTAAGGAGAAAGGAGAAGGCATGTTGCTGTCATTGTCTGGGGGCAGGGCAGCACTGCACGGGGCCATGGGCCTGGGCTCCAGGACAAGTCATGCAGTCTCTTCCTGTGTGTCTATCTCTTCGTCTGTGAAATGGCAATAGTTACAGAATGTACCTCACAGAGTTGTTTAAAAAATACTTGATAATAACATGCTTAGAATATTGCCTGCAACATGTAACTATTATATACGCTTTTACTGAGATAAAAAATAAAATAAATAAGTCAGGCAGAGTGATGGACTTGGAAACGGAGTGGGTTTTAGGACCGCCTCCAGGGCCCACCGGAGCCGAGTGGTTTGTGAGTGAGACCAGAAAGCATGTGTGTTTCTCTCTGGCTGTGCTCAGCCGCCTGGGTGCAGGAGCAGGGGGTTGGGGGTGGCTGAGTTTAAGTAGAGTGGGGTTTCTCCTCTGTGAGTACAATAACTAGTATGAGGATGTGGGGAGGGTGGATGGCAGGCTGGATCATGAAGTCTGGGCTGGGAGGAGGGGAGCTGTGCAAGGAGGTGAGTGAGAGGCAGACGTGAAAGGCTGGCGTCAATGAAAATATTGGAGTTGGGAGAAAAGGAAAGTGGTGGTCAGAAAGGGCGTGTTTGGAATGGAGGTTCTGGAGGAGCTTGTTATCGTAGTGACAAGGGCAAGAATATGCAGGTGGCAATGGGAGGCTGAAAAAGGGGCAGGCAAGGTCTCTGGAGGTGGAAGGACTGAGGTGCCAGAGCGTGCAACCGACTCTCTAGAAACACGCTGAAATCCCCCAGCAGGAGAAAGGGGCCATGAGCCGGAGCTAAGTCTTCCGGTGTAATCTGATGACAGGAACTTCAATACAGTCATGCATCCATATGTCCCTGGCAATTTTGTCATGGTGCGAATATCATATAGTTAGACCTAGATGGGGTAGCCCACTACACACCTAGGCTATATGGGATAGACAGCCTATTGCTCCTAGACTACAGACTTGTACAGCACAGTGCTGAATGCTGTAGCCAACTGTAACACAATGGTAAGTATTTGTGCATTTAAACAAATCTAGGGCAGGGTGCGGTGGCTCACACCTGTAACCCCAGCACTTTGGGAGGCCGAGGCGGGTGGATCACGAGGTCAGGAGATCAAGACCATCCTGGCTAACATGGTGAAAACCCGTTTCTACTAAAAATACAAAAAACCAGCTGGGCGTGGTGGCGGGCGCCTGTAGTCCCAGCTACTCGGGAGGCTGAGGCAGGAGAATGGCATGAACCCGGGAGGCGGAGCTTGCAGTGAGCCGAGATCGCACCACTGCACTCCAGCCTGGGCAACAGAGTGAGACTCCATCTCAAAAAAAAAAAAAAATCTAAACATAGAAATAGTATAGTAAAAATACTATAGTAAAAATAAAATGTAAAAGAAAAAAATGGCACATCTGTGTAGGGCACTTAGCATGAACAGAGCTTGCAGGACTGGAAGTGGCTCTGGGTGTCAGTGAGTGAGTGGGGAGTGAATGTGAAGGCCAGGGACATTACTGTACTTAACTATAAACTTTATAAAAACTGTACATTTAGGCTATGCTAAATTTATTTTTTTAAGTGTGCTACGACGTTACAATGGCTATTTTCACCAAATTTCATGTGCGTCCGTGTGAAGAGACCACCAAACAGGCTTTGTGTGAGCAACATGGCTGTTTATTTCACCTGGGTGCAGGCGGGCTGAGTCTGAAAAGAGAGTCAGCGAAGGGAGATAAGGGTGGGGCCGTTTTATAGGATTTGGGTAGGTAAAGGAAAATTACAGTCAAAGGGGGTTTGTTATCTGGTGGGTAGGACTGGGGGTCGCAAGGTGCTCAGTGGGTAGGAGTGGGGGTCGCAAGGTGCTCAGTGGGGGTGGTTTTTGAGCCAGGATGAGCCCGGAAAAGGACTTTCACAAGGTCATGTAATCAGTTAAGGCAAGGACCGGCCATTTACACTTCTTTTGTGGTGGAATGTCATCAGTTAAGGTGGGCAGGGCATATTCACTTCTTTTGTGATTCTTCAGTTACTTCAGGCCATCTGGGCGTATACGTGCAAGTCACAGGGGATGCAATGGCTTGGCTTGGGCTCAGAGGCCTGACATTCCTGCCTTCTTATATTAATAAGAAAAATAAAATAGTGTTGAAGTGTTGGGGCGGCGAAAATTTTTGGGGGGTGGTATGGAGAGAGAATGGGCGATGTTTCTCAGGGCTGCTTCAAGCGGGATTAGGGGCAGCGTGGAAACCTAGAGTGGGAGAGATTAAGCTGAAGGGAGATCTTGTGGTAAGGGGTGATATTGTGGGGATGTTAGAAGAACCATTTGTCCTATAGAATGATTGGTGATGGCCTGGATACGGTTTTGTATGAATTGAAAAACTAAATGGAATAAGAGAAGGAGAAAAACACGTATAAAAGGACTAAGAATTGGGAGGACTTAGGACATCTAATTAGAGAGTGCCTAAGGAGATTCAGCATAGTCCTGCCAGCAAAGATTATTTATTTACTTTAAGAGTTAAGAGTGGCAGTTTTGGGATAGCACCGGGAGATATCAGCTGTGATGGCTTGGAAAAACAGTGTAAACCGGCAGTGTGAACAAGAGCAGGGCATGTATGAGTAGTTGAGAACGGTGAATAGGAGTATGACTAGGCAGAAGATAGTAGGGATGACAAGTTTTCTGGGGCACAGTCCAAGTTGGTCTGGTGTCTGGAATGAGACTGGGGCCTAATAAAAAGGAGCGTCTATACAGGAGCTTAAATGGGCTGTACCTTGTAGCATTCCGAGGACAGGCCTGAATTCTGAGAAGGGAAAGTGATAAAAGTATTGTCCAGTCCTTTTTGGTGGCTGAGCTTGGTGAGGTGTGTTTTTAAAAGACCTTCAGTCCATTCTACTTTTCTTGAAGACAGAGGACCGTAAGGGATATAAAGGTTTCACTGAATACTAAGAGCCCGAAAAAATGCTTGGCTGATTTGACTAATAAAGGCTCATCTGTTATCAGACTGTATTGAGGTGGGAAGGCTAAACTGAGGAATTATGTCTGACAGAAGGGAAGAGATGACTGCGGTGGCCTTCTCAGACCCTGTAGGAAAGGCCAGTACTTATCCAGTAACTAAAATACCTCCAGACTAAAAGGTATTTTAGTTATCTGACTCAGGCATGGTGAGTAAAGCTAATTTGCCAGTCCTGGGTGGGGCAAATCCTTGAGCTTGATGTGTAGGGAAGGGAGGGGGCCTGAATAATCCCTGAGGAGGAGTAGAATAGCAAATGGAACACTGAGAAGTTATTTCCTTGAGGATACATTTCCATGATGGAAAGGAAATGAGCGGTTCTAAGAGGTGGGCTAGTGGCTTGTACTATAGCATAGCCTGCCTTTGCTGGTATGTGGTGATTAGGCCTGGTGGAACTGCCATCAATAAATCAAGCGTGATCAGGGTGAGGAACAGGAAAGAAGGAAATATGGGGAAATGGGGTGAATATCTCGTGGATCAGAGAGATACAGTCATGGGGGTCAGGTGTGGTATCAGGAATAATGTGGGAGGCCAGATTGAAGTCTGGGCCAGGAACAACGGTAATTGTGGGAGACTCAACAAAGAGTGAGTACAGCTGAAGGAGCCGGGAAGCAGAAAGTATATGTGTCAGGTATGAGGAAGAAAATAGATTTTGGAAGTTATGAGAACTGTAGAGAGTGAGTTGAGCATAGTTTGTGATTTTTAGGGCCTCTAAAAGTATTAAAGCAGCGGCAGCCGCTGCACGCAGACATGAGGGCTAGGCTAAAACAGTAAGGTCAAGTTGTTTGGACAGAAAGGCTACAGGGTGTGGTCCTGGCTCTTGTGTAAGAATTCTGACCACGCTAACCATGCCTAGGAAGGAAAGGAGTTGTTGTTTTGTAGAAGGGGCTGGGGTTTGAGAGATCAGTCGGACACGATTGGCAGGGAGAGCACGTGTGTTTTTATGAGAATTACGCTGAAATAGGTAACAGATGAGGAAGAAATTTGGGCTTGATTGAAGTAATGGGGGCTGTCTGTGAAGCTTTGCAGCAGTACAGCCTAGGTAATTTGCTGAGCTTGATGGGTGTCAGGGTCAGTCCGAGTGAAAGCGAAGAGAGGCTGGGATTAAGGGTGCAAAGGAATAGTAAAGAAAGCATGTTTGAGATCTAGAACAGAATAATGGGTTGTGGAGGGAGGTATTGAGGATAGGAGAGTATATGGGTTTGGCACCACAGGGTGGACAGGCAAAACAATTTGGTTGATAAGGCGCAGATCCTGAACTAACTTGTAAGCCTTGTCTGGTTTTAGGACAGGTAAAATGGGGGAATTGTAAGGAGAGTTTATAGGCTTTAAAAGGCCATGCTGTAGCAGGCGAGTGATAACAGGCTTTAATCCTTTCAAAGCATGCTGTGGGATGGGATATTGGCGTTGAGTGGGGTAAGGGTGATTAGGTTTTAATGAGATGGTAAGGGGTGCATGATCGGTCACCAAGGAGGGAGTAGAGGTATCTTATACTTGTGGGTTAAGGTTGGGGGATACAAGAGGAGGACGCAAAGGAGGCTTTGGATTGGGAAGAAGGGCGGCAATGAGATGCAGCTGTAATCCAGGAATAGTCAGGGAAGCAGATAATTTAAAGTGTCTCAGCCTAATAAGGGAACTGGGCAGGTGGGGATAACTAAAAAGGAGTGCTTAAAAGAGTATTGTCTAAGTTGGCACCAGAGTTGGGGAGTTTTAAGAGGTTTAGAAGCCTGGCCGTCAATACCCACAACAGTTATGGAGGCAAGGGAAACAGGCCCTTGAAAAGAAGGTAATGTGGAGCGGGTAGCCTCCGTATTGATTAAGAAGGGGATGGGCTTACCTTCCACTGTGAGAGTTACCCGAAGCTCGGCGTCCGTGTTGGTCTGGGGGCTTCCGAGGCGATCGGGCAGTGTCAGTCTTCAGCCGCTAAGCCGAGAAGATCTGGGAAGGAGTCAGTCAGAGAGGCTTGGGCCAGAGTTCCAGGAGCTCTGGGAGTGGCTGCCAGGTGAGTTGGACAGTCCGATTTCCAGTGGGGTCCCGCACAGATGGGACGTGGCTTAGGAGGAAACCTGGGCTGCGGGCATTCCTTGGCCCAGTGGCCAGATTTCTGGCACGTGTAGCAAACTCCTGGGGGAGGAGGTTCTGGAGGAACACCTGGCCGCTGCGGTTCAGGCGTTTGGAAGTTCTTGTGTGCTGGAGATGTGGCTGGGGGGTTTGTCTCACAGTGGAGGCAAGGAATTGCAACTTTTTTCTATTATTGTACACCTTGAAGGCGAGGTTAATTAAATCCTGTTGTGGGGTTTGAGGGCTGGGATTTAATTTTTGGAGTTTTATTTAATGTCGGGAGCAGATTGGGCAATAAAATGTATTTTGAGAATAAGACGGCCTTTTGACTTCTTAGGGTCTAGGCTGTAAAGCGTCTCAGGGTTGCTGCCAAACAAGTCATGAACTGGGCTGGATTTTTATATTTGATGAAAAAGAGCCTAAACGCTATCTGATTTGGGATAAAGAAAAAGGAGCATTAACCTTGACTATGCCTTTGGCTCCAGCCACCTTTTTAAGAGTAAATTGCTGGGCAGGTGGGGGAGGGCTAGTCACGGAACGAAACTGTAAGTCGGACCAGGTGTGAGGAGGGGAGGTGATAAAAGGATTATAGGGTGGAGGAGCGGAGGCTGAGGAAGAATTGGGACTTAGCTCGGCCTGGCGACGAGCAGCCTGGGGAGGAGGGGAAAGGTCAGATGGGTCTGTAGAAAAGGAAGACTGGAAAGACTCAGCGACGCTTGGGGTTGGGATTGAGGGGACAGGCGGGAGGGAAAGAAGGAGGATCTGGGAGGAATCACATTGGGAACAGAGACTTGGGAGGGAACGAAGTGTGAAAAATGCCTGGATGTAAGGCACCTCAGACCATTTGCCCATTTTTCGACAAAAATTATTTAGGTCTTGTAGGATGGAGAAATCGAAAGTGCCGTTTTCTGGCCATTTAGGGCCATTGTCGAGTTTGTATTGGGGCCAAGTGGTGTTGCAGAAGAAAATAAGGCCTTTAGGTTTTAGGTCAGGTGTGAGTTGAAGAGGTTTTAAGTTCTTAAGGACACAGGCTAAAGGAGAAGAAGGAGGAATGGAGGGTGGAAGGTTGCCCATAGTGAAGGAGGCAAACCCTGAGAAAAGAGAGTGTAGAGACACGGAGGAGGGGAGTGGGGTTCTTGCCCTCCAGAAAAGCAGAGAGGGGGTTGGGACACGGAAATAAGGGATTGGGGCACAGAGATAAGAGGTCAGAGTGCGGAAATAAGGGATTGGGGCACAGAGATAAGAGGTCAGAGTGCGGAAATAAGGGATTGGGGCACAGAGATAAGAGGTTGGGGTGTGGAAATAAGCAATTGGGGGGTTCTTGCCCCCTAGGAAAGCGGGACTTGCCACTAAGGGTGAAGGAGAAGGGGTTGAGGGGTACTTGCCCCTGCCCCAGGAAAGCGGGACTTGCCGCTAAGGGTGAAGGACCAAGGCAGGCGTCCCTGCGTGGTCTGACACCCTTGAAACGTGAGGGTATAATCAGAGAGGCGTCCCTGCAATGATTAAACACCAAGGGAAGGCTGCCTTCCCAGTCCGTGACCGGCGCCAGAGTTTTTGGTTCACGGATAAAACATGTCTCTTTTGTCTCTACCAGAAAATGAAAGGAATTGAAATTAAGAGAAGGGAGAGATTGAAGTGTGGCGCCAAGATTGAAAGGAGAAAGAGGTTGAGGGATAGTGAGGGAGGTTGTAGAAGAGAGTAAAAAGAGGCCGCTTACCGGATTTGAAATTGGTGAGATGTTTCTTGGGCTGGTCGGTCTGAGGACCTGAGGTCATAGGTGGATCTTTCTCACGGAGCAAAGAGCAGGAGGACAGGGGATTGATCTCCCAAGGGAGGTCCCCTGATCTGAGTCACAGCACCAAATTTCACCAAATTTCATGCGCGTCCATGTGAAGAGACCACCAAACAGGCTTTGTGTGAGCAACATGGCTGATTATTTCACCTAGGTGCAGGCGGGCTGAGTCTGAAAAGAGAGTCAGCAAAGGGAGATAAGGGTAGGGCCGTTTTATAGGATTTGGGTAGGTAAAGGAAAATTACAGTCAAAGGGGTTTGTTCTCTGGTGGGTAGGAGTGGGGGTCGCAAGGTGCTCAGTGGGCAGGAGTGGGGTCGCAAGGTGCTCAGTGGGGGTGCTTTTTGAGCCAGGATGAACCAGGAAAAGGACTTTCACAAGGTCATGTAATCAGTTAAGGCAAGGACCGGCCATTTACACTTCTTTTGTGGTGGAATGTCATCAGTTAAGGTGGGGCAGGGCATATTCACTTCTTTTGTGATTCTTCAGTTACTTCAGGCCATCTAGGCGTATACATGCAAGTCACAGGGGATGCGATGGCTTGGCTTGGGCTCAGAGGCCTGACAGCTATGACGTCCCTAAGCGAGGTGACAGGAGTTTCTCAGCTCTGTTGTAATCTTATGGAACCACTGTCATGTATGTGGTCTGTCCTTGCCTGAAACATTGCTGTGTGGCGCATGACTGCGTTTATGGAGGAGAGAAGGACAATGATCCAGAGAGCGGGGCACTGAGAGCAAGGAGACTCTACCCCTCTCAGGCGGGGGGAAAGGACTGCAGGGATGGCAGCAGTGTCCTTGGGGGACAGGGGCCTTCCAGTCAAGGCCAGAAAGGGACCGAAACGCTGCCAGAGGCTGTTGAAAAGCAGGGGGTTGCTGGTGCTGGAGCAGGATTTGGAGGACGCAGTGAAGTTTCAGGAAGGGAGGAAGGAAGGAATAGGGAGAGAGGGACAGGCCCAGAGAACCAGGCCTCTCCCAGGAAGCTTCCGGCCACTCTGGAGCAGCAGCCTTGCCCAGCTAGACCAGCAGAGGGCGCCAGGTACCTGTCATCGGAGCCCACGGCCTGCCCACTGCCCAGGCCCGGCACAGCCCATAAGCTGCTGGCACCTGCTCTCACCCCTGAGCTGAATCAGCCCCCGCCTCATCCTCAGAGTCCGCAGGGAGGCAGATGAGAGCACAGGCGACTGTGATAGGAGGCAAGAGGAGCCAAGTCTCACAGAAGGGACAGGCTAGGTGCTGCGGGAACTCAGTCAGATGGGCACTGAATCTGGGCAGGCTTCCTGGAGGAGGCAGCTCGGGATCTGTGGTCCAGTTATAATGTTGGTAGGAAGCAGTGCATGGCCCAGCTGGAGACACTGAGATGGGAGGCTGGTTTTTAATGCCTCTCGAGGCCAAGGCATGGCCCCCTCCTGAGGGTAGGGGACCCTGGGAGATTCTGAACAAAAGAGGGTCATGACCAGCGCGCTGGCCTCAAAAATGCTGTCCTCTCCACCTGCTCAAGAATGGCTCTGGGCCCATTGCAAATCACCAGTCTCCACCCTCTCCTCTCCTCCCCTCTCTTCCCAGGAAGCCCCTTGTCTGCCACTTCATGGAGAAAAGGAAGGCACTGGGGTCTTCCTGGCACCTGCCACAGGCAGCCCCTCTCCACCCTGTATGTCCCCACTCCCTGCCGGCTTAAAGGGAAGAGATGTTGCTGTTCTCTGACATGTCTGCCTGGCTCTCTGTCTCTCTTTTGTACACATCAAGGCTTACTCACCCTTTTTCCTGCCAGCCTCTCAGCACACTCAGATCTCTTCCACCCTAAAAAAACAAAATGCAGACCGGGCACGGTGGCTCACACCTGTAATCCTAACACGTTGGGAGGCTGAGGCAGGTGGATCACCTGAAGTCAGGAGTTCAAGACCAGCCTGACCAACATGGAGAAACCCTGTCTCTACTAAAAACACAAAATTAGCCGGGCGTGGTGACGCATGCCTGTAATCCCAGCTACTCGGTAGGCTGAGGCAGAGAATCCCTTGAACCTGGGAGGCGGAGGTTGTGGTGAGCTGAGATCGTGCCATTGCACTTCATCCTGGGTGACAAGAGGGAGACTCCATCTCAAAAAGAAAAAAAATGCAAACAGAACAAAACCTCCCTTGATCACCTTCCATGGTACAGACATTGGGGTACAGCAGTGAACAAGATAGACAAAATCCCTTTTCTCATGCAGCCCTCATAGTGGAGTGAAACAGGTAATAAATTAATGTTCAGCCTATAAGTTGGTGATAAGAGCACTAGAGAACGATGAAAAGAGAAGGATAAAATGTGTCAGTGGGGATGGGGGATGGGCAAGCCAAACTTTTCAATAGGCTTGTCCAAGAGGGTCCAGCTTCTGCAGCTCTTCCTACAGCACACTCCACCTCTGCCTCCACCCCAGACCCCTCCACAGTGCTCTGTCCAAGGCCACCTCAGTCCTGCTAGTGTTTCTCCAAGCATGGCCCAGGGGCCACTTGCATCAGAGTGGTGGAATGAGGCTGCGGCAACTCCTCCTACCCTCCCGCTTTGAGAATTGCAGATTCCTCTGACTGGCCCAGAATCTCCAGGAACTGGGCCCAGGAATCTACATTTCATAAACTCCTCAGGAGATACCAAAGCAGCCCTAAGTGTGGGAACCACAGATTTACTCCCTGAAAATGTAGCACTGCCTCGAGCAGTCCAGGTCGCCCAGCTCCACTCTGCAGCCATGGCTCATGCTATGCCTTCCTCCTGGAATGCCCTTCCCAGCATTCTTTGCCTGATAATTCTCATGACACCCACCCCAAGGGTCTCCTCCTCCAGGCAGCACTCCCTGAACTTTCTGCCCTATGTTCCCCCTCTTCTCTTTGCCAAGGGAGTCCTCTATGTGACAATCTCTTCTGCTGGACCAGGAGCTCCTACAGCTGGGACCCCCTTTAGTCCAATTCGCTTTGGTCTGGAGAGAGTGGTTTTAGAGCCCAACTACCACTTAGGAGCATCCCTCTGGTGGGTGTGGTGGGGTCCAGCCTGGAGACAGTACCCCGTGAGGGGCCATGTGATAATGAGCACAGGCTGGAGGGGTGGTGACAGTGGCTATCATGGGGAGGGAAGAAAGGGGGAAGGGGACATTGTGGAGGCAGAAAGCTAGGCCTTGGCAGCAGATGGGACACGACCCAGGTGGGGATCCAGAACATGAGTTCTAATCCCAGCTCTGCTACAAATTCATGGTGTGACCCTGGGCAACAACTTGCCCCTTTCTGAGCCTCAGTTCACTCATCAGCAGAACAGTGGCAATCACTCTCCCCTCACTGAGGAGATGCGAAGTCCAACCAGATAGCACATCTAAAACTGCTTTAGAAAGTCCTGACATGAGGCAAGCATGGAGGAGGAGGAAGGACGGGATCTGAGTGGTCAGCTGGCAGCCCCACTCCTCCACACAAACACCCAACTGGGTCACCCAGACTGGCCATTTGGATCCAAAGGACCCCAAGGGCATGCACCCGATTTGCATCAGTGCTCTGAGGTCCAGGGTGAAAGGAAAGAATCCCCAGCAGCCCGGGCCCCAGGGCAAGTGGAGGTGGGGACCGGGAGGAATGTGCCTTCAGCTGCTTCGGGGGCCCCTAGCCCTCACCCCTAGGCCAAAATATTTCCATCACCTCCTCATCAGGGTGTTAATGGTGCAGAGAAGTCAGCCATCTCAGCCAGGGAGGACGGTCAGATCTCCAAAACCCAGCCCAGCAACAACCACTGAGATCCCCACAAGGTCCCCAGGCCTGGAATCATTCCTGTGAGGCAGGCAGGTAGGACTGCCACCCCATGCTAGGGGGTAGAAAACTGAGGCTGGGGAAAGCCTTATAGGGAATCAGGGCCAGGGTCTACATCCACAACCTCAGGCAGGGAAGAACGAAGTTCCTCCCTGGGAAGAGGTAGGGAGGCATTGACTGGCACCCTGTTATTGAGATGAGAAACCCCAGGCTTGGGCAGATGACTTGAACTTCAGGATGCAGAAGGCAATGCTCAGAGCTGCCCAAAGAATGGGCAGGAACATGTCTGAAAGAGGTTACACTTCTAAATGGAGAGAGAGAGAGAGAGAGACAGAAAGCTAAAAATAAGACAGTATTTTTGCTTCCTGTGTTTTCGATCTCTGTTGTTAGATGCATATGTGTTTATAATTGTTATATATTCCTAATGGATTAAACTTTTATCATTAAAAAAAAAAATAGCCTTTCCTGGCCGGGTGCAGTGGCTCACACCTGTAACCTCAGCACTTTGGGACGCCAAGGCAGGTAGATCACTTGAGGTCAGGAGTTCGAGACCAACCTGGCCAACATGGTGAAACCCCATCTCTACTAAAAATACAAAAAAATTAGCCAGATATGATGGTATGCACCCATCGTCCCAGCTAGTTAGGAGTCTGAGGCAGGAGAATCGCTTGAACCCGGAAGCTGCAGATTGTAGTGAACTAAGATCGCACCACTGCACTGCAGTCTGGGTGACAGAGCAAGACTCTGTCGCAAACAAAACAAAACAAAACAAGTTTCCGTAGTATATTTTCCCTTTCTTTCTTTGCTGACACTTTTTTTTTCCTCTCCTCCAATTTTCATCAAGGTCATTTTCATGCAGATGACCTGGATTTGTTGTGGGAAGAGATGGTCCCACTCAGCTTTCTGAAAATATGTATTTATAGCCAACACAGGTGCCACGGGACATCACACCACCTGCAGATCCCACAGCTGCCCCGGCTTCCCACAGCCGCTGCCCCAGCTTCCCGAGGCTGCAGGACCAGGCTTCCCCCCTTCCTCCTTGTCATAGCCCTGGTGCTGTTGAGAATCCGCCTGGCAAGCTGGCCAGCGGAGGCCTGGGGGCCTAATCCCACGTGAGGACAGATGTGTCCTTGTGGGAACTGAGGGACATAACCTCTCCTCACAGAGCCTCAGGTTTCCATCCATTTCCCTGGGGCTGTGATGCCTGCCTGCCTCCCTCAGAAGGTTGGAATCACACTTGTTTTGGAGGGGAATCTTTGTAGGTCAAGTCCAGCCTCCCACTGGTGCTTGAATCCATGCTCCAGGATGGCCACAGGTGGTCATCTAGCTTCCTTCAAATTCACTTATCTCATGGATGTGATTAGTGGGGGCCTAACATTTTGTTTATTTTTTAAAGTAGAATTAGGCCAGGCACCGTGACTCATGCCTGTAATCCCAGTACTTTGGGAGGCCAAGGCAGGAGGATCACCTGAGGCCAGGAGTTTGAGAGCAGCCTGGCCAAGATGATGAAACCCCATCTCTACTAAAAAAAAAACACACAAAATTAGCCGGGTGTGGTGGTAGGCACCCATAATCCCAGCTACTCAGGAGGCTGAGGTGGAAGAATTACTTGAACTCAGGAGCTGGAGGTTGCAGTGAGCTGAGATTGCCCCACTGCACTCCAGCCTGAGCAACAGAGTGAGGGTCCCATCTCAAAAAAAAAAAAAAATTACAGTTAGCATGATTGCTTATTTTCTGAATGTAAAAAGTTCTTTTTCTGGTTATTATTTACATGCTGATTGGAAAAACTTCATAAAATAAAAAATATCAATGAGAATCCTACCACCCAGATATAATCACTTTAATTTTCTATTCATATTTGCATATATGGATATACATATATATATATGGGATCATACTCTGTATCTATTGTGAGGGCATTAATCTGCATGTATAATTATTTAACAACCAGAGATTCATTTTTCTTCCTAGCTAGACTACCTATGGTGGCTGGCCGTGGTTCACTGGTTCAACAATGTTAGGTCCAGCATCTCTGTGAATCTCTTGGAATTTCCCTCATGACTGCAAGACAGCCGCTGCAGCTCCAGCCACTACATCTGTTTTCAATGCCAGCAAAGGCAGTCACTTCTGCATTTTTATTATAAAAGCAAAAACTTCAGAAAGTGACCCCCAACAGATTTCTCTTTAGGTCTCACTGGCCAGAACTCGATCTCAGGACCACCTCCAGCAGCAGAGAAAAGGATTGTCATGATTGGCTTTGGACCAATCACAATTCATTGACTGAAAGTGGGGATGTGGTCCTCACTCACAAACAAAATCAAGGAAGGAAGGAATTAACAATGTCTACTACAGCATGCATGCTGTTTTATAATCTGCTCTCTTTCTCTTAATTATACATTACAAAATCTGTCCACATCAAAAAATATAGACTTACTCACTCACTCATTTAACTACAATTTATTGAGAGGATACTGTGTTCCAGGAACTTAACTAAGCACTGAGGGCACAATAATGAACATAATAGAGTCCTTGCCTTCACAGAGCTTAGCATCCAATGAAGGAGATAGAAATTCATCAAAGAAATTCACAAAGAAATGTAAAATTATGATGGTAATAAATGCTACAAAGGAGAGAGACCTGTGGTGCTGTGAGAGTGGTGATAGGGGATTTGATTCAATCAGGAGGGTCACTGTTTTGAATGGCCGTGTATCTGTCCCTTGCATAGCTGTGGCATGATGTCTTAGCCAGTCTCCTGTTGCTGAACATTGAGATTCTTTCCACATTTCATCTACCATGATCAACGCTATGATAAACTGCCTTCTGTAAGTATAGTCTAGCACAGTTGTCTGATTTCTTCCTTAGGGTAAATTATCAGGATAAAGCCAGGCACTGTGGTGTGCTCCTGTAATCCCAGCTACTCAGGAGGTTGAGGCCAGAGGATCACTTGATCCAGAAGTTTGAGACCAGCCTAAGCAACACGGCAAGACCTTGTCTCAAAACAACAAACAAACAAACAACAACAACAACAACAAAACTAGAATAAATGAGCAATTCCTACATGTGGAATTGCTGAATCAAGGGCAGCCCCCTGTGAAGGCACTCACAGAAAAGCTGCCACCACTCCCATTCACATCAGCAACGTCAGAAAGAGCTCTGTTCCTCCACATTCTGCCAGCTCCACCTATTATTATCTTTATTATATCATCTTTACAAAATGATGCCAGTGTTATGGGTGAAACATAGCTTTTTGTTTTAATTTGCATTCCCCTGAGGTTAACCATGTTTTCATTTGTTTCTTTTGTGGGATCACAGATATTTCCAGTGGATGAATTCCCTTTCTTTTCCTGTCTGATTTCTACTTCTCTCTCTCTGTCTGTCTCTCTCCGTCTGTCTCTCTCTCTCCGTTAGGAACTGTAACCTCTTTCAGACATGTTCCTACCCATTCTTTGGGCAGCTCTGAGCACTGCCAAGCCCTCCTTCCATGGAAACTGTAGCTGTGTCCTTGTCCATCACTGGGGCCTCCCATGTGCTCCAGGGCAACATCCACAGCCCGCCCTGGTCCAGTCCCCAGTCACTCACTCACCCATGTCCTCTCCAGCCACCCTCCGCTCCTATTCTAAGCTCAGTTCACATCTACCCCAAGTCAATCCTGGAACGTGGTGGGGTGGCTCAGGGCTGGAGGCTTCGCCCAAGCTGTTCTCCCTCCCTGTTCTTCCCTAGCGAATCCTTCAGGACATAGCTTGGTGGGAGTTCCTCTCTGAGAAGCTCCTGCCGACTCTCCAGGTGGGGTCAGATCCCCACCGTGCTTCCCTCTGCTCAGCACTGACCTGTCACTGTTCACTCTGCAGTTAGCCCGGGGTAGTAGAGGTTCCCCCAAGACAAGCATGGGTCAGATGCATGTCTCTTCCCCCAGTACCTAGCACAGGGGGTGGCACAAAGCAGGTGCATAGTGTTTGTGGTTAGAATAAATGAATAAGTGAACAAATGAATGAACACATGACTAGATAAAATCTAGCCCTCCTTACCGCCAGCCTTGCTGATCTGATCCCCAAAGCCTGGTCTCATCCACCTACCCACCACACCGTGTCTGCTCTTCTCCGGGATGTGCAGGGACTATCTGCAGAATCACCAGTGGGGCCCATTTTCTGACCTGGGGACTTCCTGAGTCACTGGGGCCCTCATTTGCCCTTGTCCTGGGTCATCTGTGAACTGAGCACTGCCTTGGCCAGGGCCCTGGTGTCTTGGCGGGAAGCAACAGCCTCTGCCACAGGGTTCCCTGCCCTGCTCTGCTGGATTTGTGGTCAGCAAGGAGGAATCCAGGACACCGGCTCTGCAAGCTTCAGTCCTGACCTGGCATCCACCCAGTGACATGAGTGGAAAAAACCTTTCACAGGGCAGGTTGAGAACGAAATCCCTGCCGCAGGGCACAAACCAGCCTTCTTGCCACCAATACGTGCCACCTTTCCCTTTTGTATCTGTTAGACAGTATATGACCTGAACGTTTCTTTCAGGTCACTCCTCTGCTCAAGAACCATCAATGAATCCCCCTTGCCCATCAGAATAAATCTGAGCTCCGTGGCAGGAATTCAAGAAGCCCCATGGCCAAGCTGCGGCCTCCCTCTCTGACCCTGTCCTCCACCACTCCAGCCAGGACAGTCTCCTTCTTCCTCCTTTCCTCCCCCAAGGCTTTGCCTATGCCATGCCCTCGGCCTGAGATACCCTCACCCCTTCATTCTACTGTTTTAAGTCCTGGCTTGCAACTCCCACCTCCTCTGGGTTGCCTACCACCTATCCAATGTTTGAGAACTCATTTAAGAAAAACAAACAACTAAGCCCTTCAGCACTTAAGAATCACCGGGCTTGCTTATGCAAAATCCAGGCCATCCCAGACTTTTCTGAGGATGATTCTAGGACACTAGATTTTTTAAGTTTCCCAGGAGAGTCTGATGCCACCAGCCCAGCTGGGTCCATTGACAGGCACTTGGAAGCACTGATGATACAAAGCTCGAATTATACATGTGCTTGGATGACACAGTGCTTGTAGGCTTGAACGTCCCAGGTGCACATGGGCACCTGATGTCTACACATTGTAACATCATCTCTGCAGGCAACACTAACAATGATAACTGACTTTACTGGGGGCTCACCAGGTGCCAGGCACATACTACACTCAATATGCATGATCTCATCCAATCGTCACAACATGCCTATTGGGTCGATATCACTAACCTCAATTTATTAATAAGGAAATTGAGGGCCAGAGAGGCTAAGTCTCCTGGCCAAAGTCACAGAGCTGGCCAGTAGGGAAGCCTAGTCTCAAACCCAGCGCTGTTTACTCCAAAGCTGGTGCTCCTCAACCCTGGGCCAGTAGTCCATGCCCCTGGGCCATGAGCCTTCAGAGTGGGCACCCGGTTCGGTTCAATTCTGTTCCACCAGCACTACTGTTCCTTGCTTTTGCTAAGTCCTGGGGATAGAAATATGAGGGGGAAGAGGCCCCTATCCTTGAAGGACCTCCCAGTCCATGTGGGGAGACTGGTACTCACACAGCTAGTCATTCAGAAGTGCTGGGGACAGAGCGGGGCACACAGTTTAGGAGGGATTCGGAGGAGAGGGTGCAGTGGAGATGGATTCCACCCTGGGAGGGGAGAGCAGGGCTAATTCAGGCTCCAGGGAACAGGTAGGGTTTGAGGGATGACAGAGAAGGGGATGAAGGGCACCTGGGTGGAGGGAACAGCATGAGCCAAGGCAGAGTGGCTGGAAAGGTGAGGATGTCGGGGCTGCTGCACGGGAGCACATGGCAGATGATTCAGCTGGATGGGGCAGTTGGGGCCAGATCATGAAGGCCTCAAATGCCAGCCTGAGGAATCTGAATTTTATCTTGTGGGCAATAGGCAGTCATGGAAGATGTTGCAGGGGGGTGTCTCCCTCCACACTAGCACAGTGAAAGGCACAGGGACATGCTCAGTGGAACCTTGCTGCCTGACTTATTGATACTGATTTTTCTCCTGTCCCACTAGGGTCAGAATGGCCTGGGGCTACTGGATGATTCCTGGCAGGAACAGAAAGCCCTGCAGCTCTACCTCCTCTCCTCCATTTAGCTCTTCTCTGCAAGGATGGGCAAATTATTCAGCTTCTCTGAGCCTCAGTTCCTCATCTATAAAATGGGGACAGCTGGGTGCGGTGACTCACACCTGTAATCCCAGCACTTTGGGAGGCTGAGGCGGGTAGATCATCTGAGGTCAGGGGTACAAGACCAGCCTGGCCAACATGATGAAACCTCATCTCTATTAAAAATACAAAATTAGCTGGGTGTGGTGGCAGGCGCCTGTAATCCTAGCTACTTGGGAGGCTGAGGCAGGAGAATCACTTGAACCCGGGAGGTGGAGGTTGCAGCAAGCTGAGATCGCGCCATTGCACTCTAGCCTGGGCAACAAGCGCAACACTCCATCTCAAAATAAATAAATAAATACATAAAAATAAAATGGGGACAATACACCAACCTTGCAAGCTGCGAGGATGAAATGAAGAAAAGTGTGCACAGCACAACAGGTGCATTGTTGAGTCTTATGACATGTGGACCAGGTGGCATCGTGGGAAGAGCACAGGCTCAGAGGACCTAAGTTTGAATCTCAGTTTCTCCCCTGGTAATACCCATCTCTCAGGGCAGATGGAAAGATTAAATTCAATGAAATGATTTATGGGAAGCACCTGACACTCAGCAGCTGCGTGGAACCCTGTTTGACACCTGTCTGACAGCACAAGCAATCCTGCTCCTCCTCCAAGCTTCCAGGGTGCTGCCTCTCTCACTCAGCATGCTGCTCCCCTCCTGCCCCACAGGAAGCATTTTATACACCTTAGTCCCTGCACTTGCTGTTGGCTCACCTGCCTCTCAGCACTGGGCACACAGACTTTCTTTACCCCTTGCAAGAAGCTTTTACATGCATCTTCCTCCTGGTGAATGCACTCACCTATTGTTTTATTTATAGGCAGGACAGTGGCTCCCTGATGCATAAATGAGGGAAGAGACCCAGAGAGGGAAGAAGACCACCACTGTCTAAGCACCTAAATGTGCCTGAGGCATTACACCCAGTTCTTCTCCGCAAAAGCCCAAGAGGGAGGTATTATCCTCCCCACTGCATAAATGTGGACATTGAGGCTCAGAGAGGGGCTGTGACTTGTCCAAGGCCACACAGCAAGGAACTGGCTGAGGCTGAAGGTAAAACCAGGTCTTTCTGATTCTGGAGTCTGGGATTTATAACAAACATTTGCAATGTGGGGTCGACAGATCAGTCCCCCAGGGCTGTTTCACGGACTAGATAGGGTAATAGGGGTGACGGTGTCTTGCATGGTGACAGGCACACAGTGCTCAGGGACTGGGAGCAGAAGTGGAATCTTGCCCACCCTCACCCAATTTTACAGAGAATAGAGGAGCCCAGGGAGGGCTGTGATGTACCCAAGGTCATGGCAAGCGGTCGGCAGAGCCCAGGTTCCCTGCCCCTGGGCCCCCTGCCTTCCCTTGCCCACCCTTTCCAGTTAAGGGCAGGGGCCATCCCTCCAGGGCCTTTCCCTCCCCAGAGGGTGGAAACTTCCAGAGTCCCTCCAACCTGACAGGAGAGTGACCAAGAGCAGGAATTTTCACCCTGGCACACACACCTGGAGCCTGGAGCTGAACGCTAGAATCCCAGGCTTTGCCACCCCAGAAGGCCCCTCCTGACCCTTTCAGAGCCTCCCAGCCTTCTCCCCAGGACCTTCACCAGCACCTTGCCCCTCTCCCAGTGGAGAGGGGGTGCCCCAGAGGCTCTGGTGCTCTTAGAGGGGACTGCAAGTTGGCAAGGCCAGGGGCATGAAGCACAGTGTTTTATGATTTTATTTTATCCTAGATAAGGTTGAAGAAGACACCCAGTCATAGAATGAGCCCTGCCTCCTGACAGCAGCCGGTTCAGAGCAAAGGCCTGCTTCTTAAACCCTCGCCAAGCCACCGAGCACTGGCCCAAATCCAGTAACAAGTCCTTTCTAATACCTCTTTCAGAGACTCCCCCTGGTTCGCTGTGGTGTTCATTCCCCCTTACTGCAAGGAGAAACCCAGCTTGTTAACCACAGGTGAGGTGTGCTCCCTGTGGTCTTTGGCTGCAGGGCATTGACAAGATAGGTCCCATCAAACACCCCCATCACTTCCAAGATTCCAAGATACGCGCACTTCATCTGTCATTTGCACATGAGAAAGCTGAGGGCTACAGAGGCAACCAGACTTGTCAAAGGTCACAGAGTAGGTAAAGTAACATTGTATCATCCAAATGAGGTATCTTTGAGAGTGAAAGGGGCCTCCTAATAACTTAGCAGAGGCAGTCGGTGTCAACCGGGACCTTCCTGGGCAGATCAGGTGTGTGGTCTCCCCATCATGCAGCAAGAGCCAGGGAGACCAAGCCTGGGTCTCACCATCTCACTCCACTACCCCAAGCCCCCTGCAGATGCTAACTCTAGAACAGGGTTACCATCTTCCTGCTGGCAGGCCCAGCAACCAGAGGCTCTTGTTTAAGTCTAAAGCCACTGCGGTGGTGGTTCAGGGGTGTGGGGAATCACTCCTGAGATTCAGCACCACACAGCACACCCCATGGTCATGCCACTGCAGTGAGGGCTTACTTCCGGAAGAGGGCCTGTGGTGCCTGTCAGGCGTAAGGCCTCACGTATCCTGCCCCGAGGGAAGGGGTGGTTTTAAAGAAAAGAATTTGCAGGTGAATGAAGATGACCCCTTTAAATGTTGAAAGTAGTTTTATTTTAGCCCTTAGTGCTGACGCTGTTTCAACGTGGGTTGTAGGCTGCCCTGCCTTAGGCAACAGAGCACAGGAGCATGCTACCCCTCACCTCATCCGAAGACTCAGCTGTGACCAGGAACTCCTGTCCTGAGTCATGACAGCAGAGAGGGTGTACCCTGTGGCATCCTTCACTGCAGAGGCAGAAATGACCCAGAAAGAAAAGGAAGTGTGTTCCCAGGGCCATGACCTTGTAACCCAGCACACAGGGGCATCTCCTTCCCTAGGCCAGGACCCTCGGCCTCAACCCGAAGCCCTCCCCTAGGCCGGGAACCCCAGCCTCAACCCAGAACCCCATAGCCCAGGTGAAGGTCTCCGACTCCCAGGTGGCCCAGGGTACAGGCTCTGAGGGCGTGGTCCTGGTTTGAGGTAGTGTTACTGCCATTTTCTCTGCAGCTGCCAGGATCCTGGGCTGGGGCACAGGCAAGCGTTGCAGGGATCAGCGTAACAATAGCTTCACCCTGAGATGGTTCAATAGGGTACAGTGATGTCTTCAGGGGCTGCAAAGACCGCTTGAGCTATTTCCCCGCCATACTCAACTGCCCCAAACAGCTGGGAGGCTGTCACTCTTCTGCCTCTGGTGTGTCCATTTTTTACTTCTCTGTTCCCACCTCAGCTTCTGCTCTGCACTCACAGAAATCAAGCTCACTAGATTGTGAGCCCTCTGAAGGCAAGGACGGTGTCAGTAGTTCATGTCTCTTTACCCCTAGAGATCACAGCTCAATATCTGGCATATAGTAGATGCTCACTAAATGCCATCCAATTCCAATTGTTTTGTTTTGAGGCAGGGTCTCACTCTGTCACCCAGGCCGGAGTGCAGCGGTGCGATCTCGGCTCACTGCAACTTCCATCTCCTGTGCTTAAGCAATCCTCCAGCTCAGCCTCCCAAGTAGCTGAGACTACAGGCGTGCACCACCATGCCCAGCTAATTTTTGTAGTTTTAGTAGAGATAGGGTTTCGCTATGTTGCCCAGGCTGCTCTCCAACTCCTGGCCTCAAGTGATCCACCCACCTTAGCCTCCCAAAATGCTCAGATTACAGGCATGAGCCACCGCACCTGGCTAGCCAACTGATTCAAACCGAAGTAGGCCAGGAAGATGAATTTCACCTACAATTCCAAGTCAAAGCAAATGTATTCCAGAGGCAGGGGTGGGGGTGGTGTTCCTCCGGGGGCTTTTTGCCTGCTTTGTGAATACATACAGGCCATTTAGAAGTTTGAATGCTGGGAAATAAGAGGGCTGTGAGTCTAAAAGTTGGGAACGTGGGGGAGAGTGATTTTATCTGCAACAGGTTCCTGGGTCCTGGTGAGTTCTGTACACCCTTGATGACCACCGATTCTGGGCCAGGCCAAAGGCCCATCTGGGCACAGGCGATCTCAAGGTGAGTAAAGTCAAGATGCAGCCCTTCAACGGGAGGCAGGCAGCCATGCCACGCTGACAAATATACAGGTCCCAAAGGCAGCGCAGAGAAGCAAGACCGCCTGATTCCAGGAGGCAGCGACATCAGGAAAACCTTTCCAAGGGAGGTCATCTGTGTAGGGGTTTGAAGGGTGAGCACGAATTTGCCAAGCTGAAAAGGGAGCCAAGGGCATCCTGGTGGAGAACAGCTTGGGCAAGAGTGTGAGCCGCAAGATGGGCAGTGGGGCTAGGCTTGGAATTGGAGGAGCAGAGAGAATGAGGTTAGCAGGGGTCAGTCACAGAAGGTTTTGGGTCCTGGCCAAGGAGCGATGGGAGCTGCAGGAGGAATGTGGCCCAGGAGGAGATGAGGCTCCCTCTGTGTAAAGACGGATCACGCCATCTACCAAGTGGACTATAAGACACAATAGGAATGGGAAACCTGACAGGCCTTCACAAAGGATCAGGGGCCCAGAGGGAGCACCAAGGAAGGTTCCTCTCAGAGGTCAGCTTTGGGGGAAGGTGGAAAATGCTTTTGAGGGCTTCAGCTGCTGCAAACCTCAACAAATCATATTTTGCCTTCAAAGGTTGGCCAAAGACCACTAACTATTGGAAAAACAACAGTCTACTAATAGTCATCATCCCCTCCCTGTGTATTTCTTTACTATTCTCAAAATGCCACCATCTCATTGAACCTCCATATCATCCCATTTTGCAGATAGGGAAACTGAGGCTCTGTGATGTCACACAGGGGTCAGCAGCAGTTCCAGACTAGAAGCTACGGAGCATAACCATCTCAGCCTTGGATGTCAGGCTCAAAACCCAGTTCCTTGTCCGGGAGGGGGTCCCCGGGGCCATCTGGCAGCCCATAGTACAGGTCTTCCTCTTCCTTCTCAGGTTCCTCCCCACCTGTGTCCGAAGCCTCCTTCTCCTCCACCTTTGTCCTTGGGTACTGCTGCCAGTTGTTGGGCAGGGCTATTTCCCACTGCTGCCCCTCTTGGGGCTCATCCTCCAACGTTGGGGCATCAATCAGGGCAAAGTCTTGGAAGCGGTCCAGCGGGCACCTGCAGCCCTGAGGTTCCTGTTGTGGGGAACAAGCTTCCTCCCTGTCATGTGGAGATGCACTGGGGCTGCTGCCTTCACTGGAGTCCATGTCCAGGTCATCTTGGAAGGAAGCCAAGGGGGCAGGGCCCTGGGGACAGGCCAGGGGGCTGCAGGGACAAAGACCACAAGGGCAAGGGTATCTCTGAGTCAGAATGCCTGGGTCCACATTCCAGCCGCTAGCTGCAAGACCTAGGGTAGGATAATCCACCTTCCCGGGCCTCAGTTTCTTCCCAATAACAGAATTCACTCCTGCAGTTCTTTCTTAGGTTTACAGCAGATAATATGTGCAAGGCACTTTGCACAGTGCCTGGCACATAGAAGGTGCTCATGAAATAGGGCTATTACTATGCTATTATCTGAACCAGGTCACTCATCTACTTCTCCAATTATTCAGGGTTCTCCTCTGTTGCTCATAGGCCCAGTTACACTGAGGTGTCCCCGGGTGTCTTTGCCTCCCTCATTGGACTCAGAGCTCCTCAGGGGTAGATTCCAGTGAAGCCTGGGCAGGGAGTTGGTGCTCAGTAATGTGGATGGAATGAATAAATACATGGATGAATAAGGAGCTCAGTTCACAAACAGACAGGGATGGGAGTGGAGTGGGGAGGGCCTTGCCCAAGGTCACAGAGCAGGTCAGCAGCAGACCCAAATTTGAACTCGGGTCCTCTGGCTCCTGGCCCCCTGCTACTCACGACAAGCATTCAGAGACATCAAGGGCCTACTGTATGCCAGGTACTTAAATGCACTGTCCCAACCCTCAACATTCCTGGGTAGTAGGAATGATCATCCCTGTGTGGGGAAACTGAGGCTAGGGAAAGTAAGGAACCTACCACAGCTACACAGCACAGGAGCTGGGGTTTGAACTGAGGCCTGACTCCCAAGCCCATACTCATTTGTCTGCCACATCTGCCACATCTCAGGGTGTCCCACACCCTCCACTGCCCTCTCCTTACTCCCAGTGTCCCCACCCACCCCTCGGCGGCCCCCCACTCCTCTCCTTTTTAACCCTTGAACTGGGCAGAAGCCCCACTCCTGCCCTCTAAGCACTCACCCGGGCCAGCTCTGAGTTAGGCGTCTTTCCCCTTCACTCTCGTCTGAGCCCTTGTGGATGACCACGGCAGCCTCCATCCAGGCCTGAACGTCGCCAGGGCCACCTTCTCCTCCATCACTGGTTCCCAGCTTCGGCTGCCCCATCTCAGGGGCCAGCAAGGAGTGGCGGTCCTCACTGTAGCTCATGACTTTCATCTGGATGTGGCTGAAGTCAGGCATGCTCTGGTCATAGGCGGCTTCCTCCCACAGCCTTACATAGGGCGGCTGGGGACTGGGGCTGGAGTGGGAGAGAGAACAGGCAGGCGGCAAAGAGTCACTCAGCAAACACCAGTGTTCTCCCCGGCCCTGTTTGCTTTGGGTATGTGGTCTCCCCTCACCTCACAAGAAGCCTTTGGGGGATGTTACTGCGCCCGTTTCAGGGATGAGGAGGCTGAGGCCCAGCAAGGTGAGTTAATTAAGTGACAAAGCTCAGGCCTGACCCCAAGTCTGACTCTCTATCCAGTGTTCTTTTCACCTGATGCCTCCAAAGTTAACCACAAGGATGCAATTGCAAAATGAAGACCTGTTAACATTGAGTTTGCTGGGTCCCAGATGGTGGGTAAAGGCTGAATGCTTATCAACCCATTATTCTAAACGTTATTCTAAAAAATGCCTTGAGACAGAAATTCTCATTCCCAGTTTACAGATGAGGACATACCCAGCAATGACAGTCTACAGCAATGGGGAACTCCTTCCCGCCAGGCTCTGTTAGTTGGCTCATCTAACCCTCACCATAATTACAAGAGATACTATGAAGAAACTGAGGCACAGAGTCTCTAACAGACTTGTACCCGGGTGACATGGACCCTAGGTGATAGTACTGGAGCTCCAGACATCATGTTCTCTATGACTGTGCTACAGTCCCTCTGGAAAGTAAGGTTCAGAGACTAGGCCCCTTGCCTAGGGTCACACAGCCGGGAAGTGACTGGGAAGAGCTCAGAACCCAGGGTGGCCGGAGCCCCCACTGTATCACAGGAGCCCACCCCAAGTAACCGGCCCTGAGACGGAGCTCCAGCTGGCCTCCATACCCACAGGGTCTATCCCCTTCCTTCCCACTGAGGCAGTTGTTCACCTTGGGTGCCAGGGGCAGAAAACGCCATTATGAACCCCTTCCCCAAGCAAAGCAGAGATCATCCCTGACCCAGCCGACAGACTCTGGGCTTGAAGCCCGGCCTCCTGAGTGCAGAGTCACAGCCCAGGGGGTTGGTGGTCCCACTGCCTCTCCAGGGCTGGAGCATTCTTGGCTGTGCCATGGGAGCCAGGGCTCAAAACCTCCAGGGAGGGAAGCAGTTTGTGGCCAGATCAGGCCTGAATTCAGGCCCCACCTCCATCACTGCTGAGTGCAGGCCCCGCCTCCACCACTGCTGAGTGCAGGCCCCGCCTCCACCACTGCTGAGTGCAGGCCCGGCTTCCATCACTGACTCCCCATGAGGTTTGGGGCTGGTGACTACACTTCTCTAAGCCTCAATCTTCCTAGCTGTATAAAGAGCCTAACACCCCCACCTCACAGGGTTTCTATGAGGACTGAGGGAGTCAGTGCCTGACTCAGTCTCTGGCACACAGAAGGCACTTACTAATGATGACAAACGCTCATAGAAGACCTACTGTGTGTCAGGTTCTGTTCTTAGCACTCTGCATATATTATCTCACTTAACCCTCCCCGAAGCCCTAGGAGATAGGTACTATTAGTATCCCCATTTTACAGATGAGGCAAAGAGAGGTCAGTAGCTTGCTGGAAGTCAGGCAGCGAGTAGGCGGCAAGGCCCTGAGGCTGAGCCTTGGCCACCACCATGCCTCTTGTTTGTCAGTAGTAGAAGTACTTACTCCTGTGACTCTATTGCACTGTATTTCTCACAGTACATTTATTTCATTGTATGATTTGTTTCATGGAGATCTTGTATTCACCGAAACACTGTCTCGTCCCTGACAAGACAAAGTCCCTGGGCCTCAGTTTCCTCATCTGTACAATGGGAATAATAATGCCTAACTCACAGAATTGAGAGTTGAAAACAGTCCATAATTTCTAATAATACATTCTCAGTAAGTGAGAAGGCAAACAGCCTTCCCGCCCTCCCTCTCACTCTCCTCAGTCAGGGGAGACTGGCCTATGGGGCTTACTCCTCCCCTCCCGAGAGGGCCTGGCACCTACCTCTTCATCTCAGCAGCAAGCCCATTCTCCAGCAGGCCCATGGCCTTTGGGGAGAGGATGCCTTGAAAGTCAGAGTCAGCAGGGACGAAGGTGATCTGCAAGCAAAGGAGAGACAGCCTCTGTGCAGTTGACCAGGGTAGGGGGGCTACTGTCCCCTCAGTGGGAGGATGGACCTCTGCGCTCCTGCTCCCTTCCTGGTTCTTCATTCACTCTACAAACATTTATTATCTGCTGTGTGCAGACACTGTCGCAGGCACTACGAGCAGCAGGGAGTGAAAGAGAACCCTGTCCTTGAGGAGCTCACATCTTGTCATTTCCCAGGGGTCTTCGTCCAGTGCCCAGCACAAGCCTGGCACATAGTAGGTGCTTCATCCATATTTGGTGAATGAGTGGAAAGCAAGTCATTGTCATGTGTTTTTGCCACGTGGGCTGCAGTGGGTGACAGAGAAGTTATGCCCGCCAGTCCCTGTCCCTGAACTTTCAGGAATCAAGAGGTCTCTGCAAGTCCAGCCCTAGGTGGGCACTGCGTGGTGCAGTCGGAGGTAGATCATGAAGGAGGCAGTGGGTGAGGGAGAGGAGCTGTGCCTGTGGGATCTGGGAGATGGGGTGAGGATCCCTCCTCTGCCAGATTCTCACTGTGGGCCCTAGGTAGGTCATCTCTCTTCGCAGTCTCTCTGTGCTCCTCTGTATAATGGGGCTACCCTCGAAGAGATACTTGCACAGCCATGTTCAGAGCAGCAGTATTCACAAGAGCCAAGAGGTAGATGCAACCCAAGTATCCATTGATGAATGAATGGATAAACAAAATATAGTCTATCCATATGATGAAATACTATTCAGCCTTAAGGATGGAACTTCTGACACATGCTACAACATCACTGAACCTCGAGGACATTATGCTGAGCAGAAAGACAAATACTGTATGATTCTACTTTTCTGAGAGGCACCTGGAATAGTCAAATCCATAGAGCCAGAAAGAAGAAAGATGGTTGCCAGGGGCTAGAGAGTGGGATGATGGGGAATTGTGATTTAACGGGTATAGAGTTTTAGCTTTACAAGACAAAAAACATTCTGGAAATTGGTTGGACAACAATGTGAATGTACTTAGCTGTACTGTACACTTAAATATGTTTAAGACACTAACTTTTATGTTACATGTATTTTACCATGAGCTTTTAAAATGGGGCTAGTTATGCCAGTCTCCTGAGGTTGCTGTGAAAACTTCATGAGATCATATATAGGGAATCCCTCAGCATGGTCCCCAGCACATAGTAACTACTCAGTAAATCATAACTTGATGCTATTGATGATTCAGTTGTCTGACTTCTCTGAGTCTTGCTCTCCTTGGCTGAAAATTTTTCCAATAAATATTTGTTGAGACCCCACTGTATTATACCAGATTCATAAATAGCACTTCCCTATTCCCCTTCCCATAGAGCAAAGTGAGTAGAAGACACTTGTCTGCACTAGGAAAGCTCCATTCTGATGGGGAGAAGGGAATGATGGATGGAGGGGGCCTTTGTACTCCTATGAGGAGTGAGCTTCCTCTAGATGTCCAGAAATAAAACAGAGCGCCTGGGCAATGAAGAAAGACGCTGTCTCTACAAAAAAAATTAAAAAATTAAATAACAAATTTAGCTGGATGTGGTGGTGTGAGCCTGTCATCCCAGCTACTTGGGAGACTGAGGCAGGAGGATTGGTTGATCCCAGGAGTTCGAGGCTGCAGTGAGCTATGATTGCGCCTCTGCACTCCAGCCTAGGTGACAGACTGAGCTCCTGTCTCTTAAAAACAAAAAAGAAAAGGAAAGAAATAAGGCAGGGGCCTGGGCTTCTTCCACCCCCGTTAAGGATGCTTTGTACTTCCCAGCTAGTACTGTACTTCCTAGAAGCTGCCTCTTCCTCTGCCTCATTACCTCATGGCCCAGTCAGCACCATCATCATCACCATCACCATCATCATCATAATAATAATCGTCATCATCCTCGTCCTCATTACCATCAATCATCACCATAACTATTATCACCACCAAAATTATCAACATCACCATCATTATCACCACTATCATCATCACTATCACCATCGTGACCATTACCATCATCATCACCATTATCATTATCACCATCACCATCATCATAACCGTTACCATCATTATCATCACATCACCATCATTGACATCTTCATTACCATCAACATCGTCATTACCATCACCATTCTATCACCAATCTCATCATCACCATCTTCACATCACCATCCTCACCATCATCATCACTATTATCATCACCATTACCATTCTCACCATCACCATCCTCATCATCACAATCTCCTAATCACCATCATCATCACTATCATCATCATCATCATCATCACCATTGTCACCATCACCATCCTTACCATCATTATCACTATTATCATCATCACTATTATCATCACCATTACCATTCTCACCATCACCATCCTCATCATCACCATCTCCTAATCACCATCATCATCACTATCATCATCATCATCACCATTGTCACCATCACCATCCTCACCATCATTATCACTATTATCATCATCACCATTATCACCATTACCATTCTCACCATCACCATCCTCATCATCACCATCTCCTAATCACCATAATCATCACCATTGTCACCATCACCATCCTCACCATCATCATCTCATAATCACCATCTTTACCATCATCATTCTTATCAGCACCATCACTAACATCATCATCATCATCATCACCATCACCATTCTCACCCTCACTATCCCCACTGCACTCTTATTGTCACCATCATATCATCATCACCACCCTTAGGAAAAGCTTGGAGAAGGAAAGGGGCATCTTAAAATGCAAGTTTTTTGATGAGGAGGGACAGGCAGAGTTGAAGCTGGAGAGGGGATATCAGACCATGGAGACCACCAGAACACCAAACTAAGAAGCTTAGCCTTTCTCCAGAAGCAATGGGGAGTCCTGAAGGACTCTCAGCAAGAGAGTACACTGTCAGATTTGTGTTTAGGCAGAACAGTGAGCAATCTCCAGAGAGAGGGAGGCCACCAGTCAGGACCCTGGTCCTGGTCTCCAGCACAGCAGGCAGGAGTGAGGAATGGGGGATGCGTGGGCAGAGACCCTGCTCTCCCTGCCACTCCTTTCCCTGCTCACAGCTCCCCTGCCCCATCTTCACTAATGGGCTCAGCACCTCCAACTGCCCCATCCACTAGATTTGCCCTGATCCCTTCTCCTCTCTCATGCCTGAGGCCCAGCTGACCACCAAATCTGACCAGGTCTACATCAGAAATTCAATAAGATAACCTGGGTGGAAGTGCTGGTGCTATGCCTAGCCACAGCGGGTACTCTATGTGAAGTGAACTGTAAATGTCACCTTAGTTCCTACAGCTTTGTGTTTGAATTCTGCATTATTCCAGATGACTGTCAGCTCTCACAAAGACCAGAGAAGAAGCCTCCCCACTGGTATGGCTGCCCCCAGACCTTCCTTCTTCTGGATGTCTTTCTCAAACTGCAAAGCTGGTCATGTCCCATTAACTAAAGGACAAGCTCCAAATTCCTTACCATGGCATCCCAGGCCCTGAAGAGTTGAGCCCCACTCCCTCTCTACCTTTACCTTCCTCCCCTCTGCCTCTCGTAGCCACAATGGCCCACTTGCCTTATTCTTTTACCACATTGCTTTGATCATGCTACTCTTCTGCCTGGAATGTCTTTCCCCATCTTCTCTGCTTGGTGAACTCTTATCTCACCTACAAAGCCCAGCTCACCTTCTCTGTGAAGCCTATTTCCTCCCCATCAGGCAGCAAATAGCCTCTCCCACTAGACCTCTAGCCCCTAAAAGACATGGACAGCTTAATGCATGTTGGTATTGGCTACCCCTCACCCCTATATCCTAATTAGCTAATTCTATTCCCTTATATTTATATCTCCCCATTTATCAAAACTTTCCATAGGTCTGGCACAGAGAGCCACGGGGAAGAGGCTGAGGGGAGGACAGGCAGGAGCACTGCAGGCAGCATTGGCCCAGGCACCAATGAGACCAAGCAGGATCCAGGGAGCTTCGCCTCTAGAGTGTCTCCCTGGTTTACAAGGTGCTTTCCTCCCTTCCCTTATTGGAGTCAATTTGTGCTGGCTCTACCAGCCTGCATCTCTGAAACACACACTCACACACACCTGCACTCATGCAGAGGCCCTCCCAGTGCTGCAAATACCAATCCTCAATCCTAAGAACAATGCCTTCACATATGTTCCATGGCAGGTGTGATGCCAGGTCTCCCCCAACACACACACACACACACACACACACACACACACACGATCCCACTGTGTTCTCCCAATCAGCCATACAAGGCTCAGAGCTGAGGGGGAGGGACTCTTTCTGCCAAGGTCACAGAAGTGGGACATGAAGGATCAGGGATTTGAATCTGGGCCTGGAGGTTGCCACAACATGTGCCATTTTCAGCCCACCACGCTGCCTCCACAGCACATGAACCCATGAATCTATCAACAGTTACTCATTAATACCCAGCAATATTCCCTTCTCCCCTCCCCTCCCCTCTACCGTCACTCCCATCAGCCTACCAACCATCCCAGAGCCAGCTCTATTTAAGAGCGGGGGCAGGAAGGATGCTCCTCTCCACACCTCTGCCATCCCTCTGCTGTCCCCCAGGGTCCAGCCTCCTCACTGGGAGAAGGATTATGATAGCAGTGGTGACATGAGTGGCTTTGGCCCCAAGGACTTCTCCCAGTGACCTCTGCTCAAGGAATTGCACAGACAGAGGCAAGTTGACTGTAAACTGCCTGCTAAATGACTACAAACCAGCCCAGACCGCTCCAGCACTGAACAGAATGACAGCCCAGGGTTGGCCCGTGGAGGGGGCAGGGCTGGGGAGAGCCGGCCCAGGCCCCAGGGAGCCATCCCCCTCCTTCCCTGAAACCCTGAGCACAGCCACCCAGGTGGGAGGAGAGGAGGTGTGGGGGTTGCTGAGGACTGCCTGGACCTGGAGCCCTAGATATTAGGTCCAGCAGGGCCCCCAGATATACCCCCTTTCCCACCCCCTCCTCCTAACTCACACAGTGTACAAATGAGGAAACTGAGGCTCAGAGAGGAAAGGGGCTTGAGCAAAGTCTCCCAGGCAGTAAGAGACAGAGCCCAAGTTAGAGTCCCTATTTCCCTCCTTTTCTCCCTGGGTCTGTACCTGACCAGCTGTGTGACCTTGGAAGTCACCCAGCCTCTCTAGGCATTGAAGTTTTGCAACTCCTGGCATTTCCATTCCACAGAGCTGTTGGGAGGATCAGTATGGGTAACAGTGGTAGCCCTTCATCTATAAATAACACCTTACAGTTTACAAAATATTCCTATATCTTATCTCTTCTCTGATCTTTATAATGACCCTGTGAAGCTCTGTGGAAAATAGGGGCAGGGATCTCATTTGCAGATGAAAAAAATGAGGCTCAGAAAGACAAAGGTCATAGAGAGTTTGGAACAGGACTTGAACTAGAACTCAGGACTCCAAGACCAGTGCTCTTCCCATCACTAAATTACACATAAGGCTGAGAATACATGAAGACTCTAAAGGATACTGCCCAGTGCATGCCACCAAGGTTAGACCTGACCTACCCTGGAGCTCTCAGTCGCTCTGGGACCCAGAGGTAGAAGACCCAAGGTGAAGGGTGACGTGTAAGTCACACGCATCTGAGCTCCAAACCTTGCTCGTTAGCTGTGCAGCCTCTCCTTCTGGACCTCAGAAAGGCTCAGAAGGTGGAACTACAGAAAGCACCAAAAGGCTTAGGATGAGGGCTGAACTGCACCCTGAACGCAGGAGTGCCCGGCAGGGGGTCAGCCCTCATTAGCTTTTGTTTCAAGCACATGGTGTGTTGTGTTTGCTGTGTCTATATCATAGCTTCCGGCTCAGGGCTCCAGATCCAGGGGACTTCTGATCAACCTTTAGGCTAAGGGATGGATGGATGGATGGATGGATGAATGGGACAGACGCTCAGGAGAGCAGAGAGAAGACCGAGTCAAAATGAGAAGAATGAAAAGACAACTAAAGGATAGGGGGTGAGGCATGGCATACAGGCACAGTGTCCAGCCCTCCTGGCCCCAGCTGACCTGGCCCCACCCAGCCCCACTACCACCTACCTTGGGGTAGCACTGGCACATGCTCCAGATGATGCCCCCGATCACCATGACGCTGCCCATGGCATAGAAGGTGCCGTAGACCTGGGGCCGATCATGGCTCATGAGGAATGTACCGAGCGCCAGCAGGAAAAGCCCCAGCACAATGAAGCCGATCCGGAAGGTCTTCTCGTCAGCCATGGCTGCCTGGCCAGTCCCTGGCCTGCACACCCCCGGGAGAGGGGGTGGCTGTAGTTCAGCCTAAACACCCAGACAGGCTTACACAGGGAGAGAAGACACTGAAATCGCTGCAACTCGAGGCTTCAAGGGAGAGCAAGATCCCTTTCAATCCAGCTCCAGTCCCTGGGCCCACCAGTTCAACAGGGCTGGAGGCGGCTCGCTTCAATGGACCCACATACCCACCCAGCCACCTTTACTCCTTGCCCTCTCACCTTCCCTCTGGGCCCGGCTGGCCTGGAGTGTGTGTGTGAATCTGAGCTAGGGAGCACACAGGGGAGGGAGAGTGGGAGGTTACCGGGGCTGGGCCCCAGCCAAGGCTTTGACATCACCTCATTTGCCTACTGTGGGGTTGAGCTGGGTGGACAGGCAGCCTCACACCTTCCAGCTCTGGAAAACAGGGTACAGTTCTGCAGCCGAGAGCTGTTAGAATGCTATTGGAGGATTCCAGGATCCCGCAGGCTGGCATTTCAGAATCCTGAAGAATTCTACACTCTTCAAGGACATGTGCCTATCCAGGGTTCAGGAATAATGGCCCATATGTACTGGCTGGTGACTATGTGCAGGGCACCATTCTAAACATGTTACAGCTATTAACTCATTGAAGGGAACCCAGTGAAGCAGCTACTACTATCCCCACTTTACAGAGGACCCTCGGGCACAGACAAGTAACTTGCCCAAGGTCACACAGCTAAAGATGGCAGAGCTAGTGGGATGTGAAGCCAGAGGCCGTGGGCCTAGCCACGGCGTGATACTTCTTAACTGCAGCTTGAGGGTGAAAAGCGTGGCTCTGGTGGCAAGGCAGGCTGCCTGGGTTTGGATTCTGGCTCCTCTACTGTGGGGCAGTGTGGTCATGATCAGGTTACCTCAGTTTCCTCCTCTGTAAAATGGGAATAATAATGTACCTCCCAGATTTGGTGCTGTCTCTAGGCCTGGCCTCCTTGGGTTCCTCCGTCCCCTTCACATTCACACGCTATGCACCACCCAGTTGGGCTTTCAATGAACTGCTCCCCACCCACCCCTAAGGCTCTCGGAATTAGTGCCCCTGCAGGGTGTGAGTGACTGACAGTCACTTCCTCCATTTCCTTGCAGCCTGATCTAGGAAGATGCCTTCCTAAGAATAACACTAATGAGGCATTTTAGTCCTAGGGACAGGCTGATGGAAGAAATCAGATTCCTTTACAGGATTACAGGAAAATGAGGACCATCGGTCTCTACAAAAGAATGTTCACTTGGCGTTTACATGGGGTTAAATCGCCGATGCAGGATAAAAGGCTTTCACTGGGCTCCCTGACTTGCTGGGCTTGGGGATTTCCTGTTGGCGGTCATCACCTTCTCCCCTCCTGCCAGCAGGGCTGCCCTTGTTCCCTAACCCCACACCTGTGCTCACAGCTGCCCCTCTAACTAGACGTCCTTCTCATAGGCCCTTTTTCCAACAGGGGTTTCTCCTTCCTCACACCCACCATCGCCAGCCCTCAGAGTCCAGGTGCACTTGACAGTTCGCAGAGGAGGTCCTGGAGGGAGCTCAGGGGCCCTGGCTGAGCGATGGCTGAGGGGCAGGAAAGGGCTGAGTTATCAGGTCATGTCCAGGTCTGGTTCTCAGGGTGAGCTCAGGCAGGTGGCTCTGCTCCGGGCTAGAGTTTTGTCAACTGCAGATTGGGGATAGGTATTAGGCCACCTCCCAGGTTTTGTACAGGGAAGGGACATAAGGGGAGTGGGAAAAGGCAAGTACTTTGTAATCTGTGACTATTAACAAAGCAGGACCTTCCAGGGAAACATTATTATCATCATCTACTACAGGCTCAGAGAAGGGAAAGGGCGAGTCCCGTGTTACCTAGCCAGTGCCCCTCCCTGGAAAGGAGACGGAGGCCCAGAGGGACCTCAGCCCGTCTGGCCCTGGAGCCCAGGCGGGTGGCGGGAACGGTCTCCGCAGCCGCGGTCCTGCAGGGCCTCGTGCGCCGCCCGGCGCTGAGCAAGGCGCTTCCCCGGGGGTCAGCGGCTGGGCTCGGACCCGGTGATGAGCAGTCGCGGCGGGGAGGGGAGTCATCGCCCCCGTTTCACAGGCGAGGAAACCGAGCCCGCGCAGTGGCAGGGGCTGGCCAAGGTCTCCCTCGGCTGAGTCGGCGGCTGAGCGGTGACCGGACCTCCCCTCCCAGCCCCATGTAGATGGATCTGGTCTTCAGCCATTCCTCAGAGGCCTCGCGGTCACCCGGGCAGTCTTCTCCTCTCGCGCCTTTTCTTTCCTCTACACGGCCCAGCCTTCTTCGCCCCTTTTCTCTCTGAGTCGCTTCTCCTCTTAAAAAAAAAAAAAAGGTAACTACGAGTAAGAAATTCAGTAGCAAGTAGGAACTCTGGAAAATGGGTCTCACCTAAGCTCTTCCACAGAGTCGGGCTAGGGATTAAGTAAGGACATGTGTGTAGGGTGCGCTGGAAATGTTCGGGTGCAGCAGCTCCCCCTCCTCTCCTGTAGTCCCCCCGCCCTCCCGCCTTACTTCACCTCTCCCGGGCCACCTGGGGGACGCGGGAGCAGAGCGCGCGGAGTCTTTCATCGTCCAGCAGAGGGCGCGCTAACCCCAGCTTTCGGGATCCTTGCGAGCGGGCTCCCATGACACCCCGAGGCAGGGAGGGAAAGAGCACGCCCATTTGACAGAGGTAAGCATCGAGGTCCACGCAGGCAAGGCGAGCGACCCAACGTGGCAGAACCTGGGAACAGACAGTAGAGCTAGGAGTCCACCCAGGTCCCCAGGCAGTCTCTGGTTGAGCCCCTACTGTGTGGGGGACACTGAGCTGTTAGGAACTCGTACACACAGGGCTTCAGGGATGGATGGCGCTCAGTCCTAACTTCTGGGGCACCTTCTGGGGCACAATACGGTAATGGCTTTGCGATGCGTGCGAGGTCCCGAATGTGCACAAAGCAGAGAGAGGAACAGATGGGGATGAGGGGTGAAGGGACAGATTCACAGAAGGGACACTTGAGAAGGCAGTTGGAGTTCTGACGGGGCAGGAGAAACCTCCCAGGCACAGAGGCCAGCATGTGCAAAGGCACTGAGGTACGTACCTGCCGACACACAACTGGCGAGAAAGCTCTAAGTGCTGTGCACAGGCTGCCTGCATTGCATCTTCCTCCCCAGACCTGCCCCTCCCATAACCCCATCCTTCCAGTTAGCAAGCCATGTCACCAACCTCACCTCCTCCATCACACCCACATCCTATGGGCTCTACCTCCAACATGTAAGAATCCAATCACTTCTCACCCCTGACGACTGCTCGTCACCGGGTCTGAGCCTCCATCATCTCTTTCTCTCCCTAACTGGTCTCTACTTCCATCCTTGACCTCTGAAGTGTCTTTGCAGCCCCAATACTGGGTCAGATCATGTCACTCTTCTGCACGGAGCCTTGGAATGGCTCCCCATCTCATCAGAGTAAAAGCCAAATGCTTTAAGATGACCTGAAAGGCTCTGGATAATTGGCCCACGCTGCCTGCATATCAACCCTCTGAGCTTGCCTCCCGCCACGCCCCCTCTCACTCACCCATTCCACCACCCTGGCCCCATGCTGTTCCTGGAACACGCATGCATCCCAGGGCCTCCGCACCTGCTGTTCCTTCTGCCTGGAGTGCTGTTCTTCCTGTAGCTGCATGGCTCCCTCCCTTACCTTCTTCAGGACTTTGCCCAAATGTCGCCTTCACAGTGAGGGCTTCCCTGATCCTGCTATGAAACTGCAGAATCACCTCCCCAGGGGTTCCTGTATTCTTTTCTCAATGTTTCTCCATAGTGCTCACAGCCACCTATCATACTATATGCATGATTTATCTTGTCTCTTGTCTGTCTGTCTCCTCAACTAGAACTCAAGCCCCCACAGGGTGGGGACTTTGTTTTGAGCACTGCTCTATCCCCAGGGGCTAGGACAGGGTAGGCTCTGGATGCGTGTGTGAATAGAGGGATGGAATCTGCATGCCTCGGAGAGAGAGGCCGGAGAGGAAATGCAGGCAGGAAACCTGCTGGGGCTAAGGTATCTGACATTTTTCACAGAGGTTATGCATGGGAAAGATGAGAACCAGATTTTAATTTTTCAATTAGAGAGAGAAAGATCCCAGTGAGCAGCAATGAGCCACTGAGGGGGTAGCACAGGGATTTCTGACTGGGGTGGGCTGATTTAAGGTGGAGAGCTCCAGGGGCAGGGGTCACCAAGCCCACCCAGCGGGTAACAGAAGCCCGGGAGGGGCCCAAGGAAAGCACAGGGGAGGTCTGAGCTCTGAGGATCCCTGTCATCTGAGACTCTGGTGGCCAGCACAAGATGAGGTCTGAATAGGGGGTGAAGAAACTGGATGGTCGGGCCCAGGAGGAAAGAAACCAGCAAGCAAACCGGTGCCTCCTGGGGGCTGCAGAGTGGCAGAGCTGGCCCTCATGTGGCTCCATGGTCAGGCACTCTGCCAGTGGACACAAGGAACCCCCATTCACAGCGAGGCCACTTTGGCTTGGAAGGGGACAGTAACATGGCTTGGTCAGGAGTCTGTCTTCCCTCTGCAGCCCTGACTCGGCCTCTTTCATGATGCTGGTGACCTTGAGCAAGTCATGGCCCCTCCTGCGGGCTTCCAGTTAGGACACAGATGAGTGGATCGGAGAGAAAGGCAGAAAAGTTCTCTGTGCTTCCAGCCCTCCCGCCCTTGCCCTTTCAGTGCCTGCCCAGTAAAGTGGTGCCTCCTGGTCACACCAGCAACTCATTAACTCACCTAACTCACCCAAGGTCACTTCACACCTACACCTCCAGGCTCCTAGACTGCCCTGGGTTAATACCAAGAAGAGGAGGGTGAAGCAGTGATGTAGAGGAGAGGAAGGGAGGGAGGCACAGGAGTGATCTAGAGTTTGGTGACGGGGGAGGGAGAGGGTCAGAAGAGACACCCAGGTTGCTGAAGAGCCAGCCCCCAGGAAGCATTTCAGGAGAGAGGAAACAGCCAGTGCAAAAGCCTCAGCGAGACTGGTTGGAGCAGAGAGCAGGGGGAGAGAGTGGCAGGAAATGAGAGGGTCAGGAGAGAGGACAGGCTCAGACCAGGCCTCAGAGCCCCCCTCTCCTCAGACCAGTGTCTGGGCTTTCTTTTCTTTTCTTTTCTTTTCTCTTTTCTTTTCTTTTCTTTTCTTTCCTTTCCTTTCCTTTTCTTTTCTTTTTTTTCCTTTCTTTTCTTTTCTTTTTGAGAAGGAGTCTCGCTCTGTCACCCAGGCTGGAGTACAGTGGTGCGATCTCGGCTCACTGCAACCTCCACCTCCCGGGTTCAAGCAATTCTCTGCCTCAGCCTCCTGAGGAGCTGAGATTACAGCGCCCGCCACCACACCCGGCTAATTTTTGTATTTTTAGTAGAGACAGGGTTTCACCGTCTTGGCCAGGCTGGTCTTGAACTCCTGACTTCATGATCCACCCGCCTCGGCCTCCCAAAGTGCTGGGATTACAGGCGTGAGCCATCACGCCTGGCCTGGGCTTTCATTATTGAAAGTGAGCTGGGAGCCACAGTGGGGGGTGGGGGAAGGGGGAGTGCGGTGGGAAGGGTGGGGTGCAGCAGGGCCAGGGGCAGGGTGGGTCATGATCTGACCTGGGTCTGAACAGCTCACTCTGCCTGCTGGACTGAGAAGAGACTGCAAGGGCCTCAGGGAGAAGCAGAGAGAGACCAAGACTGTGGCTACTGTGACAATCATGCAGCCTAGGTGGGAGAACCCCACACCGGCTGCGCCTTTATTGTCTGGGATTTTTACCTCTCCAAGACTAGTTCCTCACCTGTTAAATGCTGACACCACCACCTGTCGCAGGGCACTCTGAAGATGATACAATAGCAGAGGACCGGGCCCAGCACATAGTAGGCTCTGGGGATGACACCCTTCTCCAGCTGACTAAGCCCCAGGCCTTTGGACTCCTGCTGGCAGTGTGACCCTGGGAAGATCACTTCACCTCCTTTCATGGAAGTGGGGTGGGCTAGAGACGTAGGGATGCAGAACGGAGCTGGTCAAAAGTAGATGTTTCTGCCACATCTGCAAAGTGAGCAAAAGTAGTGAGCTTCCCGTCAAAGGAGGTATGGGAGCAGAGGCTGAATTTGCACTTGGTGGAGGAGGGTTACCTCTACTCATAAAACTGACAATTACTGCACACTTACTAGGCACCTGGCTCAGGGCTAAGACACCTGCCTTTATTATCTGGTGCCTCAGCACTGAGCCATTGATGGCGGTGTCAGTGTGAACTCACATGTCAGTTGCTACCATCTCACTGAATCCTCACAAATCAGCTCTTTGAGGGAATCCTCAATTCCCATTTTACAGATGAGGAGGCTAAGGCAGAGAGAGGAAAAATCACTTGTCCAAGTCACTAAGATGGTACATGGCAGACTGGACACAGTGGCTCACGTCTGTAATCCTAACACTTTAGGAGGCTGGGAGTTCAAGACCAGCCTGGGCAACACAGCAAGCTCCCTCTCTACAACAAATTTTTTAAAATTAGTCGGGCAAGCTTGTGGTTTCTGCTACTTGGGAGGCTGAGGTGGGAAGATCTCTTGAGCCTGGGAGGAAGAGGCTGCAGCGAGTCATGATTGAGCCACTGCACTCCAGCCTGGGTGACACAGTGAGATCCTATCTAAAAAAAAAAAAAAAAAATGGTACCTGGTGGAACCTATACATAGGTGGTCTGAATTCAGAGGCCATGTTCTTCTGGTTATAAACACGATGTGTACCCCTGGGCCCCAGTTTTCTCACCTGCACACAATCTCCCAGCTGACAGCCAGCACTCACCGCTGGCCATAGGAGTGCCACCCAGGATGTCCTGGCCAGCTGGGCCCCTGAAGACTGTAGCCTCACCCATACCACGGAGGGCAGAACACCCCTAGCTGGCCTAGGCAACTCATAGAGTCGTGAGACATAATAAAATGGGATTTATTTTAAGCCACTAAATTCTGGGGTGGTTTGTTATACAGCAATAGATAAATAGAACAGCCTTCAACAATGAACATTTGCTGAGTGCCTACTGTGTCCCAGGCACTGCATAATACTCTGGAGAAGGCACAGCATTTTTGTCTCTGGATTCAGGGCCTGCTAGGAGCCTTTAACTTCCTCCCCGTGCAGTCTGAACCAGGCCTGAGCAGGAGCGTGTGGCACTCGGTGTCGTCTCTGCAGAAACGGCATCAAGAGCAAGGCTGATGCTCTCATAGCTGGGTGGAGGCCAGGCAGGCTGGGTGCTGAGCAGGGCATCCCTCGATCCACTTGGCTCCAGGGCTTCCTCCGTAGGGTATGCAGGTGGTGTTGGGGGCCCCTCGGCCACTGGGAAGCTCACGGCTTCCTCGTAAGTGGGGATGTCAACCACTTTGGGGGTCCTGCAGGAACAGAAGAGAGGCTGTTAGCAGGGGCTGGGGCAGACCCTGCTGCCTGCCAGAGAGACAGTGAGGAAGGTTGGGGGCAGAGAAGTCTTCACACCCTGCTCCAAGCCTTTGTGGCTCTCCAGGGTCCCATATACACAGTTCAAACTTGGCATGAGCCAGCCCCTGCGGCCCTCAGCCTTCCTGCCACCCACTCCCTGCTCCATAGAGTTAGTTCCCTGTATGTGCTCCCAGCACCTCCTGGTGCCTCCTCAGTCCTCTCTTCAGGGTAAGTCCTACCCTAGGGCAGTGACTGAGAGTCCAGGGGCTGAGGGTAGCTGCTTATGGGTGTTTCATGTCGAAAGATTGAGTGATGGTGGTCCATAGACAGAAGACTCCCGCCTATTGAAATATCCTTTACAAGATCAGAATTGGGATGCCCAGGGCAGAATGGGAGACCTCAATTCCTCTGCCCATCTGGATGCTTTAGATTTTGATATGATGTCTGCCAAGTGATTATCTCTACTTGCATACCTCCAGGGATGGAGAGCTTACTACTTACCAGATCAACCACTTCTATCTCTGGACAGTTTGCTATCCTGTGACTCTTTTCTGGTCCCCACCCCTGGCCAACTAAACCACCCCACAGGAGCTTGAGGCAGAGACCAAGTTCTGCAGGCCAGACCCTGAGACAGATCACCCACGCCCCAGCCAGCCTAAGGCTGATAGGAATGAGACCAGATGTCGGCCCCCTCAGAGCCCTGGCGGGTCATCTCTGGGGATCCAATGCCCCTCCCCAACCTGGGACACACAGTGGGGAGTGGGGTGGGAATGTCGCTGATCCTGGGTGTGGGCTGCTCCTGCTTTGGGGGTGATCCTGAAGGTCCCTTCCAACATTGAGGGTGGTTATGAGTCTGGGCACTGGTTGGTTCACCTCCCTGCTTGGACACATTCCTGCTGGGAGATCATGGGTCTGTAATTCCATTCATCGAGGCCTGGTTTACTCATCTGTAAAATGGGGGATGGTAGTGGCACCTGCCTCACAGGACAGAGTGCAGGTTAAATGGGCTCACGGAGGGCAGCACTCAGTGCCCGGGACGTAAGTGGGGTTATGAGCAGAATCTCAAGGGGCTCCTGTGGGGAATGGGTCAGGGAGCAAAGCTTATCACAGGCCTCAAGATGGCAGGCCCCACAAGGCTGAGAGAGGCTGAGTCACTTGCCAGGCTCCTCAGTTTGGAGCTGCTGGGAAGCAGTTTATTCCATACCTGTGGTCCTGCTGTCTAGACCGAGGAGGGGCCAATGGCAAGAGGCCAGTCTGGGGAACAGAAGAAGCAGTAGATGGGACTTCGCTGATGGAGGGGCCCATGCTGGTAGATGGAACCTGCTGCTGCCCCTCAGGTGAACGCCCAGCACCCACCGGGGACCTGGACTTTCTCCGGCAATGTGTCTTCTCGGCCCACTGCAGCCTCACAGCAGCCTGCTGGGAGGCTCACTGCTCCCAATCACAGACCAGGGTGACGGAGCAGATTGATGGGATCCTGGATTTGAACCCCAGCCTGTATGTCAGTACAGGGCAGGGCACCAGCCAGAAATCCCTGGGACACCAGCCAGGAGTCCCAAACATGGAACTCCCTGTCCAGTGCTCCTGTGAACTCTCACAGACCTCCCTGCCTTCTCTGGAAGACAGCCCAGGAAGCTGAGATAGTGCCTGTCCTCACCCTCCTCTGAGTTCCCTGCATCCTTGCAGATGAGGGCAGGACAGAGAATATTGCTCCTGGAAGGAGGCAAGTTGGGTTCTACTGCTGTGTGACCTGGACCACATTTACACCTTCTCTGAACCTCTTTCTCCTCATCCGTAAAATGAGGATAATATTTCTCCTTTCAGATTCAGGGGCAAAAAAAAAAATGAAAAACAAATGTTTCACAACACTCAGAAAAGTGTAAGTAATTAGCTTCCAGAGCCCCATCTCCTGCCTGCTCACCTCCCAGCCATGCTCCAGCCCCACTTAGAGCCCTGGACACCTGAGACAGGCTTTGGGTAGGCCTGGGGCCATCCCAGCAGGTGACAGCTGGCAGGGCAGGGCACAGGTGCTGGTGAGTTCTGCCCACAGCAGGAAGTTTGCTTAGAGGGCAGATGTGAAGCGGCCCTCACACCACCTTCTGTCACCTTAGTGACCAGCTGGGCCCGCCCAGCTCCAAGTCGCCAAGGTCACAGTCGAGGATGCCAGGAACTCAGCAAGCAGGGCAGCTGCATCACACCCCTCTGGGAGCAGGCCCCATTCATGGATATGGCGCCTCGGCAGCTGTGTGGGGCAGTCCTGCCACAGTGGTCTCCCCGCATGGGAAGTGCCATGGAGGCTAGGGCTCACCCCAATCTTTGGAGCCTGGTTGGGGCAGGAGACCTGGGCCTGGCACCAGCTCCACTGCCTTTCAGCTGAGTCAGGCAAACCCAGGAAGAGTGGGGCAAGGGATGAAATACAATTTGCCCAACACTTAAGTTCTCTAATCTCCTTTCATATTCACAACCACCCTGGGGGGTAGAGGCCTGCACCCACTTTACAGATGAGTAAAGGCCACGTGTCAACTGAGTGGCAAAGCCCCAGCTTCGTCTGACTGCAAAGCTCAAGCTAAGTCCACCTATCACACCTCTCCCCCAAGCCACCTCATCTCTCCTCACCTCAGTTTTCTCAGCTGTCAAATGGGCCTAATCCTTACACTTACCTCATAAGCAGTTGAGGCTCAAATCTAGTGGGCATGAGGGCGCACTGTAAATTAAAACAGGAATAGCAGAGAAAGCAGATGTGTGTACCAGCTACAGAGTGCACGCTTCCCTAACTCTCATCTCATCTGAGCCTGACAGCGATGATTGGGAAAAGGTCTTCACCCCAGTTGAGAGAAGAGGTGTCAGACACAGCTCAGAGAGTCTAAGTAACATCCTCAAGGACACACAGCTTCTAAAAGAAAGAGCAGGGACTACTGGAGGCCCCACATCCAGCCACCTCACTAAGGGGACTTACACTCAAGATAGGAGCTTCCTGAGGGCAGGGATTTTGTCTGTTTTGCCCACTGTGGCACCGTCAGTTCTCTGAATAGCACCCAGCATACCTACGTGTGCTCAATCAATATTAGGTACATGCATGAAAGAGTAAGTAGATGAATAAACGGGGAAACCGAGGCCAAGAGGGGAAGGGACCTGCCCAAGCCATCAGCCCAGGAAGGCTTTATTTCTGACCTAGAGTTACCCACAGTGGGCACCACCAGAGACTGAGGTGCCTGGGAGCAGGAATAGCAGAGTAGCCACCCATGGGGGCCAGGTGCTGGGCTCTGCAGGCAGCAGGGCTGGGCTGAGTCAACCTCAGGACAGGAAAGAGCACCTCCAGCAGAAGCAGCCTCCTCGACCCCCAGCCACCCAGTTTTGAGTCTACGACTGGGGTCTTGGAGCTCGATGGGCTACGATCACCCTGTGGCCTCCTAGGTGGGCTTCCTCCCTGGCCCACTGGGAGTGAAGGCCAAGGGGCCCCACCTGCCAGGTGCAGCTGTGCCTAGACCCTGTTGCAACAACATGGCTGTGTGTACAGGCAACACCCACCCCCTGCACTCATGCCTGGCTGGGTGGGAGGAGCAGGCTCTGGTCCAGAGCATGTGGGGCCTGGCCTGGTTCCAACTGACCACTAACTCACTGTATCACCAGCTAGGTCACTTGGTCTTTCTGAGACCCAGGTCCCTCATCTGAGAAGTGAAGGGTTTGGCTGGAGAGTCCCCAAGGCCCTGCAATATCTAACACTATGTAAATGCTATGTAAATACACATGTAAATGCTATTTCAAGTATTTTGGATCCATGGTTGGTTGAATCATGGATGCAGAACCCATAGACAGAAAGGGCTGACTGTACTGCATCATCTCTAGCTTTAAGAAGTCACAGGCTGGTAGCAGGAATGCTCCTACATTCTTCGACTCGGAAAACATTTTCCCTGTTAAAACAGGGAGGAAGAGCATTCAGGTCCCAGGTCCCAGGCCAGCTCATGGCAGTCTGGCTTAGCCCCTCACACACAGGGATCCAGGGCTTAGGACTGACATGGGAGGAAGAATGCCAGCCGTGCGGCCAGCAGGCTCCTGCCACTTTCTAGCTATGCCTCCCCTTCCTTTTCTGCAGACACAACAGTCATTCTTACCTTGCAGGAAATAGAAAAGACAGGAGGTGATGTACACAGGCCCCTAGTACATAGGCACACTCTGTACTTTGTTGAACACATAAGTACATAAAAGGGCATGCATAATACATGCATTCTCAACAGGACACACATTGGTTCTTGGGGAGGGTAATACTCTTTTTATGTATAAAGCACAGATATACATATAGAACATAAACAAATACACAGTGTATCTGGGGTGTTACAATTTCATGGAGGAGGATTTGGAAAAAAAAAAGTCTAAGAAGGATGGCACAAGGCAGGGTGGGGAGACCAATAATGAAAATAAAAGGTTGAGAGATGCTGTCTTCATGCAACACTTTGTCCCCAACCCCATACCTTTGTGCATGCTCTTCTGCCTGCCTAAAATGCCTCTTTTCCACCATGTCCACTAGAGGAAAAGTTGACATTTGCTGTGCACCTACTGTGTACCAGGCACTGGGCTAAAGCTCAACATACATATCTCATTTAATTTTCCCAAGTGTCACCTGAAGTAGGGAGTGGGCGTAAGCATAGACTCTGAGGCCAGACTGCCTGGGTTCAAGTCCTGGTTCTGACACACACTATCTGATGTCCTTGGCTGAGTTACTTAGTGTCTCCATGCCTCCTTTTCCTCCTTTACAAATGGAACTCATAACAGTAGCTACTTCAGAGGGCTGCTGTAAGGATCAGCTGAGCGAGTATGGAAGAGCACTTTGAACAGTGCCTGGCACAGGGCTGTACTGTAGAGGGGTTTGCTATTATTGCTGTTGCTATTAGTCCTTTTCATTTCAAATGAGGAAGTTAAAGCTTAGGGGGATTGCATGACCTACTCAAAGTCCCACTGCTAGTTTGTGATAGAACCAGAACAGGGTCCCAGTGGGTCTGACTCTTGCGCCTAGGCTTTTAACCCTCTGCTATTCTGTCCCATACCAAGCTGAGCTCAGCTGCCACCTCCTCCAGGAAGCCTTCCTGGGTTTCTCCATGTCTTTAAAAGCCATGCCTCTCTCACACAGCACTACCTACTCCGGTTTGTCATCATCAGCTTCTGTCATGGGGCTTTAAACTCCTTCAGGGCTGTACTGATCAGCTTCCGTGTACCCAGGACACAGGGCAAAGCCTGATCCAAAGGAGGAACCCCTTGAGAATTTGCTGGAATTACAAATGCTGGCTGGTGGGCTGGTGTGACTGGGCCCCTACCTGCAGTCCCCACCCGCTGCCACACCCCGCCCTGCTGACCTGCAGCTCTCCTTCTCTGAGGACTCCACAGTGAGGTAGTACAGGTCTCTGGAGAGGTGATAGGGGTCCCATCGAGGTGGCCCCGGGATGCTGGCCTTGACGGACCACAGCAGGCCAATGAGCAGCAGCAGGCCACCTGCACCGCAGCAGACGAAGCTGACGGACCTGAGCAGGGGGCTGCGGCCCTCAGGCACCGGATACGCCGTGGGTGGGGCCAGCTGGCCAGGCTGGGCGGTTGCATCCCCTTCGCTCCACCAAGCGAAGCAGAGCGTCCCGGCCACCAGAACCACTGTGCCGCTGACTGTCATGCAATAGCGGAGGGTGGATGCCAAGTGGCTCCCGTCACACATCTGGACACAGAGAAGGAGGGAGAAGAGGAAATGGGCCATATGAAAGGTGCTGGAGGCCAGGTGTTAATTCCTCTGCCTGAGGTCACTGTACAACCTTGGAGAAGTCACTTAACTCCTCTGGGCCTCAGTTTCCTCATCTGTGAAGTGGAGATGATGCCCCTGACTTTGCCGGGCTATTCTGAAGGTCAGAGGTAAACATGTATCAGCACCATGACTCGGAAATCTCAGGAGCTAAGTATGACCACTTTCACTCAGGGCCTCCCTCCAGGCCTCAGGGGCCCCATCTGCCTGGTGGGTCTAAAACTTCCCACCCTGACTGCCACACAGGAAGCTGGGACAGAGAAAAGTAACGCGTGTTGGAACCTCCAGGCCTGCCAGGATCAGGGTTTGCTGGTTATGCACTGCCTGACTTCACCTGGTCACAATCTTGTGAGATGGACACTGTTACTGAATAGAGGAAGATACCGAGACCCAGAACAAGTGTGAAAGAGGGGTATTGAAGAGTCTGAGGCCGAAATTCGCAACATAGAGCAAAACTTTATGGAAAAAGATGTTCACCAAGCCGGGTGCAGTGACTCACGCCTGTAATCCCAGCACTTTGGGAGGCCAAGGCGGGCAGATCACCTGAGGTCAGGAGTTCGAGACCAGCCTGGCCAACATGGTGAATCCCCATCTCTACTAAAAGTACAAAAATTAGCTGAGCATGGTGGCACATGCCTGTAATCCCAGCTACTCGGGAGGCTGAGGCAAGAGAATCACTTGAACCTGGGAGACAGAGGTTGTAGTGAGCCGAGATCGCACCACTGCACTCCAGCCTGGGCAAAAGAGTGAGACTCTGTCACACACACATACACACACACACACACACACACACACACACACGTTCACCGTGGCCTTATTAATAATGGTCATAATTTGGAAAGTGCTAAAATGTTCAATTGTAAAGAAATGGTGAGTAAACTATGGCATAATCTCTAGAATGAATAATTAATATTAGCCCATTTTTTTAAAAAATCAAGCTCAGCACAAAGGTTTAACAAGAGGAGGAAACATTTATCATATCTTGCTTTTTTCAACTTAGTATACTAAATTATGCATACAGTGTTGTCTCAATTAAATAAAAGAATGCACGGGGGGAAAAACCTGGAAGGGTCCTGGCCCCGGATCACACAGATGTAGGAGGCGGAAACCTAGGTCTGAGTTGTCCCCAAAGCCAATTTCTAGGCTGTCCATTGTACCTTCCAGTCCCTGTACCTGTAACTTCCTATTAGCTCCCCTCAAAGCTCAGCTCAGCCTCACCAGGGAAGCCTTCTCTGAAGACACTTTAACTTTAAACCCCTAAGTGCCCTGGGCCACCTTTGCCACAGCAGAAACCTGTGCTTAACTTCTGCTTCACTTATCCCACTCCCTGGTCTGTGAGCTCCCTGAGGGCAGGGTCCATGTTGGCCTTGTTCACCACTATATCCCCTCAGTGCCTAGCATATAATAGTGCTCAATAAATCCTCTGAACTGAGGGAAAGTGTTGCTGGATAAATCAATGCTGGTTGGGTGAAAATCCACCCTCACAGTTGTGAAGAGCTGGGAGAGAGGAGGCAGTGCAGGATTCCAGCTGCCACAGCACAGGGACATGAAGGACAGTCCCGGCTTTGGTGCCCCCGCTACAGCTGTATCATGGGATAAGCCTCTCACCTGCCCTGGGCCTGCTTCCTCATCGGATAAAAGGCAGGCTCTCTAGGAGGCTGCTAGGAGGATTTGCAGAAGCACTGTCTCCTCTTCCAGAGGCTGAGCCAGTGAAGCAGGCAGCGGGGGCCACAGACCTTAAAGAGAGGCTTCAGTGATCACAAATCCCTTCCAAGTGGGGCTTGCCCAGCCAACAACAATATATCCAAATGACATACTGCTGTGCGGCTGCTCAAAGGCATGATCCCATGGGAGCTGAAGGGCATGGCAAATGTTCAAGATGCAGTAGGTGAAACTTTAGATTTCAAAAGGGCATGTTACCAAATGTGTTTAAAAACACACGTGTGTGTGTGTGTGCGTGTGTGTGTGAGAGAGAGAGAATGTACACATGTAAAAGGGGCGCTCTGGGAGTGGACCTCAATCTTTCTGCACCCCTAGACCTCTGGATGCATATAGAGAAATTCCATTCGTAAATTACCTGCAGTTCTCTTCCTGTGAATCTGTCCAGGGGGCAAGTGCCTCCTGTCTCCAGCTCAAAGCCTTTTCATGTAGGGAGAAAAAAATTCTGACTACTCCCGGTCCCCCATCCCCAAAGTCAAAGAGCTAGGAGAGTCTGTCAAGAGGAGAAACCTGCTTCTGGGAAAAAAAATTCAAAAAACAAAACACACAAGCAAATCAAGAACAGTAAGCACTGCCTGTATGCCATGGTACTCAACAGTCCCCCTTTATACCTAGCATCGCACCTGCCTCCCTACAGGTGGGCAGGCCAGATGAAAAGTCCCATTTTACAAATGAGGAGAGTGAGCCCAAAAAGGTGAAGGACCTGGTCCAAAGCCAGGTACAGCAGGGTTCTCAGCACTGGAGGAGCGCACACCTAGGCACACCTGCGTGGGGCAACCTACACTGCTTTTTACTTTCTACCAAACAATAGTCGCTGCTCATTGTGGAAAAAGGAGAAAACCACAGAAGCGAATAAAAATTTAAAAATACAGGCTGGACACAGTGGCTCACACCTGTAATCCCAGTACTTTGGGAGGCCGAGGTGGGTGGATCACCTGAGGTCAGGAGTTTGAGACCAGCCTGGGCAATATGGTGAAACCCCCGTCTCTACTAGAAATACAAAAATTAGCCAATTAACAGGCGTGGTGGTGGGCACCTGTATTCCCAGCTACTCGGGATGCTGAGGCACGAGAATCACTTGAACCCAGGATGTGGAGGTTGCAGTGAGCCGAGATCGCGCCACTGCACTCCAGCCTGGGTGACAGAGTGAGACTCCTTCTCAAAAAAAAAAAAAAAAAAAAAAAGCAAAACACAAATCACCACTAATCTTGCCTCTCAAAGATTAGCAAAATCCCCAGGTGGCTGTTTCCTGTTCATTGCCCCCTTGTCCTGCATACAGGATGATGGCAGCAGCAGATGTGTGCTGTGCATTTATCAGGCTGGGCATTTACCAGGCTGGGCACCATGCCAAGGACTTTACAGGTGTCCCCTCACTTAATCCCCACAACAGCACTGTGTCCTAAAGACACTGTGGCCACTAGGGTGACAATTTCTCCACAATTGGTGAGCATAATAGGGTGACAATTTGTCCACTAGGGTTACTGCTGGATTTGGACCCAGGTCTAGTCTGAGTCAAATCCCTGTCTGTGTGTACAGCTAGGTCTATCAATATTTTTTAATATAGAAAGTTGAGACCATGCTGCAAATAGATGTACTTGTCTTTGGCACGGGCAGCTCTCACTCTTTAGAATGCATGGCCCTCCTTCCCAGCTTAACTCCTCCCGGGCCTCAGACTAGCCCCTGCAACTGCCCTTTGCGTGTTCTCACATGGGGTCGGGGTCATTTTCTGTGTGGGTCTCGCTCCTTCCATGTGGATCCCCCACAGCAGGCAGGGCACATGCTAACCTGCCATCCTGGGGGACGGTTGGGGTGGAGAAGGTCAATGTCCACTGGATGAAGGGCAGCCTGTTCCATTGTGCAGTGGTTGTTTTCCTTATTATTATAGGTCAGGGATGTCACTATCAGCAGGGTGTTCTCACCCAAACTCCTTTCACCTGGACCCTCTACTAGACCTGTGCTCCTTCCACCTGGAGCGCCCTCTGCTCACATCCAGGACCCTCATTGCACCCCTTCCCAGAAGGCTGTCTACTGCAGCTGCCCCCACCTCCCTCCAGCCAGAGGAGGGTTTTCCGGGAATCAGATGCATCCATTGATCACCCCCTCTGACTACAGTGGTCATTCCCTGTTAGCTCTGTGACCACCCAGCATCTCTGAGTTCAAATCCCTGCCTGCAAGGGGAAAGCAGGTAATGAAAATGAGATGGCAAGACGGCAGGCTGTAAGTGAGTCACAGGGACACAAGGCTGGACCGAGGATGCACCCTGCTCTGACACTGACAGGATCCAGCTTCTCCACGCCTTAGTGTCCTCCCCTGTAAATGGGCACAATAATACCATATTGCTTCTCAGAATGAGAATATATTAAAATAAAATTTATTCTTATTATGATTATTTTTATTTCCACAGCAGTGCTCAGCACCTGTCCCTGCCCTTCATCTTGCCCTATCTGCTCACTGGTGGCAGGGCCAGCCTGAATCTATCATCTGCTCCCTGGCAAGGGGGCAGCATCTTCAGTAAAAGTCTAGTAGAAAGGCCCTGCTCCTGTCAGGAGAGTCCGGAGGACAGAGCCTCCCTCCTGCACCCACTCCTGCACAAAGCCAGGATGGAACGCCATGCCATTCTCCGTGCCCTACTCCATACCAATAAGGGCATTTTTGTTTTGTTTTGTTTTGTTTGAGACTCCATCTTGCTCTGTCGCCCAGGCTGGAGGGCAGTCCTGTGATCTCGGCTCATTGCACCCTCTGCCTCCTGAGTTCAAGTGATTCTCCTGCCTCAGCTTCCTAAGCAGCTAGGATTACAAGCGCCCGCCACCATGCCCGGCTAATTTTTGTATTTTTAGTAGAGACAGGGTTTCATCATGTTGCCCAGGCTGGTCTCGAACTCCTGACCTCAAGTTATCAGCCCGCCTCGGCCTCCCAAAGTGCTGGGATTACAGGCGTGAGCCACCGCACCCGGCCCCAATAAGGGCACTTTAGATGCCGCTTTCTGTAAAGACGAAACTGTCCGAACAAGAATTTGTTCTTGTTCCCCAATTGAGGCCCTGAGTGCCATGGCCTCAAGCCACCCAGCAAGATAAAACCCAGGCAGAGCCCCGGGTGTCCACACTGCCCACCAAGCCACCGTGACCGAGGTTAGGGGAAGGGGTCGGGGCAAGGTCGACGACAGAAGGGGCTGAGTGCCCGTAAAGGAGGGAGAAGGCCGTTTCCACCCACCTGGGGCAGGGCCATCGGGAGGCGGGCAGCAGGCGCTGTCCAGGCGCGCAGGGAGCCGGGCGCAGGTGAAGGTGTGGTGGTGGAGGACGCCAGGGCTGAGCGACCCTACCAGCGGCGACCCTCGGGTCTGCAGGAGGCGCGGGTGTTAGGGGCGGAGGGGCCCGGCCGCTGCCCCCGAGCCCTGCTCCCCAGCCCGCAAAACCGAGGTCTGGCTCCTGGGCCCTCCCAGGGCTCACCAGCCGCGCCCTCTCCGCCGCCCGCACCCGGTGCGCAGGGACCGAGCCAGGCCTCACCCTCGGCGCCCGCCCCGAGGGCTGCGCGCTCCCCGCGGGGCTCTGAGGCTGCCGTGGGGCGCCCAGGGGAGCGCGGGACCCGGGCCTCGCCCTCCACTCCGGTGGTGACGCCCGCCCCACCTCTCCTATGCGTCCTCGGGCAGCTCCAGGTGTCCAGCGCTGTCGCCCAGCCGGCCCCGCCCGTCCTTAAAGCGCCAGCACGATTGGGCTGGCGGGGACTGGGGCTTGCCAGCGCGGCGGGGCCCGAGGAGCCGCGGGGCTGCTGCTGACCGGAACGCCTTGGCGCGGATCGGAACCTTGGGTCCTGGGGGCCGTCACGCCCCCGCGAGCGCTCCAGGGCGGGCTTGGAAATGGAGACAAACTCCTCCGAGCCGTTGACGCTCAGCCGGACAGGGCTTAGGAGTCCCGAGCCCAGTCCTGTTCACCCCCATTTTATAGAAAGGGAAACTGAGGCCCAGACAGGGGAAAGTCACTTGCCGAGGTGTTTACTGCAGACTGCGTTGACCGAACCTGCTTTTTCACAGCAGTCAGACAGCAAGCCCTCTCGTCCCTCCAGGACCCTAGTTCCTGGGGAGGAAGGCGTTCTCAGCGATAATGACCAGCATTAAAGTGCTCCCCGTTACCGGCGTCACTGCCCCAGCCAGTGGAGGCCCCGGAGAGGGACTGAAGATGTGTCACCTAACTTCTCTGAACCTTCCTCCCTCAAGGAGAACTGATAATCCCTAACTCACAGTTCTGTGAGGATTGAATGCTTTAAGCATGCAGGTTAAGTGGCTACTGAAGGCAGTTTTTGTGGACAGATGATTTGGGAGCCTGGAGGAAGGGTTACGTGCGCGCGCGCGTGTGTGCGTGTGTGTGTGTGTGTGTGTGTGTGCGTGTGTGTAAGAATCCTTCCGTAAGAGGACATCTGAGGTGTCTTAGGAGAGTAGGAGTGGACAACAGCATCCAGGCAGAAGGAGCAGCTTGTAGGTGAAGTCACAGGCTGGTGAGATCCTGACAAGTTCATGTGGGCCAAGGGAAGCCAGTTCCAGAACCAGCTGGGGTCTGGGTTTTGTTCTTGCCCTTTCCTGCTACTCCAGCAAGCCGGGGGACTGGGGCCAGCTTGCCATTGGCATGGCCTAGATTCCCCAGTGAGCTGGGGGTGACTGACTCTCTTCCCAGCCCAAGGATAGAAGGTGGAGCAGCCTGGCCAGCAGGGATCTGAAGCCCAGAGAGAGGAAGCCACTGGCTCCAAGTCACAGAGCAGGTCAGCGGCAGGGCCCTGGGCCCCCAAACTCTGTCTCTGAAGAAATATCCCACCAGGAAACTAAGGCTCAGAGAAGGGCACAGGCCTGTGTGTGCAAGGCTACAGAGCTGAGACAAGGACCAGGCAGACTTCCTTTGACTTTCAGTCTGTAGGTGGGACCAAGGCCACTGGCAGCCCTCTTTGCACCCTTGTGGGCACAGGGGAGATATGAATGGGAAGGTGGAGGCCACAGAGCATTTGGCTCCACTCATTTCCACAGGGCAGGCATCTGTGTGTGTTGTGGGCCCCTCACTGGTCAAAATGGACCCTCCCAGCCCTGCCTGTGTAGTCCCAGAAGTGAGTCACATGTTGCTGATGTTGGGGTCCAGGCCTGGACAGGCTGATGTTGCTAGCACACCCCTCGGGCCCTGCTTCAACCTGAATCCCTGGGCCAGGCTGGAAGCTCAGGCCCTGAAACTGGACAAGTCACGGTTCCTTCCTGCCTTAGCCACTTTCAGACTAGAAGACTGGCCACATCTTTATCTGTAAAATAGAGACAATGGCACCTCCTTCCTAGAGTAGCTATTGGGGTTTAGTAAGACCTTAGCCTGAGGAGCTGGCCAGGGTATGTCCTCACTTGACACAATGGCTCTATTTGTGAATCTCCCCTAGTTTATGGGGACCTCCTGAGTGCAGGGACCAGGTGTCACTTGGCTCAGGACCCAGCCAGATGCAGTACAGCTGGGACCAGAAGGGGATGGGCCTGGGTGCTAATTGAAATCCAGGAATCTAACCCAGGTTTTCTGGCTCTGTCTTCTTCCCCACCTTTCAGAAACTGGTCCCAGCGTCAGATCTGCGATGCTGCCCAGGCATGGTGGTGACCCTCTCTAAACAAGCACACTCAGAATTTCCCTGGCTCAGCTGGGCGACTCAGAAGAAAACTGGCCATCAGCTTCTGCCTCAAGCGGGTAGGGAAGGGAGCTACCATTTGTACCCACTTATTACATGTCACCAGCCACATACTCTTCCCATTTCGTTGTCACCTCAGCTAAGTCATGGAGGCTCAGAGAGAAGTGCATTGCCCAGGGCTCACAGCTAATAAGTGGGGATTGGGGAGAGGAGGTGCTGAAATCCATGTCAGTCTGAATCTTCCAGACCCGTATGCACTTCTCCAGTTTTTGCCACATTGTCCCCTCTTTGTTACAGCCTGTGTTCCTGCTCCTGCCTCTCACTGGCCTCTCTGCCCCCAAGCTGACTGCCCTTCATGAGACACCAGCTTGAGCTTCCAAACCAGCATCCCCATCAGTCCCTCACCTGCCAAACCTTTCAATGGCTCCCCCACTGCCCTCAGAATAACAACCCCAGCTCCAAGCATCCACAGTCTTGTAACCAAATCCCTGGCCACCTCCCAGCTTCACTTCCTATGCTCCCTACCATATCATGCCTGAACTCACTGTTCACTGTGTCCCAGGGACAATGCCACACCTTGGTCACAAAGGCCCTTTCCTCACCTGGTGAGCTCATGCACTTCCCTTAAAACTCAGGTTACAGGTTACCTTTTCTAGGTGACTTCTCAGTGTCCCAAAGTAGTATAATCTGGTCCCTCTTCCAGGCTTCCAAAGGGCTTCACAGGTCCATCTATCCTAGCCCTGAGCACACTGACAAAAATAAAACTGCATGCCTGCCTTCTTCTTCTTTTTTTTTTTTTTTTTTTTTCAGTGAAGAGAAATTGCTGGACATTGCAGAAAAATCAGAAAATGTCAGTAAGTTAAAAGAAATCAGGCCAGGCACAGTGGCTCAAGCCTGTAAACCCAGCACTCTGGGAAGCCAAGATCACCTGAGGGCAGATCACCGAGGTCAGGAATTTGAGACCAGCCTGGCCAACATGGTGAAACCCCGGCTTCACTAAAAATACAAAAATTAGCCAGGCGTCGTGGCGGGCACCTGTAATACCAGCTACTTGGGAGGCTGAGGCAGGAGAATTCCCTGAACCTGGGAGGCAGAGGTTGCAGTGAGCCGAGATCACGCCACTGCACTCCAGCCTGAGTGACAAAGACCCCATCTCAAACAGCGTCTAGTAGCAACCTACAATGCACAGGACAGGACAGCACCCCCAAAAAAGAATTATCCAGTCCCAGATGTCAAGCACCGAGTTGAGAATCCCTGGTTTAGACTGCCTTAGTTAGGTTTTAGAGACTGGCTGGTTCAAAGGTTTGCACACTGTGTTCTACAGAGACTCTGGAGCTCCTGGGAGTGGAACGAGAGGAAGTGAACAGGGACCCCAACCACATTCCCGGCCAGTCAGAGCAGGTGCCCTTTAGGTCAGCTTTTGAAGCTAGAGTTCTGTATTAGCTTTGCTTTGGAAAAGTCCCTGGGGGTAGGGGGGGTGCGTAGAGAAAAGATTTGAACGCCATTACCCTGCTTTGATTTATAGGCCCAGAAAAGGAAAGTGAGTTGCCTGAAGTCACATAGCAAATCTGAAGTACAACAGGGACCTAGACACAGAGCCTTGGTGTCCAGCACGCTTTGTACCACCCCTTAGCCCTATTGATAATCACTGACACCCTGGGCTAGGAGTCGGGCACCTGGGGAGTGCTGGCAAACTGTGGCTCATAGACCAGACCTGGCTCACTGCCCGTTTTTATACAGCCTGCCAACTAAGAATAATAGTTTCCACATCTTTTTAATGGTTGAAGAAAATAAAGAGTATTTCATGGCTGGGCGTGATGGCTCACGACTATAATCCCAGCACTCTGAGAGACTGAGGAGGATGGATCACTTAAGGTCAGGAGTTCGTGACCATCCTGGCCAACATGGTGAAACCCCATCTCTACTAAAAATACAAAAATTAGCCGAGTGTGGTGGTGGGCAACTGTAATCCCAGCTACTCGGGGGCTGAGGCAGGAGAATCACTTGAACCTGGGAGGCAGAGGTTGCAGTGGCCAAGATCATGCCACTGCCCTCCAGCCTGGGCAACAGAGCGAGACTTTGTCGCAAAAATAAATAAATAAATAAGAATATTTCATTACATACAGAATTTTATGAAATTCAAAATGTAGCCTCTAAAAAGTTGTATTGGAACACAGTTGTGCTCATTCTTTACATACTACTTTTGTGCTATGATGTTAGAACGAAATAGTTATGACAGAAACTGTATAGCCCACAAAGCCTAAATATTTGCTATCTAAACCTTTACAAAAAATGTTTGCCGGCCCCTGCCCTAGGCTGTAGCTCAGCCTGTCACTCATGTGCTGTGCAATCTTGGCCAAGCAACCATACCTCCCTGGACCTCATCACTTAAAAAATAGGGGTAAAACTTCTCTCCAGAGATGGGTGCCTCATTAGTTTTCTATTGCTACACAACAAATTATTATAAACTTAGCAGTTTAAAATAACATCTATTTATTATCTCATATTTCTGTAAGTTAGAAATCCAGCTGGAGTCAACTGGGTTCTCTGCGTAGGGTCTGTCAAAGTCAAAGGCAAGGTGTTGGCTGGGCTGGCCTCTTGTCTGGAGGCTTAGGGGAAGAATCTGCTTCCAAGGTAATCCAGGTTGTTGGCAGAATCCAGGTCCTTGTCATAGGACTGAGGTCCTCATTTTCTTTCCTGCTGTCAGCCAGGGGGCCAATCTCTGCTCCTAGTGGCTGCCCCCTAGCCCCCTCCAACCCAGCAAGGGAAAACCTCCCTCAAGCCAAGTCTGCCTCGTGCCTTAAACCTGTCTGACTGCCTTTTCTACCACTAGCCAAAGAAAACTCTCTGCTTTTAAAGGGCTCCCATGATTAGGTTAGACCCACCCATCTCCTACCTTAAGGTCTGCTGATTAGTAATCTTAATTTCATCTACAGAATTCCTCTTGCCATGTCACATAATCAAAACATTAACATCGGAGGGCAAAGGCTATGAGAGCCATCTCAGAATTCTGCCTTCTGCAGGTGCTGTGGCAAGGAAGACAGAGCATGTGTGTTGTGAACACTCATTATAGGATCATCCCTGCTGTGCCAGGTGCCTGGTGCTGGATGCAGAAAGCAGGACACATGGAAAGATGGTGTGTTCACAAAGAATTTGGAAGAAAGCCAGATGGTGACAAGAGTGTGTCTCTGAATGCCCCTTTTGGGGGTCACTAAAAATGCCCCAGGGTTTTTAGTTAGACCAATAAGGAGGCTTCAAAGAGATGACATCTGAGCCGGGTTGTGATACATCTAGGATGTCAACAGGCAGAGAAAGGGCAGGGACTGGGAGTAAGGAAAGAACATCTGTTCAAGGCACAACACTGATTACCAAAGTTTCTATCATCCTTATGTTGACAACGGACATAATTTTAACCTTTTGTATAAGCCAGACTGTGAAGGATTATTAGCAGAATAAAAGCATCTATTGGGCCTGGTGCAGTGGCTCACGCCTGTAATCCAAGCACTTTGGGAGGCCGAGGCGGGCGGATCACCTGAGGTTGGGAGTTAGAGACCAGCCTGACCAACATGGAGAAACTCTGTCTCTACTAAAAATACCAAAGTAGCCGAGCGTGGTGGCGCATGCCTGTAATCTCAGCTACTCGGGAGGCTGAGGCAGGAGAATCGCTTGAACCCAGGAGGCGGAGGTTGCGGTGAGCCGAGATCGTGCCATTGCACTCCAGCCTGGGCAACAAGAGCAAAAACTCTGTCTCAAAAAAAAAAAAAAAAAGCATCTATTGAATGTGTACCAAGTGCCAATACCAGACACCAGGCTAGGTGCATTGTATTCTTAGCTCATTTAATCCTGAAAGAGCCCTACGTGGTAAGATTTTTTTCTTTTTACAAGTTTATGATATATAATTTATATACTGTAAAACTCACTCATTTAAAATGTACAATTTGGTAGCTTTCAGTATATTCACAGAGTTGTGCATCCATCATAATCAATTTTAAAACATTTCCATCACCCTGAAAAGAAATCTCACACCTCTTAACTATCACACCCTAATTCCTCATTTCCCCCAGCCTGAGGCAACGACTCCTCTACTTTCTGTCTCTATGGATTTGCCTATTCTAAACATTTCACATAAATGGAAACATACAGTATGTGATCTGGCTTCTTTCATGTGGCATAATGTTTTCAAGGTTCCTCCATGTTGAAGCATGTATCAGTTCATTCCTTTTTATTGCTGAGTAATATTCCATTGTATGATATAAAACATTTTGTTTACTTATTGTTTGGCTGACAGACATTTTAGTTGTTTCTACTTTTTGGCTATTGTGAATACTGCAGCTGTGAACATTCAGATACAAGTTTTTGTGTGAAAGATAAAAAATATGTTTTTATTTCCCTCAGTTATGTAACTTAGGCATGAACTTGCTGGGTCATATGGCTAACTCTATATTTAACTGATTCTGGATAAGGTAGGAATTTTTATTTCCACCTAAGGATTGAGGAAACTGAGGCTCAGAGAAATTCAAATAACTACCCAAGATCACAGAACAGAGTGTGTTTAAACTCAGGTCCATCCAACACCAAAGTTCTATACCCACTTGATTCTATGTACACATAAAATAGTACAGAAGTCTCTTTTACAATCCACCTCTCAAAATATTCATTTAGTGATTGCAGCAATCTTTGTTTAATCTGCTGTATCCAAAAAGTTATATTGCCTAGAAGGTTACACATAGTAGGTGCTCAATAAATACTTGTTCAGTGAAGGAGAGGCTGAATCAGTGTGGATGATTTGAAGGTGAATGACTAAGGTTGTGGCAAATCCTCCAAGATTCCTGTTGGGTCCAGAGTTGCATCAGACTTGGTGCCAAGATGATTTTTCAGGCTCTTGGAGCTGGCTCCAGCCACCCTGCAAGGGACACACTCTTCCCTTGAAACCAACCTTGAAAGGCCCTGCTGGTTCCTGGAATTCTGTGCCTGGGAGACAGCCTATTCATGGAGAGAAGTAGCTGCGTCCTCTGAGTTTATGCTCTAAAAAAGGAAATGACAGTCTGTGGGTAAGAAATGGTTTAGAATCCTCAAGGCTTTGCCTTCCTTGGAATACATTTTTTGCCCAAGTGTGTCAGCCAGGGCTATTCTGGGGCTGCTGTTCTGGGAGGGCAGCCCTGGAACTTGGAACTTGGGGAAGCTGCATGCCAGCGGGAGGAGGAAATCTTGTCTGGGAACCAAGACAAAGAGCTAAGAGCCGGGAGGGTCTGTGGATGGAGAGGGCTGGTGACAGCCTGGACTCCAAGAGTGACCTCAGGGATTCAGGCAGACCCATGAAAAGGCTCAGATTCCGGGAAAGAGCCAGCTGCTCCCTCTGTTGACAGATTCTAAAAATCACAGCAAGCCCAGCTGTCAGTGTTGCAAAATCTCAATGTGCCGAAATTGGATGGGTGGGAAGACAGCTGGACAGGAGGGGCTGGTTCTGGTCCTGACTGTGACTTGTGGCCTTGGCCAAGTCCTTGCACCCTCCCAGCCTCAGTTTCCCGATCTGTAAAAAGTCGGGTGTCCTTTCAAGTTCTGAGACTCTATGCTGGGGCTTAGTTCTCTGTCTTCCTCTTCTCTGTCCTCTTATTTTGAATTGAACTCACTAATCCACAAGTTTCCATTCAAATGGAATAGAAATCCTGGACTTTGTTGAGTCAGCATCTGGAGGCTCTTCTGGAATCACCTGCCTGCTACCCCAGGATTTCTAAAGAACCCCACCTCCTGCCTCAACCCCTGCCCCATGCACCAATCCCCCTCCCCATAGAGCCCCATTCACCCAAGGGCTGATGTCCCTCAAGAACCTCCTACTCAGCCCATTCAGACCAAATCATCCTTTCCCTCTAAGCCTTCTCCAGGCTCAGAGAATTGCACCTCTCTCTGACCCTCCACCCACCCAACCCAGAACACCAGGGGCAGCAAAACGATACCCTGGTAGAAATGCAATCTCTTGCTCCCCTTTCCGGGCCTGGCTTCTCAACAGCTGAATGACAGGTTGGGCTTGATGGTGCCCAAGTATGGTGACAGGCCTGAATGCCGATTTACTCCTGACTCTGCCATTAGCCTGCAGAGTGACCCTGGCCAAGTAAGTCATTGCTGTCTGTGGCCTCGGTTTCCCCATCAGTAATTGAAATGGACCAGATGAGTGGGAAGACACTGGCATTGGGGGCAGGAAATCTGGCTTCACCTAATGACCACCTAAGGAATTAGGCTTCACCTAATTCATCATGCAGCCCTGGGCCAGTCCCTTCCCAGGTGGGCCACAGTTTTCCCTTCTGTCCGATGGGGAGGGTTGGCCTGCCTGCTCTCCAAGGTCCCCGTACCCCTGCCTCTGACATTTTGGGACTCTGGCACCAGATTCTTTAGGTCATTTAACAGTTCCAGGATGTGTTTGTCTCCTCTCAATCACTGTAGAAGCTTCCAGATTGTTCTTTGGAACATTTGGAGGTCCCTTAACCACTGTGGCTTCCCAGGCAGCTGGAGAAAACTTGGCCAGCAGGAGCTTATATTCCATTATTTTAAATAGAAAAATTAATATTGTATTCACAGCCCACCTAAAAGCCTAGCCAATTTGTCCAAATAGCAGTAAAACATCCTTAAACATCTATTTAACAAACAACTAAGGATTTCTACATAATATGAAGCCTTATAATCTCTATATAATACAAAGTATTGACCTCATTTGATGTTATTGATACATAATGATACTGTACAGTAGTAGATGCATGTTATATTTTCTTTCAATGAACATTTACTGTAATGTAAATTACACTGAATGGTATATTAAACATGTACTGACTATAAGTGCCACTTAGCATAACAAAATACATAAATAAACCAATTTGAAAATCACACTAATCAATAGAATAGTTTCCTCCGTGAGGTATAGGGGCAAGAGGAGGAGGTGGTGGCTATAAGTGGTAGGTGAGATGCCTGAGGTTTGTCCGTGTCCACATCCTCGGAACTGGGGATACCCTTTCTTTTTGACGTTTGAGATTCAGGAAGTAAATGCCTCTGACTCATTATCTGAAGCCGTAAATGAATCATTGGGTTAAAAAAAAATCCAAGTGCATACCTGTTTGCTTTTCCTTTGCTTACAGTTGTACAGCTCTGGGACCATGCTCTGGTCATTGCGTTTTTGCATAAGACTAATCTGCTTGTGTCAAGGCCACACTCTCTTGTCATCATAGCTTGCCTGCCTGACGCAGGCGTGGGTGATGGGCACGTGCATCACCAGCCTCATTCTGTGCACGTGCCCCTGCCCTCAGTACTCTTCATCACTTCTGCTTTTTCTGTTAATGAAGAGTGTTTCTAGGCCACCTAAGCTCACTTTCTTCCCTGGTTTTGCATTTTCCTAAAAGATATTTGCACTTATAATGTGAGGAAGATGCCAGCAAATGATGCCCAACACATTTGGACAATGCAATAAAGGGAGAAAGAGCTGAAACCAGACTGCGGTGCACACTACATAACGCTCACAAGAGCTCACCCACAACATACATGTTGTCACTGGCACACAAGTCGACCAATCAGGCAGGTATTCAATCAGGGCAGTGAATCATAGGTAATAACTTTGCAAGTCATCATCATGAGTATTCAGATAAAGAGGGTTCAAATATCAAGGAATACCTGAATTTGACTGGTTATTTGTAATCCCCACAACTGCTGTTATTCCTGCTTCACAGATGGGGAAACTGAGACTCAGAGGGCTGAATTAACCCGAATGGAAACAAGATCTGTCATCCACTGTGTCCCCGTTCTTTCCGCCTCACAGCATGGCCCTGCACACATTGGGCTCTGCTTCTTCTCCACCCTATCGCCATTGGGCTAGATGGGGATTTTCTGTCACTCCCAATCTCTCCTTTGGCTTTTTCTGCCCTTACTAATCCCATGTCCCCCACCAGCCCCCTTTCTCTTCCTACCAAGCACAGATCATTAACACCTCCTTAGTCACATGCTACTTTGCCCTTAAAAAAGAAAAGGTATACCGGCCAGGCGTGGTGGCTCATGCCTGTAATCCCAGCACTTTGGGAGGCCAAGGCGGGTGGATCACCTGAGGTCAGGAGTTCAAGACCAGCCTGGCCAACATGGAGAAATCCTATCTCTACTAAAAGTACAAAAATTAGCCGGGCGTGGTGGCGGGCGCCTATAATCCCAGCTACTCAGGAGGCTGAGGCAAAAGAATCGCTTGAACCGGGGGCGGGGAGGGGCGGGAGGGCGGGGGTTGCAGTGAGCCAAAATCACACTGCTTCACTCCAGCCTAGCAAAGAGTGAAACTCTGTCTCAACAAAAAAAAAAAAAAAAAGAAAAAAGAAAAAAAGGAAAAGGTATAAAGAAGGAATACATAGCCAAGTGAATCCTGGCTTCCTCTTCTCCAATGCCTGCAAATGAAGTCACTGCTCCCTCAACCACCAAAATAAATATACAGCCATACAGCCTGCCCCCCAACCCTCACAGGGCTCTGGGTAGAGTTCTGTGACCCCCTCCTTTGGTGACTAGGTGTCCACTGACTGTGCTGGACTGGGCAGCGCATGCGATGGCCCTTGCTACATTGCCCTAGACAACCTCATTCACTGCCGTGACTTCAGTTACTACTTCTCAGCTGATAAATTTTCATATCCAGCCTAGAGCCTCCTCCTAAACCTCAAACCCATTATCCTGGATTTCCAGCCTCATATGGCATAACCTGATCACCCTCCTGTGGTTCCAGCACCCACCCTTGCTCCTTCCCATCTTTCAGGCTCCATATCTAATCAATAACCATGTCTGCTGATTTTGCTCTGGAAATATGTTTTCTATCCATTCATTGGCTGTCCATACCAAGACAGCTATCTCTGTTCCAGGCCTCTCATCTCCCCCCAAGACCACTGCAATAACTTCCCTCTGGTCCCTGGCCTCCTCACTCCAGTTCATTCCCCTCATGGCAGCTACCTGATCACGCCACCTCCTTTGCTTAGGATTCTTTAATTTGCCAGAAACCAAATCTGATTAAAGTTAGGCAAGAATCGATTTAATATTGGGACATAGGACTACCTCACGTCACCATGAAAAGGGCAGGGATGAAAGCCAGGTTACCTTAACTCAATACCATCAGAATTCTCACCTGAAGTTTTGTGTTTTTACTTTTCCTGGAATATTGGTTTCACTCTCTCCTAATTCATACCAGTTTCTGCTATGGGATGGGCAACGTTAGCCACTTATCACCCCCAAGCTGCATATTCCTTATCTTCATCTAGCTGTCACCTCCAATACCAGCTACGACCTTTTGTTCTAGGTTTTAAAAATTCTGGGGACAATCACTTGAATGAGCTGCCCACCCCTGGACCAATAAACTATGTCCAGGCAGCGGAGTCATGTAGCAAAGAAATGACAATGGGGGCCCATCCCTGCATATCAGGGCCTTTCTAGAGATGCGGGAAACTGACCAAGGCAGCCGGCCATCCAGATTGATGATGTCTATCGCAAAGGACTCCTCACTCATTTTAGTGCCGTCATCTTATTTTCTTAGTGGCGATTACATTGCCCCTTTGAGAATTTGATAAAAGGCATAGACTTTATTCCTAGAAAAATGAGCATTCCACAGATTTTGCATAAATTACAAGAGACGTGTAGACTGTCTAAAGCCCAATCTATGGTCCTCAAGTGAAGAGCTCCTGCCTTGGAATCAACGTGTTTGCCTGGCTTCCAAAGCCCAGCATGCTCTGAGCCCATCACTCTGCATCGGCCCCTTGTCCTTAGCACCTATTCTCTAGCCATGCCTGACTCCACATGTGGACAGAGTTGCTCCACATTTTTGCTTGTGTTTCTCCGCTGCACCGCACACATGGAATTCATCCTGCAAAACTCAGTTCATGAATCAGCTCCTCCAGGAAACGTCCCTGATTCCAGTCTACCCAAGCTGAGTTTCTAGATTCAAATTGCCTCTGATACCCCCAAACGCCATTACAAATCATTCCTAGTAAGGCTTGAAAGTGTTCTGGAAACTGTCCAGGTAGTCATAGAAGCATAAAGCACACACATTGATGAAAAGCAATTCTTGGCTATCTCCCAATAGACATTATTATGGTCCAGGCAAAGTGGGCCAAATCCAGGCTGTTTTTGTATAGCCTGTGAACTAAAAATAGTTTTTATATTTTTGAATCATCGACAAAAAAAATCAAAATAATAATATTTTATGACATATAAAAATTATGTGAAATTCGGCTGGGCACGGTGGCTCACACCTGTAATCCCAGCACTTTGGGAGGCCGAGGTGGGCGGATCACGAGGTCAGGAGTTCGAGACCAACCTGGCCAACATAGTGATACTTCGTCTCTAATAAAAATACAAAAATTAGCCGGGTGTGGTGGCATGCGCCTGTAGTCCCAGCCACTCGGGAGGCTGAGGCAGAAGAATCACTTGAACCCAGGAGATGGAGGCTGCAGCGAGCCGAGATTGCCCAGAGCACATCAGCCCAGGCGACAGTGTGAGTCTTCATCTCAAAAAAAAAAAAAAAATGTGAAATTCAAAAGCCAGTGTCCAAAAATAGCTTTATTGAACACAGCCACACTCATTTAAGATTTCCGTATTGTCTATGGCTTCCTTAACACTACGAGAGCAAATTTGAGTCATTACAACAGAGACCATACGGCCCACAAAGCCTAAAATATTTACTATCTGAACTTCTACAGAAAAGTTTTCTGATCTTTATTGTAGACACTCCAAAGAACTGCCATATTTTATTGAAAGTAAGATGGCATCAATTGCATGACACCATTAGTTCGTGTGCCACCAAGAAAGAAAGGATGCTGCCAATTAGGCCTTAACAATGAACCTCAGTATCAGAAATATTCAAATTTAGGGGGAAGATGCCTCTTTGGAATTGATTAAATTGTTCTTGAATCCCTATCATGTGCCAGAAAATATGATAGTTATTTTATAATCATTTTCCTAATTAACTATTCCTGGTTATTTGTTATCCCAATTAAACTTTTTCCAAGAGGAAAGAACCATTGTGCCTATATCATAGAAGAGGAAACAGGCTCCGAGGGGTTAAGTGACATGCCCAAGGCCACAGAGATGAGTCAGAGGTCTGACTCCACAGCCTCTTTCCCACTTAACCAGGCTGCAGTGCCTTTCCAGATTCTCAATCTCTTCCCCTGAACCCCACACTCCAGCTGTGATCAAGTGGGAACCTCAGGTTCTCCTGCCCCCGAGCCTGTACAAAAGGTCTTCCCTCCACTGCCATGTCCCTTGCCCACTCATCCTTCCCACTGCTGCCAAGCCATCCCTTTCCTGAGGAGGTGTTCCCAAATCAGATGAGCACCCCTTTTTTGAGCACCCCCCAAAAGTGTCAGTTTACCTTCCTATTTCTCCATGACTAGCCTGGGTTCCTCAGAGACGGGAATGTTCTCCCTGCACCATCACCAGTACCTGGTGCGGCCCTTCATGCAGAGTGGGAACCCAGCGCTCACTGGCTGTGTGGATCAGCCAGAAATGGGTGGAAGCTCACAGCAAGCAGAGAGGGTAAACATTTTTAAATTACACATTGTCCACTTGATCCCTGGTTCTTACAGCCAACCTCAATCCTCTGTCTCCCACACTTTGCAGACCAGAAGATGGGCACCGAACACAGCAGTGCTTGAGGCCATCACTTGGAAAACTCGTTTCTCCCTGAGTCGCCTCATTTGGGTGTCATCTCCCCAACACTGTTCTCCTGGTCCCAGGGACCAACTCTGTTCTCTACTTTTTCTGTCTCTCATCCCCTTGCCCAGCAGCACCTTCTCTCTGGTCAGGCATGGCCGTCATGACCTCAGGGCTGGTCACCATGCCGCTGACTGTTCGAACGTTTCCTCTAATTCTCAGCCGTGCTCTCAGAGATCCCCCATTCTCCACTGACCCCCGATTGGGCTCTGAAGATGGAGGGTCACAGGTATCTCCTGCTCACACCACCAGCCCCTCTTCTTAGACTCCTAGAAAGCTCCCCTCTGCCCCAGAGAAAGGCAGCGTTGTCTGTTCTTATGGAAATTTCAGCTTCAAGAGGGGATATGGAAGACTTAAAAGTCTATTTGTGAATTATCTAATCTTGTAGATTGACCACTTCATCAGCAGTCCAGTCGCATCCTTGCTAAGAGGAAGAAGAATCTATCAGTCAGGAATACTTTCAGCTACAACAGATAACTCAACTAGCAGTTGTTTAAATCAATATGAATGTATTTTTCTCAAGAAGTCTAGAGGGAGGCATTCATTCCAGTTAGCTCGGCAGCTCAACGTTGCCAACAAGAGCTTATGATCTTCCATACTTCTGTTCTTGCCAGCCTTTTCTTTGGCCTTTCATCCTCACGCTGACACGATGGCTGCTACAGCTCCAGACATTCGAGGCAGAACGAAAGGGAAAGAACTGGCATCAATCTACAGCTGTCCCTTTTATTGAAAAGCAAAAGCCTTCACAGAAGCCTCTACCCACAGCCCCACAGCAGACTTCTCCTTACTCTCATTGGTCAGAACTGAGTCACCTGACTACACCTAGCTGCAAGAGGAAGAGGGTTGTCATAACTGACCAAGAATAATGATTCATTAGCTGGGCCAGAGAACACAGATGCCCGAAACAGCCATGGAAGGAAACAAGTATGAAAATAGGATAGCCAACTGTAGTGGGTACAGTGAATAGGCTTGCTCATCCCCATTTCCAACTCCTTCCCAGCATGCAAAGGCTGGAAAGCAAAAAACCATGTTTTCCAGACTTGCTTGCAGCTAGCATCACAAATGCAATTTTGGTTTCTCCAATCAGTTGCACATGAATAGGATTTTGAGTCTAGTGAAGAAACCGGAAGGATGAGGACATTTTGTGGGCATGGGTCCAGCACTGCTTCCTCGTTGTCAAGGGCAGTCTTGCTGATTAGGATAGAAGCAGCAGTTCCCTGGGTGGGCCAGCTCTGTGCTGGTGTTGACAGCTGTTTCTAGAAGCTCAGCCTAGTGTCTGTGTCTTCAGCCCTCTGAGGCTGTGCACCATCTAAACCCCTTAATGAATCCCTTTTTTCTTTTTTTTGAGACCGAGTTTCGCTCTTCTTCCCCAGGCTGGAGTACAGTGGCAGGATCTTGGCTCACTGCAACCTCCACCTCCCAGGTTCAAGCAATTCTCATGCCTCAGCCTCCCGAGTAGCTGGGATTACAAGCTGCCCGCCACCACACCTGGCTAATTTTTGTAATTTTAGTAATTTTAGTAGAGATGGGGTTTCACCATGTTGACCAGGTTTGTCTCAAACTCCTGACCTCAGGTGATCGACCCACCCTGGCCTCCCAAAGTGCAGGGATTACAGGCTTGAGCCACTGCACCCAGCCAAATCCCTTTTTTCTTAAACACACCACTGAAGTGGACATTATTAGTTCCACTTCACAGATGGGTAAACAGAGGCTCCACTAGAAAAGCTAAATATCTTGTTTCAGGTAACCCTACTAATAGTGGCACAACTAAAATTTAAACCAGGTCTGTCCAATGCAAAAACCTATGTTCTCCCCTCCTGTACCCACCCAGCTGTCTTGACAGTCAAGGTATGGAAAAGGTTTTCCACTCCTGCAAAGGAGTTAAAAGTTTAGTTAACAATAGAAGACACAGTAGATAACAGTGGTAAAAGGTAAGATTTCAGAGCTGCTATGATAGTGTTATGGCAGGGGTCCCAAGAGTGTCTTGATCCTGCCCTATTCTTGTCATAGGTTTCCTGCCCAAGGCAGCTATAGACCAGGAACAATGGCTGAATGGGAATTGGTAGCCTACTTTATTAGCATTTGGGTCAGTGCCTAATAACTGCCAAAATGATAAAAGTCTGAGGTAGATCATAAAACTTAGACTTGAGGGCAAAGCGAGACTTTCTACCTGTCCCCAGGTTTGCAGGGGTCCAGTAAGGTCAGGTGAGTTCTGGCCTTTAAGGAACGGTAATTTTGCTTAGTGCTATAACTGGGTTCAGTAAATGTCTCAGGCTCAGATGAAGCCCATCAATGGCTTATGGGGTTGAAGATGTGAGCAGAGGCAGGTCTGATCACAAAGGAAGTCAGAGAACACATCTATCTTACACAAACACTTTCAGAGAACTGAAAAAGAAGGAACACTTTCCAATTCATTTTATGGGACCAAATCAACATTAATACCAAAACCTGACAAGGACATTACATGAGAGGAAAAATATAGGATAATTTCTTTCATGAACATAGATACAAATCCTAAACAAAATATTAGAAAATTAGATATAGTATGCCATTGCACTCCAGCCTGGGTGACAAGAGCAAGACTTTGTCTCAAAACAAAAAAAAAAAAAAAGAAAATTAGATGTAGTAATACATACATAAAAAGAATATTACATTACAACCAAGTTGGTTTTATTTCCAAAGTGCAAGCTTGATCAAGCAACATGGGGTGGGTGTGGTGGCTCAGGCCTATAATCTCAGTACTTTGGGAGGCCAACGTAGGCAAATTGCTTGAGCCAGGAGTTCGAGACCAGCCTGGGCAACATGGAGAGACCCAGTTTCTACAAAAGATACAAAAATTAGCTGGGTGTGGTGGCATGTGTCTGTAGTCCCAGCTACTTGGGAGGCTGAAGCGAGAGCATCACCTGAGCCCAGGAGACTGAGGCTGCAGTGAGCCATGATTATGCCACTACACTCCAGCCTGGGCAACAGAGTGAGACCCTGTCTCAAAAAAAAAAAAAATTAAGCAACAGAAATCAGGGTTTGTCAACCTCAGCACTATTGTTACCGATGGAGGCTGTCCAGGTTCTTGGCATCTTGAACAAAGAATTGGACAAAACACACAAACAAAGAGAAGAAAGAATGAAGAAATTTTATTGAAAATGAAAGTACACTCCACAGTGTGGGACCGGGGCCCTGTTACAGAATTTTTGGGAGTTTAAATACCCTCTAGAGGATTCCATTGGTTAGCTGGTGTACGCCCTATGTAAATGAAGAGGGTGAAGTAAAGTTACACAGTCATTTACTCTGCATCTGCCCTATGGAGAGGATATTTCCTGTCATAGCTGAAGCGTGAATCTGCCTTATATTCCCTGCCTCCAGACCCTATTTTCCTGCCTCATTTCCTCTGTAAGAGATGTGATCCCCATAAATCTTCATGGAAGGCAGAGGGACCAATCGTCTTTTTTCTGTAACTGCTTCATGCTGGCTTGCGGCATAGTCCCTACCTGTTAAGGATGACGGAACTCTCTCCCTGCTCTGTCTAGTGGAGGCAGGGTAGCTTCTTGATGGTCAGGGGTGGTGTCTTCACCTGGAACTGGCTGGAACCTTTGTTGCATGATCATCTAAAGCTTGGTGGTCTCTAGGAGAGAAGAAATGAATTTGGCTAAAAGATTTAATGGGAACTTCAGGGGGTGGATACCTCTGTTGTCAAGAATGTTTGCTATAGAGATTTGCAAGAGAAAAAACAAAACCTGGTCTGTTCTAGAATCTGTGTTTCCTTAAAATATTAGCACAAGTGACTCCATTTTTGTTTGGTTTGGTCTGTTGGGGCTTAGTGCATGAGCTTAGTCCAAAACAATAGCTTCCCAGAATTTTGTTTAAAATATTCCCCCTTTTTGGTCAGGTTCTCACTTAGGTAAGAGTGTGACCAAAACTTAGGGCCTTAGCACCACTCTCAGTTACTATCATTTTTGGTTTCCAGTCTCAGCCCGTCATTCATGGGTTATGGTGTCTTCATGGTTGCACATTTCTTTCAGCTTTTGTCATTCCAGTTGAAGAGAGACCATATGACATTCTAGAGATGGCTGCATGCAAGCATTTAAAACCTTTGAGAGAATACAGCACACCAGGGAGACTATTATTATTACTATTGGGAGGATAATACCAAGAATTCAGAGTATGCTTCTTACCCAAGGTTCCCATAAACCAAACCTCCTAAAACCAAATAGATCAAAGGTTGACTTAAAGAAGCAGTTTCGTTGTTAATCCACTACAGCTGAATTTCTGTAATACCAGATGTTTTCTCCATAGGCCATGAGTGCCAGCAGCTGCACAGATACATCTCTGTTCAGCCAATTCTATTGTAACTTTCACAAGAGAATTTAGTTTGTGTCCTTTACAGTAGAATTTGCTATAGAGCCTATCATGAGGGATACATTTTTAATCATTGCTTCTTTTACTTTAAACCATGGGAAAAGGACCTGACAAATGATGCCCTTCTAGAAGAATGAAGGCCTCCTGGCAATGTTCTCTTTAACCCATGATGTGGGTTAAGAGGAATGAACCAGTGTTTTGTTTCTGACTGATTATGAGGCAACATATGTACCACTAAAGTTTCTCACCTACTTTGGGCCTTCATCTTTTATCTATCAAAGTATAAGTTTATTCTTGTATAAGCCTGGCTGCAAACTCCTTCACAAATAAAAGTACACCCCATAAGGTCACACAACAGACCTCTTTTCTACTTCTATTGTTCAGAGAGGCATAAGCAAGGGAAATACTCATAGATGAGAGTTTCATGATAGTAGAAGTCTTAATCTGTGAACTTGGGAAAAGCTATTTACATCAAGGATGCCATCCTCCTCTGGGGAGAAATCTCAAGGGTTCCAATGGGTACACAGTTCCAAGAATATGGAGATACCCTTCTCAGTTGTGAGATTATGAACCCAAAGTTCAAGGTCCCGAAGTTCTGTTGTAGTGTGGATGGCAACAACAGTTCTTTCTCTGATCTTCCCAAAAGATTCAAACCATAAAAAGCTTTCTTTACCCAGTGAAAACACACTGTAGCATAATGATCTGCTGTTATAACATCAGCCCTCTTGCATGGGAAAGCTTTTATCAACCAGAAAATATGCATTGATAATAACAATTGAATGAAATTCCTTTATAAGATGTTTAAATGGCCCATCAGGTTACCAAGTGTACCAATGCTTTAACTGTTTTCCCAGGAATATGGGACTAAACATTGGTTATAAACTATTTTTGTAATTTGTAAGTTACCACACCAATGTATTTAATTTGGATTATTTTATCTTTTCCATGATGAGTCATGGAACGCAAAACTTTTAATAATAAAATCTTTAAGGACTCAGGGAGGACAAGGTGATCATCCTGGTTCTCCAGAAGGCCATGCTTAATTAACATTAGACTAATATCCTCTTGAGTGCCAGTTGTTTTTCTAAATCACAGCACTGATAACTGATGGATTATCATAGGTAATTCGACTTAGACCGTGAAGTTTATTCAAATTGTATATCTAAACAATTTCAGTATCAGCTGGTTTAACATGAAAATCTGACAAAGTATTTTCTTGGTATTTAATTACTTTTTTTTTCTACTTGGGTTAGTAGCTTTATAAAAGGAAATTTGGTTATTTCTGTGGCTTACTATAACTTAACGTAATAACCATAATTATAATTGATTGATAGAATACACTTAGATGTTAGAATTTTAGAAATCTCATACAATTTTGGAACATATATTAGTATTATTTACAAAAATGTAACCTAAAGAAGATTGGACATCATTCTGGCAACCCCATGTACTTAAACATGTTAAATAACCCTGTTTACCTCTTTTCTGGATGTTTTCAGGGGCCTCTGATCCATCTAAAAAGCCAGGCATTAGAAAGACAATTTTGAAACTAAATTATTTATTTGGCCAAAATGATGACTCAGAAATTTTAAAGAAGGAAAAACCTTTTATAACCTTTGACAAAAAAACCCCACACATTTTACTGTCCTTACACACCTTGCATGTAAAACTGTTTCTAGCAGTCTTAATTGCATGTTATAATGCTGGCTCTTAGCAATTTTAATTTTAATGTAAAATCTAGTAAGTTATGTTAATTATGTGCTAGGTGCTAATAAGGTCTGATTATTTCCAGCATAGCTAGGGGTGTGGCCAACTCCACATGTCCCCAGGCCTTACCTAGTAGTAAAGGAGGTGAGTTAAACAATTTTCAAAAGCCAAAGAAGCAGCTTATGACCTTAAAGCATTTAGCAAACCTAATATTTGAACATAATTTGGACCACATATTTACATTTGAAGACATTTGTATTCTACTAATAATCATTAAAATCATCTTTATTTCCCAAGAATTACTCAAGTCACATGAATTAAATAAAAGGCATTGCACTTTTTACTTTTCTGACAAAATATTTGATGTAAGCTCTTATTATTATTAAACCAATTAATTTAAAACCTTGTAGAGGAAATAAACAGTGGCTTTTACCTTTCATTTAACCAGTTTGCACAGAGAGAAAGAGACCAGAGACTGACTGGTAAGAAATTCTTACCCTTTTGCTGGCATGCCAGGTTTCTGGGCTCTCTCTCCCTGAGTAGCCCTGGAGACCCTGCTTGACTGGATGCAAAAAAACATATTGCCATGAATTAAGAATATTCACAAATAGTTTATAAATTTTGGAAAAATTAGGCAAAGAGAGAGAAATATGTCTTAAATTCTATTTACGAGAGTATACTCAACACACTTAAAGTATCAAGAACCCTAAAATCTAAAAAGTTAGTTTAAGGTTAAAAGGCTAGTGTGCTCCATTAATTCCTGCGTACCTGACAAAGGTCGCTTAGGAATTCCAGATAGATGAAACAAAGGATGACTTGCTAGAAATGCATAGGAAACAAAAACAACTATTCACAGAACGAAATAAGAGCCTTCCACTAAAAACTAAAAAAATCATGGTTTGTTTTGTTTTGTTTGTTTTCTTGAGATGGAGTCTTGCTTTGTCACCCTGGCTGGAGTGCAGTGGCACGATCTTGGCTCACTGCAACCTCTGCCTCCTGGCTTCAAGCTGTTCTCTGCCTCAGCCTCCCAAGTAGCTGGGATTACAGGCTCCTGCCACCATGCCCAGCTAATTTTTGTATTTTTAGTAGAGACAGGGTTTCATCATCTTGGCCAGGCTGGTTTTGAACTCCTGACCTCGTGATCCATCCACCTTGGCCTCCCAAAGTGCTGGGATTACAGGCATGAGCCACCACGCCAGGCTAAAAAACATCATGGTTTTATATATGCATACATAAACAAAATCCAGTGGAGAATAAACAGCAAATAAATGAAAACTAGAAGCAAAAATTAATAAACAGGAAAACAACCCTAAATCTTTTCTACTTAATTTACTGTGGAAGCTACAGTGTTATACAGAGCTCCCCCACCAAAAAAAAAAAAAAAAAAAACCCACATCATACATCCTGTGCAATTAAGAAATTCACTTTAGGCATGTGACCAATAAGTACTCCAGTGCCGGCACTATCTACACAAACAGTAAACATAGTGTGAAGCAATGCAAGTGTGTATGTGAAATTTGGCTCCACACTAAATCTGGCTTCATGCTTAACTACATTAAAAAAAAAAAGAATTGCCAAACTGCTGATGCATTTTCTACAATACTTCTTATTTTATTTTAATCAAGACTAAGAGCTTTAACTACAAAAATGTTAATTAGCCAAATGTCTCCAATTCTTTATCAGGTTTTAAAGAATATTTTATTATCTAAACTTTTTCCACATTTTTCTCCCCTACTACTTAATGGTTCCTTACTACATTGTTTCATAAATAACCTTTTCAAATCTGTAATTTGAACTAACTTTTGGATAACTTCTGAATTAGACAAAATTATTCTTTTTCTCACTAATAACCCTTTTGGGCACATTTTGTACACAGAATTACGTGTTAACTAGGATTCTTATGCTAAAATTTTAGTGAAACCCTAAAAAGCAAGAAATCCTGAACTATTAGATATGGGCATTTATAGATAAGAATAATTCCACAATTTTAGAAACATATTTCCCCATATCACAACCCTTTCGTAATTGGAAATGACCCAGATATTAAATGAGCATGAAAAATAACTTTAAGATTTTAATTTATGCAAAAAGTTTACCTAAAACATTTATCCCATTCAGTACTCAATTCTTTCACTTTTAACAAGGGAGGCATGAGACATTAATTAACATATGTAAAATGAACATTGGTTCTGTCTGGAAAGGCAGGACAACTCAAAGAGGGAGAGGGGACTTGGGGCTTCCAGGTCACAGGTAGGTGTGAGATAAATGGTTGCATTCTTTTGAGTTTCTGATTAGCCTTTCCAAAGGAGGCAGTTAGATATGCATTTATCTTAGTGAGACTTTGAATAGAATGGGAGGCAGGCTCAAGCAGCTCCCACCCTAAATCTTCCCTTCAGCCTAGTAATTTTGGGGGTCCCAAGATATTTTCGTTTTATAAATTACTCACATTTGTCAAAAGAAAGCACACAAACCAAGATTATTTTGTTTTGGCTGGGTTTATAGTTTTATAACCTTCCATGCCAAACACGGACATCTCAAAATATCTAGCAAAGACAAACATAAAATTCAGACAAAAAGTATGCTGACAGTTCTGAATGCATTTTTACTTTTATTCCAATAATTTTAAAGCTAGCTTGCTTAGTAAAGTTGTACTTAAGTCATGTGAACTTGAAAATTGCTTAGGCTTATTTACTTAATTTATAAGCACTCTTTTACTTATAAGCCAATTTGGTAGACACAACATGGAACAATAAGTGTACATACAAATAAACACATATAGACATGTATACACACACAAATGAAGATCCAATAGCTTGGAACCTTAGCCATGAGATAGCAATACAAAAGACATGTATATACCCACACACAAACAAAGATCCAATAGCTTGGAAACTTAGCCATGAGATAGCAATGTTGGGAATGAAGTTTTTGGTGTTGCAAAAGCCCAGCTAGCTCAGTCGGTAGAGCATGAGACTCTTAATCTCAGGGTCATGGGTTTGAGCCCCACGTTTGGTGCCAAATTGTTGTGAATTAAGATTTCGGTGTCACAAAAAAAAAAGAATTAATGCAGGAACAAATGATCTCTCAGCAAGGCGAGCTTTACTTTCTGCAGAAAGGGTGCTACTCAGTAGCTGTCCAGCCACAAGAGTATACTGAACAAAGGAGACAGAGTTATTTATAATCTGATGCATTTACCCTACTGCTGTGTCCAGTTTCCATTGGCTGGAATAGGACCTCACATTTTACACTTTACCCGATTGTGGCTATTAGCTTAAAACTTTCTTAATTAGGTAAGGGGAACAGAACAAAGAAAGAAAAGGAAGTTGTCTAGGGATAGTTAAGGAAGAACCTCCAAATAAGGAATGGCATGCACTATGGGCTGGGGCTTGCCTAGTTCTGTCCAGGTATGCCAGAGCAAGCTAGGACAGCTGATTTGGAATATATATAAATACATATATATATCAAATATATATATGTGTATATATATCAAATATATATATGTGTATATATATCAAATATATATGTATATATATCAAATATATATGTGTATATATATACACACACACATATGTACACACTAATAGTGGTTAACAGTCTTATAAGAAGAAATTATGACTTTTTATAATCTTTGAAGAAGAACTTTCCCATTTCTCACGGCAATACAAAGACATGTATATACACACACAAACAAAGATCCAATAGCTTGGAACCTTAGCCATGAGACAGTAATACAAGCTCATCGGTTTTACTTTGTTTGCACCAATAGATAATCCAATGAAGGCTGTGAACCAAAATTTCAGGTAAGGCAGTCTCCACGGCAATTTGATTTTTAAAGGCCGAATTTCCCCAGACTCCAAAGAGTGCTGGGGCTCCAAACAGCACCAAAGGAGAGTGTCACACATTAACCAGGCTCCCTGCTTAGAACAGCAGCACAAAAGCCTGGATACATGCAATACCATTCCACTTTCCCATTCAACGGTAAACTCCAGATTCCAAACAATGTTGGGTCCAAACAGCATTGCAACTGTGAGAGAAAATTATAAGGAGGGCTTATTACTAGACCTCAGAACCTCTGCCAAGAGCATCCCCTTCAGGGAGGTTGAGGTCTGTAGGATCCCCTGGAGCATCTGTCCTCCTGTGGGGTCCAATCTTAGAGTATTACAAGTCTCTGACCTTAGGTGGGCACGGGTGCCACTTTGCATGCTTTCCCTCCAGAGCCTACTATGAGCTTTCTCTCGGTACCTGGGTGTAATCTCCGACTTTTAGCATCCTTATAATTTGTTAAGGCCACGCTTTCCCATGCTTCCCATTCCATGAACTTTAATGATAGGAACTGGAGGCTGGGTAGGCTTCTTTTGCCCTTAGCCAGTTGAATAGGGGAAGGAAAGAATTTAGCATAAAAAAATGGTTTAAGTCACCTGAAACGTATGAGTTTGCTCTGTACTGGATCACACGTAGGGACCAGGGACCACAAGCAGAAAATATTTTTTTAAAAAAGAGTCCTTTCCCCTTCCAGTTAGGGCAATTATTCCCATTCACTCCTTGGCCTTCAGGCAATACCACGGAATGACCCCAGCCAATTGCCCTCAATTTCCAAGGAGCTACTAGGAAATAGTGGCTGAAAGACTGAAAAAGAAAGGGGGAAGAAAAAAAAACAACCCTGGTCCCTTAAGCGAACCGGGTGGTGGCAGTTAGGCACCTCCATATGGGAACCCCTTAGTTTCACCAACCATGGCCAGAAACCTGCAGTTGCTTCTGTGTTTAGGCATTGTCCACCAAGGGTCTTGAGTTGGAAAGGAAAAGAGAGAGACAGAGACAGATTCCCCTGTATGGAGCAGAAAGAAAAGGGAAAAGGAGAAAAACAAATCCCAAACTTTGGGCCTAACTTCTCCTGGAATTTCTCCTGGCAGGCTCACCAAAATATGTTACCGGTGAAGGGTGTCCAGGTTCTTGGCATCTTGAACAAAGAATTGGACAAAACACACAAACAAAGCAAGGAAAGAATGAAGAAATTTACTGAAAATGAAAGTTTACTCCACAGTGTGGCAGTGGGCGTGAGCATAGGGGCTCAGGGGCCCCATTACAGAACTTTGGGCAGTTTAAATACCCTCGAGAGGATCTCACTGGTTACTTGGTTTATGCCCTATGTAAATGAAGAGGAGGAAGTAAAGTTACAAAGTTATTTACTTGGCATACACCCTATGGAGAGGATATTTCCTGTCATAGCTGAAGTGTGAATCAGACTTATGTTCCCTGGCTCCAGACCTATTTTCCTGCCTCACTATTGGATCATTCTTTGTTGTGGAGGGCATTTTCTGTGCATTGTAGAAGGTTTAACAACACCCCTGGCTTCTATGCACTAAATACCAATCACACACACACACACACACACCCAGCTGAGTTAATAAAAAATGTCTCCAGAAATTGCCAAATGTCCCCTAGAGAGAAAAATTAACATCAGTTGAGCACCACTGATGAAAGCACTGATGATTATCTCATTAACAGAAAAAGTAGAAAAATCTATAAGATTATTTTACCAGATGGAGGAAAAGCATTTGATAAAATTCAACGCTGATTTATGATTTTTTTAAGAATTAGCAGTCTAGAATAAGAGGAAATATTTAATCTGATAAAAGGTACCTACTTTTAAGCAAACATTTTAAATGTCTGTAAGCAAATATTTTAATTAATAGTGAAATATCAAAAGTTTTCCCACTGAGATGAGGAAAGAGACAAGGATGTCCACTGGCATTGATTGTATTACATTTTATTGGAGATGGTCGCTAGTGCAATAAGGTAAGGAAAATAAATAAAACCAGGAAGAAATAGGACTGTGATTATTTGCACATGATTGTCTACCTAGCAAATCCAAAAGCATCTGTAGATGAAGTTAGCAAGTTTACCATATACAACTTCAATAAACAAAAGTCAACTTTTTGAAATAAGCCCCTAATAAACAATCAGAATATAAAAGCAATGGGGACTATAATTACCTATGTCCTTTCCACCTCACTGGGCTGCTATGAAGGTCACATTGGATCATTCCAGGTTAAAATGCCCTGAACATCAGTGTTTCTGAGGACAGAAGGGAGGGATCCCCACATCTTAGAGTCCTGGGGAAGGAACCTGAGGCTGGGACTTGAAGGATAGAAAGCAAGGAGGAACAGAAACCTCCAAACTCCAGCTCTGCTTGCCTCTCCAGCCTCCTCCCTGCAGCCCCCACCTCACACTCCATGACTCTGCCTGTTGTTTCCTTACCTATCCTGTCTTCGCCGGCCGGGCACTTTCCTGATGTGTCTTTGCACATGTTGTTCCTCCTGCCCAGAATGCCTTTCCCTCCTCCTTATCCAGAGAACTCTTATTCACTCTTCAAGACCTGACTAAGATGTCCCCTTTTTGTTGAACACTTACCCACCTTTCCCAGGCAGAGTTAGGTGTCCTTCAAGTTTCCCCATGATGAGCCCCTCAGTTTAGCAAGCATGCATTTCATGTCTCCTGGGCAGGAGTGAGATTCAGATGAAGCAGACAGTCTCTCTCCTCATAGGCCACCCTCCAAACCTCTATGCTCTCCCTCTTCCTTTGTTGGCTCACCAAATGCAGAGGACCTGAGGCGGGGGCACTCTGAGCCCTTGGAGGGTGGCAAAGGTGGCAAGGCCGTTAGATGGAAGGATCCTGAGTCCTTGAGTGACTGTGTGGAACAGGATTCTCCCCACACACCATACCTGATTTTTATTAAACTGTGATGTGAGTGAGTAATCTCCAGTGTGGTAAGTGTTGAGAGCGGAGGTTATTTGTTAGAGCAGGCAGTGTATTTACTCTAATACTCCTGATGACTGTCCTGACTCCAAGACCAGACAGATTAGAGTGAGGAGTGAACTGAGAGACAGCTGAGGGCCTAGCAGGCTTGGGCCAGGAGACAAGGAGGTCAGAAGAGAATGCCCCACCAATGGTGCTGAGGTCTTAGAAGCTTCCCCACAGCAGAGGTGACCTTGCAAGAATTACTTCCCCACAATGAGACTCTGTATCCTCATAAGCCAAATGCGGGTGAGCGTGCCTACCTTGTATGAATATTAAGAGCTTCACGAATTACATATGTAAAGTGCTTCAGAGATCATGCTGCCTTATTAATGTTTGTGTCCCTCACTCTCTATTGCATCTCTACTTAGAGGGCAAAGTAAGACAACTGGAAGAGACACAGAACAGCCTACACTTACATACCAGTTATTATATAATGGGCACTGTTCTAAGCACTTTACAAAATAAACTCATTTAATTCTCAGAGCAACCCATTTTACAGATGGGGAAACTGAGGCACAGTAAAGTTAAGTCACTTAACCAAGTTGACATAGCTTTAACAAGAAGTAGAGCTGGGAATTGAACCCAGTGTGGCTTCAGAGCACATGCTCACGGCCACAATGCTATACTTCCCAGTGGGGAGATCCCTGTTGGAAAGAGACAGAGAGAGCTGCTGATACCAGGCATCTGAGAACTACTAGAGCCAAACCTGACTTCCAGCCATTCTCTGGCTTGGCAGAATCGAGGAAAAGCCAGGCTCACTTGGTGTCTCTCTCCAAAGAAGAAAAACCAGACTAAACCTTGTGCACAGAGGTAAAACCCTTCCTGGGAATTTTATTCAAGGAGAGGTACATCACGTGGTTCCTGTCCAGGAGGCCCTGAGTCATCAAGTGGACAGTGACTCCTGTTATGGTTTTGCAAAGGCCTAGACCTGCAGGAAACCATGTGACATTTGGAAGCACTTGGACACTGTTTTCTAGTAAATTCCCATGTTGGAGTTCAAACTGTGGCCTCCATTCACCAGGACCAGCCAACCTAATGCCAAGGTGTTAACAGATCCTGGCCAGGTATCCTGTTCTGTCTTGGAGAGCTGAAGTCAGGACACTCAGGATGCGGCCCTAGACAGCCCACACATTGACTGTGAGACCTAAGGGACGTCACTCACAATTCTATGCCCAGGGAGGACCCATCCTCAAGGGAGACTCCTACAGGCTGCGGGCACCTGAGACAGCCACAGCATCACCTTTATCTCTCCCTTCCCTCCAGCATGCATGGGGGCAGGTGGGGAGTGTGAGCTCTGTAAATGTGGCTGGAGGAATCCAACCAAGGTGGCAGTGCAGGGCTGGGTTCTGGAGGCTCTGATAAAAACATTTTATTAATAAAATACAGTAGTGTTCCTGGACCCCACAACTTATCCAAAGTTAGCCTTTGGGTCAGGGGTTTCCTCAGTATTGTCCTTTTGTGGTCTCCAGAAAGATGTTGCAGGAAAGGGGTCCCAATCCAGGCCCCAAGAAAGGGTTCTTGGATCTCATGCAAGAATGAATTTGGACGAGTCCATACAGTAAAGTGAAAGCAAATTTATTAAGAAAGTAAAGGAATAAAGAATGGCTACTCCACTGACAGAGCAGCCCACCAAGGGCTGCTGGTTACCCATTTTTATAGTTATTTCTTGATGAAATGCTAAACAAAGGGTGGATTATTCATGCCTTCCCTTTTTAGACCATATAGGGTAACTTCCTGACGTTACCGTGGCATTTGTAAACTGTCACGGCGCTGGTGGGAGTGTAGCGGTGAGGACGACCAGAGGTCACTCTCATGGCCATCTTGGTTTTAGTGGGTTTTGGCCGGCTTCTTTACTGCAACCTGTTGTATCAGCAAGGTCTTTATTACCTGTATCTTGTGCCGACCTCTTATCTCATCCTGTGACTTAGAATGCCTAACCATCTGGGAATGCAGGCCAGTAGGTTTTAGCCTAATTTTACCCAGCTCCTATTCAAGATGGAGTTGCTCTGGTTCAAATGCTTCTGACAGTACTGCTTCTGTTTGCTCTTACTTCTCCCACGAACTCTATGATTTTTTTTCTCACATGTGTCTTAACTCAGGACAAGAGAGGAATGATTATTATCCCCATTTCCCACTTGAAGAAAACTTGGTTCTGAGAGGTTAAATTGAAACCACCTTTGCAAAATTTTAACTGAGGAAATTATGACAGTGAAAGAAATCAGACCTAACCGACTCCATCTTGCTTCTAACCTTTAAGCTGTCCTTGTTCATTCCTGGGCGTAGGCCGAACTAACTTTGGGAAGGAATTCAGCTCATGGCTTGACTCTGAAACAAAATTGATAATAGCCCTTTCCCGAAAAGACCTCCTTCTCACCTGGGGACCAGTCTGCCCGTGCAGGACTAACAAATTAGCTATAAGATTAGAAATTACCGTTTAGGGAGTCATGCAGTCTCTGACTCCAACAGTCTGAACCTCCCCAAATTGCTCCTGGGGATAACATCACTATTGTAAAAGCTAAGACTAGTGCTTGAAATATTTTGCAGACCCTGCACTCGATGGATCAGCTGACACCACCCAGACTGGTAATCTGGCTCAACCAGTTCTGCCATCCCACCCAGGAACAGAAAACAGTAAGAAAAACTCACTTCGACCCCCTAGGATTCCATCTCCAATTTCACCAACCAGCACTCCCCACTTCCGAAGCCCCTACCTGCCAAATTATCTTTAAAAACTCTGATGCCGAAATGCTCAGGGAGACTGATTTGAGTAATAATAAAACTCCGGTCTCCCGCACAGCCGGCTCTGCATGAATTACTCTTTCTCCGCTGCAATTCCCCTGTCTTAATAAATCGGCTGTGTCTATGCAGCGGGCAAGGTGAATCCACTGGACGGTTGCAAAATGACTTGCCCGAGGTCTCACCGCTTGGTCAGAGTCCGGCACTATCAGGCGGCTGGCGGATGCCATGGGGTTGTTGAAGGAGGGCCTTTATTTATTCTTGGAATCCTACCCTGTTTCCCAGGCTGCGGGAGGGATAGTTGCAGCATGGTAGAATTGAAAACAGCACAGCCCTTGGGTCAGTTTCGTAACTTGTGAAGGCTAAGTCAGGGTTCTGTTTGTTCAGCAACACAGCAAGAATCCCAGCTTTGTCACAGAAGGATGGGAAAAAATACAAAAAGCCTATGAGCGCCACCTAGTGATGAGTTCCGCCATCACATGTCTAATTGAGGAGTTGCGGCAATGGAGGACATTGTGCTTCCCAGGCCCCGTGAGCCACAGGGGAAAAAATCCACGGCTGCGTCCTCAGGGCCAGGGGCTCAGCCCGCCAGGCTGTTCTCAGTCGCCCGCCTGCAGCTCAGAAGGCTCACAAACGATCGTTCATGGCCCGGGGCCGAGGCACCTGGCACTGTCAGGCACTCTCAGGCACGATGTGGTCAAGCTGCCTACTTGGTGGTTCCTGCCATGCCCTTCCTTCTCCCTCCTTCTTTCAGGGTCCAGAACTTCAGCTTTCACTCATTCCGCAGCCACTATGCCAGGCTCTGTGCTGAGCACTGGCCGTCTGGCCATCTGCCAAGGCTGATCCCAGGGGCAGCCATGTCCTGTGCTCCTGCGAGGGCCGCATCCCCCTCCCTGCTCCAGCTCCCTCCTCCCAGTTCCACGCGCCTAGCTATGACATTCACTTCCACCCCCGGGGATCCTCCTCGTCCTACACCCGGCCCCACCATTACCACGCCTAAATAACTTGTGCATCCCTCCCTTTCTCTCCCTCTTGCTCATTGTCCTAGTTCAAGCCACTAATATGTCTGCCCTGGACAGCTTCAAAGCCCCCCCCCACTCACAGGCCTGCACCAGCTCTCCACACCGTGATCAGAGTCAACCTTTTGGAAGGGAAATACGAGCAATGGAAATTTCCTTGTTGAAACACTCCAGGGCAAGTTTCCAACTCCAGGACATGACTAAAAGGGAGGAAAATAGGGAAAATGTACAAGATGGATATATAAAGGGAATATAAGAACTAATATATATGACCGGGCGTGGTGGCTCATGCCTGTAACTCCAGCACTTTGGGAGGCCCAAGCAGGCAGATCGCGAGGTCAGGAGTTCGAGACCAGCCTGGACAACATAGGGAAACCCCGTCTTTACTAAAAATACAAAAAATTAGCTGGGCGTGGTGGCGGGCACCTGTAACCCCAGCTACTCTGGAGGCTGAGGCAGGAGAATTGCTTGAACCTGGAAGGCAGAGGTTGCAGTGAGCCGAGATCATGCCATTGCACTCCAGCCCAGGTGACAGTGCGAGACTGCATCTCAAAAAAGAAAAAATGTAAAGAAGTTTTTTTTAATTTTTAAATCATAGTCTTACTATATTGCCCAGGCTGGTCTTGAACTCATGGCCTCAAAAATCCTCCCACCTCAACCTCCCAAAGTGCTAGGATTTCAGGTGTAAGCCACCACACCCAGTCATAAGGAAGCTATTTTTTTTAAGTGCCCCGTGTTTGGCACCCAGAAGATCTTTAATTCATAGCCACTAGAACTTTGCTCCTCAAGGTGTGTCTGGAGACCACAGTCTCGACCCCACCTCAGACCTCCTAAAGCAGGATCTGCTCCTGGGCCAGCATGTGCAGGGGAGCAGAGGGTGAGCTCCAAAAGAGCAGGCCCTGCCCTGTCACCTCAGTATCTGATATGGTTTGGCTGTGATCCCACCCATATCTCACCTTGAATTATAATAATCTTTACGTGTCAAGAGTGGGGACAGGTGGAGCTAACTGAATCATGGATGTGGTTTCCCCCATACTGTTCTCATGGTAGTGAATAAGTCTCATGAGATCCGGTGGTTTTATAAATGGGAGTTCCCCTGCACACGCTCTCTTGCCTGTCGCCATGTAAGTCATGCCTTTGCTTCTCCTTTGCCTTCCACCATGATTGTGAGGCCTTCCCAGCTATGTGGAACTGTGAGTCCATTAAATCTCTTTCCTTTATAAATTACCCAGTCTCAGGTATGTCTTTATTAGCAGTGTGAAAACAGACTAATACAGGCCGGGCACGGTGGCTCACGCCTGTAATCCCAGCACTTTGGGAGGCCGAGGCGGGTGGGTCATGAGGTCAGGAGATTGAGACCGTGCTGGCTAACACAGTGAAACCCCGTCTCTAATAAAAATACAAAAAAATTAGCTGGGCATGGCAGCGTGTGCCTATAGTCCCAGCTGCTGGGGAGGCTGAGGCAGTAGAATGGCATGAACCCGGGAGGCGGAGCTTGCAGTCAGCCAAGATCACGCCACTGCGCTCCAGCCTGGGTGACAGAGCAAGACTCTGTCTCAAAAAAAAAAAAAAAAAAAAAAAAAAGACGAATACAGTATCCCACCCCAGCCCTCACCTGGCTCGCAGGGAATGCATGAGAAAGAACAGAGGAAAGAAGGTACATATGGCAGGGCCTGTCCCAACCATGCCTCTTCTAGGCTGGTCCCTGTGCACCCCAGCGATGTAGAACCACCCTGTCTGGCAGACTCAGTGGGTTTGTTGTGCAGACATTATAACCTTGACGTCATTGTGTGCAGGGCAGACAATCTCCACGTAACCTGGAGCAGCTGCAAACACACTAAGAAGCCACCAGTTTGTTATGAAAGCTTTCTCATTAAGAAGGCAAGAATAAAAAGCACTGTCATTTCTCCTTTCCAGAAACCAAGGAAGTGCCTCACCCCTTCTCCCCATCACTCCCTGCCAAGTACTCCTTTTCACCCTCTTGGGTCCTTTCTCTGCATTACTTATGTCTGGTAGTAAGGGGAGGAGGGCTCTCTTCACAGTTAAAAGTATACAAATCTTGGCCGGACGTGGTGGCTCACGCCTGTAATCCCAGCACTTTGGGAGGCCGAGGCAGGTGGATCACAAGGTCAGGAGATTGAGATCATCCTGGCTAACTTGGTGAAACCCCGTCTCTACTAAAAAAAATACAAAAAATTAGCCAGGTGTGGTGGCGGGCACCTGCAGTCCCAGCTACTCAGGACGCTGAGGCAGGAGAATGGCGTGAACCCGAGAGGCGGAGCTTGCAGTGAGCCGAGATCACGCCACTGCACTCCAGCCTGGGCGACAGAGCAAGAGTCCGAAAAAAAAGACTCTCAAAAAAAAAAAAAAGATACAAAGTCTTTAATGACAGTTGTCTAAGACTAGGAGATGGGAGGGTATGGCAGTTGAATGGGGTGTGTGTGGTCTCCACCACATAGTTTGCTGTGTAACCCTGCAAGCCACTTGCCCTCTCTGGGCCTTGTTTAACTCTGTGGCAAAATGAAAGCAGGCAAGGATGGGCAGGCTCTTCTTCCTCTCAAAGGTCCTGATTTCGAGGAGCCAGGCCCTGGATCTGTTCTGCGGCTAGAAACAGGCATTGTGGTCAGACATGCATTTAAATGTGATTCCACCCCTCACCAGCTGGGCAATCCTACCAGTGATACACCTTCACCTCTCTGCATCTCAATTTCCTCTTCTCAGCCGGGCGCGGTGGCTCACGCCCATAATCCCAGCACTTTGGGAGGCTGAGGTGGATAGATTACTTGAGGTCAGGAGTTTGAGACCAGCCTGGCTAACATGGTGAAACTCTACTTCTACTAAAAATACAGAAAAATTAGCCGGGCATGGCAGCAGGCACCTGTAATCCCAGCTACTCAGGAGACTGAGGCAGAGAGAATTGCTTGAACCCAGGAGACGAAGGTTGCAGTGAGCTGAGATGGCACCACTGTACTCCAGCCTGGGCAATAGAGAAAGATTTTGTCTCAGGAAAAAAAAAAAATAATAAATTTCCTCTTCTAAATCGGGTTTGAACAGCGCCTACATCTTAGGGTGGTTGGGAGGTCTGTATGTGCCCTTTTGCTGCAGTGCCTCCATCATAGGAGCCTGGAGTTTGTTTCTCTTCTCCTTAGTTTCCTAAAATGAACACTAAAGTTAGCTTTGAAAATCAATCCCAAAGGCCAGGCGCGGTAGCTCACGCCTATAATCCCAGCACTTTAGGAGGCCGAGGCGGATGGTCGGAAGTTCGAGACCAGCCTGACCAACATGGAGAGACCCGGTTTCTACTAAAAATACAAAATTAGCCAGGTGTGGTGGCACACGCCTGTAATCCCAGCTACTCGGGAGGCTGAGGCGGAAGAATCGCTTGAACCCGGGAGGCGGAGGTTGCGGTGAGCCAAGATCACACCATTGCACTCTAGCCTGGGCAACAAGGGCGAAACTCCATCTCAAAAGAAAAAGAAAAGAAAAGAAATCCCCAAAAGCTCTTAGGGTTGGGGGAGGGGTGCAAAGCCCAGCATCAGACTCATGGAAGACCGGAGTCCCAAGGTGCATTAACAATCTCCAAACCTCCCCATCATGGCCCAGTGAACGTCAGGCCAGTCTGTTGGGCTGATTTGAACGTCATCCCTTAGAGGTGAGCTGCATTAGCCACAGTCTCCCTGAGTCACCACCCAGCTGGCTGCCAGCATCGTCAGAATGGGTGAGGGTGGGGAAGAATGAAGGGGCGGAAGGGGTGGGAAACTACCCATATTTAGAGATCTACCATGGGCTGGGTGCTTCTCAACAATTCCATGAAGTAGATTCAATTTCCTCATTTAATAGAAGAAGGACCCAAGTCTCAGAGAGGGGCAGAGTCTTGCCCAAGGTCTCCCAGCTAGTTCAAGGTGGAGTTGGGGGGTCAGATCCAAGTCCAGTCCAAAGGCTCAGCTTCTCTTCCCTGGCAGTAAGCACACTTGTTGTCCTGCATTCACTCACCCCAGCGTTCAAGCCTGGGGCAGCTCTGATGAGCAGGCAGGAAGGGCTTTGCTCTGCTCTTCCCTGGACCCACTGGGGCAGGCATGGGCTACCAGAGGGAAGGATGGGGGTCATCAATCACATGTTCATGCACACCACATGTGCGCACACACACAGCATGTTCACCATTTGATCTTGTCCAAGTAACCTCTGTGTTACAGAAAACCCCCAGGAGCGTTCTAGTTTCTAATATTTTTGCTTCCAGGTGCCTACTACTTAGCCCAGGACTGATGACGCAGTAACCTCAGCTTCTTGCTGGTCTCCCGGCTCAGTGCTGGAGGTCTGTCTCCCTCTCTTCTCACAAAGCCCTCATCAGAGTTCTTCAGGGACCTCACACCCTCCACAGGAAACAGGCCAAGCACCTTAACCAGAGAGCTTCTGTGACCTGGCCCCTGCCACCTCTCTAGCCCCTCTCCCACCTCCCTTTTCTCCCCCTCAGACTGCAGCCACCCTCAGCCACCACCTGTGGCTTCTCTCCCTCTTTCCTGCTTGCACAGAAGCCTCTGCTGCCTATGCCAGCCCTGCCCCACCCCACCCCTCTGTGGGATCTCCCTGGGCTTCCACCAATGCCCTGCCACACCCAAGGCTCCTCCTGCCCTGTGGTGCAACCCTTGCACCTTGCCCAGTGATCACTCAGAGCACTTCCCACACTGTGGAGGGGCAGGGCTGGTCTTACTCACTGGGTCCCCGATGCCCAGCCAAGACCTAAGGGTCTCTGGATGTTTGTTCAAAGATGAACGAGCAAACAAATGAATGAATGAATGTATGAATGAATAGGGAAGTAGGAATGGAATAATTCCATTATTCCAACTGTAGGGGTAGATAAGTGGGGGCGCAAGGCAGCTAAATGTCTGTCTCTTGGAATCCTGGCTAAAGCCAAAGATGGCAGAACCCAGGCTTCCTAGTTTCTGTCCCAGGTGGTCAGCCCAGTGTCTTCATCCGGTCCTCTCAAGAAGGCAGCGGAGCTGGGCGCTCTTTGACTTGCTGCTTTGTGCTGCCACCTTGTGGCCTCACAGGGAGAGCTTTCGTTTTTAACCCCAAGAGCTCAATGACTTAAAAGACTTGGTGAAATCCGTCTGAATTGATTTAATCCTAGTAAACTTATCTTCCTATTCCACTAATAAAAGATATACTCAAGTAACAAACAGTGAGAGGTCACCAGTGTCTTCACACTGAGCTATAATTCCAACCAAAGCTACAATCCCTGTTGCTTGCAATAGCCCATGACTCTATCCGTGGCCATGACTTACGTCTTTTGGAACTTGAGAAATACTCAGGAACCCCACTCCACCCCTCCTCGTTCATGGAGGGAGCAGTCCAGGTGCCTACTTTGTGCCAGACTCTACTTGGACTGGAATCCATGGTGAGCAAAACAGAGCCGTCCTTAGCCTCCAGGAGCTTAGAGTCTGGAGCCAGAGATGGGGCTTTTTTTTTTTTTTTTTTTTTTTTTTTTTTTTTTTTTGTGAGACAGTGTCTCTGTTGCCCAGGTGGAAGTACAGTGGTGCAATCATGGCTCACTGCAGCCTAAGCTTCCCGGGCTCGTTCTCCCATCTCAGCCTGATAGCTGAGACTATCAGCTATCCCTGATAGCTGGGACTACAGACAGACACCACCACACACCTAACTAATTATTTGCATTTGTTGTTTTTTTTTTTGTACAGATAAGGTTTCACCATGTTGCCCAGGCAGGTCTCAAACTCCTGGGCTCAAGTGATCCACCCACCTCAACCTCCCAAAGTATTGGGATTACAGGTGTGAGCCACTGTGCCTGGCCAAGACGGGTCTTATTCAAATAATCATATAAATATATAATTTCAAACAGATAAATTCAATGAAGAAACTGTAAATGGGGCCTGAATTAGTCCATTTTACACTGTTGATAAAGACATACCGAAGACTGAGTAATTTATAAAGAAAAAGGTTTAATGGACTCACAGTTGCACATGGCTGAGAAAGCATCGCAATCATGGGAGAAGGTGAAAGGCATGTCTTACATGGCAGCAGGCAAGAAAGAGAGAGAAGGCAGACAAACCCAAGGAGGAAGAGCCCCTTATAAAACCATCAGATCTTGAGAGAACTCACTCAGTATCATGAGAACAGCATGAGGGCATCTGACCCCATGATCCAATTATCTGCCACTGGGTCCCTCCCACAACATGTGGAAATTATGGGAGCCACAATTCAAGATGAGATTTGGGTGGGGATAGAGCCAAACCATATTATTCCACTCCTGGCTCCTCCCAGATATCATGTCCTCACATTTCAAAACCAATCATGCCTTCCCAACAGTCCCCCAAAGTTTTAACTCATTTCAGGATTAACTCAAAAGTCCATAGTCAAAAGTCTCACCTGAGACAAGGCAAGTCCCTTCCTCCTATCCTATGAGCCTGTAAAATCAAAATCAAGTTAGTAACTTCCTAGACACAATGGGGGTACAGGCATTGGATAAATATACCCATTCCAAATGGGAGAAATTGGCCAGAATAAAGGGGCTAAAGTTCCCATGCAAGTCCAAAATCCAGCAGGGCAGTCAAATCTTAAAGCTCCAAAATGATCTCCTTTCACTCCATGTCTCACAGCCGGGTCATGCTGACACAAGAGGTGGGTTCCCATGGTCTTGGGCAGCCCTGCCTCTGTGGCTTTGCAGGGTATAGCCTCCCTCCCGACTGCGTTCATGGGCTGGTGTTGAGTGTCTGCAGCTTTTCCCGGTGCATGGTGCAAGCTGTCGGTGATCTATCATTCTGGGGTCTGGAGGATAGTGGTTCTCTTCTCACAGCTCCACTAGGCAGGGCCCCAGTAGGGACTTTGTGCCAGGGGGCCACTGAGAACAACTGCCCCAGCAGAGGTTCTCCATGAGGACCCCACACCTGTAGAAAATTTTTGCCTGAACATCCAGGTGTTTCCATACATCCTCTGAATTCTAGGCAGAGGTTCCCAAACCTCAGTTCTTGACTTCTGTGCACCTGCAGGCTCAACACCACATGAAAGCTGCCAAGGCTTGGGGCTTGCATTCTCTGAAGCCATGGCCTGAGCTGTGCCTTGGCCCCTGTTAGCCATGGCTAGAGCAGCTGATACGCAGGGAACCAAGTTCCTAGACTGCACACAGCAGTGGGGCATTGGGTGTGGCCCAGGAAACCATTTTTTCCTCTTAGGCTTCTCAGCCTGTGATGGGAGGGGCTGCCGCAAAGGTTTCTAACATGTCCTGGAGACATTTTCCCCATTGTCTTGGTGATTAACATTTGGGTCCTCGTAACTTATGCAAATTTCTGCAGCCAGTTTGAATTTCTTCTCAGAAAATGGGTTTTTCTTTTCTATTGTATTATCAAGCTGCAAATTTTCTGAACTTTTATGCTCTACTTCATTTTAAAACTGAATGCTTTTAACAGCACCCAAGTCACCTCTTGAATGCTTTGCTGCTGAGAAATTTTTTCCACCAGATACATTAAATCATTTCCTTCAAGTTCAAAGTTCCACAAATCTCTAAGGCAGGGGCAAAATGCCACCAGTCTGTTTACTAAAACATAGCAAGAGCCACCTTTACTCCAGTTCCCAACAAGTTCCTCATCTCCATCTGAGACTACCTCAGCCTGGATTTCATTGTCCATATTATTATTAGCATTTTTGTCAAAGCCATTCAACAAGTCTCTAGGAAGTTCCAAACTTTCCCACATTTTCCTGTCTTCTTCTGAGCCCTGCAAACTGTTCCAACTTCTGCCTGTTACCCAGTTCCAAAGTTGCTTCCACATTTTTGGGTATCTTTACAGAGCACCCACCTACCTGGTACCAATTTAGTGTATTAGTCCAGTTTCATGCTGCTGATAAAGACATACCTGAGACTGGGTAATTTATAAAGAAAAAGAGGTTTAAATGGACTCACAGTTCCATGTGGCTAGAGAGGCCTCACAATTATGGCAGGTGAAAGGCATGACTTACATGGTGGCAGGTGAGAGAGAAAGAGAGAGAAGGCAGATGAGCGAAGGGGGAAGAGCCCCTTATAAAACCATCAGATCTCTTGAGAACTCACTCGTTATCATGATAACAGCATGGAGGAAACTGTCCCCATGATCCAAGTACCTCCCACAACATGTGGTAATTATGGGAGCTAGAATTCGAGATGAGATTTGAGTGGGGACACAGCCCAACCATATCAGGGCCTCAAAAGCAAATAACAGGGGCCAGTTCTAATGTGGGCAATGTCAGGAAAGGCTTCCTTGAGGAAGTAACTTTTGAGCTGAGTTCTGAAGAATGTCTAAATGAGAGAGAAAATGGTATGTACAAAGACCTTGAGACTGAAGGAATCTGAACTGTTTGAGATATTGAAAGAAGATCAGATGGCTGGAGCATGGAGAGAAAGGGAAGGGGCAAGTGGAATCTGGCCACGTTGGTGGGGCAGGAGCCAGACCATTTGGGGGCTCATAGGCCAGGTCTGTCTAAGAGCAATGGGAAACCAGGGCTTTAGACAGAGGGTTGGCATCAGATGCTTTATTTTAAAAGACCACTCGGTGCCACATGGAGGATGAATTGGAGTGGGCACGATGGCTTCAGGGAGACCTGTGAGGAGAGTGCTTCCTTTAAGTGAGAAGAAGAAAGTTCTCGATATAGTAAGGAAAGAAAAAAAGTATGCTGATGCTGCTAAAATCTTTGTTAAGAACAAATCTATCCATGAAACTAGGAAGAAAGGAAGAGAAATTTGTGGTAGTTTTGCCATCACACCTTAAATTGCAAAAGATAAGCTACAGTGCATGGTAAGTGCTTAGTTAAGATGAAAAATACATTAAATTTGTGGATGGAAGATATGAACAGAAATGTGTTCCCACTGAAGGCAATTTGTTGTATCAGAAAGCATGGTCTATACAAAGACTTCAGCAAGTGATCTCCTGAAACAAGTGACGCCAGGCCATTTACTGCAAGTAAGGGACAATTACACAGATTCAGGAATGGGTTGGACTGAGAAATATAAAAATTACTGGAGAGGCTGCATCTGCTGATGAAGAAGCTGCTGCCACATTTCCAGCAGAGTTGAAGAAGCTGATTAAGGAGAAAGCACACCATTCAAAGCAAGTCTTCAACCATGGTGAAACCGGGCTCTTCTGGAAGAAGATGCCCAATAGTCTCTCCTTGTCAACTGTCACTGACATGGGGGTTCCTCAGTCTGTGGCAATAGCATCCCAGCCTTAAGACCACTATGAGGTGGGCATTATCACTAAGGCCACTCTGGCCAAGAAGGAAGACAAGTGGGCTGAGCAGATACAAGCTGGTACTTAAACTGGGTCTACAGCAATGTCTGCCCTTCCCTTGAACCTGAGTGCTCCTTAAGGGCAGGGATCCTGGCTTAGTCCTTGCCTATCCCTAGTGCTCAACACAGAGCCTGGTGCCATATGGGTGCCATGAATGCTTAGGGATATGGTAGACATTTGTCACTTTGGTTGCTGTATAGATAAAATATGTTTGTGTTTCTGTACAGTTAGGGCTTTCTGAGCACATTTTTCTGAAACATGGGACCCACAGGAGCAAATCTTAAAATTATATGCAATTGTATAGATAGTGAGAGAACTCTGAAGACATTTACCTAATTCTGGAGGAATGTGTCTACATTTCAAGGAAGAATGGAGACTCAGTTTACCTAGCTCCTAGAAAGGCTGACTTTCATGTCAAAGTGTTGTGATAAGGACTCAAGCCCTGTGGTTTCTGAGGAGACCCTTCCAGGAGTGGCAAGTGACAGTTCCTTCCCTTTTATAAGCAGAGAAAATTCTTTTTAAGTTCATTCCTCTCCTAGGATACAACTTCTTCTGTGTAGGAGATTTTTCTGTCATTGTGTCATCTCTGTGGTAAGAATTAGGATGGAGGGAGCCAAGTGATCCTTCTTTGCTTTTTAAGTGACTAATGATAATCCCTCTCATCTAAATTGCCTTGTGCATTCAGTATGAAATTAAGGAAGATGAATATTAAAAATCCAATAGCTGCTCAGCATCTGGATAACCTTCCTATTGTAAAAGTAAGTAATTCAAAGTCAAAGCTGTTGGAATTTTATTTTGAGCCTTAAAGGAATGTTATTATGGGGCCTGAGTCATGTGACAGGAAGCTGTAACTTAGGAAGCTGTAACCTAGACAGCTGTAACCTTTGTTCTTCTGTTACAGATTAGCCTTTTCTTTGCCTACCTTGTGTTGTAAAAAGTTATTTAAAAAAAAAAAAAAAGTGCACCAGAGAAGACCCTTTCCTCTTCACTGTTGATCTTCATTATAGATGAATCTCCCTTTGACTTCTCTTACACAAAGATCTCACAACTATCACATTGTCTAAATGGGGTGTTAAAGATACTTATTTAAATTGTAAAATCAAAAGAAAACAAACTATCACTAATCATACGTTTCTGTAACCCATACACCAGCCTTGTATGAAAAATGTTGTATACCTGTTAATTTCTTTGTTTTCTGCCTATCTAAATAAGACCCCCACTTTTCAGCTTAGGGACACTGGCCCCATTCCATTTAGAGTCTGTTTCCCAGATGGTCATCCTCAGCTTTGCGCTTGAATTAACTGTTTTAAACTAGATTCTGATCCTTTTGATTATTTCTCTATGACATTCTGATGATTCAGATGGGACCCAAGGTGGTCTCTTTCCATTGACTCCTGCTGCTTCACAGACAGATTGGGGCCCTGGTACCTGCACACACTGTTCCTATCCAACCAACTTTTGCTGAAGTTTGCAAAAGTTCTTGGCAAAGCCCCCCGTGGGTTTCGATTCTCCCCGGCTTAGGTGAATTCAGATTTTATTCAAGTGACCTGATTCCATGCTTGATGGGGATGGAATTGAAGCTCGACTTTAAAGCTTTAAGGTATGGGTTCTGTTTGTTACCTATTTAGAGATTCTGTTGCAGGCAGGTTTGTGGTTTTACTCTTCCTTGAAGTTAAAGTTTTGTCTGTCTTACTTGCTAAAATTTGTGATATGGTTTGCCTCTGTGTTCCCTCCCAAATCTCATCTTGCATTGTAATAATCCCCATGTGTCAAGTGTGGGACCAGATGGAGATAACTGAATCATGGGGGCTGGTTTCCCCCATGCTGTTCACATGATAGTGAGTGAATTCTCACGAGATCTGATGGTTTTATAAAAGGTAGTCTTTCCCATGCTCTCACACTCTCTCCTGCCACCTAGTGAAGAAGGTGTCTGCTTCCCCTTCCGCCATGATTTTAAGTTTCCTGAGGCCTCCTCAGCCATGCAGAACTGTGAGTCAATTAAACTTCTTTTCTTTATAAATTAAACAGTCTCAGGTATTTCTTCATAGCGATGTGAGAACAAACTAATACAATTTATGAACTTTTCTCTCATTTGAAATTTGGTTAAAGAGAAAGCAGTTTCTCTTTAACAGGAAGTAAATGTCTGTGGCTTAAGCAAAATTGTGATGTTAAGCTGGCTAGATTTTGAAGGTCAGCTGAAATTGCCACATTTAGATTCTTCTTTCATAAAAAGAAAGAATAGAAAAATTTATAAAAGAACTTTATGAGGACATGATAAGTCACAAAGATGTGGGACACAGTTCCTTCTGGCCAAAAGACACCTTAGGTGACTAAGGTCTCATAGGAGTGTCAGAGTTTATTGCTTATGATGAGAAATGGTCCCATAAGGAGTCCCCAAAGAAGAACATGCAGAGAAATTTGCTTAAATTGATGGACATACATAAGGGGCTGATCTCCCAGTGCTTTAAGTGCCCAGAATTCCTGGGTTTTACCAAGGCACGTAAGAGGGAAGAACCAACCCAAGGGTGACCCCTGGGGGAAGCCATTCCCATAAGCAGTATACATGATTAAAAATATCTTTCCCTTTCAACCTTTGGTCCCTTAAGAGGAGAATACAAATAGCAGGCAATCTGCCATCTAATACCAAGTCTTCCTTAAGGAGAGATGCGACTTTAGAAACTGCAGCTAGACTTGTGATCCATACTTATGGCACCATCTCTTGTCCTTATTTAGGAAAATGGAATACCTTTGAAATGCTTAAACTAATGTATTTGCATGCTCAATTAGAAAAAGCTGGCTCTAGGATAGAATAGATTAATTGGGAGAGTTATTTCCAGTGGTATTTGAAAGTGTCTAAAAGAGACTCTGATAAAGTTATTTCTTTGCAGGAAGAAAAAAGATTGTCAAACAATTTCTGAATTTTAAAAGGCTGCTGAATCTTCTCCTCCCTCAGAAGCTTCTCCTTGACCTGCCTTCCCTTCCTCTTTAACCTTCTTTTCCTTCTTCCTCCTCTTCTGGCCCCTGCTGTTCTCGCTCTGTTCAGCAAGCAGCCAGTGTCTGGTAGGGGAGAACCTGCCTTAGCTTAATAACCATGATGAAAGACAGAACTTAAAGGCATAATTAAAGAACTTCTTGACCCCATCAGGACCCTACTGGTTTTGTCAGGGAATTTGAACTACATATTCGAGCTTATGACCCTGGTTTTCTGATTGATATCAACTAGTTCACATGTTAGTTTCAGAAAGTAAGGCTAAAGATTGGCTAGATAAAGCCCACTGGAGAAACCCCCTAGAGGATTTCTATCACTGCTCACAAGAAGACTGCAGGAATGCCTGTGAAACTGCAAGGGCTCTGCATGCAGCCATTCCTTTCATCTTCCAAAAGGTAGTCAACTGAAATAAAATACAACAATGTCAGCAAAACCCGATGAGTCAGTAATGTCATGCTTTGAAAGATTTGAAAAGACTTTTAGACACTAGTCAGGCTTATTTGAGGCAAGCTATGTTAATCATCAAAATGATACTCTCCTCAATTCCAACTTTATAAAAGGGCTCGATAAAGTATTAGCACTAATAGTAAAGGGATAATGCCCTAGTTGGGGCATTTCTCAAACTCACAATTTGGTTAACCCTGCTGACCAGTTGTCTTGTACTTTAACTAAAGAAGAAAAAAACCTAAATTATCCACACAGTCTAGACTGACAAAATATCCCAACAAATCTCCGAACAGATCTAACCTTCCAAATGCAATTACTGCAAAAAAAACTGGCCACTTAAAATAAAAAAAGATACTGAAAACTAAAACAAGAGGAACAACAACAGCAAAGGAGGAAAATATGGGTGCTCCAAGGAACTTAAAGGGACCTTTTATTTTTCCTTACTGGCACTCTGGAAGAAATAGAAACTATTTTAAATGGAGAACAATCCCAAGCCCTCACTGACACTAGAGCAACTTTATCTGTAATAAATCCACCTTATTACAAGGTCCCATTCTTTGAAGTAAAAACTTGGTCCAAATAGTGGCTGTCACAAATACTCCTGTATCAGCATACAAGTCTCAACCTGTAACTTTTCAACTAGGTCCCTTACAAGGAAATTCATGTTTTCCTTTTGGTTTCATCAGCCCCCATTAATCGGATAGAAAGAGACTCCTGGCAGGGTGCAGTTGTTCACGCCTGTAATCTCAGCACTTTGGGAGGCCGAAGCGGGCAGATCACTTGAGGTCAGAGGTTTGAGACCAGCCTGGCCAACATATTGAAACCCCATCTCTCCTAAAAATACAAAAATCAGCTGGGCGTGGTGGCAGGTGCCTGTAATCTCAGCTACTCAGGTGGTTGAGGCAGGAGAATCACTTGAACCTGGGAGGCAGAGGCTGCAGTAAGCTGAGATCACACCACTGCACTCCAGCCTGGGCGATAGAATGAAAGAAAGAGGAAGGAAGGAAGGAAGGAAGGAAGGAAAGAGGGAAGGAGGGAAGGAAGGAAGAAAGGTCCTTAGATCTATACAATACCCATATTTCTTTTGAAAGAAAAGAAAAGAAAGAAAGAGAAAGAAGGATAAAGAAAGACAGAGAAATGAGGATAAAGAGGAGGCCGGGTGCGGTCATGCCTGTAATCCCAGCACTTTGGGAAGCCAAGGCGGGTGGATCACGAGGTCAGGAGATTGAGACCATCCTGGCTAACACGGTGAAACCCCATCTCTACTAAAAATACAAAAAGAAATTAGCTGGGCGTGGTGGCGGTACAGCCTGGGCAACAGAGCAAGACTCTGTCTCAAAAAAAAAAAAAAAAAAAAAAAAGAAAGAAGGTTAAAGAAAAGAAAGAAAGAAAGAAAGAACTCCTTAGATCTATACAATACCCATATTTCTTTCTCCTGGAAGGGGAAATGTATTTAGAATTAAATGCTATAGATGATAAAACAGAATTAACAGAGCAAATTTTTCAAAATCTAATCCAATTGCTACCCACCTTGCCATTGAGAACACTGAATTTTTTCCTTTTTCTTTCTTTCTTTTTTTTTTTTTTTTTTTGAGACCCAGTCTCCCTCTGTTGCCCAGGCTGGAGTACAGTGGTGCAATCTGGGCTCACTGCAAGCTCTGCCTCCTGGGTTCAAGCCATTCTTCTGCCTCAGCCTCCTGAGTAGCTGGGACTACAGGCACCCGCCACCACGCCCAGCTAATTTTTTGTATTTTTAGTAGAGACGGGGTTTCACCATGTTAGCCAGGATGGTCTTGATCTCCTGACCTCATGATCCTCCCACCTCAGCCTGAGGACACTGAATTATTAAGCAATGAAGAATCACAAAACTTACTAAAGGTAGTACCTGATCAATTATAGTCAAAGTCCTCCACTGATATAGGAACTATTTTTTCAGCTACTCCAATAAAAATTCAAATAGAGTCATCAAAATCACTTCCAAATATCCAACAATATTCCTTGAGAACTGAAGCCCTAGAAGGAATAAAACCTATAATGTGAGATTATATAGAAAAGGGATTGATCATTTCTTGTACAAGCCCTTGTAATATACCAACCCTTCAGGTAAGAAAACCAAATGGGGCCAGGTGCAGTGGCTCAGGCAATTCCAGCACTTTGGGAGGCTGAGTGGCTCAGGCAATTCCAGCACTTTGGTAGGCTGAGGCAGAAGGATCTCCTGAGCTCAGGAGTTTGAAACTAGCCTGGGCAACATGGCAAAATCCCATCTCAAAAAAAAAAAGAAAGAAAGAAAGAAAGAAAGAAAGAAAGAAAGAAAGAAAACCAAATGGTAGAGAAGAAAGGTTTGTACAGGATTTAAGAACAGTAAACAACAGAGTAATTCCACAGAATGCAGTAGTGCCTAATCCTCATACATTTCTCACAACTATTCCATCCAGTGCAGGATTTTTTTTTTTTTACAGTCATAGACTTATGCAGTGCATTCTTTACATTCTTGTAGATAAAGACAGTTCATTTCTCTTTGCCTTCACTTGGGAAAACAAACAATACACTTGGACAGTCATGCCCCAAGGATATGCTGAAAGCCCAACTTACTTTCCACAAATATTAAAAACAGACCTCCTCAGATGTTGACTTCATAGAGAAGTCTGTCTTTTTTCTTTTTTCTTTTTTTTTTTTTTTTTTTTGAGACAGAGTCTCACTCTATAACCCAAGCTGGAGGGCAGTGGTGTGATCTCGGCTTACTACAACTTCTGCCCCCCAGGTTCAAATGATTCCCATGCCTCAGCCTCCCAAGTAGCTGGGATTACAGGCATGGACCACCATGCCCAGCTAATTTTTGTATTTTTAGTAGAGATGGGGTTTCTTTAGTACAGAAGAAACCCCATCTCTACTAACGGCCAGGCTGGTCTCAAACTCCTGGCCTCAAGTGATCCACCTGCCTTGGCCTCCCAAAGTGCTGGGATTACAGGCATGAGCCACCACACCCAGCTGAGAAGTCTGTCTTCATATAATACATAGATAATTTACTTCTTTGCTCAGAGAACAAACAAGCTTCCACAGCAAATGGAATATACCTGTTAGAACAATTGGCCCTAAATGGTCATAAGATTTCTGATATGGTTTGGCTCTGTGTCCCCACCCAAATCTCATCTTGTAGCTCCCATAATTACCACGTGTTATGGCAGGGACCCAGTGGGAGATAACTGAATCATGAGGGTAGGTCATTTCCATGCTGTTCTCGTGGTAGTGAATAAGTCTCATGAGATCTCGTGGTTTTAAAAACAAAAGTTTCCCTGCACAAGCTCTCTCTTCTTGCCTGCTGCCATCCATGTAAGACGTGACTTGCTCCTCCTTGCCTTCCACCATGATTGTGAGGCCTCCCCAGTCATGTGAAACTCTAAGTCCCTTAAACCTCTTTCTTCTGTAAATTGCCCAGTCTCAGGAATGTCCTTATCAGCAGCACGAAGACAACTAATACAATTCCTAAAGAAAAGCCTCCATTTTGTCAAAAACAAATGAAGTACCGAGGCTACCTAATATCCAAAGAAGGATTTTCTATTATTCCAGTTAGATTTAAAGGAATTTTAGCTTTTCCTCCATCAAGTACCAAGAAACTGTTAAGAGGGTTTTGGAGACTGAAAGGATATTATAGAAATTAGGTTCCAAACTTTTCTTCAAAAGCCCAGCCCTTATATGCAGTCTTAAAGTAGGATATACCAGACCCTCTAGACTGGACAGAAGAAAATCAGCTAATGTTATAAATGATCAAAAATGATCTTGTGGGCTGGGTGTGGTGGTTCACACTTGTAATCCCAGCACTTTGAGAGGCCAAGGCAGGTGGATCACTTGAGGTCAGGAGTTTGAGACCAGCCTGGTCAACATGGTGAAACCTCATCTCTACTAAAACCACAAAAAAATTAGCCAGGCATGGTGGTGCATGCCTGTAATCCTAGCTACTCAGGAAGTTGAGGCAGGAGAATCTCTTGAACCTGGGAGGTGGATGTTGCAGTGAGCCGAGATCACATGACTGCACTCCAGCCTGGGCAGCAGAGCGAGACTCTATCCCAAAAAAAAAAAAAGATCTTGTTAATGCCCCAGCCTTGAGCCATCCAAATTATAACCTTCCATTTTCCTTATTTGTACATAAAAGTGATGGAAATGTTTTAGCGGTCCTAACTCAAAAAGAGAGATCAAAATAGACCCATAGAGTATTATAGCCAACAATTAGACCCTGTAGCAAGAGGATTGCCACCTCGTATGACAGCCATAACAGCCACTGCTGTGTTAATTAAGACAACTGAAGAAATTGTAACGGAAACATCTCTTACTATCTTTGTCCCTCATTTTGTTGCAGCATTGCTGAATTCATATCATACTCAACATTACTTGGTTAGCCGACTGGCTTCATATGAGGTCCTGCCTCTGTCAGCCTTTCATATCACCATCTCTAGGTGTAATGATTTAAAACCTGCAACACTTTTGCCTTCATTTTCAGATGAAATGCCCCTGACTGCCTAAACACAACTGATCAGTTTCTTTCTCTCAGGTCAGACCTATAAGACACTCCCACTTATAAATGCTGATGTTGTTTAGTTTACAGACAGATTTTACTTGAAGGATGAATCTGGAATCTCCTGTGCATATTACACTATGGTGTCTGAAGAAATGGAAAGTGCCTATCTTCTGGAAGCCACCTCGGCTCAACAAGCAGAATTAATAGCATTAATTAGGGCCTGCCCGTTGGCAAAAGAAATATCCACTAATATTTATACAAACAGTAGGTATGCTTTTAGAGTAGCCCATGATTTTGAAATGTTATAGAAACAAAAAGGGATCTTAACCTCTCTGGATCAATGCATAAAAAATGGACATCTTATTTCACAACTACTAGAAGCCATATTATTACCACAGTCACTGGCCACTAGTAAAATTCCAGGTAATTCCAGATCAGATACTCCAGAAAGCGGAGGAAATCAGCTAGCTGATGAAGTAACAAAGAGAACTGCTCCAAACATGTCCAAACAAAGAAACAAACAAAAAACAACCTATATTAACTTTTAAGGACACACTCGAATTTGACAAAAAATTAGCTCAAGTCAGAACCCCAAAATCAAAACAAAAAGGCTGTGAAACAAAAGGGGAAATATACTCCCCAAAACATGAGGTATGGTATGGGCCAAATGACTTGCCCATACTTCCAGCTGAATTTTATATATATATATACATATATATATACACACACATATATATATACACACAAATATATGTGTATGTATATATATATATATATATATATATATATATTTTTTTTTTTTTTTTTTGAGACAGAATTTCACTCTTTGTTGCCCAGGCTGGAGTGCAGTAGCACAATCTCGGCTCACTGCGACCTCAGCCTCCTGGGTTCAAGCGATTCTCCTGTCTCAGCCTCCCAAGTAATTGGGATTACAGGCGCCTGCTACTACCCCTGGCTAATTTTTGTATTTTTAGTAGAGATGGGGTTCCACCATGTTGGCCAGGCTGGTCTCAAACTCCTGACCTCAGGTAATCCGCATGCCTCAGCCTCCCAAAGTGCTGGGATTACAGGCGTGAGCCACCACGCCTGGCCAAATTACAATTATTTTTAACATGGGTATATGATCTAACTCGCTAGAGTCCTGACAGAATGGTTGCTTGGGGAAAACAATATTATTGAAAGCCTTCTCTGACTATAGCTCAAAAGACATACAACTCTTGTCATATTTGCACAAGGTATAGTCAGGGAAAACCATTACATGGCTCCCAAAGACACTTTCCTTTACCTAAGGCTCCCTTTGAAATATGGCAACTGGATTTTATCCGGCAGCCACCTTCACAGGGCTACAGATATGTCCTGGTAATGATCTGCATGTTTTCTCGTTGAGTTATTTCCATGCAAAAGACCAACGGCTTTAACAGTAAGTAAAATTCTCTTTAAAAAGATTATTCCAAGCTGGAGTTTCCTCTGGGACTTCACAGCAACAGAGACACTCACTTCACTGGACAGATAATTCAATCAGTATGTAGAATCTGGCCTATTCTTCAACATTTCCATTGTGCTTATGACCCCAGCTATCTGCATTAGTGGAACACACAAATGAAATAATAAAAACCCAGTTAACAAAATTAATCAAGGCTTTTAAAATTCTTTGGCTGATACAGTTTTGATATTTGTTCCCTCCAAATCTCATGTTGAAATGTGATCCCCAGTGTTGGAGGTGGGGCCTGGTAGTAGGTGTTTGGGTCATAGGGGGCAGATCCCTTGGTGCTTTCCTCATGGTAATGAGTTCACATGAGAGCTGGTTTTTTGTTTGTTTGTTTGTTGTTTTTTGAGACAGAGTCTCTGTCACCCAGGCTGGAACCCAACATCCACCTCCTGAGTTCAAGTGATTCTCTTGCCTCAGCCTCCTGAGTAGCTGGGACTACAGGTGCATACCACCATGCCTAGCTTATTTTTGCATTTTTAGTAGAGACAGGGTTTCACCATGTTGGCCAGGCTGGTCTCGAACTCCTGGCCTCAAGCGATCCAATCACCTCAGCCTCCCAAAGTGCTGGGATTACAGGTGTGAGCCACCACACCCAGCTGGAGCTGGTTGTTTAAATGAGCCTGGCACCTCCTCCCTCTCTCTTGCTTCCTCTCTTGCCATGTGGTATATACCTGCTCCCCCTTCACCTTCTGCCATGATTGTAAGTTCCTGAGGCTTTACCAGAAGTGGATGCTAGTACTGTGCTTCTTGTACAGCCTGTAGAACTGTGAGCCAAATAAACCTCTTTTCTTTATAAATTGCCCAGTCTCAGGTACTCCTTTATAGCAATGCAAAACAGACTAACACATTGGCCAAAAGCTCTTCCACTGGTTTTACCAAACCTAAAATTGACTCCTTTAAGTAAATACCAGTTATCTCCATTTGAAATTATAACAGACAGACTTATGAAATTCTCTCCTGGAAATTGCACCTCCTTAATAATAAAAGAAGATATATTCACTTATTAATGATCTTATGAAACAATTAACTAAAAATATTTGGTAAAGTATTTCACACTGAGCTCCCAAGAGATGAAAATCTCAAGAACCACAGACTTCAACCTGGAGATTTTCTCACTGGAAACGTCTTTTAAAGGACTCTCCAACCATGGTGGAATGGATCCTACCAAGTACTGCTTTCGAATCCTTGTGCAGCTAAATTAAAAGGCATAGACTCCTGGAATCTCTTTATCTCTTATCTAAAGAGGGCAAAACCTCCTGAATGAACTGTTACACCAGAAGGTGATCTTCAGTTTAAGCCAATGCCTGGACAAAAAGATGACAACATCAGAGATGGTCAGGTTTCCCAAGACATGAGACCAGTCCTATACCTAAATGAATGCTTATACTTACGTTATAGTAGCTGTTATTATTGTTGTCTTAGGAAGATAGATAATTGTTACCATCCTATGTAAAGTAGGACATTTGCCTTGTTTACTTTAACTAACTTCCTTAAATTAACTAATTTTTCCTTATAGTTGTCTCTCTGTCCCAATGCAAAGGATGGCATGATAACACTTTGGTTAAGTTATCTCTAAGTACCACACTGGAGAAAACCTATCAGATTGTTGGATTTGTTATATGATTCCTAGCTTCATTCATGACCAATATAGGCCATAGTAACACCTGTCACTGACTTCTCAGATGTCCCTAAAGTTAAAGTCACCACTTATTTAGACTGACATCTTGCTGGATTAACTTTCCAGGTCTTACTACTGTATAACCCAAATACTGCTATCCCTTGTTTTAATTTGTCTCTTGTTTTTAATGGTAGAAATCCATTCTATATCATGAGACCTCCTCAATCCATGTGCTACTGGGTAAACAAATACACTCTAGATGATATGAACAAAGTTAAAGATAAGTCCTTACTATGCCAACAATACCTATATATAGGCTATGATATAAACAAATTCTGAAAAGCTTGCAAAGAAAGGAACCCATGGTTCAATCTGGTGTTGTCAGCATTCCCCATGAATGAATCTATTAGTGAGCACACCTTCAGGGGCACCACCTGTGCTCCCCCAGGATGTGTGTTTGTGTGTGACATGTGGTCTGAATCACCTACACAAAGATGGACACACCAACGCCTCAACAGATTACAAATAAAAGGTTTACACTTGCTGGAACATTTTCTAACCCCCTTATCCCTATACAAACATACAGAAGGACCCCCTTTTTCTCTTCATTATAGAGCTAAAAGGTCAATGTTAATAAGATATGTTGATAATATAGGTGAAAACATCCTGAGAATACCAATTCCAAATGCTAGAGTTTATGTCAACAGAGATATTATTCAAAACCTATTCACCACTATTGGTGAGACAGCTTAAGATACTGCAAAAAGTTTTGTAGCTCAACAAAAATCTTTAAATTATTTAGCCCAGGTAGTACTGCTGTCCCCCATAGCTGGCCCTGAGTTCATGGGGCATGTGGTGGAGTGAACTAGAATAAAGACTGGAAAGGTAGGGTAGGCCACACCTGGAGGGTCTTCAATGCCAGGATAAGGAGTTGGAGCTTTATTCTGTAGGCAATGGGGCCATTGAAGGTTTCCCAGCAGCTGTGTCATGTATGAATTGGAGCAGAATAGAGAGAAACAGTGCTGGGTGATGGGAGGATCTGGGTACTAAAGTTGAAAAGCTCTACATGCTAAGGACAGGCTTTTCTACAAAAAGAGAGGGCCCCACGCTCACCTTCTTTAAAACCTCTCCATATGATAAGTCACTCCCCTGGGGAGTGAGATAGAAACTTACTCCTCCACTGAAACGAGATATAGGACATCAATTAACACTCAAAAAGATTCATGATTCTTACCTTGCAGGATTATCTGAATATTAAATGAGATAAAGTATGCAAAGCACCCACCCTATAAGCAGCCTTTAATGAAAGGTAGTAGCAATAACTAGCATTGATTGAGCACTTAATCCTGTGCCAGTCACTGTGCTGGGCACTTTGCACACATTATCTTGTTTAATCCTCACTGCAACCTTATGAGGTTACATAATATCTAAGTTTAGAGGTGGAATCTGGCTCAGACTTGTTCAAGGCCGCATGAGTAACAAGTGAGGAACTAGGATTTGAACCCAGGTATTTCTGTCCCCTGAACCAGAGTTCTCAACTGCTAAGCTCTTTTTCAGGGTACAGCTGAGCTTTAGGGATGTGAATGGAACCGTGGTGAGTTAGCAGGCTGGGTTGGAGAGGGAGAGCCAGCAGGCTGCAGTTTATACAGCAAGGCATCAGCCAGGCACAGTCGCTTACCTCTGTAATCCTAGCATTTTGGGGAGGCTGAGGTGAGAGGATCACTTGAGCCCGGCTTGTTGAAGCTACAGTGAGCCGAAATGGTGTCACTGCATTCTAGCCTGGGTGACAGAAGAAGACACTGTCTCGAGAAAAAAAAAAATAGCAGGGCATCCTCCAAGGTTTAGGTGCCCGCCATTGTTTCATTCTCACTTGCCTCTTATTACATTCTGAATTCCTGAGGTCTGAGCCTACTCTAATTCATCTTTGTAGCCCCAGCCCCTGGCCAGCTTTAGTCCCTTGGTGAATATGGGTTGAATGAATTAATTGAATGTCCTGAGTGCCTCCAAGAACAACCCTATCTCATTCCTCTCTGCCCCCTAGTGCCCAGCACAGGGTCTGGCATCTAGAGGGTCCTCATGTTTATGAACTGAATAGCCCCTCTGTGGACCCCAGACTCCTCATAAATTCAAAAATTCCTGATAAACCCCAAATCTTCTCTGAGAAGACTTTAGGCCTCAACTTCTTCCTATTGTTACTTCATCAGAAAATTATCTCCCACTAATCTCATCTTCACGGACAACTCAACCTTCCTAACTCACCATGTGCTTCTTGTTCTTGTTCTGTTTCAAAGATTGACTTAATCTCCTTTTCACATGTTGTGCTCTGGCAGCTCTCCAGAGGCTCCAATCACAGGAGTCAGCCTTTCACTGACATTACTTCTAGTTCTATTAATAACCAGAAGGAAAGTATTATTAACTCCACCTTCCAGAGGAGGAAATGGAAAGGAAGAACAAGCAATTTGCCTAACAAGTGGCAGAACTACAGTTAGAAGAAGTCCTGTTTATTCTAAAACCTGGACGCTTTTTCATTCCTCACCACCTCTAGAAAGCTAAAAAATTATTTTCAATTCAACTAGCAAATAGTTAATAATAAGGCCTTTCTATGGACCTAGCATTAAGGGAAAAGCATGTGGTAGCTTCACCCATTCTTGTGTGTGTGTGTGTGTGTGTGTGTGTGTGTGTGTGTGTGTGTGTGTATTTGCTACTATACATCGGGCTCTCACTCTGACAGAGGCTGGACTCATCACAATGACCCAGTGGCTGCCTTCCAGTAATTCAGAGTCTAGTGGGGATATTTTGTTTACTTTTAAATTAACAGATCATACAGTAGGTTAGTCAAGGTCCAGTTGTTTTAACAGAGAGTATAGAGAAATGTAAGCTAGGTTTAAATTTCTGACTCGGTAGCAGAAAAGTCAAGAATTAAACACTTAAATATCATGGAGGTGGCAAGTGCAAGAAACTGCCTCCATTCCTAGGTTTGGGGAACGAAGGGAAGAGGTTGGAATTATTAAAAGTAAGTGCTAAAGGAGGTTCTTGTGAGTCTGGAACCCAACCCCTGGGGACGGGGTCCTGATTGGCTGGTCCTGGTGCCTTTGAGGCTGATGGTGATGAGGATGGTTCTGCAAGGACTGGGAAAACGCAAACTGGATCCAGCTGCTGTTACAGAAAGGCAATGCTACTGCAATGGCAGTGTTGCTGGGTGATGCACCCAGGAAGAGGAAACTAGACATCCCTCCTCCCCTGTCTAGCAGGTAGCTGAGTAGTGCTTCTTTCTCTCTCTCTCTCTCTCTTTCTCCTTGAGCACATGCACAGATCCTAACATGGGGCCAGTGGGCAAAGCAGGAAAATATGGTTTGCATAGTCCCAGCCTATCTTAGTCTCTTTGGGCTACTATGACAAAATACCACGGAATGAGTATCTCAAATAACATTTATTTTTCACAGTTATGGAGGCTGAGAAGTCCAAGATCAAGGTGCCAGCTGATCTAGTGTCTGATGAGGACACTCTTCTTTGCAGACAGCTGTCTTCTCATTCTATGCTCATACAGTGGATTGCAGAGCAGGAGGATGCAAGCTCTCTCTTGTCTCTTATGAAGGCACTAATCCCACTCATGAGGGCTCCACTCTCCTGACCTAATTACTTCCCCACCTCCTAATTCCATCCCACTGAGGATTAGGCTCCAACACATGGATTTGGGGAGGGACACAAATATTCAGTCCATAGCACAACCCCAGCATCCAAAGCTAAGTGCGGAAGGATGGGGTTGGAGCAAAGAAACAATAGCCTAGTAACTGACACACATGGTAAAGGCAAGGCTCTGGACTGGAAATTAGCGTTCCCATGTCTGTATCCTGCCTCTTCCACTAACGTGCCATGCTGCTTGAAGTAAGTCACTTGACTTCAACAACCTCAATTTCTTCTGCTGCAAAATGAGGGGGGCGGGGGCTGAACTCCTGCTTCTCACATTGTGCTTTGCAGGCCAGCAGCATTGGAATGACTTGAGGACTTGTTAGAAATGCAGAGTCTCAGCCCCCACCCAGAAGTCCTGCATCAGAATCCACATCTTAGCAACATGCACAGGTGCAGTTGCATTTGAGAAGCTCTACTTCAAGAGCCCCGCCAACCAGGCCCATGCTAGGTAGGCATAAAAATGTGATGGAAGGGGATGGGGTTAACAGTTAGACAGGCTCAACCTGAATCCTCATTCTGCCATGGAAGCCTGGGCCAGTTGCTTAGTGTCTCTCAACTTTAATTTCCTCACCTGAAAAAGAAGGGAGAGGAGCAGAATTACACGAAACTCACAGGATTGTGATAAGGATGAAATGAAGGGCAGACACACCCAGCACCAGCAGGGACTCAGGATCATTTTGTAGACTCTACTGTAGAATCAGTGTGGGTCAGGACATCAGGGCAGGCCTCCTGAGAGCAAAATTGAAGCTGGGTCTCAAAGAATTCACAGGATGTGAACAGACAAACCAAAAAGACTGGAATCTGAAGGGACGTTTGTAAAACGTGAGACTGAGAGAGCTGTAACACAAACAGAGCTGACTCTTGAGACCCTTCACAGAACTCAGAAGATCAGTGCCAAGGCGTCTTGCTTGAAAACTACATTTCTGCCTGCTAGACTTGCTGCCTAGACAGGTTTGGGAGCTTCTGCATGTAGGTGATGACTGAGGTCACACCAGGAGTGGGGAATGTCAAGTTTTCAGAGAGCAATGGGCAAGAAGGGGAATACCCAAGGCTGGGGCTGGGGTAGGGGCAGAGCCAGGCATGGGGCCAAGGGGTCAGAGTGATGGAAGGAGGCTGCTGTTCACAGAGCCATGGGAGGACAGGGTTTCTGTTGCAGGAAGTCAGGGACCCCAAATGGAGGGACCAGCTGAAGCCATGGTGGAAGAACATAAATTGTGAAGATTTCATGGACACTTATCACTTCCCCAGTCAATATCCTTGGGATTTCCTATGCCTGTCTTTACTTTAATCTCTTAATCCTGTCATCTCGTAAACTGAGGAGGATGTATGTCACCTCAGGACCCTGTGATGATTGCGGTAACTGCACAAATTGTAGAGCATGTGTGTTTGAACAATATGAAATCTGGGCACCTTGAAAAAAGAACAGGATAACAGCAATGTTCAGGGAACAAGAGAGATAACCTTAAACTCTGACTGCTGGTGAGCCAGGCGGAACAGAGCCATATTTCTCTTTTTTCAGAAGCAAATGGGAAAAATATCGCTGAATTCTTTTTCTCAGCAAGGAACATCCCTGAGAAAGAGAATGCGCCCCTGAGGGTAGGCCTCTAAAATGGCCCCCTTGGGTGTGGCCATCTTCTGTGGTTGAAATTGTAGGGATGAAATAAGCCCCAGTCTCCCATAGCACTCCCAGGCTTATTAGGACAAGGAAATTCCTGCCTAATAAATTTTTGGTCAGACCAGTTGTCTGCTCTCAAACCCTGTCTCCTGATAAGATGTTATCAATGACAATGTGTGCCCAAAACTTCATTAGCAATCTTAATTTCACCCCAGTCCTGTGGTCCTGTGATCTCACCCTGCCTCCATTTGCCTTGTGATATTCTATTACCTTGTGAAGCATGTGATCTCCGTGACCCACACCCTATTCGTACACTCCTTCCCCTTTTGAAATCACTAATAAAAACTTGCTGGTTTTATGGCTCAGGGGGCATCACAGAACCTACTGACATGTGATGTCTCCCCTGGATGCCCAGCTTTAAAATTTCTCTCTTTTGTACTCTGTCCCTTTGTTTCTCAATCCGGCCGACACTTAGGGAAAATAGAAAAGAACCTACTTGACTATTGGGGGCAGGTTCCCCGATAGGTTTCAGGAGAAGAGAGGGACTGAGAGGGCAGGTGGGAGGACTGACAAGAGCACACTGGATCTAGCAATTCTAAAGCCATTGGTGGCCTAGAAGCCAGTGATTAGCAGAGAGTCACAGGAACTGAAGCAAGGCTACTGTGGGTATAGGAGCAAGGAAGTGGGAGCAGCCAGTATGGCCACTCCTCAGCCAAGGAACTTGTCTTTTTTATTTATTTATTTGTTTTAGATGGAGTCTCGCTCTGTTGCCCAGGCTGGTCATAGTGTGGTGCGATCTTGTCTCACTGCAACCTCTGCCTCCCAGGTTCAAGCAATTCTTCTGCCTCAGCCTCCCTAGTAACTAGGACTACAGACATGTGCCACCAAGCCCGGCTAATTTTTGTATTTTTAGTAGAGACAGGGTTTCACCATGTTGGCCAGGCTGATCTCAAACTCCTGACCTCAAGTGATCCTCCTGCCTCGGCCTCCCACAGTGCTGGGATTACAGGCATGAGCCATTGTGCCCAGCCAAGAACTTGTATTTAAGAGAAGGCGAGAGATGCTGGCTGGGCAAGGGGCTGATAGGATCCTTGAGGCACCTGGAGAAGACTGACTTAGCTGAGGTGTTTGCCTTTAACAGAGTCTTCCCAGGGGACATCTAGGGCTATGACATGTTCAGGCCAATTTACCAAATGAATACCAAAGATCAAATTAAGGTGTATTTTCACATTATGATTTCTCAACCCTTTTGTCTTCACAAACTAGCTGAGCAACATTACTGTGCTGGTGAGGAAAGGTAGGACTTGACTTTGGCAAAGGTATTATTTTGCAAAGGTGCTTGTTGTGTAAAGAGAAAATGAGACATGAGGGCAATGGTTGGGGTGGGGAGGGAGGGAGGCAGGATCAGGAGAGGGTTTTGTTGTTGCAAGAGCACATTTGAAGACAGGACAGAGAGATAATTGGAGTGAGTGGAGTTTGCGGGGAAGGGGATGTAAGAGCACATGTGAGAAATAATGAGAGGAGAGGCCCGGCCCCAGTTGGGTTAGCCTGTGACTGCCAGCAGAAGGAATTTGTCCTTGGCAGAGAGCAATGAAGCTGGTTGGGCAAAAGGCTGATAGGATTGTTGCTGCATGTAACGAAGATTAAGTTATCTGGAGTGTCTGCCTTTAATTTGGCTGGGGAGTCTGCTCAGAGGATCTTGGGTTAACATTTAGTTTCAAGCCCACTTACTTGAGAATCATACTATGATTGTTCAACCCTATCATCTTCGTAACTAGCTGAGCAACATTACTGTGCTGGTGAAGAAAGCTAGGACTTGATTTGGGCAAAGGTATTAACTCAGCCTGTTTCACAAATATAAATGTGTTGCTATTCACAATAGCAAAGACATGGAATCAACCTAAATGCCCATCAATGATAGACTGGATAAGGCAAATGTCATCCATATACACCATGGAATACTATTCAGCCATATAAAAGAATGCGATCATGTCCTTTGCAAGGACATGGATGGAGCTGGAGACCACTATCCTTACCAAAGTAACACAGAAAGAGAAAACCAAATACCACATGTTTTCACTTTCAAGTGGGAGCTAAATAATCTAAATAATGAGAACACATGGACACTTAGAGAGGAACAACACACACTGGGGCCTGTTGGAGGGTGAGAAGAGGAAGAGGATCAGGAAAAACGACTAATGGGTACTAAGCTTGATATCTGGGTGATGAAATAATCTGTACAACAAACCCTATGACACAAGTTTACCTATGTAACAAACTTGCACCTGTAACCCTGAACTTAAAAGCTAAAAAAAAATAAACATGCTGGTTTCTTTGGGGGATGAAACTGTCCTAAAATTAGAAATGGTGATGGTTGCACAACTCTGTAAATATACTAAAGAAGTATTGAACTGTACACTTTGGACAGGTGAATTTTATGATATACAAATTCTATCTCAATACATGTTCTAAAAACAGCCTGTACAATGTGACACACTAAGCCAAGGGAAACAATTAGTTTTCCACCTACAATGAAAGAATGCTTTCTTCCTAGAGGCTCCAACTCTTTCAAGCTGCTACACACATTCTCACTAATGCCAACATCTGCCTCTACTAACCCTGCTAGTCCACACTCTGGGACCACTGCTAGGCTGAGTTTTCATTACTATGGAACAGAGTTCTAGTTGTATGATACCTGACTTACTCACCATTGCATCCCTAGCACCTAGGAGACCACCTAAAACATGAATGAAAAAATGACACAGCTGGAAAAAACATAAAGATTTATATTTAATGTCACTAACCCTAAGGACAAGGAAAGGAATGCTGAAAGAGGTTAACAAAATGGAGCACACTTAGCTAGTAAGTGGTAGTTAGTTCAGTCCAAAATGTATTTACTGAGCATCTGTGTAGAAAGTACTATTTGGCTGGGCGCGATGGCTCACGCCTGTAATCCCAACACTTTGGGAGGCCAAGGTGGGCGGATCACGAGGTCGGGAGATCGAGACCATCCTGGCTAACATGGTGAAACCCCGTCTCTACTAAAAATACAAAAAAAAATTAGCTGGGCATGGTAGCGGGTGCCTGTAGTCCCAGCTACTTGGGAGGCTGAGGCAGAAGAATGGCATGAACCCAGGAGGCAGAGCTCGCAGTGAGCCAGGATGGCACCACTGCACTCAGCCTGGGCGACAGAGCAAGACTCCATCTCAAAAAAAAAAAAAAAAAAAAAAAAAAAACCCAGAAAGTACTATTCTAAGCACTGTGAGAAATACAAAGGTAGGCTGGGCATAGTGCCTCACACCTGTAATCTCAGCACTTTGGGAGGCTCAGGTGGGCGGATCACCTGAGGTCAGGAGTTCCAGACCAGCCTGGCCAACATGGTGAAACCCCATCTCTATTAAAAATACAAAAATTAGCCAGGCATGGTGGCCAACCCCTGTAATCCCAGCTACTCGGGAGGCTGAGGCAGGAGAATCACTTGAACCCAGACGGCAGAGGTTGAAGTAAGCCAAGATTGTGCCACTGCACTCCAGCCTGGGTGACAGAGTGAGACCCTGTCTCAAATAAAAAGAAAGAAAGAAATACAAAGGTGATTAAGGTGAAGTCCCTACTCTCAACAAATAGAGGACATAAAACATGTTACCCACACAGGGGAAAGGAGCAAGACAGACACTGAAGGCTCTGAGAAGGGGGCCTTCTGTGCCTTGGTCTCATTTAGTCTTCACAGACACCATAGGAAAAGGATTTTATTATCCCCAACTTACAGACAAGGAATTTAATCTCAGGGACATGATACACTAATAAAAGGGAGATTCAGAACTCGAACCCAGGTCTAACTGGTGGCAAAACCTAAGCTCTTTTCATAACACCACTATAATTTTAAAAATAAAGGCAAAATGAGTTCAAAGGAATAAGTTGCTCACATCTCTTTGGGGATGGCAGGAAAAGTTTCATGAGAGAAGTAGTACTGGGTCACTGAAAATATTTGACAGCAAGCCAATTTGAGGGCAGGTGTGTGGAGATGGGTGGCCATTTTTGGATAGAGAAAATGCAGGAGGAATTGTGTCTATAAATAAAAGCCCACAACTCAGTTCAACTGGAACCAGAGTCCACATACTGGGGACTAGGTGGGACAAAGTGGGAGCAGGTGGGACAACCAAGGTGGGACAATAGTGGGGACAAGGTGGGAGCAGGAATTTGGGGCTGTATCATATGCAAGTCCTTGAAAGCCAAGAAGAGAAACTTGGACTTACTTTGAAGACAGTATTTCAGCAGGGGGATGATGCATCGTAATGCATAATCAGAATTAGGTTTTAGGGAGATCAGCCTGTCAGCGTATGTAGGCTGGCTTACCAAAGGGAGAGGAATTGGAGGCCAGGAATCTATTAAGAGGTTGTTGACGTAGTCCAGGGCCAGAAATAGTTGGTGTGCAATGGGATTGGAAAGGTGACAATGATGTACATTGCTATAATGTACATGTGTCTAGATGCAACCCATCTATATTACAATTTTATAATTGCTGAACACATATGTTTATTAGTAAAAACAGAGATATTTATTGAGTACTTGCTTGTACTGGCCACTTTGCTAAGTGCTTTATAAGCACTAATTTATTTTCTACTAATAGCAGCCTTTTTAAGTGGATGCTATTATTATACCTATTGTAAAGATGAGGAAATTGAGGCTTAGAGAGAGTAGAAATACACACAATGTCATATAATGAGTAATTGCATAGACAGAGCTCAACCCAGATTTGTTTGACTCCAAAGTCCATCATACTCACCACACTACCTACTCAGCCCTCGTGGCCACCTCTTCCTGGCTCAGCCTCCTCCAAATTAACAATATTTATATGGAATTTTCAGAGCATTCTGAGAAAATGGAAATAGCATGAGCTCCAGAGTGCCACAGACTTGAGTGTGGGATCCTGGCTCAGTTACTCACAAGCCAAGTGATACTGGGTATGTTTGTTACTTGGCCTACCTGAGCTGATTTTCTTTCTGTAAAACGGAGAGAGCAGACCTGCTTCCCAGTGAGAGACAGGACTAGCTGGATTTCCTAGGTGGACTAAGAATCCCTAAGCCCAGCTGGGAAGGTCACCGCATCCACCTTTAAACATGGGGCTTGCAACTTAGCTCACACCGGAGAGAGCTCACTAAAATGTTGATTAGGCAAAAACAGGAGGTAAAGAAATAGCCAATCATCTATCACCCGAGAGCACAGCGGGAGGGACAATGATCGGGATATAAACCCAGGCATTCGAGCCAGCAACGGCTACCCTCTTTGGGTCCCCCCCCTTTGTATGGGATCTCTGTTTTCACTCTATTAAATCTTGCAGCTGCACTCTCTTCTAGTCCATGTTTGTTACGGCTGGAGCTGAGCTTTTGCTCGCCGTCCACCACTGCTGTTTGCCGCTGTCGCAGACCCGCCACTGACTTCTATCCCTCTGAATCCGGCAGTGTGTCTGCTGTGCTTCTGATCCAGTACCACTCCTGATTGGGCTGAAGGCTTGCCATTGTTCCTGCATGGCTAAGTGCCCGGGTTCATCCTAATCAAGCTGAACACTAGTCACTGGGTTCCACGGTTCTCTTCCGTGACCCACAGCTTCTAATAGAGCTATAACACTCACCGCATGGCCCAAGATTCCATCCCTTGGAATCCGTGAGGCCAAGAAACCCAGGTCAGAGAACATGAGGCTTGCCACCATCTTGGAAGCGGCCCGCCACCATCTTGGGAGCTCTGGGAGCAACGACCCCCCAATAACATTTTGGCAACCATGAAGGGACCTCCAAAGCAGTGAGTAATAATTGGACCACTTTCACTTGCTATTCTGTCCTATCATTCCTTAGAATTGGAGGAAAATAACCGGGCACCTGTCGGCCAGTTAAAAACGATTAGCGTGGCCACTGGACTTAAGATTCAGGTGTGAGTATTAAGGGCTCTCTAACAACCCCCAACCCTTCTGGGTTGGGAGCATTCATCTGCCTAGAACCACCTTCCACTTTCAATATTCTTGGGGAAGCCCAGAGCTGACTAGAGGCAGAAAGCTGTTGTCTCAAACTCCCGGCATTAGCCGGTTGAGATCATGGCACAGCCAGAAGTCTCTACTCAACAGTCACCCATGCGTGCGCCCCTACCTTTCCTTCTGACCCATACCTCCTGGGTCCCGACCACGACTTTCTTGAAAGTATAGCCCCAAAATTCTTCTTACCTCTGAATGTACTTCCTCTGATCCCTGCCTCCTAGGTACTAATGGTTCAGACTTATATTTCCTCTGGCAAGTTGTATCTCCAAAGGGATCTAAGGAAGCTCCACTCTGAGTTCTTAGGCCCCTAGGCTATAAACCCAGGGAGTCTTATCCCTGGTGTCCCTCCCGATTTAGTTATACAGCTCTCAACATGGGCAGTTATGTGGGACCCGTTCCCCACCACCCTTGCCAGGGCCCCAAGTTTGTAATGGCTAAGAGAAGGAGAGAGAGATGGAGGAGGGAGGGAGAGGGAGGGGAGAGAGAGAGACAAAGAAAAAGAAATAGTTAAAAAACAAAAACAAAAACAAAAAAACCAGTGTGCCCTATTCCTTTAAAAGCCGGGTAAATTTAAAACCTATAATTGATAATTGAAGATCTTCTCCGTGACCCTGTAACACTCCGATACTACCTGTCAGTGTAAACAAGGGCATAGCCTGAAAACACTGAGACCACTGACAACCCGTAGACTTCCTATTAAAAATCCTTAACCCGGTAACCTGTGGGTGGCCCAAATGCATTCAATCTGTAGCGGCAACTGCTTTGCTAACAGAAGAAAGTAGAGAAGTAACTTTTAGAGGAAACCTCATTGTGAGCACACCTCACCAGTTCAGAATTATTCTAAGTCAAAAAAAGCAAAAAGGTAGCTTACTAACTCAAAAATCTTAAAGTATGGGGCTATTCTGTTGGAAAAAGGTGATTTAACACTAACCACTGATAATTCCCCTAACCCAGCAGATTTCCTAATGGGATTTAAATCTTAATTACCATACAAAGGTCCAACCAGACCTAGGAGGAACTCCCTTCAGGACAGGACAATATATGGTTCCTTCCAGGGGATTGAGGAAAAAACCACAATCGGTATTCAGTAATTGATAGGGAGACTCTTGTGGAAGCAGAATTGGAAGAATTGCCTAATAATTGGTCTCCTCAAACATGGGAGCTGTTTGCACTCAGCCAAGCCTTAAAGTACTTACAGAATCAAAAAAGACTCTCAATCCTGACTCAAAAGGTTACTTACACCCTCTCTGTAATGAATTTGCATAAGAACTGTTGCTTATGGGAATGCATCTTGATGGGGCAGCTGGGTTGTTATGAAATACTCAGGTACCCAGCCCAGCTCTAGGACTCACCCCTGAGCACAAAGGCAATGTTGGGCACGCTGGTAAAGGACCACTAGAATCCAGCAGCCTGGACCCCTTTCTTTGTGTCAAGGAAGGTGGGAAAACAGGTGCAGGACTGCTACATTGGTGAGCGTAACTAATCCGATAAGCAGAGGTCCATGGGTTGTTACGCACCCTGGAAAGGAATAAGCATTAGGACCACAAAGGACGCTCTAGGACTAATGCTCATCAGAAAATGACTAGGGGTGCTGTCATCCCTATGTTCTTTTTTCAGATGGGAAACGTTCCCCCCAAGGCAAAAACGCCCCTAAGATGTATTCTGGAGAATTGGGACCAATTTGACCCTCAGACGCTAAGAAAGAAATGACTTATATTCTTCTGCAGTCCTGCCAGGCCACAATATACTCTTCAAGAGGGAGAAACCTGGCCTCCTGAGGGAAGTAAAAATTATAACACCATCTTACAGCTAGACCTCTTTTGTAGAAAAGAAGGCAAATGGAGTGAAGTGCCATATGTACAAACTTTCTTTTCATTAAGAGACAACTCGCAATTTTGTAAAAAGTGTGATTTATGCCCTACAGGAAGCCTCAGAGTCTACCTCCCTACCGGAGCATCCCACTGACTCCTTCCCCAACTAATAAGGACCCCCCCTTCACCCCAAGTGGTCCAAAAAGAGATAGACAAAGGGGTAAACAATGAACCAAAGAGTGCCAATATTCTCTGATTATGCCCCTTCCAAGCAGTGGGAGGAGGAGAATTCAGCCCAGCCAGACTGCATGTACCTTTTTCTCTCCCAGACTTAAAGCAAATTAAAATAGACCTAGGTAAATTCTCAGATAACCCTGATGGCTATATTGATGTTTTACAAGGGTTAGGAGAATCCTTTGATCTGATGTGGAGAGAGATAATGTTACTGCTAGATCAGACACTAACCCCAAATGAGAGAAGTGCCACCATAACTGCAGCCCGAGAGTCTGGCGATCTCTGGTGTCTCAGTCAGGTCAATGATAGGATGACAACAGAGGAAAGAGAATGATTCCCCATAGGCCAGCAGGCAGTTCCCAGTGTAGACCCTCACTGGGACATAGAATCAGAACATGGAGATTGGTGCTGCAGACATTTGCTAACTTGTGGGCTAGAAGGACTAAGGAAAACTAGGAAGACTATGAATTATTCAATGATGTCCACTATAACACAGGGAAAGGAAGAAAATCCTACTGCCTTTCTGCAGAGACTTGAAAGGCATTGAGGAAGCATACCTGTCTGTCACCTGACTCTATTGAAGGCCAACTAATCTTAAAGGAAAAGTTTATCCTCAGTCAGCTGTGGACATTAGAAAAAAACTTCAAAAGTCACCTTAGACCCGGAGCAAAACTTAGAAACCCTATTGAACTTGGTAACCTCAGTTTTTTGTAATAGAGATCAGGAGGAGCAGGTGGAACGGGACAAGCGGGATAAAACAAAAGCCACCGCTTTAGTCATGGCCTTCAAGCAAGCGGACTTTGGAGGCTCTGGAAAAGGGAAAACCTGGGCAGATTGAATGCCTAACAAGGCTTGCTTCCAGTGCGGTCTATAAGGACACTTTAAAAAAGATTGTCCAAGTAGAAATAAACCGCCCCCTCGTCCATGCCCCTTATGTCAAGGGAATCACTGGAAGGCCCATTGCCCTAGGAGATGAAGGTCCTCTGAGTCAGAAGCCACTAACCAGATGATCCAGCAGCAGGACTGAGGGTGCCCGGGGCAAGTGCCAGCCCATGCCATCACCCTCACAGAGCCCTGGGTATGCTTGACCATTGAGGGCCAGGAGGTTAACTGTCTCCTGGACACTGGCACGGCCTTCTCAGTCTTACTCTTCTGTCCTGGACAACTGTCCTCCAGAACTGTCACTATCCGAGGGGTCCTAGGACAGCCAGTCACTAGATACTTCTCCCAGCCACTAAGTTGTGACTGGGGAACTTTACTCTTTTCACATGCCCTTCTAATTATGCCTGAAAGCCCCACTCCCTTGTTAGGGAGAGACATTCTAGCAAAAGCAGGGACCATTATACACCTCAACATAGGAGAAGAACACCCATTTGTTGTCCCCTGCTTGAGGAAGGAATTAATTCTGAAGTCTGGACAACAGAAGGACAATATGGGCGAGCAAAGAATGCCCGTCCTGTTCAAGTTAAACTAAAGGATTCCACCTCCTTTCCCTACCAAAGGCAGTACCCGCTTAGACCCAAGGCCCAACAAGGACTCCAAAAGATCGTTATGGACCTAAATGCCCAAGGCCTAGTAAAACCATGCAATAGCCCCTGCAATACTCCAATTTTAGGAGTACAGAAACCCAACAGGCAGTGGAGGTTAGTGCAAGACCTCAGGATTATCAATGAGGCCGTTGTCCCTCTATACCCAGCTGTACCTAACCCTTACACTCTGCTTTCCCAAATACCAGAGGAAGCAGAGTGGTTTACAGTCCTGGACCTTAAGGATGCCTTTTTCTGCATCCCTGTACATCCTGACTTTCAATTCTTATTTGCCTTTGAAGATCCTTCAAACCCAACGTCTCGACTCACCTGGACTGTTTTACCTCAAGGGTTCAGGGATAGCCCCCATCTATTTGGCCAGGCATTAGCCCAAGACTTGAGCCAATTCTCATACCTGGACATTCTTGTCCTTTGGTGCATGGATGATTTACTTTTAGCCACCCATTCAGAAACCTTGTGCCATCAAGCCACCCAAGCACTCTTAAATTTCCTTGCTACCTGTGGCTACAAGGTTTACAAACCAAAGGCTCAGCTCTGCTCACAGCAGGTTAAATACTTAGGGCTAAAATTATCCAAAGGCACCAGGGCCCTCAGTGAGGAATGTATCCAGCCTATGCTGGCTTATCCTCATCCCAAAACCCTAAAGCAACTAAGAAGGTTCCTTGACATAACAGTTTTCTTCCGAATATGGATTCCCAGGTACGGCAAAATAGCCAGGCCATTATATATACTAATTAAGGAAACTCAGAAAGCCAATACCCATTTACTAAGATGGACACCTGAAGCAGAAGTGGCTTTCCAGGCCCTAAAGGAGGCCCTAACCCAAGCCCCAGTGTTAAGCTTGCCAACGGGGCAAGAATTTTCTTTATATGTCACAGTAAAAAACAGGAATAGCTCTAGGAGACCTTACACAGGTCCGAGGGATGAGCTTGCAACCCATGGCATACCTGAGCAAGGAAATTGATGTAGTGGCAAAGGGTTGGCCTCATTGTTTATGGGTAGTGGCAGCAGTAGCAGTCTTAGTATCTGAAGCAGTTAAAATACAGGGAAGAGATCTTACTGTGTGGACATCTCATGATGTGAACGCCATACTCATTGCTAAAGGAGACTTGCGGCTGTCAGACAACTGTGAGGAAAGTAATTAAAATCATAAATCCCCATGGCTCTCCCTTATCGTATTTTTCTCTTTACTGTTCTCTTACCCCCTTTCACTCTCACTGCACCCCCTCCATGCCACTCTATGACCAGTAGCTCCCCTTACCAAGGGTTTCTTGGAGAATGCAGCTTCCCGGAAATATTGATGCCCCATTGTATAGGAGTTTATCTAAGGGAACCTCCACCTTCACTGCCCACACCCATATGTCCCGCAACTGCTATAACTCTGCCACTCTTTGTATGCATGCAAATACTCCTTATTGGACAGGGAAAATGATTAATCCTAGTTGTCCTGGAGGACTTGGAGCCACTATCTGTTGGACTTACTTCACCCATACCGGTATGTCTGATGGGGATGGAGTTCAAGATCAGGCAAGAGAAAAACACGTAAAGGAGGTAATCTCCCAACTGACCCAGGTACATAGTACTCCTAGCCCCTACAAAGGACTCAATCTCTTAAAACTACGTGAACCCCTCCGTACCCATACTCACCTGGTAAGCCTATTTAATACCACCCTCACTGGGCTCCATGAGGTCTCGGCCCAAAACCCTACTAACTGTTGGATGTGCCTCCCCCTGCACTTCAGGCCGTACATTTCAGTCCCTGTACCTGAACGATGGAATAACTTCAGCACAGAAATAAACACCACTTCCGTTTTAGTAGGACCTCTTGTTTCCAATCTGGAAATAATCCATACCTCAAACCTCACCTGTGTAAAATTTAGCAATACTATAGCAACAGCCAACTCCCAATGCATCAGGCGGGTTACTCCTCCCACGCGAATAGTCTGCCTACCCTCAGGAATATTTTTTGTCTGTGGTACTTCAGCCTATTGTTGTTTGAATGGCTCTTCAGAATCTATGTGCTTCCTCTCATTCTTAGTGCCCCTATGACTATCTACACTGAGCAAAATTTATACAATCATGTTGTACCTAAGCCCCGCAACAAAAGAGTACCCATTCTTCCTTTTGTTATTGGAGCAGGAGTGCTAGGCGGACTAGGTACTGGCCCTGGTGGTATCACAGCATCTACTCAGTTCTACAAACTATCTCAAGAACTAAATGGTGACATGGAACGGGTCGCTGACTCCCTGGTCACCTTGCAAGATCAACTTAACTCCCTAGCAGCAGTAGTCCTTCAAAATCAGACAGCTTTAGACTTGCTAACCGCCGAAAGAGGGGGAAATCTGTTTATTTTATTTTATTTACTTATTTATTTATTTATTTATTTATTTATTTTGAGACGGAGTCTCGCTCTGTCACCCAGGCTGGAGTGCAGTGGCACAATCTTGGCTCACTGCAACCTCCGCCTCCCGGGTTCACACCATTCTCCTGCCTCAACCTCCTGAGTAGCTGGGACTACAGACTCCCACCACCATGCCCGGCTAATTTTTTGTATTTTTGGTAGAGATTGGTTTCACCATGTTAGCCAGGATGGTCTCCATCTCCTGACCTTGTGATCACCCCGCCTCGGCCTCCCAAAGTGCTGAGATTAAAGGCGTGAGCCACCATGTCCTGCCGGAACCTGTTTATTTTTAGGGGAAGAATGCTGTTATTATGTTAATCAATCCAGAATCGTCACCGAGAAAGTTAAAGAAATTTGAGATTGAATATAATGTAGAGCAGAGGAGCTTCAAAACACCAGAACCTGGGGCCTCCTCAGCCAATGGATGCCCTGGATTCTCCCCTTCTTAGGACCTTTAGCAGCTATAATATTGTTACTCCTCTTTGGACTCTATATCTTCAACCTCCTTGTTAAGTTTGTCTCTTCCAGAATTGAAGCTCTAAAGCTACAAATTGTTCTTCAAATGGAGCCCCAGATGCAGTCCATGACTAAAATCTACCACGGACCCCTGGGCCGGCCTGCTAGTCCATGCTCCGATGTTAATGACATCGAGGGCAATCCTACCAAGGAAATCTCAACTGCACCACCCCTACTATGCCCCAATTCAGCAGGAAGCAGTTAGAGGTTGTCGGCCAACCTCCCCAACAGCACTTGGGTTTTCCTGTTAAGAGGGGGAACTGAGAGACAGGACTAGCTGGATTTCCAAAGCCAACTAAGAATCCCTAAGCTTGCTGGGAAGGTGACCGCATCCACCTTTAAACATGGGGCTTGCAACTTAGCTCACACCCGACCAATCAAGTAGTAAAGAGAGCTCACTAAAATGCTAATTAGGCAAAAACAGGAGGTAAAGAAATAGCCAATCATCTATCACCTGAGAGCACAGCGGGAGGGACAATGATCGGGATATAAACCCAGGCATTTGAGCTGACAATGGCTACCCTCTTTGGGTCCCCTCCCTTTGTATGGGATCTCTGTTTTCACTCTATTAAATCTTGCAACTGCAATTCTTCTGATCCGTGTTTGTTACAGCTGGAGCTGAGCTTTTGCTCACTGTGCACCACTGCTGTTTGCCGCCGTCACAGACCCGCCACTGACTTTCATCCCTCTGAATCCGGCAGGGTGTCCACTGTGCTCCTGATCCAGCAAGGCACCCATTGCCGCTCCTGATCGGGCTAAACGCTTGCCATTGTTCCTGCATGGCTCAGTGCCCGGGTTCATCCTAATCGAGCTGAACACTAGTCACTGGGTTCCACGGTTCTCTTCCATGACCCACGGCTTCTAATAGAGCTATAACACTCACCGCATGGCCTAAGATTCCATCCCTTGGAATCCGTGAGGCCAAGAACCCCAGGTCAGAGAACACGAGGCTTGCCACCATTTTGGAAGTAGCCCGCCACCATCTTGGGAGCTCTGGGAGAAACGACCCCCCGGTAACACCAGAGCTGTTGTGAAGACTTAAAGAACATATGGAACATTCCTAGGCGGTGTGGCACGTGATAACTAACATGCAATAAGTGGCAGTTTCTGATTAATAATAAAAAGGCATCCAGACCAGGCTGACAGGAGGACAGGAGATCAAATCACTCCATCTGTTACCTACCTCAGCATAATTCTTCATAAAAACACATGTGGTCTCCCTGCCGATCGTGTCCTACTGATCTGTCAAACCCCAACACCTTCTACAAAGCAACTTCTTTCCTTCCTAGGCATGGTTAGATACTTTTGACTTTGGATACCTGGTTTTGCCTCTGCCCAGGACTGGCAAATTGACTTTACTCACATGCCCCAAGTCAAAAAACTAAAATACCTCTTGCTCTGGGTAGACACTTTCACTGGATGGGTGGAGGCCTTTCCCACAGGGTCTGAAGGCCACCGCGGTCATTTCTTCCTTTCTGTCAGATATAATTCCTCGGTTTGGCCTTCCCACCTCTATACAGGCTGATAACGGACCAGCCTTTACTAGTCAAATCACCCAAGCAGTTTCTCAGGCTCTTGGTATTCAGTGGAACCTTCATATCCCTTATCATCCTCAATCTTCAGGAAAGGTAGAACGGACTAATGGTCTTTTAAAGACACACTTCCCCAAGCTCAGCCTCCATCTTAAAAAGGACTGGACAGTACTTTTACCTCTTGCCCTTCTCAGAATTAGAGCCTGTCCTTGAGATGCTATCAGGGTACAGTCCATTTGAACTTTTACATGCACGCACTTTCTTGCTCAGCCCCAACCTCATCCCAGACACCAGACCTGTAGGCGACTATCTTCCAGTTCTCCAGCAGGCTAGACAGGAAATCCACCAGGCTGCTAATCTTCTCTTGCCTACTCCAGATTCTCAGCCATACGAAGACACCCTAGCTGGACGATCAGTTCTTGTTAAGAATCTGACCCCTCAAACTCTACAACGTCGATGGACAGGACCCTATTTAGTCATCTATAGTACCCCAACTGCTGTCTGCCTGCAGGATCCTTCCCACTGGGTTCACCATTCCAGAATAAAGCTGTGTCCGTCGGACAGCAGTCCTAATCCCTCCTCTTTCTCCTGGAAGTCGCAAGTATTCTCCCCTACTTCCCTTAAACTCACTCATATTTCTGAAGAACAGTAATAACCCTTGTGAGCCTAATACATCCCTTCATTCTATTAGGTCTGTTCATCCTTACCCTACTTTTTGCAACAGGGCTTTATGAAGTCACCCCCACTACTTGGACTGAACCCCAAAAACTAGTCATCCCTACTATCTTCTGTCTAGTCATACTCCTATTCACTGTTCTCAACTACTTATAAATGTCCTACTCTTGTCTACACTGCCAGTTTACACTGTTTCTCCATGCCATCACAGCTGATATCTCTTGGTGCTATCCCCAAACTGCCACTCTTAACTCCCTCTTAGAGTGGATAGATGATCTTTGCTGGCAGGGGACCCTCCAATACTTTCACCCTGATGAAGTTCTATTCTTTACTTTTATACTCACTGTGATTCTCATTCCCATTCTTATGCCACCCTCTACCTCTCCCCAGCTATCTCCACCACACTATCAACCTTACCCATTCTCTCCTAGCTGTTTCTAATCCTTCCTTAGCAAACAACTGCTGGCTTTGCATTTCTCTTTCTTCCAGCGCCTACACAGCTGTCCCTGCCTTACATACAGACTGAGCAACATCTTCTGTCTCCCTATGCCTCCTAACTTTAACAGCCCTGACCTTTACCTTCGTGAATAACTCATTTACTTTCTAGATAGGTCCAGCAGGACCTCCCTAGACATTTCACATCAGCAAGCTGCCGCCCTCCTTCACACTTACTTAAAAAACCTTTCTCCTTATATCAACTCTACTCCCCCCGTATTTGGACCCCTCACAACACAAACTACTATTCCACTCATTTATGTATCTCTCGGCAAAGACCCACTGGAATTCCCCTGGGTAACTTTTCACCTTCTCAATCTTCCTTTACTCTTCATTTCCAAAGCCCAACTATACACATCACTGAAATAATTGGAGCCTTCCAGCTCCATATTACAGATAAGCCCTCTATCAATACTGGTAAACTTAAAAACATTAGCAGTAATTATTGCTTAGGAAGACGCTTACCTTGTATTTCACTCCATCCTTGGCTACCTTCCCCTTGCTCATCAGACTCTCCTCCCAGGCCCTCTTCTTGTTTACTTAGTAAACAAGCCCTGAAAATAACAGTGAAAATTTGCTCATAGACACTCAACATTTTCTCCTACACCATGAAAATCGAACCTCCCCCCTACGCAGTTACCTCCTCAGTCCCCATTACAACCTCTGATGGCTGCTGCCCTAGCTGGATCCCTAGGAGTCTGGGTACAAGACACCCCTTTCAGCACTCCTTCTCATCTTTTTACTTTGCATGTCCAGTTTTACCTCGCACAAGGTCTCTTCTTCCTCTGTGGATCCTCTACCTACATGTGTCTACCTGCTAATTGGACAGGCACATGCACACTAGTTTTCCTTACTCCCAAAATTCAATTTGCAAATGGGACCTAAGAGCTCCCTTTTCCCCTCATGACATCGACATGACAAAAAAGAGTTATTCCACTAATTCCCTTGATGGTCGGTTTAGGACTGTCTGCCTCCATTATTGCTCTCGGTACTGGAATAGCAGGCATTTCAACCTCTGTCATGACCTTCTGTAGCCTCTCTAATGACTTCTCTGGTAGCATCAGAGACATATCACAAACTTTATCAGTCCTCCAGGCCCAAGTTGACTCTTTAGCCGCAGTTGTCCTCCAAAACCTCCGAGGCCTTGACTTACTCACTGCTGAAAAAGGAGGACTTTGTATATTTTTAAATGAAGAGTGTTGTTTTTACCCAAATCAATCTGGCCTGGTATATGACAACATAAAAAAACTCAAGGATAGAGCCCAAAAACTTGCCAACCAAGCAAGTAATTACGCTGAACCCCCTTGGGCACTCTCTAATTGGATGTCCTGGGTCCTCCCAATTCTCAGTCCTTTAATACCTATTTTTCTCCTTCTTTTATTCGGACCTTGTATCTTCTGTTTAGTTTCTCAATTCATCCAAAACCGTATCCATGGCATCACCAATCATTCTATATGACAAATGCTCCTTCTAACAACCCCACGATATCACCCCTTACCACAAAATCCTCCTTCAACTTGACCTCTCCCACTGTAGGTTCCCATGCCACCCCTAATCCGCAGCCCTGAGAAACATCGCCCATTATCTCTCCATGCCACCCCCCCAAAAAAAATTTTTTTTGCTGCCCCAACACTTCAATACTATTTTATGTTATTTTTCTTATTAATATAAGAAGGCAGGGGCCAGGTGCAGTGGCTCACACCTGTAATCCCAGCACTTTGGGAGGCTGAGGCAGGCGGATCATGAGGTCAGGAGGTCAAGACCATCCTGGCTAACACGATGAAACCCCTTCTCTACTAAAAATACAAAAAATTAGCCAGGCGTTGTGGCGGGCGCCTGTAGTCCCAGCTATTCAGGAGGCTTAGGCAGGAGAATGGCATGAACGCGGGAGGCGGAGCTTGCAGTGAGCCGAGATCGCGCCACTGCACTCCAGCCTGGGTGACAGAGCGAGACTCCGTCTCAAAAAAGAAAAAAAAAAAAAAAAAAAAGAAGGCAGGAATGTCAGGCCTCTGAGCCCAGGCTAAGCCATCGCATCCCCTGTGACCTGCACGTATACGCCCAGATGGCCTGAAGTAACTGAAGAACCAGAAAAGAAATGAAAATGGCCTGTTCCTGCCTTAACTGATGACATTCCACCATAAAAGAAGTGCAAATGGCCGGTCCTTGCCTTAACTGATGACACTGTCTTGTGAAATTCCTTCTACTGGCTCATCCTGGCTCAAAAAGCTCCCCCACTGAGCATCTTGTGACCCCCACTCCTGCCCGCCAGAGAACAATCCCCCCTTTGACTGTAATTTTCCTTTACCTACCCAAATCTCATAAAATGGCCCCACCCCTATCTCCCCTTCGCTGACTCTCTTTTCGGACTCAGCCTGCCTGCACCCAGGTGAAATAAACAGACTTGCTGCTCACACAAAGCCTGTTTGGTGGTCTTTTCATACAGATGCGAGTGAAAGCGAGGGCCAATTAAGAGCACTGCCTGCATTAAGAGCACAGAGAAGGGAGATGGAATAGTCATCTTCAAATGCATACAGCGTTGTCAAGTGGGGGAGACTGTGGCTCAAGAGGGCAGAACTGGGACTAAGGAGATTAGTCTGCAGTTTCCAACTACCTGAGGTAACTCACATGGAAACGTGTTTTGTTTTGTTTTGTTTTAGACAGAGTTGCTTTGTCACCCAGGCTGGAGTAGCTGTGATTACAGATATGTGCCACCGTCCTTGGCTAATTTTTGTATTTTTAGTAGGGACGGGGTTTCTCCATGTTCGCCAGGCTGGTCTCGAACTCCTGATCTCAGGTGATCCGCCTGCCTCAGCCTCCCAAAGTGCTGGAATTACAGGCATGAGCCACCACATCCGGCTGGGTCTCAGTTAATTTAGACAGTTTATTTTGTCAATGTTGAAGAAATGTACCCATTATACAGCCTCAGGAAATCCTGATGACATGTGCCCAAGGTGGTTGGGGCACAGCTTGGTTTTAAACATTTTAGAGAGACATGAGACATCAGTCAATATATGTAAGAAGTACACTGGTTTGGTCTGGAAAGGCGGGACAACTTCAAGCAAAGGCAGGAAGACTCTAAGTGAAAGTGGGAGGGAGCTTCCAGGTCACTCATAGGGGAGAGACAAATAGTTGCATTCTTTTGAGTTTCTGATTAGCCTTTCCAAAGGAGGCAATCACATATGCATTTATCTCAGTGAACAGAGATAACTTTGAATAGAAGGGGAGGCAGGTTTTGTCCTGAGCAATTTCCAGCTTGAGTTTTCCTTGTAGCTTAGTGATCTTGGGGCCCCAAGATCTTTTCCTTTCACTACAGTTAATTCTTGTTTTTTGTTTTTGTTTTTTTTGTTTTTTTTGTTTGTTTGTTTTTTTGAGACAGAGTCTTGCACTGTCACCCAGGCTGGAGTGCAGTGGCATCATCTCTGCTCACTGCAAGCTCTGCCTCCCGGGTTCACACCATTCTCCTGCCTCAGCCTCCCAAGTAGCTGGGACTACAGTCGCCCGCCACCACACCCGGCTAATTTTTTTGTATTTTTAGTAGAGACGGGGTTTCACCGTGTTAGCCAGGATGGTCTCAATCTCCTGACCTCGTGATCCGCCCATCTCAGCCTCCCAAAGTGCTGGGATTACAGGCGTGAGCCACTGCACCTGGCCCACAACAGTTAATTCTTAAACTTGGGCACGTCACAACTACCTGGAAAACTTGTCAAAACACAGGTTGCTGGGCCCACTTCCAGAATTTTTGCTTCAGCCTGGGATGGGGCCTGAGAATTTGTATCTCTGGCAGGTTCCCATGTTATGCTGATGCTGCTGGCCGACAGCCCATTCTTTGAAAACCACAGCATTAGAGGATAGTAGTCTCTAAATGCAGGGTCCACTTGGTTGGTTCGTGACAGTGCTTCCAGAAATTGCAGGAAAGTCAGAAAAAATATGAAATGAAGCAAGCTTTTCATAATGCTAAATGTATTCCATTTGAAGGACTATCCTTCATGCTAAGATTGGGATCTTCCTACTGTTTCTGACATTAAAATTTCCTATCTTCTATGAAAATATGACAAGAGTAGGTGGTGATTCTTTTGTTGGTTGTTTCTTAGTGTCTTTATGTGCCACAATAACAAGTTGGCAGCTCTATGGTGGGCCTTGATTTTTTTTAATTCTTTTTTGGGCCATGAACTCCTAAAATCTAGAAAACACTGCTTCTTAAAGTTCTCCCAAAGTCAAACGGATTCTCAGGTGTCTTTTTAAAAAGCATTATACACTTACTTTTTTTTTTTTTTTTTTTGGCCTGGCTGGGTGCTTCTCTGAACATATTTTTTTGATTGACATTTTTACTGATACTTCAAGTGATCATTATCTGCACCTACTGCTATAAAGAGCTGTCAAACCCGTGGTCATGCCCTCCAGGAGGCTACTTAAGAAAGAGGACTGTGTGTCCCTCATTAAACCCCCATGCTGCTTTTCTGTTGGGTGCACAGCCATCCTGCTGCCTCTGCAGTTTTCTCTCACCCCCATTAGCATCTCTGCTCCTGCGTCAGCTTCCTCCTTACCCATGCCCCAAGAATGTCATGCCACTGAGCTTATTAAATCAGTGCTTTCATTCCATACATTCATTTAAGTCAATAGTCTGTGACTTTTGGATAGTTTATCCCTGCCAAGAAATGTGGGCATAGGCTTAGTAAATGATCAAAGACATTTGCTCCTTTCTGTTAGGAAATGGTAATGACAGATATTCATGGAGAATTAACACATGCCAGAACTTATCTGGAGTGGCTGAATAACTTGCTCAAGGATAATGGAGAGAAGAGCAGGGACTTCAGCTGGGACTGTCTGAATGAAATGGGTACGGCTAACTTTCACCTAGTTGCGTTGTTGTTTTCAACAGTAAGCTACTGTTAGTCTGACAACTAAATGGAAATATTTTTGTATACTATGCTTACTCACTAATTTTTTTTTAATGTTCTCACTTTGTGAGAAGAAACTGAAATAATTCTTACTCAAGAATCAAGCTGGGTGCCGAGGGCATGGCTCACACATATAATCCCAGCAGTTTGGGAGGCCAAGGTGGGAAGATTGCTTAAGAACAGGAGTTTGAGAGTAGACTGGGGCAGCATAGCCTGACCCCATCTGTACAAAAAATAAATAAAATAGCCGGGTGTGGTGGTGCACACCTGTAGTCCTAGCTACTCCGGAGGCTGAGATGAGATGATCACTTGAGCCCAGGAGTTTCAGGCTGCAAATAAGCTATGATCATGCCACTGCACTTCAGCTTGGGCGATGGTGAAATATCCTGTCTTTAAAAAAAAAAGGATCAAACTAAGGACCAGTTGACTTCAGGACACTGGCCTGTGTTGGGCACTGGGCACACAGAGATTGGGGGACAGTCCTTGCCCTCAAGGAGCTGTCCTGCCAAATGGAACCAGCTGTAAGAGAAAAAAGCAGGGCTGTGGGGTATGGAATAGAGGAAGAGGAGGCTGCTATTTTTGTTAAAAAACTTTCACTCTTCTTTGGTCTGTTGGACTACATGCTTGTATCCTATATTTAAGTTGAACAAAGCTGAGACCCATTCTGGCCATCAGTGCCTGATTTGTGACATCTTTCCTAAGAAGTCCAGTGTCCAGCACCTGGTTCCACCACTTACTCTCCTTGGACCAGCTCCCTAATTTCTCTGAACACTGATATATGGAGGGCATGTCCACTTGGTAGAGATGTGTTAAGATTTATATTGAGATGATGGGAGTGTCAAGCCTGGTGCACAACAGGTGCTCAATGTCAGGCCTCTGAGCCCAAGCGAAGCCATCATATCCCCTGTGACCTGCATGTACACACCCAGATGGCCGGTTCCTGCCTTAACTGATGACATTCCACCACAAAAGAAGTGAAAATGGCCTGTTCCTGCCTTAACTGATGACATTGTCTTGTGAAATTCCTTCTCCTGGCTCATTCTGGCTCAAAAGCTCCCCCACTGAGTACCTTGTGACCCCCATTCCTGCCTGCCAGAGAACCCCCCTTTTTCCTTTACCTACCCAAATCCTATAAAATGGCCCCAACCTTATCTCCTTTTGCTGACTCTCTTTTTGGACTCAGCCCACCTGCACCCAGGTGAAATAAACAGCTTTATTGCTCACACAAAGCCTGTTTGGTGGTCTCTTCACATGGACGCGCATGAAATTTGGTGCCGTGACTCAGATCGGGGGACCTCCCTTGGGAGATCCCTGTCCTCCTGTTCTTTGCTCCATGAGAAAGATCCACCTATGACCTCAGGTCCTCAGACCCACCAGCCCAAGGAACATCTCACCAATTTTAAATCCGGTAAGCGGCCTCTTTTTACTCTCTTCTCCAACCTCTCTCACTATCCCTCAACCACTTTCTCCTTTCCACTCTTCCATCTCTCCCTTCTCTTAATTTCAATTTCTTTCATTTTCTGATAGAGACAAAGGAGACACGTTTTATCCGTGGACCCAAAACTCCAGCACCGGTCATGGACTGGGAAGGCAGCCTTCCCTTGGTGTTTAATCATTGCAGGGACACCTCTCTGATTATTCACCCACGTTTCAGAGGTGTCAGACCATGCAGGGATGCCTGCCTTTGTCCTTCACCCTTAGTGGCAAGTCCCACTTTTCTGGGAGAGGGGCAACTACCCCAACCCCTTCTCTCCATGTCTCTACTCCTTCTCCACCTTTCTGGGGGGCAAGAAACCCCCAACCCCTTCTCCTTCACCCTTAGTGGCAAGTCCTGCTTTTCTAGGGGAGGGGCAAATATCCCAACCTCGTATCTCTTCGCCCCGATCCCTTATTTCCATGCCCTAACCCCTTATATCTCTGCACCCCGATCCCTTATTTCCATGCCCCAACCTCTTATATCTCTGCGCCCCAATCCCTTATTTCTGCACCCCAACCTCTTATATCTCTGCGCCCCAATCCCTTATTTCCATGCCCCTATCTTGTATCTCTGTGCCCCTACCCCTTTCCCACTTTTCTGGAGGGTAAGAACCCCCAAACCCCTTCCCTCTGTGTCTCTACTCTCTTCTCTGGGCTTGCCTCCTTCACTATGGGCAACCTTCCACCTTCCATTCCTCCTTCTCCCTTAGCCTGTGTTCTTAAGAACTTAAAACCTCTTCAACTCTCACCTGACCTAAAATCTAAGTGTCTTATTTTCTTCTGTAATGCTGCTTGACCCCAATACAAACTCGACAGTAGTTCCAAATAGCCAGAAATTGGCACCTTCAATTTTTCCATCCTACAAGATCTAAATAATTCTTGTCGTAAAATAGGCAAATGGTCTGAGGTGCCTGACATCCAAGCATTCTTTTACACATCGGTCCCTCTCTAGTCTCTGTTCCCAATGCAGCTCATGCCAAATCTTCCTTCTTTCCCTCCCACCTGCCCCCTCAGTCCCAACCCCAAGCGTCGCTGAGTCTTCCTAATCTTCCTTTTCTACAGACCCATCTGACCTTTCCCCTCCTCCCCAGGCTGCTCCTTGCCAGGCCAAGCTAGGTCCCAATTCTTCCTCAGCCTCTGCTCCTCCACCCTATAATCCTTTTATCACCTCTCCTCCTCACACCTGGTCCAGCTTACAGTTTCGTTCCCTGACTAGCCCTCCCCCACCTGCCCAGCAATTTACTCTTAAAAAGGTGGCTGAAGCTAAAGGCATAGTCAAGGTTAATGCTCCTTTTTCTTTATCAGACCTCTCCCAAATCAGTGAGTGTTTAGGCTCTTTCATCAAATATGAAAAACCCAGCCCAGTTCATGACTTGTTTGGCAGCAACCCTGAGACGCTTTACAGCCTAGACCCTAAAAGGTCAAAAGGCCGTCTTATTCTCAATATACATTTTATTGCCCAATCTGCTCCCGACATTAAATAAAACTCCAAAAATTAAATTCCGGCCCTCAAACCCCACAACAGGATTTAATTAACCTCACCTTCAAGGTGTACAATAATAGAAAACAGTTGCAATTCCTTGCCTCCACTGTGAGACAAACCCCAGTCACATCTCCAGCACACAAGAACTTCCAAACGCCTGAACTGCAGTGGCCAGGTGTTCCTCCAGAACCTCCTCCCCCAGGAGCTTGCTACAAGTGCCAGAAATCTGGCCACTGGGCCAAAGAATGCCTGCAGCCCAGGTTTCCTCCTAAGCCACGTCCCATCTGTGCAGGACCCCACTGGAAATCGGACTGTCCAACTCACCTGGCAGCCACTCCCAGAGCCCCTGGAACTCTGGCCCAAGGCTCTCTGACTCCTTCCCAGATCTTCTTGGCTTAGTGGCTGAAGACTGACGCTGCCCGATCGCCTCGGAAGCCCCCTAGACCATCACGGACGCCGAGCTTCGGGTAACTCTCACAGTGGAGGGTAAGTCCGTCTCCTTCTTAATCAATACGGAGGTTACTCACTCCACATTACCTTATTTTCAAGGGCCTGTTTCTCTTGCTTCCATAACTATAGTGTGTATTGATGGCCAGGCTTCTAAACCTCTTAAAACTCCCCAACTCTGGTGCCAACTTAGACAATACTCCTTTATGCACTCCCTTTTAGTTATCCCCACCTGCCAGTTCCCTTATTAGGCTGAGACACTTTAAATTATCTGCTTCCCTGACTATTCCTGGATTACAGCTGCATCTCATTGCTGCCCTTCTTCCCAATCCAAAGCCTCCTTTGCGTTTTCCTCTTGTATCCCCCAACCTTAACCCACAAGTATAAGATACCCCTACTCCCTCCTTGGCGACCAATCATGCACCCCTTACCATCTCATTAAAACCTAATCACCCTTACCCCGCTCAATGCCAATATCCCATCCCACAGCATGCTTTGAAAGGATTAAAGCCTGTTATCACTCGCCTGCTACAGCATGGCCTTTTAAAGCCTATAAACTCTCCTTACAATTCCCCCATTTTACCTGTCCTAAAACCAGACAAGCCTTACAAGTTAGTTCAGGATCTATGCCTTATCAACCAAATTGTTTTGCCTATCCACCCTGTGGTGCCAAACCCATATACTCTCCTATCCTCAATACCTCCCTCCACAACCCATTATTCTGTTCTGGATCTCAAACATGCTTTCTTTACTATTCCTTTGCACCCTTCATCCCAGCCTCTCTTCGCTTTCACTCAGACTGACCCTGACACCCATTAGGCTCAGCAAATTACCTAGGCTGTACTGCCGCAAGGCTTCACAGACATCCCCCATTACTTCAGTCAAGCCCAAATTTCATCCTCATCTGTTACCTCTCTCGGCATAATTCTCATAAAAACACACGTGCTCTCCCTGCTGATCGTGTCCAATTAATCTCCCAAACCTCAATCCCTTTCAAAACAACAACTCCTTTCCTTCCTAGGCATGGTTAGTGGGGTCAGAATTCTTACACAAAAGCCAGGACCACACCCTGTAGCCTTTCTGTCCAAACAAATTGACCTTACTATTTTAGCCTAGCCCTTATGTCTGCATGCAGCAGCTGCCACTGCTTTAATACTTTTAGAGGCCCTAAAAATCACAAACTATGCTCAACTCACTCTCTACATTTCTCATAACTTCCAAAATCTATTTTCTTCCTCATACCTGATGCATATACTTTCTGCTCCCCGGCTCCTTCAGCTGTACTCACTCTTTGTTAACTCCCACAATTACCATTGTTCCTGGCCCAGACCTCAGTCTGGCCTCCCACATTATTCCTGATACCACGCCTGACCCCCATGACTGTATCTCTCTGATCCACCTGACATTCACCCCATTTCCCCATATTTCCTTCCTTCCTGTTCCTCACCCTGATCATGCTTGATTTATTGATGGCAGTTCCACCAGGCCTAATCGCCACACACCAGCAAAAGCAGGCTATGCTATAGTACAAGCCACTAGCCTGCCTCTTAGAACCTCTCATTTTCTTTCCATTGTGGAAATCTATCCTCAAGGAAATAACCTCTCAGTGTTCCATCTGCTATTCTACTACTCCTCAGGGATTATTCAGGCCCCCTCCCTTCCCTACACATCAAGCTCGAAGATTTGCCCCCACCCAGGACTGGCAAATTAGCTTTACTCAACATGCCCTGAGTCAGATAACTAAAATACCTCTTAGTCTAGGTAGACACTTTCACTGGATAGGTACAGGCCTTTCCTACAGGGTCTGAGAAGGCCACCACAGTCATTTCTTCCCTTCTGTCAGACATAATTCCTCAGGTTAGCCTTCCTACCTCTATACAGTCTGACAACAGACCAGCCTTTATTAGTCAAATCAGCCAAGCATTTTTTCAGGCTCTTAGTATTCAGTGAAACCTTTATATCCCTTACAGTCCTCAGTCTTCAAGAAAAGTAGAACGGACTAAAGGTCTTTTAAAAACACACCTCACCAAGCTTAGCCACCAACTTACAAAGGACTGGACAATACTTTTACCAGTTTCCCTTCTCAGAAGTCAGACCTGTCCTCAGAATGCTACAAGGCAGAGCCCATTTGAGCTCCAGTATAGACACTCCTTTTTATTAGGCCCCAGTCTCATTCCAGACACCAGACCAACTTAGACTGTGCCCCCAAAAAACTTGTCATCCCTACTATCTTCTCTCTAGTCATACTTCTATTCACTGTTCTCAACTACTCATACATGCCCTGCTCTTGTTTACAATGCCGGTTTACACTCTTTCTCCAAGCCATCACAGTTGATATCTCCTAGTGCTATCCCCAAACTGCCACTCTTAACTCTTGAAATAAATAAATAATCTTTGCTGACAGGACCATGCTGAATCTCCTTAGGCACTCTCTAATCAGATGTCCTGAGTCATCCCAATTCTTAGACCTTTCATACCTGTTTTTCTCCTTCTCTTATTCCATTTAGTTTTTCAATTGATACAAAACTGTATCCAGGCCACCATCAATGATTCTAAATGACAAATGTTCCTTCTGACAATCCCACAATATCACCCCTTACCACAAAATCTTCCTTCAGCTTAATCTCTCCCACTCTACGTTCCCATGCCGCCCCTAATACCGCTCAAAGCAGCCCTGAGAAACATCACCCATTATCTCTCCATATCATCCCCCAAAATTTTCGCCATCCCAACACTTTACCACTGTTTCATTTTATTTTTCATATTAATATAAGAAGACAGGAATGTCAGGCCTCTGAGCCCAAGCGAAGCCATTATATCCCCTGTGACCTGCACATACACATCCAGATGGCTGGTTCCTGCCTTAACTGATGACATTCCACCACAAAAGAAGTGAAAATGGCCTGTTTCTGCTTTAACTGATGACATTGTCTTGTCCTTCTCCTGGCTCATCCTGGCTCAAAAGCTCCCCCACTGAGTACCTTGTGACCCCCACTCCTGCCCGCCAGAGAACAACCCCCCTTTTTCCTTTACCTATCCAAATCCTATAAAACGGCCCCACACTTATCTCCTTTCACTGACTCTCTTTTCGGACTCGGCCCACCTGCACCCAGGTGAAATAAACAGCTTTATTGCTCACACAAAGCCTATTTGGTGGTCTCTTCACACAGACGTGCATGAAACTCAATACCTGTTATTATTGAGTCAGAAGATTTTCCCTCCTTTTAAGTACTTACTCAGTATTGGACTGCTGGGGAAGTATAAAAGTACATTCTACTTTTTACTGTTGTATTTAATCACATTATTGTATTATATTTAAACATAAAGCATTTAGAACTGTGCTTGTATTAGTTAGGGTTCAATAGAGAAACAGAACCAATAGGATAGATGGATGAATGGATGGATACATAGACAGACGACAGACAGAGATAGATAGATAGATAGATAGATAGATAGATAGATAGATAGATAAAAGGAGATTTATTATGGGAATTGGCTCATGCAATTATGGAGGCTGAGAAGTCCCATGGTATGCTGTCCACAAGATGGAGAACCAGGGAACAGTGCCTTCGCTCATTCCAAGTTCAAGTCTGAGGCCTGAGAACCAGGGGAGCTGATAATGTAACTCTTAGGCCAAAACCAAAGGCTCAAGGACCTCAGGGGGCCACAGTAAGTTTCCCAATCTGAAAGCCGAAGAACCTGAATTTTTGAGGACCTAGAGTAAAAGAAGATAGGTATCCTAGCTCCAGAAGAGAGAGCAAAGTCATCTTTCCTCTGCCTTTTTGTTTTATCTGGGACCTCAACCAATTGGGTGGTACCCACCCATACCGAGGATCTTCCTTGCTCGGTCTACTGATTCAAATGCTAGTTCTCTTCTGCTTTATCGGCGATCTGGGTATTCCCTAACCCAGTCAAGTTGACACTAAAATTAATTATCACAGTGCCTGACAAATAAGACATGTTCAATAAATATGACCTGTTACCACTACTGTGATTGGCATTGCTTTTTCTGCATACACATCTTACCTACTAAATTAAGATCCATGGGACAGAAGTCCTGCTGAATATACTCATATTTCCTCTCAATCTATGCCTAGCAGTGCTAGACACATAATAGTCACTTGATGAACATTTATGGAAAGGATTATTGCCTATCTTATACCATTATGAACATGTATGTGATATGCCCAGCATTTTTAGTGAAGGTTGTATTTTTCGTACAGTTTGTTAGTGCTTCATACTGCCTGCTTTATAGCTAGCTGTTTTCATATCTTCCCCATTGGTCCATGACTGTCCTTTTGGCAAGGACTGTCTCTATCATTTAAGACCCAGCTCAGTTTATTATCTGTCATTGAAACTGCATACACAGAAAAGTATTTACATGAAATTAATGGTACTTCAGCTTCAGAGCTACTCACTTGATAGATCATCTCCTGAAGCCCTGGTTAATGAGTATACTCAATTCAGAAAGCAGAGATTGTTCACTACATGAGAAAATTTGAAATGCTTTGAAACCTTACAGCTCATAATTAAAAGAAACTTAATAGTTGGACGCGGTGGCTCACGCCTGTAATCCCAATACATCGGGAGGCTGAGACAGGCAGATCACCTGAGGTCAGGAGTTCAAGACCAGCCTGGCCAACAAGTGAAACTCCATCTCTACTAAAAATACAGAAATTAGCCAGGCGTGGTGGCAGGCACCTGTAATCCCATCTACTCGGGAGGCTGAAGCAGGAGAATCGCTTGAACCCAGGAGGCAGAGGTTGCAGTGAACCGAGATCTTGCCACTGCACTCCAGCCTGAGTGACAGAGTGAGACTTCATCTCAAAAAAAAAAAAAAAAGAAACTTAATAGAGCTGTTATGCCCAGACCGTTAGTTCCTCAAAGAAGACCACCAGAGTCCAGAGTCAAAGCCAAGCGGCAAGGATCTTTACTACAAGTTCGAACCTGGTCCCTCCATTCCACAGCATACAAGAGGGCCCTGAACAATGCGAGTGTTTGCTTTTTATAGCCTGAAAGTTACAGGGGAACAAAGGAATTCTTTTGGTTCCCGCTCTTTCAGTAAAACTTTGAACGGCTGTCCCCTTATCGGAGACTTTCCTGGTGGTGTTTGTACTGGGCTCAGGAAGTTTGAGAGATATATGGCGATATGTGGTGGGATGGGAGGATGGGATGTGTTTGTACTGGGCTTGTTTGTTTTGAGCCTGGGGCTGAGGAATGTGCCCGGCTCCTTTCATTCCCCCCTTTCTTTTCAGGTATTTTTTAGAGCCAATCTTGGGTCTTATAAGTCTGATTCTGTTTCAGCGTTTACAGGTTGGTATTGGGCTCTGAGGACCATGAGTTGTACAGTGTTAAACCTTTCTTTAACGAACCACAAAATTCTGTTAACAACAAAAGGTCCTACGGGAAGCAGAAATAGTAGACTCAGCAGGGGTCCAAGGAAGGGGGCTAACAGAGAAAACATAGATGAGTTCCACCATTGGTCTGCAGCTGAAGCAAACTGCCGTGTTCTTACTTCTGTGCTTAACTTGCGTAACTGTTGGACCCGGTCTTCCACGAGCCCTGTGCTAGGGACGTGAGCTGCCACTGGAGGGAGGCAAGGGACTCAGCTGACTCCTCCATAGCAACAGCAAATTGTTGGTACAGCTTGTTACTTTCTATGAGGGTGTGACCTAGGGCTCCCCCAGCCAGTCCGGCCGCCATGAAGGATGCGGTGAGGGAGATTCCTGCAATGAGGGGGAGAAATATGGCTCGTGCAAGTCTCGGTCTAGGGTCTGGGTGAATAACAGCACTAGTCCAGTTACTGGTATACCTTAGGAACTCGCCGGCAGTAAGTAGAGTTAACCAGGGAACTAATGTGACAGGAAGACACAGTAGGTTGGTAACGGAGGGGCTTGATAGGTTTTTAGATAATGTTCTATTACACCAGAAGAATATGCCTGACGGAGCCTTTAAGGTGATGTTAGGGGGCATTGCAGTGATGTTGCAGAGGCTGGAATTAGTTCCTGAGAAACAGTAGGGAAACTTTTCTTGACTGGGGTTTAGGTATAGTGGCACGTTAGGGATAGGGGCATATGAGAGGTTTCGGTGGTTAGCTTGGGCAGAGGTGGAGGATCCCTATGGCAGGGGGACAGCGGTTAGTGGTGGACGCCTTAGAGTGGCACACAGAAAGCAGCCAGACAGGCTGTGAAGTCCTGTAAGGTTGGCAAGTTCTAATCCTTCTTGCAATAATTTTAACCAGGAAAAAGGACGTAAATCTTGTGTCAGGCGGTTTTCTTGTCGCTGGCTATTTCCATGGACCAGGGGCCGTACCTGCACTAGACCCCGCCACAGATAGAGGTGACTGCTAGGCCATGTGGAGGCGGAGGAGTAGTATACAGCCCCGTGTTGAGGCGTGGTCCAGCGGGAGTTCCAGGGGTCTCTAACTATCTATGTGTATGAAAGGTCTCTATCTCGTCTGCGATGGAAGGGCCATCTGGGATCTATCTGTTCTTTTCCACCCCACCATTGGTATTTATGGATGTTACAATAGTTATAAGGGCAGCCGGCACTTTGGTGCCACCAATAGTGCTTACAATTGTATTTAGTCTGATCATACTCGAAGCATATTATTGGTGCCACTGGTTTGGCTACTGGGAAATCGGTAAAATTTAGTAAAATTGGGCTATTGCACCCTGAGGAGGGGCAATCTGCACTGGCCACTAATATCCCGGGCTCATGAGGTTGCCTAGGGTGGGTTTGGTTTTCATAAAGCCAGAATTTCTAGACAAAGGGATTAGGAGCTGGCTTTATGTTTTCCCCAGCGGCCACTAGGGAGACTAATGTTAGAGTTAGACTACCTAACTGCATGTTTGCAGTGAGCTATGCTGTCGGCACAGGGTGAGTTTTAAGGGGTTGTTCTTAGCTCTGTCCACAGTCCACGTGTCCGGTGCTTCAGCCGCCGCCGTGATTGGCCCTAGAAGGTCAGAGGTTGGGTCCACTGGCTTGACGTGGGTGTAGTGGATCCACGACGCAATGCCTTCTACCTTCAGGGCGGTGGGTGTGGTCAGGAGTACTTGGAGTGGTCCTTTCCACCTGGGCTCTAAGGTCTCTTGTCGGTGTCGCTTAACCAGGACCCAGTCTCCCGGCTGGTACGGATGAGGTGTCGGTGGGGGACTGGTCTCATATAGCTCTTTCAGCTTGGGCCAGATTTCTTGGTGAATTTTCTGTAAGGCTTGTAGGGAAAATAAGAATTCAGAGACATTTTCTGTTTCAGACTTAAGCAGGTCATCTTTTAAGCTAGGAACCAGGGGTGGAGGTCTGCCATACATGATTTCGTAAGGGGTAAGGCCTAGTTTGTAAGGGGTATTACGGGCCCGGAACAGAGCATAGGGGAGAAGGACTACCTAATTAGCGCCAGTCTCTATAGTCAATTTAGTTAAGGTCTCTTTTAAGGTCCGATTCATCCTTTCTACCTGTCCTGAACTCTGGGGCCTGTAAGCGCAATGTAGTTTCCAATTTGCCCCAGGGATGGAAGCCAAGTCCTGACTTACCTTAGCGACGAAAGTGGGCCCATCATCTGACCTTATCTGGATGGGGAAGCCATACCTGGGAAGGATATCTTCTAAAATTTTCTTTGCTACGACCTGAGCAGTTTCTCTTTTGGTTGGGAATGCTTCAGTCCACCCTGAAAAAGTATCTACAAAGACAAGTAAGTACCGGTACCTGTACTTTCCTGGCTTTATTTCAGTAAAATCTACTTCCTAGTAGATACTGGGCCTGGTTCCCCTGAGCCTTGTTCCTGCTGCAGCTTGAGATTGGGGGTATGCGTTGTTAAGCTGGCAGACTTTGCAACTTGTCACGATACTGCTGGCCGTCTCAGCTATATGTCTGATTTTGAGCTTGGAGCGTCTGATCAGGTCTATCATCCGCCGGGCCCCCAGGTGGGTGGTTCGGTGGATGTGTTCTAACACCTGTTGTCCTAATTTTTCTGGTAGGATGGTTTGGTCATTAGTATCAGTCCACTACCTATTCTGGATTTGTTTCAGGGGAAGTTTGTCAATCCACTGGAGATCTTGTTCTGAATATTCAGGGAAATATGGCAAGTCCCGGGGGCCTGGGTCAGGGAGCTGGAGTGCAAGGAGTCGGCTGGGAGCCTTCGCCACATTCCTTGCAGTTTGGTCTGCCAGAAAGTTGCCTTGAGCAGTTGGAGTAGTTAGTTTCTGATGCCTTGGGCAATGTACAATGGCTAATTTTTCTGGCCTCCATAGGGCTGTTAGCAGGGCTAGGATCTCTTGCTTGTTTTTTATCTCTTTTCTTTCAGCCGTCAGTAACCCTCGCTCCCTGTAAATGGCCCCATGTATATGCGCCCTTGCAAAAGCATATCGGCTATCTGTATATACTGTCAGCTTTTTCCCCGCCCCTAAGGTAAGAGCTTGGGTGAGCGCTATCAGTTTGGCCTTCTGGGCCGATGTCCCCGGGGGCAGGGGTTCCGCCCAGATTACCTCAGTCTCTGAAGTTACTGCCGCTCCAGCGTACCTCTGGCCTTGATGCATGAAGCTGCTCCTATCAGTGAACCAGACGAGGTTGGCGTCAGGAAGTGGGCGGTCCTGCAGGTCTTCTCGAACTCCGTGCACCCGAGCTAGTATCTTGGTGCAGTCATGGAGTGGGGCAGTCTCTTACCCAGTGGCCAGCCCCCTTACAGTAGGCACATTGGTCTTTGCTCAGATTATCATGCCGGGGGGGGGCCGCCTAGGTTGGGTGTACTCTGGCTGTAGATGCTCTTTCTGTACCACTGCTGCCAGGACCTTGGTCATTTTTTCAGTGGCCTTAAATTGCTTTTCCTCTGGAGTATCTTTGTTATTGTAAACCCGCTGGGCTATCTGAAGGAGGTCCTGAATCCGCTTTCCTTCCAAGTCTTCTAATTTCTGGAGTTTTCTCTTAATATCTGGGGCTGCCTGATTTACGAAAGACATTACAACAGCTGCCTGACTTCCTGGAGCCTCTGGATCTATGGGGGTGTACTGTCTAAAAGCTTCCATTAATCTTTCTAAGTAGGTAGCTGGGCTCTCTGTCTTCCCCTGCAGAATAGAATATACTTTAGCCAAATTAGTGGGCTTGCGAGCAGCTGCCCGGAGACCTGCCATTAGAGTCTGGCGATAAAGGTGTAGCCGTCCCCTACCTTCTGCCGTGTTGTAGTCCCACGCCAGCCTGGTCAGAGGAAAGGTTGCGTTTATGAGGTTGGGGTTGGCAGTCAGTTGACCGTCGTCCCCCGGGACCAGCTTTCTAGCTTCTATCTGTATTCTCTCTCGCTCTTCCGTGGTGAACAAGATTCGGAGGAGCTGCTGACAATCATCCCAAGTGGGCTGGTGGGTGAACATGACACTATCCAGTAAAGCCAGTAAATCTTTGGGGTTGTCTGAAAACCGAGCACTCTGAGTTTTCCAGTTATACAGATCACTGGTGGAGAATGGCCAGTACTGGAGCCTGGGGATTCCTGTGTCATCTGGGGGTCCTATTTCCCGAAGGGGTAAAGCCACCGTGGAGTCAGGCGGCTGAGGGGGGCTAGTCCGTGAAGTGCGCCCTCGCGTCCGCCCGCCGGCCCTTCAAAGTTACTTTCCCTTTCAGCGGGCCCATGTGTGCCGGCCGCCTCCCGTCCGCCTGCTCCCTCCCACAGCTCAGCCAGGGGGGCTGGGGCCTGGGGCCCGGAGGGGTACGGAGGGGGTTCTGTGAACAGTGGGTCCCCGCTGTCAGGTAGAACAGAATGGGGGGGGCAGTTGGTTGCTTGGATTTTAGTGGTCGAGCAACCAGTGCCTTACAGGGTTCAGAGGCTAATTGGAAAGGGGACAGCCAAGGAGGCGGGTTCTCAACAAGGTCCTGCCATATGAGGATATATGGGATTTGATCTAAGTGGCCTGCACGCCCAGGTAGGAAAATCTTGGACTTTACCTTAGTGATGACAGCAAGTCGGAAGGTCCTTTCGGGCGGCCACCCCACATCAAAGGCAGGCCATTCGGAGCGACACAGAGTAATTAGCTTTCCTTTCCTGATTTCTATACCAAGATCATGGCCCCTTGCTCTAACTTCTTTGAAATTACTCATAAGGAGAGATAGAGGAGTGCTCTGGGTATTACCCATCCTGTAATAATTTGTAGTCTCTTCCTGTAAAGGAATGTGGGTTTGAATCCCTGTAAAGGAAATCTGATCTGACTTATTAATGACATCTAATCGCAGGCGCACTTTGGCAGCCCTGGTCAGAGTTAGCTGCCTGGATCGCGGTCGCGCTGGGGCAGCCCAGATCAGAGACAGCTGCTGCCCGCCAAACCGGGGCAGTTCAGATCGCAAGCACGCACTGGCTGCCCGCCAAACTGGGGCAGTTCAGATCGCAAGCGCACACCGGCTGCCCGCCAAACCGGGGCAGTTCAGATCGCAAGCGCGCACCGGAAGCCCGGGTCAGAGTTAGCTGCCTGGATCGCGGTCGCGCTGGGGCAGCCCAGATCAGAGACAGCTGCTGCCCGCCAAACCGGGGCAGTTCAGATCGCAAGCGCGCACCGGAAGCCTGGGTCAGAGTTAGCTGCCTGGATCGCGGTCGCGCTGGGGCAGCCCAGATCAGAGACAGCTGCTGCCCGCCAAACCGGGGCAGTTCAGATCGCAAGCGCGCACCGGAAGCCTGGATCAGAGTTAGCTGCCTGGATTGCGATCGCGCTGGGGCAGCCCAGATCAGAGACGGCTGCTGCCCGCCAAACTGGGGCAGCTCAGATCAGAGACAGCTGCTGCCCGCCAAACCGGGGCAGCTCAGATCAGAGACAGCTGCTGCCTGCCAAACCGGGGCAGCTCAGATTGCAATATAGATCAGATGAGAGCCAGGGGACGTCTCCCACCGGTCTCCGCTGGCCGTCCTATAGCGAGTCCGCCAGGACTGTGCCAGCTCCAGTTTCAGACCTCGCGAGTCACAGATTCGGATTCAGAACAGACACAGACAGACAAACAGAGATGAGCCAGCTCACCTATCAGTAGATCGAGCCTAGCAGATCCGTTGACCAGGGGTCTGGTGGGCTTGGGGAATCCCAGACGGGCCCCCAGATGTTATGCCCAGACCGTTAGTTCCTCAAAGAAGGCCACCAGAGTCCAGAGTCAAAGCCAAGCGGCAAGGATCTTTACTACAAGTTCGAACCTGGTCCCTCCATTCCACAGCATACAAGAGGGCCCTGAACAATGCGAGTGTTTGCTTTTTATAGCCTGAAAGTTACAGGGGAACAAAGGAATTCTTTCAGTTCCCGCTCTTTCAGTAAAACTTTGAATGGCTGTCCCCTTATCGGAGACTTTCCTGGTGGTGTTTGTACTGGGCTCAGGAAGTTTGAGAGATATATGGCGATATGTGGTAGGATAGGAGGATAGGATGTGTTTGTACTAGGCTTGTTTGTTTTGAGCCCGGGGCTGAGGAATGTGCGCGGCTCCTTTCAGAGCCTTTACCAAATTTGACAACAATCAAATTGTATTATAGTATTAACAATAGCTATTTATATACCTAAAACTGTTCCAAACTATCAATAATAAAAAAATAAGTTTTAATCAACCATGTTGGAAGGTCTGGATTATCATTTTATTCTCGCTATATAAAATGCAAAAAAATTGTTGTCACATGAAGAAATGATAAAAGAGAATGTAGCCCCAAAATGCAGTGGGGAAAAGTATTAGAGAAGTATATCTGGCAGTTTAATTAAAATATAACATTATTTTACTAGATTTTGTGATATGTGTGATTTAATTCACTTTTTTTTTTTTTTTTTTTTTTGAGATGGAGTCTCACTCTGTCTCCCAGGCTGGAGTGCAGTGGCTCAATCTCGGCTCACTGCAAGCTCTGCCTCCTGGGTTCACACCATTCTTCTGCCTCGACCTCCCAAGTAGCTGGGACTACAGGTGCCCACCACCACGCCCGGCTAATTTTTTGTACTTTTTAGTAGAGACAGGGTTTCACGGTGTTAGCCAGGATGGTCTCGATCTCCTGACCTCATGATCCACCTGCCTCGGCCTCCCAAAGTGCTGGGATTACAGGCATGAGCCACTGTGACCGGGCCTTCACTTTTTTTTTTTTTGAGATGGAGTCTCGCTCTGTCATCCAGACTGGAGTGCCTGTCCAAGGATCACATTCTGAGCAGTCAGGCCCTGGACTTCATGAAGTCCTTGCTTTACCAGTCTATGTTTCTCTACTGTGTAACTTGAGAAGGATTTCACTGGTGATTTCTTGTTCTGTCTGTCTTCCCCTTACACCAGTGGTTCTCAACCAGGGAAGAGTTTACCTCCTAGGGAACATGTGGCAATGTCTGGAGGCATTTCTGGTTGTCACAACTCGGTGGAGGGTGCTAGTGGCATCTGCAATACCTAAGACATCTGCACATCTTAGACAACAATCTGCAATACCTAAGACATCCCCACAGCAAATAATTATCTGACCAAAAATGTCAATAATATTGAGGTTGACAAGCCTTGCTTCATGAGGGTTGGGCATAGAATATCTGATTTCGGCCAGGTGCGGAGGCTCATGCCTGTAATCCCAGCACTTTGGGAGGCCGAGGCGGGCAGATCACGAGGTCAGGAGATCAAGACCATCCTGGCCAACATGGTGAAACCCAGTCTCTACTAAAAAAAATACAAAAATTAGCTGGGTGTGGTGGTGTGCACCTGTAATCCCAGCTACTCAGGAGGCTGAGGCAGAAGAATGGCTTGAACCTGGGAGGCAGAGATCCGGCCTGGCAACAGAGCAAGACTCTGTCTCAAAAAAAAAAAAAAAAAAAAAAAAGAACATCTCATTTTCTGTTTTATGTCTAGCGTCTGGCAGCATGCCTAGCTTATAGTAAAGCATAGCCACAGGTCCCTAAGCATGCTGTCCTCCATTCTCCATCCCAATTGTAAAAATTTCCATGTTCTATACCTTTCCATCCATGATGGCAGCTGGAAGTTATGAAATAAACCCCTGATATCATAAAGTTCCACCCAGAAGAAAATTAAAACCAATAAATAACAGGGGATACAAGCTAATATGAAGGAACATTATGACTACTCTGAAGATGTTTAATACTCAATGATTTACTGATTGCTTTCTTAAATGAATGAGTGTTGACTCAAGAACATTGGTCAGAAAGTTTGTCACTGACCTGACCACAAAGAAGGTTGTAGTCACAAAGGAACAGCAAGAACTGCTCTTGAGAATGATCATAAAGGGTGAAAACACTCTGGCCTGCCACAGCACCAAGGATAGAAATGGTAATGACACTGATTTCTGCTGACTGCCTTTGGATCACTATGACTGGTCAGTCTGGGACATTCACTTGTTTCTCTTATCTAGAAAGCCCTGAGAACTAAACATTTTGGCAGCCTGGAAAAGGAGACTGGTGGATGAATTTCCTCCATGGTGGGCTGGTCTTAAGCAAACTCCTTTTATGTGTGATATGGGAGATACTGAAAGGCCAGATGGAGCAACCAGCTAAGTATCTGAAATTCCTACCATTTAAACAACAAAGAGATCATTGTTTTATAATTCATTTATAATTGTCTGTTGATTTATCATGGTGATATAAAGGTGGAGACATTGGGGGCTGGGCGTGGTGGCTCACGCCTGTAATCCCAGCACTTTGGGAGGCCGAGGTGGGTGGATTATGAGGTCAGGAGATCAAGACCATCCTGGCTAACATGGTGAAACCCTGTCTCTACTAAAAATACAAAAAAATTAGCTGGGTGTGGTGGTGGGTGCCTGCAGTCCCAGCTACTCGGGAGGCTGAGGCAGGAGAATGGCTTAAACCCGGGAGGCGGAGCTTGCAGTGAGCCGAGATCGAGCCACTGCACTCCAGCGTGGGCAACAGAGCGAGACTCCATCTCAAAAAAAAAAAAAAAAAAAGGTGGAGACATTGTTATTCTTATATCCTGTGGGTAGCATGTTTAGAGAGTGATTTTGCAATAGGTTGTGGTGTTTGTTTTTTTGTAGAGATGGGGTCTTGCTATATTGCCCAGGCTGGTCTCAAAACATGAGCTCAAGCTATCCTCCTACCTCAGCCTCCCAAAATGCTGGGATTATAGGTGTGAGCCATCATGCCTGGCTTAGGTTTTAAAATATAAATTTATTTTAAGAAAATTTTATAAGTTTTGTAACAGTTGTCAGCATCAAAATGGAGTCACTAATGTCAAGAAAACCCTGATAAATAGAGCTGGGAAGGCCGTGAAAAGAGGGTTATCGTGTATGCCTGACAACAGAAAAAGACTACGAAAACCACAACCTTGGACTAAAGGCCATCACAAGCTTACATAAAAAATGCTTCTGCAAGGACATCTGCCCAGAAACTTCCTGTGTACTCTCGGTAAGGCATAACCCTTGTTACTTATCTTTGCAGCCAAGGATAATTATTTCAAAACAATTGTGTAATCCTCCTTATTTTTTCCTTTAAAAATCTTTGTCTTCCTTTACCTCCCTGAAAATGCACATAGCTTAGTATGGCACATGTATTCCCATCACAATGTTTTATTCCCAAATATATTTCTTTTAGAGAGCCTCTCGTTGTTATTTAGGTTGACAGTTTGAAAATGTGAATAATAAGGGAAATTCACTGAAACTTTGCTCATCATAACAAAGTTTAAAAACACTTAAATGTCTTTCAATAATAGACTTTTTGAATAAATTAAGCTACACACATATAGGTGTGCACACACCTAAACACATACACCTGAATACACACATTGGAATACAAAGAAACCATATGTCTATTGTATATTGTTAAGTTTTTTAAAAACAAATTGTAAAGCTCCTGCAGAGTTGCTCTTATTTTATTAAATACTATACATACGTGTATATGGGCCTAGAGATATGTCTAAAAGGAATGTCATGAAAATGTGAACTTCAGTCATCTGCATGATGGAATGAGTCAATTTTTAGTTTCCTCTCTGTACTTTCCTGTATAGTTTGAATTGTTTAGAAAAGCATATGCCATGTTTACAGAAGCAATACAATGATTTTTACATAAAATATAATGTTATAGCTGTTATTAATCTCCTTTCAAGAAAATATTATTGCTTCAAAGACAGCCATGCTAATAAGGGCTAATTTGTCAGATTGATTCATTGACATCTTGGGAAGAGGACATCAGCAACCCAAAGGGAAAGGATACAAGAGACGTACTCTGTGGCTTTGCTATGCACACCCTGAAGATGTCCAGCTATCATTTCTTTTCACCAGACCAGATGACCTCTAATTCATCTTCCCTCCCACTCTAACCCCAAGACTGATTCTAAACCTACATTCTCTGCCATGCTGGTAAACATCCTTGTCATCCAGGCAAAATGCCCGGAAATCATCTTTGACTCCTTTTCTTTTTTCCTACCTTCTCCTTCAATCTGTCTCCAACTATTCATCTACTTTCCATTTCTACTGATACTGCCTTAGCTTTGTAACCTCATCACTTCTCCCCTGCATTTTTGTCGGCATCCTACCTGGCCTCACTCCTGCTCACCACTGATTTGTCTCCCTTCCTGCAGTCAGAGCAATTATCCTAAATATTGTGAGAATGGTGGCACTCTCTCTTCAAAAATCTCCCAGTAGTTCTCTATTGTTTGTACTGTACAGGATAAACTTTCAGTTCCCCTAAATACCACATCCACTTACCTGCTTCTGAGCTTTTTGGGCATGGCATCCCTCTTCTGGAATGCTCTTATTCCTTAGACCCAATACTTCACCTGGCTAACTTCCACTTATCCCGTGGTATCTCTGCTTAGTCATCACTTCCTCTCAGAAGCCCTTTGGGACTGCATATATCTATCTACCTATCAATGGATTGATTGATAGATAGATATCTTCATGTGCTTCCATAGTACCCTTATCATAGTACTTATGATGTTGATTTATAATTATTTGTTGATTGCCTAGATCCACACATGATCTGTCAGGAAAATAATTGTGTCTAATTCACTACTGTGTCCCCAGCATTTTGCACAATTCCCACACATTTAAAATCATTGAATGAATGTGCTGCAGAAACGGTTAATTTCCATCTGAAATTGGTTCCCCTTATTTTGCCAGATGTTGCTGTATCTGATGTAGCACCTGGAACACGGCTGCTCTGCCATCATCAGGGGAGTTAACCTGAGAAGACAGAGTAGGCAAAAGATAAAAAGAACTAGGTCTTTCAAATTGTCACTGAACCAATGAATTAACCAACTCTTGGTCAATCTGCATTCGGACTTCTTTTTTGTTTTGGACAGGGTCAGTCTATCACCCAGGCTGGAGTATAGCGGTGCTATCCATAGATCACTGCAGCCTCAACCTTCCGGATTCAAACGATTCTCCTGCCTCAGCCTCCCAAGTAGCTGGGATTATAGGTGTGCACCACCATGCCAGGCTAATTTTTGTATTTTCAGTAGAGACGGGGTTTCACCATGTTGGCCAGGCTGGTCTCGAACTCCTGACCTCAAGTGACCCACCTCCCCCAGGCCTCCCAAAGTGCTGGGATTACAGGCATGAGCCACCAACCTTGGCCTGTTAGGGCTTTACTTTAAAACAAAGAAAACAAAGGTAATACTATATATATATATATTTTTTTTTTTTTTCTTTTTTGAGACAGAGTCTTGCTCTGCTGCCCAGGCTGGAGTGCAGTGGCATGATCTCAGCTCATTGCAAGCTCTGCCTCCTGGGTTCACGCCATTCTCCTGTCTCAGCCTCCCGAGTAGCTGGGACTACAGGCGCCTGCCACCATGCCCAGCTAATTTTTTGTATTTTTAGTAGAGATGGGGTTTCACCATGTTAGCCAGGATGGTCTTGATCTCCTGACCTTGTGATCTTCCCGCCTCGGCCTCCCAAATTACAGGATTACAGGCGTGAGCCACCACACCTGGCCAAACAAAGGTAATATTCCTAAAGAAGTTCCAGGAACTTCTTTAAGTCCAATCTCCTAAATTTTAGCATGCATAAGAATAACGTAGCTGACTTCTTAAAAAGTAGATTTCTGGCCCCACTTCTGGAGATTTAGCTTCAGTGGGATATGGTAGAGTCTAGGACTCTGCATTTTAGCAAGCATTCTGATGTAGTTGGTCTGCAAACCACACTTCAACAAACCCTATTCTAAAACTTCTACTTCATATCTATGGAACGGAACCACATGAATGGCTCCCATCTTCTGGATCTTTCCATCATTTGAATCTGCTCCCTTGATTATTGTGTGAAGTGTAGTTTGCAGACCAACTGCATTAGAATTCTCTATTCACCAGAATAAGACATTGATCAGGTAAGTCACTTAACCTGAGTCTAAAAGTCCCCATTTATTTAAAAAAAATACATATTAATTCCCTGCATTGCCACTCCTGAGACTGGTTGCAAAGATTAAATGATCTCAGTAGCTGCACTGTACAAACATAAGAAAACGCAATTTGTTAGGACTCTGGTATTTATCATGCTCCTTTACTGAAGAAAACTGTTCTTTACACTCTATTTATTAAGAAAGAAATAGAGGCTCACATTGTAGAAAGATTGCTACGTGGTCAAACTATAAAAGGGGTTTACCTGAAAAATTGTTGCCCAGAACATCCTATTCCTAAGCATTCTGACTGTCTGCATGCTCCATCAACTCTGTAAGTAATGTATAATATGAATAGATTCCCTGACAAAGGAAGCTGCTTTGACTCCAGCAAAAATTAGTAGGTCCAAGGTTATATATCATATGATTCCATTCATATGACCTTCTGGAAAAAAACAAAACTATAGTGACAGAACAGGGCAATGATTGCCAGGGGCTAGGAGGTGGGGGAAAGTATGACTACAAAGGGGCAGCAGAGGGAGTTTTTTGGGGTGGTGGAACTATTCTGTATCCTCATTGTGTTAGTAGTTACAGGAATCCTCATGCTAAAATTCATCAGCTGTACACAGATTAAGCAGTTTTACTATATGTTAACTTAAAAAATTAATTAATTGATTGGCTCAACTCAAGTGACTGCTTTCCTTACCTGGATAAAAGCAACCCAAAGGATTAGAGTTTGTGGAGAGAGAAAAGAAGAATCAGAAATATGAGTAGGGTAGGCAGGAAGAGAGAATGAGAAACGTGCACACTGAACAAACAATTGTTCTGAGTACTTTTTCACTTTTTTTTTGTTGTTGAGACAGCCTGTTGCTAACACTGGTATGCAATGGCGTGATCATGGCTCATTGCAGCCTTGACCTCCCAGGCTCAATTGATCGATCCTCCCACCTCAACCTCCTGAGTAGCTGAGACTACAAGTGCATGCCACTATGCCCACCTTTTTTTTTTTATTCTTTGTTTTTGTTTGTTTTTTTTAGAGACAGGGTCTTGCTATGTTGCCCAGGCTTGTCTTGAATTCTTGGGCTCAAGCAATCTGCCCCTCTTGGCCTCTCAAAGTGCTGAGATTACAGGCATGAACCACCACACCCAGCCTGAGTACTTTTTTATTCCTTTCCTTTTTTGGGAGTTGTTTCCTAAAGATCAGTTTTATCTACTTTCTGGGACTCCATCCTTCTCTTCCCAAGTATAAAACTATTCTGATTAACCAGTAATTTCCACTGTTTCTCCTACACAACACTCTTCAGTTAATTTTTAGGTAAATTTTACTTTCCAGATTACCTCACACCCCCAAAATAATCAGAATGGTTAAGCTTCTAAAGCAAAGCCCTCTCTAACAGAGTCAGACAGAATCGGGGAGAGGCATTTTTCACATTAGCTTTCCTCTTCATACTTCAGTGTCCCCCTGTTGGTTGGAGCTTCTAGAGATGTAATACAAGACAAATCTGTAATTTTAAATTTTCTAGTAGCCACCTTAAAAAAGTAAATAAAACAGGTGAAATTAATTCTAATACTATATTTTACTTAACTCAATATATCAAAATGTTATTTCAACATGTCATTAACATAAAAATTACTAATGAGCTATTTTGCATTTTTTCTTTGTACTAAGTCTTTGAAATCCAGTGTGTGTTTTACTCTTAAAGGGCATTTCAGTTTGGACTAGCCACATACCAGTAGCTCATAGCTGTTGTGTAAGACAGTACAGGTCCAGGCTATTTATTTTTGAAGTCCAGTGCAAACAACCCCTCATTCTTTGCACTTTGATAACTTGAATATTTGAGCCTACAATCTTCATTCATTCATTGGTCAACAGCCGCTGGAGTGTTTACTGTGCACAAAGCACTGTGCTAGAAGCTGGAAGGACAAAAGTGAACAAGACATTGTTTGCCCTAAGGCTCAGTCTGTGGGGGTGAGAGACACATAAAGAGACAATTATAAAATAACATGAAAGAACGGTGACAGAGATGCACACTATTTAATGAGCATCTGGATGGGCAGGGGAGTGCTCTAAATGTTTCAGAGGTGGCCCTGAGCTGGCTTCGGAATGTGTGACATGAACTCTGAGAAGGGGATGGGAAAGGGCATTCAGAGGTACTAGCTTGACCAGAGGCGCGCAAATGAGGAATGCTGAGGCCTAGGGAGCCTCCTGAGTGCATGTCAGGGCAGAGATGAATGGAGAGGGAACTGGATAGGTATGCAAGGCCAGACAGAGAAGAACCTGGTATGTCATGTTTAGCTTCTAAACTAAAACATCTCGAAAACTTCCTAAAATTCCATATGAAATGCAAATGGCGCTGGATTTCAGCTTTTGCTGGTAACCGTGGCAGCTCCCCTACACTGGTTGCTGAGTGAGGGCAGGGCCATCTGCTTTGCTCACCACCCTACCCGAGGCTTGCAACACTGCCTGGCACAGAGCGGGCCTGGGGAGTTTACTCGGGCTGAAATGCCATCCTTCATTCTTTCTCCTCCGGGCCTCCCATCTGCCTCAGTGAACTGGAAAAAGAGGAAGAGTGCCAGCCATAGCCTTCCACGCTTCCAATGGCCTCTGGAGTTCACGAACAGGTCTTCACCTTTCTGGGCTGCTTCCAAGTGTATACAATGGAGCTCACCACTCCCCACTGCCCAGGACTGCTGTGTAACTCAAATGAATTCGTGGAAAGTGCCCCCTAAAAATGAAAAGATGCCTCTGGGGACCTTGCGCACACCGAGTGGCACGACCTGCAGAGGTTACCGCCAGGTTTCCATCCTCCGCGCCCGGGAACCGCCTGTCCGGCCAAAGGGTGACTGACTCAGGGCCGGGGCGCCTCCCAGCCCTCCGGCGGAAAGCCACTGCAAAACCGCTTAAGGCGCGTTTGGAGGAGGCGGCCCCGCAGTCCCGAGGGCCTGGGGCCCTGAGTCCCAGCTGCCCGCCCCCGGTATTCGCAGCGGACCCCACCGGCACCCAGTCCCTGGCACCCCCGCCTCGCGCGGCGGCGGGGAGAAAAGGGTGGAGCGGTCCGACTCCCGCAGCCAATGAAAGCTGCGGGTTCCTGGTCCGATCCCCGGCGCGGCTCGCCATTGGTCGCCGCCCGGGTCTCGGCCCACCGAACCTCGGCGACCCGAGCCAATCGCGAGGCGGCGGGCGATCCCGGGCTCCCCTAGCTGCGGGCTACAGGCGCAGAGCGGGCCAGGCGCGGAGCTGGCGGCGGTGACAGGAGGCGCGAACCCGCAGCCCTTACCGCGCGGCGCCGCACCATGGAGCCCGCCGTGTCGCTGGCTGTGTGCGCGCTGCTCTTCCTGCTGTGGGTGCGCGTGAAGGGGCTGGAGTTCGTGCTCATCCACCAGCGCTGGGTGTTCGTGTGCCTCTTCCTCCTGCCGCTCTCGCTTATCTTCGATATCTACTACTACGTGCGCGCCTGGGTGGTGTTCAAGCTCAGCAGCGCTCCGCGCCTGCACGAGCAGCGCGTGCGGGACATCCAGAAGCAGGTGAGCGGCGCCGGGTGCGGCCGGGACTCAGGGCCGGGGGCGGCGTGCGAGGGGATAGCGGGACGCGAGGTGGCGACGGGAGCTGCGGTGCGGGGGCGGCCAGGACTTCCCGGGGGGGTGGGGAGCTGGCGTTGGAGAGGGGTTGGAACGAAACAAATCTGATGGGGGCGGGGGAACAGAACAGGCAAAGTGCCCACTGTGTGCAGGGCATATGCGGGTACCTGGAGGGAGATGAAGAAGGGGAAGAGGGGGAGGTGCGCAGCACTCAGGTAACTCTCACCCGGCCCAAGCATTTCAGAGAAGGAAAGGCTTCCGGGAGGTGGAGCTGGGTCTAGAGATTGGGAAGTATGGGAAATGATTGGGGGAAGGTGTGTGGGTGGAGGGACTGGTGTGAGCAAATGCTGGGAAGCCGACAAGTGCAGGGCAGGGGCGGGAGAACGTCGGAAAAGTCCGTTTGGTGCTAGGCTGGAGAGGGGACTTGATGCCAAGGCCGAGTTTGGACTTTATTTTGTACAGCAAGACGCTTTTGATTGGGTTTAGGATAGAAGACTAAAGCAAGAAGGTAGAACCCAGCCCAGAAGCGGGAGGGAAGAACCTCACAGCCTCTGGTGACGGAGGGCTCACTCCTTGACAAAGGCAGTCGGTCCATCTCTCAGTTCCTCAGGCACCCATGGAGCCTGTGACCTGCTGTGGCTCACAGTGGAGCCTCCTCTGCATCCAAGGACCTGGGCAGTTTCTTGACTCCCTCTGCTTCTCTCTGTGTTCCTCTCTTGTTGGCATCAGGTTGCAGAGAGCTTCTGTTTCCTGCTGCCACCCTTCCGTAGGTATAGCAGCCTCCATATTCTGCTTGCTCCGCGCTGGGTGCTTCAGGCAAGAGCATGAAGATGGATGCGGAGAGACGTTCCCATGAGGCATAAGACCTGGGGCCTGGTGGGAAAACGCAGTGTCTGGAAGTGCTTTGCCCTGTAGCTCTGGATTTTGCTGGTCACAGTCATGGCTCCAGAGCCTCTGCCTGTCCTCCCTCCCCACCTGCACCCTGTTTCCTAGCTCTTTTCTCGAGTTCAAATTCTCCATTTACCTGCTTGTCTCTCCCCTGTCAGACTGTGAGCTCCTAGAATGCAGGGACTGTTATGTGACTCGCCTGTGGCCCATAGGGTCTGGCTCAAAACAGCCTAGCGAGTGCCTATTAATCTCGGCTAAGCCACAAGATTCACTATGAGCAGGAAAACAGGGGCCCAGCTGGACTAGCCTCTACCCCAGACCTGCCAAGTGCCATTGCCATCCTCATAGCAACCCTGGTAGATCTTGTGCCTATTTTACAAACAGGGAAAATTGGGTTTCAGAGTGTGAGTCATGTGCTCAGGAAGACTAGTCAGTAAATGGGGCTGGAACCTAGGTTAGCTTGATTTCAGAGCCTGAACTCTGACATTTCTTCTTTCCCAGGCTTTCCCTTCCCCCCTATAGGTCTGGTTCAGTTGCCTCACACCTGGCTTGTAATAGCTGTCTGACATAGTTGCCCTTTTTTCTGGGCTCTCTCTTTGGCCTCCAGCTTCAATGCAGCACCCCTAATCACTCCCTCCCATCTCTGGGCTTGTATCAAACTCCGTGGCTGCAGATTCAGGCAGGGACGAGACCTGGTTGGTCATGGAATCCCACCTATCATCCCTTTTCCCCCAAATCACAGGAATCTCTTCCTTAATACCTGCCCCCTACTGGCTCCCTGGCCTCTGATCAAAGAAAAGTCCTTCCCCGTGTTGAGCTGTTTGCCTAGCCAGCTACAGTGCAGCCTTCTCCAGGAGACCTGACCAGTATTTGACCAGACTTTTGGTTGCAAGTGAAAGAAGCTCAATTCAAACTGACTTGAGCAAAAAGGGATTTTATTGGCTCAGGTCCTGAAAAGTCTGGGAGTACAACTGGATCAGGCATGGCTGGATCCAGGATCCTCTGTCCCCCATCTCCATCTGTCCATCCCTCTGCCATCTGTTGGCCCTGCTTTTCTAGGTTGACTTCATTCTCTGGAGCCTCTCCCCCTGCAGAGGCCCCAACAGTTTCTGGCTCATATCCAACCAGCTTAGCGACCCCAGTAAAGAGAGAGTGGCTGTCCTGGAACTGGTCTCATTGGCTTGACTTAATGAGATGTCCTTAACCTGTCTCTGGCCAGAAGTATAGAATCAGACCTCAGTCATGTACCCACCTCCTGGGGTAGGGGCGTAGAATCAGTCTCACTTGGACCAAAGGAAGATGGGGATTGTTAGAAGTGGATGAAGAGGAAATGGATGGTCACAGGTCAAAACGACAAATATCCACCTCCCCTGCACTTGTCTATCTCAGCAGAAAAGAAACACTTCCTCCTGCATTTCTGATGGGCTTGTCATCTGTGGGCCATTTGTTCTGTGTTTTGTGCTCTGGTCACTTACCTTAGAGGTTTTGTAAAACCTCTTCCTTCCATTGGCTTGGTGGTCCTTCCCTGCTCCTCCTCTTCCCCTCAAAGTGATGCATGAGTTAACATATACAAATGTTTAAACAGGCCTTGGCATGTGATAAGCCTCCATACGTGTTAGCTATTACCCTGTGAACTGTTACCACAACTCCATCTATCTTTCCTGTCCTGAAGTCAAACAGTCCTGGCTATGAATCTCAGCTCTGCCATTTACCAATTGTGTGACTTTGGACAAGTTATTTTGCTTTTGAGTTTCCTTATCCTCAAAAAAAGGGTGTCATCCTAACTTCCTGGGACTGTGGTAGGAATTACACAAGACAGTGTGCAGTAGATGCCTAGTGTGTTGGGAATACCCAGTAAATGGTCCTCATTTTTATACTTGCTATTATCACCATTACAAAACCTTTTCTGAACTTCCCAGCTAGAGTTAATGTTTTCAGAACACTTCGATCCTCTCTTCTAGCTCTTTGATCATTCTGCCTTGTGGTGTAGCAATATGTTGGCTTTTCTGTCAGCCTTGCTGGCCAGGGAGGTGCCAGAGGGTAGGGCCAGCAGGCCTTTTCATTGTTCTGTTTCTCCAGTGCCTGATGGAGGCATCATTCCCAGCTCGCCCTTGAAGAAAGCAGGGCTGCAGGCTGCTCTGGGGATTCCCAGTGGGGCCAGCTCACCCTCTGTCCTGTGGTTGCAGGTGCGGGAATGGAAGGAGCAGGGCAGCAAGACCTTCATGTGCACGGGGCGCCCTGGCTGGCTCACTGTCTCACTACGTGTCGGGAAGTACAAGAAGACACACAAAAACATCATGATCAACCTGATGGACATTCTGGAAGTGGACACCAAGAAACAGGTGAGAGTAGCACTTTTCCGGGCTCTGGGAGCAGGTGGGGCACTGCCCCTGGTGCAAGTGACTCATAGGGAGATGATTTTAGCCAAGGGCATTGCAGAGTGGACAGGACCAATGCCCACAGTCATAGAAGATACTCCCTGCCATTGCTGTCCTCAAGCCTCACAGCCACCAGGGGAGAGATGGGTCATAATAGCTCAGGGGAACCCTTTGCGTTTCCACAGGAAGTCAGGAATGGGGAATTCATGAGCAAAAATGAGAGGCAAAAAGGAATCTACTTACCCCTTCCTGATAAGGAAGTGTGCTGGTAAAAAATGGGCTACAGAAGTGACTGAGAGGCATGGGTCTTGTTATAAGCTTCCTGGAAACCCTCTTGTTTAATAGCCTTCGAAATGTACATACTTTTTGGCCCGTCTAGTAATTTTACTTCTCGAAACCTGGCTTAAGGAAAAAGGAAATAGGCTTCAGTATAAAGATACCCAACACAGAGTGATTATATCACAGCTTTATTTCAAATTGACAACAACACAATATCCAATAATAGGGGAGTCATTAAATATGCTATGTCTACTTGATGGCATTTTGTTATTATTGTGAGACCTTGGCCAAGTTACTTAATCTCTCTGTGCCATTTCTTTTAATAGCTTTATTGACGTATTTAAAGTGTGGTAAAACTCTTACCACAATCAAGACAACAAACATACCCATCACACCCCAAAATCTCCTCATGCTCCTTGGTAATCCCTTCCTCTAGCCCCTAGCCCTGCCTCTTCCCCTACCCGCCCCCTACAGCCTTAGGCAAACAGTGACCTTTCTGCCACTATAAATTAGTTTGATTCTAGAGTTTATATAAATGGAATCATACAGTACTTTTTGTTTGTCTAGCCTCTTTCACTCAACATCTTTATGTGGAGATTCATCCATGTTGAAAGGTGTGTCAATAGTTCATTCTCTTTCACTGCTGAGTCATATTCCCACACATATTGTGTGGATGTATCACAGCTGGTTTATCCATTCACCTACTGATGGACATTTTGGCTGGCTCCAGTTTGGGGCAATTACAAATAAAATGGAACATTTGTGAACAGTCTTTGTATGGGCATATGCCTTCCTTTCTCTTGGGCAAATATCTAGGAATGGAATGGCTAGATCATAAGGTGGGTGTACATTTAACTTTTTAAGGAAGTGCCAAATTTTTTTTCAAAGTGATTGTAGCATTTTACATTTCCACCAGCAGCGTGAGTGTTGTTCTTGTTCCACATTGTAATAAACTTGATATGGTTAGTCTTAATTTTAGCCATTCTAATAGATGTGTAGTAGTTTTTCATTGTAATTTTAATTCACATTTCCCTAGTGACTAATGACCTTTTCATGTGCATGTTTGCTATTTGTATATCTTCTTTGGTGAGGCCTGATCAAATCTTTTGCCAATTTAAAAAAATTCAGGTGGTTTTCTCATATATTCTGGAAACATCTTTTTTTTTTTTTTTAACTTTTAAATTAAGTGGTACCTGTACAGGTTTGTTATATAGGTAAACGTGTGTCATGGGGTTTGTTGTACATATTATTTCATCACCCAGGTATTAAGCCTAGTACCTATTAGTTATTTTTCCTGATCCTCTCCCTTCTCCCTCCTTCCACCCTCTGATAGGACCCAGTGTCTGTTGTTCCCCTGTATGTGTCCATGTGTTCTCATCATTTTGCTCCCACTTATAAGTGAGAACATGCGGTATTTGGTTTCCTGTTCCTGCATTAGTTTGCTAAGGATAATGGCTTCCAGCTGCATCCATGTTCTTGCAAAGGAACATGGCTGCATAGTATTCCATGGTGTATACGTACCACATTTTCTTTATCCAGTCTACCACTGATGGGCATTTAAGTTGATTCCATGTCTTTGCTATTGTGAGTTGTGCTGCAGTAAACATACACATGCATGTGTCTTTATGATACAATGGTTTATATTCCTTTGGGTATATATACCCAGTAATGAGATTGCTGGGTCAAATGCTGCTTCTGTTTTTTGGTCTTTAAGGAATCACCACACTGTCTCCCACATGGTTGAACTAATTTACACTCCCACCAACAGTGTATAAATGTTCCTTTTTCTCTGCAACTTCACCACCATCTGTTATTTTTTGACTTTTTAATAATAGCCATTCTGACTGTGTCAGATGGTATTTCATTGTGGTTTTGATTTGCATTTCTTTAATTATCAGTAATGTTGAGCTTTTTTTCATATGCTTCTTGGCCACATGCTTGTCTTTTGAAAAGTGTCTGTTCATGTCCTTTTTATGTTCACTTTTTAATGGGGGTTGTTTTGTTCTTAAGTTTGTTTAAGTTCCTTATTGATGCTGGATATTAGACCCTGAAACAACACCCTTTATTAGATTCATGATTTGCAAATATTTTCTCACAGTCTGTGGCTTCTCTTTTGAAAACCAGAAGCTTTATTTAGTTTTTCTTTTTGAGACAGAGTTTCACTCTGTCGCCCTGGCTAGAGTGCAGTGGCATGATCTTGGTTCACTGCAGCCTCCGCCTCCCAGGTTCCAGTGATTCTCCTGCCTCAGCCTCCTGGGTAGCTGGGAGTACAGGCATGTGCCACCACACCCAGCTAATTTTTTGTATTTTTAGTAGAGACGGGGTTTCACCATGTTGGCCAGGCTGGTCTCAAACTCTTGACCTCAGGTGATCTGCCTGCCTTGGCCTCCCAAAGTGCTAGGATTACAGGCGTGAGCCACCACGCCTGGCCAAATCAGAAGTTTTAATTTTTCCCAATTTGTTAATTTCTTCTTTTATGCATTGTGGGGGTTTTGTTTGTTTGTTTATATTTTTGTTTTTTGAGACAGAGTCTTGCTCTGTGGCCCCGGCTGGAGTGCAGTGGTGCTATCTCAGCTCTCGGCAACCTCCATCTCCCAGTTTCAAGCAATTCTTGTGCCTCAGCCTCCCAAGTAGCTGGAATTACAGGTGCACACCACTACACCTGGTTAATTTTTGTATTTTTAATAGAGAGGGGGTTTCACCACATTGGTCAGGCTGGTTTCGAACTCCTGGCCTCAAATGATCCACCTACCTTGGCCTCCCAAAGTGCTGGGATTACAGGTGTGAGCCACCGCGCTTGGCCTACTTTGCGTTTTGATATTTTATTTAGGAAATCTTTGCCTATCCAATGTCAGAAAGGCTTTCTCCTATATTTTATTGTAGAATTTTTATAGAAACCTTAAAGTGAAGCTCTCTGGGCCTGGAGTTTTCTTTGTAAGAAAGTTTTTAAGCACAAATTCAATTTCTTTAATAGGTACTGGGCTCTTCAGTTTATTTATTTCTTCTTGGGTTAGCTTTGGTAGTTTGTGTCTCAAAGGTATTTGTCCATTTCACTAAGTTGTATAATTTATTGACATAAAGTTGTTCACAATACTTCCTGTAGATATCTGTAGCTATGTCAAGTCTTTCATTCTTGATACTGGTATTTTGTTTCTGCTCTTTTTTTCCTGAACAGTCTGGCTTAAGGCTATTGAATTTTATTGATCTTCTCAAAAGCTAGCTTTGATATCACTGATTTTTCCCTTTGTGTGTGTGTGTTGTTTTCAATTTCATTGATTTCTGCTTTGGTCTTTATTATTTCATTTCTTTTCTTACATTGGGTTTAATTTTACTCTTTTTCTAATTTTTTAAGGTTAAAGTTTAAGTCATTGACTTAGACCTTTTTTTTCTAATATAAATGTTTAGTGCTATAAATTTTCCCCTAAGCACTGTTTTAGAGGCAGCTCACAAATTTCTATATGTTTTCTTTTTATTTCAGTTCAAAATACTTTGATTTTCCTTTTGATGTCTGCTTTGACCCATGGATTATTTAGAAGTATGTTGATTTTTTTATCACTAGTTTTGAGCAATTTTATTATGATGTGCTTTGGTATAGTTTTATTCATAATTCTTGTTTGGAATTTGGCGTAATTTTTCATCAAATCAGGAAATTTGGGGGCCATTATTTCTTCATCTATTTTTCTGTCCCCTCCTTTTTCTCATCTAGTTTAGAGACAGCTAGGCCTATATATTAGGCCATTCAAGTTGTTCTACAGCTCAGGTCATTGAGGCACTGTTCTTTTAAAAAAAATTTTTTTTCCTCTCTTTCATTTTGGATGGTTTCTGTTGCTGTGTATTTAAGTTAACTAATCTTTTCTTCTGAAATTTCTAATTTGCTGTTAGTGCCATCCATTGTATCTTTCATTTCAGACATTGTGGTTTTCATTTCCAGAAGTTTGATTTGGATTTTTTTTTTTTTTTGAGACGGAGTCTTGCTCTGTCCTCCAGGCTGGACTGGGTGCAGTGGCGTGATTTCGGCTCACTGCAACCTCCACCTCCTGGGTTCCAGCGATTCTCCTGTCACAGCCTCCCAAGTAGCTGGGATTACAGATGCGCACCACCGCGCCTGGCTAATTTTTTTGTATTTTTAGTAGAGACGGAGTTTCGCCATGTTGGCTAGGCTGGTTTCAACTCCTGATCTCAGGTGATCCGCCTGCCTTGGCCTCCCAAAGCACTGGGATTACAGGTGTGAGGCACTGCGCCTGGCCGGATCTTTTTAATATATTCTTAATGTCTCTAGTTAAATTTTTGAATATAGAGAATATAGTTATTATAAATGTTTTGATGTCCCAGTTCACTAATTCTAATATCTATGTCAGTTCTGGGTCTGTTTGATTGATTGATTTTTCTCATTATGGGTTGAATTTTTCTGCCTCTGTATGCCTGGTAAAATTCTATTGGATTCTGACATTGTGATACTCTGACATTTTACCTTTTGGGGAGCTGGGTATTTTTATGTTCCTATAAATTTTGAGTTTTGCTCTAGGAGGCAGCTAAGTTACTTGGAAATAGTTTGATCCCACTGGGTCTCAATTTTTTAGATGGGGCCAGGGAAGTATTTAATCTCGAGTTAATTATGAGGCAAGATCATTTTGAGTACTCTACACAGTGCCCTGTGAATCATCAGGTTTTCCAGTCTGGCTTGTGGGAACAGACACTATCTCCTGCCCTGTGTGAGTCCCTGGTACTATTACCTGTTATCTTTTTTTTTTTTTTTTTTTTTTTTTGAGACAGAGTTTCACTCTTGTTGGCCAGGCTGGAGTGCAGTGGCGCAATCTCGGCTCACTGCAACCTCCGCCTCCCGGATTCAAGCGATTCTCCTGCCTCAGCTTCCTGAGTAACTGGGATTACAGGCACCCACCACCACGCCCAACTAATTTTTTGTATTTTTTTTTTTAGTAGAGGCGGGGTTTCACCATGTTGGCCAGGCTGGTCTCAAACTCCTGACCTCAGGTGGTCCACCTGCCTTGGCCTCCCAAAGAGCTGGGATTATAGGCATGAGCCACCATGCCTAGCCTATTACCTGTTGTCTTTTCTGGCAGTTTTTTCCCTGGCTTCAGCCTCAGGTAATAGCCTCATGCGTATTTACTGAGTAGTACTCAGTTGAATTCCCAAGGACGCCTTTTGCATTTCTTCAGTTTTTTCTCTGTGCAACTCTCTCCTCTCCAGTACTCTATCCTGCACACTGTATTCACCTTGGTCTTCTGGAACTCTCACCTCTTTTTTTTTTTTTTTTTTTTTGAGACAGAGTCTCGTCCTGTCATCCAGGCTGGAGTGCAGTGGTACAGTCTTGGCTCACTGCAACCTCCATGGGTTCAAGTGATTCTCTTGCCTCAGCCTCCTGAGTAACTGGGATTACAGGCGCCTGCCACCACACCCAGCTAATTTTTTGTATTTTTAGCAGAGGCAGGTTTTTGCCATGTTTTCGGGCTGGTCTTGAACTCCTGACCTCAGGTGATCCACCCACCTCGGTCTCCCAAAGTGCTGAGATTACAGGCATGAGCCACCATGCCCAGCCTCACCTCCATCTTTTTAACTCGTAGAAAGTCCACTGGACTCCACCTGGGTTTCCCTCCCTGCACTGCCTAACTCCAGGCAGTTAAATGGGCCATCCCTAGAGCTCACCTTTTTTAAAAATAATTTTTTATTTTTTTATTTTTAGGTCTTGCTATGTTGTCCTGGCTGGTCTCGAACCCCTGGCCTCAAGCAATCCTCCTGCATCAGAGCTCACCTTGTTTCCTGTCTCTGAGGGATCACTAACTTTCATTGTTTATGACCACTGCATTGAAAACTCTTATTTCATATATTTTGTCAGGTTTTTTTTTCAGGCAGCAGGGTAAATGTGATTCCTGTTATTCCACTTTGGCTAGAAGTTGAAGTCCAAGGGATGTATACATTAAAAATCATGTGTTCCAAGAATGTGTAATGATAAGAGATGATGGTCATAGTATAGTGTTAAATTTTTAAAAGGCAAAACAGAAAATGAGGTATGCTTTTGGTTTGTGTGTGTTGTGTTAAAACATACAAAATAGTGTGAAAGGAAAATCTTGGGGCCCCCAAATTACTAAACTAAGGGAAAAGTCAAGCTGGGAACTGCTCAGGACAAACCTGCTTCCGCAGTCTATTCAAAGTCATCCCTCTGCTCACTGAGATAGATGCATATTCTGATTAGCTCCTTTGGAAAGGCTTATCAGAAACTGAAAAGAATGCAGCCATTTGTCTCTTATCTACCTGTGACTGCAAGCCCTCTCCCTGCTTCAAGTTGTCCCCGCCTTCCTGGACAGAACCACTATACTTCTTACATATATTGATTGAGTGTTCTGTCTCCCTAAAATGTGTAAGATCAAGCTGTGCACCAGCCTCCTTGGGCACATGTTGTCAGGACGTACTGAGGCTGTGTCGGGGTGCACATCCTCAACCTTGGCAAAATAAACTTTCTGGATTAACTGAGACCTGTCTCTGATATTTGGGGTTCACAGTACCAATATAGTATGTGTGGGAAAAAAAAAAAACCAAAGTAAATACACTCTGTTATTAACATTAGTAATTCTGAAGAACTAGGAAGGGTGAATTTTTTTTTTTTTTTTTTTTTTGAGACGGAGTCTCACTCTGTTGCCTAGGCTGGAGTGCAGTGGCACGATCTCGGCTCACTGCAACCTCCGCCTCCCGGGTTCAAGTGATTCTCCTGCCTCAGCCTCCCAAGCAGCTGGGACTACAGGTGCCCGCCACCATGCTTGGCTAATTTTTGTATTTTTAGTAGAAACAGGGTTTCACCAAGTAGGCCAGGCTGGTCTCAAACTCCTGAACTCAGATGATTCACCCGCCTTGGCCTCCCAAAGTGCTGGGATTACAGACATGAGTCACCACGCCCAGCCAGGATGGGTGATTTTTGTTTTCTTCTTCACTTTTGCTGTATCTTCTAAGTGAATGAGTATTTCTCCTGTAATTTAGAAAAGGGTAAGTCAAATATTTAGTATAAAGATACTTGAAGGGCGAGGTTGAACACTAGCTAACCGAGAGCCAGAAATCACATTCCCTGTAATTAAAGGCAATGTTCTAGAAAGAGCCTGTAAAGGCTATATAGGAATTCCTGCAGTGAGTGTTTGGGAAGGTTTGAGATGACACCTTCTGTGTGCAGGAGCTCCCCTTGGGCCTGGCAGCCTCCTTTTGACCCAGGGTCTCTTGTGTCAACAGATTGTCCGTGTGGAGCCCTTGGTGACCATGGGCCAGGTGACTGCCCTGCTGACCTCCATTGGCTGGACTCTCCCCGTGTTGCCTGAGCTTGATGACCTCACAGTGGGTGAGGACCCTATATTAACGGGCAAGAAGAGACACACGGTCCTAGGACCGGAGCTGATGGGCCTTGGCCACCCTCCATCTAGTCCTGGAATTGCCGCTATTCCATCTGTGACAGAAGTCATTCAGTCTCTTACTTGCCTGCTCCAATGACAGGGTGTTCACTGCCTGCTGTTCCATTTCTGAGCAGCTCAAGTTATCAGAAGGCACTTTTAATTTCTGGTTTGAATGTGCTTCCCTGTGACTTGTTCCCATTGCTCCAATTCCACCCCATGGAACACACAGAATAAGTATAGTCTCTCTTCTCCTCCCATAGGATTCATAGCCCCCAAAGCCTCTTCTTCTTTAGGGAAAACACCTTCAGTTCTTTTAACTATTCCCATGGGACAGGGCTTCCTGTCACCCCTTCAACCCCCCTTTTCATTAAAGTCCCTCTCAAGATGAATGCACACTGATTTCTAGGTTGAGTCTGGCCAGAGGTGAGGTGTGAGTACACTTGACAAGGTCTGCTCGCCACTCCCTTCCTCTAAGGACGCCCTCATGCTCCCATCTGAGCCCCTCCTTCCCTCTCCTGCTCTCTAGATTGACAGGTGGGAAATCTCCCCTAAGTCAACAGCCCCATTTCTGCTAGCCTGCCATACCTCCCTCATGCTAGGAGGCCCCCCAGCTCCAACCCACCCCCAACCCTGTACCCACAGCTCTCCCTGCTGACACTGTGTGTGATGTCTCTGCAGGGGGCTTGATCATGGGCACGGGCATCGAGTCATCATCCCACAAGTACGGCCTGTTCCAACACATCTGCACTGCCTACGAGCTGGTCCTGGCTGATGGCAGCTTTGTGCGATGCACTCCGGTGAGTTCAGCAATGGGAGATGTCCATGCCAGCCTGCTCTGGGCATTAAGGATCCTGAGGTCAGGGAGGTGGCTCCTCTAGGTGTGCTTCATTCCCAATACCTGTTCAGTCTGGGTCTATATCCGTAAACAAAAATTTGTGTAGCCCCTTATATGAGCTTAGGCAATGTTGTAAATCCATTGTATATATTAAGGCATGCATGTTATCTTTCAACAACCTAATGAGGGAGGTTTATTATCCCTATTTTATAGATTATTATTAAATAATAGAAAGATTATTATCCCTATTTTATAGATAGGAAACTAAAGCTCAGAGAGATTATTTGCCATAGGTCACACAGCTGGGACTCACACCCCAGTAATCAGGCTCCCAGGTCCCTTAGCCGTTCATTATGCCATCCTGCCTCTCTGGAGAGGAAGTCAGGCCTTGGCATCAAAGCTGTGTGTCTTAACACTGTGAGGTACAGTCGTGTGTCACAGAACAGTAGGGATATGTTATAAGAAACAAGTTGTAGGCAATTTTGTCATTGTGCAAACATCATAAGAGTGTAATTACATAAACCTAGATGAGATAGCCTACTTCACACGTAGGCTATTTGGATAGCCTACTACTCCTTGACTACAGACCTATACAGCATGGTACTGTACTCAATACTGTAGGCAGCTGTAACACAATGGTATTTATCTAAACATACCTATACTTGGAAAAGGTACAGTAAAAATACAGTATAAAAGATGAATGGTACACCTGTGTAGCGTACTTACCATGCATGGAGCTTGCAGGACTGGAAGTTGCTCTGGGTGAGTCAGTGAGTGAGTGGTGAGTGAATGTGAAGTCCTGGGACACTGTACACCACTGTAGACTTTATAAACACTGTACACTTAGGCTACACTAAATTTATTTTTTGAAATTTTCTTTCTTCAATAATAAATACTGTTAGCTTACTATAACATTTTTACTTTATAAACTTTTTAAAAACTTTTGACTCTTGTAATAACACTTAGCTTAAAATGCAAACACATTGTACAGGTGTACAGAAATAGTTTCCTTCTTTATATCCTTATTCTATAAGCTTGTTTCTATTTAAACTTTTTTTTTTAACTTGTTAAAGTTTTTTTGTTAAAAACTTAGACACAAGGCTGGGTGCAGTGGCTCACTCCTGTAATACCAGCACTTTGGGAGGCCAAGGCAGGTGGACTGCTTGAGCTTAGCAGTTTGAGACCAGCCTGGGCAACATGGCCTACAACATGGTCTACAAACAATACAAAAATTAGCTGGGCATGGTGGTGTGTTCCTGTATTTCCAGCTACTGTGGAGCCTGAAGCAGGAGGATCACTTGAGCCTGGGAGGCAGAGATTGCAGTGAGCCGTGATTACGCCACTGCACTCTAGCCTGGGTGACAGAGCGAGACCCTGTCTCAAAGAAAAAAGGTCAAGACATAAACACATGTTAGTTTAGGCCTACACAGAGTCAAGATCATCAATAACGCTTCCACTTCCGCATCTTGTCCCACTGGAAAGTCTTCAGGGGCAATAACACACATGGAGCTGTCATCTCTAACAACAATGCCTTCTGGAATACCTCCTGAAGGACCTGCCTGATGCTGTTTACAGTTAACTTTTTTTTAATAAGCAGAAAGAGTACACTCTAAAATAACAATTAAAAGTGTAGTGTAGTGAATACATAAACCAATGACAGAGTCATTTATCATTATCAAGTATTATGTAGTGTACATAATTATATGTGCTATACTTTTATACAACTGGCAGTACAGTAGGTTTGCTTACATCAGTGTTACCATAAACACATGAGTATGACATTAGGACAGCTGTGATAGCAGTGATACCACTAGGCAACAGGACTTTTTCAGCTCCATTATAATCTTATGAGACCACCATTTTATCTGTGGCCCATTGTTGACTGAAACGTCTTCATGTAGCACGTGATCATGTAAGTAAAAGTGATTAGAGAGGATGTTTTAGAAAAATAAGAAACACTTCTACCACCCAAACTGGGATTCAAACATTTAAAGCGTTTTACCTAAGGGGTGGGATAGGAGTGACACTTTAAATAACCTTGGATCTGTCCTGGCAGGTGTGAGGGACCCTTGGGATGGGAGGGACAGTTGGTCCTGTTGAAGTGGGTATTTCAGGGAGCCACCCGACTCCTTCACTTCACAGAAGAGGGCCCAGGGAAAGACTCCCAGCTTGGCAGCACTGGTCTTGGATGAGAGATAGCCCTAGCAAGATTCACATCAATTCATCCTGCTTTCCTGAACGCTTGCGGGGCCCTGTCTTTTGACCTATTTATTATCGGCGGAGAAAGGAGACTGACATTTGTGAATTCTTTCCCTTCTCTGAGGCCCAGGTTCCTCACTGACAAATATGTGGTTGAGAGGAATAAGTAGGTCCTGTATGGGAAGCTCCTTGCATAGAGCTCAGCATGCAGCAAGTGTGTCATCTTCACTGCCATGGCCAGGAGAATGTGATTAGCTGTGGGCCCAAGGGGGAATTGGTGAGCCTAGTGCTGCTGTTCCTGAGGTTTCTGCCAGCCTGCTGCAGAGCCTCCTTGCTCCAGCTCTCCTGCCCTGCTGCATTCACTGTGCCCACCACCAAGAGCATTCAGGTTTTGTGGAGACTGCACAGGGCTGTCCTCTTAGTAAAGGCAAGACATGGCTGGACTTCTTCAAAAGAGCTTTACTAGAACTGAAGAATCCCAATCAGAATGGCCAAGGAAAAGTCAGTTGTCTGTGTCCAAGACAAATGTCAAAACAATAAAATGATGAGGTTGGACATTGATTTATGGAAGCAGATGAGGTGTTGTAGGAAAAACGCTGGCCGGGGAGTTAGGTGGTCTTGCCTGAGCCCTGGCATTGCTGCAGCTGACTTTTCTGGGAAGACTTTGGTGAGTCATGGCAGCTCTCAGAGACTCAGTTTCTTTACTTGTCATAAGGGGGTGCTAGCGCTCTCCCTGGGCTCTGTCGGGGGTGGATCCCACAAGCCGATGGACTGGGAAAGGCCTTGTAAATTTTAGTAATGGTTCAGAAGGGAGGCATTTTAATGTTCCCCAGCTACACTGCCTGACACCCACTAAGGGTGTCAAGGCCTGGCCTTGGACTCCTGCCCTTGTGCAATGCCCCTGCCATTGTGGGTCGTTGGGCAGCAGTGCCAGTCCCAGCTTTTTCCTGAATAGCCTCTGGGTCAGGGGCTGTGCCTAGATGGGAGAAGGAGGATGCTCTGTCAGTGAGGGTCCCTGAGACAGAGGGCAGTATTAGGTTCCATGTCATGTCGAAGCTGCAGGGAGGAAACTAAAGCCCAGCAAGCACAGTTTGTAAAGCTCATTGTTTGGGTTTATACAAGAGAGTGAGAGAATAGGGACTCTCCCAGGCTTTGCTCCCCCACTGACTGCATGCCACAATGTGGGGCCCAAGGTTTCAGCTCACAACACATCAATTCTGTCTCACAGTCCGAAAATTCAGACCTGTTCTATGCCGTACCCTGGTCCTGTGGGACGCTGGGTTTCCTGGTGGCCGCTGAGATCCGCATCATCCCTGCCAAGAAGTACGTCAAGCTGCGTTTCGAGCCAGTGCGGGGCCTGGAGGCTATCTGTGCCAAGTTCACCCACGAGTCCCAGCGGCAGGAGAACCACTTCGTGGAAGGGCTGCTCTACTCCCTGGATGAGGCCGTCATTATGACAGGGGTCATGACAGATGAGGCAGAGCCCAGCAAGGTAAGCCAGGGTGTCAGCTGCTGCTGACCAAGACTGGGGAGGAATGATTGTGCTGGGACTGAGCCGGTTCCCCTATCCTGACCCTGGCAGCCACGTCTTCAAGGCTGCTGCCTGGGTCAACCCACCCGGGGTACAGGCAACAGGATCTATCGTCAGAAATGTATTAGACAGTGATGGAAGCTTTCATCTACTCTGCCCCTACCACCTGCCTGGGATGTGCTTGTCTCTTAGTGAATGTAATCTTTGGTCCTTATAGCAAACCCATTTTATAGATGAGGAAACTGAGTCTTCAAGAGGTAATGTAGGCTGGGCACAGTGGCTCACACCTGTAATCCCAACACTTAAAAGAGATAATGTAAACTTCCACAAGATTCGAGTAATCGATTTGATGCCTTGGAATCTAGATTGACATTCCTTCCACATATACCATGCAATTTTTATTAGCAGTTTTTTCTCCATTTAGAAAGGATTTGTGCTTATTGTAAGAGACTTGGAAGGTACAAACAAGTAAAAAGGAAAGAAAAGACTCCACCTGTAAATATGACCCAAAGCCAGTGTTGCTAATGTGTTTGGTATACAGTTGGCCCCTTGTATCTGTGGGTTCCACAACAGTGGATTCAACCAACTGCAGATTGAAAGCGTTCAGGGGCCAAAAAATGGATGGTTTCATCTGAAATGAACATGGACAGACTTTTTTTCTTGTCATTATTCCTTAACTGTTACATAGCATTTACATTGTATTAAGTATTGTAAGAAATCTAGAGATGATTTAAAGTGTACAGGAGGATGTGCATAGGGTTATATGCAAATACTAAATCATTTTATGTAAGGGACTTGAGCATTCATGGATTTTGGGGGATCCTGGAACAAATCCCCCATGGATACTGAGAGACAACTGTATTTATTTCCTCTTTCTCTGTATGGATTTTTTTGAAAGTTTTTAAATTATAAAAGTAATGTAACAATGCTGAAATATATAAAGAAAAAGTTAAAGTGCATCTCTTTACACCAGGGTGTAACCACTTATGTATAACAGTTTTGTGTGCATTCTTCGAGACCTATTTATTTTTATTTATTTATTTTCTTATTGTTTTTTTTTTTTTTTTTTGAGACAGGGTCTCTGTAGCCCAGACTGGAGTACAGTGGTACGATCACAGCTCACTGTAGCCTTGAACTCCAGGGCTCAAGCAATCCTCCTGCCTTAGCCTCCTAAGTAGCTGGGACTACAGGCATGTGCCACCATGTCCAGTTAAAATTTTTTTTTTTTTTTTTTTTTTTGAGATGGAGTCTCACTCTGTCACTCAGGCTGGAGTGCAGTGCGTGATCTCAGCTCACTGCAACCTCTGTCTCCCAGGTTCACACGATTCTCATGCCTCAGCCTCCTAAGTAGCTGGGATTACAGGCATACGCCACCATGCCTGCCTAATTTTTGTATTTTTAGTAGAAATGGAGTTCACCGTGTTGGCCAGGCTGGTCTCGAACTCCTGACCTCAGGTGATCTGCCTGCCTTGGCCTCCCAAGCCAAGTGCTGGGATTACAGGTGCGAGCCACTGTGCCCGGCCTGGTTAATTTTTTAATTTTTAAAATTTTTTTGTAGGGATGGGGTCTTGCTATGTTGCCAAGGCTAGTCTTGAACTCCTGGCCTCAAGCAGTCTTCCCACCTCAGCCTCCCAAAGTACTGGGATTACAGGTGTGAGCCACCACACCCAGCCGAGACCTATTTCTCTGTATGTGTGTGTGTGTATATGTATGTGTGCATGTCTTCATTTCATTCTGTAATATCCCATTTTTGCATGTAAATAATTGGCCTAATTTAGCCCTTACTGACATTTATGTTGCATAAACTGTTTTGCTCTTACAAATAAGATTGCATTCCCTCTGCCCGGCCAGCCGCCCCCTCCGGGAGGGAGGTGGGGGGGTCAGCCCCCCGCCGGGCCAGCCGCCCCGTCGGGGAAGTGAGGGGCACCTCTGCCCGGCCGCCCCTACTGGGAAGTGAGGAGCCCCTCTGCCCGGCCAGCCGCCCTGTCCGGGAGGGAGGTGGGGGGTCAGCCCCCCGCCGGGCCAGCCGCCCCGTCGGGGAAGTGAGGGGCGCCTCTGCCCGGCCGCCCCTACTGGGAAGTGAGGAGCCCCTCTGCCCGGCCAGCCGCCCTGTCCGGGAGGGAGGTGGGGGGTCAGCCCCCCGCCCGGCCAGCCGCCCCGTCCGGGAGGGAGGTGGGGGGGGGTCAGCCCCCCGCCCGGCCAGCCGCCCCGTCCGGGAGGTGAGGGGCGCCTCTGCCCGGCCGCCCCTACTGGGAAGTGAGGAGCTCCTCTGCCCGGCCACCACCCCATCTGGGAGGTGTACTCAACAGCTCATTGAGAACGGGCCATGAAGACAATGGCGGTTTTGTGGAATAGAAAGGGGGGAAAGGTGGGGAAAAGATTGAGAAATCGGATGGTTGCTGTGTCTGTGTAGAAAGAAGTAGACATGGGAGACTTTTCATTTTGTTCTGCACTAAGAAAAATTCTTCTGCCTTGGGATCCTGTTGATCTGTGACCTTACCCCCAACCCTGTGCTCTCTGAAACATGTGCTGTATCCACTCAGGGTTGAATGGATTAAGGGCGGTGCAAGATGTGCTTTGTTAAACAGATGCTTGAAGGCAGCATGTTCGTTAAGAGTCATCACCACTCCTTAATCTCAAGTACCCAGGGACACAAACACTGCGGAAGGCCGCAGGGTCCTCTGCCTAGGAAAACCAGAGAACTTTGTTCACTTGTTTATCTGCTGACCTTCCCTCCACTATTGTCCTGTGACCCTGCCAAATCCCCCTCTGCGAGAAACACCCAAGAATGATCAATAAAAAAGAAAAAAGAAAAAAAAATAAATAAATAAATAAATAAATATGATACCCAGTTAAAAAAAAAAAATAATAAGATTGCATTGAAGATTTAAGGCTCACATTTATCCTGTCCTTCTGTACAAATATTTGTGTAGGATTGAGTCAGAAAAATGGACTTTGTTACACAAAGGTTTGAGCACATTAAATATTAATAGATATGACCAAACAGCCCTCGAGAAGAGCTGTGTTTATGCCTACTTGTAGTAATGGTCTGTGAGAACACCTTTTTCCCTACATTCTTGCCAACACTAAATAGGATCACTCTTTCATTTTTGCCAATCTGATAGGGTTAAAAATAGTATCTCGTTTTATTTTGCAGTTCTTGGATCACTTGTGAGGGTGAGCCTCTCTTTGCAGCATTTTGCAGTTTGTTTGTCTTCAGCTGTGATCACTTGTTCACATTTGTCTTTTCTTGTTTATTGTTTTTTGTTTTGAGACAAGGTCTCACTCTGTCACCCAGACTGGAGTGCAATGGTGCAATCTTGGCTCACTGCAACCTCCACCTCCCAGACTCAAGCAATTCTCCTGTCTCAGCCTCCCGAGTAGCTGGGAATACAGGCGCATGCCACTGCACCTGGCTAATTTTGGTATTTTTAGTAGAGACGGGGTTTCGCCATGTTGCCCAGGTTGGTCTTGAACTTCTGAGCTCAGGTGGTCGCCTGCCTCGGCCTCCCAAAATGCTGGGATTACAGGCTTGACCCACTGCACCCAGCCTTTTTCTTGTTTATTGTGATAAGCATTTCCCCCTGTTGTTACATTGCCTTCATAACCATCATTGTTAATATCCATCTTTTATTAGAACTATTACATTGCCTTCATAACCATCACTGTTAATGTCCATTCTTATTAGAACTGAAGAATCCCAATTAGAATGGCCAACCTTGCATTGCACCTTGCATTGAGGAAATGAATGCCCTATTGCTGCCCATAGTTGGAAATTTAAGTTGCTTCCAATTTTTTTATTATTTTAATTAATGGAGCAATGAACATCTTTTGTCTGTAATTTGAGTAATATCTTTTGTTTTTTTTGTTTTTTGTTTTTTTTTTTTGAGACAGAGTCTCGCTCTGTCGCCCAGGCTGGAGTGCAGTGGCGGGATCTCGGCTCACTGCAAGCTCCACCTCCCAGGTTCACGCCATTCTCCTGCCTCAGCCTCCCAAGTAGCTGGGACTACAGGCGCCCACCACCACACCCGGCTAATTTTTTGTATTTTTAGTAGAGATGGGGTTTCACTGTGTTAGCCAGGATTGTCTCGATCTCCTGACCTCGTGATCCACCCACCTCGGCCTCCCGAAGTGTTGGGATTACAGGCGTGAGCCACTGCACCCGGCCAATTGGAGTAATATCTTAACATAAAATCGCAGATCAAAGGATAGGCATTCCTTAAGACTCTTAATCTATACCTATATACATACTTAAAACATTTTAAAGTTGTGAAGGGCTATAAAATCATCCGGTACAATCCTCTCTACAAATAAGGAAATGAGGCCCAGAAAGGGAAAGAGACTTCTCTGAAGACACACAGCTAGCACAGAACAGATTTAAATTCCAGCTTCTGACTCCTGGTTCAGTGTCGGTTCCCTGACATATCAGCCTGCAGACTTTAGCACTATGCAAACATTGCTCCCTGTGGGACACTGCGGTAAGTGCTGGAGGTCCTGGAACAGCGGTGGCAATATGGGACATTGAGCTGAAGTGCTCTGGCCCTCCTGGGCCCCTGGATCTGCCTGAGGCCAAAGCCCAGACAGTGTGTGTCACCTAGCACCAAGTCACCTAGCAAGGACATCTAGACCAGAGCTTTCCAGCTGCTCTGAGGTGTTCCCTTGAGGCTCTCAGGGGTAGGAAAGCTGAGGAGGGATGGGACCAAGGGGAGTCACCACCCCCACTGTACCCAAAGTGGCTCTGCTGTCATCCATTTGATGTATTAGATGCCCCCTAAGATTATGATTTGGCAGAGGGGTTTGCCCAGCTTTTGAAATATTTGGAGACCTGATCTGATTCCTTTATTTCCCAAGGAGAAGACTGTGAGGCACAGAGAGCCTTACCCAAAGGCCCTCCCAGAATCAGCAGCAGAGGGATATTTGCCAAGTGCCCCAGTGAGCAAGACCCTGATACCCGAGGGAACAGGGCTGGGGCAGAGTGGTGGATGCCATTAGACATCTGGGCATTTCATTTTAGAAGCATTGCTTCCAAACATTTCTGTTTCTAAGCATTCAGGAATTTGTCCCTGTGTGCCAGGCCCTGTGATGGGCCCTCTGCAGGCACTGCCCCATGTAAAGCTTGCTGCAATCCTGTGAGAAGCAGCCTACCCCCATTTCACAGAGGAGGCCCAGAGATAGGAAGTGGCTTGCAGTCAAGGGCTGGGGTGGACTGGAGCTCATGCAGCCACCTGGCCTCCTCAGCTGGTGTGTGCCTGGAAGAGACAGACTATCTGGGTTCTTTCCCATGTCCTGGGCTTCTCTGCATGGCTCCTGATGCATCAGTGAGCACCAGGAGCGCCTGTATCCAGGTGGCCCTAAGTCTCACTTTCATTATGCAGCTGCTGCCACTGCCAGGTATGTGACACACCTCACCTGGGGTTAGATCAGGTTGCTCTGTTTCCTGCTGGGTTCCCCTGTTCACATTAGCAGGCAGAGGCCAGCGGAGTGTTTTTTGCCCTGCCCCATACCGTCCACACCAAAACTAATTTGGGCAAAGAGGCTCTTTAGCCCCAGTTTCCTCCCTGCAGAGTGGCCTCACCAGCAGGGTGGCCTTACCAGCAGGGTGGGCCTGCACAAGCGGGTGGCACACAGATAAGCTGCAAGTGCTAGAGACCAGAGATCCAGGGCAAAGGGTTGCCTGGCTCTAGGGTAGAGCAGGTCAGCAAGGGAATGGGTGGGGACTGATACTTCAGCCACCTGTGGACCAGGCACCGTGCCTGGCACTTTCTACATCATCTCTTTTAGTCTTCCAGAAATGCTAAGTAACCTGCCTAAGCTCTGCTAAGTGTGTTGTAAATGGAAAAAGCAAATTGGCAAACAGTACGTGTAAGATGGTCCCATTTTTCAGGAGGCTGAGGCAGGAGAATGGCGTGAACCAGGGAGGTGGAGCTTGCAGTGAGCCAAGATCGCGCCACTGAACTCCAGCCTGGGCGACAGAGCGAGACTCTGTCTCAAAAAAAAAAAAAAAAGATGGTCCTATTTTTTAAAAACAGTGGGCATATGTATGTAATTTCTAATAGACAAATAACTCCCACAAAGTATGTATTTTTATTGTCATGTTACATGTGAAGAAACAGGCTCAGAGATGACCTGCCTGGGTGTGTCCCCAGCTGCCCACCCTAAAGCTTGTGCTTTTCCAGGATCCCCCCTGCCTCTCCCCGAGAGCATCTGCCAGAATTCATTTATGGATGAGGAAGCTGAGGCCAAGAGAAGCTCAGCCATCCCAAGGCACACAGCACATTGAGTCATGACCATTTAGGGCTGCAGGAGACATCAGCTCAATAGAAGATTTGGGTGTGGGAGCCCCCAGGGCCAGGGAGGTATGAGCCTTATTCATGTGAGCATCCTCCAGACGATGGTGGCTGCCTGGGGAGTGCTGTACCCGGAGGACTGTGGAGCTTGGTCCAGGGACAGCAGGGAAAGTGCCATGACCAGTTGGTGCCATGAGCCCTGGGTTGCACTGAGGGGCTGACCCATTCCCAGAGTTCGTGCTTCCCTGGCCTCGGGGAAGGTGGGAAGGGAGGGAGGGAGGGAATTCCCCTGCATGGGGCACTGCATCAGGGCAGTTAAATGTTTAACTCTGTTAAACACTTGCACCAGGCTAGGCTGGGGTCGCTGAGTTCTCTAGACTGTCGGGGACTCACTGTTTGGCCCTGGGCACACACCACTTAACCTCTTTGAGCTCCTGCTCTCTCTGCTAGAGGATACCCACTGTGCCTAACCTCACCAGCTTTCAAGAGTCTCAAAGGCAGTAATAGACATGAAAGAGCTTTGAAAAGGCCAGGAGTGCTGAACAGAAGCCGGGTGTCGCTGTTACACCCCGATGGCGCTGGGCGCTTGTCTGCAGGCTGATCACAATGCCCTCTGTCATTTCAGCTGAATAGCATTGGCAATTACTACAAGCCGTGGTTCTTTAAGCATGTGGAGAACTATCTGAAGACAAACCGAGAGGGCCTGGAGTACATTCCCTTGAGACACTACTACCACCGCCACACGCGCAGCATCTTCTGGGAGCTCCAGGTGAGGCTTGGGTTTCTGTAGCCCTGGCTCCTCCAGGCCAGCTGGGCAGGGAGCCCGGACAGTTAACACTGTAGCCATACTCTCTCCCCTTCAGGGTAAAGAGTGGCTTTGTCCTAAGGAACTGCAATGCCTTCTTAAGCAGCAACACAGTCGTTTCCTTCTGAAGGAACCGACTACCTTCAGTTCAAGCAGCAGGCTCTTAGCAAGCATCTGCTTGGTGCTGGGGAGTAAGCCCCTGGGCCAGTACTTTGGGGAACACAGACCTGTTCCGCCCTTGAGGAAGGGTTAGCCTCTAGCCACGGTGAGCAGACAGATCCCTGCACTGTAAAGGGCCGCAGGAACATTAGTAGGAAGTGGCTAGTTCTGCCTAGGGCTCGAGGTAACAGCCAAGCCTGGCTGTGAAAGGTGAGTGAGAATTTGCTGTTGCATGTGTAGATGGGTGGGTGGATGAGGAGCAGTGACACTTTAAGTGGGGGAAGGTCAGGAAGAACCCCTCAGGAGATGACTTTGTGAGCAGGGACCTGAACATAGGGAAGGCAGGCCAGGAACAACTCTGGGGAGGACTCTGGAACTCTGTTCACAGGCAGAGGGACAGCCAGAGCCCAGGGCTTGAGCTGGGCTAACAGGAAATTAACCATTATAAAATGGACAGTTCAGGGTAGTTTAGTATCTTCACAGTGTTGTGCAACCACTACCTCTGTGTAGTTCCAAACATTTTCATCTCTGAAAAGGAAACCCTATACCCATTAAGCAGCCACTCCCTATTCTCTCCCCTTTCCCCAGCCTGTGGCAACCACCAATTCATCTTCTGTCTCTGCAGATTTACTTATTCTGGATATTTCACATATATGGAATCATTCAGTATGTGCCTTTTGTGACTGGCTTCTTTTACATAGCATAATGTTTTCATGTATCAATATATCATTTCTTTTTATGGCGGGATAGTAGTTCATTATATAAGAGACCACATTTTGTTTTGTCACTCATCTGTTGATGGACATGTGGGTTGTTTCAACCTTTTGGCTACTGTGAACAGTGCTGCTACAAACCTTCATGTGCATGTATTTGTTTGAATACTTGTTTTCAGTTCTTTGGGATATAGAACTAGGAGTGGAATTGCTGGGTCATATGCTAATTCTGTGTCTAACTTTCTGAGCAACAACCAAACTCTGTTCCACTGAGGCTGTGCCATTTTTCATTCCCACCAGCAATGTATGAGCGCTCTATTTTTTCAACATTCTCACCAACACTTGTTATTTTCTGGTTTTTAAATTATTAGTATTATTATTATAGCCATTCTGGTGGGTTTATGGTATTGACTTGCATTTTCCTTGAAATTAATGATGTTGAGCATCTTTTTATATGCATGTTAACCGTTTTGTATATCTTCTTTGGTGAAAAGTCTATTTGAATCCTTTGCCACCTTTTAAAATTTGGTCATTTGTCTTTGTTGTTGAGATGTAAGAGTTCTTTGTATATTCTGGATACTAGACCCTCATCAGATATATGATCTGCAAACATTTTCTCCAATTCTGTAGGTTTCTTTTCATTGTCTTGGTAACGTCCTTTGATGCACAGAAGTTTTTAATTTAGATGAATTCCAATTTATCTATTTTCCCTTTTGTTTGTGCTTTTAGTGCCATATATAAGAATTTATTGTCAAGTCCAAGCCCCTTTGTTTTCTTCAAAGACCTTTATAGTTGCAGCTCTAATATTTAGGTTGTTGAGTGGGGTAGGAGTCCAGGCTCCATTCTTTTGCTTATAGCTATCCAGGTGTCCCAGCAAGGCTGCATGTGTTTGAAAAACAGCAAGAAGCCTTCGGAGCCAGCATGCCCACGCTGAGCTATGGTGAGGAATGAGGTCAGACAGGCGCCAGAGGCTAGATCATATGGCTCCTTGTAGGTTAGGAAGGACTTTATATTTTATTCTAAGTATAATAGGAAGCCAATGAGGGCTTTGAACAGGAAAGTGGCATGGCCTGATTTTTGTTTTAAAAGAATAACTGTGACAGCTGGATAGAGTGGATGGGGACGGGAGTGGACAAGAGTGGAAGAGTAGAGGAAAGAAGATACTGTTGTCTGGGCAGCAGCAGAGGAGAAGTGTCAAATCTGGGAGATGCAGTGCAGGCTGAACCAACCAGCAGGATTTCCAGACAGATTGGCCATGGATGTGATTCAAAGGTTCAGGGCCAAGGTTGGCTGCCTTTTTTTTTTTTTTTTTTTTTTTGAGGCAGAGTCTTGCTCTGTCACCCAGGCTGGAATGCAGTGGCGCGATCTCGCCCACTGCATGCTCCGCTTCCCGGGTTCATGCCATTCTCCTGCCTCAGCCTCCCAAGTAGCTGGGACTACAGGCGCCCACCACTACGCTTAGCTAATTTTTTGTATTTTTAGTAGAGACAGGGTTTCACCATGTTAGCCAGGATGGTCTCGATCTCCTGACCTCGTGATCCGCCCGCCTCGGCCTCCCAAAGTGCTGGTATCACAGGCGTGAGCCACCGCACCCGGCCTGGTTGACTGCCATTTGAAACATGGGGGAGGGGACTGGAAAGGGTAATCAGAAGCCATTCAGATGTCCAGGTGGGATGACAGCAGGAGCCAGTGACGTGTGTCGGGACTTCAGGAGTTCAGTGGAGGTTGGAGCCCTATATACACATTTCTCAGCCACAGAGAAATGTTTTCTAAAGCCATGGAGGGAGATGAGTGAGGGCGGATAGAGAAGACCCTGGGACACCCTGCAGGTTAGGGGAGGAGGAACTAGCCAAGGGCAGGAGAAAGTGCTGTCAACCAGGGCAGGGGAACAAAACCAGGAGGATGTGGCATCCCAGAAGCTAAGGGAAGACTGTTTCAGGAGGAAGACCAGCAACTGTGCCACATGCTGCTGAAGGAGATGAAGACAGACTCGACCTCTGGATTTGGCCATAGGAATGTCATCATTGACTTTAAGCAATAGGGGTGAATCCTTGACCAGTGGGTTTGAGAGAGAACTGGAGACAAGGCGGTGGACACAGTGAAAACAAACCTGAGGCTCACTATCAAGAGAGGCAGAGAAACAGGGTGATGGCTGGAGGCGGGTGTGGGGCCAGGTGAAGGTACTTTGTCTGTGTGATTGCTTTAAGATGGGAGAGATGGCAGTCATGACGGTGATCCAGTGGAGGGGAAAATGACAATGCAGAAGAGAGGGTATATTGATAGGGTGAAGTCTTGAGTAGGGGAGTGGAGTGGCTCCTGAGCTCAGGTGGAGAGGCTGCCTTTTGATGGGCACATGGAAAGTTCATCCAGTTGTCAGGAGGGAAGCAGTACTAATGGCTACAGTTGCTACTAATGGGAGGACCATAGGGTGGTGGGAGGGTGTGGGAGTTCTCTTCTGATTGCTTCTGTTTTCTCAATGAAATAAGGATTTCAGCTGAGATGAAAGGGGAGAGGATTTTGATGGTTTGAGGAGAGAAGAGATGTGAAGCTGTCCCTCGGAGAGTGGGAAATGAATTAACCGGGGAAACACTGTGGCATTGCCAGGCAGCACTGGGCCTACCAGGGATTCACACTCATGAATATACAGTGAGACCAGCCCTGTGGTTGTGGGTTTTCACCCAGGAATCTGTGTTGCTGGGGTACAGAGTAGGCAGAGAGTTATATTTAACCATGGCTGAGGTTTTGCAGGGAGTGTGATGTGTAGGCAAGAGTGAGGACCCAAGGGTGTGTTATGATGAAATCTAAGCCAGCTATGGAGGGGAGGCCGGATGTGAGAGGCCCCCAGGGACTGACAAGGGACTGATATGGTGGCCAGGATGCCCTGGGTGGAGTGGAGCATTGAAGTCAGGGGACTAGAGGGCGTAAGCTAGGAAGAGAGGCGGTGATGGCTGAGAGCAAACACTTGCAATGGAAGCTATGGAGACTGTGAATGTAGGGCAGGGTGACAGAGCCTAGGGGTCAGCAAACTTTCCTAAAAGGCCAAACAACAAATATTTTAGGCATTCCAAGCTACAGAATCTATCACAGCTCCTCAGATCTGCCACATGGAAACAGCCAGGGATGGTACATAAATGAATAGGGATGACTGGCCCCAGTAAAACCAAATTTACAAAAACAGTCACTAGGCCACATGCTCACTTCCGCTCCCACACTGGATCCCCACGGGTAGTAATTTCTGTCCCCTCCTCCAGGGTATGTTGTGAGAGCCAGTGGCCAAGGACATGTGGAAGATAAGATCACTGGAATGTAAAGAAAGAAGGCCAAGGGCAGAGAGGCCAGGCGTGGTCAGGACCTTCTCTGTGGGTTTTAAATTACCAAAAGTTTTTTTTTTTTTTTTCTTTTTTGAGATGAAGTCTCGCTCTGTCGCCCAGGCTGGGGTGCAGTGGCTGGATCTCGGCTCACTGCAAGTGCCACCTCCCGGGTTCATGCCATTCTCCTGCCTCAGCCCCCCGAGTAGCTGGGACTACAGGCGCCTGCCACTGCACCTGGCTAATTTTTTTTTTGTATTTTTAGTAGAGATGGGGTTTCACCATGTTAGCCAGGATGGTCTCAATCTCCTGACCTCGTGATCCGCCCGCCTCGGCCTCCCAAAGTGCTGGGATTACAGGCGTGAGCCACCGCGCCTGGCCTCACCAAAAGTTAATGTTGAAGAAAGTGACGGTTTTCCAGGATCTGGTGAAAGGAACCAAGGATGTTGGGATTCGGGGAATTCAGTGATCCACACTCTAGTGAGGGGAGCCATGGTTATCAGAGGAGGTATTGGGCACGTTTCCAAGTTTCTGAGGTTGGTTTCTGGGCATGGGGGAGGAACAGAGATCTGGAAGCAGTAATGAGGGGCCAGGGGGACCCTACCTCACCTCCATCTATCCCAGTGGCAGGAGGGTTGTAGGGGAGAAAATGATACCACTTAAAGAGGGCTTCAGGGTTCTAGTTAACAAGGAGGGGAGAGGAATGTTCAGAGAAGCGACTGAGAATGGAGAGGGTTTTATTAAGGTCAGACCATGAGAGCAGGGCTTGAGAGGAAAGGCGGTGGGGCAGTGGCAAGTGAAGTCAGATTAAGAGATGCTGCATTGCTGTAGTAGGCTAAGATCACAGTAACAAGGCATCTGGCAGGCCATGGTGACTAAGGACAACAGAATGTAAGGCATGACGGAATTATACCTGGTGGGCTCCTAGGAGAGGGTGATTGGTCAGTTCTGACATTGGGCAGGTATATTAAGCAGAATGTGATTGGGCGGTGGTAGGGGTGGAGGAGTGTAGGGGTGAGGGTCTCATCATGGCCTGGAGGGGCTATGGGGTCTCCCCCACACCCATTAGTCTTAATCTTGGGCAATGTCAAGGCCCACAGCAGGTGGTGGGCAATTTTGCCAAAAGCAGAAGCCACTATGAGTCCTTCTTGATCCCTGCCAAGAGCAGTGTTAAGGTTGTGGAGTGTGGTTTTGTTAAGAGAAAGGAGAGGAACTAGTGAAAGAGGATCAGAAAGATAACAGCAGTGGTTAACATTAGCCACTCCCAATGTGGGTGGATGTTAATGCTGAACACTTTCCACGCATTATCTTCATCTTCCCAACAACCCTCTGAGAGTAAATATTAGTGTTATTTCCATTCCATAGATGAGAATACTGAGGATTAGGTTATCCAAAGTAACTACCAGCTTGGTCAACATGGCAAAACCCTGTCTCTACTAAAAATACAAAAAGGAACCAGGTGGGTTGGGGCATGCCTGTAATCCCAGCTACAAGGGAGGCTGAGGCAGGAGAACCCAGGAAGTGGAGGTTGCAGTGAGCCAAGATCACGCCAGTGTACTCCAGCCTGGGCAACAGCAAGACTCTGTCTCAAAAATAAGAAAAAAAAAAAGGAACTGTTGGAGACAAAGTAAATAACACAACTCAGAGAATGAGTGTATTAGTGATCTATTACTGCATAATGAACAAAACCAAAAGTTAGAGATTAAAGCAGCAAACATTTATTATATCATAGTTTCTGAAGGTCAAGGATTTGGGAGTGGCTGATCTGGGTGGTCCTGGCTCAGGGACTCTCATGCTGTGGGCTATGGCAGCAGTCATGTGGAGGCTTGACTGGGGCTGGAAGATCTGCTTCCAGCTCACATGGATATTGACCAGAGACCTTAGCTCCTTGCCACATGGGTTCCTCCAGTGACCTCATGACAAAGCAGCTGGCTTCCCCCAGAGCAAGTGATCCAAGAGAGAGACCAAGGAAGAGTCTGCAGTGCCTTTTATGACCCAGTCGTAGGTCACACCTCTCACTTCCACCATATTCTCCTTATTAGATCAGAGTCACTAATCCAGCCCATACTCAGGGGAGGGGCACTGAGCTCCACTTCATGAGAAAGGACTAGCAAAGAATCTAGGGGCATATGTTAAAACCGCTACAGAAGGCCGGGCGCAGTGGCTTACACCTGCAATCCCAGCACTTTGGGAGGCGGAGGTGGGCGGATCACCTGAGGTCGGGAGTCTGAGACCAGCCTGACCAACATGGAGAAACCCCATCTCTACTAAAAATACAAAATTAGCCAGACGTGGTGGTGCATGCCTGTAATCTCAGCTACTCAGGAGGCTGTGGCAGGAGAATCACTTGAACCCGGAAGCGGAGGTTTTGGTGAGCTGAGATCACGCCATTGCACTCCAGCCTGGGCAATAAGAGTGAAACTCCATCTCAAATAAATAAATAAATAAATAAAAATAAAAATAAAACTGCTACACAGAGCTAGGATTCAAAATGAGGTTTGTCTTACATATTTGTTCTGTTAAGTAAATACTGGCCCACACTGCCTTCAGGTAAAAGAAGAATCTGGAAGAATAGGTGTGTTCAGCCTGCATTCGCATGCAGGAAGTGAACGTTCAGACCTCTCGTGATCTGTCATTGTGCGGTAGTAGGGAAGCGGGACTGGGAAGAGGGAGAAGTCAAGCTGTGGTGCAGTCACAAGGAAGACCTCAGCTGACCCACAGGCAGCCCTGGGGTAAGATGGCCCTCCAGAGTTGTGTCACCTTTAGGCCAGTGGGCTAGGACTTTATACCAAATGCTGCCCCATCAACCAGTCATTGTGCAGACTGACCTTGGATGAGGCAGCTCCCTTCTGCCAAGGGCAGTTCTCCCTGAGTGTCAGCAGTCAGCACCCTGTGCAGCTGGGGGAATGGGTGCCTCCCTGGAGCGGGTATCTGCACGCAGCATCCTCTACAGTAGAAATGCAGAAGCCAAGACATTTCTAGAGGGGAGGAATAAACAATTTCAAATGCATGCCTTTTCCCCCCCTCTGCTGGGATAACTCTTCTCCTCCCATTGGCGGCCTTTCCCCCAGGTTCCTCCCTAATGAGTAAGGCCCTGGAATGAACCAAGTGTGACCAGGCCTGCGTGCTAAGCCCCTTAACAAGCTGCATTCTGGGTGATTAGTCCATTCGGGTCACACCTGTGCCAGGCCTGGCTGGTCCAGTCACTTCCCTTCCCCCAGCTTGGTCAATCAGCAACACGCGGGGTCAGGGTTAGCTGCATAATTTGCAGGGCTGGGTGCAAAAAGCAGGCCAAAAGTGCCATTAAAGGTACTAAATATAAAGCTTTTTTCTTTCTCCATGGTCTCTCTCGTCACAAATATTTGCAACTTAATGCCATTCTAAGTGAAGAAAAATTTAAATTATTAGTATGAATTTTACTGTTCATTGTTTAAATGTTACATTTAACTCCTCATGTATATGTATTTCTTGGTTTCATTAAGAATGCTGCATAAACTCTTTTTACTTCTTTTTGTTACATGCACATTCTACCAACACTACCTTTGACTTACGGTGAGTAAGGAAGGACTGAAAGAAAAGGAGCCAAGCTGGGCAGCTCTGTCTTGTCATTCCTTTTCATGTCATCATTTTCGTATAAGCGGTTGGCTAACACAGGGAGTTAACACCAGTAAGAAAGGATAAGATAGGGTCCTTGTGTTCATAGAAGGCCATTGCCCCAGGACTTCCTGCTGGGGCTGGGGTTCCTGGCTCAGGCTGGGCCCCTTGGATTTGCCATGGGGCCCTACAGCCAGTGAGCAAGGATGGCCAGAGAACAAGGGCTGCAGTGAGATTCTCTGCAATGACTGGCCTCAGCAAGGGGGCAGCTTAGGACCCTGACATCCCAGGTCACTAAGCCACACAGGATAAGTAATGGGTGGACAGAAGCGGGAAAGGAGAAGGGCAGGGCACATGTTTAAAACTTAAACTTTCTGAGGCTAAGACTGGAAAAGGAATGGTTTCAGCTGATATATTTGGATACCAGTTGACTATTTTTAGGAAAAAAAACACAAATGGCTTTTAAACATCACAGTGTGATACAGTCTAACTCAGAATTAGAGACAGGCAAAACAGAACTCCAGGAGTCTCATTTTTCACCTATCAGAATGAATGACAGCGATCTAGAAGTTTGATGTCACATCGTGCTGGCAAGGGAGAAGGGAAACAGTGTTCTACGTTGTCTGGGAGAGTATAAAATGGTACAAGCTCTGAAATGGTATCCATGAAAATTGCACACACTGTTTAAGCCAAAATCTTCCACTTCTAGGAATTTATCTTTCTGACACATATATAAATGGGCAAAGATAACATATACGAAGTATATTAGTTGGAATAATCTGGAAATAATCTAAATGTCTGCCAGTATAGAAGTGATTAAATAAATTATGACACATCTGCTGTAATCGAGCAGGGGTCAATAACCTTTGTTTTTTTTTTGAGACGGAGTCTCCCTGAGTCATCCAGGCTGGAGTGCAATGGCGCAATCTTGGCTCACTGCAACCTCCGCCTCTCCGCTTCAAACGATTCTCCTTGCCTCCGCCTCCTGAGTAGCTGGGATTACACGCACCTGCCACCACGCCCGGCTAATTTTTTTTTGGTGTTTTTAGTAGAGACAGGGTTTTGCCATGTTGGCCAGGCTAGTCTTGAACTACTGACCTCAAGTGATCTGCCCGCTCGGCCTCCCAAAGCGCTGGGATTACAGGCATGAGCCACCGCACCCGATCCAATAAGCATTTTATACAATGGGCCAGATAGTATACAGTCTAGGTTTTTTGGACCATAAGGCCTCTCTAGTAACTGCTCCTCTGCCTTGTAGCCTGGAGGCAGCCATGGACAATTTGTAAAGGGACACACAACCAGAGGGCGGGCCGAATTTGTGGACCCCTGCAGCACACATTAGACACCCACAACTGAAGGCAGTAGTGCCCTCTGTATTGATACAGGATACAGTGATGAGCCGGTGGCGCTAAGATGCCACCATTTATGAGGTTTTTTTGCTTTCTGTTTTTTCAAAGCTCCTCTGCTCTGTATCAGATGTCTCCCGAAGGGTAGGCAAATCATTCATATCAATGCTTGCCATTAGGGAGGGGGAGGGGAGTTGAGGGCGGGTTGGGAGCGAGGTCAGGTCATTGCTGGGAGGGAAACAGGGTCAGGAATGCGCAGGGAGGCTTAACTTTTGTACTATGGGGATTTCTGCTGTGGGCATGTGTAGGTCTTCCAAAGGTAACCAAGGAAACAATAAAAGCCATGCTATTTATTGAGATCCTGTTGCATGCCAGACATTGGCAAAGGCGCAGGATCTAACAGAAGAAAACAGGCAGGTCCCTGACTTCATGGGAGTGGTCCGGCAGCTCCAGAGGAGTGAGGGAAAGGGTCACTCAGCCTTCAGTGCTTACACACATGGCTGCTTTGGGGAGTCACCGTGCCCCCTAGTCTGATGTGGACCCTTTCATGAGCTGCCCTAGCCTCTGTTTGTCCCCACTCTTCCCACACTCATCCAGTGGCCTGTGTCTTCCACACCTGCGGGAGTGGGTGTCTTAAGGACAGAGACCATGTCTCAGTTATCTTGGTTCCCCAGCACCCAGCATAGAACCTGGTTCCTGACCTCGGAGGCCCCTTGGAACTGTATTTTTTTTTTTTTTTTTTTTTTTTTGGAGACGGAGTCTCACTCTGTCGCCCACACTGGAGTGCAGTGGCGCAATCTCGGCTCACTGCAAGCTCCACCTTCCGGGTTCACGCCATTCTCCTGCCTCAGCCTTCCGAGTAGCTGGGACTACAGGCACCCGCCACCATGCCCGGCTAATTTTTTGTATTTTTAGTAGAAACGGGGTTTCACCATGTTAGCCAGGATGGTCTCGATCTCCTGACCTCATGATCCATTTGCCTCGGCCTCCCAAAGTGCTGGGATTACAGGCGTGAGCCACCGCGCCCGGCCAGAACTGTTTAATGAATGGAGGAGCAGCCTTGGCTTCAAGGGCTCCCGGAGCTGTGAGAATCGGGCATCAGTAGACACTGGGGACCCTCAGGAACATGGTAGGACTCAAGCAGGGAGGAGGATTGTGACCCAGGGGCCAAAGTCTTCTCTGTTGGAGGTGGGCAGAGCTGGAGGGAAGAGGGGGCCGTCATCAGGAGGCAGCAGTGCTGAGTGAGGAAGCTCCCGCCTCGTGGCAGTCTGAGGCGTGGAAGAGAACAGCTTCTGCGCAGGAGGGTTTCCAGGGAGACCGAATTGGGGGAGCCAGGCGGGTGGTCAGGCTGTGAGCAAGGGATGCTGCAAACCAGTGGGCTCCTTGTTGAACCTGAGCCAGACTGCACCCACCCCATGAGCGCTGTCTCTGGCTGTGTGCCCCTAGGGAGACTGCTTAAGTTCTCTGAGAATCACTATGCTCATTCAACAGCATTCGTTTCTCAAACATTTATGGAATGCCAGCTCTATTCCAGCCAGATCTCAACAGCTAGATCAGGAATGATAGCTACCTCATTATTGCACTCCAGGCATGGGGTTGAGTGCCTTCCACTTGGTATTAATATCTCATTATCCTCACAAGGCCCATTTTACAGATAAGGAAACTGAGCTCAAAGAAGTTAAGTAACTAGCCCGGGGTCATCACTACTGGCGAATGCCAGAGCTGAGAAGCAAACCTAGATTGGACTGGTAAAGTCCTAGGTCCCATCACACCCCCTCCAAAGAGGGGAATTGGACTCAGGCGTGCTTCTGTCAAGCACAGAATGGGACCTGGCCCCTGGCCCCTTGCACTTGGAGACATTCAACCCTTGTTGGTTTTTTTCTCTCCAACCCTAATCTTTGTTTTCCAGGACATCATCCCCTTTGGCAACAACCCCATCTTCCGCTACCTCTTTGGCTGGATGGTGCCTCCCAAGATCTCCCTCCTGAAGCTGACCCAGGGTGAGACCCTGCGCAAGCTGTACGAGCAGCACCACGTGGTGCAGGACATGCTGGTGCCCATGAAGTGCCTGCAGCAGGCCCTGCACACCTTCCAAAACGACATCCATGTGAGTGGGGCAGGGCAGGGAGGGCGCACCAGGTGCATTCCCTTGGAATCCATGGTCTCCTACCCTGAACCGTGTGACCGACCTTGGGCACACCTGCCCTTTGGGTGTTTTCCCAACTTTAAGATGAGGTCCTTGTCCCTGTGTCTGCGGAGGCCTCAACCCACTCAGTGATGGCCCCCCTGGGAGAGGAGTCGTAGGGTCTGGCATCGAGCACTCCCATGACCTGCTCCGATTGTGTCCTCCAAGGTGGTGGAGTCAGGGCGTTCTCAGCCAGGGCTGGGGGGCGGGGCAGTGAAGCTGAGAGCACCTGAGGGGGTCTTGAGAATGCTGCAAAGCCTTCATTTGGGTGGGTATGAGCGGGCCAGCCATGAGCCTGTCATCTGTTGGAGAAAAAGCACCAATACCCACCTCCCTGGTCTACCCAGGTCTACCCCATCTGGCTGTGTCCGTTCATCCTGCCCAGCCAGCCAGGCCTAGTGCACCCCAAGGGAAATGAGGCAGAGCTCTACATCGACATTGGAGCATATGGGGAGCCGCGTGTGAAACACTTTGAAGCCAGGTCTTGCATGAGGCAGCTGGAGAAGTTTGTCCGCAGCGTGCATGGGTGAGTGGCCCAGAGTATAGTATGGTCCCTCTAGCTGACAGCCCCAGGGTACTGCTTCAGGGGAATGAGGCCAGCTCTATGGAGAACCAGGAGCCCCAGGCCTATCAGCTGGTTCCTTAGGGCCCCGGAGCTGTGGCAGCCTCTGGGTCAGGAGGTAAGCTGTGAAAGATGGGCAGGGGGTGGGCTTGCAGGACTACTTGCCCTCTTCTCCCTGCACCCCCTCCTCCAGTGAACACGTCACACCCTCCCAGCAGCCCCAGCCAGAAACCTGGGAGTCACCCCACTCCTCCCCAAGGAACAGATGATGGGTGTGGGCTTAGCTGTGTCCAGGGGCAACTGCTCCAGATGGAAAGGCCAAAGCTAAGGAGAGGGATTCCTGTCTATGAAAACCACGGAGAGGCCCAGGACAGAGGATTGCTCAGAAAACAGCCTGGATAAACTATTGAGTGGAACATGGACAAAGCCAGGAAAAAACAATGCCATATGATTCCTTTCATATAAAATTCCCAAAAACACACATGAATCCATACTGATAGCGCATCAGTAGTTGCCTGGGGATGGCAGAGGGCAACAGATAACTAAGGGGCATGGGGAAAGTTTGGGGCTGATGGTTATAGCCACGATCTGGACTGCAGTGATTGGAGTCCTTGGTTGCATGCATGTGTCAAGCTTATCCAATTGTGTACTTTAAATTATGTCTAGTTTATTGAAAGTCAATAACAGATTAAAGGAAAACAACCCCACTGCTCCATTAGGGAAGGCAGCCCTGCCTCTGGCCAGGCAGAAGGGCAGAAGCCCCTCCTGACTCTGCCTCCACTGCTAAGCTACCTAACCCCCAAGCCCCAATTCCCTACCTGCAAAAGGGGGATAAGAATACCTGCACCATCTTCGTCACCAGGTTAAGGGGGTTAAACAAGAGAAATCCTCCAAAAGCCTTTTCTGGGCTGCAGAATGAGCAGTTGGGTTTCTCTCACGCCTCGCGCTCCATGTGCCTCCTGGCGTCCTCACCCACTTCCCTGCCTCTGCAGCTTCCAGATGCTGTATGCCGACTGCTACATGAACCGGGAGGAGTTCTGGGAGATGTTTGATGGCTCCTTGTACCACAAGCTGCGAGAGAAGCTGGGTTGCCAGGACGCCTTCCCCGAGGTGTATGACAAGATCTGCAAGGCCGCCAGGCACTGAGCTGGAGCCCACCTGGAGAGACAGACACGTGTGAGTGGTCAGGCATCTTCCCTTCACTCAAGCTTGGCTGCTTTCCTAGATCCACACTTTCAAAGAGAAACCCCTCCAGAACTCCCACCCTGACAGCCCAACACCACCTTCCTCCTGGCTTCCAGGGGGCAGCCCAGTGGAATGGAAAGAATGTGGGATTTGGAGTCAGACAAGCCTGAGTCCAGTTCCCCATTTAGAACTCATTAGCTGTGTGACTCTGGGTGAGTCCCTTAACCCCTCTGAGCCCGGGTCTCTTCATCAGTTGAAAGGGATAGTAATACCTACTTGCAGGTTGTTGTCATCTGAGTTGAGCACTGGTCACATTGAAGGTGCTGGGTAAGTGGTAGCTCTTGTTGCTTCCCGTTCAGCGTCACATCTGCAGTGGAGTCTGAAAAGGCTCCACATTAGGTCACCTGTGCACAGCCATGGCTGGAATGATGAAGGGGATACCCTGGAGTTGCCCTGCCATCGCCTCCATCAGCCAGACGAGGTCCTCACAGGAGAAGGACAGCTCTTCCCCACCCTGGGATCTCAGGAGGGCAGCCACGGAGTGGGGAGGCCCCAGATTCGCTGTGCCAAAGCCAGGTCCGAGGCCAAAGTTCTCCCTGCCATCCTTGGTGCGTCCTGCCCCTTCCTCGTTCATGCCTGGGCCTGCAGGCCCACCCCACCACCACTGAGTCCACTCGGAGTGCCCTGTGTTCCTGGAGAAGGCATTCCAGGGTTGAATCTTGTCGCAGCTTCAGCCTGGGACACCTAGGTGGAGAGAGTGGTCTCTGCTCTGAATTGGATCCAGGGGACCTGGGCTCATTCTTCTTGGCTCGCCAACCCTGCAGGCCTCATCTTTCCCAAAACCCACTTTGTCTTGGTGGGAGTGGGTCCGCGCTGCTCTGCAGCATGGGGGCTGGGGAGTGGACAGCATCAGGTGGGAAAGTGGAGTCCACCCTCATGTTTCTGTAGGATTCTCACCGTGGGGCTGGAAGAAAAGAGCATCGACTTGATTTCTCCAACCACTCATCCCTCTTTTTCTTTCTCCCACTACTCCCCACCCCAGCTGTAGTTAATTTCAGTGCCTTACAAATCCTAAGCTCAGAGAAAGTTCCATTTCCGTTCCAGAGGGAAGGGAACCTCCCTAGGTCCTTCCCTGGCTTGTTATAACGCAAAGCTTGGTTGTTTATGCAACTCTATCTTAAGAACTGCCCAGCCTCAGCTGAAAACCCGAATCTGAGAAGGAATTGTGTCATGTAAGGGAAGCTGGAATTAAGGGAGCTGAGCCAGTCATGGTTGTGGCGTGTAAGTCAGGAGACCTAGGTTTCAGCCCCTCTCTACTGTCAGCGAGCTGTGCAACGTGGGCAAGTCATTGTCCTCTGAGCTGCAGTTTCCTCATCTGTCACATCGCTACAGACAAGACCTCCCTGGAACCCTTCTGATTGTCTTAGACACTGTGGTTGCAAAACCCACGGAAAGCCTCATTTGTGTGGAAAGTCAGAGGAAAAATGATCCAGTGGACACTTGGGGATTATCTGTCATTCAAGATCCTTCCTTCAACCCCAAGGCCAGCTCCCAACTCATTTTCAGAAAGGCTCATGTCTGGCTTGCAGGGAAGCATCTGTCTTGTCATTCCAGGTGCCAGAATCCTCTCAGAGTCATTGAAGGGTGTTCACCCATCCCACCCAAGGCTTGGCACACTGCCAGTGTCTTAGCAGGGTCTTGTGAGGGCTGGGGGCATCCAGGCACTCAGAAGGCAAAGGAACCACCCTACCCATTTGGCCTCTGGAGGGGGCAGAAGAAAGAAACAAACCTCATCCTATATTTTACAAAGCATGTGAATTCTGGCATTAGCTCTCATAGGAGACCCATGTGCTTCCTTGCTCAGTGCAAAACTGATGATTCTACTTGCTGTAGATGAATGGTTAACACGAGCTAGTTAAACAGTGCCATTGTTTTGCCAGTGAAGCCTCCAACCCTAAGCCACTGGGACTGTGGCCAGAGATGCCAGCAGCCTCTGTCGCCCTTAGTCATATAACCAAAATCCAGACCTTATCCACAACCTGGGGCTTGGAAAGGAAGGTATTTTGGAATCACACCCTCAGGTTATGTTGCTCCAGTAAAATCTTGCCTGGAAAGAGGCAGTCTTCTTAGCATGGTGAGCTGAGTTCATGGCTTTTTTTTGTAGCCAGTCCTGTCCCTGGCCATCCATGTGATGGTTTTGGATGGAGTTAAACTTGATGCCAGTGGGCAGTGCATGTGGAAAGTATCAGAGTAAGCCTCTCCCCTCCAGAGCCCCGAGTTTCTTGGCTGCATGAAGGTTTTCTTTAGAATCAGAATTGTAGCCAGTTTCTTTGGCCAGAAGGATGAATAATTGGATATTACTGAAAGGGAGGGGTGGAGATGGGTGTGGCAGTGTATGGTGTGTGATTTTTATTTTCTTCTTTGGTCATGGGGGCCAAGGAGAAAGGCATGAATCTTCCCTGTCAGGCTCTTACAGCCACAGGCACTGTGTCTGCTGTCTGGAAGACATGTCCCCGTGGCTGTGGGGCCGCTGCTTCTGTTTAAATAAAAGTGGCCTGGAAGCTGGCGTTTGTCGTTTCTTGCTTGGGGGACCAAAATGTGGAGTCAGATCTGGGCTCGGGTGCAGGCTGTGCCATTCCCCAACTCAGTTGCTCTCACTGAACCCATGAGCCCATGGCCGAGGGCTAGAAGAACATGCAGGAGCTGACAAGTTTATTTCTATCACTGTCGGAGTGTGATTGGAGTAAGTGTTGAAAGGATCCCTCTGTGTGCAGGGTGGCAAGCAGACCAGTGAGAAGGCCACCACTGCAGTCCAGGTGAGACGATGGTGGCTCTGGTTAGGGTGGAGGCCTGGCTTTGTCACTTGGTTGTGACCAATTAACTTTAGCAAGTTAATCCTGTTGAGACTGTTGTCCTCATCTACAAACTGGTGGACCCACTAGCTGTCCATTAAAATGCATTCCTCCGTTCTTTGGACACATAGCTAGACTACCTTTCCCAGCCTTCCTTACAGTCAGTTGTGTCCTTGTGTTAAGAGCTTTCCAGTGGAATGTAAACAGAAGTCATAAAAACCTATATGAGGTCTCCTGGCTCTCCCCTTCACTCAGTGCAGATGACAACCAGGCCATAGGTGGTTGGAGAGTCTTATGTCAGAAGGAACCTGGATTCCTGAGTCACTGCAGGAGAAGCGCTTGTGGCCAGAAGTGCAAGACCAAGCCTGAGCAACATAGTGAGACCCCATCTAAAAATTAGCTAAGTATGGTGGCAAGTATCTGTAGGCCCAGCTACTCTGGAGGCTGAGGCAGGAGGATTGCTTCAGCCCAGAAACTTGAGACTGAAGTGAGCTATGATCGTGCTACTGCACTCCAGCCGGGGTGACACAGAGCAAGACCCTGTCTCAATAAATAAGGCATTACCTGGGCTGGTGCCTGAGAGCCCAACCCAGAGCTCCTTGGTTTGCTGAGCTTAGGCGCTAGACTGGACTGGGTTTGCTGAGCTTAGGCGCTAGACTGGACAATCTGTATGTTGCTGCTCCCAGTTCCAAATCTGAATCTTAGCAGCAGCTGCCTTACAAACTTCAAGCCATGAACCTGGCATCAAGACCTATGAGAAGAAGCAAGAGGGCCACGTAGGGGCCTTGGCTTGGTTTACCAACCTCCTTACAGGAGGGTGTCAACAATCTGTTCACTACCTGATCTAATGGAAGCTGAAAGTAGAAGACAATTTACATGCATATCCTTGGAACTTCTAGTTACCCCACTGGCAGACCTGGGGTCTGATCCCTCTGGGGGAGGGGTGAGAAAGGTGTTTGTGGGAGGGGGTCAGTGGTGTGCTGGATATGGCTTGTACCAGCTTACAAGGACCATCATGCACACCTCCTTCCACTTCCATGTTCAGTGACATTGGCAGCCTGAAATCACCCACAGGGGGAGCATTTACACCACAGAAATTAGCAGCACTACGAATCAGGGCTTGTTCTGTTGTATTAATCAGTGTTCTCCAGAGAAACAATCAATAGGAGATACACACAAACACACACACACACAGGCACACATCCCTTAACGAGGATAAGTTCTGAGAAATGCATCATTAGGTGATTTCATTATTGTGTGAATATCACACAGTGTAGTTACACGAACCTAAATGGTACAGCCTACTACACACCTAGCTATATGGGATAGCTTATTGCTCCTAGGCTACAGACCTGTACAACATGGTACAGTACTGAATACTATAAGCAATTATAACCCAATGCTAAGTACTTGGATATCTAAACATAGAAAAGGTACAGTAAAAATAGGGCATTATAATCTTATGGGTCCACCATTGTATATGCAGTCTGTCATTGACCAAAATGTTATGCATCACATGACTGTATAGAAAGGCAAGACACATGCAGAGACAGAGAAACAGAGACTTACAAAGTATTGGTTCATGTGATTATGGAGGCTAAGAAGTCCCAAGAGCTACAGTAGGCAAGCTAGATACCCAGGAAAGCCAATTATATAGTTCCAGTTTGAGTCCAAAGGGCTGAGAACCAGGAGAGCCAATGGTGTAAGTTCCAGTCCAAAAGCTGGTAGGCTCAAGACCCAAGAAGAGCCCATTTTTCAGTTCAAGTCTGAAGGCAGGAAAACCCTGATGTCCCAGCTTAAGCACTCAGGCAGGAGGAGTTTCCTCTCATGCAGTCCTTTTGTTCTGTTCGTGTCTTCAGTTGATTGAATGAGACCCACCTGCTTTAGGAAGGGCAACCTGCTTTGCTCAGTCTGATTCAATGTTAATCTCATCCAGAAACACCCTCCCAGACACACCCAAAGTAATATTTGGTCACATGTCTGGGCACCCCGTAGCGCTGTGAAATTGACACAATTAACTATCACAGGAGGGCTTTGTTTTGTTTTGAGAGACAAACATTTACCAGCACACCACTTAACAGAGACCTCTCTTAATGAGCCCTCCAAATCCAAGCTTAGCAGGAAAGGTGGCTCCTGCACCCTGGCTCTGGCCTCAGTACATTCGCCTCTCAGGCTTCTGAACCTCAGGCATCTCTATGATCATTCCCACTCCCTTGTTAATCATTCTCATTATTGGTGAACCCCCATTCCCTGGCTAATGCCGCCGCAGGTCCAGGAAGAGGGAGTGGATCAACTGAACCTGGGAACAGGTGTAAACTGCTCCTGAGAAGGAGGAGCTCCAAGGGTCAAGTTGGCGAAGGTGAAACTGCCTTCAGGGCCAAAGGACTATGGCAGGGCCGGAGTGGGACCTGGGCTTGCTCAGGCCCAGGACAGGCATCAAGCAGCCCACAGCAATGAGGATGGGAGGACCTGAGCTTTTAACAAAGGGAGCTTCCCAGAGCTGGCCTGGCTGGTGTGCCCAGGGATGTTGTGAACTCAAGGTAAAAAGCCAAAGACAGCACGGTACAGCGTTCATGATGGCAGAACCGTCACCCTTAGGTATTGATAAGAACCTAACACAGCAAATGAAGTCCCATTCTAGTAATGTTTACTAAAGCAACCACACCGTGCAACCTACGTAAACTTGTTCCTCCTGTGGGCCTCAGTTTCTCCCTGTAAAGTGAGCAGCTATGCCAGCCATGCTTCACCTTGCCAAGGCATTGCAGATGACCACCTGCCCATGCCCACTAGCTGATCTTCAGAACCTGGTTGCAGCAGGACTGCCTATGTGTGATGCCCACTCATTGTTACGTTACCTGTGGTCCATGTTGCAAGGTGGTGCTGAAGGCATAGTAAGAACCTGGATGTTAAGTCTGGTGGCATGGCTTGTAAAAGGCTATTTTTGGCCCGCTCAGGGCTTCCCACAACCTGGCAGCATCTCACACCGGAGTGGGAGAGATCACTACCCTCCTGAGCAACCAGGGAGGTGCTAGAACCTGCTGTTGCTTTTTTTAAGATGTATGTGCTGGAGGGTTAAACCCAGTCACCTGCAGGACCACTTCAAGAGATGGAACTAGAATTTGGTGGTTATTAAATATTTATTCATTTCATTTTTGGCTGTGGGGCTTTTTCCCCCAAACAAAAGCTTTTAGGGAAAGTCCAATATATAACAAACATGGAGTTACTTTGAGTCAAGCTGGGTGCGGCCAGGAGTCCAGCCGTCATGGTCAGGGCCTGTGCCCTCCTTCTCCAGGGATTGCTGGAGGCCCCAGCAGAGTCCAGTTAACAACCTGCAGAACTCCATGTCCTCTTATGGCCCTGCCCAGGCAGGAGGGCAAGGGTCACAACAAGCCAGATTTTAGCTCAACATCCAAAGGACCCTTTTACAATCATAGCTGCCCTGCACTGGGAAGGGCTGTCTGAGGGTGTGCAAGGAGAGCCTGGACAGACAGATGGAGTTATTGTCGCAGAGCAGAGCAGTGGTCACCAAATGAGGTTCCCAAGCCCAGGGTGTAACAGGATGATCCATCAGGATGCCTGAGAAAATGTTAGTGTTTGTCTTGGTTTGGGTTTCCCTAGAAGCCAACCCTAAGACAAAGATTTGAATGCAAGCAGTTTATTTGGGAGGTGAAGAAAACACCAGCAGGGGAGTGGAGAAGGGATGACAGCAAATAATGGGTTCATTCTCAAGCAGGTTACCACTGGGGGCCACTACAGTGTAACTGCACTGGGAAAACTGGAAACCAGTGTAAAACATGCATTTCAAAGGTACACCCCACAAGGGCTGAGGGAGCTGGTATTTATACACCAACTACCCTCAGTGAGGGTAGCTCCAGAGGGATGTGGAGTTCCTGGCACTTCTAGCCCTCCATAGGCAGCAAAGCCGGCCCTGGCAGCCAGAGAGCCTTTTGCTCCATTATAGATGAATGTCCCTCCCCAGCACACATTATTTTTGTAACACACATGAACTCATTCTTATCTCATGGCAAAATATTTAAAAGAATTGCCTGATTTAAAGTTGTGGCCAGGGGCCAGACACGGTGGCTCACACCTGTAATCCCAGCACTTTGGGAGGCCGAGGCTGGTAGATCACTTGAGGCCAGGAGTTTGAGACCAGCCAAAACCCCATCTCTACTAAAAATACAAACATAGCCAGTCGTGGTGGCTCATGCCTGTAGTCCCAGCTACTTGCGGGGCTGAGGCATGAGAATCGCTAGAACCCAGGAGGCAGAGGTTGCAGTAAACTGAGATCCCCCCACTACACTCCAGCCTGGGCGACAGAGCAAGACTTTGTCTCAAAAAAAAAAAAAAAAAAAAAGTTGTGGCCAGGCTCAGTGATTTATGCCTATAATCCCAGCACTTTAGGAGGCCAAGGTGGGAAGACAGCTTGAGCCCAGGAGTTCCAGACCAAGCTGGGCAACATAGCAAGACCCTATCTCTGAAAAAACAAAACATTATCCAGGCGTGGTGGTGCAGCCTATAGTCCCAGCTACTTGACAGGCTGAGAGGTGTGAGCATCACTTGAGCCCGGGAGGTCAAGGCTGTAGTTAGCCATGATGACACCACTGCACTCCAGCCTGGGCTGGACACAGCAAGACCCTGCCTCAATAAATAAATAAATGAAGTTGTTACACAGGTTTCTCTTATAAAAAGGCAAGCATCACAAATTTGCTGACCTCTCTTTTGTTTTTGTTTTTGTTTTTTTGAGACAGAGTCTTGCTCTGTCACCCAGGCTGGAGTGCAGTGGCTTGATCTCTGCTCACTGCAACCTCCACTTCCCAGGTTTAAGCAATTCTCCTACTTCAGCCTCCCGAGTAGCTGGGATTACAAGTGCCTTCCACCACGCCTGGCTAATTTTTTTTCGTATTTTTAGTAGAGACGGGGTTTCACCATGTTGGCCAGGCTGGTCTCGAACTCCTGACCTCAGGTAATCTGCCCACCTCGGCCTCCCAAAATGCTGGGATTACAGGCGTGAGCCACCGCACCTGGCCTTGCTGACCTTCTCTACAGTGACAGTGACTGTCTATAATATGATAGCTGATAGAGATATTTGAACAAATATACTTATTTTGTAAGGTAAACAGTCTCTTTAAAAAGTTTTATTGCATACATTTTAACTCGTTTTATTACTTTTTATTTTTATTTGTAATTAATTCTACAGAAACATCACAATGGTAGTACAGCAATCCCCCTCACTTGCCTTCCCCTGATGTTAACATCCTTTTTTTTTTTGAGACGGAGTCTCGCTGTGTCGCCCAGGCTGGAGTGCAATGGCACGATCTCAGCTCACTGCAACCTCTGCCTCCCGGGTTCAAGCGATTCTCCTGCCTCAGCCTCCCGGGTAGCTGGGACTATAGGTGCCCATCACCACGCCCAGCTAATTTTTTTGTATTTTTAGTAGAGACAGGGTTTCACCATGTTGGCCAGGCTGACCTCGAACTCCTGACCGCAGGTGATCCGCCCGCTTTGGCCTCCCAAAGTGCTGGGATTACAGGCCTGAGCCACCACACCTGGCCTGATGTTAACATCTTCTACATGAACTAAGATAGTTGTACCATTTTACACTTCCACCAGCAGTATACGAGAGTTCCACATTCTCACCAACACTTGGTATGGTCAGTCTTTTCAATTTTAGCCATCCTAATAGGTGGGTAGTGGTATCTCATTGTGGTTTTAATTTGCATTTCCTTAATGCCTAATGACATTGAGTTTATTTTCATGTGCTTATTTGCCATCCATATATCTTCTTGGTAAAGCGTCTGTTACATCTTTTATACATTTTTTATTTTGTTGTTTCTTATTGAGATATATATGAACTCACATATATATTCTGGATGTAAGTCCTTTATTACAGCGGTCCCCAGTCTTTTTGGCACCAGGAACCGGTTTCATGGAAGACCGTTCTTCCACAGACCAGGGTAGGGCGGGGTGGCAGGGGAGGATGGTTTCAGGATGAAACTGTTCCACCTCAGATCATCAGGCATTAGTTATATTCTCATAAGGAGCATGCAACCTAGATCCCTCACATGTGCAGTTCACAATAGGGTTCGGCTCCTGTGAGAATCTAATGCTGCCGCTGATCTGACAGGAGGCGGAGCTCACCCACTGCTCACCTCCTACCGCGAGGCCTGGTTCCTAACAATCCCTGGGGAAGGAGGGCACAGGGGCTGGCCAGGAGGGCTGGTCTCCCGGCCTCACCCAGCTTGATTCAAAGTGGCTACATGTTTGTTATATTGGACTTTCCCTAAAAGCTTTTGTTTGGGGAAAAAGAAAGAAAAGAGCTCCTCAGCCCCCAAAAATAAACGAATAAATGTTTCATAACCACCGAATTCCAGTTCAGTTTCTAGAAGTGGTCCTGCGGGTGACTGGGTTGAACACTCCAGCACATAAGTCTTAAAAAAGTAACATCAGGTTCTAGCACCTCCCTGGTTGCTCAGGAGGGTAGCAGTTTTTCCCCACTCTTAACGTCCAGGTTCTTAGTATGCCTTCAGCACCCCCTTGCAACATGGACCACAAGTAACATGACAATGAGTGGGTGTCAAACATAGGCAGTCCTGCGGCAACCAGGTTCTGAGGATCACCTAGTGGGCATGGGCACCTGGTCATGTGCAATACGTTGGCAAGGTGAATAAAGATGGCTTTACTTCTTCAAAAACATTTGTTTTGACACAGGAGAATAACTGCTTTTTGTAAGACACTCGCGCATGGAAGAAAGTGTTTCAAGTATTTTTTATCATTATTTGTGCTTTGTGGACGAAGCTGTGGTATCCCAGTCTCCTCTAGGGACAACCTGCTCCCCCATTCTCACTGACATGAAACAGTGAGGGAAGGGTGCCCACAAGGGCTGACTCAGGGGTGAAGCCGATGTTCCCCATGGCTGGACATTGCCTGAGGTCAGCAGTTTCCTCATCAGTGAGGCCCTGCTAAGCTTCCAGAAGCATCCTGGGATGGCAATGAGGTGTTCCCGCAGAGTTCTAGAATTGCCGTGTAATACATGCTACACTCTCCCACCACTTTCTGAACTTTAATACAAGGAGCCAAGCACTCTGGCTTTAGAATAGAAAGGGTCCCACGAGTGTCAACTACGTCCCATCCCTTCAGTCCATCTGCTCTCTGGCCCCCATGTTCATGTCACTGGCTGAGTTGAGTTCTCAGGATAATTGATCTCGTGCAACAAAAGATACCTGTCCCCAGCTGTCCCGGAAGACACTGTGACCTTCAGGTATGCAGCTCTGGCAAAGGTGATCCCCATACATCTCTCCCCTCTCCCAGGCCCATGTGTCCTTTCTCTAAGACACCCCACTCCCATGCCCATGCTGTCACCCCCAGATTTGTCTTCAGGCCTTTGGGCTCTCCGGTCACTGCAGGCTGTCCTTCACATGTGGCTTTAAGAAGTAGGATCTGAATTGTAATCCACAGTTGGAGGGCACTTCCCCTTAGTAAATGGTGTGATCCTTTCCCTTTAAAAAGACAGAAAAAATTAAAAAAGGAAGTGATCCCTTGGAAGGGAGTGAGCTCCTCATCCCTGGAGGGACACCCATAGGGAATGAACAGGTACCTGTTGGTTCTGCTTCACAGGAGATCCTACATTGGTGAGAGGCCAAAATTGATGACTTCTAGGCCTTTCCAACAAAACAGCCTGATTCTAAGGATGGGATTATAGCAATTCACACTCAGTTCAGCTCATTAAAGCACCCAAGTTGGCTTGTAAGAACTTCAGGTATAAAATCATAGTCCCTGGAAAATTATCTAACCCAACCCTGAGAGGAAGACCAAGGACCAGACAGAGGAGGGAACTTACCTGAGGTCACCTGAAGGCCAGCATCAGGGCCAGAATGTAAGCCCTGACCTCAGTCCCACTTTCCCTCCACTGCTCCAATTCTTTCCCATGAGTGGAAACCCTGAGGACTCAACCTCCCATCCCGTGAGCCCTTTGGAAGATGGCACTTCCATAAGAACCCCTTGCTGTGTGTGTCAAACAGCATCCGCCAGCCCTTACGTTACACACTTTATGTATCTGTTTGTTGTCTGTCCTCCCCAACAAGATGTGAACTCCATGAACCCAGTACTTGCACTTCTTCATTGGTATTTCCCCTATGCCTAGATCATTACCCATGCTTAACAAATATTTGTCAAAGGAGGGAGGACTCACTAGGGTAAAAGAGGTCTTTCCCACCATCCAGTGGGTCTCCATGCCTCCTGTCTCTCCATTCCTCACCATGCCCATGCCCCCTGGCCCAGCCCCATGCCTCATTTCTCATTTCTACTATTGAGGCAGCCTCCCTGTCTATCCCCGCAACAGTCCATAATGCCCTAAGTATGTTTATTAAACACAAGAATTACTTCCCATTAAAATCCTTCTGGATATCTGGGAAAAAATATTTGCAAAACACGTATCTGATAAAGGACTTATGCTTAGAATATCTAAGGAACTAAGCAGCCCATTTGTTTAAAATGTGCAAAAGATTTGAAAACACTTCACCAAAAGAAGACATCAGAGGATGCCTATGAAAAGATCCTCAACATCTTGTCACTGGAGAAATGCAAATTCAAACCATAATGAAATATACTATTAGAATGGCTTAAATTAGAAAAGAAAAACCCTGACAATACTAAGTGCTGACAAGGATGCAGAACCTTTAGACCCCTCATACGTTGCTGGTGGGAGTGCAAAATGGACCAGCCATTTCAAGATAGTTCAGCAGCTTCTTACAAAGTTATACACACACACACCAAATGACCTAGAAATCCTACTCCTAGCTATTTACCAGAGAGAAATAAAAACATACGTCTACATGAAGACCTGTATTTAACTGTTTATAGCAGCTTTACTAAAAATTCCCCAAACTGTAAACAATCCAAATGTCCCTCAACTTAGGAATGGATAAACAAACTGTGTCACAACCATACAACGCAATTCAACTCAGCACTGAAAAGGAACAAACTATGATACACACAACAACAGCATGGCTGAATCTCAAGAGCACCGTGTAACATGAAAGAAAAAGATACAAAATTCTACATACAGATGATTCCACTTATATGACATTCTGGAAAAGGCAAAACTCCAGGGATGGTAGAATTGCCAGGGTTGGCAGTGGGAGGAGTAGACTGACTACAGATAGCACAAGGGGGATGGAAATATTCTATATCTTGCCTGAGGTGATATGTATGACAACTACATGCATTTGTCAAAACTCATAGAATTGGGCTGGGCGTGGTGGCTCATGCCTGTAGTCCCAGCACTGGGAGGCTGAGGTGGGTGGATTGCTTGAGCCCAGGTGCTCAAGAACAGCCTGGGCAGAATAGCAAAAGCACATCTCTACAAGAAATTTAAAAATTAGCTGGGTGTAGTAGTGCACACCTGTAGTCCCAGTACTTGGGAGCCTGAGGTGGGAGGATTGCTTGAGCCCAGATGGTCAAGGCTGCCATAAGCCATGTTCACGCCACTGTGCTCTAGCTTGGATGACAGAGTGTTGACACTATCTCAAAAAACAACAACAAAACCTCATAGAATTGTATACCTAAAGAGAATGAATTTTACTGCATGTGAGTTATGCTGTAATAAGTTCAACTTTAGGCTGGGCACGGTGGCTCATGCCTATAATCCTAGCACTTTAGGAGGCCAAGGCAGGTGGATCACCTGAGGTCAAGAGTTTGAGACCAGCCTGGCCAACATGGCGAAACCCTGTCTCTACTACAAATACAAAAATTAGCTGGGCGTGGTGGCAGGTGCCTGTAATCCCAGCTACTCAGGAGGCTGAGGCAAGAGAATCGCTTGAACCCAGGAGGCAGAGGTTAGAGTGAGCCGAGATCGCGCCATTGCACTCCAGCCTGAGCAACAGAGCAAAATAAAACTCTGTCTCGAAAAAAATAATAAATAAATAAATTCAACTTTAAAAAAATTCTGTGGCTTCCCAAATACAGAATAAAGTCCAAGCAGCTTAGCTATAGCATTCCAGCCCTCTAAGGACTGACCGAACCACCTCTCCTGCCTTATTCTCCACTATTCCCCTCTACACACCCCACACGTCACTCAAAATGGGCCATTTAGTATTGCCCAGATATGTCCTGAACTTTTTGCTTCCTTTCCTTCGCTCATGCTCTTCCCTCTGTCCTAATTTTTTTTCTCCTCCCTGGAAGAAGAAAACCCTTGAGGAAAGAACACAGCTTGGAGCCAGATGGACCAGAGATCCAATCCTATTTTGCGATTGTACTAGACAGAGAGCAAAAATGGCCCAGGCCTCCATAGCTCCTTGTATTGGTGGCTTTTCCAATGTGACTTTGCAGCCTCTCCCATCAAGAGGTAGAGTCTACTCCCCCCCAATCCCTGCCCCACTCGAATCTGGGCTGGCCATGGAACTTGCTTTGGCCAACAGAATGTGGTAGAAATAATGGTGTGGCATTCTGAGGCTGGGCTGCAAAAGGCCTTGCACACTTCCTCTCTCAAACCCCAGCCTCCTCCATAGGAGCAAGCCTGGGCTACACCACTGAAGGCCGGAGTCTGTGTGGAAGAGTCTAGTTGTTCCATCCAAGACCATCCCAGACCAGCCAGCCCCCAGCCAACCCATAGACTCATGAACAATAACAAATGGCTATTGTTTTAAGCCACTGAGTTTCTGGGTGGTTTGTTATGTAGCAATAGCTAACTGCTACAGTGAGTAACTCGCTGTGGCCCTGGGAAAGTTACTCAGTTTCCTCACCTATATAATAAAAGCAATTATTACATACCTCACAGAGCTTTGTGATGCCCGTGAGAGATGATTTTTTTTTTTTTTAATTGAGATGGAGTCTCATTCTATTGCCTAGGCTGGAGTGCAGTGGCGGGATCTCAGCTCACTGCAACCTCCACCGCTGGATTCAAGCGATTCTCCTGCCTCAGCCTCCCAAGTAGTTGGGACTACAGGCACCCACCACTGCACCCGGCTAATTTTTGTATTTTTAGTAAAGACGTGCTTTCACCATGTTGGCCAGGATGGTCTCGAATTCCTCACCTCAGGTGATCTGCCTGCCTCAGCCTCCCAAAGTGCTGGGATTACAGGCATGAACTACTATGCCTGGATGAAAGATGTTTATACAGAGCTGAGTACAGTGCCTGGCGCACAGTCAACCTTTGATTAACAGTTATTACCCCTTTCCAAGCCCAACTCTTATCCAGCTTTTGAGAACCAGATCAAATGCCACTTCTTCCAAGCAGCCCTCCCTGCTTGGAAGGCTCCAAATTCAATATAATATTTGCCTCCTCTGAACTCCCATAGTATTTCCTCTCTCCCCCTCCAATACACTCTATCCTCAACTATAAGCAATTTGGAAAAACAGCCATAGCCTTAAACATAGGTAGCCAGTACAGATATATACTCAATGCCAGAAAAAGATGAAATGATCTATAGATTAGGGACAGAAAGTCTGTTCTCCTGCCTCCCAGGCCTCTGCTCCTTCCAACCATTACACACAGCCCCCTTCAAGGGTGATCCCAGCAGACTTCCTTGCACGTTGTTGGCGCTCAGTAAATGTATCCTGAATTGAATCAGCTAAATTGGGGGTGGCATTTTCCCCCTTGGGGGCAATGGACACATGCAGGAGGGTTTTGGGATCGTCCCAAAGACTGGGGGCCACTATTCCCCAACCAGTGGGCAGGCACCTGGAATGCCAACTGTCCCACGACTGGACAGGAGAGTCTGGCATCATGAAGAAGAGGCGCCTCACCCTTCCCACATGCCAGCAGTACCCTGCTGTGCAGTGCTGGGCTATGGGGAAGGAGTTGGATGGCAAGTCTTACACGTAGACCCTGGCCTGTGAGACAGGCTTCATTGTGCCCATTCTACAGCTAAGAAAAGAGAGTTGTGCTTAGTAGCCCAGGGCCACACAGCTAAGAGATGCCAAAGTGGAGACTTTAACCTGCATCTTCTCCCGATGTTCACCAACTTGTTGGAGCCTCAAACGGGCCATGTCAGGGGGAAAAGTCCATGCTGATCTGAAGGCCATCAAGCAGACAACACAGAGCAGAGTCCAGGCTACCTATGGGGACATGGGCTATAAATGCTGACGTCATTTGGGGAACAAAATATGCAACAGGAAGGTCACATGACTTGTCAATAGCACATGGTTTATAAACAACAGAACCACAGTCCCCTACCTCAATCTAGGACTCATTTTTTAAGGGTCTACTGTAATATTTCATAAGCCCCTGAAGGTTTCCTACCTGAGCAACTGGTAATTCAGATATGAGAAGGCAAAGGCGAGCCCCATCCTAACATTACATCTTCCAAGTGGCGTTTTCCAAAGATTTCCTCCCATGTCAACTGCACTTTGAAGAACGCTTACTGGCTGCTTGATTTGCAGGTATTCATCAGCAGAGACCAGACTCCTCCATCAAGACTCGGCCGATCCCACCCCACCTGATTCACCTGGCTTCGTTCTTCCATATCCCCTGCCACACCCCACCCTCCCGCTGCTCAGCCATCCCTCATCAGGCCAGGCTCGTTTAGCCCTCATGGCCAGGCTGAGGATATTCCAGCCCAGAATATCCTCCATCTCTCCAGGCCACCTTTCCAGGTAGACATGGGCATTTCTGCCCCACATGCTTATGGCACCTGGCTGAGCCCTCCTTCATGTACCTGATGCTAAATCAATCCTTCCTCTCTGCCCCGTTTGCCTGAGACCTTCTGTGTTCTGACCCCTAGCAAATGTCCACTAAATTCAATTAAATCATCAGCTTTTTTCTCCCCCACCCCCTACCCCCATCCAAGGTCAACGTTTCTCCCTGTGCTCAGGGTGATCACCCCTCCAACCCAAGCAAAGAGCATGTTCCACCACCTCACAAGAGAATCTCCCCCTCCTTCCCTGCCCATCAGCCAGAAATATGCTCAAGTCTCTACCCCATCCACCCCCACCAGAAATACAGAGAGGAATAAGGAGAGGGGGACAGAAGGAAGGCAGGCAGGCGGGCAGGTAGGCAGGCGGGCGGGCGAGGGGGAAGGGAGGGAGAGAGGGAAGGAAGGAGAAATGAAAAAGTAGGGCCTTCTCTCCTGACTGCCTTCCCTTGGAGTTAAGCCCAGTTTCCCCTGGTGCCACACAGTCTCAACGGCAACCACCTGACTTCTGTGTCCCAGAGTAAACATGCAGAGGGGTTTGAGGGGAGAAGGAGAGGACTCCACATGCTGAGCTTCCTGAGTCCCTCTTTCCTACCCAAACTTCCAAATCTCACCAAAACAGCATGCACAAAGGGTAAAAGGAGAGTGATCAAATAAGGTCAGGTGGGGTAAGGGCAGGAAGATGGGTCATGGTGAAGGCCAACTATGCCTCAGCCTTCCTGGGTTCAAAGAGCCTTCCCTTCTGCTCTCATCTTCCAGAAAGCTTTGGGGGAAAGAGTGGGCAAAGTGTTCTGGACAGAGAGAGAGAAGTCCTGGACCCCACCTGCCTTCATTCCTCTTCTCAGGCTGCCCTGTAACTCTGGGGAGGTGGGTGAGTGCCCTCCCCCTGAAGCTGGAGCCACTCTGGACCAGACTGCTGTCTGGTTCTCTTCTGCAGTGTCCTAGGAACCAGCAAGGTGCCTGGCACACAGTAGGTGCAAAATCAATTTTTGAGAAATATATGCATCAATGCTGTTTACTAACAATGACTTTGGAAAATCACTTTTTCTCTTCAAACTTCAATACTCTCAACTGAAAAGCACTGAGCGTAATCCCTACCCTTTAAAGCTATTGCATACAATAAGTACATACAAAATCACTTTGTCCGGCCAGGCACAGTGGCTCATGCCTGCAATCCCAGGACTTTGGGAGGCCGAGGCGGGCAGATCACTTGAGGCCAGGAGTTTGAGAACAGCCTGGCAACATGGTGAAACCTCCTGTACAAACATTACAAAAATTAGCTGGGCGTGGTGGCACGCACCTGTAGTCCCAGCTACTTGGAAGCCTGAGGTGAGAGGATTGCTTGAGCCCAGGAGGTCAAGGCTGCAGTGAGCCAACATCGCACCACTGCACTCCACCCCGGGTGACAGAGCAAGACTCTGTCTCAAAAAAACAAAAAACAAACAAACAAAAAAACCATCACTTTGTCCATTTTAAAGATATTCCAAGAATATAATAATTTATTACTGTCGTTACAGAGGATAGACATTTATGATTTCCATTTCAGATTTCTGGACAAAGAATATGCCTTTTAGCTTCAAATACTAAAAATGCAGTATGCGTGCTGGAGCATTTAGGAGAAGGTATACTCATGGCTGCCATTTCCTTTGAACTTTATCAAAAATGGAAGATAATTAACAGATGGATAGACAGATAGGTAGAAAGATAGGTCATAAAGCAGGAAGAGTAAACCATTAGTGGTACAGGTTGAGCTTCCCTTATCTGAAAATCCAAAATCCAAATGCTCCAAAATCTAAAACTTTTTGAGCACCGACATGATGCCACAAGTGGAAAATGCCACACCTCACTTCAGGTGATGGGTGGCGGTCAAAACTTTGCTAATGCACAAAATTATTTAAAATATTGTAGAAAATTACCTTTAGGCTGTGTGTATATGGCATGTATGAAACATAAATGAATTTCATGTTTAGACTTGGGTCCCATCCCTAAGATACCTCATTATATATATCCACATATTCCAAAGTCTGAAAAAAAATCCCAAATCCAAGACAATTCTAATCTTAAGCATTTCAGACAAGAGAGACTCAACCTGTATAATCTGAGTAGTGGGTATACAGGTATACACTGTAAAATTCTTTCAACTTTGCTATATGTTTGAAATTTTTGTAATAAAATACCAGGGAAAGAAACTTAAAAGGAAAAATAAACTTCTGCCAAATCAGACAAGAAGTTTCTCATGAGTTCCTTTCATGGAGTTATCAGATCCTGGCCCATTTTATTAATTAATGTACTGACTCATCATTTAACAAATATTCACTGAGTTCCTTCTATGCCTGCCAGCAAGACACCAGAGCTGGAAAGTAGAAAAGTGCTATATGAACTTTTGAAGCTGCCTGGAAAAAAATCAGGGAAGACTCCCTATTTAAGCAGCGCTATAGATGGGTGAATAGGAGTTTTCCAAACAAAAACTGTGGGGAAGATGTTTCAAGAACAAATCATAGGCCAGGCATGGTGGCTTACCCCAGTAATCCCAGCACTTTGGGAGGCTGAGGCAGGCAGATCACTTGAGGTCAGGAGTTTGAGACCAGCCTGGCCAACATGGTGAAACCCCATCTTTACCAAAAATACAAAAATTAGCCGGCTGTGGTGATGCACGCCTGTAATCCCAGCTCCTTTGGAGGCTGAAGCAGGAGAATTGCTTGAACCTGGGAGGTGGAGGTTGCAGTGAGCCATTGCATCCCAGCCTGGGCAACAAGAGCACGACTCCATCTCAAGAAATAAAAATTTAAAAAAAAAACAAATCATAGGGTGGCCAATGTCACAATGTGGGGAAGACAAAGGGAGTGGGTCAGAGCCTGGCCTGGAGCAGAGTTCTGATATCCACATGGCCAGAGGTAGACCAGACGGAGTAAAAAAGACCTTGCTGGAAGATCCAGAAGATCTAGAAAGTTGGCTAGATGAAAAGCCTGGCCCACTCATCAGTCAACCACATTTATGAAGCACCTACTGTATACACAGCTCTACAGAATGGAAAACAAAAGGCCGCCTTTCCCACACATGAGTTAAATCCCAGGCTTCCAGGCTGGAAGCCCAGAACCCTACAGTTTGCATGAAGAAGCAGGGAAGAAGGCAGCTTAGGGATGAGGGGTGAGAAAGATTAGCTGTAGCCACACATTCCAGAAGGAGACTTTACAACTCTCACACATGCACTCCCTCGCCTGGATCAAAGGCAGTGCACTGGTTGAGAACGTGTTGTGTTTTGCCACCAAGGACCTCCGCCCAACCTGGCCAAGGAGGTGAGGCTGAAGCACAGGGTCAGAGTCAGAGCCATGTGTTTCTGGTCCCCACACAGCCTCTGTTCAGCTGCGGGACTCAGCAATCCCCTTCACCCCACCTCTCCAAGCATCATTTATTCACACATGAGATGAGGATGACAGGGCAGAAAGTCACCCTTCGCATTGCTTTAGCACCTGTGTCATCTGCAGATGTCTACATTTTACACCCGCAATCAGACTGGCTCCTGCCTGACCACCACTCTAGAGAAGAAGGCATTAACATGAAAGAGCTGAGGATCCAATGGGAGCTCCTCTGTCCATTCAGTCTCCATTCATTTTTATTAATTTTTTTTTTGAGACAAGGTTTCACAGGCTGGAGTGTGGTGGCACAACCATGGCTCACCGCAGCCTCAACCTCCTAGGCTCAAGCAATCCTCCTACCTCAGCCTCCCAAGTAGCTGGGATTACAGGTGCACATCACCACACCCAGCTAATTTTTAAATTTTCTGTAGAGACAGGTCTCCCTGTGTTGCCCAGGCTAGTCTCTAACTCCTGACCTCAAGTGATCCTCCTGCCTCGGCCTCCCAAAGTTCTGGGACTATAGGTGTAAGCCACTGCATCCAGCCCATTTTTATTGATTCTTTACTCCAGCTTTATTTTTATTTATTTTGATTTTTTTTTGTTTAAACTTACAGAGTTGAATGATTGCTTCTTTTGGTTTCAATCTTTTTTGTTTGATATTAAAACAACTAAAGCCATGAATTTTCCTCTAATGGGTGCTTTGACCATATTACACAGGTTTTGATCTATAGTTTTCATTGTAATTAATGTCTAAATAGTCTGTAACTCTAAACTTGATTTTCCCTTAGACCCAAGAGCTATTTAGAAGAGTGCTTTCTACTTTCCAAGTACTTGGTTTTGGGGTTATCCTTTTGTGTTAACTTCTTGTTTTGTTGTATTATGTTTACAAAAAGTAACCTAAAAATTCCTATGTAGGGTGTTAACTAACATTTTAAATGAGATTTTCTTAGAGATCAATTTTTATAAATGTTCTATAAGTATCTGAAAATAATGTGGAATAAAATACATCTATTCAAATCCTCCAAATAATTATTTATATATCCTTAGCTGTCAAATTTTCAGATAGGTCTATTAAGAATTCTCATTATGCCGCCCCGTCCAGGAGGGAGGTGGGGGGGTCAGCCCCCTGCCCGGCCAGCCGCCTCGTCCGGAAGGTGAGGGGCACCTCTGCCCGGCCGCCCCTACTGGGAAGTGAGGAGCCCCTCTGCCCGGCCAGCCGCCCCGTCCGGGAGGGAGGTGGGGGGTCAGCCCCCCGCCCGGCCAGCCGCCCCGTCCGGGAGGGAGGTGGGGGGATCAGCCCCCCGCCCGGCCAGCCGCCTCGTCCCGGGGGTGAGGGGTGCCTCTGCCCGGCCGCCCCTACTGGGAAGTGAGGAGCCCCTCTGCCCGGCCAGCCACCCCGTCCGGGAGGGAGGTGGGGGGGTCAGCCCCCCGCCCGGCCAGCCGCCTCATCCCGGGGGTGAGGGGCGCCTCTGCCCGGACGCCCCTACTGGGAAGTGAGGAGCCCCTCTGCCCAGCCAGCCGCCCCGTCTGGGAGGGAGGTGGGGGGGTCAGCCCCCCGCCCGGCCAGCCGCCCCGTCCGGGAGGGAGGTGGGGGGGTCAGCCCCCCGCCCGGCCAGCTGCCCCGTCCAGGAGGGAGGTGGGGGGGTCAGCCCCCCGCCCGGCCAGCCGCCTCTTCCGGGAAGTGAGGGGCGCCTCTGCCCGGCCGCCCCTACTGGGAAGTGAGGAGCCCCTCTGCCCGGCCAGCCACCCCGTCCGGGAGGGAGGTGGGGGGGTCAGCCCCCCGCCCGGCCAGCCGACCTGTCCGGGAGGGAGGTGGAGGGGTCAGCCCCCCACCCAGCCAGCCGCCCTGTCCAGGAGGTGAGGGGCGCCTCTGCCCGGCCGCCCCTACTGGGAAGTGAGGAGCCCCTCTACCCGGCCACCACCCCGTCTGGGAGGTGTGCCCAACAGCTCATTGAGAACGGGCCATGATGACAATGGTGGTTTTGTGGAATAGAAAGCGGGGAAAGGTGGGGAAAAGATTGAGAAATCGGATGGTTGCCGTGTCTGTGTGGAAAGAAGTAGACATAGGAGACTTTTCATTTTGTTCTGTACTAAGAAAAATTCTTCTGCCTTGGGATCCTGTTGATCTGTGACCTTACCCCGCAACCCTGTGCTCTCTGAAACATGTGCTGTGTCCACTCAGGGTTAAATGGATTAAGGGCAGTGCAAGATGTGCTTTGTTAAACAGATGCTTGAAGGCAGCATGCTCGTTAAGAGTCATCACCACTCCCTAATCTCAAGTACCCAGGGACACAAACACTGCGGAAGGCCTCAGGGTCCTCTGCCTAGGAAAACCAGAGACCTTTGTTCACTTGTTTATCTGCTGACCTTCCCTCCACTATTGTCCTATGACCCTGCCAAATCCCCCTCTGTGAGAAACACCCAAGAATGATCAATTAAAAAAAAAAAAAAGAAAAAGAAAAAAAAAAAGAATTCTCATTATTATTATGGGATTTTGTTACTGTTATTTTGGGTGTGCAAAAGTTCATAGTTAGGCTGGGCATGGTGGTTCATGCCTGTAATTCCAACACTTTGGAAGGCCAATGTTGGTGGATCACTTGAGCCCAGGAGTTTGAGACCAGCCTGGGCAACATGGTGAAACCCCATCTACAAAAAATACAATTAGCTGGGCGTGGTGGCACATGCCTGTAGTCCCAGCTACTTGGAAGGCTGAGGTGGGAGGATTGCTCGAGGCTGGGAGGTCAAGGCTGCAGCGAGCTGTGATTGTGCCACTGCACTCCAGCCTCTAGCCTAACCCTGTGTCAAAAAAAAAGTTCATGGTTATTATAATTTCTTCATGGATTTTTTTATTGTTTACCATGATTAAATACTCATCTTTGTTCCACTTACCATTTTTGCCTTGAATTCTATTTTGCTTAGTGTTTGTATTACTACTCTTCCTTTTCGTTGTTGGTTACATTTATCTGATATATCATAGCCAGATGTATTTTTACATGCATGTCTTCCCCTTTCTTTTTTTTTGAGATGGAGTTTCGCTGTTGTCACCCAGGCTGGAGTGCAATGGCGCAATCTTGGCTCACTGCACCCTCCGCCTCCCGGATTCAAGTGATTCTCCTGCCTCAGCATCCTGAGTAGCTGGGATTACAGGTGTGCGCCACCACACCTGGCTAATTTTTGCATTTTTAGTAGAGACGGGGTTTCACCATTTTGGCCAGGCTGGTCTCAAACTCCTGACCTCAGGTGATCCACCTGCCTCAGCCTCCCAAAGTGCTGCAATTGCAGGAATGAGCCATTGTGTCCATGTCTTCCCCTTTCTTAAGCTCTCCATGTTAATTCATTTTTCATTTGACTGGAGTATATCCTTCAGTAATATTTTCAGAAAAATATGCATTTCATATATATCCCAATATTTGTGCATCTCTCTTTTGCTTTGCAGATGAATGACTGGGTGACTACATAGAGGACTCTACAAGGTCCCAATTCTTTTCCTTGAGAATTATATAAACAGTGTTTTCTATCATTTATGTTTCAGAAGAGAAGTATGAAATATGCCTGATTGTCTTTGATTTAGATTGCAGGTTCAGTGTCATTTTAGATATAATACTAGCAAGATTTTTATTTTACCTTTGAAACCCAGAAATTTCACCACACTTTTCATGGATTGAATGGGTATGTTAACCTCTCTCCCTCCTGAAACCTCACTAAAACAAAGTAAAGGAATAAAAATGTTAAGGCATGTACCCACAAGGGCAAAAAGAACAGGAGAAGCAGCAGGAAGAAAAAATATTTTGGAAGTTGAAAAGCAGATGGAAGAATGGTGACTAACCTGGTAGACCTAAGAAAGCTAAACTCCAAATCAGTAAAGAGTAAAACTAAGAATCCCCCGACTCCAAAAGACTAAGGAATTGGCAGCACTAGGTACCGCTGGAAGTGGGAATGAAGATGAAAACAAAAACAGGGATTGGTCTATATAATATCAGTTTGATAATCTGTATAATATCAGTTTCTCTCCCCCACTGTCTGCAGCCAGATGAGTGCCCTTCATTTAGCCTGGCAGAAGATTGGAGATTTATTCTCTGGAGACAGATTCTCTGTTCAGGAAGGCACCAGGCATAGCTGAAATCATGAGTACCATATTTAAAATAGGGAATGGGGCCAGGTGCAGTGGCTCATGCATGTAATCCCAGCACTTTGAGAGTTCAAGGCGGGCAGATCACCTGAGATCAGGAGTTCGAGACCAGCCTGACCAACATGGAGAAACCTTGTTTCTACTAAAAATACAAAATTAGCCGAGTGTGGTGGCACATGCCTGTAACCCCAGCTACTCAGGAGGCTGAGGCAGGAGAATCACTTGAGCCCAGGAGGCAAAGGTTGTGGTGAGCTGAGATCGCGCCATTGCACTCCATCCTGGGCAACAAGAGCAAAACTCTGTCTCAATAAATAAATAAATAAATAAATAAATAGAAAGAAAGAAAAGAGGGAATTAAATGGAAGTTTAATCACTAAATATTGAGAACTGTAGCCTTTTCCCTTCCACTTAGATCCTAGAGCTTGGACAGCCAAGCTTACACCCCCTAGAGAGGAAAGTTCTAACAGTAGTGACATTGGGAGTTCACCCAGTGAAAACACCCAGCTTGATCATCGTGTGGTGGAGTCCATAATCAACAAGTGCCCCAGAGCCTTCAGAAGGATTTAGAGCTGGACAGGTATGCAGAGCCAAGCATCACCAGACATTCGAGGAAAAACCTCTGATACAGAAGACTGAGGCCAAAATGAACATACAGAAAAATGAGATTTGAAAAAAAAAATGGGGACAATGTCAAGCAAATAGTCTTAATATCTTCAAAAAGAATATATTAATCTTTAATCTTTTGAAGATATTTGTCTTAATATCTTCGAAAGATGAGAAAGCACTGCCTTCATGAAACCAGAGCATATTGTTATCAAAGGAACATTCAGAAGACAAAAAATAACTCTTAAAACTTAAAAAACTTAAAAAATATGAATGCAAAAATGAAATTTTCAGTGAGGGAATGGCAGACTTTTTCTGGTCACCTGAAAACAATCAGCAGCTCAGAGGCACTCAGGACAGAACCAAGCACAGGGCAGGTTTTTCAAATGAATCAGTCAGTGAAAGAGTGCATAAAGAAATCCTTCACACCTGTGATCGATCTTCTGTGCCTCCTGGCATCATAATTCTGAGCCAGGAGCCCAAGTAGGGCAAAGGCTTCATGGACAATGCTGAAGTTGAGCCTCTGAGAGAATCATGCCCCAGCCTAACAGTCTGACACCCACAGGGACCTGCTGGTTGGCTTCAGTTTGGCAGCATTCATAAGACTTAGTTAGGCCTCACCAGGTCCCCCAGGGTATAAATTCTTCCATTTTTACAGATGGGAAAACTAAGGTCTGGAAGACAAAGGGTAACTCTTGGTTGGAGATGGGTCTAAAAGGGGAACTCGTATTCTGTGTAGTTTATCTCAAGAGCTCTTGTCCTCTATTTATACTATTTTTCTGATTATAAAACAATATATGCTTATTTTGAAAAACTCAAACATTTCAACAAGGTAGAATATGAAAGAATCTGGTAACCCTGCCCTCCGCATGTAATCATGGCCAACAGTGTGGTGCTTAGTCCTCCATATTATGTTTTCTATGCATATGTCAATGCATTTTAAAGTGGGATCATTATTCTTCTATCTTAAAATGTATTTATATATGTCTTACTCTTTCAGATGAAGCTTATAATCAATTTATCCAGTTGCCCCCTCTGGCCCCACCAACCTCTCTAGGATTTGACTTAAGATGTGTACATCACTGGGAAGATTTAATATTTTTCCAATATCGTGTCTTTTCATCCAGTTATTCAGGCATTCTTTAACATCCATTAATAAGGATTTCTATTTTTCTTCATTTATGCCTTAAATACACCATATTAAGCTTATCCCAAATGTATTTTATCATTTGTGTTGCTAATAAGAATGGGGTCTTAGTAAAAAGAGCCCCCGAAAATAAAATAAATAAAAAAAAAAGAAAGAAAAGAATGGGATCTTGGCTGGGTGCAGTGGCTCACCTGTAATCCCAACACTCTGGGAGGCCAAGGCAGGAGGATCACTTGAGCCCAGGAGTTTGAGACCAGCCTGGGCAACACAGTGGCACCCCGTCTCTCTCCAAAAAAGAAAAATTGGCCAGGTGTGGTGGCACATGCCTGTAGTCCCAGCTACTCAGGAAGCTGAGACAGGATGGTCTATTGAGCCTGGGAGGTGGACGCTACAATGAGCCATGATCATGCCACTGCAGCCCTGGGTGGCACCCCCACCCTGGATGGCAGAGCAAGACCCTGTCTAAAAAAAAAAATGGAATCCTTTTTTTGCCTCAATTAATTTTCCATTTGTTATGGCTGCAGTATAAAACGAAAATATTCATTTATACACTTTGTTGCCTGTTTTTGCCTTCCTAGCTCTACAGTTTTAAAATTAACTCTCTTGGAATTTTTTAGTAAACACACATATCATTATCAATCGTAATAATGTTGCTCTTCCTTACCAATATTTTATATTTCTTATTTATTTTTCCTGTCTTATTGCTTTTGCTACAACCTCCAAAACAATGTTAAATAATGCCAGTGACACAAGCATCCCTATCTTGTTCTTGACTTCATTGAGAAACCTCTAGTTACTCAATGTTTTTGGCCTTCTCTTTCAAAGCCCTCATCCTCCTCAAGCCTCAAAGGACCTGCTATTTCTCCCCCAGTCTCTATATAAAAATCTCTATCTTACTAGAGGCTTTTGCTTGGGTCTTTGGCAACAGAGGGTGTTTTAAGTAATTGTAGTTTCTCTTTCTGGATGTCATGCATTTTAAGCCTCTGTAAAGAAATTTTTCCTTATATAAATAAGTAAAACAGAATTCTGCCAAGGCAGGAGCAGCTGCTAAGGGAAAAGGAAGCTAGTGTGTGCAACATGCCTCCAAAACAGCATCGATAGGGGCAGTGTACATTCACCTGTGTCATTCATTCAGTCCTCATAATGGACTCTGAAGGTGATTATTAGTTTACCCTCATTTTTCAGATGAGGGAAGTCTTCTCTGAGCAACTTGCCCCAGGTCACGCAGCTAAGTGGCAGACATGGAATTCTAAGCCGGGGTTAGAAATCCTATAATTCTCACCAGCCTGAGTGTTGGATGTGTTAACAGTGGTGAAGGAGAATGCTGAACACAAGAGAAAGACAGATGTCCAGGGCGAGAACACAGGTGTCCAGGGGGAGAGTCCTGCGGGGATGGGGCACCCTTCCCTTCCTTAGAGTCTTTTGCTAAGCAAACAGCATATAGACTGGACTTCGCAAAAGAGCAGCTGAGAGGAGTGGCCCTGCAGGAGTCTGGGCATGGTACTTGCCCTAGCACCCCCAAATCCTCACCTCACATGGGTGTTGATATGTGTGAAGGATATTGCCCAAGAAGGGGAAGGACTAGATTCTAGTGCCAGCTCTGTCACTCACCAGCTGTGTGGCTTTAGGCAAGTTGTCCCCCTCTTTTCCTCTCTCTGGTCCTGGTTTTAACATCCCTAAAATAAGGCTAACTACCTTGACTAGAAAGGGGAAGAAAATGCTTTTGCACCCAAAAAGTGTTTCATTTCATATGATTTACCATTCAACAAGGCAGATGAATACATGCATTTATCTCTACTTCCTCCTGCAACCCACTAAAAGTATAAAGGAATTTTTTAAAAACAGACAAATAGGAGGGGGGCTTCAAGATGGCTGACTAGCGGTGCGAAGCACTTGCCTCCTCCACACAGAAGGACCAAAACAGCGAGTAGATAACCACACGTTGAATGTAGCAAATGAGAGAACACTGGAATTCAGCATAGAACTTCTGAGGCATGGAAGGAGAAGGAAGCGAAGCAGCTGGCCTGGCCAGGATCAGCTCAGAGCCAAGAAAAAGTCCCCAGTGTGGAGAAAGGGTGAGCAAGAGATCCCCTGTGTTCCACATTCCCCGCACAGGCTCCTGCAATCCTACCCACAGGAGAGCCCTCAGGCCTTGCAGGCCCTGAGACTAATACAGGGAAGTTCTGGGGGTCCATGTGACAGCATTGTTCCCAAGAGGGAGTTTGCACTGGGTCCCACCGATCCCCTGATACCCAAGCAGCTGCAGCACAGCACCATTTTGAGAGCCCAGTCCCCACCAGTCTACATCTTGCCCTGGAGCCCTACAGATCCTGTGTCTCCAAATCCCTGGGGCCCTGCTGACATCCCCTCATGTCCACTCAGACAGCTGCAGTGTTCCAATGCCAGCTGGACCCAGCAGTGTGGCCAGGTCCCTAGCATTCTAGCCCATGCAGTGTCCTACACCCTGGGGAATGGGCAGGGCAGTGTACTAAATAAGCTGACCTAGGGCAAAGAAAGCTGAAGTTTGTGCTCCCCAGAGCCTGAGAGCTAGCTGCCTGGAGCCACTGCCACTAACAGCAACACTACCTCTTCCAGTGGCAGAGCTGCTGCACACCTGCACACTGTTCCAGGGCCTGAGGACAGGCCCACCCTACCTGAACTCTGGTGCCCAAACGTGCCATCTTGGGGCCTAAGAATCCACCCGCCCCACTTGCCACTGCCAGTGCCCATGTACACTGTCAGGGAGCCCTTAGACAGGCCCACGCTACCTGTAGCCACTGCCACCAGGGCTTGTGCATGTTGTCCAGGGACCTTGGGGTAGACTAGTGCACCTACCCACTGCCCATGCATGCATCTCCCAGGGGCCCAGGGACCTGCCTACTCAGCCTGCCATCACCACTGCTGGCACCCACTCACACACCACTCAGGAGCCTGGGACTGGCCCCTCTTGCTCACCACTGCCACTGCTGGCACCCACATGCACTACTCAGGGGCTAGAGTAGAAGTTTGGCCCATTGCCACTACTGTCACCACCGATGCCATGCATATCACCCAGGGGCCCAAGGACCTACTGGCTCAGCCCGCCACTGCCAACACTAGCACCCAAACATATCACCTGGAGGCCTGAGGACCAGCCCGCCCAGACCTGCCTCTGCCAGCACTCACATATGTTAACTAGGGGCCCAAGGACTGACATACCCAGCCCACTGTGCCACCACTGGTCCCTGAGGACTAGCCCACCTGGCACCCCCACCCCCAGCAAAGCCTTGCTATAGCCTCTCCTAACAACCACAGCCTAAGCCACTAAGAAACCCAAAGACACCACTGATGCTGATCATAGCTGAAGAAATCATACAGAAACTACATTACTGCATCCACCCAGAATCAAAGCCAAAGTACCATACCCAACCAACACTATATATGCATCTACAGGTAAAAGTAATTCCCACCAGGCGTGGTGGCTCACACCTGTAATCCCAGCACTTTGGGAGGCCAAGGCGGGAGGATCACGAGGTCAGGAGATCAAGACCACCCTGGCTAACATGGTGAAACCCCGTCTCTACTAAAAAATAGAAAAAATTAGCTGGGCGTGGTGTCAGGTGCCTGTAGTCTCAGCTACTTGGGAGGTTGAGGCAGGAGAATGGCGTGAACCCTGGAGGCGGAGCTTGCAGTGAGCCAAGATCGGGGCCACTGCACTCCAGCCTGGGTGACAGAGCGAGACTCCATCTCAAAAAAAAAAAAAAAAGTAATTCCCTATGAAAGACAATCATAAAATTGGAAAAAGTGACTGTTATACTAGATGCACACATATGAACACAGGGACACAAGAAACATGAACAAGCAAGGAAACATCATACCTCCAAGGAATACAATATTTCTCCAGTAACCGATCCCAAACAAAAGGAAATCTATGAAATGCCTGAAAAATAATTCAAAATAATGATATTAAAGAAAATCAATGAGATATAAGAGAAAACAGATAAAAAATACAAAGAAGTCAGGAAAACAATTGATGATCTGAATGAGATTCAACAAAAAGATATCACTAAAAAGGAACCAAACAGAAATCCTAGAACTGAACAATTCAATATAGGAAATTAAAAATACAATCAAGAACTTCAACAATACACTACATCAAGCAGAAGAAAGAATTTTTGAACTTGAAGACAGGCATCTTGAAATAATCTAGTCAGACAGAAAAAAGAAGAAAAAAATTTACAAGATTAAGAAAGTATATGTGACAGAACACCACAATGGAATAAAATATTATAATTTTGAGAGTTCCAGAAGCAAAAGAGATTGGAAAACCTATTTAATGAAATAATAGCTGAAAACATCCCAAGTCTTGCAAAAGATATAGACACCTAGATACAGGAAGCTCACAGAACCCCAAATAGATACAATTAAAAGGGCCTTCTCCAAGATACATTACAGTCAAACTGTCAAAAGTCAAAGACAGGTCAGGCATGGTTGCTCACACCTGTAATCGCAGCACTTTGGGAGGCCGAGGCAGGAGGGCTGCTCAAGCTCAGAAGTTCAAGACCTGCCTAGGCAACACAGACCCCATCTCTACAAAAAATAAAAAGTAAAAAAATATATATCTAGGCATAGTGGCACATGCCTATGCTCCCAGCTACTTGGGAGGCTGAGGTGGGAGGATTGCTTGAGCCTGGAAGGTTGAGGCTGCACTGAGCCATGATTGCATGACTACACTCCAGCCTGAGTGACAGAGCGAGAACTTGTCTTAAAAAAAAAAAGTCCAAAACAGCAGAAACCTTACAAGCCAGGAGAGCATAGGATGATTATTCAAAGTGCTGAAAGGAAAAAACAAACAAACAAACAAAAAAACTGCCAACCACAAATACTACACCCAGCAAAGCTATCATTCAAAAATGAAGAAGAAATAAATTATTTGCAGCATAAGCAAAAACAGGGAATTATTCACCACTAGACCAGTCCTACAAGAAATGCTTGAGAGAGTCCCACATCTAGAAGGGAAAGAACGACATCTACAATCATGAAAACATACAAAAGTATTAAGCTCCCTGGTAGGGCAAATACACAAATGAGAAAGAGAAAGTAGTCTAACATTATCCCTACAAAAACCCACCAAATTGTAAAAGTAAACAATAAAAGAGGAAGAAAGGAACAAAAGATATATAAAACAATCAGAAAACAACAAAATGACAGGAGTAAGTTCTCACCTATCAATAACAACTTTGAATGTAAGTGTTTTAAATTTCCCAATTAAAAGATATAGACTGGCTGCTGTCTAGAAGACAACTATCTGCTGCCTACAAGAAATTCACTTCACCTGATAAGACACACATAGATTGGAAGTGGAGGGATGGAAAAAAATATTTCACAAAAATGGAAACCAAAATAGTGCAGGAGTAGCTATACTTATATCAGGCAAAACAGACCTTAAGTAAAAAAAAAAAGAACATAAAAAGAGACAAAGAAGGTCATTAGATAATGATAAAGTGGTCAATTTATCAAAAGAATATAACAATAGTAAATATATATGTACTCAACACCAGAGCACTTAGATACATAAGGCAAATAATATTAGAGCTAAAGAAAGAGATAGACTTCAATACAATAATAGTTGTAGACAAGACCCCACTTTCAGCATTGGAAAGATTATCCAACAGAAAATCAACCAAAAAATGAGACTTAATCTACACTATAGAACAAATGGACCTAACAGGCATTTGCAGAACATTTCATCCAACAGCTACAGAATACACATTCTTCTCATCAATACATGGAACATTCTCCAGGATAGACCATATGTTAGGCCATGAAACAAGTCACAACAAATTTTTAAAAATCAAAATCATACCAAGTATCTCCTCAGACCACAATAAAATAAAACTAGAAATCAATAACAAGAGGAACTTTGGAAATTGTACGAATAAATGGGAATTAAACAACATGTTCCTGAAAGACCACTTGGTCTTTTCAAATTAAGAAAGAGGCCAGGCATAGTGTCTCATGCCTGGAATCCCAGCACTTTGAGAGGCTGAAGTGGATGGATCACTTGAGCCCAGGAGTTCAAGATCAGCCTGGGAAACATGATGAAATCCTGTCTCTACCAAAAATACAAAAAAATTACTTGGGCATGGTGATGTGCACCTGTAGTTCCAGCTACTCAGGAGGCTGAGCTGGGAGAATCATGAGCCATGGAAACACAACATACAGCAAAAGCAGTGCTAACAGGGAAGAAGAATATAGCAATAAATGCCTACATCAAAAAAGGAGAAAGATTTCAAATAAACAACGTAACAATGCACCTCAGGGAACTAGAAAAGCAAGAACAAATCAAACCCAAAATTAGTTGAAGGAAAGAAATAAAGATTAGAGCAGAACTAAACAAAATAGAGACTGAAAAAAAAAACCAATACAAAGGATCAGCAAAATGAAAGGTTGGTTTTTTGAAAACATAAAATCAATAAACATCTAGGACTTCTAGTACTATGTTAAATAAGAGTGGAACAAGACAAGGATTCCCACTATCACCACTCCTATTTAACACAGTACTGGAAGTCCTAGCCAGAGCAGTCAGACAAAAGAAAGAAATAAGAGGCATCTAAATTAGAAATGAGGAAGTTATAAATTGTCCCTCCTTGCAGACAACATGATCTTATATAGATAAAAACCTAAAGACTCCACCAAAACTCTTAGAACTGAGAAGTGAATTCAGTAAAGTTGTCAGAATACAAAATTAACATACAATAATTAGTAGCATTTCTATACACCAGTAACTAGCTGAAAAAGAAATCAAGAAAACAATCCCATTTACAATAGCTGCCAAAAAATATACCTAGGAATAAATTTACCAAGGAGGTGAAAGACCTCTATAATGGAAACTGCAAAACACTGATGAAAGAAATTGAAGAGGACACAAACAAATGGAAAGATATCCAATGTTCATGAACTGGAAGAATTAATATTGTTAAAATGACCTTACATAGAATGGTATTATTCTAACACCATGCAATAAATGGTGTTAGAAAAACTGAATATCCATAAGAATGAAACTAGACCCCTCACTATATATAAAAATCAACTCAAAATTGATTAAAGACTTAAATGTCAGACCCAAAATTGTAAAACTACTAGAATAAAACATAAGGGAAAAACTTTAGGACACTGGTCTAGGCAACAACTTTATGACTAAAACTTCAAAAGCACAAGCCACAAAAACAAAAATACACAAATGGGACTATATTAAACTAAAAAGCTTTTGCACAGCAAAAGAAACAATCAATAGAGTGAAGAGACAACGTGTAGAATAGGAGAAAATGTTTGCAAACTATTCATCAGACAAGAAATTTATATCCAGAATATTCAAGGAACTCAACAGCAATAATAATAATCCCATTTAAAAAGTGGGCAGGCTGGGTGCAGTGGCTCATGCCTATAATCTTAGCACTTTGGGAGGCCAAGGTGGGCGGATCACCTGAGGTCAGGAGTTCAAGACCAGCCTGGCCAACATGGTGAAACCCCGTCTCTACTAAAAATACAAAAATTAGCCGGGGTGGTGGTGTACACCTGTAATCCCAGCTACTCAGGAGGCAGAGGCAAGAGAATCGCTTGAACCCAGGAGGTGGAGGTTGCAGTGAGCCAAGATCACGCCACTGCACTTCAACCTGGGTGACAGAGCGAAACTCCATCTCAAACAAACAAACGAAAAAAGTGGGCAAAGGACATGAGTAGGCATTTCTCAAAAGAAAGCATACAGATGCTCAACAGATAAATGAAAAAATGCTTGACATCACAAATCATCAGGGAAATGCAAATCAAAACCCCAATTGAGGGATATCATCTCACCCCAGTTAAGACGGCTACTATCAAAAAGACAAAAAGTAACAAATGCTGGCAAGGATGTGGAGAAAAGGGAGCTCTTACATGCTTTTGGTGGGAATGCAAATTAGAACAGCCATTATGGAAAACAGTATGGAAGTTTCTTTTAAAAACTAAAAATAGGCCAGGCGTAGTGGCTCACATCTGTAATCCTAGCACTTTGGGAGGCCGAGGTGGGAGGACCACTTGAAGCCAGGAGTTTGAGACCAGCCCTAGCAACATAGTGAGACCCTGTCTCTACAAAAAAAAAAAAAAACTTTTTCAATTAGCCAGGTGCGCTGGTGCACACCTGCAGTTCCAGCTACTAGGGAGAGTGAGGTTGGGGAATCGCTTGAGCCTGAGAAGTCGAGGCTGCAGTGAGCCATGTTCATACCACTGCATGTAAAATAGGAAAAGAAAAGAAGAGAGAGAAAGAAAGCAGAAAAGAAAAGAAGGAAGGAAGGAAGGGAGAAAGAGAGAGAGAGAGAAAGAAAGAAAGAGAGAGAGAAAGAAAGAAAGAAGGAGGGAAGGAAGGGAGACAGGGAGGGAGGGAAGAAGGAAGGAAGGAATGAATGAAGGAAGGAAGGAAAGAAGGAAAAGAGAGGGAGAAAGAAAGAAGAAAGAGAGAAAAAGAAAGAAAGAAAAGAGAAAGAAAGAAGGAAAGAAAGAAAGAAAGAAAAGAAATATGGGGGGAGGGAGGGAAGAAAGGAAAGAAGGAAGGAAGGGAAAGAAGAAAGGAAGAAAGAGAGAAAGGAAGGAAGGAAGGAAAGAAAGAGAAAGAAAGAAAAAGAAAAAGAAGAAAAGAGAAGAAAAGGAAGGAAGGGAGGGAGGGAGGGTAGGGAAAGCTGAGGAGACACTTGCCAACTCCTGCCACAAAACCTCAGAAAGTTCTAGGAATGGGACACACAGGTATCTTCAAAAACAGGTGAGACCAGGCACAGTGGCTCATGTCTATAATCCCAGCACTTTGGGAGGCCACAGTGGTAGGACAGCCTGAGCCCAAGAGTTCAAGACAAGCCTTGGCAACATAGAGAGACTCTGTCTCTACAAACATAAAAATTAAAAAGTAGCCAGTCATGGTGGCACGCACCTATAGTTGCAGCTACATGGAAGACCAAGGTGAGGATTGCTTTGGCTCAGGAGTTCTAGGCTGCTGTGAGCTATGATTGTGCCACTACACTCCCACCTGGGTAACAGAATGAGATCCCATCTAGACATGACCTCCTGCTGACTCCTCACCCAGCCAGCAGTAGACTGGACGTTTGGTTTGTGGATAGATTCCAGGGGGCTAGGAGGAGGTGCACAGTGGAATGTAGGCAGACAGGTCCCACAGTGAGAAGAGAGGGGGTAGGAGGCAGTCCATACGCTGAATGAGACAGCCCAGTCTCCTTCCTCTGATCGCCAACAACCACACTTACCCCCACCCAGGACAGAGGATTGTTTTCTAGAGAAGCTGAATAGTCCCACAGAAAACACCTAGAGACACTGGCATTTGAGGGTCTCAACAGAAAGACCAGATCCCCTGCCAATCACTCACAGTGACTGACAGGCCCCACCCAGACTCACAGTATTATTTAGTGCTTTCCTCTTCAGTATGAACAAACAAGCAAAAGAAAAAAAGGAACTTGGAAGAATTGGAGACAACACAGGGGGCAAAAGAACTTCAGGAAAACTTAATTAACATCTTTAGATAAAAGAATATACTGCAGCCAGCCGCAGTGGCTCCCACCTGTAATCCCAGCACTTTGGGAGGCTGAGACAGGCAGATTGCTTGAGCTCAGGAGTTCAAGACCAGCCTGGGCAACATGACAAAACCTGGCCTCTACAAAAAATACAAAAATTAGCCGGGTGTGGTGGTGCATGCTTGTAATCCCAGCTACTTTGGAGGGTGAGGCAGGAGGATCGCTTGTGCCTGGGAGGCAGAGGTTGCAGTGAGCCAAGATTGCATCACTGTGCTCCAGGCTGGGCGTCAGAGTGAGACCTCATCTTAAAAGAAAAAAAAAAGAACATACTGCACACTGCATACATGACACAGAACTGGGTGCTATTAAAAGAAGAAAGAAAAGAGCAATCCACAACAAAAGAACTCTTGGAAACTAAAAAATATGATAGCCAAAATTTTTAAAATAATAGTAGGGTAGATAAGGACAAGAAAATTTTACCAGAAAGTAGAACAGAAAAGTAAGATGGAAAATAAGAAAGAAGAGAGAGAGGAAAAAAGAAAAAGAAAACTAGAGTGCCAAACCAGGGCATCTAACATTCATCTAAAAGAGATATCTGAAAGGCAGCAGACAGAACACAGAGGAGAGGAAATGGTCAAAGACAAAACTCAGAAGATTCTCTCAGAATAGAAGGTGCTGAGTCTCCAGATGGAGGGAAGCCACTAAGTACCCAGCACAAAGGATGAAACAGACCCATGCCAAGATGCATCAGAACAGGAAGTACAAAGAGAAGATCCTGAAAGCTTCCAGGAAGGAAATGCAGGTCACATACACAGCACAGAAAACCAGAAAGGCATAAGACTTCTCAACAACCATATTTGAAGCTAGGAGGCTACGAAAGGCCTTCAAAATTCAGAAGGAAAATTATATCCAACCTAGAATTTTATTTCCAACCAAACTATTGATCAGATGTGCAGAAATGAAAAATAAGAAACATCTTCAGGCATACATTCTATCAAAAATCTTACCTTCCTCAGCCCTTTCTCAGGAACCCACCAGAACAAGGGGGTAAGTTGAGGAGGAAGACACAGCACTACTTTGATAAAAAATAAAATATTCTTTAAAATTACATTTAAAAGCTGATTTCTCCTGAGAAATCTGGTCCTCAGAATCTGGTCCTCATGTCCTCACCATAATTTCAAAAAAAAAAATACTGGATCATAAAGTGCATGTTTGTCAACATTGTAACATTTCTGAAATTGTTACTATATTACAATTGATGGCCTCTTAGGTCAATAAAATATGGCAGCAGCTAACATTTACAAGCTGTTGTATAGTTTGCCACAGTATTTAATGTACCTTTCCCTTCCTAGGCTTTGCAACCTTCTGAAATGAGTTTTACCAACCCCATTATGAACACCAAGAAACAGATTCCACGTGGTGAAGCCACTGAGAGCCGAGACTGGACCGTATGGGCTCTGGGTGGCAGATTTAAGGTTGATTGAGTACCTTTTCCTTACCAAGGGTTTTCAACAGATCATTTCATTTGGGTCTCCTCAAACATCTGCTCTTTTGACAGCTGAAGGAAATGAGGCTCAGCGAAGTTACGCAGCATGCCCCACCTCACACGTACAGTAAGTGGCAGAGCCAGGATCTGAACGTGAACGTCCCTCCACTGCCTCTGCTGTTTGGCTGGCATTAGGGGCAGAAGCTGTGTTCCCATGGGAACAAACATGGGGAACCACCAGCCCACCCCAGAGTAAGACCTCCCACCGCCCTCGCCCCTTCGCCTGCAGCTCCAGCTGCACTCACTGCATGAGCATGTCCCGGGCCAGGTCTGAGAGGTAGCGTTTAGATCCACTCAGGAATAGGGATCGATATCGCTGCCGCCTGTCCTTTGTCTCCATCAGCCAGGTGTTGAGGTAGCGGCCCACACCTACTGGGTTCTGCAACAGGGAGAGGATGGCAGGACATTAGCAAGCCTGGCTTGGAGACTGTGTCTCGGCTTCCTCTCCTCCCCTTGGACGCTTCCCTACTCCATCTGTTATGAACTGAATTGTGTCTCCCAAAAAGATATGTTGAGGTCCCAACCCCGAGCAACCCCAGTACCTCAGAATGTGACCTTATTTGGAAAAAAGGTTGCTACAGACATAATTAGTTAAGATTAAGTCATACTGCAGTAAGGTGGGCCCTTCTTCCAATGTGACTGGTGTCCTTTTAAGAAGAGATACACGGGAAGACAGCCATGCCAGGAGACAGGCTGGAGTGACGACTACAAGCCAAGGAACATCAAGGATTGCTGGCCACCACCAGAAGCTACAAAGAGGCAAGGACAGATTCTTCTCAACAGGTTTCAGAGGGAGCACGGACCTGCAGACGCCTTGATTTCAGACTTCTCGCCTCCAGAACTGTCAGAGAATATTTCTGTTGCTTTAAGCCACCTAGTTTGTGGCAGCCCTAGGAAGGGAATACAGCATCCCACCCAGATATCGGGGTCACAGATCCTAGAGGCACCAACAGAGAGGTTGGGAAAGGAGATGCAACTTGCCCAAGGTAACACGGCAAGGGCAGAATAAAGGCAGGACAAGAACCCAGCCATCTGCAGAGAAGCAGTCCTGAGGGGTGGGCTGGGGAGATGTTAGGACCCAGAAGCTGGTCCCATGCTAAACAGAAGTTGCCTCCCACAAGGGAGAAGCCTGTTTCATGAGGCGCCCAGGTTTTGGGGGTGCCAGCGGAGGGGCTCTCCCGCCCTGTGGGGTGCGGCCAGCTGAGCCACCAGAACCCAGACCTCACATCAGCTCTTCCCACTTCACAGTGGCTGGCTCTGTGGTAGCAGTAGGGTCATCTGGCTCTGGTCTAAACATTTCATTTGGGGACTCTCAGGTAAAGACTTTCTCCCCTGCAGGGGGTGCAGGCTAGAGGTAAAAAAAAACGAAGGATTCGGGGACAACCAGCTGGTCCTCACAAGAATCAGTCACTGGGGTCTGGGCACGCTGAGGACCTTGCCACCGTGTGGGGAGGTAAGGAGGTGAGGCGGCTGACCTGTGCTACTGAAGTCAGGAGAACAGGCTATCAAATTGGGGTGGGGGTGGGAATGGCAGGGGCTCTTGGGGAGCTGGAAATGAGAGCTGTTAAACGCTCTGGGGGATAGTTACGGCCATTATGTGACAATTCATGGAGCTGTGCACTTAGGACTCAGCGCCTTTCTCTATGATTATTAGACTCCAATAAAAGGTGCATTACAAACTGAAAAGGGGTGGAGTAAGAAACAGAATGAGGTCAAAGCCCAAGGCCAAGAATTTAGCTGGTTTACAAGAACACTAACTAAAGATACATCACACACGTGGGGATGGCTGCCTCTGGAGAGAAGGAAGAGAGTGGGAAAGGGAAGGGGCCAGAAGGGGATCTTGCTCAGTGAGGGACGGGAAATGCACCAGCTTCACCAGCTGCCCCTGAGGCCCAAGACAAACACAGAGAATGGAAGGAGCATTTCTCTGGGAAAATAAGAGAATGGCATGGCTGCGGTGTGATGTTTCTTAGCTAATTGGTTCTCAAAGTGTGGTCCCTGGAATAGCATCATCGCCATCACCTGAACTTGTTGGAAATGCAAATTCCCATGTCCCAACCCAGGCCTACTGTATCAGAAGCTCTGGCATGGGGCCCAGCCATCTGTGTTTTAACAAGTCCTGCAGGTGATGCTAATACCAGTTCAAGTTTGAGAACCAATGCCTTAGGAAAATAAGACAGTGGGAGTGGACCTCAGGTCCCTTGGGGAAAAGAAAGGGGAGGCATATGGCTCACTCAAAGCATCGGTTACCTGGGGACAAAGAGGCTTTGGTGTTGGCTGTAGAGGCAGGAGAGAGTTCCCATGTATCCCTCACCCCAGACCCACTTACCCAGCTTCCCATAATCATCTGGCAGGCCTTTGCACCTGACCCCTTGGAGGTCAACAGGAATGGGGGCTGGTTGACGGGTTTGCATTTCTTCTCTTGTGGAAGCCAGAAACTGGGGCCAGATGTGGCCTACGAGTAAGGAAGGAAGGCTGAAATCTGGAGAGGCTCTGGCAGTGTCAGCCTGGGCCCAGGGCAGGTGAGGGCTCTGGCCAGCTGACTCCACCCATCCAGCAGCTCTGGGTCTTGAGCCAAGGATGGTGGAGGTACCCAGCTACCTCCCAGCAAAGGGGCCCTCATGACCCATGCCACCCACTCTAACAAACACCCATCACAGCCTGATGCCTCTTTTCAGGTGTCCAAGGGCTTTCATTGTCTGGTGGGGCCCAGAGAGCTGAAGACCCCATTTCTGAGGAAGGAGACCACACCAGACTTGGAGCCAGATGAGCTGGGTTCCAATCCCAGCCCCTTCTCACCCTTGCTGGAGAAACTTGGTAAATCCCTTTCCAGATCTGGGCTTCAGTTTCCTTTAGTGAAATGCAGATGATAATCCCTACCTCAGGAAGGCTGGAAAGTGCCTAGCAGGGGCAGACCCTGCTTTGGGGGCCTGCTCAGACCCCCAGAGGGCCTGCTTTGACACTAGGGCCGAGTGCACCACTCCCTTGGGCGGAGCAAGTGGGCAGGCCCCAGTGGGTAGACTGCACTCTGCCCTGCTCCAGTTTCCCCTGCCCATCCTCCAACGCTCTGAGGCCAGAGGAGGGAGGTGCAGGGGGAAGGTCGGCACTGGCTGGGCGCTTCCTGGGTAGCAGGCACCATGCTGTAGGCTCCAAGTACAGGGCCTCATCTAATTCCCACAACCACTTCACCATCTTCATAGGACAGGGTGTAAACCGACGCCCAAACAAAGTCTCACCTAAAGTGTCCCAATGTTCAAGACCAGGATTGGAAACCAAGTCAGTCTGATCCCAAGACTGAGCTATTCCCTATGAAATTAGCCACCCTACCCCATGCCCAGCCCCGGAAGGAGAGCTGCCCTCCGAGAGAGGATGGCCGGCCATAGGAGTGAACTCACCAGTGTGCGGGGGCACTGGCTAAGGTTGGCCCAGTAAATCCTCTCTGTAGGGGTTTTCGGGTTTCGGGGAAGTTTAGAAAAAACCCCATGCTTCTTATTGTGACGTGAGTTAAGTTCTTCTATGAAGCTCTTGAAATTCATCAGTTCCCTGGGCTTTTTTTTCTAAGAAAAAGAGAGAAAAAGGAATCTGCTATGCCAGGAAAATCAATAGCTCCTTTCTCAACCCTCCCCCGAAACTAGAGAAAAGCAATGCGGCATCACTTACTATCCTGCTGTGCAGACATCCCGGAGGCCGGGCCAGCCTCAAGGTCCCCCTGACCAGGGCTGGTGGAAACAGACAGTCTTTCCCCAACCAGCGGGTCGGGGTGGGGTTAGTCTCTTGCACCATGCACCTGCCACACCCTACTGCCCAGCTCCTTTTCATCCATTTCTTCTTTCTTTCATTTGTTGGATATGTATTGAGTCTGGCACTATTCTAAGCAGGAACGATGTCTTAAATATTTAAAACCAGAGTGACTGGAGGAGCACAGAGGATTTGGGGGGCAGTGAAACTATTCTGTATGATACTAAAATGGTGGCTGCATGTCACGCATTTGGCCAAACCCACAGGATGTACACCACCTGAGTGAACCCTAAGGTACGCCACAGACTTGTGGTGATAATGACGTATCAGTTCTTCAACTGCAGCAAACAGACCAGGCTGCTGTGGGATGTTGGTGGTGGGGGAGGCTGTGCATGGTGTGGAGAGGGCAGTGGGTATATGGGAACTCCTTGTACTTTCCACTCAATTTTGCTGTGAACCTGAAACTGATCTAAAAAAAAAAAAAGTCTTACAAACAAAAGCAAACAGCATGGCCTGGGCGCTGGCCAGCCAGAATGGGCACTGGCCACAGTGCCTGAGGAGGGTCCCTTGACCCCTGCCATAGCTGGTCATGGGGAGGTCTGGGGGGCTCCAGGGAGCAGCCAGGTCGAAGGCCTTAGCTCAGTGGCTACCTGCCAGCTGGTCCTGAGGTCCTTCTACGTTAACCACCACCCTCCTAAGCACTCCTGAGCTCTGCCGTAGCACTCATTGCCTGATCACACTCGATAATTTTTTTCTTATTCATTGATGACTGAGTTTCTTTCCCCACTAGAATGTAAGTTCCGCAAGGGCTGCTTTCCCCTGTACCTCATCTACTACCTGGCTTAATCATACCCACTGCGAGAATGCATAATGGAGACAAGATAAACAGGCAATTAGACAAAACTTAATTCCAGTGGCTATGAGCACAAAGCAAGCAAAGCGCAGCAAGCTGTGAGATATCAAGATAAAATTCTACCTCAAGTTCCCCTCCTGGACCTCCTGTTCTCTGCTTTGTTAACAGCGCTGGCCCTAACCCAGCCAGCTTGGTCTATAATGCCTGCTGTTTCCAAAATAGGAGGATGCTCCCACCTTCTGCCATCAAGGTTCCTCATGGCCAAGCTCCCCTGGCACTGCGGGCCATCTTCACCTCCTGGGCACTTCATGCCAGTGCAGAGGAGAGAGTTGGCAGTGAAGTCAGACAGACGTCCTTGGGTTCAAATCCCAGCTCTGCTCCTTCCAGCCATGTGGCCAGCCTCAGTTTTCCCTATCTAACACGGGAAACCGGATCCAGCCCTGGCTGTGAGGGTGAAGTGAGGGGGTGTGGGAAAGGCCCGGTGCAGAGCCTGGCACACAGGCTGGTGTTCCTGGTGCTGACTAGTGAGGCCTGTCATCCTGCTGGGGCATGGACTAACACCCTTCAACCCCTGGGTACACACCTGCGTGGAGTAGTGCCCATAAGGCAGTGGCTTGCTCCGATCACCAGAGAAAGTGTCATAGGGGCCGCGGGTGCCGACGGATCGTGCCACATATGTCTCAAGGTCGCTTTTGAAGAAGTAGGTGCCGGGTCCCAGACCACTCCCCTAGAGCACAGCAGAGGTGATGAGGCCTGCAGGAGAGCTCAGCTTCCCCCTCTGCCCTGGGAGTGCCCCTGCAGGACAGGAAGGCAGGCAAGGCCTGGCCAGCCAAGGGGGTACCTGATGAGGCCGGGGGTGCAGCTTGTTGCTCATCCTGCACATGAGGCCCTCGGAATGAGACCGGTTCCAGGCATTCTCCTCCAGCTTGGTGTATGGGTTACCCTTCTCCCCATAATTTCCAGGGCCTGGATAGTAGTTCTGTGGGGTGGGGGTGGGGGCATGGAGGCCGTCAGAACCACTCCTTGTGCTGAGTGTGCCTGAGGAACAGACACCTGAGATTGCCATCCCCAAGAAGGGAATGGGATTTTCAGGGTGTCCGCTTGCTACCTGCCCTCTGACACACAACATTGTTGCCCGTGAGCGTCCACCACTGCTTACACCTTCATCTCCAAGTTCAGCCTCTTCCCCAGCTGAACTTGGATTGACCTGTGCAAGTTATATCTCACTGCCCCCTCCTTACATTGCACACTTTGGCCAACATAGTGGGCTTCTTGCTGCTCCTCAAGCACATGCCATTCTGCCCAACCTTCTTCCCTCATTGGCTCATGCTGTAACCACCACCCGGAATGCCCTTCCTGCCCTCTTTGCCTCGGACAATTCTACTGCTCCTGCAAAGCCAGCTCACATGTCATCTCTCCTGGGAATGAAGCCTTCCTCCTGCTGCCACCTGAGACAGTTGCCTGCTTTGGTGGATTCGGCAATTCCAACCTTTACACCCCTGCACCACGGCCCCGCGTGACATGAGGGCTTTCTCAACGTGCTATGAACAGTGCTGTGACAGGGAAGGACTGCCGTTCTGGGTTCAGATCCTGGCTCTGCTGCCTCCTAGCTGAGTGACCTCAGGCCTTCTGTGTCTCATGGTCCATACTGGTACCATGGGATAGGAATACTGTCTTCCAGGTAATGACGATGAAGTTAAATAATGTCTGCAAGCAAGGGAAGGAGGTTGGGCGGAATGGCATGTGCTTGGTGAGCAGCGAGGAGCCCACCATGTCAGAGTGTGGGATGCAGGGAAGAGGCAGTGAGACAGAGCATGGACGGGCCAGTAGGGCCCTGGAGAAGAGGCTGAACTTGGAAGTGAAGGTGCGAGCGGTAGTGGAGGCTCACAGGCAACGGTGTCTGGCACAGAGTGGACACTGACACATGATAAGTCAGGGTGGGGTGGCTGAATGCCTTGGGGGGCAGGAGGAAAGGTTAGCAACTGGTTGGAATGACCATCTGGGACCTGGGCTGCCAGGGTCAGAAGCGTGATTTTGTAGGCAGAGTGAAAAGTGCAGTCCACATTGGGTAGAGACCTGGCAGGATGTTTTCTGCTGCTCTGCACCTTTTAGCCACGCGGGGTCACTGCTGCTCCATAGATGGCTCGGCCATGCCCTACCTCTGAGCCTGGAACCCAGCCCTGGGGAAGCAGGATGGGGCGGGGAGGGCAGGGACCTCTGCATGGGGAGTCAGGCCACTAAGGGCATCAGATTTGTTCGCTCCCAGAGGAATGGAACTACATGTCTCCTTCCAGGGTTCCCACGTACATTCTGGAGAAAGCCCCCAAGGATAGCTGGATCCCTGCATGGTGTGTTAGGTGCTTCACCAGCCTTAACATCTTGGTCCTGGCAGTGACTGGGGGAGACCAAGTCAGCACCATCCACAATTAACAGATGGGGAAACTGAGTCTCAGAGAGGCAAACTGCATGTCTGTGGTCCCACCGCCAGAAAGAGACAGCATGAGAGTTTCAACTCCAAAATCCATAACCTTTCTGAGCCTCTACTGTTTGCCAGGCTCTGTGGAAGGCACCGGGGTGGGTTGGCAGTGAGCACCACAGGACCTGGGAGACTTTGAAGATGAGGGTTATACCAAGGGTGAGAATGGCCCTGCTCCTGGAGCCCAGAGGCAAGCCCAGCACTGGGCACTTTGTCAGGATAATCCTATTTTCTTCCTTAAAACCTTCAGGTTCAGAGGTTCAGTACCACACTTGGGCTGATGGGAAAGCCTATGGTTTTAACTAGAATGTTATGTTGTCTGAGCTTTGGGGACTCAAACAGGAATGATTAATTGGAGAGGGGGAGTGTGGAAATGAATGAATCATCACTTTAAAGTTTTTGGTTTTTGGTTTTTTTTTTCAGGCTGGACTTTGAAAAGGATCCCCAAAGACAGGTACGAGGGAAGGTGGGAAGGTCCCCCAGTCAAAAAGAGCAAAGGCAGGAAGGAAACAGAGTCAGGCTTGTCCCCCTAGCTCCCCTGCCATCAGCTTGGCTGAGTTCCCACACCCAGGCCTTGGCCTCCACAGAGACTCAGGGAGCAAAGTCCAAGAACTATGGGGGCCAAACCTGTGGGTGAAATGCAAGGTACATGTTGGACACCTGGGATTCAAAAGCCTACTTCTGCCAGTTGGTAGCTTCATGACCTTGGGCAGTAAGTTACTCACTCTGTACTCCATTTTTCTCATCTGTAGAATGGACATAATGATAGTGCCTGCTTCATAGGGTTGTCATGAACATGAAATTAATTAGTACGTAGTAAGTGCTATGCTACATGTCCACTATTATTACTTTAGATTGGACGGTAATGACATTTTTAAATGCTCCAGGTATCCCCTCTCCCTAAGGTACAGTTACAGCTTCTGCACCTGAAGGTGCATCTGCTCATCCCCAGACCCTGTCAGGAGTACTTTCCAGCCCTCATAGAAGCATTCCCAGTGGTGAGGTGTAGGAGAAAGACCCTGGCTCTGGGGTTGGACATTCCCATGTCTGCATCCCAGCTTGCCCACTTAGCAGCTGTGCACTCTGGGGCAACTTGCTTATCTGCTCTGAGCCTCCAGGGCCTCATCTGGAGTGGTTGCAAAGAATTAGAATGTTTTGGAGCACCTGATACTTAGGATGCATGCACTTATTCAGTCCACAAATACTTATTGTGTGGTATGTGTGCCAGGCACTGCAAGAACCTCAGAATGCTGCAGTGAAGGAACCAGGCAGACGTGGTCTGCCCTCAGGGGCTGCTGTCCAGTGGAGGAGGGATGCTAAACACACAACCACAGTGGAGACTCCTAGGAAGGGAGACGCCACCTAGCGGGGCTGAGGAAGGCTTCTGGAAGCTGAGAGCTGCCGGATGAGTAGGCGCGCCCAAGAAGAAGAGGCTGCCAAGGGAGGAAGGGCATTCCTAGCAGAGGGAACAGCAGGGGCAAAGCCCCATGTGAAAGAGCATGGCCTATATGAGGGGCTGGGAGGATAACAGAGTATCCAGCACAGAGAGGTCCAGGCCAACAAACTGCTGCGCTGGCTCCCTTGGTAGGGGTGACTCCTGCCTTCTCCCTCGTGCCCTTACTGAGTGTCAGCCTCACTCAGCATCCTCCTGATGAGATCATCATCCCCTGGCGCTGCCACCCCCACCTCTCAGCACCATCGCCTCCTCCCAACCCTGGCCCTCTCCAAGGTCTTCCTCTAAAAAGGTAAGTTAGGTCCTCTTCCTGTCAAAGCCCTCCACTGCCCCCCGGCAGCACCTGGAATAACACCAAGGCCCCACCTTGGCTGCAGGGACCTCATGACCCAGCCCTTCACCCCTCTGCCCTCTCGCTCGCCTCCTCTCACCCTCGGCCAGTGCCCTCTGGCCACACTGGCCTCCTGCCTGCCGGTCTGATTTGACAAGCATGTTCCCACCTCAAGGCCTTAGCCTCTGCTGCTTCCAGTGCCTGGAATGCTCTACCAGACATTGCAAGTCTCCGTTGCTCACGACCTGTAGGTTTCCTCAAATGTCACCTCCTCCCAGAGCCCTGACTACTCTCTATCAATTGCACCACCATCACTGCCTGTCCCTTGCCTGTCTAATTTGTGTTCATAGCCCTGCTTATATATGTATTATATTTCCTTCTTTGTACTACTATTTCTACCACTAGGACATCTACTTCATGAGAGCAGGGACCTTGTCTTCGTCACTGCTAGATCCCCAAGGTCTAGGACAGTGTATGCCACTTAGGAGGTGCTTAATCCTTATTCCTGGCTGGCTGGATGGATGGATATGTAAGTGAATGAATTTGTTGGGCACCCAGTGTATGCCAGGCTCTCTGCTCGGGACTCCAGACATGAGAACACCTACCCCGATGAGTCCTCGGAAGCGAACCTCCCCAGAGCTGAGCAGCCCCCGGGTGCTACATGGTTTCTCCCGCAGCTGTTCTAAGAAGTCTTTGAGGTTGTAGGAGCCGGGCCCCAGCTTTTGCTCCTGTGCCAAAAGAAGAGAGAAAATGAAAGCCTTAAACTTGGGAAAATCCACGCAGGAAGAAGCCCAAGGCACGATGGTGTTCCTTAAAGGATAATCTCCATCTGGCCTTGGGAGGACACTGAAGGCCATACAGAGCAGCTGCAATGGACAGGAAGACCTGGCACCAGAGAGGGAGAGGCCTGGCCCCAGAGGCCTCACCTTCAGCCGCTTCTCTTTCATGATGGCCTGGTACTGGAAGTGGGGTAGCTGGGTCAGCCGCGTGGCTTCCTGGGCCTTGGCCCAGCCTGTGTCCACCTCCTTCATCAGCTTCTTCTTGCTGAAGCAGGTCTCCTTGGAGCTGTAAGTCCCAGGGCCTATGTGGGACTGAGTCAGAGTGTGGTCAGACCTGTGACAGCCACGCCCGCCCAGTCTACCCACAGAGCAGGCCCTCACCAAGCCACCACCCTGACCCGGAGGAAGGGAGTAGGCAATCCCCCTGTGGCTCCCACCCTCAGCACTAAGGCTGGCACCAACAGGCTTGGCACTCAAGGTGCAATCGTGACATCCTCTATCACTGCCCCCTCACACTGCAGGAAGGTATAAACATCTCCTTCAAGAGCCCAGAGGTACTCAGTGCACAAGCTGGGAGTGCTGCAGTCCCTCGTTTATCAAACACACTGGAAGCCCCCACTGTGGGTCCAGCTCTGTGCCGGAAGAAGGTAGAAGGTACGCCCCTTCTACAGCTCAGCTCATCCACCACAGCAGGCAGCTCGAAGGGGCAGCAGCCAGACCCTGTGGGAGGAGTCAGGGAAGCTGTGCAAACTCACCACTTGGGTAGAATAACGCGTGGAGTATGGGGCCTCAGTGAAGGTGCTGAACTTCTTCCAGTTGGGATAAACAGCAGAGATGTCAAACCTAGGGAGGGACGGTGGCCCAGTGAGAGCCCTGTGCCTGGCACCTGGCCCTGGTGTGGGCAGTTCTGGAGCATGGGGGAGTTGGCTGCCCGGGAAGGTGACTTTGGAGCAAGCTCATGAAAGAAAAGTAGTGGAGTTGCAGTGGCTTCGAATGTTCCAGGCCGCTCCCACCCCACCCCACCCGCCAGCTCCTCCTCCCAGCTTCATTTTTCTCCACAGTCCTTACCAATACCCAACGTTTTACAGATGTACATACTTTTGTTTATTACCCACCCCCACCCCCCACAGAAGAGAGCAAACTCCATGAGTACAGGGGTTTGCTGTTGTGTTCACTGCTGTAGCCCCAGATCCTAGAACTGTGCCTGGAACACAGTAGGTGAGAGAGAGAAAGAGACAGAGTGGAATATGAGTGAATGGAAGACAGACACCTGGGCTGAAATCCCACCCACTACTTTTGAGCTGAGTGGCCTACTATGGACCAGGCCACGTGACCTCTCTAAACCTGGCACATAGTAAGTGCTCTTGAAATGGTTTTAAAGAACTCACTTAGATGGTGAAAGAACCCTGGGCAGGGAAGAGCACTAAGCAAGAGGGGGAGAGAAAGCCCAGCCCCTCCTCACTGCCGGCCCCCACTCCTCTGGTTCCCCTCCCCGCCAGGCTCAGCCCTGTGTGTAGGTGGACACCCTCTCTCCCCAGGCCAAGCGTGGCTTCGGGGTGGGCAGCAGCTGCCTTGGACTGTGGGTGTGAGCCCAGGACGCAAACGGGCCCCACCTGTGGCTCTGCACCCCGAAGGGCGCCCCGGTGAACCACTTGGTGGCCATGGAGCCGACGCGGTTCCAGCCATGAGCTCCGGCGGCATCCTGGCTTTCCCTCATGGCAGGCCTGCGCGCCTCCGCTGCTGCCACGGCAACCCGGGCCTTGTGATGCGCCCCGGAGCTGTGGGCCTCGCCCTCGCCCACGTGGCGCCCCCACCGGCGTGCGCACGTAGCCCGCTGATTTTTAACTTGTCCGTGCACATTTTCAGGGTCCTTCCCTAGCCCCTGCAGATATAATGGCCCTTCTTGTATTTAATATGGATGCCATTGGGTGGGGTCTTACAGTCATTTGTTGAGGAAGTGTTTCTGATTTCTGGCTTTATCCCAGAGCCCTGCATGGAGCCTGCCTAGGCTCAGAAAGAACCTTTTAAAGTTCACCTTGTGCTGATGGTAAACTGAGGCCCACAGAGAGGGCCGCCTTGGGCAAATGACATCCCAGCTCCTTCTCCACTTTGGGAGTCAGGGGAGCAGAAGTAAGGGGGAAAGGGCAAGGAGAGCCAGAGGGTGGAGGGCTGGGCAAAGCTGCAGGGGTAGTCAGGACTCAACCGACCCCTAGACGTCCCTGGCACCCACTCTGGGCAGACACAGTGCAGAATGCCTGGGACCCAGATGTGGTCCCTGCCCTGAAAATAATGGGGGAAGCAATGACCACATACTATGGTCAGGTCTATGAGAGAAGGAGGCCTCTGACCCAGCCTGTGGGTAGGTAGGTCAGGGAAGACTTCTTGGAGGAGGAGAATTCCAAACTCAACATTGAAGCATACGGATGACTTTCCAAGTAAAGAAAGGAATTGAGGGTATGTACCCCACACAGGGCATAGTCTGCTCTCTCTTCCCTCCTTCTTTACCCCCCAACCAGTGCTCCACAGCCATGCTCTGAGATTGTCTAATTTCTCTCACGATGGCTTGTGATCTTCCCAAGGGTCTTAGGCAAAGGTGGGGCAGAGATCCATACCCCATTCCATGGTGACAGGATTGAAGCCAGAGAGGTGTAGGTTGTACCAGAGGCCCTGCTTCCAGCCCATGGTGAAGCTGGACCAGAGGCACAGTGGGTCTTCTGCCACGACCCACCCAATGCCCTTCTGACATCCCAAGCTAGTAGTTAGATAAGAAGTGTGGCTCCCCAGCACAGCTGAGAGCTGGACTCTTAGGCTCCAGGTCTGGCGGGCCACTGCTGGCAGCGCGTCTGCACTGCACCACTGAGCTGACGGTCAGAGGTGGCAGGCCTCAGGAACATGCACAGAACGGAAAGCCTGGGTCATCTAAGCAGACTCTGCCCTTCCCAGCCGTGGGATCTTGAGCAAGTCACTTCTTTCTCTGAGTCACAGCATTATCAGTTTCATTCTATAAAATGAAAGTAATCATCTCTATCTCCCAGGCTGCTGTGAGGATGAAATGACCTGATTTAGGTAATACTCTTGGCACACAGCAGGAGCTCAATTGGAGGTCATTCCCAGCCCTTGGTTAGAGACCTTTACAGAGGCCTGAGGACAGACACTTGTCTCATTTCCTCCTGGTGCAGCATCTAGCACATAGTAAATGTTCAGGAAATATTTGTTGAATGACAAGGGAATGAATACATGCATCTGGTCAAACTACCCAATAACACATAAATCCTCAAAGACACATTTAAATCTGGCTCTGCCACTTCCTGGGTGCTGACCTTGGGCAAGTTATCCTTGCCAACTTTGATTTCCTCTTCTGTGACATGGACCTATGGCTGTGGCTTCCTGGAAAGGCTGTTTTGAGGTGTCAACAAGGTGTGGGTGTGCACACTCTCCAGTCCTGTGCACTTCAGCCAGCCCTGGGTCTGCTCGGGTATTCTCAGGGTGGCCCAGACATGCCTGCAGCTATATTGCTGCTTCTCTTCTGGCCTGAGCCCCATGGCTCTAGGACTCATGGAGGAGTGACCAAAGGCTATAAGCCAAGGTCCACTGGGCTGGGAGTCCTGGCTGCCAGGAAAGCCAGAACAGGCCAAATGAGTCAGCTCTGCAGCAAGGCCGCCTGCCCTGGTCAGCCCAAAGTTTCCCATCACAGCAGCTTCCTTGTCTAGCATCTCACCCATTTTCTTTTATAGGCACCATTGCACCCTCATTGTACACAAGAGGAAACTAAGGCTCAGATGGGGAGAATAACTTGCCCCAGTCACATCTCGTGAGGCATAGGGTCACACCATGAATATGGGACTCATAAGGACATTGGAGAGCTCCCTGGCTGCAAGACTGTTTAACCCGTCCAGACTCCAGAGCCACTGTTATGTCAGTGGAGTCAAGTCAAGCTTCTCAGTCAGGACTTGGGCCTCTGTGATAGGGCTGTGGCCCCTGCCTTCAGTCCTCATCTCCTGCCATCTCTGCCCCATGCTCTGTAACCTCCAGCCACAAGGCTGCTCTGTCCCTAGGACACACCTTCCCCTGGAGAACCTCTAGCTTTTTCATACCTTTGCTGCTGATGATATGCGCTCCCCACCAACCTACCCTTCCCACCCAACTCTCTTACTCATCTTTTTCAGAGTCAAATCAAAAGCCAAACCCACCCATTAGGATGGCTATTATCTTAAAAAAAAAAAAAAAAGAAAATAACATATGTTGGTGAGGTTGTAGAGAAATTGGAAACTTTGGCCATTGCTGGTGGGAAAGTAAAATAGTCCAGCTGCTGTGGAAAACAGTCTGGCAGTTTTTCAAAGAATTAAACATAGAATTACCATATGATCCAGCAATTTCACTGCTGGGCATATACCCAGAAGAATTAAAGGCAGGAACTCAAACATGTATTTGTGTGCCCACGTTCATAGCAGCATTGTTCACAATAATCAAAAGGTAGAAGCAACACAAGTGTGCATGAACAGATACATGGATAAACAAAATGTGATATATTCATACAATGGAATATTATTCAGCCTTTAAAAGGAAGGAAATTCTAACACGTGCTACCACATGGATGAATCTTGAAGACATTATGCTAAGGGAAATAAGCCAGTCTCAAAAGAACAAATATTATATGATTCCACTTATGTAAGGTAACTAGAATAGTTGAATTCACTGAAACAGAAATAGAATGGTGGGTACCAGGTGCTGGGTGGGGAGAGAATGAGGAGTTATTGTTTAATGGGTATGGAGCTTCCATTTGGGAAGATGAAGTTCTGGAGATGGAAGGTGGGAACAGTGGTACAGCAGTGCCCTCAGGGACAAGGACGAGGCCAGGGGAGCATTCATGCACTTAATGCCACTGAACTGTACACTTGAAAATGGTTAACACTGCAAATTTTTTGTTAAGTATACGTTGTTGCAATTTTTTTTTCTTTGAGATGGAGTTTTTTGCTCTTGTTGCCCAGGCTGGAGTGCAGTGGCACGATCTCGGCTCACCGCAACCTCCGCCTCCCGGGTTCAAGCGATTCTCCTGCCTCAGCCTCTCGAGTAGCTGGGATTACAGGCATACGCCACCATGCCCAGCAAATTTTGTATTTTTAGTAGAGACGGGGTTTCTCCATGTTGGTCAAGCTGGTCTCAAATTCCTGACCTCAGGTGATCCTCCCACCTCGACCTCCCAAAGTGCTGGGATTACAGGTGTGAGCCACCGCTCCTGGCCCGCAATTTTTTTTTCAAAGCCAAACCCTCTGTGAATCCACCCCTGATACTCTCAAGCAGGTGAGAGAACGAGTTTTATCACAGGATCACCAGCAATTTATAGCAAAATTTTCAATTAAAAATTATTAAAATTAATTTTATATTTAAAAATTGACAGGTGAAACATGGCACCAAGATGTTGTTTTAATTTAACTATTTTTTTTTTTTGGCTAATGTCAAATATTTTTTCAAGTTTACTAATTGGCTTTATTTCCTCTTTTGAAATGCTGGTCTGTGTTGCTTCATCTTGAAATACATAGCTATTTCATCTATATGAAATATAAATATTTACATCTATATCTTCATAGATACTCTATCTAGATTTCATCTAGATATATATTTCATCTGTCTGTCAAGATGAAACAACAGGGATGGCAGGAGCCAGGCCCAGGTGGAAAGAAGAGAGGGAGGAACTGGCCCCTGCAGCAGGGAGCACTGCCACCCAGCCTCCAGGCTAGAGGTTAGGGGACCACTCTAGACCTGGGAGGGACACTTGCCAAAGCAAGAAAACTGGGACCACAGGTGGAGTGCAAGATGGGATGGGAACCAAGCTGGAGGAGTGGGAGCTGACATTTATCCAGAGTGGCCATTTATCAGGCTTACCTGATAAATGCGGAAGGATTGTCATCCTCATGTCACAGGTGATGAAAGTGTGGCAGGTCATACTTTATTAGGGTTGGAGAAGCAGGATTAGAACCAGCACATGCAGCCCATAGTCTTTGCACAGGAGCTCACTGCTGAGCAGAGAGGGCGCAGAGAAATCCCAGGAAGGAAGTCTCATAAATAATGGCCAAAAAAGAGAGGAGGGAGGTGGCAGGCTCCATTCAGAGGAAAAGCACTGAGGACCTGCAGAGAGGATGGGACAGCGGCAGGAGTAAGGGTGGCTGCCCCAGCTAGAACGGCCAGTCCTGACTCAGCTCAAGCAGACAGGGCGGAGCAGCGCCCCTGCAGGAAGGGCCCGGCCTTCAGCAACCTGGGGTTCCAGGTCTACCTACTTGGGTACGCCCCAGTTCTGTGACCTGGGCAAGTTCTCTTCCTCCTCTGAGCCTCAGTTTCCTCCTCTGCTTAGCAGCGTAAAAACACGCCTTTTGCCTTGCACCGAGGTTTGCGCGCCCCGTATTTGACAATGTGCCTGTTTTTCTGGCACACCTGGTTGTGCAATGTCAGCGTCTAGAAGCCGCTGAGCAGCGAAAGCGGAAACACCTACAGGGCACTCCTCGGGCCCACCCACCTGCGGGAGGCGCCCTGAGACCGAGAGGCCGCAGCGCCTGGGGCCTCTGCCGGCTGCCCCTCGCCTCCCGCACGGAGCTCGCTCGGGGAACGCCCCCATCCACTGCCCTCCACAGCCTCAGGGACGAGGGTGAGGCCAGGGGAGCAGAGGGAGCAGTCATGGCGGAGCTGGAGGCTGTGGCCGACGATCTAGACGCCCTCATCGACGACCTGGACTACCTCCCGGGCCACTTTCACCTGGAGATGCAGTTGAACTTCGAGCCGCGCTCGCCGGCCCCACAGCGCGCCCGGGACCTGAAGCTGCAGCGGGAGGGTCTGCGGCAGGAGCTCCAGCTGGCGGCCGCCCCGCAGCGCCCCGCTGTGCGTCACCTCCTGGGCGCTTTCGCATTCTACCTGGAGGAGCTGGACGAGGCCCGCGAGTGCTTCCTCGAGGTGGCCCACGAGCACCCGGGCAACCTCAACGCCTGGGCCAATCTGGCACACGTGTACGGGCGGCTGGGCCAGGAAGAAGAGGAGGAGGCGTGCGCCGCACGGCTGGCCGACCTCATGGGCCTGGCAGAGGAGCCCGAGGCCGCCGGGGACCCCCAGCTCCGCGCCGCTCGCTGCCTGGCCGAGCAGGGCTACGCGCATGGCTTCGACGTGGGCTGCGCCAGCCCAGAGGAGCGTGCGCGGGGGCTGGCGGCAGGCATCGCGCTCTACGACAAGGCGCTAGGCTACGGGCAGCAGGTAGGTGACCCCTGTCTCCCTACCTCCCGCTGGGAGGACTGTGGTCCTCCCATGGTCCCTTCTGTCTGCAGAGATGCCCCGGTACCCCTGACTCTCCCTCAACCATGGTCTTTTGGCCTCCCAAATGCCTTTCCAATGTGCATCCCCCGCCTGCCCCAGCCAGGCCTGTAGCTCTCTCCTGGGAGTGGAACCGCTTCCTAGTGGGACTGCCTGCCCAAGCCTCTCTTTTGGAAACAGCACAAGCCCAACCTGGACAATTCATCCTTCTTACCTTGCTCCTCCCAGCAAGTGCCTGTTCCTGCGCCTGTGCACACCCACCTAAGTAAAAGGCACAGTCAGGCATCCTGCCAGAAACTTAGGCACATTCCCACCTCTTCTCTCCCCCTCACCTCCATGTGAAGGGAGCACAGGGAAGCACAGCTCCCTTCACAAAGGCTCCGCACACTCCCCTCAGTGCCTTTTCCATGAATGTTCATGGCTTCAGTAAGAGAAGATGTGAGAGTCAAGACCTCAGAAAGTACAGGTTGTAGGGCATGGACCTGACTTAAGGACAGCATGCAGGGTAGGGGTTAAGAGAGCTGACCCTGGGTTAGATGGTCTGGATCCAAATTCCAGCTCCCCCGTGCTCACTCACTTCAAATCAGTGCTTAGCACCACCAAGCTCCTTTCCCCTCCCTGTAAGATGGAGATAGTAATGTTACATATGTCATAGGCTTTGTCATCTGTAAAACAGGGACATCCCTCACTTGGTTGATGTCATAATTAACAGTTAATATTTGTAAAGCACCTAGAAAGAGCCTGCACAGGGATGAGCAGGGTCACAGATGACCCCTCCCTCTCCCCGGCTGGGAGAGCTTCCTCTGCTCCTAAGCTGGGTGTAGACATGACCACTGATTGCATGAGGTCAACAAGAACCCAGGTCTCTTGTTTCAGTCCTGAGCCTGTGGCCCTGAATGCCAGGCTACCTTCAGTGGAAGGCACAACCAAGATTGATGTGTTGAGTGCGGTCATGACAGCAGGTCATGGCAGCAGAGAGGGGCCTGAAGAGCCCTGGGCTAGGAGCCAGGAGGCCTAGGTTCTTGTCTAAGCTGCAACACTACCCACAGTGGGGCCTTCTTCTCCCCGGGCTGTGGTTTCTTCATCTGTGAAAGGGGTGCAGGAAGCAGGGGCTACATGGTCTCTGAGGCACTTTCCTGCTCTTAGGAGGCCGTTCACTGGGGGAAGCCTTCCTGGAGGAGGTGAGCAGGAAAGCAGTGATTCAGGGGTAGCTATCAGAGGCTGGCTCTTCCCTCTCTGGGAACACGGCCACAGTGGGGATTCCCCAGTGAGTGAACATCCAGATGAGAGAGTGCTAAGCAGGGTGCCCAGCACTCCAGGGAGGGAGCCGATTGCTTCATGGGGGTGTGGCTGCCAACCCTGTGCTGTGTCCTGGGGCGTGGCCCAGCAGCTGCTCCACAGTTCTGCACAGAGCAGCTGTGGTCAGCCCCCTACACAAACCTCCAGAGAGAGTTTGGGATTTGGAGACCCTATTTATCATCTGAGGATTAGATGACATCATGCTTCTAAAGCACCTGGCAAAGTAGGTGCTCAAGAAATAGTTGCAGGCAGGATGACAATAATGATGGTTGCATCACTTTTAGAGTCAGAGGTTTGGTTCTGAGCACCTAGTTCTGTTATTATTTTGCTGTGTGGCTGTGGACGAGTCACTTGTCATCTCTTGTGACTTGCCTGAGTTTCTGCTTCATAAACATTGATCAGCTCCAGGTTTATTGGGATTATGCAACAAATGATGAGAGTAAAAATGCCCATAAACTGGAAAATTCTGGGCATGTCTGAGAGGCATTTACTGAGCATTTTAACATTTATTGAACACCTACTCTGTGCCAGGCTCTGTTTTTAAGAAGTCCCTGCCTCCAAGAAGCCCTTGAACAAAAGGAGAAGCAAACATTTGCTTCTTCATTAACTATGCTTACCTGAGCCCCTCTTCTGGGAATGGGCCAAAGGGACAAATCAGAGACGTGTCTACCACTGGCTGAGGACACAGGCATTCATCACAGGCCTGTGTCATTGGCAATCATCTCTAAGTACTGTACACCCAGAGGTCACACTTTCTGAACCAAAAACAGGGCCCCAGGGGCTGACAATGAAAGTACACTCTGGGGATATGGGGACCAAAGGTTGGTATCAACAGTGACCTGGAAAGTCCGGGCCCTGTGGATAAAGTGGGAGTGACTGAGTCAGAGAGGGAACACTCCCCTTCAGCAGGAGTTCCCAGGCAGGAATGAGGGGGGACACACCCAGCAGGGGCATGGTGCGTGCAAAGGCCCCATGGTGGGGCCTGCAGAGCACGGGGGCTTGAGTGCCAGCTGAACTGGGGCAAGGAATGAGGCTTGCCCAGGATCACAGAGCTAGTAAATGGCAGCTAAATCCATGCCACCCTGGTTGACTGCACAGCCTTTGCTCTTTCTGGAGAGTTCAGAGAAATGGGGTATAATGCAGATGGCGAGCAGAATGGTGAGGGGAAACCCCTCGCAGGCGTACTCCTGGAAATCTAAGGCAGAGGAGTATGGAGAGAGAGGAGGTGGGTGGGTTTCCATGTGTCCAGAGACTGGGGAGGATGAGGTAGAAGGTGAAGTCAGAGTCAGGCCAGGAAAGGAGGAGGAGGAGGGACCCCCTGCAGCGAGAGATTTTCCATCCTTGTGGGGCTGGGACTCTCCCAGGTGGGGAAGAGCCTCTGGAGCTCAAAGGACAAAGAGCTGCTGAAGAACTGTGAACAGCTGCTCATCTGCTAACCTAAACTACAAAATAATAACAATAATAATAAATTATAAAAGAAAACATTATAAAAGTTAATCATTCAGCCCGTAATCCAAATATAATCAGTGTTTGTATGGGAGGGGGTGTGTCTCTGTAACTTCCTTTCTTTGCTCTTCATTCCCTACCATTTCTTTCTTTCTTTCTTTCTTTGAGGCACGATCTCGGCTCACTGCAACCTCTGCCTCCCGGGTTCAAGCAATTCTCTCACCTCAGCCTCCCAAGTAGCTGGGATTACAGGCACCTGTCATCGTGGCTGGCTAATTTTTGTATTTTTGTAGAGACTGGGTTTCACCATGTTGGCCAGGCTGGTCTTGAACTCCTGACCTCAGGTGATCCGCCTGCCTCGGCCTCCCAAAGTGCTGAGCCACTGCGCCCAGCCACATTTCTCTTTCTTAAATTACAAAAAATATGAGGAGGCAGATCGCTTTGATCACTCCCCTCCTCCTCCCATCAACCCTCTAAATATACACACATGTGTATACACACGCCATCTCTTACACACATATACACTCACAGATGGACCCTTGGTAGCAAATCTCTAGATTAAGTAGCTATTAAGAGCATAAGCTTTGGAGTTAGACCAGGTGAGAATTCTGCCTCCATCACTAGCTGGCTACAGGCAAGTCTTTATTCCTCTGAGCCTCAGTTTCCTCCTCTGTAAAATGGGATTCTAACATGAACCTCACATGATTCCTGTGAGGATTGAGAAAACATGAAAAGCACCAGGCAAGGTCACATGAGGTCCTGCCTGGGGCTTCTCCCTGCCTGCCCTGGCCCACAGCACTTCACCACTGCTCTTCAATAGAGGCTTCCCAACCTCTGGCTTACCCCCACATGGTTTCTTTCTTGCCCCTAGAGTGTGCGCACTCTGTCTTGGGCTTTTCTCTCTCTTCCCCATCCACCTTCCTCAATGTCTGATGTAGAGCTGAACACCCAAGAGGAGTTTGCAACCATTGTTTAATTTAGTCGAATAACTGGATTTTGTCTTTAAAATCCCTATTTTTTAAAATAAAATTTAAAAATCCCTATTTTTAAAAATAAAATCCCTATTTATTGTCTAAGATTAAAAAAAAATCCCTGTCCCAAGCCAACTCAGTTATGTTATTTTCTTCCCCTTTTCCCAAAACACTGGTGCTTTAACACACACATGCAGTCACATACACACCAGGGCAGGCCCTGAGTAATGACAGGAACCACACCCACAATGGTGTCTGTGCACCGGGCACTGAGCTCAGGATCTTACCTGCCTTCGCGCATTTAATTTTTATTCAAACCTCACAGACACACCGCCAGGTATTGTGATTCCCCCTTGCCCCCCGGGCATAACAGACTCAGGGAGGGGAAGGGACTTGCCCAGGTAGGCCCAGTGCACACGGGGCTGTCCATACTTCACCAGCCAGCTGAGGTGGTTGGGGAGGGAGGTGGCCAGCCTCACAAACAAAGGTGTGGGCATTCCAATCCATCACTGCGCCCAGCGGGATGGGGACCTGGCAGGAAAGCCCAAGAGAGTGTCATAGGTCAGCAAGCCCAGGATCCCTGGTATGCATGCATGCGTGTCCACACGTGCGCACGCGCACAGACACACACACGCGCACACACACACACGACTCCACAATTCTGAGTGGTTTGATTTGGTTCAGCTCCAAGAGGAGGTAGATGAAGCTGGATGATATCCCAGTCACTGTGCACACAAGTGCTTTTCATCGATTATCTCATTTGATCATCACAGAAATGCTGGCAAATCCATTAACCCCATTCTATAGACAGCAAACTAAGGCGCAGAGAGGCGTTGTGTCTTGCCCAAGGGCACGTGTGGCTGACAGGAACTGAACTCAGGTCTATGGGACATCAAAGCCCAGGAGGAGAAACAGCTTTCCTAAGGGTCTGGCTCCAGCCTTATGTGGTCTTGGGGTGCTCACCTTTGCATATCAGTGCCTCTAAGTTTGCTACTGGCTTCTCTCCCCACTTAGCTGGGAAGTTTGAGAGCTGGGTACCCTCCTCCTCATAGATACAGAAGCCCAGAGAGAAAGCTGATTTTAGCATCATCCGGCCCAACCACCTCTTTTACAGGAGAAAAGATGATGTATGTGAGAGTGCAGCACAGCACAGACCCACGGGAGGAGCTGAGAAAATTCAGGCATCACTGTTGTTACTGCAGAGGGTAAGAGACTTCTGCAGACCCACTCAGCTACTACCGGTGCTAGAGTTGGATTTGGACGCTGGACCAGACAGGGAATGGCCCTCTCACTAGGGACAATGAAACAGAGAAGTGGCTCAACACAGGCCAGCAAGTCTGGGACCCAGCACAGAGCAAAGCTGACTCACAAGGCCTGTGTTTGCACGACAGACCCAGGACCAGAAAGGAGGTGGCAGCAGGGAGCTGCTCAAAGCTTAAAATCTGCAGGGAACTGTCCGGGGAGCCCAAGACAGGGCCAAATATTTGTTTCCATGGCCTAACACCCAAGTCCCAAATTCCCTCCACCTGTGTGCATACCACCTCAGCCAACATGCCTATGATGCAGGCAGGCCACGTGGGGTCACCCCTGTTTGCAGATGTAGAAGCTGAGCCACGCCAGTGGGCTCTCCAGGACCCCTAGAGGAGTGAGAGGCAGGGGTGGGATTCCAATCTCATCTTCTGTTTCCTCCCCACACCTGACAAGGCAGGAGCACAAGAGCATCACCACCCGCAGCTGGGTGTGGGGAAGAGCAACCCCCTTCCCTGCCTGTCTTGTACTATGGCCCACAGGCGGCAGGCTGGGGCCAGGTAGGGCGGGGCTCGGTGTGCAGGAGCAGAAAGGCTGCTCTGTGTCATCACAGAGGACATTCCAGTTGTGCAGGAAGGACATATCCACAGGCCTGCCACCTTGTGACTTTTATTTCTGCAGTGTCAGCCTTCACAGAGTCAGCATGATGAGGTGGAAACAACAGGGGCATTGGAGGGAGGCAGATCTGAACTTGAATCCTGGCACTTCTGCCCTGGGCTATGGGGCTGGGCCGGTGGCTTTTTCTGTAGTCTCTGTTTCCTGATCTGTAAAAGGAGGAAGATGCATTATACCTTCTGAGGCTGCTGTGAGAACCCAGTGCCATGATGCACTGAGGAGCCCAGTGACACTGGAGAAATGTTCATTCTCTTTCCTGTTTGTCATTCCTCCTCCCTAGAGAGAAAATTAGTCAGCTTTCAGGAACTGACTCTGAATCTAGAGGACAGCCTGTCATCAGGGGCAAAGTTCAAAATACAAGGCAAATATTTTCCTTAAGAACCAGCAAGGTGTCTGTATAGCCTATTCAAATGCATATATATTGTAAGTCATTGGTGTAGTGAAAGATCTTCTATTGGAATAACTTAAAATAGCCAAGCTCCCCAACATTTCCTTCTTTTGGGGCCATCTTTTGAAGTAAATGGGATGCTGAGATCCAACCTTGTACCCCACCCGAGTTAAGACATACCTACTCTGGTAATGGCTTATCCTAATCCTACCATTTCCTGCAGTTTCTGTCAGGTCACTAACCTTTTTTGCTTACTCACCCAGCCCACAGGAGCTTCGATCTTCAGGCTTCCCTGAGGATCACAATTTCTGATCCTTTTACTCACTAAAAAAGAGACAAATCTTCTAGCCCATTTTTGCTCCACCTTAGGGTAGTACAGTGAGAGCCTCGTGCAATGGTTCTCAAACTTCAGCATGCAGTAGGGGGCCTGTTAAAACACAGGTTGCTGGGCTCCCACCCCAGAGTTTTAGATTCAGTGGGTCAAGAATTTGCATTTCTATCAAATTCCCAGGTGCTGCTGCTGATCTTGCTGGTCTGGGGGCCACACTTTGAAAACCGCTTGTCTAGGGTAGTTGGAGGCAAAGACTCTGGAGCTAACTCACAGAGTTCTCAGCCCTACTACCTGCTAGCTGTGTCACTCTGGGCGCATGCCCTAACCACTCTGTGCCACAGTTGCCTCATCTGTAAACTTGGGAGAATAACAATCCCTACCCCATAGGTAACCCTTGAGAAAGTCTAATGGGGTAACGCATGTAAATGAAGTGCCTGGTGCATAGTAAGTGTTCAAAAGTTGCTATTATTAGTATAGCAAAAGAGCATTATCTCCAGGTTTCAGTCGAGACTGTTACACTGGACATGTGACTGTGAAGATAGCATCTTGCCTCAGTCTTCCCATCTGTACAAAGAGGGTAATGATACTCCATTTACATTCCATGAGGCTGTTCTGAGGATCACATGGAATCTGTGTGAAAGCCCTTTGTAAATGGTAAACACTGTACAAACACTAGCTCCTTGCAGCTAGATCTTGTGGGAAGAGCACTGAAGTCAGAGAGACCTGGCCTGAAGTACCAGGTTAAGTAGGCAAGCCTCTGCTTCTGTCAGCCTCAGTTTCCCCATCCCTAATATGAGGAAAGTAATAGCAAGGGCCTCAGAAGAGCTGGGAGGTGTGCTGAGAACACCTCACCTGAGGTCTGTCTCTCATTCTCACCTTCAGCTCGTACCAGGGTCTACAAATTTCATTTTAGGGTCAACAGGGGCCTCGCCTAGTTCCCTCCCATGAATCTGCCACAGAACAGCAGCCTAATGTAAGCTCCTCTAGCATAAACCTGGACTCACACGCTGGCCAGCCTCTCTCATAGACTACGGAATCCCCAGCCCACGGGATTGTGATAAGGATCGAATGAGAAAAAGGTGGGGGTGTCCTGACCGGAGGCCACCCACCCCAGGCAGGTTCACTGTAAATACTCCTCTTCTGGCAGAAGTCCTGTGAGCCTCCTCCCAGGCTGCCTCCAAACATCTTGCCTCTGGGAGTCGTAAACTCTGTAACTGAATTCCTTGCAGCCATAAGAGGTTTCACAGCAACTTTATTCTCCAGGATAGAGGGGGAATACCCCCTCCCTTCTCCAGGAGGGGAGGGGGCAGTCACAAGCCTGTTTAATTTAATTTAACACACTATGGCTTGCCAGGTTGCCCCTGGTAACAGCTTCAGCGGCTGCTTCAGTTACTGCTTCAGTTACAACCAGAAGGATTTTTAAAGAGACAGTCCAGAGCCAAACACAGTGGCTCAAGCCTGTAATCCCAGCACTTTGGGAGGCCGAGGCGGGCAGATCATCCGAGGTCGGAAGTTCGAGACTGGCCTGACCAACATGGAGAAACCCCGTCTCTACTAAAAATACAAAATTAGCTGCGCGTGGTGGCACATGCCTGTAATCCCAGCTACTCGGGAGGCTGAGGCAGGAGAATTGCTTAAACCCGGAGGCGGAGGTTGCGTTGAGCCAAGATCGCGCCATTGCACTCCAGTCTGGGCAACGAGCGAAACTCCGTCTAAAAAAAAAGAGAGAGAGAGAGACAGTCTATTTTGGAGCCAGAATTGCACCACAGAGTGAACAGCCAACACCAGCTTCACCACAGGGATAGAGGAATAAAGCCCAGGCACAATGAGGCTTCTGACTAGATCTGTGTATCCCATTAATTCTGTTTCATTTCCACTGACCCCATCTGCAACCCCACAAGCCCTCCTGCAAATGCTGCTCTCAAGCGGGATCTGATGAGGGACTGCTTTAGGGATTTGTCACACAGATGTCACCCAATTAGCTACTTTTTTGAAAATCAATTTTAGTCATCAAGTTGAAGGGGAGGAGAGTTGACGCTTAGGAGTTGCCCCTGCAATTCAGGCATACTGCCACCAGGTGGTGGTATTGCTTGCTTAGTGAAAACCTTAACCAGGCTCTTGAATTAATCAGTAATAGTCAACAGTGCGCAGAGTGGTGGTGAAACCACTGGACTGTAAGCTCTGATGCTAACTAGTGTGGAACCTTAGGTAAGCCACTTCGCCTCTCTTGTCTCGGTGTCCTCGGATATCTAGTAAGGAGATTGATCAGGATAACTGAGTGTTGTGGACAAGGCTTGGGAATAGGATCATGGAGGCATGAATCTAAGCCCCAGCTCTATCATGTACTGTGGTTTGGACACATAATTTAACTTCTTGCCACTTGAATACCAAACAAGAGAGTGGCTGGGAGAGCCCTGAGGACAACACATTAGTCTCCAACACTGGGGACCTGTGGAGGCAAGAAAGGTGCCTGGGACCCAACAGGGGACTGGAGGTCCTGAGGTCCTGGGAGCATAGTGGGGAGAGGACAGCAGGGTGCCACAGGATGGCTCCAGATTCCAGGGCCAAAGACCACGTTGCCTCATCGGGCACTGAAACACGCCACAGCGGACAAAGTAACCTCCTAGGGAACACTAACCCTACTCAGCTCTACCCAGACCAGGAGAAAGGGAACAGACATCTATTCTGGGCCAGGCACTGCCCTCACAACTCCTGAGAGGCCCATATGATTATCCTCCTTTGCAGATAAGGACATAACCTGCCAGGGGTAACATCCCCCAAGGTCGCCCATCTCATATGGCCAGGGCTGCCAGGCACACGAGCCTCAGCTCTTCGCTTTCCCACCCCTCAAGTCTACTACACCTGTTCTTGCTGGACGCTAGGCTCCCTTGCCAGGAGCAAGGAAGGCAGAGTGGGTTCTCTTTCTCCCCACCATGACTCAGTTGAGCCAACCTCAAAGCAGGTGAGGGACCAGAGGTCATGGGATCGCTCACATAGAAGCAGCCAGGGGGCTGGACGCGGTGGCTCACACCTGCAATCCCAGCACTTTGGGAGGCCAAGGTGGGCAGATCACTTGAGGTCAGGAATTCAAGACCAGCCTGGCCAACATAGCAAAACCCCATCTCTACTAAAAATACAAAAACTAGTCGGGTGTGGTGGCAGACACCTGTAATCCCAGCTACTCGGGAGGCTGAGGCAGAATAGCTCGAACTCAGGAGGCAGATGTTGCAGTGAGCTGAGATCACATCACTGCACTCCAGCCTAGATGACAGAGCAAGACTCCATCTCAAAAAAAGAGGAAGAAGAAGAAGGAGGAGGAGGAGGACGGAGAAGAAGGAAGAAGAAGGAAAAAGAAGAAGGAGAAGAAGGAAGAAGAAGAAGAAGAAAGAAGAAGCAGCAGCAGCAGCCAGGAAGCCTGAGGCACCCCATGTGCCCCTGATCCTTTACATGGTCAGGCTTTGACACATCTTGCCAGTTTGGCCCACACTAGGTGCTCCATGAATCCCAGTCTCCTTTTTCCTTCCCAGGTCCAGTGTAAGTAAAGCAGATAAGGGTATCCAGAGTCCTATCCCTGCCTTTTGCTTTGGGAAGTGTTCCCCACTTCTCAGGGATGCCCTTTAAGCCTTGAGGCCATCCCTTCTCCCCTCCAGACAGTCCTATTCCCAGCTAAAGTCCCAATATACATATTCCCACCTAAGTAACAGGATTACCTTTCAAGGTGATACAAATGTAAAAGCACACATCAGTCAGATCTTGGCATTCCTGAGCTCTAGCCTCTTTTTTTTTAAGAAACACGGTCTCACTTTGTTGCCCTGGCTGGAGGGCAGTGGTGCTATCATAGTTCACTGGAGCCTTAAACTCCTGGGCTCAATCAATTCTCCCATCTCAGGCTTTAGAGCAGCTGTGACTATGGACTTGCACCACTGTGCCTGGCTATTTTGATTTTGATTTTTGAGTAGACAGGGTCTCATTATGTTGCACAGGCTGGTCTTGGACTGCTGCTGGGCTTCAGAGATTCTCCTGCCTCACCTTCCCAAAGTGCTGGGAGTACAGGCATAAGCTACTGCGCCCAACCCTCCAGCTCTATCTCCTTCTATAGCTCCCCACTACCTTGCAGATGAGCTCCAAGTCCTGACCCTGGCACTCAGGGGCCCCTCCTGATTATGCGCCTGCTGGCTCTTCCCTCCACTCCTTACCATCAGGGTTCCAGCCCTCCGGCTGCATGCAGACCCCAGCATGCCTTGCTTGCTCTTCTGTGAGCTTTTGCACTTGATGTCCCATGCTCCTAGATTGCCTTTTCTCACCGTATCCACCTGGGTGATTCCTACTCGTCCTTGAGGACCCTGCCCTAGTACTTCCTCCTCTGGATAGCCATGGGGATGTTCCTGGATTGTATAGGATACCTCCTTGGGCTCCCATTGCCCCCATGTTCCTTCTACTCTATTGTGTCTTTGGGTCTGGTTTTCTTGCAGGACCCAGAGCCCCTAAATGTGGGACCTGCCTTTTCTCTCCTGTCCTTATTGCCCAGCCGAGAGCCACACAGAGAAGATACTCAGGGAATACTGACTGAGAAATGCAGTTAGTGGGGCCCCTTTTGGGTGGTCTGACTTGGACCTGGGTTCCAGACCCTGTCCTGATGGGTGGTCACACCAGTTGGTGGGATCTGACTCACAAGGACCCCTCCCTTCAAATTCATCCAAGGTGTCCCCGGAGCAGCCACACCTAACCTGCTAGCATTGGCTCCCCCAGATCCCCATTCACACACTGTGTGCTGCACACCCATCAGCTGCCCATCCCCAACGTCTCCAGGCCTCTGCTCACGGGAGCCCTCCATCTGGAGCCCACCCTTTGAAGTGCCAATATGACCCAAGACCCTCCTTAAGCCCACATCCCCCAGCTGGGAGTGGCCTGCCCATCCCCCACACTTCCTCTGTACCACTCTCATGGCCTCTATCAGGCCTGGCTTCATACCACAGCTATTGGCAACCCAGTGTGGGGAAGCAAGCATGGGCTTTGGAGGCTGACAAACGGGGACCAGATCCCAGCTCTGACCCTCAAAAGCTGTGTGACCTCAGGCAAGTCACTTTATCTCTCTGAGCTTCAATATGTTCCTCTATAAAATGTGGATAACAGCTACTTGATAGGTTTGTTGTGAGATGGAGAAAATGGGTGTCAGGATCCTGGCACATGCAGGCACTGAGTAGCATCCTATTACTGAAGCCTGGATCTGCTTCCCCTGCCAGGTTGTGAGTGCGTTTGGGTCAGGGTGCAGGTCCCATTCAGTGCCACATTCCCAGAGCACCCAGCACAGGGCCTTATGCCATAGGTGCTCACAAATGCATTCACCCCAGCTGCTGGGGACGGGGGTAGAGAGATGATGGGTCCCCCTCCCTCACAGCTGAGGAGGCCACAGTCGGGGTGGCGAGTACAGAGTGAAGCCTCCAGATCAGGGATGGGAGATGAATGTGGAGGGAGGGGCTGGAGCCTGAGGGAGAGCTGCTGATATGCACTGGGGGTTTTATTGGTTTTCATTAAAATTCCTTCCCGAAGCTAGAGCAGCTACTACCATAAATAACAGCATAAATATTTTATCTGGTGCCCAAGTCGCACAGCAAGGTTGGCAGGAATAATAATGGCAAAACAGTTCAGGGGGGTTCTTGGGCTTCAGCTGAGCTGGGCTCACTTAACATGCCCAAAGGGGCTTTCTCAGGAAGGTGAAGACTGCAGGGATGGCACCAAACGGGGAGGCCGGTGGGCGTGGAGGAGAGGGTGGGCAGTGGGGTGTGCGCCCTGGGGTTGGGGGGCCTGTGGCGGGGGGCGGGGAGGAAATGCTCGCCATGCCTGCTCTAGGATAGGCACCTCACTGGGGGGCCTCACAAAGTCTCTGTAGTCAGAGAAGTGAAGTGACTTGCCCAAGGCCACCCAGCCAGTCAGGGGCAGAACCAGGACTGTAATCAAAGGTGTTTAAGGTCAAAGCCCTTCCCACTGTGCCTGTTGCCTCTTGGGGTTCAGTGAGTGTGGGAGTTTATGAACAATGGCCAGAGTACCTCAGTAATGGCAGTGTGGGCTGTTCTCTGTTTCCCTAGATCCCGATGGAGGAGAAAAGGGGCTGGTATTTCACCATGGCAACACTCTACATCAGGTCAGGCAAGAGGGTGGTGGGGGTACGGGATGGAGGAGGGAGAGGTGTGGCCTGGCACCCAGCCAGCAGGGTAAGGGCAGAGGTGGCTGGGCCCTTCCTACTGGAAAGGGCTCCCCAAACCGCCACCCCCCACCACCACGGGCCTGGGCAGGGCTGGCAGCACACAGGACAGCCAGGAGGGGTGCCACCCAACCACATCTCCTTCTCGGCCACAGGCTAGATGGCATCTTCCTGGAGCTGGGCAGTGAGGAGCAGAAGAGACTGCCTGCCTTCAACCGCACGTTGGCCCTACTCCGGCAAGTGCTGAAGTCTGAGGACCCCTGCCACCGAGGTGGGGACCCGGGGGATGGGTGGGACAGCAGCCTCTGCCCCCTGCCAACAGCCTGCTGGCATTGCATCCACCTCTGGCATTACCTCCCCTTCTTGGCTCCTGTTTCTTCCTCCTTCGCTCTGTTCCCTACACTCATCTGTGCACCTCAGGGGGCCCACATACCTTGCCCAAGTGAACATGCCAACTACAAGTCACTGCGACTGCAGGCTTGCCCGTCTGCAGCTCATGACCTGGAGGGTGAGAGGTAGTTTCCCCTATTTCCACCTATTTATGGTCAGAAGATTGAAGCCTCTGTTGGAGAGGAGTCGAGTCATTTTTTTGCAGGGCCAGACAGCAAGAGCAGGGACTAGAACCACCAGAGCTGGTGAGAACTGAAGTCAGAAGAGACCTACGTACCTGAAATGAGGTCCCCCGATGACACATTGAGCACAGAATAAGCACTAAAATGGGTTCACTGACCCCTCACACGGCCCCTCTCTCCACCCTTGCTTCTCTCTGTCCCTGGGTTGCCCTTAGTGATCTCACTCTACTATCCCTTGCTTTGTCTTCATGAGTGACACCTAGGATGGGGATGGCCCCTTCCCTCTCTCCACCCTGCTGCTTCCTAGAGACCCTCTCCCACCCTTCACCCCCAGCCCTGGCCTGGTGCTACCTCGGGATGCTGCTGGAGCGGAAGGACACCTTCTCCACCACCCCCATGGGCGTCCATGACTGCGGGTACTCAGGGACCGACCCTCTAGACTGCTTCGGCAAGGTACGTGCCCCCAGCCACACCCACCCTCTAAACTGAGAAGGAGCCTGGCACCCCAGCCTCTCCACCCAGAACCCAGGCTTCTCTAGGTATCAACCCCCACCGCGTGGCCCACCCAGGAAGTACACTTACTCCAGACCTTGCTCTCCATCCTCTCTTCATTCAAAACAAAAGAGACCCTCCCCATACCCAGTCTGGCTCCAGTCCATTTCTCCAGCCTTGAAATAGATCCTTAGACTTTTTCCCTTGAGGCCTTCATTCACAGTATTCCCTCTGCCAGGAGTTCCCTACCTCTCCACCCCCAATGGCACAATAGAAAGATGGGTTTAGCTGGTGTCTCCTTGCCAGCCCTGCCCATAGGCTGTGTGACCCTAAGGCAAGTAACTTACAACAGGAAGCAGTCAATGACAATAGTGGGGGTAAGTGTTATTACCCAGGTAGAAACCCTGTACTTTGTAAGGTTGGGGGATGGGGGTTGCCTCTGGCCCTTCCTCTCACCTGCCCTAGGAAGATGGGAGAGCATACACTGGGAAGGAGGGGTCTGACTGGGCTCTGGAAGGCTTTACTGGATGTGACCGGTGATGTGGTCGTGGGCCAGGCTCTCAGGAGTTGAGTGCCAATAGGTTGTGCCCCAAGGTGTTGGGGCTTCGTGATATGACAACTTACTGGCAGGTGGATAAGGGTGGATATGGGTAAAGGGCACCGTGTTGATACGGCTGTATCCAAAGATCGGGTTCCTGTGGTTCAGCACTATTTAGCCAGCTCTGGCTAATGACCAAGCAAGTGGTTTGTTTTTGTACTCCTCCCTTACCTAGGCCATTGAGATTGCCAAGAACCAACCTCCCATCCTGAATCGCCTGGCAAAAATCTTCTACTTCCTGGGAAAGCAGGATATGGCCATTGGAACCTGCAACATGGCCCTGGATGTCCTACGAGATCCAGAGCTCAACTGGCAGGCGTACTGCACAAGGGCCAAGGTGGGTCAACTTCCTGCCCCACCACACCCTGCCATTGGGAATCAGAGAACAAGGGCCAGAGGCCAAGACCCTGTTGCCAGGGCCCAAGGGTCAGGGAGTCCTCATGGTGGAAGGGAGCTTAGGAGCCATCAAAAAACACAGTTGGGGTCTATGAAGTTTTTTGTTTGTTTTGAGACAGTGTCTCGCTCTGTCACCCAACTGGAGTATGGTGGTGCCACCATGGCTCCCTGCAGCCTAGACCTCCTAAGCTCAAGCAATCCTCCCGCCTCAGCCTCCCAAATAGCTGGGACTACAGGTGCATACCACCACACCCGGCTAATTTTTGTTTTGTTTTGTAGAGACGAGGTCTCACTATGTTGCCCAGACTCGTCTCAAACTCCTGGGCTCAAGCAGTCCTCCCACCTCGACCTCCCAAAGTGCTGGAATTCCAGGTGTGAGCCACTACACCCAGCCCTGTAAGGTTTTTGAGTGAAAGAATGCAGGAGCCTCCACTCACTGCAGGAATCCCTTCTACAATTCCTGGTCAGTGAGCCCCCAGCCTCTTCTGGATTGGCACGGGTGGAATCAGACTGACCAGAGTTGAAATCTGGCTTCTCCGCCTTGTGGAACTTGCAGCAAGCCACTTACCCCCACAAACTTCAGTTCCCAAATCTGTAAGATATAAATAACAACACTTTCCTTAAAATGTTGTCAACAGACACAGTGAGGTAGCATCTAAAGCACAGTGCCTTGGACATAAAGCCAGTAGAGGTCATTTAATATAGTGGATCAGAGCTCTGGCTCTGAACACAGACAGCCTTGGTTCAAATCCCACAACACCACGTGCTACGGGACCTTTGGCAAAATACTCTTGCCCAGATTCTGAGCCTCAATTTCTTTATCTGTAGACTGGAGTTGTTATGAGAATTACATTAGATTTTGTATGTAAAACTCAGCATCAAGCACACAGTAAGATTTCATAAGAGACTGACTGCTACTAATTTCATATTAGGCATATTTTTGAATTATCTCACTGTCTCTTGATGCAGTCCACTGCATAGTCATTCAGCTCTGCAAGTTACACACTTAGGTGAGTTCTGCCTCCTGCTAGCTTCCCGCACTGGTCCCAGACCTGCCTCCTAGAGCCCACACAGAGCCCATGTGCTTGAGGAAGCCGACTCGGAGCTCCCAGTTTACTTCACTGCAAGCCGAAGAGTCCTCCCATCCCCTCATCTTCTCCACTACTATCCACATGACCTAGTGGCAAATCTACTCCCAGTCTTGGTCTCAGTGGTTTAATTAGTTTGCCAGCAGGTACGAGGCAGGAGTGAAATTCCTTCACTGTCGTGGATGTGGTTATTATTCTAGATAATAATGACATTAACCATAATAGTAAATAATAAAATATTTCTATAAAATTCTGCATTTCATCAAGCACTTGCAAGTTCGTGGTCTGATTTAATGCTCACAAGAATCCTCTGAGAGAGGCCAGACATGTGCCATCCTACAAATGAGGCCACATAGAACCAGGGAGGCAGGGAACTTCCCCAAGGAACTGCATTCAATAATCAGAAACTCCAACTTTACTCTCCTCCCTCCATCACCGTCTGGTGTCTTATGATCCTGGCCTTTCTGTGGTGCCAAAGGTCACACTTACTACTCAGATGACTGGAGGAGCACAGGATGGTGGAGAAGAGATGGGAGGAGGAGGGAACTCACATTATCTGTGTAAAAGCCTCAGTCCATGCTGCGGCCCATAAGCGTGGCCCTGGCCTCATGACCTCTCTACCCCACCTCCCTCTGCTCATGCCTCTCTCAGTCTTCCAACCCTACTGGCCTGGGCCTCTGCCTGGAATGCTCTTCTCCCAGATATCTGATTGGCTTCCTCCCACACTTCCTACAGGTCTTCTAGTGGCCATCTAATTGAAAATATCAAAGCCATGCCAACATTTAATTTGTTAATTAATTTATTTTAAAAATTCTTTTAGAGATAAGGTCTCACTCTGTCACCCAGGCTGGAGTGGAGTGGCATGATCACGGCCCACTGCAGCCTTGAACTCCTGGGATCAAGTGATCCTCCCACCTCAGCCTCCCAAGTAGCTGGGACCACAGGTGTGCACCACAACACCCGCCCAGCTAATTTTTTAAAAATTATTTGTTGTAGATACAGGGTTCTGCCTATGTTGCCCAGGCTGGTTTCAAATTCCTGGGCTCAAGCAATCCTCCAGCTGCAGCCTCCCAAAGTGCTAGGATTATAGGTGTGAGCCACCACACCTAGCCTCCGCCAACATTTTATGTTTTCCTTTCCTGGTTTAGTTTTCTTCTTAGCACTAATCACTCCCTTACACACTATTTACATATTTATCATGTTTATTTTCTCTCTCCCCCAAAACATATACGCTACTTAATGGCAGGGATTTTTGTGGTTTTGTTGTCTACTGTATTCTCAGTGCCTGGAACAGTGTCTGGCACAGAGGAGGCTCTTAATGAATATTTGCTGAATGAATGAATGAACTGAGCACCTACCATATGCTAGCTCCTGACTAGAATATGTTCTTTCAGACATCATGGTAATTCCCCAAGGAAGATATTCATGTACTAAGTTTTAAGATATAGAAATGAGGTTCAGGTTCATTGAGTTGTGGAACTCCCTCCAGATGACATGGCTAATAGCTAGGGGTTAAGGGAAGGACCGGAATTCAAACCCTAGTCCAACTGACCCGAAAGCCAGAGATTCATCTCCCCCTGCCTCCATGATGCTGTCTTATAAGCAAATCCCTTCTGATGACTATAAAGCATTAATACCTTCAACAACAATAACCCCTTTTCCCTTGCTTCCTTCTACCCAACCCAAACCCACCCCTCCTAAACCTCCAAACTTTGTAAATGCTCTAAGTGTGGGGAAAATGGAGGAATTCAGGAAAGCAAGGGTCTGAGATCATTTGTAATGTGATGCTTGTCAGTTGGGGCCACCTGCCATTCTTCCCAAACTGCTTGTTGACATAGACTCTCACAAAATCGGTGCTGCCATCCTACCTAAAATAATCCTCCCAATCACCTCTATCCCATTGCCATATTTATTTTGTCATAGCACTTACCACTTGAAATAGAACTGTTTACTATTGACTGCCTCCCCTACTGGAATGTTAAGTTCTGCCAGAGCAGGGACCTCATCTATCTTGTTACCACAGTACCTCCTGTACCCAGCATAGGAACTGGCACATGGTGGGCACTCAATACATATCTGTTGAATAAATAAGGGACTCTTACTTCATCCTACTCACTCATTGCACAGACAGGGAAACTAAGGACCAGAAAAAGGGTATGGCTAACCCAAGTTGGTCCAAGGCTAGGACCTAGGACTCCTGGGTCCTGGCCTCAGGGTCTTTCTACTGCAACACATAACCTCCCTGGTTGCTGTTGAAAAAAAGACTGGGTTCATTTAGAGCAGAGAGGAAGGCAGAGGCCCTTGCCTGGATCATCTTTCCTAAGCTGGCTCTCTGTTGGCAGATCCACATCAGAGCCTACCTGCATGACCTCGAGCGGGCCAAGATGGGTCTTGGGGGCATGCCTGACAGGAACCACCTGGCCTGTGCCAAGGCTGACCTCGAGGAAGTGGTCAGGGTGTGCCCAGGCTTCAAGGCGTACCTGGACATCGGCCAGGTAAGGCAGTCTCTTGGCTTAGCCAATAGCTGAGTAAGAATCTGTTTACTCCTTGCCAGGCTAGACCAAGGGCTAGGCCAAGATGCAGAGGAAAAAGTTGCACTCCCTGATAACAGTACCCATCTCCTCCAGCCATGGTTGAGGACTGAATAAGACGTGTGTACAGTATTTAGAATAAGGCCTGGCTCTTCCTAAGCACTCAGGAAGTGTGGGCATTATTCTTTATCTAGAAGATACCTATTCTCTATCTGTGTTCAGGGAATGTTTACCAAGAAGTGACAATATCATAATTTTAGGTACAAGAAAACCGAGATCCAGAGATTGACTCACTCAAGGTTATATAGCTAGGTGTGAAGGGGCTGGAACTGGAATCGGGGTACTCCTTTTCTAGAGGAGCAGGAATAAAACGTGTGATTAATAATTGTCGATGGAGAGAGGGTGGGAATGAGTGAAGGAGTGGAATTTTTTTTAAAGCAAGCGTGGGGCGGGAATGAGCGTGGAGCCGCGCCTGCGGTGAAGGGCTCACCCCGCGTCCCCCACCCCAGGTCTACTACTATATGGGCGTGGACGCGGTGCAGGAGCTGCTGGCGGTGGACGAGGCGGCGCTGAACCAGGCGCTGGTGTTCCTGGCCAAGGCGGGCGAGTCGGAGCTGGGTGCCACGCTGCCCGAGCTGCAGCTGCTGCGCGGCAAGTGCCTGCGCATCAAGGGCGAGGACGCCAACGCGGCCGCCTGCTTCAAGCGCGCGGTGGAGCTGGACGACGCGGGCTCCAGCCACACCGACGGCTTCGGCTGCCTGCTCGAGGCGCTGCTGGCGCAGTGGAGCCAGGCACAGCTGAGCGACGGGGAGCTGGGCCGCGAGGTGGACGCCTGGCTGCGCCGCGCCCAGGACAAGTACCCCGCGGCGCGCCTGCGCCAGGAGCTGCAGCGCGTGTGGCGCGGGCACACGGACGAGGTGTTGGGGCTGGCCCGGGCCCTGGTGGCCCAGGGACGGCCGGCGCTGGTGCGGCTGCTCTTCGAGACCATGGAGCGCGAGGGCGAGGGCGCCAGCGCGCCGCGGGACCGCCGGGCTGTCTCATTCTAGGGCTCAGGTGCCCAGGCCGGAGGCTCCCTGGGACCCCGCCCAGGCCCCGCCCAGCTGATGGGACCAGGTCCGGATGGACTCCCTGCCTTAGGCTGACCTGGGAGCGGAGCCAGTTCGATTCTTGGTCGGGAATTGTGAATCGGGATGTTGCGACACCCGGGCGGTTTGAAACGCCCACCCAGACTGGAAGGCCTGATTCCCGAGAGCAGAAGAGGCTGGGAGCAGAGGTGAGAAAACACTGGGAAGCTGCCAATTAAGGGACAGAATTTTCTAGACATACAGGTAAAATAAGATGGTTGTGAGGCTTCTGAGAGAAACAGAAGACAGCTACCTCAGTGTGGCAGTTTTCTAGTCCGGGCGCTCAATCCCTCAGGCCTGAGTGCCTGTCTTTGGACTCCCGTAGGCCACACTCTATCCTTATGAGAAAGCCCCGTTTACTTTAGTTGACTGGAGTGTGGTCTCAGCTCCTGCAGCCAGAAAAGCCCTGGCTAAAGCAGAGGGCAAGGTGGCACCGCGAGTGAGTTACGGGACAGGGCCCTAGCCTAAGCCTTGTGCTCAGGGCTCATTCCTGCCTCTCTGCTACTTTTCTAGTAGGCCTCCTTCTTGGTCAGCTTGGCCCAAAAGGCCTCCCAAATGCTCTGAAATAGAGCTCATCAATAGAACCTTCACTTGATTTCCCTCTTCTTGGGGGAAACTAAGGGCGCCACCCATTAGGAGGTGCCACCTGCCCCCTTTTTTTTTTTTTTTTGAGAGGGAGTTTCGTTCTTGTTGCCCATGCTGGAGTGCAATGGCACGATCTTGGCCCACTGCAACCTCCATCTCCTGGGTTCAAGCGATCTTCCCGCCTCAGCCTTCCAAGTAGCTGGGATTACAGGCGTGCGCCATCAGGCCTGGCTAATTTTGTATTTTTAGTAGAGACAGGGTTTCACCATGTTGGTCAGGATGGTCTCAAACTCCTGACCTCAACTGATCCACCCGCCTCAGCCTCCCAAAGTGCTAGGATTACAGGTGTGAGCCACTGCACCCGGCCCTGCCCCCAGTCTTGACCATTCTACTAATTTTAAAGAACATCTTGGAATTTTACACTCTTGGAATCATAGTCGTAGAATCCTTTTTTTGAGACAGAGTCTCACTCTGTCGCCCAGGCTGGAGTGCAGTGGCCAGATCTCAGCTCACTGAAACCTCAGCCTCCCAAGTTCAAGTGATTCTCGTACCTCAGCCTCCTGAGTAGCTGGAATTCCAGGCTGTACTCACTGCTTTGCTCATATCCTCACTCATTACCAGGGACAGGCCAGCACCCCTGCATTGCATCTCACATATCCACTGATGGATGGAGAACAGACTGAAATTCAGTGCCTTAGAGACCACACACTCCAACCCCCTCATTGTGCAGATGGGAAAACTGAGAGCCATAGAAGGGAAGTGGCTTGCCCAAAGCCACACTTACTGTTTTCCCCACACTGTACCACAAACTTTCACCATTCTTCAGGTTTGGAAAAATACTAATAAACTGATCAACACTAAAGTATTCAGTGTTTATATGTTAAAGGTTTGTGTGTCACTTGTTACACGAGTCACTCTGATATCCACTTGGACAATGCTTCAACACTAACGGTGGCATTCCGGGTACCTGTGAAATATGGCAGGGAGGCCACCCTAAGGCTCCTGAATTCTACCTCATGGGTCACCATGGTTCACCACTTTGAATGGTGACATTCTCTCTCACCCTCCTTCTCCTCTCACCACCATTGCAGCAGAGGCCAGGAGGTGACTCCACAGCAGGCCACACGCACCCCTGTCCACTTCTATCCCCCACCCACCCCTATCCCTCTTATGCCCAAGACTGTGACCCATGACCATCCCTAGGATGGGAACCCATTTCTTTCTTCTCCTTCCTTAAACAAACAAACTGAATTTAAGGCAGTCTTCTGGCAAAACTTAGAGGTTGATGAAGTTTATCTTTTGCCCCAGGCTCCCTAGTTTGTTTCCTCTCTTGCCTTTCCTGTCCCTAAAGGCATGCATTTCTCCCTCCATTGCCTCCCTGTCCTCTCATAACTTTTTCAGTAAACTTTCTGATAATCTCATTCACCCTAATTATATAAATGGTTAACACATGCCCGCTATAGCTTTTCTCAGGAGTATCTGCATATTAACAAAAAGCCAAAGAGAGATAGGAAACCCCATTTCCCAGACTGCCTACTCTGTGCTAATCTCATGTAATCTCACTTAATGCAATCTCATGGTGTAATCTCACTTAATGCAATCTCATGGTGTAATCTCACTTAATGTTCTCAACAGCTCTGAAGGTTAGGTATTAGAATCCTCATTTACAGATGAGAAAATTGAGACACAGAACAAGGTCACAGGTAAGTATGTGAAGGGCCAGGATTTGAACCAGACTAGCCTCGTTCAGTGCTCTGTCCTGGAACACGGACCTGTGCAAGAGCTGTGTCATCTTCGGTCTAGAGTTGGGCCTCTTCCATGCCCTGTGAGCACCAACCCTACCTGTTACTTTACCCCTCATCTCTGCTCCCACACTGCCTTAACCTTGGTGCCTTTGTCCACCCTTTTCCTCCACTGGCTTTTTTCCTGTCATTTCTACCCCAAATGGTCAGCTCAAAGGCACCTCCTCCAGGAAGTCTTGCACATCCTTTCAGCTCTCATTAATCACTCCCTTTCACGCATGGAGAGCTCTTGGGCATTTTGTCCCACTGTGTTGCATTTCTTTCCTTCTCTTTGCATGTCCATTGCCCCCACTCAACTCTGGGTTCTTCATAGCAGGAACCACAACTCATTTGGCCCCATGGCCCACAGTGCACTTGGCATATAAGACAGACTTAGTTTTGGATGTTGAACTGAGTAAATGCCCAGCAGTGATGTGGCACCTCAGTCCCAAAGATGTGGCTCCATTACCAAGTCCAATGACAGAGGCTGGGGCCAGCTCTGTAGCCCAAGGACCCTTGAGGTCTAGAGCTCAGCCAGGAAACATGGCCTTTCTTCCTACCCCCTATCCAGCCTCATGCCAGTTCCCCAATTCTGTGATTGGGAAACTGAGGCCCAAAGAGCAGGGACTTGTCCAAACCTCCAGACTCATTGTATTAGTCCCTTCTTACATGGCTACAAAGAAACATTTGAGACTGGGTAATTTATAAAGAAAAGAGGTTTAATTGACTCATGTTTCCTTAGGCTGTACAGGAAGCATGATGCTGGCATCTGGTCGGTTTCATGGGAGGCCTCAGGAAACTTTCAAATCATGGCAGAAGGTGAAGGGGAAGCAGGCACATCTTACATGGCCAGAGAAGGAGCAAGAGAGAGGGGCGGGGTGCAACATACTTTTAAACAACCGGATCTGGTGAGAACTCTATCATGTCAACAGCACAAGGGGGATGGTGCTAAACCATTCATGAGAAACCTCCCCCATGATTCAATCACCTCCCACCAGGCCCCACCTCCAACACTGAGGATTAAAATTCCACATGAGATTTGGGTGAGGACACACAGCCAAACCATATCACTCATGGTACAGCGCTGTCCACCCTTTTAGGGATGCCTGCTTGCCAGTTTCACTTCTGTCACATTCGGGAAGACTACAGGTTTTCCATTCACTCACTCAACAGATATTTACCAAGCGCTGGTCAAGTGCCAAGCATACTGCCAAGCTCTGGAGCCATAGTGGGAAACAAAACAGACCCTGTCCTTGCCTTTAGGAGCTCACAGTCTAGACCGTGATGAGCAAGTTATACTGGGCCCTAGGGACCAGTAGGAAACCTAAGAGAAGCTACTGAAGGTTTTAGCTGGCAACCTCAGTCTCTCCACACTAGCCATACTCATCCTGGGTTAGTGGCCTTTCCACAGCCCAATGGAGAAGAGGGCATGGCTGTTCCCAGACCTTGGGATTTGGCCTATGGCTGCCCCCTTCAACAAGTCACCGCTAAGGCCAGGCCTTGCAGTCCACAGGGACGGCAGCTTCAATGGGTGAGTGATGTTTAAGTACGGCTTTGAGCCCTGTGGGACACCCCTGCCCACTAGGCTGCTGGGAGGATCAACTGTCATACAGTGGAAGCAGCAGGAGGTCCTCGAGGGAGCACTGCAGAGTGAAAGCCTTAATGACCCCGTAATCAGAATAATGAAGATGAATCACACCTTGTTCTGCCTGCTCACTCCTTCTATGTCATGCCATCATCAGGCAGCCAGAAACTCCTGTTCAGACAGCAGGGGCCAGGCATGTTAAAGATCATGAAAATGGGTGAGATTTCTCAGGTATACATTTCTAGAGTCTCAGAGTTGGAAAGAACTTTAATCATAAGCTTTTTTACCCCCACCCCCCACCCTGCCATCTAGAGCAGACTCCTCTCTACAGTGAGTCTTCTGAAAGGAGGGTCTAGTCAACACTTGCATGCCTCTGGCAGACAAACAGCTCACTACCTCATGAAGGAATCATTTTTCAACAGGTCTAAGTCTTCTGAGTTTGTCCTTCTATTGAGTTGAAATCTGTAATTTTCCTTGGTTCAAGTTCACCTTCTTGGGCCATATAGAACAGGCCCTAATAAGCAGAGTGACCTTGAACAAGTTACTTTCCCTCTGTTTTGGCACCTATTGCAGTGTTTGAGCTGTTTAGAGGGTAGCTGGCTACTCTGCCAGCAGCCAGGCTGAGCTCTGACCTGGCCACCCAGCCTGGAGCCTGCAAAGAGTGGGTGCTAGAAGCTGAAAGCAGAACAGAACAGATTAGGGCTCCTCTCCATCCCTAGCCAGACCCCAAGGGAGCACCCTGTGTGGATAATGGTGGCTGGATGCCAAATGAAGTGAAATATCTCCTTTTCTCAGGCTGTTAACTTTTTTTCTTGTTTAAGGAAGGGGAGGATAATGACATTTAGCACTTTACAACTTAGCAGTAAAATGAGTAGATGGAAACAGATCCCCGGCATTGCGGGCACGCTTCCAGTGAGAAACCCTCCCCGGCTCCTGGGGCCGGAGTCTCTGGTGGAGCTTGCTGATGAGGTTAGAGACACATTGGCTTCCCTCCTTCTCCCCAGCTCCTCCTGCCACACAGCACCCCAGGCTGCACAGCCGGCTCTACACCTGCTTTCACTTCCCACTTCCTTGCCTCTGCTCCCCATGATCCACTACCTAGGGCACCTTTCCTGCCTCCCAGGTCTCATTGGAATACAACCTCTGTAGTGTTTTGTTTGTTTTGTTTTGTTTTGTTTTTTTGAGACAGAGTCTTGCTCTATTGCCCAGGCTGGAGTGCAGTAGCACAATCTCGGCTCACTGCAATCTCTGCCTCCTGGGTTCAAGCGATTCTCCTGCCCCAGCCTCCTGAGCAGCTGGGACTACAGGTGCGTGCCACCACGCCTGGCTAATTTTTGTATTTTTAGGAGAGACAGGGTTTCACCATGTTGGCCAGGCGGGTCTCGAACTCCTGACCTCGTGATTCGCCCGCCTCGGCCTCCCAAAGTGCTGAGATTAGCATCATTCCCATTTTACAAAGAAGGAAACTGAGGCTCAAAGAGATTAAGTAACTCTCCTGAGGTCCCTTTATACAGCATTGAATGGCAGGCAGGCTAAAGAGTGCTAATGAATGGCTTTTAAACTATTTGGGGTTTAAATTATTTTCTCTTCTATCACATATGTTGCTCTATACACTGAATACATAAAATTAGGATGGATGTTTTGTGTTTGTGTTTCCAAACCAGTCAATAGCTCTTTGGTGAGGCTTGTTCTATTTTGGCATGTAAATTGTTTCATTAAACTTGCAGCTCCTCTGTGAGTTTTATTTGTCACCCACAAAATAAAATAAACAAACGAAAGAACTCTTCCTGTACAGGAGATCCATTTTTTCACCTGCCCAGCCCCCTCCCTGCTGGGAGTAGCACACCTCTTCTTGGTGGGCTACTAACTGCTCCTCCCCTCACTATGAGTGGTGGTGGAGGTTGCCAATCATAATACCCCGCCCCCTGATCTGAAGAGCATGCACGTGACCCAAGCTGGGCCAATCAGAGTCCTTCCCAGAGAGTTTTCCAACTGGGCACAAGAGAAAATGCTCTTTGCCTCTCTGCTAGCACAGAGAGGTAGAGACAGCTATTAGTGACTGCCCCACTTAGGATTAGTCTTAGCGCTGAGCGTCAAAGACTTGAAAAACAGTATATTAAACAAGATGGGGGCTTATCCTGCAAGGCCAGCCCAAGTATCACTAAAGTGCCCTGCCCACATTCCCTCTGCCCTCACCCACCAGGTGCGTGCCCTTCATCCTACCGCAAGCATCTGTCACTCTCAATCGAGGGCTCTTTCTCAGCCCAAGCAGACGGGAAGCACCGGGTGGTCAGTGGCCCCAGGAGCAGCCTTCCGCTAATAATGGTGAATGGACATTGGAGGATAAATATCCCAGCCTCCTAAGTCCTGGGAGTAGGATAATTCTGAGGCAGCCTGGCATTGTCTCCCAGAGGGATTGAGGTGCCCAGAGGGATTGAGGCCCAGTTGTCTGCAGCAAAACCTGCTCATTATCACACCTTGTATTCATTTCCCTCCCCTCTTATTTCCCCACTCCCCAGCAGTGCTTCCTGGGATCACTACAAAATAAACTACTTGCCCTCGAATCCTTGACTTAGGGTCTGCTTCTGGGGGAAGCAGCTTTGCACACTGTGATAATTAATTTTATGGATCAACCTAGTTGGACTACTGCTATGGTTTGAATGTATCTGTCCCTCTGAAATTCATAGGTTGGAACTTAAACCCCAATGTGATGGTATTGAGAGATGGGGCTTTGGGGGAAGTCATTAAGTCATGAGGGTTCTGATCTTAGGAATGGATTCGTGCCCTTATAAAAGAGGCTTCAGGGCTGGGCGTGGTGGCCTGTAATCCCAGCACTTTGGGAGGCCAAGGCGGGCAGATCACCTGAGGTCAGGAGTTAGAGACCAGCCTGGTCAACATGGGGAAACCTTGTCTCTACTAAAAATACAAAGTTAGCCAGGCATGGTGGCGCGCGCCCATAGTCCCAACTACCTGGGAGGCTGAGGCAGGAGAATCGCTGGAAGCCAGGAGGTGGAGGTTGCAGTGAGCCAAGATCACACCACTGCACTCCAGCCTGGGCAACAGAGAGAGATTCCATCTCAATAAGTAAATAAATAAATAAATGAAAGAGGCTTCAGAGAGCTGCCTGGCCCTTACTAGCCTTCCATTTCTGCTGCCATGTGAGGACGCAGCACTGGTCCCTTTTTGTCCCCTTCCACCATGTGAGCATGCAGCAAAAACGTGCCATCTTGGAAGCAGAGAGCAGCCCTCACCAGAAACTGAAAGCAAGTGACTTGATCTTGGACTTTCCAGTGTCCAGAACTGTAAGAAACAAATTTCTGGGCCGGATGCGGTGGCTCACCCCTGTAATCCCAGCACTTTGGGAGGCCAAGGCAAGAGGATCACCTAAGGTCAGGAGTTGGAGACCAGCCTGGCCAACACAGTGAAACCCTGTCTCTACTAAAAATACAGAAATTAGCTGGGCAGTAGAGTTGCGCACCTGTAATCCCAGCTACTCGAGAGACTGAGGCAGAAGAATCGCTTGAGCCTGGGAGGCGGAGGTTGCCAGTGAGCCAAGATCGTGCCACTGCACTACAGTCTGGGCAGCAAAGTGAGACCAAGCCTCAAAAAAAAAAAAAAAAAAAAGACATTTCTGTTCTTTATAAACTACCCAGTCTCAGATATTCTGTCATCGCAGCACATACACACTAAGACAACTAGTGCCCAGATATTTGGTTAAATATTATTCTGGATGTTTCTGTGAGAGTATATTTTGGGTTTTTTGGGTTTGTTTTGTTGGTTTTTTTTTTTTTATTTTTTTGAGACAGAGTCTCACTCTGTCACCCAGGCTGGAGTGCAGTGGCACGATCTCGGCTCACTGCAACCTCTGCCTCCCAGGTTCAAGTGATTCTCCTGCCTCAGCCTCCTGAATAGCTGGGATTACAGGCGTGTGCCACCATGCCTGGCTCATTTTTGTATTTTTAGTACAGTCGGGGTTTCACTATGTTAGCCAGGCTGGTCCTGGAGAGTATATTTTGAATGAGACTAACATTTTAATGTGTGGGCTTCAAGTAAAGCAGATTGGCCTTCCTAATGTGGGTGGGCCTCATTCAATCAGTTGAAGGCCCAACTAGAACAGACTGACCTCCCTCAAGCAAGAGGGAATTTGGACTTGAACTGCAACATTGGCTCTTCCCTGGGTCTCCAGCCTGCTGGCCCACTCTGCAAATATTGTGCTTGCCAGCCTCCATAATCATATGAACCAATTGCTTAAAAATACATCTCTCGCTCTTTCTTTCTTTCTCTCTCTCTGTCACACACACACACATCCTATTGGTCTTTTGGTTCTGTTTCTCTGGAGAACTCTTATACAGACATCCTTGAAGTCCTCCCTCATCCCAAGGGGCAGAGCCACCACCTCAATTCTCCCACAGCACTTTCTTCGTGCCTCTAATACAATTTATCATAGCCTATCTTGTCGTATTTATTAAGTACAAAATAGGAAGGAATATGTATTTATTGAGTGCAGCTGTGTACCAGGGACTATACCAGGTGTCTCTGGGAGTCCTGTGCTCATTTGTTCACAATTAATTCAGTCAATAAATATTTATTGAGCAGCTATTAGGTTGGTGCAAAAGTAATCATGGTTTTTGCCATTACTTTTGCATCAAGCTAATACAATGTGCCATGAGTTGATCTAGGCCAGGAATTGGCAAACTGTGGCCCACAGGCCAAATTCTGGCTGCTGCCTGCTTCTTTAAAAAAAAAAAAGTTTTTTTTTTTTTGTTTTTGTTTGTTTGTTTGAGACACGGTCTCTCTCACTCTGTCGCCCAGGCTGCAGTGCAGTGGTGAGATCTAGCTCACTGCAACCTTGAACTCCTGGGCTCAAGCAATCCTCCTGCCTCACTCTCCTGAGTAGCTGGGACTACAGACAGGCACTACAGTGCCTGGCTAATTAAGCCAAGTTTCACTGGAACACAGCCATGCTTATCTGTTTACATATCTCTATAGCTGCTTTCGTGCTGCAGTGACAGAGTTGGTTAGTTAGGACAGAAACCATATGGCCTGCAAAGGCCGGGCGCGGTGGCTCACGCCTGTAATCCCAGCACTTTGGGAGGCCGAGGCAGGTGGATCATGAGGTCTGGAGATCGAAACCATCCTGGCTAACACAGTGAAACCCTGTCTCTACTAAAAATACAAAAATTAGCCGGGCATGGTGGTGGGCACCTGTAGTCCCAGCTACTCAGGAGGCTGAGGCAGGAGAATGGCGTGAACCCGGGAGGTGGAGCTTGCAGTGAGCCGAGATTGCGCCACTGCACTCCAGCCTGGGCGAAAGAGCGACACTCTGTCTCAAAAAAAAAAAAAAAAAAGAAAGAAAGAAAAAAAAGAAACCATATGGCCTGCAAAGCCTAAAATATGCTCTGGCCATTTACAGAAAATTTTTGGTGCCCTCAGTCTAGGCACGGGGATGCTGCAGTGAAGAAAACTTTTAAACAAAAATCCCTACCCTCATGGAGCTTACATTCTACTGGGGCTAGGGGTGGGGTGGGGAACAGAATACAAGTAAACCAAAAGATGCAAAAGATATTTACTATATTAAATGGCAATAAATGCTATGGAGAAAAATAAAGCAAGAGAGAGAGTATCAGGAGTGCTGGAGGTGCTGGGAGTAGGAGTAGATTGAAGCGAAAAATAGGGTGTCAGGAAGTTCTGGCTTCAAAGGTGACATTCCAGCAAAGACCCAAAGGAGGCGAAGGAGTGAGCCCTGTGGAAATGGGGCTGCGGGGACAGCTGCCAGTTAGAGGAGCAGCAGGTGCAAGGGAGTATTAACAATGGTTAATGCTGGATGAGCACTCTGTGCCAGGGCCCTTTGAGTGCTTTACGTACCTAATCTCATTTAATTACTTAAAAGTCATTATCTCATTATACCCTTAATCTTACAAACAGATGATCTGAATATACGTCTATCACTAATATATTTCTATCACTAATACAGTTCTTTCAGTTTGCAAAGTTTTGTACTGTTGTTTGCTTGATCCCCAAAACATTTCAGGGGGGTTACCGACCCCATCATAGAGTAACCGAAGGCCAGATAGGTCTAATCACTTGCCCGGATCACACAGCCAGTGAATGCTGAAGCTAGGAAGAAAACCCAGGTATGTCTGGATCCAGACGTTGCACTCCCCTCTCTAAGCCACCAACTTTGGAGGGCATGGACTCTACCATGTTTAACATTGTATTCGTCAACCCCACACGCCTAAACCAAAAGCCTGCACCAAAGAGAAAAGGGGGTTTTCTCAAAAGGAACTGAATTCCCATCATCGTTCCAGATGAGGGACACCAGATAAACTGCTGGAATCACACCCAGACACACATACATTTGATTTTTGCCTTTGTCCTGGAGCACCCACACTGTGCCCCAGACTACTGGCTGTGCCCAGTGCTCCATAGAGCTAACCTAAAGAGGTGTTCCAAAAGAAGTTGTTGGTGGCTGGGTACAGTGGCTCATGCCTGTAATCCCAGCACTTTGGGAGGCCGAGGCAGGTGGATCACCTGATGTCAGGAGTTCGAGGCAAGCCTGACCAACATGGTGAAACCCCATCTCTACTAAAAATACAAAAAATTAGCTGGGTGTGGTGGCAGTTGCCTGTAATCCCAGCTACTCGGGAAGCTGAGGCAGGAGAATCGCTTGAACCCAGGAAGCGGAGGTTGCAGTGAGCCGAGATCATGCTATTGCACTCCAGCCTGGGCGACAGAGAAAGACTCTGTCTGAAAAAAAAAAAAAGAAAGAAAGAAAAGAAAGCAAAAGAAGTTGTTGGTTGGCAGATTAACTATTACTGGTTTTGCTCTATTGCATTTTTAGCAGGGCATTATTATGAATTGATGGAATTATTTAGAAATACATTAATTTGGCCAATATGTATTGAGATTCATTATGACATCTAGCAGGGCCAGAGATAAACATGGGCCCTCCCCTCTGGGAGCTTGCAGTCTAGTGGGATAAAGAGATGAACTTTTTGTATGTGCTACATAACCTGCTGTGTGCCAGGCATCATGCCAGCCATGGGCACTGCCGTCAACATCAACAATAATAATAATAGCAAACATTATTGAACCCTGATTATGCGCCAGGCACTGTACTAAGCCCTTTACATGGGCAAACTCATTTCATCTTCATTACAGCTTCATGAGGGAGATGTCACTACTATTTTAAGGATAAGGCATCTGAGGCTTGAGGAGGTTGAGTATCTCACCAATGACCATATGGTAAGTAGGTAACAAAATGAGGATTTGCACTCAGGTCTGTTTGCCCTGTCACACTTACACACACAATTGTGACACGTGTCAGAGAGTGAGCCGGTCAGATGGGAGACAAAGACAAAATTACAAGGGGTGCCAGGAAAGGGAGAGTCTCTGCCCAAGGGGGCTTCAAGGAAGGGCTCCTGATGGGGGTGCCACTGAGCTGAAGAGCAGGCCTCCAGACAGAGAGGCCAAGTCAGACAGGGTCTGTTTGGGTGATTGCTCCTGCAGTTTTGGTGCTGGGTCAAGACATGCCTGATACAAATAAGTTGCTATTGGAAGCTGTGAGTGTAGACATCAGGCTGTGCATCCAACAAGCCCGGGTATGACTCCCTTCTTCCCCTTTTACTAATTGTGTTGACCATGGAGAAGCCAACCAACTTTTCTGAGCCGTGGTTGCCTCATTTGTAAAATGGATATAACCGTGATATTTATGCCTCCTGGAGATGTTCTAAGGATTTAATCAGACATAGGGGTAAAATGGGCCAGGCGTGGTGGCTCACGCCTGTAATCCCAACACTTTGGGAGGCCAAGGTGGCAGATTGCCTGAGCTCAGGAGTTCTGGACCAGCCTAGACAACATGTGAAACCCCGTCTCTACTAAAATACAAAAAAAAAAAAAAAAAAAAAATTGCTGGGCGTGCTGGTGTGCACCTGTAGTCCCAGCTACTCAGGAGGCTGAGGCATGAGAATTGCTTGAACCTGGGAGGCAGAGGTTGCACTGAGCCGAGCTCAAGCCACTGCACTCCATCCTAAGCGACAGAGCAAGACTGTGTCTTAAAAAAGAAAGAAAGAAAGAAAGAAAGAAAGAAAGAAAGAAAGAAAGAAAGAAAGAAAGAAAGAAAAAGACATGGGTGTAAAGTAGTTAATATTGTCCCTGGCACATAGCAAGGGCTCCATAAATGTTACTGATGATGCGGATGGTGATGATAGTAGTAGCCACACTCTAATTCTGAGGACTCCTCATAAAAACAGAGTCCCACCTTCCTGATCCCTGCTGGCCTCCACTCTGCTAGGCTTAGGCACTGAAAAAATGAACAAGTGGTGTGCTCTGGGCCCAAGGAGAAGGGGCTCTCAAAGACCAAAGATTTGCATCCTACACAGTGGCGAGAGTGGGGAGTCTTTCAGAACCAGAGGCAGCAGCAGTAGGATGAGGGTTCTCTCCTTACGATGGATGAGGGGAGCAGTAAGGTCCCCAGAGTCAACATGGGAGAGAAAGTGAGTAAATAAGCGTTGAGGGATGGGCTGGAAGCTTTCAATGACATTGCTCAGTGTCCCTTCATAACAGCCCCATGGGATGCTATTATGATTTCTGTCTTATGGATAAAGAAATGTATAAGTAACTCACCAAGGTCATGTAGCTGAGAAGAGCCTGGGCAGATTCCTAGTCAAGGCCTTCCTGACTGCAAAGCCACCCTCACAGTCCAGCCTGTCTGGGCTGAGCTGGGCTAAGGGTGCAGGGGTGGGCTCAGGAGTCCACCAGGTGGACTGTCTCTGGACAGATGTCTCTGGAATCTGTCTCTTCCTCTCCCACCCACTGCCCTAGTCTGGGCTATTATAGGAGTCTCCTTTCCGGCCTCTCTCGCCATCCTCCTCCTCCAATCTGAGCTCTCACTTCAGACAAAGAAACACAGTGGACCAGTCCTCTCCTGGTGTAGAACCCTCTTTTGCCCACAGGCCTGCTTCTTACATGAGCAGTGTCTGCCTAGGGGCATGCAGCAGAGGAGAAGGCTGCCTTCCTGTGGTGCCAATTATACTTTCAAGTTACGACAAGTCCATGCTACAGAGTGGGACGCAAAGTGTCCAGGGATTGTGCTCAGAGCAGGAGTTTGTGTGTGTTGGGGGGAAGAGAGGGGCAGAGAGGAGTATCGTTCCTCATCAGAAAGGTTTCAATGGCCACAAAGATGGAGATAAACTCAGAGATTTGTCCAGCAGACCCTGCTGCACCTGGCTTCCGATGGCTGTCCAGTTGTGTGTCCATGACACCTGGGGGTGCTCTATGCTCCAGCCAGAACTATCTCTAGCCATCTTCCTTATCAGAAGCAATTTATTGCCTCTCTGACCAGAATGTCTTTCCATCCCATTTTTGGCTTGGGAAGCTCCTATGTATTCCTTAAGGTCAATTCCAAGTACCCCTCCTCTGAGAAGCCCTCCCTGATCCCACCTCATGGCTGAATGTCACGTCCTTTCCCAACCCCCCAATCTGCAGTGTGTTCCCTCTGCACCTTGCACTTCCCTCCTCACAGCTTCTTACCACAGGGCACTGTGTCACCGCTTTCAGAGGCAGCCTCTCCAGGAGGCCGTGAGCTCATGAGGTTGGGGAGTTCATCATTAACTCTGCCTTCATTTGCTTATTCAACACACATTCAGAGCCCCTCCTGATGCCAGACAAGGGGCTCTGGATGCAAGGACGATTCAGTGTGTCCTCAGAGGAGCCCATGATCTGAGGGAAGACAAACCATCCATTCATTTATTGATTGCTATATTAAAACAACACATAAACCAAAAAGCAAAACCCTGTGATAAGCCCCAATACCGGGCCAGGCCCTCTGCTCAGGGATGAGGATAGAGAAAAAAGCAAAACCTTTTCTTGCCCTCAAGGAGATCCTATTCTGGCTAGGGGAAATTGCTAAGTGCGTGGTGTGTCCCCAGAGCTGTGGGGCACCAAGGCAGGTGTGGAGTCCTTTTCTTGCTTTATTTCTTTGTGATAACCAATTAATAAGTGAGGGAATGAATAGATTTTTTTCTGTGTGGGTTTTCTTGCTTTTGTTTTTTTTGCAGGGGGTGGAGTGGTGCGTCATGGGGCTTTAACCATGAATAAGCTCTGTAAACTAAGTCATTCAATAAATTCTGATCAATTGATTGACTGAAATATCACACAGGAAGTCACTAGCAGCAACAGGGCTAGATTCTGGGTTTCCACGACCTTGGGATCTCCACCACCCTGGACTCTCTCAATGGGGAGCAAATCTACTCTGTGACTGTCTTGATAGGACTCTGCAGCCTGGAGTTGCAGAGCCTCCTGCAATCTCACAGTAAAATGCAGCATTCTTGGCCTGCCTCCCAAGGGGGTTGTGAGCATTAATTAGTTACCATTGGTAAAGTGCTCTGAAGATGTGGGGGTGTATAAACACGGCAAGTCATTAGGCCTCTCCACACCACTATGCTCTACACAGCCTAGGGACTGCTAATTGAGAAATAATTAACACCTCAGGGTGCTGAGGACAGCTGCCTGGCTTTTCCAGGATCGGAAGGGATGTAATAACGTGCACAGGAACAGGGAGAAATTAAAGGCTACTTTGGATATGTAGATCCAAGAAATTCTGAAGTTTATTTGCCCCCTGCCCCCAAAGAGGAGGAGTGAGAAATATCAGTCCAGCGAAACCTCTGGGACTGCACTCGTTGGGGAAAGCCTCTACCACAGCTCTGGGCTGTAAAGGCTGAGCAAGGCTCTTAGAGACAAAAGAGCTCAGGTCCACCCCAGCCCTGCCTGGCCTCCTAGCTGGTAGGCAAATGCAGTCGTGTGCTCCACCCAAGCTGTGTTTTCTTCAACTGTAAGACCAGGATAATAACATGGCATCTACCCCTGCCGCCTCCACCACCAGGTTGTCCAGTGCCTTTCCTCTAGGGCTGCAGATCTAACCCCGGCTGCACATTAGAATTTCCTGGGGAACTATAAAATAATAATGTCTGCACAACCAGCATCTTGGGACAGAGGGTGGCAGTGGGTGCATATAGTGACTCTAATGCAGTCAAGGTTGAGAATCACTGCTCTGGCCTGTGTGCCAAGCTCTGTGTGAGGAGCTGGGAGAAATAAAGATGTAAACCACACCACACCCCATGCTTCCCTCACACTGGCTCATCATTTCCTGAGCTGTGCCTTTGAATGTCCTGGTCCCTCTGCCTGAACATTGCACTCCACTCCCACTGCCATTCTTGTCTGGGTAGACCCCATTCATCCTTCAGGTCCAGCTCAAAGGTAACCTCTTCAGTGAAGCCTTCTTTCCCCACGCTCCCGCAGGGGTTTGCTCAGCCCCTATCACACCACTGATCACACGGAGTTGTTCCTGGAAGATCCTGTCGTGCTGAGAGCTTCTTGGGGCCAGTATCGGAATCACCAGTGTCTTGCATTGGGTCTGGTATGTTTTAGGCATTCAATAACTGTAGTTGTTATCAGGTTGAGTTATATAACATGCAGTTCCCACTTCAGGACATTTGCATTTCTTGTTTCCTGTGTCTGGAAAATTCTTCCCCTGCAAGGCTCTGTCTCTCACCCCCTTCTGGTCTTTGCTAAAAACGCCACCTACTTGATGAGGTTTTTCCTGATCCTCCTATTTTAAATTGCAAACACTTGGCTGGGCGCGGTGGCTCACACCTATAATCCCAACAGTTTGGGAGGCTGAGGTGGGTGTATCACCACCTGAGGTCAGGAGTTCAAGACTAGCCTAGCCAATATGGTGAAACCCCGTCTCTACTAAAAATACAAAAAGTAGTCGGACGTGGTGGGCACCTGTAATCCCAGCTACTCGGGAGGTTGAGGCAGAAGAATTGCTTAAACCCGGGAGAAGGAGGTTGCAGTGAGCCGAGAACGCGCCATTGTACTCCAGCCTGGGCGACAAGAGCAAAACTCCGTCTCAAAAAGACAAAGAAAAAAATTGCAAACACTTAACTCCCCCACTCCATTCTCCTTCCCTAATTTTTTCTTTATAGCCCTTAGCACCATCTGACTGACAGATTCTTTTAAATTTTGATATTTTGTTTGCCATGGATTTTTTGCATTTTGTTTTTTTAAAAAAACAATTGTATTACAATACTGTTTATCTTGGTTACTGAGTTCTTTGCTCCCATTCCCCGCCCTGCTTAAATTTCGCTCTATTGGTTTATTGACTGTGTCCTCTCTAGAACACAAGCTACACTGAACGCAGTTAATTTTGTCTGTTTGGTTCACTTCACTGTCCCCAGTGTCTACAGCAGTGGCTTCTACGTGGTAGCAGCTCAAAAAATATTTTGTGAATGGAAGTTTGAATTTGTGTCTTAAAGACTGTCTTGGGCACTGTAATAAAGGCGTCTTTCTCCAACTGTTTCACAATTTTATACTATTTAAATGGAAAGCCCGTAAAAATCATAGGATAGATTAGAAACTACACTGCCCAGTGTGTCGTCATGGTTACACTGTCGCCAGTGGTTCTCCTATTGGGGGAGTGGGCGGGGCCTGGCAGGGGCAGGAACAGCACCCTCAAAATCATCATAGAGTTATACCTCCCAAGTTCCTAGAAAGTACTTCCGGAACGGTGATTTACTCAAGGCCGCCCTGGCCAATCAACGATCTTGGGGAAAGCCGGGTACTCGCTCTTTGGCTACACTTCCGGAAAACCTCTCACGCGCGCCTAGCGTGGGGCGGGGCCAGAGCGCCCCTGCCCTCGGCCCCGCCTCCGTGAGCGCGGCTTTGCAATTGGCGAGAAGGGCAGGAGGCGGGGCTTAGGAGCGGGCTTGCTCGAGGCGCAAGCGCGCTGGCCCGGCACGGCGGTAGTCTTGCGGGAGGCGTGGGCTGGGATTGCGGTAGGTGAACGTGGGTGACTCCCAGACCTGAGGGACGGGCGCGGGCAGCGAAATGAAGCGAGCACGCGGTGTGGGCGCGGAGACCTAGGACCCTGGTGTCCGTTTTCCCACTTGCATCCCGTCCTTGAGTTGGGGCGGGCTGAGAATCCCATAAACTTTTCGATACTCCTGGTCTCCGTGTCCTCCGTTGTTAAATGAGGGCAGCACTTCCTGGTCTCTCCCTCGGTCGTCGTGAGAGTCACACAGTTCTCGAAGTGCCAGCTCTGGAAAGGCCCTGAGACCACCTGCTGCCTGAGCCAGCCTTCCCGTTTTATGTTGGAGAAAACGGAGGTCCGGGGCGAAGTGAGTGGTCCAGGGTCACCGAGCGAGTGAAGGCCGAGCTTGTTCTTAGAACTAGGCCTAGGGTTCCATTGCTGTTTAATGTAGCACAGTTCGTGATGGAAACTGTAGGATTTGGAGGCGGGGACCTTGCCTTCCAGGCCCGACCCTGCGCTTATTTGCTGTGTGGCTTGACACAACTGACTTTATATCTCAGAGCCTCCCTTTTCTGAGTTGGGCATAATAATAATAATAATAGCACTTTGTGAGACTTAATATTATGTATCAGGTGCCGTTGTAAACGCTTTATGTACAACTTTTCTGATTAGATTGGGGAGCAATGGTGAGTCAAAGAATCTTTAAAAAGGCCTGGGCTGGAAGGGCTGACAGTGTCCCGACAGAGTAGGTACTCAAAAAAATCGACTGAATGACTCAGAGGCTGTTTGCCAGAGCCTGAAGTGTTGCATACGTTAGTTACTATATTGCTCCTGAAAAATTGAGATAATTCTACTTATTCTCCTGTTTGTATAAGCTGAGGGGTCTGAGGACAGACATGCTAAACGTGGAGGAGAAGAGTTTAAAGCTCTCGTTTAAATTATCCAGATAATTATATCATTGCACCTGTTTGCTTTGCTCTTAATTTATTAACATATTTGATCAACAGATGCCTAAATAGTAGGCATTATGCTAGACTCTGAAATTTAAAGATGTATAAAACTTCATAAACTTGTAATTTCATCAAGGAATAGAATGTTAAACATCGACACTGACCTCCCCTCCTGGCCCCCGTACACACCCCCAGAAAGAAAAAAAAATGTATGTGAAACACCATTCGCTTCCAATGCCTGGCACACAATAGTTCCTCAAAAATATTTTTGGAGATGATTCTAATACAGTATACTAAAAAGAGGTGTGTGCAGTGGAGCACAGAGGAGGTGACTTTCTCTGTTTAGAGGGGTTGGAGAAAGTTTCTTGGAGTAAGTGAACCTTGAATTCGAGTTGGAATTGCTGGGGGTTGGGGGGAGGTCAGTCTGTTTCAAGGATAATGAGCAACTTGGGGAATGCTAGGATAAGAAGTTGGAAGAGGTGTGTTGGGATCAAAATGTGAAGAGCTTTGGTGCCATTCTGAGAAAATTATGAGAGCCAGCCGTTAATGGATTGTAAACAGGGGAGTGATTGGGTCAGCTATCTTTTTAGCTGGAGACTAATACGGAGACTGGACTGACAGGGTTCAAGAATTACTCCATTCATTCATTGATAGAACATGTATTGAGCCTGGGCACAGTGGCTCACACCTATAATCCCAGCAATTTGGGAAGCTGAGGCAGGTGGATCGCATGAGGCCAGGAGTTCAAGACCAGCCTGGGCAACATAGCAAGACTCCATCTCTATTTTTTAAGAAAGAAAAAAAGGAACATGTTATTGAGTGTCCACTGTGTCCAGGCACTGTGCTGAATGCTGCAGATAAAACTTGGAATAAAATAGACATAGCTGTCGTCTTCATGGAGTTTAAGACATTAGTCATTGGTGGTACACAGCTAGACCCCTGCAGTGGTTCTCCCAGTGGGGTCCCTGGACCAGCAGCATCTGTGTCACCTGGGAACTTGTTAGAAATACAGGTTCTCTGCCCACACCCCAAACTTACTAAATCAGAAGCTCTGGAGATGGGCCTCTGCAATCACTGTTTTAACAAACCCAACCGGGCATGGTGGCTCACGCCTGTAATCCCAGCACTTTGGGAGGCCATGGCGGGCCGATCACTTGAGGTCAAGGAGTTTGAGACCAGCCTGGCCAACATGGTGAAACTCTGTCTGTACTAAAAATACGAAAAATAGTTGGGCATGGTGGCACATGCCTGTAATTCCAGCTACTCAGGAGGCTGAGGCAAGAGAATCTCTTGAGGCTGGGGGTACGGAGGTTGCAGTGATCTGAGATTGCACCACTGCACTCCAGCCTGGGTGATAGAGTGAACTCTGTCTCAAAAAAAAAAAAAAAAACAAGCCCTCCAGCGATTCTGATGCTCAATTAGATTTCAGAACCACTGGGTAACTGTAATGTAGCAAGTGGTATTGAGGGGCTAACCTAATGTTGAGGCAGTAAGGGCCAGAAAGGAGGGGGTGGACTTAAGGGAAACCTTGAGACAGACTCATTTGCTTTAGGAGGAATCAAGGATGAGTTTCTGGCTGGAGCCACTGCCCTAAGTAAGGTTGGATCACAAGGAAGTTATAGAGCCAGGGGTGAATCCACATGTGCCTTGCCTCCATGGCCGGTACGTTCCTACAACACCACACTAGGGCTCTGTGGCAGTGCCTCACCACCTTTAAACATTTGTACAGTGCACAGGGGAAATGAATGAGGCTGCTTGAGGTTGGAGGGGACAAGCTGGAGGACCTGAGGCTGCTAGAGGTAACCAGCTGGGAGATCCCAGCTCCCTAGAGCTGAGGGGAATCAGTAACCCATACCCAGCATACTGCCGGGAGCTTTGTTGCATGGACTGTGCTGAAAAGTAGAGGTACTCACTAAATTTGGCAATACAAATAAAAAGTCTCAAAAGAATTTATAGCCTTTGATTCAGTAATTCCATTCTTCAACGCCTCTCCCAAATATATAACAAAAAAGCCTTCTCTTCATTGTAGATTATGTATAACAGAGAAAACCAACTACTGATTTTTGATGTAATCAGTGGAATGTCGTACTGCCATTAGAAATGTGTGATTATTTTGTAAAATCAGAGAAACATACTTGCCTATTGGACAATGTCTAGTAAGCCCCTGTCATGTGCTGAAGATACAGTGGTGAGCAATCTAGACAGGTCCTTGCTTGCACTGAGCCAAGTGTCTGGGAGAAGACAGGCAGCCAAATGGGCAGGAACCCTAGGAGACAAGTGGGCTATGCGGGAAAAGCCGGCCCTTTGGGGGTACGGGGAGTGGGACAAGAAAGGCTTCCTGGGGAGAGGATGGTAATCCTGAGGCCTAGAGGACGGCTAGATGTTGGCAGGAAAAGGGGAGAGGGGTGTTCTGTGCAAAAGGGACAGTATGTTTAAGAATGGGCATGGGGCCGGGCGCAGTGGCTCACACCTGTAATCCCAGCACTTTGGGAGGCCGAGGCAGTTGGATCACTAGGTCGAGACCATCCTGGCTAACACGGTGAAACCCCGTCTCTACTAAAGATACAAAAAAATTAGCGGGCATGGTGGCGGGTGCCTGTAGTCCCAGTTACTCGGGAGGCTGAGGCAGGAGAATGGCTTGAACCCGGGAGGCAGAGCTTGCAGTGAGCCGAGATCGCGCCACTACAGTCCAGCCTGGGTGACAGAGCGAGACTCCGTCTCAAAAAAAAAAAGAGTGGGCATGACGAAGCCTGATCAGTGAGGGGGCAGTGGTGAGATGAGGCCCAAGGGGGTCAGCTTATGTGGGGCTGTGCACACCCTGAAAGTCAGAAGCTTAGACCTTATTCTAAGGGTAGCAGGAGGCCGTTATAACCAAGAAAAGCTGTTAGCATCTGTGCTTGGGAAGTCTCCCCTGTGGCTGCAGTATAGAGAATGGATTGAAGGAGGGCAGGAATGGAAGTCAGGAGACCAGTGGGGAGGCTGTTGCAACCATCCAGGTGAGAGATGAGGGTGGCCTGGACCTGGGCGGAGGCTGTAGAGAGAAGAGGGACAGATTGAACAGCAAGTGAAGAGGTAGGAATGACAGGGCCAAGAGGGCTGTGAATGTGGGACACAGAGAGGAGCAGAGCAGGCGAACCCCGCATTCTGGTTTGGGCAAAGTGCAACTTTTGGTGCTATTCACAATGACAGGCAGTGCTGGAGGGGGAGTGGGTTTGCGGGGAGAATGCTGAGTTCATTCTGGGACACAGTTTTGAAGTACCTGCCTGATGTATTCTCCAGGAGGCAGGTGGAGATTTTGAGTCAGCTCTCAGCATGCAGGCTGTCCAGGGAGTGTGTGCTGTGAAGAGGGAAGAGGCCCATGACATTTAAATGTTGGGGGCAGGTAGAGGGACAAGAGAGGGATGTGCAAAGGACAGGGTTTGCAAGAGACAGATGGCAACAAAACGTCAGCTGCAGTTGACTCCAGGCTGAGGGATTACAGTTGATTTTCTTTTCCTTTTTTTTTCTTTGAGACAGAGTCTCACTGTGTTACCCAGGCTGGAATGCAGTGGCGTAGTCTCAGCTCACTGCAACCTCCACCTCCCAGGTTCAAGTGATTCTCCTGCCTCAGCCTCCCAAGTAGCTGGGATTACAGGCGTGTCACCATGCCCAGCTAATTTTTGTATTTTTAGTAGAGACAGGGTTTCGCCGTGTTGGTCAGGCTGGTCTCAAACTCCTGACCTCAGGTGATCTGCCCATCTTGGCCTCCCAAAATGCTGGAATCACAGGCATAAGCCACCATGCCCAGCCTTCTTTTCTTTTTTGTTTTCAGATTTCCCCCCTAGTTTTCTATAATAATAATAGCAGACATTAGTTGAGCTCATAGTACATGCCAGATACTGTTCGAAGAACTTTTATAACTCTTCTAAGTGTCCACAATAAGCCTAGAAGGTAGGTTCTGTTGTTATTACCATTTTACAGATGAAGAAACAGCACAGAGGGGTTAAGACACATGTTCCCAGCTACACAGGGTGCAGCCATTGGGAGGCCTGACTGGAATCCAGGCTGCCTGATTCCAGAGCCTGTGCACTCACTACACGACGCTGTCTCTCCACAGGATGTTGTTAATGTTTTTATAATCAGGAAAATACTGATTTTTCAAAAACGGAAGTAAGAGGTTAGAGAAATAGTGCTTTGATCTGCTAGGATATTAGAAATGGAAGGATTTGTATCTGCAAAATCAGTGGCTGCCTTCGAAGTTTGTTGAGAGCAGGCTGGGTTGGCTGCTTCGTGGTGTTGGAACACGGATGAGGCTCTCACACAACTCATTTTTCCTCAGGTGCCTGTGCTTCCCGGTGCCAGGGTGTCATGGAAGGGCTGCTGACAAGATGCAGAGCATTGCCCGCCCTGGCCACCTGCAGCCACCAGCTCTCTGGGTATGTTCCTTGCAGGTTTCACCACTGTGCCCCAAGAAGAGGGCGGCGCCTGCTGCTGTCTCGTGTGTTCCAGCCACAGAACCTTCGGGAAGACCGGGTGCTCTCCCTGCAGGACAAATCTGATGACCTGACCTGTAAGAGCCAGCGGCTGATGCTGCAGGTGGGCCTGATCTACCCAGCAAGCCCCGGCTGTTACCACCTCCTGCCATATACCGTCCGTGCCATGGAGAAGCTCGTGCGAGTGATAGACCAGGAGATGCAGGCCATCGGGGGCCAGAAAGTCAACATGCCCAGCCTCAGCCCGGCAGAGCTCTGGCAAGCCACCAACCGGTGGGACTTGATGGGCAAAGAGCTGCTAAGACTTAGAGACAGGCATGGCAAGGAATACTGCTTAGGACCAACTCACGAGGAAGCCATTACGGCCTTAATTGCCTCCCAGAAGAAACTGTCCTACAAGCAGCTTCCCTTCCTGCTGTACCAAGTGACAAGGAAGTTTCGGGATGAGCCCAGGCCCCGCTTTGGTCTTCTCCGTGGCCGAGAGTTTTACATGAAGGATATGTACACCTTTGACTCCTCCCCAGAGGCTGCCCAGCAGACCTACAGCCTGGTGTGTGATGCCTATTGCAGCCTGTTCAACAAGCTAGGGCTGCCATTTGTCAAGGTCCAGGCCGATGTGGGCACCATCGGGGGCACAGTGTCTCATGAGTTCCAGCTCCCAGTGGATATTGGAGAGGACCGGCTTGCCATCTGTCCCCGCTGCAGCTTCTCAGCCAACATGGAGACACTAGACTTGTCACAAATGAACTGCCCTGCTTGCCAGGGCCCATTGACTAAAACCAAAGGCATTGAGGTGGGGCACACATTTTACCTGGGTACCAAGTACTCATCCATTTTCAATGCCCAGTTTACCAATGTCTGTGGCAAACCAACCCTGGCTGAAATGGGGTGCTATGGCTTGGGTGTGACACGGATCTTGGCTGCTGCCATTGAAGTCCTCTCTACAGAAGACTGTGTCCGCTGGCCCAGCCTACTGGCCCCTTACCAAGCCTGCCTCATCCCCCCTAAGAAGGGCAGTAAGGAGCAGGCGGCCTCCGAGCTCATAGGGCAGCTGTACGACCACATCACAGAGGCAGTGCCTCAGCTTCACGGGGAGGTGCTCCTGGACGACAGGACCCATCTGACCATCGGAAACAGACTGAAAGATGCCAACAAGTTTGGCTACCCCTTTGTGATAATCGCTGGCAAGAGGGCCCTGGAGGACCCTGCACATTTTGAGGTTTGGTGTCAGAACACTGGTGAGGTGGCCTTCCTCACCAAAGATGGAGTCATGGATTTACTGACCCAAGTGCAGACTGTCTAAATGCCCCCAGCCCACCCCTGCCCCCATTTGCAGCCTTGGTGTTCGTTCTAACACTGCATTTTCCTACACCCCTTTCCTGGACTGCTCTCTCCAGAAACAGTACAGCTCATGGAGGGTGAGATCATGTTAGGGAAACCAATTTTTATCTAGTCATTTGTTCAGATTATTTGTATTTAAAGTCATTAACTTGATCCCTTTCTCCAGACTGGCCATGCCGCCATATACCTTTCCTTTTGTATTCCATTGTGGAAGCTTCTAGGAGGCTGAGAAGCAGGAGATCCAAGCTCCAGTCCTGGGTGTTACCCTGAGGGGGGACATCACTTCCCTTCTCTCAGCTGAGTTTTTCACGTGTAGGATGAGAATGGCTGATGGCTGAGAGCCCACCAACCTTCCCCACCCCGTATCAGTTTGACCACCGGCCTTTTGCTACATTCTATCCAGAGAGCAGGCCTGCCAGCCCCTCTCCACTGAGAAGTTGGGCTGAGAGTATGGGGAAAAGAATCAAGAGACCTGACTGCCGCCAACTCACTAGTGACTTAGATACATCCCCTCCCCCTGCTGGGGCCTCAGTTTCCCCATCTGTAACTTGAGAAAATGGAACTAGATCTGTAAAGTCTGGAACTAGATCTGTAACGTCCTTATAGGTGTCACTAGGGGGTTCCATGAGAGGTGTGTGACAGGCAGTCTGATTCCTCTCATTCTCCATAGTCTGTTTCCTGGAAAGTCGATGTAATTAACTGATGGCCCAAAAACTACCTCAAGAGACCTGGCCCTGTTAAGACGGCTTAACCACTGAGATCCCGTTCTATTGATTTAATAAAGTCAAACTATTGGAATGGGCCTTGCACATTAATTTGAAACAATGATAACATCTGCCATTTTAACAGTGCAACAGCTTCCTACTCCTTTTCTTTCCTTTTTGACTGTTCCCACGCACCCCACCCCTAACATAAAAAATCAGGTGGTTAGGAAAATGTGGTTTAAACCATTTCTTCCCCCAAGTATCGGGGCAGCAGGCTTCAACTGCCACGGTGACCTTATCGTAGGTGCAGAGTTGGATCCTAGAGCCAAGATGGGGTGAATATTAAGAGCTGGTCTCTTGTGTCCTTAATGTAGAAGCTGGTTTTAAAGAAAAAAAAAGCTACTCTCTGCCTGAATTGCATGGAAAGATGGAGCAAGCTTGAACTACCCTAGCAATGCCAACTACTTTCATTGCTCCTGCATCCTACATAAGGAACATAACCAAGTTTTCCATCCTTGGCCCCCTAGGGTCTCTACATGTCCATATCTGACAAGAATCTATGAAGACCAAGCTCAAAGCCAGCACCTCCTAAAAAGCTGCCTGGCAGCTCTGAATAGTGGTTTTCCTTCTGCCTCCCACAGCACAGATCACATCCCTTCTTGTTTTGTGCATACACAGCTCATTGTACAGTGGTCCTGCCTCTTGTTGATGGTGAGCTCCCTGAGGCCAGGCCCCTGAGCTAATTCCCAGTGCACTGCAGTTCTTATTTTGGCCAGTGGTTCCACCTGCTAAACAGCCTCCAGGCAGCTTATTACTGGTAGAGCAACCCTGCCTGCCTCTACATAGCATCAGGCTTCCTGTTTTTGTTTTTGTTTTTTGAGACAGAGTTTTGCTCTTGTTGCCCAGGCTGGAGTGCAATGGCGCAGTCTCGGCTCACCACAACCTCCGCCTCCCAGGTACAAGCGATACTCCTGCCTCAGCCTCCCGAGTAGCTGGGATTACAGGCATGCGCCACCACACCTGGCTAATTTTGTATTTTTAGTAGAGACAGGGTTTCTCCGTGTTGGTCAGGCTGGTCTCCAACTCCCGACCTCAGGTGATCTGCCTGCCTCGGCCTCCCAAAGTGGTGGGATTACAGGCTTGAGCCACCATGCCCGGACAGCATCAGGTTTTCTAATGAATGTGTAGCCAAGCCCTACCAGCTCCCAGCCCTGCCATTGGAGCTCCGGGCCCAGGATTCCTTTGGAATACTTCAGATTTTCAGGCTAGGAGACGTGCATTCTGAGAGCAAACCTAGTAAGGCTAGATTACAAGGCAGAGGATCTTACCCATGCACATTGGAATCACCTGGGTCCCATCCAGAGGGTCTGGTTACATGTAGGGTGTGGCCTGGGCATTGGGAAGTTTAAAGCTTCCCAGCTGATTGTAATGTGCAGTCAAAGTCAATTGAGAGCACCTGGTGCAAGAGCTGCCTCCTCTGGGTCCACTTTGTAGCTGGGCATTTCTTTTAGTAATTTCAGTTGTTCATTATCAGACTGATGTGCGCACTCTGCTTTTAATGGGCTGGCCATTTATTTGTTGAGGATCTGCCATATGCCACTGTGGTGTGAGGCACTTAAAAAAAAATTTTTTTTTAAATAGTGGCACGGCACTTTTTGTTTTCTTTAATCAGAAAAATAAGCCCTGCGCTTCTGGGATGGAGGCCCCAGGTGAGAAGGGGCTGGGGTGGGTGGGGAGCGAGGGGGCCTAGAGGCCAAAGCAGATGCTGCACCAGAGGCTGGTCAGGACCTGGGAGGGCCTGCGGGGGTGGGGTCCTCGTGAGCAAGTGTGGGGGGCTGGAGGTCAGCAGCTGCCTGGCCTGGGAGCCAGGGACACCCATCCCCTTCCTGACGCCTGAGGCGGCCCAGCTGGGCAAGACCAGGCCTGCAGGACCAGGGCCTTCTGTCACTCGGCGCAGGGGTCCAGGTGGTCAACGCTGCTCTCTGGAGGACCACTGGCTAGAGCCTGCCCAGCTTCCCTGAGGTCTGGAGAGTCAGAGCCCCCCTCAAACACCCCCTCCCTTTTGGGCTAGTGGCGTGCCTCGGACTCCAGAAGACTCGAGTGGGGCTGCCTCGAGACCAGGTCCTGAGGGGGTGGCAACCCCTGACCACAGGTGGGGGCCGTGGAAGGGGCAGGGATGGGCCCAGGGGTAGCCTTGTAGTGTGAGGTGTGCCCGACTGCATGTAGCTCAACAGCCAGACGGGACGCTGCAGGGGACTGTGGGGAATCCGGGAGAAGGTGCTGCCCACCCTGTGGGGTCCCCCTCGCCTGGAGACCCTGCGGGCAACCCTTCAGTGCATGCCCACGGGGGTGGTGGAGGCAGAGTCCTGAGAGGTGAGGGTGGGAGCCTCCGGGTCCCCTGCAGGTCCTGACCCACCGGATGGGTCCGTGTGCCCCCTGTAGCTTGGGGGCCCTGGAGGTGGACACCAGCACCTCCTGACTACCGGGGGAGGGCCTGGACTGAAACCCACACCTTCACCATTCGCCACTGGGCCATTCTGCAGGAACTGCAGCACCCCACAGATCCTTCATGCCCAGCATGCCACTCACTCTCACACCCTCTCTCGCACGCACACACACACAGCACGCACACACCAGGTTCACGCGCTCCGCACAGGTGGCACGCCGGGGGCAAGCATGCACGTAGACTCAGAGATGCAGGGACAGTATTGGCAATTCAGAGGCACAGAAAGACGCTGAGGGGCCCCCAGCAAGGTCCCCGCCCTCGGGGGCTGTGTTCCCCAGGGCACGCACACCACAGGCAGCAACGCGGGTGGGGGCACTGTGACGCCAGTCGGGGGAGAGGGAGCATAGCGGGGCGGCAGGCAGATGCGGGTTCATCTCTCCTGTTGTGGTGAGCCTCAGCCTGATCACGGCACTGTAGGGGCTCCCGCCTCTGGCCAAGCCTCAATTTCCAACGACAAGCAGCCCAGCCCTGTCTAGACAAGGCCTCAGGCTAGTCTGGCAAAGCATCTCCAGCCCAAAGGGCAAGGCAACCTTGGCCCTCGAGGCCCTGCCAGGGTGCAGATCACACTGGAGTGGGCTGGAAAACCCATATGGGGTGGTGCCTGCAGGCATCAGAAAAAATTTTTATTTACTTTTATATTTTAGGGATGGGGCCTCGCTATGTTGCTCAGGCAACAGGTTTCGAACTCCTGGGCTCAAGCAATCCTGCCTCAGCCTCCTGAGTAGCTTGGGGCTACAGGTGTGCACCACCCATGGTGGCTAATTTTTTTTTTTTTTTTTAAGAGACAGGCTCTCGCTCACTTTGTTGCCCAGGCTGGTCTCCAACTCCTGACTTCAAGCGATCCTCCTGCCTCGGCCTCCCAAAGTGCTGGGATTACAGGTGTGAGCCACCGCACCTGGCCACTGTTAGGCACTTCTATATACCATTTTCAGATTTCACAATTGTGCAAGGCAGATGCTGTTATCTCATTTTACAGATGAGGAAGCATGAGGATCTATTTCAGCAACTTACCCAAGGATGCACAGCTATTATGATCACAGCTAGATTGCAGGCACTGGCCAAAAACTGTCCTTCTCACTACACTGCTTAGCCTCTGCAAAAGTGATTTCAATAAATAAAACTAAATTATGTATATCTCTCTAACCAAGTTAGCCTAAAGTATGCGAGAAATTAGGATTCATGCAAATGGGTGCTTTAAATGTATATATATATTTTAAGAGACAGGGTTTTTACCTGGGAGCAGTGGCTCAAGCCTGATATCCCAGCACTTTGGGAGGCTGAGGCCGGCAGATCACTTGAGCCCAAGAGTTCAAGATCAGCCTGGACAACATAACCCGGGCATGGTGGCACACACCTGTAGTCCCAGCTACTTGGGAGGCTGAGGTGGGAGGATCGCTTGAGCCCAGGAGGTGGAGGTTGCAGTGAGCTGAGATGGCACCACTACACTCCAGCCTGGGCGACAGAGCCAGACCCTGCCTCAAAAAATAAAGAGAGGCGGAGTTCTTGCTATGTTGTTCAGGCTGGACTTAACCCCTGGGCTTAAGCAATCCTTCAAATTCAGCCTCCCAAGTAGTGTGCCACTTTGGCTAAAAAAATTTTATTTTTATTTTTTGGCCAAATAATTTTTTAACTTTAAATATATGCCCCATAAGCTTGCTTGTTTATGGGAGGTTAGCCTAATGTAAGCACTTTTAAAAACCAGATTCCAGGAATAGAGAGCCAGTTAATTTTACTTTTGATTAATGTTCAAGGCCTAGACTGACTTGAGGATGATATAGAATCCTGGAGCTTTAGAGTTTAGGTAAACTTGAAGCTGGCCTTGGCTCTCAGCTGGGAAGTGGGCCTGGAACAGGAATGAACCTGCCACATGTCATCTGACTCGCAAGACACCCGAGGACAGGACAGGCGCCACTCCTCTCTGGTTGGTCCTGCTGAGTGAAGAGAAGACTGGCTGGATCAACCTTTGAGCTGCCAAAGCTGTGTAAGTTCGTGAAACAGGTGCCCATTCTCTTTATTTTACAATAGGGAGAGAAATACAGGGAGGACATCAATTTGCCCAAGGTCAGGCTGAATGAAACCCAAGTGTCCTGATCAGGAAGCCAGTGTTTCTTCTAGTAGCCAGGGGCAGTGTGATTTGGCGAAAAGATCAGAGCCTTGAAGAGACATAATCCTAGATTCACTTACTGGGGATGTGACCTCAGACAAATTACTTGCCCTGTGTGCCTCTCAGATTCTCCATCGGTGAGACACTCGTGCTAATGGTACCCACCTTGTAAGTGGTTTGGGGGTTGACCAAGCTCACTTATATGAAATGCTTAATTACCCCTTAGTCTGCACTCAGAGACACTTCCCTTACACCAGACGACTTAGGAAATCCCCCCTCTGGGAGCTCAGGTTCTGCCGTTAACTTTGTTATCTCAAGACCTGGATCTTGTTTTCTTGATAAGATGTTTGACAACTTTCCTGGGAAATGCCACGGGCAAGAATTAGGAGGCACCTGCAGAATAGCTGTATCTCCTTAGAGAAAAGACAGAAATACTCAAACTGTGTACCTTACTGTCTCATTTCTGAACTTGCCAATTTTACCTCTTGCCATAAACTGATGAAATGGGATGCTGGCAAAATAGCAGGTACAGGCTGTATTATCATTGCTCATTCCTTGGGGAGATCTAGCAGTGACTGCCTGGGAAATATTTAGCAGAATTAATACTTGGGGACAAAGGCTGGTGCATAACAAAACCATTGTGTAAATCAGGCTTAGAATGTAAATCAAGGCCTCCATTAATATTCTGTGTTTTAATGGAAGAAACACCTGCTGGGCTATCCATAAAGGAGCTTTGCAGAAATCTGTTGAAATTGTCATTTCCTTAACTACTTGAGTGCCAGGTCTCCAGAGTTCCCATGATCCGTTTCCACACCAAGATGCATGAGTGCTTTTTAGAATGGGTTGTTACGCATCCAAGGGCATGTGAGGCTTGTTTTAGAGTTAGGAAAAGGATTTTTAAGTTTCCTTATAATGTGGAAAATGGGAAAATATTTTTATGATGTTATTGCAAACTTAAGTAACATCTGAAAAAAGTCAAGGTATTTTGCTTAATTTAAAATAATGAGGCTGGGCGCACGCCTGTAATCCTAGAGTTTGAGACCAGCCTGGGCCACATGGCAAAACCCCGTGTCTACGAAAAATACAAAAATTAGCTGGGCGTGGTGGCGGGCACATGTAGTACCAGCTGTTTGGGAGGCTGAGGTGGGAGGATGGCTTGAGCCCAGGAGGCAGAGGTTGCAGTGAGCCAAGATCCTGCTACTGTATTCCAACCTGGGCAACAGAGAGAGACCCTGTCTCAAAAATAAAATTAGAATAAAAGGCTTATAGTGACCCCAGCTACAGACTCTGGAGTCAGACTGTCTGGGCCACTCACTATCTCCGTGACATTTGTGCAAGGCACTTCCTCATAGTCCCTCCACTTCAGCTTTCTTATCTGCAAAATGGGGATAACAGTGCCTGGCCCACAGCAGAGGCTTGGCAAGTGGAGCTGCCTATATATGAAGTGATACTTTGCACAGAAGGTAGGTGGGTGGTGCACTATGGCCAGCAGAACGGGGTGGCAACTTTAAGCACCATCCTGGTGCAGGGATTCCCGTCAAGCCAGCAGTGCCCAAGGCTGCTAATGAGCCCCTGTGGTTAAAGCTTAAGTGCCCTTAGCTAATCAAAACTGTGTAGGGCCAGGAGAGTGAAAAGGTGGCACCAGTTCATGGTAACTCAGGATGCCCGTTTTCCAGGGCAGCACTTGCTGCCAAGGCTTGCCAAGAAAAGCTCATAGGGTGATGGGAGCCCCATTGGCAAGGTATTGGGTGCTATGGGGATTCGACGGTGGGCTCTGGCAGGGGTTTCCACAGACTGAATTCTTCTACCCGGGCAGACAGGATGGGGACACTGCATGACACAGTGAGTGCTAAGACTTTACCATAAGCTTGGACTGAGCAAGGCAAGGGCAGCTGGGTCTACCGCAGACTCCTTAAAGGCAGAGGGCTGGTCTCGTTAATATCGATATCTCCTGAGGGGCTTACTTTCAAGAGCCTGAATTCAAGTTCTGGCTCTACTTTTCATTAGCTAGCTGACTTTGGGCAAGTTACTTAACCTTTTCGCATCACTTTTCCTGTCAGTAAAATGGGGCTATAAAGCTACCTGCCTTCTAAAGGTGTTGAGAGGATTAAGTGAACCAATCCAAATAAAGCACCAAGAATGTTGCCTGGCATATCCTATGTGCTCAAGAGGTGGCCACTGCTATTACTGAGCCAGGCCAGCACAGGCACTACCCCTGGAATATGCCAGAAGGCCCTCCCACCCCCCAATTCCTTCTTCAACTTCATGACCCAAGTCCATCATATGTGGTGGCTTCCATCCCTGATCTGTTCAGAATTAATCACTCCTTGCTCTATATCATCAGCTAGTAATAATTTGTTGTGCATCTACTATATGCTGAGCAGGTGCAGTAGTAGCCCCTGGCATTAGAAGTGCACAGCTCAGGGTCCCTGACTCAGTTTACAGAGTGGGAACCATCAAGTAAACAATTAACAATGCACTGTGGTGCAGGTGCCATGGGGACATGTGGGATAAGCAGACAGGGAGGGCTTCCTGAAGGAGGCAGTTGGGCCTGATTGAAGGCTACGTGTTAAATAGTGAAGGGAGGAACAGTTGGGGGTGGAAGGAGGGGAACAAGTGGAAGGAAGAATGGTCCCAGCAGAGAGAATAGGATGAACAAAGGCCCAAAGCCCAGAGGAGCATGACAAGGTTAGGGAATAGAAAATAACAATGTCATAGATTGAACACGTACTTTGAGGCAAGCTGTGTTCCACATGCTTCATGCAGATTAATGCATTTAATCCACATAACACCTGCATGAGGTAGGTGCTGTTATCCTGCTCATGTTGCAGATGAGGAAACTGAGGCACAGAGAGCCTAAGCAAAGTGCTCAAGGCCTCCTCCAGCTAGTAAGCTTTGAGGCTGGAATTGGGATGCAGGCGCCTGGCTCCACAGCCAATCAGTACTCAGCCACTGCACCCTCCTGCCCCATAGCTGAACCATTCAGGATGGCTGGGCTAAGGAGGTCAGAGAGTGGGAGCTGTAGAGGTGGTGAGGGCCCAGATCCTGAACGGCCTTGAATGCCACACCAAGAGCGCTGATGAGGGAAGGGAGAGTCACTGGGGGCTCAGAGCAGGGCTGACGACAGACTTGCTTGTTGTGGCTGTATTTCTCTTCACTGGAGCAGTTCCCAGACCATTCGATTTATTGCATCCATTTAACAGCATAACCTTGAAGGCAGAGGCTGCCTGATGCACTTCAGCCTCGATGCTCTGCTCGTGGCAGGTGCCACATAAATGTTCATAAAGCAAACGGAATAGGGAACACAAGAGGAGGAAGGCGGGCTCTGGAGTGAGGTGAGATGAGATGAGAACCAGTGAGTGAGGTGCTTGGGCTCAGTTCCTGGCTTGGCACTCATTAGTGGGGTGACTGTGTGCCTCCATGTCCTTATTTTTAAAATTGGATAACAGACCTGAGAAGGTGGCCGTTGGGATTAAATAAGAGAATCCAGGTACAGTGGTTAGTGCGGTACCAGAATTCAATGTCAACAGCGTCTTTCCTTGCCTGCCTGCAGTGTATTTCAGGGGGCTTTGTCCCCATGCCCACTTCTTCAGCTGCCACCCCAAATCCATAGAGGTAACCAGACAGAAGTCAGGTGGTCCCACCTCCATCACCGACCCCTGGCCCTGAGAAGGAAGGGTGGCACTCCACTCCAGGGATGGCGGGTGCAGGAGGCTCTGCCCTGTGGTCAGGTGTGCTGATGTGAGTGCAGGTGCCTTGGCCTGGTTCTCATCGATGAGGCAGGGGAGGTTGGCTCTGCCAGAGTCCCAGGCGTGGGCACGGTGGCGGGGGAGGCCCACATCTCCTGCAGGGAGCATTGGCCTTGCTCCTTGTTCTGCCAGCCCCCGGAGAAAGGGAAGCCCCCAGGGCCCTTCACCTGGCTCACCCTGGCTCCTGGAAACACGCTGCCGCTGCAGCAGGGCCTAGGCTCTGTGCCTGCCGTAAGCAACGGGACCCTCCTGCACTGTGCTCAAGCCAGCCACAGCTGGGGCTCCCGCCCGGCCCAGTTCTAGTCCTTCCCTCTGCGGGCTCAGGGCGGAGGGAAGCCCTGCACTTTCTGTGGGCAGGAACCAGAATGCCAGGTGCAGCTGTACCACCTCAACTCCCCCCCACCCGGGGCTCCCCAGTCTGTGCTGGGTCCAAAGTTCTGGCAACCAGAATAGATGGATAGCAGAGGCCAAAGAAGGCAGAGCCCATGGGCTGGGAGGCCAAGAGTCTCCCTGGAGGAGATGTAAGGTGGTCACGTTGGGCTTGAGCCTGGGAATGCTGTTGCTGATGCTCGTGTGTGCAAGTGGGGGCCTGGGAACAGGGCACTGGCTTATTTTACTCTTTCATTCGTTAGTTCCTTCGTTGGTTCATCCATCCATCCACTCAGCACACTCACACGCACGGAGCTTCCACCATGTGTCAGGCGCTGGGCACTTAGATGAATCCCTATCTGGCCCCTGCCCACTAAGTGCTCACCTGCTGTAAGGGGAGGCAGACACCTGGACATCTGGGTGCCATGCAGTATTACAGGGGCAGGACAGATGGAGGGTGACGATGGGAGTGTGTGCATGTCCATCAGGGAGGGCCAACTCTACCAGCAGGCAGGGGAAATGCCCTAGTGAATGTACCCTTTGGACTTCTCTGAAAATAGGTAGGTTTTTGGCAGGTAGACCAGGCAGGGGAAGGACATTCCAAGTAGAGGGAACTGGAGCAAAGGCATGGACATATGAAGCATCTGGTGTGTTACAGGCACTGTAATCAAGTTGATGTGGGCAGTTGGGGGGAAAGCCTGGAGAGGCCAAGGTTTGGGCAGAGCCAGGGTATGTGGGTGGACTGCTGTCAGGTGGCAGAGGCAACCCCTCACCCCACTGGCTGAGGATTCAGCTCTAGGGCTCATTCTGGGCCTTTAAAGCAGCAGGAGTACCTATGGAGAGATTGCTGGTGGCAGGTGTCCTTGGACAGGGAGCCTGCAGACCTCATCAAGACCCTGCATCTGGTTTTCCTTGCCATCTTCTGCGGCATGCAGATCTGGGTGATATTTCTTTCAGGCATGTCTCAGGGAAGGGACTTGTCCAGCCCATGACTTTGGCTGGATTCCTAGGGTTGTTGAGCACTACTTATCGCATGCCAGGCATTAAGTAAAAGTACTGAATATATTGCACCGCCTGGAGGCATTGCAGCACTCCCTAACCCCCCATATTTGGCAGTATTTTTGCCCAGATTTACAGATGATCAAACTGAGGCTCAGGGTGATTAAGTGACATGCACACAGCCTTTATGTAGCAGAGCCAGAGTTCAAACCGGTATCTGTTGGCTATCAAGAACCATGCTGTCTCTCATGCAAAGGAATAGAAAGAAAGGGAAAAAAACCACAACCCATGCTGTCTGCGGGCTAGAACACTACTTTTCTGGTGAGGACTTATGCTACATGCTGTTTAAAAGGAATCATAAGTCTTACAGGATCTAGTATATTGTTCCCATTTTTTAGATAGAAAAACCAAGGCCCAGAGAGGGCAGGGACTTGCTAGGATTAGGCAGCCCCTGGGCGCTGGCCCTGTTAGCAGGTCCTAGGGCTCCTGCCTTCTATCCAGGACACTCTAAAACAGGGAAGGACAGGTCAGTGGCTCACGCCTGTAACCCCAATGCCTTGGGAGGCTGAGGTGGGAGGATCACTTGACGCTAGGAGTTTGAGACCAGCCTGGGCAACAGGCAAGACCCCATCACTACAAAAAAAAATTTTTTTTTAATTTTTTTTAATAAAAATAAAGAGGCAGGACCCTTTTCAGTCTGGCTATGCCTCTGGAATCCAGGATTTCTAGAGATGACTCCTGAGGGCTGAGTCCACCTGTGGAGAGGCCCACCCTTCATGGGGCCTTAGAGCCATGGCAGTTCCTCATCTGGGGTCAAGTCAGGGGAGAAGCATCCTAGGCAAAGAGTTGTCCTATAGAGCAGCGGTCCCCAGCCTTTTTGGCACCAGGGATCAATTTGGTGGAAGACCATTTTTCCACAGGACGGGGGAGGAAGATGGTTTTGGGATGAAACTGTTTCACCTCAGATCATCAGGCATTAGATTCTCATAAGGAGCATGCAACCTAGATCCCTTGTGTGTGCAGTTCACAACAGGGGTCGCACTCCTATGAGAATTTAATGATGCCACTGACCTGATAGGAGGTGGAGCTCAGGTGGTAATGCTTTTCTGCCCACCACTCAACTGCTGTGCGGCCTGGTTCCTAACAGGACATGAACTGCTACCAGTCCACGGCCCAGGGGTTGGGGACCCCTGCAATAGAGTGCCTGATACCCGTAACAACCAATGCTTACTAAGCACCTACTGTGTGCCAGGTGCCAGCCATTTAATCCTCAAAACAATCCTGAGAATATATTATTAAATTTCCTTATATATAAGGAAACTGAGGCACAAGGTGGTTATGAAACTTGCCCAGAGTCACACAGCTATTAAGTGGCAGAACTGGGCTTTGAACCCTGGCCCTTGGGTTTGAGAGTTCATGCTCTTAACTATTATGTTCCAACTGCCTTGGAGTATCAGCATCCACAGACCCTGGATGTAGATGGGCCCTGCGGGGAGGGTAAAGAGGGGCCCTGGGCCCACCAGTCACTTCTAGCCACTGATACTGCACGCACCATGTCCCACGGCCTTTGTGGGAAAGCAGCTTACCTTGGCGAATTCTGGGCTCCATCCAGAGCAGGATCTTCCCCTTCTGCTTCCACATCGGCTCTGCCTGCACCTTCTACAACCTGGTGTTTTGTCATGTGCCAGCCAAGGGAGCTCGATGAGGAGGCCACTTTGGTATGCAGGCCCTTTGCCCTCCTGGCCCTGCCTGTACTCTGGCTGCCAGACAGAGCTTTGGAAAACCCCTCTGGGCATACCACTCCCTGAGCCAAACGCATCCATGGCTGCCCAGGGTGTATGGAACAAACACCTGGGCCCACGATCAAGGAAGGCTGCACCTCCTGCCACTGGCCCATCTCTTCTTTGCTCCAGCATTATCACACTCACTAGTCCTCAGACATGCCAGTGAGGCACCATCACATTCTTGGAGTACCTCTGTGCTCGGCTGTGAGGGGTATTGGGAGTACAGGCACCAGATGCAGGCCTGGTCCTCAAGGAGCTCACAGTCTGGTGGGGCAAAGGGGTAGGAAGTCCTGCGAGTGGACAAAGATGTCGGGAGCCACACCTGGGGAGGGCAGAGGGTCAAGGAAAGGCTTCCATGTCCTTGCCTATGCTGAGCCCTCTGCCAGGAATGCTCAGCTTGGGCCTCTTCATCCCTGAACTCCAGTTTAGGTCACCTCTGGGAAGCCTTTTCTAAGCTCCCCTACACCCCATCAGGATCAGTCACTCCTACCTCTGCTCAGCTAAAGGGGGCTTGGGCCCCCTTTGTGCACCCTCATTTCATATTGGTTGGTTTCCACATCACTCTCCCTGATGGCCTGGGAGCTCCTCAAGGGCAGGGCCCAGGGTGGGAGCTGACCCAGAGCCAGCTTCGGTGAGGCTTGTGACTAAATGACAGAAGCAAGTAGGTCTCCCCAGCCTGGTGTGGCCGGAAATATCCAACAACTTCCACAGCAGTGGGTGGGGAGGCAGTTCTGCCCAAAAGTTAGAGTACCCTTGGTACCCGATGGACTGGAGGTGTCCTTAATTCCAGGGGTCGTAAACAGGACCCTCTGCCCTCCCCAGGTGTGGCTCCCGACATCTTTGTCCACTCACAGGACTTCCTACCCCTTTGCCCCACCAGACTGTGAGCTCCTTGAGGACCAGGCCTGCATCTGGTGCCTGTACTCCCAATACCTGTAATTCTTAAGGAATTACGCCCTGCAGCCTGCGGCAAAGCCTTTTCACATGCAGTGTCTTGAGTTGCTGCTCCCACTGCCTCCTGATGGAGGACAGACAGGAGCATTTCACTGTAATACTGAGTGCAGCTACTATTATTAACGTCATTTGGCAAAAGATTCTGGGGCTCAGAGAGGTTACAAAACTCACCCGAGGTGCCCGTCATGGTGGGAGACCATAGCAGGAGGGTCATGCCCTAACCTTTTCTCTCCTGTCATGCTTTCGCCGGTCATCTTGTGTGTGTGTGGCCATGGCCATGTTGAATGCCCAGTGGTTTGGGCAGATAACATTGGACATCATGGGTGACATGCATCTCAATGAATAGAGCTGTGGCCTAGGCCACAACATCGGCCCCTTCTCCAGGAAGTCCTATACTCGTTACCAAGTCTTGCTACCAGGAACTCTGCAGCTAGCTCCCACTACCATCGCCTCTCACCTCTGCAACCTGGGCTGCACCTGCAATGGCCTGAGCCTGTACTACCTGGCCATGCACCTCTCCACACTCTGGTCCCACGTGGCTTTCTCCCAAGTGAGCCTCTGGCCCTGCTGGGGGAGGGGGCTCCCTTGGCAAGCCTCCTGTGCTGAAAAGGTCCCAAATCCACATTCAAGGTTCCTAAACCCAGAATGTAGAACTGCAGGAGGTCTTAGGGATCTCTCCAACCCTCTCTATAACACACGGCAAGTAGATGCGCATGTGACAGAGCTTGCTCCAGGCCACACAGCTGGGCCATGTAAACTGCTTCTGTCTACTTGAGGTCAGTGAGGAGGCTGACATCCACTTTCCCAATTGACCTAGGGTTCATGGTAGGCCCATTTCTAGCCACAAAGGCTTCTCCCCAGCTGCAGACACACCATGGACCTTACGTGTCCACAACACAGTGGTGTCCCGGGCCCCATTCCCTCTGGCTTTTCTGCAAGGACTGCCCACTAGGTTTTGGCCATAAGGGGCCAGGCTCTGTTTCCTGTGTCAGGGATGGGGATGAAAAAGGGCTGCAGAAAGAACACAGCAAACATTCAGTCCTTCATTTCCCCTCTCCATTTGACAGATGTTCAGAGAGAAGGAATGTCATGTGACCCACATGATGGGTCAGGGCAGGGTCAAGACTCCAGGTTCCCATGTGGCTAATAGTACTTGAATACAGGATCAGGTCTCAGCAGGGGCAGAGCTCTCTGCTTTTCCCATCCCTATGTGCTAACAATCCCTAAAATTACTTTCTCAGTCTCTCCTAGGTCTAACAGCAGAGAGTGCACAAAGGACCTCATGTCCATCAGCCTCTTGGTCCTCAGGCCCTTAAGTTACCAAAACCAGGCCTCCAAGTGGTCCTCAGGTCCTTAAGTGACCAAAACCAGGAGTAGGAAGGAGGCTGCACTTCAGCTTCCTGGCCACAAGCCACAGACAGGGACCGGCACCTGGAAGCTGCATGGTTCTTTCTTTGTAAATATTCCACAGCCAATTTCCTTTCAAAGACAGTGAGGCACACTACACAAAACTCTAAATTAGTCTACTTTTTTTTTGGTTTGTGTTTGAGACAGAGTTTTGCTCTTGTTGCCCAGACTGGAGTGCAATGGCATGATCTTGGCTCACTGCAACCTCCACCTCCCGGGTTCAAGTGATTCTCCTGCCTCAGCCTCCCGAGTAGCTGGGATTACAGATGCCTGCCACCACACCTGGCTAATTTTTATAGTTTTAGTAGACACGGGGTTTGCTATGTTGGTCAGGCTGGTCTCGAACTCCTGACCTCAGGTGATCCACCCACCTCCGCCTCCCAAAGTGTCGGGATTACAGGTGTGAGCCACCGCACCCAGCCTCAAATTAGTCCACTTTTAAGGACAGCAGCTGGCTTCAGTTTACTGATCTATTAGCTCTGCTATAGTAACAACCAACCCCTAAATCTCACTGCTTACTACAGCAAACATTGCTCTCTCATTGCTGTGACACTCAGTGGCTGCAGGCCAGCTGCTGTAGCTCGGCTCCATGGAACGGCTCCTCTGTGGGAAATGTGTTCTCACAGCAGAGGGAAGAGCACAGGCCAACCACACATGACTCTTCAGGCTTCTGTCAGACGCAGGACAGCTCATGCCTGCGCATATCCCTCTGCATCAGGAGCAGGGAAGTACACTCTCCCGGGGGGATGGGGTGGGGGCACTGCAAGAAGTCACACAGCTACAGGTCAGGATGGATAAACTCCTCTTAGGAACGGGGCAACAAACAGCTGCAGACAAAAATATACTCTGTAACAACCCAACATGCTAGAAGATTTTCCAGTTTAAAAGACACAAAATCCTAAATGTCAAAACTGCAGAGGAACTCAAGAGGCCACTGTCCAAGTCTGTCACAGTCCTCCATATGGCAAAGATGAAGAAAATTGGCAATCTTTTTAGGGGTACCAAGGATCTCAGTTTGTACGGTCTTTATAAATGCAGAGCAAGATGTGGCTTTCCTGCCCCCATTTCACCTCAAGGCATCTGCAGCAACCCCACATGGCTTCCCTCTGTGCGCATGAAATAACTTGAGGCCAGGGTCTCTCAGCTTTAAAGCCTTGGAATCCTATGCATTGTTTGTTTGTGTGTAGATGTGCAGTTTGAGGGGTAGCTTCTCTAAGGTGTCACACTCCACAAAAGTTCAGAATCATGTCACTGGATCCTGAGTCCATCTCCACAGACCAGGGTGCCACTCAGGTCAGTTGCTGTGGTAACTGCAGCAGATGGTCCCTTTAGCGATGGAGTCCAAGGACATCATGGCCAAGGCCCAGAGTTTTATATCAACTGAGGAAAGTGAAGACCAGCCAGAGAGGCTGCAGTTTAGGGAAGCCAGAGGCTCCTCCCCCACCATGATGCCAGGAAGGACTATCCCCAGGGTGACGGAAAGAAAGCACTGGACTCCAGCAGTATGTCCAGCTGATTCAGGTGTGCTAGGTTCCCAGCAGAGGAGGGTGAGGGAGGAGATCCAGGGGCCCTGGCTTAGTCATCGTATCTGGTACACCTTTCTCCCCCGGAGATAATTCTTGCAAAAAGGAGAGGATCCTACACAGACCAAAAATGCTGGTGTCAGGGCTTTTACAAAGTACCTGCCGTGAACACAACAAAAGAGAGGGTGTTAATTTAATTACAATCTTAACCATCCATGCACCTTCCTAACAACATGCAAGGTGAGCCTCTGGATGGGAGTCAACATGAAAATGCAAGTTTAGCACAGTTATGTGGTTGTTCATAAATCTGGCAAATTAGCATGACATTCTCATCCTTACAACCTAGCCAGAACCTTTAGGCCAGTCCTCTGGCATCATGCATGTCTGTGGCTAAATATGAAATAAAAATATAAAGCATGGTTTTATTCATTCATTCAACATTCAGTGGTAAGCCAGGCCCTGTGCTGAAAACACAGAGATTAAAAAACCAACACCCACACACCATCATCTTTGTTCTCAAATTCAGTCCTGGAGGGGAGGGAGATGAGGAACCAATTAATGACAGCAAGGCACAACTGTAGAAGCATCTGTGAGGCGCAGCATTATCCCAAGGAGGCACGATTCCCTCTATGAGGAAGGGAATCAAAAAAGGCTTCCTGGAAGATGCCATGTCTGAACTTGGCTTTAATTTGGGGAAGGGGTGGTGATGGGGGTTGGGGAGAAAAAGCCAGGAGGTGCAAGTAACCAGAACGTTTGCTGTGGCTAGGGCACAAAGCAAAAGGAGTCAGGCAGGCTAGAGAGGCAGGGAGGGCTTTGGCCTCCCAGGGATAGGGGTGTTGTATTACTCAGTGGGCCTGCTTTGGGACAGAGGGCCTATTTCGTGGCTCCACCCAGTTTAGGGTCTGAAGTTACCAGAAACCAGTCCTGGGTAGGCTCTTGCCTATGGTAATAATTTTAAAGGTAGTAACTTCCAACAGCATTTACATTTTCTGAGAAGCATGAAACTGGTTTCCTCCAAGCATTGGTCTGCTTTCTATTTAGATTTCTCCCCTGGGGTAGGGCAGAACTCAGGCCTTTAAAGAATTCTGAGTAATCTGCTAACAACTGAGAAAATGAGCAGCTAAAAATGTGTCCAAAAACTAGAAGAAGAGAGATTTGGGACCAGAGCAAAACACCACCAAAGGTATCAATCAGATCTGGAAAAACCTTTCCTTCCTGCCTACCAAGCCAAAGCATTAAGACTAGCTAGACACCCCTATCACATCACTCAACACTACACCAGCTCCCATCCAATCTACCTCCTAAACCTCTAATCCACCTCCTCCTACTTCAGGCCTCGCCACTGAATGGTACACTTCAAATCTTTACATTACTCTGTAATTTTTTTGGGTGGTGGGAGGATGGGGTCTCACTCTCACCTAGGCTGGAGTGCAGTGGTGTGATCATAGCTCACTGCAGCCTTGAAATGCTGGGCTCAAGCAATCTTCCTGCCTCAGCCTCCCAAATAGCGAGGACTACAGGTGCACAACACCATAAAAAAAATTTCTGTAGAGACGGGATCTCGCTGTGTTTCTCAGGATGATCTCTAACTTCTGAGCTCAGGTGATCCTCATGCCTTAGCCTCCCAAAATGCTGGAATTATAGGTATGAGCCACTGTACCCGGCCTATTCTGTACATCTTTTAAAATCTTTTTAATTTTTAAAAATCAACCCTGGTGTACACCACAATCAGGATAAAGTTTACACTCCTTAGCAGGGCATTCAGGCCTTCCTGTATGGCCCTAACTTAGCTTTCTAGCCTCATTTCCTACCACATCCAACCACTCTCTTTACACTAATACATTGGGCTCTTTTAGCTTAAGTGCAAAAGCATCTGCTTTTCTCTGCTTTGCTTTGCTCAAAGCTTAAGGAAAAGTAGTCCAAGAGTCAATTTGCAAATCTGCTGAGGGCTTTCCCTTATAGTCCAGGAACACCTCACAGCTTCTCTGAGACAACTGCCAAATCCAACTTGCTGCCACTGCTAATGACAAAGATGCCCTCCTACAGCAGGACTGCCCTGTGCAGTTTACAACAGCACTTCAACTCCTATCCTGTCATTGGCTCTCAAATACCTGAGAAATGTGTAGGCATGTATTACTCCCGTTCCAGAGATGAGGCGGCAGTCCCAGAGAGGCAGCGTGTGCTTAGAGTCACACAGCCAGTAAATGATGATGGGTCTGACTTCAAGAGCCAATGCTTTCTTCATATGACAGTATCAGGAGCCGGCTCACTGGCATGCACTTGATATTCCAGCTACCTGGGAAGGTGAGGCAGGAGGACTGCTTGAGCCCAGTTCAAGACCAGCCTGGAGAAGATACCCTGTCTCTATTATAAAAATAATTTTAAAAAAAATTTTAGGGGCTGGGTGTGGTGGCTCACATCTGTAATCTCAGCACTTTCGGAGGCTGAGGTGGGTGGACTGCTTGAGCCCAGGAGTTCAAGACCAGCCTGGCCAACATGGTAAAACCCCATCTCTATTTAAAAAAAAAAAAAAATTCAAAATAAGAAAAAGCAAACAAAAGAAAGAGCATCAGGAGACATAGGTATAGGTACGATTAGGAAAAGGAAGGCTGGCCTGGTGCAGTGGCTCGCCTGTAATCCCAGCACTTTGGAAGACCGAGGTGAGTGGATCACCTGAGGTCAGGAGTTTGAGACCAGCCTGGACAACATGGTGAAACCCCGTCTCTATTAAAAATACAAAAATTAGCCAGGCATGGTGGCAGGCGCCTGTAATCCCAGCTACTCAGGAAGCTGAGGCAGGAGAATCACTTCAACCTGGGGGGTGAGGTAGAGGTTGCAGTGAGCCAAGATCACACCACTGCACTCCAGCCTGGGTGACAGAGCGAGATGTCGTCTCAAAAAAAAAAAAAAAAGGCCATCCTAGCAGCCTTCATGTACAAAAAGCCAGGCAGCTTTTCCCTTCTCAGACCAGTCCTATTTATCTCCCCTGGTCTGGAGTGTTATGGCTGTGGTGCAGTGGGCTATCATCACACTAGAGCCTGTTTGACCAATGGCTGAGTTTAATGGGCCCGGCCAGTCTCCATGACTGCTGTCTCACACAGCTCTGTGCTCAGGGCAGAAGGGAGGGAAGTATGAGGCAATCAATCAGCAGCGGAATGAGAACCTGGCTCTACTTCTCGGATGGTGCCTGAGTGATATGGTTTGGCTCTGTATCCCCAACCAAATCTCATCTTGTAGCTCCCATGATTCCCATGTGTTGTGGGAGGGACCCGGTGGGAGATGACTGAATCATGGGGGTATGTCTTGCCTGTGCTGTTCTCGTGATAGCGACTAAGTCTCACGAGATCTGATGCTTTTAAAAATGGGAGTTTTTGACCGGGAGTGGTGGCTCATGCCTGTAATCCCAGCACTTTGGGAGGCCAAGGCAGGTGGATTACCTGAGGTCAGGAGTTCAAGACCAGCCTGGCCAACATGGTGAAACCCCATCTCTACTAAAAATACAAAAGTTAGCCGGGCGTGGTGGCGGGTGCCTATAATCCCAACTACTCAGGAGGCTGAGGCAGGAGAATTGCTTGAACCTGGGAGGTGGAAGTTGCAGTGAGCCGAGATCACGCCATCGCACTCCAGCCTGGGCAACAAGAGCAAAACTCCATCTCAAAAAAAAAGGGAGTTTTCCTACACAAGCTCTCTTTTTGCCTTCCGCCATCCACATAAGAGGTGACTTGCTCCTCCTTGCCTTCTGCCATGATTGTGAGGCTTCCCCAGCCACGTGGAACTGTGAGTTCTCCACTAAACCTCTTTTCTTTATAAATTGCCCAGTCTCAGGTATGTCTTTATCAGCAGTGTGAAAATGGACTAATACACTGAGCATCTTCCCCAATCTACTCAGCGCCATGAGATGACTCACCTCTGGTGCTGTAGAACCTGTAGCAAGGTGCTCTTGGCAGGCACCCGGTATAGTTCTGCCCTGTCCTCATCCTCAAAGTAGACCTGCAAGATTAACAGAAGGGCAAGAGTCAGAGATAAAGCGCTTCCGCAGCCTTAGTTGAGGCTAAGCCCAGGGAAAATTAAAAATGGCAACGGTTAGCAGTTGAATGCCTCCTTTATATGGTTGCGTAGCTGGGTGCTTTGCATTTAGTCCCCCCACCCATGCCACTGTAAAAGAGGCTATTATCAGTTCCATCTTCCAAAGACAGAATCAAGGCTCAGAGAAGGAGAACAACTTGCCAACATTACCCTGCTGGTAAACAGAAGAGTCAAGACTCAAGGCCAGGCCTATGTAGCCCTCCTTTCCCTAACAATTTAGACTAAAGCCATCAGGTATGTGGAGGAGAAAGCTATGGTGGCTCAGAGAAGGAAAGAGCCTGAGGAAGGAGAGAAGGATGTCTGTGCAGGGTGTCAAAGCCCAAGCAGGGTGAGGAAGACGCCTGCACAGGAAGCTGCCGGGGGTGTCAGAGCAGGACCAGTGAAGAAGGGCATCCATGCTGGGGGCCAGCAGGCCTGAGCAGGGGAAGAAGTGCTCCCTTGTAAGATGGCTGTCCAAGGTGGGGTGTCAGAGGCCATGTGTGGTGAAAAGGGTATCCATGCATGGGGACAACTAATATGGAGTTTACAGGCCCAACTAGGGTGAGGAGGGTGACCACTCATGGCAGGGGGTGGCCTGCTGTAGGGTGTCAGAGCCCAAGCAGGATGAGGAGGATGTCCATGTAGGGTCATTGAGCAGTGTGGGATGTCAGAGTCTGTGCGGGGTGAGGAAGACGCCCACGCTGGGGCAGCAGCGTAACATGTGGAGTCAAGAGTCCAAGTAGGGTGAGGAAGGCTCCACATAGGAGAGGGGCCAGTAGTGATGACAGGAGGGGAACTGATCAAACAAATAACTATATTAAGAATAATGAAGTCAGGCCAGGCATAGTGGCTTATGCCTGTAATCTGAACACTTGGGAGGCTGAGGCAGGTGGATCACTTGAGTCCAGGAGTTCAAGACCAGCCTGGGCAACATGGTGAAACCCCATCTCTACTAAAAATACAAAAATTAGTTGGGCACGGTGGCAAACGCCTATGGTCCCAGCTAGTTGGGAGACTGAGGTGGGAGGATCATTTGAGCCCAGGAGGTTGATCTTGGCAGTGAGCCAAGAGTTCCCCACCGCACTCCAGCCTGGGCAACACAGCCAGACTCTGTCTCAAAAAAACAAAAACAAAAAAAGAACAAGAAGAAAGTCATTGTTACAAATATAGAAAGGGAGAAAAAATCCTGTGGATGTTGAATTAGAGTTGGAGATACCTATGAGACTTCATGGTTTTACACACACACACACACACACACACACACACTCTCTCTCTCTCTCTCCCTCTCTCCCAAGCTGTGACACTAAGAAGGCATTGAGGCAATAAGCTTGCCTCTCTACCCCCATTGTATTAATCAATACACTTATACACTTATTGCACAGAGATCTCAGCTTCTAAATACCATTCTTCACTAGAAAGAACCAGGGCTTCTTGGGAAAAAATAGCTAATTCCAGAGCTGGGGCAAGGAAAGCACAATCTGAACCTAGAACATCCTATGTAATAAAGCAACCACTTAAAAAATAGACACAAGTCAAAAGGACACAGAAACAAATTTGAAGAGATTCCCACTGGCCAAATCTGGGATATTCTAAGCATAAAAGAAACAATCATAGTAATAGATTAAAACTCATTAAATGAAACAGGAAACTACAAATCCACCAATATAAATAAATATGTTGAATATCTGATGAGCAATGGGATATTTACACCATTTCAAAGCATCTCCCTATAAAACACTTATTAATCATAAAGAAAAAGTAACTGTACAGTGGAGAAGGCTGGCAGACCCCACCTCAATCAGGTGATCAGAGTGAACATCATGAGTAATGGGACAAATGGTGATCATGTACCATCTGATAGGTGCAATGAGAATACAGCATCACTTCTGTAATATTCCAGCCAAATATGCATAATCCAGGCCGGGCATGGTGGCTCACGCCTGTAATCCTAGCACTCTGGGAGGCCAAATCGGGCAGATCATTTGAGGTCAGGAGTTTGAGACCAGCCTGGCCAACATGGCAAAACCCCATCTCTATTAAAAATACAAAAAATTAGCTGGGCGTGGTAGCTGAGTAGCTGTAATCCCAGCTACTCAGGAGGCTGAGGCAGGAGAATCGCTTGGACCTTGGAGGCAGAGGCTGCAGTGAGCCGAGATCACACCATTGTACTTCAGCCTGGGCAACAAGAGCAAAACTCCGTCTCAAAACAAACAAACAAGTATGTATAATCCAAATCTAGTCAGAAGGAAACATGAGACAAACCCATACTGACAGACATTCTACAAAATAAGTGGTCTGTAATCTTCAAAGTGTACTGCAGTTGAGTCACATGATCACAAAAATATGAATAAAAATTTTTTAAGTAAAAAAAAAAAAAAGTGGAGGAAAGACTGAGGAGCTCTTCCGTACTGAAGGAGACTAAGGGGACATGATCACTAAATACAGTATGTGATTCTGAACAAAACCCTTTTGCTATAAAGAATTTGTGAAACCTGAATGGAGTCTGAGGGTTAGATGGTAACAGTGAATTAATGTAAATTTCCTGCTTTGATAGCTATATGGGTATTATAAAGAAAAATGTCCTTCTGTGTAGGAAATACACAGTAAAGTATTCAGGGGTAATGGGACATCAGCTGGCATCCTACTCTCAAATGTTAGAAAAAGGTAATTCTTTATACTGGATATTGTGATTTTTTATATAAAAAATCCCAACAATGGAATGTTATTCAGCCTTAAAAAGGAAAGAAATTCTGGCTGGGCATGGTAGCTCACACCTGTAATCCCAGCACTTCTGTAGGCCAAGGAGGGCGGATCACTTGAGGCCAGGAGTTCAAGACCAGCCTGGCCAACATAGCAAAACCCCATCTCTACTAAAAATACAAACAAAATTAGCCAGGCTTGGTGGCGCATGCCTGTAATCCCAGCTACCTGGGAACTGGAGGCATGAAAATCACTTGAACCAAGAGGCAAGGTTGCAGTGATCTGAGATTGCACCACAGCACTCCAGCCTAGGTGACAGAGCGAGATTCTGTCTCAAAAAATAAAAATAAATAAAAAGGAAAACAATTCTGGTTGGGCGTGGTGGCTCACACCTGTAATCCCAGCACTTTGAAAGGGGGAGGTGAGTGGATCACTTGAGGTCAGGAGTTTGAGACCAGCCTGGCCAACATGGTGAAACCCCATCTCTCCTAAAAATACAAAACTTAGCTGGGTGTGGTGGCAGGCATCCGTAATCCCAGCTACTCAGGAGGCTGAGGCAGGAGAATCGCTTGAACCTGGGAGGCAGAGGTTGCAGTGAGCCAAGATCGCACCACTGCACTCCAGCCTGGGTGAAACAGCGAGACTCCGTCTCAAAAATTAAAAAAAAAAAAGGAAATTCTGACACATGATATAATATGTAATGAACCTTGAAGACATTATGCTAAGTGAAATAAGCCAGACATAAAAGGACAAATACTGTATGATTCCACTTATATGAAGTACTTAGAGTTTCAATTTGGGAAGATGAAAAAGTTTTGGAGATGGCTGGTGGTGATAGTTGCACAACAATGTGAATGTACTTAATGCCACTGACCTATATACCTAAAAATGGTTAAAATGGTAAATATTATGTCATGTATATTTTACTATAATTTTCAAAAAAATAAAGCAGACTGCTTCCCCCGCCGCAAAAAATAAAAATAAAAAAAAAATAATAATAATTCCATAGAGGAACGAAATAAAACTTCTCTTACCTCCAAATTATCAGGGCAATATTTTTGCTCTAGGTCCCAAGAGGGTGTTTCACCAAACATCACCATCAGATGATCAATAAACCTAAGGATAAAACATGTAATTTCTGGGTATCAATAACTCATGATCTATTTTCCCACATCGGTCCCCAGACACTAATTCAAAGTTATCTAGAATGTATAAAACATGAAATGCAGGCTTAACCCATTTGACAGTAGTACCCCAAATGTGTATATGTATCACTTGTCCTATTATGACATAATTTTATTTCTTTTCTTTTTTTTTTTTTTTTGAGACAGGGTCTCGCTCTGTCACCCTGGCTAGAGTACAGTGGCATGATAACAGCTCACTGTAGCCTCGACTTCCGGGCTTAAGCAATTCCTCTACCTTAGCCTCCTGCATAGCTGAGACTACAGGCACATGCCACAATGCCTGGCTAATTTTTTTCTTTTTTTGTAGAGACGGGGGTCTCCCTATATTGCCCAGGCTGGTCTCAAACTCCTGGGCTCAAATTATCCTCCTGCCTTAGCCTCCCAAAGTATTGGGATTACAGGTGTGAGCCCTGCACCTGACTGACAGGATTTTCTTTTTTTCTTTTCTTTTCTTTTTTTTTTTTTGAGACAAAGTCTTGCTCTGTCACCAAGGCTGGAGTGTGGAGCACAGTGGAGCAATCTCTGCTCACTGCAACCTTCACCTCCTGGGTTCAAGTGATTCTCGTGCCCCAGGCTCCCAGACAGCTGGGACTACAGGCATGCACCACCATGCCCGGCTAATTTTTTATATTTTTATTAGGCACGGGATTTTGCCATGTTTGCCAGGCTGGTCTTGAACTCCTGGCCTCTAGTGATCCTCCTGTCTTGGCCTCCCAAAGTGTTGGGATTACAGGCATGAGCCACCATGCCCAGCTGACATAATTTTCTTTAAACAGCTTCAGGGTTAAAAACATTTCTGGTAGGGTGCAGGCTGGTAGGCTCACTGCACCCTCCACCTCCCAGGTTCAAGTGATTCTCATGCCTCAGCCTCCTGAGTAGCTGATATTACAGATGCCCAGCTAATTTTTTGTATTTTTAGTAGAGACTGGGTTTCACCATGTTGGCCAGGCTGGTCTCGAACTCCTGGCCTCAAGTAATCTGCCTGACTCGGCCTCCCAAAGTGCTGGGATTACAGGCATAAGCCACAGCGTCCAGCCTCTATATATTTTTTTCTAATTAATATTCACTTAAATTGCTATGCATGTATTACCTAAAATGACTTCCTATTTCACCAGTGATGTGTACCACTCTTTGGCAAACACAATACTGTGGTGTTGCACGTACTAGCCCAGTTAGTATGATGATGAGACTTTTGTCTGTCGTTGCAAACCTAGTTAGTCAAGGTTCAGTCAGCTACAGGATAGAGAGGTTATTATCAAACCAGATGGTGTGAAACCCTCTAAACCATTATCTTCCCTTCTCAACCAAAAATCCACTTGTCCCTCCTGCCACAAAAACGGAGACAGCATGCAAGCAAAAGCAGAGGGCTCCTGGGCAAGTCAGTACCTGGAGTCCTCATGAAAAGCAGAGATGAAGTCCGACTGGGCATACTCTGGGTACAGAAAGAGCACAGGCCAGCTCAGCCTGCCCTGGTCATCTAGACTCAGCCTGGCTCCATGGGGGTTCTCAGTGCTGAGTCCATCCAGGAAAAGCTCACCTAGACCTTCTGAGGCTGAATCTTCATCCTCACAGGCAGTTTCTGAGAGCCTGATATTCCTAGCCTGGGTTAAAGACAGAAACACATACACATAATGCACATCTTATTGTGTGGGAGGATGCAAACCCATTTTACTGAAATAAAGAAACCATAATGCCTGGCTAATTTTTTTATTTTTTATTTATTTTTATTTTTTGAAGAGATGGAGTTTCACTATATTGTCCAGGCTGCACGACTAACTTTATTTTTAATTTAATTTTCTTCATCTGTACCCTGAATGAACATAGACAACTAACTTTAACACATCAAAAAACAAACAAACAAAAAAAACACCATAACAATGGGAGCTCCCTGAGGGACAGCTCTACACACAATCCATCTTCATTATCCCTGAGGCCTGGCACATAGTAGGTACCACTTAACTCACCTTCATTGGGCATCTATCTTGTGCTGGACCCTGTGTCACAGAGAACTAGACATGGTTACCTGCCCTCAAGCCTCTGCTCAATATCAAGTGGTGAGACAGCTATGGAAATAATGATGATATAAGGTAAGAAGTGGAGTTGTAGTACCATAGACGATGGAATAATTAATTCAGCCTTGGGGACTGGAGGTGACTGAGATATGTTAGGCCTTGAACAATGACTTTGAAAAGCAGAGAAGTTGGAAGGGAGGGGCACTTAGAAGGGAGGAAGAGCCTTCCACTCCAACGAGCAGCAAGTGCAAAAGGACAGAAAAGATTAAAAAAAAAAAAAAAAAAGAAATGTCAAATATTTCAGTTTAGTTGGGACATGGAATACCAGAAAGAGTGTGCATTGACTTAATCTTGACTGTCTCCTAGACACGGGCATAAAGTAAGGGTCTGAAATAGTAGGGTCACCTCTTATGTAGGTGTGCAGGGGTTCCTAAGGTTAGCACATGAGGGGAAATGACATGCAATCAAAATTAGATTTGATGATATCCCCTAAATTGGAGGTTAGCAAACTTTTTCTTAAAGCACTAGATATGAAATATTTTAAGAGTTCTGGACAATGGTCTCTGTCAAAATTAACTACTCAACTCTGCCACTGTAGTGTGAAAACAGCCATAAGTAGTACATAAACAAATAGGCAGGGCTGTGTTCCAATGGCTGCAGTTTGCTGACTCCTCCCTTAAACCATTAGTAAAATACAGCATGCATGGCTTCGTGTACCGTTGAGAGTAATTCTTATGTATGCTAAGTTTGAGATGAAGGGTTACACTAAAGAAGAGAACCAAAAAAAAAAAAAAGAGGATTTATGCAAATGTATGGTGTCTGGGCATCCCATATTCTACATTTAAGAAAACGAACAAATCCTTCACTGTGAATGAGAATTAGATGGAAAATCTGGAGTATTCTAATCTGTTTAACGTGTTAATACATGTAAACAGATTGCTGTGGGGAGGGAATAGTGGAGTATGTTTTAGCAGTGTTAAGTTTCTTACAGTCAACAAGTAACATAAATGGTGCATAATTTAACTGAACAAATAATAAAACAAAAAACCTATCCCGGTTGGGCACCGTGGCTCACGCCTATAATCCCAGCACTATAGGAGGCCAAGGCAGGTGGATCGCCTGAGGTCAAGAGTTCAAGACCAGCCTGACCAATATGGTGAAACCCCGTCTCTACTAAAAATACAAAAATTAGCTGGGCATGGTGGTGTGCACCTGTAGTCCCAGCTACTCGGGAGGCTGAAGCAGAATTGCTTGAACCCAGGAAGTGGAGGCTGCAGTGAGCCGAGATTGCACCACTGCACTCCAGCCTGGGTGACAGAGCGACATTCCATCTCAAAAAAAAAAAAAAAAAAAAAAACCTATCCCATAATCTCCCAGCAGATATTCTCTCCTTTGTTAAGACCAAACAAGCTCAAACAGGTGACTCCCTAGGTATCAAGGTTAAAGCAAGATTTGGGTCAGACTATATATATTTCAAAATACAGAAAAGAGAAAGACAGGGTGGCATTTTGTTATTGTTGTTGTTGTTATAGGAGCAACATCCTAAAATGTCAGACTTTCTCAGGATGCTGTACAACCCAGTGGTTAAGAGCAAGGACCCGGCTCTAACACATGTTAGCTGTGTAAGGTTTCTTCACCTCTCTGAAACTATTATCCAAAAAAACAGAAGCAAGACAACCTATTTCAGAAGGCCACTGTGAAGCTTAAATAACACTTAACCCAAAGCAGGTATTCAGTACAGTAGTGTCCCCTTATCCACGGTTTTGCTTTCCACAGTTTCAGTTACCAGTGGTCAACCATGGTCTGAAAATATTAAATGAAAAATTCCAGAAATAAACAACCTGTAAGTTTTAAATTATGCACTGAGTAGCAGATGATGAAATCACAGGCTCTGCTCTTTGGCCAGCACATCCACGCTGTAGATGATACCCACCTGTGAGTTGGTACCCATCTCAATGATCAGATTGACTGTCATGGTATCACAGTCCCTGTATTAAGTAACACTCATTTTACTTAATAAGGACCCCAAAGCACAAGAGTACTGATGCTGGCAATTCGGATATGCCAAATAGAAGCTATAAACTACCTCCTTTAAGTAAAAAGGTGAAATTTCTCAACTTAATTAGAAGAAAAATTGTATGCTGAGGTTGCTAAGATCTATGGTAAGAGCAACCTTCTATATGTGAAATTACAAAGAAGAAAAAAGAAATTCATGCTAGTTTTGCTGTTGCTGATGTACCTCAAACTGCAAAAATTATGGCCACAGTGTGTGATAAGTGCTTTAGCTAAGATAGAAAAGGCATTATATTTGTGGGTGGAAGACACAAACAGAAATGTGTTCTGACTGATGGCAATCGGGTTTGGAACTATTTGAGATTTCAAGTATCCACTGTGGATCCTGGAATACATCTGCTTCAGGTAAGTGGAGACAACTGTATATGTTACTGAGACCAACACATGCACATGAGAGAGCTGACTGAACTGGGGTGGCCTGACTCCAGAGCCTGGCCTCCTCTGTCACACTGCTTTACCAAAGTAGAAAGAAAATGAACAAATTCCTTCAGGTAAAGCATCCCAAGAAAGGTTCCCAACAAGCTTCACAGGATTAGTGGATTTAGCAGGACCATAAAAACCTAAGGTTTAAGAACTCACCTTGATGGCCTGGAGTAAAGCCTCATTCTGATTCCTCTCCTTCTTTTCTTTCAGGTTGGCTTTCCTCACATCCCTCTGTTCAATTCGCTAAAGATGAAATTTAGATGCATCAGCTCTAGAGACCTGGCTTCCTCTTCTATTGCACTAGCCTGCTCCTAAATTATTATCTCTGGCCTCTATCCAACCCAAGCTCCTATGTTAAGGAATACCAGTGGCCAGATTCAGTTCAATAAACATTTACAAAGTACATGCCTAGATGTCAGACCCAGTGGCAGCAGCAGTTTAAATTTACTTCCTGTATGTACCCAAGGAACTCACAGTCTACTGAGGGGTTGAGGGGTACAGACAAGTAAAGAGCCAGTATAACAGGTGGATTATGTACTACTCTGGTGGTGTGATCCGAGTGCTATGAAACACAGCCTGGGTGACAGAAACCCTGCCTCTATAGATTTTTTTTAAAAAGTATAACCACCCTAGTGGGTATGCAATGGTATCTTACTATGGTTTTGATTTGCATTTCCTAATTATTAATGATGTTGAACATCTTTTCATGTGCTTTTTGGCCATTTGTGTGTCTTTGGAGAAGTGTCTATTCACATCCTTTCCTCATTTAAAAAACTGAGTTACCTGTCTTATTGAGATGATAAGAGTTGTTTATATGTTGTAGATAAAAGTCCCTTATGACTTACAAATATTGTCTTCCATTCTGTGGGCTTTTTCAGTTTTTTGTTTGTTTGTTTGTTTTTGTAGAGATGAGGTCTCACTTTGTTGCCCAGGTTGGTCTCGAATTCCTGGCCTCAAGTGGTCCTCCTGCCCTGGCCTCCCAAAATGCTAGGATTACAGGTGTGAGCCACCGCATCTGGCCCCTTTTCACTTTTTTCTTCACATTTATCTTAACTTTTCATTTTTTTGATGGTATCCTTTGAAGCAAAAAGTTTTTACTTTTGATGAAGTGCAATCAATCTACTTTTCCTTTTGTTGCTTGTGCTTTGTGTCATATCCAAGTTCATGAAGATTCATATCTATGTTTTCTTTTAAGAGTTGTATAGTCTTAGCTCTTACATTTGGGTATTTGATCTACTTTGGGTAACTTTTTTATATAGTATGAGGTAAAGTTCTAGCTTCATTCTCCCACATGTGAATATCCAGTTGTCCCACTATCCTTTGTTGAAAAGATTACCTCCCTATTGAATAGTCTTGGCACACTTGTTGAAAATAAATTCTCCATAAATGTGAGGGCTTATTTCTGAGCTCTAAATTTTATTACATTGACCTATATGTCTATTCTTATGCCAGTACCACAATGCCTTGATTACTGCAGCTCTGTCGTATGTTTTGAAATTGGGAAATGTGAGTCTTCCAATTCTGTTTTTTTTTTTTTTTTTTTTTTTGTCTTTCATGATTGTTGGTCATTCAGAGTCCCTTGAATTTCTATGTGAATATTATGATCAGCCTGTCCATTTCTGTAGAGAAGCCAATTGGACTTTTGATACAGATTGCACTGAAATTAGCCAGATGGGGCATCACATGCCTATAGTCCCAGTTGCTTGGGAGACTGAGGCAGGAGGGCTGCTTGAGCCCAGGAGTTTGAGGTTGCAGCGAGCCATGATCATGCCACTGCACTCCAGCCTGAATATTAGAGCAAGTTCATGTCTCAAAAAAGAAAATTACACTGAATTGATACACTAATTTTGGGAGTATTGCCATCTAACAATATTAAGATCTAATCTATGAACATGGGATGTCTTCCTATTTACTTAGGTCTTCTTTAATTTCTTTCAACAATGTTTTTTGTATTTTTAGAGTATAAGTTTTAGCTACTTTTGTTAAATGTACTCCTAAGTGTTTTTTGATGCTATTTAAAATGGAATTGTTTTCTTAAGTTCATTTTCAGAGTGTTCATTAAAAATCTATAGAATACAAATGATTTTTGTGTACTGGTGATGTTGTTTCCAACAAGCTTGCTGAACTTAGTTCCAAGAGTTTTTTAGTGGATCCCTTAGGATTTTCTATATACACGGTCAAGTTGTCTGCATATAGATGGTTTTACTACTACTTCTCTTCCACTCTTTCATTTTTGAAGAATAGATTTGCTAGATATAGAATTCTTACAGTCTTTTTCTTTTAGCTCTGTGAATATGTCTTTTACCTGCCTTTTGGCCTTCATGGCTTCTGATGAGAAAGCTGTTAATTTTCCTTAGGATTTTTTGTACATGAAGAGTCATTTTTCTCTTGCTGCTTTTAAGGTTCTCTTCTTTGTTTTTCAACAGTTTAATTATAATGTGTTTAGGTAGAGATCACTTTAAGTTTATCCCACTTATAGTTTGTTAAACTTTTTGGATGTATACATCAGTGTTTTTCACCAAATTTGGGAAGTTTTTGGCCAATATTTCCCCAAGTATTCTTTTGCCCATTCTCTCTCTTCTCTCCTTCTAGGACCCCCACTATGCCTTTGTTGGTATGCTTGATGGCATCGTACAAGTCTCTCTTCATCCTTATTCTTTTCTCATTCTGTTCTTTAGACTGGATAATCTCAACTGATACATCTTAAGTGTGATGATTCTCATTACTGCCTGCTCAAATGCGCTGTTGAGCCCCTCTAGTGAATTTTTCATTTCAGTTATTGTACTTTTCAACTACAGAACTTCTGTTAAGTTCTTTTTAGTAACTTCTCTTTGTTGATATTCTCTATTTGGAAAGACATCATTCTCATACTTTTTTTAGTTCTTTAGACACTATTTCCTTTCATTCTGAGAAGATATTTAAATTAGCTGGTTTAAAGTCTTTGTCTAGTAAGTCCCACATCTAGGCTTCCTCTAGCTAATGACCAGACAGTAAGTCTTCCAATCTTTGTCAAGAGGCTTTGTGTACATGTTGAAGCACATTTTTAGCATTCACCCAAGCAGTTTACAATTCTACCTTAGCCTTCACTTCCTTCTTGCAGAGACTCTGAGAGCTTAGGGTCTTCTCAGGTCTTTCCTGAGCACATGTATAGCCCTGGGCACATGTGTGACCATCTAGATCTTTAGGAATACTGGAGCTTTTCGGAGCCCCCACAGAATTTCATTCCCCAGTTTTTCCTTTTAAGCTTTATGATGCACCTATTGTTTGCTTCAGTGTTATCCACTGCTTCAGCTTCTACAATCTTTAACAATTGCCTCTAATTGTTTTTTGACAAATTCTCTCCCACCTTTTCATTCCCCCTATTTTCTGGCCCTATGTAAAAAAGCTTTTTATACTGGGTAAGCTCCAAGTCAGATCATATAAAAATAGCCCTGTGAGCAGGGTCTTCCAGGGATCTACCAGATGGTCAAATCATGACAGTTCTCTGGGGAAAAGGCTTTGAAAGAGCTCCAACCCTGTTCTGCCTCCTCTGGTGGCTGCAGGCTGCTCATTTTCACCATGACTGTGGGCTACTGGCTTTCAAGGCTACTGTGGAACTGGGGAGGAGGGAGATGAGAATAGAGCAAGTTAAAATGTCACAAAGCTTGCTGTTCTTACTGAGGTTCCATCATTTTTCTTGAATAAACATGCTCCAGATTGCTGCAAACCTCTGGTTCATTTCCAGAGTCCTAGAAAAGTTAATTCTGATCATTTTTGCCAGTTTCCTCATTGATTTTATGGAGGAGAAAAATTTTAAAGGTCTTTAGTCCACCGCTGTGATTGACACTACCCCTCTCTATTTTTTAAATACTGGTTTTATTAATTACTGAGATAGTTGATATTTCCACCTATTTGTGGATTTCTCTCTTCCTTCTTTGAGTTGTCAAGTTTTGCATCATGCATTTTGAAGCTGTTAGTAGGTGCCTACACATTTAGAATTGTTAAATATTCTTATAAGCTGGTCCTTTTATCATTTAAAAAAATGCTTCAATGGCTGGGCACAGTGGCTCATGCCTGTAATTCTAGCACTTTGGAAGGCTAAGGCAGGAGGATTAAAGCCCAGGAGTTTGAGACCAGCCTGGGCAACATAGTGAAACCCCAACTCTACAAATTTACAAATTAAAAAAAAAAATTAGCCTGGCATGGTGGTGCACACCTGTAGTTCCAGCTACTCAGGAGATTGAGGCAGGAGGATCAGTTGATCCCAGGAGGTCAAGGCTGCAGTAAGCCATGATCATGCCACTGCACTCCAGCCTGGGCAACAGAGCAAGACTCTGTCTCATGAAAAAAAAAGAAAAAAAGCTTCACTTCATCTCTGGTAACACTTGCTGCCTTGAAGTCTACTCTGTCTGATATTAATATAGCCACGAGTCTGTTGGCTATATGCCAAGCACATAGGAACCCAGAATCAGCTTGTACTCAGACACAGGGGAATAATTCAGCTATTCAGCAAGCAATGTCACCTAGACCTAATATCAGGCTTCTGGGCCTTGAAATCTCCCTTTAATTGTGACTGTCCCCAGTAGCCCTCTAGACATTCATTCCTGTATATACCACTTTCAGAAATTCTGGCCATACCCAATTACCTAGGCTCGGAATTCTGTTATTGAGCCATGTGGGTCCATAGAGATCTACCTTTTCTACCATTTCATATGACCAGAATGACCTCTGGTCATTGCTGATGATATATGACATTTCTGGCACATAATAGCTAAAATGATGATTAAAAACAGTAATAATAACAGAATACCATCACTACCCAAAATAATATCCAACATTTAAATAGCACTACTGTGTGTATGCTCCAGGTGTTATTTAAAAACATTACTTATGTTAAACCATCTAAACTATATAATAGCCCTATAAGGTAGGAAATATTTTAATTCTCCTTCTACTAGTGAGGTAGCTAAAGCACAAAGAGATCAGCAAGTTGTCCAAGTCACATAACTGTCATGAAGGGAGTCTTCAAATTCAGGCAGTGGCTCCAGAGTCTAAGCTCTTAGCCACTGTGCAATACTGTCTTACATGCCTGTTAATAGAAAGCCAGAACTAGTCTTAAGGTCTCTTAATTCCTGGTTTAGGTCTCTCTTCATGGCTTATACTACGGAATGGGAGTATATAATATACACTGGGAGTCTTTAGCTGGCCCTGAACACGTGACATTGTTATGTGACTGTATATAGTAATGGTATCTAATTTTGCCCTGGACAAGACGTGTCTCCATTCATATTGATGGGGATACATTCTGAAAAATGCACAATCATTGTTGTACAAGCATCATGGAATGTACTTACACAAACTGAGATGGTATAGCCTGCTACATACCTAGATTATATGGTACAGCCTATTGCACCCAGGCTACAAACCTGTAAAGCACATAACTACACTGAATACTGTAGGCAACTGTAACACAATGGTAAGTATCTGCGTAGCTAAACACATCTAAACACAGAAAAAGTACAGTTAAAATATGGCATCATAATCTTATGGGACCACTGTAATATATACGGAGTTCCATCATTGAATGAAACACTGTTATGTGGCACATGACTGTACTACCACTATACACACCATCTATCCTTGCTTACCTCTATATCACACTATAACTGTTTACTTGTCTGTGTGCTCCACAGAGTTCCAGGAGTAGGGACTAGTTTTGGGTTTTGTTTTTAAAAAGTTTACAATGACTTGAGAGACACAATCTTGGGAATGCTAATTACTGCTAATTAGCAAATGCTAATTGGTTGCTGACAGTCACGAACCTTCAGCTTGTCTGCTTTAGCCCTCATTTCCAGAAGCTTCTTCTCTTTGGCATCTATTTGCAGTCCCTCATCACACCAGTTCACGGCCTCAGCAAAGTGTTTCAGTTCCAGATGGCATAAGGCACCTGCAGAACCCAGAACCCTTAGGATTCAAGAAAAACATGCATGGAAAGAGCCTGCTTTGGGCAAGATCTCCCATCCCCACCAACTACCAGCCAGTACCCTGAAGGCAAAATGGAGGATAATGCCCCTTATACTGCAGTCCCCAGACAAGGGAGAATATTTTTTGGGTCCTAAATCAGAAAAATCCCTAAGGTCCATTTAGTTCAAAACTCCTGTAAGTCTCCCTGGTATTAAGGGCTCTTAAAGTAGGAAAAGCTATAACTTAGTGGCAAACCAGATAGATCAAGGCTAGAAATCTGGCTGTGTCATTTACCAGCTAGACCTTAGACAAAGGACCAAGCATATCCAAGCTTTAGGTTCCTCATCTGCAAACAGGAAGAATAAAGTCCATCCCAGATGATTTTTTAAATGGAGGGAAAAAGCAGACTTTGCTTCAGCTATTCATCAAGGCAGTGGCAAGGCCAAAAACATTAGGTGTCTCCTAATTTTGTTCTTTATGGCTACCAGTTTAAGCTGCCTCTCCCCCATCAAAAAAAAAAAAAAAATTCATGTTATCATGTACATTTTTCTCCAGTTAGCCTCTTTAGGTTTTCCACAGAATTTCAAAATATAAGCATTGTAAGGGCTTAGATGTCAAGAGATTCTAACCCCATCTTCTAGAGATGAGCAAACTGATATTCAAAGTGGGTGTCTTGCCAAGGTCACATTGTAAGTTAAACCAACAACTGAATCAAGGATTACACACTTCTAGCCTGAGGCAAATTCCACAGGATTACCTAGATTCAATTTATCAGCCAATCTTTGTTCAGTACCTTCTTTTCCTACAGCTGAGGGACATGGATCTGCCTACTGCCCTTAACCATGAACATTTAAAGAGGCATAATTTTGAAAAAGCATTTTAAGCTGGTCCATGGGGATGCAGGGAAGATTAATATGTGATGAATAAATTAAAGTTTGCAAAGCACCTATGAGCTTCTCAAAGAAAAGGTGAAGTATAAAAGTAATAAAAGCACTGTTATTACATAGAAAGGTCAGACTACAAGAGAAAACATAATCTGAGAACATCTCAGCACCAGAGTCATCAGCAAAGGTCCCATAACTTATCTTTTAATTAACATTAACATGGCATTTGAAGACCTTGCCTTTCAATCAGCTAATTTGGAAAAAAAATCAGAATATGGCTTTGCAACTGCTTTGTTTTAATTAATTTTATTTTTTATTAATTTAAAATGAGGGGCTTCTAGTTCTCTACAAATTCTTATTACATAAAGGGTTAAGTCACTCTCTGAGGAATTCTTTTAAAAGTGGCATGTTGCTGTTGATAAGGAACAGGAACTTAATACCCAGACTGCAAAAATAAGATGACTTTATTAGTATCCTAGCACCTTCATATCAAAGCTTTAAATGTCATACTGTAGTTCTACAAGACTTACCTCTTATTATTGCTTTGAGGTGGCAGGGTTTTAGCTTTCTGGCAGCTGTCACATCATTGAGAGCAGAACAAAAATTGCCTAACAAAACACCGTTGAGTAAAAGAGAGAAGTTTTGAGATCAAAATGTTTCCAAAATTTTATATGTAGTGACAAAGACACTCTTGTACAGTCCTGGGGAAATACAAATGAGAGCAACTGTTTTTTTGAAAAAATATGGTTGTACTTGTCAAGAGCCTTAGAAATGTCTATAACAGGCAATCTACAGAACTGTAAATGGCTAGTAAGCACATGAAAAGATGTTCAACATCACTAATGATTAGGAAATTAAAATTAAGAAATTGCTAAAAGTTAGACAAATAATATCTAGTATTAGAAAAGATATGGAAAAGGGGTACTCTCAGGGTAAATTAGAAAGCAAATTAGCATGTATTTTGTACATATACTTTGACACAACAATTTTCTTCTGGAAAATTATCAAAAATACTTGAACAAATGTGCAGGGATAAATGTAAAAGCATGTTAACTACAGCATTACTTTAATTGTGAAAAGCTGGAGATAACTCAAATATCCTCAATTTGGTAATGATTACATGAATTATGGTAAATCCATACTGTTGAATACTATGCAGCCATTAAAAAGAATGAGATAGATCCTCATATAAGAAACACGGTAGGATGTCTGTTCTATATTGTTTTAAGTGGTGGTTCTATGAGTATAGAGGAAGCCTATTTAAAAAAAAAAACTAAATATCTAGACACACATGTATATATTTGTAAGTGCATTAAAAAAAAAAAAGTATGCAGTCACACACATACCAGTTATCCATACTAGCAAGCCATGAGGTATACTTTAACTTTCTGGAGTATACTGTAATTATTACTTAATGGTTTAGTATTTACCTAAATCTCTAGCCCAGGGGTCAGCAAAATATTTTGTAAAGGGCCAGATAAATATTTTAGGTGTTGCAGGCCACATGTGGTCTACTGCACATTCTTCTTCATTTTATTACAGTTCTTGAAAAATGTAAGAAACCTCTGGGGAGGTGGCTCAATCCTGCAATCCCAGCACTATGGGAGACCGAGGTGAGAGGATTGCTTAAGACCAGGAGTTCAAGACCAGCCTGGGCAATATAGCAAGACTCTCTCTCTACAAAAAAATTTTTAAAAATTAGCTGGGCATGGTGGTACATGCCTATAGTTCTACCTACTCGGGAGGCAGAAGTGGGAGAATTGCTTGAGCCCAGGAGTCTAAGATTGCACTAAGCTATGCTCACGGCTAGTACACTCCAGCCTGAACAGAGTAAGACCCTGTCACTTTAAAAAAAAAAAAAAAAAAGTATGGAACATTTTTAGTTCATGGCAAGCCAAGGGGCCAGGGGTGGACTCTGAGTCCTAGTTTGCCAAATCGTGCTTTAGCCTAATGAATAATCAGAATTATTAGAAAAATATTATGACTTTATTTATTTTTACATTATTTATAAAAACCAAAAAACAGTCTATATACTCAACAATAGCAGACTAATAAAGCAAACAGTATAAATAGTGGCATGTCCATATGACGCAACTTTAGCTATTGAAATAACATTCAGAAATGATTTTTAATGACGGTGAAATTGTTTGTTATAAAATTAAGTGAAAAAGCTGAATATCAAACTGGAAGAACAACAGGATCTCAACCATGGAAAAAAATGCACATGAAAGTGATCCAAGGACTTTTAGTTAAAGGAGGCAGATTGAACACATACATTTAACTCAATCCCCACTCTCTCTCCCATAAAGACAAAGAAAATGAGAAGAACACAGAACACATTGTGAAAGCTGGAAAACAAAGGGACAAGTAACTGATGTATCAGGCTTAAGGAAACTGAATTCTAAACCAGCAGAGGGAAAGCACAAAAGCTACCAAGCTGCACTGCAGAAACTACAAAGTACTCAGGACTCAGGAACTGATGGCACCAGGTACCTCTGGAAGTGGGGGTGAAGGTGAGTTGAAAATCTACTTAAGAAGCAGTCAGAGTCCCATATTCCTTACCCCTCTGCTGCACCAGTGACCTACTCCTCCCCTGTTCCTCCAGGTGGAGGACTGGAGGTTTACCCTAGCAGACAATAAAACAGTGGGTCTCTGGACTGGAACCCCCAGGCACAAAGGTGATTCAGTAAAGGAAATATTAAAGATTGAGCCCTTGGTCCTCTTCTCCTACTTGGTTCCCAAAGTACCAGCAGCCAGGATTTCCAAAAAGTGAAAAAAGAGTAAAAAAGAAAAAGAAAAATATCAAAGAATTCAGGAAAATGTCCTAGAAACATGAGTTTCCAGACTGAAAAGGTCCACTGAGTACCCAGCACATTGGGAGACCAAGGCAGGTGGATCACTTGAGCTCAGGAGTTCAAGGCCAGCCTGGTCAACATAGCGAGACCCCTGTCTCAATTTAAAAAATAAATTATTTAAAAAAAAAAAACCCACAGGTCTAACATAACCAAGACTAGTCACCAGCAATACTACTTAAAAAATCATTTCCCAAATTTACGACTACAGAACCTGCATGATGTTGGTGTTACCTGAAGAGGAGGCTTACAAAATTTGAGAAACCCAGGGTAAATTTATTTTCTTGCAGGCTATCTCAGTGTCTTTAACATGTACTGTAAATCTCTAAGAAGCAGCATTTTCCAAACTTCCTCAATCTCCTGGGTGCGGTGGCTCACACCTGTAATTCCAATACTTTGGGAGGCTGAGGCGGATGGATCACTTGAGCCCAATTTCGAGACCAGCCCGGGCAACATGGCAAAACCCTGTCTCTACAAAAAAATGTAATAAAGTAAAAAATATGAATAAATAAATGAGTTAAAATTCCTCATCCAAGCAACTTTTTAGAAACAGGGTCTCACTTTGTCACCCAGGCTGGAGTGCAGTGGTGTGATTATGGCTCCCTGTAGCCTTGAGCGATCCTCCTGCCTCAGCCTCCCAAGTAGCTAGGACTACAGGCAGGCACCACCACGCCCAGCTAAATTTTTGGAGAGACAGGGTCTCACTATGTTGCCCAGGTTGGTCTTGAACTCCTGGCCTTAGGCGATCCTCCTGTCTCAGCCTCCCAAAGTGCTTGGATTACAGGTGTGAGCCACTGTACCCAACCAAAAAATATTTTTACCTCAAAGGTCCCACAGAATGCTTTGAGATATTCTCCCTTAGATTAAAATAGCTTATCTCACCTAAAGATCTCTACTGCCTTAATCCTGCTAGCATCCTTGAAAAGAGGATAAAAGGCCAGAAAAACACATTTTTTGAGAGAGGAGAAACCCTTGGGCTCAAAAATCTCAGAACATACTGCCTCATACATCAAACACCTTACTTGAGTGACCAAGTCATTTTTGGGTTCAGACAGTAAGAATTACACAATCCATCCTGTTTCTCTTTTCATCATGTCAACTTGGAAGACCAGAGTTCAATCAGAGTAAACTATCCTTAGTCTGGGTTTCTGGGATAACAGCCCCTCATCCTCTGATGTTCTCAAACCTCCACTAACCATCATAATGGCTTGTATCATAAGTTTATTCTTCAGAAAGCACTTTTAAATTACCCAGATAGTACTGTGCTGCTGCCCGGTTGGTATAAAGGACAGCATTCAAATCAGGATCTGCACATTTCTTCTTTAAGCCTTCAGTGTATGAAATTACAGCTTTCTTGTAGTCTTTTTCTTTAAAGTAATCATTGCCCTCATCTTTATAGGTCTTGGCCTGTTCTGCAAAGAAGAGGAAAAATAATCACTATTGCCTACTTTTTAAAAGGCTCATTAAAAATAGATTCTAAATCATGTAATAATGTACTATATGACACACCAAAGTGAAGAAACCAATAGGGAAAGGAAACTCGATGTTATGATAAAAATGGGTATCAACATGGACAAAGTCGCACAAATGTAATGCTAATTCCAAATATCTTACAAGGTAGATTACTAAGTGCTTTCCAAAAAAAGAAGTATAAAGGAAAAAAGTACACTCATCCTAGCTATTGAAGAAAAGAATTTTTTTTAATCACTGAAGAAATCAGTGAGGGGCAGGGGGATTGATTATACTTCTGCTTTTGCTTATGTTGTTTATTCTGTGGAGTGCAAATTCCCCTCCTCACCCTAGTAAAAGCCTACAAAATTACAAAGATTCAGCTCAAATTTCCTATCTATTGTGAATCCACTCCTGCTCCTTAAAGTGTTCCAACAGGACCCACTACAGCTGTAGTATACACCTACATGTTGACACTTATAGCATAAGTTTGTCTTGATTCTTTAAGACAAAAGGCTTCTCACTGAGCCTGACCTTGGAGGGTGGAATTGTGTCTTATTCACCCTTGTATCCCCAATCCCTACCACTTAGTAGGTACACAAAGAAGTATGTTGGAATGAATAATGACAAGTTAGCTCAGGCTAACTACTTCTTGTTATCAATCAGAACCCTTCTAACCCACACTTAATTTCAGTTCAATGGAAACACAAAACAAATATTAGTCATGTTAAGATACCTTCTGGAGAACGCTCCTCATCAAAAATAATTGACTGGAGACAAGCCAAGTCAGGATTCTCCCTGGGATCAATTTCTGATGGCGCTCTCGTCATAAATAGGGGGACCTTTTCAAATTCCTGTAAATGGTTAAGAATGAACTACATGAATAAGCTTTTCTACTGAGCAGATCCAATTCCATGACTCATTACCAAAGTTTTTTTACTCATCATGATTTGCAAATCATCACAGCTAGCTGTATCCATTCAGGCCTCCGCTTCCCTTCTGTAAAATGGGAGTGTGGTGTAATGGTCTCTAATGATTGTTTTAGTTCTCACATTCTACAAGAGCGGCAGGAATTACCATTAATTGAGCGCCCTTATGTTCTTGGCACTTTACCAACTGTCTCATTTCATCTTTGCTATTGGTGATATAGTTCGCGCAGTTTTACAGATGAGGAAACGGACTCTGAGAAGTTAAGTAACTGACTCATATCAGAGCCTGTTAAGTGGTGGAGTCACAGGCCTGACTCCAAAACCTAGGTTCTCAAATGTACTGACAGCTTAAGAAGCAACTCAAAACCTCGAGGCCGATTTTCAATACTCAACTAGAAACCAGCGATCGGCTGGCAGCGCCAGGGATCTGGGATTGAGGGAGGCGCCCCAGAGCCCGGGTGCCCCACGAGTCCGGACGACGCCCCTACACACGTGGGGAGACCCCAGGACCGCCCACCTTCTCCCACTGGTCCTCATGAAAGCCGCCACGGTAAGGGTGGCTCTGGAACTTTTCCAGGAAAGAGTCCATGACGTCGTCTGAGGTGGGATCCTGCCCAGGTTGTTCCATAGCTGATGCCCTGCCTTCCAGCCCGGGTCCCAGCGCCGTGAAGCGAGTGGCTCCTTCCGGCGGCGCGGGTGCCCTTCCCTCAATCCTCCCGGCAGCGCAGGCCCGCGCGCCTTGGGTTCCGCCGGCCTGGGGGCGTGGCCGGGCGTGGCCAATACGCTCCTCCCCCGGCCCGCCCTCCTCGGCAGTGCCTGGCCTCGCCCGGCCTTCGAATGCTTTTGGGGTGGTGCGTAAACCCGAATCCCCAAAGCCCCCATCTCACTTCATTCATTTGTTCGTCAGTCAACACATACTTACTTAGCTCTTTCTGCGCTTCCAGCCTGTTCTAGTGGCTGGCTATATAGTGGTGGGCAGAGCAGATGAAATCTCTGCCCTCTAGGAGTTGCTAAGGCAGTGGGGAGGAAAGGACAATAGTTGAGATGTAAGAGTTTGTCAGGGGTAGCAAGAGCTATTGGGGAAAAGTTTTAAACAGGATGGGTAGACATTCTGCCAGAGGCCTGGGAGTGACTAGGAGGGGTCTGGGAAAGGCATTCCCATGGAAGGAACAGGGAACAGTCCGGAAGCCTGATGTGGGAGAGTCTTCTGTGCTTGGGGAACAGCAAGGAGGCCAGTGGGGCTGAAGCAGAGTGAGGAAGGGGGCAAGGAGATGATGAGGTAGGAGGACAAAAGGGCTGTGACTATGAGGATTTGGCTATTTCCTCAGTGGTATGGGACCTTTTGGAGAGTTTCGAGGAAAGGAGAGACTGATCAGACCTCTGTCTCTGAGCTTAGCCACCCCTAACTCCCACAGTTCAGATGGAAAAGGGTCTTCGGTCCAGGTGCTGCAGGCCTGGTTAGGCAGCCGCTGTGGCTTCCTGCAGCCGCTCTACCGGCCAGCAAATGGCTGCAGGTCCCTGCACTGGGGCTACAGCCTTGGGGAGCTCCTAGCCTGGTCTGGAATGAAAAGCAGACAGGAAGCACACCAATCTAAACTGGCATTGGGTCACAGGTCTGCTCAGTGAAGGCTCAGAGGGGTGGGATTCAAGATGATGCAGAGCTGAGATCAGAGCTGAGGAAGGTCTCTGCAGATGGATAGAGGACTCGGCGTTTTAGGCAGTGGGAGCTCATATGTGGAGAGAGGCATGGAGGTGTGCACAGGCCCGCCATGCTGGGTACTGCAAGTGTTAAGAGGTGTGTCCAGGGCCGGGCACGGTGGCTCACGCCTGTAATCCCAACACTTTGGGGGGCTGAGGCGGGCAGTTCATGAGGTCAGGAGTTCGAGACCATCCTGGCTAACACAGTGAAACCCCGTCTCTACTAAAAATAGAAAAAATTAGCCAGGCGTGGTGGCACGCACCTGTAGTCCCAGCTACTGGGGAGGCTGGGGCGGGAGAATCGCTTGAATCCGGGAGGTGGAGGTTGCAGTGAGCCGAGATTGCGCCACTGCACTCCAGCCTGGGCGACAGAGCAAGACTCCACCTCAAAAAAGAAAAAAAAAAAAGAGGTGTGGCCGGCAAGTGGGTAGGGGCCAGAAGGCCTACCTGCCTCACTGACCTTGGTCCTGCAGAGGATAATGAGCCACTGAAAAGACCTAAGAGGAGCAATGGCCGTGAGCACATTTGTCTTAGGAAGGCCTGGGCTGCCAGGTGAAGCATTGATGGGGGGAGGTTGGTTAAGAGATTGACAAGGAGGATGCTGATAAGAGACCAAGGTAAGAGAGAGATCTGAAGCCCAGCAGTGGAGCTGGCAGGGTGGTCATTCTTTGATATGGGGATGGAGACAGCATGGCTAAGGATGGCGCATGGGGACCATGAGCCTTCCAGTGCCAGGACTTTATCTTTTCCCTTCTGATTCTCCCACACCCAGCAGAACACCTGGTCCTAGCGCTCCCTTCCCTCCAAATCCAAACCTCCTTTTCCATATTTCCTCCTCCAGCCCTGCTCCCTAATCCTGGTTCCCTCCCTTATTCTCCTCTTCATCATCTTTTCCTTTACTGAGTCCAGAGCCTACAGAGTCTTTTTGCTTTCTTTTTTTTTTTTCATTTGATTCCTGTAAGAACACTGTGAGGTATGAACCCATTTTATACGTAACAATAGGGGAAGCTAAGAGAAGCAAAGTGACTTGCCCAGCACACTCTGAACCTTCCAACTCAAAACTACTTAGTGGTCTTGGCCAATAACTGAGTCAATCAGCCTTTGCTGTGCTTAGGGGCCACCCAGACCCAAAATATAGCAGCTGTCATCTGTCAAGGCCACCCTAGACCTGGGTCCTAGCCCATGAAAGCAGAAGTGGTTCTGGGTGGAAAGGGTTCAGGTATAGGAGTCTGGAGATCTTCGGGACCTACACTTCCATTAGTTCCCTTGCATGACCTTGGGCAAGGTCCATCCCTCATTAAGCTGTGTCTTCATCTGTGGAATGTGGGCAATAAAGCCAGTCTGCCTTCCCCATAATCCAGTCTGCCTTCCCCATAATCCAGTCTGCCTTCCCCATAATCCACAGGGCTACTGTAAGACTCCAAGGAGGCAATGTTTGTGAACATTCTCAGTGATGGAAAGGATTGTGCAAATGAATCTCCCCATTTCCTACTCTCTCTCTCAGGCCCAGAATACCAATGGCCTGGGCTACCATTTATTAGAAGATGATTGTGTGGTCAACATCATGGGTTCCTCACCCCCAACAGGAGCTTAAGTTAGGTGCTCCACAGGCTGATGTCTCTGCCCACTCTACATACTCTCCCAGGGAAATCGTACCCCAGCCCCTACACACAGATGAATCCCAAATCTGCTTCCTTCTCAGGTCCCTCGGCTGAGCTCCACCCATGTCCCTTTGTGGCCGCCATAGTCTATTCAGGCTGCTATAACGGAATACCTTCAACTCTGTGGTGTGTAAACAGCAAACATTTATTTCTCACAGTTGTGGAGGCTGGGAAGTCCGAGATCAAGGCCTGGCAGATTCGGTGTCTGGTGAGGGCCTGCTTTCTGGTTCACAGATGCCATCTTCTCAGTGTCCTCCCATGGTGTGAGTAGTGAGGGAGCTCTCCGAAGGCTCTTTTTTATAAGGGCACTAATCCCATTCACTAATCCCTAATCACCTCTCAAAGGCCCCCACCTCCTAATATAATGACCTTGGGGGTTCGGATTTCATATGAATTTGGGGGGACACAGCATTCAGACCACAGCAGCAGCCAACTGCCCTGTGGATATCTCCACTAGCTTGCTGCACAGTCCCTCAAGCTTACCATGCCCATATTGAACTCATCCCCTGCCTCACAGCCTGCTCCTGGTCCTGGGTTCACCACTCAGTGTGGGCTCCATTGGCTTAGTCATCCACCCAGAAATCTGGGTGCCAAACTCAGCGCCTCCCTCTCCCTCCTCCCTCCTCCATTCTGTCAACCACTAGGCTCTGAAAATCCCCTTCCTCAGTCTCCTGCAGCCCTGGTCATCCTCTCCATTTTGTGCTGCAAGGTCTGGTCACTGTTCTGTCAGCAGTTTCTGGCTAAGTCTCCCTGATGGTGCTCTTGTCCACCCTGCCATCCAGCCCTTTCACTCCACGACATAGTGAGCTTCTTCTGCTTCCTTTTTTATTTACTCCCTTTTATGCCCCAAAGCCCTCCTCCTTACCCTAATCAATCATTCTAGCATGTTTTATTAGCATTTTTTTGTTTTGTTTTATAGAGATGGAGGTCTCACTATGTTGCCCAGGCTGGTCTTGAACTCCTGGCCTCAAGTGATCCTCCCACCTTGGCCTCTTAAAGTGTTGGGATTACAGGCATGAGTCACCACACCTGGCCTCTAGTGTGTTTACTGTGTCTTCTCAGTTTCTAAGTGTTCTTCCAAAATGTGAATTCTTTTGTGTGTACATTCTTTTTTTTTTTTTTTTTTTTTGAGATGGAGTTTCACTCTTATTGCCTAGGCAGGAGTGCAATGGCGCGATCTTGGCTCACTGCAACCTCCGCCTCCCAGGTTCAAGCGATTCTCCTGCCTCAGCCTCCTGAGTAGCTGGGATTACAGGTATGCGCCACCATGCCTGGCTAATTTTGTATTTCTAACAGAGACAGGGTTTAACCATGTTTGTCAGGCTGGTCTCGAACTCCTGACTCAGGTGATCCACCTGCTTCAGGCTCCCAAAGTGCTGGCATTACAGGAGTAAGCCACCACGCCTGGCCAACTTTTGTGTATACATTCTTGATACACTTTTTCCCCTCAGCACTGGGTTTTAGGTCCCATCTAGCAGCCCCGAACTGCTGTGCAGGGCTCCACAGCACACATCCTCTCCCAAGGGGTGGATACCCAGGCTGCCTCCTCTCCCCACCACCACAAAGAACACTGATCAACTTCCTCATGCATCTCTCTTTATGGACCTGTGGAATATTCCCCCGAGCTATGTATCCATGAGTGGAACTGCTCAGTCGTGGGTATGCATGAACTTAATAAGACTGAAGTGACCGAATAATGACAGATTTCTACAGATTCCAGAAGAGCGGCGCCAATTTACCATCTTACCAGCGGTGCCTGAGGGTTCCTGTATCCCCAGGAGGAGGTGCCTTCTAAAGCAGGTATCTGTCTACATCCCTCCCCTGCTTAGCATCCCACAATGCCTTACCACTCCTATCTGGATGAAGTCTCCCTCCTTAACACAGCCTCCAAGGCTTCCATGGCTCTAGCCTGGAACTCCTCTCCCCTCTCTCTCTGGGCTGTGTGCACTAAAGGACTGCAGTTGTTCCTTGGTCCCATGTGTCCTGCTCCCTTCCATACATGTTCTTTCCAAACCCCCTGCAGGGGAGTTTCTTCCCTCAGAAGCCTTATCTGACACCTCACCGCCTGCTGGTCTATGTACCTCCTCTGGACGCTGAAGCCCGCATGCTGACCTGCTGTGCTGTTGGTGTCTGTGTATGTTTCTGACACTTCCATTAGACCAAAGTTTCTCAACCGTGGCACTTTTGACAATTGGGATGGGGAACTCCTTGTTGAAGGACTGTCCTGAGCAGAGTAGGATGTTTAGCAGCATCCCTGGCCACTACCCATTAGATGATAATAGAATACCTCCCAGCCCCACAAGTGTAACAGCCAGCAACATCTCCAGACATTGTTAAATATTACCTGGGGATCAAAATCACCCCTGGCTGAGAACCACTGTATCAGACTATGAACTGCTAGGGCCTGGTCTGGGGCTGGGTCTTGTTCATGTGTGTGTCATGGCACCCAGAGGAGGGCTGGCCCAGATTAGATGCTCAGTAAATGCTGCTAGAATCTGTGGTGGCCAATTACTGGGCAAAGACCCAAGGGCGGGACTCAGAATTCAGAGTTTTGGGATATGTATGTTGTCGTGGGGGTGGGGCTGTCTCTTCTTTCCCTTTTTTCCCTTTCCCCGATGGCCACCCAAATCATCATCTCCTTTTGTTCTTATAATATGGGGCAGGGGAAACTGAGACATCCAGCAGACTTACTGTGTGGCCCTGGGGAAGCCACTTCATCCCTCTGGGCCTCACTTCCTCACTTATACAATATGGGCAAAACAGACTACGTCAGTCAATAGTTATTGACTGAGCCAACAAACCAAGGCAAACTCCTCTCAAAGTGATGGCTGCTCCAGAGCCTGGGGGATGTCCCAGGAGGAAACAATCAAGATGGAGAGGTAAGCCACATGATATTTATAGGGAGCATGGCTGGAACTCAACCACCCTGAGGAGGGTTTGGGGCTCAGGGACGTCACTTCTTCAAGGACATCTTCCAGGAGCCCAGTGCCTGCATGATCCAGGAGCGCCGCTGGTGGGAAGTGGGCAGGTTCTCACAGCTGGGGCTCCAGCGGTGCGTGGTGGCTGAGTAACACACCCATGAGTTCCCGTGCGGCAGCCAGGAGTTCTGCCAGCAGCTGGCCAGGATGTGGTCCTGGACCTGGGCTGCGTAGATGCACACTGATGCTTCTGGGTCATGTCTCAAGTTATCCAGAGCTGCATCATGGGGAAGGGAGAAGCCTCCTATTAAGACCCAGGGCCCTATGTGGGTCTCATACCTAATCCTTCCCATCTCCATGCCTTGGCTTAGGCACCCTCTGCTTGGCATCCCCTCATCTCACTTTCCTCCTGGCAATTCAAATTATTCACATTTTTCAGAGCCTGAATCAAAACCTGCCTCCTCCAGGAAGCCTTCCTGGACTGTCCCAGCCTACCTTAATGCTTTCATCATATTCCTTGGTTACAAAGTGAGTCAGTCCCCACTTAAGAGTCATCCTGCACCAAATGGCTTTCGGTCTCACTTTGGAGCCTCATTTCCTTAATGAGATTGTGAGCTCCCCTTGGGTGGGGCTGTGTGTTCTGTCTCTTGGTAACCCAGTGGTACTTAATGCTATACTAAACCTGGATTAAAAACTAGTAAAATTGGCCAGGTGCAGTGGCTCATGCCTGTAATCCCAGCACTTTGGGAGGCAGAAGCGGGCGGATCACTTGAGGTCAGGAGTTCAAGACCAGCCTGGCCAACATGGTGAAACCCTGTCTCTACTGAAGATACAAAAATTAGCAGGCGCAGTGGCATCTGCCTGTAGTCTCAGCTACTTGCGAGGCTGAAGCAGGAGAATCGCTTGAACCAGGAGCGAGAGGTTGCAGTGAGCCGAGATTGTGCCACTGCACTCCAGCCTGGGCGATAGAGTGAGACTCCGTCTCAAAACAAACAAACAAACAAACAAAAAACTAGTACAAACAAACAAAAAACTTCAACTGAACTGAGTTGAAGACCCTTGTCTTGGGACACATCCCTTCCCTTTCCCTATTACCCACTGTGATTCTACTCACTGTCTCACTGTCCCCTGAAATTTCACCAATGCGGGGCATGACTTACCAGCTTTCACTTCATTCAGACGATCTTCTGTCATTATGCTTTCCATGCAGGGGACCAGGGACCCTTGAGCGTAATCCAAGAAGTGAGGGCATTTGTCTTCTGACGTCGACCCCACCCCAACCCACCCTTAGACCAGAGTTCCTCAGAGATGCTTTTCCCATTATCCTCCAGCCCCACACATGAGAACACAAAACTTCATTTGGACCCTGGGACAGATTCCCCAAGAAGGGTCCTGGGAAGGATGACTGGTCCAGTGGGCAGGATGGCACCAGGATAGGGGCAGTATCTGGGCTGCAGCTGACTCTGACAGTGCAGCCTGAGGCTAGCCCAGTACCCAGGCTGGGGCTCAGTTTCCTCATCTGTGACACAAGGAAGTGCTGTCTCTGCTGTCCACTTCTATGGGGAGTTTGAGCAGTAATGTAAGACACTGAGCACCTTGCATACCTGTCAGGCAAGGCTATAGCAGGGCCCTAGAGGGCTGAGACTCAGCTATGCTGGGTCAAGGATATGTTTCTGATGACTCCTCTGATGCATTGCTCATCCCTCCCTTGCTGCCAGCCTGTGAGCCTGGCTCCTGCAGTATTTGCAGGTCTTTAAATGGGCTGTACCTCTCAGAAGCTCCTTCCCTCACTATTGTTTTTTTGTTTGTTTGTTTGTTTGTTTTTAGACAGTGTTGCCCAGACTGGAGTGCAGTGGCATGATCATAGCACACTGCAGCCTCAAACTCCTGGGCTCAAGCAGTCCTCCTTCCTCAGCCTCCTGAGTAGCTAGGACTATAAGCATGTGCCACTATGTCCAGCTAACTTTTTTAAGTATCTGTTTTTTGTAGAGATGGGGTCTTGCTATATTGCTTAGGCTACTCTCAAATTCCTGCCCTTAAATGATCCTCTCACCTTGACTCCCCAAAGGATTGGGATCACAGGAGTAAGCCACCCTGCCTGGCGCCTCACTTCTTTCCCTGGCAATTCCTATTTGTCCTTGAATATTCAATTTAACAAGTGGTTCCTCCAGGAAGTCCTTCCTCACCTTGCTCCGGATAAGTTAGATCCTTCTCTAGGTTTCTTGAGTATCTGTGAGCTTTTCTCTATCTGTTTATACCACATTGTATTTTACTTGTGATTTATGAATTTTATCTCCCACCAGACCAGAAGTTACTTAATCTTAGATCCACTGAGGGGTGAGAGTGGGAGGGCAAGGATCTGAGGATCCATCTGAGGATGCAAAATTGTATACATATATGCATTTTGTTCAGGAAAGTATTCATAATTTTCTTCAGAGTCTCACAAAAAAGCCATAACCCAAAAAAGGTTAATAATCATTGCACTGCTCTGGGAGCTATCTATGGGCAGATCCAGGCTCTACTCACTATGTTTCCCCAGCACAGGCCCTGACATACAGATGATTCCCAGGGTGTTAGACACTCCATTTTAGAAGTGATTAATTTAGAGCAAGATTTAAAGAAATCAGCACGTAGGAAGTAGATGTCTCTGAGCAGCCCCCACATTCTAAGGGATTCCTCCAGTCCTGAGCATTTTTCTTCTGCACCAGCATTGATCATGTTAACAGCCACCCCCTATCACCACGCCTTCATCAGCATCACCTCCTGAAGGGCTCTTTGTTGTTCTAGCCTAAGCATCACACCTCTCACAGAGTAGGGAATCAACGTTTGCTAAATAAACCAGCAGATGGGTGGATGAATGATCGGATGGAAGAAAACAGCAAATTAACTTGGGAAAGGTACTAAAAAATATCACTTCACAAATGGCATCATTTCCAAGCCTCTTTGCAACAAGGTCTCCTGGCCCTTGGTGAAGGGCATGTGGTTATTTGGAGGGAGGGGTGAGTAACTGGGAGGAGACACACCCACTTGCCATCAGAAGGGTCCTGTCGGGGGCTCTGGTCAAGGGGAATGTGCTGTTTGTTTTTGGTGTTTTTTGTTTGTTTGTTTGTTTTTTCCAAAAAGAAAGAGTTTGGGATTATGCGAAATGGAAGAATGAAGACTGCTAACATTGAGCACCTGTATGTGCCATCCCTCCCCTTTTAAAAAATATTCTCATTCAGTCTGTGAAACAGGAGGTGATCCCTATCTTACAGATGAGGAAACTGAGGCTCAGTGGGAGTAAATAATCCAGTTAGGATGACACAGGAAGGGAACCATGGAACTGAGATTCTACTTGACTCTTTTCACCATGCTGCTTGGCCCCTCCTGCTGCTGTCAATGGGGGATTTGCCCAGGCTCCTGCTAGGCTTGTACCCATGCTGTACTCCAGAGAAAAGCAGCAGTTCTGCCATATACAGTTGCCAAGGTTGTGACCTGCACAAAGACTTCAGACTGAATCCAGCCTGTAGCTCACTTCCTAAGCCATGATCTTAGAGTGGGGAAAACCATTCTAACTTGCACCATGGCTGTCTGGTGGCCAAGCCTTGCACCCAAAGGGAGGCATCCACCCAGGTGCTGAAAGGGCTAGCAGCCTGGGAGAAAACAAACCGGAGAGCAGGCAGAGCCCTGGCAGCAGGATGACTTATGCCAGGGCAGGTTACCTATGAACATGACTGAGCACTTCCGGAGGGAGGCCCGTGAGTTCTTGGCATACTCCAGGCTCTGGCTGAGGAATATGAAGGCGCTGTCTCGGTGGGTGTTCACCTAGGACAAAGAGAAACCCCAAAAGTGCTGGCCTCTCAGAGGAACCAATTGCCCATCCACCCTTCTTGAAGCTAGGAATGGTGACCCTCACCCCCTGCCTCCCAAATATATCTGCTCCCTCTGCATGAGTCCCCCACAGGCCAGGGCTTATCTCCTCTTAGCTGATTACAACAATCACTTCGATGATGTTCCTGCCTTGGGTGTCTCCTCTTCCAATTTACCCCCCTGCTGCAGTCAGAAGGAAAGTTCTAAAATGCAGATCCAGCCAGTGATGGGAATGGACATGGCATGTGAGGGACATAGGTAAGGAGACAGTTTGACCAGGGTGAAGGATTCAAGGTATAGAGCAATGGGGATAAACTGGAGAGTCAGGGGGTCTTAAAAGCCAGACAGAAATAGGGCTTACTCGTACATTAGGAAAGAAGAAGGCAACATTGATTTATTCTTAATAGGACAGTGAGAAAGCCACGTTTTGGGTAAAATAGTCTGACAGAGGTAGTCACGATGGCTTTGACAGGTAGAAAGTGGGAGACAGTTGTCCAGCTAAGGAGCTTGTCCAGCTAAGGAGCTGTTGAGGGAGAAGATGAGAAATCTGATCTGATCACTCTCCTGTTGACGACCTATGTGTATCAAGGCCTAAGCTCCTAGGCCTGGCATGCAAAGCTTCATGATCATTTTCTGGGTCTGACCTTCCTTCCAAGTCTCAGCTCCTTCCACTGACTCCACCTGTCATGCCCACCGTGCTGCACTCTGAGGACATGACCAGCTATCCCCAGATCTGCACCTTCTACAAGAAATTGCTCCTATTTGGAGTGCCCTTCCCACTCTTCTTCACCTCATAAATTCCCTCTCATCCTTTAAGCCTCAGCTCAGATGCCACCTCCTTCCTGAAGCCTTCCACAGCCCTTAGGCAGAGCTCCATCCCACCACCCTTGATGTTTCTAGCAGATCTTGCTCATCCTTTGTCATGACACCTATGACACTGTGTTGTAATTATTTATACTGATGTCCCCCCACTGTAGCTCGGGCTCCCCCAAGAGAAGGGGCCATTTCACTCAGCTAAGAGTCTCAGCACCCTGGACAGGGCCTGGCTTGCAGCAGGTGCCCAAAAAGTGTCAGATGAATGAATGAACAAATGAATGAATAGGTTACCAGCCCCTTAAAGCTAAGCCTGGAGGTTGACCTTTAAATGAGCAAAGCTCTTGATGGCCTGAAGAGCAAAGAAGAAACTGAGGACCCAGAGGGGTCTAATGTAGAGGTCACAAGCTGGCAGCCACGGGCCTCAGTAGCCTGCAGAGCAATGACAAGCACAGTGTTTAAAACGTGCTACATTCAGCCAGGTGCAGTGGCTCACACCTGTAATCCCAGCATTTTGGGAGGCTGAGGCGGCAGATCACCTGAGGTCAGGAGTTCAAGACCAGTCTGACCAACATGGAGAAACTCCGTCTCTACTAAAAATACAAAATTAGCCAGGTGTGGTGGCATATGCCTGTAATCCCAGCTACTCAGGAGGTTGAGGCAGGAGAATCACTTGAACCTGGGAGGCGAGGGTTGCGATGAGCGGAGATCACACCATTGCACTCCAGCCTGGGGAACAAGAGCGAAAATCCATCTCAAAAAAAAAAAAAAAAAAAAAAAGAGCCACATTGAATGCTAATTCATGTCCTATAAAAATGTAGGGTTTCTGACCAGGCACAGTGGTTCACGCCTGTAATCCCAGTACTTTGGGAGGCAGAGGCAGGCAGATCACCTGAGGTCAGGAGTTCGAGACCACCAGTCTGGCCAACATGGTGAAACCCCATCTCTACTATAAATACAAAAAAAAAAATAGCTGGGTGTGGAGGTGCATGCCTATAATTCCAGCTACTTGGGAGGCCGATGCAGGAGAATCTCTTGAACCCCCTAAGGTGGAGGTTGCAGTGAGCCGAGATCGCACCACTCACTGCACTCCAGCCTGAGTGACAGAGTGAGACTCTGTCTCAAAAAAAAAAAAAAAAAAATAGGTTTCTAGCTTTTCTCATGATACCAGAGGACCTGGCAAGAGAAGGGCCTGCACGGTGAGCTTGAGCTCTTCACCCCTACCTTCAATGGGGTCTGGGCTCTCCAGGGTGCTCAGGGACCACCACTTCCACACCACTCATGATTATCTGCCTGGTCACTGGCCACTGTAAGCATTTGAATTAGTGACCCTGGCCAAGCACTTCCTCCAGACCTCTATTTCCCACTGGAATGTGATGGTAATATCATGAGACCCTCAATTGCAGAGGCTTTGAGCATTACTGATAATGGTGGTGGCCAAAGAGCTTTTCTCAGTCCAGTAACAATTTGTGGCTTTGTATATTTATGTTAGATTGGTGTGGGGAGTGATGGACTCCCCACTCAGATGTCCCTTCACACGGGAGGGATTAATTCCCCCAACTCTGGGCATTGTCTGGGCTGAGAACTGCCTGGCCCAAGGTCAAGCCCTTCCCAGGGTGACTGGCATCCAGTGACAGATGAACACAGGAGTGTACAGACCTGACCCCCAGGCCAAATTTGGGAATCTCGTGGCAGTGTTGGCTGAGGCCTGTGCTGAAGCTACATTGTAACTTGACTTCTCCCTTTGTTATTCCTGTTTCTTCCGCTCCCTTCCATGGGTATTGGTCCCAGGGGCACTCCCTCATATGCTCACTGCTGCCCACAACAACAGGGAAGGTAGATTGAGACCGCGGGCAAATCTTCCCAAATGACATGTGGAGGACTAGGCTGTATCCTGCAGAGTTGTGCTTGTGTGTGTGTGTGTGTGTGTGCACGCACATGCACGCGGCTTGCTCCTACCTCATGATGTTCACAGGTATCACCGAGAAAGGAAGCTCTGTGGTTAAATAAGTTTGGGAAACTATTATATGAACAACCATGAACACATTTCCTCAGCACAAAACATCTCAGAGCCTTTAGTATCCTGATGTCATTGCAAATCTCCAAGAGGAGAATGTCAGTGCAGTATTTCCCAAACTTACTTGTCTTCAAACTTCTTTTCCTCCCTCTCGGGCATATTTTGTGAGATTAGTGTTGCAGGTAATACACTCTGGGAATTGATGTTGTAGAAAAGGAGCCAGTGTGGCCCTTGAGGCAGGGATCTAATACAAGCAGGCTGTGTTTTAACAAGACCATTCTGGTGGCCTGGGTGGGAAATGGATTGGAGGGGATGGAGTTAAAGGCTGGGAGACCCCTTGGGTGGCTGGGCCAATAGCCTAACTGAGGGGTGTCGGTGCCCTGAATTAAGGGCAACGATGGCGGCAGGGTGGGGAGGGAAAAGCAGATTCCAAGATACTCGGGATATTTAAGATTGACCAAATGTGGAGGGTGAGGGAGATGAAGGAGCCCAAGATGATTCTAGGTTTCTGCTTGGGGGCTCTAGAGGGAAAAGGAGGAATTGAAAGGAAAAGGCACAGGCTCAAAAGAGACAAGCTGAGCTTGAAGTGCCCGTGATCATCGTGGGAGGTATGCAGGAAGCCACTGAACAGAGAACACACTAGAAGTCAGGAGAGAAGCCAGAGGTGGAGAGGAACGTTCCAGAACCAACAACTTGTAGTTGGTCATGGAAATAGGATGCTGGTGGGAAAAGAAGGAAGAGAGAGACACAGAATTCGCCACCTCCAACACGCTTGTAAGGAACCACTCTACTCTCTGGGAGCACTCACAAGGCACTTGCAAATTTTGGCCACCGTCTGCTGTTGGTTGTCCCAGGGCTTCCGGCTATAAGCTCTTTTTGGCAACTCCCAAGCCATGAAGTAAGAACAGCGTAACAGGGTCTTCACACATTTCTGGGAACCAATAGGAAGAAAATATCAGAACTGTGGACAGCCAGACTATGGTCCAGAAAAAGGGATTTTGAAAACTCAGTTTCTATTTGAAATTGTACAAGTGAAGCTGACCATTTTTAATTTTTTTAATTACTATTATTTTATTTTTATTTTGCCCATGATTTAGGACCTTTTTCTTTTTTTATACATCAGCTATGACCAGAAGCTGGCCACGTTGAGGAAGAATCCTGATGTGGGCACCTTTAGAAAACAGACATGGCTGGACATACATAACTGCCCCCAGGATTGTTTGCGACTCTGGCTTGGTTAACGTAAAAAGAGGTGCGCCCACAGGACCCGAGGGAGGGGTAGAGGGTGCAGGGCCCACGCACACTCACCTGGCTTACCTTGGAGTTGCCCTCCTGCATGGTCAGCAGTAGGGGCACCAAGGTGCTGACGAGCTGCTCCTCCATGGCCTCAGTGCGTGGTGCCCGAAGCTTCTGGACCACCTTCCCATACAGGTTGATGCAGGAGGAGCGCACGTCCTCTCGTGCCTGGGGAAGACCAAAGGCTCAGAGGGGGTCCCTCCTCTGGGACGCCACTCACTGCGGCTGATTCAGAGCCATTGTTCCTCTCACTCAAGCCTAGGTCTGGAACTCTCCCGACTCTTCCCAGCCAGACCCCCACTAACCTAAAAGGCACCTGAGTGCTAAGTAGGAAAATGCCTCCCTCTCCTCCTCTGCTAGGAGCAGTTTAAAGAAAAAAAAAAAAAAAAAAACTGGCCAGGTGCTGTGGCTCATGCCTGTAATCCCAGCACTTTGGGAGCTGAGGTGGGGGGTGGATCACGTGAGTCCAGGAGTTCAAGACCAGCCTGGGCAACATAGGGAGACCCCATCTCTACAAAAAATGCAAAATTAGCTGGGCATAGTGGTGCATGCCCATAGTCCCAGCTATCAGGAGGCTGAGGTGGGAGAACTGCTTGAGCCAGGAAGGTCGAGCTGAGATCTTGCCACTGCACTCCAGCCTGGGTGCCAGAGCAAGATCCTGTCTTTAAAAAGAAAGTACCCCCTCTAGATGAACCAGTCACAATAGATGACCCTTTCTGGGGAGACTCGATTGTGAAAGAAGAGCTTCCTCTGTCAGAACCAGTTAGAATAAGGAACCTTTACAAAAAGATGTGGACCAGCTGGGACAAAGTTCCTCTCCCGGTAGGCTGACCCAACACTGCCCAGGTCCTGATGGGGGCATAGGTGGAAATGCAGCCCCCAAGGTAGTAAAAGACCCCCTTCTCGATCCCTCCTGCTCCTTCGCTCTGTGAGGTCCTCACGTCGCTGAAGTGCGGCAGCAGGATCTGCAGCATCTCCACATAGACCGCACTGTCCATCAGCTTCTGGTCCCGCCCCTTGAAGACAGCCTTGAGGTTGTGGACCGCTTCCACCACCAGCATCCCATCCATGTTCTTCAGGCCCTTCACCATGGAGGGCAGGAGGGCCTTCACCTTGGCGGTCTGTGGGGCAGGAGCATTTGGGATGAGGGCTCCTATCTGAGCTAGCAAGTAGGAAAAGACCCAGCCTCTGATTCACTGAAATGAACTTGGTGGCCCAATCCCCACTTCCAGGCCTTGGCCTATGCCATCCCACCTGCCTGGAATACCCTCACCCAACCTCTTGCTGCTCCTCAAAGCCCTCTTTGGCCTCACTGACTCGTTGGCCAGGACCCCTGAGGCCCTTTGCTGTCTACCCCCTTCCTTGGCTCTAGGTAGATGACACGCTGTGTTGTTAGTTAGCTTTCTGAGTCTATGTCCTGTCTTTTCATAGCAGCTACATCATGAGCTGCAACAGTGCCTGGTAGAGAAAAACAAAACACTTTTAAAAATGCTAATGATGCAGCAACAATCTGGGCTCTGTTTCCTTATCTGTAAAATAGGAATACTTGTGCCACCCTTTGCCCTTCCTATACACACTGCCTTTAGAATCATTGTGAAAAACCTAGATTAGAAACTATTCAAAAGGAATAAAATATATAGATTTTTAAAGGATATCTATTTTACAGATGGGACAACTGAGGCTGAGATAGAAATGATGTCTCATTCCAGCTGTGGGCTTCTGAGGTACTATAATGGTGAAGCTCTGTCCTTCCTCCAGTCTGGGGCCTGGCTGGGCCAGGCTTTCCTCTGCCTCCCACTCACCTTCTCAGACCTGCGGGCCAGGATGACCAGGCCTCGAATGGACAGCACCTTCATGATGGGGTCGTGGTGGCTCAGGCCTTCTGCCATCCGCCCCAGAGAGTATTCCTCAGGGATCCGGCGCACCTGCTCCATCTGGAGGAGCTGAGGGAGCAAAGGGTCATTACTTCCCAGGCTGAGGGGGGCAGAGCAGCCCCCTGGCCTCCCATGCACTGGGATTGCACATTGGATACCAGGCTCAGCTCTGCCCGGAGCTTCAGACTTGCAAAACCAACAGATTGCTGGAAGTCTCCGTCTGATGTCCATCAGCACCATGTGGCAAAGCTGAGTGTGTCACTCTCCAGCTCCAAGCCCCTGTGACTGCTTGTTGTTGCCTTTCCCATGAGATCCTGTGGCCTCATTAACAGCAGCGTGCCCACCCTCCAGCCCACACCCTCACCACCAGCCAGCCAGCTTCCAACCAAGCTGTCTCCTGTTCTCTGAACTACCCAGGCTGTTCCACCCCTTCTGTGCTGGCAAAATGCCCTTCTCCTGGGATGCCCACCTCCACTCTGACCCCTGCCACCTTGCAGGGCTCCATCCAAAACTCAGAGCCTTAAAGCTAGGCTTGACACTGCCCCTGGCCTCATTTAGGCTGACTGTCTCCTTCCCTGGGCCCTTGGGTGCCCTGGACTTCCTCCAGAGGCGACAGCTGGAAACCTTCAGTGCCTCCATCTGCCTCCCCTATCCAACAGGGGATTTCCCTGAGGACAAAACCCGAGTTGTTCCTCCATGGGCCCCTGTTAGCTAACATCAACTCTGGTGCGGAATATGTGCTCAGGGACTGCTTGCTGCATGAGTTCAGGTCCAACATGAATCTTAGCTTGGGCCGGGCACGGTGGCTCATGCCTGTAATCCCAGCTACTCAGGAGGCCAAGGTGGGTGGGTCACCTGAGGTATGGAGTTCAAGACCAGCCTGGGCAACATGGTGAAACCCCCATCTCTACTAAAAATACAAAAAATTAGCCGGGCACGGTGGCACACGCCCCAGCTACTCGGGAGGCTGAGGCAGGAGAATCGCTTGAATCTAGGGTGCGGAGGTTGCAGTGAGCCAAGATCACACCACTGCACTCTAGCCTGGGTGACAAGAGCGAGACTCCACCTTGAAAAGAGAAGGAAATAAAGAAAGAAATAAAGAGAGAGAAGGAGGGAGGGAAGGAGGGAGGAAGGAAGGAAGGAAAGAGAAAAGAAGAAAGGAAGAAAGAGAGGGAGAGAAAGAAAGAAAGAAAGAAAGAGAAAGAAAGAAAGAAAGAAAAGAACGGCAGGCCAGGCAAGGTGGCTCACACCTATAATCCCAGCACTTTGAGAGACTGAGGTGGATAAATCACCTGAGGTCAGGAGTTTGAGACTAGCCTGGCCAACATGGGGAAACCCCGTCTCTACTAAAAATACAAAAATTAGCTGGGCATGGTTGCAGGTGCCTGTAATCCCAGCCACTCAGGAGGATGAGGCATCAGAATCACTTGAACCTGGGAGGGGGAGGTTGCAGTGAGCCAAGATGGCGCCATTGCACTCCAGCCTGGGAGACAAGAATGAAACGCCGTCTAAAAAAAAAAAAAAAGAAAGAAACTTGGCTCCTTTCCTCCTTAGGCATGCCCTCCTCTTGCACTCCCTGTGGCAGGGTTAGCACTACCAGCCCCCCATTGTCCAAGCTGCACACCAGCCTCACCCTTATCCCCCTCCTCTCCCCCACTGGCCTCCCCACCCACGGCAGCCAACAGGACTTCGATGCCTGCTGCATGACTCTCACAAACGCTTCTCCCCTCCATGCCCTTGCCTGACATCTCCTGTGACTGTTGAGCCCGTGTGTCTGTATTGTGGGAGGAAAGAGCTGGGGAGGCAGAGCTGGAGGAGGGGGCAGGACAGGTCACCGGGGGAGGAGGCAGAAAAGGAGGGGCTCCACCTATCACCCGCCCTCCACCAATTCACACCACCAATATTCAGGCCTGCTGTGCACAGCTTCTGGGCTGGGCACTGGAGACACGGAAAAGAGTCATGAGAACCCTAAAAGCAATTTAACTGACTCACAGAGAGCACTTCCTATGTGCCAGGCACTGTTCTAAGTGCTTTATGTAAACCTGACCACTCTAGGAGGTGGTCAAGTCATCATCCCCATACCACAGGTGAGGAAACAGAGGCACAGGCAGGTTAAGTGACTTGTCCAAGATGGCACAGCTCCCTTAAGGAGTTCACCTGCCACTGGGAGAAGCAAGCACACACACCATCACAGCAGAGAGGGCGACAGGAAGCCGGGGCGGAGGGGACGAGGGTGAAAGGGGCGTCTGAGCTACATCAAAGTGCCACGGCTTTAATGGTGGGGCTGACTGGCCAGGAGCAGACACCTCTTCTGGGGAGGTGGAAAAGACTGAACCTGGGCGAAGACCCTTGCTGCAGGGCAGAAGGGCTGCTGGTCAGGAGTCCAGGGAATGTTGGGGAGAAGTTAAACCTAGAGTCCCTGACTTTGTGGTGGACACAGGAATGCCCCATAAGGTCTGGCAAGATCCACCCTCCCTCCTCTCCTGCAAGAACCCATGTGGTAGACACTAACAGACTTAGAAGTGCCTCTCCAAGAGGCTGACCAAAGTAGAGGACCGTGTCAGGCAGGCCTGTTCTGAATCTCTCTGGACTCTCTGAGCTCTGTGACCCTAAAAAATTCCCCTTAACTCACCTAAGCATGAGTATCACAATTCCTTCTTCGCAGGGTTGCTGTGCAGATTAGTGAAATAACATTTGAAAGAGGTCAATACAAGTGTTTGGCACATAGTAGGCCTGTAAGTAATGGTAGTTTCCCTTTCTCTTTCCCTCACCATGGTCAGGGAAATTGGAGTTAGAACTGGATGGAGCTGGGGCTGGAACCCAGGACTCCCGACCCCAAGGCCAGGTTTGCTCTCCCTGGAGGTGACACATTCTGCTGGTACCTGCAGTATTTGTTCAGGCACTCCTTCATCCATCCCATCCCCACTTCTTGGGGCCCTCCTAAAGCTGGACCTGGGGGTGCAATACCAATGTGACATGGTCCCTTCTCCCAACTCATAGCCCACCTGCAGTGGCAGAAAAGATGACAAAAGTACCTAGGATGCCCATGCTGCCTCTTGTTCATTTGGCAAACTTTAAGGTTCAGTTTAAATGTCATCTCCTCCAGGAAGCCTTCCTTAACCTTCACACTATCCAAGCAGACGACGAGCCTCTTGCCTCTGAGCCTCACTATACAGATCCTAGTTTAGCCCAGACCCGCCTCATGACAACCATCAGGTCACAAGAACTAGGCAAGCGTGGTGGTTAAAAGAGTGGGTTTTACACTGTCAGTCAACAGACAAATGGATAAACAAAATGTGGTATGTACATGCAATGAAATATTATTCAGTCTTAAAAAGTAAGGAAATTTTGACTAGGCATGGTGGCTCACACCTGTAATTCCAGCACTTTGGGAGGCTGAGGTGGGAGGATCATTTGAGGTCAGGAGTTCGAGACCAGCCTGGCCAACATGGGAAAACCCAGTCTCTACTAAAAATACAAAAATTAGCTGGACATGGTGGTGCTTGCCTATAATCCCAGCTACTCGGGAGGCTGAGACAGAAGAATTGCTTGAATCTGGGAGGCGGAATTTGCAGTGAGCCAAAATCACGCCACTGCACTCCAACCTGGGCAACAGAGCAAGACTCCATCTCAAAAAAAAAAGTAGGGAAATTCTGATGCATGCAACAACGTAGATAAATCTTGAAGACATTATGTTTAGGGAAACAGCCAGGCACAAAAGGACAAATATTGTATGATTCCACTTACATAAGATACCTAGAATAGGCAAATTCATAGAGATAGAGAGTAGAATAGAGGTTACTAGGGGCTGAGGGAATGGAACGGGGAGTTTGTGTTTAGTGGGTGTTGAGTTTCAGTAGTGAAAGATACGAAAGTTCTGGAGATGAATGGTGGTGATGGTTGCATAACAATATGAATGTATTAATGTCATTGGACTGTACACCTAAAATGGTTAAAATGGCAAATTTTATGTTATGTATATTTTACCACAATTTTTTAAAAACTAAAAGGAAAGGGGAGGGTTTTAGAGCCCAAATGTCTTTATTTGAATCCTGGATCTGCCACTTACAAGCTGTGCGGTCTTGGGAAAGTTTCTCAAATTGATGCCTCAGGGTTTTTTTTCTCTAAAATGGGGCATGGAATAGTATCTGCGTCATAAGATTAGTATGAGACCAAATCAATCAATGTGTGTCAAGCTCTTAGAACATGCTTGGAAGATATTAAGTGCTCAATAAATATTAGCTGTTATTATTAGCAAGTCTCTCTCTTCTGGGTCTGTCCCCACCAACTTCTCCTGACTCACCTCTCCCTAGCACCTCCCCAACACACACTCAGCTTAGATGTCACCTCCTCCAGGAAGCCCTCCCTCCCTGATGCCTCCCTCCCTCAAGTCACTTGTTTCCCCACCACAGCCTGGATGGCCCCATCATAGTACAAATCACTCACTGGTATCACCCCCTGTTATAACTGGGGTGTCCTCTGTGTCCTCTGCCACACCAAAAATTCCTTGAGGGCAGGGTAGAGTCAAATTCACATTTATATGTCTCGTGCCTGACACACAGAGGTGCCCAGCAAAGGTTGGTGGTTCCCTGGGCACTAGGGGAGTCTGGTTAAGAGTGGAATGGGGTAAAGGGTGGAGAGACAGGGAGGGGAGGGAGGGAGACCAACAAGATCACCATAGTCAAGAGAAGTCATGCCCATGGGAAGGCTTTGTAAACTATAAAGTACTGTTTACATAGGAGAAATGACCAGTGACGTGAACCGAGGCCCGGGAGGAGCTCCCGCTGTGTACCCGCTGCCCCCGTTGGTACCTCCACGAAGAAGGCGGTGGCCGTGATCCTGTGCTTCTCGTCGCCTCGCTCCAGGAGCGGGATGAGCAGGTAGAGGATGCGGCACAGCTCCTGGCAGGAGTACTGCACCATGGCCCTGGGGGTGGGAAGGGGGAGTAGTCCCCTCAGGTATCCAGCCCCAGGGGGACCTGTGGAGGGGATTTGCTTGTGACACTGGAAATCCTGGGTAAGCCAGGATCACCTGGATTCCTGCATTCCCAGGATTTTCCACCTGGGTGGGATCTCAGAGGTCATCTGGTTTCACTGCTTCATTTTACAGATGAAGAAACTGAAGCCCAGAATGGGAAAGAGACTTGCCTGAGGGCACAGCACAAATCAGTAAGAGAGCCAGGCTGAAGACCCTCAGCTGCACAGGACCACGTCAGGCAGCAGAGAGAGGAAGGAGAGGATGTGAAGGCCCACTCACCAAGCGCCAGGCAGCAGGCACATGCTTTCACATTGTTACTCCATCTGATCCTTCGAAGCAGGTTGCTGTTATTATCCCCATTTCATAGATGAGGAAACAGAGGCTCTAAGTGTGAACCGCCCACGGTCACAGAGCTAGAAAATGGCCAAGCTGGAGCCCCAACCGAGGGCTCGCATTCCAGCTGCCTCCTTCATTCTACTAAGCCAGTGGTCCTCTAAGTGCCACCCCCACTCAACCAGAGTATTAGCATCAGCTGGGAGCTTGTTAGAAGTGAACCATCCCAAGCCAGGCGCGGTGGCTCAGGCCTGACCACTTTGGGAGGCTGAGACGGGCAGATCATTTGAGGTCGGGAGTTCGAGACCAGCCTGGTCAACATGGTAAAACCCCGTCTCTACTAAAAATACAAAAAAAAAATTGACTGGGTGTGGTGGCGCATGCCTGAAATCCTAGCTACTTGGGAGGTTGAGGCAGGAGAATCACTTAAACCCAGGAGGCAGAGGTTGCAGTGAGCCAACACCGTGCCACTGCACTCCAGCCTGGGCAACAGAGTGAGACTCCATCTCAAAAAAGAAGTGCACCATCCCAGACCTACTAAGCAGGAACTCTTAGGGTACGGGGCACAGCAACCAGTGTTTTAACAGGCCCGGCAGTTAATTCCGTTGCACACTCAAGTCTGAGGAGCACTGCATTATGCTCCACCATCAGTGAATCCAGTGCAGTCTGGCAATCATGCATGGAGTGCAGAATGAGACAGCTGGGTTCAAATCCTGGCCCCAGCACTAGCTGTGTGACTTGGGGAAAGATGCTTAACTTCTCTGGGCTTCCATTTCCTCATGTATAATGCTGGGATAATAATAGTGCTATTTCACCGAGGGACGTGGCTCACGCCTGTAATCCGAACACTTTGGGAGGCCAAGGCGGGCAGATCACCTGATTTCAGGAGTTTGAGACCAGCCTGGCCAACATAGTGAAACCTCGTCTCTACTAAAAACACAAAAATTAGCCAGGCGTGGCGGCGCATGCCTGTGATCCCAGCTACTCTGGAGGCTGAGGCAGGAGAATCGCTTGAACCCAGGAGGCAGAGGTTGCAATGAGCAGAGATCACACCACTGTACTCCAGTGTGGGCGATAGAGCAAGACTCTGTCTCAAAATAAATAAATAAATAAAAGTGCTATTTCATCAGTCACGGTGAGGATTAAATGGGATCATGCATGTGACAGATCTCTGCATGGTGCCTAGAGCATAGTAAGTGCTCAACAAATGTGACTGTATCCTGAGACCCTGGGGAAAGCACCACCTGGGGCACTCAGTGTACAGGGCTAAGATGCAGGCTCTCCTGCAGGAGTCACAGCATTGGAATCAAGGTGCTCCCTCTTGACCCCATGGGAAGCTGTGCATGGCCTGGGGAAGAGCTTTAGTCTGGGTCAGCAGGTCACTTCCCACCTCTGCCATGTCCTGCCTGTGTGACTTCGGGCACATGACAATTCCTCTCCAGACTTGGCATGTTTCTGTGCAAAATATGTGTTAATCACCCCTGCCCCACCAGTGACTATAACTATAGTAAAAATTACCCTGTGTGGAGCTCTTACCATATGCCAGGGGCTATTCAAAGTACTTTTTTTCAGGCTGGAGTACGTGGTGCCATCTCGGCTCACAGCAACCTCCACCTCCTGGGTTCAAGCAATTCTCATGCCTCAGCCTCCCGAGTAGCTGGGACTACAGGCACATGCCACCACACCCAGCTAATTTTTGTATTTTCGGTAGAGATGGGGTTTCACTATGTTGCCTCTGCAGACCTGACTGACACCATCATGTACTACACATTCAAATGGGAAAGAACAAAAGAACTTACACAAAATATCAGAAACGTATTGTTGATAACTGTGTCTAAAAGGCAGGTTCAAGCTGTTCTTGAACTCCTAACCTCAGATGATCCACCCGCCTCAAACACCCAAAGCACTGGGATTACAGGCATGAGCCACCATGCCTGGCCTGTTCAAAGTACTTTAATTAATCCTCACCCCAACCCTCAGAGGTGGGTCTGACTATTATTTCCATGCTATTGAAGGAAAGTGGAGACTCAGAGGGAAGTAACTTGTCCCAGGTCACACAGGTGGCAAGTGGTAAGCTGGGATTCAGATGCAGTCAGGCCATCTCCAAGGCCACACCTCAACAACTTGGTTATACCACCGTTTCTGTATTGGCATGGGAACTAAATTCATAATGCACTAAGGAATGGTGCTTTGTGGATAGTCTAAGTGCTCCACAATTGCCAGGAACCTCTGAAGAGTGAGTGCCATCTTTAACATTTGTATTGTCTACCTGCCAAGGAAGACAGCACCCTCCCAGTTGTAGAGAAGAGGTGACAGACTGAGCAAAGGGTCTTGCCCAGGGAGAGATGCAGACCAAGTCCGTCTGAAGATCCTGAGGTCCCCCTCTTTCTCCCTCCCACCCCAACCCCAAGGTGGTCCTGGGACTCACCTTGCCAGCAGGGCCACTCCACGGTGGTGGCTCTCCACCTGCTCCATGAGCTCCCAGCCACCCTGGTCCTCCAGAAACGTGGTCTCATAAGAGCAGCCCATCCTCAGTAGCAGGGTTTTCACCACTTTCACCACCCAGCTGCCAAGACAAGGCAATTAAGACCTCATGCCTACCTGGGCCCTAGCAGGCCAAGCCTCCCTCCACCCCGGCCTCTCCTGCCATCTGGCCCGACAAACTTCTCTTCACCATTTTAGGTAGGGGTATTCAGTGTATCCACAAAGGGTGGCTTTTTACAAATAATCATTAGCTTTTAGAACAAGAGAGGAAACAGAAGCAAAGTCCACCTCCCTATGAAGGCTGTGCTTTTACCTCTGGGACCAGCCTCTCTCTCACCCTCCACTCCGCATCAGCCATGGGCTGGGCAGGCAGCCTCTCTGCTCACTCACAGTCTCCTATGTGGGCCGAGTCCTTCTCCAACTCGGGACACTTAAGGAGTGATTCTCAAACTGGATGCCCAGCAGCAGCCCTTGGGGAGCTTTTATGACCTACCAACTGACGAGACCGGGGCTCTGGCCAGTGCTTGTCAAGCTCCAGAATGAGCCTAAGAAGCCCTGGGAGGGCACTGACATCCTACTGTATGCCTGGCACCGCACTGTGTGTTCATACATGGGGGGTGGGTGGGGGAGAGAGAGAGAGATCAGACAGAGGTTTCTAGATACACACACACACATACACACACACACACACACACACACACTTTTTTTTTTTTTTTTGTCGCCAGGCTGGAGTGCAATGGTGCGATCTCGGCTCACTGCAATCTCCGCCTCCTGGGTTAAAGCAATTCTCGTGCCTCAGCCTCCCGAGTAGCTGGGATTACAGGCATGTGCCACCACACCCAGCTAATTTTTGTATTTTTAGTAGAGACGGGGTTTCCCCATGTTGGCCAGGCTGGTCTTGAACTCCTGATCTCAAGTGATCTGCCTGCCTCAGCCTCCCAAAGTGCTGGGATTATAGGCATGAGCCACAGCACCCAGCCTATATACACTTTTATTAAAATAAAAACTGACACTCTATAGAATAAAGCTTACATTTAAACAAAGTTTTCCAGAAACCTAAACATTTGCTGAAAGAGTTTATGGTGCACTTTGTGGACATACCTCAGCTGATACTGAGAGCTGGTGGCTCTCATGATTCAAAAGAAAGGACTTAAGTAATTAGGTAATCCTCAGAATTTTGCCCTTCATTTTCATGTTTTTGCTTTTGTAATGATCCAGTGTGAAAATAAAAGCTTCTCCTGAGGCCAGAATTTTGTAATCATTCAACCTCTGTGCTTATTCTTTGAAATGTGTGCTATCAATGATAGTCCCTACTGGCAATGCCTCTAGCATTCAGAGTTACAAACAAAAGGGAGGGAGAAAGACAGGCAGGCTCAGAGTGTTGTCCTATTCTCCCATCACCATTCTCTTCCCTTTGCAAGTACTGGCTGAATGGCTAAGCTGAGATGTACAGGTTTTTGTTTGGAGAAGAAAGGTTATTCTCTTAAAGTTCAGGCACTAGCACCTTTACCTAAGACAGAATGAGCCTCCTGCATATGCTCCTCCGGTGACTGGACCACCCTCCCCTCCCTGTGTGTCCCTATCTCCAGGGTCATCGTTTTGGACAACTTCTTACAAACTGGCTTGGGCACAGATTGAGCTCCGGAGCTCAAAAGGGAATGACCTGACTTAGAGGTTCCAGATAGCCATGGCTTGGCCAGTCCTCCCAGTCCTCATTTGTGTTGCCTGATGAATATGTATTTAGGCCAAAACTTCTGAATTCGCCAGGTGCTGTGGCTCACGCCTGTAATCCGAGCACTTTGGGTGGCCGAGGAGGGTGGATCATGAGGTCAGGAGATCGAGACCATCCTGGCTAACATGGTGAAATCCTGTCTCTACTAAAAATACAAAAAATTAGCCGGGCGTGGTGGCAGGCGCCAGTAGTCCCAGCTACTCGGAGGCTGAGGCAGGAGAATGGCGTGAACCGGGGAGGCGGAGTTTGCAGTGAGCTGAGGTAGCGCCACTGCACTCTAGCCTGGGCGACAGTGAGACTCTGTCTAAAAAAAAAAAGGAAAAAAAAAAAAAAACTTCTGAACTTCTGAACTCAGAACTGCATCATTCGTAGTTGATCCTCTCTGTCATTTCACCTCACTCCCTCAATCAGGCTTCATATTTTCACAAAAGTGAGCCTGGGTTTCCCCACCCCCTCCCTCCCACCCTGACCCCAAGGTGGTCCCAGGCCTCACTTCCCTCCCTTCTCACCCCACTCCCAAAGTTATACTTGCAACAGCCCAAACGGCGCCCGTGCTGCTTCGTGAAAAAATAGAGTTGAAACTCTTGGGAGGAGGGCTGTGCTGTGGGTGGTGGGGTGGCTCTTGTGTCCCCAAACACTCACTCTGCAAGTTTTACCCTTCTAAAAGGCTTTCTCTGCAAAGTAGAGCAAGGGACACCTTGAAATATTTATTCTCTGTCCCTGCACTGGGACACCAGAGCCAATGATTGATCTGACATGGAGTTGCTTTCTTTTTTTGAGATAGGGTCTAGCTCTGTCACCCAGGCTGGAGTGTAGTGGCAAGAACATGGTTCACTGCAGCCTTGATCTCTTGGACTCACGCGACCCTCCTGCCTTATTCTTCCAAGTAGCTGGGACCACACACCTGGCTAATTTTTTATTTTTTTGGAGTGATGGGGTTTCGCCATGTTGCCTAGGCTGGTCTCAAACCCCTGACCTCAAGCGATTCTCCTGCCTCAGCCTCCCAGAGTGCTGGGGTTACAGGCGTGGGCCACTGCACCCAGCTGGAGCTGCTTTAAAGCCCAGGGCTGCTGAAAGTTTCACCTTCCTGGAAGGCACAGAAACTGGGCTTCACAGGACAAGCTCTCAGGCCACTCCCTCCTCCTCCTTCAAACCCAAGCTGTTTGCAGGGGTAATTGTTGCACTCATTACCAGAGCCTGCCTCTCCTCTCAGGAGGATGTGACCGCCTTGTGTGCTGATGCCCCGTGGAGCTATTCCACCTCATCACTGCAGTCTGGAGCATGGACAATTTGCTCTGGTGCCATACCCCAGAGGATTCATTTCCTGTACAAATCACCACAACCTGGGTGGCTCAAAACAACAGAAACATATTTTTTCGTAGTTCTAGAGGCCACATATCCAAAATCACATATCCAAAATCAAGGTGTCAGCAGGGCCGCAGCCCTCTGAAGAGTCCAGGGGAGAATGTTTCCTTGCCTATTCTGGCTTCTGGTGGCTTCCAGCACTCCTTAGCTTGTGACCACATCACTCACTCTCTGTCTTCATCAGCCTTCTCCCCTGTGTCTGGGCCTCTCTTCTCCTTATAAGGCCCCTTGGCACTGGATTCAGGGCCCGCATGGTTAATCCAGGAGGACCTCATCTTGAGATCCTTAACTATATCTGCAAAGACCCTTTTTCCAAATAAGGTCACTATCACGGGTTCTGGGCAGACGTGTCTTTCGGGGGCCACCATTTAGACCACTACATCTCATGACTTTTCTGGCCCCCCTTCAGCCTGGCACATGCCTGCCTCTGCTTTTTCTGCCTCTCAGGCTGCTTCTGAGACGCTGAGGTGAGGTGGATACTCGGGCACTCCTCCAGCTTCTCCTTGATGTCCTCAGTTGAGCCATGCCCTCTGCATTGGCAGGTCACACCTTTCATCACTCCAAGGTCAAGAATTTTTTCCCATATGTGTTCCTCCTCCCCCTCCAGAGCCTCCTTTTTTTCCCCTTGTGTTTTCCCCAGAGCCCGTCAGCCTTCTGGGCAATGCTCTCAGGGCGGCACCTACGAGCATGAGCAGGAGGGGAATGGGAACTGGCCGCACTGCGGGCAAATGGTGTCTTGCTGGGATGCGACCCTATCTGGTCCTCACAGCACACCTATGGGGCAGGAATCATTTATCCATTTCATAGGCAAGGAAACCAACTGCCAAGAGGTAAAATTCATTTACCCAAAATACAACATTCTAGGTGATGAAGCCACGATTTGAATCCAAGACCTTCAGACTCAAGCCCACTACACAACTGTTTGCCCTCTGCCTCTCTAAATGCACCTTTCTGTGCATAACACAGAAAGTGTTAGGCACACTCCTATCATAACAATAGGAGTCACAGAAGAAAAAACTGATAAACTTGGCTACATAAAAAACATTTCTGGCCTGGACATGGTGGCTTACACCTATAATCCTAGCACTTTGGGAGGCCAAGGTTGGAGGATCACTTGAGCCTAGGAGTTTGAGACCAGCCTGGGCAACATGGCAAGACTTCCATCTCTAACAAAAAAAAAAAAATTTTTTTTTTTTTTTTTTTTTTGAGACGGAGTCTCGCTGTGACGCCCAGGCTGGAGTGCAGCGGCGCAATCTTGGCTCACTGTAACCTCTGCCTCCCAGGTTCAAGCAATTATCCTGCCTCAGCCTCCTGAGCACCTGGGATTATAGGCACCCACCACCACACCTGGCTAATTTTTGTATTTTTAGTAGAGACGGGGTTTCACCATATTGGCCAGGCTGGTCTTGAACTCCTGACTTCAAGCGATGAAGTCAGGCTCAAGCGAGAGGATTGCTTGAGTCTGGGAGGTCAAGGCTGCAGTGAGCCATGTTTGCACCACTGCACTCCAGCCTGGGCAACAGAGTGAGACCCTGTCTCAAAAAAAAAAAAAAAGAAAGAAAGAAAAAAAGCAAACCCAATGTCATTCATAAGAGAAACGCATACTAAAACTACAGCAAAATTCTAATTTTTTAACTCTAATATTGGCAAAGATAAAAATGTTTTATAACACATTGTGTTGGCGAGGGTGTAGGGAAATAGATACTCATACATTGCTGGTGGCAGTGCTCTCTGTGGGAGGCAATTTGGCAAACTGGGTGTTTTAGGAGTCACTCCATTTTATCCTTTATCATGCAATGGTCAGGAGCTTTTTCTATCACCTTAACATGTAATGCAGAAGCCCTTTGATATGCCCATTCTACTTTCAGGAATTGTCCTACATATAAAATCACATGTAACCATAAAGACATATAAACAAGCAAACTCACTGCAGCCTTGTAACTGCCAATGGCTGGAAAGCCCTGAAATCCAGAGAAGCCTGGTTAAATACATTATGGTGCACTGGGATCCTATACATAGAGACACTATGCAGCTGTTAAAAATAAAGAGACAGCTCGGCCAGGTGCAGTGGCTCACGCCTATAATCCTAACATTTTGGGAGGCCGAGGCGGGTGGATCGCCTGAGGTCAGGAGTTCAAGACCAGCCTGGCCAACGTGGTGAAACCCCATCTCTACTAAAAATGCAAACAATTAACTGGGCATGGTGGCAGACGCTGGTAATCCCAGCTACTCGGGAGGCTGAGGTAGGAGAATTGTTTGAACCCAGGAGACGGAGGTTGCAGTGAGCCGAGATTGCGCCACTGCACTCCAGCCTGGGCGACAGAGCGAGACTCCATCTCAAATAAATAAATAAATAAATAAATGAGACAGCTCTACAATACAATGGCCTCTAAGATATAGATTGTAATGAAGGCAAAAAATGTGTAGCAGTGTGAGGTGCTGTCATTGGTGTAAAAATACAGAATATAAGCAAATGTGTTTATCCCTGAATAATCCTCCTCTGGGAGGGCATGAAGAACTTGGTTGTCTTTGGGAACATAACTGGGGTAAGGACAGGGAAGGAAGCTTCCTTTTAATGTCTTTTGAGTATTTTACCCATGTGCCTATATTATCTACTCCAATTAATAATTAAAAATAAAGTATTTGGGACTTGGATACAAACTTAATACAAATAATACCTCTAGGGAGGAAGGAAGAAAAAGTAAAGAGTGAACTCCTTGGGAAAAGCTGATTCTTTCCTGTGATCTAGACTAAACACAGTGTGTAATGCACAGAGCAGGTGCTCAAAAACAGTTGTTGAATGAATTATTGGCTCTAATAAAATTGTGCTTCTGTTTTCTCTTCTAGTCCCAAAGCTAATTTCTATTGATTGATTGCCCTGGAGACTTTTGGAGGCTCTGACTGGATGGCCCTTCCCACCACCGGGGACAGCAGGGTCAAGAGAGACGGCAGAGCATACCGCACAGGTACGAAGGGAGAGGGCTGTGCACCCTTCTTGGTGTCCTTGGGAGGAGCCACGCAGCCAGGCAGGTTGAGGCCGATGTGGTAATGGACCTGAATGAGCAGGGCCAGGAGCAGCTGGGGGTAGATGCGCCTCACACGGCCCATGCAGCTGTTGATGGACAGGAGCTCGCACAGGCCGCTGGCTGCCTATGGGGCAGAGGGGAGGCTGCTGGGATGTCGTGGCCCATCTTCCCAGCACTCCTGGCTGGGGCCTGGACTGCCTCTCTGGGAGGTAGGATCTGGGTCTTTGCTGTCCTCTGGCCCAGCCTGGGGAAGCTGGGATTCCCCACCCCCCAGCCCCAAACCTCTGGCTCTCTGGCCAGAGGCCCTGTCCCAGAGCAAGGACAACAATCCACCCCTTAGTTTTGGTCCAGGGCTTTGATGTTTATGCAACCTTGGAAGAATCATGGTGGAAGAATCCCTTCTACCTCTTGAGAGGTAAAGAGTCTTGATCTCATTTTGCAGATGAGGAGGCGGACTCAGAGGGGTGAAGCTGCTAGCTCAAGGTCACCAGCCCCTTGGGGGCAGAGCTGGAACTTGAACCCAGGTTTCCTGATACCAACTATAGCGTGCTGTGCCTCTTCCTCATTCACAACACAGGCACACAGAATGTAAGGGGCACCAGGCTGGCCTCTTCACCCTGGGCCGTTAAACTAGGCTGTCCTCACTCCCATCCCCATGAGGCCAGCAGCCAAGAGAAACAACACCAGCCTTGAGCAAGAGCATGGCTCAAGTGCCAGCTCTGCCCCCAAGGGCTGGTGACCTGGGGCAACTTCTCCACCTGCCAATCCAGCTCTGGACCTGGCCTGGGCCCACCCTCATACTTGGCCCACCAAGTCCTCTCTAACTGGCAGAAGGGCAATACTAGGGGGTGGGGAGTGGGTGATGGGCTGGTGTCACAAGACTCATGGCTCATTCTGGCTCTACCACTCCCTGGCGCCTCTGGGCCTCAGATCTCTGAAAAGTGGAGTCACTGATCATCATCCGGCCAGCCCCACAGGAGTGTTAGAGCCTGAATGAGAGGGCGAAGGTAAGCATGCTTTATACATAAATGGTTTGAGCTGTGCCATTAGGACTCCATGCAGGCCAGGCACAGTGGCTCATGCCTGTAATCCCAGCACTTTGGGAGGCCAAGGTGGGCAGATCACTTGAGGTCAGGCAGGAGTTTGAGACCAGCCTGGCCAACATGGGGAAACCCCGTCTCTACTAAAAATACAAAAATTAGCCAGGTGTGGTGGCGGGTGCCTGTAGTCCCAGCTACTCGGGAAGCTGAGGCATGAGAATCACTGCAACCTGGGAGGTGGAGGGGTTGTGGTGAACCAAGATCATGCCACTGCACTCCAACAACCTGGGTGATAGAGCAAGACTCAGTCTCAAAAAAAAAAAAAGAGAGAGAAAAAAAGACTCCATGCATCTGGGCCAAGAGGAAAGCATTTAATTGCAAAGTGAAAGAACCCCTGACATGTTCCCTTGGAGAAAAGTGACCTAACATGGGCTGGATGAGAACAATAAATGGCAGTTAATTTGCACTTTACAGCTTAAGAAGTTCTTCCACATACACTATCTCCCCTTTCTCAACAGGTAAGATAGACAATGCAGGAGTTATCATAGCCCGTTTTACAGATATAAGCACCAAGGCTAGAGAGGGGAAGTGATTGACCACGGTTATATAGTGAGGCAGTGGCAGAGCTAAGACAAGTCTCTTGGACTCAAAGCCCTTGTACTTTTCCAGCAGCCCAAAGCTAATGATTACATCTAAAGAACACAGTCTGTGGTGTAAGGGAAAAGTCTCTAGTGATGTGCCACAGGGCTTTGCTTTCGGCTCTATCTTGCTCAAACGATTTATCAGTGCCATAAGATAAGAATGAGTTCAGGCTGTATCCATGCTTAAACTATGCTTGCTGGACAAGAAGCACAAATGAGTGACTAAAGAATACACTAACATACACCAATTGTAGAGGAGGATGAATGCCCAAATTGCAAGGGAAGGAGTGCTGGTGCCTTAGGCACAGAACTCAGTGCTGGAGGACAAAGGCAGAGAGATATGGGAGTGAAGCGCAGGATTTGGAAGCGGAAGATCTGCTGGGTTTGAGTCCTAGCACCACCATTGCTAGCTAGGTGACCTGGGGGGAGACATGGAATGTCTCTAAGCAGGAGCATCCTCCTCTGTAATGGGATAATACTACCCTCTCCTTCATCTACTGTACCTTTATTTACTTCCCTTCACCAGAATGTCTCGCTTCTGAATCCCCAGAACCTGTAAGTGTGCTTGGCACATAGTATAGGAGGTGCTCACTAAACACTTATTGAAAAAATAAATCAGTCCAACAAAAACATTTCTGAGTGCTTACTATGCGCCAGGTGTATGCAAGATGTTGGGGATATCATGGTGAGCGCAGCAGGACAGCAATGTCTTCATGTGTCTCACAGATTAACCAAAGGATCCCCTGTGGTGTTGTCAAATGACAACTGGTGTAAACTCTTTTCATACAAAGTATGTGACGCAAAATATACTACGTACAGATTTGACCAGGTCAGGGAGATCAGGGAGGGCTTCCCTAAGGAAGTGATGCTGGAGTTGACAGCTGAAGGATGAGTAGAAGTTAGCTCGGTGGAGAGCATTCTAGGTAGAGGAAACAGCATGTGCAAAGGCCCTGTGACAAGATAGCGTGGCTGGATGAAGTTCTGACAAAGACCCGTGAGGCTGGAGCAAAGCAAGCAGGAGGACCATGGAGCGTGGGGAGGCCGGCCAGGGATGCAGGGCCTTCGCCACAGGTAGGAGCACTGTGTCACTCTCAGGGGCAATGAAAAACCATCAAGGGGGCTGAGAAGAGGAGATGTGCATTTCTCAAAGACTTTTTGGCTGCAGTACAGATTGGAGGGGCAGGAGCAGAATCAGGAAGGTAGGCAGGGGTATGGACCAGGGGTATGGACCAACTGGCATGGACCAGGGTGGTGATAGAGACAGAGACAAATCCGTCTCTTCAGCCCAGCCAACTTCCTGAGTCAGAGCTGCCTTTCCCTCTGTGTTCCCAGGGTCAAGCTTGGAGTGTGGCAGCAAGAAGTGTTTAAACATTTTGTGTCACCTAAATGAATGAATGTGTTATCTCATATAATCTTCACAGCCGCCATATGAGAAAGATATTATTTCTATTCACATATGTAGAAACTGAGCCTCATAGAGGTGGAAGTGACTTACCTAGGCCACAAAATGGTAATGTAGGATTTTTTTAAAAAAATAGAGAAGAGGTCTTGCTATAGTGCCCAGGCTGGCCTCAAACTCCTAGCCTCAAGTGATCCTCTGCCTCCGTCTCCCAAAGTGCTGGGATTACAGGCATGTGCCACCATGCCTGGCCAGAACCAGGATTTAGACTGTCTGTGACTCCAAGTCACTCTTTTTCCCATATCCCAGGCTGCTGTTGCCACCATAGACAACACTACTGTTATTGTCCAGTGAACCACAGACAAGAGCCAGAGCCAGAGACCTGCCCAAGACCACACAACTAGTTACTGGCAGAGTGCGGTACTCGAGGCCGGGTGTGCTTAGCTCAGCAGGAGGGAAGGAGAGAGGAAGGGCAGGACAGGCAGCAATAGGGGCTGGCTGACTGGGTGCTCACCGCTAGGGGCACGATGGAAGCCCGGCCCTCCTTGGTGATGGGCTTCTCCTTCAGGCTGCCCAGGAGCAGATCCAGGAGGTCTCGGACATCACAGCTGGGCTTACACAGTATCAGCTGCCTCCACATCTCTGCTCCATTGCTGAGAGGTCAGGGATGTGGGCAATTAGTGGTGGCCAAGGCAGTGGGGCGCACCCAGCCTCCAAATGGTTTCAGGAGGGGGAAGGTAAGATGCCAATGAAATGGCATCCATGGGCACACCTGCAAGGAATAGTCCAGAAAACACTCCCAAAGAGTCAGGGGCTAGAAGGACAAGAAACCCTATTTCCTTGCTGGGCATGGTGGCTCACACCTGTAATCCCAGCACTTTGGGAGGCCAAAGTGGGTGGATCACCTGAGGTCAGGAGTTCGAGACCAGCCTGGCCAATATGGTGAAACCCCGTCTCTACTAATAATACAAAAAAAATTAGCTGGGCATGGTGGTGCATGCCTGTAATCACAGCTACTCAGGAGGCTGAGGCAGGAGAATCGCTTGAACCCGGGAGGCAGAGGTTGCAGTGAACCAAGATCACGCCAGCAGTGCACTCCAGCCTGGGAGACAAGAGCGAAACTCCATCTTCAAAAAAAAAAAAAAAAAAGAAAGAAAGAAACCCTATTTCCCAGGTATCATGCCAAATGTTTTATGTTTTACATGCAATGTATTACTTCGGCAGATATTAGCTGAGCATTTACTGTACACCAGGCCCTAGGCAAATCTTGGGGAATACAGACATGAACAAGAATTCAAGACACTCAAGATCACTGAATTCTCACGATAACCCTAAGGTGAGTGTTATTATTCCCATTTTACAAATGAGGAATTGAGGCTCAGAGAGGTGAAATTACCAGTCCAAGATTACACAGCTAATGAGCTGCAGAGTCCAGATGTGGCCAGGTCTGATGTCTTCAAAGCCTGTGCTCATTCCTCTAACCAAAGAGCAAGAGTGGAGGCAGTTGAGCAGCCTGGGGCTAGGATCCTGCACTTGTCACATAATATCAGGGAGCCTCTGTTCCCATCCCTTAAAAGGCAGTACACCAGGCAAGGAAAAGCATCTGCACCCAACCAAACTCCCATCATGGGGTGTTGAAAGCACTGGCAGGCCAGTGTGCTAAAGGGTTAACAAAAACCTTTCCCCTTCTACAAGAGGGTTTCAACCCTCCATTCACTTTCTAGCTCTGTTCCCCTGGCAACCTGATACAGTATGTCAACTATGTTGCTAGGCAACATTACTTATGGTAATAATGACTCCACTGGTAAATTGCATCTGGACAGGGAGGAACTATAAATTAACTATAAGAACTGATGGGGACACTATAGCATTGAGCTTCCCAGGATGCAGTGACCCTTGTAACTTGGTTTGTCCCTGCGGGGACCCTGGAAGCAAAGCCAAGATGTAAAAGATACTGGTCTCTGTGAGGCCTGTGCCATTTAAGCCAGGGCAGCTCCTATATCCACCCTATAGGTCTCCTTTCGTCACACCTGAACTTTCACCTGAGAGGCCCAAGAGACCAGCTCCTAGACTCAGGGTCAAGACTAGGATAAGGAAAGTGAGGCATCCAGGGTGCCAACTTTAAGGAAGCCCTCATTCTCAGGCTCACACAAGTGCAGACTTGGCACCCGAGACTATGTCCTTAAATGTTGTGCCCTGGGTGCCTCTGCCTGGCCTGCTGTGGGGGCTGCTGCAAGGACCCCCGCAAGGAGGAGCTCCTGACACTGCCCTGTCCTGTATCCTGTGTGACGGATGTCAGGTGAGGCCCCCAGTAGTCTTGTGAGTCTGACTGTTTAGTGGACCCAAGAAAAAAAAAACCCTGGTGGGGAGTACAGCCAGAAAGGGTTTAATTCTTCCAAGTGGGAGACTGGGATGTACCAGCTGGGCCCTCACCATCCTGACTGATCTTCTTGGTTCCTATGAATGACATCAACTGCCCTTATTGGAGCACACCCCATTTGCACAGCTCTGCACAGTTCTTTGGCTCTCATACAACCACCCGAAGGTGTGGATCACTCACTGCCTTGTTTTACTCATTCAAAGAAAGCATGGGAGCATTTCCTGGGTGGGAGGCTGAGGCCAGACTGACCTCTCCTGCCCACGAGCTCACCATCTGACCACAGTCCCCTCTGTCCATCAGATCACGAGCTCCCTGAAGACAGTGAGCTTGGAGCACCCTTCCGCACGGGCCCAGGCCTGAGCAGGCACTCAGCACCGCTGGCTGCATTACTGTCATGACCACCCACCTGGGGTGGGATTGCAGGGATCATTTCCTTCTTTTGCCTAAGGGGGAAAGAGAGGACAAATGGGCTACCCAAGACCCACACAGCAGCTGGAGGCAGAGTCAGGACGGACACGCAGACCTCCTTTCAATGGCATTGTTAAAGAGCTCTGGGCTGGTAGTTAGTTAGACCTGAGTTTAGGTCCTCCGTTCTATTGCTTGCTCAGTGAGTACCTAAGGCAAGAAACTTCCCTAAGCCTCGGTTTCCTCATCTGCAGAATGGGATTGTTGTGAGAATTAGAGACTATTGTAATGCTCGGCGCTGACAGCAGCAGTGCTCAGGAAGTGCTTAATGGTTGTCATAAACACCCCAGATCACAGAAGGGGTGCCATCTGGGAGGGCGAGGGGCTTATCTGGGCAGAAGGGGGTCCCCAACCTGGGGTGGGGGCTGCTTGAACCCTGTAAGATGCAGTGGCTGGGAACCCCTTCACTTGGTACCTGTTCAGTGGGAGGGGGCACATGAGCAGGGCCACCACAACCTCGGTCATGAAGGAGCTAGCCAGGAGGGAGACGGGCAGCAGGGCCACCTGGCGGGCCCGAGGCTCCTGGATGTGGCTCAGCTGCATGTAGATGCCTTGCATGATTTCTGGGATCTGGGGCACAGCCGGGGCAGCCATGAGCAAGGGGACTGCCAAGGGAAGCACGGGGGCAGCAGGAAGGTGGGAGGAGAGGGAAGGGGGTGACAGGCTAGAGGACAGGGGAGAAGGCCCAAAGGAGAGAGAAAGGAAGAGGCAAGCAGAGCGCCTGCCCCTCCCTGGGAGTGAGCCAGTTTCTCTTTACTATGCTCCCTATACCTGCTTCCACCGCCAAACCCACCTCTACCCACGACCAAGTCAGTTGAGCTCCTTCAGGGGTGGTAAGAGAAAACCTTCAAGGTGGGAGCACCTAGAACTCAGCCACCAGCACCCCTTCCCTGCCCCATGGCTTAGGGGGTTCAGGTATACCCCACCCTGCCCACTGTCTGGCCAGCCAGTGATGAGCAGGCCATGGGGGGAGCTCCCGAGCCCCAGTGACAGTTCACTCCCTGCCCCCAGGAGGCCTTACCACCTCCAGCGCCCTGTGGCAGTACCACTCCAGCACCGAGCTGAGCATGACCTCCGAGGCCAGCTGCATCATCTCCCTGGAGTCCTTCCCTGGAGCCTCTGAGCTGCCTTTCAGCCCTTCCAGGGCGGCCAGCAGCAGGTCCTTTATCTGCTGGGGCCCCAGGAAGTCTCCAAATTCCTGAAACAAAGGTGCTGAGATCATGACACACTGATGGGTAGCCCGAGCTTTGAGCTTCGAGCTTTGTGCACAGAGGCACAAACACTGCCTGATGCCCACATGCAGAGGTCAGCAGGGAGGGCCAGGAATATTCAGTTAACACATAAGTGTTGAACCTTTAGGAGAGGAGCTACAAAAGTAAGAGCAACATGTCCCTGCACTCAGCACAGGGTGACATGCGTAAGGGAGAAGGAAGTCCATGCACTGTGGCACAGACTGGAGGAGGAGGGCACTCAGGACAGGCGTGGGTGGCTGGGAAGGCGTCCTGCAAAGCCTGGAAAGCTGGAAGGGAAGAAAGCTTTGGGGCCAGGTGGCACTGCCCCTCCTCACCCCCCACCCTCCGCTCCTGGATGGGCACCAGGCAGTCACCTCGATCACCCGCAGAATGTTCTGGCACGGGCTCACAGGGTTGTAGGGCCCCAGGAAATGCTTGTTGCTCTCATATAGCTCCTTCTTGTTGGTCTCTTCCTTATCTCTGGCTCCTGCAAGATGAGAACCTTCTCAGTGAGGCCACATCTCCCTATTTTTGTTAAACATACATGTAGGAAGTCCCTACATCATAAGGAACTAACTTGATACATTTTCACATAGTGAACACACCATTGTAGCCGGCCCCCAAGTCAAGAAGCAGAACGTGATCAGCACCCCAGAAGCCCCTCTTGTGCACCCCTTTCCATCAGTAGCCCTCTCCCTGACCCTGGCTAAATACTATTCTAATTTCTCAACCCTTAGAGAGATGTCTTTGCTTTTGAACTTTAGATAAATGGACACATGTTATCCTTGATGTCCGTCTCCTTCCGCTCAACATTATATGGTTGAGATTCATCCACACAGTTGCATCAGCATTAGTTCTTTCATTCATTCTCAGTGCTGTATAATTTCCCACAGTATGAAAGACTATGATTAGTTATCAGTTCTATTTTTGATGGACATTTGGGTTATTGCCAGCTACTAAGCATTGTGCTGCTAAGAACATTCTAGTGTGTCTTTTGATGAGTATACTACACAGTTGTTAGTTGTATACCTAGGAATGGATTGCTGGGTCATAGTCTAAGCATAGGTTCGGCTACAGAAGATATTGCCAAACAGTTTTCTATGATGGGAAATCAACGGTAACCCCATCAGCAGTGCACGAGAGTTCCCATTGCTCCACATCTTGCCAGCACATGTCATTGTCTGTCTGTTTCATTTATGCCATTCTGGTGGATGTGTGGCAATACCTCTTTTAAACTGCAATCCCCTACCCCTGGTGGTACCAATCCTTATCTACTTTTCTTTAGTTTTTGTCATCATCTGACTTGCTATATGTGTTACTTGTTTATTTTGTTCACTATCTTATCTCCCGACAACGAGAAGGTACTCTCACCAAAGGAGGATTATTTAATCTCTTTTCCCCACTCCTGTGTCCCCATATCCTAGAATAGTACCCGGCACATAGTGGCTTCATATTTTCAGTTGAAGGGAGCACATTTCAGGCGCACTTCCTGAGCCCTTATTTCAGCCCACCTTGGGTCCTACCTGGATCTCCTCAAGGAATACAGGACGTGGGCACAAGAAAGGACCACCAAGGCAGAGTGATCACATAGACCAAGTGTGTGTGCTGTTTGTAAAGGAGAGGAGCTGGATACCTGCAGTCAGGCCGACTCAGGTTCAAATCCTAGCTGTGCTGCTTCCTACAGTCAGGGGGCCTGGACAGACCACTTCACTCATTGAGATTAAATCTTGAGAGTGGCCGTGTGCAGTGGCTCACGCCTGTAGTCCCCGCACTTTGGGTTTTTTGTTTGTTTTTGTTTTTGTTTTGTTTTTTTGTTTTGTTTTGTTTTGTTTGTTTGTTTTGAGACACAGCCTCACTCTGTCGCCCAGGCTGGAGTGCAGTGGTGTGATCTTGGCTCACTGCAACCTCCGCCTCCCGGGTTCAAGTGATTCTCCTGCCTCAGCCTCTCAAGTAGTGGGGACTATAGGCATGCGCCACCACACATGGCTTATTTTTGTATTTTTAGTAGAGACAGGGTGTCACCTTGTTGGCCAGGCTGGTCTTGAACTCCGGACCTCAGCTGATCCACCTGCCTTGGCCTCCCAAAGTGCTGGAATTACAGGCGTGAGCCACTGCACCCGGCCTGTAATCCCAGCACTTTGGAGGCCGAGGCAGATGGTTCACTTGCGCCCAGGAGTTCCAGATCAGCCTGGGCAACATGGAGAAACTCTGTCTGTACAAAAAATAAATTAGCGGCTGGGCACAGTGGCTCATGCCTGTAATCCTAACACTTTGGGAGGTCAAGGGGGACGGATCATGAAGTCAGGAGTTCAAGACCAGCCTGACCAACATGGTGAAACCCCATCTCTATTAAAAATATAAAAATTAGCCAGGCACGGTAGTGCACCCCTGTAATCCCAGCTACTCAGGAGGCTGAGGCAGGAGAATCTCTGGAACCCGGGAGGTGGAGTTTGCAGTGAGCTGAGATCGCACCACTGCACTCCAGCCTGGGCGACAAAGCAAGACTCCAGAAAAAAAAAAAGAAAAGAAAAATTAAATTACCTGGGCCAGGCACAGTGGCTCACACCTGTAATCCCAGCACTTTGGGAGGCCAAGGCAGGCAGATCACTTGAGATCAGGAGTCCGAGACCAGCCTAGCCAAAATGGCAAAACTCCGACTCTATTAGAAAACACAAAAATTAGCCACCTGTAGTCCCAGCTACTCGGGAGGCTGAGGCAGGAGAATCGCTTGAACCTGGGAGGCGGAGGTTGCAATGAGCCAAGATCGTGCCACTGCAATCCAGCCTGGGCAACAGAGCTACACTCCATCTCAAAAAATAATAGTAATAAATAAATAAGCTGGGCATGGTGGCATGTGCCTGTAGTCCCAGCTACTCTGGAGGCTGAGGTGGGAGGATCACCTGAGCCCGGGAGGTTGAGGCTGCAATGAGCCATGATTGAGCCACTGTACTCCAGCCTGGATGACAGAGCAAGACTCTATCTCAAAAAATAAATAAATCTAAGAGTATGGTTCTTGCCTGCTAAAAAAAGAAAAAAATAAATAAAATCTAAGAGTATAAGTTTGGCCTAGGGTTGCCAAATAACATACAGGATAACCAGTTAAATTTGAATTTCAGATAAACAAATCATTTTTAGTGAAAGTACATCTCAAATATACTAAAAATTACCCATTGTTTACCTGAAATTCAAATTTTACTGGGTATCCTGTATTTTTTATTTGCTAAATCTGGCAACCCTAATTGGGTCTATAATTTCTACTCATTTTCCTTTCTTTCTTTCTTTCTTTCTTTTTTAAATGAGCTGCCTCGGCGGGGTGCGGTGGTGCACGCCTGTAATCTCAGCACTTTGGGAGGTCAAGGCGAGCGGATCACTTGAGCCCAGAAGTTCGAGACCAGCCTGGTCTTGAAACCCCAGTATTTTTTTTGTATTTTTGGTAGATATGGTGAAACCCCATCTCTACCAAAAATACAAAAAAAATTTAGCCAGGCATGGTAGCATGCTCCTGTAGTCCCACTTACTCAGGAGGCTGAGGTGGGAGGATTGCTTGAGCCTGAAAGATTGAGGCTGCAGTGAGCCGAGATCGTGCCACCGCACTCTAGCTTGGGCAACAGAGCAAGACTCTGTCTCAAAAAAAAAAAAAAAGGCAGCGTCCCAAGCCAGAATAGGCTCACAGAGGCTCCTACTCCTACCCCTAAAGCTGGTTATTAACATGGCTTATACCACCTTCACCCATCCTCCAGAGATGTGAGTGGCTCCTGGTCAACAGGGTAAATCTCCCAGGGACCAGATCTTTGTCCCAAATGCTAGAGATCAAGAAGAGTGAGGATACCAGATAAATCCCAAAAGCCTGAAGGGATAGGAAAAAGTGAACTACATGACAAGTACCTATAATGTGTGGCACTGAGCTAGTACCTTTACATATGCTCTTACAAAATATCTCACTTAATCTTTCAAAAAGCATGAATTTAGGCTAGGCGTGGTGGCTCCTGCCTATAATCCCAGCACTTTAAGAGACTGAGGCAGATGGGTCACTTGAGATCAGGAGTTTGAGACCAGCCTGGCCAATATGGTGAAATCCCGTCTCTACTAAAAATACAAAAATTAGCTAGGTGTGGTGATGTGTGCCTGTAATCCCAGCTACTGGGGAGGCTGAGGCAGGAGAATCATTTGAACCCAGGTGGCAGAGATTGCAGTGAGCCAAGATTGTGCCACTGCACTCCAGCCTGGGCAACAGAGCCAGACTCTGTCAAAAAAAAAAAAAAAGCATGAATTATGAATTATATCTGAGTATACCATTTTCACAGATGAGGAAATCTAGGCCTACACAAAGTGATTACCTGAGGTCACACCACTAAGCAGGGATAGAACCAGCTCTTATGCACAGGTCACTCTACCCCCAGAGCCAGGAGAGTTTAAACCACATGCCAAGGTCCCCTGGTTTAGGGCAGAGCTAGGATGATGGAGAAAGGAAGGAGGCAAGTGACAGCTGATACCGTGCACCTCTAGGTACAATGCCTTCTGGATACCTGTGTCAGCCCATACCACATCACGAAGTGCTCCCTGAAGCTGAATCAAGGAAAGTTCTCCCAACTACAAGCTTTAGCTGCTCTGGATTCTAAGACAGAAGCTGTTCTTTGTTCATCCATTCGATAGATATTCACTGAGCACCCACCATGTGCCAAGCCCAGAGATGGCTCTTGGGAATACAGGGGTGACCAAGATACAGCCCTGCCCTTCCCTCATAGGATTATAGTCTCTAGTGGGGAAAACAGACAGGAAAACAAGGTATTAGGGGAATTATCCTTAGGTATACATAGTATTAAGGGAATATGAAAATGACAGTCACAAACTAAGCTTGGAAGGATGAGAAAAAGCAAGATTGCTTAAATCAAAATAGTTTTGTTTGTAGCCTTTGTCCCCTGGTTCTCTGGGGTCTTGGGCTTCACACCAGTTTCCACAGTCCCCATCTGGCCCTGTGCTGGTTTCCCCCATCTCCCACCAGTGCCTTAATGCCAAGGCTCCAGCTGATTCTTTATTGCATCCAGACTGAGCAACAACTCAGAAGACTTCCTTCAGAAGTACTCCGATAGGGCTTACGTTTTTGGAGCTCCAGAGTAGTGTAGAGGATGATGATGCCGTCCAGAGCCTCACAGCCAATCTCCTCATCAGGATCCCCAATGCGAAGGATGAGTCTCCCCAGCAGAAGCCCCAGCGCCGGGAACCCCAAGGGCATCTGTTTGTATTGCAATCTTAGGGATTGAGTGTTATAGGTTCAATAATGCTATACATTAAATGGTGAACACAGGTGGATAGTCTGGCCCAGATAGCACAGCCCTCTGAAGATGGCAAGAGCCACCTGGGAATCCCTAAACAGAGGTACAGGCTCCTTCAGAAGTGGGAAGATTTTCCCTAAGAGTGTCCACCCCTCCCAGGGGCCACTCACAAAGAAAGGCAGAGTTAGAAGCATGTGGTTCAACACAGAGACATTGGTGTTCACAGCCCGTGCTCGCTCATGGGCCTTCCCAGAGTTCATCCAAGGCCCCAGGGCCTGTGGGATCAAAAGCAAGACTCAGAACTACAGGTTAGATGACAGCCCCTGCTGCTGGGTGGACAGGCCAGCCTTCACCCATCAGCAGGAAGCTTCCAGAGAGGGTATAAAGGTCACCACAGCCCTCCTCCTTTTCTTGGAGTATAGGCAGAGATGGAGTTCAGAATAGGACTGACAGACTATAGGGAAGAAGGAAGTCAATGAGGAGAGAGATGAAAAGTGAAGAGTCATGAAGACAGAAGAGAGACGCAGGGACAAGCATGGGAAGAGCACAGAGATGGTGGCAGCTATAACCATGGGCAGCCATTTAGAGAGTGGGGGGATGGGGAGAGAGTGGGGAGAGGCAGGAGTCTGGGACAGGGCCTGTGAGACAGACAGAGAGGCAGAACACTCACACAAGATGACATCCTGAAGCCAAATCACTCCTAGGTCTGGCCTCCACTGCTCCTGCACCAATTTCTCTCTTCCCTCCACCCTTCCTCCCCTCCCTTCCTTGCCCCTCCCATCTCCGCACCTCCAAGATGCTCTTCAGCCCAGCAGGAGTGGGGTCCTCGATAAAGAGGGCTTTGAGCAGTGTCTGCAGGGCCTCCAGGGTCTGATGGTAAAGAGTCTGTGGATGGGAGGAGGACCAAGCCACTAAGGCACCTCTGGAGTGGACATCAGCCCCAGGCGGCCCCTGGTGTAGGTCAGGGGAGGAGGGGGAATTAAGACCCAGGAAAGCTGCTTTCTGGTCCCACCTCTGAGACTAACTTGATGTGTAATGTTGGGCAAATTACTTCCCCTCATGGGTTACAGTTTCCTTATCAACAAATTGCTAATTATTATCTCTGCACTTTCTACCTTAAAGAGGAGGGAAGCGGAGATCCAGCATATACTGAGAATCTACCATGGACCAGCTGGCTACCTGGTGATTTGCCACCTTGTCCACAAATTGTTTTTCTCATTTTACAAATGAAGGGACAGGGACACTTGTCCAAGATCACAGAACAAGAAGTTTCAAGTCATGAGAAGCAAATGAGAGGATGGATGAGAAAATGCTCTGGAACCGCAAGAGCTGGATCAATGAAAGAGCCAATCTTACTTTCATCATCTCCGGGGAAATGCTCTGATTCTTTTTTGAATTGCTTCTCCTAGGCCCAAATACATTTTCCAAGTTGCCCCTTAAGGAAGCCATCTCTCTCCTGCCTAGGTTTCTCATCCCTTACCCACACCACCATCCCAGAATTGTCTTATGGTTACCAGCATTACATGTACACGAGGCTGGGCAGTGGGTTTGAGTTACTCTGAGAAGACCCTCTCTTTTTTGCCTCCCCTCGTCCTGCCAGCTCCCTAAGTGTGCCTCCTAGGTTGTTATTGTCTAGACTTCCTGAGTCTGCACACACCCTGAAGCCAGTGGTCCTTGGGGTTACACCACAACCACCAAGAAAGCCTGGCTCACCACCTGCCTCCTCCTTCCTGCCCATCTCTGCAGATTACTATGCAGCACTGTCCTCTGCTGGCTAAATCTGATACTACAAGAGAGCTGCCTCCTTTTTTCAGTCACCCCCGCAACCCCAGTCTTCTCCAAGGGCACCACCTCCGGGACACTGGCATTCCAGCCTCACTTCCCAGAACTCTCACCTCACCCTCTGGGCTCCAGTCACACTGCCGCTTTGTCATCCTCTGCCTGGAATGCTATTCCTTCTGCCACCCTCTGTAGCTAATTAGCTCTTCTTTAACCTCTCAGCTTCACAATCACAACCGCTGACCCCCATCTAGGCCTTCCCCTCCCCTCTGCCCCACCATTGCAGGCTCTTTATAGCACCAAGTACTTCTGGCTTGCAGCATTTATGATTGGTGTAATTTTGCACTTATTCGTATTTATTTATTTGATACCATCCATCTCCCCCACACTCACCTCACCTGTAAGGCTCCTGTGCTGAGTTTAGCATGGAGTAGGTACTGAGTTACTATTTGCTAAATGAAGTGATGAATGAATGTGCTGCACCCTGCGCTAAAACCCTTTGCCTTAACCTTCCCCACTGACCCTCACTCCCCCTCATCCTACCCTGAGGGTCACCTCCACCCCTCCTCCCAGGAACGCCTGGAGAGGTTTGAAGATGCTCGCATGAGCCCCCTGAGGTTCTGCTTCTCCAGGCCTCAGCCCCAGTTCCCCCAGTCTGTCTTCATTATAGCCTAAGCCTCAGCCCTGCCCCTCCCAATCCTGGCCGCTTCCCCTGGCCATGCCGTTATCTGCCCACATCCCTCCCATAGGGCAGGGCCCAGAAGTGGACAGGATGGGTGTTTTGTTTCATTTTGTTTTGAGACGGAGTCTCGCTCTGTCGCCCAGGCTGGAGTGCAGTGGTGCAATCTCGGCTCACTGCAAGCTCTGCCTTCCGGGTTCCAGCCGTTCTCATGCCTCAGCCTCCTGAGTTGCTGGGCCTACAGGCGCCCGCTACCACGCCCGGCTAATTTTTTTTTTCTTTTTTTTTTTTTTTGTATTTTCAGTAGAGACGGGGATTCACCGTGTTAGCCAGGATGGTCTCAGTCTCCTGACCTCGTGATCCACCCAGCTCAGCCTCCCAAAGTGCTGGGATTACAGGTGTGAGCCACCGTGCCCAGCTGGGTGTCTTTATTTGAATGATTCATCCCTTCACCATTTATCAAGTACCTACTCAGACCAACAGAAGTCTGTTGAATTGCCCAAGGCCACAGACCAATGAGCCGGAGGATGCAGCTCCATATCTCCTCCCAGAACATGGGCCAGCCCTGAGGCCCTGCTGGGAAGGCCCCGCCTCACCTGGATGGTCTCAGCCTTGGCCTCGTCCTTCTCCTGCATCGCCTGCACGGAGGGCAGGGAGAACACGCTGTGCACACACACGTTCACCAGCTCCGACCTCTCCCGCATGCCCAGGGTGGGCTGGGTGTGGCTGGAGAAGAGGCAGAAAGCAAAGAAATGGAGTGAGAGAGGGGCCCTATGGCTATAGACGGGGGCTGAGCTGAGGAGCGCAGGGACTGGGCAAGGGGAGGGGAAAAGGCACCGGGCGAGGGGTGGGGGCGGGTTGGGGGAGGGTACAGCGAAGAGATGGAGGGAGGCAGAAGTGGAGGAAGAGAGGAGAGGGGCTGTGGGAACAGGGAGAGGGCCATGGACACCTCAGCTGGGTCAGGATCTCCATGGCCTGCTTGCGGACGGAGCTTGAGAGAGAATCCAGTGGCTCCTCCTGGATCTGCCTCTGGACAGGGGGCCACAGAAGGGCCGATGAGGACAGGGCTACTGCAGGCCACCAGGGCCAAGGCTGCCCCCATCACAAAGAGCAGGTCACAGCAGCCAGCATCCCCTGACGTGCTCCTCCCGCCTCAGCTTCCCAAGTAACTGGGACTATAGGCTCATGCCACCACACTTGGCTAAGTATTTTTATTTTTTGTAGAGACAGAGTCTTGCTATGTTGCCCAGGCTGGTCTCAAACTCCTGAGCTCAAGCCATCCTCCTGCCTTGGCCTCCCAAAATGCTGGGATTAAAGACATGAGCCACCATGCCTGGCCTCCAAGAGGCATATTCAAACTATGGAACTGGTCCAAAGCAAAAACCACTATGTGTGGCCCTTGAAAACTGCCCAGTTGCATTCCTTTAAAATGTTTTTTTTTGTTTTTTTTTTTTTCTTCTTTTTAAGATGAGACCTTATGATGTTGGCCAGGTTCATCTTGAACTCTTTTTTTTTTTTTTTACACGAAGTCTTGCTCTGTTACCCAGATTGGAGTATAATGGCACAATCTCGGCTCACTGCAACCTCTGCCTCCCTAGCTCAAGCGATTATCTTGCCTCAGCCTTCTGAGTAGCTGGGACCACAGGCACGTGCCACCATGTCCGGCTAAGCTTTTTTTATATTTTTAGTAGAGATGGGGTTTCGCCATTTTGGTCAGGCTTGTCTCAAACTCCTGACCTCAAGGGATCCACCTGCCTTGGCCTCCCAAAATGCTGGGATTACAGACGTGAGCCACCACAACTGGCCAAATGTCCATTTCTTTAAGATACAAAATTAGTTGGGTGTGGTGGCACACACCTGTGGTCCCAAATCTCGAGAGGCTAAGGCGGGAGGATCCCATGAGCCCAGGAGTTTGATGCTGCAGTGGGCCATGATGGCGCCACTGCACTCCAGCCTGGGTGACAGAGCATGACCCTGTCTCAGAATAAAGTATGTCCTTCTAATTGCTTCTCATTTTTGATCTAGCACCTACACACAGCAGATGCTCAATTAATGTTAGTTAAATGAAGGTATGGAGGGCAAGGACTTTTTTGGTTGTCTCTGTAAAGTACACAAACACAAATATAATTTTGGAAGCTTCAGTGGTTATTCAGTGGTTATTCCTGCCCAGTCCATTCTGGTGGAGTGACTGTATTTATCAAAATGATGAGGAAACTGCCTAAAGTTGCCCACCAGAAGGAATTGCTGGGAAAAGAATGTATTAAGTAATAAGAACTGCTTCTGGGTGTGCAAGCCTTTACTGTAGACTAAGCATTGGGTTGTGTCCTCCCAACAAGCCAATGGCACAGATATTATCACACCCATCTGTGAGATGAGAAGAGTGAGGCTCAGAACTTGCCTGAGCTCCCTCTGTGTAGGTGGAGGGCAGTTCGAGGTGGAGCTGAGACTCAATTCCCGATGTCCTGCCTCCTCATCCCGTCCTTTTCCTACCTCAATCTCCCACCCCTGCGGTCTCATCAGTGGGTGGACTCAGGAATTCTGCCCCCTCCCACCCCAATGCCACAGACCCGCCTGTGGCTCCCCCACCATAATCTTCTTTATCATGGTCTTCTTTTCTCCTTCTGCCTCCAGCAGATCCTGGCTCTTCTGAAGGGTGGTGACATTCTCAACCTAGGGGACAGCAGAGGGCAAAACATCAGAGTGAGAGCCCCACTGAGCCCAGTCCTCAGGGGTTGCCCATACAGCACTGTTAACCACCCGACACCTACAGGCAAGCCAGCGTTGGTGCAAGAGAAATGAGAGGTCCCCACAAGGGGAACTTGGGGTGGGGTAAAGATTGGAGAATATTGAGGGGTTGGAGGAGTTAACCCTGAATGCCAGCATTTGGAAGAGGACCAGATATGAGGGACTGCAAAGTACTCCCCCCTTCTCCAGTCAACTAAGGAGGGGACAGAAAGGGCCCCAATCCCTCAACCTGAAATTGCACCATTAGTAACACTTCATATGGGTCTCCCAGTACATACAAGTCAGATTGAGGCATTCTGCTACCTGAGAGAGAGAACACATTAACCAATATCCAACTAATCTCTCCGTTCTCATCATGTTAAGGGAGAAGAAGGAAAATAAACAATGACCATGAAATAAGAGAACTAACTTCATATAGTAAAGAAGAAAATACAAGTTAATTCGATGAGGTGTGTGGCACATTGAAAATGGCTGCAAGTTCTTTTCTGCTCCTCCTATCCAAAGGACAGATTCCTCTTGAATCTTGGCTCATTTTACAACTTGCTTTGACCAGCAGAATAATGGAGAAGTGATGCTGGGCCAGTTCCTGGACTAGTCCTTAAGGAAACTGGAAACTTCCACTTTTTCCCTCTGGAACTCAGCCACTGTGCTGCAAGGAAGCCCAGGCTAAAAGACAATGATTACAGACCATGTGAAGAGAGGCCCTGGAAAATGAGAGGGTCATCTTGAATATTCCAGTCCCACTGAGTGATCTCAGTCTATACTGTGGAGCAGAAGAACCACCCAGCTAAGCCCAGTCAAACTTCAGAATCATGAGAAATTGGGCCTTTCCAATTCTAATGCCCCCAGCACCCAGGCTGGAATGCAGTGATGCAGTCACAGCTCGCTATAATCTCGAATTCCTGGGCTCAAGCAATCCTTCAGTCTCAGCCTTCTGAGTAGCTAGGACTACATGGACTACATAGGACTACTGGGCCACCAGGCCCAGCTGATTTTTTTTTTTTTTTTTTTTTTTTTTTACTTTGTAAATTTTTGTAGCTGGGCATAGTGGCTCATGCCTGTAATCCCAGCAACTTGGGAGGCCGAGGTGGGCAGATCACCTGAGGTCAGGAGTTCAAGACCAGTCTGACCAATATGATGAAACCCTGTCTGTACTAAAAATACAAAAATTAGCTGGGCATGGTGGCATGTGCCTGTAATCCCAGCTACTTGGGAGGCTGAGACAGGAGAATTGCTTGAACCCAGGAGGCAAAAGTTGCAGTGAGCCGAGATCACACCATTGCACTCCAGCCTGGGCAACAAGAGCTAAAACTCTGACTTTAAAAAAAAATTGTAAACACTGGGTCTCACGATGTTGCCCAGGTTGGTCTCAAACTCCTGGCTTCAAGTGATCCTCCCACCTCAGCCTCCCAAAGTACTGGGATTACAGGTGTGAGCCACCACTCCTACCCCAGAGTGAACTTTTAAACCACTAAATTCTGGGGTGGTTTGTTAAATAGCAATAGGTAACTTAAACTGTAAGAGTGATGATAGAGGGATGGCTAATTTAATCCAAATGGTCAGAGAAGACCACTCAGAGGAGTTAACACCTGGGCTGAGTCCTAAATGACAAGAGCTAGCTATGCAAAGAACTAGGGGGAAGGCCTGTGTGTCTCCCCAAACTAGAATGTCAGGTCACATCATTGTTGTATTCCTAGTGCCTGAAACAGTGCCTGGCACATAGTAGGGGCTCAATTAAATGTGTTGAATGACAGTGTTAGGGCTCAGAAACTGATACCCCACAATACGGTGTTTGGACACGCTGAATTAAAGAAGCTTCCAGGTCTCTCTGATCTCTCCCAAAGTACAAGATGAAGTCGAAGTTCCTTGATCTGCCTAAGATCCAGATCTACCAAGGAGATCAACTGTTGTTCCTTCCCTTCCCTGTAAGACCAAGAATGTAACCACATCTGAACAGACCCTTTCACAAAATAATCTCTGTTCCTGATCCATTAATTCTTGCTACTAATCCCTTATTGCTCCTCAACAGAATTCCTCTTCTCTTGCTGGGTGTGGTGGCTCCCTGCTATAATCCCAGCACTTTGGAAGGCTTAGGCAGGAGGATGGCTTGAGCTCAGGAGTTCAAGACCAGCCTGGGCAACATAATGAGACCTCACCTCTAGGCAAAAAATTTAAAAAAAATAGCCCAGGGCCGGGCACAGAGGCTCATGCCTGTAATCCCACCTACTCAGGAGGCTGAGATGGGAGGATCGCTTAAGCCTGGGAAGTTAAGGCTGCAGCAAGCCAAGATTGCACCACTGCACTCCAGCCCGAGTGACAGAGCGAGACCCTGCCTCAAAAAAAAAAAAAAAAAAAAAAAATTCCTCTTCTCCCGCCTCCTATAACCTGTTTTGCCAAGATCCAAGCCCCCATTTTTTCTGTAACCTCAAAATGGTATATAAGTTTCTGAGCCCTCATTGGGGGGCAGGTAATCACTCTGTGCTTCTCTCCGTGTACTCATTAATAAATGTGTGTACATTTTCTCCAATTAATCTGCCTTTGTGAGTTGATTTTTTTCAGCAAACCTTCAGAGGATGAAGGGGACGTTTTCCCTTGGCCCCTATGACATCAATAAAAAGTCTTCTTTTTGCAGGCACCATGGTAGGTGCTGTGCATATCATCTGGCATGGGCCTCACTTCAGCTTTGTTGTGCCCATTTTATAGAACTTTCCTGGCAGAAGAAACACGTGCAAAGGCCCTGGGGCAGGAATGAGTTTGGCGTGTGTGAGAAACAGAAAAAGGCCAGCATGGCAGGAACACAGTGGACAACTAGAAGGATGCCATGGGATGAGGATAAATGCTCCCTGAATGCAGGGCCTCCTCTTAGTCCAGTCACTTCTCCCCATCTCCGCCCTGCACTGCCCCAGGGACTGAAGCTTGGCCCTGAACAGCCTGCAGGTAGGGCCTGCCTCCTGCATGTCTGGGCCTGGATGGATCCCCCACCTCCTCCACATTGTGTCCATCAAGCAGCCTTGTCCACACTCCCTGTGTCGCACTCACGTCCACCAGTTTGTCTAGTCTTACCCACTGGCCATCTCCAAGTCCTGCAGATGCAAGTGTGCCTCACCTGCTGGACTGGTCTTCTTGGGCCTCCTGAGCCTGCCACATGGCCCAGACCTGGGTTGGGCCTGACTGTCCTGAAAAAAGGCCACTTCTAGACTTTCTGCCCCTTTCAGAGCCCCTCTCGCAATTCATTCAATTGTTTAAAAATATTTTATTGAGCATCTATTATGTGCCAGGCACTGTTCTAGATGCTGAAGTTATAGCTGTGAATAACAGACAAAAATGCCCGAGTAATGGAGAATATGTCCTTGTGGGGGAGATGAACAAGAAAGAAGATGAATAAACAAAGCATATGGCACATCAGACAGCAATGAATGTTATGGAGAAAAGGAGAGCTGGGCAGAGGCATGGGGAATGCGGAGGCTGCTGGGCTGGGGGGTAGGGGGTTGGCAGGACGGAAGTATCCCAGGACAGTCAGCTAGGGGTTGGGCAGGAGGCATACCAGAGCCATGTTGTTGCCACCTTCTGTCTTCTCTGGCACCTTCACCAGGCATGAGGTCACTTCATCAAAGGCTCCTGCAGGGCACGATTTCAATGAGAAGGTGGATAAAGCTGTGATGTACCTAGGATGCCATCATGCCATCTCTCTCCTCCCCCTCTAGGCACCTCCAATCCTTACCCCACCCCAGCAGCCACACTGAGCTTTCTTTTCTTTTCTTTTCCTTTTTTTTGAGACAGAGTCTCACTCTTATTGCCCAGGCTAGAGTGCAAGTGCAATGGCGCTATCTCGGCTCACTGCAACCTTCACCTTCCGGGTTCAAGTGATTCTCTTGCCTCAGCCTCCCAAGTAGCTGGGATTACAGGCACCCGCCATCACACCCGGCTAATTTTTGTATTTTTAATAGAGATGGGGTTTCCCCATGTTGGCCAGGCTAGTCTCGAACTCCTGCCTCCAGTGATCCACTCGTCTCGGCCTCCCAAAGTGCTAGGATTACAAGTGTGAGCCACTGCGCCCAGCCTACACTGAGCTTTTCAGTGTACGTCAGCTCATGTCACCCCCCTCCCTAAAATCCTTCAGTGACACTGCATTTCATTGAGCACAAAGCCAGCATCCTTGCCAAGGCCCTCAATGCCCTGCCTGGTCGGCTGTGCCCTGCCCTCCTCTGCAGCCTTATCTCCCACCACTTGCCTGCTTCACTATGCTTTGGCCACACCAGCCTCCTTCCAGAACTGGGCATATTTCCCCTCAGGGCCTTTGCACGGTGGTTCCCTCTACCCGGGCCACTGCTCGCCATACCTCCTTGCCCCACTAAGGCTCTCCTTCAGGCCTAGGCTTGCCTGCCAGTCCTGAGAAAGGCCACCCCCACCCTGGGGCTCTGCAAAGGCCACTATGGTCTTGTCGTGCATTGTCCGAATCTCTTCTTTCAGCAGGTATCACAATTCATAGCTAAACACCTACTTGTTATGAGAGGCATCTGCTGTTCTGTCAGCCCCCATCTCTTCACTTTCTTTTGGTGAAAGAGCCTCATCTTTCCTGGGTGCACCCTATTCCATGTAGCTAGGTGAAGCTGGATTCCTCAAGACACACCCAGCACCCACTCTTCAGATAGGTGTGGGCCTGGGACCCAAGCTCCACTCCTAAGAGTGTCCCATGCCTCCAGCCACAGCGATTGGTCCAGGGATGAAAACTTACTGGGCAGGACCAATAGAGTCCTTTATTTAAGGGAGTTGAGGGGAACATCAAAGGAGAGAGGATCTTTCTCCTTCTGAGGACAAGGTCACTGGGCCTATGAAAACCTGGAACTTCAGATTCTCGACCACCAGAGGACGCTGGAGGATGGAGAAGTAGAGATACCCCAATTGTAGTGAACACAGCTGACACCAAGATCTTAGCTTCTAAATACCTTTCCCCACTAAAAGGAACAAGGCTCCTTGGAGAAAAGGTTGATTCCAGGACTCAAGCAGGGAAAGTCCAGGATGAACCTGAGACACCTGAATGATAAAGACATGTCAAATGTCAAAGGGACACAAAAGCGTGTGTTTTTTTTTTGGTTTTTTTTTTTTTAGAGCTGATGGGGGCCGGGCACGGTGGCTCACGCCAGTAATCCCAGCACTTTGGGAGGCCAAAGCAGGTGGATCATCTGAGGTCAGGAGTTTGAGACCAGCCTGGACAACATGGTGAAACCCCACCTCTACTAAAAATACAAAAATTAGCTGGGCAATGGTGGTGCACACCTATAATCACAGCTAGTGGCATTCCAGCTGGGGCAACAGAGCAATATTTCATCTCAAAAAAAAGAAAAAAGAGCTCGGGGCTCTCGCCATGTTGGCCAGGCTGGTCTCTACAAAAGTTTGCTTGAAGGGGAGTCCACTGATCAAATTGAGAAAAAGTTGAGTATCACAATAAATTGTGAAAAAAACGGATTATAGCCCATTGAATAAACTAACAAACCTTGAGTCCATACTATACAAATAAATAAATAAATAAATTGAAAGTTTGATGAGGAATGGGATATTCACATAGTTTCAAAGTACCTGACCACACGATATTTACTACAAAGGGGTAAATATTGACTTCACACTGGAAAACCTTGGCAGCAACCATCCTACTCAAGTGATGAAAGCAAACAGCATCAGTAACAAACAAATCAAAATTATGAGGCACCAGACAGGATGCAATGAGAAAAACCCAGCGTCACTTCTGTGCTATTCCTGCCAAAAATGCATGGCCTGAATCTAATCATGAGCAAGCATCAGACAAATCGAAACTGAGGCACATCCTACAAAAATAGCTTGCCTGTCATCTTCAAATGTATCAAGGACAGGAAAGTCAAAGAAAGGCTGAGGACTGCAGGAGACAGATCAGACTAGAAAAAGCGTACAATGAGTGGTTCTGAACTGGATCCTCTTGCTGTAGAGAACATTACTGGGAAAATTGGTGACTTTTGAATAGGGCCTGAGGATTATATGGTAGCTGTGTATCAATATTAATTACTCGATTGTGATAGTTATATTTTATCCTTTTTTGTAAGAAGTACACTCTGAAATTCAGGGGTGATGGGGCATCATTTGGAAACTTATTCTGAAATGATTCAGGGAAAAAAATTTATATTATGTTTTCAACATTTTTTTTCTTTGAGATGGAGTCTCACTCTGTCGCTTAGGCTGGAGTGCAGTGGCGCCAATCTCGGCTCACTTCAACATCCACCTCCCGGGTTCAAGCAGTTCTCCCACCTCAACCTGCTGAGAAGCTGGGTTTACAGGTGTGTGCCACCATGCCCGGCTAATTTTTGTATTTTTAGTAGAGACAGGGTTTCACCATATTGGCCAGGCTGGCCTTGAACTGCTGGCTTCAAGTGATCTGCCCGCCTCAGCCTCCAAAAGTGCTGGGATTACAGGCATGAGCCACCACATCCAGCTCAACTTTTCTCTAAGTTTTGTTTTGTTTTATTTTGTTTGCAGACAGGGTCTTGCTCTGCCATCCAGGCTGGAGAGCAGTGATGCAATCATGGCTGACTGCAGCCTCGCCCTCCTGGGCTCAAGTGATCCTCCTACCTCAGCCTCCCAACTAGTTGGCACTACAGGCCCACGCCACCACATTTGGCTAATTTTTACATTTTTTGTAGAGATAGGAGTCTCACTATGTTACCCAGGCTGGTTGCAAACTCCTGGGTTCAAGCAATATTCCTGCCTTGGCCTCCCAAAGTGCTATGTATTACAGGTGTGAGCCACCATGCCCAGCCCTAGGTTGGTTTTTTAAAATCATTTAAAAAATACTTTTAAGGCCGGGGGCGGTGGCTCACACCTGTAATATCAGCACTTTGTGAGACCCAGGCAGGTGGGTCATCTGAGGTCAGGAGTTTGAGACCAGCCTAGCCAATGTGGTGAAACTCCGTCTCTACTAAAAATAACAAAAATTAGCTGGGCATGGTGGCGGGCGCCTGTAATCCCAGCTACTCAACAGGCTGAGGCAGGAAAATCACTTGAACCCAGGAGGCAGAGGTTATAGTGAGCCAAGATTGCTCCACTGCACTCCAGCCTGGGCAACAAGAGCGAAACTCTGTCTCAAAATAAATAAATAAATAAACAAACAAATAAATAATATGTTTAAGTACCTACTATATGACCAGTACTGTTCTAAGCACAGTTAATAAAAGTGAACAGGGCTGGATGTGGTGGTTCATGCCTGTAATACCAGCACTTTGGGAGGCCGAGGTGGGCAGATCACCTGAGGTCAGAAGTTCAAAACCAGCCTGATCAGTACAGAGAAACCCCGTCTCTACTAAAAATACAAAATTAACCAGGCATGGTGGCACATGCCTGTAATCCCAGCTACTCAGGAGGCTGAGGCAGGAGGATCACTTGAGCCCAGGAGTTTGAGTCTGCAGTGAGCTATGATTGTGCCACTGCACTCCAGCCAGGGCAACAGAATGAGATCTCATTTCTTTAAAAAATTTAAAATTAATTTAATTTAAAAATAAATAAAAGGCTTCATCAAGCCACAGACTTGGAGAAAATGGTCAAAATTCCTGTATCTAACAAAGAACTCATATCTGGATTACATAAAGAATTCCCACAAACCAATAAGAAAAAGAGACAACCCAATTTTTTTAAATGAGCAAAATGTACATGCCGTTCCCTTCTGAAATTAAAAAAAAAAAAAGCACAAAACGTTTGAACTGGTACTTCACAAAAGAGGATATGCAAATTGCCAATAATCATGTAAAAAGATGCTTAACATCAGTAGTTATCAAGATATGCAAATTAAAACCACAATGAACTATCACTAGACAGAAATCCCCTAGAATGACTATGATTTTTTATTTTTCTCTCTTCTTTCTTTTTTCTTTTTTTTCTGGAGATGGAGTTTTGCTCTTGTTGCCCAGGCTGGAGTACAATGGTGCAATCTCGGCTCACCGCAACCTCCACCTTTGTATTTTTAGTAGAGATGGGGTTTCTCCATGTTGGTCAGGCTGGTCTTGAACTCCTGACTTCAGGTGATCCGCCTGCCTCAGCCTCCCAAAGTGCTGGGATTACAGGCGTGAGCCACTGTACCCGGCCTGACTACAATTTTTTTAACTGATAATACCAAACCTTGGTGAGAATGTGGAACAATTGAAACTCACATTGTTTGTGGAAGCATAAATTAATTCAGTCATTGCTGTGGTTTGAATATTTGTGTCCCCTTCAAAATTCATGTTGAACTTAATCTCCAATACAATAGTATTAAGAGGCAGAGACTTTAGGAGGTTGTCAAATTATGAGGGCTCCACCGTCTAGAATGGGATTAAGGCCTTTATAAAAGAGGCTTCATACAGAGTTCAGCCCCTTTTTGTCCTTCCACCTACCACCATGTAGGGATACAGCAAGTGGGCCCTCTCCAGACACCAAATGCTGCTGCCTTGATCTTGGACTTCCGGTCTCTAGAACTGTGAGAAAATAAATTCCTGTTGTTTATAAATTACTCAGTCTCAGGCATTTTGTTATGGCAGCACAAACAGACTAAGATTACCACTTTGAAAAACTGGCAATATCTCTTAAAGCTATAAATACGCCTGCACTATGACCCAGAAATTCTACTCTGAAATAAATAAGTGTATCTCTGCACCAAAAGTCATGGTCAACAACATTCACAGCTACTTTATTAATAACATCCAAAAAATAGGAACAATTCGAACGTCCATCAGCAGCACAATGAATAAACAAACTGTGGTATATCCATACAATGGAATACCACAGAACACCAAAAAAAATCTACTATTGAAATACACAATATGGATGAATCCAACAGACATAATGTTGCACTAAAGAAGCCAGAGTCAAAACAGTAAGTACAGCCGGGCGCAGTGGCTCACACTTGTAATCCTGGCACTTTGGGAGGCCGAGGCAGGTAGATCACCTGAGGCTGGGAGTTCAAGACCAGCCTGACCAATATGCAGAAACCTTGTCTCTACTAAAAATACAAAATTAGCCAGGCATGGTGGCTAGCACCTGTAATTCCACCTACTCAGGAGGCTAAGGCAGGAGAATTGCTTCAACCCGGAGGCAGAGGTTGTGGTGAGCCGAGATCATGCCATTGCACTCCAGCCTGGGCAACAAGAGTGAAACTCCATCTCAAAAAAAAAAAAAAATACAAAAATTAGCCAGAAGTGGTGGCAGACACCTGTAATCCCAGCTACTCAGGAGGCTGAGGCAGGAGAATTGCTTGAACCCCGAAGGTGGAGGTTGCAGTGAGCTGAGATTGTGCCATTGCACTCCAGCCTGGGCAACAGAGTGAGACTCCATCTCAAAAAATAAATAAATAAAAAAAAATTAAAATACAAAAAATTAGCTAAACGTGGTGGTGCATGCCTGTAATCCCAGCTACTCAGGAGGCTGAGGCAGGAGAATCACTTGAACCTGGGAGGCAGAGGTTGCAGTGAGCCGAGATCGCACCATTGCACTCCAGCCTGGGCAACAAGAGTGAAACTCCATCTAAAAAAAAACAAAACAAACAAACAAACGAAAAAACCACACACAGTAAATACAGTATTATTCTATTGGCAATAAGTTCAAGAATAAGCAAAACTAGTCTACGGTGATGCAAATCAGAATTGTCACCTCCAGGGCAGTGATTAGCAACCAAGAGCAGTTGTTCCCCCAACCCCCATGGAACATTCAGCAATGTCTGGAAACCATTTTGGTTTTTACAACTTGAGGGTGGCAATGGGAGGTTGCTACTAGCATCTACTAAGTAGAGTCTAGGGATGGGTGCATTTCATAATGCATAGAACAGCACCCCCATCCCCACCACCAACATAGACACACACACACACCAAAGAATTTCCCAACACAAAATATCAATAGTGCCAAAGTTGAGAAATCTAGCCCCAGAAGAAGGGATACTGATTGGAAAGGGACACAAGGGAAGCTTCTGGGCTTCTGGGACTTGATCTGAGTGGTAGCTACCACAGTGTATACTTCTATAAATTTTCATTAAGCTGTATACTTGAGATGTCTAGCACACTTTACATATTTTACTGATCCATCTTATACCCCAAAAAAGTTTTTAAAAGGCTACTATAATTTGAAAATACATTGTTTTAAACAAGCAAACGGACAAAATGCTCCTATTAAAAAAGCAAAGAGTGGCCCTGATAGCCAAAACAATCTTGAAAGAAGAACAAAGCTGGAGGACTCATACTTCCTGATTTCAAAACATACCACAAAGCTATAATAATCAAAACAGCATGGTACTGGCATAAGGACAGACATATAGACCAATGAAACAAAATAGAGTACCCAGAAATAAACATATTTATGGTCGGTCTACTTTTGACAAGAATACTAAGAACATTCACTGGGGAAAGGACAGTTTTTTCAACAAATAGAGCAAGAAAAACTGGATATCCACATGCAAAAAATGAAGTCGTTATATGAGGTACCTAGAGTAGTGAAAATCATAGAAACAGTAGAACGGTGGTGGCTAGGGGCTGGGGGACTGGAAAATGGGAAGCTATTGTTTAATGCATATGGAGTTTGAGGTTCATAAGATGAAGAGTTATGGAGAGGAAATGGTGCCAATAGTTGCACAACATTATGAATATATTTAATACCACTGTATTAAACTGTTCACTTAAAAATGGCTGGCCAGTCATGGTGGCTCACACCTGTAATCCCAGCACTTTGGGAAACCTAGGCAGGTGGATCACCTGAGGTCAGGAGTTTGAGAGTAGCCTGGCCAACAAGGTAAAACCCCATCTCTACTAAAACTACCAAAATAAGCCGGGCATAGTGACACACACCTGTAGTCCCAGCTACTGAGGCTGAGGCAGGAGAATTGTTTGAACCTGGGAGGCAGAGGTTGCAGTGAGCTAGGATCGCACCACTGCACTCGAGACTCCATCTCAAAAAAAAAAAAAAAAAAAAAAAAAAAAAAAGGTTAAGATAGGGCCAGGTGTGGTGGATTATGCCTGAAATCCCAGCACTTGGGGAACCCAAGGCAGGAGGATTATTTGAGCCAGGAGTTCAAGACCAGCCTGGGCAACATAGCGAGGTCTCTTCTCTACAAGATATTAAAATTAGCTAGATGTAGTGGTGTGTGCCTACAGTCGTAGCTATTTGGGAGGCTGAGGTGAAAGAATCACTTGATCCCAGCAGTTTGAGACTGCAGTGAGCTATCATCGCTCCACTGCACTCCAGCCTGTGTGACAGAGTGAGACCCTGACCCTAAAAAATAATAATAATAATTTAAAAATGTTTAAGATGGTAAGGTTTGGCTGGACATGGTGGTTCATGCTTGTAATCTCAGCACTTTGGGAGGCTGAGGCAGTGGATCACTTGAGCCCAGAAGTTCAAGACCAGCCTGGGTAACATGGTGAAATCCTGTCTCTACTAAAAATATAAAAAAAATTAGCTGAGTATGGTGGCACGTGCTTGTAATCCCAGCTACCTGGGAGGCTGAGGCAGGAGGATCACTTGAGCCCTGGGGGTGGAGGTTGCAGTGAGGCAAGATCATGACACTGTACTCCAGCCTGGGCAACAGAGTAAGATCATATCTAAAAAAAAAAAAAAAAAAAGATGGTGAGAATTTTTTTGTTTTTTATACAGACAGAGTCTTGCTATGTTGCTCAAGCTGGTCCCAAACTCCTGACTTCAAGTGATCTTCCTGCCTTGGCTTCTCAAAGCACTGGTATTACAGGCATGAGTCATTGTGCTGGCCTAGATGGTAAATTTTGTTATGTATATTTTACCACAATTAAAAAATTGGAAAAAAAGAAACTTTTTTATTTTTATTTTATTTATTTATTTATTTTTGAGACAGAGTCCCGCTCTGTCGCCCAGGCTGGAATGTAGTGGCACGATCTTGGCTTACTGCAACCTCCGCCTCCCGGGTTTAAGCAGGAGCCTCCCAAGTAGCTGGGATTACAGGCCCCGGCCACCACATGAGCTAATTTTTGTGTTTTTAGTAGAGACAGGGTTTCACCATGTTGGCCAGGCTGGTCTCAAACTCCTGACCTCAGGTGATCCACCCACTTCGGCTTCCCAAAGTGCTGGGACTACAGGCATGAGCCACCGTGCCCAGCCTGAAAAAAAAGCTTTTTTTTTTTTTTTTGAGATGGAGTCTTGCTCTGTCTCCCTGGCTGGAGTGCAGTGGCTCAATCTCGGCTCACTGCAACCTCCATCTCCAGGGTTCAAGTGATTCTCCTGCCTCAGCCTCCCAAGTAGCTGAGATTACAGGAGTGTGCCACCACACCAGCAGATTTTGTATTTTTAGTAGAGAGGGGGATTTGCCATGTTGGCCAGGCTGATCTGGAACTCCTGACCTCAGGTGATCTGCCCACCACAGCCTCCCAAAGTGCTGGGATTATAGGCGTGAGCCACCACACTCAGCCGGAAAAAAAAACTTTTCAATCAAAAAAGAATACATTGGGACGGCTGTGGTGGCTCATGCCTGTAATCCCAGCACTTTGGGAGGCTGAGGCAGGCAGATCACTTGAGGTCAGGAATTCAAGACCAGCCTGGCCAACATGGTGAAACCCTGTCTCTGCTAAAACTACAAAAATTAGCCAGGCATGATGATGCATGCCTGTAGTCCCAGCTACTTGGGAGGCTGAGGCAGGAGAATGGCTTGAACCTGGGAAGCAGAGGTTGCAGTGAGCCAAGATCGTGCCATTGCACTCCAGCCTGGATGACAGAGCAAGACTCCATCTCAATAAATAAATAAATAAATAAATAAATAGGCCAGACTCCATCTCAATAAATAAATAAATAAATAAATAAATAAATAAATAAATAAATGGGCCAGGCGCTGTGGCTCAGGCCTGTAATCCCAGCACTTTGGGAGGCCAAGGTGGGCAGATCATGAGGTCAGGAGTTTAAGACCAGCCTGGCCAACATGGGGAAACCCTGTCTCTACTAAAAATACAAAAATTAGCTGGGTGTGGTGGTGGGCGCCTGTAGTCCCAGCTACTCAGGAGATTGAAGTAGGAGAATTGCTTGAACCTGGGAGGTGGAGGTTGCAGTGAGCCGAGACCATGCCATTGCACTCCAGCCTGGGCAACAGAACGAGACTCTGTCTCAAAAAAAATAAATAAATAAATAAAAAACAAGAATAAATTTGGACTCTTACCTTATATATATACAAAATTTAACTCAAAAAATTTAACTTAAGAGCTAAAACTAGGCCAGGTGCGGTGGCTCACGCCTGTAATCCCAGCACTTTGGGAGGCCGAGGCGGGCGGATCACGAGGTCAGGAGATCGAGACCATCCTGGCTAATGTGGTGAAACCCCATCTCTACTAAAAATACAAAAAATTAGCCGGGCGTGGTGGCAGGCACCTGTAGTCCCAGCTACTCAGGAGGCTGAGGCAGGAGAATGGCCTGAACCTGGGAGGCAGAGCTTGCAAGACTCCGTCTCAAAAAAAAAAAAAAAAAAAAAAAAAAAAAAAAAAAAAAAAAAAGAACAAGAGCTAAAACTATAAAACACAGGGAAAAATCTTCATGACACTGGATTTGGCAACAATTTCTTGGATATGGCACCAAAAACAGAAGCACTAAGAAATGGAATATAACCCAAACCATCGAATCACACTTTTTTTTTTTTTTTTTTAAAGACAAGGTCTCCCTCTGTCGCCCAACCTGAAGTACAGTGGCACGATCACAGCTCACTGTAGCCTCCACTATCTGGGCTCAAGCAATCCTCCCATCTCAGTCTCCTGAGTAGCTGGGACCATAGGCATACACCACCATGTCTGGCTAATTTATTTTTGTTTTTTGTAGAGACAGGGTATTCCTATGTTGCCCAGGCTGGTCTTGAACTCCTGGGCTCAAGCAATCCTCCTGCCTCAGCCTCCCAAAGTTCTGGATTATAGGCATGAGCCACTACACTCCACAAATGACACATTTTATTTTTTATTTTATTTATTTATTTATTTAATTTATTTTTTGAGACAGAGTGTCACTCCATCATCCAGGCTGGAGTGCAGTGGCGTGATCTTGGCTCACTGCAACCTCTGCCTCCCGGTTTCAAGCCATTCCCAAATAGTTGGGATTATAGGCATGTGCCACCATAATCGGCTAATTTTTTTTTTTTTTTCAGATGGAGTCTCACTCTTGTTGCCCAGACTGGAGTGCAGTGGTGTAATCTCGGTTCACTGCAACCTCCACCTGCCAGGTTCAAGCAATTCTCCTGCCTCAGCCTCCTGAGTAGCTGGAATTATAGGTGCGCGCCACCATGCCTGGCTAATTTTTGTATTTTTAGTAGAGACGGGGTTTCACCATGGTGGTCACGTTGGTCTCGAACTCCTGACCTCGTGATCTGCTTGCCTCGGCCTCCCAAAGTATTGGGATTACAGGCATGAGCCACCGCACCTGGCCCCGGCTACTTTTTTGTATTTTTAGTAGAGACAGAGTTTCACCATGTTGGCCAGGCTGGTCTTGAACCCCTGACCTCAAGTGATCTACCCGCCTCAGCCTCCCAAAGTGCTGGGATTACAGGCATGAGCCACCACACCTGGCTGACACATTTTAAATGGGTGAATTATATGGCTTGTGAATTATATGACAATAATAACTGAACATCCACATGCAAAATAATGAAGCTGAACCCCCACCTCACACCATAAACAAAAATTAACACAAATTGTACCAAAGACCTAAAAGTAAGAGCTAACATTATTAAACTCTTAGAAGAAAACATGGCATAAATCTTAATGACCTTAGACTAGGCAATGGTTTCTTTAAATATGACACCAAAAGCACAAACAATGAAAGAAAAATTAGACAAATTGGACAATGCCAAAATTTAAAACTTTTGTGTTTCAAAGGACACCATCAAGAAAATGAAAAGGCGACCAACAGAATAGAAGAAAAAATATTAGTAAATTGGCCAGGCATGGTGGCTCATGCCTGTAATGCCAGCACTTTGGGAAGCTGAGAAGGGAGGATTGCTTGATCCCAGGAGTTCAAGACCAGCCTGGTCAATATAGTGAGTCCCTGCCTCTACAAATATACAAAAGTTAGCCAGGTGTGGTGGTGCATGCCTGTGGTCCTAGCCACTTGGGAGGCTGTGGTGGGAGGATTGCTTGAGCCTGGGAGGTGGAGGTTGCAGTGAGCAGAGATCATGCCACTGCACTCCAGCCTGGGTGACAGAGTGAGACCCCATCTCAAAAAAATACAAAATAAAAATAAAATAGCCAAGACCGGGCGTGGTGGCTCACACCTGTAATCCCAGCACTTTGGGAGGTTGAGGCGGGCGGATCATGAGGTCAGAAGATCGAGACCATCCTGGCTAACATGGTGAAACTCCGTCTCTACTAAAAATACAAAAAATTAGCCAGGCGTGGTGGTGGGCGCCTGTAGTCCCAGCTACTCAGGAGGCTAAGGCAGGAGAATGGTGTGAACCCTGGAGGCGGAGCTTGCAGTGAGCTGAGATGGTGCCACTGCACTCCAGCCTGGGTGACAGAGCGAGACTCCGTCTCTAAGATAAGATAAGATAAGATAAAATAAAATAAAATAAAATAAAATAAAATAAAATAGCCAAAAGATAGAAACAACCCAAATGGCAATCAACTGACATAAACAAAATGTGGTGTGTCCATATATGGAATATTATGTAGCCATAACAAGGAATGAAGTACTGATACATGCTACAAAGGGGATGAACCTTGAATACATTCTGCTAAGTGAAAGAAGCCAGTCACAAAGGATGACATATTACATGATTCTATTTATATAAAATATCCAAAATAGGTGAACTATAGAGACAGAAAGTAGATTAGTGATTGCCCAGGGCTGGGTTGAGAGCTGGCATGGGTTGAGGTTGATGTCTAAAGGGTGCAACATTTCTTTTAGGGATGACAAAAATGTTCTAAAATTGATTGTGGCGATAGTTGCACAATTCTGTGTATATAAAAAGCCATTAAATTACACACTTTAAAAGTGCAAATTGTATTTACAGTTATATCTCCACAAAGTTTTTTTTTCAAAAAAAGAAAAACTTGCAAAAACAAAGTTCCTCTAGATCATCAGCATCATCAATAACAAGTAGAAATTTTATTAGAAAATAAGATACTCTAGGCTGGGCGTGATGGTTCACGCCTGTAATCCCAGCACTTTGGGAGGACAAGGTGGGCAGATCACAAGGTCAGGAGTTTGAGACCATCCTGGCCAACATGGTGAATCTCCGTCTCTACTAAAAATACAAAAAATTAGCTGGGCGTGGTGGCACACGCCTATAATCCCAGCTACTCGGGAGGCTGAGGCAGAAGAATCACTTAAAGCCAGGGGGCGGAGGTTGTGGTGAGTGGAGATCATGCCATTACATTCCAGCCTTGGTGACGGAGCAAGACTCCATCTCAAAAAAAAAAAAAAAAAAAATACTATAAAGTATCTACGATTAACCCAACCCAGGGTGCACTAGACTTCTATGAAGAATTTTTTAAATCCTAGTAAAGCATATATCCTATGTAAAGGAAAGTGTGAATAGGTGAATAAATTGATAACATTCTTTAAAAAATGCAGCAAGATTTTTTTGAGGCCCTAAAAAAGTCCCTAAGAAACCCTAGAAATGCATTCTAAAATGTACAGAGGCTGGGCATGGTGGAACATGCCTGTAGTAGTCCCAGAGCTCTGGGAGGATGAGGTGAGAGGATAGCTTGAGGCCAGGAGTTCAAGACCAGCCTGGGCAACATACCAAGGCCCCATCTCTACAAAAATTAAAAAATAAAATTACTCAGGTGTGGTGGTGTGGTGTGCACCTGTAGTCCTAGCTACTCGGGAGGCTGAGGCAGGAGGGTCTCTTGAGTCAAGGAATTCAAAGTTGCAAGGAGCTATGATCACACCACTGAACTCCAGCCTGGGCAACAGAGTGAGACTTTTGTCTCAAAAAATAAAATAAAATAAAATGTTATCTACTAATAGCTAAGTTGATTTTCAGGACAATTTTAAAGGATTCTCGGTCAGGTGTGGTGGCTCAAGCCTGTAATCCCAGCACTTTGGGAGGCTGAGGCAGGCGGATCACCTGAGGTCGGGAGTTCAAGACGAGCCTGACCAACATGGCGAAACCTTGTCTCTACTAAAAATACAAAAATTAGCTGGGCGTGGTGGTGGGCGCCTGTAATCCCTGCTACTCAAGAGGCTGAGGCAGGAGAATCACTTGAACCCAGGAGGCAGAGGTTACAGTGAGCCAAGATCAAGCCATTGTTCTCCAGCCTGGGCTGCAGAATGAGACTCCCACTCAAAAAAAAAAAAAAAATAGGATTCTCATCAGATATGAACACCTATTTACAAAACCATGGTCCTTTTTTAAAAAATCTTAATATAGTATTGGCGCATGGACAAATAAAAATTGATTAAGAAAAGATATTTACAGTATCAGAAACTGACAGAGGATTAATTTACAGAAATCCTACAAATCAGGAGGGAGGCACAGGTTCCAGACAGGACCCCAAGGCCTTGCTCAGACCTGAGAAGCCAGGTCTGAAATGTATCAAGGAAGAAAAAGATGTACATTTTGAATGGAAGGGATAGTTTGTTGATACAATAGACATAATTTGGACAGAATAGAAGTATTATACAGTGATTTTTTTTTTCTTTTTTGAGATGGAGTTTTGCTCTTGTTGCCCAGGCTGGAGTGCAATGGTGAGATCTCAGCTCACTGTAACCTCTGCCTCCCAGGTTCAAGCATTTCTCCCGCCTCAGCCTCCCGAGTAGCTGGGATTACAGGCATGCGCCACCACGCCTGGCTAATTCTTTGTATTTTTAGTAGAGACGGGGTTTCACCATGTTGGCCAGGCTGGTCTCAAACTCCCAACCTCAGACGATCCACCTGCCTCAGCCTCCCAGAGTACTGGGATTACAGGCGTGAGCCACTGCGCCCGGCTATATACTGATATTACAGTCAACAAAGTTGAAACTCAGGCAGATTAATTAGCTTGTCCCAAGTCACATTGCTAGCAGAGGCCGATTATTAGATGTCTAGTATAGAATTAATAACTCATATGTTATCAACTGCCTGCTGTCCCCTTCCTTCCTTCTCCTCTCCCTGCCCTAAGAGTCTGAAGACAGAATTCCTCCAGGACAGTGCTCTCTCTAGGGCTGCGGCCCTGGCCTTACCCTCAGGGATGCCTTGCAAGGTCACGGCGTCCTTGCCTGCGGGGTTGGAGGTGGGGAATCCCAGCGGGAACTGGCCCACCTTAATGCTGGCCATCTCGCTCCAACTCTCCAGATTCTCCTCCAGGGGCACAGTGTGGATGCTGTTGTCCTTGGCATCATCCTGCTGACTGCTCAGCGTCAAGGTGGAGGTGTCGCTGAACAGGAGGCTGGAGTCCAGGCTCAGAGTCTCATTGGAACCCAGGATTAGAGTCATGCATGAGGGTGGAGAGATGGTGGAGTTGGGCCCATGGGTGCTGGAGTGCAGGCTGATACCATCTCTGGAGCCAGGAATCAGGGTCACATACGAGGCTTGAGTGATGGTCACGTTCAAATCAGATCTGGGGTGGCCGTTGGAAGCCACATTCATGGTTTCCTTTGAACTTGTGCTCCAGGTGGTACTAAAGGCTCCTTTTGAAACAGACTCAGAGATATTATGTGAAGCCAAAGTGATGGTCTCATTTGTGTCTGGGATTAGGGTCCCATGAGAATCTGGAGCTACATTCAGGTTCAGCTTGGAGGTGTTTCTTGAGCCCATGTTGAGCAATGGATTGGAGTCAAGGTCCAGAGAAGAGTTTGAGGTTGGAATAAGGAGTGCTTTTGAGCTTGGCTTAGAGAGGCAGTGGCCCAGAACCAGACCTTCTCTGGAATGGTGCCTTATAAATGGGTTTAATTCATGCCTAGAAGGGTTAGAGTTTCTCTGACCCAACTCGAAAATCTTACTTGAGAGGCACTTGAAGGCATCTTCAGAATTTGACTGAGGGTGGTTCCCAGAGCTCAGACGAGGGGCCTCAGTAGAGCTAGGGCTCAGAATGGGGTTTGAGGCTGGACAGAGGCGCCCCTGTGAGTCAGGCCTTGAGACATCCTTGGAATCCAGGTCCAGGGCTTCACCAGAACAAGAACTGGTGATCTGGAGGGAGGCTGGAGCGATGGCTCTGCTGTCATCAGGTCTGGGGGTGTTTTCAGACACCAGGCCTGAGGCCTCCCCTGAGACTGGACTCAAAGAATCATTAAGATCTGGAATGAGAGCCAAGCCAGGACTTGGGAGCAGATTCAACATAGGCACATGAGCCGTGTCTGGGTGGGGCCAAGGGATGGTGCCAGACCCTAATCCCGGGGCCCCACAGGAGGGGAGACTTGGTGTCATCTTTGGGTCTTCATGGAAGACCAGGTTAGCCCCTGGACTCAGGGCCATGTCCAGTCTGGAGGTCTCTCAATGCCAGTGCCCCCTTCTCTCCAACAGCCAACTGTCACGTTCCCAGCAGCAGTCTTGAGAGAGAGAAAAGACAAATGCAGCCATGCCACACCTGTTAAGGCTTTTCCAGGGCTCCCTCTATTCTTAAGATGAAAGCCCCTTGCTGTGACTTGCAAGGCCCTGGTGACTGTGCCCAGCCCACCTTTCCAGCCCATCACTCACCACTTGCCTCCACAGTCTCTCAGTTCTGTTCTTTGACCACAACCTGCTCCCTCCTGGCTCATGACCCTGAACAAACTCAATCCCCTTGGCTTGTAGGATTGCATGGGGGTAATTCTCATTATCCTTTGCTTAATCCCACTTCTAGCAAAATACTCAGCACATTTCATTCCAGTGAATTCATTTAGTGTTCTAGCTCTTGCTAGAGATGAGCTTTGCAATGACAAGAACTGTGTATACCTTGGCCCCTGGGGCAACCCCAGCTCCTAGCCCAGTGCCAGTTACACAGTTGGAAGCTTACAAATAGATAAATGAGGAGTCTCTTCTACTTTAAGGCAGAAAAAGGGAAGGAGGAGCCTCCTTATGAGTTACCCCACTTCCAGCTGGCCACATGTGACAGGGTAACCTAAGTGCACCAACAAGGAGCCCTGAGCCTTGCAAGATTAGGGTGCTCCTAATCTTAGAGACAAACTCCTAAGTTGCTAGAACTACTCTGCCAGTACCCATGGCACTAGATTCTCAGAGCAACCCTGGCAAAGCTGCCTATAGCCTTAACAGTTTCTTGTTCCGGGTGAAGTGGGCTCTGTGGAGGAGACCATAGGGCAGCTGTCAAACACCTGCCTTAACGCAGCAATCTAACTGCTGGATGAACTCCCCAGTCCTCCCAGCACCCCTACCCTCAATCTGGGGCTACCCTCCCTGTGGGAATCATAGGGACAGCTCACCTGCATGCATGGTGTTTTTAAGCAGGAGTGGGCCCCTGGGAGGAGATGCAGAAAGAAATCAAGTCAGGGAAGAGTGCCTTTTTCAACACTTACTGCACAGTCCACAGGCCAGGCATGCACGTCTGTTAACAAGCTCCACACTACACACACACACACACACACACACACACAGAGAGAGAGAGAGAGAGAGAGAGAGAGAGAGTAAGTTTAATATTTATACATAAGGAAGTGAAGGTCAAAGAGAGGAAGGTCACTCACCCCACTGGCCTTCTGGGCAGCCAACACCATCTCTAAGCCATCCCCTTGCCTAAACCCCTCCATGGCTTCCTGTTATCTTTAGGATAGAGTCCTCCAGTTGTTAGCAGACCCAAAGGCCCTCTGTATCTGGTCCCAGTCCCCTTTTCACCCTTTTTGCCCCTCCATATGTCCTTTTCCTTTTCCGTTCCACCCTTGCAGAGTTCTTTTGACTTCCTCCAAAGAGGCAGGCTCTCCCAGTTAGGTCTGGGTCTTCCACAGGCTGGGCATCCATCTCCACTCCCCTTCCCCAGCTAATGACTGCTGCTTCACCCTTTCAGGTTTCAGCTCAAATGCTAAGAGCCTTCCAGGTCCCCTAGACAGGTGGGGGCCACCTGAAAGTTGTCAGGCCACCTTGTTCCTTCCTGTCTCTTGGCTCACAGTATCTGGCTTCCCCACTAGCCAATGAGCTCCACTGATGCAGAAACTGCATCTGCCTTGTTCTCTGCCAATTTCTAATGTCTAGTATAGCACCTGGCACACAGTAAATGTCCAAAGCCCGTTTATGTTATTTCATTATTTTTCTCTCTTCTTTGTTTGTAGTTTTTGTTTTGTTTTTAATTTCTTTTGGCAAGGGGTGAGGACAGAACCACACAGTGGTGGTGGGGGAAGGGCCAGGGAGATGAGAGAGCTGGGGAAGAGAAAAGAAAATGCAAGAAACAGGGAGTGCAGCTGGGTGCAGGGGCTCACGCCTGTAATCCCAGGACTTTGGAAGGCGGAGGCAGGAGGATTGTTTGAGTCCAGGAGTTTGAGACCAGCCTGGACAACATAATGAGACTCTGTCCCTACAAAAAAATACAAAAATTAGCTGGGTGTGGTAGCATGTGCCTGCCATCTCAACTACTCAGGAGGCTGAGGTGGGAGGATCACTTGAGCCCAGGAGGTTGAGGCTACAATGAGCTGTGATCACACCACTGCATTCCAGCCTGAGTGACAAAGTGACACCCTGTCTCAAAAAAAAAAAATCGGGATGGTGATCAACATGCATAGGGAGAAATACTAAACATTGGTAAGGAAAGTAGGGAGATAAGAGAGGAACAAGGAAGGAAGGGAGGAGAGGAGAAAGGCAAGAGGGAAGAGAAGAAGGAAGAAAGGAGAGGTAAGAGAAGAAAAGGGAGGGATAAGGGAGAAGAAAAGAGGCAGTAAAGAGGAGAGGGAAGAGGAAGGCCAGAGGGAAGGGAGGAGGAAATAAGAGAAGGGCAATGGGTGGCAAGGGGAGACTCTTCTTCATTTGATGAGGTATTCTTTCACTAACTCATTTCATCACTTCTTCATTTATCATTCATTCATGTGCTAACTCATTCAGTGAATCATTTACTCACTCCACAAATTTTGCTGTGTATCTTTATAGCATGGCTTTGGAAAGACCATATATTTCTTCATGTAGTCCTGAGTTTAAAGCCAGCTCAACCTCTTGCTAGTATGGGTGAACATGGGCAAGAGACTTTTCCCCTCTGGCCCTTGTCCTCCCCATCTCTAAGATAGGGAACACATAAAGCCTTCCACAGGGGTGATTGTAGTTACAGTGCCTGGCATGGAGTACATGGCCCACCGAAGCCCTTAACTAAATGGTAGCTACTTGTTTTATTCCTCTCTGCCAGGCACTGTGGGCAGAAAGGAATAAGGCACTCAGCACCCAGTGGAAGCTGCCTTCATTCCAAGCAAGTTCCTGCATAGCTCTGCATCTGCCTTGGAAGCAAGTTCCAAGCAAGCAGTTCCTGCACAGCTTTGCATCTGCCTTGGAAGCAAGAAATGTCCACTTACCATCAGCACCAGAGGCAATTTTACCCTGAATGTAAAATTTGATTGCTCCTTGATTTCACAGTCCCTTTCCAAAGCCCTGTACTTAATTTCATGTCCATAACTTTGTCTCTTCTTACTTAAGGAGGAGCGTGAATCTTCCCTTAATGATTTCTGCCACCCATGTGTAAACGTGCCACATGCACACACACGGACCATAGTCACCAAAGGAAGGCATTTTTAACCTGGAAAATATGGCTTGTTGCAGCCTACGAGGCAGTGATTAAGATCTTCAAAGACCTAACTTGTTTGGGCTGAGGAAGAAAGACTTCATCTCTACCCCAGCAGATGCACCATACCAGGTCACTGGGCAGAAGGCCACAGATCTCAACCCCAGCTGACCTACCCCCAATCCTCCTCCTCCATCCTGCAACAGACAGGCAAGCCTTCAGAGCTGCCTGGCAGTGACTGGGGTAGCCCATGGCTTGCCCTCTACCAAACAGACACTGTGCATTAGGAGGAGCCGTGGCTGTTGAGGGGCTTGGGTGGGATCTACAGGAGCTAAAGGAGCTCACTACTTCCTGCTGACAGCCACAAACTGCCTATTGGCCTTTGCCCTACAATCCTGGAGCCCCAGATGGAAAGGTCAGAGCACAGCCATAAAACAACTAGTGCTGTCTAAGACAGAGAGAATCATTGACCAATTGCCATCCTCCCTTCTCCACCTCAATTAACCCTTCCAGGCCCTGGACAAGGGTTGCTAGAGCCTTCAGGGGGTGGAACTATCAATAGATTGTCCAGTTCATCATTGAGAACACACTGTTATCAGATGTAAGGGCCTGGAATGTGTTAAGACACTTGTACAAGTACCTATACACTCACACACATTTGCACACACAGAACAGCTGAGATTGGGGCACCTCAGACCCAGAGCATCCAAAACAGACTCTCCATTTTTCCCCTAAATAGGACTCTTCTATTCTCCTCCATTGCAAGGAACTGGCACCATCTATCATCCAAGCCAGAAACAACATCCTCCTTGAGTGCTCTCTTTCTCACTTGCTGCACCCAATTTTGGCCAAGTTCTGCTCATTCTGGCTCCAGAACAGCTCTCAAATCCCTCCCCATTTCTTCATCACCACTACCAGACCCTAGTCCAGTTCCCATTGTTTTGAGGCTGGATCTTGGAATTGCTTGCTCAACAGGGGTCCCTTTATCTAGACCAGCTTCCAACAAACCATTTTCCAAAGTAAGCCATAGAGATCTTCCTTTAAAATTGCATGCAGACCAGGCACAGTGGCTCACACCTGTAATCCCAGCATTCTGGGAGGCCGAGCTGGGTGGATCACCTGAGGTCAGGAGTTCGAGACCAGCCTGGCCAACATGGCGAAATCCTGTCTTTACTAAAATACAAAAAATTAGCCATGCATGGTGGCACCCGTCTGTAATCCCAGCTACTTGGGAGGCTGAGGCAGGAGAGTCGCTTGAACCTGGGAGGCAGAGGTTGCAGTGAGCCGAGATTGCGCCACTGCACTCCAGCCTGGGCAACAGGAGCGAAACTCCGTCTCAAAAAATAAATAAATAAATAAATAAATAAAATTGCATGCAACAGTGTGGTACTGACATAAGGATAAATATATAGACTAATGGGATAGAATTGCAAGTCCAGAAATAAATCCATGCCTATATGGTCAAATGATTTTTGACAAGGGTGGTAACTCCTCCATTAATAGGGAAAGAATAGTGTCTTCAGCAGGGCATGGCGGCTCACGTCTATAATCTCAGCACTTTGGGAGGCCGAAGTGGGAGGATCACTTGAGCCCAGGAGTTCAAGACCAGCCTGGGCAACATAATGAGACTCTATCTCAAAAATAATAATAATAAAATAATTAAATAAATTGTATGTTTAAAAATAATAGTCTTTTAAACAAATGTTTCAACAAATGGCAGTGGAACAGCTGGATATTGACATGCAAAAGAATGAAGCTGAACTCCTATCCCACATTCTTTTTTTTTTTTTTTGAGATGGAGTCTCACTTTGTCACACAGGCTAGAGTGCAATGGCGCAATTTCGGCTCTCTGCAACCTCCACCTCCCAGGTTCAAGCGATTCTCCTGCCTCAGCCTTTCAAGTAGCTAGGGCTACAGGTGCCCACCACCAAACCCAGCTAATTTTTTTTTTTTTTCAACACAGAGTTTCACCCTTGTTGCCCAGGCTGGAGTGCAATGGCACGATCTCAGCTCACTGCAACCTCCGCCTCCTGGGTTCAAGTGATTCTCCTGTTTCAGCCTCCCAAGTAGCTGGGATTACAGGTGCATGCCACCACACCCGGCTAATTTTTGTATTTTTAGTAGCGACGGGGTTTCATCATATTGGTCAGGCTGGTCTTGAACTCCTGACCTCAGGTGATCCACCCACCTTGGCCTGCGAAGGTGCTGGGATTACAGGCGTGAGCCACCATGCCCAGCCTTTTTTTTAAGTAGAGACGGGGTTTCACCATGTTGACCAAGCTGGTCTCAAACTCCTGACCTCAAGTGATCCTCCTGCCTCAGCCTCTCCAAAGTGCTGGGATTACAGGCAAGATCCACTGCACCCAGCCTCCTATCCCACATTGTATACAAAAATTAACTCAAAATGCATTAAAGACCTACATGTAAGAGCTAAAACTATAAAACTCTTGGAAGAAAACATAGGAGTAAACCTTCATGATCTTGGATTTGGCAATGGTTTCTTAGACATGACACCAAAAACATAAGCAACAAAAGAAAAATATATATAAATTGGACATCAGCAATATTTAAAACTTTTTTGCTTCAAAAGACACTGTCAGCCAGGAGCTGGGGCTTGTGAGAGCCAAAGGTGGAAACAACCCAAATAGCCACATACTGATTAATGGATAAACAATATATGGTATGTCCGTACAGTGGATTATTCAGCCACTAAAAGGAATGAAGTACTCATGCATGCGAAACGTGGATAAACTTTGAAGACATTATGCTAGGTGAAAGTAGCTGGTCACAAAAGACCACATATTATACGACTCCCTTTATATAAAATATCCAGAATAGTCAAATCTACAGAGACAGTAGATTAAAGCAGGACAGAGAGAGGTTGCCAGGAGAAGGGGAAAGCAGGGAATGGTAAGTGACTGCTTAATGGGTATAGGGTTTCCTTTTGGACCAGAGAAATGTTCTGATAGTAATGATGGTTACACAACCTTATGAACACAGTAATTGTCATTAATGGTCAATTTTATGCTGGGTGCCTTATACCACATTTTTTTTTAATGCATGTGATAGACAAGGTTGTCAATTCACTTTTCTCTGTTCTTCCCTTCTAAAAATAACTAAATATTCTGGAAATAGTTCAACAGACAACCATAAAAGGATTCTGATGGCTGGAAAGAAGGCAGTGACTGACTAGGCATCTCAGGACTTGAAGGCTGACACTACGGTGAGTTCCCTGGAGTTTTTTTTTTATCACTCACATAACCCAAACTGGGCACCAAAGAAGCCTGACACACAGATCTGCCGACAGCATAAACACACACTCAAAAGTAGAAGAAAAACTTGCTTTCTCCAGCCAAAAGACCCAGAAAGAGGAAGCCCAACAGAGAGGGTCTCCCAGTGGGGAGCCCCAATCCCTTCTCCATACCTGGAGCGGTGACAGACCAATCCAACCTGCAGTGGCAATGTCAGCAGAACCCTGGATCTCTGGGCCCTCCACCCAGCATCAGACATTTTACCAGACCCTACATCTTCTGGCCTCCCCCACCCACTCCAGTGATAACAAGTGGCCCAGGGAAATGCCTTCTACCCCTGTAGGCAGCACCAGCAGGAATAAACAGGAGCCCCGGCAATACCAGAAAAATGAAGCAAATGAGGAGTCATAAATATCACTGGAGACCGGGCCTGTGCCAGGACTGTCAGAGTACGGAACAGTGCCAAGAAGTTCTCTACTTTAAAATAACTTTTGGCTGCATGTGGTGGCTCATGCCTGTATCCCAGCACTTTGGGAAGCAGAGGTGGGTGGCTCATTTGAGCTCAGGAGTTCAAGACCAGCCTGGGCAACATAGCAAAATCCCATCCCTACAGAAAATACAAAAATTAGCCAGGTGTGGTGGTGTGTGCCTGTAGTCCCACCTTACTCGGGAGGCTGAGGCAGGAGAATTGCTTGAGCCCGGGAGGCAAGGCTGCAGTGACCCAAGATTTTGCTGTTGCACTCCAGCCTGGACAACAGAGAGAGAGTTTGTCTCAAAAAAAAAAAAAAAAGAAAGAAAAGAAAAGAAATATCACTGGAGCTACAGTCCACAAAAGTAGGCCAGAACCTACAAACTAAACCTTAACACGGTGGCTCACACCTGTAATCCCAGCACTTTGGGAAGCCAAGGCAGGCAGATCACTTGAGGTCAGAAGTTCAAGACCAGCCTGGCCAACATGGTGAAACCCTGTCTCTACTAAAAATACAAAAAATTGGCTGGACATGGTGGTGCATACCTGTAATCCCAGCTACTCAGGAGGCTTGGGCAGGAGAATCACTTGAACCTGGGAGGTGGAGGTTGCAGTAAGCCAAGATTGCACCACTACCACTGCACTCCAGTTTGGGTGACAGAGCAAGACTGTCTCAGAAAAAAGGAAAAAAAAATCTTAATGTAATACCTAAAATGTCAAAGATGCAGTAAAAATCACTCATCATACCAAAAACTAGGAAAATCTCATCTTAAGACAACCAACCAACATTAACACTGAGATGAATCAGATGTTGGAATTTTTGACAAGGATTTCAAAGCAGTCATCATAAAAATGCTTTGGCTGGGCATGGTGGCTCATGCATGTAATCTCAGCACTTTGGGAGGCCGAAGCAAGCAGATCTTTTGATGCCAGGAGTTCAAGACCAGCTTGGCCAACATGGTGAAACCCCATCTCTACTAAAAATTCAAAAATTAGCCAGGTATGGTGACAGGTGCCTGTACTCCCAGCTACTAGGGAGGCTGAAGCATGAGAATTGCTTGAATCTGGGAGGCAAAGGTTGCAGTGAGCTGAGATTGCACCACCGTACTCCAGGCACCAGCCTGGATGACAGAGTGCGACTCCATCTCAGAAAAAAAAAAAAAAAGTTATTTGGCTGGACATGGTGGCTGATGCCTATAAGCCCAGCACTTTGGGAGGCCGAGGATCACTTGAGCCCAGGAGCTCTAGACCAGCCTGGGCAACACAGTGGGACCTCATTTCTATTTTTTTTTTTTTACATTAAAAAATAGAAGAAAGAAAAATCGGCCAGGCACAGTGGCTCATGTATGTAATCCCAGCACTTTGGGAGGCTGAGTCAGGCAGATCACCTGAGGTTAGGAGCTTGAGACCAGCCTGGCCAACATGGTGAAACCCTATCTCTACTAAAAATACAAAAATTATCCAGGCATGGTTGTGGGCACCTGTAATCCCAGCTACTCAGGAGGCTGAAGCCAGAGAATTGCTTGAACCCAGGAGGTGGAGGTTGCAGTGAGCCAAAATCATGCCACTACACTCCAGCCTTGGTGACAGAGCAAGACAGGAAAGAAAGAAAGGGAAGGGAAGGGAAGGGAAGGGAAGGGAAGGGGAAGAGAAGAGAAAGAAAGAGAGGGAGAGCGGGGGAGAGAGGGAGGGAAGGAAGGAAGGAAGGAAGGTCTAAACAACAAAGAGAAAATGGACCCCCCTCCCCCCCCCAAAAAAAAACCAAAACCTCAGGAATCTGTGGAACAATAACAAAATAATGTTTATATCATCAGAGTTCCAGAAGGAGAAAAGAAAGAGTGCTGAAAAAGCATTACTAGCAAGTCATGACTGAAAACTCCCCAAATTTAGTAAAAAACATAAATATACAGATCCAGAAAACTGCTGAAACTTCAAATGGGATAAATCTAAAGGAATCCATGCCAAAACACATCATGATTAAACTTCTGAAGAATAAAGACTTTAAAAAAAAATCTTAAAAGCAACCTGAGAGCCTTACCTATAGGGGAACACCAATTTGAATGACAGCATATTTCTCATCTGAAACTATGGAGGCCAAAAGGAAGTGGCACATATTTTTCAAGAGTTGATAGAAAAGAATTCTCAACCACACATTCTATATTAGGCAAAATTATACTTGAGGAATGAAAGGGAAATAAAGACATTCTCAGATGAAATAAAAATGCATGCAAGTCTAACCATGACATTCACCTCTTGCAACCCCTGTGTGACTTCTTGTAGGTTTTCAAATGGTGGGGTGTGGGTGTAGCTTATATTTTTTAAAAGATAGACTCCCAAGCCTCACTCTCAGAGACTCTGCTTTGTAGTTCTGAAGGGATCCAGGAATCACTCTTTCATGAAGCTTTCCCCTACCTCCCCTCTCCTAAGCGACTTTTGCATGACTGGTGGACAGGCCAGGAGTGAAGACACCCTAATCTGAAGTCTGATATCTGTGTTTCTTCTGTCAGAGTCCTCAGCCCACAGGCCTAGCCCCTCCATCTCTCCAGCTAGATTCATTCCCTTCCCTGGCCTTGCACCACGTTTGAACCACTCTCAACTTCTTCCAGGATCCTCAATGTTTTGGCCTCCCTCTTGCCTTGGGACCTTTGCAAATACTCTTTCCTCTTCCTATAAACTTCCCCAAGACTACTCACCTAAACTTCAATTGCTCCCTCTGGCTGACATCTAGTCTAGTCACATTTCAGACACCAGCTTAGATTAGATGTCCCTTCCCCCAGGAAGTCTTCCTGGAATCCCCAAATGTGGGTGAGGCACCCTCCTCATGTGATCACTCTGTATCAGAGGATCAGTCTGTTTACTTATATGCATCTACTCTGAAAATGAGTTTGGTGAGTGTCTGGCTGTCTTGTTACCCCTATTTTCCCAGCACATAGCACATGGCACACAGGGAAGGTTCAGAAAACATTCACGGAGTGAGGGAAGGATGAATGAATGAATGAATGAATGAATGACAACTCTTCAAGAAAGATGTCATCATCTCATGCACTGGCATGTTAATTCAGACTGTGCAGGAATCTAAAGTTATTTCTGGCCAGGCACAATGGCTCATGCCTATAATCCCAGCATTTTGGGAAGCTGAGGCAAGAGGATTCCTTGAGCTCAGGAGTTCAAGGCCAGCCTGAACAACGTGGCAAAACCCCGTCACTACAAAAAATACAAAAATTAGCCAGGCATGATGTGTGCACCTGTAGTCCCAGCTACTTGGGAGGCTGAGGTGGGAGGGTCACTGGAGCCGGGGAGGTTGAGGCTGCAGTGAGCTGTGTTCATGTCACTGCACTACAGTCTGGGTGACAGAGAGAGACTCTGTCTCAAAAAATAAAATAAATTGATTTCTACTAATTCCCAAGCAAGTGGTAGAGGCTGGATTCAAATCCATGTTCCTTCAACCCACAGTTTTCCCTATAATACCATAGAGATTCACAAGACATGAATTACTCAGTGGAACCATGTCTTCCTGTTTCTTATTCCCCATTCCCTCTGCCACTTTTAGGTCCTTATCCTAAAGGAAAAGTTCAGTGAAAACAAGGCAACTTTCCTGATACCCAGCTATAATGCCAACATCCAAGGCTTTGGAGTCAGGCAGACCTGAATTCAAAACCTTCTCTCTCACCGGCTGTGTGAACCTGGACAGATGCCCTCATGACTCTAAGCCTCTATCTTAATATTCCAGATGAGATAGCCCACATAAAGTGATGATCGCAGAGCCTGGCCCACAGCAAGCCCTCAATAAATGTTCATCCCCACCATCCCTTCTTCCCCTGGGTGAGGGCAGGCTGGGGAGACTTGGAAAAAAGACAAAGTATGGTTTCCAGGCTCCAAGCCTCTTCTTTCCCCAGATTTATGGCATTCCCTCCCTGCATCTTTTCACTCCCTTCCCCTCACCTCCCCCCAACTCCCAGCCACTACACTGTCAGGACCTGAGAGCCTAAACTTTCTGTGAGCCTTGAGCTGCTCATGTAAAGTTCAATGTGTTACCTCCACCTGGAGCATCCACATGGTAACAGAAAATTCAGCTCTAAGCCAAAGATATGAAGTTCTAACTGTGGAATACAGCCAGAGCAGGAGACTTGTACCCACAGGTGCGGGAAGGTGGTAACTCCCTTGTGGAGGCTGTGGAGACTGCCTCCACCCCTAGGACTTTCCCAGAGCCGCCCCTCAGCTTACCTAGGCTTCCCCAGCCCAGGCCAGTGTTACGGGCTTTATGAGGTCACCATGACCCAGAAATCCCTCAGCCAATGAGACCCCCGCTCCCACCTATATAGTGGGGAGAAGAGATGGGGTCCTTTCAAAGAACAACCTGCCCTGAGACTCTCTTCAGCCTCCCGGAAAGGACTTCACTGCTAATAAACACCAAGTTTCTCATCCAGAATTCAAGTCTTCCCATAAAAACCCCTCACCATATGACCTTGGACCTCTGTGTATTTCAGGGTGACAAGGGCTTTGAAATCAGGTGGTCTGTGAAGAGGCAACTGAGACCCATAGTGAGAAAATATTGGTCCAAGGTCAGGAGCTAGGATGCCTGCCTGTCCTTGTGCACTCAAATCCTTGATCTTTTTCCTACTCCACCCTAACTCCCGCTCCAGGCACAGATAAGTGTGTGGAGCAGGGCAGGAATGAGGGTGGGGCAGGCCAGGGCACAGCAGTGTCATCTAGATCTTTTTTTTTTTTTTTTTTTTGAGACGGAGTCTCGCTCTGTCGCCCAGGCTGGAGTGCAGTGGCGCGATCTCGGCTCACTGCAAGCTCCGCCTCCCGGGTTCACGCCATTCTCCTGCCTCAGCCTCCCGAGTAGCTGGGACTACAGGCGCCCGCTACCACGCCCGGCTAATTTTTTGTATTTGTAGTAGAGACGGGGTTTCACCGTGTTAGCCAGGATGGTCTCCATCTCCTGACCTCGTGATCCGCCCGCCTCGGCCCATCTAGATCTTTTGATAAGAAAAGCAAGACTCTACGGCGATCTTTCTAAAGAAAATCCTTTTGATGATGAGCAATAGCTCAGCTAATTAAGATGATTGGAGACTAGATACTAATAGAAACTTCACTGGGCACCATTTACAAAATGATAATGGAATCTTCCTGTCTTCCTGTTCCCCCAGGTCAGGATGTCCTTAGATACACTGCATAACCTGTTGTCAGACAAGCCGCCTAGAAGTCAGCCTCATCAGACTCAGTCCCCACACTTGACTGTGACTTCACATTAGTGAGCAGCTGATGGGCTCTCCTGAATTCCCTCCAGTCCACCTAGGATCTCGCTTTTTCTGCTCCTCTCCTCTCCTGTCCAAATCTGGACAGGGGGTCCCCTGCACCCCCAGTCTCCTTCTGCTGTTTCAGAGGCCTTGTGTCATTGAGGATTCCTCCTCCACTTCCTCCTTCCCCAGCAAAATTCCTTCCTTTGGCTGGGTGCAGTGGCTCATGCTGTAATCCCAGCAATTTGGGAGACCGAGGCAGGAGGATCACCTGAGCCCAGGATTTCAAGACCAGCCTGGGCAACATAGTGAGACTTCATCTCTACTAAAAATAAAAATTAAAAAATATCAACCAGGTATGGTGGCATGCGCCTGTAGTCCCAGCTACTTAGCAGGCTGAGGTGGGGGGAATCACCAGCATCTGAGAGGTCGAGCTACAGTGAGCCAAGATGGTGCCACTGCACTACAGCCTGGGCAACAGAGCAAGACCCTGATTTTAAAAAAAGAACAAATTCTTCCCTCAAACTTACTTCTTTCCCCAGCGTCCCCTCCCTCACTCTTTATCTCCAGTGAAAAGCCTCTACCAAGGATCGTTTTTGACTCCTCCCTCTTCCTCTCTGGCCTCCTGCATGTAAACTCCCAAGTCCTTCCAATTTTACCTCCAAATCCTTGGCCTCCAACCTCACACCCTCCATCCTAGCTCAGATCTTCGTCATTGAAAGCCCAGATTCTGGCCAGTCCTGTAAATAATGTCCCACAGGGCAGGTGTTCCCCTCTCCTAGCCACCCGCATTAGGCAGAGAGGCAGCTTCCCTGACAACTCATTTCCCCTCTTAACACCTTCAGTGTCCTCCACTGCTGCCAGGGTCACGTCAAGCTCCTTAGTCTGGCACTGAGGCCCCTTCACAGTCTGCCCTGCCTGCCTGTCCATTTTGTCTCTGCTCCCTTTTGATTTTTAAGTTTGTACTGAAGCAAAAAATTGCATATGTCATGTCTATTTTTATGAATTTTCACCAAGTGAGCACACCCATGAAACCAGCACCCAGATCCAGAAATAGAGCATTACCAGGACCCCAGAAATCCTCCTCATGTCCTCCTTCCAATCGCTATCCTCCTCCTGGTCAGGGGAACAACTATCCTGACTTTTAATATGGTTTGCCTGTTTTCATACTTCATATAAACGGAATTATAAAACACAGACTCTTTTCTTCTGACTTCTTTGGTTCAATATCATGTTTGTGAGATTTTAAATATCCTTTGCACCCAGTAGCTATTTCTTTTCTTGTAACTGTCGGTTTCCCTTTAGGTTCTCCCTGTTTTTGCTCTCTTTCCAGAGTCTTCAGGAGGTTTTTTGTTTGTTTTTGTTCAGAGCTCATAATTGTTACCAGTATGAAAGTTGATCTGATAGGAGCTACTTCGCCTATTACAAGCAGAACCTCTCCTTTTTCATTTTTATTTTGTTTTTCTCTTTTCTCACTTTGTTTTGGATCATTGAATTTGCCTTTCTTCTCATACTCCTTTATTTCCCTTTCATTTGTTTGGAAGTTACATATTATATGTCTATTCTTTTTTATTTCTCTTTTGAGACAGGGTCTCACTCTGTCGCCCAGGTTGGAATGCGGCCTCAACTCCACCCCCTGCCAGGATCAAGGGATCATCCTGGGCTCAAGCAATTCTCCTGCCTCACCCTCCCAAGTAGTTGGGACCACAGGTGCATGCCACCATACTTAGCTAATTTTTAAAATTTTTTTGTGGAGACTAGGTCTCCATATGTTGCCCAAGTGAGTCTCATATATATCTACTTTTCTCTTTCTTTTTTTTTTTTTTTTTTTTTTTGAGACAGAGTATCACTCTGTCACCCAGGCTGGAGTGCAGTGGTGTGATCATGGCTCACTGCAGCCTTGACCTCCCTGGACTCAAGCAATCCTCCCACCTCAGCCTCCCAAGTAGCTGGGATTATAGGTGCATGCCATCATGTCTGGCTAATTTTTTAAAATTTTTTTGTAGAGACAAGGTTTCACCATGTTGCCCAGGCTGGTCTCAAACTCTTGAGCCCAAGCGATCCTCCCACTTCAGCCTCCCAAAGTGCTAAAATTACAAGCATGCACCACTGCATCCAGACTGTATACATCTATTCTTAACATTCAAACTTTAGTGAGCAAAGTCCAAAATTAATTAATACGGCTACCTTCCTTCAAGAAACAAATAAAAAATGGGCTGAGCACAGTGGTTCACACCTGTAATCCCAGCACTTTGGGAGATCCAAGGCAGGAGGATCACTTGAGGCCAACAGACAGGCCTGGGCAACACAGTGAAAGTGTCTCTAAAAACAAACAAACAAAACCTCCAAAAACAAAAAAAACACAGGGACTGGAGAGGCACGGTGGCTCATGCCTGTAATCCCAGCACTTTAGCAGGCCAAGGCGGGCAGATCACTTGAAGTCAGGAGTTTGAGACCAGCCTGGCCAACACGGTGAAACCCCATCTCCACTAAAAATATAAAAAGTAGCTGGGCCTGGTGGCGCACATCTGTAATCCCAGCTACTTGGAAGGCTGAGACACAAGAATTGCCTGAACCCGGGAGGCCGAGGTTGCAGTGAGCTGAGATTTCGTCACTGCACTCCAGCCTGGGCAACAGAGCAAGGCTGTCTCACAAAAGAGTTTCTTAGTTGTAAACTCCTTTAGTTTTGTTTGCCAAAAAATTAGAACTCTCATTCTCAAAACATTTTCACTGTATGTAGGAGCCTAGCGTGGTATCTTATTTTAGTACATCAAAGCTAATGTTCCACTGCCTTCTGGCTTCTGTGGATTCTGTCGAGAAGTTAGTCTGCCACCTTTTTGGTGATCAATCTATTCATGCCCAGCCCAAATCTATTTTTTCTGGCCGCTTCTAAGATCTTTTACTTTGGGCCAGATGCAGCAGCTCATGCCTGCAATCCCAGCACTTTAGGATGCCATGGTGGGAGGATAGCTTGAAGCCAGGAGTTCAAGACCAGCCTGGGCAGCATAGTGAGACCCTGACTCTATTTTAATTTTTTTTTAATTTTAATAAAAAATAAGATCTTTTACTTTGGTGTTCTACAATCATATTATGCCATATATAGGTATGGATTTTTTTGTATTTTTCCTATTTGGAATATTTGGTGTTGATCAGAAAATTCGAAAAGTTTTCTAGAAATTGTTTTTTTCCCATTCTTTCTCTGCCCTGTGCAACTCTGATGAGTTGCACACTAAGCCTTCTTTTTTTGAGACAGAGTCTCGCTCTCTTACCCTGGCTGGAATGCAGTGGCACGATCTCTGCTCACTGTAACCTCTGCCTCCTGGGTTCAACCAATTCTCCTGCCTCAGCCTCCCAAGCAGCTGTGATTACAGGCACCCACCACCACACCTGGCTAAATTTTGTATTTTTAGTAGAGAGAGATGGGGTTTCGCCATGTTGGCCAGACTGGTCTCAAACTCCTGACCTCAGGTGATCTGCCCACCTCAGCCTCCCAAAGTGCTGGGATTACAGGTGTGAGCCACCACACCTGGCCTAAAACTCTTTTTGTTTTGAGACAGAGTCTTACTCTATTGCCTGGGCTGGAGTGCAGTGGCATGATCTCAGCTCACTGCAGCCTCCACCTCCCATGTTCAAGCAATTCTCGTGCCTCAGCTTCCTGAGTAGCTGAAAGTACAGAGGCACACCACCATGCCCGGATAATTTTCATATTTTTAGTAGAGAAGGGGTTTCACCATGTTGGCCAGGCTACTCTCGAACTCCTGAACTCAAAAGACCCGCCCACCTCTGCCGAGACCAGCTCGGTCACTAACTCAGCAGCGCTAGAGGAATTAAAGACACACACACAAAAATATAGAGGTGTGAAGTAGAAAATCAGGGGTCTCACAGCCTTCAGAGCTGAGAGCCCCCAACAGAGATTTACCCACATATTTATTAACTGTGGGGAAAAGAGAGATCAGATTGTTACTGTGTCTGTGTAGAAAGAAGTAGACATAGGAGACTCCATTTTGTTCTGTATTAAGAAAAATTCTTCTGCCTTGAGATGCCGTTAATCTGTAACCTTACCCCCAACCCTGTGCTCCCTGAAACATGTGCTGTGTCAACTCAGGGTTAAATGGATTAAGGGCTGTGCAAGATGTGCTTTGTTAAACAAATGCTTAAAGGCAGCATGCTCCTTAAGAGTCATCACCACTCCCTAATCTCAAACCACTCCCTAATCTCAAGTACCCAGAGACGCAAAATACTGCGAAGGCCGCAGGGACCTCTGCCTAGGAAAGCCAGGTATTGTCCAAGGTTTCTCCCCATGTGATAGTCTGAAATATGGCCTCGTGGGAAGGGAAAGACCTGACCATCCCCCAGCCCGACACCCATAAAGGGTCTGTGCTGAGGAGGATTAGTAAAAGAGGAAGGAACACCTCTTTGCAGTTGAGATAAGAGGAAGGCTTCTGTCTCCTGCTCGTCTCTGGGCAATGGAATGTCTGGGTGTAAAGCCGATTTACTTTACATGGAATATACTTCCATCTACTGAGATAGGGGAAAACCGCCTTAGGGCTGTAGGTATGACATGCGGGCAGCAATACTGCTCTTTAAGGCATTGAGATGTCTATGTGTATACATATCTAAAGCACAGCACTTAATTCTTTACCTTGTTTATGATGCAGAGACCTTTGTTCATGTGTTTACCTTCTGACCTTCTCTCCACTATTATCCTATTATCCTGCCATGCTCGATAATGACCAATAAATACTAAGGGAACTCAGAGGCCGGTGCCAGTGTGGATCCTCTGTATGCTGAATGCTGGTCCCCTGGGCCCACTTTTCTTTCTCTATACTTTGTCTCTGTGTCTCTTTTCCAAGTCTCTCATTCCACCTAACGAGAAACACCCACAGGTGTGGAGGGGCAACCCACCCCTTCATTTAACAGCAAACCAGTCATTAGCATTGTTTCTATAGATATTAAATTAACTAAAAGTATCCCTTATGGGAAACAAAGAGATGGGCTGAATTAATTGCAGCAGGAACACACCCTTAAGACACAGATCGCTCATGCTTTTGTTTGTGGCTTAAGAATGCCTTTAAGCGGTTTTCCGCCCTGGGCAGGCCAGGTGTTCCTTGCTCTCATTCCCATAAACCCACAACCTTCCAGATTGGGCGTTAGGGCCATTATGGACATGTTTTAGTGCTGCAGAGGTTTTGCTTATGGCCAGTTTTGGGGCCAGTTTATGGCCAGACTCTGGGGGGCTTGCTCCCAACATGTCTCCCTTCTTCGATTTGCAAAGAGACTCTCGCAGGAGTCGGGATCCGCATCTGCAGACTATACAAAGGCAAACAACAGATTAAAAAGCATAGTCATCATTGAAATCACAGAGCTTCCAAGTGTTTTTACCCATTTAAATGGGTTACTAGCTGCTAATTTGTCTGCAGCTCCTTTAAGCACTCTGGTTCCTGGCATTAAGGTCAGGTTGCCTGGGATGCTTTACATATTTGTTCTTTTAATTTTGCTATATCCAAAAACTTCTAGATGCTCTTTTATTCTTTCCCAAATTTTGATCTTATTAACAGCATTTAATAGTTTTTACAAATCCTTATGTTTAGCTCCTAGAGTGGGCCCTATCATTTGAGGTTGAGGTGCCACTATACAGCCACGGTTCCAGATAATAGGAACTTTTGCCATACTTAACATTTCTACCATCTGACTGTTTTGTTCAGATCATCTGAACATAGTGTGACCGTGGCACGCAGACTGAGAGGTGCAATTCAAGCTAAACATCCCCTTGGGGGACCAATTAATAATGATTCCATAGGAATTGTTGTGCAGCATCTCTGCCTGTTCTGCAAAGTTCCTAAATAAGCACGTTCATTTTTTCTAACTGGGTCCAATCCTGTTTACAAATAGGTTTTTGAGGGTGGTATGCCTCAATTATAGGAGCAGATTTATTATGGTAAATACTGAGATCAGAAAGCATGTGTAACTGTGTCATAGAATGATTGCATCCAGGCATTATTACCAGCCCTTATTGAAGGAATACTCACGGCAGTGGTGATAACTGCTATCATAGCTACCATTAAATTATTCATTGTGACTGGTTGTCCCACTTTCCTCAGGTTTTCTTCCGCCATCTGTGACAGCTTCTTGATCTGTTCTTAGCGGGGTGGCTGTGTTCAACGGGTGTTGCTCATGATAGTTGGAGTCCTCCTCAGCATCAGTCTCTACGTGGCTGCAACCAGGGGGTCCTCTGGATCCTCCCAGAGTCTCTTCCTTGGCATCTGGCTCATGATAAGGTTTCAGGTGTCTTGATGGTATCCAAATCGGCTGTTGATTTTGGCCTGGAGAAACACAAGCATAACCTCTACCCCAAGTTATTATTTTACCTATTTCCCAACTTTTTGTTATTGGATCTCTTCACCAAATAATGCTAGATTCAATTGTGTATGGGCTGTTCTGTAATCCCTATTTTTCCACCTTTTTTGTTTTTATCATCAGTTGTTCATCTGTATGAAATCATAACAGCATTTTCAATTAACTGTGTGGAATGAACCACATATGAAGAATCAGAAATCACATTAATAGGCATATCAAAAGCAGTCAATACCTCAATTACTGCTACAAGCTCCGCTTTTTGAGCTGAGTATAGGACGTCTGAAAAACTTTACTTTTTGAGCCAGAATAAGAAGCTTTACCATTACTAGACCCATCTGTAAAAACATTCTCAGCACCTTCAATTGGTTTAAATTTAGTTATTTTAGGGAGAATCCAATTAGTGAATTTTAAAAACTGAAATAGCTTCGTTTTAGGAAAATGATTATCGAGAATACCCACAAAGTCAGCTAAATGGGTTTGCCAAGTAAGACTATTTATAAAAGCTTGCTGTATTTGTGCCTTTGTGAGAGGGACAATAATTTTTCCAGGATCATATCCATGTAATTTAACAATCCGAGTTCTCCCAATCCCTATCATAGTAGCGATTTGATCTAAATAAGGAGTTGGAGTCCGTGAATTAGTATGTGGAAGAAAAAGCCACTCTACTAAGTCCTGTTCTTGGACAATAACACCAGTAGGTGAATGCTGAGTTGAAAAGATTAGCAAATCTAGAGTCTTCTCCGGATCTATTCTATTTATCTGAGCTTTATGGATTTGCTTCTCAATCAGTTGTAACTCTGCCTCAGCCTCTTTTGCTAATTGCCGAGGGCTAGTGAGACTAGGATTTCCTCTAAGGATAGAAAACAGATTACTCCTGGCATAGGTAGGAATGCCTAGAGCAGGTCGTATCCAATTAATATCCCCTAGTAATTTTTGAAAATCATTTAATGTTTTTAGTTGACAGTGAATAATGTAACACTGTGGAAATTTTTTACGGGTAGGTTCAATTGCTTGCCCCACATATGTCTGGCAAATTGTTGGGCTGTTTGACATGCACTGTGGCAACACTTTTCAATGATAACGCTTAGCAGGCTGCAGGTTGTTTAATGCAGGAATTGTAAATGCAAACTGTTCGCAGTCTTGCTCAGCTAAAGGTATAGTAAAGAAACAGTCTTTTAAATCTATGACTATTAAAAGGCCAATTTTTTGGAATTATAGCAGGAGAAGGCAATCCTGGCTGTAATGCTCCCATAGGTTGTATAACTGAACTGATGGCTCTTTAGTCAGTTAACATTCTCCATTTACCTGATTTTTTCTCAATTACGAAAACTGGAGAATTCCAAGGAGAAAATGTTGGAGTTATGTGCCCATTTTCTAATTGTCAGCAACTAATTTCTCTAAAACCTCCAGTTTTTCTTTACTTAGTGGCCATTGTGCTATCCAAATTGGCTTATCTGTTAACCATTTTAAAGGTATAGGTTCTGGAGGCTTAACAATGGCTGCCATCAAAAATTTTTTCCTAATCTTTGGCGGGAACTTCGTTTTTCCGGGAACTTTGTTTTTTCTGCTTGAAGCGGTTCTTTCAAACCTTGCAAATCTTTTTCTAGTCCCATACCAGGGACATACCCCATTTCATGCATTGTATGTTGACTTTGAGGGCTATATGATTGTTCTGGAATTAGAACTTGTGCTCCCCATTGTTGTAATACATCTCTTCCCCATAAATTTATAGGTACAGAAGTTATAATTGGTTGAATAGTCCCAGGTTGTCCATCGGGCCCCTCACAATGCAATATATAACTACTTTGATATACTTCAGCAGCTTTTCCAACGCCAACTATGTTAAATTGAGCGGGTTGAATTGGCCACGCAGATGGCCAGTGCTGTACAGAAATGAGTGAAATGTCCACTCTTGTACCTACCAAACCTTTAAATTTCTTTTCTTGAATAGTTATTTCACAGGTAGGACGTTTATCAGTAATTTGATTTACCCAATAAGCTGCTTTGCCTTGTTTATTTGTGCTTCCAAATTCTCCTGTTCGTTTAATTTCACTTTTTCCCATTCCCACATACGGCACAATCAGGAGCTGTGCTATGCGCTCTCCTGGCTCTGTTTTCCAGAGAACAGAAGTAGATATAACAATTTGGATTTCCCCACTGTAATCTGAATCAATGACTCCTGTATGTATTTGTATACCTTTTAAACTTACACTAGACCTTCCTAAAAGTAATCCTATTGTACCCGCTGGCAAGGGTCCAGACTCCTGTTGGGACCCTTTGCCGGGGTTCCGCAGGCAGAAGGCTCACAGCTTTTGTGCAGCATAAATCTACTGCGGCACTACTGGCTGTGGCAGGGGACAGACATTGTACAGGGGTGAGGGAATGGCCTGAGCCAGAAACGCCCCGGTTTAGAACGGGGCCCGGGACTGGCCCCTCATGGCGTTTCCTGAAATCGGGTTGCCTTCTTTATCCAACTTAGCGTGACACTGACTAGCCCAGTGTTTTCCTTTTTTACATTTTGGACATATTTCAGGATCAGCAGTTTTCTTTTTTCCCCTATCTGGCGGCCTGACTCGCTGATTTTTTCTACATTCTTTTTTAGTATGACCACGCTTCCCACAGTTAAAACAAGCTCCAGGAAATGGAGAATTTCCTTTATCCACTCTCAGTCCTGCCATTGCCATTGCCAACAAGGTAGCTTTACGCAGATTACCTCCGACACCATCAGAGGCCTTGATATAATAAACTAAATGTGCTTTCCCTCTGATAGGTCGCAGAGCAGCCTGGCAATCGGGATTAGCATTGTCGAAAGCTAATAACTGCAACACTGTATCCTGAGCAGCCAAACCTGCAATCACCTTTTTAAGAGACTCCTGTAACCGAGCTATAAAATCAACCTATGGTTCCCTTGGTCCCTGCTCTATAGCACTAAAGGAAGGGTATTTTTCCCCACCTGAAGTGATTTTTTTCCCAAGCTCTAATGCACACTCCTCTAAGCTGTTCTGTGGCATCATCCTGCATGACCACTTGTGCATCTAAACCAGCCCAGCCACCAACCCCCGAAAGTTGGTCTGCAGTTATATTAATTTGAGGTTGGACCTGGGCATTGCGAGCAGCCTGAATGGAAGCTTCATCTGCCCACCAAGTTTTAAATTGTAAGAACTGAGCAGGAGTTACACAAGCTCAAGTAAGAGCGTCCCAGTCAGTAGGAATCATCCGACTGGAAACAGTAACATTCTTTAACAGTCCAATTACAAAAGGAGAACCTGGTCCATACTCATTTATTGCTTGTTTTAATTCTCTGAGTAATTTAAAAGGAAAAGGCTCAAATGTAGCTGTAATATTTCCCTGTTGATCTGGGGGGTGTATTCTAACAGGGAACTGCCAAGCCTCTAAATCACCCTCTTGTCTAGCTTGCTGAATTCCTGCCTGAATAGAACTAAGAGCCATCGCTCGAGGCGCTGCTCGAACAGTCACTGGGGCAACTACTTTTCGCCCAGTGTCCTCCGGAAAAGAAAGATCTGGGGAGTCATTTTCTTCAAAATAATAATGAGGGGATGCAGAAGGGTAGGGATGAAACTCTCCTTCCTTTGCCGCTTTAGCTTCAGCTGGCAAATAAACATGCTCTGTAACCTCTTCTGTTACTTCGCTATACTGTTGTTCCTCCTCGTTATCAGTGTGAAAAAGTTCTAAGGTGAAACGAACCAGACCCCATACCGATCCCATTGTTCCCCTGACGCTTCTGAACTCCCCTTCTTACTCACCACAGGGATTGCTTTAAGAGTACTCAGGTGTCCTCCAGCTAGTTTTCCATTCCAACCGTCGCTCCGGCGACCCTTTGACCTGGATTCAAGCCCCCACGAATGGAAGCCACTTGCCGAGACCAGCTCAGTCAGGGAGACCCTAACCCAGCAGCGCTAGAGGAATTAAAAGACACACACACAGAAATATAGAGGTGTGAAGTGGGAAATCAGGGGTCTCACAGCCTTCAGAGCTGAGAGCCCGGAACAGAGATTTATCCACGTATTTATTAACAGCAAACCAGTCATTAGCATTGTTTCTATAGATGTTGAATTAACTAAAAGTATCCCTTATGGGAAACGAAGGGATGTGCCGAATTAATTGCAGCAGGAACACGCCCTTAAGACACAGATCACTCATGCTTTTGTTTGTGGCTTAAGAATGCCTTTAAGTGGTTTTCCGCCCTGGGCGGGCCAGGTGTTCCTTGCCGTCATTCCCATAAACCCACAACCTTCCAGCTTGGGCATTAGGGCCATTATGGACATGTTACAGTGCTGCAGAGATTTTGCTTATGGCCAGTTTTGGGGCCAGTTTATGGCCAGACTCTGGGGGGCTTGCTCCAAACACACCTAGGCCTCCCAAAGTGCTGGGATTACAGGTGTGAGCCACCACCACACCTGGCTTGTTTTTTTTTATTTCTTTAAACATTAAACAGGCCAGGTGCGGTGGCTCACGCCTGTAATCCCAGCACTTTGGGAGGCCGAGGCAGGTGGATCACAAGGTCAAGAGATCGAGACCATCCTGGTCAACATGGTGAAACCTCGTCTCTACTAAAAATACAAAAAAAAAGCCAGGCATGTTGGCGGGCACCTGTAGTCCCAGCTACTCAGGAGGTTGAGGCAGGAGAATGGCTGGAACCCAGGAGGCAGAGCTTGCAGTGAGCTGAGATCGTGCCACTGTACTCCAGTCTGGGCGACAGAGCAAGAGTCCGTCTCAAACATAAAAATAAAAATAAAAAAATAAACATTAAACAGGCTGGGTGTGGTAGTTCATGCCTTAATTCCAGCATTTGGGGAAGCCTAGGTAGGAGGATGGATTGAGTCCATGAGTTCAAGACCAGCCTGGCAACATAGTGACACCCTATCTCCACACACAAAAAAATTAGCTAGGCATGGTGGTGCACAGCTGTAGTCCTAGCTACTTGTGAGGCTGTGGTGGGAGAATAGCTTGAGCCCAGGAGGTCAAGGCTGCAATGAGACATGAACACATCATTGCACTCCAGCCTGGATGACAGAGCAAGACACTGTCTCAAAAAAATCAAAAAACAGGCCGGGCACGAGGGCTCGTGCCTGTAATCCCAGCCCTTTAGGAGGCTGAGGCGGGCATATCACGAGGTCAGGAGATTGAGACCACCCTGGCTAACACAGTGAAACCCCATCTCTGCTAAAAATACAAAAAATTAGCCGGGTGTGGTGGCATGTATCTGTAGTCCCAGCTACTCAGGAGGCCGAGGCAGGAGAATCGCTTGAACCCAGGAGGCAGAGGTTGCAGTGAGCCAAGATCGCGCCACTGCACTCCAGCCTGGGCAACAGAGTGAGACTCTATCTCAAAACAAAAAACAAAAAAGAAAAAAACCATGTTATTTTACTTTTGATAAGTTTGTATTCTGAACACTTTGTGGGTCTGATTCTGCTGTTTACATCATCTCTTGGTTTTCACCCATGGTGCCTTATTTTCTTATGATTTTTGGGATTGTTGACAGGGAACTGCTTATTTTCCCTGAAACTTTGTCTCAGAATTCCTTGAGGCCTGGATTAAAGCTGTGTTCTTCTTTTTTTTTTTTTTTGAGACAGAGTCTTGCTCTGTCGCTCAGGCTGGAGTGCGGCAGTACAATCTCGGCTCACTGCAACCTCTGCCTCCCCGGTTTAAGTGATTCTCCTCCCTCAGCCTCCCAAGTAGCTGTGATCACAGGCATGAGCCACCACACCCCACTAATTTTGTATTTTTAGTAGAGACGGGATTTCGTCATGTTGGCCAGGCTGGTCTCGAATGCCTGATCTTGAGTGATCCGCCCGCCTTAGCCTCCCAAAGTGTTGGGATTACAGGCATGAGCCACCGCACCCAGCCTCTATCTTCCTCTTGAGAAAACATGTTTTTGCTTGTAGTAGTTATCTTGGGGCACTACCGACATGAAACTACTTTAAATAAAATTCCACCATTTAGAGTGCTGAGACCACCTAAGCAGTACAAATTCATGACAGTGTCAAAATAGGCAAATGGGTTTCTTTTTTCCTTTCCTTTTTTTGGGGGGGGGGATGGGGTCTTGCTCTGATGCCCAGGATAGAGTACAGTGGCACCATCCTCCAACCTCCTGGGTAGCTGAGACTATAGGCACACACCACCATGTCTCGCTAATTTATTTTTTTATTTTGTAGAGATGAGATCCCCCTGCATTGCCCAGGCTGGTCTCGAGCTCCTGGGCTCAAGCAATCCTCCCACCTCAGCCCTGCAAAGTGCTGGGATCACAGGTGTGAGCCACCAGTTCTAAAAATGACAGCTCCATGTCTGAAATGTTGGAGCCTCTGAACCACCCCTGGTTTCATCTCCCCTGTAACATGCAGTGGTGTGGGAGTGGGGAGAGTATCAGAGTAACCCACATAACACAGCCTGAGGCACACACTTCCCTGGGCCATTTGCTGTTCTGAGCAATGCAGTGTGAGAAGTCCTGTGGCTCTGCGGGGGTGCAGGGGTGAGCAGTGCTGAAACAGGACAGCCTGGATGCAGAGGCAGTCAGGCCTCCAGAACCATTTCTCAACTCCAGCCTCCAGCCACCTCCCAAATGCAAGCTGAGTGTGGCGCTCTCTGCTTATCCCATGGGTAAGGGCTCCCCAACCTCTCCAGGTTGAAGCCAAATTCTTTATCAGGGTGACCCAGGCCTCCGGGGCTCCCCAGTCTCATTTCTCTCCCCCTCCGCCTCCCCACATTTCCCACCTGCTGCTCCAGCCACACCGCTCATGCTCCCAAACAGGCTCTTCTCCCTCATGCCTGGGCCCTCTCCCACACACACTGCACCCTTTGTCTGGAAGGTCTTCCCTAGCCCCCGTCCCTGATGGTTCTCCGAGTCAGCCAAGCCTCTTCTGAAAGCCTCCTGGCCCACCCAGGAGTTTGGGGTTTCTAACCTGTGTCTTCTCCATCCTGCATGCCCCAACCTGGGCCCACTGCCACTTTCCATGTCTGACATCCTTACAGGCTATAAGCCTGCTCTGTGTTTTTGATGTGCACCAACTCTATTAATAAAATGGCTGTTTCACATCTGAAATGCTGGAGCCCCCTGAGAGCCCCTGCTTTCTTCTCTCCCACAGTATGCCACGGGGTGGATCCCCAGAGCCTAGCACAGTGCCTGGCACAGAATGCATGCTCAGTAACTTGTTTAGTAATTTATGCCCCACGAGAAGTGTCACAGACAATGGAGGAGTCTTTGCAGCTTGGAGTCGGTTCCAGGGCTGTTCCTCCTGCCAAAAACCAGAGCCAGATGAAGTCTCTTTCCTCCCAGACATACTGCAGAGCTCTTTGGAGCCAAGAGAGTGGCGAAGTTCTGTGCCTCAGAGCTCGGCTCGCCGGCCTCTTTCCCAGGGCGGACAGGTGACACACGGCCCGCAGAGTCGGAATGACAGGGCATGGGCATCCCTTTCTGCTGCAAACTAACTCTGGCTCCCTTCTGTGAAAAAGGGGCGTAAGAATGCCTTCCTCGGCCAGGTACAGTGGCTCACGCCTGTAATCCCAGCACTTTGGGAGGCTGAGGTGAGTGGATCATTTGAGGTCAGGAGTTCGAGACCAGCCTGGCCAACGTGGTGAAACCCTGTCTTTACTAAAAATACAAAAATTAGCTGAGCGTGGTGGTGCGCACCTGTAATCCCAGCTACTTGGAGACTGAGGCAGGAAAATCACTTGAACCCAGGGGGCAGAGGTCACAGTGAGCCAAGATTGTGCCACTGCACTCCAGCCTGGGCAACAGAGCAAGACTCTGCCTCAAAAAATAAATAAATAAATAAAAGAATGCCTCCTTCATAAGAGTGTCACAAACACTAAATAAGCAGCAGTTTCAAAATGAGAATGGTTTGTGCAGGGGTTGCCCTCGTGGGCCGTAAGAACTAAGTTCTTGATTTTTCTTTCAAAAATGGATTTGTCCAGCATTGCTGTTAAATATTCTTGCCAAAATAAGTGACTGTCCCATTGTAAATGGGTGTGAATAAGAAGGGACAAGTAGATGGATAAAATCAGGCAGATAGGCCCACAGTCAGCCTGACCTGCATTTGAACTTAACATAGAGGTGACTTGGGACAAGTCTCGACCTCTCCAAGCCTTGATTTCTTTGCCTGCAACATGGGGACATGAGAGTCATTTGGCACTGTTTTGTGACAAGTGGATGAAATTAAAATGTGGGACACTTTGTAGGAAATCACAAATAATATTATTAATAAAAGCAGAAAAAATGCAAGCCAGACTAGGTGAGACTTATCAGTATGGGGCTTGGGGACAACCCTGGAGTCACATTGTATAATTCTAGTGGTTTGTTGTTCCTCTAGACTTCTTTTCTTTTCTTTTCTTCTCTTGTCTTTTCTCTTTTTTCTTTTCTTTTTTTTGAAACAGGGTCTCACTCTGTCGCTCAGGCTGGTGGTCAATCGTGCAATCTAGGCTCACTGCAACCTCCACCTCCCAAGTTCAAGCGATTCTCCTGCATCAGCCTGTACTGTAATCCCGAGTAGCTGGGATTACAGGCTCGTGCCACTATGCCCAGCTAACTTTTGTATTTTAGTAGAAACAGGGTCTCACTCTGTTGGCCAAGCTAGTCATAAACTCCTGACCTCAAGTGATCCGCCCACCTCAGCCTCCCAAAGTGCTGGGATTACAAGTGTGAGCCACCATGCTGGCCTTTTCTTTTCTTTTTTTCTTTCTTTCTTTTTTTTTTTTTTTTTTTTTTTTTTTTTTGAGACAGAGTTTCACTCTTGTTGCCCAGGCTGGAGTGCAATGGCGCAATCTCGGCTCACCGCAACCTCCGCCTCCCAGATTCAAGCCATCCTCCTACCTCAGCCTCCCAAGTAGCTGGGATTACAAACATGCGCCACTATGCCCAGCTAATTTTTGTATTTTTTAGTAGAGATGGGGTTTCTCCATGTTGGTCAGGCTGGTCTCGAACTCCCGACCTCAGGTGATCCGCCCACCTCAGCCTCCCAAAGTGCTGGGATTACAGGCGTGAGCCACCGCGCCCGGCTCGGCATTTTCTTTTCTTTTTTATGGCCAACTCTTAAACAGAAATTTCCTCTAGACTTTAACTGTAGAGTAAAGCATATGTGGTTGTTACTCGAGATGTAGCTTCTGTCATTCTGTTAACTTTTTGCGGCTATCATAATATCCCAGTTAACACACACTTCCATGCCTTATTACAGAAGGGATCTGGGTGAGGCCCAATTAGCATTTGGATTCTGGAGTCCGGAGTGGGTGGCCTGAGAGAGCAGCCCCAATAAGAAAGGGGACTCACAAAAATGTTCCTGCTTGTCTACAGCTCCCTTACTGTCTCCTGAACAGACCCCAGAGCACTGACCCTGCTCCATTCCAGCCAGCAGCCCTGACATCCCACCAGGGCCTGGCTCCTGGCAGCTGCTGAGTTTGTTGAGTTGATTTGGAGAATGAGCCAGAAGCCCAGAGAGACTAGATCTCCCTCTCTCCAGAGGTTCCAAGAACTGAGAATTGAGCCTGGGCTCCAGGGCTGGCTTTGCCTCGGGTGGCCCATCACAGTCTCACATTTCCGGATATACACAGTGGTGGGGAGCGGGTGTTGAATGGGGTCCTGTCCATCTAGCAGCCCACAGCTTGGGTCTTGTTGGATCCCTGTAGGCATACCACACATGCCCCGACCAGCCAACAGAAACTCCCTGTCCTCAAACCTCTCCCTCATTGTCCCCCTTCACCACATCACCTCCCAACCAGCACCCCCAGACTCACCACTCACAATGCCCACCCTTCCCCACATCCTACAGAATAGCACCCCCTGAGCACCAGGTCCTCCTGCTCCCATCCTCACTTTGTCCCAGTGCCTCTCCCTCCTGTACCTTCAGCCTCTCTGGTCTTTCCTGGCCCCTCTAAACAGGCTCTGCTCTGACCTCTGCCCTCCCCACTGATCCAGGGAAACTGTCCTGGCCAGCATCGGGGGCCTTGCTGTCCTTATTGGGCTCCATCTCCCAGCCTGGCTGACCACTCCTTTCTTCTTGACCTTCCCATTGACACCCCTCACCGCCCTCTGCTGTCCCCTCTCCTCTACTGATGCCTCTTCCTCCAACTCTCCGCCTGTCAGTGGTCCCCAGAAGTCAGCCTCCATCCCTTTCTCTCTTCGCTTTGGCCAGAAAATGATGCTCATGCCCTTGTCTTTGGCCCTAATCTCAGTCCTGAGCCCACAGCCTCTATATCCAGTTCCCTCCTCAGGGAGGCCGAGGCAGGAAAATCGACTCAGGAATGACCCACGACAAGCCCCATGACCAAAATCCCTCCCACCCTGCCCCTCCACCCCTCAGTCCCGGCCATCTGCCCACCTGGGCATCATTCTAGACACCCTTTCACACACACAATCAAAGCCACCAACTGCCCTGCTCTGCCTCGGGTGGCCTATCACAGCCTCACATTCCGGATCTCTCTGTGAGCCCCAATGTGTAGACGCTGAAGTCTCCGTGCACGTTACAGGTGATTCTTGGACTCGTTTAAATTCTGGGGTCCTCAGAATAGGGGCAGCCTCTAACTTGCTTCCCATACCAGGGCCCCCAGAACTCCCTCTGCATGAAGTGGTGACTCAGCCCCTTCCCCATGGATTCGCTGCCCCAGAACCGGCCTGCAGTAACCCATGCCAGCATGCCAGGACTATCAATTTCTATCCCAGGTAGATAATCTGTTAACCATAATCTCAGATGAAAGGAAGATTATTGCCCCTTATGCAGATCTAATCTGTCTTTGTCACCACCCTTGCCTGATAATGCAGGATTCCCTGAGGGCAGAGCAGAAAGCCTGGAGTTAGAAAGGGAAAGAACAGAATGTTCGGGATCACCCATTCTAGTGCCTCCTTTTACACGGAAGGAAATGAAGCCCAGAGAGGGGCAGACACTTGCTCCAGGACTCCAGAAAAGCAACAGGGGCTGGGAATGGTCTCCTGACTCCCGGGCAGGGGCAGACAGCCAGGGATCGGGGCTCGGTCCAACATTCTCTGCTGCCTCTTACTGTGCTCAAAGGTCATTTTAGGGATGGTAGATTTTCTGGTTAGCCTGTTAAGATCCTGGGAGGGTGTGGGGAAGAGGATTGGGGCGGGGAGGGAGGAGGGGCTTCAGGGGTTATCTCCAGAGGGGATATTACAGGGCTGCAGAACAGACCAGGCCTGGTGGAGAATTAGGTGCTGCTGGGAGCTCCTGCCTCCCACAGGATCCCAGCTGCAGGGAGCCTCAGGGACTCTGGGCTGCAAGGAGTTGGGGGCATTCCCCAGAGAGCGTCGCCATGGTCTGCAGGGAGCAGTTGTCAAAGAATCAGGTCAAGTGGGTGTTTGCCGGCATTACCTGTGTGTCTGTGGTGGTCATTGCCGCAATAGTCCTTGCCATCACCCTGCGGCGGCCAGGTAGGTGCCTCCCCCCATGTCATCCTGAGTGGCTTCCCTCATCGCTCGCTCCTTATCCCCACTTCCCACTTACAGCTCTGACCAGTCCCTTTTTTTTTTTTTTTTTTTTTAAGACGGAGTTTTGCTCTTGTTGCCCAGGCTGGAGTACAATGGCACGATTCTCGGCTCACTGCAACCTCCGCCTCCCAGGTTCAAGCGATTCTCCTGCCTCAGCCTCCCGAGTAGCTGGGATTGCAGGCACCTGCCACCACGCCCAGCTAATTTTTTGTAATTTTAGTAGAGATGGGGTTTCACCATGTTGGCCAGGCTGGTCTCGAACTCCTGACCTCAGGTGATCCACCCGCCTCAGCCTCTCAAAGTGCTGTGATTACAGGTGTGAGTCATCATGCCTGGCCAACCAGCTCTTCTTGAGCCCTCGTCCCCACCAAGCCTCATTCCCCATCCACAGCTCTTTCTCTCTTCCATCCCCCAACCCTACATGACTTCATCCCCAGCAGAAAGTCCCGTTGACTTCCCCAGCAGAAAGTCCCGTTAACTACTTTTTTTTTGAGACGGAGTTTTCACTCTTGTCCCCCAGGCTGTAGTGCAATGGTGCAATCTAAACTCACTGCAGCCTCGGCCTCCTGGATCTAAGCGGTTCTCCTGCCTCAGCCCCACAGGTAGCTGGGATCACAGGCGTGTGCAACCATACCCAGCTAATTTTTTGTGGGTTTTTTTTTTTAAACGGAGTCTCTCTCTGTCGCCAGGCTGGAGTGTGATCTTGGCTCACTGCAACCTCCGCCTCCCAGGTTCAAGAGATTCTCCTGCTTCAGCCTCCGGAGTAGCTGGGACTACAGGCGTGTGCCACCACGCTCAGCTAATTTTTGTATTTTTAGTACAGACGGGTTTCACCATGTTGGCCAGGATGGTCTTGATCTCTTGACCTCCTGATCTGCCCATCATGGCCTCCCAAAGTTCTGGGATTACAGGCATGAGCCACCATACCTGGCTTTTTTTTTTTTTTTTTTTTTTTTGAGACAGAGTCTCACTCTGTCACTCAGCCTAGAGTGCAGTGGCATGATATCGGCTCACTGCAACCTCCACCCCCTGAGTTCAAGCAATTCTTCCACCTCAGCCTCCCAAGTAGCTGGGATTACAGGTGGGCACCACCACACCAGACTAATTCTTTTGTATTTTTACTAGAGACGGGGTTTCACCATGTTGGCCAGGATGGTCTTGAACTCCTGACCTCAGGTGATCTGCCCACCTTGGCCTCCCAAAGTGCTGGGATTACAGGCATGAGCCACTGTGCCTGGCCCCCTTTAACCTTTTTTCCTACTTCACTTGCCTGAAGACCATCAGATCTTGGCTTTCAGTCCAGACCTTCCTCCTGTGCCCTTCTTGGGAGTCACACAAGCAATCTCAAACTCAGCAGACTAGGCTGAGCTCATCTCTTCCCCCCAACAGCTGCTCGCCCCTGCAGCCTCTCAGTGAAGGGCTCCTCCATTCACACAGGTACCTGGAGTAGCCACCATGTCCCCACCACATGCCTGTGTTTCTCAGTCCTGAGCCTCAAGGGTTCTGCCTTTCTGCCCTCTGCCCTCCATCCCTCCAGCCCTGCCCTGTGAGAAGCTTCGAAGTCTCCTCCTGGACCCCTCTTACAAGGTCCCTCTGCCTGCTTTTGTCAGCTCATGTTAGCTCTGCAGCCCAGATCTTTCCAAGCAACCCTCGCTCGCTGCCCTCAGCACACACCAACTCCTTTGCTAAAGTTCAAGGCTATTCACAACCTGATCCCAACGTTCTTCCAATCTTTTATCTTTTCTTTAAACTTTATTTATTTATTTATTTATTTTGAGACAGAGTCTTGCTCTGTCGCCCAGGCTGGAGTGCAGTAGCATGATCTGGGTTCAGTGCAACCTCCGCCTCCCAGGTTCAAGCAATTCTTTTGCCTCAGCCTCCCCAGTAGCTGGGATTACAGGCATGGACCGCCACGCCCAGCTAATTTTTCTATTTTTAGTAGAGATGGGGTTTCACCATGTTGGCCAGGCTGATCGTGAACTCCTGAACTCAGGTGATCCGCCTGCCTCGGTCTCCCAAAGTGCTGGGATTACAGGCGTCAGCCACCGCACACAGGTTTGTTTTTTTTTTTGAGACAGTGTCTCACTGTATCACCCAGGATGGAGTGCAGTGGCATGATCTCCGGCTCACTGCAACCTCTGTCTCCCAGGTTCAAGTGATTCTCTGCCTTGGCCTCCCCAGTGGTTGGGATTACAGGCGCATGCCACTAAACCCAACTAATTTTTTGTATTTTTAGTAGAGATGGGGTTTCGCCATGTTGCCCAGGCTGGTCTTGAACTCCTGAGCTCAGGCAATCCAGCCACCTCGGCCTCCCAAAGTGCTAGGATTACAGGTGTGAGCCACCAAACCCAGCCTTTTTTTTTTTTTTTTTTTTTTGACAGAGTCTCTTTCTGTCATCCAGGCTGGAGTACAGTGGTGCAATCTCGGCTCACTGCAACCTCCACCTCTCGGGTTCAGGTGATTCTCCTGCTTCAGCCTCCCGAGTAGCTGGGATTACAGGCTCCTGCCACCACGTCCATCCAGCTAATTTTTGTATGTGTAGTAGAGACATGGTTTCACCATGTTGGCCAGGCTGGTCTCGAACTCCTGATCTCAGGTGATCCACCCACCTCGGCCTCCCAAAGTGCTGGGATTACAGGCATAAGCCACCATGCCCGGCCCACTCTTCCAATCTTTCCACATTCCACTTTTATGTTCCATCTCTACCAGGCCAATGGCTCTTCAGGCAACTGCACTCTCCTGAAGCCAAGCCTTTGCTTTCTCTCTGTCTGGAATAACCTATTCTCCCTTTTCTGTGAAATTTACACCCATCCTTCAAGGTCTTCCTTAAGTGTTCCCTTTTCTGTGAACCTGCCCCCCTTTCCTGACTGCCTCAGGCTGGTAATGAGGCTTCCTTGGGCCCAAGGAGCCCATTCATTTCCCTCTATTGTAGCACCAGTGAGTCTGAGCCTCACCGTCCCTCTGCCAGATGGGGTACTGGACACAGTGGGAGCCCAGGGAAGGTCATGGGATGAACAAACATGAGTCTTGGGCTGGGGCGAGGACAGATGCTAACAGCCCCTTGGGATTCCTTCCAGGCAGTGAGCTGGAGGCCTGCAGCCCTGATGCCGACATGCTGGACTACCTGCTGAGCCTGGGCCAGATCAGCCGGCGAGATGCCTTGGAGGTCACCTGGTACCACGCAGCCAACAGCAAGAAAGCCATGACAGCTGCCCTGAACAGTAAGTCCAGCTGCCAAGACTGAGGCAGGCCAGGGCAGGGGATAGAGAAGACAGAGGGAGAGAAGTGAGGATCAGACACTGGTCACTGTGGTGGCATGATGGCTGTTTACATGTCTTTCAGCATGAGGAAATAGGGGCTCAGAGGGGTTAAGTGACCAGCTCAAGGTTGTGCAGCTGACAAACTCTGAGCTTAGATTTAAACCACATGTCTGACTCCAAAGTAATGACTATACTGTCCTCCCTCCCAGCTACCCCTTCCTCGACCTGTCAGGGACGAAACTGTAAGGAAGCCTTTAACTTCAAAGCCTCAAGAAGCCAGAAATCTGCACTTCAAAAATGGTTACAGTAACCAGTGGGCCAAGGCTCACTGGGCGCACATTACACACAGGTTCTCCTGGGACTACCATGCAACCTGTTTCATGGGTAACATTTTACAGGAGAAAAATAGAGGCTCAGAAAAGTTAGGTGACTTAGCCAAGGTTACACTGTCTGAAAGCAGTTAAGCCAACATTGGAGCCCAGAGTGGTCAGCCCCAGAGTGCACGCTCCAAGCCACTGCATGACGCTTGACCCCCACCCTCTCCTTCAGGGCTGTTGGGAAGCTCAGTAGATAATGTTCACGAACATGCTAGTGAACTTTAAAGCAGTAGCTATAAAAGATGAAGGGAACAGTCCTCAAACCCGGGCACGTTTCAGAAGACACAGGCTGCTGGCCCCACCCCCAAGTGATGCTGAGGCTGCTGGCCCCAGGACCAACTTTGAGAACCACTGCTCAAGCAAACTCCTTCCATTTCAGACAAGGAAACTGAGGTCTGAGGGCTGGTAGAATGACCAAATCAACCAAAGCAGGGCTCTTTTGAGGTCATTATTAATAATTACGCTGAAGCAACAGAAATATACCAGATGGCCCCTTACACTAGTTAAGCAATCAACTCCATATAAATAATTAACACTTAGTGAATGCCTAACCAGGGATATTTTATTATTTAATTCTTGTAGATGAGGAAACAGGCAAAAAAAGATCAAATAACCTTCCCAAGATCACACAGCTGGAAAGTGTTAGGGTGGGGACTGGAAGCTGGCAGTGTCAATTCACGGTCTGCACACAGCCACCACGAGCTCCTGCAGATGGGTAAAGCTGGCACAAGGAGGGCTATTGACTGCATGTCCCCTTCCCTCCTGAATATGGCTTCCTGAGGACCAGGGCTACAGCTGTGGCCACAGGAAACAAATCCTTTCCTCTCATCTCTTTATCCTCCTTCACTTCCCACCCCCAAGCAAGTCAGCCCCCAGGTTCAGCCTCTGGAAGGCAAGTCACAATTTTTTAGGTGAAAAGAGTTTTTGTTTGTTTGTTTGTTTTGAGACAGGATCTTGCTCTGTTGCCCAGGCTGGAGTGCACTGGTGTGATCTTGGCTCACTGCAACCTCCACCTCCCAGGTTCAAGTGATTCTTCCTGCCTTAGCCTCCCGAGTAGCTGGGATTACAGGAACCCACCACCATGCCTGGCTAATTTTTGTATTTTTAGTAGAGATGGGTTTTCACCATGTTGACCAGGCTAGTCTTGAACTCCTAAACTCAAGTGATCCGCCCTTCTCGGGCTCCCAAAGTGCTAGGATTACAGGTATGAGCCACTGCACCCGGCTGAGGAGGTGATTTTTTTAAGCCAACACTAAAGGATGAGCAGGAGGTGCCATAGTAAAGTTGAGAGAAGAGTGTTGCCAGGCAACAGCCCAGAGATGGGGAGGACAAAACAAATTAAAGCCTTGCTACCCAACGTGTGGCCCATGGACCAGCAGCAGGCGCATCCCTGGGGAGTGTGTTAAAAATGCAGAATCTCGGGCCAGGCCTGGTGGCTCATGCCTGTAATTCCAGCAGTTTGGGAGGCTGAGGCTGGTGGATCACCTGAGGTCAGGAGTTTGAGACAAGGCTGACTGATATGGTGAAACCGCGTCTCCACTAAAAGTACAAAAATTAGCCATGCATGGTGGTGGTGCATACCTGTAGTCCCAGCTACTCAGGAGGCTGAGGCAGGAGAATCGCTTGAACCCAGCAGGCAGAAGTTGCAGTGAGCCGTGATCACGCCACGGCACTCCAGCCTGGGCAACAGAGCGAGACTTCATAAAAAAAAAAAAAAGAAAGAAAAAGAATCTCAGGCCCTGCCGCAGACCTAGTGATCAGAACATGCATTTTTACAGTTCCTGGGGGATCTATGTGCATGTTAAAGTTGGAGAAGCTGGGTGCCTGGAACTCAGAGAATGAAGGAGAGTGGAAGGTGAGATGAAATTGGAAAATCTGGCAGGCCCTGATTGTACAGACCACGAAGACTATGATAAAGAGTTCGGGTTTCATGTTTAGAGCAATGGGTAGGTTTTCTGGCCTTTTTTAACAGGAAGTGACATGATCAGGTACATATTTAGGACACTCACTTTGCTGGCTCTATAGAGAACAGACTTGCAGGGAAGCAGTGCTAGAGGTGAGAAGAATGGTCAGGAGTCAGGGAGAAAGCAGGAGAAAAGGCCCCTTCTGGCATCAGTCGTTTGTGATGCTGCAAGGGCCAAAAGCGGCCCGTCTCCCCTCCACTACACTCTTCAAGTGTGAGTGCCCCTTGCATGATTTTCTAGAGACAGCTTCCCATTAGAAAGGTCTGAGCTCCCTCCTAGACTGAATTCTTAAAGGCAGGAATCAGAAGATGTCCACCTGATTGAGTTAACTATGTGAAGCTAAAAGATAACTCAGTGTCGGTGATGATGCGGTGAGATGGGCAACCTTGTGCAGGAACAAGAATCAGAACAACTTTTCCGGAAAGCAGTTTGATAACATGGGCTTTAAAAATGACCCTGTGGGCTGGGCACTGAGACTCACACCTGTAATCTCAACACTTTGAGAGGCCAAAGTGGGAGGATTGCTTGAGCCCAGGAGTTCAAGACCAGACAGGGCAACATAGCAAGACTAATAGCAAAAATCAGAAACTTACCAAAGCATCTCAGGAATGGGGGATGATCAACTACGTGGCAGTGAACACCCTCAACCAGGGCTTTTGAAGCTTTTTGTTTTTTTGCCTTGTTTGCTCTAAAGAGATGCATAAAAAAAGATCGTGGAAATGTGTCATAATGTTGAAAAAACAAAAAATTATAAATGCAGTGGAGTCTCAACTGTGTAAAAACTATGCATAGGGCCGGGCGCGGTGGCTCACGCCTGTAATCCCAGCACTTTGGGAGGCTGAGGTGGGCGGATCACTTGAGGTCAGGAGTTCTGAGAGCAGCCTGGCCAATATGGTGAAACCCCGTCTCCACTAAATACAAAAATTAGCTAGGCATGGTGGCACACGCCTGTAAATTCCAGCTACTTGGGAGGCTGAGGCAGGAGAATTTCAAGAATTGCTTGAAACTGGGAGGTGGAGGTTGTAGTGAGCCAAGATCACACCACTGCACTCCAGCCTGGGCGATAGAGCAAGACTCCGTCTCCAAAAAAAAAAAAAAAAAAAAAAACCTATGCATAGAAGAAAATGGAAGAAAAAATCCATCAAAATGTGAAACTATGATGGAAGTGTGGGTGAATATTTTCCTCTTCCACTTTTCTGTATTTCTCAAATGTTCTGTAATTTGTAATGCTTTTATGATGAGAAAGAAGTTTTCTTTTTTTAAAAAAAGGAACTCACTGAGTTGTTGCCCCTTCCACAGGCAACATCACAGTCCTGGAGGCTGACGTCAATGTAGAAGGGCTCGGCACAGCCAATGAGACAGGAGTTCCCATCATGGCACACCCCCCGGCTATCTACAGTGACAACACACTGGAGCAGTGGCTGGACGCTGTGCTGGGCTCTTCCCAAAAGGGTAAGGGCCTCTCTGGAAACCCTCTCCGGCCCCCAGCCCTCTGGCCCTGGGGCAGCATGTGCAGAGATCCCTCACTGGGAAGCAAGTCCAGCCCTGACACGAGGTGCTCATTGCCTTGGCTTTCTCATCACAATGTTATAGATGCCCAGGCTCAGTGAGGACTAGGCGAGATGGGGAGCGTGTCAGTGCAGGTCCTGGTGTTTTCTCCTAGACACACAGGGGAGACAGCCGGCAGTACAGTGTGAACTGCAAAGTGCCACGCATGCTCAGAGTGCTTCCTCCTGTATCCACAGAACTGGACGCAACGTGTTCAAAGCCCAGTCCCACCCTTCCCCTCTGCACCCCTTCACCAGTCACAGTCAGAATCCAGGCATCACCATAATGCCTCCCTCTCCCTCATCCTCACGGCAACTCAGTTGCTGCATCCACCAATCCTAACCCCTAACCCTGCCCCCATCTAGTCGCAGCCACATTGTATCTCTCCAGGACCTCCCTCCTCACTGGCTTCCTGCCCCAAATTCAGCCCTTCCAGGCTTCCCTTGACTACCATGACCACACACACGCACCTGAGGGATCTTTTCAAAACACCAGTTTTGTCATGCCACGCCTCTCTTTTAACCCTCCGTGGCTCCCCATTGTCCTCAGGAAAAAGTGTGATCTTGGCCTGGCTTTCAACATCCCTCTATATCTTCCTAGCCTCATCTCCTCACCACCTTGAAAAGTACCAAGTCCTTTCTCTGCAGAGATCTCCTCCTCTACTCAAATGCACCTTCTTGGAAGCTGAGTAACCTCCCTACAGGCTCTGGTGGTTTAGGACCCTCTGAGTCTGCCGTGCTCAGGAACCACAGCCCTTTTTCAGCAGAGACTTGATTCCCAGCTGCAGCAGCCACAAGCCCAAGTCCTTACCTGGCCTCTGTTTCCTCCCCGCAGGAGATGGGAACTCCTCTAGAGGCAGGCCCTTCTTCTCTGAGTTAGCTGGGTCTCTTCGAAAGGCCTTCCTCACACCCTGCAGGGATGTGGTGCTGGTCCTTCCGCCCTCCCGTGACTCCACTGTGCACGCACACGCGCACACACACACCCGCTCTGCTTTCTGCCCAGGGAGTCATGTATTCCTAGTTCCTTCGCCATTTCCCCAAGCCCTTGTTCCTTTCCCCACAGGCATCAAACTGGACTTCAAGAACATCAAGGCCGTGGGCCCCTCCCTGGACCTCCTGCGGCGGCTGACAGAGGAAGGCAAAGTCCGGCGGCCCATATGGATCAACGCTGACATCTTAAAGGGCCCCAACATGCTCATCTCAACTGAGGTCAATGCCACACAGTGAGTGTTCGCCTCTCTGTCCCAGCTGTGTCCAGCCGTCTTCTGTCAACACCTACCACAGGATGGGGATCTTAGGGGACCTCTGAGTTTGTCTCCAATCATACTATATATAGCCTCACCTCTGAGCCTTTGCACATGCTGTTCCCTCTTCCTCCAATGCCTTTCCCCACTTTTCTGACAAACCACTGGCCAGTCATTATCTCCTAGAAACTTCCTTGACATCTTAGGCCACTGCAGGACTTCCTCTGGGCCCCTCAACCCCGACACTTCCTTCTAACACAGCCCTGACTTCATGGGGCTGTCACTGGGTGTTCACAGATTTGTCACCCCTACTACATTGAACTCCTGGAGGGCAGACAGGGCCAAGTGCCCCCTTGTATTCCCCAGTGACCAGCACAGGATTTGGCCTGCTAGAGAAGTCTAAAACCTTGATTCCTTCCCCAGCTGGAATTCCCCTCATGAATTCCAGCACCGCTGCTCACAGCCCTCACATACAGTAGTTGCACAGTGCTCTACAGTTTACAAAGAGAGAGAATGTCTTTGATCTCATCCTTACATAGCACTGCCAGGTTAGGGCTTTCTCCCCATATTGCAGATGATAAAGCTGACAATAGTGGAAGCTCAATTTGTTCGAAGTTTATTATGTGTCTCAGAACTGTTTTAAGCACTTGACTTGCAGAACACCGTTTAACTCTTATGAGAATGAGGTAGGTAGTATTACTTTCATTTTATTAATGCAGGAACTATATTATAGAAGTTAAAAGACCTGCCTAAGTCTGGTAAGTGGCAGAGCAAAGATTCAAACCCAGGCCTTTCTGATTCTAAGCTCCAGGCTCTTTCCCATCCATCTCTTCCTCCATCCATCCAATTTATTATTGTGCTTCTCAAGCTGAGGTGCCTTCCAAAAGCAGCAGTTTGGAAAATGTAATCAATGGCCCAAGATAAATATGACCTGTCTTCCTGGAGTGCTAATTTTACTCAGTAGGGTTTTTTTGGGTGGGCAGTGGGTGGCAACATGATTTGCCTATTAAAATTTGCATCTTTTGAAGAAGAAAGGTACAAAGAAAAAAACTAAAATATTTTCATCAAGGCAAAGTTCAAATAAAATTTTAGGCTGGGCACAGTGGCTCACACCTATAATCCCAGTACTTTGGGAGGCCGAGGTGAGCGGATCCCTTGAGCTCAGGAGTTTGAGACCAGCCTGGGCAACACAGCGAGACCACGTATAGAAAGAAAAGAGAGAAAGATATGAAGGGAAGAAAAGAAGGGAGGGAGGGAGGGAGGGAGGAAAGCAGGAAGACAGGAAAAAAAGTTTTGTTTTTTTTTTGAGACGGAGTCTCACTCTGTTGCCCAAGTTGGAAGGCAATGGCACGATCTCAGCTCACCACAACCTCCGCCTCCTGGGTTCAAGCGATTTTCCTGCCTCAGCCTCCCAAGTAGCTGGGATTATAGCCATGCACCACCACGTTCAGCTAATTTTGTATTTTTAGTAGAGACAGGGTTTCTCCATGTTGGTCAGGCTGGTCTCGAACTCCCAACCTCAGGTGATTCACCTGCCTCAGCCTCCCAAAGTGCTGGGATTACAGGTGTGAGCCACCACACCTGGCAGGAGGGAGATTTTTAAAGAAAACCTGAGAAACTTCAGAGACTCCCAGCTGGCAGAGCTCAGATTCCCACACGCTGGGGCTCTGAGTCAGTTTCCTGTCTATATGGGGATGTTTAAGAAGCCTGCCCTGCTGGAAGGGATGCTGTCTATGAGGTTGAGTTACCTGCCCAAGATCAGAATCAGGATCTGAACCCAGACTTCCCTGACTCCAAAGTCCACGCCCAATTTATGGGACCTGAAACAAGCCATTCTGTCCTTTGGGACTCTGCTTCTGACCTTATCATAGATCCAATAGGCTCTGCCACTCCCTAGCACTGTGATGAGACCCCAGAGGAGAGGAAGGGGCCGCTGCAGCTCCGTGAGACCAACATCTCTGATTTTTTTGCAGGTTCCTGGCCCTGGTCCAGGAGAAGTATCCCAAGGCTACCCTGTCTCCAGGCTGGACCACCTTCTACGTGTCCACGTCCCCAAACAGGACATACACCCAAGCCATGGTGGAGAAGATGCACGAGCTGGTGGGAGAGGTGCCCCAGAGGGTCACCTTCCCTGTGCGGTCTTCCATGGTGCGGGTCGCCTGGCCCCACTTCAGCTGGCTGCTGAGCCAATCTGAGAGGTGAAAACCACCAAACCCACCCCCACCCTCCTGGAGGCACTGATGCCCCCAGCAAGATCCCAGAAGCTCATGGCTGGAAGGGTCTTAAAGGTCATTTTGTCCAACCCCTGCTGGTGCTCATGCCCTCTACAGAGTCCCTGCTTTCTGCTTGCATACCTCTGGTGACGGGCTACTCACTACCTCCCAAGAGAGCCCTTTCATTGGTGGGTAATTCTCTGCCCTCTGGAAAATATTTATACCAAGACACAATTTGTCTCCCCACAGCTTCCTCCAATAGGAGCCAGCTGTACCCCTGGGGCTACACAGATTGTGCCTTCAACCACCGCCCTAGGATAGCCCTATAGGAATTTAGAGACTCCCCTGCCCCCACTATCCCCCCTACCTTCCACAGGACTCCCAAAGCTGCCCCCTCCCCCTCTTGACGCCTGACCCACCCTTCCACACCCTCCCCCATCTGTCCTGCCCCTTTCCTAAGACAGGACTCAGAAATAGACACTGCAAGTGAGGAGGCAGCACAGGCTCCCCCTCCCTCCTGGGCCTCTGCTTTCAGTCATCTTTCCTGAATTCCCTCTGGCTCCTGCCCTTGGGAAGGGGTAGGACTCAGGGAGAAGTGGCAGGTGGGCGACTGGAGGACAGATGCTCTACCCTGGGCTCAGCTGACAACCAGTTCTGAGCACAGGAGTGGGGCTGAGGGTCTTGCTGGGCCCAGACAGGCACCGAGCCAGCTCTCGTGTCCCCAGGTACAGCCTGACGCTGTGGCAGGCTGCCTCGGACCCCATGTCGGTGGAAGATCTGCTCTACGTCCGGGATAACACTGCTGTCCACCAAGTCTACTATGACATCTTTGAGCCTCTCCTGTCACAGTTCAAGCAGCTGGCCTGTAAGGAGAGGAACTGGGAAGGGTGGTGTGGGCTGGATTCTGCATGGAGCAGCACCTGGTGGGCACTGGAGCAGAGCTGGGTGGAAGGGATATCAGAAGGGGGAAGGCCGGGGTGGGAAAGGAGGCGGCTGCATTTTGTGTGCCAGGCCCTGGGATGGTATGCTAAGCTTCAAACATCCATTTTATTTTTATTTATTTATTTTTTTTTGAGATGTAGTCTGACTCTGTCACCCAGGCTGGAGTGCAGCGGCGCAATCTCGGCTCCCTGCAACCTCCGCCTCCTGGGTTCAAGCGATTCTCCTGCGCCACCATGCCCAGCTAATTTTTGTATTTTTAATAGAGATGGGGTTTCACCATGTTGGGCCAGGCTGGTCTCGAACTTCTGCCCTCAGGTGATCCGCCTGCCTTGGCCTCCCAAAGTACTGGGATTACAGGCATGAGCCACCTGCCTGACCCACACATTCATTTTATAGAGAAACTGAGGGATTCCATTTTATAGAGAAACAGCGGCTCAAAACAGTTCAGGAATTTATACAGTCACTCAGCTTGTATGTGGCCCAGCAGGTAGGAAACCAGCAAATTCCAAACCCCCCATTATTTCCCTTGGTGCACAGCTCCACTGCTGGTTACTCTAATGTTTCAGAGGCCTCCACTGTATTCGTTAAGCAGTGATCAGATGCCACCATCCAAACCCCTCATTCCCTTGACCCCGAACCCAGAAGAGCCGCAGTTAAGCCATCTCAAAGGGGCCCCATCAGACTCAGCATTCCTGCCATGGGAGCCACCTAAGCGAGCGGGAAGGATACCAGCTCTGGGGCCAGGCAGACCTGGTCCCATCAGGTTCCACTCCCAGCAACTTTGCTTACTGCTTATAAGACCTTGGGCAAGTCACTTCTTCTAGTCTACAAAGCAAGGAAATGAGAGCTACTTGGCAGGGTGCAATGAGGCTTAGAGAGGATGCCCGTAGAGCTGTGGCCTATGGGACCCTAGCAACCAGGTAAGGTGTTCCGTGAATGGCAGCCACTTCACCTTGGCGATTTGGGGCCCCACAGTGAATGCCACACGGAAACCAATGTACTACACGGGAGGCAGCCTGATCCCTCTTCTCCAGCTGCCCGGGGATGACGGTCTGAATGTGGAGTGGCTGGTTCCTGACGTCCAGGGCAGCAGTAAAACAGCAACAATAACCCTCCCAGGTAAGGTCTACCCTTCAGCCCTGGTGCTCCCAGCTCATCTGCAGGGGTGTCCTTTGCTTGGGGTAGGTACCGCCGGTCTCTGTTGCCATGGCAACATGGGTTTATTTACACCATACCCTGGATGCAAGGTGGGGCAGGGTTGCGGGGAGGGAGAGGGAGTACAGTGATGTCAAGAGCACAGGGCTCCTGGCCTTCAGACCAGTCCTCAGCCACACTGCTGCAGGCAAGGCCGGCACCGGCCCCCAAGCTGAGTCATGGGTAAAGGCCAAGAGCTGAAACAAGAGTTTCTCATGCACCAGGCACATTTATAAAGCAACCCATCCACGTGGAGCCCAAAACTGGGTTGACAGATTCCAGAGAGGCAAGGTCCTTGATGACCCCATAACTCCCACTGCCCCTTTAACAAGGGACTCTTAACACCTTATGATAACCCAAATCCTAAACACTGTTGCCTCTGCCGCCTCTTCCAGACACAGAAGGCATGATCCTGCTGAACACTGGCCTCGAGGGAACTGTGGCTGAAAACCCCGTGCCCATTGTTCATACTCCAAGTGGCAGCATCCTGACGCTGGAGTCCTGCCTGCAGCAGCTGGCCACACATCCCGGACACTGGGGCATCCATTTGCAAATAGCGGAGCCCGCAGCCCTCCGGCCATCCCTGGCCTTGCTGGCACGCCTCTCCAGCCTTGGCCTCTTGCATTGGCCTGTGTGGGTTGGGGCCAAAATCTCCCACGGGAGTTTTTCGGTCCCCGGCCATGTGGCTGGCAGAGAGCTGCTTACAGCTGTGGCTGAGGTCTTCCCCCACGTGACTGTGGCACCAGGCTGGCCTGAGGAGGTGCTGGGCAGTGGCTACAGGGAACAGCTGCTCACAGATATGCTAGAGTTGTGCCAGGGGCTCTGGCAACCTGTGTCCTTCCAGATGCAGGCCATGCTGCTGGGCCACAGCACAGCTGGAGCCATAGCCAGGCTGCTGGCATCCTCCCCCCGGGCCACCGTCACAGTGGAGCACAACCCAGCTGGGGGCGACTATGCCTCTGTGAGGACAGCACTGCTGGCAGCTAGGGCTGTGGACAGGACCCGAGTCTACTACAGGCTACCCCAGGGGTACCACAAGGACTTGCTGGCTGATGTTGGCAGAAACTGAGCACCCAGGGGTGGTGGGCCAGCGGACCTCAGGGCGGAGGCTTCCCACGGGGAGGCAGGAAGAAATAAAGGTCTTTGGCTTTCTCCAGGCACTGTATGTGAGTCCTTGGGGACAGGATGGAGTGGGAGTGGGCATGATGTGGCCACTGAGGGCATCTAGAGGGTCTGGAGGCTGGGGGCCAGATCATTCCGGTTGTCCAAGAGAAACTGCTCACAAGCCTTGAAGGTGGTGTAGAACTCAGAGGAGAGGCCGGCCACGTTGGTGGTCACATAGTTGAGAACACCTGGGGTGGCCTGGTTGTAGTAGGATACCTGCAGGGTGGGAAGCCAAGCTCAGGGGGACCGAGCTAGGGGAGGGTCCTGGGAAGGGGTGGGAGCCCAGTGGGCATGAGGCTGGTGGTGAGTCAGCCTTGCTGGCCTTCTGGGAGGGCAGAATATTCAACCCAACTCCCCAGGGTCTTAGATTACACAGTTGCCCGGCATGACCTCCTCCAGCTGATCTCCCCCAACCCTTCCTCGGGCGCTGACAACCCTGGCTTCCCACACCACACACCACATTGTCATCATGCATCTTCCCCGCCAGCCAGAGGCCCTGGAGGGCAGGGGCTGCGTCTCCAGGGCCCAGCTCTGAATCTCGGCCGTAGAGACACATTAGACATTAGCCCAGGGATGGTTCTGAGGCGCTCATGGGTTCAAGCATATGAATTCAGCAAACACCGGCCGAGTCTCTGCTGGGTGAGTCTCAAGGCCAGACCCAGGCTGCAGGGCCCTAATAGAAGCTGTGAGGGGGGAGGCTGCAGTACCCCACCCTCGCTTTCCCTCAGCCTCCTCCCCATGTTTTCCATCAACACAGACTGCGCTGCTGGGTTTTATGGGCCCTCAGAGTCATATAAAGCTTTCCTAGATGAGAAGGGCTATCCAAGTGAATGATGAGTGAGATGGAATTTCAGTTCAGAACCCAGGCCTTCTGCCTTCAGCACCCAGAGCTTTTTCCAAGACCATGCAGTGGCCTCTGACTTACCTGTACACAGATTAGATCATTTTCAGCCCCTGACACTCTCAGGCTCCCCCAGGCTGGAAGGGGGAGCCTGCTGGGGGGCCAGCTCTGAGACTATCCTAGCCCAGCAGTGCTGAGCTCAATACACGTGTGGTGTGGGGGTGGAGCCAGGCTGGGGGCGTGGTTGGGGGGGACCAGCCTCACCTTGGTCAGCTGGTCCCCCTCGCGCCAGAGGCAGAAGCCTGAGCAGAGGGTCTCTCCGCGTCTGTACTCTGGCGTCTCTCGGTGTGTGGGCAGCGTGACCGACCTCAGCGCGATGACATAGGGGTCCCTGAGTGAAGGAAGGGTAGCAAGGGGACAGGGGTCAGCCACAGAAGAAAGTGGGGGCCTGTTCTGCCCAACCAAGGCCCAGACCCTGCCCCCTCTAGCACAGATTCCTCACCAGGGGGATGCAAGGCACATTGACTCTTAAAGCCCCAATGCGGGGCTCAGGGCCAGGCTGGAGGGAGGAGGTACCTGTGGGTTAGCACTGAATTCACCAGGAGCCAACCTGACTTCACTGTGGACTTTCTGGAAAAGCCACTCCACTTCAACGCTCAGGGGAAGACTCGTGGGCTTTGGGATTTTTTTTCTGTCCCTGTCTCTCCAGCAAAAGAGATGTTTAGGCCCTCCAGCCCACACAGGGCTGTCAGAGGGAGGAGGCCAAGGAGGTGGCCACGTGAGAAATATCCTGCCCAAGGCCTGCATCGAGGCAGCCTGAGCCACCCTGGGTAAGGGTGGCCCTGCTCTAGGGAATGCGACAAGAGGGGAAGTGTGTGCCCCTATCCCTCATTTTACCCATAGTAAAGCCACAGCAGCCCAGAAAAGTCTAGTGGTGCCTGGGGCCCCACAGCCAATGGGAAGCAGAGCTCTGGCTCCAGGCTGATGCCCCTCCCTGGGAGGGAGATGCGGCCACCCTACCACCCTGTCCAGTTGTGTCCCCCACCCCCCAGCAGATAGGCACACACCCATTGTCACAAGGCTTCCGCCTCGAGGCCAGGATCACGAAGTCCTGGGGCTTTGTGTGACCTCCGAGGGCAGGGCTGGTGACGTGGTAGATGGCGTCGTCCTCGTCTACCTGCTGCACTAGCTCCACGCTCCTGTGGGGAGGCCGGGATCTCAGGGCCCCAGGAAGCTTCCAGCTCCCATGCAAGCAGCGGGTCTGCCCGGGCCCCGCCACGCTGCAGTGCCTGAGCAGCTTCTGTGGTGGGATGTCACCCCCTGTACTCTCAGCAACGGCCAGCAGGAAGGCAGCAAAGCCCAGCCAAGATGGACACACATGTGCGTGTGCACACACAGGCACATGTAGACATGCATGCAAGTAAATGAACACATACACACAGACATGGGAACAAAGATGTGCACATACATGCACACATGTGGTCATATGTGCACAGGCACATGGACAGACATCAGTGTACACAGAGACCCACGTGTGTCTATACATGTCTGCGCAGGTGCAGACACCACAAGGATGTGTGATGATTTAGCAGTTGTTCTTAATATTTACTGAGCGCCCACTGAGTGCCAGGTGCTGTTCTAAATGCTTTACATGTGTCACTTAATCTCCATAACAGCCCCATGCTGTAGACGCTTTTAGTATTCCCATCTTATAGATGAGGAAGATAACCTGCCCACGGCCACAGAGCTAATAAGGAAGCAGGGCTGGGGTGTGTCCAGGCTATCAGGTGGCAGAGATGTATCCCCAGGCCCAGGCACCTGACACATACATGCATGGGCATACACAGGTTCATACCAACACGTGCACCCACACAAGGACACCCACACAGAGGCAGACATGGCCATGTCCAGACCCACCGCCTCCTCCCCCCACTCCCCTGCCTGCACTCAGCAGTAGGCAGGGTATGGGGAAGAAACTAGGGGCTCTCTTTCCCCTCAGGCCACTCCCCCACAAATCCCATCAAGTATCAAGATTTGGTCTGGCCTTCAAGGCCCACCCCAGCCTCCCTCCAAGAAGCCCACCTACCACATGCACAACCGCCCTCCCCCTACACGACATCCACCACCAAATCACCTCTCTGCCTTCTGGAAGGGGACAACCAGCAGGCCTGAGTCAGCTGGGCCAGGGCTTTTTAAGGCAACATGGCCCTTTTTGCAAAGACACCTTCAGCAAGAAGCCCATGTATAAAGAGCTACAAGCCTGCTCTGGAGAAAATAGATGGGGTGGGAAGGGGAAAGCCAGTTTGTCAAAATACAATTCACCAAGTGACCAGCGGACTGAATTTCCAAACACACAGAACCTCCTTACGGAAATCCTCCAGAATGTAGGCTCCTCATAACAAGCAATTATCAAAGAACCCCCCCCGGCCCCCGAGCCCCGGTGATGGCAGAACAGAAAATGACTTTAAGGGGACTTGAAAAACACAAATTTTGCTATTTTCCTAAGAACATATTTATCTTCCTTGACTAAATTCGAGAAGATAGTCGTGTGAACAATCAATAAATTTGGAGGAACAAATGTATGTAAAGGAATAACATATTTCTATTCATAATCATTCATTATATTCAAAAATAATATATTTGTGAGGAAAATCAGCAAACTTGGTAAGTTCAACAAACTGGCCATGCTATGTCCCGCTCACCCTTCATCCTTCCAACTCCACCCCCAGCAGTTCCGGAAGCCCCTTTGGGAACACAGAACTCCACAGCACATGGTTTGAAAATCAGTATCTCTGAGTGTGAATCCATGACCCGCCATTCAAGCATGAATTTTAAGAAGAGAGAAACTGAGGCCAGAAAGGAAGTGACTTTGACTTATCCAACGTCACACAGCTGGTTGGGACAGAAGCAGGACTTCAACTCAAGCCTCCAGCTCTAATTCCGTGCTCAGTCTCTTCCCTAAGGGCTCAAAATACCCATGACCCTGACCCCCCACCCAACATGGAACTCCAACCCACCCCTAGCCCCAGCAGGGCAGAGCACCATGGAGGATGACCCACAGAAGGAGACACTCTCTCCCTCATCAGGCCGGAGAAGGGACACTGCCCTGCCCTCACCCTGGCCCCTCACCGGTAGTGCTTGTCCCACTCTGGCCTCTGACGCAGGTCCGAGAGCAGCAGGAAGGCCTGGGCTGCATCCACATGCACCACCATCTCCATGTGGAAGGAGAGGAACTTGTCATCCTCCAGAGTGTACAGGCGGACCTGCATGGGACAGAGGGCAGCCTCATTTGCTGGGTGGTGGAGTGGACTGATGGGGATGCTGGAGGCTGAGACTGGAAGCTCAGGGCTACAGCTGACTTGCTGTGTGACTGTGAACACGCAGCTCAACCTCTCTGAGTCTCAGCTGCATCCCCACGAATTATGAATTCAGCACAAATGGACAGGAAGGTGGCTTAAGAAAACAGTGACTAAGGCAACATGCGGTGGTTCCTGACAGCCAGGTGCCCATCCAAGCCCCAGTGGCACAGGCAGTAAGTGGCTTGTCTAAGGGAACAGGCAGCTGGCAGAGCTTAGGTCTCCTGTAAGCGCGTGCCTGCTGGCTGCCCCGATCCCTGCAGTGATCACTGCAGAAGAACAGAGAGGGAGGAAGTGCCTGGTCAGACAGCAGCAGACCTGAGTGGTTGAGAACAGGAACGGGGGCAGGCAGGAGAGAAGAATCTAGGGGTTCTCGACTCCAGGCCCTGCAGGGGCGGGTACGTTTCCATAACTGGACTGGTTTCTTGATCTCACCCAATTCTTTGAAGAGATCTTTTTTTGACATAAGTGGTGTGGGAGAGTTCTTGTTGCTTGCCATTAGCCACCTCTGGCTCAGAAGAGAAAGGAAAATTGGGTGGGTGGGGTCAGCTACCTGACTGATCTCTGAGGACAGCACCCAGTTATCCTTGGCCACAAGCATCTTCAAGGAGGAGACGTTATTGTAGCTCAGGCACACCTGGAAGAGTACACAGATGCTACCACTACCCCGCCCCCTTCCTCCAGGGCCCCTGAGCCAAGACCAAGGGTGTGCCAGAGAGGAACCTGGGCCAGGAATGGGTTGGGCGGTGGGGGGGTGGTGCGGCAGGTGCTTTGGAAAGAGTCCTGGGCGTTGAGAAGGGAGGTCCAGGCTTGGGCTTGGCTAGACCCACTGTGTGACCCTGGACAAGCTACTCTGCCTCTCAGGGTCTCCGCTGCCACCTACCAAACAGGGACGCAGGCCAGCTCTTTGCTAATGGTAGCAATCATGAGACGTGTCATTCATATCCTGCTCTCCCCGGCCTTCCTCCAAACCCGTTCTGACAAGCAGGGAAGGGTGGGGGCCCGGTGGGTCTGAAGACTGTCCTCTCAGAGCAGAGAGCCTTACCTGGTTGCTAGGGTCCCAGGGGACAGAGAGGGGCACCTCTGTCTGCTTACAGGACACGATGTACTTCCTGGGAAGGAGAGAAGATGACAACCTGGGTCCCCTGGAAGTTCAGCACTTTCCACAGACTCTACTGCAGGCCTACTCTGTGCTAGGCCCTGTGCTGAGCCCAGCAGAGTGGGAGACTCCTGTCTGGGTAGGGAGGCTGGATGGTCACACAGGACACAGCAGCTGAGGGCACACCAGCTCGGCCCCTACACCAGGGAAAGCTCAGAGGTGGGAGCGAGCCAGCAAGGAAGGGTATGGCGTCTAAGGCTCGATCCCCACACCCCATACCCCTGCTGAGTGACCTCACCCTGGTGCTGCTGTGTCCTCATCTGTGAAATGGGATCAGCAGTCACCCCTGCCTCATGGGGTCATCACAATAACAGTGCTTGGCACACAGTAAATGCTCAGTAAATGCCATAGATGCACACTTTCTTACTAACAACAGCTTGTGATCCCTGCTGTGCTTACAGCCTCTAAAGTCCATAAATGCTTTCACAGCAGAGTCAGACACACCTGGCTTCATTTTTATTTATTTATTTATTTTGAGACAGAGTCTTGCTCTGTTGCCCAGGCTGGAGTGCAATGGCACAATCTCGGCTTGCTACAACCTGCAACTCCCAGTTCAAGCGATTCTCTTGCCTCAGCCTCAGCCTCCTGACTATAGGTGCACTGGGACTACAGGCGAGAGCCACCACGCTCAGCTAATTTTTGTATTTTTAGTAGAGACGGGGTTTTGCCATGTTGGCCAGGCTGGTCTCAAACTCCTGAACTCAGGGGATCTGCCTGCCTCGGCCTCCCAAAGTGGCTTTACCTCTTGAACAACTGCATCTCCTCTCTGAACGTTTCTTCATCTGCCAAATGGGCATCAGAATCAATGGCAAGAACACAGGATTTAAAATCGGCTGGACTCAGCCAGCTTCAAATTCTGACTCTGCTGATGATATTTGTGTGTCCCTGGGCAAGCCACCTAACCCCTCTGTCCCCAGCGTCCTCGTGTGTACAACAGGCCAGAAGACCGCTGTGTAATAAGACCAAAACGAGAGGATGTAAAGGGCCCGGCCCAGGGCCCAACGCACAGGCAGCTCTGAAGAAAAGCGAGTGCCCTGGGGTCAGCGGAGCGTGAACAGCCCCGAATCCACATTCTGCCCACCACTCAGCCCCTACTCACCTGTCCAGGCGGATCTTCTTTCTGGCACTGGCCTCTCGGTACCGCCGCTCACCATCCTGGAGAGGAAGTCGGGATAGGCAACCAGCTACCCCCACCCTCCGTCCTGCCCCCTCTCCATCCCCCAGGGCCCAAGGAGATCCTGCAGCCCTAACGTGGAGTTCAGGTGTCGCTGGGGCAGCTGGAATCAAAACATCCTGGCCAGGAAAGTGGGAAACTAAGCTGTAGCCCCAGCTCCCCTCAAACTCTCTGAGTGACCTGGGAACACCACCTCCCCTGGCCAGACCTCAGTTTCCTCCTCTGTAAAATGGGGATCCTTACAGGCCACTCACAATGGTAATGAGAGTCCACATTTACTGAGCACTCACTACACACCAGCCACTCTTCTCAAGGGCTCTCCACGTGGAATTGCACCAAATCCTTACAACAACCCTCTGAGGCTGGGGCTGGTGCTGTATCCATTCTACAGAGGAGGAACCTGAGACAAGGAAGGGTGAGGGCTTGCCAAGGCCACAGGGGTAAGGGCCGAGGCCAGGATCAGCACCCCAATGGCCTGCCTCAAGCCCACCCTCTTTACCACCACATCTAACGTCCTCCAGCCCCAAGTACAAGGAAAATGCCTGGGAAGCGGCTGTGGCTGTGACCCCCAGCTCCCGGTCCCGAGGCTCCACCCAACTCCACAGCCCACGCTAGCCTCTGGAAGGCCAGCAGGAAGGGCAGGGGACCTCCCCCAAGGGAGGGAGCGGCCTCTCCAAGGCCTGGCCCACAGGAGGCACAGGGAGCATTTTGTAAGAGAGGACCTTGCACCAGGCTCCTGACTGTCTTCCCGTGCCCCTTGCGTTGCTTTCACCATCCACCTGACCGCTCCCAGGGCGCAGCCAGGCATGGAGTCAGTACTGCATCTATCGCCCCACAGTCCTGTGAGGTAGGGACTGCAGATACGCCCATTTTACATATGGAGACTGAAAGCTCGAGGGGGCATCACTTGAATGTAGTAGAGGTGAGGTTCCAACCCACATCTGACTCCAAAGCCAGTACTCTTCCAACCCTGCAGGCTCATGACAGCCCATTAACCCCCAGCTCCGAACCAGACCCACACATATTCCGAGTTCTGTCAGGCAGAACAAGCCCGCCCTGCACAAGGGGCATCCCGGGGCTCACAGCCAGGACACTCAGCTGGCTGTGCCCCAGCACAGGGGTAGGGTGGGCCCCTCACGCCTCTAGGCCTGTAGGGGGCTGGCAGTCTCCACCATGCCAGGGCAGAGAGGGAGGGGAGGGGAGCTGCTGGTGGGGCAGGGCGCTGGTCCCACTTACTCCCGGCTGAGGCCGAATCCAGGGCAGCAACTGGGGCTGGTCATCTGCGTCCAGGACCACAAAGGTCATAAAGGCACTGTTGATGTGGCGCCGGTGGGTCTCAGCCTCCTGGCGATAGGCCTCCACGCACACGCCCACCTCCATGCTGAGGGGAGGGAGTGTGGCTTCCAACCTGGACAGACCTTCCCAAGGGCCATGCCTCCTCCCCAACACACACACTCACACACACACATGCACACATGCGCCCACACACATGCATGCACACACATACACACACATGTATGCACACACATACACACACATGTATGCACACACACACTCACATACACTCCTGCAGTTCTTCCAGCAACGTGGATCGGAGTCCCAGTGACAGGACACCTGGGACCGCTCCCTCCACCAGTGTTTACAGAGCACCTCCTGTGTGTGTCCGGCCCTGTGAGGACGCGGGAGTGAATAAACCTGTCCAGTCTATGCCTCATGGGCTAACAGTCGGGGGAGGAGGCAACCAACAAGAAAGCAAAGGTATAAATATGCCATCAAAAACTGCAAAGGGATATAAGGACATAAACCAGGAGGTGGAGGTGGACGGCCTAATTAGAAAATGTTCATTATGTGCATATTTACAAGTGCTGTGGCAGCCTTGCTTCAAACAGCTCAGTTGCTGCTATTCATGTATCTTACTGTCTTTATTTCTTTATTCCTTTATTTATTTTTTGAGACAGTCTCATTCTGTCGCCCAGGCTGGAGTACAGTGATACAATCTCGGCTCACTGCAACCTCCGCCTCTTGGACTCAAGGGATTCTCGTGCCTCAGCCTCCTGAGTAGCTCGGATTACAGGTGTGTGCACCATGCCTGGTTCATTTTTTGTTTATTTAATAGAGACGGGGTTTCGCCATGTTGGCCAGGATAGTCTTGAACTCTGAGCCGTAAGTGATCTTCCTGCCTCGGCCTCCCAAAGTGCTGGGATTACAGGCGTGAGCCACTGCGCTCAGCCACTTACCATCTTTATTAATTATAAAATAGCAGCCACCACCATTCCCCATCACTTTGGAAGTTCTATGATTGCAGAATGTGGACATTATATAGATGGGGAAACCAAGGCCTAGAACTGGGCAATAATTTTTCCAAGGATTCCAGATTCCTGGAATCTGGACTAAAATCCAGGCTTCACAGCTCCTACAAAAGGACTTTTCCCCTGCACCATGGCAGAACGTGTGCAAGTCAGACTGCAAATAACAACAATAATAGTAAGAGCAGCCACAATGGCTGACCTTTACCAGACATTTTCTCTGGCGTTCTATTGGTAACGGCTCATTGAATCCTCGTAACTCTGAGGTAGTTGTGATGAGCCCCATTTTATAGGTGAAAGAACTGACACTCAGAGGGGTTAAGTTACTTCCAAGGTCACAGAGCCAGTAAGAGGTGGAGCCAAACTCGAACCCGGCAGCCTGGCTCCTGATCCCTCACTTTTAATAATTAAATAATGACCTCTCAAATTCTCAAAAAATTTACTTATTTAAAGTCAGCTTTCATGGGAGTAGGTTTCAGAATTCATTGCAAAGGCAAAGACTCTGTGGACTAATTATTTTAGGAAATGTGTGGGAAAGGGTTTGATAAATAACCAAACACTGGCAAGAAGTGGCCCTGTGATCTGAGCATCTGCAGCGGTCCAGGCATGGAGCCAGGAGCCAAGGAGGGAGACAGAGACACTGATCTGAGACAGCAGGAGACAGGGGCTGGGGGACCCCAGAGGAGGGGTCCCTGACCCAGCCATGGGTGGGCAGGACTGGGAGCCAGGGAAGGCTCCCAAAAAGGGAAAATCAGAGCTGAATTTCAGAGACAGTGAAGGAACCCATCAGCCAGGCAGGGATTTAGACCCTGTCTGCAGGGCAAAGGGCTCCTGGACAGTTTGAAGTAGGGTCCTTTCTAGGGTCAGGAAGAGCCCTCAGCCCTGAATGGCCCTGGCCGCACCCATCCCAGACCCTCACCTATGTTTGAAGGCATTGTTCACGATGGCTTTGAGCACCAGACGGTCGCCGACCTGGGACGGGCCTCGGAAGTGGAACATTTCAATGGTCTTCAGCGTAGGGTGGGCACGGCAGAGCCGGCTGAGGAGGCAGGGGTGGGGAGACAGAAGGAATGCCCCTGGTGCTTCAGCCACTAGTTTGGGCCAGATTTATATATATATATATATATATTTTTTTTTTTCTTTTTTTTTTTGAGACAGAGTTTCACTCTTGTTGCCCAGGCTGGAGTGCAATGGCAGGATCTCGGCTCACTGTAACTTCTGCCTCCTAGGTTCAAGCAATTCTCCTGCCTCAGCCTCCTGAGTAGCTGGGATTACAGGTGTCCGCCACCATGCCCGGCTAATTTTTTGTATTTTTAGTAGAGACGGGGTTTCACCATGTTGGCCAGCATGGTTGCGAACTCCTGACCTCAGGTGATCCACCCCCCTCGGCCTCCCAAAGTGCTGGGATTACAGGCATGAACCACCACGCCTGGCCTCTCTTTTTTTTTTTTTTTTTTTTTTGAGACAGGGTTTCACTCTGTTGCCCAGGCTGGAACGCAGTGGTGCAATCTCGGCTCACTGCAACCTCCGCCTCCCGGGTTCAAGTGACTCTCCTGCCTCAGCCTCCCAAGTAGCTGAGACTACAGGCACGCACCACCACATCTGGCTAATTTTTGTATTTTTAGTAGAGATGAGGTTTTACCTTATTCCCAGGCTGGTCTTGAACTCCTGGCCTAAGTGGCCTCAGCCTCCCAAAGTGCTGGGATTACAGGTGTGAGCCACCACGCTAGGCCAGCTTGGGCCGGCCTTCTACCCTGGTCCCATCCCCAGACGCAGCCTGGAACTACACATTCTGACCCACCCACTGCCACCCAACCCAGTGGCAGTTCTGCTCAGAGGCACAGAACTAAAGTCCCATTTCATAGCTTAGAATACTGAGGTCTATGCATGGCTGGAAAGAAGCCAAGTTTGAGGGGACATAAGAAAGCAGGGCTTTGGGTAAACCCCTTTCCCATTTTCCTTCCAACTTTTACACCTTGGTAGCTGCTGTTCCCACTATCCAGAAGCCCTCCCCTTACCCAAAGCTACTTGGCATTCAAGTCCCAGCTGAAGTGCTCTTCCTTCAGGCAGCCTTCCCTGACCATCAGGCTCCTCCAGGATCTTACTGCACTCATAGCCAGGCCTGCCCAAAACAGCATTGCTTATGCACTGTCTCCCACAGGTTAAACTGGAGGAGGGGCCGTTTAAGCCAGGCTCTAAAGAATAAGGAGGAATCCACCTGGCTGGGAAGGGCATGGGTTGGGAAAGGCACTCCTGGTAGAGGGAACAGCAAGAGCAAAGTCTTGGAGGTGTGAGAGTGTCAATTAGTGAAGGTCAGTTACCATAACTATAAAAAATACCCTGATATTTAGGGTAGAACAAGCCCCGGACAGAAACAGATGTTAGAGGAGAGAAAACAATTTTCACCCCTTAGAAGAAGGGAACAGTCAGAGATGGCTTTATGGAGGAAGTGGGCAGGATATTAGCAGACAAAGAAGAGTAGGGGAAGCATGGCAGGAGGCTACATCAGGAGCAAAGGCAGGGGCTGGGAAAGTGGAGGATGGGAACAGAGAACGGCAAATGGTTTGATGTGAAGCGAACATAGATACTAGAAGGCTTGATGTGAAGGGAACATAGATACTAGAAGGAGTGCAGGTAGGGCCAGATCAAGGGGAGGATCTAGTGCCAGGCCAAGAGACCTGGTGTTTCCCATGTAAAAGATGCTAGCTTTTTTAGTAGAACAAGGAATGGTCAGTTCACAAAAATTCATTTCTCTGATTCAGAACAGCCAAGCTTCTGAAGCCTTGAATGCCAACCCCAAGCTGGGGTTTCCCATCCAGAGGGAGGTGGCCAAGGGGAGGAGGAGGAGAAAGGAGGGGAGGCAGAGGCAGCACACTCTGCCCTCACCTGGCTGCAATGGTGGCCACATTCTCCATCCAGGCCATGATCTGGCCCCCAAAGGTGTTGCCCTGGTGATTGGCGTGGGGAGGCAGGACCAGCTCCACACTCTCCACACGGGTCTTCTCAGCCGGCACCATGCGGCTACAGTCTCTGCTCTCCAGATCTGACCAGGGATGGGATAAGGGAGGGAAGCGGGGAGGTGAGAACATTCCCAAGGGCAGCCCCTCCCCACAGGCAGCCCTGGGACCCCCACCACTCTACCCCACTCAGGTTCTTTTATTTACTCAGCACAGAGTGCACATGAGGCAGAGGGTGGCCCTGGGTGAAAGGGATGAGCCTGTCCTGTGCAGTGGATGCAGCACCAGCTCTGAGACAAGACAGCAGGTCTGAGCCTCAGCTCCACTCCAGACTGCCTGTATGGCCTTGGGCAAATCAAGTAATCCCTCTGAGCCTCGGTTGCCTCATCTGTAAAGGCAGGCATGAAATCCGACCCGACAGGACTGTTTGAAGATGAAATGTGATTATTGTCACAAAGTGCTTGACTCAAGGCCAGGCATAATGGCTCATGCCTGTAATCTCAGCACTTTGGGAGGCCAAGGAGGGTAGATCCCTTGAGGCCAGGAGTTCAAGACCAGCCTGGCCAACATGGTGAAACTTTGTCTCTACTAAAATACAAAAAAGTTAGCTGGGCATGGTGGCGAGCACCTGTAATCCCAGCTACTCAGGAGGCTGAGCCACGAGAATCACTTGAACCTGGGAGGCAGAGGTTGCAGTGAGCCGAGATCATGCCACTATACTCCAGCCTGGGCAAGAGAGTGAGACTCTGTCTCAAAAAAAATAATAATCACAAAGTACTTGACTCCAGTAAATATGCTCTCAAAAAGGATGGTTTTTCCCTGCCTTCTGCCCTGGTGATTCCCTTATCCTTGGCAGCAATAGTGTTAGAATATCCTTAGTAGGAGAGGCCAGGCAGTGCATGGGGCCTTGGGCTTCAGGGCAGCAGATGCTGGCATGCCCCACCAAACCCAAGGTGGTGTCATTTGTCTCCTATCTCCCATGGAGAGACTTCTTCAGGAAGGGTCCATCAAAGAGCTGGCATTGCCCTTGGCTTGGCTTGCAGGCTCTCAGAGAGACCACAGACAGGGTGGGGGCAGACAGGAGGGGAAGTTGAGGGTGGCCTGAGCCAAGGTCTGGAGACAGGACGGGGAGGGTATTCACAGGGCAATGGGGCCTGTGGCTTAACAGGAGCTGCAGCAGGTCAAGAGACAGTACCCAGTGAAGCTGAGCGGCCAGCCAGAAGGCCCAGTGCCAGGCAAAGGCACTTGAGCTGATTCTTAGGTGGGAGGGCTGTTAGGACAGAAGAGATTTAGGAGGGCTGCAAGGGGATGGATGGATCAAAGGGGCCTTGACGACTGTAGGAAGAGCTGGGCCTCCCCAGCTCCAGCTTCCAAGCCCAGTAGAACCAGGGCACATGGAACTCAGGGCATAGCTCGAGGCTTCCTCTGGGCTTGGCGAGTTCTGCCTGCTCTCTCCCCACTCCGGGGAGATTTTCTTCTAAGATCGCCTCCTTTTGGTTTCAAGGAAGACTCAAATTTGAACATTCTGGAGATAAGTAAACAAGTCCAAGGTCTCCCTTCTGGGCCTTTGCCCAGGCTGTGCCCTCTGTCAGAAACCCTTCCTTATCTCCCATCTGTCAAAATCCCACCCAGTCCAAAGTAGATCTTTCTGTACTGGTATAGAACAACCCCCAGGATATATTTTTAAGGGGAAACTGCAAGATACAAAACAGTATGTACTGAATGCCCCTTTTCAGGAGCTAAATAATACATGCTATGCTTAGATATACAGGGAATACTTCTGGAAAGATACCCTAAAACAGGTAATAGTAGATGCTTCTGGGGAGACGACCTGGATTCTGGGATAGAAAGGAGTCTGGCTTTTTATTTTATCTTTTGAGGGGTGAGAATATATATACGTGTGTGTGAGTGTATGCATATATACACACACATACACATAAGCATATATATATGCTTTTTACATGTTTTATATATGCTATATACTTATTTATTTATTTTGAAATGGAGTTTCGCTCTTTTTGCCTAGGCTGGAGTGCAATGGTGTGATCTCGGCTCACTGCAATCTCCGCATCCCAGGTCCAAGCGATTCTCCTGCTTCAGCCCCCAGAGTAGCTTGGATTACAGGTGCACGCCACTACACCCAGCTAATTTTGTATTTTTAGTAGAGATGGGGTTTCACCATGTTGGCCAGGCTGGTCTTGAACTCCTGGCCTCAGGTGATCCACCCGCCTCGGCCTCCCAAAGTGCTGGGATTACAGGCATGAGCCACCACGCCCGGCCTATATATGCTTTTTATAGATGCATACATATATATATGCTTTTTAAAAAATTCTACAGTCTTCAAGTTATAGCTCAATACTATCTTCCCAAACACCTTGGCTTCTGGAGACCCAAATGCGTTTTGTGGCCAACAAAGGGATTTCCACATGACCTAACGGCAGCTTCATGGTTCCTGGGAGCTGGTAGAGAGGCCCAAACACTCCCTTTCCCTGGAGGAGACCTCGGAGCCAAGAGGGCTAGAGAGGCCCAGGGCCACCAGTGGGTGGAAGTCCCCGGAGCCTCCCTTCCTGCCTCTGCCCAGTGGGAGCCCGGGGCAGAGGGGCCATGCAGGACGCCAGCTACCCTCCCCATGCACAGCTGGCAGCTGCTCACCGTCCTGAATGGCGCAGTTGGCCAGGAGGTCCTTGATGGTGTCCGCATAGACAAGGCGCATGCGCCGGCGCTCAGCCGCCACACTGTGCTCCATCTTCTCCTCTTCTGTCCGCGGCGTGATCTGCTTCAGCTTCACCTGTCGGCCAGGGGACAGGGTGGGGGACACTCAGGGCAAGTCTCCTGAAATAGCACAAGGGCCTGTCCCCAGCACCATCCCATGCCCGAGGGTAGCACACAGCAGGCGTGGGCTGCTGCTCAGTTCCAAGGCTTCCTCCCTCTTTGCCCCATCTTCCTGCCTCCACGATGACCTGATACATATTCATCCTCCAGCTCCCACCCAGGTCTCTTCCTTGGGCAAAGGCTCAGAGGATGGGGGGTGTCACTGTAGGTGACAGAATGGTGAGACCAGAATGGTGAGACCAGAAGAATCTTCGCTGGAGCACAGGGAGAGGTGGGGGAAAGGAGGGGAGAGGTGGCTGGGGGATTCCAATGCAATGAGGGGTGGGCCTTCCTTAGGGAGCTGTGGATTCCTGCTGTGTCCCTCCCCATCCCCTCTGCCAACCCCTAACCTCATTCCCCTGAGCCAGACTCGCCATGGCAGGTGCCCAGGTCACTGAGCAGCGTTCCAGTAGCCAGGCGCACCCAGTTACCTTGGTGATCTCTCGGCGGGCCACGAAGGTGGCCAAGGCCTTGCACACATTCCACTGCTTCTCAGAGCACAGGTCCTCCGAGGCCACCTGGATGCCCACCTGGAGAGGAACAGTAAGGGCGAAGGAATGAGGAACAACATTGCACTCACCAGTTAGAAGCCCCGCAGCTCCACCAGACAGCAAGTCCCAGCCCAGGCCAGGCCTCCAGAGTTTCTGCACCACCTACCAGGTCTGGGAGGCCAGAGATCTGAGGGGGGGTTTGACTCTGCCCTTGGGTCCCCGGGAAACCTTGGGCAAGTCACTTCCCTTCTCTGGGTCTCAGTTTCCTCATCTACAAAGTGGGAGTGATCAGACCTACCCTTGTGGGATTGTTGAGAGGATTAAAATGAGACTATGTCTACCACAGGGCTTCATACAGGCAGAATGTTGGCTAAATTTAAAGGATAGGCCAGGCTCAATGGCCTGTAATCCTAGAATTTTGGGAGGCTGCAGCGGGAGGATCAGTTGAGGCCAGGAGTTCAAAACAAGCCACGGCAACACAGTGAGACCCCTGTCTCTGCAAAAAAAAAAAAAAAAAAAACCACACACACACAAAAATTAGCTGTGTGGTGGCACATGCCTGTAGTCCCAGCTACTCAGGAGGCTGAGGCAGGAATATTGCTAAAGCCCAGGAGTTTGAGGTTACAGTGAGCTATGATGGCACCACTGCACTCCAGCTTGGGTGACAGAGTAAGACCTCATCTCACAAAAATAATAAAAATAAAAATAAAAAATCAAGAACAGGCACCTGGGGGTACCTGAGCATTCATGGGGTGCCCAGAGGCATAGTCAGGACTATGTCACCCAGCCTCAGTGCTCCCTCAGGAACCACTGGCCCAGCTGGTGAAGTTGCCTGGGCCTGAAGTCCATAGGTGGGAAATAGAGCCCTCCCCCACAGCTCACAGAACCCTGGGCATCACCAGCAGTCCTCCAACCCTGCCACATAGGAATCATGTTCCCTTTTGCAGATGAGGAGACGGGCTGTGGGAGGCAAGCTCATGGGCTGGAAACCCAGCACTCTCCCTGCCCCAGCTCCTCCTCCAAGATCAGGCGCTCATGCTGCCTTCCCTCCATTCCCACAAAAACCTGGCTGCTGAGGCTAGATGTGAGACTCAGGGGCCTGGAAGTCAAGTCCCACATTGGAATCTATGTAGCTCAGTGACCTGGGGCAAGTCCCTTCCCCTCCTGGGCCTCGATTTTCCTGTCTGTGTTATGGGATTTGGGACAGGAAGATCCTTGGGATTCCCCTTGCTCTGCCAACCATTACAGAACTCTGCTGCTCTAATCAGGGCCCTGCGACTGTGAGTGGCCCTGGGCTGCAGGGAGAAGAATGGAGAGAGGAGGTAGAGGACCCACCCACGCACCCACTCCCAAGCAGTGCCCACCCCACACACCTCCATGCTGGAGTTGAAGGCCCGGTTCACCTTGGCCTTGATATTCACCACTTGTCCAACACTGGGGAGAGGAAAGTAGGAGGTGAGCCTTCCAGAGGGGCCAGAGGGAGGAATAGGGGCCTCAGATACTTGCAGAGCCTCTCTTGCGGGGAGCTGGCAGGAGAACTTCATGGCTTGCAGGGCATATTCACATCTGCGATATCACCAAGTCCTCAAAGCCAGCTAGCAAGATAGTGTCAGCACCCCACTTTACAGATGGTTAAGCTGAGGCTGAGAGAAGTAGCATGATTGCACTCATCTGCTCCCCCGTTCCCTGATCCCCGTTGTCCAATTAATGCCTGTGCTTCTTTTTGCTCTCGGCTCAATGGTCCCCTCCTCAGGGGAGCCCTCGCTGCCCTGCAGTGGCCCACCCACCAACAGAGGCCCTGCAGAGGCTCACCCTGCAGCACTCTCCTGGCAGAGTGACCTCTGTCTCCCACAGTTCTTAAGCTCTACTAGGGTAAGGGCCACGGTTTTGCTCCCCATTGACTCTCCAAGGCCTAGCACATGGCACAGGGTGGGTCTCCCATAAAGGGTAGCTGACTGAGTTAATGCATTCTACATGTATTGAATGCCTAGTAAGGGCAAGATGCTATAAACAAAGGGCAAGAAGAGAAAAGGAAATGTTTAAAGAATGCCTGCTAGGTGCCAGGCACTGTGCACTGCCCCACTGGAACCTCAGAATAAGCTTGGCAGGTAGGTTTAGGAGAAACTGAGCATCAGAGAGGTTAAGTCATTTGCCCAAGGTCACCAAGCTAAAAAGTGGCAGAGCCAGACTTCTAGACTGACTCTGTTGACTGCACCAGCCCCTCTTTTCCCAGCTGCAGCCTGTCCTCCTGGAATGATTCCCACATCCATATGAATCCCCAGGGGAGCCACCTAGCCTGGGCTGTGCCTAATGGAGGGGGCAGAGGGTGCCCAGCTGATGGACTGTGGGGAGGAGGGGCAGGAGGCTAAAGGCCGGCCCTGTTCAATTGCTGTGGGATCTCCAGCAGGTCCTTTCACTTCTCTGGGCCTTGGCTCATGAACATGGAGAGTGCCATGCCAACTTCTTTCTCAAATGACACAGTCTCCTGGCCAAGCCTAGGAAGGGTCCATTCCAAGGGGCCTGCTGGTCAAGGGGCCACCGTGAACACAGTGGGAATGGCCACACAGGCCTGGGTTCCAGTGAAGCTCCACCTTAACCATCACACTACAGAGCTGTGTGACCTTGGGTGAGTCACTTTGCCTCTCTGAGTCCATTTCCTTCTGTGTAAAGTACTGCCTGTGGTTCTGAGGGTCAAGTGAGAGAGAATGGGACTGAGCCAAGCACCAGGCCTGGCCCATAGCTGGAGCTCAATAAATACCACAAGCTCACATTTGCCAGACATTTGTTGATTCCTGTTCATTTTTTTAGTAATACTAATGGTCACGGAGGGGAGGGTCATTTTTAAGAGATTCATGCTGACATAGCAACGGATGAAGCATCATGATGTCTGCAACTCACTTTCAAATCGTTTAGCAGAGAGAGAGAAAGTATATATATTATGTCTATAATCCCAGCATTTAGGGAGGCCAAGGCAGGCAGATCACCTGAGCTCATATGTTCGAGACCAGCCTGGCCAACATGGTGAAACTCTACTAAAAATACAATAAATAAATAAATAAGCTGAGCATGGTAGGGCACACCTATAATTCCAGCTACTTGGGAGGCTGAGTCACAAGAACCGCTTGAACCCAGGAGGCGGAGGTTGCCGTGAGCCAAGATCGCACCACTGCATCCCAGGCTGGGTGACGGAGTGAGACTTTGTCTCTTAACAAGAAAAAAAGTATATGTATTTATTTATTTGTCCATACATAGATACAGCAAATTTAGAAAAATGTTAATTATTGGGTCTCAGTGGTGGTGACCATTGTACTATTCAACTTTTCTATACGTTTGAAAGTTTTCATGATCAAAAATTACGGCAAAAAACTTCTGTGGTCCCCCAGATAAAAATAAAAGTCTATTTTCTGTGGTGCTGAGAGGAATTTGTGATTTTTCCTCCTCTCCCTCCTTCTCTCTCTACCTTCCCCCAAAGCCAAGCAGACACCCATCTGGGTTTCTAAGCTCCTCCTCCTTCCTGACTGCCCTCTGTCCCCACAGCTCTGGCTCAAACCGGATCCTTCCCCAGGGCCACTGCCCAGCCTCCTCAGTGGCCCCGGAGCTCCCAGACACCCTTCCAGGTGTTCTTCACAACGCAGACAAGCAACCCCCCATAAACAAATCTGACCCCCATCGAGACCTTCCCTACACCAATTTACTCTCAGGAGACAGAGGAACATGTTAATTGCACCACAGAAATTCAAATAGCAAACCCAGGTGATGAAGGACTCTAGAGGGCACATGGCCAGCTTTCCTCAACAAATATATTTTGAGAGAGAGAGACAGTGCCAGAGAGCTGGTGGAGGATTGGTGGGTATCTATAGAGTTTTTGGGTTTTTTTGTGTTTTTTTTTGAGACAGAGTCTCGCTCTATTGCCCAGGCTGGAGTGCTATGGCACTATCTCGGCTCACTGCAAGCTCTGCCTCCTGGGTTCATGCCATTCTCCTGCCTTAGCCTCCCAAGTAGCTGGGACTACAGGCGCTTGCCACCATGCCCGGCGAATTTTTTGTATTTTTAGTAGAGACGGGGTTTCACCGTGTTAGCCAGGATGGTCTGGATCTTATGATCTCATGATCTGTCCACCTCGGCCTCCCTATAGAGAAGCAACCAATTACAATTATTTGCATCCTGACTTGAATAACAAAATAACTGCAGGCTGGGTGTGGTGGCTCATGCCTGTTATCTTAATGCTTTAGAAGGCAGAGGTGGGAGGATCACTTGAAGCTAGGAATTTGAGACCAGCCTGGTCAACATAGCGAGACCTCATCTCTACAAAAAAACAAAATAATAATACAAAATTTAATTAGCCAGGTATGGTGCCACATGTCTGTAGTCCCAGCTACTAGGGAGGCTAAGGTGGAAGGATCGCTTGAGCCCATAAGTTCAGGGCTGCAGTAAGCTATGATGGTGCCACTGCACCCCAGCCTGGGCAACAGAGCAAGACTCCATCTTGAAAAAATAAATAACTGCAAAGCAAACAAAATAAAAACAAATTCATGAGACAGTTTGGGCATTTGAACACTGACTAGTGACGTTAGTGAAAAATTATTGTTAATTTTTTAGATGTGGTAATGATGTTGTGTTTAAAAAGAATCCTTCTCTCAAAAAAAAAAAAAAAAAAAAGGGCCAGGCATGGTGGCTCACACCTGTAATCCCATCACTTTGGGAGGCCAAGGTAAGCAGATCACCTGAGGTCAGGAATTCAAGACCAGCCTGACCAATATGGTGAAACCCCATCTCTAATAAAAATACAAAAATTAGCCCAGCTTGGTTGCCGGCACCTGTAATCCCACCTACTCGGGAGGCTTAGACAGGAGAATTGCTTGAACCTGGGAGGCAGAGGTTGCAGTGAGCCAAAATTGCGCCACTGCACTCCGGCCTGGGAGACAGAGCAAGACTCCATCTCAATAAATAAATAAATAAATATAAAAAGAGTTATTAGCCCTTAGAGATACATTTGGAAATATTTTTAAGTGGCAAAAGCAGAAATAAACAAACAAAAAAACTTCTTAATCTTTCCTCAGGTGTGTCCAGGCCTTCCCTGGCCACCAACCATGCTCCAGGCCCCTCCCCAGCTTGTCCTCCTTCCCAGCATCCTCTCTGGCTTTCCCTTCCACCCACAGCCTCCTCTGCCCAGATTCACCTTCACTCTGCTGAGCCCTGCAGCAGGTCCAGCCATCATGCATGTACCCCTAACCCTCTCTATTCCTTGCTCCCCTAAGTAAAAGAACTTGTGTTGGCTACAGGGACCTGGAGCTGGCCCAGACACAGCTCCACTGGCTTCAAAGTATCACTATATACAGAGCTGACAGTTCTGGCAGCTCAAATGTGTCCTCCAGGAAGTCCCCCCTTGACTACCCTCAGTGCCACGACACCTACCCCCAGACATACAGGAAATACAGCCCATTGGTTAAGAGCAAGGGCTCTGGGGCCGGATTGCCTGCCTGGTAGTATATCCTGGGTCCTCCATTAGCTGTACCACCTTCAACAAGGTACTTCATTTCTCTGTGCCTCAGTTTCCTCATCTGTAAAATGAGGATACTAATAGCTATGACCACATAGTATTGTTTTGAGGATCAAATAAGTTAACGTAGTTAAAAAGGCATCAAAATAATGTACAGTATTGGTGCACTAATTGTGACAAAGATACCCTACAAATGTAAGATGTTCATCATGGGGCACCTGGGTGTAGGGTATATGGGAACTCTCTGTACTATCTTTATTTTTATTTTTTTATTTATCCTGAGACGGGATCTCACTGTGTCACCCCAGGTTGGAGTGCAGTGGTGTGATCCTGGCTCACTGCAACCTCCACCTCCCAGGCTCAAGTGATCCTCCCACCTCAGCCTCCCAAGTAGCTGGGACCACAGGCGTATATCACCATGCCTAGCTAATTTTTGGTAGAGACAGGGTTTTGCCATGTTGCCCAGCTAGTCTCAAACTCCTGAGCTCAAGTAATCTGCCTGCCTTGGCCTCCCAAAGTTCTGGAATTACAGACACAAGCCACTGCGCCCGGCCTTGTACTATCTTTAGAGATACAACGTTTTTATAAATTTAAAACTATTCTAAAATAAAAGGTATTACAAAGCAGCTGGGCAGGGTGGCTCACGCCTGTAATCCCAGCACTTTGGGAGGCCAAGGCAGGCAGATCACTTGAGGCCAGGAGTTCGAGACCAGCTTGGCCAACACGGTGAAACCCCGTCTCTACTAAAAATACAAAAATTAGCTGGGTGTGGTGTCACGCACCTGTAATCCCAGCTACTCAAGAGGCTGAGGCAGGAGAATCACTTGAACCCGGGAGGCGGAGGTTGCAGTGAGCCAAGATCACATCATTGCACTCCAGCCTGGGCGACAGAGCAAGACTCTGTCTCAAAAAAAAAAAAAAAAGGGATTATGAACCAGAGGCTTTTTCTTTTTTGAGATGGAGGCTTGCTCTCTTGCCCAGGTTGGCAGGCTGGAGTGCAGTGGTGCGACCTCAGCTCACCACAACCTCTGCCTCCCGGGTTCAAGCAATTCTCTGCCTCAGCCTCCCGCGTAGCTGGGATTACAGGTGCTCCCCACCACGCCCGGCTAATTTTTTGTATTTTCAGTAGAGACAGGGTTTCACCATGTTGGTCAGGCTGGTCTTGAACTCCTGACCTCGTGATCCACCCGCGTAGGCCCCCCAAAGTGCTGAGATTACAGGCGTGAGCCACCATGCCTGGCCCAGAGCCCATTATTGCACAGAACTTCTCACTGCGAGTTGAATGACGTTCCTACATCTGCCTCCCCTGAAGACTGGGAGGTCCGGGGAAGAGGCTGTGCTCCAGTGGACTTTGCATGCCCAGTCTCAGCAAGGCCTCTGGTCTGGAAAAGGTGCTCATCTAATATTAAGTGTGTGGTGAGGGAATGACTGATGACTGAATGAGTGAGTACAGGGACTGGCCAATCTTCTTCCTTAATGGTGACACACTGAGCACCCAGTGAGTCCTGAATAAGCCCTTGGCACTTGATGTCCTAGCTAGTGCTGGTGATTTTAGGATCAGGCCCAGAGACAAGAGCTCTGTGTGTGGCCCTGCAGCCTGTCCTGGGCTGAGGGCTCAGCCTGCTCCTTGGATCCCAGAAGCAGGATCTAGGGGCAAAGCTATGGGGAGGCAAAGCCCGGTGCGTGTGATGAATATTCTTCTATTCTGTACAGCCATTAAAAAAAAAGAAAAGAAAAGGCCAGGTGTGGTGGCTCACACCCGTAATCCCAGCGCTTTGGGAGGCCAGGGCGGGTGGATCACCTAAGATCAGGAGATCGAGACCAGCCTGGCCAACATGGTGAAACCCCGTCTCTACTAAAAGTACAAGAAAATTAGCCGGGCCTTGTGGCAGGCACCTGTAATCCCAGCTACTCGTGAGGCTGAGGCACAAGAATTGCTTAAACTCAGGAGGCAGAGATTGCAGTGAACCAAGATTGTGTCATTGTACTCCAGCCTGGGTGACAGAGGGAGACTCCATCTCCAAAAAAAAAGAAAAAAAAAAAAGTCTACTTTAGTAATGAGGTAACAAGCTCCTCATCCCCGGAAGGATGTGAGCAGAGGTTGAATGGCCCAAGCTTCTGGCTCAGACTTTGCCCAGGCACCTTGTCTAGGGGCCTCCCTACAGCCCAATGACCAAGGACCCAAAGAGAATGTCCAAGCTCAAAAAGGCATTCACTGATTAAGTCTAACCCCGTCCATTCTGCAGATGAGAAAACTGAGGCTCAGAGAGACAGACTGACTTCCCCAAAGTCACGCAGCACCCCACTATGCTATCTCGGCCACACCCTGGCTGAGGGAACACCCACCCACCCACTGCATGGAACAGCAGGTCAACTCCTAGCCCCCAGAAACACTGCAGAGGGGTTCACACTTCCCCAGAGGCTGCCCCCACCTCATTTTCAGTCAGTTGAGTCAGGCTCTAGGCAGCACACAGGCTGACCAGGCAGGGAGTCAGGAGGACAGGCCCCAGGCTGATGGGAGGGAGACCAGAGGACCATGAGGCAGCAGGGGCCACTTACCTAATGGTGTGCTCAAAATAGATGTCATCCATGGAAGCTGTGACACAGGGGCAGCCAGCGTGCCTCTCCGCTGGTGTCAGCAGAAGAAAGCAAGACATTAGCAGCCTCCCCCGATCACAGGCCTCTGCTCAGATGGCACCTCCTCAGGAGGCTTCTCCAGCCGCCCAAGCCGAGGCCACAACTCCCACCACACCCTGCTGCCACCCTTCCTTACACCCCTCACTGTGGGCACCACCCCGACCCTCTTCTGTATATCTGCTTTTCGTCTGTCTACTGTCTCTCCCTCCCACTAGATTGTAAATTACTTGAGGACAAGGATTTTTGCCTGTCTTGTTCATTGCTGTACCCCAGTCCTGGAACAGTGCCTGGCACATAGTACACACTCAGTAAGTAGCTCTTGAATGAGTGATCACGCCACACTGGCCTGCTTCCCGGTCTTCTGGAGCCCCTGTCCCTTCAACCACCTGTTCCCTGCCTGAGTCATTCTCACCCTCAGGACTCCACTCAGGTGCCTTAGCCCCTCAGGCATCCCTTCCCTGCCCCCAGGCCTGGGTCAGGGCCTCTGAAACAGTGCTGGGGAACAGTCAGGTCACCTGTCTATCCCCCATCCCCACCCCACCAGGCTGTGAGCACTGTAGGTTGGAGAACACCGGTGCAACAAAAGGAATGAAATGGGCTCAGTCCAGCGCACCTCAACTCAAGGGAAGGAGCGCTGCAGGGCAGGCAGTCAGGGGCTTTGCTCAACAGCATCTCCGAGCCAATCTGAAGCAGCCATGTGGAAGGCTGCACTGTGTTGAGGCAGGGACTTAGGGCCTGGGACCAACACTCAGGGCTGAAGGGGTCTGAGTGAGAGAGAAGTGGGCTGTGCTGAGCATTGAGACATCAGGAAGGGCATTTCAGACAGAGGGACCAGCATGAGCAAAGGCCAAGATGAGAAACAAGTGTGGCACTTAGGGTGGACAGTGACCATCTCTGAAAGCACGGCCCCTGCTCTGGGCCTGTGGGGCAGGTAGGGAACCATGGGGAGTGCAGCATTACCGGACAGGCAAGCCGTGGTGTCAATCCACTTGAGCAGCTGCCCGATGCTCAGCTCACCACGTTGGTTGGTGTGGCAGGGCAGCACCAGCTGGCTCATCTGCACCTCCGTGGGGTTCCGGTATCCCTCGCCGTCTGCCATGGCACTGTCGTTCCCCGCACGTAAGGCTGACTTCTGGGATGTGCGGTTGGAGAACACAGAGGCCAAGCCCTGGGGTCCAGGTGGGGACAGGTGGGGACAGAGAGGTCTGCTTGCTGCAGGGTCTCCCAGGTCTGTCCAGCCCTGAGAACTTAGGGTCTGGGGGAGAGAGAGTACCTAGGGCCACCTCCCACCAGACCCCAACCCGAGAGTGGTCACCACTCTCCAGCCCATGGTCTCGGACCCCAGGATATCTGTGATTGCTGCTTCTGCCCAGTTTCCTTTTGGCCAAGAACCGCACATGAACACGGCCTTGCACCCGAGTGGGCCAGTGGAGACAAAACCATGCAGAGAAGTCAGTCCTCCTTGCTTCAGCTCCTGGGCCAACTTTTTAAAGTGTTGCCTTAGATTTACGTTCATTCTGGAAGGAGTCCCCTCTCTATGCAGGGAGGCCCAGAGAGCTCCATAGCAGTCAAGCCCAGGGAACTGTTCCTAATACAGTGTTTCAAGAAGCCGCTCTGATTTCATCCCCAAAGGGCTCCTTTCTTGGGCTCCCTCCATCTTCAGAGGCCATCAGGACAGCCTCTGTGGCCTGCTAATGTCTAGCACTTGGATCTATTGACTGGGAGGGCTGTGGGCAGTCACGGACCAGCTCTGTGATCCAGGGCTGGGTACAACAGCTGCCAGCTGGAAAACTGGCTGAGAAAATTCTCCAACTAATGAATTAGAGCTGGGGTTTCTGCTTGGAACCAGCATGTCTTACTCTCCAAGCAGAAGAGGTGGGGTGTGCCCATCAGTCCTTTGGAAGGGAGGAAGAGGAAAGGGGCTAGCAGCCTGCCATCCCTAAGCAGACCATGAGCTCAAGAGCTGGGCACACCTGCATGTGTGAGAAAAATGAGGAGGGACAGGCATATGGGTTCCGATTCTCATGGCCAATGCCAATTGTGTGGTGGTGATGACAGTCGCCACTAATGTTTATATGGCGCTTAGGTGTCACATAATTTTACAAGTACTTTATTTGTACTAATCCAATTTTATCCTCCCAACAAACCTATGAGACAGATGCCTTATTATCCTTATCCTACAGATGAGGAGCCCAAGTAAGTGACAAAGCTCAGCTGTGACCCCAGAGGTCTGCTGCAGCCTGAGCTCCTACCCCCGACACTACACTGCTTGCAGGGCCTCCTGGGGCTGAGATGAGGAGTCCAGGGACCTGGGCTTGGCTGTAGTGGCAAAGAGCACCATGCCCCAATGGTGAGCCTGCCACAGCTGCAGGATGCTGGCAGTGGTAGCTCTTGCACCTGGTGTATACTCCTTAGATAATTCCCCCCAGTGAGCCTCCCATAGCTAATTCAATTTCAAGCACACCGAGGTGGCTTGTTCAAAGTCACTGACCCCCATGTGGTACAGCCAGGATTTGAACCAGGCCTGTCTGACCCAGAATGGCTTATGGGTTCCCAGAAACACGGCTTATTCCCAAGAGCCCCTGGGTAGGAGGCTGGGCACCAAGGGGAGGCAGGAAGACAGCCATCCCAGGAGCTCTCAGCCTGGGTGGAGGCCTGCAGGGTGCCAGGCTGCCTGGCTTGCGGGCTCTCACAGGTAGCTGGAAGGCCGATGTTGTCCAAGCAGCAGGACCCATCGCCATGGTAACCACTGCCAAGGCACTTCCCGCTTGGTTGTGCGCTGGGGGCCTGCATGGATACGGGTGGCTGGCTTTCGGGGTGTGGAAGTGGGTAGAGGGAGGTGGTAGTCAAGACTCCATTCGTCCACACTCTTCCCAAACCCCTCCCATAGCCAGGGGTATTGGGAAGAAATTCCAGAAAGAAGCCCTAGGGAGAGCTGAGGAAATGGGGAGACAATGCCCACTTGCAGAGGGCAACTGGGCAGAACAAAAGGGGCAGAACAAAACGGGCAGACTGCCTGGGGTTTCTGGGCAGTCTGGACACACACACAGGGACGCCGACACACAGCGCCCCCGCTTTACCAGCCTGGGCACGTCCGCCACTTCTCTGAGTCCTCACGAGGACGAGGGCAAGAACTATTGACCCATTTCACCAACAAGGGAACACAGACACAGTCCTGGACCAGCAGTCATGATGCCTAAGCTCTGGTCCTCTCTCTGCTTCTCACCTGGTCAACCCCTCCTCCCATGCACTCCCGTTTCCTGTTCTGTGAATCAGGAGTCCCTACCTTCCTGTTGGACCCTATGCCACGGGAGCCAGGACCTGTGCCCTGCTCACTGGTTCATTTGTTCATTTGTTCATTCACCAAACACTTCCTCTGTATGGGGCCCTGGGCAAACATAGAGAATACAAAGACAAATTGGGCCTAGAGGGGCCTGGCACACAGGAGGACATCGTCAAAGGTTTGTGGAGGGACAAACAGAGACGGGCTTGAGTTCAAATTCTACCTGTGTCCCTCAAGTGCTGTGTGATCCTGAGCAGGGTCTCCCCCTTCCCAAGCCACATCTGTCACTCACCAAGTAGGACAGAGAATTGCCAGTCCCTAAGGTACCCCTGGTTCCAGGAGTCCAGGGCCTAACTCAGCCTGGGATTTGCATACCCAGCTGAGATTCCCAGGGAGGAAGCTCTAGAACCCTGTCAGAATGGAAATACTGTGCTCCTCTGAGCAGGGCCCCTGAAGCACACTGAGAGACAAGCCTCGCAGTTGCTATCCCCACCACTCCCCTCAAAGAGAGGGGCGCAGAAGCCGTGGGCTGGAGCACAGGCAGCAGGGACAGAGCAGCAGGTGGCCCCAGGCATAGCCTTTCAGACTCCACTCCTTCCTTGGGCTCCAAGGCAGTCTGCCCACATTAGGGCATGCCAGGCCAGGCCTCCTAGTCCCAAGGTGGGCAGGCAGCCAGTCTGGGAGGCAGGGGTGTGTGCAGCCCAGGCAAGTTTTGGCCAATGGGGCTCCAGAGCTGGGCCACTCCTCCCAGGGCCAGTCATAGGGAGAGGAGAGGCCCTGGATAGAGTCAGGGCCTGGGCAGCCAGGCAGGCCGAGCCAAGAGAGCTACCAGTGTGGCGGGGGCTGAACCACTGCAAGGGTAGGAGGACACCCAGAGGTCGGAGATGTGCCCTCTCAGACAGCAGCTGTGCCAAGTGCTGGCCCCAGGCCCTGGCAGACCTGGCCAGACTTGATAATGCTAGACTAGGCCCCAGCTAGCCACACCATGGGCTCTGTGTCCCTCCTCCTGAGCCAGAGTCATGTCACAGACCTGCAGGGTCAGGGCAGGAGAGACCCCCTCACCCAATCCGTTCACAGCCTGGGGGACTAAGGCACAGAGGGAAAAGCTGGCCCAGGGCCACCCAGCTGCGGGGGCCAATATAAGCCCCGCTGGGCCATGGCTCCTTCTAGGCAAGTTGACAACAGACCCACAGGCTACTGGGCCCACAGGCTACTGGGGCTGGAAACAGGCCCAAGGCTTCACCTTGGTTTCCTCCCTCTGCCCAGTATCCAAGTCCCAATGATCTGACCTTAAACAGGCCTCTGATCTAACTCCTTCCAGCCTCCACACAGCACCAGAGGGATCTTTCCAAAAAGCAAATCCAACTCAACAACTACCTTCCTTTCGGGGAGACCTGGTCCTCATAACTCCACCCACCATGGGACTTTGCTCTGCCCCTTAGGAGCACGTAGACCTTTCTAAAGAGCAAGCCTCACCAGGCACTTGCCCTGCTCAGGACTCTTTGATGGCTCCCCACTGCTCTCAGGATCAAGAACCAGCCACCGTAGCTCCTGCCACTCACCCCAGCAGCCACTCTCAGCTCCAGACCATATACGTTTCCTTAGAGCACCACTCTCACTCCCGCTGTCTTCCCCCAACATGAAGGTGCCACTTCCACCTAGAATCCGTTTATCTGCGCCTGTCTGCTAGGTGAGCCCTTCCTCATCCTGCATCTCTCTTCCCCAGGGAGAGTTAGAATGCCCCTGCAGCCTCACCATCTCCATCACGGCACTGACCAAGCTGGGTAGTCACTGTCCTCACAGTTGCCACCCCCATCAGATAGATGCTTCCACGGGACAGGGACACGTGCCTGGCACAGATTTGGGGCTAAATAAATGCCCATGGAAGAGAGAAAGGAAAAGACTAATGGCCTGAGAGCTGAGACTCACAGTGGGAGGAAGGTCTGAGGTACAGAGAGGCCATAAGGAACAGCAAAAAGGAGAAACAGAACGGCTGTGGTTCAGGTGACAGGAATGTCAGGGCAAAGGGTTCAGGTGATGTGAACACTGGGGCAAATGAGAGCAGGTGGGAAAATGCTCTACATACCTGGATGGGTGGAAACAGAGGAAGAGGGGCTTGGGGGCCAGGCCAAGAAGTCCCCAGAAACCATGGAAGACTTCTGGAGAAGGCATGACCTAAAGTGATAAGCCAGCTGAGATCACAGTGCCTGCAGACCCCAACTGGAGCAACAGGCCTGGTGCAAAGGAGACCTACCTGCCCTGAAGGGGAAGAGCACGCCTGGGTGACCTCTGGAGTAACCCACCCTGACACAGGCTGTGCACAGGCCTTGGGGGTCAGCCTAGCTTGGGTTCAAGTCCAATTCCACAACTAACTTTGATAACCTTGAGCAAGCTGCTACACCTCTATGGGTCTCGGTTTCCTGTCTATAAAAATGAGATTATTATACTCACTTCCAAGAATCATCATAGGGAGGAAATTAAACAACACCAAGTATATGAAGCTCCTGGCACACATATACCCTGTGACTAACATGTATTGAGTGCTTACTATTAGCATTATAAAGTTGGTGCTTTCTACAGAAATACAGCTGGGAGGGACCCAAACATAGTTCAAAGTGGACTGTTTCCACAGTGCTTTCTACCCATGAGCTCTCCAGAGTCTCACAGCAACCCTGTGCAGGGCAAGATTACGAGCTTGTTTGAGAGGTTCTGTGAGAATTCAAAAAGCCAGTGATTATGGAGCAGGGCTTCAAACCCAGGGTGCAAAACTGCAAAGCCCCTGTTCCTCCCACTCTCCCGCCCCTGCCTCTCACAAGGTACTGGAAGGTGGGCCCCAGGGGCGGGCAGGGAGAAGACGCCTTGCACTCACTCCAGAGTTGTGGGCCAGGCCCCATGAAAGGCCCCATTGTCTGAACCAGGTCACTCTAAGCAGTATGAGGGAGCTGATTAAATTGCATGCTCTGTCCCCACAAAGGTGGCCCCAGCCCCTTCCCTCTCCCCCAGCCTCTCAGAGAAACCCAAGGGCAGCCTCCTGGTGCTTTCCCCACCAGCAAGGCAGGAGTATCTGTCAACATTCCAAAGCTCCTCTTTTGGCCTATTCCCTGCCTTCTTCCCAAAAAAGGCTCTGAGGCAGCCTACACACATACCCGGGACACACACAGGATGCACGTGCACTAGGAACCAAAATACAAACAAATAAAGTTAAGGAACCAAATAAGAGAGGAGAGGATTGTTAGGAATCCAGATGCTACCAAAGAGAGCTGCATGGGCCTTGAGGTTCCCAGCAGACAAGGCAAAAAAGGGTAGTAGTGGTGGGCAGCAAACTCATGGGTAAAAGAGGGAGCATACATCCTCAAAGCTAGCCCCAGGGCTGGGAGGAAGGATACCAGGGGGCTGTTCCTCAGGCTTCTGATTGTCATATAATATCAGATCATATCTTCATTCTAGAAGACAAACGATGGTCCCAATGTCCTATCAAACATCTTAATTTTCCTTTAGCTACTAAGTGTGTTCACACTTGACATTCTTCAAGATTTGGGAGTTCAAGATTTGGAAAGGTAGAGAATTGAACCAATATTTTTATGAAGCATCTCCTATATGTATTCATTTGGTGAACAGTTATTGAACGCCTACTAAGTCTCAGGTCCTATGCTAGCAGTTCTCATATGTATTACCCTAGCAATTCTTTTTTTTTTTCAAGATCATAAATTAAATATTTTATTTTTACAAGTAAAAATAAAAATTAAAAAAATAAACATTCCTCTTTGGGCTTCCAAATGGTAGGTGCTTCTTTCACTAATACCACAATATGCTTGTTGTTCATTCTCCTTTCTATCACACTGATTTTGCATCCAAGGAAAGGAGACCTGGATAGAGGTCATAATAAAAATAAAATAAAATAAAATAAACTTTCTCCTCCTAAATCTGAAGCCCTGGTAAGCATCCCAGAATGTGGAGCAGAATCTGAAAATCTTCACTAAGAGGTTATTCAGGTCATGGACTGTCATCTGCCTGTGAATCTGGATTTAGAAAGATGATCTCTTTTCCTGAGAATCTGTGGCAGACAGGAGTTAACCTAAAAGGCTTGAGGTTTATCCATAGTGCTGGCGTGGTCAGTCAGTCAAGTAGTGTGATGCTTTTCAGGGGGTGGGGCCTGCACTGCCACGGGTGTCTCGGTTTGTCCAGGAGATGCAGGTCCTTTCACAAGGTTCCCATCAGCAATAAGACACTGGAGACACTCATTCCAACATTGCATGGAGAGAGCTGTGTCTTGCTGACCCAGACCCTGCCATTGCTGTTTAGGGTCACCAGGCTGAGGCTGAGCCAGAGCCAGATTCTTAAACGGCAGCACAGCCAGGCCAGTGTGTTTGTTCCCCTTGTCACTTTGGCATCTTCCTTGGTACGGGGGTCAGAAAGGAGTCTGCATATGTGACAGCCTCACTCATAGAACTGGTACTATTGACACAGGACTTCTAAGTGTCAAAGGAAGGTGAGAGCTCTCCCTGCACAGCCTGGGTAGGGGGAAGCATCATGACCCCTGGTACCTGGCTCATGCAGCCCCGAGAGGGATCCTAAGGAACCAAGGACATGTAGAATGGGAGAAAAGCCAGTACACAGGGCTTTTTGGTACTGAAAAACTTGGAAGGAGGAACAGGACCAGAGCTGCATGGGGCAGCGCACAGGCAGCATTGCTCCAGCCTCACAGTCATGTGAGGTCTCTGGCCTGGGCCTGCTGCCAGGAAATTCACGGGACCTGTGTACGTTACTGGTGGGAATGTAAAATGGTTGAGTCGCCATGAAAAACAGTTTAGCAGTTCTTCAAAAAGTTAAACATAGAAATACCATAAGACCCAGCAATTCCACTCCTAGTTATATACCCAAAAGAACTAAAACAAGTACAAATACATGCACATACACGTTCATAGCAGCACTATTCACAGCAAGCAAAAGGTAGAAACAGCTCAAATATCCATTAATAAATGAATATATATCCATTAATAAATGAATAAATTGTAATATATATGTATGTATATAGATATATATGTATATCTGTATATGTATCTTTATCAAATGAATGGTTATTCAGACAAAAACATAAATGAAGTACTGACACATGCTAAAACATAGATGAATTTCAAAAAGATATACTAAGTGAAACATACCAGACACAAAAAGTCACATATTGTATGTATCCATATTAGCGGATAAATCTATAGAAACAAAAAGCTGATTGGTGGTTGCCGGGGCTGGGGGCAGAGGGAATGGGAAAAAACTACCTAATGAGTAAGGGATTGTAGTACTTTAGTGTGATGGAAATTTTCAGAGCTAGACAGAGGTGATGGTTGTACAACACCGTGAATGTGCCAAATACCATGGAACTGGTCACTTTAAAATGGTTAAGTTTACATTATGTGAATTTTACTTCAATAATTAATTTTTTTTAATTATTGAGAGAAAACATTTTTGGCAAAAATCAAGTCAGTCTGCTAATTTAAATTAAATAAGATGTTAAATGCCAGCTATATTTTAAGGGAAAGATATGGTGAAAGCAGAAAGCAGAGTGTATAGCCTGATCTCTGGCACATGGTAAGTGATTATAAAAAGGTGAGTTTTATTATTAGATGTCTGGGCCTTAGTTTCCTCATCTGTCAAATGGGGCATTTAACCAGAGAGTCTCCAAGATTCTTTCCAACCCTGAAAGGGTTTGGCTTATAGGAAGAATTCCTTAACAAGGTCTCTGAGGCCCTTCATGGGCCACCCCTGCCCACACCTCCAGTCTCGCCCACACCTCCAGTCTCGCTCACACTGAAGCCATCCTCACAAAATTAATCAAGCTAAGTTGCTAAGTTTTTAACAAAAGCATAAGCTGTAAGTAAAAGCATAGCTAAGCATTAACTGGCTTGCCCTATAGCCCACTTTCTTATAGCTGCTTATTGCTTAAAAGTCACACAGCCCCTGCCACAAGGTCCTAACTTTTCCAGATAACATCTTTAACATTAAAAAAACCTCAAGGTTTCTATTTTGAGATATTTACAAAATTTTGCTTTGCTTTTTTTTTTTTTTTTTTTTTAGATCTTGCTCTGTCACCTAGGCTGGAGTGCAGTGGGGTGACCTCAGCTCACTGCAGCCTCCACCTCCCAGGCTCCAGTGATCCTCCCACCTCAGCCTCCAGAGTTGCTGGGACCACAGGCACGTGCCACCCAGCTAATTTTTTGTTGCCCAGGCTGGTCTGGAGCTCCTGAGCTCAAGCCATCTGCCCACCTCAGCCTCCCAAAGTGCTGGGATTATAGGCGTGAGCCACTGCACCCGGCCCCAAATCCTGCATTTCAATGGGTCCACGGACACCTGTCAGTCTAAAGCCTCCTTCCAAAGAGGCAACTCAACACAAGAATGTAGTTTCTTCCTCTCCCTGTCCCATGACTCCACCCCTCACTCCTCGGCCAATCAGCAACCCCCAGCTCCTTCAAATTCCCTTAAAAACCCCAGTCTGAGAAACTCCCCAGGGAGGTGGATTTGAGGTTCTCTCCCACCTCCTTGTTTGGCTGCCTTTTGATTATGAAACTTTCTCTGCCTCAGTTCCTGCTGTTTTGGTGCATTGCTCCATTACTGCACACACAACAGACATGAACCTTGTGGTCCTATATAGCACCATGGCGTGACCCAGTCACACTGGCTTTCTTTCAGGTCCTCATGTGCAGCTTGCCATCTCCCAGCACTGGGCCTTTGCCAGTGCCACTCCCTCTGCCTAGAACACTTGTCCTGCTCCGCCATCTCTGTAATGCTCCTTATCCCTCAGCGCCCCGGGCACCCGTGTACCTCGCTTCTGCAGTGCTCTCCATTGTGACAAGGTTCAATTAATTGTGGGAGAATTTGATTGACACCAGACCATGAAGATCTACAATGCAGAAACTCTCTCTTTCTACTTCTGGTATCTCCAGGGCCCAGAGGGGACAGAGCCTGGCTCACTGTGGACCAAATGCATGAGATTTTTTCAGTGCGTTCCCAATTCTCCCTAGTGTCACCCCACACAGGCAGGGAGAATATGGACCTTGAGGTCGGACAGGGTTCTCCGCTAGAGGCCCTGCTCCCATCCCTGCCCCCTCACCCCATTCTAGAACTGTGAGTCCAAATGTCACCTGCCTCCCTCCACCCCCAAGGGTAAAAATAACCTTGTCTGAAATCTGACACCTACCCTCTGCGGGTCATCTTGAGAATTGCCCCTGTCCCAGAGGTGACCACCAGGGGCCTGGGGGAGTAGGGAGGGCATTTCCTGAATGCTTTCCCATTCACATCTCATTTGACCCATAAGCAAATATGTGAGGTGCTATCACTGGTGAGGTACATAGGGATCCCGCACTCAGAGACATCTCAAGTCCTGCCTAAGGTGCCCAGCCAGAGCTCAAGCACAGCCCTTTCCTCAGCACCACAAGGTGAGTAGGGCTTTGAAGACTGATTACACCTGCTTGGTTGTATGGGTGGAGAAACTGAGCCCCAGGGGGCTCTCTGTCTAAGGTCTTCAGTCAAAGGGCTTAGTTAGGCAGACTTTGGGCAAGTTATTGAGAAGCTGTTTCCTCCTTGGTTAAAGAAAGACAAGCACTCCCACCCAGCTCCATGAATTGCTGCATGCGGATGAAAGGAGAGAACCTAAAGGCACCTGGCTAACTGCAGTTCTGTGCACATGTGAGGGAGCGGTGTCAAGGAGGCTGGAGAGGATGCAGCAGCTGGGCTGGATGGGGACTTGTCTTTCCTAAACAACCAGACTCTAGCAGCGTTTGTTCTCACTTTGGGAAACAGAAATGTGGAAAGAGGGTTTGCTGGTGGACAGTGGGTTCTTGAGACAGGTAGATTGCATTTGAATCCCGGCCCCACCCTCAGTACAGGGAGCGGGGTGGGGATGATGGGGAGGTCTCTGGGCAACTTGCTTCCCCTCTCTCCATTCATTCATTCAACAAGTGAGCACCCCCCACAGACCGGTTTCCTCATCTGTAAAATGGGAATACCAAATACTTTGTAGATTGTCGTGAGGTGCAAAGGAGGGAACACATGAACAGCTTTGTAAGTTGCCATGGTCCTGCCTTCCTTTTATGCCATTACTGAGAGACAGAGTCAGGCCTGCAGGGAGTGGGGAGCGTGGGCAAGCCTGAGCCGCGCCCTCACAGAGCCAAGGTCTAGATAGGGAGACAGCCACTGAACATGAAGTTCCCTAGGAGATCTGCTACACCGAGGGGCAGCTGGGCTGCAGAGTGTGAGCAGAGTCTGACCCTGTGTGCAGATAGACAGGAACCTGCAGGGTTCCTGGCTGGGTGGGCCGGGGTTCAGCTCCTCCGTATTGTTTGGGCGCTGTCCCTGCCGTATGCCCAAAACTAACAACCTAACAGGAGCAAGTGTTTCAACCTCTCCGGACTCAGCTTCCTCAGTTTATAAAACCGAAAGTGGTGGGTGTGCAGGTAAGATTGAGAACAATCATTCTTCCTTGTATATTTAATTAATGTGGCCAAGCACTGTAATGAACTATTTTTTTTTTTTTTTGAGATGGAGTTTCGCTCTTGTTGCCCAGGCTGGAGTGCAATGGCACAATCTTGGCTCACCACAACCTCCACCTCCTGGGTTCAAGCGATTCTCCTGCCACAGCCTCCTGAGTAGCTGGGATTACAGGCATGCGCCATCACGCCCGGCTAATTTTTTGTATTTAGTAGAGACGGGTTTTCACCATGTTCATCAGGCTGGTCTCAAACTCCTGACCTCAGGTAATCCACCTGCCTCGGCCTCCCAAAGTGCTGGGATTACAGGTGTGAGTCACCGCCCAGCCACATTGTTTTTTTCTTTTGAGAGAGTTTCACTCTGTCACCCAGGCTGGAATGCAGTGGCGTGATCTTGGCTCACTGCAACCTCCACCTCTGGGGTTCAAGCTATTCTCCTGCCTCTGCCTCCCAAGTAGCTGGGATTACAGGTGTGTGCCACCATGCCTGGATACTTTTTGTATTTTTAGTAGAGATGGGGTTTCACCATGTTGGCCAGGGTGATCTCGAACTCCTAGCCTCAAGTGATCCTCCTGCCTTGGCCTCCCAAAGTGCTGGGATTACAGGCGTGAGCCACTGTGCCCAGCCTGTACTGAATATTTTTATACATTATCTCTTTTAATCATCACACAGCCTTAATACCTGAATGTTGTTATTATTCCAATTTTACAGATGGGGAAACAAAGTCCCAGAAAAGGTAACTTGCGCATATACGCACACAAAATCACACAGCCAGGAAAGGGCAGAGCTGAGACATCAACCCAAGTCTGCTTACCGCAAAAGCTAAGACTGCTTGACCACTTTGTACAACTGCTTCTCTCTCATCTGGCAGGCAGGACAGTGACTGCTGCATCCCAGGCATCTGTGACATCCACCGGCTCTTCCTTACCCAGACAGGCCAGGCCAGGACCCATACCTGGAGCCAGGACTTCCAAGAAGCTCCCCTCCCTGTCTACCCTCATGTCCTCTGCAGGAGGCCGTGATGGTGTCAGTACCCTTTTCCAGCATGGTCCAGGGTCAAGGCACTTTCCAGAACACTGTCCCACTGGGCCACTGTCAGTGAGGAAATTGCAAACTCTCAGGGAGCTGAAAACTGTACTTTATAAATTCTCAGCTCTCAGAGTGGGAGGAAACCTCAGGTTCAGCTAGACAGGCCTCTCTCAGGTGCAGAAATCTCAGCCCGCCACACTGCCTCTGGTGGCTGTCCAGCATGAGCTTGTTTGCTCCCAGAAGCAGAGGGCTCACTCCCTTCCAAGGGAGACCCTTCTGCTAAAGAGCAAATCTGCCTGTTCTTCCCTATGTCCCACTCACTAGCTGCCTCCCTGTGGCTTCCTCCCTTGGGGCTATTTGCCACCTCCCACCCTCTACCTCCAGCAGACCACAAAAGTGGCCAGAAGCGATTAGAACACAGGCAGTCTGAGGCTGACCCCAAGTATGAATGACCCGCCCTTCCCGTGTGACCCCCCCTCAGGGGAGCTGCTTTGACAGCACCCAGTACAGAACCAATGTTCACAGGCAGTCACCCCCATGCCACAGGCCCTGACAGTGGGGTGGGCCATGCTGGGGCTGTGAAGGACAGACCCGGCCTCTCCCCTCCTCAGACCCCTGCCCTCCCTGCCAGACAGCCAAGGCTGCTGCCTGTGCTGCCTCTGGGTCACCATGGCAACAGGTGGCCAGGCAATGGACCCGGGCCCTACCATCCTGCAAGCAACTCTGTTTACCCTGGAGCTGGGCACAGCAGCTACAGGCATCACAATTCCCCTTCAGGAGAGCAAGAGAGAGAGAATGAGAGAGAGCAGAGGGAAGGGAGAAGAAACCAGAGTCAGAGAGAGAGAAAGGAAAGGCGTCAAAGACAGGAGGGAAGGAACAATGCAGAGGTCAGAGCAAGAGAAAAACAGAGGCTGGCAGGGACCAGAGCAAGCAGAAGAGAGGCGAGCAGGAAGGGAGGAGAGGCTCCAGACCTCCCCCACTGTGCACCTTCCTCCTGCCTGAGCTGCCCTCCCCTGGCCAAATTCTGGCTGCAGCCAGGACTTCCTGCCCCAGGAAACCAGCAGCCCAGTGGGCCCCTTCAAGGCCCCAGCGGCTGCTCCAGGGTCCTGCGGGCCCTTCCTGCTGGGGATGATGTCCTCTTCCTCCCCAGAAAGTGGGGCCCCTTCTCCCAGCCCCTCCAGCAGCACCTCCCCACTCAGCATCCCCCTCACTACCCCAAGGCCCCAGATGGTTCCCAGGGCCCTCCTGCCTGCCCAGGCCTGCTATCCTCTGGCTCTCTTCTTCCCACCTTACCCAGCTTCCCCTTGCACAACATAGCAACATTTTCCTTTTCCCAGGAGTGTTCAAGAAAACATTCCTGAGCGGAGCAGAGAGGTGGGAGAGGAGCTGTGATTTTACTCACTGAAGGCGTGCCCTTACACTGCAGGTGTTGCAGAGCAGGTCTCAGAACAAGGCTTAGCAGAGGAACCAGTGAGGCTGCTTCTAAGGCCCAAGCTGCCAAATCGGGGCATTAGGAGGTCCAGAGCTGAGCACAACCTAGTCTCTGGCAGAGGCAGCTGAGCTCAGCAGGTGTGCCAGCAACTCTCTACGCGGCACCATCCACACTCCAGATGCTGCCTTCAGCCTCAAGCTCTCTGGCTGCAAAGTAGCCCTATCAGACCTGTCCCAATTCCACTCCCATCCCCATATTTTCCTACACTGTCTCAGAGGAATTTGAGCCTACAAGAAGGTTTATTGAAATAATCAGAAGGGTGAAGAGAAAGAGAGAAGAAAGAAAAAAACAGGAAGGCATGGGGGCTGGCAAAGAGGACAGCAAGGCCCAAGGGCTTCAGACTGTCTGGCTAGATAACCCGAAGCCATTTTACTTGAGCCACTCTGAACCTCCATATCCACATCTGTCAAATGGGAATAAGAATATCATAGTTACCCAGCCTGGGTGACAGAGTGAGACCCTGTCTCTTTAAAAAAAAAAAAAGAGAGAGAGAGAGAGAGAATATCATAATTGGGATTCAATGAGATTATACATGTAAAGTGCTTAGAACAGGATCTGACTCATAGGAAGTGCCTTCATGTTGTTAAAAAGCCAAGGCAGGCCTGTAATCCCAGCACTTTGGGAGGCCGAGGCAGGCAGATCACTTGAGGCCAGGAGTTTGAGACCAGCCTGGCCAACATGGTGAAACTCTGTCATTACTAAAAATACAAAAAAATTAGCTGGGTGTGGTGGCGGGTGCCTGTAACCCCAGCTACTCGGTAGGCTGAGGCAGGAGAGTCGCTTGAACCTGGGAGGTAGAGGTCACAATGAGCCAAGATCTTGCTGCTGTACTCCAACCTGGGCAACAGGGTGAGACTCTGTCTCAAAAAAAAAAAAAAGGCCAGGCACGGTGGCTCATGCCTGTAATCCCAGCCAGCACTTTGGGAGGCTGAGGCAGGAGAATCGCTTGAACCCAGGAGGTGAAGGTTGTAGTGAGCTGAGATCACTCCACTGTAGTCCAGCCTGGGTGACAGCGAGACTCTGTCTCAAAAAATAAAAAGGCCAAGGTGTTGTAGAAAGACCCAGAAAACCATTCTAGTGAGGAAGGGCCTAAACAGGTCCCAAGGGTAAGTGCTGTGACTGGCCAGATGGCCTTTGCAGAGCAGTGGGGGTCAGATGGAGCCTTTCGGCCCTGGGCTATGACAATGGCATCTGCTTTCCCTCCTGGCACTGCCAGTTGAACACATCCTCTCTCTACCAAGACAGAATTCATTGGTTTGTGGTTCATTTCAACCAAGAATCAAGATGTGGAATAGGACAGAGTCTGTGGCACTCTAAGAAGCCTCCCGCAGACGCCCACATATGGTCTAACCAGACTCCACAACTGCTGGGAAGCCTTTGCATTTTGTAGGCCCTCAAGAGGCTCAAGACACCTCATGAGGGAAATGGATTATTGGAATAGAAGGCAACAGTCACTAGAAAGCAGCTCGGGTTCACTGAGAACAAGGCATGCTGGGCACACAGGAGCAGACCACTGGGTTAGGAATGGACATAATTTGCATTTGCATAGACCCAGAACATTGTAAGTGCTCAGTAAACATGTGTTCAATGGAACCTGGGAGCTGTCTCCAATTAAGTACCACATGTACCTGCTCCATTCAACATGTGATCAAATGGCTTACCTGAAGAGACACCTGGTCCTAGATGACCACTTGAAAGGTTGTAACATATAAACTTAAAACCAAGCAGATGAAAATGAAAAAGACTCATTCTATCAACCTGCATTTAAGCTTTTCTGTTGCTATCACTTTTTTAAGTTGTATGCATGCTGGGGTGGCTCCAGCTTAATAGTTGTTTACGGAAAAACAGCCTTATTATTTCATCTGTCCACACACTCAACAATAACAATTCCTGCTGTAACCAAATGGGCACCCTGTGGCTGTTGAAGGCTTCACCCTGTGGTGAGGGGTTGGGAGGTGAAGGGGGTGCATTTCGGGAAGGAATGACTCAGTGGCAGGGAGGAGACAGCCCAAGACTGGCATTTGGCAGGCAGCATGAGGCCCAGTCCTGTGAAGGGGAAAACAGAGGGAACAAGGAGTGGCTCAGGATGACAACCAGGCCGTCGGAGGGACAGTGAGGGGGCCAGGCTGCGTGTGGCCTGGGTGTCAGGCCTCTGGCTGCAAATCCAAAGGCTGGCTGGATTAGAGGACAGAAAGAGGCCTAGTGAAGTGTAAAACCAAGACCCCAAAGGGGTGGACGAGGTTAGGAAGGGGCCGATTCTAGCTGGGAATCAACATAAATCTTTTTAAAAACTCCCACTGCCAGACACAGTGGCTTATGCCTGTAATCCCAGCACTTTGGGAGGCTGAGGCAGGAGGATTGCTTGAAGCCAGGCGTTTGAGACCAACTTGGGCAAGAGAGCAAGATCCCATCTCTACAAAAAAAAAAAAATTTATTTTTTTTTTTCGAGAGAGTCTTGCTCTGTCTATTGCCCAGGCTGGAATGCAGTGGCTTCATCTTGGCTCACTGCAGCCTTGACCTCCCAGGCTCAAGTAATCCTCCCACCTCAGCGTCCCAAGTTGCTGGGACTACAGACGGGTGCCACCATGCCCAGCTAATTTTAGTTTTTTATTTTTTACACAGATGGGGTCTTGCCATGTTGCCCAGTCTGGTAAAAGAAAAAGTTTTTAGCCACACCCCAGCCACTCGGAAGGCTGAGGTGGGAGGATCACTTGAGCCAGGAGTTCAAGGTTACGGTGAGCTATGATCACATCACTGCACTCCAGGCTAGGCAACAGAGTGAGACCCTGTCTTTTAAAAAATAAAATAAAAATAAAAAATAAATCTAAAAACTCCCATGAAGTTCAGTCCACACTGGGCCCCCCAGCCTCTGCCAAAAGATAAAGGTGCTGGGGGCTGGGGGCGCGGTGGCTCACGCCTGTAATCCCAGCACTTTCAGAGGCCGAAGTGAGTGGATCACCTGAGGTTGGGAGCTGGAGACCAGTCTGACCAAAATGGAGAAACCCCGTCTCTACTAAAGATACAAAATTAGCCAGGCATGATGGTGCATTCCTGTAATCCCAGCTACTTGGGAGGCTGAGGCAGGAGAATTGCTTGAACCCAGGAGGTGGAGGTTGCAGTGAGCCGAGGTCACACCATTGTACTCCAGCCTGGGCAACAAGAACAAAACTCCGTCTCAAAAAAAAAAAAAAAAAAAAAAAAAAAAGGTGCTGGGAACACCTTAAACAGACATAGTGTCTTCTGACATGAACAGACAATAAACAAAAGAGGAACAAGAAGAGGGAAAAGTGCTATGAGAAAGAAAAAACGGGATGTAACAGAAAGAAGGTGGTGGACAGGGAGGAGCTTCTTTAGGCTGTGTAATCAAGGAGGCTTCCTGGCTAGGATCTGAAGGAATGATGAGAAGGAGCAATTGCACAAGACTCTGTGCAGGGTTGCGGGCAAGAGAACAGAGAGTGCAAAAACCCCAAGGAAGCGCAGGGACCGGCTGTCAGAGGAAGAACAGGGAGGTGTTGGGACAGAAGCACCTAAGAAATGCAGAGAGCAGACTCTGCCCCATCCCCTAAGGTCTTGTATGTCCCAGTGGAGCTTGGATTTTACTCCAAGTGTGAGGGGAAGAACTGGAGGCTGTAGGGGAGGGTGGTGGTCTGGCCTGCATTGTAAGATCACTCTGCTGCTGTGTGGAGGTGAACTTTAGGATGGAGAGAAGCAGCAGGCAGACTGCTCAGCGGGCCACTGCAGTCAGGGGAGAGGGCTGGCTGGGCAGAGAGGTGGAGCCAGGATGTATTTGGGAGGTAGAAGCAACAGGTCTTGCTGAAGGACACCACGTGTGTGAGAAGGGACAGGGTGGTGCCAGTTGGAGAGGGTGGTCAAGGGAAGCAGCAGCTACACCTGCGGGCAGTGTAGAGGGAGGGTTTGCGAGCAACTAGGGGACTTGGTGGTGGAGATGATGGGAGGTGGTAGGCAGGATAAAAATTAGGGAAAAAAGGCCAGGCACAGTGGCTCACGCCTGTAATCCCAGCACTTTGGGAGGCTGAGGCGGGTGGATCACCTGAGGTCCGGAGTCCAAGACCAGCCTGGCCAACATGGTGAAACCCCGTCTCTACTAAAAATACAAAAATTAGCTGGGTGTGGTGGTAGGTGCCTATAATCCCAGCTACTCCAGAGGCTGAGGCAGGAGAATCGCTTGAACCTGGGAGGCAGAGGTTGCAGTGAGCCTAGATCGCGCCATTGCACTCCAGCCTGGGAGACAGAGTGAGACTGCATCTCAAAAAAAAAAAAAGGAAAAAAGTCAAAATAAATAAATAAGAAAGGAGGATCCAAGCTTAGAATGAGTGACTGGCAGATGGTGGTACTGGTTACTGAGTTGGGGAGATCAGTGTAGAAATAAGTAGCGGACAAGAATTTGTGAGATCCTATTAAACATTTAAAGAGAGGAATCAAGGAACTCAGGCCTGGAGCTCACTGGAGAAAAGGCTACACCTGGAGACACTAACATATATGGGTATTTAAGATCCACAGGATTTTGAGACCTTGTGGTAAATGAAAGAAGGCCACCAATTTTTGCTACTCCTCCCATTCAAAGGTAGAGTCTAACCTCCTCCTCTTGAATCTGAGTCATTTTTAGTGACATTTCAACAGTGACTCTGAGACTAGATCATGACACACCTTGCAGCTTCCCCCCAGGCCTCTTAGAACTCTTGCTCTAGTGGAGCCAGCTGCCAGGTAGAAAATCTAACTATCCCAAGACTGTCATATTGAAGAGGCCACACGTGGGTGCTCCAAATGACAGTCCCAGCTAAACCCAACCTTCCAGCCCTCCCCACCGAGGTGCCAGTGAAGGCATCATGGAGCCCCCAGTTCAGCCCATCCACCACTAAGTTCCACTAAGCAGCCTCCATCAATGCCACATAGAGCAGACGAACCACCCAGCCCAGCCCTGCCAGAATTCCTGACCCATAGAATCACAAGATGAAAGAAACCAGTTGTTGCTTTAAGCTACTAAGGTTCGGGGTAGTTTGTTACACAGCCACTGTAACTAGAACAGACATCATCCAAGAAGATGGGTTGACAGAGACATTCACACTCGGCTTTTTTTTTTTTTTTTTTTTTTGAGACAGTCTTGCTCTGTCACCCAGGCTGGAGTGCAGTGGCACAATCTCGGCTCACTGCAATCTCCACCTCCCGGGTTCTAGCAATTCTCGTGCCTCAGCCACCCAAGTAGCTAGGATTACAGGAACGCGCCACCATGCCCAGCTAATTTTTGTATTTTTAGTAGAGATGGGGTATCACCATGTTGGTCAGGCTGCTCTCGAACTCCTTACTTCAAGTGATCCGCCTGCCTCGGCCTCCCAAAATGCTGGGATTACAGGTGTGAGCCACCATGCCTGCCCTCACACTCAGCTATTTAGAAGTCACGTGGGGAGGAGGAATCTGCAAAGGAGTCTGCGAGCAAGCAGTCAGTGAGGTGGGAGGACCCCAGGAGAGTCTGGCTCTCCAGGGGGAAGGGGGCCCTTTTGGTGCGTGAGCTCTGAGTCAAGGCAGATGGGGAAACAAGCTATCACTGATTTTTGACAGGAAGGTAGGAAGGAGGGAGGGAGGGGGAAGAGAGGAGTCCAGTTAGAGTGAATTAGGGAAAGAATGAGAGGTAATACCGTGGGAACAGAGAAAACTCTTTTCAAAATGTGTGTGGGAAAAGGGAGCAAAGAAACAAGGTAGCAGTTGGAAGGGGCTTTGTTTGCCTAGAGTCTGGGAGATACTAAAGCTGGTTGGTTCATCTGGTCCTGGGACAGATCCAGTAGGCGGGATCCTACTGAGACAAGAGAGCTTTCTACAGGACAGGGGCTAAGAATTGCCTTTGCAGAAGCTCAAAGATCCCTTTTCAGAAATCTATGACTGCTACTTACCATGTACCTACTGTATGCCAGGTCTCGTTCTTGGGGGCCCTTTAATTCTCACTCTGAAGCAGGAATCCTCCTCATTCCTTATTTTACAGATAAGAGAAAGGAAATGGACAGGGAACAAGGAAAGGGCCACCCATGCACTCCTGGCCAGTAAAAGGCAAAGGGGAGACTGGACCTGGGTCCTTCTGACTCCAGAGCCTGGCAGGAGTGCAGCAGAGGGGACATCAGCTGGAGGGCGATCAGGTCACCCAACAACTGGAACTTCTGATACACAGCCTGGGACTTTGGACACCTTGTTATCAGTTGCCTCCCAGCACTCCTACCTTCTGCGTGATATGAGCCTATAGGAAAAGAGCTCACTGCAGAAGTGGTTTCCGACCTGTGGATCCCACCCAGGCAGTGGGATCTGCCGGGTAAAGAGTATCACCGCCTCGACTCCCCATCCAGAAGGCCTGCCTTCCTGTTTTCCCAGCTGAGAACCAGTCTGCACAGACACACCTTCTCCTTGCCTTGCTGCCTGGAAGCTCCAGTTCAGTCTTCAAAAGCAAGGGGATGGTGGGGACCAAGTAAACTCAAAGGCCAAGGAGGGCCTGGGGTGGTGTGGGGGAAGACGGTGCTGAGATGCAAGGCTATGCTTTTCCCCTTGGACTCTCTTCAGAGAGGGCCCCTCCCTTGGCCCCAAAGTCATTTTATGCTTGGGCCCCTTCCTCTCCCATGTTCGCCCTGCTCTCAAAGCCTATAGGCACATGTACATCTGATCTCTTAACACCCCTTCTCTGTAAATACCTGCCATGGCATTAAGCTACCCGGCACGAAGCAGGCTCCAGTTGCAGGGACCATTATCACCCCTCACCGCCCCAACCCCGACATCCCTATGTTATGAATGAGGAAGCTGAGGCTGGGGAAGAGAGCCGGTCAAGAACCAGCCAGAGTCTTCCGACTTCAGACCTCCCACTTGTCCCTCCCCCCACTCACGGGGCTGTATCCCTGGAGAAGAAAAAGAGGAATTGGGTCTCTCCACACCCTCCCTAAGGGATCAAAAGAAAAGTCAGACCCACCTGCTTCAGCTCGGCCCAGGTGTGGTGCTGGAAACCAGAGGCTGCTGAAAGGAAGTCCCAAGGCCACTCCCCTTCCGACCTCTCACCGAGTCCACGTCTGGCACAGGGCCACACCTGGGCAGGGCCACCCCCCAGGGCAGATCACAGCCTATTCTAGAGGTCGTAAATAAGACAATGCCAAGGAGTGGAGAGACCTGAGATTCCCCACCCCCCGCAGGCAACCTGAACCTGGTCCTCTCTGGGCCACAGCCCGGGTGCTGTTAGCCAAGCACTGACCTACCAGGCTTCTGAATAACAGACGACGCAAAGCTGCACACAGCTTTCTTTCTTTTTTTCTTTTTTTCTTTTATTTTTTCTTTTTCTTCTGGAGACAGGGTCTTGCTCTGTCACCCAGGTTGGAGTGCAGTGGCGCCATCATGGCTCACTGCAGCCTCTACCTCCCAGGCTCAAGCAATCCTCCCACCTCAGCCCCTTGAGTAGCTGAGTAGCTGAGACTACAGGCACGCACCACCACACCTGGCTAATTTTTTTTTTTTTTTTTTGAGATGGAGTTTCATTCTGTTGCCCAGGCTGGAGTGCAGTGGCACAATCTCGGCTCACTGCAACCTCCGCCTTCTGGGTTCAAGCGATTCTCCTGCCTCAGCCTCCCGAGTAGCTGGGATTACAGGCACAAGCCTCCACACCCAGCTAATTTTTATATTTTTAGTGGAGATGGGGTTTCACCATGTTGGCCAAGCTGGTCTTGAACTAATGATCTTAAGTGATCCACCCCCACCTCCCTCAGCCTCCCAAAGTGCTGGGATTACAGGCATGAGCCACGGCACCAAGCCTAATTTTTTACATGTTATTTTTAGTAAGATGAGGTCTGTGTTGCCCAGGATGGTCTGGAACTCCTGGGCTCAAGTGATCCTCCTGCCTCTGCCTCCCAAAGTGCTGGGACTACAGGCATGAGCCACTGAGCCTGGCCCATAGAGCTTTCTAGGCTGTAAAAGAATACACACATGTGGTAATAAGAAACTCCTTGAAGACAGGGTCCACATCTCATGTGTCTCTGGAATCCTGGTGCATCCTTACTAAGCACCTACTAAGTTTCAGGCCTTTCTATACATTATATAAAATTGCTTTATATCCATAACACCATTCATCCTCACCAAAACCCTGTGAGGGACAATTATTCCTCCTGCACAGAAAAGGGAACTGAGGCTTGGGTTATAAAAGCCTTGTCTAATGGCACTTTGCCGGTGAGTGATGGAGCTGAGATTTCGCTTTTCTCAATACCAAAGCCATTTCTACTCACTGGGCTGCCTCTCCAAGTTGCTTAAGCTGGGTGCAGTGGCTGACACCTATAATCCCAGCACTTTCAGAGGCCAAGGCAGAAGGATCACTTGAGGCCAGGAGTTCAAGACCAGCCTTGGCAACATGGCGAAACCCCATCTCTAGAATACATTTTTTAAAAATTAGCCAAGCAGCTGGGCACGATGGCTCACACCTGTAATCCCAGCACTTTGGGAGGCCAAGGTGGGCGGATTGCCTTGTAATCCCAGCACTTTGGGAGGCCGAGGTGGGCAGATTGCCTAAGGTCAGGAGTTCGAGACCAGCCTGGCCAACATGGTGAAACCCCATCTCTACTAAAAATACAAACAATTAGCCGGGCATGGTGGCAGGCGCCTGTAATCCCAGCTACTCAGGAGGCTGACAAAGGGGAACTGCTTGAACCCAGGAGGCGGAGGTTGCAGTGAGCCAAGATCGCGCCATTGCACTCCAGCCTGGGCAACAGAGCAAAACTCTGTCTCAAAAAAAAAAAAAAAAAAATAGCCAAGCATAGTTGACACATTGTTCTTTTGGTTGCTAGGTCAGGTGTACCAGTTACTTGGGAGGCTGAGAGGGGAAGCTACAGCAGGAAGATCATTTGAGCCTAGGAATTCAAGGCTTCAGTGAGCTATGATTGCACCACTGCACTCCAGCCTGCACAACAGAGTGAGACCTTGTCTCGAGAAAACAAAAACAGATGCTTAATAATTCACGTCCACTGATATTAATTAGTTAATATATCATTTGCTGAGGACAAATTATTACTACTGAAGAAGCCCTAGGCAGGATATACATATTACATGGACAAGGGGGTCAAGGAGGGTGCCCTTAACTCCCTCATTTCTCTGTGGACCTGGCTCCTTCACATCTCTCACATACAGGTGCCTCTGCCTGGATCATTCTTCCTAACCCAGAAAAGCTTTTAGGGCCAACCTAACCCATCACCTCCTCCAGGGAGCCCACCCTGACCACTGGGCTGGTGAGGGGCTATCTTGGTGCTTCCCTCTGTCACATCCTGGCTGTGCTGTGCTGTGCTGTCATAGTAGGTTTGTACCTCCCTCTGTCTCTCCATCAACCTGAGGGCATCTGAGGACAGGTCTAGTCTGGCTCATCCCTGTGTCCCCAAAGTGTCAGACTCTGGTCTGCCCCAGTCCATCACTGCCCCAGTGTCACCTCTAACCCGCAAGGCTGCCCCTGGGAATGGCAGGAGCACACAGGCCTGCAGCCAGGGAGCTGGCAGAGGACCCAGCCAGCAGCACCATCTGTCCCTGGAGCCACGGGACAGAGCAGGCATAAGGCAGAGGTGTCAGTTCCTTGGCTCAGCCAGGTCAGCCCAGGACAAGGAGAGGAGCTTCAGCACCCAGGGCCCCTGCCCAGCTGGAGCTTGGGGTCAGATGAGGCTTTGAATTCTCTAATTAGATCACAGTGGCTTCATACCAGAGCCTTGGTTTTCTAACTTGTAAAGCCAGATAAATACCAGAAGCCTTGCAAAGCTGTTGGGAAGTTTAAATATGCCTGACACTTAGTAGGTCCTCAACAGAAAAGTTTGCTTTCACCATCTCATCTGACCAACTGACCCTACCATTGAACCACTGAGAAAACTGAGGTTCACATGAGATGGAAAAAAAAAAAAAGGAAAACTATTCACCATGGCCAATTATGTGCCGAGTTCTCCATTTTTTTCAACATCTCTATTCCTGACAACAATTTGGCATGATCTGCAGGAAGAGAACTGGTTCATATTAGGAAACTGATGCCCACAGAGGTGAGGTGAGTGAGTGCCTCTAAGGCAGCACCCTTTTCGTCATCGGGCCGAGTGATGAGCAGCTCTCCGAAGGCTCCCGGGATGCCAGCTTGGCCCTGCTCCAGCCCAGGCACAGGTGAGGGGCAGTGGGCAGCCTCCCTCGACCCTGAGGTGTGTGGGGTGGGGTCAGCTCAGCCTGGGGCCCTGAATCTACACTGTCAGTGTGTGAGGGTGGGCAGAGGAGGCTGGGATGGGGTGGGTCCACATGTAACAGTGAGGCCACATTCTAGGTGCACGGAAGTTCCAGATGCCCCCCTAGCCGAGACAAGGGCTGGAAAGGGGGACCCAGTCTAGCAGATGAGAGCTCTGGGTCTCTTGCCAGGTGTGCAAGCCCAGGCACGTCACCTCACTTCTCTGTGCCTCGTCTCTCACGGGGGCTGAGCCTTTTACCCACCTCCCTGTTGTGAGGAGTCAGGGGGTGAATGGGGAGGCAGCTGAGACCTTCAAGGTGCTGGCCATACAGAGAAGGGGAACCATGATGATGTGTTTCCCTGGGTCGCTGAGCCCAGCGTGCAGGGACTGCATATCTTGGCACTAAGCCTGGGGACAAGGGAGCCCTCATGGCTCTCACAGGCAGGTAGGCAGGACAACATGACCCACAGCGCTCGAAAGCCCAAACTCAGCCTACAAGGCCTGGACCCCCAGCCTGCAGGTCCTGGAAGCCTGCCCTCAGCCTCTTCCAGCTGTTCCCTTTGCTCCCTCCACTCCAAGTGGAGTGAGGAGTGAGTAGCAGGGGCTGCTGGGCCCCTATTCAGCTGCTCAGATGGATGCACCAAGCTCGCCCCAGCCTTGGAGCCTGCCAATGGATTCTGTTCCCCTTGCCTGGAATGCTCTTCCCCCAGATCTTCCCAAGGCTGCCTTCTCAGCTGCTAGCTTTCTGCTCAGCTGTCGTCTGCTCAGAGAGCTCTCCCCTGACCCCCTCATCATTCTCTCACAGTTCCCTGTTCTCCAGACAGTCTCAATTTAATCCCAGCAATGCTACTTACTAGCTGTGTTACCTCGGGCAACTTACTTAACCTGTCTGTCTCAGTTTCATCTTTAATACAGACACAATTATCTACTTCACAGAGTTGTTATAAGGAATAATGAGTTACTGCAGGCATGGCATACAGCTAGCACTTGTATGGCATTTACTGTTATTACTGCTATTCATAGCACTTATTGCAGATTTTCATCATTGTTTATTTGAATACCTTCTCCCTATCTCTCCTGCACTAGCTGTCAGCTCCAGGAGACAGGCTATATCATTGGCCACAGCATACCCAGCACTGGCTACCTGTTAATCCCCCAGTACAGTAAGTACCCGTGGAGGGAACAAGTGAAGTGTATACAACATCCTGAGGAGACGTCATTAACTCTAGGGACAGACAAGATGAGGATTCAAAGGGGAAATGATAGCCCAGCTGGGTTTTGAAGGATGAAGAAGAGTCCTCCACTGAACAGGGAAAAGTTGAAAGCTTTTCATCTAAAATGTGGAATAAAACAAAGATGCCCACTTTTACCACTTATATCCAACGTAATACTGGAAGTCCTAGCCAGAGCAATTAGGCAAGAGAGAGAAATAAAAGGCATCCAAATTGGAAAGAAGGAAGTTAAATTGTCCCTGTTTGCAGATGTCATAAATCCTATATATAGAAAACCCTAAAGCCTCCACTAAAAAACTGGTAGGAATAATAAATTCAGTAAAGTTGCAGGATACAAAATCAACATACAAAAGTCAGTAGTCTTTCTATATACTAATAGCAAACTATCTAAAAAAGAAATCTAGAAAACAATCCCATTGACAATAGCTACGAAAAATAAAATAAAATAAAATACCTGAGAATAAATTTAACCAAGGAGGTAAAAACCAGGAGTGGTGGCTCATGCCTGTAATTCCAGCTACTCAGGAGGCTGAGGTGGGAGGATTGCTTGAGCCCAATAGTTTGAAACCAGCCTGGGCAACATAGCAAGACTCTATCTCTTAAAATGTTTTTTTCAGTGCACACAAGGGTAGATAAATAATTTAATTTTTTTCTTTTTTTTTTTTTGAGATGGAATCTTGCTCTGTCACCCAGGCTGGAGTGCAGTGGCATGATCTCGGCTCACTGCAACCTCCGCCTCCCGGGTTCAAGCAATTCTCCTGCCTCAGCCTCCTCAGTAGCTGGGATTACAGGTGCGCACCACCATGCCTGACTAATTTTTGTATTTTTAGTAGAGATGGGAGTTCACCATGTTGACCAGGCTGGTCTCGAACTCCTGACCTTGTGATCTGCCTGCCTTGGCCTCCCAAAGTGCTGGGATTACAAGCATGAGCCACCATGCCTGGCCTAAGTATAAAAATTTTTTTTAATTTTTTTAAATAAAAAATCTGCCAGGTGTGGTGGCACATGCCTGCAGTCTCAGCTACTTGGGAGGCTGAGGCAGGAGTATCATTTGAGCCCAGGAATTCATAGCCGCAGTGAGCTATGACCAGACCACTGCGCTCCAACCTGGGCAACAGAGGGAAACACTGTCTCTTAAAAAATAAATGAAGGAGATGAAAGATCTCTACAGTGAAGACCAGATGTGATGGCTCACGTCTGTAATCCCAGCATTTTGGGAGGCCAAGGTGGGTGGATCACCCAAGGTCAGGAGTTCGAGACGAGCCTTGCCAACAATGGTGAAACTCTGTCTCTACTAAAAACACAAAAATTAGCTAGGCATGGTGGCACACACCTGTAATCCCAGCTACTCGGGGGACTGAGGGAGAAGAATCACTTGAACCCAGGAGGCAGAGGTTGCAGTGAGCCAAGATCATGCCACTGCACTCCAGCCTGGGCTACACAGTGAGACTCTGTCTCAAAAAAAAAAAAAAACTCTACAATGAAAACTATAAAACGTTAATGAAAGAAATTGAAGAAGACATAAATGAAAAGATCCCATGTTCATGGATCAGAAGAATTATGGTGACAATGTCCATACTACTCAAAGTGATCTACAGATTCAATGCAATCCCTATCAAAGTGCCAATGACATTCTTCACAGAAACAGAAAAAACAAGCCTAAAATTCATATGGAACCACAAAAGACCCCAAATAGCCAAAGCAATCTTGAGCAAAAAGAACAGAGCCAAAGGCATCATACTGTACTACCTGATTTCAAAATATACTACAAAGCTACATTAACCAAAACAGTATGGTAGTGGTATAAAAACAGACAGACATATAGACCAATGGAACAGAATAGAGAGCTCCAAAATAAATCTACACATTTACAGCCAACTGATTTTCAACAAAGGTGCCAGAACACACATTGGGGAAGGGACAGTCTATTCAATAATTGATGTTGGGAAAACTGGATACCCACATGTAGAAAAATGAAATCAATCCCTTATCTCTCACTGTATAAAAAAATCAATTCAGGCCAGGTGCAGTGGCTCACACCTGTAATCTCAGCACTTTGGGAGACTGAGGCGGGTGGATCACCTGAGGTCAGGAGTTCGAGACTAAGCTGGCCAACATGGTGAAATCCCATCTCAACTAAAAATACAAAAGTTAGTTAGGCGTGGTGGCATGTGCCTGTCATCCCAGCTACTTGGGAGGCTGAGGCAGCAGGAGAATCACTTGAACCTGGGAGGCGGAGGTTGCAGTGAGCTGAGATCATGCCACTGCACTCCAACCTGGGCGACAGAGTGAGATTCCGTCTCAAAAAAAAATAAAAAATAAAAATGAGTTAAAGACTTAAATGTACAACCCCCAAACTACAAAATTACTAGAAGAAAACATAAGGGAAACACTTCATGACATTGTGCTAGCTAAGAATTTTTTGGATAGGGTCTCAAAAGCATAGGCAACAAAAGCAAAAATAGATGTGATTTCTTTATACTAAAACACTTCTGCACAGCAAAGGAACCAATCAACAGAGTTAAGAGACAACCTACAGAATGGGAGAAAATATTTACAAACTATATATCTGACAAGGGGTTAACACCCAAAATATACAAAGAAGTAAAACAACTCAACAGAAAAAAAATTAAAATGGGCAAAAGACCTGAATAGGCATTTCTCAAAGGAAGCTATACAAATGTCCACCAGATATATGAAAAAAACGCTCAACATCACTAATCATCATGGAAATGCAAATCAAAACCACAATGAAATAGCATCTCATACCTGTCAGAATAGCTACTATCAAAAAACCAGAGCCGGACGTGGTGGCTCACGCCTGTAATCCCAGCACTTTGGGAGGCCAAGGCAGGTGGATCATGAGGTTACGAGTTCGAGACCAGACTGACCAACATGGTGAAACCCCGTCTTTACTGAAAATACAAAAAATTAGCCAGGCATGGTGTCGCAATGTCTGTAATCCCAGCTATTTGGGAGGCTGAGGCAGGAGAATCACTTGAACCCGGGAGGCGGAGGTTGCAGTGAGCCAAGATCGTGCCACTACACTCCAGCCTGGGCGATAGAGTGAGACTCCGTCTCGAAACAAACAAACAAACAAACAAAACCAGAAGACAATATGTGTTGGCAAGGATTTGGGGAAAAGGCAACCTTTTGACACTGTTCATGGGAATGTATATTGGTACAGCCATTATGGAAAACAGTATGGAGGTTCCTCAAAAAATTAAAAATAGAATTACCATATGATCCAGCAGTCCCACTACTGGGTATATAGCCAAAGGAAATGAAATCAGTATATTGAAGAGATACCTCTACTCCCATGTTTATTGCAGCACTCTTCACAATAGCCAAGATATGGAACCAACTAAGTGTCCACCAGTGGATGAATGGATTTTTTTAATGTGGTATAAAGCTGGGTGTGGTGGCTCAAACCTGCAATCCCAACAGCCAAGGGGAGAGGATAGTTTGAGGCCAGGAGTTCAAGACCAGCCTGGTCAACATAGAGAGAACCCATCTCTACAAAAACTTTAAAAAAAAAATTAGCTGGGCACAGTGGTGCATACCTCTAATTCCCAGCTACTCAGGTGGCTGAGGCAGGAGGCTTGCTTGAGCCCAGGAGCTCAAGGCTGCAGTAAGCCATAATTGCACCACTGTATTCCAGCCTGGGTGACAAAGCAGGACTCCATCTCAAAAAAAAAAAAATATATATATACATATATATATATATACACACACACACACACAGATACACACACACACACTATGGAATACTATTCAGCCATAAAAATAAAATAAAATAAAATCCTGCCATTTGCAACTACATGGATGAACCTGGAGTATGTTATGGTGGAGTTTTTTTTGTTGTTTTCTTTTGTTTTGTTTTGTTTTTGTTTTTGTTTTTGTGTGTGACAGGGTCTGGCTCTGTTGCCCAGGCTGAAATGCAATAACTTCAGCTCACAGCAACCTTCACCTCCCAGGCTCAAGCCATCCTCCCACCTCAGCCTCCCAACTAGCTGGGACTAGAGGCGCATGCTACCACACCTGGCAATTTTTGTGGTTTTTGTAGAGATCGGGTTTTGCCATGTTGCCCAGGCTGGCCTCGAAGTCCTGAGCTCAAGCGATCCGCCCATCTCAGCCTCCCGAAGTACTGGGATTATGGGCACGAGCCACCTCCCCCAGAGTATGTTATATTAAGTGAAATAAGGGCCAGGCACAGAAAGACAAATACTACATGACCTCACTCAGACATGAATCTTAAAAAGTTGATTTCATGGAAATAGAGTATAATGCTGCTTATCAGAGGCAGGGGTTGTTAGGGGGGATGGAGAGATCTTGGTCAGAGGATGCATAATTACACTTAGGAGGAATAAATTTCAAGAGATCTATTATACAGTAAGGTGATACGGTTAATGACAATATATTGTATTCTTGAAAAATGCAGAGTAGATGTTCTGCAATATCACCAAAAAAATGAAAACTATGTGAGGTAATGTATCTGTTAATTAGATTTAGTCATAACATAATGTATACGTACTTCAAAACATCATTTGTACATGATAAAAACATAGAATGTTATCTGTCCATTTTTTTTTGTTAATGTTTTTTTGAGACAGTCTTGTTCTGTCACCCAGGCTGGAGTGCAGTGGCGCGATCTCGGCTCACTGCAACCTCCACCTCCCAGGTTCAACTGAGCACATCCAGCTTATTTTTGTATTTTTAATAGAGACACAGTTTCTCCATGTTGGTCAGGCTGGTCTCAAACTCCTGACCTCAAGTAATCCACCGACCTCGGCCTCCCAAAGTGTTGGGATTATAGGTATGAGCCACCATGCCTGGCCCATTAAAAAAAATTTTTTTAATGAGGTAATCATTCCCTTATGCTATGCATATTAAAATAAAATTTTGGAGAGCAAAAAAAGAGTCCTCCAGATAAATTAAGTACACTGGCCGGGCAGGGTGGTTCACGCCTGTAATCCCAGCACTTTGGGAGGCCTAGGCGGGTGGATCACCTGAGGTCGGAAGTTCGAGACCAGCCTGACCAACATGGAGAAACCCCATCTCTACTAAAAATGCAAAATTAGCCGGGCATGGTGGCACATGCCTGTAATCCCAGCTAATCGCTTGAACCTGGGAGGCAGAGGTTGTGGTGAACCAAAATTGCACCACTGCACTCCAGCCTGGGCAACAAGAGCGAAACTCCGTCTCAAAAAAAAAAAAACAAAACAAAAACAAACAACAACGACAACGACAACAAAAACACTAAGAGTGGGCCGGGCATGGTGGCTCATGCCTGTAATCCCAGCATTTTGGGAGGCCAAGGCAGGCAGATCACCTGAGGTCAGGAGTTCAAGACCAGCCTGGCCAACATGGTGAAACCCTGTCTCTACTAAAAATAGAAAAAATTAGCCAATGGCACGCACCTGTAGTCCCAGCTACTCAGGAGGCCAAGAAACGAGAATCGCTTGAACCAGAGAGGTGGAGGTTGCAGTTAGCTGAGATGGCACCACTGTACTCCCGCACTCCAGCCTGGGAGACAGAGTGAGACTCTGCCTCAAAAACAAACAAAAAAAACACTAAGAGTGTCTGCCCACGGCTGAGCCTGGGGGTTCACATATGGCTCCTGAACAGGCTGATGCTACATGTTCACGTCTCACCTCTTCCTCCAGGAAGCCTTCTAGGACCACCTCAGCCTGCTTCTGAGCACCCGTGGTCACTCATTCATTCAGCAGTTTTGGGACTCCTCGTATATGATAGGCCCATCATTTTATGTCTAAGGTCTCCCCACCTCCAACACAGAGTAGGGTCCACAAGAGAGACGGGACCCTGCCTCTCACTGTCAGGATCAACTTCATGGTGGCAGACAAACCCTTCACAAACATTCAGAGCCCCAGGATGTCCAGGCTGGTGGGGACCTCAGGGATCACCCAGCACCCTAAGGCCTAGAGAGAGGAACCCCTGGCCAAAGGTCACACAGTGAACCGTGGGGTGAACATCCAACTGTTGTGCCTGAACCTCCCCACACTCTGGGTTAGACCCCTTATGAAGCTGAGGAGGTTGTGGGGAGCCCTCCAGCTGTCCTCAGGTTCAAGGTAAAACAGTAGGATTGCATTGTGTGGTTGGAGGCTAATACAAAAATTAGCTGGGTGTGGTGGTGGGCACCTGTAATCCCAGCTACTCCGGAGGCTGAGGCAGGAGAATTCCTTGAATCCAGGAGGCAGAGGCTGCAGTGAGCCAAGATTACACCACTGCACTCCTGGGTGACAGAGTGAGACTCCATCTCAAAACAAAAACAAAAACAAAAACAAAACAAAACAAAAACAGCCAGCCCCGGAGTAAAAAAAGCTTCTGAGCCCCACTGAGAGCTGACCTGGGCCAGGCTAGACCTGAGGCTGGGCAGAGGTTCCCAGACTTCCCAGGACCCTTGCCCACCTCCTACGAGGGCACCAGTGGGTCCCTGCTAGCCCAGAAATGTGAGACTCAGTGCCCAGTGTAGACTGACGTCTTGGAAAGGGAAAGAAGAGCTCTCCACGGGGAGAGGCAAGGATTGAAGCGGGACAGGGAGACCTTTCCCGCACCACTACACTGCACTCAGCAGTTCTCCCAGCCCCGAGCGTGGCAGCAGGCTGACCACTTCATTCAGTCGCCCACTCACTTGCTGGGTACCCAGGGGCGAGTAGGGACCAGAGCCCTTGAACTCCAATGCTGACTCTGTCTACAGTGCCACAGGACACTGAAAATGGCCCCCAACCATGCAAAGTGGGGCTTGTGGATTATCTGAGACCCCCTCTTCTGTTCCCAGTTTAGTCCCTATTAAAGACAATTTGGTGAGTTTTTTGTTGTTGCTGTTGCTGTTTTTTTTTTTCTTTCTTTTTTTTTTTTTGAGACCACTCTGTCGCCCAGGCTGGAGTGCAGTGGTGTGATCTCAGCTCACTGCAACCTCTGCCCCCTGGGTTCAAGCAATTCTCCTGCCTCGGCATCCCGAGTAGCTGGGACTATAGGAGCATGCCACCATGCCCAGCTAATTTTTGTATTTTTGGTAGAGATGGGGTTTCACCATGTTGGCCGAGCTGGTCTCGAACTCCTGGCCTCAAGTGATCCACCCGTCTCGGCCTCCCAAAGTGCTGGGATTACAGGCATGGGTCACCACACCCAGCTTGGTGGGGTTTTTTGTTCGTTTTTGTTTTTGTTTTTGTTTTGAGACGGGATCTCACTCTGTCATCCAGGCTAGAGTACAGTAGCATGATCTTGGCTCACTGCAGCCTCCGCCTCCCAGGCAGGCTCAAGTGATCCTCCCATCTCAGCCTCCCGAGTAGCTGGGTCCACAGGTGCACACCACTATGCCCAGCTATTTTTTTTTTTTTCATATTTTTGTAGAGATGGGGTTTCACCATGTTGGCCTAGCTAGTCTCAAACTCCTGAGCTCAAGCAATTCACCTGCCTCAGCCTCCCAAAGTGCTAGGATGACAGGTGTGAGCCACCACAGCTGGCCAGGGATTGTTTGTTTATTTGTTTGCTTGTTTGCTTTTCATTAAAAACAGCTTTGGTACCAAGCCAGAAAATGTTCCCAAACCCTCTTGTATTCCAGAGGAACTAAGGGAATTCAAGAGAAATCCAAAGAGATCTGCCATCCAGACAATGGTGCAGAGGTGGCAATCAAGACCAGAGTGTTCTTAGCTGACAGGAGGCCACCTGTGTCCTCAAGAGCCCAACTTCCACTCCCAACACCCACCTCCACCCCCAGACTCAACAAAGGTAGTGCAAGGAAGCTGAATGCCAGCTGGGCTCAGAGTCAGGACGTGTGGGTTGGAATCCCACATCTGCGCCTTCATCTGGCTGAGCCTCAGGCTCCTTAAGAGCTCAGACTCTGGGGCCAAACTGCTGGGTTCTAATCCCAGCTCTGCCACTTCCTACCAGTGTGATCTTGGGCAAGTCACTTACCCTCTGTGAGGGTCCTTATCTGGGATACGGGGATGATAACTGTACCTACCTCATAGAGAACTGAATGAGTTCATAAATGCAAAGAGCTATGTGAAGATTTGTTACTATTGTTATCTCTGTAAAACAGTGATAACGATATGCCTCTTCCCCAGTGCCTTGCCCCCAGTTACTGATGAAGGAAAAAGTCATAAAGGGTTAAATACAACAGGGCACAAGAGAAGATACGAGGAGCCCCTCCCACCTGGGAGACACTCTGCCCTGCACTCAGGTGACAAGAGCAAGCGGCCCTGCTACTCAGATCCCACCCTTAGCCTCGCTGCTGAAAAGCTGCCTGTCCCCATTCATTCATTAAGCATTCCCTGGCCTCTGGCCACACCCGTCCCTGTGCTGGGTATACCAAGAGCAGCCTCGTGTTGCTCCCTGGCTGGTGGGAGGGATGTATGTGCCAGTCTAGCACACAATCCAGTTTGAAAAGGGGCTAACACAGAGGCTCATGGTGTCATGAGAAATCTGAGAAGGACTTCCAGAGGAGGCAGCACCTGAGCTGAGATCTGAGGGCTCAGAAGGAACTTGCCGGGGAGACAAGTTTGGGGAGATGCAGGAAGGCTGGGGGTAACTCCGGCAGAAGACATAGCAAGTACAACAGCCTGGAGGAGAGAACAAAAGTGGGACACCGAAGCCGCGGAGAGCAGCTCACTATGGCTGAAGCAGAGACAGCAGAGGGGTGGGGATGGTGGAAGAAAAAGGGAGGCATGGGCAGGAGCCAGAGTGCCAACATCCCTTTGTCTCAAGTAAGGGATGTGAAAATCATCCTCGGGTAGCCGTCTGAGCAGGTGAGGAGTCAGCACATTTACTTTTTAGAAGCATCCCTCCAGTGTGGAGAGTGGACTGAAAGGGGCTGACATGGAATGGGGGAGCCAGGGGAGACAAGATGCACAGGGCCCGGTGAGGATGCTGAGTTGTGCAGTGGCTGTGCAGATGGAGGGAGAGGATAGATAAGACATTTAGTTGTTCCAGCCCCTTTAAAAAAAGGCTTTTCCTGAAAATATCCTCAGAGGTCAGCCACACTACACCCATTACAACCTCTGCCAGTCTGTCCTGAGCCCATCTCCATACACTCCATCCACTGCCAGGCGCTGCTGGGCACTTGGGTCTGCCGTGTGCCTCAGCACCTAATCTCAGCTCCAAAGCGCAGGGAAAAGTTCTCTTCAAGGTCACCTTGCAGGACAGCTTTCTGCAGCCGTCATGTGATCCTGTGCTTGCTCTCCCAAAGAGGTTCTGCTCCCTGAGAACGCCGACCTCACCCCACCACACATACTCACTCACACCCATACCTCACACCCTGTCACTCCCATCAGCTCTGTGGCTTTGGGGTCCTGAGCTCTGAGCATGAAGCACCACAAGGCCATGGAGCTCAGACATCCCCCAGAAACATGCACAGAACTCTGCAGGGAGAAACATACACCCACCGAATAGAATTCCAGAGGCCGACACTTGCTGAAGGTGATTCCACTCTACACAGCCAGCCCGTGGGGGATCTGACAACCCCTGGGGCTTGTTTGGAGATTGCTGCTGATAATAAACCAGCCCAGGGGTTCTGCGATTTCTCCTTCCAAAGAGAGCTAGAAAATGGCCCGTGGAGAGTGTGAGGAGATGCAGAGCGTCTGAGTTAAAATGGAAACATCAGTCTCTTTCTGGGTGCCCAGCTTCCAGAGCCCTCCCGCTGCCCCAGCCCACCCTCCATACCCGTCGCAGGTGATTTCCGACATTCTGGATCATCGCGCCGGGTGGCCGGGGAAAGCAGCGCCCTCCCAGAGACACAAGCTGGTCACCTGAGCAACAGCCAGGCCTGACTCCAAATGAAGGCTGTGGGCCTCTCCTGCTCCTCCTCCCCAGCTCCCGCCCGCCCACCAGAGCCAGCTGTTATCACCCCGCGTCCCGCCTCTCTTCAGACTGCCCTCTACCCCCCTTCTCCTAGGAGCCCTGCACAGAAAGCTCCAGTGCCCGCCTAGCGGAGAGGAAGGACGAGGCTGCCAGCTAGGCCACAGCCACGTCAAGGGGCCTGTGCCCGCCCACTGGGCACCCAGCCCCAGCCAAACTCCAGGCACCCCCAGTCCCAGAGCCCATCATCCTGCCAACAGTGTCTCTTGGCTCTGTGATCACTCCCAGGGAAGGGGGCTGGTGGGGGTCCAGGTCCCTGATCCCAGCCAGCAGATGGGCAAAACAGCCATGAGGCTTCCATCCGTCCACAAGGGGTCAGGCTGGAAGGTGGCAGGAGGCCAAGGAGCTGCCAGCAAACTCCCGGAGAGATACCAGACCCACCTGCTAGGATTCTTCACCCCGGGAGCACTGCCCACCAGCTCCCCAGCTCCAGGCCACAGGCATCCAGCAGTTGCTGGTTGGGGAGAGGACACACCCCTCACTTCCTTTAAATAGGCAGTGTGACTTTTCTAAAAGTGGCACCTGCCAAATTCCACCCCGATGGCCACACAGGCTTCAGCCCCTTGGGGCACCCACTCCAGTTTCTCTCTAGCCACCACCAACTGAGAGACCACCAGGGTTTTCCCTTCTCCCTCTGACTTCTGCCCACAGGCTTGATCAGGAGGTCTTGACACTCACGTTGGACTAAGGACAGGACAATGAGTGCTTGGTGGCTAAGGGAAGTGGGGGGTGGGAAGTGGAGGGGCAGGGAAAGGATTCAGGCGTGGGGGCTGGGATGGACAAGTAGATGGAAAATAATAGCATGCACCCTATAATAACCAAGCACCTGCCGTGTGACAGCCCTCGGACTGGTCTTCCTCCAACCCCACTGGGAAGATTCCTTAGGAAGGGTACGTGACATGCCCCAGGTGGCACAGCCAGTGACAGCACAGACCAACTGGGACAGACCAGCTGGATTCCGAGGCCACAGCCTTCCTTCCATCCTCAGGGCCTCTCACTCATTCACCACAGATCTAATCATGCATCCTCCGGGCCTGTCTTGCCTAAGAGGCCTGAGTTCTCCTTCTTTCACTAATGTACCATGTGACTCTGGGCAAGTTCCCTCCTTTCTCTGGGCCTCCCTGCTCCACAAGTCAAGGACTCTAATAATGTCCATCCCCATGAGCTCAGGCCTTGCCCTCAAACAGCTTGTTAGTGGTCAGTCATTCTGTGTCTACAAATGAGAAACTGAAGTCACACCTTAAAGACTGCAAGATGGCCCATGGATGGCCCTGAGGATTGGGGCAATCCTGGAGACTTCCTGGAGGAGATAGTGCTAGAGCTCGCCTGAAGACCGAATGGGCTTGGATAGGCTGAGAAGAGGGGTGAGGTGGAAGACCTGACAGGCGCAGAACAGGAGGCAGTCATAGCCGTGAGGAGCATGGCCTTGCAGGAAAGCTGGGAACCTGTCATGGAGGGCTCGAATGCCAGACATTGGGCTTTAGGCATCAAGGAGCCTGTGAGAATGACAGAATGACGAGCACGCTCGACATGAGGAAAGCTACATGAGGTGGACAGGACAGGTGTCATGAGACTTCCCTGGATGGTAAGGAAGTCAGCCCAAACAGGGGATATCTCATCTTATGGGTCCCCAAGCTAACTTGACAGGCAGCCAGGGCAATTTCAGAATCCTCCCTCTGCAGAAGGAGGAATGAAAACCCAGAGAGCTCCTGGCTCCCAAGCCTACCCTCTCTCCAGACAACTGCAATGTCCCACACTCACCGGATTTGGCTCACCCCTGCATCTTACAGATGGCTAAACTGAGGCCCGGAGGAAATTGAGGCTCCCAAAGACACACAGTGAGGAAGTTGGCTAGAATCACACCCCTGACCTCAAGTCCAGAGCCCTGTCCACCCCCCACACAGCAAGGCATGAAATGAGAGAGGCTTCAGTTAGACTTATGAGAGGACTTCCAGAAAGGCTGAATCAATCTTAGTGTTAGGAACAAGCAACAAGCAGCAGAGAGCTAGATCTTTCAACAGGTGCCCCTCCAACCCACAAAGGTCCCTCTCCTCTCTGCGCTGTTTATTACAGAGCTCACTCCTGTGTCGCCGCAACAGCTCTGTGCAGTCTGTTACTCCAGTAAATGTTCCCATGGGTGTCTGTCTCCCCTTTCCAACTCACCCACGAGCTCCCTGAGGGCTTAGACCACATCTTACCTATCTCTGTGCCCCCTCCCCACCACCCTGCAGACTTGGACACTATGTGCAGGAGGCATGAAACACACATGGCTGGATCACAGCCCTGAACGGGGATCAAGAAGAGGTCTGCGGTTCTCCAACTCCAGCCTGCACCAGAATCACCTGGAGGGCTTGTCAAAATATAGATTGCTGGGCCCTGTCCCCACAGTTTTTGATTCCATAGAACTGAAGTAGCACCCAAGAATTTGCGTTTCTAACAAGACCCCAAAGGATACCGATGGTCCAGGGACCGCGCTTGGAGAACTGGCGAGCTGGGGTCAGCCCTCCCATTTTACACCCGGGGACAAGGAGGCCCAGAGATTTTTTGTTCTTTTTTTTTTTTTTTTTTTTGACAGAGTCTCACTCTGTCACCCAGGCTGGGTGCAGTGGCGCAATTTCGGCTCACTGCAACCTCCACCTCCTGGGTTCAAGCGATCCTCCTGACTCAGGCTCCTGAGTAGCTGGGGTTGCAAGCACGCGCCACCACGCCCAGCTATTTTTTTTTTCTTTTTTTTTGAGACGGAGTCTTGCTCTGTCGCCCAGGCTGGAGCGCAGTGGCGCAATCTCGGCTCACTGCAAGCTCCGCCTCCCGGGTTCATGCCATTCTCCTGCCTCAGCCTCCCGAGTAGCTAGGACCACAGGCGCCCACCACCACGCCCAGCTAATTTTTGTATTTTTAGTAAAGATGGGGTTTCACCGTGTTAGCCAGGATGGTCTTGATCTCCCGACCCCGTGATCGGCCCACCTCGGCCTCCCAAAGTGCTGGGATTACAGGCGTGAGCCACCACACCTGGCCCTGTTTTTTAATATTTTTTAGCAGAGATGGGATTTCACCATGTTGGCCAGGCTGGTCTCGAACTCCTGACGTCAGTGATTTGCCCACCTTGGCCTCCCAAAGTGCTGGGATTACAGGCATGAGCCACTGCGCCCGGCCGAGGCCCAGAGATTTTAAAGGCAGCACTTGATAGTATGTCACTGTCATCATCATAGTCACTGTCATTATAACCCTATCATTACAGCCCTTTTCAATGCCCAGCACTGTGCAAGCACATCGTGTATGTTATTGCCTTTAGGCCTCACCCTAAAAGGAAGATACTATGATTATTATTTTCCTGTAGAGGAAAAAATGGAGGCAAAGAGTATTGAGTCATTTGTCCAAAGTCACATCACTGGGAAGGGAATATCGGGATTTGAACCCTGATCTAAGTCCGAAGCCCACAAATTTAACCACCACCCTCCACAACCTGCTTATAGCTTATGCTGACCAGCCAGAAAATTCTCTAGGGGCTCCCAAATCCCGCAGGTTCATCTCTAATGTGAGGGGAGTTTGTGGTGCCCTCAGCCCAAAGGCCCAGTCCCTAAGTGGGCCTCTGGGGAGTCTCACATTTAGAGAAAGCCTGCCTCTTCACACCTGTGAACCCAGAGGATTTTCTCTTTCAAACACTCATTTTCCCAAACTACAACCTTCTTCACCTGGTCCCATGGATCAGGCCTTTCTGGCTGGAGGCCAAATGTCTGCATTAATTCTTCTGGTCCATGTCTCAACTCTGCCTCCCCACTCAGTGACAAAACACAATGAAATTATCTCCATTTACATTCCACAGTGATTCTGGGTTGTCGCTGTCAGGCACAGGTCTGTCTCTCCCACCAGACTGGGAGCTCACATGAGCAGGGACTTCTGAATCATCTGAGTCCCCAGCACAAGGCTTGCCCAGAGAAAGGGTTTGGTGACTAAGTGAAGAATGAATGAATGAGTGGGTTTAAGGGCAAAAGAGGAAATGAATGAGTGAATAAAATAACCAATCTCCCAGGAATTCCCTCTCCTGGCTTTTTGGCCTTTCCAGACAGGACCACGGACTCTCTGGAGAGGAGGGACCTCTGACACCATCTACACCAACTTCCACTTTCAGTACTGTCCTAGCTGAACTCCTACAGCTTCTACCAGAACCAACAGCTCCACACACACATACACAAGAGCCAGAAGGGTCTTGCCATGACCGTGGCTCTGGGCTGCTCAGAACAAGGCTGCTCCTCTCTCCTGTCCTCCACTCAGCCCTGGCCTCCCTGTCCAGACTTCGTTCTTCTGATCCCCTCATGCCATGAATAGAACTGCCCACTGCTCCCTCACACCCCTGGTGTGTCCTTTGTTTCTGCTGTTCCCTCCACCCTGATGCCCGTTTAATAAGTCTACATCCAAACCGTGCCCGCCATCAAGGCCAGCTCAAATGTCACTGCCTCCAGGAAGCCTTCTTGGCCCCTCCTAAGTGGAATTACATTCTCCCCCTATGTGCCCCAACACCTGTGCACACACAGACACACACACACACAACACACACACACTTCACAGCCCTTTCTCGGTGCATTTTCTCATAAATTGGACTGATTTGTGCTAATTCCCCCTTTTTGACCTTGAGCTAGCTGGCATCAGGGATGGGCTGGCCAATCAGAGTATCCTGGCCCCTCCCCCGAACACTCAGGGCCTTGAACATAGTAGATGCTCAGTAAGTGTCCAGAAAATGAATGAATGAGTAATTAACTGCAAAAGAATGAAGGAATGTATGAGTGAGTGAATGGAAGTAAACGCATGTGTAAATGCATGCTCAAATGAATGAGTGGACGCAAGAACGTTCTCATTCCCTCCTGTTCTCCAAACTAAAAACTCCCAGTTGCTCCTGGCCCCTCCTAGGGGCCCCTTAGGCATGGCATGACAGAATAAAGGAAGTTGTGGGATAAATGCGGGGGAGAGGGACAAAGGAAGGAAGGACAGAGGAAGGGGTTAGTGATACCAGCACTAGAGGAAGTGGAGGTGACCTGGCTTCAAAACGTGGCGCTTCTCACAGCCACATTTCTTTATGGAGAAGGTGGGGCAAGGAAAGCCGTGAGAAACCGGGGGAGGGGGAAAGAAGTGTCCAGAGGAAAGAAGACACAGCCTGGTGGGGACGGAGGGCGGGAACGCCAAGTTCCGGAGGCCAGATTCAGGATGGATGAGCAGGCTGTGGGGCCCAGCCCTGAACGCATCCTGCCTAGGGGCCTCAGATATGCCCTCCCTCTCCCTCTCTCACCACCTCCTCCTGTGGGGACTGGAATCCCCTCGCTGGCCCAGCTGGCCGTCTGAACCCAGATTTGGCCCTGGCTCTCAAATCGCTCACAACAGGGGCTAGCGCTCCTCCCAGACGCCCCGTCCGCAAATGAGTCAGCAGCGGCTGCCCCCTCTGGCCTCTGAGTCTTGCGCCCCCAGGTCTTCTCCGGAGCCAGCCTCTGCGGCGCGCCGGGCCAGATGACCACAGCCCGCCCCAACCCTAGTGAGAGACCAATCCCAGCGTAAATACCAGGGTGCTTCATGCCCCAGCCTGCAAGAAAGACCGTGCGAGGCAGCACCTGGCTGTCTGGAGGCCAGCGCCGGGGTACAGGCTGATCTCCCCAGGCAGCGTGCTGGAGCACAGGAGGAGCCCAGGAAACGGGGCCCTTCCCCCGCGCGGGGCAGGGAAGGGGCTCTTACCCAAAGGATGGGAGGCTCCGCCCCGGCGGCGTGCAGGGCCGAGGCCAGAGGAGCCTGCTGGGGGCGTCCGGGGAGCGAGTCCGCGGGGAGGGGCTCAGAAACAGGCCTCCGAGGTCCCCGAGCCCAGCCAGAGGCGGGAAGCTGCGGGCAGGCTGAAGGGAGGCGCGGAGGCGGCGGCGCTGTAGAGTTCCTGGACGGCTCTGCCCTTCCCCGCCCCTCCGGCGCGGGTGCGGCACCCGGGGCTGCCCAGGCTGCACATCACACAGGCCTGGGCCCCGCCGGCGCCAGGCTCCCCGCCCGCAAGGCGTCAATCCCCGGGCGCTGGGCGCAGGCGGAAACGCGGGCGGCCGCACCAGGCAAAGTCCGGGCGGAGCGCCCCTGAGCCGCCTTCTGCGATGCGGAGCCGGCCACTCAGCCTTCCAAAGGGATATTTGCTATTCGTTCACACCTTGACTGAGCACCTACTATGTGCCAGACCACGCACTGTGTCCTGGGATGAGGTTCTGAGCAGGATGCGCTGTGCTTGTCCTCATGGGTATTGATAGAAAGAGAAAAAAAAAAAAGTGGATAGTTTTGCACAGCACAAAGCAAATGCATACCACCCAAGATGTCTTTACTCAGAGAGAAGCTAGACTAGAGCTGGCAGATGCAGACGTGGTTGGTAAGAGATGGTTATGTAAGAGATGATATGAAATCTACAATGTGTGATCACGGGCTCAGAAGAGTCGCTCAGAAAAACGTCCATCAGTCTGGGCGTGGTGGCTCACGCCTGTAATCCCAACACTTTGGGGGGCCTAGGCGGGTGGATCACCGGAGGTCAGGAGTTCGAGACCAGCCTGGCCAACATGGCGAAACCCCATTTCTACTAAACATACAAAAAATTAGCCGGGAGTGGTGGCAGGAGCCTGTAATCCCAGCTACTCGGGAGGCTGAGGCAGGAGAATTGCTTGAACCCGGGAGGCGGAGCTTGCCGTGAGCTGAGATCGCGCCACTGCACTCTAGCCTGGATGACAAGAGCGAAACTGTCTCAAAAAAAAGAAAAAGAAAAACATCCATTAATGTCATGTTTGGGATCTAGGCTCAGCTGGCAAACTTAGAAGGGGCCTGACAAAACACAGTGGTGGTCCCTTCTAAGAAGGAAGTGAATCTCCGGAGGAGGAGGCACTTGGCAGGTGGAGTGCATTCCACACACCAGAACCAGGGATTCGGAGGGGGCTAGGCATTCCAGGCACCCACAGAGGCTGGCACCTGAACTCATCCTGCCCCCACAACTCTGGGGAGAAAAGGGCAATTTATGTACAAAGAGAGCAGCTGTGCTGAGCTTGGCCACCTGGGGCCCAAGCAGCCCTCCTGTGGAGGGCCTCTCGGTGTAACAAAAACGGGGGCCTTGCCTTTGTCACTTGCTTCCACCATCCTCTGAGAGCACGGTAAGGGTTCAATGTCATGGCAGAATGATGAACACCCCATGCATGGGGCTTTGGCAGCAGCCTGGATGGCCACTCCAGCCATCTTTTGCTCAGCTGTCCTCATCAGTGTTGGAGCCTCAGCTCAGCAGAGGCCCCAGGTGTCAGCAACAGCAAAGTGCCGACGCTCCCGGCCGAATAAAAACCTCTTCCTTCTTTAATCCAGTGTCTAAGGAGTTTTGTCTGCAGCTCATCCTACTACAAAAGGACATCTTAGATCACTTTCCAAGTCCAAGTGAGGCACATGTGGGAACACCCAGAAACATATGGGGCAGGTGGACTGTGCTGAGAAGGGGAATTCCCACCCTGGCAAGATGAATCTGGTCTGTGTAAACCATGGTTTAATTTTAATGTGCCACTCTAATCAAGTGGTGAATCCTGAAAATACTCAGATTAACCATATTGGATGCACTGTTTTGTAATCTGCTTTTTCTCTTAATTATCAAATATTAAACAATTATCTTTTCATCATTTTCTTTCTTTTTTTTTTTTTTATCGTAGAGATGGGATCTACCCATCTGTCCAGGCTGGACTTGAACTGCTGGCCTCAAGTGATCCTTCCCCTTCAGCCTCCTAAAGTGCTGGGATTACGGGCATGAACCATTGTGCTGAGCCTTTCCATGATTTTTATTGCTACACAGTATTTCTTTACAGTATTTCTTTATGTGGATCTACTTCAATTTATTTAGCCAATCTCTTTCCTTTTCTTTTTCTTTTTCTTTTCTTTTTTTTTTTTTTTGAAACATAGTATCGCTCTGTCCCCAGGCTGGAGTGCAGTGGCACAATCTCAGCTCACTGCAACCTCCGCCTCCCGGGTTCAGGCAATTCTCCTGCCTCAGCCTCCTGAGAAGCTGGGACTACAGGTGCACACCACCATGCTTGGCTAATTTTTGTATTTTTAGTAGAGACAGGGTTTCACCATGATGGCCAGGATGGTCTCGATCTCCTGCCCTCGTGATCCACCCACCTCGGCCTCCCAAAGTGCTGGGATTACAGGCATGAGCCACCACTCCCAGCCTGTTTTGTTTTTAATAGCTTTATTGAGATACAGTTACTAAACAACTGCACATATTTAAAGTGTGCCATTTGATGAGTTTTGATATACATACATAATATATACATATGCATATAAATTACATATGTATATCAAAACACACACACATATATACATATGTATATATATACGTATGCATATAAATTACATATGTATATCAAAACACACACACTATATATGCATATATATAGTGTGTGTGTGTATATATGTATATATGTATATATCTCCATCATCTCATTCATCACCATGTCAAGGTAATGAACATATTCATCACCCCCAAAGTTTCCTCATGGCCCTACACTGCCCACTTCCCCACATCCCCAAGCAAATAATAATCTGCTTCCGTCCCTAGATTAGTTTTCATTTTCTAAAATTCTATATAAATGGAATCATACAGTATGTATTATTTTTCTCTGCCTTTGTTCACTCAGCATAATTATTTTGCAATTCATATGTTTTGTTGCATATATCAATAATTTGTTCTCTTTTATTATTGCTGAGCAGAATGCCATGGTATGAATAGAACAGAATTGGCTTATCCATTCACCTATTGATGATGGATTTTTGGTTGTTTCTAGTTACTGGCTATCATACAAATAAAGCTGGCATGAGCATTTGTGTTCAAATCTGTGTGTAGACATGTACTTTTTTTTTTTTTTTTTTTTTTTTTTTTTTGAGATGGAGTTTCACTCTTGTGGCCCAGGCTGGGGTGCAGTGGCATGATCTCAGCTCACCGCAACCTCTGCCTCCCAGGTTCAAGTGCTTCTCCCACCTCAGCCTCCCAAGTAGCTGGGATTACAGGTATGCACCAGCACGACTGGCTAATTTTGCATTTTTAGTAGAGATCGGGTTTCTCCATGTTGGTCAGGCTGGTCTTGAACTCCCGACCTCAGGTGATCCGCCTGCCTCAGCCTCCCAAAGTGCTGGGATTACAGGCGTGTGCCACCGCGCCCAGCCGACATGTACTTTTATTTGTCTTAAATAAGTGCCTAACAGTGGCATGTAGTCCCAGCTGCTCAGGAGACTGAGGCACAAGGACTGCTTAAGCACAGGAGCTCAAGTCTTGAGTAATAGACTGAATTGCTTGGGTCTGTTTTTGGACTCTGTACTTTGGTTCTGTTAATCTACATGTCTATTGTTTTGTTTTGTTTTGAGATGGAGTCTTGCTCTGTCACCCAGGCTGGCATGCAGTGGTGCAATCGCAGCTCACTGCAATCTCTGCCTCCTGGGTTCAAGCAATCCTGGTGCCTCAGCCTTCCACGTAGCTGGGACTTCAGGCGTGCACCACCACGCCTGGCTAATTTTTTTGTATTTTTAGTAGTGACAGGGTTTTGCTATGTTGGCCAGGCTGGTCTCAAACTCCCGACCTCAGGTGATCCACCTGCCTCAGCCTCCCAAACTATTGGGATTACAGGAGTAAGCCACCTTGCCTGGCCCTATATGTCTATGTTTAAGCCAATACTACATTTCCGCAATTACTGTACCATCTTGAAATCAGGTAGTGTAGGTCCTTCAACTTTGTTTTTCTTTTTCAAAGTTGTTTTGACTATTCTGAGTACTTTGCATTTTACTTAAATTTTAGAATCAGCTTATCCATTTCTTTTTTAAAAGCCTGCTTGGATTTTGGTTGGGATTATGTCGAATCTATAGGTTAATTTGGAGAGAACTGAGATTAATAATTTTGATTGATGAACATGATATATCTCTCTATCTATTTAGATTTTCTTTAATTTCTCTCAGCAGTGTATTGTAATTTCAAGCTACAGGTCTTGCATATCTTTTTTTTAAGATGCATTTATTCAGCATCATAATCAGACTATTACATTTAGCAGTCAACAGCGTGGGTGCAAAAAAAAATCTGCGTTAAAACCCTTTGTTGGAATGCTTTACACCTTCCACAGAACAGGAACTAAAATAACCTGTTAACACAATTAGTGACAAATACAGTCCTCAAGTTTTTCGCCCATAGACATAAGTATGGTCTAAACAATGTCTTCTTTGTAACAGCTAGGCCCTGCTAGGCTGAGTTCACAAATCTGTTGTAACCCGTAGCTTCCCTGTCCCTTCTCTGGCTCTCCTCTCCTGCTAAGCTTTCTTTCCTGTCAGTAATTAAAATCTTCTGCCACTGGCATAGCTACTGTTGCTACTGGAACTGTCATAGCCACCTTGGTTTTGTGGTTAGGCAAAGTATTGGCCTCCACCACCATAGGGGCCAGAGCTTCTGCCTCCAAAGTTTTCTCCCTTCTTGGGTCCAAAATCTGAAGACTGATTGCTGTAATTGCCAAAATCACTGTAGCTTCCACCACTTCCAAAATTGCTTCCATCATTACCAAATCCATTATAGCCATCCACACTGCCACCATATCCACCACCACCCTGGCTGCCACCAAAGCCACCATGACCACTAAAGTTTCCTCCATGACCAAAGTTGTCATTCCCACCAAAACCACCTCTACAACCACCACCAAAATTTCCAGAACCTCTTCGACCTCTTTGGCTGGATGAAGCACTAGCCATCTCTTGCTTTGACAGGGCTTTCCTAACTTCACAGTTGTGGCCATTCACAATATGGTATTTCTGAATGACAGTCTTATCCACGGAGTCATGGTCATCAAAGGTTACAAAGGCAAAGTCCCTTTTCTTGCCACTGCCATGGTCAGTCATGATTCCAATCACTTCCATTTTTCCAAACTATTGAAAATAATCTCTTAGGTGATGTTCTTCAGTGTCTTCTTTAATACCACCAACAAATACCTTTTTCACAGTTAAGTGAGCACCTGGTCTTTGGGAATCTTCTCTTGAGACGGCTCTCTTTGTTTCCACAACTCTTCCATCCACCTTGTGTGGCCTTGCATTTGTGGCTGCATCCACCTCCTCCACAGTGGCATATGTGACAAACCCAAAGCCCCTGGAGCACTTAGTGTTTGGATCTCTCAGGACCACACAGTCCGTGAGCGTTCCCCATTGCTCAAAATGGCTCCTCAGGCTCTCATTGGTTGCTTCAATGCTCAACCCTCCAGTGAGGAGTTTCTGCAGCTGTTCGGGCTCTTTAGGAGATTCTGACTTAGACATGATGGCAGGGGGAAGAGAGACTTTAATGATCCAGGTCTTGCGTATCTTCTGGCAGATTTGTCACTAAGTATTTCCCATATTAATACTATCATAAATGTACTTTTAACATTTCAATTTCAAGCAGAAGGTTGTAAGCATGTAGAAATACCATTGATTTTGGTATGTTGAGTATGTGTCTTGAAACTTACTAAACTCACATACTTTTAGCAGTATTTTGTAGATTCCTCAGAATTTTCTTTATAGATGACCATGTTGTCTGCAAATAGTTTTACCTCTTCATTTCCAATCTGCATGTCTTTATTTTTATTCATTTATTTATTTTTAGATTTCTCCCAATTTAGGAATATTTTATTTATTGTGTAGAGATTAACTCCCTTCTTCTTTATTCTGGATAAAATCTTCTTTATTCTGGATTTCATTATCACGGTTCCATAGTATGATTACACACTCCAGCATGACGTTGAACAGAAGTGGGAAAAACAGGACATCTTTGCATTGTTCCTGATCTAAGAGAGAAGGGCACTCACTCATAATTAAGCATAACATTAGAGATAGGTTTTTTTGTAGATGCGCTTTAACAGGTTGCCGAAGTTCCCTTCCTTCTATTCCTAATTTGCTGCAAGTTTTTGTCATGAACAGATGTTGGATTTCACCAAATGCTTCCCTGTATCTATTGAGATGATCACATGGTTTATCCTTTTTAGTAAATTAACATGGTAAATTATACTGAATAATTTTCAAATATTAAACTAATCTTTCACTCTTGAGATTATGCATTGTGTAATGATGTATCTTACTTTCTATATATTAGTGGTGTTGATTTTTGTTAAAATTTTTTGCATCTATTTAATTATGGATATTGTTCTGCAGATTTCTTTCTTTGTAATATTTTTACCTGGTTGTAATATCGGGGTAATGCTAACCTCATAGAATGAGTTGGGAAGTGTTGCCTTCTTTTCAGTTTCCGAAATGACTTTGTGAATTGCTATTATTTATTCCTTAAATGTTTGATAAAATTCACCAGCAAAGTCATTATGTGACGTAATCTTCGTGGGAAACTTTTGTTTGTTTGTTTGAGACGGAGTCTCGCTCTTTCACCAGGCTGGAGTGCAGTAGCGTGATCTTGGCTCACTGCAACCTCCGCCTCCCAGGTTCAAGCGATTCTCCTGCCTCAGCCTCCCAGGTAGCTGGGATTACAGGCACGCACCACCACACCCAGCTAATTTTTGTATTTTTAGTAGAGACAGGGTTTCACCACGTTGGCCAGGATGGTCTCAATCTCCTGACCTCGCCATCTGCCCTCCTTGGCCTCCCAAATTGCTGGGATTACAGGTGTGAGCCATTGTGCCCAGCCTCGTGGGAAATTTTTATACTACACATTCAATTTCTTATAGATATAGAGCTATATAAGTGACCTATTTCTTCTTGAATGAGCTTTGGTGCTTTGTATCTTTCTGTACTTCATCAAAAATTTCAAATTTATTGGCATAAAGTTATTCACAATATTTCCTTATTACCTAGTTAATGTCCATCAAATCTGTAGAAATCTATCATTTCTGAGATTGACAACTTATGTCTTCTTTCTTTTTCCTAATCAGCCATTTGCTCAATTTCATTAATCTTCTCAAAGTACCAAATTTTTGTTTCATTGATTTTTCCTATTGCCTTTTTGTCTTATGTTTATTAATTTCTACATTTATCTTTATTATATCCTCTCTTCTGCCACTTTCTGGTTTTGTAAAGACGGAAGCTTAGGTAATTTATAAGAGACCTTTCCTTTTTTCTAAGTTAAGTGTTTAATGCTATATAATTTCCTCAAACACTGCCTTAGCTAAATTCCAAAGGAGTTAACTTTTTTCTTCTTCTTCTTCTTTTTTTTTTTTTTTTTTTTTTTTTGAGACAGGGTTGGCTCTGTTGCCAGGCTGGAGTGCAGTGGTGCAATCTTGGCTCACTGCAACCTCCACCTCCCAGGCTCAAGTGATCCACCTCAGCCTCCTGAGTAGTTGGGACTTCAGAGGTATGCCACCAGGCCCAGGTAATTTTTGTATTTTTTGTAGATACGGGGTTTTGCCATGTTGCCCAGGCTGGTCTCGAACTCCTGAGCTTAAGTGGTCTGCCTACCTCGGCCTTCCAAAGTGCTGGGATTACAGGTGTGAGCCACTGCATCTGGCCAACATTGTGTTTTCACGTAGATTGAAACAATTTCTTATCTCTCTTATGACTTCTTGACCCATGCGTTATTTAGAACTCTGTTATTTTATTTTAAGAATAAATTTAACCAATGAGGTGAAAGAGCTATACGCTGAAAACTCTAAAAACATTGATGAAAGAAATTGAAGACACAAATAAATTGAAAGATATCCCATGTTCATGAACTGGAAGAATTAATATTATTAAAGTGTCCATACTACTCAAAGCAATCTACAGATTCAATGCAATCCCTATCAAAATACCAATAACACATGTTCTCAGTACAAATACATAAATACGTGAGGTAATATGTGTGTTAATTAGCTTGATTTGGCCATTCCACAATGTATATATATTTCAAAATATCATGTAGTATACCATAAATACATACGGTTTTTTTTTTTTTTTTTTTTGAGATGGAGTCTTGCTCTGTTGCCAAGCTGGAGTGCAGTGGCACAGTCTTGGCTCACTGCAACCTCTGACTCCCTGGTTCAAGCGATTCTCCTGCCTCAGCCCCCCGAGTAGCTGGGATTACAGGCACATGCCACCACGCCCAGCTAATTTTTGTATTTTTAGTAGGGACGGGGTTTCACCATGTTGGCCAGGATAGTCTCGATCTCCTGACCTCGTGATCTGCCTGCCTTGGTCTCCTAAAGTGCTGGGATTACAGGCGTGAGCCAACACGCCAGGCCACATATGATTTTTATGTGTCAATTAAAAAAAAAAACTAGGGCCGGGCGCGGTGATCACAGGAGATCGAGACCATCCTGGCTAACACGGTGAAACCCAGTCTCTACTAAAAATACAAAAAATTAGCCGGGCATGGTGGTGGGCACCTGTAGTCCCAGCTACTCGGGAGGCTGAGGCAGGAGAATGGCGTGAACCTGGGAGGCGGAGCTTGCAGTGAGCCGAGATCGTGCCACTGCACTCCAGCCTGGGTGACTGAGCCAGACTCCATCTCCAAAAAAAAAAAAAAACAAATAGGCTCTAGACTGTGTGCAATCTATGAACAATACAAGAGGACTTATTCATCTTGGCCCTAGCACCTGGCACCATATCCAGACCAAAGTATGTGCTCAATAAATGTTTATTGAGTAGCTTGTGGAGCAAGCGAGTCGAGCCCTAGACTGAATGTCAAAAGACCTGTGTTTGAATCCAGTTCTGCCACTAACCAGCTCACTATGCTTGAGCCTACGAGTTTGAGACCAGTCTGGGCAACATGGCAAAACCTCGTCTCTACAAAAAAATCAAAAAAATAGCCGGGCGTGGTGGCACCAACCCGTAGTCCCAGCTACTTGAGAAGCTGAGGTAGGAGGATCACCTGAACCCAGGGAGATCAAGGCTGCAGTAAGCCATGATCACACCCCAGGTGACAGAGCGAGACCCTGTTTCTTTTTTTTTCTTCTTCTTATTTTCCTTTTATTTATTACATATACATACATTATAATCTCAACAATATAATTAAGAAAATTATTTTTTTAAATTATTATTATACTTTAAGTTTTAGGGTACACGTGCACAATGTGCCGGTTAGTTACATATGTATACATGTGCCATGCTGGTGTGCTGCACCCATTAACTTGTCATTTAGCATTAGGTATATCTCCTAATGCTATCCCTCCCCCCTCCCCCCAGAGACCCTGTTTCAAAAAAAAAAAAAAAATTGTGTGCTACTTTTTTTTTTTTTTTTTTGAGACAGGGTCTAGCTCTGTCGCCCGGGCTGGAGTGCAATGGCACAATCTTGGCTTACTACAACCTCCACCTCCTGGGTTCAAGCAATTCTCTTGCCTCAGCCTCCTGAGTAGCTGGGATTACAGGTGTGAGCCACCATGCCCAGCTAATTTTTTTTTTTCTTTTTTTGAGACAGAGTCTTGCTCTGTCGCCCAGGCTGGAGTGCAGTGGCACAATCTCGGCTCACTGCAAGCTCCACCTCCTGGGTTCACACCATTCTTCTGCCTCAGCCTCCCAAGTAGCTGGGACTACAGGCGCCCACCACCACGCCTGGCTAATTTTTCGTATTTTTTTAGTAGAGATGGGGTTTCACGAGGGTGGTCTCGATCTCCTGACCTCGTGATCCGCCCACCTCGGCCTCCCAAAGTGCTGGGATTACAGGCGTGAGCCACCACGCCTGGCCAGATTTTTGTATTTGTATTTTAAATGGCTTTTTAACCTAAGAAATATAAGCACATGATTTTCAAATTAAATATTATTGACAGAGTCATAGCAAAAAGCAGTTCATCTGTACCTCTCTCCCCTGAATGCTAGTCCTGCTCCTAAGACACAACCATTTTTTAGTTCTTTTAGCTATTTTTTCTAGTTGCCATTTCCATTTTTCAAAATAATGTGCTTACGCAGCAATTCCTTGCTTTATCAATTTTAAACATTATCTGTAGATGATCATCCATAATAGATAATAAATTAACACATACCAGCACCATAACTCTTCTCTCTCCCAACCCCAACAATGCTCCATCAGTGTTTTTCACTCCCTACCTTTGCAAATAAACTCTTTTCCATTGTTCCATAATCTTAGATAATAGTGTGTGACTTCCCATTTTGTAAAATGAGGACATGAGGCCCCTTTCTTTCCCCTTTAACTTTCCTCTCCCCTTTCTACCTCTCTTACTTTGTTTGAACTTTCAAATTTTCAAAGTTGATAACATTAAATTCTGTTCTATAACCATAATTACATATGCAAACCTTACTACAGATTGACCCTAATATACAGCATTTAATTTTTTTTTTTTTTTTTTTTTTTTTTGAGACCGAGTCGCACTCTGTCGCCCAGAGCTAGAATCTCGCCCAGAGTGGTGCAGTCTCGGCTCATTGCAACCTTCACCTCCCGAGTTCAAGTGATTCTCCTGTGTCAGCCTCCTGAGTAGCTGGGATTACAAGTGTGTGCCACGACGTCCAGCTAATTTTTGTATTTTTAGTAGAGACGGGGTTTCAGCATGTTGGCCAGGCTGGTCTCGAACTCCTGGCCTCAAGTGATCAGCCCACCTCAGCCTCCCAAAGTGCTAGGATTACAGGCATGAGCTACCTCGCCTGGCAGCATTTACATTATTATCAGCTATGAGAATAGCTGATAAATTACTAATTTATTTCAGAGACAAATTAGGTACTATCATTTCCCTTCCTTTCTTATAGAACAGTTTGTTTTTCCCAGAGTTTCTACTTTCTTTTCTCTTGTACTGTTTTCCTTAAGTTATTCTCATTCATTAGGTCTGGACAGTTGCACCTCTCTGTGCTCTATCATGTCAGATGGTCTAACGGATCCCCTTTTTATCTTCTCAGACCCCTCCATCCTCCTAATCAATCTGGCCTGGTTGCTCTCTAAGCTTACTGGTGTGGTGGTCATCAGTGCTGTTCACAAATACTCTCATTCATTAGCTCTCATTCATTACCACCTTCGTTGGTGGTAAAGCATTGAGATTGTGGGGGTGTTTGTTAACTCTTCATAACCTAGCTTCTCCCAACTGACGTGGAAATTGGTACCAGAAGTGGAGTGGCACTGTAACCAAATCTGAAATATGGCCAGGCGTGGTGGCTCACGCCTGTAATCCCAACACTTTGGGAGGCCGAGGCAGGTGGATTGTTTGAGGTCAGGAGTTCGAGACCAGCCTGGCCAACATGGTGAAACGCTGTCTCTACTAAAAATATGAAAATTAGCCAAGCGATGGTGGTGCACGCCTATAGTCCCAGCTACTCGGGGGCTGAGACGGGAGAATCGCTTGAGCCCAGAGGGTGGAGGTTGCAGTGAGCCGAGATTATGCCACTGCACTCCAGCCTGGGCAACAGAGGGAGACTCCATCTCAAAAAAAAAAAAAAAAAAAAAAAAAGAGGTTAGCAACAGAACATTAGTAGTGTGTATTGGTTGCTGTTGGCTATATTTGACAAGGTACTCCAAAAATTATTAGCCTCAGAAAATAATTGGCCAGTTTACCAGCAAGAATGAAATCAAACAGAAAGAATCCAGACATCAGGATTTACAGGATTACTTCTCAATCTCAATCTATAGCTGATGAAAGTGAGGAGATTTTTGAGTGAAAAAGCCTAGGCAGAAGCAGAAGTATTGCCGTCACCCTCTTGTTAAAACCTCTAAGTGCAGCCAGACACTGAATCAAGCCTGCAATCCCAGCACTTTGGGAGGCCACGGCAGGAGAATCACTTAAGCCCAGGAGTTCAAGACCAGTCTGGGCAACATCATGAGACCCCCATCTCAACAAAAAAATTTTTAAATTAGCTAGGCATGGTGGCACACCTGTGGTCCCAGCTACTCAGGAAGCTGAGGTGGGAGGGCCCCTTGAGCCTAGGAGTTTGAGCCTACAGTGAACCATGATCTGGGCAACAGAACCTGTCTCAAAAAAATAAAATAAAACCTCTAAATGCATTACAGTGTCTCACAGTAAAGGTCCAGTTAAGAGCATAGCACCCAGTAAATCTTTCAACTAGACAAAATAATTCAGAGAAAGGGAGCTAAAGAGGTGGCTTCCCCACTCTATCAGGTCCAGGAAAACAGAAACTAAGGAATCTCAGACACAGGTAATTTAATGTAGGGAATTGGTGTTACACAGATATTGGGAGTTTACAAAAACAAGGGGATGTTGATATCACCCAGATATTAGTAACTACAAAAAGCAGCTGCCGCTCCTGGGAAAGAAGTAATCAGATACTAGTAAATGCCAAATCGGGAATAAAAGGGAAGAGGCATGGCTACTAGAACCTAACTGCTTGGAGGGGAGGCCCCACATGACTGCTACAGACTTTCAAGGGGCATCACCCGGCTGGTGTGTGGATATCTGAGTAGCTGGGAATGGGACCTCTGGGCGACTGGTCTTCACACCGCTAAGAGATGTGGCCAGATGGCACTGAAACTTCTGAGGGGACTGGATATGGGTGGTGCTGAGACAGCCAAAGGAAGCCAGGGGCTGAAGCCATTGCTGTCCCTTGCTGCTGGAAGGAAGTCCTGTTTCTCCTCTTACCTCGAGATCATCTGCCAGTTCCTCCCAGCAGAACCTAACAGGAAGCCAACTGGCAAGGACACCTGGGAAACGGTGGTTTGCTGAGTTTTGGTCAAAACAGACCATAATGCACAAGGGCGAGCTTAGAGCTGGGAGACTATAAGAAAACAACCAGCAAACCCAACAAAGGCTGCTGGCCCAAGACACACACATTTAAATCAAGGAGGGGCCAAATGCAGTGGCCCACGTCTGTAATCTCAGCACTTTGGGAGGCCAAGGCAGGAGAATCGCTTGAGCCCAGGAGTTTGAGACCAGCCTGGGCAACATAGGGAGACTCCATCTCTACAAAAATATTTTTTTGTTAATTAGCCAGTCATAATGGTGCACACCTGTGGTCCCAGCTACTTGAGAGGCTGGGGCAGGAGGATTGCTTAAGCCTGGGAGGTCAAGGCTGCAGTGAGTTGTGATCACATCACTGCACTCCAGCCTGGGTGACAGAGTGAGACCCTGCCTCTAAAAAAAAATCCATTCTGACTATTTTCCTTTGTAAATGTGACACAGAGACTTCTGATCATCCCCTAATATCTACTGTTTTTCTTCCTCAGTATTAGAATCCTGAATTTTAACCGTGCACATGCCACTCAAAATAAAGACTGCATGTGCCTGCCTTCCCTGCATCTAAGTGTGACCAGTAGATATGCAGATAACCAAGATCTGACCAGTAGGATGTAAGTGAAAGTGGTGTATACAACTTCTGGGATGCATTCTTACAGCAGGAAGGGACATGCCTTTCTCCCCTGCTGCCTCCTTCTTGCTATCTGGAACATAAACATGTTGGCAGGTGCCCAAGCAGCCATCTTGGACCATAGGTGAAAGCAGCATTTTGGGGATAGTGGAAACTCAAGAAAGAGGCAGCCAGGTTTCTGGTAGTCATGGAGATGTCATACCAGCCTGAATTGCCTGTGTTTATTGCATGTGAGAAAGAGGAAGACTTTTACCTTATTTGCCTTATTATTACCTAAACATTTGCCTTACTTAAGCCACTGATATTTGAGGAAGTCTGTCCCTTGCGACTGAAACTAATCCTAACACAGTAAGTAATCTGGAATATTTTTTTCTCTCTAGAAGCTTTTAGGGGTTTCTCTTTATCCTAGGTTTTCTGAAGTCTTGATGATGTTTCTAGATGTGATTCTCATTTTATTCATTTTTCTGGGCACTTGGTAGGCCCTTTCCATCTATAGACTTATGCCCAGGAAATTCTTTTATATTATTTCTTTGATAAGTTCCTCTGTTCCATCCCTGAATACCTATTAGTTTGTTATTGAATTGATCCTGTGTCTCTTATCTTTCCACTGCTATTTCCATTGTTTCGTCTCATTTTAATTTATGGAATATTTGATTTTAATTACTCGATGATTTTACTTTTCTATTTTAGCAGTCATATTTTTTACTTTTCAAGGACACTTTCTTTTTGTTGCCATTATTGTTTAGTTTGTTCTTTTTTTCTATCTTTTCTTTTCCCCCTGAAACAGAGTCTTGCTCTGTCGTCCAGGCTGAAGTCCAGTAGTGCGATCTCAGCTCACTGCAACCTCTGCCTCTTAGGTTCAAGCGATTCTTCTGCCTGAGCCTCCCGAGTAGCTGGGATTACAAGCACACACCACCACACCGGGCAAATTTTTGTATTTTTAGTACAGATGGGGTTTCACTGTGTTGGCCAGGCTGGCCTCAAACTCCTGACCTCAGGTGATCCACCCACCTTGGCCTCCCATAGTGCTGGGATTACAGGTGTGAGCCACCATGCCTGGCCAGTCTGTTCCTTTTTCTTTTGTTTTTTGTTTTTTGTTTTTTTGAGACGGAGTCTCCCTCCGTTGCCCAGGCTGGAGTGCAGTGGCGTGATCTCTGCTCACTGCAACCTCGCCTCTCCTGGGTTCAAGCGATTCTCCTGCCTCAGCCTCCTGAGTAGCGGGGATTACAGGCAAGCGCCACCATGCTCAGCTACATTTTTTTGAATTTTTAGTAGAGACAGGGTTTCACCATGTTGGTCAGGCTGGTCTCGAACTCCTGACCTCATGATCCGCCCGCCTCAGCCTCCCAAAGTGCTGGGATTACAGGTGTGAGCCACCAGGCCCGGCCAGTCTGTTCCTTTTTCAAAGCATCTACTCATGTTGTATGAACCTAAGATGGCTTTGAATCTCCAATTTTAGTATATGTGCTGCCAAAGCAAGCATGACTTTGAATCTCTCTGAAGACATTAAGTATTTTAGAGTTCTCTTCTGTCTCCTGAATGAGTTCTGTTTCCTCTAGGGTTGTTTCTGACCTTTGCTTTGTGCAGACTTTTCTCAAATGTATGCTGATGAGCTGTCAGTTCATATTTCAGAATGAGACAATAGATTGGGAGCTCTGTGTGAACAGGGTGAGGCTTACTAGTAGGCAAATTCAGGATTTGGGGTAGGAAACAGGTCATGATGCCGGGAGACCCCAGAGGGCTTTTTGCAAAGGTCTTTTTTCTGGGACCATCCAATTTCTTTGGAGAAGAGTCTTCAAATGGTGTTCCTGTGTGGTAGATGCCAAGTTTCTGGGCATTCAGATGCAACAGGACCTTCATTTAATCCCTAACTCTCTGCCCAAGTCTTATCCTCACCTTTAGTCCTGCAACTATTGGTATATTAGTCCGTTTCTACACTGCTATAAAGATACTACCTGAGACTGGGTAATTTATGAAGAAAAGGGATTTAATTGACTCACAGTTCCTCATGGCTGGGGAGGCCTCAGGAAACTTACAGTCATGGAGGAAGTCAAAGGGGAAGGAAGGCACATCTTACATGGTGGCAGGAGAGAGAAAGTAAAGGGAGAACTGCCAAACACTTATCAAACAACCAGATCTCGTGAGAACTCCCTCACTGTCATGAGAACAGCATGGAGGAAACCACCCCCCTCATCCAATCACCTCCCACCAGGCCCCTCCTCCAACATGCCAGGATTACAATTCGAGATGAGATTTGGGTGGGGACACAGAGCCAAACCATATCAGTCAGTTCTGCAAGACATACCACCTTCCTCCTTAGCCACATCCACCTCCATAGTATGCTAGGCTACTCCTCCATCTCTTTTATGTCTTTTTTATTGGCTAACTGCTACAATTTGTTGAAATTTCTTATTTGCTGATATCTCTCCCTTCCAGCCTCTTCATTATTGTGGATTTGTACCTTTTTATTTTCTTTGCTGTCATTTTAGTGCAGTCTTGTTAAGGAGGGGAAATTTTAAAAATAAATAAATATTGTCAGCCGGGCACAGTGACTGTCATCTGTAATCCCAGCACTTTGGGAGGCCGAGGTGAGTGGATCACCTGAGGTACGGAGTTCAAGACCAGCCTGGCCAACATGGTGAAACCCTGTCTCTACTAAAAATATAAAAAATTAGCCAGGCATGGTGGTGGGCGCCTGTAATCCCAGCTACTCAGGAGGCTGAGGCAGGAGAATTGCTTGAACCTGGGAAGTAGAGATTGCAATGAGCTGAGATCACACCGTTGCACTCCAGCCTGGGCAACAAGAGTGAAACTCCGTCTCAAAAAATAATAATAATAAATAAATAAATATTGTCAGAACACCATTTTAAACTCAATTAGTAATAATATTCAAACAGCCTGAGACTATATTTTTGTCATCTTTAAAAACAACAGGCCAGGCACAGCGGCTCACACCTGTAATCCCAGCACTTTGGGAGGCCACGGCAGGTGGATCACTTGAGCTCAGGGGTTCAAGACCAGCCTGGGCAACATAGTAAGACCCCATCTCTACAAAAAAAACAAAAATTAGCCAGGCATGGTGGCACCCACCTGTGGTCTCAGCTACTCAGGAGGCTGAGATGAGAGAATCACCTGAGCCTGGGAGGCAGAGTTTGCAGTGAACTGAGATCATGCCACTGCACTCCAGCCCGGGCGACAGCACAAGACCCTGTCTCAAATAAAAATAACAATAAAAAAAAAAAGATCATTGCATTATCAATGAAAACTTCTAGAACTCTTCCTATATGAATCCCTGTTAATCTCCGCATTCTGTTTAGATAATTGACATCTGAGTGCAAAGCATGGCTCTTACTTTTATTTCATAATGTTAGATTTTTCTTGGTTCCAGTCTGGGAATCTGTTTGTCTTTGATTTACTTGTTTGTTTTTAATAACTCTCAGATGCATAGAACTGGATTAATCATAATCCTTGGCTCAACACACTCATAGCTGTCTTTTATATTTATTTATTCTTCATTTGTTTGTCCACTTTTTAATTTATTTAACTAATAGACTATTTTTTAGCAGTTTCAGGTTTACAGAAAAATTGAGTGAAAAGCACAGAGAGTTCTGATATATCCTTATTTCCCACTCCAATTTCCCTTATTATTAAAATCTTGAATTAGTAGGGGGCATTTGTTTCAACTGATGAGCCAATACTGATATACTATTAATTAAAGTCCATAGCTTACATTAGGGTTCATTCTTATACATTCTATGGGTTTTAACAAACATCCATTTTTTTTAAGTGACTGCTTTAATGTATTAGGCAAAATTTTACATAAAATCAGAAATCTATGATCTGTCCCTGCTCCGATTTGTAAAAAACGCAAGATTCATCAGAAGCCATGTGCAGTCAGACCCCAGCTGGCCAGCAGTGCAGATCTGGAGTCCAGCCTCATGGCTGCACTACTTTCCATTCTCTGCATTGAACATTCATTCTGTCAGCATCCACTCCAGCTTCACTGCGTCAGCAGCAGACTTGCGGATCCCATCAGAGAGCTTCTCCACAGCCATCTGCATCCATTTATTTTTCATTTTTATTTTATTTATTTTTTGAGACAAGGTCTCACTCTGTTGTCCTAGCTGGAGGGCAGTTCACTGTAGACTCAATCTCCCAGCCTCAAGTGATTTTCCCACCTCAGCCTCCCGAGCAGCTGAGACTACAGGCACACACCACCACACCCAGCTAATTTTTTATTTTTTATAAAGACAGGGTCTCACTATGTTGTCCAGGCTGGTCTCAAACTCCTGGCTTCAAGTGATCCTCCCACCTGGGCCTCCCAAAATGCTGGAATTACAGGCATAAACCACCACACCCAGCCCCATTTATTTTTAATAATGTAATGAAGATCTGTGAACCTACCACCAAAATTATATAGCATCAGTGACAAATTTAATCTACCGATATTCTTCTCCCCATCTCATCCCCAGGGAATCACTATCCTGAATTCGTATTTCTTATTCTCTCTCCCTGAGTTAGGGGTTTTGTTATTGCTGTTTTGCTACCGCAGACTGCTGTAAGGAATATCCTTATACATGACTCCTGGTGCTATACAAGAGTTTCTCTTGAGTATATCTAGAGTGGAGTTCCTGGGATATATAAAAATGTCCAGTGTTACAAAATAATAATAATAAATTGGCTTTCAAAGCAGTTGTACCAATTTATACTCCAACCAGCAATGTATAAGCAGTCCCATTGATCCACAGCCTCTTTGTCAGACTTTTCAATTTTGGCCATTCAGATGCAGAATGGGATTTAATTGTCTTGAATTTCATTTCCCTGATTACTAGTAAGATGAGCATCTCTTCAGAAGTTTATTGACTATACATGTTCACATTTTCTCTTCTAAGAACTGTTTGGTCATGTTTCCCCCCCAACCCCGCCTTTTTATTTATTTATTTATTTTGACTGGGCTAGTTGTTCTTTCTTACTAATTTTACATAGTCTTTTTCTTTCCTTTTCTTTTCTTTTTTTTTTTTTTTTTTTTTTTTGAGACAAGAGTCTCGCTCTGTCGCCCAGGCTGGAGTGCAGTGGTGCCATCTTGGCTCACTGCAACCTCCACTTCCTGAGTTCAAGCGATTCTTCTGCCTCAGCCTCCCAAGTAGTTGGGACTACAGGCACACACCACCACGCCTGGCTAATTTTTTTTTTTTTGTATTTTTAGTAGAGATGGGGTTTCACCATGTTGCCCAGGATGGTCTCGATCTCTTGACCTCGTGATCCACCTGCCTCAGCCTCCCAAAGTGCTGGGATTACAGGTGTGAGTCACCTCACCTGGCCAGTCTTTTTTTTTCTTTTTTAAGGCTAGACATAATTTTACATATTCTTGACACCTATCTGTTATTGGTTATCTGCATTACAAATATCTTCTTTGTAGTGTTTGTTTGTTTGTTTGTTTTAAGATGGGGTCTGTCTCTGTCTCCCAGGCTGGAGTGCAGTAGCAATAACACAGCGCACTACAGCCTGGAACTCCCAAGCTCAAGAGATCCTCCCATGTCAATCTCCTGAGTAGCTGGGACTACAGGCACACACCACCACGTCTGGCTACATTTTTTTTTTTTTTTTTTTATAGAAACAGAGTCTCATTATGTTGTCCAGGCTGTTCTCAAACTCCTGGGCTCAAGCAATCCTCCCACCCCAGCCTCCTAGAATAGTGGGATTACAGGCGTAAGCCACCTCACCCAGCCCTCTGGAGTATTTTTACTTTAAGATTCCTTTTCAGAAAAAGAAGTTCTGGGTTTTAATGTAGTCAACTATATCAATCTTCTATGTATGTGTATATATATATATATATGTATGTGTGTATGTATTTTTAGAGACAAGGTCTTGCTCTGTCACCCAGGCTGGAGTGCAGTGGCGCTATCATAATTCACTGTTCACTGTAACCTTGAACTCCCAGCCTCAGCCTCCCAAAGGGCTGAGATTACAGGCATGAGACATCATGCCTGGCCTATATCAATCATTTATGGTTAGCACTGTTTTTTTGTTGTTGTTGTTTGTTTTCAGACAGAGTCTTGCTCTGTCACCCAGGCTGGAGTGCAATGGCACAGTCTCAGCTCACTGCAACCTCTGCCTCCTGGGTTCAAGCGAGTCTCGTGCCTCAGCCTCCCGAGTAGCTGGGATTACAGCCGTGTGCCACCCACCTAACTAATTTTTTTGTATTTTTAGTAGAGACGGGGTTTCACCGTGTTCCCCAGGCTGGTCTTGAACTCCTGACCTGAGGTGTTCTGCCCGCCTCAGCCTCCCAAAGTACTGGGATTACAGGCGTCAGCCACCATGCCCATCCTATGGTAGCACTTTTAAGGCCTTTTTAAAGAATTACCCCAAAGTCAAAAAGATTTTCACTTATACTTTCTCCTCGAAGTTTCAAAGTGCTATTGTTGATATGGACTTTTGGTTAAAAAGTTGGGTACAAATCCAATTTCATTTTTCCATGTCTATAACTATGTTTTCCACTTCCATTTATTGAATAGTTTCCCTTTCCCCACCAGGGAGACTGAGGCCAGAGAGATTCAGCAACTTGTCCAAGATCACACAGCTAATAAGTGTCAAACCTAGGCAGTCTCCCTCCAGAATCTGCCATAGTTTTCATCTCTGCAATACTGTCTTTTGCTTCTATTATGTAAATTAAATGCAAATCTCTGGCAGGCTTTCAATTCTATTCCACTCATCATTTTGTCCATTCCTGCATCAACTCCACACTGTTTTAATTTTTAGGGCCTTTTCATAAATCTTGATATCTGGTTGGGCAAGTCGTATGGTTTGGATCTGTGTCCCTACCCAAATCTCATGTTGAAATGTAACCCTCAATGCTGGAGATGCGGCCTGGTGAGAGGTGATTAGATCATGGGGGCAGTTTCTCATGGTTTAACACTATTCTCCCTTGATGCTGTCATGGCAATAGTGAGTTCTCATGAGATCTGGTTGTTTAAAAGCGTGTGGCACCTCCCCACTCTTTCTCTTGCTCCTGCTTCTGCCCCTGCCGTGTAAGATATATCTGCTTCCCTTTCATCTTCCACCATGATTGGAAGCTTCCAGAGGCCTCCCCAGAAGCAGATGCTGCCATGCTTCCTGTACAGGCTGCAGAACTGTGAGCCAATTAAACCTCTTTTCTTTATAAATTACCCAGTCTCAGCTGGGCGCAGTGGCTCACACCTGTAATCCCAGCATTTTGGGAGTCTGAGGTTGGTGGATCATTTGAGCTCAGGAGTTCAAGATCAGCCTGGGCAACATGGGGATACCCCATCTCTATAAAAAAAATACAAAAAATTAGCTGGGCATGGTGGAACATGCCTATAGTCCCAGCTACTGGGGAAGCTGAGGTGGGAAGATCACTTGAGCCTGAGAGGCAGAAGTTGCAGTGAACTGAGATCATGCCACTGCACTCCAGCCTGGGTGACAGAGAGAGACCCCACCTCAAAAAATAAAAATAAAAAATAAATTATCCAGTCTCAGGTATTTCTTTATAGCAATGCAAGAGCAGATTAATACAGCATGTCTAACCACCGTATTCTTTAGAAATGCCTTGGCTATTTTTTTGATCTTTATTCTTATACAGATATTTCAGAATCAGTATGTCAAGTTCCTTAGAAATCCCTGTTGGAATAGCAGATTGGAGTTGCATTAAATTTATTTATTTATTTATTTATTTTTTAGACGGAGTTTTGCTCTTGCTGTATTTTTGGTAGAGACAGGGTTTCTTCATGTTGGTCAGGCTGGTCTCGAACTCCTGACCTCAGGTGATCCGCCCACCTCGGCCTCCTAAAGTGCTGGGATTACGGGCATGAGCCACCGCCCCCGGCTATCTATTCATTTAAGGAGAATTTATACCTTTATCATTGTTAAGTCTTTCTCACCATTTATTTAAGTCTTTTTAATGCCCTTCAGTTAAGTATTAACTTTTTTCCATGCTGGTTTTGCAGTTTTTACTCCTTAGACATTTTATAATGTTCCTTAGATACTTCTTTTACTGCATTATAAATAGGTCTTTCTCATTACATTCTCTTCACCTGGGGCCCATGTTTCCCAAGGCATCACGGCTGGGCTGCAGGGGTTCTGTGAACCTTCTGAGACCCTACGTGCATTTTGTTGGGGAGTTCTGTACTCCTGCCAGATTCCCAAATAGCAACTGCCACCAGTACTAAATGTTTGTCATGTGACAGGTATTCCCCTGAGCACTTTACAAGCCCCACAACCACCCCGAAACATAAAGGCAGTTATTCTCCTCATTTTCTGGATGAGGACACTCATGCTCACACAGATTAAGTACTTTGCCTGAAGTCACACAGCTGAGAAATTAACAGCCAGCATTCAAACCAGTCTGTCTGACCCCAGAGCTGTACACTTAACCTCTGTACTTGGTAGCCTTCAGAGAGATTGATGGGCCCTGCTCTAGGCCTAGGCACTTGGCCTCTCTGGGCTCCTGTTTGCTTATCTGTAAAATGGGGAAAAGAATTACCTCTTCACCTCCATCTCAGGGCTTTTTGGAGAGTTGCTGAGGCCACAGATGGAAAAGAGGCTCTATAAGCTCTAAAGTGCTGCCACGAGGCAGGTGAGGTAGCGGAGAAGGCAGGGGCCCGGGGTTGCAGAGCTGGCAAAGGCCCAGCCCTCTCTCCCATCATCACTGCTAGCTTCCCAGGCAGCCTCTTCCCAGGAGATGGAGGACCCCCAGGCTGAGCTGGGGAGAGGCTGTGTCCCCTTAACACTGCTCTGCACCAGGGCCTGGGCTGAGCGAGGTGGAGACACAGAATCAGACATGGCCACGTTGGGGAAGGCCCACATCTGGTGGGTCTGACCTTAATAGATGGTGACAGCAAGGGGTGAAAGTGCCATGACACAGTCAGGCCTGGGGGTGGCAGGAGCACAGAGAGGAGACTGGTCCAGCCGGGGGAAGCCAGGGAAAGCTTCCAGGTAGAGGTGTTGTGGTATCTTTTTTTTGTTTTAAACAAATCCAACAGAGTTTTTTTGTTTTGTTTTGTTTTGTTTTTTGAGACAGAGTCTTGCTCTGTCACCCAGGCTGGAGTGCAGTGGCACGACCTCAGCTCACTGCAACCTCTGCCTCCTGGGTTCAAGTGATTCTCCCATCTCAACCTCCTGAGTAGTTGAGATCACAGGTGTGTGCCACCACGCCCAACTAATTTTTTTGTATTTTTAGTAGAGACAGGGTTTCACTATGTAGGCCAGACTGGTCTCGAACTCCTGACCTCAAGTGATCCACCCACCTCGGCCTCCCAAAATGCTGGGATTACAGGTGTGAACCACCACACCTGGCCCCTGTAGTGGCATCTTGTACCACCCTGGCCAGTTCCCCTTCCCTAGACGACCATCACCCACCTTCACTTAGGGCTTCCTCCAACCCAGCCCTAGGAAGCAGCCAGGTCAACTTCTGAAGATGTGCCCCTGTCTAGAACCCTTTAGTGACCTCTGCTGCCCTTACAACAAAATCCATAGTCCTCCCTATGGTCTTTCATCTGGCCCCTGCCCCTCCTTTCCTGGTCTTGCCCCACACTCATTACACTCCAACCCCACTGATTTCCTCAGACTCACCCAGCTCTCTCCTGCCTCCACCACAGCACTGCTGGGCCCTCTGCCTGGAGCAGCCCCTGCACCCCCCAACATAAACACACACACTCTCCCTGGAAAGCTCCTTCTCACCCCTGGATCTCAGCTTACATGGCTCCTCCTCAGACCTCAGAGACACCTTTCCTGACCACCCCATCTAAAGAAGGCTGCCGTCTCAAAAAAAAGAAGAAGAAGAAGGCTGCCCCGGGCTTTCTATTCTCTGTCTCAGCCCCTTGTTTCTTTCCTAGCTTTTATTATAACTTCCAATTATTTTGTCTAGTTCTTGTTCTCTCTCCTGTCTCTTCTATCCCTTCCCATACAAATGCTTCATGAGGGCAAGGGTCATGCCTGCTTATTCTCAACAGTCTCCCCAGGGCCTGGCCACAGCAGATACTCAAAAAATATTTGTTGGATGAATGAATGAATTAGCAAATGAATGAATGAATGAATGGACTGGATGTTAAAGGAGCTCGAGCTGCACTGCCCAATACAATAGCCACTAGCCACATGTGGCTATTTAAATTTAAATGAATTAAAAGTAAATAAATTAAAAATTCAGCCCTTCAGTTGCACTAGTCATATTTCAAGGACCCAACAGCTACATGTGGCTTATGGCTACCATGTGGGATAGTAGGGATATAGAACATATCCGTCATTCAGGACATTCTACTGGACAGCGCTGCTCTGCATGATCTTAAAGGCAGAGAAGGTGGACCGGGCATTAGGAGCAGGGGCACGGCATGTACCAAAACCTACAAGTGGGAGAGCATAGTAATGGTGTGCCCTGGAATAAAGAAGGGGGGCACTTCGCCCCATCTCTACACAGCCCTGTTTCTTATTAGAAACTTTGGCTTAAGGCAAGGGAGGATATTGGAGCAGGGAGAGTTCTGAGACAAGCTGGTTCCATCCATCCCCATCAGAAGCGGAGACTGTGACCCAGACCAGGAAGGGATTTACTCAAGGTCATAGAGAAACTCGCATAAATGGGGCCAGAACCTGAGGCTCCTGATTCCTGGTGAATGGAGTCAGTTTCCCCCTACCAGGCTCATAACCACCTCCTTCCTCCTTCCTGGGTCCCGTCCCCCGACAGCCAGGCCATCAAGTTCACAGAGCCCCCCAGGTACTTACACTGGCCGCTCTTATCTCTTATTTACTCACTAAAGTAACCCTCCCAGCATCTGACCCTTAGAATTTTAGACATCCCAAGGAGAATAGCTGCTTATAACCATTTGCTAATTACACGTATGGATGTCAATTAATTCATTTAGCTAATTAGCCACTCGATGAGCACCACGCACCAAAGAACTGTAAAAGACAGGCATATGGTGAGAGAGCGGGATGGCTGGGTGCTCATGCAGCATGCAGGGATGGGGAGGGCAGGCAGTGGCTCCAGCTCCCCACCCCCAGATGAGTGGAGGGAGGCAGCTTAATGGCTGGGGGAACAGAGCTGCCACCGCCACTGCTGTTGCTGCTGCTGCTGGCATAAAGCATAATTACAGCTTCCTACTAATAGTGCTGGGAAAACACACACGCACACACATAATCATGTGCACAGACAAGCACACATATGAACGCATGTGTCTATTTACACATACCCACACTCAGATGCACACAAACATAGCACGCACATATCCATAGGTACAATGTACATGCACACACATGGACACACACAGGTAATGGACATGTGGGATCATGTGAGATCAATCCACAGAAGTGTTCTTAATCCAGTGCTATGCTTGGTGGAGGCTAGAAGGGAATTCTCTTTTATTGCACCCAACTTTGTGCCAAGCACTGTGTTCAGCCCTTCCACATACAGTATTACTTAATCCTCACATAATCTCACAAATAATGAATTATCTTCACTCTACAGAAAGGAAACAGAGGCTCAGAGAAGCTAAGACATTTGCACAGGACCACAGCTGGTAAGTGGCAGAGGAAGGGGTGATTTCTTTGCCTCCATGACCACAGGCTGCAGGAGCAGGGGGAGGGAAAGGGGATTTTCATCTGCTTTGGAGAAAATAATCTTTTTGTGGGGGACCAACTGCTTCAGAAGTGAAAATGGGCTGTTCACAGGCTTCATTCCACAGGGCTGAGAAGAAAAATTGAATACTGATGAGAAAGAAGATGGATAGAAGAGCGAGACATGCAACTGGGACTCTAACACAAATGCCATTCTCCCTGGGAAGGGACTAGCCCAGTCAGCAGCCACCTCACTCCATGAGTTGGTTCTGAGGCCCCCTCTGTGCCAGGCAGCTCGGGACACAAGGTGAATTAGATCCAACCTCACAGCCATGTGAGGCAGACAGAGTGACACAGACTCTGTCACCAGAAGAGCAAGCATTTGAACGGGCTGTCAGATGGAGAGCCCAAGCTCTTTCTGCTCTAGGTTCCCTCCCTCTGCTGCAGTTGGGAGAGGCTGGGCTGGGAAGCCCACATGAGCTGTTGCAGCTCCCTGCAAGGGACTCTCACCTCCTCTCTCAGGCCTCCTCTCCTTGGGCTCCTGGCCTGGCCCTTCACACCTTTCTCCAACTCCATCATGACTGCAGACTTTGGCCTTCCCTCAGGAAAAGAACGAATTTTTCTCCACAAAATTCTACAATCTCTTCCAGCCTCTCCTTTTAGCTACTGTCATATCCATTCACCTAAGTGATAACAGAAGACCACAAGTCAGATGACTCATATATTCACCTATTCAATAAACACTCCAGAGCATTCCTCTGGCCTAGGACTGATGAGTCTCACAATCTTCTAAGCAAAAAATAGAACAAAAAACAAAAAAACCTGCCAGACACAATGGCTCCCGCCTGTAATTCCAGCACTTTGGGAGGCCAAAGTGGGAGGATCACTTGAGCTCAGGAGTCCAAGACCAGCCTGGGCAACATGGAGAAACCCTATCTCTACAAAAAATACAAAAATTAGGCAGGTGTGGTGGCATGCAACTCTAGTCCCAGCTACTCAGGAGGCTGAGATAGGAGAATTGCTTGAGTCCAGGAGGTTGAGGCTATAGTGAGCTGTGATCGCACCACCTCACTCCAGCCTGGGCAACAGAATGAGATCCTGTCTCAACAGAAAAGAAAAGCCCTGTAGTTCAAGTCTTAGCTCACATCAACATGGCTGGGGGAGGTAGCTCACACCTGTAATCCCAGCACTTTGGGAGGCTAAGGCAGGCAGATCGCTTGAGCCCAGGAGTTCAAAACCAGCCTGGGCAACATAGTGAGACCCCCATCTCCACAAAAATAATAATAATAATAATAATAATAATAATACAAAAATTAGCCAGGTATGGTGGCACACACCTGTAGCCCTAGCTACTCAGGAGAGGTTAAGGTTGAAGTGAGCTATGATCGTGCCACTATACTCCAGCCTGGGCAACAGAATAAGACTCCATCTCTCTCTCCTTCTCTTTCTCTCTGCCTCTCTCTCTCTCTGTGACAAGGCCTGGCTCTGTCACCCAGGCTAGAGTGCAGTGGCACCATCTCAGCTCACTGCAAACTCTGCCTCCCAGGCTCAGGTGATTCTCCCACCTCAGCCTCCTGAGTAGCTGAGACTACAGATATGCACCACCACACCCAGCTAACTTTTGTATTTTTTATAGAGTTTTAAAGTACTAAATTTTAAAGTTCTAAGTTTCACCGTGTTGCCCAGGTTGGTCTCGAACTCCTGACCTCAAGTGATCCGCCCACCTCAGCCTCTCAAAGTGCTGGGATTACAGGTGTGTGAGCCCATCTCTCTCTCTGTCTCTTTTTTTTTTTTTTTTTTTTCCTTCTGAGATGGAGTTTCACTCTTGTTGCCCAGGCTGGAGTGCAATGGTGCCATCTTGGCTGACTGTAACCTCTGTCACCCGGGTTCAAGCGATTCTCCTGCCTCAGCCTCCCGAGTAGCTGGGCTTACAGGCGTGTGCCACCACGCCCAGCTAATTTTTTTCTATTTTTAGTAGAAACAGCGTTTCACCATTTTGGCCAGGCTGGTCTCGAACTCCTGACTTCAGGTGATCCGCCCGCCTTGGTCTCCCAAAGTGCTGGGATTACAGGCGTGAGCCACCGCGCCCGGCCAATCCCATCTCTTTAAAAACAAAAACAAAGAAACATGGCATCCAGTACTACCAGTTAAAAATCTTTCTGTTGTGACAGAAAATCCAACACAAGCAAGCCTCAACAAAGAGGAAATTCACTGGCCCACATAACTGAGAAGCCCAGGGGTGGTGTGCTGCTTCAGGCATGGCTGATTCAGGGGCTCCAGCAAAGTCACCAAGCCATCTTTCTCCACCCCTTCTCTTACTGGCCCCTGTGTGTTGGCTTCACTCTAAGGATCTACATAATGATGACAGGGCAGCAGCGGCTCCAGCTTCACATCACCTCAGTCAAGTCCACCTGGAAAGAGGGGCTTTTCTTTTTTTTTCTTTTGAGACAGAGTCTTACTCTGTCGCCCAGGCTGGAGTGCAGTGGCGTGATCTCAGCTCACTGCAACCTCCGCCTCCCGGATTCAAGTGATTCTCCTGCCCCAGGCTCCCGAATAGCTGGGATTACAGGCGCCAGCCACCGGGCCCGGCTAATTTTTGTATTTTTAGTAGAGACGGGATTTCACCATATTGGCCAGGCTGGTCTCAAACTCCTGACCTCGTGATCCACCCGCCTCAGCCTCCCACCGTGCTGGGATTACAGATGTGAGCCACGGAGCCCAGCCTGGGGCTTTTCCAAGATCTCCTATGAGAGCACTTGGACTCACTCTGATTGGATGCACTCAGGTCACATGCCTACCTCTGAGCCAATCACCACAGGCAGCGGAATGGTATGTTCTGATTGGCTGGATCCAGGGGTGGAGTCCCACCCAAAGCACTTGGACCGGGAATACGGAGGGGCGACCCCCAAATGTCAGAAGGAGGACTGGATAAGGACCAGGAGGCAAACTACCAATATCCACTACAGTGTTCTAAGGTTTCTTTTTTTTTTCTTGTTTTGTTTTGTTTTTGAGACAGAGTCTCGCTCTCTCGCCAGGCTGGAGCGTAGTAGGGCGATCTCAGCTCACTGCAACCTCCGCCTCCCGGGTTCAAGTGATTCCCGCACCTCAGCCTCTCGAGTAGCTGGGACTACAGGCTCCCGCCACCATGCCCGGCTAATTTTTGTACTTTTAGTAGAGACGGGGTTTCGCCATGTTGGCCAGGATGGTCTTGAACTCCTGACTTCAAGTAATCTGCTCACCTCGGCCTCCCAAAGTGCTGGGATTACTGTGAGCCACCGTGAGTAGCCAAGTGTTCTAAGTTTTAAAGGCAAGCAGGGTAGGGATTATCAACCCCATTTTGCAGCTAAGGCTGAGAAAGGAGATATACCCAATAAAAATTATAGAGGAAGGAATTGAGTCAGGGTTTGAGCCAATTTGACTTAACTTCCACCTTCAGCCCTTCCCCGCAGCAAGCAGGTTAGGGATTATCAACCCCATTTTGCAGCTAAGGCTGAGAAAGGAGATATGCCCAATAAAAATTATAGAGGAAGGAATTGAGTCAGGGTTTGAGCCAATTTGACTTAACTTCCACCTTCAGCCCTTCCCCGCAGCAAGCATCCAGCAGTACTCACCAGGCATCCAATCTTGGACACACCACCTTCGTCAGACTTTGCTTTCTGCAGCCAAGGATATGGGCCTACCGACTGCGTGAGAAAGGCCTCCAAGGCTGAGCACTCGGATATGAGCCAGCTTGCTGTACAAAGCATCAGGACCCCAGCTTGTCCTCACTCCAGGACAAGCTGAAAGCCTGCAACTCAAATCTCCCCGGGGACTTTCTCTCTGCCCCAGGTATGCTGCAGGGCAGGCCAGAAGGGTCCAGAATCAGCTCTCAGCAATGACCAGTGGCAGTTGGAGGATACATACACCAGCTTCTTTGCCTCTTGAGTAGGATTACAAGGTGGGGTCTGTTTTACCCAGAGCCCCAACGTGATGACGAGCCTCATCACACAGCCTTCATCACTGTCTTCCCTTCATCTCATTTGCCCATCTCTCTCCCAAACAAGCTTTCATTCTAATCCTTGTAGTGGGATCTGTGTATGGGAAAACACAACTTAAGGCACCCCCCCCAGCCCTTCTACAAAATCAGGGTAGGGGAAGCCTGAAGGGATTCATCTAGATAGCTGATTTTCAAGTATGTTTCTAGTAGAACCCTTTTTTCAAATGCCTTTCTTCCCTGTCTCTTTTGTTTTTACTCCTCCCCACTCCTGCACTCCAGGACTCTTCCCTTCCTCTCCTTTGCTCCCATTAAGTCCCAAATGTCCCAGATCGCCTGTTGAGTCTTGTGACTTCACAGTCCCTGGCATGTTCTAAGTCAAAGGCATTTTCTTCTCTGCCAGGTTGTCTACTGAGGGGAGGCAGAAGCTTTGGGTCCTGTGGGTGGTGATGGAGGAGGCCATGGAGTATGAGTTGCCGTTTGCTCTCTCTGCTTGCATCTAAGAAATCAGACACATCCCACACCTCAGAAGCTAGTTTCCTGTTGAAAACCCTCACTGTGTCTACATATTTTCTCTGATAATGTAACTTTGGCCTAATTATGCTGCAGGAATTCTTCACCCTCTCTCACCCTAGGAAACTTTACAGAACCCTCTTACATGAACCCAACATTGGAGAGGACCATGCCAAAGGGGTCCAGGCTGATTGAGTACTGGGTTTCTCCCCCAGCTTCATAGGGGATATGGGAACTCTATCTTTCTATCCCTTTCATCTGCTTCCCCACCCTCTCCCTCTCAAGGGTCATCTTCCTCTAGGGTATTTGGAAATAGGGGTGCTATGGTTTGAATGTTTGTCCTCTCCCAAAATTCATATGTTAAAACGTAATCCTTAATATTGTGTGATAACATTAAGAGGTGGAGCATTTAGGAGGTGATTAGGTCATGAGGGTTCTACCCTCATAAATGGGATTAGTGCCCTTATAAAAGAGGCCCCAGACAGTTAGCTTGCCCCTTCAACCAAGTAAGGATATAGCAGGAAGGCACCGTCTTTAAAGCAGAGAGCTGGGCCGGGCACAGTGGCTTATGCCTGTAATCCCAGCACTTTGGGAGTCCAAGGCAGGCGGATCACAAAGTCAGGAGATCAAGACCATCCTGGCCAACATGGTGAAACCCCGTCTCTACTAAAAATACAAAAATTAGCTGGGCGTGGTGGCGTGCGCCTGTCATCCCAGCTATTCGGGAGGCTGAGGCGGGAGGCTGAGGCAGGAGACTCGCTTGAACCCGGGAGGCAGAGGTTGCAGTGAGCCGAAATCACACCACTGCACTCCAGCCTGGCAACAGAGCAAGACTCCCTCTCAAAAAAAAAAAAAAAAAAAAAAAATTGCTGAGAGCCTTCACCAGATGCTAAATCAGCTGGTCCCTTGATCTTGGACTTCCCAGCCTCCAGAACTTTGAGCAATAAATTTCTATTGTTTATATATTACCCTACTCTAAGGTATTTTGTTATAGCAGCTTGAACTAAGGGAGTATGCAGTTATCACATGCTGTGCAACAAATAAATACCAAATTTTAGTGATATAACACAACTGTTTATTATGCTTACAAATTTTGTGGGTCAGAACTTCAGGAAGCTGGGCAGTTCTCATTTGGGACCTCTCATGCGGCTGCAGGCAGATATCAGCCAGGTCTGCAGTTATCTAAAGGCTTGACCAGACCCAAAGATGCACTTCTAAAGTGACCCATTCACATGGCTGGCAGGCAGGTGCCAGCTGCTGGCCAAGGGCCTCAGCTCCTCTCCCTGTGGGCTTCTCCACAGGGTCGCTTGAGTGTTCTCACAGCATGGCGGCTGGTTTCCCCCAGAGCAAGAGAGCCAAGGATCCAAAGAAGAAGCCACAATGCCTTTTATGACCCAGTCTTGGGAGTCACATCTTCACTTTCATCTTATGCTATTGGTCCCACACGGCCAGCCCTGATTCAGTGTTGGACAGAACTACACAATGATGTGTGGGTTACTGGGGCCATCCTGGAGGCTGGCTACCACAGGAAGTGTAATTTGAGTCCTCAGGATTGCTGTGTGTAGTCCTGTATTCTGAGAATTCAGGGCAGTAGAAGCACACAGGTCCACAGCAGGAAATGTCTCCAAAGCCCTTGTCAGATGTCACTGTCAGGAACATTAATCAGCCATCCCCTCACAGTGTCCCTCTCTCAGGCCATGTTCCTCTCACAAGCTCACAGGAATTTCCTAACCCATCCCTCCCCACCCATGTTGTCCATAGGGAAGCCCCATCACCTACCTGCTGCCCATGGGCCTCTGGAGCCCTGGGAACCTTGCAGGGAAGAATCGGCTGTATTACTAATCAGGCTAGGTTAGTCAATGGGGGGCCTTCTACCTATCCCCAGCTATTGGCACAGACTGCAGGACAACAGTCCTCTAACCCCAAGAACAGTCAAAAAAGGACATCTGCCCCCCAGAGGCTGCCTGCACTTCACCTGAAGGCCTCTAAGTCAAAGAGAGAGACTCCCAAGTAAGAACTGCCCAGCTAGCAGTTCCACATAATCTGCGAGCACAATGCTTGATTGTTTTATGCCACTAAGTTTTGGGCTAACTTGATACAAAGCACAAAATAACCAGACACCCGTTCTCTCCAAATACACTGCACTTTGTTTTGTTTGTTTTTGTGGGGTTTTTTAGTTTGTTTTTCGGGTTTGTTTTGGTTTGGTTTGGTTTGGTTTGGTTTGGTTTTTTTGAGGAAAGGTCTCACTCTCACCCAGGCTGGAGTGCAGTGGTACAATCTCGGCTCCCTGCAGCCTTGACCTCCCAGGTTCCAGTGATCCTCCCACCTCAGTAGCTGGGATTACAGGTGCACGCCACCATGCCCAGCTAATTTTTGTATTTTTTGTAGAGACAGGGTTTCCCCATGTTGCCTGGCTGGTCTCAAACTCCTGACCTCCAGTGATTCGCCCGCCTTACCCTCCCAAAGTGCTGGGTTTGCAGTCGTAGTCACCGCGCCTGGCCCCAAATACACCACATTTTAAAGCAGTGATTCTACCCCAAGCTCACCTGCCTCCCTGTGGTTTTATCAATGAAATGTGGAATAAACAAGAGGAGTGGAGAGAGAAGCCGAGAATGTTCATTCCAACATACCTTCAACTATGGGCCGAGAAGGGGAAACAGAGGCAGGAGGAGACACCTCTGCAACACACACCTACATACCTGTGCCTTTTTTCTTTCTACCCTCTGCCCAGCTGGGTACAGCTCCCCAGTTCCTGCTGCTTTTTTATTTTGAGACAGAGTCTCGCTCTGTTGCCAGGCTGGAGTGCAGTGGTGCGATCTCGGCTCATTGCAACCTCTGCCTCCCAGGTTCAAGCAATTCTCCTGCCTCAGCCTCCCAAGTAGCTGGGACTACAGGCACAAGCCACCATGCCCAGCTAATTTTTGTATTTTTAGTAGAGACGAGGTTTCACCCTGTTGGCCAGGATGATCTCGAGCTCCTGACCTCATGATCTGCCCACCTTGGCCTCCCAAAGGGCTGGGATTACAGGCGTGAGCCACTGCACTCGGCCTTCCTGCTGCTTCTTTATGCAGTTTAGATCTTTCTCCTTCCTCCCCACCATCCAAGAAATCAAGCCAGGAACCTCGAGAAACAGAGCCTTCTTGTCCAGCCTCCACTTTTGGCAACACCAAGAACCAGCAGAAGCTGGGACATTACAGCTTGTTCCTGAGCTTATCTTGAATGAAAATGGCAGGCTACGACCTATGCAACCAGCCTCAGGTGGGTAGGGTAGAAGTGGGTAGATTGCAGGTGGAGGGGAAAATCTCCTATTTCTTGAGTTTGACCACACCTGGAAGGAAAAGCATCAACTATTTTTAACAAAACAGGGAGATTTCTTGCGAGGTTACTGAGATAGCCTACAGAACAGCAGGGATCTTGGCATGAATCTGGATGGTAATTCTGAGAACCTTGGAACTGGGACATTAACAAAAGTTTCAACGATGGTTATGGCTAGGGAATGGGATCATAGAGGACTTATGCTTCCTTCATAGTGTCTGGAGTTCTTTCTTAATAATTATGTATAATCAACAAGGATGACATTTCCATTTAGAAACAGAAAAGAGGAGGCTGGGTGTGGTGGCTCACCCCTGTAATCCCAGCCCTTTGGGAGGCCAAGGCAGGTAGATCATTTGAGATCAGGAGTTCAAGACCAGCCTGGCTGACATGGTGAAACCTTGTCTCTACTAAAAATACCAAAAAAAAAAAAGGCCTGGCGCGGTGGCTCACGCCTGTAATCCCAGCACTTTGGGAGGCTGAGGTGGGAGGATCACCTGAGGTCAGGAGTTCGAGACCAGCCTCAACATGGAGAAACCCCATCTCTACTAAAAATACAAAATTAGCCGGGCATGGTGGTGCATGCCTGTAATCCCAGCTACTTGGGAGGCTGAGGCAGGAGAATTGCTTGAACCTGGGAGGTGGAGGTTGCAGTGAGCCGAGATCGCGCCATTGCACTCCAGCCTGGGCAACAAGAGTGAAACTCTGTCTCAAAAAACAAAAAAAAAAGTGCCAGGTGCGGTGGCTCACACCTGTAATCCCAGCACTTTGGGAGGCCAAGGCGGGCAGATCACCTGAGGTCAGGAGTTCAAGACCAGCCTGACCAATATGGTGAAACCCTGTCTCAACTAAAAAATTAGCTGAGTGTAGCACTGGGTGCCTGTAATCCCAGCTACTTGGGAGGCTGAAGCAGGAGAATCGTTTGAACCTGGGAGGCAGAAGTTGTAGTGAGCCGAGATCGTGCCTTTGCACCCCAGCCTAGGTGACAAGAGTGAGACTCTGTCACACACACACACACACACACACACACACAAAATTAGCCAGGTGGTAGTGGTGTGCACCTGTAATCCCAGCTACTTGAGAGGCTGAAGCAGGAGAATCGCTTGAGTCTGGGAGGCAGAGGTTACGGTAAGCCAAGATCACACCACTGTACTCCAGTCTGGGCAACAGAGTAAGACCCTGTCTCAAAAAAAAAGAAAAAAGAATTCTAAGAGGTCTGAAGCAAGGGGGCATGCCTGGAGCCCCACGACCTCTGCCCTCCCTCAGCACCCCCACCCAGGACACCCCTACTACATGATTTCTCGAAATCATCCAGCCCAGACTTACTATCAGACACTATGGAGTCTAGACCTGTAGAGGGTGCACCTCAGGGCCCACCAGCGCCCCCATAAAGAGAGACCTGGTCCCCACTGCTGGTCTGCCTGCTGACAAATGATGTTGACTGTCCCCCACCCCCAGCTGTGACTCCCAGGCCCATCTATCAGCCACCCAGCCAGCGTGATTGGAGTTTAATTATGTCATGACAGGAGTGATTACAATTGTTAATTCCTTCCAGCCATCAGCAGCTTCTGCGGGTCCTCTGCCATGTGACAGCTGCCACGCCCACCCTGTGCCTGCACATACTACTCCTGGCCTCGTCAACCACCCAGCCGTGCTGCCAAATGCCCTGGGACACAGCAATGGGCATTTCTGTGGGCATCTCCCCAAGACCCTGGCACTCTGAAGGCCTGAGTGTTCTCCCCCTGGTTTAATGTATAGAACCCATGCCATCAGCGTCCTGAAGGGAAACACCGACCACATCACTTTCTGCTCACAGTCAGTGGCTCCCCACTGCCACAGCATAGGCCAGACGTGGTGGTGCACAGCTGTAGTCCCAGCTACTCAGGAGACTGAGGTGGGAGAATTCTGAACTTCAAGACTATACTGCACTATGATTGTGCCTATGAATAGCCACTGCATTCTAGCCTGGGCAATGTAATGAGACCCCATCTCTCAAAAATGAAATAATGTTCCATGAGGAGCATCCACAGAGGAAGGTCCCTACCTTCCTCCAGTCTTGTCTCCATCGCTCCACTCCACACACCCCGCAATAGAACTGCCTGCGTCCCCAGCCGTGCCTCAAATGTTCCCAGCTCCGTTCCTTGGCCTGTGCCATTCCTCCACCTGGAAAGCCCTTCACCCCAGTTCCATGCTTTCAACTTCTACCTGTTCTTCCAGGCCTGCATCAAAACTCTGTGGAATATGGCCCAGACCCTCGGTCCCACCCCCGACTGACTTTGGCCCCCTTGGGTCTCCTGTGGCGCTTCCTCTGACCCTCCTTTCTCTCACACCAACCCTGTCCTGTCTCCCCCACGGCAGTGAGCTCCTGGGCTGAAGCCCCAGCCCAGGGCCTGGTGTGCAGCAAGTGCTCAGAATGAGTGGATGAATGAGTCAGAGCAGGCCCGGGTGGGGGAAGCAAAAATGTCCCAGAGTGGAGGCAGGGTGGCCACTGCTTCCTCCTCAGGGGAACTCTGTGCCCCCAAACACCACGTTACACAGGAGGAGCAGCTTTCTTGCTGTGTCCCCACTGGCCCCTCCAGCCCTCCTTCACCCTAACTGAGCCATCAAAACTGCGAACTAGCAAAACTGCAAGCTGAATTCTGCTACTCCTTGGCTTAAAACTCTCCTCACCTCAGAAATTCCTTAGTTTGGTGCCCAGGCTCTTCATGCCCATGGTGGGTACTTGCAGAGCTGCCTGATCAGCTCACCACCACCCCTCTCCTGTGTACCCCGCACACCCTCCCCCATCACAGAGGATTCAGATGGACCCTGGTCCACACTCTGCCAATCAGACTATCTCTCTTACCCTGGGAATAAAGCTTCCAAGATGTGGAATGTGTGTAAATGCTGTAGGGGAGATTATGGTCCCCTCGGAGCCCAGAAAATACAGAGGAAACTGGGCTGCAGAGAGGCAAATAAAAGGGCCGAGCATGAAGAAGGGAAAGAAAGAGGGGCACCAGCTGGCCTCAGTGGCTCATGCCTATAATCCCAGCGCTTTGGGAGGCTAAAGCAGCCGGATCATGAGGTCAGGAATTCGAGACCAGCCTGGCCAATATGGTGAAACCCTATCTCTACTAAAAATACAAAAATTAGCTGGGCATGGTGGCAGGCACCTGTAGTCCCAGCTGCTCGGGAGGCTGAGGCAGGAAAATCGCTTGAACCTGGACGCGGAGGTTGCAGTGAGCCGAGATCACGCCACTGCACTCTAGTCTGGGCGACAGAACGAGACTCTGTCTCAAAATAAAGAAAGAAAGAAAAGAAAGAGGGGCACCGAGAGACAAAACACGTTCAGGTGGCTCTGCCAGCCTACCCCATGCCTTCTCCAGACCTGGTTCCCCTGGATCTGGGAGGCTCTTGTCTCCTTTAAACATTGTTTGTTTCTTTCTTTCTTTCTTTCTCCCTCTTTCTTTCTCTCTCTTTCTTTCTTTCTTTCTCTTCCTTTCACAGAGTCTCACTCTGTCACCCAGGCTGGAGTGCAGTGGCGCAATCTTGGCTCACTGCAATCTCCGCCTCGTAGGTTCAATTGATTATCCTGCCTCAAACTCCTGAGTAGCTGGGACTACAGGCATGTGCCACCACGGCCGGCAATTTTTTTTTTTTTTTTTTTTTTTTAGAGGGAGTTTCTCTCATCACCCAGGCTGGAGTCCAGTGGTGTGATCTCAGCTCACTGCACCCTCCGCCTCCTGGGTTCAAGCGATTCTCCTGCCTCAGCCTCCCAAAGTAGCTGGGACTACAGATGCCTGCCACCACGCTCAGCTAATTTTTTGTATTTTTAGTGGAGATGAGGTTTCGCCATGTTGACCAGGCTGGTCTCGAACTCCTGACCTCAGGTGATCCACCCGCCTCGGCCTCCCAAAGTGCTGGGATTACAAGTGTGAGCCACTGTGCCCGGCTTTCTTTCTTTCTATTTTTATTTCCCCCCAAGACGGAGTCTTGCTCTGTCACCCAGGCTGGAGTGCAGTGGCGCGATCTCGGCTCACTGCAACCTCTGCCTCCTGGGTTCAAGCAATTCTCCTGCCTCAGCTTCCTAAGTAGCTGGGACTACAGGCGTGTGCCACCATGGCTGGCAATTTTTTTTTTTTTTAGACGGAGTTTCTCTCTTGTCACCCAGACTGGAGTGCAGTGGCGTGATTTCAGCTCACTGCACCCTCCGCCTCCCAGGTTCAAGCCATTCTCCTGCCTCAGCCTCCCAGAGTAGCTGGGACTACAGGTGCCTGCCACCACGCTCAGCTAATTTTTTTGTATTTTTAGTAGAGATGAGGTTCCACCATGTTGACCAGGCTGGTCTCAAACTCCTGGCCTCAGGTGATCCACCCGCCTCAGCCTCCCAAAGTGCTGGAATTACAGGCATGAGCCACCGTGCCCAGCTTTCTTTCTTTTTTTTTTTTTCCCAAGAAAAGAGTCTTGCTCTGTCGCCCAGGCTGGGGTGCAGTGGCGTGATCTTGGCTCACTGCAACCTCCACCTCCCGGGTTCAAGCAATTCTCCTGCCTCACCCTCCCAAGTAGCTGGGATTACAGGCACCCGCCACCATGCTCGGCTAATTTTTGTATTCTTAGTAGAGACGGGGGTTTCACCATGTTGGCCAGGCTGGTCTCGAACTCTTCACCTCGTAATCCGCCCACCTCAGCCTCCCAAAGTGCTGGAATTACAGGTATGAGCCACCGTGCCCAGCTTGGCTTTCTGTTTTTTTGTTTTTTTTGTTTTTTTTAGATGGAGTTTTGCTCTGTAGCCAGGCTGGAGTGCAGTGGCGCAATCTCGGCTCACTGCAACCTCTGCCTTCCGGGTTTGAGCGATTCTCCTGTCTCAGCCTCCCGAGTAGCCGGGACTACAGGCGTGCGCTACCGTGCCCAGCTAATTTTTGTATTTTTAGTAGAGACGGGCTTTCGCCATGTTAGCCAGAATGTTCTCGGTCTCTTGACCTCGTGATCCACCTGCCTCGGCCTCCCAAAGTGCTGGGATTACAGGTGTGAGCCACCACGCCCGGCCTCTTTTTTTTTTTATACAGAGTCTAGCTCTGTCACCCAGGCTGGAGTGCAGTGGTGTGATCTCAGCTCACTGCAACCTTCGCCTCCCTGGTTCAAGTGATTCTCCTGCCTCGATAGGGTTTTGTCATGTTGGTCAGACTGGCCTCAAACTCCTGGCCTCAAGTGATCAGCCCACCTGGGCCTCCCAAAGTGCTGGGATTACAGGCATGAGCCACAGCACCTAGCCTTTCTTTCTTTCTTTCTTCCTTCCTCCCTTCTCCCTTCCTTCTCCCTCCCTCCTTCCTTCCTTCCTTCCTTTTGTTACAGGAAAGGAGCCCCCATCCAGACCCCAATAGAGGGTTCTTGGATCTCATGCAAGAAATTATTCAGGGCAAGTCCTCAGGGCAAAGTGAAAGCAAGTTTATTAAGAAAGTAAGGGAATAAAAGAATGGCAGCCGGGTGCGGTGGCTCATGCCTGTAATGCCAGCACTTTGGGAGACCGAAGCTGGCAGATCACCTGAGGTTGAAAGTTCAAGACCAGCCTGACCAACAGGGAGAAACCCTGTCTCTACTAAAAATACAAAATTAGCCGTGTGTGGTGGTGCATGCCTGTAATCCCAGCTACTTGTGAAGCTGAGGCAGGAGAAATCGCTTGAACCCAGTAGGTGGAGGTTGTGGTGAGCCAAGATCACGCTATTGCACTCCAGCCTGGGCAACAAGAGTAAAATTCTGTCTCAAAAAAAAAAAAGACTACTCCATAGACAGACAGAGCAGCCCAGAGGGCTGCTAGTTGCCCATTTTTATGGTTATTTCTTGATGATATGCTAAAAAGGGGTGGATTATTCATGCCTCCCCTTTTTAGGCCATATAGGGTAACTTCCTGACATTGCCATTGCATCTGTAAACTGTCATGGCGCTGGTGGGAATGTAGCAGTGCAGATGACCAGAGGTCAGTCTCGTGGCCATTTTGGTTTTGCTAAGTTTTGGCTGGCTCCTTTACTGCAACCTGTTTTATCAGCAAGGTCTTTATGACCTGTATTTTGTGCTGACCTCCTGTTTCATCCTGTGACTTACAATGCCTTAACCGTCTGGGAATGCAGCCCAGTAGGTTTCAGCCTCATTTTACCCAGCTCCTGTTTAAGACAGAGTTGCTCTGGTTCACACGCCTCTGACACTTTCTTCCTTCCTTTCTTTTCTTTCCTTTTCTTTCTTAGACAAGGTTTTGCTCTCACGCAGGCTGGAGTGCAATGGCACAATCATAGCTCCCTGCAGCCTGGAATTCCTGGGCTCAAGCAAGCCTCAGTCACCTGTAGTCTCTGGGACTAGAGGGGTGAGCCACCATGCCTGGCCAGTTAAGCTGGTTTCTGTTAAATGTGTAACAAAATGGAGGAAATTTTGTTCTCCCAAACATGTCTAGTTTGGAAGAAACACCGTATGTATCTGGAAGAAATACTTTGAAAAGCCATTTGGAGTGTGGTGGGGATGTGGGGGAACAAGTTCCAAGGTCTTGTCCACATTCCACAAAGTGGGGAGGCTGCCTTCTGAGAGGCAGACGGGAGCACCATGCTGCTTCTAACAATAGTCTGGAGTGGGGACTCCTGAAAACCAACCATCTCAGTTTCAACCACACCCCTGCCACTTATTGACTGTGCTTGGAGACTGGGCTGGTTATTTCTGGTGTTGGTTTCCTCATCTGTAAAGTGGGGATGATGATAATTGTACCCACCTCACGGGGCTGTGGTAAGGATTCACTTGAGTTAATATAAGGGAAGTACTTAGTGCCTGTTAACTAGCAAACACCCAAGTGTTAGCAACGTCAGAAAACGACGCTGTTGACATAAAATCCCTGTTAACTGGAGTGCTGGGGGAAACTGAGGCATGCAAGTCTGAAGCCAGGAGCTGAGGCACAGGTGAAGTTGAGAAAAAAGAAATCGAAAGCAGAATATTCCCCCTACTATGTTTCAGGGCACGTTCTGGGTACTAGGCAGCAGAGTTTCAATCCTAGAGGGAAACAGGCAATAAATAAGGAATCTTCAGACGATGCCACAAAGACAGCAGATGCTGGTAATGTGATGGAGGCTGGCTGGAGGCTTTTCTGGATCAGGCGGTCAGGGAAGGCCTCCCGGAGGAGGTGGCTAACAGAGGACTAAATGCCTAAAGGCACCAGCCATGCAGAGGGAAGCCACAAGGAGGGACCAAAGGCTGGTGAGGGAGGCAGGAGAGAAAGGGCCCAGCAAGGCAGGGAGTGGTGTGTGAAGTCGGGGGAGCCACCCCAGGACAGGCAGCTGAGCAGGGGAATGGGAGAACAAAAAAACAAAGGTGGCTCTTTTTAGGTTCTTTGCTGTAGGGCATGAACAGAAATGGCCTTGTCCATCTTTGCTGTAATCTTCAGTTCATCCCACTTGCTCATTAATGCTTTTGGGTGGCTCAGTTCTCTTGTGGGAAAGGAGTCAGGGAAGTTCAGTGAGGAACAAAAACCAAAGAACAGACGTGGGTACACAGTGGGGTCCCGGGCAGGTCCCTGCAAGCCCATCTGACTCCAATCTTAGCCCTTCCTGAAAAGATTCCACAAAAGTTCATATTCATCCAGGGGCCAAGACTGGTTAGCCCTCTGCAAGGAAGAAGCTGAGAGAAGTCACTTTTGTCCTGAGGGCCTGCTGAAGGCCAGGAGTCTCCCTCAGTGGCCTCCAGTGAGGAGTCGGGGGAGTACTGGTTTGGGAGTCAGTTGAGCAGACAGTGTTTCAGTTTTGCTCTGCCGCTTATATCGTGGGTGCTTGGGCAAGGCACTCAACCACCCTGCCCTATACCATAGAGTGAAAGTTCCTGGGTAGGGTGAGTGGACCTTGGCACTGTGTAATGGGATATGAATCCCAAGAGGCCCATAGTCAACCTACTGTCCTTCCTGGGGGATGGGGTCAGTGGGACGGTCGGTATCTTCTCCATTGAGAAAAGCAGTGACAGCTACCCCTTGCTGAGCACCTTCTAGGTGTCAGCCACGTGCTAAAGAAAACGCAGCAATAAAGACTAGAAAACACAGGCCGGGCACAGTGGCTCTCACCTGTAATCCCAGCACTTTGGGAGGCCAAGGCAGGTGGATGACCTGAGGTCAGGAGTTCAAGACCAGTCTGACCAATATGGTGAAACCTGTCTCTACTAAAAATATAAAAATTAGCCGGACATGGTGGCATGCGCCTGTAGTCCCAGCTACTTGGGATACTGAGACAGGAGAATTGCTTGAACCCGGGAGGCGGAGGCCGCAGTGAGCCGAGATCGTACCACTGCACTCCAGCCTGGGCGACAGAGCCAGACTCGTTTCAAAAAAAAAAAAAATTACTAAAAACACAAGAAAGAGCACTGGCCGGGCGTGGTGGCTCGGTGCCTGTAATCCCAGCACTTTGGGAGGCCGAGTCGGGCGGTCACCTGAGGTCAGGAGTTCAAGACTAGCCTGGCCAACATGATGAAACCCCGTCTCTACTAAAAATACAAAAAATTACCCGGCACGGTGGTGTGCACTTGTAATCCCAGCTACTCAGGAGGCTGAGGAAGGAGAATCGCTTGAACCCAGGAGGCGGAGGTTGCAGTGAGCCGAGAATCACGCCATTGCATTCTAGCCTGGGCAAAAAAAACTAAACTCCGTCTCAAAAAAAAAAAAAAAAAAAAAAAAAGGACGAGCACCAAGCGCAATAGTTCTACTACCGAGCAGGTCCCCCAATCCACCAGCAAGTCCAGGCTCTGGGGGATGTGAATTTGTTGAGGAAAAATGAAGTTAGTCTTTTAAAGCCCAAATACCACGTACTGTCCCTGCCCGGCGTGAAAAAAGCAAAGCCTCTGAAGTGGGGCTTGTCAACAGGTAAGGGCTGTAGGCGCAGGCTGCCTGTGTCGGGATATTATGGTGCCCAGGTGTCCCTGCTGTGCACACCGCTCCCCCGCCCCCGCTCCCCGAGCCAGGGCGGAGTTATGCACCCAGCAGGTCCACCCCAACCAACATGAACAGGGTTATCACTGTGCAGAACACCACATACATTATCACAGATCCTCACAACGACCCCACCAAATGGGAAACTGAGGCCCAGAGATTTCCCGGAGGTCACAGTTACAGGTTCCCGGAGCTCACAGGTGGCTGGGCTCGGATTGGAACCTAGATCTGTCTGGCTGCAAAGGACCTAACTGACGCCTGAAGCCACAGAAATGCCAGCTCTGGGGAGATAACAAGCAGGCGGCAGGCAGGCTGAGCTCGGCATCCTCACAAGCTGAGGGGTCGGGGAGCAGGGGAGGAGGGGGCGGAAAGGACCAGGCCAGGATGCCGGCGGGGTCCCTCTCAGGCCCCCTGAGGTTGGTAGGAAGCTGGCAGGATGGCACAGGGGTAAGTGTGGGGTTCGCTCCTAGGCTGTAGCGCGGAGGGACAGGCCTCCCGCCTCCCCTCACAAGCTCCCCACCAGGGGTGATTTTTCTACCCAGACCTTGCAACCCCAACCCTCCCCGGGCGACCAGACGCCCCCAGCCTCCCGCAGACGCCCGCCCGCCGACCCTGCTCCCTCCTGGAGCAGCCGGAAGCCGCAGTCGCTCTGCAGACACCCCCTGGTGGAAACAGCTCATTACGGGATGGAGAAAATGTGCTAGAACATTAGCTTAATAAATCAAGCGCTCCCGGAGCCCGGCAGCCGCCGCCGCTCGGCGAGGCGGGGCCGCGGCGCCCACCCCCGCTGGGCCTATGGCAGGGGCGGGGGTGGGGTTGGGGGTGCAGGTCCAGAACGCCTGCCTCCCTCTTGCCCTGCGGAGCCACGCTTTGCACCCCCATCCCGCCGCCGCCTTCGTCCCCCACCTCCTCGATCCGAGCCGAGTTGCCCGTATGGAGAGAAGCCTTGGGAGCCCCAGGACGCCAGGGGTTTGAATCCTGGCATTGCCACTTGCTAGATTGCGACCTAGAACCGGGGTCTCCTCGGAGCCTCGGTACCTTCATCTCCACGATGAACCAATAACACACACTGTTGACTGAGGGCCAACTAAGTGCCGGTGCCCTCCCTGACTCATTGCAGCCCGGTAAGATCCAAAGTGCCATCTCCATTTTTCACAATGATGAGTCTTGGAGCCTGTGGCCAATTATTTTTCAGTCCTGGTACCCTCTGCCCATGGTCAGTACCAAGCTGGCTGCCCCCACCTGTGCCCCTAGAGGGTGTTCTGTGAGAAAAAAAGACCTGTTCACAGCCAGGTCCTGCAGGGCAGCTGGATGTGCAGAGCAACAGGCTGGCCCCTACCAACTCCACTGGCTCCTAGCCAAGGAAACCCCAACCAACTGCTGTGGCAAAAGGGCTGCCTTCTGCACAGGACTCAGGAGCCCCAGGTTCTCTGTCACTGGCCAGACCTTGTGTCTCTGCAGGACACTGAACGCTTCCCAGTCCCTGCTCCCTGACTTCCTGGGGCAGTGCAAGAGCTGGCCTAGGTGACCTTTCCCTTCTAGTCCCAAACAAATTCTAACCTCCTGAGTGCCTGATGCAAGTCTCGCTCCTCCCTAGGCCTCAGTTTCCTCCTCTGTACAAGGCTTAGCCCTGGAGGAGCCTAAGGAGGCTCTTGCCTGCCGTTCTACTCTCCTTCCTGCTGGTCTAGGTGGGGGAGGGGGTGCAACCACCAGAGCTCCTTAAGCAGGGAAAACCACTGTCTAGAGAGCTAATTCTTCCTGCTCTCTGGGGGGTGGAGAGAGGGCAAGAGAGAAAAAAAAAAAAATTCAATTACTGGACGTCTATTTGTCAACTCCTCCCTCCCCATTGACTTAATTTTCTCTAGCCAGACCCAGAGTCAGAGGAGGCAGGAGGAGTGAGCTGCAGGCCCAGAGAGGAAGGGAGAAAAGAGAGCAGGAGAAGGAATAGGGAGGGAGAGCCCCCAATGGACATGGGGACATGGGGACCAGCCTGTTGGACACACACCACGCTGGGAAGTGTCATGTGGGCCATAAACAAACAAGCAGCACCTAGAGAACAGGAACAGATATTCCTGTGTGCTTCTCCTACCCAGGACTTGGAGCAGCACCACTTTCTCCAGGAAGCCTCCCTGGATCTTTCCAGCAAGTTGGGAGCCCCCTCTGGCTCCCACAGCCCCCTTGGTTCCTCCTAACACCATATGATATAGTCTGTTCACTTTCATTCATTTATACAACACATATTTGTGGAGCACCTAGTATGTTTCAAACTAAGTGCTAGAAATAGAATGGAAAACAGTAACCGGAGTCTACCAGGAAAGGCTGATAACAGAATAAATATAAACATATTTGGATTATCTACTGCTGTGTAACAAATATCCCGAAATTTTGTGGCTTAAAACAACCAGTCATTTTTGAATCCCTCATAATTTCTGTGGATTAGGAATTGGGAAAGGACATGACTGGGCAGCCCTAGCTTGGGGTCTCCCATGCACTGCAGTCAGACAGTGACTGGAGGCGGCACAGCAGAGGCCAGGGCAGCTGGAGATGGCTGGGTACTGTCTCTTCGGTTAGCTTCTGGGCTTCTCCATGTGATCTCTCTAAACTCCTTTGGGCTTCCTCACAGCATGGCGGTTCCAGGGCAGTCAAAGTGCTTCCCTGGCAGCTGGCTTCCTCCACAGTGAATTTCCCAAAAGAACAAAGCAGAAGTACAGAGCGTTTTTATGACCTAGCCACAGTCATAAAAATAGTACCACTTCTGCCACACTCTGTTGGTCAAGGCAATCTTAAAGTTCCACCCAGTTTCAAAGGGAGGAGATATAGCCCCAGCCTCTTGATTTGATGGTGGTGTCAAAGTCACATTGAAAGAGGAGCCATGTGAGATGAGAGATATTATTGTGACCATTTTTGGAAAATACAATTTGCTACAAAACCCGCTTAGATCTAAATAAGACCACCTCAAACCCTCCCTTCATCTTTGCAAGTTAACACCTCCCCATTTCTGCAAATCCCTCAGGGGCTGACTTATATTTCCATGATCACCTCTGATTCCAAATTCCTGCTTCTGCTGTATTTGATCAATTTTTGGACTCTCTCACCATCCTGTGGGGGCCGACTCTGTCACAAGCCACATGACCTCCACAGAAACTCATTCCTTTCCTCAGTTTCCACAAAATGCTCACCTAAGGCAAATGAGGGCATGTGGGCTCTGCTAAGGACTTAAGGAGACAGAGGAGCATCTCAAGTGACTTGAATGGAATATTAGACATCCCTGTTCATGGCTGAGGTTTATGCCTGGGCCTCTTCACTCTGCATACCTCACCCTATCTCTTATCTCCTCTCTCTACGTCTTCCTCCCAACTCCACCCCCAATTCAAATTATTGTCAGCTAAGCTGAGCAGTTCTCTAGGGTTCCTTGCCTTGAGTTCAGCCCCAGGCACCCTTCAGGATGCTCAATATAAACCAAGGGTCTTCCAAGTTCAGAGCTGCCTCCTTAGTCTCCTTAGTAGGTTGGTGTGGACTCCCTGGTGCAGTGATACATGTTTTTGTCCATTTCCCAAGCCCGGACCATCTAGTAGGACAGGGTCTCTAGTGGGGAACTGCTTTGTATCCATCATCTCATTTAATCTTTAGAATAACTCTATTCTGTCTAGTCTGTCTGCCTCACTGCACTATGAATTCTTAGCAGCAGGGCAGTCTGACTTATTTGGGTCTTGGGGGCCTACACAGGGCCCACCATAGAGTAAGCACTCAGGAAAGGTTTATGAAATGACAGCAATTCAAATGGCAGATGCCATTTGGATCAAGGTGGATTATTTGCCAGACCTCAGGCCCATGAAGCCAACCTGACCACCCCATGGCTAGAGGACTGACCTGCTCTGAGGCAGCTGCCAGAGGCTGCCTTCAATGGCAATTGTTTGTGGAGCACCCAACAGGCAAACATGATGAAACCCAACAGAAGGTGGGCAAAGGACATCAAAGTAATTCACAGAATAACAAGCAATTTCTGGATTATTAGTGAGTGTAAGTACCTCTTCATACACTTGTTGGGCAACACTCACTAATAAACCAAGAAACACAAAATTCATGTATTAGCACTTTATACCCATCACAGTGGCAGAAATTAGAGTGGTGGATAATACTAAGTGCTGGCAGGCATGTGGGGTGGTGGGAACCCTTATGTACCACTGGTGGGGTGCAATATAATTCCGTCATTCTCGAAGCAGCCTAACAATATTGAGCAAAATTAAGTATGTGCATGTCCCACACGTAGCAATTGCGCCCCTGCATATCCCAGGGCAGTTCTCACACAGGTCCGCAGGGGACACGTCCAAGGGTGTTTTGCCAAGTACTCGTTTGTGAGATGAGGAAATTGGAGGCAACAGAGATGTCCATCTTTTTTTTTTTTTTTTTTTTTTTTTTGAGACAGAGTCTCCCTCTGTCGCCCAAGCTGGAGTGCAGTGGCGTGATCTCAGCTCACTGCAACCTCCGCCTCCTGGGTTCAAGCAATTCTCCTATCTCAACTTCCTGAGTAGCTGGGATTACAGGTGCACACCACCACGCCCGGCTCATTTTTGTATTTTGCTAGAGATGGGGTTTCGCGGTGTTGGCCAGGCTGCTCTTGAACTCCTGACCTCAAGTGATCTGCCTGCCTCGGCCTCCCAGAGTGCTGGGATAACAGGCTGAGCTACTGCAACCTACCGAGATGTCCATCACCTGGAGATTGGATGAGTAAAATGTAGTGAACGTGCAAGCAGGAAACTCTATGGCAACTGGAAGCAACACCGAGATCTTCAAACACGCAGAGCTGAGTCGGGGGGAAAATGCTAGAGGAGACCTATAGCACCCAAAACAACACAACATCTTTTACCAAGACACATGCATATTTAAGGTCATAAGTGAGATTCGCTGGAGTGAATGCTCATGGAAAGAGGAGATTAGGGATGGGAGGGGGTGAGAAGAAGGTAAAAACCCAATATGTGTTCATTTTCTATGAGCCTGGCATAGCACTTAGAGATCTGTATCAGCTCATTTAATCTTTGGAATAATTCTATGATGTGGGTACTATTAGTATGTCCACTTTTTCAGAGAAAACAGGCTTATATTGTCCAAGGTCACACAGCTGTGGAAGTGAGCGGAAGGGCCAGGTGTTGACCTGGGTCTTGGCCACCGTGTTGGCCTCCTCCCTACCTGAGTTCACCCCAATACCATCTCTGCTAAATGCCGAATTCAGCTGCACCAGCCAGCCTGGCTACTCCATCTGATGCTGTGGCCTCGGGTATCCTCCAGCCCTGCTGGGACTCCGACCCCAGCCTTTGCCGCAGCCTTCACCTTTCCTCTGTGAGCCCCTGTGCCCTGGCTGCCCCCCACCTTCAGCTCTGGCCCCTCCAAATCCAGACCAACAAATACTGACCAGCAACCAGCACCCTCCACCCCTAAAGCACCAATTCCTCTAAAACCAGCTCAGGTCAGTGCTCTATGGAAGCCATTGGCTCTGGACACTAATTCCAACTCTATCTGAGCGTTCAGTGCCCTCCACAACTGGACTCAGCTGATCTGGGCAGTCTCACCTCACCACTATTCCCCTTCATGCTTCTAACGATGACACCATGTCAGACTAAGCTTCTGGCCTTGACATGCCGTGGACTTTCACACCTTCCTTGAATGCCTTCTCTCAGCATGATGGCCCCCCACATCCTGTAAGGACCACATTTCCTTGGGAAGCCTCCTTGGGCCCTCCAGATGGCACAGGGGACTAGAATCAGGTCTGGCCAACAAGGGCTTTAGAGACAGGCTACATGTGTCAAGTTCTGGCCTGCCGCTCACCAACTGTGCTTCTTTTTTTTCTTGGTTTGTAATAACAAAATAACTATTTCTCAGTGTTTTTTCAGACATAAGGAATATTATACACTTTAGTTGCTCTCTTGGCTTTTTTTCTTTTTAAAAATTGAGGTGTAATTTACATCCATAGATCTTAACTTCAGATAATTCAATGAGTTTTGACAAATACCTTTGTCATTTTGATGGTCATTTTCCCTGTCTTAGTTGCAGTTTCCCCATCTACAAAATGGGATATTATCAACCATATAGGGTTGTTGTAAAAGAGGAAAACCAGCTGGGCACAGTGGCTCATGCCTGTAATCCCACCACTTTGGGAGGCCAAGTCAGGAGGATTGCTTGAGCTCAGGAGTTAGAGACCAGCCTGGGCAACACAGCGAGACCTCATCTCTAAAAAAAATAAGGAGGAAAAACAACATATGACAAGTGGCTAGCACAGTGCCTGGCACACAGCAAGCAGTAAATAAATGTCTGTTACTATTATTATTATTACTATTCGCAGCAGCTTATGCACAGTCTTCAACAACAAAAAAAAAACTGAGCATCTACTCTGAGCCCAGGCATGTATGATCTGCAGGAGACCCAGGGTGAGTCAGAGACGGAGGTTGCCAATCTCCTGAGGATGATTAAACTATGTTAGGATGGGTGCTATGATCAAAGGAAGCACAAGGGACAATGGTAGTTCAAAGGAGGAACCAAACCCAAATTTGGGCATCAAGGAGGGCTTCCTGAAGGCAGCGATGCCTTAAGTGGCACCTTGAAAGAGCCACAGTTGAATGAAGAAAGGGCAAGAGGCCTGGAGAACAGAATCCAAGGCAAAGCAAACAATATTGGCCACAGACCTGCTGGGTAGAGGGAATGTGGTATATTGGGGGAACTGCAAATAACTCAATTGGCTGGAGTAAAGGGAATGAGAGGGGTGTGACTGAGAGGAGATGGAACAGCCACCGGAGCAGACAGGAGCCAAAGAAGATTTTTTTTTCTTTTTTTTTTTTTTTTTTTTGAGACAGTCTTACTCTGTCCCCCAGGCTGGAGTACAGTGGTGCAATCTCAGCTCACCGCAACCTCTGCCTCCCGGGTTCAAGCAGTTCTGCTTCAGCCTCCCAAGTGCTGGGATTACAAGCGTGCACCACCATGCCTGGCAAATTTCTGTATTTTTAGTAGAGACGAAGTTTCATCATGTTGGCCAGGCTGATCTCAAACTCCTGATCTCAGGTGATCCACCCACCTCAGCCTCCCAAAGTGTTGGGATTACAGGTGTGAGCCACTGCACTCGTCCCAAAGAAGAGATTTAAAGGAGGGATTAACAGGGCTTCCAGGTATGTCTTCTATTTTCTTTTTTATTTTTATTGTTGTAGAGACAATGTTTCACTACGTTGCCCAGGCTGGTCTCAAAATCCTGGCCTCAAGTAATCCTCCCACCTCAGCCTCCCAAAGTGCTGGGATTACCAGCATGCGCCACCACACCCGACCCAGGTACATCTTTTAGAAAGTTCTCTCTGTGCTTTCTTCATTTTGCCTTGAGCCACTTTATTCTTTACCTACCCCCATCTGCGAGCTCCTTGAAGGCAAGAACCAGATCTGATTCCTCTTTGGTGCCCTTGTAGCTCCTTTCTGGAATGAGGCAGGAAATAAGAAGGTAGGCTGGGATCATTTCTGGGTGGGGCATGGTGGCTCATACCTATAATCCCAGCATTTTGGGAGGCCGAGGCGAGCGGATTGCTTGCGGTCAGGAGTTCAAGACCAGCCTGGGCAACATGGTGAAACCCTGTCTCCACTAAAAATACAAAAATTAAAGGCCCAGCACAGTGGCTCATGCCTGTAATCCCAGCAATTTGGGAGGCCAAGGAGGGTGGATCACCTGAGGTCGGGAGTTCAAGACCAGCCTGACCAACAGGGAGAAACCCCATCTCTACTAAAGATACAAAATTAGCTGGGCGTGGTGGCACATGCCTGTAATCCCAGCTACTCAGGAGGCTGAGGCAGGAGAATCGCTTGAACCCGGGAGGCGGAGGTTGTGGTGAGCTGAGATCGTGCCATTGCACTCCAGCCTGGGCAACAAGAGTGAAACTCTGTCTCAAAAAAAAAAAATATATATATATATATATATATACACACACACACACACATACAGGCCAGGTGCAGTGGCTCACGCCTGTAATCCCAACATTTTGGGAGGTCGAGGTGGGCAGATCACGAGGTCAGGAGACTAGACCCTCCTGGCCAACATGGTGAAACCCTGTCTCTACTAAAAATACAAAAATTAGCTGGGCGTGGTGGCGTGTGCCTGTAGTCCCAGCTACTTGGGAGGCTGAGGCAGGAGAATCACTTGAACCTGGGAGGCAGAGGCTGCAGTGACCTGCGACCACGCCACTGCACTCCAGCCTGCTAACAGAGCGAAACTCTGTCTCAAAAAAAAAAAAGAAAAAATTAGCTGGGTGTGGTGGCAGTGCCTGTAATCCCAGCTAGTTGGGAGGCTAAGGCAGGAGAATCACTTGAACCCGGGAGGCAGAGGTTGCAGTGAGCCAAGATCGTGCCACTGCAGTCCAGCCTGGGCAACAAGAGTGAAACACCATCTCCAAAAAAAAAAAAAATTAGCCAGGCATGGTGGCGGGCGCCTTTGTCCCAGCTACTCAGGAGGCTGAGGCAGGAGAATCGCTTGAGCCCAGGAGGCAGAGGTTACAGTGAGCTGAAATCATCGTGCCAGTGCACTCCAGCCTGTGCAACAGAGCAAGACTCCGTCTCAAAAAAAAAAAAAAAAGTCACTTCTGCATCCCCAGGGCCTGGTTTCAAGAGGGAGAGTGTTCCCAACATGCAGTCCAGCCCAGGGCTCAGGGCCCTCTGTGGCTCCCGGTGACCTGCACATGGAAGTCCCAGTGCTCTAAGCCAACACACAGGGACCACCTGGACCTGCCTCCCTCCAGCTTCATCTCTCTCTACACCTCAGCTACACTGTCTTATCACTGCCCTAGGAGTCATGCTCTCTCAGGACTGTGCCTACCCACCAAGCTCCCTCTCCCTGGAGTCTTCCCCATTTACCTCTACTCCTCTCTCTGCACTCAGCACAAGCCCCCTCTCCTGCAGTAAGTCTTCCTTGATTTCCCCCCAGGGTGAGTAAGAGTCCTCTTAAAACCCCATTCTGCCAATAATCATTCCGTGACCAGGCTAAGGGTCTCCCCGACAGATCTGTGGGCTGTTTGCAGAGAAGGGCTGGAGTTATCCACCTCAGTCTCCCCAAAGCCGGGCAGGACCTGACCGATGACCTGTGTGAGCCCAGGGAGCGTGGCAGGCTCCAGAAGTCACATGCAATGTCACCAAGACAGAAAATCTGTGTCAGGGAGAGACTCCAAATAAGGCTGCAGAGGCAGGCAGGTCCAGGTGCCAGAGGATTGGCCATGAGGGCAGCAGGAGGCAGGGCCAGGCCGGGCTTCACAGGAGAGGTTCCCAGACAGTATTGGAGGAAGGCCTTGAGGGGACAGTTTAGAGTCCCTGGGAGATCAGGGGACAGTGGCTGAGGAAATGGGATGAGAGATATTTAAGGGGAGAAAGGCCCAGACTTGGTGCCTGAGTGCTCGTGGGCAGTGAGGGAGAGGGAGGACTCCAGATGACTCCCAGAGCAGTTCCCCTGGTCTCTAGGGACAGGGAGGATGCTAGCAGCAAGCTCGGACACCAGTTACCTTGGACACAAATAACCCCTAGGGACTCTGCCCCTGCCAGCGCAGAGCTGCAGCCTCTGACAGCGCCTCAGCAGCAGCCAGCAGCGCCCCAACCCCGTCTTCCCCAGGGGTTGACTTGACGCTCTGCTGGCTCCGTGCCCATGGCTCCCTCCCGCAGTCAGCTCTGCGCCTGCCAGGAGGGGAGGGGAGGGGAGGGAGGGAGGGAGGGAGGGAGGGGCGGCTGCAGGAGCCCTGCAGGGAGGGAGGAAGGGAAGGCGGGAGGAAGCCAGCCTGCAGACCCCAACCTAGAAGGGAAGGAGAGGAGAGGGCGTGGCAGACCAGGAAGGCGGGGCCGTACTGTGTCACCACCCACTGGGAGTTGCCAGACGCCTTCTCCATCCTCTTGCTACCAACTATTCTAGAAATGGGGAAACTGAGGCCCGGAGATGGCAGCTGTTTAGAGGCCAAGAGCCCAGATTTCAGCAAACTCAACCCTGCTGTTGGATTACCCCTGCCCCGCCACCAGCCTGGAGCAGCCACCTCAACCCGGCTCTGGCAGGGATGACTGTAGAATACCACAGGGCCCCAGAGCAGAAAGCTGGCCTGCTAATTGACCCTAAGGTTCAAGTCCCCCAAGTCCCTATGGTCTAGAGGGCTGGGGGAAAAAAAGGGCTGACTGAGCAAGTCCAGACCTCTCTGATTTCTCGTTTGTAAAATGAGAGCGGTGATGCCTCTCTGACAGGGAGGCATCAGTGTCAGAGGAATCAGAGGACTCCGTGGGCCCAAAAAATCCACGGGGCCCCAGATGACAACCAGGAGGACTAGATTCAAATGTCATATCCCTGAGAAAATCATTCCCCTCTCTGAGCCTCAGTTTCCCCAACTGCACAATGAGGGGACTCAGTCAATGATCTTAAGTTCCCATCCATCACTGAGAGCCTATGGGAAACTGTCTGCCGAAGTTTTAAATTCTAGAGCAAAAATACAAACCCTACTACTATATCTCCCCAGCTCCCTAAACTGGCACTTGAAGGCTCTCCTCTGGCCTGTCACTGGTCTGCCAGGGGGTCACGGTAGCCCTGCCCAGGTACTCCCCGGCTCCGCTGGCCGGTGAAACACTGAGGGCCAAAGTAAAGTCCCTGGTCCCAGGGCTAGACCCAAACCTCCAGACCCCTCGCCGCCCCAGCTGCAAACCTCCGGCGGCGGCCCCTAGGGGGCAGTGTTGCCCCGAACTTGGGCCGTGGCCGCCACTGCCCCCGCCCGGCTCAGCGCCGGGAGAATACTTGAGTTCTGGGAATGTTGGACACCCCCCCGCACACACACCGCCCCCCGCTGCCGGCCCCAGCCCGGGGGCTCCCGCGCTGCGCGCAGCCGGCTCGGTGCGGACTTGCTGCTGGCTCCCCACCTCTCCCAGCCGAATGCAATTCTGGGCACAGGGTTTTTGTTTGGGGTTGGTTTTTTTTTTTTTTTTTTTTTTTTGGCCGGGGTTGGGAGCAGGCATTCGGCTCGGGCTGCCTGCGCGGACTAGGATGTCTGAGCTCAGAGACCCGTGGGAGAAATTCGAGGGGCGAGGGGGCTTGTTCTTCCAGTAACCTGTCAGCTGCTTCCCCCGTCTCCCCTTTATCCCCCTGTCACCCCTCCCCGATATTTGATGGGCATCCACCCCGTACCACCTACCCCAGATCCATCTCCGGGGATCCCCCAACCCCGCCAGGAAGCGCCCCGGGGTGGGGGGTACTGCAGTGCGTGATGTTTCCACCCCACCACCAGCCTCGCTTCCCCAGCTCAAACCCAGGCCCAGGGGCCAGGACACAGCCACGATCTGAAGGGTAGCGTTTGAGGGGGGCGACTCCTGCTGCGAATTTCCCCCACCCCCAGCCGTGAGCCGTAAAGTCAGGGGCTGGAGCATAGACGGTAAAGGGGAAAAGAAGGAAACCCCCATTCAAGTTTGGTCCAACGGTTTCATGGGGAGGGGGGCAAGTAGGAAGAATTTTTAAGCCCTGAACCCACAAAGCAGACTTTTTAAAAAATTGTAATTGAAAACATCTCGAAGTAAGGGCTGCCAGAAGCGGGCCCACTCCCCGCCCCCCCGCCCCAACCCCCTTTCCCGCTCCCCGGAGTCCGATGAAGTCATGATAAGTAGGCTGCAAAAAGAAAAAAAAAAAAGTGGGGGGTAGGCTGGGGGGGTGAGGGCACAGGGGTCCCAGGCTGGGGCCCCGCGCGGACACAGTTTGGATACTATGGTTACGCGATCCGACCCAAACAGCGAAGGTGGACAACAATAGCGGCCGCCAGAGGAGGAAATTCCTTCCGGGGTGGACGGCGCGGGGGGAGGGGCGCCTGGCTGGAACGCCGAGGCGGCGGCTCGGCCAATCAGCGCGCGGCCGCCGGCGGTTTCAAGGTGCCCCGCGCCGCGCGCCCCCACCCCCCCCGCGCGCTCCGCTCGGGCGCTGGAATTGCTGAGACGTTTCCCTGCACGCGCCCGGGTAACCCTGCGGAGGCTGCTGCCCGGGCCGACGCCGCCCCCCCAGCGCCGCCCCAGGCGCCGAGCCTACAGCCCGGGGAAGGCCGAGAGTGGCGCTGCAAGAGTTGCTTGTCCTCGAGGGAGGTGGGGGGAAAAATCCCTACAAACCACCCCCTGTCTATGTGTTTGGTTCCTGCACAAGCCTGTTTTCCATTTTAAAGCATGTCTCAAGAAAAATCAGAGGGAGAGAGACAAGGAGAGAGAAGGTCCACCGACAGCTCTAGAAGCTTGGGAGGACCTGACCCCTGCTTCCCGGTCTCCGAGGCTGTTATATAATAAGTTGGGTTATTGATATTGGCGGTCTTGCCCGGGCATCCGGGATGCAGAGGTCCAAGGGCAAAGCTGCTATCTAAAACCCCCTCACCACCAAGTTCATGTGATCTGGCTTGCAGTGGGCTCATCGAAACCAGGGGCTCCCCTTCGCCGGCATCTGGGTTATTCATGCGGTGCCCAGTGGGGTGACGGTAGCCGTTTCTCCCCAACCTGCCAGAGATTCTGTGCCCCAAGTCCCTCTCTTTTGGAAACCCCGGACTGGCTCTCAATCCTCTTTCCCAGCGGCCAAACCCTCAACCGCGCCTCCTCTCTCTCTTGCTCTCCTGCCAACTACCCAACGCCGGCATGCTGGGCACTGCGAGCGCCACATCGATCCCGTTCCTTTTTTAAGCCCCTGAACCAGGTTTCTGCTTTCTGATGCCTTCTGGGCACAGGGCACCACTTCGATGAGGAGTACAGGCCGTTTTATTCACTGCGTATTGAGACACTTCTCTGAAAGGATCTAATGTTCAAAAAGTATTTTTGCCTCTCCACTCTCTCTCCCTCTCTTCATATATAATGGGGATAGCCCTAATTCTCCCGTTCCTCGTGTGTCTCTTTATAAATAAATAATGCGATTTTATTAATTATGCACGTACACTATCTCCAAGCAGATTGCTGTGTCTCTTGATGCTTAATAAAAAAAAAAAAAAAAAAAGGAAAAACCCTCTACACTTAAAGCTGTTTTTCCCCTACTGCAAGCAAACAAAAACTTCAAGGGGCCATATGTCCTCAAAACGGGGAGAGGAAGACAGAACTTGGGGAGAGCGTGGGCAGGGAGAATCTAAAGGAGGTCCTGTGCAGGCTTTCAAGGCAGCTAAAGATGGATTTCAATTCGCCCGCTTCATGCTTGTGATTGAGCTGCGGGTCTGAAAACATACCAAGGTTCACTTGGGCATTTGTGCGCTAAGGAGGGATGGGCAGCCGCTAATGGTAAACAGGAAACCAGTGAGAAGAGAGCTGGCGGCAGCCCAGTCCCTCTCTCAATTCGGTGCCCCTCCTCAGAGCCCCTGAACCCCTGAGCTCTCAAAACACACTTGGTTTCTGTGCATTTGTGCATCAACAATCTCCTGAATGCCCAACATAATTCCTGGCACATAGTAAGGGCTCAACAAATATTTGCACATTGAATGAATGGAGTGTGGAAAACATAAAGGGGTTAGGAATAGGCTAGGTCTTGGGACCCAGGCCTAGCAGGGGCAGAAGCTGGGGCTTTTTATCCCTCAGACAATTTGGGGAGTGGGGGACCTGAAGCTTTCTGGCCAAAGAAGTGACAGAACAGAGCTGAGTGTTAAAAAGCAAAGAGACCAGAGGGCAGAGAGAGGTGCAGTAATACCAGCAACGTTAAGCAGAGTTAGTGTGGCCAGGGAGGAATGGACACAGAGATGGTGAGGTGGGGTGTGGTGGGGTGGGGGCTCCTCAGTCCCTTTAGTACATGCAGATGAGGGAGTGGGAGGGGATCAGAAGTGAGCTTTGTTTTGAAACATTGTGGTTGCCAGGCAGGTGCAGTGGCTCACACCTATAATCCCAGCACTTTGGGAGGCTGAGGCAGGGGGATCACCTGAGGTCAGAAGTTGTAGACCAGCCTGGCCAACATGGCGAAACCCTGTCTCTACTAAAAATACAAAAAAAAAAAAAAAAAAAAAAAAATTAGCTGGGCATGGTGGGGGTACCTCTAATCCCAGCTACTTGGGAGGCTGAGGCAGGAGAATCGCTTGAACCCGGGAGGCGGAGCTTGCAGTGAGCAGAGACTGTGCCATTGCACTCCAGCCTGGGCGACAGAGCCAGACTCTGTCAAAAAAAAAAAAAAGAGAGAGAGAGAGAAAGAAACATACATTGTGGTTCCAGTTATGAATAGCAAGGCTGTGTGGGAATAGGGATTAAGGGGTGCAGAGATGCGATGCAGAGTCTCCTATAGAACAGGCACTCAGGCACCGGAGGCTGACCTTTTTTTTTTTTTTGAGACAGAGTCTCACTCTGTCACCCAGGCTGGGGTGCCAGTGGTGCAACTGAGGCTGAAATTTTAAAAGCAGAAAAAAATAGAGACCCCAGAGGAGGCACATAAAACTGCCCATAGAGTGATTTGTCCAGTGAAGACCCAGAGGGCGCAGAGGCTCGGGGGCAGCCACGGGTCCCAGGTCAAGGCAGTGCCCAAGCTGGCACACGTTTTTTGTACTACTCCCACCGCACAGAGCAGAAACAGTTTTCTCACACCGCCTGGGGCAGACCAAGCTTCCTGACAAAAGGGTTAATTAAACTGGGCGTGTGTTGCGCAAGCTCAAAAATAATTTTTTTTTAAAGGGAGAAGTTCTGGATGCCATTTCTCCTGCCTGTGAGAGGTCTATATATCACTGAGGAGTTAAAACATAAAATAAAATTGTGCTGGCTGTGGTTACCACAAAGCTATCAAGCTGGGTCTTGTTGCTGGAGCCCTGGCATCTGCTGTGTAATCTGGGGAGCACTTAGTCTCCCAACCGTGGGTGGGGGCAGTCTCCTGACTTCTCCCTTTGTATCCTCCTAATTAAAAAGAATTAAGATCTCTTTCCATGTGTGTTAAGGAACATCTCTTGTGCTAAGGAAAGGCAAGGAGAGGCAGACACTAGAGGTCCCTGGGGTGTGAGGATGGTACCAGGATCTAGCATGAACCCACCTCTCAGAGAAGCCATGCCCTGTTCTGTGACCTTGAGCAAGGACCTCAGTCTGCCCACAAATCAAACTGGGGTGGAGGAAGGCTGGGCGCAGTGGCTCACGCCTGTAATCCCAGCACTTTGGGAGGCCGAGGTGGGCGGATCATGAGGGCAGGAGATCGAGACCATCCTGGCTAACATGGTGAAACACCGTCTCTACTAAAAATACAAAAAATTAGCGGGGCATGGTGGCGGGCGCCTGTAGTCCCAGCAACTTGGGAGGCTGAGAATGGCGTAAACCCAGGAGGCGGAGCTTGCAGTGAGCCAAGACTGCGCTACTGCACTCCAGCCTGGGCCACAGAGTGAGACTCCGTCTCAAAAAAAAAAAAAAAAAAAAATGGGGTGGAGGAAGGCTATTTGAAGATCAAGGATCTCTCATGTTCTGTGGTTCTTAGACATGTGTCCAACAGGACCGTGGGGCGATTGTGCCTTGTGGCCGGTTGAGGTGGAGCCTCTGCCCCCGTGCAGCTGTCATGCCTGTTCCAGTTGTGAGCTAAGGTCCAAAAAAACAAACCACCTCTAGACCACAGAGGTCTCCAAATTATAGACATGCTCAAGCTCTGATAGAGAGCATCCCACACACACATGCAGCAAAACCTTAGGGTCAGAAACTGTCCAGGCTGAGAAATCACGGGGCCCAGCTCACCTGAGATACACAAAGGCCCTCTACAACATCCCAGGCTAGTGTGTGTCCAGCCTCTGCTTGAATACCACAAGTGACAGAGAGCTCACTTACCGTCTATGAACTCTAGCACAGTCTATCCTAACCACTGCTGCTGGTATCCACCAAGATGTCTTGCTAATATCTCAAAGTCGGCATTTACCAAGATGGAACTCTTCATGTCCTCATCAGACCTGCTCCTCCTCCCCTTCCTCCTATGTGTCCTGGCTCGGAAAACTGGCACCACGAGCTAGAAACTTGGGAGTTATTCTTGACTTCCCACTCCACCTCCAGGCAGCCAGTCTCCAAGTCCTGAGGTTCTGCCTTCTTACTCCCTCTCCAGGCATTCCCCGCTGCCTCATCACTCCTCACCTACGTATACTGTTGCATCAGCTTTCTAGCCGGTCTCCTTGCCTCCTCACTATCCCTTCCAAATTACCCTCCAGGCTGCCTACCAGAAGTCTCTTTCTGAAGCCTTAACCTGAATGCAACATGCCTCTGCTTATAAATAAACGATGACCTGAGTTGCCCACATAACCGAAGTCAAAATTCCTTTGGCCTTTCTTCACCTGGCTCCAGGCACATATGCAGCCCCACAGCTCACTTCTCCCCACTGATTTACCTTACACGCCGGCCACACCAAACAGCGTGTTGTTCCCTGAATATTCTCTGTTCTTTCATGCCTCTGTTTCTGCAAATGCTGTGTCCTCTACCTAGGACACCCTTCTAGCCACTAAAGAGAGAGATGAAAAATAGAGTCCCTGACCAAGAAGAGCCCATTTTCTAGAGCTGCACTATCCAGTATGGCAACCACTTGCCACATGTGGCCAATGAGCCCACAACATGCAGCCAATCCAAATTGAGGTGCTATGAGTGTAAACTACGTGCCAGAGTTTGAAAGACTTAGTACCAAAAAATGTAAATTAATTTGTTCATAGTTTCTTTTATTTTTTTTCTTTTTTTTTTTGAGACGGAATTTTGCTCTTGTTTCCCAGGCTGAAGTGCAGTGGCACAATCTCGACTCACTGCAACCTCCACCTCCTGGGTTCAAGTGATTCTCCTGCCTCGGCCTCCCAAGTAGCTGGGATTACAGGCATGTGCTACCACGCCTGGCTAATTTTGTATTTTTAGTAGAGACAGGGTTTCTCCACGTTGGCCAGGCTGGTGTCGAACTCCCAACCTCAGATTATCCACCCGCCTTGGCCTCCCAAAGTGCTGGTATTACAGGCATGAGCCACCGCACCTGGCCCATAGTTTCTTTATATTAGGCCGGGCATGGTGGCTGACACCCATTATTCCGGCACTTTGGGAGGCCAAGGTGGGAGAGTGGCTTGAGGCCAGGAGTTCAAGACCATCCTGGGCAACATAGTGAGACTCTATCTCTACAAAAAATAAAAAATTACCCAGGTGTGGTGGTGCACACCTGTTGTCCCAGCTACTCGGGAGGCTGAGGCGAGAGGGTTGCTAGGAGGATGAGGCTGCAGTGAGCTGTGATTATGCCACTGTACTCCAGCCTCAGTGACCTTGTCTCAAAAATGTAAAGAAGTTATTATTATTATTGATTACATGTTTATGATATTTTGGATATATTGAGTTTAATATAACTTACTAAAAGTAATTTCAAGGGCTGGGCATGGTGGCTCACACCTATAACCTCAGCACTTTGGGAGGCTGAGGCAAGTGGATCTCTTGAAGTTCAGAAGTTCGAGATCAGCCTGGGCAACTGGGCAAAACCCCATCTTTCCACACAATATAAAAATTGGCTGGGCCTGAGGCCGGGCATGATGGCTCACACCTGTAATCCCAGCACTTTGGGAGGCCAAGGCGGGTGGATCACGAGGTCAGGAGTTCGAGACCAGCCTGACCAACATGGTGAAACCCTGTCTCTACTAAAAGTACAAGGAGAATCGCTTGAACCCTGGAGGCAGAGGTTGCAGTGAGCCTAGATCATGCCACTGCACTCCAGCCTGGGCGACAGAGCAAGACTCCGTCTCAAAAAAAAAAAAAAATTAGCTGGGCCTGGTTGTGCACACCTGTAGTCCCACCTTGGGAGGCTGAGGTGGGAGGATTACCTGAGCCTGGGAGTTCAAGGCTGCAGTAGCTGTGATGGTGCCATTGCACTCCAGCCTGGGTAACAGAGTGAGACCCTGTCTCAAAAAAAAAAAAAGTAATTTCACCTGTTTATTTTTAAAATATAGCTACTAGGGAATTAAAAATGACAGACGACGGAGAGCTGCAGTGGCTCACGCCTGTAATCCCAGCACTTTGGGATGTTGGGGTCAGAAGTTCGAGACCAGCCTGGCCAACATCGTGAAACCCCGTCTCTACTAAAAATACAAAAAATTGCCGGGCATGGTGGTGGACGCCTGTAATCTCAGCTACTTGGGAAGCTGAGGCAGAAGAATCGGCAGAACCTCCTCTGGGAGGCGGAGGTTGCAGTGAGCCGAGATCATGCCACTGCACTCCAGCCTGGGAGACAGAGCGAGACTCCATCTCTAAATAAACAAAAATTAACATGACAGATGTGGTTCCCATTGTGACTTGCATTATATGCTACGGGACAGTGCTGTGAGCAGCACAGACATGCAAACAAGTAGGTGTAATAGTCGCCGCGTGAGAGGAGCATTGATGGCATGGTGAGAAACAAGAGTGTTGGAGGCACGGGTGGGGCGGGGGAGGGAAGGGTGGGCAGCTACCTCCTTCCCATGCTGGTCAGTTCAGCCTTCCTAGCATAGTTGAATGCCTCAGGCAGTACCTGAGTTCAAGTGGCACAGAATGACAAGTACTGGTTGAAGTGAGTGCATCAGGGAAGGTCAGGCTCAGCTGTCACCCCATCACTTTCTCTGGAAGGCTGTCCTTGACCACCCTGTCTCTGCCCAGCCTGGGTCAGGCCCTCCTGGGAGCCCCCCAACCCCCTCTACTTCCCTGCCACAGCACTGATCAGTCTGAGTTGTCACCGCCTTTAAAGGGTGTGTCCATCCGCCCCTCCCTGCCCAGACTCGGCCTTGAGGGCAACGCCTGCCTTGCTTCCTCATGCTGTGTCCCAGGGCTCGGAGCAGAAGAGACCCTCAGCTCAGTAAATGTTTATTGAAAGTTGAGTGAATTTCTTCGTTCAACAAACATTTATTGACCCTGAGTGTCTTTTCCAAGTAGGTCCTTCCACAACTCCAATGTTACAGACCCTTCTGCCAAGGTTACTGACCCATTTTTCTGTGGGTAAGAGTGATGGTGGCTGGGTTTCCTTTTTTGAGCACCAACCACAGACCACATGACACTTATGTGGGTTATCTTGTTTAAACTTCTCTATAATCCTGTGAGATAGATTCCACGTATCCCCATTTTTGTACCTGAGGCTCAGGGAAGTGAAGTGACTTGCCCAAGCTCACACAGTCCGTCTCAGGGGAATGGACCTTCACAAATCCATCCTCCAGTTCCCAGGCCTTCAGCCTGAGACAGGGCCAGTCCTGGGTTTTCTAGGGCGATCCTGGTTGACCAGACCACTCCCACTCTCTCCCCCTCCTTTGCTGCCTTGCCCTTCATCTATACTGGGGGTGTCTAATCTTTTGGCTTCCCTGGGCCACACTGGAAGAATAATAATTGTCTTGGGCCACACATAAAATACATTAACACTAATGACAGCTGATGAGCTACAAAAATAAATAAATATATACATACATAAATGCAAAAATAAATCTCATAATGTTTTTAAAAAGTTTACAAATTTATGTTGGGCTGTATTCAAAGCCGCCCTGGACCACATGTGGTCCATGGGCCACGGGTTGGACAAGCTTAGTCTCTAGTTCTTCAGCCTGTGAGAAGGCAGAGATTAACTCAGAACCCAGAGGCAGGGAGTGCGCCTCACGCCACACTCTGCAGGGGAAGTGCCCCTCCCCACATGCTGCCTATGGTTGAGCACCCCACCCCCAGCTGGGGAAGGGAGGAGGGAGGAAAAGAGAAACCCACCGGGCCTCTGGGGCACAGCCCTTGAGGAGCCCCGGTGTTTGGTTTCAATTAGGAGGACAAATTCCAGGAAGCCAGGCCAGTGCTGGGGGGATGGGGGTTCACAGAGCAGGACTAAAAATGAGGAGGCTCCTGGAATGTGGCCTCAGCCTTGGGAAGAGGCTCCCATAGGGCTGGGGGGCCGCTGGGAAGAAGTGTGGCCTGCAGAGCCAGGGTGGAGTCCCAGTTCACGGTCACCGACTTACAGTGTACTGTCAGGGCGGTGGAGAATGTAGGTCAGGTTCCTGGCACACAGTGGGCTCTCAGGGGCTCAGCAAATGGTGGCCGGCACTGCTTCTGCTCCTGCTCACATTGCTCCATAAATCCCACTTCTGGGGGTGGGGAAGGCTGTCTGGTGGTTGACAATGCAACCCAGCTTGTCAAACTGAGGGCCATGCGCTGGGGCACCAAGTTGTCTGAAGCTAGGAGCTCCTGTACAATCTAGGAGCACAAATAACTGCTACGGTGCCACCAGAGCTGGATGCCGGGAAGCTTCGAGAATAGAAGCTTGAAGAGAGAAGAACTCTTGTTGTCTGTCCTGCTCACTCTTGTCTCCTCAGCACCTAGCATCATGCCTGGCATATGATGAGCACTCAACAGATATTTGTTGAATTAATGGGTGATTAGCTCTTCTGGGAAATTTCAGGGAAAGCTTCTTAGAAGAAGGGTGCATGTAAGCAGGGTTTTAAGAGATGAATAACAGCTTGGAGACCAAGAAAGGGAGAAAGGGCATTCCAAGCAAAGGGAACAGCTGATGTAGAGACCAGGCAGCATGGAGCATGTGGCAAAGTATTCATTGATTGATTCATTCCCCCGAATGGTGATGGCATGCCTGTGATGTTCTAGGCACCGTGCTCACCAGATTGCCGTGCTGGATTGAAAGGGTTCACGCTGGAGGAGTAGGCAGGGGCCAGACCATGGCAGAGTCCGGTGTGGGATGGGGATGGGCTTGTGTGTCTTGCAAGGGAGTCGGGACTCTGCCCTGCCAGCTACAGGGAGGTCTGGAGGGGTTCCTATCTCCTCAGGAGTAATCAAGTAACACAGAACTGGAGCTTGGCCTGGAGGAGTTCTCAAGAACAACAGCTCATCCTACCCTACAGCTGCGGCTCTGAGGGATGTTGGGACTTGTTCAAGGACATCTATGTAGGAAAGCAGAGCTGGCACTCGGTGACGCACAGCCCAGTGCTTGCTCCCAGTGCCAGGCCCCTCAGCTCTCTGCTGGACCCACCCTCTGTCAGACATTCCTGAGTTGGCTCCTCCTTTGATGAACGGCCTTGGGTACTTCTCCTCTCTCCGGACCAAAGGGCTTAGGCTGAGGCAGTGTCTCCCAAAGTGTGGGACAGGTACATCCAGCGGGATGAGGGATGAGGTCAGGGAGTCCACAGGCCTGGCCACACAAAAATGGAATCTCAGTCTCATCTTCTTGAAAGTTATTTCTTTTCGGCCAGGCACGGTGGCTCACATCTGTAATCCCAGCACTTTGGGAGGCCGAGGCAGGTGATCACCTGAGGTCAGGAGTTCGAGACCAGCCTGGCCAACATGGCGAAACACCTTCTCTACTAAAAATACAAAAAATAGCTGGGTGTGGTGGCAGGCGCCTGTAATCCCAGCACTTGGGAGGCTGAGGCAGGAGAATCACTTGAACCCAGGAGATGGAGGTTGCAGTGAGCCGAGATCACACCATTGCACTCCAGCCTGGGCACCAGAACAAGACTCTGTCTCAAGAAAGAGAAGAGAAGAGAAGAGAAGAGACGGGAAATTCCTTTTCAATTCTTCCTTCTGATTAAGTCTGGGAGAAAGAAAAAAGCTCAGTTTGGGGCTGGTAGGTCTCTAACGCCTTTCTAACACCTGTGAATCTCCCTTTATAGAAGAGAGAGATCTCCCAGCAAGCAAGAGTATCTAAGCCAGCATTGGTTCGTTTTCATTACAATTATTTTATATTTACTTTCTGTTTCTGGAAAGCAATACTGGTTTTCCATTTAGAATACTGATAGAGTTTCCTTATTGAAGCTTGGCAAAGTGAGTTAATTTAAAGAAAAACAGGAAGTGAGGTAAGCAGATATGGCAAAAGTCATGGATGGGGTACGAATGACCGGGTTTTGGGGAAGTCCTAGATGGGATCCTAAGCGCCTATGACTCTTCAGTTTTAACATCACTATTTTTCTAGGAAACTGCCTAAGAGTCTAGGTGCCGTTTATCTTTTTTAAAAAACAGGAGATGCCGGACACGGTGGCTCACGCCTGTAATCCCAGCACTTTGGGAGGCCAAGGGGGGTGGATCATGAGGTCAGGAGATCAAGACCATCCTGGCTAACATGGTGAAACCCCGTCTCTACTAAAAACACAAAAAATTAGCTGGCCATAGTGGCGGGCACCTGTAGCCCCAGCTACTCAGGAGGCTGAGGCAGGAGAATGGCGTGAACCCAGGAGGTGGAGCTTGCAGTGAGCCAAGATCACGCCACTGCACTCCAGCCTGGGCAGCAGAGCGAGACTCCGTCTCAAAAAATAAAAAATAAAATAAAATAAAATAAAATAAAACAGGAGAAGGTAGGTGTCTCCCTGGGCATTTACTGATGGGATCAATTCTATTTGCCATGGAATTTCCCTTAGCAAACTTCAGTGCCAGTTACAACACCTTGGCCACACCTCCTGTGAAATGGAGATGAGGAAGGAGCCCCAAGCTGGGATGGCTGGTCTTAGGCCATTATCAACCTCATTCATTTGATTCTGGGAGGCCCTAAGGAGGGAATCTGGGACTTCCACGCCCCTAGAGTGGAGAGCAGCTCTCATCAGGCTTCAAAGCAGAAAAAAGCTTTGCTGAATTGAAGAGGGCGAGGGGACATGTTAGTTAGTGGGCACTGTGGTGCTATCAGTTCCCAACCGATCTTTCTTCTTCCTCCATTAAGTCCCCTGTAGATGAAGGTGCTTATGAAGAATTTCAAGAGGCAAGGGAAAGGCCGGATCTAACACCAGGTAGAAGTGGGTTCAGATCCTGTTTCACTGTTCAACCGAGTCTTTAGCTGATTTAGCTGAGCCAGAGCATTCCTGTGTGCTAAGTAGTGATCTTAATCCCCCCGACAGAGATAGAAAGGGTCTGATAGATAAACTAGATACTGTGAGAATAACCACATCCACTGGTCAGGTACACACCTGCTTATTAAACTATGCAAATGTTTGAGCTACAGAACGCACAGAAAGCCCAGATGCCTTCAGGAAACAGGAACTCGTTCTGCCCAAGGGGCTGAAGCAGGAAAAGCTCTCTACTTCCAGGGCACTTTTGAGTTGGGCTTTGAAGAATTAGTAGGAGTTCCCCATTGAGTCGGCCACGAGGCTTAGGAAATAAACCATGGTCAGAGGAAATTGAAATGAGGAGGCTGAGAGTCACACAGAGAGTACACTCCCAGCCCCTACAGGGAACCACAGCAAGAATGTTCGTTAAAAAGAAGGGAGGAGCTAGGTTTGGTGGTACTGTACCTGTAGTACCAGCTACTCAGGAGGCTGAGGCAGGGAGACTGCTGCTTAAGCCCAGGAATTCAAGGCCAGCCCGGACAACATAGCGAGACCCTGTCTCTGAAAGATAAAAATAAAAAAAGAAGGAAGGACTTATCCCAGGGGTTTGGGAAGAATTCTAGTCCAGGATTTGACTCTAGGTGTAAGATGACTTAAGAAGGGTCAAGGGCCCCTTCATCATAAGTCAAGTCAAAAGGTCAACTGGTCCATCCCTCTGTGGCTAAGCTACCCTGGTTACTTTGTCCCTAAACCTGCTTCCTCCTCTGTGCTAGAAGCAAGCCCCATGTTGCATGAGTAGGGAAGGAAGGGGGAGGCTCCTCCCTGATTCCTGGGTTTGTGTCCAACAGGCTAGGCCCATAGCCCAGCAGCCCCTTCCCTCCCTCTCCAGGAGCGTGACCCCCACCTTCTGCATGGGGGGCTCCATTTCTCCCTGCAGCCTTGACCCAGGGCAGTGAAACCAAATGGAAAAATAAGCCCCCTTTCGCGGGCCTGGGAGGGACAGAAGGAGGCAGGGCCCATTTTCTAGGTCAGAACTCCTTGCCCCTGCTCTTCCTCCCCTTGCCTATATTTTTCAAAACTAGACCTTGGGGAGAGAGGGAGAGGGAGAAAGTGTGGATGCTTCTGTGTGTGTGGCTGAGTGCGTATATCCTGTGTGGAGAGAGGGAGAGGAAAAGAGAACAGAGCCTGAGAGTGTGTGTGTGTGTGTGTGTGTGTGTGTGTGTGTTGTGTGCGTGTGGAAAGAGAGGGTGACAGGGAGAGGGAAAGAGAACAGAGCCTGGGAGTGTGTGTGTGTGTGTTGTGTGCGTGTGGAGAGGGAGGGTGACACGGAGAGGGAAAGAGAACAGAGCCTGGGAGTGTGTGTGTGTGTGGCTGTGTGCAAGAGAGAGACTGGCGTGTGTGTGTGTGGGGGGGGGGGGGTGTGTGTGTGTGGCGCTTCAGCAGCAAGCTGTACCTTAAAGGGACAGACCCTGCCTCTGCCTGCTCCCCTCTACCATCCCCCACCCCCAGCACCACCTCCCGCCACCCTCAGCTGGGAACCCGAGCAGAGCCTGTCCCCAGCGACTCCAGCCAGAGGGCAGAGAAGCAAGCCCAGCCCTCTCAGAACCACCCCCTCCATAGCCAAGGCTTTGAGAACTCAGAAATGGGTCCTCCGGGAGGAGAAAATAGAAAGGGGCTTTATTCCCCAGGAAAGCCGGGCCTCCCCTGAGAACTGGGGGGCCGGGGAGAGAGGAGGCCCAGCACTGGGGCAAAACTGTCTGGTTGGGATCCTGGCTGTCCGCTTACTAGGGTGAGGGTGGGTGGAGGGAGGTTACCACCTCCACACCTCTTATGAAGGCTGGCAACAGGGCCACGGCGCTGTACCAGTCACTGATGGAGACCAGAAGGGTGTGGGCAGTGGGAGAACAGCCACCAGGGTCTCCTCGCAGACAGGAAGCCCCTGCCTCGGGTCTGCACTCAGGCAGTCAGTCTCCTTGCCATCTTGGCAGCTGGCGCCTGCAGACCGGAGCGCAGGGGTATTTGTTTTCTTCCCACAGCAACTGCCCCTCCCCCACGCCCAAACCCGGTTTGGGCTCCAAGGCAGGAGGTGATGGTGGGGTGCTGTGAGGTTCAAACCGGGTTTCTCACCCCGCCCCTCCCTCTCATGCGCTGTGTGATCCACACGGTCCGCACCGTCTCTGAGCTGCTGCGGCCCCATCTGTACAATGGAGGTGGTGGGTACAGAGACTGCCGGCTCTTACAACTGACATTCCCCGGTTCAGGATACAACGGTGGATGTCATCTGTTGAAAAAATAAAGTCTTCACCTGGGAAGAGGGTGAAAAATTACGTAGCCCTGAGTCCTCCCCGCCCAGCCCCAGAGCCACAAAAAGTAGTGTGTGCTGGGAATGTCCTTGGAAACCTGGTCCAACCCCTCCATTCACAGTCGGGGAAACTGAGGCTAGAAGGTGGTGAGTTGCCCAAGATGCTCAGGGAATCAGAGCCTAAACTGGGACTGGAGCCTGAGTGTCCTGGCCCCTGAGTGTCCTGGCCCCACCCCTTTGCTCTGCGGCGGGCCCGGATCTCGGAGGGAGCAGCCGGAGGCACTATGCTGGGAGGCGGCGGAGGAGCCGGGGGCGCGCCCCGACCCCGCGGGCCCCTTCCGGCCCCTCCCCCAGCCTGCTCACCGACCCGCCACCTGCTCCCCCTGCGCCCGGGCGGGGCTGCCGCCCCCACCCCCGTCCCCATGGCAACGCGCGGCCCCGGCCTGCCGGCCCTGCCTCCCCGCCGCTGCGCAGCCCATCTGGCCCCGAGCCCACCCCAGCTGGGCCACCCGCGGCCGGTACCGCCGGGGGCCCTCACAGCCCCGCAGCGGCCGGAGACCCGGACGGGGAGCGCCAGGCGTCGGGCGCCTCTCCTAGCCATGGCCGGCTGCTGGCCGCAGGATGTGGGGCAAAAGCCACTCAACCCTCCGCGATCTCACATTCTAGCCCTGGAGGCAGAGACCCCCAAATCCCCACTCACTGCGGCAGGAGGCAACATGTTGGAATTAGAAGCCAGCTTTCTGGAGGCAGCTGGCCTGGGTTCCAGTCCCCAAACAGTGTGACTGCAAGCATTCCCCTTAACCTGTTAACCTATCTGAAAAATGCAGGTAACCATAGAACCTGCCTCAGAGAATGCTTATGAGGAGGAATAAATGGGCCAATAAAGAAAAATGCATGGAGTTAGCACTCCATCAGTGTCACCTATTATTACTACTGCAGGGGCAAGTGTTGCAAGAGGGAGAAGTGGAGGGCCCTAACCTAGCCTAGGGCAGCAAGGGAGGCTGGCTGGAATCTTAGGAAGTAGCAGTTACTGAGGAAGCCAAGGTGAAGAGGGAACAGCATCAGCAAAGGCACAAAGGTGGAAAATAGTATGGGAGGGTAGGTAGGTGGGGAGGGAGACTTGCAAAGCCCCTGAGTGTTGCTGGGGAGTGTAGAAGAACTGGGCTTTTAGAAGGAGAGCCCTGGGACAAGAGCCATGGATGGTTTTGAACAGAGGTGTGATGTGGCCCCTTCCTTTCCCAGAGACCACTCTAGCTGCCATATGGGGAATGGCTTGGAAGGACCAGTGGTCCTTCTGAAAGATGATAAGGCCTGAACAAGGGCAGGTGCAAAGTCACTGGAAGGTGGGGACAGAATCAGGAGCTATTAAGGAAGTAACATGGCAGAATGGTGACCTATGGATTGGATGTGGCAATGGATAAGAACGCTCAGGTGCTTGGCTTGGGCACTGGGAGGGTGGCAGGGCTGGAAAAGGGGCAGGTCTGGGGTGGGAAGGAAGATGAGGAGTTGTATGTGTATAGCAAGGGTTGGAGGTGCTGTCCAGCTGAGAAGACTTCTGTCCTCCAAAAGAGGAGGACCAGTCTTCCGATTGAATTCTAAATATCCTTTCCCTGGGGTCCAAGTGGAATCTGTCCAAAAGAAATTCAGGAGTTCTGACACCAACTGTATGTGTGCCATTGTGTTTCTGAGCTTTTGGGGGTTTTAGATGGCTGTTTTGGGGTCAGAGCGGGGCAGGAGGATACGAGGAGATAGTATATACGAGGAGGTCGTTAACCTGTGTGAGGTCTTAGGCAAGTCTTCTCACCAAGCCTCAGTTTCCTCCTTGGAACCTACCATGCAGGATTACTGTAATAATTAAATGGGATGCTGGACACAAAGCTCCCAGCAAGGCCTCTGGCACAAGGAAGGCACTCTTGTTAAACATATAAATTCCAGGATCCCTCCTAAGAATCAGGAATATGCATTTCCAAGGGAGGGTCTGAGAAATCTGCTGTTAAGACTTGCCCACCATTGGATCAAAGCCTCCAACTGTCACCCTGGGACTCCCCTGGCACCGGGCCCTCCAGCTGATGGCCCACCCCTAACATCACAGCCTGGGACAAAAGTCAAATGGCAGTCCTCCTGCCAGGTTCCCCCTTCTCTTCCCACCTGCCTCATCCCTTACCACAAGGGTCCTTGTGTGCACACATTGGACCCCAGCCCCCACATCCAAGCTCCTGAGCTAATTTCTTCCTGCCCCCCAAACAGCTCCTTTGTACACCCCTTGGTGCAGGTTTGCACACGCCTATAGCACAGTCCACTGGGAGGACAGACCCTAGTCCTGGGAACAGGCTCAGGGCCCTTGGGGCAGGGAATTCCAGATCTCAGATACCTGAAGTGTGATCTAGAATGGTGAGCTTGGGCCCCAGGTGGGCATATCCCCTCACCTCGAGGGGGGCACACCTCACCTTGTAGGGAGCGGTGGGGCTGGAGGAAGGCATAGGGGATCTCTATATAATAGAGTTCAGAGCAGGAGCCCAGTTTCCTGGGAATATGGGCTCCCTTGCCTCTGTTCCTATCAGCCTTTCCCACCAAGGACCTCTGGCCAGCCCATGGCTCCCCAGCAGCCATATCACAGAGGCTGTAGCCAAGTGTCCTGCCTGACCAGCTGAGGTCACTTCAGTCTTTGCCTCCAGCCACAGCCAGCTTCTGCTGGCCCTGGGGAAGATAGAATCCTGGGGCCTCCCACATAACTACCTCCTGGCCATCACATCCCACACGTGCCCAGTCCCTTACTTGTCATGGGAGGTAATATATTAATAATTCTCCTTTAAAAATGAGGAAACAGGCCGGGCACAGTGGCCCACACTTGTAATCCCAGCACTTTGGGAGGCCGAGGCTGGCGGATCACTTGAGCTCAGAAGTTCGAGAGCAGCCTGGGCAACATGGGGAAACCCTGTTTCTACAAAAAAATTACAAAAAATTAGCTGGGCATAGTGGCGCATGCCTATAGTCCCAGCTACTTGGGAGGCTGAGGTGGGAGGATTGCTTGAGCCTGAAGAGGTTACAGTCAGTGGAGATCAGACTACTGCACTCCAACCTGGGTGATAGAGTGCGACCCTGTCTAAAAACAAAAATAGAGGCTGAGGGAAGGCAAAGGAGGAGCGACAGTGTAAAGCAGCTACTGAATGCCAAGCGCTGAGCTCAGTGCTTTCAAAGACTCCACCATAAGATGCCCCACACAACCTGGCAGAACTATCTCCACTTGGCAGGTAAGGACAGGACAGTGTAGCTCAGGAAGGTAGCTTGCCTAAGGATCATTCAGCTGGTAGGAGGCAGAGTTGGAATTTAAACTCAGGCTGGTTAGACCCCTGGCCCAGACCCCAGGGACCACAGTAGGCCTTCCACGAGTCTTGCCAAGAGGGGCTGAGGATAGTTGGAAACCTGGGCCTACCATCCTGATGAGGGCCACGGAATGTGAGGAATGTCCACCCCCAGGGCAAGGCCCTGGGCAAGGTGACCTTTGGGGAGATAAAGTGGAATTCCAGTGCTCAAAACTGAGGCTGTAATAGACTAGCAGAGGTAGACCTGGGGTGGTACCACCAGGGACGGGGGCCAGCTGCAGCCAGGTGCCTGCCCCCACAAACTCCTCCCTGAGTCGATAGTTAAACCTGGGGCATGCGATGGGGCTCTGGGAGGAGACAACGCTATGTCCTCAGGCCCTGCTGTTCCCTCCATTGGAATCTTCCTTCCCCCGTCTGCCAACAGCATATGTCAACTGCTATCCTCTAACTCTGTCCCCAACTATTACCTGAACATTTCCACTTGGAGAGCCCTGGAGAAGTGCTAAACTCCAGAACTAAGCTCACCATGCACCCTGCCAGCCTCCCAGCACCCTCCCTGGAGTGCCACCTTCATATTCCACTAGTCCATTCAGAAGTAAAAATGCTAGTCTTGCCCCTTCCTTCTCGCTGTCACCCATGCATCCAAACTCAATCTCCCAGTTCCTCTAGGATCTTTTCTGCAGCCCACCACCCTACCCCAGCCCCTCTTCTCTGGCCTGGAACCCAGCTAGCCTCCTTGTTGACTCTGGCAGAATTATTCCCAGTTGACAGGTGAGGACATTGTAGCTCAGGAAGGAGAGGTAACTTGCCCAATGAGCACCAAGCTGGTAGGAGACAGAGTCCAGATTAAATTTTAAATGATATTTTTTCTTTTTCTTTTTCTTTTTTTGAGACGGACTCTTGTTCTGCCGCACAGGCTGGAGTGCAGTGGCATGATCTCGGTTCACTGCAACCTCCGCCTCCCAGGTTCAAGCGATTCTCCTGCCTCAGCCTCCTGAGTAGCTGGGACTACAGGTGTGCACCATCATGCCTGGCTAATTTTTGTATTTTTAGTAGAGATGGGGTTTCACCATGTTGGCCAGGCTGGTCTCAAACTCCTGACCACAATCCACCCACCTCAGCCTCCCAAAGTGCTGGAATTACAGGCATGAGCCACTGCACCAGGCCTCTTTTTTCTTTTTTTTGAGACAGAGTTTCACTCTTGTTACCCAGGCTGGAGCGCAATGGCATGGTCTCAGCTCACTGCAACCTCAGCGTCCCAGGTTCAACTGATTCTCTGACCTCAGCCTCCAAAGTAGCTGAGATTACAGACATGTACCACCATGCCCAGCTAATTTTTTGTATTTTTTAGTAGAGACAGGGTTTCACCACGTTGGCCAGGCTGGTCTTGAACTCCTGACCTCAGATGATCTGCCTGCCTCGGCCTCCCAAAGTGCTGAGATTACAGGCATGAGCCACCATGCCTGTAACTGGCAGGATCTCACTCTTGGTGCCCAGGCTGGAGTACAAGGGCACAATCACGACTCACTGTAGCCTCAACTTCTTGGACTCAAGTGTTCCTCCCACCTCAGCTTCCAGAGTAGCTGGGATTAGAGGCATGTACCACCAGGCCCAGCTAATTTTTTGTATTTTTTGTAGAGACTTTCCGCCATGTAGAGGGTTTCCATCATGTTACCCAGGCTGGTCTTGAACTCCTGAGCTCAAGCCATCTGCCCGCCTCAGCCTCCCAAAGTATTAAGATTAAGGCTAAAATAAAATTTAGGCTGGGCGTGGTGGTTTAGGCCAGGCGTGGTGGCTCATGCTTGTAATCCCAGAACTTTGGGAGGCCGAGATGGGCAGATCACGAGGTCAGCAGTTCGAGACCAGCCTGGCCAACGTGGTGAAACCCCGTCTCTACTAAAAATACAAAAATTAGCTGGGCATGGTGGCAGGCATCTGTAATCCCAGTTACTCAGGAGGCTGAGGCAAGAGAATCTCTTGAACCCGGGAGGTGGAGGTTGCAGTGAGCCGAGATCATGCCACTGCACTCCAGCATGGGCGACAGAGCCAGACTCCATCTCAAAATAAAATAAAATAAAATTTAAATTAAATTTCAAATCAGCTAAATTTGAATTTCAGATAAGCCATGAATATTTTTTGGTATAAGTATATCCCAAATATCACATGTGTATTAGTCCATTTTCATGCTGCTGATAAAGAAATACCCAAGACTGGGAAGAAAAAGAGGTTTAACTGGACTTACAGCTCCACATGGCTGGGGAGGCCTCAGAATCATGGCGGGAGGTGAAAGGCACTTCTTACATGGTAGTGGCAAGAGAAAGTGAGGAAGAAGCAAAAGTGAAACCCCTGATAAAACCATCAGATCTCATGAGACTTATTCACTACCACAAGAACAGTAAGGGGGAAACTGCTCCCATGATTCAAATTATCTCCCACCAGATCCCTCCCACAACACATGGGAATTATAGGAGATACAATTCAAGATGAGATTTGGGTGGGGACACAGAGCCAAACCATATAATTCCACCCCCAGGCCCCTCCAAATCTCATGTCCTCACATTTCAAAACCAATCATGCCTTCCCAACAGTCCCCCAAAGTCATAACTCATTTCAAAATTAACCCAAAAGTCCACAGTCCAAAGCCTCATCTGAGACAAGACAAGTCCCTTCTGCCTATGAGCCTGTAAAATTGAAAGCAAGCTAGTTATTTCCTAGATACAATGGAGGTACAGGTATTTGGTAAATACAGCCATTCCAAATGGGAGAAATTGGCCAAGACAAAGCGGCTACAGGCCCCATGCACGTCTGAAATCCAGTGGGGCAGTCAAATTTTAAAGCTCCAAAATGATCTCCTTTGACTCCAGGTCTCACATCCAGGTCATGCTGATGCAAGACGTGGGTTCCCAGGGTCTTGGGCAGCTCTGCCCCTGTGGCTTTGCAGGGTACAGCCTCCCTCCCAGCAGCTTTCAAGAGCTGGCAATGAGTGTATGTGGCTTTTCCAGATGCACAGTGCAAGCTGTTGGTGGAGCTACCATTCTGGGGTCTTGAGGACCATGGCTTTCTTCTCACAACTCCACTAGGTGGTGCCCCAGTAAGGACACTGTGTGGGGACTCCAACCCCACATTCCCCTTCCACATTGCCTTGGCAGAGGTTCTCCGTAAGAGCCCTGCTCCTGCAGCAAACTTCTGTGTGGGCATCCAGGTGTTTCCATACATCTGAAATCTAGGCGGAGGTTCCCAAACCCCAATTCTTGACTTCTGTGCCCCTTGAAGGCTCAATGCCATGTGGAAGCTGCCAAGGCTTGGGGTTTGCACCCTCTGAAGCCATGGCCCTAGCTCTACATTGGTCCCATTCAGCCATGGCTGGAGTGGCTGGGATGCAGGGCACCAAGTCTCTAGGCTGCACACAGCACGGGGACCCTGGGCCCAGCCCACAAAACCATTTTTTCCCTCCTAGACCTCTGGGTCTGCAATGGGAGAAGCTGCCACAAAGTTCTCTGACATGCCCTGGAGACATTTTCCTCATGGTCTTGGGGATTAACCTTAAGCTCCTTGTTATTTATGCAAATATCTGCAGCTGGCTTGAATTTCTCCTCAGAAAATGGGACTTTCTTTTCTATCGCATTGTCAGGCTGCAAATTTTCCAAACTTTTATGCTCTGCTTCCCTTTTAAAACTGAATGCCTTTAACAGCACCCAAGTCACTTTTTTTTGAGACAGAGTCTCGCTCTGTCACCCAGGCTGGAGTGCAGTGGTGCGATCTTGGCTCACTGCAAGCTCCGCCTCCCAGGTTCATGCCATTCTCCTGCCTCAGCCTCCCAAGTAGCTGGGACTACAGGCACCCGCTACCACACCTGGCTAATTTTTTTGTATTTTTAGTAGAGACGGGGTTTCACTGTGTTAGCCAGGATGGTCTCGATCTTCTGACCTCGTGATCCACCCGCCTCAGCCTCCCAAAGTGCTGGGATTACAGGCATGAGCCTCGTGCCTGGCCCCAAGTCACCTCTTGAATGTTTTGCTGCTTAGAAATTTCTTCTGCCGGCTGGGAGTGGTGGCTCACACCTTTAATCCCAGCACTTTGGGAGGCCAAGGAGGGCGGATCACCTGAGGTCAGGAGTTCGAGACCAGCCTGGCTACCATGGTGAAACCCCGTTTCTACTAAAAATACAAAAAATTAGCCAGGCATGGTGGTGCGCACCTGTAGTCCCAGCTACTCAGGAGGCTGAGGCAGGAGAATCCCTTGAACCTGGAAGGCAGAGGCTGCAGTGAGCCAAGATCGCACCACTGCACTCCAGCCTGGGCAACAGAGTAAGGCTCTGTCTCAAAACAACAACAACAAAAGAAATTTCTTCTGCCAGATATCCTAAATCATCTCCCTCAAGTTCAAAGTTCCACAAATCTCTAGGGCAGGGGCAAAATGCAGCCAGTCTGCTAAAACATAACAAGAGTCACCTTTGCTCCAGTTCCCAAAAAGTTCCTCATCTCCACCTGAGACCACCTCAGCCTGGATATCATTGTCCATATTATCAGTATTTTTGTCAAAGCCATTTAACAAGTCTCTAGGAAGTTCCAAACATTCCCACATTTTCCTGTCTTCTTCTGAGCCCTCCAAACTATTCCAACCTCTGCCTGTTACCCAATTTCAAAGTTGCATCTACATTTGTGGGTATCTTTTCAGTAGCACCCACTCTTCTGGTACCAATTTACTGTATTAGCCTGTTTTCACACTACTGACAAAGACATACCCAAGACTGGGAAGAAAAAGGTTTAATTGGACTTACAGTTCCACATGGCTGGGGAGGCCTCAGAATCACAGCGGGAGGTGAAAGGCACTTCTTATATGGCAGCAGCAAGATAAAACGAGGAAGATGCAAAAGCAGAAACACCTGATAAAACCATCAGATCTTGTGAGACTTATTCACTACCATGAGAACAGTATGGGGGAAACCGCTCCCATGATTCAATTATCTCCCACTGGGTCCGTCTCACAACATGTGGGAATTATGGAAGTACAATTCAAGATGAGATTTGGGTGGGGACACAGCCAAACCATATCAACACGGGATATACTTACATTAAAGTGTATTGCTGGGCGAGGTGGCTCATGCCTGTAATCCCAGCACTTTGGGAGGCTGAGGCGGGCGGATCACAAGGTCAGGAGACCGAGACCACAGTGAAACCCCGTCTCTACTAAAAATACAAAAAATCGGGAGGCTGAGGCAGGAGAAAGGCATGAACACGGGAGGCGGAGCTTGCAGTGAGCCGAGATTGTGCCACTGCACTCCAGCCTGGATGACAGAGAGAGACTCCGTCTCAAAAAAAAAAAAAAAAAAAAGCGTATTTATTGCTATCTACCTGAAATTTAAATTTACTGAGTGTCTTGTATTTCACCTGGCAATCTTAAACCAGTATACTTCACCACTTGAACTCTCTGGAGGTTTCCTGGGGCCAGAGGATGAGAAAAACTCCCATGCTTGGAGCACTCTTCCCCCACTGGTACTTCTCTGTCTATCTCCTGCTACCTTTCAATTCTCAGAAATCACCTCCTCCAGGAAGCTTTCCAAAATACTCATAGGTGGGGTTAAGGGCTGCTCTGAGTAATTAGAAGCTATCATAATTCCCTTATTGAAGTCCTAGGTGGTCTGCACTGCTGGTCCCCTATCCATAAGAGCTCCGCGAGGCCGGGCGCAATGCCCCACACCTGTAATCCCAGCACTTTGGGAGGCTGAGGCGGGTGGATCACCTGAGGTTGGGAGTTTGAGGCTAGCCTGACCAACATGGAGAAACTCCGTCTCTACTAAAAATGCAAAATTAGTCGGGCTTGGTGGCGCATGCCTATAATCCCAACTACTTGGGAGGCTGAGGCAGAAGAATCGCTTGAACCCGGGAGGCGGAGGTTGCAGTGAGCCAAGATCGCGCCATTGCACTCCAGCAACAGAGCAAAACTCCATCTTAAAAAAAAAGGCTCCACAAGACCAAAATCTTGTCCTTTTATTCATAGTGGTTCCCCAGTCCCTAGAACCTCATGTGGCATTGAGAATAACTTGCTGTGGAACCCGGGATAATCTCATTGCCTTCTCTGGGCCTCAGTCTTCCCATCCATATGAGGAGGGGTCATCAGAGCTGGTCTCGGAGGCCCCCTCCAGCTGATGCCTGCCATTTCAACCTGCACTTTCACACTGGAGACCCTGGGCAGGGTGCCCTGGGAACCAACCCTGCTTGGAAGACGGGAGGATAAGCCCCAGCCCTGCCTCTATGTGACTGCAGCCTCAGGCAAGTTCCCCACCCTCTCTCAGCCTGACTCTTCTCCTCTGCCAGGTCCTGTAAAAATGGGAACCGACTGCCTGCCTGGTGAGGTTGTCAGGAGGCTGAAACAAGAGAGGAAAAGCATTCAGCATAGCCCAGGCACACAAGAGGCCCTCAAAGAACAGGAGATTTTCAACACCCCCCCACCAATCAGCTCTTCCCACTCTAGTGGAAGGCTTGAATGCCCATCAGGCAATGGGGGCCATGAGAGCTCCAGCAGGAGGAGGGAGAGTGGGAGAAGCTGGGCTGGGAGCGTTCAGGCAAGACTTTAAATCTGGTCTTCAATTTATTTATTTATTTATTTTTAAAGGGCCTGAGCGTCTTCGGCAGGAGGCCCAGGAATCAATCCAGCTGGACAGAGAGGCAACCTAAGGAGAAGGTTCCCCCCTCATTTGAAGGTTTTAATTTTTAAGACTAAGTGGGGGGCTAGGAGCAGGTAGGTGTAGGTAGAACAGGCTCTTGAATGGGGGTCCAAGGAGACCCCGAGGTGAGGGGCTTGGTCCAGCTTTGGATCCACCAGTCTCCCTGGGCCACCCTAAATAAGCAGTGACTTGAGGAAAGGGGGTGCTCGCTGGCTCCAAGGCAAGCTCTCCCACCACCTCTGGCTCACCCTCCTTTCAGCCAGTGGGTGGCCTGCCCATGTGGCGGGGAGACCCTGGCAGGCCCTGGGGCGGGCCCTCCCCTGTGACTGCTCTGCCAGAGCTCAGACAAGGCCTTTCCAGGCCCTGATTTGATCTCCTCACCTGACTATGCGGGGAGGAGAGGGCATCATGCCCTTCCAGGACAGACAGTCTGGGCTTCTGGAGGCTGAGATAGGAGTGAGTAACTCAAGTGGCGTGAGCCCCCAGGAAATGAACGTTGCCTCTAAACAGGAACTTGAGACAAAGCTCTCCTCCAGCCCCTGCTGACCTAGCTTCCTGTCAGCCCATTAATCAGGCCCAGCCTAACCTCAAGGCCAAAGTGCCACAAGGAGGAGGGAGGGAGAGGAAAGGAGGAAGGGAAGGAGGGAATTGGCCTCCATTGAGCACCTGGTCAGCGCCACTCACCTTTGCCTGCACCATCTCATGGAGTCTCCCAGCCACCCTCTGAGACAGAACCCACTTTTCAAAGGAGAACTCTTAGTTCCCTAGATGTTCTGAAGGAAGTCACACCATTGATAGGGAGCCAGCCTTCATGCTTCCCCCCCTTCATTCTAGGGCTCCATGGTGAATCCAGGAGTTTAAACTGACTGGGGAGGAAGAAGAGCTTTGGGCGTCCTAGAGAAGGTCACGCAGGCTTCTCCAGGATGCAAGGCAGGAAGGCTGGGCTGGCCAGACCCTGCCAAATACAGGCGACTTCAGGCAAGTCCTTTCACCTTTCTGAGGATCCCTGTGTCCAGTTAAAAGCTGGCATGGAGTGATCTTTGCCCTCGAGAGTAAGGTGATAAGTGCCTGGGCTTTGGAGCAAGACTTGATTTCCGATTCTGGGTCTGCTGTTCCCTGGGTGAATGGCCAGAGACAAGTCATTCCCCTCTCTGAACCTCACTTCCTGTGACAAACATGGGGGTGATGAAACCATCCTCATGGGGTTTTTCTGAGGACTGGGAGAAGACGTAGGTGGAGGGCCCCACAGACTGTGGGTGAAGGGTGGAGAGAAACCCAATGAGAAGGTATAGTGAGTGTGAGCTGTGGGACCGAGGTCTGCAAAGTCCCCACCACCTTGCTAAAGGACGAAGCAAGTGATGCCCCCTCCATCACCCCCCACTGCACCCCACGAGCCCGAAGCACTCTCAGGCTTGAAAGGGCAGACTCCACACTGCTACCTCTGTCTGATATCTTCACCTCCTTGGACCCACACCCGATCCTACCCATCCTGGCCCAGGCAGACCCATCCTGTTCATCCCTCGCCATCCTGGTGCAGGCCTCCCACCTCCACCCCACCCCCATTCTCCCACCCCCAGAACAAAAGGGACAGTTGACATTCTTTGTCCTGTGCAGACTTATTCTGTGAGTGCAGGACCCACCAGACCCTGCGGCTGGGACCTGCCACCTTCCCCGGAGTCCCAGCCCAGCTCTCTGGGGAGGCTTTGCTCAGGAGAGGGAGGGAGGGGCCTTAAAGGAGCAGAGCCTTCTTTCGGAAAACGTTCCCTACCCCCAAGATCAGAATTAGCTGGAAGGAAACCAGATAAGGGAGGAGGACCAGAGAGGGGTCTGAGGAGACTGCAGTCATGTGACCTGTCGAGATTGGGATGGGAGCTAAATTGGGGCTAAAACTCACTCTCCTGGCTCCCAGCCAAGAGCTCTTTTCATTAACTGATTTTTCAGTGTGTTTTAAAGGAACTGGTCCCAACCCTGTCCTGATTTGCTGTGTGATGTTGGGTGAGCTCCTTTCCCTCTCTGGGTGTTGTTCTCCCTTGGGTAAAATGGAGGATCTCCCACATGAGAGATTTCCTGAGCTAGACCCTGGCCAGGTGCCGGATATCAAAGATCAGCCACGCTCCCGGAATCTAGTTCTAGGATTCCATCAGGAAAGAGCACAACGTGACTCTTGAGGCAAATGTAACATGGTTCCATTAAAGTAGAGCCCCCCCAGATGGTGGAAGGGAGCTAGACTCCCAACCCTCACATTGGTACAGTCCTGTATCACCTACAAAGTTCATGTACCCTGTTTATCTATCAACAAACTCATTGACAAACAAGACCAAATATTGTCCCTCTTTCCACAGAAAATAAGGCTCCACCAGGGCCTGACACCCTGGGCTCACTGAGGACAGGTCCCTACCCACCCTGGAGCAGAGTGTCTGGAAAGAGATGTCTGAGCTGAATGGGGAAAGATGTATACCTTTCAGCCTGCGTGACGGAGGTTCTGGCTGAGGGATCCCCATGGGCAAGGGACAGCAGTGCGACTCCAGCTGCAGTTCACCTTGGCTGGAGCCTAGGGTGTGCCTGAGGCCGGAGCAGGAGAGGAGGCTGGAGGGTCTCGCTGCCGGGCCTAGGAGTTTGTCCTGGGGCTGCTGAGGAGCCTTAGCCGGGTAGGGGTGGGATGTTATGCCAGGAGTGTTTGTAGTAAAGGGGGTGAACGCTGGGGCCCCAGGCAGAGGTCACGGAAGCTGGGACAGCTGTCCATAAGGGTACCTTCTGACAAAGGGGCTTTGGAGGCTTCACAAGCTGGGGGGGCAGGGGAGGGGGAGGAGTCCGTGGTGGAGCCGAGCAATTCCTCCTGGGAAAGAGGGGAAGTGAGCAGGGAGATGAAGCAGGGAGAGGAAATGAAAGATTAAGTGCATAAAGGCCATAAAGCTCGGGAGCGGCCAGGCCGGATGGATTCCAGGTTTATGGACACACTTACATCCAAGGATGCTCCACCAGGGCCTGACACTCAGCAAGTGCAGCCGCCCAGGAAGGCAGAGGGGACACTGGGCTGGAAGGGACCTCTGTGCCCTGTGGTCCTCTCTTGCCACCCCCCTCACCTACCCCCAACTCCTCCCAGCTGGCTGACAGCCCAGCTGGAAGCAATTGTGGGAGCCCCCAGCCTGGAGAGCTGCATCCCACAAAGGGCCCTGGTAAATAGCAGCCCGCACCCCAGACAGGCGGCAGCACCACCTCCCCCAGCCTCCCTTTTGCAGCCCCCTGCCCGGAAATTCAAAACAACTGCTCAACACAGTCTTAAATCCTCCAGGAAGGAGCTTGGGGTTGGCAGGCCCGGGTCTTGCTTGGAACTCCCTCTGCCCCCAGCCCCCACTCTGAACTCCCCTGAAATATCCGCCCCTTCCCTGAAGCCTTGCCATGGGCTCTCCAGCCCCTGGGCTTCCCATGCTGGCATTCACTGCAGGGCACTGCAGCCCTAGCTTGGCTGAATTGCCAAGTAGAGTGTGAGCACCGTGAGCTCGTGTAGTCTTGTCCCTGGCCCTGGGTCTGCCGTGGAGCAGATGCACCACATGTATGTGAAGAATGAACAAATGAACCTGCTGTGTGACCCCGAACCATCACTCTGCTCTTTGGGCCTCAGTTTCGTCATCTATCAAATGGTCCTGATAACTTTTATCCAGTCTATTTCCCAGAGTTGTGAGAGTTAACTAAGAACGTTTATGCCAGTGTCTTAGTAAAATAGCTGCAAAGCTGATGGTTCACAAGGATTCTTGCAAGCCTTCCTGGCCTCAGTATGCTCCTCTGTAAAATGAGGGCCTGAGTTCAGCGCTAGTCAGGACCCAGTCTCAGCTTTGCTATTCTGAGTCTATAGCCAGACCTAAGGATGCCCAGACTTTCCTCAGCTCCTTAAATACCAGCTGGGTGGTAGGGGGCAGGTAGAGGATGTGGTGTCACAGAAGACCCCTGCCCAGCATTCAGAAGGCCCTATTTTAGTTCCAGCGTGGCATCTGACTCACACTGTGATCTTCTCTGGGCCTTAGTTTCCTTCTCTGTAAAAGGGGAAGAGGTGGACACAGGAGGCCTACAGTAACTTTTAGCATTCAAGTTCATGACAGGGCACTGCCTGGAGGGCAGCAGGAAGCCCTGATGGGCTCTGAGCAGGAGAGTGTGTGATCAAAGTGTTTTCAGAGCACTCGCTCTGGCAGTGGGGTGATTCATGGGGAGAGGATGGGGAGTCTGTAGTCTGGAGACACGGAAGGGGCTGTTGCCTTTGCCCAGGCGGCAAAGATGGCGGCCTCCACACCTTTGCTCATGCGCTGCCCCATGCCTCTGCCTCTTCTCAGTATCTCCTGCTTTTATACTTTTATATCATTAGTCATATATACGTACATATATACATATACACATATGTGTGTGTGAGTGTGTGTGTGTGTGTGTATATATATATATATATATTTTTGAGACAGGTTTGCCCAGGCTGGTCTCGAACTCCTGGTCTCAAGGGATCCTCCTGGCTAGCCAGGTTTCAGGACCACTTCCTGCACAGTCTTCTCAGATTGTCTGTGATGCAGTTCATCTCCTCCGCCTGTGCCACCCAGTTTCCCAACTCTGTACTTTTATCATGAGACCAGTTTGAATTACTGGTTTGTTTGAGTGTGTGTGTGTGTGTGTGTGTCTACTTCCTGGGCTGTGAGCTCCTGAGATCAGAGTGGTGCCCCACCCATCCCCATGTCATCTCCAGCACCCATCACCTGACCTGGCCCAGAGGAGGTGCTTGGTACCTGTGTACTCTGAGTCCAGCTGCAGCATAGGAGATGAGGCTCCAGCTCCGGCTGAACTACTAATAGCTGTGTGACCTGTCTCTTCTGGCCACATAGGATTATCCCCATTCTCAGGTCAGGATTCTGCAGTAGGGACCATCCTTGGGCTTCTTCCTTGGCACCTCCCCTCAGCGATCTCTTTCCTGTGCCCCATGATCACGATAAGCTGTTTCAAGTGCAATTCCAGCCAGACCCCAAGCTCACTGAGAACCTCATCCTTGGGTCTGCACAGCGGTCTGCACAGCGGGCTGCTGACCAGCCTGCATAAGAAGGGCCTTGTCCACTCCACTCCCTCCCTCCCTCCTTCCCCATCCAAGGACCTCCATAAATAGTGACATGACTTTGAAAAATACATGACTTTGCAAGAGGCCAGAAGCATTCACTGCCGAGGCCCAGTTGCAGCCCTACCTCTGTCTCCTGCATACTCCTGCCCAGCCATCCTCCTGGGGAAAGTGTGGACTCCCTTGAGAGGTGTGGAGAAGAGGTGCTGTCAGCCCCTAAAGCAGATGGATCTTTAGTGGCACTAGTGTGCCCCAGGCAAGCCCTGCACAAATCTCAGCCAGAAGCCCTCTCTACTCCCCCACCCCCAGGGGCTGGGACAGACCTCAGCCAGCAGCCTCCCAGCTTTGATCAATACAGGGCAAGCAGCCAAGAAGGCTGCAGGCTCCATCCTCCCAGGAGGCCCCAGCTCAGCCGGGGTCACATGGGGGAGGGGGCCAACGCCTGGCTCAGGGGCTCAGCAGGGTGGGGCGGGGCAGGGGAGAGCAGGAAAGGCAGACATCACTCACACAGTCATCCATTCCTTCACCCACTCACTCCTTCAAACACATTTGTTCAGTTCACAAATATTTAGTGAGCACCAACTCTACACCAGCACTGTCATTGGCACTGGGGACACAGCAGAGGACGGGACAGCAGCTCTCATAGAACTCGTGTTCCAGGGGTAGAGAGAGAGAGAGACAAAAGATGAAGGAACAGACACAAATAAGAGGTAGTTTCAAAAGGCTGTAAAGATAAAATAGGATAGGGTGATAGAGTGATAGGACAACATTGTAAGTGGACAGAGAGGATGACAGTGGAGCTGAGATGAGGAGATGGCTTGGGTCAGGATATTTGCAAGCAGGAAGCTTATTGGGGAGCGCTTCTGGGCTGGACTCGTGAGGTAGTAGGGAAGCAGGGTGGGGTAGAGGGAGAAGCTGAGCTGTGCTGCAGTCACAGGAAACACTTCAGCTGACTCCCATGGAGCTCCAGAGCAAGGGAAGATTTCCTTCCCTCCCTCCTTCCCTCCCTTCCTTCCTCCTTCCCTCCATCCCTCCCTCCTTCTTTCCTTCCTTTCTTCCCTCCCTCTCTCCCTCTGTCCTTCCTTCCTTCCTCCCTTCCTTCTTTCCTTCCCTCCCTCCCTCCTTCCTGCCTGCCCACCTTCCTTCCTTCCCACCTTCCTTCCTTCCTCCCTCCTTCCCGTCTGCCCACCTTCCTTCCTTTCTTCCCTCCCTCCCTCCTTCCTTCCTTCATTCCTTCCTTTCTTCCTTCTTTCCCTCCCTCCCTCCTTCCCACCTGCCCACCTTCCTTCCCTCCTTCCTTCCTGCCTTCCTTCCTTCCTCTCTTCCTCCCTCCCTTCCTTCCTGCCTTCCTTCCTTCCTCTCTTCCTCCCTCCCTTCCTTCCTCTCTCCCTCCCTCCTTCCTTCCTTCCCTCCCTCCTACCCTCCCTCCTTCCTTCCTCCCTTCCTTCTTTCCCTCCCTCCCTCCTTCCCGCCTGCCCACGTTCCTTCCCTCCTTCCTTCCTGCCTTCCTTCTTTCCTCCCTTCCTCCCTCCCTCCCTTCCTTCCTCTCTCCCTCCCTCCTTCCTTCCTTTCTTCCCTCCCTCCTACCCTCCCTCCTTCCTTCCTCCTTTCCTTCTTTCCTTCCCTCCCTCCCTTCCTCTCTCCCTCCCTCCTTCCTTCCTTCCTTCCCTCCCTCCCACCCTCCCTCCTTCCTTCCTCCCTTCCTTCTTTCCTTCCCTCCCTCCTTCCTGCCTGCCCACCTTCCTTCCTTCCCTCCTTCCCTCCTTCCTTCCTTCCTACCTTCCTTCCTCCCTCTCTCCTTCCCACCTGCCCACCTTACTTCCTTCCTTTCTTCCTTTCTTCCCTCTCTCCCTCCCTCCTTCTTTCCTTCATTCCTTCCTTTCTTCCTTCTTTCCTTCCCTCCCTCCCTCCTTCCCACCTGCCCACATTCCTTCCTTCCCTCCTTCCCTCCTTCCTTCCTTCCCACCTTCCTTCCTTCCTCCTTCCCTTCCTCCTTCCTTTCTTCCTTCCTTCCCTCCCTCCTTCCTTCCTTTCTTCCTTTCTTCCTTCTTTCCTTCCCTCCCTCCTTCCCGCCTGCCTGCCTTCCTTCCTTCCTTCCCGCCCTCCTTCCCGCCTGCCTTCCTTCCTTCCTTCCTTCCTTCCCTCCCTCCTGCCCGCCTGCCTTCATTCCTTCCTTCCCTCCTTCCTTCCCTTCCTCCCTCCCTCCTTCCTTCCTTCCCTCCCTCCCTCCTCACTTCCTTCCTTCCTACCTGCCTTCCTTCCTTCCAATCCTCCCTCCCCCCTCCCTCATTTCCTTCCTTCCTTCCCTCCCTCCCTCTTTCCTTACTCCCTCCCTCCTTCCCTCTTTCTTTCCTTCCTTCCTTCATTCCTCCTTTCCACTCTGTCTCTCTCCCTCCCTCCCTCTCTCTTGCCCTCCCTCCCTCCCTTCCTCCCTCCCTTTCTTGCTTCCTTCCCTCCCCCAGGCTGGAGTGCAGTGGCAAGTTCAAGTGATCCTTCCACCTCAGCTTCCCAAGTAGCTGGGACCACAGGCCTGTGCCACCACACCCTGCTCATTTTTGTATTGTTGTAGAAACAGTCTCCCCATATTGCCCAGCCTGGTCTGGAACTCCTGGGCTCAAGCGATCCGTCTGCCTTGGCCTCCCAAAGTGCTGGGATTACAGGCGTGAGCCACTGTGCCCAGCCTTGCTCTGTCGCCCAGGCTGGAGTGCAGTGATACAATCACAGCTCATCGTAGCCTCAACCTTCTTGGCTCAAGCAATTCTCCGATGTCAGCCTCCCAAGTAGCTGAGACTACAGGCGCACATCATCACGCCTAATTTTTTTTTTTTTTTTTTTGAGTAGAGATGAGGTCTCACTGTGCTTCCCAGGCTGGTCTTGAACTCATGAGTTCAAGTGATCCTTCCACCTCAGCCTCCCAAACTGCTAGGATTATAAGCATGAGTCACCCAGCTGAGGTTTTTTTTTTTTTTCTTTTTTTTTTTTTGAGACAGAGTCTGGCTCTGTCGCCCAGGCTGGAGTGCAGTGGCTTAATCTCGGCTCACTGCAAGCTCCGCCTCCCGGGTTCACACCATTCTCCTGCCTCAGCCTCCTAAGTAGCTGGGACTACAGGCGCCCGCCACTGCACCCGGCTAATTTTTTGTATTTTTAGTAGAGACGGGGTTTCACAGTGGTCTCGATCTCCTGACCTCGTGATCCGCCTGCCTCGGCCTCCCAAAGTGCTGGGATTACAGGCTTGAGCCACTGCGCCCGGCCCAGCTGAGGTTTTTTGTTTTGTTTCTGTTTTGTTTTTTTTTAGATTGATTGATTGATTGATTTAGAAACAGGGCCTCGCTCTGTCACCCAGGCTAGAGTGCGCTTACGCCATCATAGCTCCCTGTATGTAGCCTCAAACTCCTGGACTCAGGTGATGCTCCTGCCTCAGCCTCCTGAGTAGCTGGGACTACAGGCGTGCCCCACCACACCTGGCTAATTTTTTAATTTTGTTTTTAGAAATGGGGGTCTCACTATGTTGCCCAGGCTGGGAGGATAGCCTTTCAAAGTTGTCCCAGATGGAGGCAACGGGGCCAGGCCTTTGAACCTCACATTGACCAACCATTGGATGTGGCCACCCAGGAAGGGGCAGGGCTTGGGGTGAGCCAGCTGTCTTTGGTGGAGAGTCATTCCCACAAAGTGCCAACTAAGAGCAGTCACTGCCAACACTCCCAGCCCCTAGGGAAATGAGTACCTCAGCCCTGAGGGGAGATCTGAGGGGCACATTACAGCATCTGCAAAGATCTGGAAGAAGAATGTTCCAAAGAGAACAGCAAGCAATGCCCTGCAGCGGAAATGAGCTCTGCCTGCTTGAGGCACAGAAAGGCCAGTGCGGCTGGAGTGTGAAGTGTGCTGAGTGAGGGGCGAGTTGCAGGACAGCACCCAGAGAGGTAAGCAAAGGCCAGCAGAAAGGCCTTGTGAACCCTGGGACTTTATGCTAAGTGTAACAGGCTTTAGGAAGAGAGTGACCTGATAATCACCTCGTAAATGAGTTGCCCTGGCTTCTGGGTGGAGAATGGAGAGGGCTGGGAAAAGAAGAGCTGTTGGGAGCCCATGGGTAGGGTTCAATGGCGGTTTAACTAGGGCATGGACAATCACAACGTAGAGGCGAGTGCTGAGATGAGGGAGGCCCGGGATACTATAGGGGCCCAGGGAGAGGGCTCCTGATACATCTTGGGCTACCACCGGGTGCTTTAGAGATGCTTCCAGCATCCCAGGGGGATGGCATACCAGATGAATTTAATATTTCCCAATCTTAAAATTCTGGAATTTTGCAGATTAGGGAAAAAAAAAACCTTGGAAACTCCTAGTTCCTTTCCCCAATGTGGGCAGGAATCTCATTTCCAAAATTGGTGACTAATGAGTGTGCAGCCCCTGCTGTGCCTCACAGGGATGAGAAGCTCACCATCCCCCACCATTCATTACCATCACCCTTTTGGGAAAGTTCTCTTTTTTTTTTTTTGGCAGGGTCTCGCTCTGTCGCCCAGGCTGGAGTGCAGTTATGTGCTCTTGCCTCACTCCAACCTTCACCTCCTCGGCTCAAGTGATCCTCCTGCCTCAGCCTCCCTAGTAGCTGGGGCTACAGGCACCCACCGTCATGCCCGGCTAATCTTCTGGGAAGTTCTGAGAGCTGCTTCTTTGTAGCTGCTTCCCTGTTCTGCTCTGGGCCACACTGACTGCATCTATTCCCTCTGTCCCAATGTCCCCAAAAGATGAGGACATGGCTCTTGTCTCCACTCCCACCTGTATCTTCTTGCCTTGTGAGTTACCCTCAACAGGATCTTAGATGTTGCCCCGCAGGTCGTGACACAGCTCCCCTCCAGCCCCAAGCCTGGTCCCTTGCCAACCCACCAACACATTACAGCGATTCGTGTCTGAGTCCAGAAGGGTATAGAGAAGAGTCATTTTTATAGATTTGTAAGAAAAGTACATTTCCTTCCTGATGCATATTAAGGCGAAACCAGTCTGGGCATTAGAAGAGCTGGGTTTTGGCCTGTCTATGTGACCTTGGACCAGTCTCTTTCTCTCTCTGGGCTCCATTTGCTCCTTTCTCTGTCTCTCTCTCTTTTTTTTTTTTTTTAAAGACGGAACCCTGCTCTGTCACCCAGGCTGGAGTGCAGTGGCGTGATCTCGGCTCACTGCAACCTCTGCCTTCCGGGTTCAAGTGATTCTCCTGCCTCAGCCTCCTGAATAGCTGGGATTACAGGTGCGCATCACCATGCCTGGCAAATTTTTGTATTTTTAGTAGAGACGGGGTTTCACCATGTTGTTCAGGCTAGTCTCAAACTCCTGACCTCATGATCTGCCCCCACCTCGGCCTTCCAAAGTGCTGGGATTACAGGCGTGAGCCATCGTGCCCAGCCATTTGGTCCTCTCTAAATAAAGCTGGTCAACTGGATGGTATTTAAGAACTGCCAGGACCAAAATATCATGAATTTATGTGTAGGTTCATAATTCAAAACTTGAGCCAAAGGGAGTCAGAGAATTCCCTACCTTTGGGCCTGGAAAGGCCTCTCTCTCAAAGTCTAACCAATGCCCCACGTCCATGCTACTTGCTCTGCTGAAATGACAAATCAGTTGATTGTCTACCTCCAGAGCTTATACACCTCCAGACATGGGAATCTTACTACCTTTATTAGACAATTTTATTTGAAAGCGCTTCAGGTAAATGCAAAGAGTCTATGATTCTATAAATAACACGATAACTTTTATCTTACTCTGGATCATTGCTCACCCATTCATTCATTCATTCAACAATATTCATTCAACAAATGAAGCAAAGGAGCACACAGCCAAGTGATGGAGCAAAATCACAAATTAAAAGGTAATTCAGGCCAGGTGAGGTGGCTCATGCCTGCAATCCCAATGCCTGTAATCCTCTGGAAGGTGGGAGGATCACTTGAGGTCAGGAGTTCAAGACCAGCCTGGCCAACATGGCAAAACCCCGTCTTTACTAAAAATACAAAAATTAACCGGATGTGGTGGTGCACACCTTTAGTCCCAACTACTCAGGAGGCTGAGGCACGAGAATTGCTTGAACCTGGGAGGCAGAGGTTGCAGTGAGCTGAGATTATGTCACTGCTTTCCAGCCTGGGTGACAGAGCAAGACTCTGTTTCAGGAAAAAAAAAAAAAAGTGGCCGGGTGAGCCAGGAGAATGGCGTGAACCTGGGAGACGGAGCTTACAGTGAGCCGAGATCACGCCACTGCACTCCAGCCTGGGCAACAGAGTGACACTCCATCTCAAAAAAAAAAAAAAAAAAGGTAATTCGGATGGGCGTGGTGGCTTACACCTATAATCCCCGCACTTTGGGAGGTCAAGGTAGGTGGATTGCTTGAGCAGAGGAGTTCTAGACCAGCCTGGGCAACATTGCAAAACCACGTCTCTACCAAAAATACAAAAATTAGCCAGTATTATAACCCAGACTCAAAAAAATACATAAGCAAATATTTAAAAATAATAAAATAAAAGGTAGCTCAGATGGGCGTGGTGGCTCACAACCATAATCCTAGCACTTTGGGAGGCCAAGGCAGGAGGATTTCTTGAGGCCAGGAGTTTGAGACCAGCCAGTGATAACATAGTGAAACCCTGTCTCTACAAAACATTAAAAAAATTAGCCCAGTGTGGCCGGGCACAGTGGCTCACGCCTGTAATCCCAGCACTTTGGAAGGCCGAGGTGGATGGATCACAAGTTCAGGAGTTCGAGACCAGCCTGACCAATATGGTGAAACCCCATCTCTACTAAACATACAAAAATTAGCCAGGTGTGGTGGCACACGCTTGTAATCCCAGCTACTCAGGAGGATGAGGCAGGAGAATGGCTTGAACCCGGGAGGCAGAGGTTACAGGGAGCTGAGATTGTGCCACTGTATTCCAGCCTGGGCGACAGGGCGAGACTCCATCTTAAAAAAAGAAAAAAAAATTAGCCCAATGTGATTTTGTTTGCCGATAGTCTTAGCTACTCGAGAGGCTGAGGTGGGAGGATTGCTTGAGCCCAGGAATTTGAAGTTATAGTGAGTTGATTGTACCACTGCACTACATACAGCCTGGGCCACACAGTGACACTCTCTCTCAAAATAAAACATAAAAGATAGTTTGTGTTCTTTGAGCATTTACTATGGCCCATCACTGTCCTAAGCACTACTCATATGTGATCTCATTTAATCATCACAGCAACTCTATGAGCAATAAAATCATTGCCTCCCAGTTAACAAACCAACAAAGTGAGGGTCAGAGAATATGTGAGTCGGGCCAGGTGCAGTGGCACGGGCCGATAATCCCAGCTACTTGGGAAGGTGAGACACAAGAATCAAATGAGGTAGAGGTTGTAGTGAGCTGACATTGTGCCACTGCACTACAGCTTGGGTGACAGAGCCAGACCCTGTCTCAAAAAAAAAAAGAAAAAAAAAAGACAGTAAGTCAGTCAGAGTCCCAGTAGGAAACTGATAACAACTAAAAGGGTTTCTTGAAGACAGTCTAATAAAGGGACTGCTTACAGAGGCGAGGGAAGGGTTAAGGAAACCCACAAGGGATGGTGAGGTGCCCTAGGGTTAGCCCAGTGGGGTGCATTTACCACCTATAGGTCTGGAGGGGGAGAGAAAGATTGTCACCAGAACCACGTGACAGCTGGAGCTGTGGAAATGGGGCTGACTGACAGGAACTGTGGCTGTAGAGAATAGGGGTGGGAGGTGGGGAATTAATACTCCTTCCTCTCCTGGGACTTCCCATTGGTTGAATCCACAAGAAATGGGAAGGCAAGGTTTCCTGGGTGATTAGTCCACAGAGGTCAGCCTGCTGAGGCACAGAGCTGGCAGGAGAAAGATAAAGAATAGTTCTTGGGGAAGGGGTGGTGTAAACAGAGCATCCAATCCAGAGAGTTAGGTGATGTGTCCAAGCTGTCAAAGTCAATGAGTTGTGGAGTCATAGAAATAAAGACAAAATGATAAATACTGTATTCAAGTTTTTATATGTTATTTTTATTTATTTATTTACTTATTTTCAGTTTTTTTTTTTTCTTTGAGACGGAGTCTTGCTCTGTCACCCAGGCTGGAGTGCAGTGATGCCATCTCGGCTCACTGCAAGCTCCGCCTCCCAGGTTCATGCCATTCTCCTGTCTCAGCCTCCCCAGCAGCTGGGACAACAGGTGCACTCCGCCACTCCTGGCTAGTTTTTCTGTATTTTTAGTAGAGACGGGGTTTCACTGTGTTAGCCAGGATGGTCTCAATCTCCTGACCTCGTGATCCACCTGCCTCCGCCTCTCAAAGTGCTGGGATTACAGGCGTAAGCCACCACACCCAGCTTTTTTTTTTTTTTTTTTTTTTAAGATGGAGTCTCGCTCTTTCGCCAGGCTGGAGTGCAGTGGCATGATCTCAACTCACTGCAACCTCTGCCTCCCGGGTTCAAGCAATTCTCCTGCCTCAGACTCCCAAGTAGCTAGGACAACAGGCACATGCCACCACGCCTGGCTAATTTTTGTATTTTTAGTAGAGACGGGTTTTACCTTTTTGGCCAGGATGGTCTCGATCTCTTGACCTGGTAATCCGCCTGCCTGGGCTTCCCAAAGTGCTGGGATTACAGGCGTGAGCCACTGTGCCTGGCCCAGAAAATTATTTATTTATTTATTTATTATTTTCTTGTTCTGTCTTCCAGGCTAGAGTGCAATGGTGTGATCATAGTTCACTGCAGCCTTGAACTCCTGGGCTCAAGTGATCCCCTCACTTCAGCCTCCTTAGTAGCTGGGACTACAGGTGCACACCACTATGTGCACCTGTAGTCCTGTATTCAAATTTTAAGAGCATGAAGGAGCATGTTGTGAGAGAGTTGGGGGAAGAGTTCACACAAAAGGACCTGGAAAATAGGCAGGAGTTTGCAGAGAAAGGGGAAAGGACAGCACATGCAATTTCATAACAACACATTCAAAGGCTGGAGATGGGCAACAACACAGCCTGTTGGGCAGGGGTAAGCAGCTTTGAGGGGCTGGAGAATACTGGAAAGATTTCAGAAACCTGTGGAGGGGAGGCTGGAGAGGGAGCTCAGAAGTGTTACTGTTGGAACAAGCTAAAGCTACTACTTATCCATTAATAGCATTAATAATTTTTTTTTTTTTTTTTTTTTGGAAGACAGAGTTACTCTTTCACCCAGGCTGGAGTGCAGTGGCATGATCTCTACTCACTGCAACCTCCGCCTTCCAGGTTCAAGCGATTCTCCTGCTTCAGCCTCCCAAATAGCTGGATAATTTTTGTATTTTTAGTAAAGACAGAGTTTTTGCCATGTTGGCCAGGCTGGTCTCGAACTCCTGACCTCAGGTGATCCACCGCCCTCAGCCTCCTAAAGTGCTGGGATTACAGCCATGAGCCACTGCGTATGGCCTCTTAATTGCTGAAGTTTTATAATGAGTTTTTATATAGGAAAGTGTAAATCCTCAAGCTTTGTATTTTCCCAAATCCTGCTCCCATAGGAACCAGCTCTTCTCTCTAACCCAGGGCCCTCAGCCCTGCTTCCTCCTCTGTCCCCCAGGGCATGTGGAGCTGAATCCAATTTGGATTATTTCATCACCTTACCTTTTGCTGACACAGACGACCACTTGCTCCTTGGAATGTGGTCTTCCTTGATCATCTGTTACACTGTTAGTTTCTTTGCACTTTCATATGAATTTTAAAATAAAATTGTTAACCTAAAAAAAAAAAACTGTTGAAATTTTTATTGAAATTGCATTGAGTCCTTGGGCCAATTTGAGAAGACCTGGCCCCTTAACAATACTGAATCTTGCAATCTGTGAATGTGGTGTATTCCTTCATTTATTTAGGTCTTCTTTTATTTCCTGTAGCAATAATTTAAAGTTGTCAGTAAAAGGGTCTTACATATATTTCACTGCATTTATTCCTAGGTATTTGATTTTTTGATGTTATTGTAAATGCTATATTTTCATATTTCATTTTCTTTAAATTGTTTTTCTTTTCTTTTGTTTCTTTCCTTTTTTTTTTTTAGAGATGGAGTTTCACCATGTTGCCCAGGCTGGTCTCAAACTCCTGGGCTCAAGCAATCTACTCACCTGGGCCTCCCAAAGTGCTGGGATTATAGACATGAGCCACCATCATATTATATTTTCTAATTGTTGCTAGTATATAGAAATACAATTATTTTTGTATATTGTTCTTATATCTAGCAACTTTGATACATAAATCCTAATACTTCATGTATAGATATTTTGGGAATTCCTGTGTACACAATCATATCATTAGAAAAGAATAACAGTTTTACTTCTTTTTCAATGCTTCCTTTTTTTTTTTTTTTTTTTTGAGACAGAGTCTTGCTCTGTCACCCAGGCTAGAGTGCAGTGGTGTGATCTCAGCTCACTGCAAACTCCACCTCCCAGGTTCAAGCAATTCTTCTGACTCAGCCTCCCAAGTAGCTGGGATTACAAGTGTGTGCCACCATGCCTGGCTAATTTTTGTCTTTTTAGTAGAGACAGCATTTCACCATCTTGGCCAGGCTGATCTTGAACTCCTGACCTCATGATCCACCCGCCTTGGCCTCCCAAAGTGCTGGGATTACAGGCATGAGCCACCACGCCCAGCCGTTTACGTCTTTCATTACTTTTTCTTGCTTTATTATTCTAGCTAGGACTACTAATACAATGGTCGAACAAAAATGGGGGATTGGACATTTTTGTCTTGTTCCTGATATCAGAGGGAAAATGTTCATATTAAATATGAGTTTAGCTATAGGATTTTCATGGATATACTTTCTTATATTAAAGAACTTCCCTTCTACTCCTATTCCTAGTTTGCTGCAAGTTTTTATTATGAACTGGTAATGAATTTTATCAAATGCTTATTTCTCCTTCTATTGGAATGATCATATTTATCTTTTCTTCTATGAATGTGACAAATTATGTTAACATATTTTAGGATGTTAAATTAAACTTGCATTTCTGGAATAAGCCTCACTTCATTCTACCCATATATCATTATATAGCATGGATCAGAATAAGCAAGACTGCAGGCAGTGAGACCAGTGAAAAGGCTGATACAGAGATCCCAGGGGGAGAGGAGCAGGACCTGAGTTAAGGTAGAGACTGTGGGAGATACTCTCAGAGGGTGGAGTGAGCAGGACTTGGTGACAAATTAGATTTGAGGCTTATAGAGACTAAAAGCTTCTGATTCAGGCATCGAAGTGGATAATAGTGGTGCCATCTTCAGGGAAGGGGATTGTAGGTCTGGGGCTGACAGTGGATGTATTATGTATATAAGTGGAGCTGTTACAGGCCGGGCACAGTGGCTCACATCTGTAATCCCAGCACTTTGGGAGGCCGAGGTAGATGAATCATGAGGTCAAGAATTCAAGACCAGCCTGGCCAAGATGGTGAAACCCCGTCTCTACTAAAAATAAAAAAACTAGCCAGGCGTGGTGGCAGGCACCTGTAATCCCAGCTATTGGGGAGACTGAGGCAAAGAACTGCTTGTACCCAGGAGGCAGAGGTTGCAGTGAGCCGAGATCATGCCATTGCACTCCAGCCTGGGTGACAGAGCAAGACTCTGTCTCAAAAATAAAATAAAATAAAATAAAATAAAATAAAATAAAATAAAATTTAAAAGTGGAGCTGTCTAGGAGACAGGTGGCCATAGAGGACTGGAGCTCAGAGGAGGGGTCTGGGTGGAGATGTCAATGTGGACGTCTTCTGCTTAAAGGAGGTGATAGATGCCTGGAGAACAGAGGACATAGCCTGGAGACAGAGTGCAAAGTGAAGAGAAGAGAGGCCCAGAACAGGCCCGCATTTAAGAAGTAGGCTGGGAGGTTCCAAAATGGCCGAATAGGAACAGCTCCAGTCTACAGCTCCCAGCGTGAGTGATGCAAAAGACAGGTGATTTCTGCTTTTCCAACTGAGGTACCAGCTCATCTCACTGGGGCTTGTTAGACAGTGGGTGCAGGACAGTGGGTGCAGCCCACTGAGTGCAAGCCGAAGCAGGGTGAGGCATCATCTCACCCGGGAAGCACAAGGGGTCAGGGAATTCCCTTTCCTAGCCAAGGGAAGCTGTGACAGACAGCACCTGGAAAATCAGGTCACTCCCATCCTAATACTGTGCTTTTCCAACAGTCTTAGCAAACGGCACACCAGGAGATTATATCCCACGCAGGGCTCAGAGGGTCCTATGCCCACAGAGCCTTGCTCATTGCTAGCACAGCAGTCTGAGATTGAACTACAAGGTGGCAGTGAGGCTAGCGGAGGGGTGCCCACCATTGCTGGGGTTTGAGTAGGTAAACAAAGCAGCCAGGAAGCTCGAACTGGGTGGAGCCCACTGCAGCTCAAGGAGGCCTGCCTGCCTCTGTAGACTCCACCTCTGGGGGCAGGGCATAGCTGAACAAAAGGCAGCAGAAACTTCTGCAGACTTAAATGTCCCTGTGTGACAGCTTTGAAGAGAGTGGTGGTTCTCCCAGTACGGAGTTTGGGATGTGAGAACAGACCGACTGCCTCCTCAAGTGGGTCCCTGACCCCCGAGTAGCCTAACTGGGAGGCGTCTCCCATAGGGGCCGACTGACACCTCACACGGCCGAGTGCCCCTCTGAGACAAAGGCTTCCAGAGGAACGATCAGGCAGCAACATTTGCTGTTCTGCAATATTCGCTGTTCTGCAGCCTCCGCTGGTGATACCCAGGCAAACAGGGCCTGGAGTGGACCTCCAGCAAACTCCAACAGACCTGCAGCTGAGGGTCCTGACTGTTAGAAGGAAAACTAACAAACAGAAAGGATATCCACACCAAAACCCCATCTGTACGTCACCATCTTCAAAGACCAAAAGTAGATAAAACCACAAAGATGGGGAGAAACCAGAGCAGAAAAGCTGAAAATTCTAAAAATCAGAGTGCCTCTTCTCTTCCAAAGGAATGCAGCTCCTTGCCAGCAACAAAACAAGGCTGGACGGACAATGACTTTGATGAGTTGAGAGAAGAAGGCTTCAGACAATCAAACTTCTCTGAGCTAAAGGAAGATGTTCAAACCCATTGCAAAGAAGCTAAAAACCTTGAAAAAATATTAGACAAATGGCTAACTAGAATAACCAGTGTAGAAAAGTCCTTAAATGACCAATGGAGCTGAAAACCATGGCATGAGAACTACGTGACGCATGCACAAGCTTCAGTAGCCGATTCGATCAACTGGAAGAAAGGGTATCAGTGATCGAAGATCAAATGAATGAAATGAAGCGAGAAGAGAAGTTTAGAGAAAAAAAGAGTAAAAAGAAACGAACAAAGCCTCCAAGATATATGGAACTATGTGAAAAGACCAAATCTGCGTCTGATTGGTGTACCTGAAAGTGACAGGGAGAATGGAACCAAGTTGGAAAACACTCTTCAGAATATTATCCAGGAGAACTTCCCCTACCTAGCAAGGCAGGCCAACATTCAAATTCAGGAAATACAGAGACCACCACAAAGATACTCCTCGAGAAGAGCAACTCCAAGACACATAATTGTCAGATTCACCAAAGTTGAAATGAAGGAAAAAATGTTAAGGGCACCCAGAGAGAAAGGTCAGGTTACCCACAAAGGGAAGCCCATCAGACTAACAGTGGATCTCTCAGCAAAAACTCTACAAGCCAGAAAAGAGTGGGGGCCAATATTCAATATTCTTAAAGAAAAGAATTTTCAACCCAGAATTTCATATCCAGCCAAACTAAGCTTCATAAGTGAAGGAGAAATAAAATCTTTTACAGACAAGCAAATGCTGAGAGATTTTGTCACCACCAGGCCTGCCTTACAAGAGCTCCTGAAGGAAGCACTAAACATGGAAAGGAACAACTGGTACCAGCCACTGCAAAAACATGCCAAATTGTAAAGACCGTCGATGCTAGGAAGAAACTGCATCAACTAACGAGCAAAATAACCAGCTAACATCATAATGACAGGATCAAATTCACACATAACAATATTAACCTTAAATGTAAATGGGCTAAATGCTCCAATTAAAAGACACAGACTGGCAAATTGGATAAAGAGTCAAGACCCATCAGTGTGCTGTATTCAGGAGACCCATCTCATGTGCAGAGACACACATAGGCTCAAAATAAAGGGATGGAGGAAGATCTACCAAGCAAATGGAAAACAAAAAAAGGCAGGGGTTGCAATCCTAGTCTCTGATAAAGCAGACTTTAAACCAACAAAGATCAAAAGAGACAAAGAAGGGCATTACATAATGGTAAAGGGATCAATTGAACAAGAAGAGCTAACTCTCCTAAATATATATGCACCCAATACAGGAGCACCCAGATTCATAAAGCAAGTCTTTAGAGACCTACAAAGAGGCTTAGACTCCCACACAATAATAATAGGAGACTTTAACACCCCACTGTCAACATTAGACAGATCAATGAGACAGAAAGTTAACAAGGATATCCAGGAATTGAACTCAGCTCTGCACCAAGTGGACCTAATAGACATCTACAGAACTCTCCACCCTAAATCAACAGAATATACATTCTTCTCAGCACCACATCGCACTTAATCCAAAATTGACCACATAGTTGGAAGTAAAACACTCCTTAGCAAATATAAAAGAAAAGAAATTATAAAAAACTGTCTCTCAGACCACAGTGCAATCAAACTAGAACTCAGGATTAAGAAACTCACTCAAAACCACTCAACTACATAGAAACTGAACAGCCTGCTCCTGAATGACTACTGGGTACATAACAAAATGAAGGCAGAAATAAAGATGTTCTTTGAAACCAATGAGAACAAAGACACAACATACCAGAATTCCTGGGACACATTTAAAGCAGTGTGTAGAGGGAAATTTATAGCACTAAATGCCCACAAGAGAAAGCAGGAACGATCTAAAATTGACACCCTAACATCACAATTAAAAGAACTAGAGAAGCAAGAGCAAACACATTCAAAAGCTAGCAGAAGGCAAGAAATAACTAAGATCAGAGCAGAACTGAAGGAGACAGAAACACAAAAATCCCTTCAAAAAATCAATGAATCCAGGAGCTGGTTTTTTGAAAAGATCAACAAAATTGATAGACCACTAGCAAGACTATTAAAGAAGAAAAGAGAGAAGAATCAAATAGATGCAATAAAAAATGATAAAGGGGATATCACCACCGATCCCACAGAAATACAAACTATCATCAGAGAATACTATAAACACCTCTATGCAAATAAACTAGAAAATCTAGAAGAAATGGATAAATTCCTGGACACACACACCCTACCAAGACTAAACCAGGAAGAAGTTGAATCCCTGAATAGACCAATAACAGGCTGTGAAATTGAGGCAATAATTAATAGCCTACCAACCAAAAAAAGTCCAGGACCGGATGGATTCACAGCCAGATTCTACCAGAGGTACAAGGAGGAGCTGGTACCATTCCTTCTGAAACTATTCCAGTCAATAGAAAAAGAGGGAATCCTCCCTAACTCATTTTATGAGGCCAGCATCATCCTGATACCATAGCCTGGCAGAGACACAACAAAAAAAAAGAGAATTTTAGACCAATATCCCTGATGAACATGAATGCAAAAATCCTCAGTACAATACTGGCAAACCGAATCCAGCAGCACATCAAAAAGCTTATCCACCATGATCAAATGGGCTTCATCCCTGGGATGCAAGGCTGGTTCAACATATGCAAATCAATAAACATAATCCATCATATAAACAGAACCAAAGATAAAAACCACATGATTATCTCAATAGATGCAGAAAAGGCCTTTGACAAAATTCAACAGCACTTCATGCTAAAAACTCTCAGTAAATTAGGTATTGATGTGATGTATCTGAAAATAATAAGAGCTATTTATGACAAACTCACAGCCAATATCATACTGGATGGGCAAAAACTGGAAGCATTCCCTTTGAAAACTGGCACAAGACAGGGATGCCCTCTCTCACCACTCCTATTCAACATAGTGTTGGAGGTTCTGGCCAGGGCAATCAGGCAGGAGAAAGAAATAAAGGGTATTCAATTAGGAAAAGAAGAAGTCAAATTGTCCCTGTTTTCAGATGACATGATTGTATATTTAGAAAACCCCATCATCTCAGCCCAAAATCTCCTTAAGCTGATAAGCAACTTCAGCAAAGTCTCAGGATACAAAATCAATGTGCAAAAATCACAAGCATTCCTATACACCAATAACAGACAGAGAGTCAAATCATGAATGAGCTCCCATTCACAATTGCTTCAAAGAGAATAAAATACCTAGGAATCCAACTTATATGGGATGTGAAGGACCTCCTCAGGAAGAACTACAAACCACTGCTCAATGAAATAAAAGAGGACACAAACAAATGGAAGAACATTCCATGCTCATGGACAGGAAGAATCAGTATAGTGAAAATGGCCATACTGCCCAAGGTAATTTATAGATTCAATGCCATCCCCATCAAGCTACCAATGACTTTTTTCACAGAATTGGAAAAAACTACTTTAAAGTTCATATGGAACCAAAAAAGAGCCTGCATTGCCAAGACAATCCTAAGCCAAAAGAACAAAGCTGGAGGCATCAGGCTACCTGACTTCAAACTACATCACAAGGCTACAGTAACCAAAACAGCATGGTACTGGTACCAAAACAGAGATATAGACCAATGGAACAGAACAGAGTCCTCAGAAATGATACCACACATCTACAACCATCTGATCTTTGACAAACCTGACAAAAACAGGAAATGGGGAAAGGATTCCCCATTTAATAAATGGTGCTGGGAAAACTGGCTAGCCATATGTAGAAAGCTGAAACTGGATCCTTTCCTTACACCTTAAACAAAAATTAATTCAAGATGGATTACAGACTTAAATGTTAGACCTAAAACCATAAAAACCCTAGAAGAAAACCTAGGTGGCCGGGCGTGGTGGCTCATGCCTGTAATCCCAGAACTTTGGGAGGCCAAGGCGGGCAGATCACGAGGTCAGGAGATCGAGACCATCCTGGCTAACATGGTGAAATCCCATCTGTACTAAAAATACAAAAAATTTGCCGGGCGTGGTGGCGGGTGCCTGTAGTCTGAGCTACTCAGGAGACTGAGGCAGGAGAATGGCGTGAACCTGGGAGGCGGAGCTTGCAGTGAGTGGAGCTTGCGCCATTGCACTCCAGCCTGGGCGACAGAGCAAGACTCTGTCTCAAAGAAAAAAAAAGAAAGAAAACCTAGGCAATACAATTCAGGCCATAGGCATGGGCAAGGACTTCATGACTAAAACACCAAAAGCAATGGCAACAAAAGCCAAAATTGACAAATGGGATCTAATTAAACTAAAGAGCTTCTGCACAGCAAAGGAAACTACCATCAGAGTGAACAGGCAACCTACAAAATGGGAGAAAATTTTTGCAACCTACCTATCTGACAAAGGGCTAATATCCAGAATCTACAAAGAACTTAAACAAATTTACAAGAAAAAATTCAAACAACCCCATCAAAAAGGGGCAAAGGATATGAACAGACATTTCTCAAAAGAAGACATTTATGTAGCCAACAGACACATGAAAAAATGCTCATCATCACTGGCCATCAGAGAAATGCAAATCAAAACCACAATGAGATACCATCTCACACTAGTTAGAATGGCGATCATTAAAAAGTCAGTAAACAACAGGTACTGGAGAGGATGTGGAGAAATAGGAACACTTTTACACTGTTGGTGGGACTGTAAACTAGTTCAACTATTGTGGAAGACAGTGTGGTGATTCCTCAAGGATCTAGAACTAGAAATACCATTTGACCCAGCCATCCCATTACTGGGTATATACCCAAAGGATTATAAATCATGCTACTATAAAGACACATGCACATGTATGTTTATTGCGGCACTATTCACAATAGCAAAGAGTTGGAACCAACCCAAATGTCCATCAATGATAGACTGGATTAAGAAAATGTGGCAATATACACAATAGAATACTATGCGCCATAAAAAAGGATGAGTTCATGTCCTTTGTAGGGACATGGATGAAGCTGGAAACCATCATTCTGAGCAAACTATCGCAAGGACAGAAAACCAAACACCGCATGTTCTCACTCACAGGTGGGACTTGAACAATGAGAACACTTGGACACAGGAAGGGGAACATCACAACCAGGGCCTGTTGTGGGGTGTGGGGAGGGGGGAGGGATAGCATTAGGAGATATACCTAACGTAAATGACGAGTTAATGGGTGCAGCACACCAACATGGCACATGGATACATATGTAACAAACCTGCAGGTTGTGCACATGTACCATAGAACTTAAAGTATAATAATAATAATTTTAAAAAGAAAGAAAAATAAAGCTGTGAGCTTCACCAGCAAGGCAACAAAAAAAAGAAGATGGCTGAAGAAGGCCAGGCACGGTGGCTCATGCCTGCAATCCCAGCACTTTGGGAGGCCGAGGTGGGTGGATCATGAGGTCAGGAGCTCGAGACCAGCCTGGCCAAAATGGTGAAACCCTGTCTCTACTAAAAATACAAAAATTAGCCAGGCATGGTGGCAGGCGCCTGTAATCCCAGCTACTCGGGAGGCTGAGGCAGGAGAATCACTTGAATCTGGGAGGCGGAGGTTGCAGTGAGTGGAGATCACGCCACCGAACTCCAGCCTGGGCAACAAGAGCAAGACTCTGTCTCAAAAAACAATAATAATAAAACAAAATTAAAAAAAAAAAAGAAGTAGGCTAAAGAAGAAGCCAGGGAATACGGAAAAAGAGCAACCAGAAAAGATGAAGGAAATCAAGGAGTCCAGGTGTCAAGGAAGTTAAGGACACCACATCCCAAGGAGGGAGTAGTCAGCTGTGTCAACAAGGGGTCAAGTGGTTAAAGTATTCAGGTTGGGTTTAACTCCATGTCCCCTGGGGGGACAGAGGCACAGGCAGTGATTGGAAGCCCTGGGTCAGACAGAAGAGCTGGCTCACATGAAAGCAGGATCAGAGATCCAGTCCTCAAATTCCATACATCAGAGACTAAACCTTAGTGAGGGGAAACATTTTGTTCAAGGTCACACATCACAACTATGGCAAAACAAGGACCAGAAACCTGTCACACTAAATCCCAGGCCTAAGCTCTTTCAGAATTGCTCCTGTATTAGCCCATTTTCACATTGCTATAAAGAACTGCCCGAGACTAGGTAATTTATTTTATTTGTATTTATTTATTTATTTTTGAGACGGAGTCTTGCTCTGTCACCCAGGCTGGAGTGCAGTGGCATGATCTTGGCTCACTGCAACCTCGGCCTCTCAGGTTCAAGCGATTCTTCTGCCTCAGCCTCCCAAGTAGCTGAGATTACAGGCATGTGCCACCACACCTGGCTAATTTTGTAATTTTTAGTAGAGACGGGGTTTCTCCATGTTGGTCAGGCTGGCCTCGAACTCCCGACCTCAGGTGATCTGCCCGCCTCGACCTCCCATAGTCCTGGGATTACAGGTGTGAGCCACCGCGCCCATCCCACATGTTGTTCCTTCAACCTGGAATGCCTTTTTCCATATCTAGTGAGCTAAAACTCAGTTGTTGAAAGCATCCTCAGTGTCACTTCTTCTAGGAAGCCTTCCCTGATCTCACCCCATCCCACTCCACTTGGACTGGGTTAGGTGCCACCCAAGTCCTCCCAGAGACTTCACAGCACTAATCACAAAATGCTAACATGCTGTGATTGGCCTCCCTCTGTCCCCCATTAGATTATGAACTCCTTGTGGGCAGGACTTCGCACTGAACTCTTTCTGCAACCTGACATCAACGGAAGCTTAGGCCAGACACTGTGGTTCACACCCGTAATCCCAGTACTTTGGGAGGCCGAGGCACAAGGATCACTTGAGGCCAGGATTTCAGGACCAGCTTGGGCAGCATAGCAAGACCTCATCTCTACTAAAATTTTTTCTAAAAATTATCAGGGTGTGGTGGTATGTGCCTGTAGTCCCAGCTACTCAGGAGGCTGAGGAAGGAGGATTGGTGAGCCCAGAGTGTTGGGGCTGCAGCACGCCATGATCATGCCACTGCACTCCAGCCTGGACAACAGAGTGAGACCCTGTCTCAAAAAATATATATATAGTGAAAGTTGAATGAATACACAAATAAGTGAATAAATAAAGAGGGTCAGTTCTCTACCTGGTCTTGGCAGAAACAGTTCTTCCAGGGAAAGTGAGGAACAGAAGAAGGGATATAGGTGTAGGAGTGGTAGGTGGCAAACAAAAGTGAACAAGGGAGAGAAGGGGCTGCTAATATATCAGACCAGATATAGCAAGTAGGACTATTAGCATTGTTTAAGCAGCACTGTTGCCTGGTTGGCTCTATCTGCTATAGAAAGAAATCCTTAGAGAGGCCTACAACTGGAGATTGAATTTTGGGTTCCATTTGGAACCTCATAGGGTCATCTGTGAATTCCTGAGCCAGCAAGATGGATCTGAAAGAAAAGTAAAATAGACCTGGCTTTGAATCCCTTTTCTGCACCTGGTTCCCTGAGTGGCTTTGGAAAGTGTGTTATCTTCCTTGAACCTCCATTTCTGCATCTAAAAAATGGGGATAATAATGCCTCATCCCTCCTGGGTGGGTGTGAGGAATACATGAAGTAAGTTTGTGGAAGTGTCTGGCATGTAGTTGGCCCTCATAAATTGGGTTCCTTCCTGCCCTAAGGCAGGAGCTAATCTTTTCCTTTCTCTTACACTAGCACTCCCCCATAGCCTCCTACCCCCACCCAGGCCACTCCTCTCTCCCTCTTATGATACACAGCAAATTTTTTGTGCCTTTTGAAACACTTACTTAATTCATTGAAACCAGAAAAGTAAGGAACTCACTCATTGGTGTGAAGTGATGTCCATGTGAGTAGCTGGGCAGGGGTTTAGCAACACTCAGCCTCCCAGGGATGTTCACACCAAACCCGTGCAAAGCCACTGGCAAGAACGTGGGTGCCACCTCCCCGACTGAACAGTAGAGTGTAAGTGCAAGTAGAGTGGCAAATGGAATATTCTAGGAGCACTAGGGCAGGGTGGCAGCCACTAACATGATTTTGCATGTTCAGCATGGATTCCCTCTTCTTTGGGGACTAAACCTGACTCTCCTTTCTGGAACTGGCTCTGCCTTCCTGTTGGCTCCAGTGAGGCCGAACTCAGGCTGGCTTGGCTGATCAGAGCATCCACAGTGACTGAACACAGTGATTCGTTCTGAGGTGGTCACGTGATCCAGGTCTGGTCAAAGAGGAAAAGCTGGGATTCTTGGCAAAGCTACTAGGAGGTTACCAAGGAGGTTTTCATGGGGGTTACCAAGCTGATAGGACATAAGCCTGAAACCATCAGTGGCCATCCTTGGAGATCTCTGCCTGAGAATGAAGCCAACACCACAGAAAGCAGAGTGACGAATTAGAAACTGTTTCTTTTCTTTTCTTTTTTTTTTTTTTAAGATGGAGTCTCCCTCTGTCTCCCAGGCTGGAGTGCAGTGGCACAATCTTGGCTCATTGCAACCTCTGCCTCCTGGGTCCAAGTGATTCTCATGTCTCAGCCTCCCGAGTAGCTGGGATTATAGGCGTGTGCCACCACACCAGGCAAATTTTTGTATTTTTAGTAGAGATGGGGTCTCACCGTGTTGGCCAGGCAGGTCTCAAACTCCTGACCTCAAGGTGATCCACCCGCCTTGGCCTCCCAAAGTGCTGGGATTACAGGCGTGAGCCACTGCACCCGGCCAGAAATGTGTTTCTAACAGTGACATTTGAAACCCAGACCTAGCCAGGACTGGTAGCTGGTGCTAAACCAAGGCTTTTCGGTTACATGAACCAAAAAAATTGCTGTCTTATTTAAACCAGTTTGAGCCAGATTTGTCATGTGCAGATTAAATCACTAGGTGTGGAAAATTTTTTCTATTTCAAGGACCACCTTAGGAAAAAGTAATTTAGTAGTAATAGTGGCTTTCACAGAGAGCCCGTGGGTGCTTGTGAGACAGAGCTGGGTAGTAGACTCACTTTCTCCCTATGCATACAGTTTCATGCCTTTTACATTTTTTGACCATTAGAATATATTTTCTGTTTTTTAAAAAAATTCATTTACATTCAAGCTATGTAACTTGTTATTTAAAGAACAATAGAAACAATTTGATTTTTCACCTAAATTTATTTCTTGTTATGTCATTTTAGAAAATTTGAAATATACTAAAATATTGTAAAGAAGAAAATTAAGGCCAGGCATGGTGGCTCACACCTGTAATCCCAGCACTTTGGGAGGCTGAGGCGGGCAGATCACGAGGTCAGGAGTTCGAGACCAGCCTGAACAACATGGTGAAACCCCCGTCTCTACTAAAAATACAAAAAAAATTAGCCGGGCATGGTGGCACTGGCCTGTAATCCCAGCTACTCAGGAGGCTGAGACAGGAGAATCACTTGAACCAAGGAGGCGCAGGTTGCAGTGAGCCGAGATTGCACCATTGCACTCCAGCCTGGGCGACAGAGAGAAACTCCGTCTCAAAAAAAGAGAAGAAAATTAAAAGCACCTACAACACCACCATGGTTTGAATTTTAAGATATTTCTTTTTGGTCTTTCTTCAATTTCTTTTCATGTTTTAAAATTCAACCTTGTTTTTTATTTTCTGTAGAAATGGGGTCTTACTATGTTGTCTAGGCTGGTCTCAAACTCCTGGCCTCAAGAGATCCTCCTGCCTTGGCCTCCCAAAGTACTGGGATTACAAGTGTTATCCACCACACCCAGCCTATTCAGTTTTATTTAATCTTTACAGCAACTTTCTGAGGTAAGGACCATCAGTGTCTCATTTTACAGAGGAGAAAACTGACACTTAGAGAAAAAGTGACTTGCTCAAATTCAGAGCTACTAAGTGATGTATAATCACATCATACATGTATAATTTGAAAAACAAATTGTCTCATATAAGTAGTTTGTATTCTTATGTTTTCACCTAAAATTATATCATAAACATTTTTTGATGACATTGATTATTTCTTTAAAACATGATTGGTGGCCGGGTGTGGTGGCTCACTCCTGTAATCCCAGAACTAAGGGAGGCCGAGGTAGGCAGATCATTTGAGATCAGGAGTTTGAGACCAGCCTGGCCAACATGGTGAAACCCCATCTCTACTAAAAATACAAAAAAAGTTAGCTGGGCGTGGTGGCACACGCCTGTAATCCCACCTACTAGGGAGGCTGAGGCAGGCAAATCACTTGAACCCGGCAGATGGAGGTAGCAGTGAGCCAAGATCACGCCACTGCACTCCAGCCTGGGCAACAGAGTGAGAATCTGTCTTAAACAAACAAACAAACAAAAAACATGATTGTCAGTGGCTGTAAAATATTCTCTTATATGACTGATTCATTATTAATTTATCTATTTGTGACCTATTGCTATTACAACTGTTTCGATGTGTCTTTTTTTTTTTTTTTTTTAGACAGAGTCTCGCTCTGTAGCCAGGCTAGAGTGCAATGGCACAATCTTGGCTCTGCCTCCTGGGTTCAAGCGATTCTCCTGCCTCAGCCTCCTGAGCAGCTGGGATTAGAGGAGCCCATCATGCCTGGCTAATTTTTGTATTTTTAGTAGAGATGGGGTTTCACCATATTGGCCAGGCTGGTCTCCAACTCCTGACCTCAAGTGATCTGCCTGCCTCGACCTCCCAGAGTGCTGAGATTACAGGTGTGAGTCACCACGCCTAGCCTTCAGTGTGTCTTTTAAATTTTGTTGTGATAAACTCTCTAGTAAGTGAATATTCGTATCTCTGGGTATTTGTTCAGGTTCATTCCCAGAAGCCTATTTCCTGGGCAAACAAAATGAAGCTCCTGACATAGGTTGCCACCCTGCCCTTTAGAAGGGCTGGTGCCAGGAACTGTCTCAATGACATCCATGAGGGTACCCAGGCTACCGCAGCCTCACCAGCACTGGTCACTAGTGACCCACCTTATCTAGGTCTCAGATGTGGACAGGAGAGCAGACTCCAGAATTTCCTGTTACTTTTGTCTTTATTGCTTGCAATTTGGTCATAGGTCCTTATTATAAACCTCAGTCATAAGTTGGGAATGGAAGAAAGTCTAAACATGATTAAGCAAATGGAAGAAGTAATTGAGAATCCAGGGGCAATAAAGACAGCAAGTTGTGGCCGGGCGCGGTGGCTCACACCTGTAATCCCAGCACTTTGGGAGGCCAAGGCGGGCAGATCATGAGGTCAGGAGTTCAAGACCAACCTGGCCAACATGGTGAAATCCCGTCTCTACTAAAAACACAAAATTAGCTGGGCATGGTGGTGTATGCCTGTAATCCCAGCTACTCGGGAGGCTGAGGCAGGAGAATGGCTGGAACCCGGAAGGCAGAGGTTGCAGTGAGCCCAGATTGCACCATTGCACTCCAACCTGGGCAAGAGGAGTGAAATTCCCTCTCAAAAAATAAAAATAAAAAAAAAAAAAGATTGCCGCCGGGCTTGGTGGCTCATGCCTGTAATCCCAGCACTTTGGGATGCCAAGGTGGGCAGATCACAAGGACAGGAGATCAAGACCATCCTGGCCAACATGGTGAAATCCCATTTCTACTAAAAATACAAAAATTAGCTGGGTGTGATGGCGCATGCCTATAGTCCCAGCTACTCGGGAGGCTGAGGTAGGAGAATCGCTTGAACCCGGGAGGTGGAGGTTGCAGTGAGCCAAGATCACACCACTGCACTCCAGCCTGGTGACAGAGCGAGACTCCATCTCAAAAACAAAAGAAAAAAGAAAAAAAAGATGGCTTGAATGTTGACAAGGGAGTAGGCTCAATGGAACATTCTTATTGCTGTATAAATTTTGAAGGTAATTTGTTCACCTATACTACAAGATACTATGAAGCTATTAAAAAAAATGAGATGGGTTGGGCATGGTGGCTCACACCTGTAATCCCAGCACTTTGGGAGGCTGAGGAGGGTGGATCACTTGAGGTCAGGAGTTCGACACCAGCCTGGTCTACATGGCAAAACCCCGTCTCTACTAAAAAATAAAAAAATTAGCCAAGTGTGGTGGTGCCCGCCTATAATCCTAGCTATTTCGGAAGGTGAGGCAGGAGAATCACTTGAACTTGGGAGGCAGAGGTTGCAGTGAGCCAAGATCACACCACTGCACTCCAGCCTGAGCGAGACAGAGTGAGACTGTCTCAAAAAAAAAAAAAAAAAAAAAAAGATTTAGACATCTCTAAATGTAACATGAAAAGATGTTCATATAGGATCTATTAGGTGAAAAAAACAAGTTACAGAACAGTAAATATAAGATGAATTCATTTGTTAGAAATAAAAAGAATAGGGGCCTGGCATGGTGGCTCACGCCTGTAATCCCAGCACTTTGGGAGGCTGAGGCGGGCGGATCACCTGAGGTGAGGAGTTTCAGACCAGCTTGGCCAACATGGTGAAACCCCGTCTCTACTGAAAATACAAAATCAGAAGCGCTACCTCTCCCTCTCCCGTCTCCCTCTCCCGTCTCCCTCTCCCTCTCCCTCTCCCTCTCCCTCTCCCTCTCCCTCTCCCATCTCCCTCTCCCGTCTCCCGTCTCCCTCTCCCTCTCCCGTCTCCCGTCTCCCTCTCCCGTCTCCCGTCTCCGGTCTCCCTCTCCCGTCTCCCTCTCCCGTCTCCGTCTCCCGTCTCCCGTCTCCCGTCTCCCGTCTCCCATCTCCCTCTCCCGTCTCCCTCTCCCTCTCCTTTCCACGGTCTCCCTCTCATGCCGGGCCAAAGCTGGACTGTACTGCTGCCATCTCGGCTCGCTGCAGCCTCCCTGCCTGATTCTCCTGCCCCAGCCTGCCGAGTGCCTGCGATTGCAGGCGTGCGCCGCCACGCCTGACTGGTTTTCGTGTTTTTTTGGTGGGGACGGGGTTTCACTGTGTTGGCCGGACTGGTCTCCAGCTCCTAGCCGCGAGTGATCCGCCAGCCTCGGCCTCCCGAGGTGCCGGGATTGCAGACGGAGTCTCGTTAACTCAGTGCTCAATGGTGCCCAGGCTGGAGTGCAGTGGCGTGATCTCGGCTCGCCACGGCCTCCACCTCCCAGCCGCCTGCCTTGGCCCCCCAAAGTGCCGAGATTGCAGCCTCTGCCCGGCCGCCACCCCGTCTGGGAAGTGAGGAGCGTCTCTGCCTGGCTGCCCATCGTCTGGGATGTGAGGAGCCCCTCTGCCTGGCTGCCCAGTCTGGAAAGTGAGGAGCGTCTCTGCCCAGCCGCCATCCCACCTGGGAAGTGAGGAGCGCCTCTTCCCGGCCGCCATCCCATCTAGGAAGTGAGGAGCATCTCTGCCCGGCCACCCATCATCTGAGATGTGGGGAGCGCCTCTGCCCCGCCGCCCCGTCTGGGATGTGAGGAGCGCCTCGGCCAGGCCGCGACCCCGTCTGGGAGGTGAGGAGCGTCTCTGCCCGGCCGCCCCGTCTGAGAAGTGAGGAGACCTTCCGCCTGGCAACTGCCCCATCTGAGAAGTGAGGAGCCCCACCGCTCGGCTGCCACCCCATCTGGGAAGTGAGGAGCGTCTCCGCCTGGCAGCCACCCCGTCCGGGAGGGAGGTGGGGGTCAGCACCCCGTCCGGGAGGGAGGTGGGGGCTCAGCCCCCCACCCGGCCAGCCACCCCGTCCGGGAGGTGAGGGGCACCTCTGCCCGGCTGCCCCTACTGGGAAGTGAGGAGCCCCTCTGCCCGGCCAGCCGCCCCATCTGGGAGGGAGGTGGGGGGGTCAGCCCCCCACCCGGCCAGCCGCCCCGTCCGGGAGGGAGGTTGGGGGGTCAGCCCCCCGCCCGGCCAGCCGCCCCGTCCGGGAGGGAGGTTGGGGGGTCAGCCCCCGGCCCGGCCAGCCGCCCCGTCCGGCAGGTGAGGGGCGCCTCTGCCCGGCCGCCCCTACTGGGAAGTGAGGAGCCCCTCTGCCCGGCCAGCCGCCCCGTCCGGGAGGGAGGTTGGGGGGTCAGCCCCCCACCCGGCCAGCCGCCTCGTCCGGGAGGGAGGTGGGGGGGGGTCAGCCCCCCGCCCGGCCAGCTGCCCTGTCCGGGAGGGAGGTGGGGGGGTCAGCCCCCCGCCCAGCCAGCCGCCCCGTCCGGGAGGTGAGGGGCGCCTCTGCCTGGCCGCCCCTGCTGGGAAGTGAGGAGCCCCTCTGCCCGGCCAGCCGCCCCGTCTGGGAGGGAGGTGGGGGGGTCAGCCCCCCACCCGGCCAGCCGCCCCGTCCGGGAGGGAGGTGGGGGGCTCAGCCCCCCACCCGGCCAGCCACCCCGTCCGGGAGGTGAGGGGCGCCTCTGCCCGGCTGCCCCTACTGGGAAGTGAGGAGCCCCTCTGCCCGGCCAGCTGCCCCATCCGGGAGGGAGGTGGGGGGGTCAGCCCCCCACCCGGCCAGCTGCCCCGTCCGGCAGGTGAGGGGCGCCTCTGCCCGGCCGCCCCTACTGGGAAGTGAGGAGCCCCTCTGCCCGGCCAGCCGCCCCGTCCGGGAGGGAGGTTGGGGGGTCAGCCCCCCGCCCGGCCAGCTGCCCCGTCCGGGAGGGAGGTGGGGGGGTCAGCCCCCCGCCCAGCCAGCCGTCCTGTCCGGGAGGGAGGTGGGGGGGTCAGCCCCCCGCCTGGCCAGCCGCCTCGTCCGGGAGGTGGGGGGCACCTCTGCCCGGCCGCCCCTACTGGGAAGTGAGGAGCCCCTCTGCCCGGCCACCACCCCGTCTGGGAGGTGTGCCCAACAGCTCATTGAGAACGGGCCATGATGACAATGGCGGTTTTGTGGAATAGAAAGAAGGGGGAAAGGTGGCGAAAAGATTGAGAAATCGGATGGTTGCCGTGTCTGTGTAGAAAGAGGTAGACATGGGAGACTTTTCATTTTGTTCTGTACTGAGAAAAATTCTTCTGCCTTGGGATCATGTTGATCTGTGACCTTGCCCCCGGCCCTGTGCTCTCTGAAACATGTGCTGTGTCCACTCAGGGTTGAATGGATTAAGGGTGGTGCAAGATGTGCTTTGTTAAACAGATGCTTGAAGGCAGCATGCTCGTTAAGAGTCATCACCACTCCCTAATCTCAAGTAACCAGGGACACAAACACTGTGGAGGGCCGCAGGGTCCTCTGCCTAGGAAAACCAGAGACCTTTGTTCACCTGTTTATCTGCTGACCTTCCCTCCACTATTGTCCTGTGACCCTGCCAGATCCCCCTCTGCGAGAAACACCCAAGAATGATCAATTAAAAAAAAAAAAAAAAAAGTTAGAAGCAAAAAAAAAAAAAAAAAAAAGAAAATACAAAATTAGCTAGATGTGGTGGTGCATGCCTGTAGTCCCAGCTACTCGGGAGGCTGGGGCAGGAGAATCGCTTGAAGCCGGGAGGTGGAGGTTGCAGTGAGCCGAGATCATGCCACTGCACTCCAGCCTGGGTGACAGAGCGAGACTCTGTCTCAAAAAAAAATAATAATAAAATAAATAAATAAATAAAAAGAATAGGCTGGACACAGTGGCTCACACCTAGAATCCCAAAACTTTGGGAGGCTGAGGTGAGTGGATTGCTTCAGCCCAGGAGTTGGAGACCAGCATGGACAACATAGCAAAACCCAGATTCTACTAAAAAATACAAAAATGTGCCAGGTGTGGTGGTGTACACCTATAGCCCCAGCTACTTGGGAGGCTGAGGTGGGAGGATCCCCTAAGCCTAGGAAGGTCAAGGTTGCAGTGAGCCATGATCCAGCCAATGCACTCCAGCCTGTGTGACAGAGACCCTGTGTCAAAAAAAAGGAAAGAAAGAAAAATATATATACATAAATGTGTTTGGAGATATGTAGAAAATAATTGAAGCAAATCATCAGAAACTGTAAACTCTAAACTGTTGGGGTTATCCGTCGGGCCAAAGCCAAACTCTCTAGCTACCTCCCCACCATAACTTTTCACCACGTCCCCTAATGCTCCCTGTTGTTTCACACCTCTGTGATTTTACTTTGCTGACTCCTCATCTACCATTTCCTAGTCCGCCATCATCTGCCTGGCAACTCCTCTTCATCCTTTAAGACTCACTCAACCCCTTCCCCCTCTGGGTCATCATTCCGATTTCCTGAAATAAAATACTCATTTGTTCCCTTGTGCCACATTGCATGTCCCTCTATCTCAGTTCTTTTATTATTATTGTTGTTGTTATTATTATTATTTTGAGACGGAGTTTCGCTCTTGTGGCCCAGGCTGGAGTGCAATGGCACCATCTCGGCTCACTGCAACCTCCACCTATCAGGCTCAAGCAATCCTCCCACCTTACCCTCCCAAGTAGCTGGGACCACAGACACACACCACGATGCCTGGCTAAGCTTTTGTATTTTTGGTAGAGACAGGGTTTCACCATGTTGGCCAGGCTGGTCTTGAACTACTGAGCTCAAGTGATCAGCCCACCTCAGCCTCCCAAAGTGCTGGGATTACAGGAGTGAGCCACAGTGCCTGGCCTCCTCTAACTTAGTTCTTTTTTTTTTTTTTTTTTTTTTTTTTGAGATGGAGTCTCACTTTGTTGCCCAGGCTGGAGTGCAGTGGCGTGATCTCGGCTCACTGCAAGCTCCACCTCCCAGGTTCACACCATTCTCCTGCCTCAGCCTCCCAAATAGCTGGGACTACAGGCGCCCGTCACCACGCCTGGCTAATTTTTTGTAATGTTTTTTTTTTGAGACGGAGTCTTGCTCAGTTGCCCAGGCTGGAGTGCAGTGGCGCCATCTCAGCTCACTGCAAGCTCCACCTCTCCAGTTCACGCCATTCTCCTGCCTCAGCCTCCCGAGTAGCTGGGACTACAGGCGCCTGCCACCACGCCCGGCTAATTTTTTTTGTATTTTTAGTAGAGACGGGGTTTCACCATGTTAGCCAGGATGGTCTCGATCTCCTGACCTCGTGATCCACCTGCCTCGGCCTCCCAAAGTGCTGGGATTACAGGCGTGAGCCACCGCACCCAGCAAATTTTTTGTATTTTTAGTAGAGATGGGGTTTCACTGTGTTGGCCAGGATGGTCTCAATCTCCTGACCTCGTGATCTGCCCCCTCAGCCTCCCAAAGTGCTAGGATTACAGGCGTGAGCCACCGCGCCCCACCCTCTTATCTTAGTTCTTATAATTTCCCATTAAACTGTATATTTGTGCCTGTCAGCTTTGTTAGACTTGGAGCTCCTTGAGGGCTCAGATATTTAATCTCTAAACTTAGTTAATGTTTATGGAATGAAAAAATGAGCATACCACTTGGCTGGCATGTCTCCATTCCACTGATTTGTCTTTACTTGCCAAGCCATCTCCTCTCCTTGCCTTTTCATCATGGTTCCCTAAAAGGGATAAGTGACTGTGGGCACTGTCTCTATGGAGGAAAGCTGGCTATGTATGCATGCACACCACATGCACTCCCATGTACACACATTGGCACACACACACAGACACTCATGTTTCACACTGTGATTCCATCTGTGCCCATAAACTCATGAAACTTTCCCCCACCCCCAGGGCTAAGAGCAGACCTTGTTCTAAGCAGACCCATTAGATACTATACCTTTGAGATCCACTTTTAGTTCAGCACTTTTGATAAGAATACAGGTATGTCTTTGCTGTTGTCAGACAGGAGCATGGAAGATAAAGGTAAGAGTATGTGGGCACCTTGCTTGAAGCTTCCAAGTGCTCTCTTAGATCTGGGGAGGACAATGGAAAGCCACACCCCCACAAACACGCCTCGGCCCTCCAGTTTTACTAAACAGCCAACCTATCAAGAAATACCACAGGAAAATGTTTTGTTATTTGTTTTATAACAGTTTTTGAGTTCATTCTCTGTGATGTCATACACTGCATCCATTAGGATTTTTGTTCTTTTTTTTTTTTTTTTTTTTTTTGAGATGGAGTCTCACTCTGTCACCCAGGCTGGAGTGCAATGGCCCAATCTTGGCTCACTGCAACCTCTGCCTCCCAGGTTCACACGATTCTCCTGCCTCAGCCTCCTGAGTAGCTGGGATTACAGGTGCGCGCCACCACGCCCAGCTAATTTTTGTATTTTTAGTAGAGATGGGGTTTCGCCATGTTGTCCTGGATGGTCTCGAACTCCTGACCTTGTGATCCACCCCCCCCCCCCCCACCTTCGGCCTCCCAAAGTGCTGGGATTACAGGCGTGAGCCACCATGCCTGGCCTGTTCTTTTTTGTTGTTGTTGAGACCGAGTCTCGCTCTGTTGCCCATGCTGGAGAGCAGTGGCGCAATCTCGGCTTACTGCAACCTCCGTCTCCTGGGTTCAAGTGATTTTCTTGCCTCAGCCTACTGAGTAGCTGGGATTACAGGGATGCACCACCATGCCCAGCTACTTTTTATATTTTTAGTGGAGATGGGGTTTCACCATGTTGGCCAGGCTGGTCTCGAACTCCTGACCTTAGGTGATCTGGCTGCCTCGGCCTCTCAAAGTGCTGGGATTACAGGCATGAGCCACTGCATCCGGCTGAGGGTTTCTGTTCTTAAGCAACACAAACTGACTATGGCTAATGTGGGCCCAAAAGGAATCCCTGTGAGGGCTACGATGTAGCTTGTGGAACCGAGGAGAATGCTGAACCATGTATCCTTGGAGAGGATGCTATGGGATAGTTCTGGAGATCCAAGCAGCAGGAACTGGCAGACAGCCTTTATTTATTATTTTTTTTAATTTAATTTTATTTTATTTTACTTTACTTTGAGACAGAGTTTCGCTCTTGTCGCCCAGGCTGGAGTGCAATGGCGTGATCATGGCTCACTGCAACCTCCTCTTCCCGGGTTCAAGCGATTCTCCCGCCTCAGCCTCCTGAGTAGCTGGGATTACAGGTGCCTGCCATCAAGCTCGGCTAATTTTTGTATTTTTTTTAGTAGAGAAGGGTTTCACCATATTGGCCAGGCTGGTCCTGAACTCCTGACCTCAGGTGATCCACCTGCCTCAGCCTCCCAAAGTGCTGGGATTATAGGCGTGAGCCACCGCATCTGGCCAAGCAGATGGCCTTTTAAAGGCCCATATCAAGGCCAGGCACGGTGGCTCACGCCTGTAATCCCAGCACTTTGGGAGGCCAAGGCAGGCGATCATCTGAGGTCAGGAGTTTGAGACCAGCCTGGCCAACATGGTGAAACCCCGTCTCTACAAAAAATACAAAAAAATTAGCCGGGCATGGTGGCGGGTGCCTGTAGTCCCTGCTACTCAGGAGGCTGAGGCAGGAGAATCGCTTGAACCCAGGAGGTGGAGCTTGCAGTGAGCCGAGATCATGCCACTGCACTCGAGCCTGGGCGACAGAGCAAGACCCCATCTCAAAAAAAAATAATAATAATTTAAAAAATTAGCTAGTTGTGGTGACACACACCTGTAATCCCAGCTACCCAGGAGGCTGAGGCATGAGAATTGCTTGAACCTGGGAGGTGGAGGTTGCAGTGAGCCAAGATTGCACCACTGAACTCCAGCCTGGGCAACAGAGTAAGACTGTCTCAAAAAAAAAAAAAAAAAAAAAAAAGGGCCCATATCAAACATCTCTTGTGCTCACGTCCTCTCGCGCTCCCCTCTGCTACCACTGTGGTCTTCTCTGCACGGGTTTGTCCCATATGCATGGACAGTGCTTCATCTTGAAATGCGGTCTTCTGCAGCCTCTGCCCCAAGCTTCTCCTAACAGCCACCTAAGGTTCCTTTGGGAACCTGCTGGGCATCCCAGAGAAGTGCACCCTTATCCAGTGGGGACAGGAGCCAAGGCACACATGCTTCTCCCTTTCCCCACCCCTCTCCAAGACTGTTCTGAGACCCATGCTCTACTCCTTCAAAGGTTCCAGTGGGTCGGAGCAGCTGCCTTGATCATCCTTGTGCTAGAGTTCTCTTCCCTGTTTCTCTCTTCCTTGTTTCTCCCTCCTGCTCCCTGGAATCCTTTCCCAAATGCACATCCTGCACCCAAGTCCTTGCTCAGGCTCTAAGTTCGGGGGAGTCCAGACTAAGATGAAATCCCGGCTAGGCACGGTGGCTCATGACTGTAATCCCAGCACTTTGGGAGGCCAAGGCAGGTGGATTGCCTGAGCTCAGAAGTTTGCGATCAGCCTGGGCAACACGGTGAAACCCCGTCTCTACTAAAATACAAAAAATTAGCCGGGCATGGTGGCAGGCGCCTGTAGTCCCAGCTACTTGGGAGGCTGAAGCAGGAGAATTGCTTGAACCCAGGAGGCAGAGGTTGCAGTGAGCTGAGATCGAGCCACTGCGCTCCAGCCTGGGCGACAGAGCGAGACTCCGTCTCAAAAAAAAAAAAAAAAAGAAAGAAAGACTAAACTCCAGTTTGGGGATGAACTGACTACCTTGTGAGACAGGCTATGATTCCAATTCCAAGGGTAAGCCTGTAATTGGCCAGGCCCAGATCAGGGGCTAGCCTTTGGCCAGACTGATGGAAGTTCCCACAAGACTCTATCCCGTGGTGGAGAGACAGGTCCCCAAGCCAATCAACATGGTTATCAGAAGTGCAACAGATTCCCTTCACTGGGGTTTCTCCACACTCAGGAGGTGCTGGGGCATCTCACACACCCCACGCCTAACCCAAGGTGTTTCCCACTCAAACCTTCTCTGGCATTCCTTCCTTGGTACATGGCACACTGTCCTCCCAGATGCCCAAGCCTGATGAGGCCCTCATCTCCCCTCATTTCCATGGGAGCCAGTGGACCCCAGCTTGGCGACCCCGTCTCCTTCCTCCTTCCAGACTCGTCTGCTCTCCATCTCATGGCCACTGCCCAGTATCCCTCCCTGAGTGCGTCAGTCTTCTAACTGGTCCTCCTGCACTCACTCGCTCCCTTTCTGTCTCTCTCAAATTGTTCCTAGCTACTAGAGTGATTTTCCTAAGAGACAGATTTGAACAAATCACTGCTGGCTGGGTGTGGTGGCTCACGCCTGTAATCCCAGCACTTTAAGAGGCTGAAGTGGGCAGATCGTTTAAGCTCAGGACTTCGGGACCAGCTTGGGCAACATGTCAAAACCCAGTCTCTCCAAAAAATAAAAAAATAAAAATAAAAATGTATATATATACACACACACACACACACACATACACACACACACACACACACAAATTACCTGGGTGTGGTGGCATGTGCCTGTAGTTCCAGCTACTTGGGAGGCTGAGATGGGAGGATCACCTGAGCCTGGGAGGTCAAGGCTTCAGTGAGCTGTGATCATGCCACTACACTCCAGCCTGGGCAACAGAGGGAGATCCTGTCTCAAAAAAAAAAAAAAAGAAAGAAAAAAATCATTTTGCTGCTTAAAACTCCTGATCAGCTCCCCACTGCTCTCAAGATAAAGTCTTGGCACTTTAAATGGCATAATCTTCTCATGACCTGGCCCTACGGGCCTCTCCATTAGCCATTCCTCCCTCCTCACGCAGCTTCCCCAGCAGCCACACTGAGCTACAGGCCATTCTCTTTTATCTATTCCTGGTGCCTGGAATGCTCTTCTGCAATAGTGAGTATGCCTTCAACTGCAAATAACAGAACATCCTGATTCAAACTGGTTTAAACCATCAGGAAACACGTTATCTCGCAAGATGGGCCCCAGGCCCTATACAATCAGCAGCTCAGAAATGTTGAGAAGCCAGCTCTTTCTGTCTCTTCTCTGCTATCTGTGGGGTCAGATTCATTCTAAAGTTGGATCCTCTCTGGGTTGGAAGAATACAGCAGCAAATTCAAACTTCACACCCAGACATGACAACAGCCACAGGAAGAAAAATGGGCCACGTCTGGCGTCTCTGTATTAGCTGCTCAGAAACACTTCTCAGAAGCCCCTTAGCAGACCTCCCCTCACCTCACATCGGCCAGGATGGTCACATGCCTGTCCTTAAACTAATCACCAGCAACAGAAGTGAGATTAAAATCAGTGGAAAGGATCTGGGGGGTCAACTTCCATCCATGACTCCAACAACTGCCTTTTTCTTTTTCTTTTTTTTGAGACATAGTTTTGCTCTTGTTGCCCAGGCTGGAGTGCAACGGCGCGATCTCAGCTCACTGCAACCTCCGCCTCCCGAATTCACGCAATTCTCCTGCCTCAGCCTTCCGACTAGCTGGGATTACAGGTGCCTGCCACCATGTCTGGCTAATTTTTTTTTGTTGTTGTTGTTGTGGTTGTTGTTGAGACGGAGTCTCGCTCTGTTGCCCAGGCAGGAGTGCAGTGGTGCAATGTCAGCTCGCTGCAAGCTCCGCCTCCCAGGTTCATGCCATTCTCCTACCTCAGCCTCCCAAGTAGCTGGGACTACAGGCACCTGTCACCATGCCCAGCTAATATTTAGTATTTTTTTACTAGAGACGGGGTTTCACCATGTTAGCCAGGATGGTCTCGATCTCCTGACCGCGTGATCCACCTGCCTCGGCCTCCTAAAGTGCTGGGATTATAGGCATGAACCACCGTGCCTGGCCAATTTTTGTATTTAAAGTAGAGACGGGATTTCGCCATGTTGGCCAGGCTGGTCTTGAACTCTTGACCTCAGGTGATCTGCCTGCCTTGGCCTCCCAAAGTGCTGGGATTACAGGTGTGAGCCACCACATCCGGCCACCTGCCTTTTTTATTTGGCTATTTTTTTTTCAAACTCAAGTGTTATCTCCTCTGAATAGTCATCAAAAGACAACATCCCCCTTCTGATGTGTCTGTCTGTCCCACTAGACTGTAAGCTCTGTGCTGGTTCTTCTTATATAAGAAGCTGGTTCTTATTGACTCTGTATCCCCGGTGCCTAGCTCAAGGCTGGTACACAGGAGAAACAGTTTACTTGTTGAATATTTCTGTAATTAAAAAACAGGCTGGGCTCAGTGTCTCACACACCTGTAATCCCAGCACTCTGGGAGGCCGAGGCAGGTGGATTGCTTGAGCCCAGGAGGTCAAGACTAGCCTAGGCAACATGGTAAAAACTCATCTCTACAAAAAGAATTAAAAAACAAAATTAGCAGGGCGTGGTGGCACATGCCTGTAGTCCCGGCTACTTGGGAGGCTAAGGTGGGATGATCACTTAAGCCCATAGGTAAAGGCTACAGTGAGCTGTGATCATGCCACTGTACCCCAGCCTGGCCAATAGAACAAGACCCTGTCTCAAAAAACAAAACAACAATAACAACAGCAACTTTAGGCCAGGTGCGGAGTCTCAAACCTATAATCCCAACACTTTGGGAGGCTGAAGTTTAAGGATTCCTTGAGGCTTGGGGTTCAAGGCCAGCCTGCCCAATATAGCAAGACTCTATCTCTATATAATTTAAAATAAAAACAAACAAAAACAAAAAAACTTTATTTATTATTATCTTTTTTAAATTTTTGAGATGGAGTCTCAGTCTGTCCCCCAGGCTGGAGTGCAGTGGCGAGATCTCGGCTCACTGCAACCTCTGCCTCCTGGGTTCAAGCAATTCTCGTGGCTCAGCCTCCTGAGTAGCTGGGATTACAGACACCTGCCACCACGCCCGGCTAATTTTTTTGTATTTTTAGTAGAGACTGGGTTTCACCATGTTGGCCAAGCTAGTCTTGAACTCTTGACCTCAGGTTATCCACTCCCCTCAACCTCCCAAAGTGCTGGGATTACAGACATGACCCACCTCCCCAGCCAAAAACTTTATTCTTTAAATCAAAATGTATCTTACCATACATTCTGTCTGTAACCAGTTTTTTCTATTTAACAATATATTATAAAAAAATCTTTCCATCATACTGTGTCATTTTAATAGCTACATAGTGTTTCATGGCATTGACACACTGTGCTACAAATTATTCAACCCCTACTGGTGATTGGTCATTTAGATTGTCTCTTTTTTTTTTTTTAGCATTATAAACAATGTTGTGGTATATACTAACAATGTTTATATACTAATTTATAAATTTACAATACTATAAACAATGTTTTAGCATTATAAACAATGTTGTGGTAACCTTCCTTTTACATAGATCTTAGACACTTGTGTTACTTACCTATGATAAATCCCTAAGAGTGGTATGTGGCTTAAAAAAATCAGATAGGGGCTAGGCGCAGTGGCTCACGCTGGAAATCCCAGCACTTTGGGAGATCGAGTTGGGAGGATTGCTTGAGCCCAGGATTTTGAGACCAGCCCGGGCAACATAGTAAGACCCCATCTCTACAAAAAAATCTTAAAAATTAGGCCAGGAGAGGTGGCTCACGCCTGTAATCTCAGCACTTTGGGTAGGCCAAGGCAAGCAGATCACTTGAGGGCAGAAGTTTGAGACCAGCCTGGCCAACATGGTGAAACCCTGTCTCTATTTATTTATACATTTTAATTTTATTTATAAATTAAAAATAAAATATATTTTAAAAGTTAGCCAGGTTGGCCGGGCACGGTGGCTCACGCCTGTAATCCCAGCACTTTGGGAGGCCAAAGCGGGCAGATCATGAGGTCAGGAGTTCAAGACCAACCTGACCAACATGGGGAAAACCCGTCTCTATTAAAAATACAAAAATTAACCAGGCATGGTGGCGTGCGCCTGTAATCCCAGCTACTCAGGAGGCTGAGGAAGGAGAACTGCTTGAACCCGGGAGGCAGAGGTTGCAGTGAGCTGAAATTACACCACTGCACTCCAGCCTGGGAGGTAGAGTGACACTTCATCTCAAAAATAAAATAAAATAAAATAAAAATAAAAATTAGCCAGGCATGGTGGCACACACCTGTAGTCCAGCTACTTAGGAGGCTGAGGTGGGAGGATCACTTGACCCTGGGAGGTTTAGGCTGCAGTGAGCTGAGATCACACCACTGCACTCCAGGCTGGGTGACAGAGTGAAACCCTGTCTAAAAAAAAAAAAAAACTTAATGAAAAAAATTCAAACCAGATGACTGAAAATTATTTGCTGTGCCTCCCATCAAGAGATGTGGTCTACATCCCCTTTTTCGAAACCCTGAAATCTGGTGAAGCTGTGCTGCTGGGACCACTAGAGTACAGTAGAAGTGACAAGGCATGACTTCTGAGGCCAGGTCATAAAAGTTCATGCAGCTTCCACTTTGGTTTCCTAGAATATTCCCTCTCAGGACTCAGGACTCAGGACTCTTTTTTTTTTTTTTTTTGAGACAGAGTCTCGCTCTGTTGCCCAGGCTGGAGTGCAGTGGCGCAATCTCGCCTCACTGCAACCTCTGCCTCCCAGGTTCAAGTGATTCTCCTGTCTCAGCCTCCTGAGTAGCTGAGATTACAGGTGCCCACCACCACGCCCAGCTAATTTTTTTGTATTTTTAATAGAGACGGGGTTTCACCATGTTGGCCAGGCTGGCCTCGAACTCCTGACCTCAGGTGATCCACCCGCCTTGGCCTCCCAAAGTGCTGGGATTACAGGCGTGAGCCACCGCACCCGGCCAGGACTCTCCTTTTTGAAACCCAGCTGACATGCAGTGAATTGCCCAAGCCACAAGGAGAGGCCATAATCCCAGCTGAGCCCAACTTTCAACTCATCCGAATTCAGGCATCAGACATGTGAGAGAAGAAGCTTCCAGAAGATTCTTTCTCTGAACTCTTGTAGTCTTCCCAGTTGAGGCCCCAGACACTGTGCAGCAGAGAATAACCATTCCTGCTGTGCCCCGTCCAAGGTCCAAAGAATCCCTGAGCACAGTCAAGCGACTGTTGTTTACACCACTACCTTCAGGGTGGTGGTTATGCAACAATAGTACCTGGAATAAAAGCAATTTCTCTTATAAAAATATACACATTTCTGGCCGGGCGCGGTGGCTCATACCTGTAATCCCAGCACTTTGGGAGGCCAAGACAGGCGGATCACCTGAGGTCAGGAGTTCAAGAACAGCCTGGCCAACATGGTGAAACCCTGTCTCTACTAAACATAAAAAATTAGCCAGGCACGGTGGCGCGTGCCTGTAGTCCCAGCTACTCGGGAGGCTGAGGTAAGAGAATCGCTTGAACTCAGGAGGCGGAGGTTGCAGTGAGCTGAGATCACGCCACTGCACTCCAGCCTGGGCGACAGAGCGAGACTCAGTTAAAAAAAAAAAGTGTATATATATACACATTTTAAACCTTTTGACTACTTAGAAAATGCTAAATTAAATCACACTGCTCGTAAATGTTGAGAAAAAAACTACATTAAGACTTTATAGCTTAATACAAGAAGACATGTTGACTCAGAAATGACCTCCATGACACAGTGGGGAAGGTGTATGTCTGGGCTGCTACCTTGAACAATCTTACTGACATGTCTGCTTTAGATTGGGTTCCCTGGAAACCAACCCTCATTCAGAGAGTTGTGGCTCAAAGTTTTTGGGGAAGTGCTCTTAGAAGATGTGCCTGGAAGGCAGGTAAGAAGGCAGGACTGGGCAGAGGCAGAAATCGACCTTCAATGGCTGTCATTAAGGCCTCAGCTGATCCCACAGAATGCCCTAGAGCTGAGATGGCCCTTCAGATGTGTCCTAAGTAGGCTGGCTGTAGTGGCCTATGCCTGTAATCCCAGCACTTTGGGAGGCCGAGGCGGGGGCATCGTTTGAGCCCAGGAGCTCAAGATCAGCTTGGGCAACATGATGAAACCCCATCTCTACTAAAAGTGGAAAAATTAGCTGGGGGTGGTGGCATGCACCTGCAGTCCTACCTACTCGGGAAGCTGAGGTGGGAAGATCACCTGAGTCCAGGAGGTGGAGGTTGCAGTGAGCTGTGATTGTGCCACTGCACACCAGCCTGGGCTGCAAAGTGAGACTTTGTCTCAAAAAAAAAAAAAAAAAAGAAAAAAGAAAAAAAGCTGGGGGGCCGACACGGTGGCTCACATCTGTAATCCCAGTACTTTGGGAGGCTGAGGTGGGAGGATCACTTGAGGCCAGGAGTTCAAGACCAGCCTAGCCAACATGGTGAAACTCTGTCTCTACTAAAAGTACAAAAATTAGCCAGGTGTGGTGGCACATGCCTGTATTCTCAGCTACTCTGGTGGCTGAGACAGGAGGATCACTTGAACCTGGGAGGTGGAGGTTGTAGTGAGCTGAGATCAAGCCACTGCACTCCAGCCTGGGTGACAGAGTGAGACTCGGTCTCAGAAAAAAAAAAAAGGCTACGTTGAAGCAAGGGCAGCCAGCTGGCCATTGCACCTCCACATTAGCCAGGCATGGGCCATGAGCCACCCGCTGGGAGGGGGCATAACCTTGAGTAAGGATCTCTGCAGCTGAGGAAATTCCTTGTGAGAGATACAGTTGGCGTTCATCCACAGCCAATATTCCAAGCAGCTTAGGATGGGTGGCTCAGCCAGAAGGGGATCTAGGCAGAGAATCAGAGTAGCCACTACAGTCCACCCCTTGCACTACTCCTTTCCATTTGCTGCTGTGAAGTTTGACCCATTTGGGAATGGCTTCTCTAGGTTTCTGGTTGGGTTTGTTTCCTGTGAAACTCAAAAAAGAAGGGTTAGTGAGATGAACTGTAGAATTAGTTGCAGAAGTTGATCTCAAGACTGTAATAGATACTTGTTATCACACTCTTCTACTACCTGTCCTAGATTCCCCTTACCTTTTGCTAGCATTTCTTATTTTTTTTTATTTTTTATTTTTTTGAGACAGAGTCTCGCTGTTATCACCCAGGCTGGGGTGCAGTGGTGTGACCTCAGCTGACTGGAACCTCTGCCTCTGAGGTTCAAGTTGTTCTCCTGCCTCAGCCTCCCAAGTACCTGGGATTATAGGTGCCCACCATCATGCCTGACAATTTTTTTTTTTTTTTTTTTTTGAGACAGAGTCTTGCTCTGTTACCCAGGCTGGAGTGCAGTGGCGCCATCTCAGCTCACTGCAAGCTCCACCTCCTGGGTTCACGCCATTCTCCTGCCTCAGCCTCCTGAGTAGCTGGGACTACAGGTGCCTGCCACCAAGCCTGGCTAATTTTTTTGTATTTTTAGTAGAGGCAGGGTTTCACCATGTTGGCCAGGCTGTTCTTGAACTCCTGACCTCATGATCCACCCTCCTCGGCCTCCCAAAGTGCTGGGATTACAGGCGTTAGACACAGCACCTGGACTTGCTAGCATTTCTTCTGATTTGGGCAGTTTGTCTGGTGGAGATCCAGATCCTCAACCCTGAAGGGTCCAAGCCCCAGGTTACTGTGCCCTGCTTAAGCCATGGCTGCTTTACTTGTCCATGTACCAATAAAGCCAGGCACAGTAGCACCAGGAGACCCCCCAGTGCATCGCCTGAGCATGACTCATATTCATCTCTGTTCCTATTATTTAGCCATACACCCTACCTCCTACTGATGACCGGGGTAATTATCACCAACAGTATGGTGGTTCCTTTCCTTGCTGATGGTCTCTTAGCTCAAGACATTCAAAAGAATCAAGAAGCAGTCATAGTGTAAAGTTCAAAGGAACTTCTACTGTGTCCCCAATGGAAATATTCCCCCTCTTGGAGCTCTAGATCTGCAGAGCTTCGTGTTGCAGGGATAGGAAGCTCCCCTTAAAGATGGTATAACTTTGGATAAAGTCATTCCCTGCAGCCAAAGGCAATTCCCAGGGAGCAATGCTCCTGTGAACTGTTAGCAGCCAATACTTCCAGAAGCTGATGAGCGTGTTGGCCCTAGAGAGGACATCTTGGTGAATTACAACCCCAGTATCCACTGCAACATCTGAGATTCACTTTCCTAACCATAAAATAGGAATAACAATGGCTTATTGGCATGGTACTGGGAAGGAAATGAGATAAATGATAAATGAGATAATGTATGTTAAAAATTCTGGAAAAAAAATTCTGTAATCCCAGCACTTTGGGAGGCTGAGGCCAGTGGATCACCTGAGGTCAGGAGTTTGAGGCCAGCCTGGCCAACGTGGCAAAACTCCGTCTCTACTAAAAACACACACACAAAAAATTAGCCGGGTGTGGTAGTGCATGCCTGTAGTCCCAGCTACTCAGGAGGCTGAGGCAGGAGAATCGCTTGAACCTGGCAGGCGGAGGTTGCAGTGAACCGAGATTGCGCCACTGCACTCCAGCCTGGGCGGCAGAGCAAGACTCCATCTCAAAAAATAAAATAAAATAAAAATAAAAATTTTGGAATTGTAATCAACAAATGTTAGTTATGTCAAGAGCTCCATAAAGTGATCATGCTTCCTTTTTTGCCTTGGCCAGCAGGGAGCTTATAGCTTCATCTGGTGCTCATTCACAGAAGATATACTGCTCATTTTCATTCTCTTCTTATTTCCTTGGTTCTCCTGGTTTCTTCTTTTTTCTTTAATTAACCTTACACACAATCCTTTTGTTGCAATCTCTTTGAACTGGAATCATTTTTGCAGAGTGGCAGGGGATAAATAAATGCCTAGCAGAGGGACTTGCTGCTCTGAAGACAGTTCATTTTCCAAGAAGTAACAATGCCTCACCTAGAACACCGCCCCAGCACCTTGTTCAAACCTAGCCAAGCTTCACGACTGGGTCTTTGATTTGTTTTGGCATCTGCCAACCAACTGGCACCTAAGCGTGGGAATCCCTCCATGTAGAGGGTGACTCACAGCTCTGACAAGTTGGAAAAATACAAAGCAGGTACCAAAAATTGGGGGGGGGCGGTTAGTGTTATCAGGCACTCCCATCAGCCAAAGACACTGCTGGTAATCTTTATTCCTGCCCTCCTTCCAGACTTCCCACCCTTCTACCCACCTGCATATGGCTCAGTTAGTAGTCTCACCCTACTTTGGGAATTGAGCCATTTAGGGGACAGAGACATAGCAGAGAGATGAGAAGGTAGAGAGGGACTGGAGCATATGTGACCCAGATGTTATGGCTGAGCTTGGTCCTCCCACACCAGGCTGCCCATCGGGTTTGGCCCTGACCTCAAGGCATCTGGAGGACCCCGTCATGGAGTCAGAAGGCCCCAGATGGGCCAGCTGGGTTCTCTGCCTTGAGATCTCTTCACCATCTCCAGGCTAATCCTGTGAGCTCCCACCTCCCCCGCTTCTCTCCCTCCATAGGAGGCCTTGGAATGCCAGTGGGGTGCCATGTCTACTATTATTTCATGTAAGTATATAAGATGAACCACACTCATCAATAACACTTCCCTGGAAATCATGTTAGCAAGCATGCTTGCTGAGGGGTTTCAAATGTCCCACTGTTCACGGCTTTTGGCTCCATCACCAGTTGTGGTTCCATGGCATGTTCAGGAGTAGGAAGAGCTTGAGATGTCCAGTGTTGAGTTTCCCAGGGCAGGGGTCTTGTTCTTGCAATCACATCTTTGTCTAGTAAGAACAAGCACATGAGCGTGTTCACGGAACCCTTATGGGGTGGGACTTGGATTTCAGGTTCTGGGGGCTCTGGAAGGGAGAGAGAATATCAAAACAGTGATGATGCTGGGTAAGAGGCTGGAGTTGGGATGTGTAGATTCCAATCCTAGCCTTGCTGCCTACTAGCTGGGTAACCTGGTAAATTGCTCTTCTTCCTCTCCAAGCCTCAGCTTCTCCCCTGGAAAATGGGTGACATAATACCCACCTTTAGGGTTGTTGTGACTGCCAATAAAACAGCATTTTATTGGTACAGTGGCTCACGTCTGTAATTCCAGCAATTTGGGAGGCCGAGGCCGGTGGATCACTTGAGGTCAGGAGTTCGAAACCAGCCTGGCCAACATGGTGTAACCCCGTCTCTACTAAAAATGCAAAGATTAGCCGGGTGTGGTGGCACATGCCTGTAGTCCCAGCTACTTGGGAGGCTCAGGTAGGAAAATCGCTTGAACCTGGGAGGTGGAGGTTACAGTGAGCCAAGATCTCGCCACTGCACTCCAGCCTGGGCGACAGAGCAAGACTCCATTTCAAAAATAATAATAATGATAATAATAATAATATTTAGAGGCTGGGTGCAGTGGCTCATGCGTATAATCCCAACACTTTGGGAGGCTGAGGCTGGGGGATGGCTTGAGGCCAGGAGTTTGAGACCAGTCTGGGCAACATAGTGAGACTCTTCATCTCTTCTGTTTTTCTTTTCCTTTTCTTTTTCTTTTTTTTTTTTTTTGAGACAGAGTCTCGCTCTGTGGCCCAGGCTGGAGTGCAGTGGCACGATCTCGGCTCCCTGCAAGCTCCACCTCCTGGGCTCATACCATTCTCCTGCCTCAGCCTCCCAAGTAGCTGGGACTACAGGCGCCCGCCACGATGCCCGGCTAATTTTTTGTATTTTTAGTAGAGACGGGGTTTCACCGTGTTAGCCAGGATGGTCTCGATTTCCTGACCTCGCGATCTGCCTGCCTCGGCCTCCACAAGTGCCGGGATTACAGGCGTGAACCACTGCGCCTGGCCTCTTTTTCTTTTTTTTAGAGCTAGAGTCTCACTCTGTTGCCCAGGCTGAAGTGCAGTGGTCTGATCTCGGCTCACTGCCATCTCTGCCCCCCATGTTCAAGCCATTTGCCTGTCTCAGCCTCCTGAGTAGCTGGGACTACAGGTGCATGCCGCCATGCTTGGCTATATATATATATATTATTAATTTTTTTTTTTAGAAGAGACAGGGTTTCACTATGTTGGCCAGGCTGGTCTTGAACTCCTGACCTCAAATGATCTGCCCACATTGGCCTCCCAAAGTCCTGGGATTATAGGCATGAGCCACCGTGGCCAGCCTCTATTTTTTTTTTTTTAAGAAAGAAGTAAAAAGAGAATTGGAAAAAAAAAAAAACATTAAGAAAACTAGCACCTTTTGGGTGGGTGTGGTGGCTCACGCCTGTAATCCCAACACTTTGGGAGGCCGAGGTGGGCGGATCACAAGGTCAGGAGATCGAGACCATCCTGGCCAACATGGTGAAACCCTGTCTCTACTAAAAATACAAAAATTGGCTGGGCATGCTGGTGTGTGCCTGTAATCTCAGCTACTCGGGAGGCTGAGGCAGGAAAATCGCTTGAACCTGGGAGGCAGAGGTTGCAGTGAGCTGAGATCACGCCACTGAACTCCAGCCTGGTGACATAGCAAGACTCGGTCTCAAAAAAAAAAAAATAAAACTAGTACCTTTTACCATTTCCTGATCAAACACCAGGCTAGGTACTTGGCCAAGCATTTTATAGCTATTGTTGCTTTTATTACTTTATTTATTTATTTATTTGAGACAGAGTCTTGCTTTGTTGCCCTGGCTGAAGTGCAGTGGTACAATCTCAGCTCACGACAACCACTCCCTCCTGGGTTCAAGTGATCTTCCTGTCTCAGCCATCCGACTAGCTGGGACTACAGGTGCACGCCACCATGCCTGGCTAATTTTTGTATTTTTTTTTTACTAGAGACGGGGTTTCACCATGTTGGCCAGGCTGGTCTCAAGCTCCTAACCTGAAGTGATCCACCCGCCTCAGCCTCCTAAAGTGCCGGGTTTACAGGCGTGAGCTACCATGCCTGGCCTTATTTATCTTTTATTATTTATTTATTTATTTATTTTGAGATGGAGTCTTGCTCTGTTGCCCAGGCTGAGTGCAGTGGCACGATTTCGGCTCACTGCAACCTCCGCCTCCCGGGTTCAAGGGATTCTCCTGCCTCAGCCTCCCAAGTAGCTGGGATTACAGGCATGTGACACCACGCCTGGCTAATTTTTTTGTATTTAGTAGAGGTGGGGTTTCACCATGTTAGTCAGGCTGCTTTCGAACTCCTGACCTCAAGTGATCCACCCACTTTGGCCTCCCAAAGTGCAGGGATTACAGGTGTGAGCCACCACACCCAGCATTTATTTTTTAAAATTATTTTTTAAAAAGAGAGAGAGATGAGGTCTTGCAGGCTGGTTTGTGATCCTCCCATCTCAGCCTCCCAAAGTGCTGGGATTACAGGCATGAGACACCATGCCCAGCCCCCAGAGAAGAAACTTTTAGACAGGCCCCTGAAGAAGTGTGATGGTGACTAGGGTCACACCAAGGCAATGAGTGGCTGGTGTCAGAAACATTTCCTAGCACAGATAATTGAAAGAGGCAGTCCTTTGGCCTTGGGGTCCTTCTGTTCAGGGAGGGGCACTGAGCAGAGGGTAACAGTGACTCAGGAGCCAGCCGAAGGCATCAAAAACAAGTTGCTGGCCAGGCGCGGTGGCTCACGCCTGTAATCCCAGCACTTTGGGAGGCCAAGGCAGGTGGATCACGAGGTCAGGAGATCGAGACCATCCTGGCTAACACGGTGAAACCCCGTCTCTACTAAAAAAAAAAAATACACAAAAAATTAGCCGGGCATGGTGGCAGGTGCCTGTAGTCCCAGCTACTCGGGAGGCTGAGGCAGGAGAATGGCGTGAACCCGGAAGGCAGAGCTTGCAGTGAGCCGAGATGGGGCCACTGCACTCCAGCCTGGGCGACACAGCAAGACTCCGTCTAAAAAAAAAAAAAGAAACAAGTTGCTGACTGCCCAGTTTTGCTGTGGGCTGCCCAATGCCTTGTCCTGTTTATAACGGTAATTTGGGGAAGTGGGGGAGTGTGTGTGGGCGACTCTCTGAGGGTTGGAGCTGAAGGCTTGAAGTTAGGTTTCCTAAACCCACATCAACCTGGGAAACGTTTGTGGGAAGGAATGCTGCAGATGGTTTTCTGTGTGTGTGTGTGCATGAGTTCAAGAGAGGCCAGCAGCAACAGAGAGGCAGAACAGTGAGAGAGGGACAGCGAGAATGAGAGGGACTGAGCAAAGAGGAGAGAGACAAAGAAAGGAAAGGAGAAAGAGAAACAGAAGTCAAAAGATACACAAACAGTAGATGAGGCCAGGAGAGAGGACAAGAGAGGAGGACAGAGATACGCAAGAAGGCGGGGAAGAGAGAAAAACAGAAAAGAGAGAATTCATTTGACAAATGCTTGCTGAACACCTACTAAGTGCCAGGTGCCATTCCAGACATTGAGGATAAAACAAAGGACAAAACAGACAAAATCTCTGTCCTTGTGGGTCTTTCCAGTGGGAGAATGGAGAACCTCAGAGAGATGGTAAAAATTCAAAGAAGCCCACAGAAAGAGACTGAGGGACAAGTGTTCAGAAAGACCCAGAGACAGAAATAAGCTAACACACAGAGACAGAAGAGGCTGAGACATGTAAAGACGCAGAGAGACAGAGGCACAGCAGAGAGACGAGAACGTGGGAGCCCCAGGAGCAGGAGCAGAGGGCCAGCATTCTAGAGGGGGTGAGAGCCACAGCCCAAGGGCGCTGCTGGAGAAGCTCTTTTCCTGTCAGCCTGCTCAGCGCCACAGCACTAGTGCTCCTGGGTGACCGGTGCTCTCTCATTCCCTCCTCCCAGCGTCCTCTTCAAGCTCCCAATCTAACCACTGCCACTCCCTGTACTCACTGCCCTGGACTCTCTTGCACTGGGCTGGAAGGATCCTGAGGTGCTCAACAAGCATTTGTTGATTTCAGGAACTACGGCCTCATCATATGGATGGGTAAACTGAGGCCCAGGCTAACAGTTCAGGATGGCTTCCTGGGCCTCTTGGGTTGGAAGCAGTGCCAGATAAAGGACAGAGCATTCAACTGGGAGCTAGGACCCTTATGGTGAGGTGGAGGGTGGGTGCTCTCAGAGGTTTCTGCCACCTCCACAACTGTGGAGCCTATGAATCATGTGAGAGTAAGTTTTGGAAGAGACCTGTATTTGAAAGCTGGGACTTTGACGTTTGCCGATGTCTGTTTCCGTGGAAACAGGAATCAGAATCAGAGAACAAGCCTGCGAGCTCTGCTCCGGGTGCCCCAGATTGCTAGGGTGAGAGGGCCGCTGACTGGCACACTCCATGTGTCATCCGCATGTCTCTGGAGTCCTCTCAACCCCCAGCACGGGCTGACGGGGGAAGGAAGCAGGGCTGGAGCCCCTGTAGGAGGGGTGGCTAGATGGGAGGTTTTGAACACAGGGCTCCACAGGGGGAATAACCAACCTTTACTGAGCACTCTTTGGGCATCTAGTGCTGATCTCTGTATCCCCACCCATGCGGTGTCGGGTACGCGGATGGAATGGAATGAGTGGCTCAGATGAAGAAACCTTGCCATTTCCAGCACACTCATCCTCAGGATGAAATTACTCTGTTATGCTTTGCCACAAAACATGGATCCTTCATTTATTCGGCACACATGTAAGCCAAGTACCGGGCAACACAGAGGTTAACAGGAACCTGTTCTTGGCATCCCTCAGCATCCACAGGTGTCCAGGCTGGGTCCTGAGTTCACAGATGCTCATGAATTCCTACATGAAGCTGCAAGAGCTTTCTGGTCACCTTTCCAGCCTCATCTATCACCACTTCCTCCTGAGCCCCATGTGCACCCCCTGAACCAACCATTGCTCTAATATGTTGGCTGTCTCATGCCTCTGTGCCTTTGTCCATGCTGTTCCCATGGTCTGGGATCCCTTTACCTCTGCTGGCCTGCCTAGCAAACTCCTACTCATCCTTTAAAGCCACAGCTCCAAGCTTGTTTCCCCTGGACAGCCTCATCTCCTAGACTGTGAGCGCCTCGATGGTGCAGGCTGAGTCCCTCCATGTCTGTGTGCCCAGAGAGGTGAAGGCACTTTTCCAACCCTACTGAGGCCACTCTCCTCCCTCTTCTTAGGGACTCCATGCTAGCTTCACCCTCAACCTCCATCTAGTTCCTCCAGCCTTGCCCTCTGCATGGACTCCCTGCAATCAGCATTTGTGCAGGTTCTAGTGTCTCCCACTTTCCAGCAAAACACAGCAACACTCTTACCTGTGGGTGCTGGCTGTCTCTTACCCCAAGAGTTATCCACACTTGCTGTCTCCTCTCTCCCTCCCACTCCTCCACTGCATTCTCTCTCCTCTGTCTCCCTTCCACTCCTCCACTGCCGGGGTCTGGCTCCAGCCTCATCACTCCCCTAAAACTGCTCTATGTGGCCAGGCGTGGTGGCTCACGCCTGTAATCCCAGCACTTTGGGAGGCTGAGGTGGGTGGATCACCTGAGGTCAGGAGTTTGAGACCAGCCTGATTAACATCATGAAACCCCATCTCTACTAAAAATAACAAAAATCAGCTGGGCGTGGTGGCAGGTGCCTGTAGTCCCAGCTACGCAGGGGGCTGAGACAGGAGAACTGCTTGAACCCGGAAGGCAGAGGTTACAGTGAGCCGAGATCGCGCCACTGCACTACAGCTTGGGAAACAGAGGGAGACTCCGTCTTAAAAAAAATAGTAATACTGCTCTACACAGGCCAACTGTGCCCTTCACAGAGCTCTTTCCAAAAGCCGTGTTCATGCTCTCCGTTGCTCGGCCACTCTCTCCTGGAAGCGCTGTCTTCCCGGGGCTGCCTCCTCCTCTGCGGCTCTGAGCAGTCCTCCTTGGTCTCCTTCACTGGCTCCTCCTGCATCAGCCCTGCTGGTAAACCTAGGAGCCTGTCCCTAGCTTCCCCCTGAGAGCACTCATCCATTCCCATTACAGCCAGAGGAAGGAAGGTCACCTCCTCCAGCTGCCTTCCTTGACACCCTGGGGCAGCCTAGCGCCCCTGCACTGTGCCCACGGGGGCCTATGTGTTCCATCACCACCCTTGTCACGTTGGATCTTGTAGGTACTAATGGAGTCATCTGCTTCCCCACAGATGACAAACCTCCAGGAAGCAGGGACCACAGCTCTCTTGTTCACACATCCATCCCCCACATCCAGGACAATCCCCAACAAGCAACGGGCTGTGGAGGGAGATAGGGTCAGATCATGAAGGACCTTGAATCTTTTTGCTGCAGAATTTGGGCTTCATTTTCGATAAAATGGCGATTCCCCAAAGGGTTTTAAGCAGGAGCGTGACATGGTCAGACCTGTGCCTTAAACACATCCCTCTGGCTGGGGAAGGGAGGGTGAAGGGGAGTGTTCTGAAGGCAGGGAGACCAGTTAGGGGCTGTGCAACAATTCAGGGCTGGACCCAACCATCTCTACCACACACCATGGGGCCGGTCTCTGCTTCTCCTCTTTCTCACTCCCAGCCAGTGCCAAGCTTGGCCAGCTGGATCTGGTAAACACGGCACCTTCTGTGTGCTCTCCTCACCTGGTAGAAGGGTGTTGGTGCCAGGTACAGAAATGGAGATTGACTACAGGAATTGGATGGGGAGAAATAATGAGGCCAGCTCTGGACACATGGACTTTGAGGCACCAGAGAGACAGGCAGATGGAAATGCTCTGTAACTGAACACACATGGCTTTGGGGCTAAGAAAAAGGGTCTGCGCCAGTGGGATGGATTCAGGAGTCATTGTCATTGAAGTTCAGATGCAATTAGTGCCATGTGAACTTGCCCAAAGAGAGAGAGAAGGTCCAGGACAGAGCCTGAGAGAAGCCCATCTGTCGTAGATTTTACTACTGTTCAGCAAACATTCACTCCCCCTTCCTGCCCCATTGATGCTGGGCTTGGCCATGTGACTTGGGAGCGGATGTGAGGCTTGCGTGAGTTGGCCTGGCCTCTGGAGCTCCTTTTACTCTGGAAAGAACATGACAGACATCCTCTGCCCTTCAGCCTGTGCCCCAGAATGAGAGACCCATGGGACAGACTCAAGCTGTACCCTGAAGCAGAGCTGCCCAGTTGACTGCAGACCTGTGAGTGAGAAATAAATGGCTTTTATTATAAGCCACTGAGATTTGGGGGCTGTGTGTTAGGTAACACTGTATCAGCAATAGTTTGACTAATAAAATTTTTAGAGGAGGCTGGAGAAAAAAGAATCCGTTAAAGGATAACAGGAAGAATAGCCCGAGAGGAAGAGGGAAAACCAGGAGAGAGTGGAGCCCTGAAGCTGTGTGAGGAGAGGGTTTCAGGAGCATGGGAACCTCTGATGCTCAGACGGGTGTGCTGCGCCATTCTGCACCATGTCCGTAAGTCTTTCCCACATGTGATGCTTGGGTCATCACCCATCTCTTTTTAGTTTTTTAAAAAATTGCAGGCCAGGCGCGGTGGCTCACACCTGTAATCCCAGCACTTTGGGAGGCTGAGGTGGGTGGATCACGAGGTCAGGAGTTTTGAGACCAGCCTGGCTAACATGTTGAAACTCTGTCTCTACTAAAAATACAAAAATTAGCTGGGCGTGGTGGTGTGCACCTGTAATCCCAGCTACCCAGGAGGCTGAGGCAAGAGAATCACTAGAACTCGTGAGACAGAGGCTGCAGTGAGCTGAGATCGTGCCACTGCACTCCAAACGGAGCGACACAGCAAGACTCTGTCTCAAAAAAAAAATATTGCAGTAAAATATATATAACAAAATTTACCATTGTAACTCTTTTATAGCGTACACTTCAGTGGCACTGAGTGTATTCACATTATTGTGTAACCAATGGAATCATCATCCATTTCCAGATCTTTTTCATCTTCCCAAACTGAAGCTCTATTATCATTAAACGCTAACTCCCCACTCCCTCCTTCCCCAGGCTCTGGCAACCACCTTTCTACTCTGTCTCTCTGAATTTGACTATTCTAGGTACTTCATACGACCGGAATCGTAGAGTATTTGTCCTTTTGGGTCTGGCTGATTTCATTTAGCATAATGTCTTCAACGTTCATCCATGCTATAGACTGTATCAGAACTGCATTCCTTTATTATTTATTTAATTTATTTATTTTTAAATTTTTTTGAGACAGAGTTTCGTTCTGTCGCCCTGGCTGGAGTGCAGTGGCATGATCTCGGCTCACTGCAATCTCCACCTCCTGGGTTCAAGCGATTCTTCTGCCTCAGCCTCCTGAGTAGCTGGGACTACAGGCACAGGCCACCACGCCTGGCCGAGGGCAGCTGTCATTCTAAAGAGGTTCCTTTGGGAGGGGCTCTGGTGATTTGACCTAGAGGAAATGAGGCGGGAGTGAAGCCTTTACCTTGGAGAAGAGTGACCAGCAAGAGCAAAGTTTTGGCAAGTGAATGAAAATAGAGCCATGCTGGTCCCAGGCTGAGAGAACTCAGAGGCTAGGGCACTCTGGTGAGGTGGAGTTGGGAGAGTGGTGGGTGTCAGGTTCCTCTCCCCAGCTACCAGGATAGGGCCTTGCCTTCTGCTTTTTTTTTTTTTTTTTTTTGAGACGGAGTCTCGCTCTGTCCCCCAGGCTGGAGTGCAGTGGCGCCATCTCGGCTCACTGCAAGCTCCGCCTCCTGTGTTCATGCCTTTCTCCTGCCTCAGCCTCCTGAGTAGCTGGGACTGCAGGCGCCCGCCCCCATGCCCAGCTAATTTTTTTTATTTTTAGTAGAGACGGGGTTTCACCGTGTTAGCCAGGATGGTCTCGATTTCCTGACCTCGCGATCTGCCTGCCTCGGCCTCCACAAGTGCCGGGATTACAGGCGTGAACCACCGCGCCCGGCAGCCTTCTGCTTTCTTGTACTTCCCAGCGTCCCTGGCTCAAGTGATCCTCCCGCCGCGGACTCCCAAAGTGCTGGGATTACAGGCATGAGCCACCATGGCCTGTCAGAGTACTTAAATTCTTTTTTTTTTTTTTCAAGACAGAGTATTGTTCTGTCGCTCATGATGGAGTGCAGTGGTGCGAACTCGGCTCACTGCAACCCCCGCCTCCTGGGTTCAAGCGATTCTCCTGCCCCAGCCACCCGAGTAGCTGAGATTACAGGCACATGCCACCATGCCTGGCTAATTTTTCTATTCTTAGTAGAGACAGGGTTTCACCATGTTGGCCGGGCTGGTCTCGAACTCTTGACCTCATGATCTGCCTGCCTTGGCAGCCCAAAGTGCTGAGATTACAGGTGTGAGCCACCATGCCCAGCTCAAATGCTTAAATTCTTATGAAGGAAATAGGTAGGAAAAAAACAAAACAAAACAAGGCTGAGCACATGGGTGCTTTCAAATTGAACTAACCGATTCTATACTAACCCATTCCATACTTGAAGCCTGTTTTGCTATGACAAATTGGCTCAGGAGAAGTATGTGTCCGTTGGAAGACATTTCAAAACACATTTGATTTTAAATTTAAATCCACTTCTTTCTTAGCACCTCTCTGTTTGCTGGCCATGAGTAATCATCTTTTTCAATTTTCGAAACATTTCCCCAATTACTGTCTCCCCTGAGTCCCCAAACACCCATCCCAAGCGGCTACTCTCCATCATCAGAACCTTGGGCTCAGCCAACACTGACTAATAGCCTAGTAGGCGATTCCCCATCACTTACCTCTCTTTGTCCTCCCAGCCTGCCTTTGGCATAGGCGTTAACATACTCATTGCACAGAGAGGACGGTGAGGCTCAGAGGGGAAGGTCACTTGCCCAAAGTCTGCCAGCAAGGCAGTGAAGCCAGGTCTTTGCGTGTTGGATTTTGTATTCCCCCTGTGGAGGCCCCTGATCCCTCAGGGAAACTTCTGCTAAAACCAGAGCTGACCGGCCCGAAGGTTTTGATCAGAGGTATCCCCGTGCAATTCTAGGACTGAGCGTGCCAGGTGCAGAAGCGGGCTGCATACTCAGCTTCCATTGAAACAGCCCCCAGCGGGAGCTTGCATCCATCCTCCTAGCAGCTGTGAGGAGCACTGAAAGAGAGCTTTGAACCAGGGAAAGGGAACAAGGTCTTCTGGCATCCTTGGCAAGCACAGTCTCCTGGGTTGAGTTCATGGGCCTAAAGTCCCTTTTCCTTTAACCACCTCCTTCTGGAGGCCTGGACCCCAACCATCTGGTGCCAGAACCCAGGATTCCTGCTGCCCCAGTTGCTGGCAGCCAAGAGAGGAAGGAGCGGCCCTTCTAGCCTAAGCTTGGAATTCACCTCTCCGTCTTCACTCCCACCTCACTTGCATGTCCTGCAACATCTGGTCACCCAGTTCATCTGTCCTTCTGTTCCTTTCACCATGTTACTGGGCACTGAGGGTGCCCCAGAAAATGATGATCATTCCCCGACCCTAAGGAGTCATATTCCCATGGGGAAAACGCACCCCTGAACCACACCCATGCAGTGGGGACACAGAGGGCACACCTGCCCCGAACTGGGAGTTCAGAGGGGGGATCTGGGAAGGCTCTCTGAAGGAGATGCTGCCTGCCCAGGCTGGATCTGAGAAGTGTTAGTGGGAGTCTGTCACCGGAGGGGGCTTTGGGCAGGGGACTTCACTACAGTGTAAGTTCCACGGGGTAAGGATTTTTGTCTGGTTTATCTCCCAAGGCCTAGAACAGCGTATGGTATATAGTAGGCGTTCAATAAGCAGGTCCTAAAAGAAAGAAGGAAAAGAAAAAAAGGAAGGGAGGGAGGCAAGAGAAAGATGGGGGACAGAGAGACAGAGAGAATATGAGTCAGGGTGGATGTGTGAAATGGCATAGCCATTCTGGAAACTGAAAGTACAGAGTTCCAGGTGGCTGTAGTTTAGGAGGGTGTGGCTGAGCCGAGGGAGTGGCCTTATCTAACCCTATTGTTGGTGGTATCCATTCCTTATCTCCCTACTGGGCCCAGTATTTTGGGGCTGGGGTGAGTTTTCCCTCTCTCTCGGTCCCTGGGGGCTCCTGGTGCCTGCACTGAGTGTTAACATACACAGGTATTGAGCCTGCGCTGTGTGCTGGAGATACACAGATAACTCAAACTGAGATCCTACCCTCCCAGTCTGGTGGGGGAGACAGACAGTAAACAAGTGGCTACAACAATGGGGAGAATGAATGGTGCCAGCAAAACGAGATAAGATTGGAGGGACAGAAGGACAGGTTTCACTCCAGGAGTGAGAAGCAGGGAGGTTTTTGTGGAGGAGATGGCACTGGAGGGAGGGGATGTTAGCCTTAAAGGATGGTAGAAGAAGGGAACTGAGGCAGAAAGCATTCCAGGAAGACAGACTTCAGGCCCAAAGATGTGGCCTGGGGGGATCCAGAGGGGAAAGGTAGACTGGGGCCTTGAATGCTGTTCATGGGTGTTTGGACTTGCTTCTGATCTGACCACATTTTGGATAATTGTGCCAGCAGCCACACACCTACTTAGGGCTGCTGAGTGTTCCTGCTTCCAGGGAACCCCTCAGCAATCTTCTAGCCAGCAGGGGTGAGGGGTGGCTAAGACACTCTCCCTGCTCTCTCTGCCCGGGCCCTCTCACCATCTCTTTTAGCTCCAACAAGGGATCTACCAACCATCGTGCAGCTTTGTTGTGTCAAGTTCCAGCAAAGGGCTGACCACAGAGTGCCTGGCACAGGATCTCTGAACCCTACCCCTCTCTTCTTGCCACATGTTTGGAAAGGTGGTGCTAGTGCTTTTTCCAGGGTGGTGGTAGGGAGAGAAAAATATAGAAGGGAAATCTTAACATTGTAGCACATCAGATTATCAAGAGATACTGTAGATCTTCTAACCTCCCTTTGCCATTTGACAGGTGAAGAAACTGATGCTCAAATAGATATGCTTGTGTTGCAGCCATGAAGTTGATAGGGGCATGGCCAATCTGGTTGAGTCCTGGGTCATAGCAGGGCTGGAGAAGGGCAGTGTCTTCCTTTTTTTAGCCAGGACCAAACCGATACTCCTAATTTGTGGGCCTTGCAGACACAAGATGAGTCAGGCTTCTTGTGAGTCAGTCTGTTGACAAGCCATCCCTGGCCATTCCTAGCCCATTCAAAATAGAAGGAAGTCCAGGGGAAGGGTATGAGCAGGCCAATTTAATTAGTGTGGGCTCTAAGGTACCTTAAGTTAGCCCTATTAAATTAAACCGCCTAGGGGAAAAAATAACTGTAATTATTTCCTTCTCTCTCCTATTCTTGTAGTCCAACTCCCAACCTCCATGCTTCCCTCATTCACGAAACAACCTTTAAAATAGGGACTAGCGCACAGACGCCCATAAACTAGGTCTCAGCGTTCCTTTTTTCTGCCCCTTTCCCCTGTGAGCGCTGGGTCCTGGAAGGGAGCAGAGTGAGTCCAGAGGTGTCCGCAGGGCCTGGCTGTACTCTAATTTAGGGAGGTTGTTACATTGAGTAGAACATTATTCCAAAAATGCACCCAGAGTCTCCTTCCTGAACCAATGCAGATCCTTTTGCTGCGGGGCATTTCTTTTAAAAGCCCCTTTTCTCTCTTCTACAGATCAAAATAAGCAAACTTTAACGGTAGGGAATTATTGTTTATTTTGTTGAAATCTAGTTCTGAGTTTTCCTACTTGAAACGTGTTTTCCCCAGGACACTGACCTATCCTTTAATTGTTTGGTGCGAGGCATGTTAGGGGGAGGGGCGTTACTTGTTTATTGGAACAGCGCAGTTAAAAAAAAAAAAAAAATCAACCTAGGCTAACAGTTTCAAGGCTCCCCTAAAGATGTATCCAAACAGGCAGCCAATCAGCGCTTACACAGCTTTTTCTGCTTGACTCTTTTAAAGAGACAGTGCCGACAGTGTTTTATCACATTTAAAGAGATCCGCTCTCTAAAAACAGTCTGAAAATGGGGGAGCCTTCCCCTATTTCGCCGGTATCTGGTCTTAAGAGTCCCTAATGAGGGGCACGCAGTGTGTCTTCTGGGTTCTCGGCGTGGGCAGAAAGGAGTCAGCAGCAAATAGCTGGGTCACTCTGCCAGCCCCCCCCTCAATTTCCCATTGTACACCTGGGTCACTGACAATGGAAGCTTCCCCTCCCCCTACGCCTGACTCTCGTCCCCTCACTCCCCAATTTAGCTCTATTTATTTGAAGTTTGCAGATTTCTGTGGCGCGCATTCCGCGTCGCGGGCCGCCCAGGTGACGCCCCCCATCCCCGAGTGGCACCCTTTCCCGTGGAGAAGCCGAGGGGCTAACTTGCCAAGACTGGCAAACCTTGGAAATTTGGGAGAAATCACTCTCCCTCCTCTTAATTCAAGTCCCCTGTCCCCAGCCCCCCCCCCCCCCCCCGGCTCCCCAAAGCACGCCAAGGGCCATTTTCGCGCGGCTCCACTTTGGGGTTTTCCAAAGTATTTTAATGATCTAGTAAAGGAGCAGCCGCGCGCCTCGGCGCCGGCTCGAGCCGCCCAGCTCTCAGCGTGGAGCCCCGGGCCCGGCGCTCGGAAGCCAGACTGGGCGAGAGGGAGGCCCGGGGGCGGGGCGGGCTGGGGGCCGGGCTGGAGTCTGGGGAGGGGGTCGGGGTCGGAGCCTAGGGGGAGGACAACCAAGAGCGGAGGGCGAGATAAGGGCTGGGCTGGTGCGGGCCGCGGCGGGGGGGAGCTGAGGGGCAGATAAGGGAGAGGGACGGGGCGGGAGGGAGCGAGCGGCGACCGCTTGGGGGTCTGCGCCCCCTCCCATCGGACGCTGCCGCAGCGCCCCCCTAGCCCCCAGTGGTCCACGCCGCGGGGAGCGCGGGTCAGATCCCCCTCCTCGCTGGGGCGAGGAGACCAGGGTGCCCCCAGCCCGATCCACGTCGCCCACCGCCCCGACGACAGAAAGAGAGGCTCACGCCCCCGGACGCCCCCAGTTCGCCCGCAGGAACAGGCAGCGGCTCCGCGGAGGCGGCCGCAGCGGGGACTGCCGCGGCCGGCGCTGTCAGGGCGTCCCTCCCAGCCGGCCCGGGCCCGCCCCCGCGTGCGCCGATTGGCCGAGGCGGCCATCCATCGCGGGACGTTGCCGCCCGCCTCGCTCCCTCGCCCGGGTAGCCACGTTCGGTTGAGCTCCAAGTAGACCAGCGGCGGCGGCGGCGGCGGCGGCGGCAGCGGCAGCGGTGCTGGAGGCGCAGAGGGCGGCGCAGGCGGAGCCGGGCGGGCGCGCGAGCGAGCGGAGAGCGGGCGGCCGTGCGGGCGGCGGCGGCGGCACCCCCAGGCCGAGCCGGCGCGGAAGGAGTTCCAGGGCGATGGGGCCGCGGCCGGGGCTGACGCTTTGACAGCTGGAAAGAGCGCGGAGCCAGCGCCTGGGGGGGAGGGAGGGGAGCGCGGCGAGGAGAGCGCCAGCGAGCGAGAGAGCGAGCGAGCGCCGGGGAGGGGGCCGGGAGCGAGGGGCAGCTCGGGAGAGCCGGAGCGGTAGCGGCGGCGGCGGCGGCGGCGGCGAGGCTCGGCGCCCTCTTCCCTGCAAACCATGTTTGCCAAAGGCAAAGGCTCGGCGGTGCCCTCGGATGGGCAGGCTCGGGAAAAGTAAGCCCTATTTTGCAAGTGGCGGCCGCGCCGCCGCCGGGCTGCGGGCGGGCAGTGGGAGGCAGGTGGGCGGGCGGGCGGGCGGGCGGGGGCCGGAGGCTGCTGCGACCTCGGGTCCCCGGGTCCAGGCGCCGCCTGCCTGGCCCCTTCCCCGAGGCCGCGGCGGGCGGCGTGGGAGAGCCCATTGTTGGGAGCCGGCGGAGGTTGGGGGATCGGGGAAGGGGCGGCGGGGGGAGCCGCCGGAGGGGGTACTTGGTGGCCGTGGCGCGGGTCGAGCGCGGGGGCCCGCGGTGAGTGGTGGGCGAGGTCCGGCCAGCGAGCCTCGACGTTCTCCCCAGCCGGGCGCTCGCCGCGGTGGCCGCACTTTGCCCACCGGGTGCGGGCAGGGGGCGCGTGGCTTCTGCAGCCCCGAAGCCTCCTTTTGTCCGCCCGCGGCGTGAGGAGTGCGTGCCGGGGGCTTTGTTCGGCCGGGAGCGCTCTCCCTTCCCTGCCCTCGGCTTCGTCACCGGCTCCGCGTCCTCGGACGCCGGGCTGGGCAGCGACGGTGGCGCCGGGTTGGCCCTAGGCTTGGGGCACAGTTGTTTGGGGGGAGGTGACGAGGGTGGCGCTTTGCTGCCCTCTCCAGAGCGCGCCAAGCACCCGGAGTCCGGGGCCGAGTCTCCTCGGACCTCCAAAGCTGGCGAGAGCGTAGCGAGCAGTGGGTCGGGAAAGGCAAGGTGGCTGTGGGGTCGAGTGGCTTGCGAGTTTGAGGAACCTAGGTGGGTTTGCCCGCGACGCCACTTGGAAGTTCAAGTTTGGGGGCTGCTCTCCATCCCTCACTGCTTGAGGTAACGCGTTCCCTGGTCCCCACCCCCTAACTGTTCGCACCTGGCGGCCCTGTTTGGGGTGAGCTAGCTGCTTACCTCTGGTCGGGGCCACAATGGGACGGCGCAGACAGGGCTCAAAGCCTGCTGGCAAGGTCCTGGGGAGCGCCGGTGGGATCTGACGCCTTTCCCTCTCTCTCTTTGCCCCCTGTCCACTTTCCAGGTTAGCTTTATACGTCTACGAATATTTACTGCACGTAGGAGCACAGAAATCTGCACAGACCTTCTTATCGGAGGTGAGTGGGACTCCCCCCAGCATCCAATTTCTTGACACCCCCCCCCTCCCCACTATTCTTAGAGCCTTTGTTTTCAGGAGCAGCCACTGTGGCCACCATTTTGAATTTTTATCACCTTTTGGCATTTATTGTTAGTTGGTCTTCCTAGCCTTTTGGCTCTGGGAAGCCCCCAGCCCACCCCGTCTCTGCTCCTCTAAGCTGCTTCTGCTCTTACCTTTCCAGATTCGATGGGAAAAAAACATCACGTTGGGAGAACCGCCTGGGTTTTTGCACTCGTGGTGGTGGTAAGTTTGTGTGATAGTTTCGCATGTGTGTTTGTTTTGTTGTGAGCCCTGGGTCCAAGTGAACAAAGAAGGGAGGCCTGGAGCAGGCCCTCCGCCCTGTGGCCCTCTGCGTTGCACAGAGCGGGGCACCTCGAGGCACTCCGGCCCAGCTGGCCAAGGAGGAGAAGGGCCGAAGAGGATGTTACCTAAAGTTTTGGGGGGAAAAACGACAAAACCATCTGTGGTGTTGGGGTAGAAACTCCTTACTTTTACATCTCACTCTGGGGCTCTAGGCAGGGGGTTTGAAAAAACATTGGAGGATTTTTGTCAATTCTGCACGTTGCTTTAATTAGAGGAGTGGGGGTGGGGCGGCGTGGAGGGGATACCAGGTCTGTTTAACAACTAGCCTGTCCCTTCCTTTTTCTCCTCGGGAGCTCACAACCGTAAGAGAGGACATCTACCGGGGCTTTTTCCAGGCACCCTGAGAAAGAGCAAGAAAGGGCTGCCACTTCCTTTAAAGATACTGATTCAGACTGACTGGTCCTTCCTTTCCTCTGGGAGCTCCCCGCCCCCCTCCCCCACTAAAACCACAAAGTGTTGTTTTACGCAGAACCTTAACTGGTCAGAGTCGACCTCGCAGTGTCTGCAGTTAGGGGCTCCCACTCTCTGTGACTCTCTAACCAGGCCTCTGTGTCCTTTGGGTGTGGGGCCACCGCAGGTCTGGTCTCTGTGTTGGGTATATGACAGCCAGGAGGGAGCTCAGGGTCAGCCGGAGCCAGTTGCCCTAGGTATATGACCCGGGTGTTTTGTGGGACTGACTGGTGGAGTCTTTGACATCCTTTTGAAAAAGAAAAGAAAGCAGAGTGGCTTTTGATATTTTGATGGAGTTCAGCAAAACGGTGTGTCCTGTCTCCTGTCGTTGGGATCTTAGCGGGTTTATCTGCCAGCTCAGGTTACTGTTTTAAGTCTCTTAGAACAGCAGGAGGATGAAGTGTCTGTTCTAACTTGTGCAGAGAAAATGAGTTTTTAATTACTTCTGCCAACCTCGGAACTGCCGGTCTTGGAGGCATTTGTGTGGCGGAAGGATTCCACCTGTAGGAGTGGGTGATAGGCTTTCTGTGGCTGTTTTTGGAGGGAGTGTGTGGATGGGGTTGGCGGCTCTGATCGGCTTGGATCTTGTAGAAACTTAGGTTTATGATTGAAGGTTACTTAGGCTTATGAGTGAAGGGGCCGGGGAATTTGTAGTGTTAGAAACCTTTAACGTGTGGAGGAGGTAAGCAGATGTGTACAGTTCCAGAAGACAGAAAGGAATGTTCTCCAGCCCCCCTCTGCAGCTAGTAGAAGTCCTGATTTTCCTGTTATATCCAGAATCTCCTGAAACTTCTCCATCCTTATCTCAGCCGCAGGAACGTAGAGTCTGTTGTGTTAGGCCCGGGCGGTGGTGGCTTTGAGTGGCTGTGGCCCTGTTTGGTAGAAGTTGGTTTGTGCGATTTGACACTGAGCAAATGACCCAGGCTTTCTCCAGCGGGAGGAAGCAGTGGAGCTTTTCTGGTGAGGGGCAGGCTGCATTATTCACACCTTGAGTGAGATGCTTGTCTGATGACTTGCAGAGCTGGCTGGCTGTGACGAGGAAAAGAGCAGTGGACCAGGAGTAGGACTTTGGTTTTGGTGCCCACTTTACCCTTTAAGCTTGTTCTGTCCCTGGGCCTCGGGCTCCTGATTTGGAGAGTTTCTTAGGTCCCTTGTTAATATCACTGACAACTCCGTGTTTGAATAGGGCTTTATTGGTTGACATAGAACTTGTCTGTCTGTTCTCATTTTAATACAGAATGTCGGAGTGACCATACAAAATCTTTAGTGGGGGGTGAGGCAGGCATTTCTAGGCCTGCTTCCTTCTTTCCCTTTGCTGACAGGTGCTTCTGTGAAGAGGGCCCTCTACTGCAATGTGAAAGGACTGGATACTTGGTTGTCCATGACCTGTCCTTTGCCTAACTGATTTGTGTTTTTTGGTGCATGGAGGGAGGAGTGGTTCTTGCATAAGAATTCCTTGAGGGAGGGCTTGGGTGGGAGTGGGGGTGAGGTGGGAAGGGTGGAGGTGCGGGCTCTGGGATTAAGAGCCTGTAAAGTTCCTATTGCCAGAGTCTTCCAAATCGCTGCATATATGAATCATAGTTGTGTTCTGACTTTGGCACTTGAACCTTTTTTAGGATATGCAGCCATTTTGGTTTGGGTGGTAAAAAGGAAACAGATTAGAACAGTATGGATTCTCGTCCACATTTGCGTTCATCCTCTTAGGGCATCCATGAGTAGGTTCTACTAACCCCTTGGAGCTTCAGTTGCCCCCTGTGTAAAGTGGAGAGAAAATTGCCTACCTTACAGTATATGGTAGACACAAGTAATACGGGTGTGAAGCATCCGGCATGTAGTAGGTATTTGATATATAAGAACTATTACTGCCATTACTAATGGCTGGCTTGCCAGAAGAAGTTGGACGTGTTTTGTTTTCTAGGCTGTTTGCCCAATGAGAGCTGATAAGGTGGGATTGAGCCTTTGGGAGACCTAGTACTGTTAGCGCCATGCATCGTGCACTTGCCCTTGTGTACACAAGTAATAATTAGTAACCTGACCTTATTTTATTTTCCTCCTCGCAGTGTATTTTGGGACCTTTACTGTGCAGCTCCTGAAAGGAGAGACACTTGTGAACATTCAAGTGAAGCAAAAGCCTTTCATGATTATGTGAGTAACACATTTTTAATCCTAGCAATAATTATAGGGTTGGATAGCTCTAACTTCTCTAGTACGAAAAGCAAACACAGCCAGTTGGCAGTGGTCTTTATTTGCTTCTTGCGTTTCTTTCTGTTCCCCTGCCCACCTCTCTGCAGCCCTCCCAATGGTACCCTTCTCCAGCAGTGTTCTAACTTGGTGAACGGTGTTTCATAATGTTGTAATTGTGCAAAATTGTGTAGATATCTATCCGGAGAATTAAATGGTGTTGTACAGGACTCAGAACTGTGAGACTTATGTTAAGAGTGGACAGTTAGCTGAGAGGGGACTAAGCCTCTTTAGTGTTGGTTTAAGAAGAAATTGTAACAAACAAAAGCCAATAGGAAACTTGCGTTTTGGAGCTGAGTGAGAATTTGGTGGAATGGACTCTCTTGCTCTACTTTCCAGAGAGCGATCTTTCAAATTATGGGTGTGTGTGTGTGTGTGTGTGTGTGTGTGTGTGTGTGTTTGGTGTGGGTGGGCTCATACTGTATCTGCTAAGACGATTTGTACTCTGAGATCCTCAGCTAGTTCATAATCTTGTGGCCAAAATATTCTTGTGAAGCTAGTTAACATCATCAGATTGTAGTTCTTTCTACCCTGTTACTCACTTTCTACCTGGATGAGTTTCTTAAGATTTATGAAATTATTACGAGAGGGTTGTCTGCCATCTATTCATCTCCCATAGCAGTCCCCTTCAGGAAAAACAAACATGGGTTTCAAACCTGGGTTGCAGTCACACTTGATGATCTGATGAAATGGGTTAGGATCTGTCTTGGGGAGATGGAAGAGGATGTGTCTGAAGGTCTTCCATAGCCTCTGTTCAGTTCTTCTTGCTAGCCCTGTAGACAGTTAAGCATGTCCATATAGCAGGTGATCTGATGATCTTGCTCTTCTGTGTGCAGTGGGTAGGAATGGTCCTGGGAAACCATGGGTCCTTGGGAGTTGGTTTCTTGAACGTCATTGGGTCCCACCTGCTTGGCCCAGCCATCTGAGTTCCCTGCATGTGGAGGTGGAAATTGGCTAGGAGACCAGACCCATTTGGTTATTTCACAAGTGGTCAAATCCCATGATCACCATTGTCTTCATGGTGAAAATTTCTCCTGTAATGTGAGGAGTTAGAGACTCAGGTGGTGGCCTACTGGTTTTGAGAGTATTCAATGTGATGCAGTTTTGTTGTGAATGAAAAGTTAATGCTCTTGGAATGTAACGCTGAGGAAATTGAGCAGTTCTTGTGCCCTCTTCAGGGCTGAAAAAGAGAAGCTGATGAATGGTACTTCTGGTCTGGTAAACTTACATGGTAGTGAAAGGGAGAGGTCACCGGTTCACTTATGATGTGGTTCTTCTGGGAAAATCCCATGGTGATGATAAGGTTTCCTGACCTGGATGTTCAGGGAGGCTAAGAGGTACACAGCCATTTAAAAATAGTTGATGAATTTGACCTTTCTACCTAGTAAAAATCTTGCATGGTTTTTTTCCTAAACCTGTGAACAGGCAACACTGTTGCTAGTTTTTGACTGCTATGTAAATAGTTTCATTTTAGAATCTGGGGATGGGTGGGTGGGTCTTTCACTCTCTTGATGTAGCATATCTATGCTATTTTTTGCCTGTACCTTTCAGAGAAGTTAATGATTTTAACCAAGTTCGGTGCTCTACAAATTTGAGAGTCTTTGGCAACTTGTGGTGTCGTCTTCCATCCTGAAACAATATGGCGGCCGTGAAAGTTTGCACATGGGTTTGCTTTCAGTAATTTGCTGAGGAATGGCAGTAGAAATGTATAGAGATCACTGAGGTTGGCGTTGACATTTAGAAGATGCTACTAAGAGATGAGGTCACCCTCATTGAGGCCTACACTTCATATGTGTGGGGTGTAAAAACCTTTTTTTCTGAATTGGACTCCACCTGGTATCATGTGGCCTGAGAGTCAGAGCCTGTGGGAGGAGGGATGGAGTGATGAATGGGGATTATGAAGGAGTTAAGGGGTAGCATTGAGTTGGAGGGGTGACAGCAGAGAAGCAAGTGGAAAACTAAGAAGAACTTGAGAAAATTAGGAAAAGGAACCCACTTTTCTTTTTGTCTTTCTCCAGTCTTCATCTAGTCTCTCCCTTCTTGTGGCTACAGTCTAGTTAACCTTCATTCCTTCTTGCTAGAATGATTGCAGTAGCTTCTTGCTGACTCCTTCCTGTTGCCTGGAATGCATTCCTCTCTTACCCATTCAAATCCTATTCATCTTTTAAGACCTCCTTCTTGGAGGACTTATGAGATAGTTTTCTGCATTCTGTGATCACGCCTTCATCTCCATATCTATAAAAACCACCTATACAAAGCCTCTGTTGGCAGCTTTCCCTGTGCCAGGCCACTCTGCTAACTGCTGTAGGTTCAGTCCCTCATATCCTGCCAGAGACCCGATGAGAGAAGGCTTGTTGTTCGCTCCATTTTGCAGATGAAGCAGCTGAGGCACACAGCGGTTAATTCCCAGCTGGGAAGTGGTAGTTAGAATGCACACACATGGAGTCATGACTGACTCTGGAATGGGTGTTTCTAACACCACCTGGCTTGGCCCTGCAGGCCCATGGCAAGTACCATTTGTTGGCACTATTCCACCTAACTTCTCACTTAGGGTTGTCTTTCGGGCGACAGCCTATTAATTTTTTCCATGGTCGAGACCGTGAACTATTCATCTCTGTAGCTCCCACAGTACCTTCCATGTAGCAGGCACACGTGCTGATTGTATGAAAGAGTTGGGTAAGAATGAGTAAGTCACTTGGGGGTGAGTGAGCCTTGAATGGTGTTCTTTTAGAGACATAATTGTTGCGGGTGCTCTCGAACAAGGTGATTTTGAAATCAATTAACTAGTTGCCTTAACTACTTTTTAGAAAATCAAGTAGAGTGTAAATAAGTGTCTGTTGACTGACCTTCTGTTTTCTATCAAGGAGACCCAAAGATTCTCAGGGTGTGGGGAGTTTGTGCAGCCTGGATACCAGACCCATCTTCGGTGGGTAGGAAGTGCTTACAGGGGCAACGGGAGCATTGGGGGAACTCACATCTGGAGTGGACTTTTCTGATAAATTGGTTTGCATTAAATCAGAAGAGGTCCCCCGGGTCATGGGAGGAGGGTCACGGTCCCATTGTAATTTCCTTGCTGTTACCCTCAGGCCAGAGCTGTGCATCTCAGAGTGTTGCCAAAAGCCCATGGGATCCCATTGGGGCATCTCTTTGGGTTCTCTTAGACACTGTTGTCTGGGTCCTGACCTTTTGTAGAGTGGACACTTTCAGCTGCATGAGTGTCTCTAACTGTGTGCCCAGTGGTGTCCTGGCCACCTTCTCCGCTTTGACTTTCTCCAGGGTGGACCTGTAGGGAAGTGTCTTTGGTGCCTTCTCAAACAACAAGCAATCCTTTTTCTCCATGTGGTAGCTAATTTTGTGTTTTCCTTTTGATGTCAAGAAATGAGTGGAATTTGGAAGGCCAAGAAATGAGTGGCCTTTGAGCCAAAGAGACTAGAGAATAGCGATGGATTCTTACACTACACATACCTGCTGTACTTTTTTATAACATGTTTTCATGGGTGTGATTGTGGCTGGGCTTTGCAGCTGCCTCGTCGGTTGGGTTTTGTTACAAAATCTCACTCCCATTTTACAGATGAGGAAACTGAACCCTAGAGTTTAGGTGGCTTGTCCAAGGGCAGGCAGCCAGGTGTTGGCAGAGCTGAGACTAGAAATCCTCTATCTTTCTAGTTCTGCCTCTCAGCTTTTATTGACACTTACTTGATAGAGAATCCCTGCAAAACAGAGGGGAGGTATTTGCAGTTGACCTGAAGCATACCTGGCACCGGGTATGCTGGTTGGTGCCCCCCGACATGTTCACTGAAGAAATGAACTTAACAGAATTGAACGGAAGCCCCCGCAAGGTGAATTGTGGAGTCACTGGCAGAGGCGAGACCTGAACTCTGGGAAGGGGGTTTGTTGTGGTGCAACGGCTCTTAACTTTTGGCAGGGAAAATGTGATAAAAGCTATGGACAGTATTTCCAGAAAGCCCTCATAAAGGGGACTTTGTGCATGGTTTCAGGAGGCTCATGGACAGCTGCTCCAACCCCAGGCCTCTCTGATTCCCAGTGAAGAACTTTGGGAGTGAAATGGACATGGAGTTCCATGACCTTGATGAATTTTCCTTGCTTGCCTCAGTTTCCTTCCTCTGAAGACCTGAGTTCCCTTTCATCTTGGCTGTTGTGTGCTCCACCTCAGTGAGGCTGGCTCCCTGGCCCTGTCCTCCCACTCCAGCAAGACTCTGCTCTCCCACCCCAGCAAGACTGCTGACTCCTCCCTCAGCAGAGGGGAGACTTTGCCTTGAGGAGGATTGGTTAAAGTAGGAAAGTGCCCCAGAGTCATGGGCGTGGGCAGGCACTGAGGTATTTGTGGCTGTGTGGCAGGGGTCCAGCGTCCTTGGTGGGTTTGAAATAGCAAAGTGATATTTGAGAGGGCTCTCCTTGGATGTGCTGAGCTGAGGTTCCTGCCAGGCAGGGAGTGTCCATGCCTGCCAGAACCCTTTCGGGGGAGGGGGACAAGAGGGTGGCAGTGCAGGCTGGAATAGGTGGAGAAGGCCTGCAGCTGGGCTGCAAAGAGCTGGAGGAGTGTGCTGCCCTGTGATAAGCCAGGCTAGCTATCTGCCCAGAGGTCCTGGCAAGTTCACGGCGTTGCCTTTGGCTCTGACCCTTGGCACCCTTGTGTGGCAGATTAAAAACACAAAACATACACACTTTTTTTCCCCCTCTCCCCCATTCCCCTTGGAGCATAGGCTTTGGGTTGCAGCCCCTCTTTAAGCTCCCGCCCTGTTTTCTGCAATTCCTCTTAACCCCAGAGGCTGCCAGACTCCTCCATCGGTAGCTAATTAAACATTAAATGAGAAACTGGAGTTGCATTTTGCCAGAACCCGAGCAGTGCAGCCACCTTAATGGGTTTCAAGTGGCGGCAAGACCCCAAATTGCAAATCCTTGCCCTTTATTTCAAGGCGGGAGGTGGGGCGGGGGGAGTGGTGGGGACCCAAACAAAATTTTTGGCAGTGGTCACTTCATTTGAACTCCCAGACCAGCAGTGTGCACCAGTCTTTCGCATAATGCCATCTTTGTTAGCTAAGCATTTGCAAACTTGGACCAAGAGTTAGCTCTGTGCCAGCCAGCACTCAGAGGGAGCTGGGAGACACCCAGCTCTCCCCACGGTTCCTTAGGTCGTCTCTATTTTGTGAGGGAGGCAGGGTCTCGAGTGGGGAACCCTAGTCAAGGGTGCCTGGCCCCCTTCCCATGACTTCCCTGCCTCTGTATGTGAGTGTGTGTGTGTTTAAGCCTTAACAGGGAGAAGTGGCAGGGAGGTGTGTGTACTTGGGGGTCTGTCAGCCAAGATAACAGAAATGTGGCACTAGCTGTAGCCTTTATAATAGTGTCTGAGGGTTTAGAGTATTTAGAAAAATTAATCTTTTTTAGCTTGGTAATAATTCTGACCACGGCACAAGTGCATTAGACGATTCACATAAACTTCTTTAATACATGTTGCTGGGAGCTCTTAGAGCAAATAGACAGTCATGACTGTTTGTTTTTGATTCGCTGGGGTAATGGGGTTTTTTTTTTTTTTTTTTTTTTTTTTTTCCTGAGATCCATCTCAGAGTGACATCTCACTCTGTCACCCAGGCTGGAGTGCAATGGCGCGATCTCGGCTCACTGCAACCTCCGCCTCCCGGGTTCAAGTGATTCTCCTGCCTCAGCCTCCTGAGTAGCTGGGATTACAGGCGCGTGCCACCACACCCAGCTAATTTTTTGTATTTTTAGTAGAGACAGGGTTTCGCCATCTTGGCCAGGCTGGTTTCGAACTCCTGACATTGTGATCTGACTGCCTCAGCCTCCCAAAGTGCTGGGATTGCAGGCGTGAGCCACCGCGCCTGGCCGGTAACGGGGTTTTTTGTAGCCTTGGCAAGGTGAGTTTTAGCAATGTTTGTGTCTGTGTTGTGTATTTCTTTCCCTGGGTTTTGAATCCTCTGGATTTTAAAGGATTTGGGTTGTGACTGGTGGCTTGGACTCCCATGTGAATTCTAGTCTCCACTTTGTCATTTCTTGTCTGGAAATCGTCAGGGATCCTCATTTCCTGGCGGGGAGCCTCAGTTTTCCCATCTGTAGAATGGGGGAATGCTGATTCCTTTGCATAGTGGTTGTGAGGGTTAAGTAATATAGTACAGTCATCCGTCAGTATCCAGGGAGGATTGATTCTAAACCCCCCCACCGCCCGTCCCTGCTGTCATGTCTCACACCTGCACCCCCTCAAGGGGCAGAGCTGGCAGTCCTGTCACAGACTGGTACTGATAAATGGCGTCTCTGAGATGTCTGTGCACCTTATCTGTATTGGGCAGAATGGTCCTGTCCCACTCCTGCGTATGGCCACTGCATGGCTAAATGGTAAGGCCCAGAGGGCATGCAGCTTGGCATCAGTAGGAATCTAGATTTGCATTTCAGCTTCATGTCCTTGTTAGCTGTGGGGGGCCTTCGTTTCTCAAGGTCCATCTCTTTACTGTAAAATAGGCTCAAGGGTTGTCCTGGCACAGCCCACCATGGGGACGGCCTTGAGAGAGGCATGGAAAGCTGTCCAGGGAAAGTTGGTTGTGCTGTGAAATCCTGTGTCATTGTTAACAGGGATGAAATGAGGAGTCTTGCACTGTTCTCTTTGGTATGTATCCTGCCCTGGCAGGTGCTCAGACTGTGCCTGATTTTTTTTTATTGTATAAGGGAATCCCCTTTTATTGTATGTGGAAATCCCACAAAGGCGATTCCCACATACAATAAAAAAAAAAAGAGTCTTAGCCGGGCGCGGTAGCTCACGCCTGTAATCCCAGCACTTTGGGAGGCCGAGGCTGGCGGATCACGAGTTCAGGAGATCGAGACCATCCTGGCTAACATGGTGAAACCCCATCTCTATTAAAAATACAAAAAAAATTAGCTGGGCATAGTGGCGGGCACCTGTAGTCCCAGCTACTTGGGAGGCTGAGGCAGGAGAATGGTGTGAACCCAGGAGGCGGAGGTTGCAGTGAGCCGAGATGGCGCCACTGCACTCCAGCATGGGGGACAGAGCCAGACTCCGTCTCAAAAAAAAAAAAAAAAAAAAAAAGGAGTCTTAAGGAGACAGTGAGCTTGAGAAGGGAAGTGTCAGCCATGGCAGGTCCATGGGAAGCTGGTTCTGGCCACATTGGCTTCTTTTTCTTTTGACTTCCTGGGGTGACCCTGAGGCCTTGATCAGTCGGCCCCCAGACCAGGAGAATAAGACACTACCGTATTTTGAGGTTACCAAGCTCCTACTATGCTTACTGTCTAGTTGAGGAGACAGATGCAGTCCAGGATGAGATGTGGGCTTAAAAAGAATTGTGTGGAATGATCTTGTTTTTCTAAGAGACCAAGATACAGTCAGTATGGAGTTGGGGGGGCGGTGGGGGGAGGTAAACAGTCCCACCCCTGTGTTGTAACGAAATATATATTTATCATAGATATAAATAGCAGGATTGCAGGTGATGGAACTGGAGGTCACCTAGTGTTCTTTCAAGTAGCTAAAGAAACATGCCCAGAGGGAAAGGTGCCCTGCGTGAAGTTTCCAGTAGAACTCAAACCTGCCTGCAAGCCTAATCAATAGTCCAGGATGCTTTCTTTCCTTTGCCTTGTTGCAGTTACGAGCTGTGCAAACATGGACACCTTAAGTAACCTCTGAGCCTCAACTTCCTCGGGTGGAAAATGGGGTTAATAAAGTATACCAGGCCGGGCGCAGTGGCTAACTCCTGTAATCCCAACACTTTGGGAGGCCGAGGCAGGCGAATCACTTGAGGTCAGGAATTAGAAACCAGCCTGGCCAACATGATGAAACTCTGTCTTTACTAAGAATAGAAAAATTAGCCAGACGTGGTGGTGGGCGCCTGTAGTCCCAGCTACTCTGGAGGCTGAGGCAGGAGAATAGTTTGAACCCGGGAGGTGGAGGTTGCAGTGAGCCAAGGTTGCATCACTGCACTCCAGCCTAGGCGATAGAGCGAGACTCAGTCTCAAAAAAATAAAAAAATAAAGTATGCCTTTATAAGGTCATAAAGATTAAGTTTACACACATACACACAATATATAATAGTGCCTAGCACAGTGCAAGTTCTGCATAAATGTGTGCTGTCATTTTTCTTTTTTAAATTTATTTTTAATGTTTTGTAGAGACGTGGTCTTGCTTTGTTGCCTAGGCTGGTCTTGAATTTCTGGCTTCAAAGGATCCTACTGTCAGGGCCTCTCAAAGTGCTGGGATTATAGGTGTGAGCCACTACACCCGGCCTGTGCTGTCATTTTTCTTACCTCACCTCCGGCCTGGTCTGAGTTCTGGCTTCCTGATGGGCAGTGTTCTCAGTGATTGATAACAAGGGGCCAGCAGAATGACGTTGGGGTGAGAGGTGTGTGCCTGTGAAGCGTGAACCATCATGGGCTGGCTTCCCTGTTGATCAGCTCTCTGGATCCCTGGGTTTCAGGTACCCCTGGGGGATTGTGGGGGCAAGTCACATTATGTTCTCCCTGCCCCAGTGATTGGAGGAGCAAGTCACATATGCAGCTTCCAAACCAGCCCTGGTGCTTGTGAGGATGAGAAAAGAGTGGACGCACACATGCTCCTGGCCTGTGCCTGGCCTGAAGTTGCCCCATCACTGTCCATTTTCTTCTCTCCTAGTGACTTCTCATTTTCTAGGAATCTGGAACAGGCGCTTTCCCCAGCCACTTTGGCCTCTTCACCATGATTCCCGCTTGGTACCATACCACCTGAGAGGGTTTTTTCCTCCCCTGCCAACTATTCTTCTGTAGAGCCAATGCTAGCCTGGAATGTGGCTGCCTCCACCAGGCCTGCCAGGACGACTCCTATGGGAAGACGTCCCTCTTCTGTTTTTTCCCCAGGAACTAACTCTGTAACTCTCTTAGTCGTTTGTTACCAGCTGCCTGGAAGGAGAGTTATTTCAGTTAAGGTTGTGTCTCTTCCTTCCCCTTTCTGGAATGAAAGCTCCTTGAGGGGAGGAACTTTACTTGCCCTTTCTGCCACCACATTCCTGGGGCCTATTGCAGGTCTTGAATGCATTCTGGGGTCTGTGAGCAAGGCTCTGAGCCTTGAGAAGTGAGAAGGATTTGATTCCTGCCCAGGCATCAAGTGTGTTAAGTACTCGTTTTAATGAAGATGGACAAGGGGCACGTGGTGAAGCACTGTTTGTAAACTGTGAGCTGTGACCCATTAATACATCATGAAACCAACTTAGTGGGTCATGACTGGTAATTACCAAAAAAGAAACAACCGTATTACACAGAGTAAACACAAATATTGTTTCCGGAAATGTCTGTTTTCAGTGATTTATGTGTGCATATAAAAGTATGTGTGCCCTGGGTTTGTGTTGTAGTATTTGCCTTTTTTGGGGGCTCAACGCAAAGTCAGAAGGCCACTAGCCCAGAGACAGCTGAGACTGAATCTTAGTTCCTACAAGTTAAGTGACTTGGGTCAAGAGACAAGCAATTGCTGAGCCTCAGTTTCCAGATCTGTACTAGAAGGAAATGATCCATACCTTAAGAGAGTTCTTGGGGAATTGTTTCCCCACCACATCTTGTGCTTTCAGAGTGGTGCCTGGCGGGCACTTGGTACCTTTGTCTCTGTGGTTTGCTGCCATAGTCTTAGTGCATTGAACACACAGAAAATCCCAACAGATGCTTGTTGAAGGCAGAGTAAGTAACAGCTCCCATTGGAGGGGGTGGGACTGTGGCCTGGACCACTCTGGAGTGGGCGCGGGAGGAGAGGGCCTGAGAGCGCAGGGACACTCTTCTTAATAGCGGAGTCCATGTGGCTCTCTAGGCAAAGCTGGAGGAGTTTGCAGCCTGTCCCTGCTGGCTGGCTGTGGGGCAGCTCCTTCTGCCTGTCTGTGATTGAGGTGGGTGGGTGGAGGGGGTTCCTTGCCCCCCGTGGAGCTTGTGTCTGAACAGGGCTTAGGCAGTGGCAGTAGTGAGAATAGGTCGTAAGGCATCCTGTCTGACCGAGGTTGACCCAGCCTCCCAAATTCCCTGTCCCCTCCTGGTGACAGCTGTTTGCACAGCTTCCAGGGCAGGTTTTGTGTCCCCTGCTCTTTGTGTGTTTGGGTGAAGCGCCTGACATTTCACTTCTGTTTCACAGTCCTCTGACCTTAAGAAGCACAACTGCTCCCTGGGGCCGCTGCCTGAGGTTTTCCTCTGATCCTTCTTTCCCAGTCACAAAAGGCTGTTTGAGAGAGGAGGCAGTGGAGAGGGGGGAGCAGGCCTCTCCCACATTCCGGGATACTGCTGCAGTGCTTTGAGCTCTGAGAGGGGCAGAGCGTAGCTTTATAGACCGGATGGAAATGGCAGATGGTTGGTGGGCAGTTATTGCCCGCTGCCTGCCGGGCTTTGCCATTAGATGCAGTGTTGTGGGCTGTACATGGGATTTGGACTTGGATGACCAAGGTACAAGATCTGATTCTTTCAGATGGCCTTGGGTAAGTTGTCTGATGTCTGCAAAATGATAGGAAACAGTGGCCGGCTTTTTTCTGCCCCTCCAGCTTTTTGGAAGTTGGGTGAGAGCACGTGAAAATGCTTTGTGAGTTGTGGTCCCCTTTGAGAAGGCTGTTTCAGATGTGCAAGAAGAAGGAGACACTCAGTTTCCAGATGGGGACACTGAGGCTGGTGACACAGCAAGCCTGGGGCCACCACTGACTTGAGAAAACCTCCACCTAAGAGGCTGGCGCCCGTGTCTGTGCCATCCTTTAGGAATTTTGCAGCTTTCTTTGGGAGAGGCTGAGAGCTTCCTGTGGCTTTGGCCATCCAGCCGGTGCTGAGGGGGCAGATGGCCCAGTGGGCAGGCCTGGTGCCGGGCGTGTGCGCACTGCCGGTCTCTGCTCGCCGGCTTTTAGAAGGCTTCCAGTAGAAAATGTTCTCCTCTCTCTGGAGGCTCTTCCTCTTGGCAGCGCCGCCCGCCTGCCGGCCAGATCCCACTCGGAGCCCGCTTGTGTTACGGGCGGCGGCCCTGGCCCGCAGCTCCGGGCAGGGCTCTCCACGATCTCCGCGCTGGTGAGCCGCTTCAAAAGGGGATTTTACAGCATGACAGGGAATTTCAGCCACCACGTTATCTCCGAATTGGCCAATTGATGGTTTCAGCAGAGCATTTCAGCATCGGGGAAGCCAATACAATTTGAGTTAGTTGTGATGGCTGCCACTTTAAATACGGCAGTGAATTTCTGTCAGCGAGCTAATGCGTGGAATAGGGAATTGCAGAAAACTTGATCATCAGAGTGCTTCAGTCGATTCTGACCCCAAGCTACAGAAAATGAACTTAAATCTAGTTGACTGTCGCCACATACTTTCTTTGGTGTTATTTTGCTGGCAGCGTCTTCTTCAGAGAGAGCTGGAAGAGAAGAGACTAGGAGGAAATCAGGATGTTTGCCTCGGGTCCCTGGGATTTTAGAGAGCGACAGTCTTCATGGGAGGTTGACCATTGGGAGTTGGGGTGGTGAGTTCTTGGTGAGGGATAAATTTCTAAATGACAGCATTATGGCTTAGTAATAATGAGTTTTCTATTTAACAAAGCAAACCAGTGCTTATTGAGCACTTACTATGTGTTCAGACCCTTAAAAGGCATTCTTAGTTATCTCCCTGTTGGACAATGTAGGGGACAGGCATTCCTCCCATTTCATGACGGAAGAACTGATAACAATAGCAAACAATTATTGAGTGCTAACCGTATGCCAGGCACTGTTGTAAGTGCTTTAGGTTTTGTCTATTGTCATACTCAAAACAGCCCTGTGGGTTAAGTTCTGTTATTCCTATTTTGTAGAGAAGGAAATGAGGCACTTAGAGGGATTCAGTCATGGGCAAGGTAGACTTAATAGGTTTGTCTTCTTAATTAAAAAAAAAAAAATTTTTTTTTTTTTGAGACAGGGTCTTGCTGTGGTGCCCAGGCTGGAGTGCAGTAGCATGATCTCGGCTCACTGCAGCCTCAGCTTCCCCAGGCTCAGGTGATTCTCCCGGCTCAGCCTTCCCAAGTAACTGGGACTACAGGCATGTGCCACCATGCCCAGCTAACTTTTCTGTTTTTTTATTTTTTATTTTTTTTGGTAGAGACAGGGTTTGCCATGTTGCCCAGGCTGGTCTCAAACTCCTGGCCTCAAGCAGTCTCCTGCCTCGGCCTCCCAAAGTGCTGGGATTACAGGTGTAAGCCACTGTGCCTGGCCCAGATTTGGCATCTTTTCTGTCTCATTAATTGATGACCCCCTGCCCAGCCTGGAGTGGTTTGATGCTGAGGCTGGCAGGACCAGGTGGGTCCTGACGGAGATGAGCCAGCTGAAGCCTGGCCTGGGCTCATAGGGTTCCTGACTGCTGCGGTGCTTCTCTGTGGGTAGAGGGATTGGGCTGGTTTTTAATGACCTCGTCCAGGAAGAAAACATCTTGGCTTTGGGACCTATGTGACTTAAAGAAAAGGTTTGCTATCTCTTCACTTAAAAGGCTCCCTTTTATTAAATCTCCTACCACCCCCTGTGGACTCCAGGCTTGAAAATATTTTATTTACAAAGAGATTGCATGCATTGAGTCACCATTAATTTTAATGAAGAAATGTGGAAAATGAGAACTATATAGCTGCTGATGAGACTTTCTCATCAGCTCAGGGGAACCAACGTGAGCACACCAGGTTGGTAGAACAGAATTCTAGTCAACAGAAAAACATTGGAAATTTCAGTTCCATTTCAATTGAGGCAGACCCGATTCTTCTAGAACTTAAACAATATTAGCAATGCCTCAAGAGCCCCCAGTGAAGTTTTCCAGAAACCTGGTTAGAATCCTTAGGCAGGACCCACCTAGCAGTGGTGCCTTCTCACTTTGTCCTGGCATGGCCAGGGTTGACCTCTGTAGAGGGACATCCCTCATGTTTCCCCCAGGACTGAGGAAGGTTAGAGTGCAGAGTTCTCTCCGGAGATGGCTGAGCTCTCTTTAGGCCCATCCACCCCTGCTCTCCTGGCTGTGCATGCAAGGCTTCTCTGTTAGGGCAGTGCAGCTTGGAGGGTAGACACACTGAGGGGGTAAGAGCCTGTGTGAACAGCTCCCATCTGCAGAGCCTCCTCTCCCTACAGATACATCCCAAGGCAGGGGTCCCATATTCCCTGCGGTTCTGAGCTGGCATTACCTGCAGCAGATGGATCACTGGACAGCGAGTCCGGAAATCATCCTTCTCCACCAAGCTTTCCCACTTAATAGCTTGGTAGCCTTTGACAGATGATTGTCTTCTTTCTTTCCTAATTTGTAGCATGGGGACAGTGAGGGATACAACAGCAGTTTCTGAAACAGCAGTGACCACCATTTACTGCATTTACCCCAGGCCAGGCACTGTGTGTGGGCATGGCATTTAATCCCTGTAACACTCTATAAGATAGGGGCTGTTATGACCCCATTTCTTGGATGGGGAAGCCAGGGCTCAGAGAAGTGAAGGCATGAGCCCGTTGTTATGAAGTCATTAGATAGTAGAGCTGGGATTTGAACCCAGAGCCCCACTCTACCTTTGAGCCATGCTGCTACTTTGACAAACTTTCGGATGACTTTGGGAGATGGGGACCTTGGGGAAAAATGCACTTTGAAAGAATTGGATCATTTCAGTAGAAACCTGTAAACGTGTGTCTTAAAAAAAAATGTCAGTGACAGTTTGCTTCTCGGTGAGATGAATGCAGATAAACCTATTTTGACTGTTAACTTATTTTGTTGCTTAAAAGCCAGTGACATGTAGCGTTGAATTTATTTTTCTTCACAACATTTAAGTGTTTGCCACTTCTTGAGTGACGTGTGTGAATTTGGGAATTGCCTGTACTTTGGGAATGGAGGCCGTTGCTTGTATGTAAGGCTTTTGCCTTAAGAGGGACTTTTGGGAAGGCTTGTTCTGGCTCGGGGCCTTGCTAAGAAGCGACTCGAGTGCAGCAAGGGTACCTGTGTCTGAGGATATTGATAGAGCTGAAGCTCGCTCTGAAGTTGGGGTCATGGTGGAGAGCCGATCGCAGGAGTCTTTGTGACTGGAAGCCTAAATATTTATTCTGTTCTGTCCCTAATGAAAACAAATTGTCAACAGTTGTTCGGTAACTGACTAAATTAAAATCTGTAATTAGTCAATTAGATTAAAGAGTTGGCACAACCTGATTGTATCATGCTGGTTAGGTTATTAAGAGAAAGGGTGTGATTTTTAATTACTGAATGCTAATTTTGACAGTTTCAAATAGAAACAGACGTGTTTTTCCCCTCTTTCCCTAATTCTGAATGGTTTGGAAAGTAAAGACACTCAATGTGTAAATGATGTTTTTTTGAAGAAAAATAATCTGAGAAGGCCCTTCTGTAGAGTAGGAGGGATTTCAGCAAAGAGCCCACGTTGGATTTAGTTGAAAGGGTTAGTTGGAAATCCTTCCTTTCTTGAAGAGGCATGGCTTGGTTTTTGGCAGCTTCGTTTTTGCTGTCAATGAGAGGTTGGATTTCAGCTTTAAGCAGTCGAATCATTGAGTTCTTTTTAAGGGTCTCCCCGATTCTCTCAACTTCAGGCTTTTTTCTGGCCAGTGCCCTGGAAACTATAAGCAATAGTAAATGATCCAGGGAGGAATCCCCTGTGAAGGAAGCCCAGTGGGCGCTTTGGGACACTAGCACGTGTGAGTAATCATACCCAGTGTTGTATGAAGTGTCTTCTCATACGCTGGCATCCCAGGAAGACAGACGGATGGAACGGATGTTCTTACTTCATGGAATAAAAGTTTTGCTGACTGCCTGAGGAAAGCTGAGAGCAGGGAATGAGGTGCCCCGGTGTGCAGGGTCAGGGGGAGAATGTACTCGGGGTGGGTGCTGACAGGCAAGAAGGAGGGGACTCCTGTTGAGTAGTAAGTAGCTGGGGATGACAGGAGAGAGGCCTCTTGCTTGGGAGGAAGATGGGATCGGAAAGTAGGGCCAGTTCAACTGGGTGAGGTGGTGTGCGCCTATAGTCCAGCTACTCAGGAGGTAGAGGCAGGAGGATTGCTTGAGCCCAGGAGTTGGAGGCTGCAGTGAGCTAGGATCATGCCTGTGACAACATAGTGAAACTCCATCTCTTAAAAAAAAAAAAAAAAAAAAGTAGGATCAGTTTATACATTGTGGATTGAAGCCAGCCAGAGAATTTAGCACAATTAGGGTAGATGGGTTTGAAGATGGGGCAAATCCTTCTTCCCACTTTGTTTTTCTGGTGGATGCTGTGTCGTTGCTTCCCCTGCTGACACTGGAATACGGGATATGAGCAACCTTGGAACTGGGGGTGAGAACACCTGAGCTGCTTCCAGCCAAGGGCCCCAGTACAGTGTGGATCCCCTCATTGGCCAGAGGGACCATCCCATCTCCCCATCTTCCCCAGCTCCTGGGAGTTGATGATGTGGACCGCTCCATAAGGTGCTGTGCCCGTGGGGCATTTTATCTGAAGGATAAAATGTATCTGAAGGATGTCAATCCTAAGAATAGGCTCATGGGCCACTGCAGGAAGGCCACCCAGCCCTTGCTTTTCCTTGCACAAAGGAAACCCCTCCTTCTGTGGGGAGCGAGGGGTTGAAGCTGTAACCCTAGGCCCCTGACTGCCCACTGGACAGCAGCATCCCTGTCTTGAGGGAGAGCCACCCTAAACATCTGTGCCTCTAGAACTGCACTGAACCCCACACCGCATGTTAACACAGTCTCTACTTTCTGGATGGTTTTCTTGTGGGCTGAGTCTTCCATGATACTTTTTGAAGCATCAGTTAAAATGGCCTTTAGCTTTCAACATGCAATATTTAAAGCTGTGGGTGATCCAGAATGGGTCATTTTTCTTTGAAAAAGGAAGCGACTTTACTTTTTGTGTCTGATGAATATGGGGTACTGGGGAACCAAGGTGCAGAGAACGAGAGCTTTTGAAGGTTAAGCAGCCTGGGTTCTAATCCCCACAAGAGCCCCCATCCACAGTGTAACCTGTGCCAGTTGATTAACCTCTGAGCCTCAGTGTCCTTATCTGTAAAATGGGGATTGTACTCAGCCTGCAGTACTGCTTTGAGATAATGAAGCAGAGCATGTTAGAAGATATTTCAGGAATGAAAGAATGAGAGGCTGAAAGGAAGGTATCTGTGCTTAGGGAGTGATTCTGGGGCGCGTTTAGAAGCACGAATAAGTAAGAGGAGTGGAATGAAAAGCGGGAAGTATTTATGAATGGTGGACTGGGGTATGTTCTGAATTTGGAATTCCTCCTTCAGACTCAGGATCCATAGCCAAGGTTAAAGAAACCCATAAGAGGTTGTGTGTGTGTGTGTTTGGGGTTGGGGGCAGTGGTAGATAGAAGGGAAGGGACAGTGCTAGGAGAGAGAACATTTTAAAAGCTTCCCCACTGATAGATTTGTAGCCCTGGGTAAATAGGGAAGCTTGTAAAACTTGATTCATTTTCTTCCTGAAGTCTGTTTTTGGTGGGGAGCAGGGGTGAGGACAAAGACAGCTAAGGGAGCCAAATGCTTTTAGGTTAGAAGTGTTTATATGTCCCCAGCACAAGCCATGTCCTTGAGAAGGGCCAGGGATGTGTTTCATCCTGCTCCCTGTCCCCAAACGATCTTTCTCTTCCTAAGCGCCAGCTTCCCTAGTCCATCTGGGGAGGGACTGCCCACTGCCTGCCATCAGGGGCTGTGCTCAGACCTCATCTAGGGATCTGCGCTCAGGATGACTTCCTACTTCCTTCCTGGCCTGCGGTTTGCTCTTTTCTTTTGGTTAGGAAGTATGTCCTTCCCTGTCCCTGCCCAGGCCTACTCTGGAGATGTGGACAGGCAGCTGGGGCCACCATTAGCCAGAGAGGAGACAGGGTGTGTCCACAACTGGAGGCCCATGTGAGCTGTTCAGGAATTAGAAGCTACTGCTCTTGGAAAACTGCTGCAGAAATGGAAAGGTGGTCAACGGGGAGAGGTGAGAAGGTGATGGGCCTTGTATGTTGGAAAAAAAAAATTTAGAGGGACTTAACGGAATATTTCTGTGTTTTGAAATAAAAATTATTTGGGGACCTAACATTAAAAAGACATCTGTGTATTTTTCTGTTAGGGTGGAATGTGAAGCCTGAGATTCCTGGGCTGTAGTTAGGGAAGGGCCAGCTCTCTGCCTTGGGGCCTTTGCACAGGCTGTTCTCCCAGCTTGGAGCACTTGCTGCCATTCTTTCTCCTCTCAGGGAACCCTGTTTATTTTTCATGTCTCAGTTTAGACATCACATAATTCTAAGATGCTTCTAATAATCTTTGAGCCTCTGGGGGCAGAGCCTATGGTGGGTCTTGTAAACTGAGGCCCTGACACTTGGTGGATCCCCACTCAACATTTGTTGGCTGAAAGAGTGATCAGGGAGGATCAGGAGGCTGCCCACCTCCCAGGGCCCCTCTGTGCAGTCTGTGCATTTGAATGGTTCCCTGAAGTCTTAAAGCCCTTAGAACAAGTCCAAGTTTGTCTGCTCAGTTCGAGCCCTGGCCTTGGTGTTTGCCTTTCTTTTCTGAAGTAGGTCTTTGACACATCGATGGAGCTTCAGATGTGAAGTGTCCTCAGAGGTGTGTGGGAAAATGCTCTCTGTTCAGTTAACCCAGCCTTTTGACAACTTCTGAGGCCTCTCGGGCTAGAAGCCCCGTGACTGTTCTCCTGCCCAGTTCTTGCTTTTTTTTTTTTTTTTTTTGAGATGGAGTCTTGCACCGTTGCCCAGGCTGGAGTGCAGTGGCACGATCTCTGCTCACTGCAAGCTCCGCCTCCTGGGTTCATGCCATTCTCCTGCCTCAGCCTCCCAAGTAGCTGGGACTACAGGCGCCTGCCACCATGCCCGGCTAATTTTTTGTACTTTTAGTAGAGATGGGGTTTTGCCGTGTTAGCTGGGATGGTCTCGATCTCCTGACCTCGTGATCTGCCCGCCTCAGCCTCCCAAAGTGCTGGGATTACAGGCGTGAGCCACCGTGCCCGGCCGGTTCTTGCTTTTTATAAAGGGGGCTGGGGAGTGGGTGGACAGGGATGTGATCCTGGAATCCAGAACTCCATCACTCAGCCTGTGTCTTAGTGTGGGGTGTTAACGGAGGATGATGGAAAATAGCCCGCTTCTGATTTCTCTCTCTCCCTCATAGCTCTGTAGAAATATTTTATTATTGAACACCCTGTAATTCAGGGTTGGTGGCGATTTTATCAGGCCATACAAGTCTACAGTTGACCTTTGCATTATCTAAGAAGACTTGTGTTTGCTTAGCCAAGGATAAACAAGATTCCAGTGTGGGTGGCTTAGGGCTTGGAGCTGTGGTCTCTGTGTGCAGGGTTGCTTCTAATTGTGAATGGCTCTTATCTGTTCTTCAGGGAGGGTCTAGCCACACTGTAGTACAGGGACTTCTTTATTTCTTTTTTCTTTCTTTTTTTTTTCCTTTTAGAGACGGAGGCTCGCTCTGTCGCCCAGGCTGGAGTGCAGTGGTGCGATCTTGGCTCACTACAACCTCCGCCTGCCGGGTTCAAGAAATTCTCCTGCCTCAGCCTCCCGAGTAGCTGGGACTACAGGCTCACGCCACCACGCCTGGCTAATTTTTTTTTTGTATTCTAATAGAGATGGGGTTTTACTGTGTTGCCCAGGCCGGTCTCAAACTCCTGAGCTCAGACAATCTGCCCACCTCGGCCTCCCAAAGTGCTGGGATTACAGGCATGAGCCACTGTGCCCAGCTGGGGCTTCTTTCTTTTCTTTCTTTCCTTCCTTTTCTTTTCTTTTCTTTTCTTTCTTTCTCTCTCTCTCTCTCTCTCTCTCTCTCTCTCTCTCTCTCTCTTCTTCTTTTTTTTTTTTTGTCATGGAGTTTCGCTCTTGTTGCCCAGGCTGGAGTGCAATGGCACGATCTCGGCTCACCGCAGCCTCCGCCTCCTGGGTTCAAGCGATTCTCCTGCCTTAGCCTCCTGGGTAGCTGGGATTGCAGGCAGGCGCCACCATACCCAGCTAATTTTGTATTTTTAGTAGATAAAGGGTTTCTCCAAGTTGGTCAGGCTGGTCTCGAACTCCCGACCTCAGGTGATCCACCTGCTTCAGTCTCCTAAAGTGCTGGGATTATAGGCATGAGCCACTGTGCCCGGCAGGGACTTCTTTATTTCTAAGCCTGCCATCCAGGCTTTTCCAAGGGCCTGAAATGCTTACTGCCTTTAAACAACTACTTTCTGCTAAAATTGTCCTAATAGTATCAGTTTAGGAAGATATTTTATCCAAAAATCCACCCATAGGTCATCAAAGATATTTGTCTTTATCAGATATTCATCTAATCTGTCTAGTCTTCCATTCATCAAATGTTTGATGCCTCTGCCGTTTGGCTACGGAAGCAAAGACACCAGCAAATCTTTTGCCCTCACAGAGCTCATAGACTATTTTCCTCCCCTTTATCTGGGGTTATGTGTTTTCAAAATGCTAACTGGCTGGGTGCAGTGGGTAACATCTGTAATCCTAGCACTTTGGGAGGCCAAGGTGGGAGGATCGCTTGAGCCTAGGAGTTCAAGACCAGCCTGGGCAACATAGTGAGACCCTGTCTGTAAAAAATAAGAAATAAAAATAAAATGCTTACTGCACATCTGTATTTTTTACTTATTTATTTTTTGAGACAGAGTCTCGCTCTATTGCCCAGGCTGGAGTGCAGTGGCACAGTCTCGGCTCACTGCAGCCTCTGCCTCCTGGGTTCAAGCAATTTTCCTTCCTAAGCCTCCAGAGAAGCTGGGATTACAGGTGCCTGCCACCATGCTCAGCTAATTTTTGTATTTTTAGTAGCGATGGGGTTTCACCATGTTGGCCAGGCTGATCTCGAACTCCTGACTTCAGATGATCCACCCACCTCGGCCTCCCAAAGTGCTTGGATTGCAGGCATGAGCCACCATGCCCAGCCTAACTGCACATCTTAAAATATAAGATATATCCTGTTGGTTCCAGCTGACTTGTCCCCTAGGAAGGCACAGGAATGCTTCCCAGCATCCCCTCATGAGATTGTGGGGTCACCTTTCCCTGGGCTTGCCCCAGCACCCTGTCTCACTGCGCTGGCCAGCTCTGTCATTTTTGGACTTGTTGCTTGGACTCACCTGAGTTTTGCTTCCTCCTCTGTAAAGTGGTGGTAAATGATACCTTTGTGGTCCCAGCGTGGGTAGGTGTGGACTTGGTTGAGCCAAGTCATTTGAGGGCCTCGGCAAGGTGCCCCACCGAGGTGGGGGTGAGAGTTTGGAGAAAGTGGTGATCATCTTGGTGAGAGCACAAACTGGAGATGTAGCTGAAACAAAAATGTCCTTATAAGGCTATTATTCTAGCAAAAATGTGTTAAAAATTGGTTATTGGAAACACAAATCTACAAGGACATAAACTGAAAGAATGAAGACTCTACTGACATTTTCTCTCTCTTTTTTTTTTTTTTTTGAGATGGTGTATCACTCTGTCGCCCAGGCTGGAGTACAGTGTCGCGATATCAGCTCACTGCAACCTCTGCCTCCCGAGTTTAAGTGATTCTCTTGCCTCAGCCTCCCGAGTAGCTGGGACTGCAGGCGCACGCCACCACGCCCGGCTAATTTTTGTATTTTTAGTAGAGACGGAATTTCACCATGTTGGCCAGGATGGTCTTGCTCACCTGACCTCATGATCCACCAGCCTCGGCCTCCCAGAGTGCTGGGATTACAGGCGTGAGTCACCACTTCCAGCCTCTCTCTCTTTTTTAAAAGTATTGGAGTCTTACCTTGTCACCCAGGCTGGAGTGCAGCCTCAAACTCCTCCTGCTTCAGCCTCTGAGTAGCTGGAATTACAGGCTTGTACCACCATGCCCAGCTAATTGTCAGATTTTTTTTTTTTTGTAGAGGGGGTCTTGCTGTGTTTTTCCCGGCTGGTCTCAAACTCCCGGCCTTAAGCAGTTGTCCCGCTTCAGCCTCCCAAAGTGCTAGGATTACAGGTGTGAGCCATCATGCCCTGCCTAATATACTGGCTTTAAGGAAGCTTTCAGGTGCCCACACTCTGTCAGACTTGACTTAATTTTTCTAGGCTTTATCAACACCCCCAACTCCATGGTTGGGGGTGGGGCATTACAACCAGGCTGTGGTCACCTTTGAGGCACAGGTGTCAGCCACAATGCTACCTTTTCCGGTGAGTCAGCGAGTTTGTCTGGAATACCCCTCCGTAGGTGAGAGCCGGGGTCCTGGGCTGGGACCACGATGGGCCGTAGCTTCTCAGGAAGCCGAAGCTGGCCCTGGCCAGAGCTGTCTTGCAGACTTGAGATACAGATGGCTTCTTTCCCCCTCCCGTTTTCTTTTTGAAAATGTTTTTAACTCGGAGCATGTGTCGGCACGGCGTTCTTTCCACGAGGACAGAAGCTGTCACTGCACGCAGCAGAGACACTGGTTCTGATCCAAAGCCGATTGTGGCCTGCTTCTGGGTCTAATTATTTGGCAGGTCAGGTGCTGGGGTACTGTCCAGGGTGTAATCAAGACTCAAGCATTTGGGCATGGGGGTGAGGAGGAACCATGGGGAGGGAGGGGAAGGAAAAAGGAAGGGGGTGTGTGACTTAGCCTGTCCAGACCACAGAGCGAGTCAATCCCCCTGGAACAGTGGCGTCCGCTGCTCTGCGGGGAGGGTCTGCCCATGACCTGGTGTGGGAGCCGAGGCCGCCACCAACTTGGGCGCCCAGCCCAGACCCTAGGAGAGGGAGGAGCCTGGAGCAGCCTTTCCCTGGCGAGATTGGCCACATTCCATTTTCCTCTCTGACCAGAGAGCCCTCTCACCCCTGGGTGTACAGGCTCTTTCTGCTAACAGAGGCCCTCCTCCAGCCCCATTGTCCCCACTGTGAGACCAGGAGTGCCCCTTTCCCAGCCCCCCAAAATGAGTGCGCTCCCAGTGTGAGGCACAGAGTGAAAGCCTCGTGTTTTAGAACGGCGGGTGGGAAGGACTTGATGCGCCGTGTTCTTGCAGGAAGGGCAGGGACGATACCGCCTTGTGCTTTGCCTGGCACATGGTAGGGGCTTAGGTATTTGGGCGAATGGAGTGATGTCCAGAGAAAGCAGGACTTTGGCTCGGGCAAGGAGTGGGTGGCAGTAGGGAGGACTGTGGTCTGTGGGTCACTGTGGCTCTTGGCTTTCTCCTACTGTCCCTGCCGATGGTGACAGCGAGCCAGCCTCCTGGCCGCACCATTGTACCGCCTCTTTCTTGGCTTGGTCCTGGGCGTGGATGTCAGATTTGCTTTGTTCATGTAAAATGTGGTGGGATCATGTCTCCCTCAAATCAAATTCCAACCAAAATCAAAACAAAACAAATCAAGCGTCTCAGTGAAGACAGCCCTGAGGGTTCTGTTGTCTCAGCCTGGGAGCCTGGGAGCCTGGTCGACCTCACCTGCTTTTCAGATTTTGCCATGTTTATTGCAGACGTCCCCGTCCTGGTGCTGGACACTCACCTTCATTACAGGTTAATTCTCACAACCTCCAGGTGTGGTATGCAGTGGTTTTAAGGAAAGAGAAAACAGAAAAAGGCCACACAGGTAGGGCTTCACAGCATCTGAGGGCACCCAGGGTGGCCGAGGTGTGTTGCTGGCGAAGGCCCTCCTGCAGACTAGAAAACCCGCATGTCGCTCCTGCGTAGCAAGTGTCATGTCTGTTACTGGCTGACACTTTGAGGGTTTTTCTTTTCTCCAAATAAATAATTCTTTGTCTCTCTTCAGGGTGGCAGATCGGGGCTGGAGGGAGGCAGCCATCAAAAGCAGGCTGGCTGACTATGAACAAGTGGGTTGGGGCGGGGACCTGGCCAGGCGGCGGCGGGGCCAGGAGAGCCAGCGTCTTGTGTCTGGCCTGGGTGGGGAGGGTGTGGGAGACACCTGAAGCCACCTCGGAAAATGTTCAGTGGGGCATTTCTTGCCCAGAGATGTGTGAGTGAAATATTTGACTAAATGGGGAGTTCCTTCCTCGGAGGAGGATAAAGCGGGCTCTCTTTTCCTGTCCCTTTGTCTCTTGTCCCCTTTGTCCCAGCCCTCCAGCTCTGCGGCCTCCCCTCCCCCAGCGGTTCCTTCCTTTGTGCCCGCCGGCCACTCACCAGTGAAACTTAACTCAGCCCCGGGCCTCACTCCCCTCGAAACAACAGAAGGAGCTAGTAGGGGCAGGCCTGGCTGTCAGCGCCTTGGACTAAAAGGAACCAAACCGCCATCCCAGCCCCCAATGGTGGCAGTTAATTTTGAAGTTTGGCGTTGACTGTTGGCAGTCCCTTCCGAGGGAGCAGCTTTGGAGGGGGTGTTGCTGCCCCAGCCAGAGGGATTGGGGGCTGTAGCTGAGGCCAGGAGACCTGGCCTTACACCCCTTTCCCTGGTAAAGGGCCCTGGGTTCTCCACCACAGCCCCTCTTTGTCCTGCTCTGAGTGGTTTGGAGTTCTTTGTGCAGTGGCCCAGAAATATGGACGCGCAAACTGTAACAGAGCCCCACCCACACCTCTGGGTAGCGAAGCACCCATATTTGTTACATGATTGTCTTAATCCTCTTTAAGCAAGGATTAGCGATAACTAGGGGGTTAAACAAAAATCAGAAGGAAAAACTGTAAGTTGGGGAAAATCTATCCATGAAAGAAAGTTGATGAGAATATGGGAAAGTTGGGCTGGATTCAGTTCATTTGTTATAAAAATGGGAACTCTGGCACCTTGTTTCTAAGCTGATGGCCAGAGGTCCGAGGGCATCTGCTTTTTGGGGTTGTGTGGCCTGCACGTCAGGAGAGTGCAGGGGACCGGGGCCTGTAGAGGTTCCGTAGACTTGGTGTGGATTTGTGCTGTGTTGAGGCCGAGCAGAATTGTGGTGAATCGGCGCGGCTTCATTATTGCTGGAAGTATTTTTCCTTACTTAAAATATCTAATTTATTTACCCATACATGTTTAAAATAATATAGCAGATAACATGTAAATTTAGAGATACTATGTTCCACCCTAAATTTACATGATATATTTTATTCTAGGTCTTCATATGCGTTTTTGTTATCAGTGTCTTAAATGCTGTCATCAAAGCCAGTTTTTATCTTCTAACCCACCTTTCTAGGACGTATCACCAACACTCCAAGTTGTTTGACATATATTATTTTTCAGCTTTGTGTATGATGCTTCCTCTGGGAATTTTGTCCCAAGCCACAGGAATCCATTAGAACATTTAAACAGTGGCTTTGTAAAAATGTGTCTCATAGGTGTCTGTCGCTGGAAATGCTCCAGCAGATCTGAGATCCCTGCTATGATGCTGGGGGGATGGGTAGGGAGGCACCACCCTTCCTGAGTGTTAAGAGCCTGGCTGCTGGCGTCCTACCTCAAGCCACCTGTGTGACCCTGCTCTTTTCTGCAACCTCAGTATCCTCATCTAGAAGAAGCAGACAACAGTGCCTAGAGCTCACTTCTCAGGATTCAGTGTGTGTGCCCAGTGGCCTGTATACAGTAAGCACTCAGCACACTGAGGTTGGGCTGTTGGAGCACTCCTGCCCTTCGGGTTTACAGAGTAACCTTGAGGGCTTATCAGGCAGGGCCTGGAGGCAGACCTTGTGGGGAAAGGGAGGAGCACCGTGGGTTTCAGTTTTGGGTTTTGGAGTGGGGAAACCATTCCAGGGGAAAGGGGGTGTGCTTTCAGTAATGGCGATGAGGCCTGTGGCACCCTCACCCCATTTATTGATTGCGTGCCTTTAACCGTAGTGTCTTTGCCAGCCCTCTGGCATTTCCGGAGTGGAATGTTTTAAATGCCCTTGACTGAGGACTGTGTGTCCTGGAGGTGAGAGAGGGCCTTACCTCTCATTCTGTAGAAAAGCTTTGTCATTTAATGCTTTTTAGTTCAAAGCTGGCAAAAACTTACCTGGACTTGTAACAGAGGGGCCAGGCGCTTTGTGTGTGAGTCATCATTGTCATGGTCATGACTTGGTCACAGGGTGACAGATGGTAGCCACACCCCTAGGCCTCAGTTGGGACAGAAACTCCTGGGATGGGCAGTGGCAGAAGTGTCTGTCAAGGGTGCCCAGGTTGTCGGGACAGATTTGCATCGCCGTTTGTAAATAAGTACTGCTTTGAATATCTACCTTTGATGCGCTGGTGGTGGAGGAGCTGGGATTCCCAATTTAGATGTTTGATGTAATTTGAAACTGAAACAATCAAAAGTCTATCTCATGAAGAAGAAAAGGAGGGTGAAAGCCCCCCTCCTAGAAGTTGTCACCTGGCTGAGATTTTAATCTGTGTGGTTTGAAGGAGTCCAGGCTGACCATATGTTGAAGGCCCTGCCCCAAAGACGAGTTTTTCCTTCACATTATTGCATTTCATTGAGAGAATTAGCAAAATGAAGTCAGAGCAGGCAGCGTGTCTTGTTACTTGGTGGAGCTGTAAGGGCTGCGTCTTCAGGTTGGGAGCACCATTCCTTGACTCACCATTGCTGGTGGCCAAAGCAAGAAATGGGTAGTGGGTTTAGAGGCTGGCAGTGTTGGCAGTGGTAACATGCCTAAAAGTGGAATTGTGTGGACTAAATAACTTGAGGAAAGGGGTAGGGTGGGGGCAGGTTTTTTTCCTGAATGGGCAAGGCCTCAGGGCCACTATACCTCTTAGAGGTGTGTGAGACAAACACACACACACACCCACACATGCACGCACGCGAGTGAACGGGGTGGAGGGGAGACCAGAGACTAAGGGAGGAGGAGGGGGTCCAGGAGTGGATGGCTGGGCTTGGGGGAGGGGTCCCTGTTTGCATAACTGATCGTTGCTCCTGGGTACTGTGGAGCGGGGGAAGCCAGCACAAAGGCTCTTTCCTCCCCCTCCCTCCCTGCCCTGTATCCCTCTACCTCTCCTACTTATCCCTCTCCTTCCTCTTCGCTGCTCTCCTCCTTCCCCTCCCTTTTCTCCCAGAGCCTGGTCAGCACCACCTTGTGGCCCTCCTGGGCAGCGGATGGCACTGGGCTGGCCTTGCCTTTGCTTCCCTGCAGGCAGGGTTTGCCACCGCCAGGGCCCTGTGGCAGGCAGGGCCACCGCAGCCGCCTGTAGTGTCAAGATAAAGTCCAGTCCAGAGGAAGGCTCTGGCTGTGGGTCACCCTTTAAAGGCTGTTACTTTACATTGATGGCTTCTATGTGAACTCTGAGGTGCTCGCCCCTCACCATCCTTTCCACCAGGCGACTGGAGGCTTCTGGAGGGGGACTGGCTGGGGGCGCCTCTCATGAATGGTTTTTCTGGATCCTGTCTCCTGGGCCCACAACTTGACACTCTTGAAGAAGCACTGGAGTCACAGTCAGCTGCTGGTGTGAAAGTGGCTGGCAGCAGGAGTATACTGTAGCAGCTTCAAGCAGGCCTCAGAATGTGGATGAGGTGGAGGTGCCTGTGGACTGGCCTGTGGGAAAGAGCTCAGAGCGGAGTCCCCTGGCAGACCCCAGTCTGGCTGGTCCACCACACATCTTTGCTAAATAAATAAATTGAATGCATGCATGCATGCAGTGTGACCCCCCTCCCCCAAGTAAGAATGAATAAATTCCCCTAGGTGGTTTGTCATCCACGTGTGGGCTTTTCTATCTGATCCTTAGTTTCCCTGTCAGTCCCATGGTGGTGACTTTTCAGCACTGTCAGGCTGTCTGATGATTGCTGTTGTGCTGCGGAGCCCTCCAGGCTCTGACCACGGGGTCCTGCCCAACACCTGGGGACACAGAGACAGAAGCAGGCCCTGTGGACAGCTAGTGGAGAAGATGGGTAGCATGTGCAGGGCCAGGGGCGTATCCTAGCCCAGCCTCCTCTGCTGCCTTTTTTGGCTTGCCCCAGGATAAGGTTACAGATTGGGAGCCAAGACTCCCACAGTGATGGGGTGGGGTGTTGTGCATCTTCCCACGGGATGCTCTCGTCCCCTCCCCCTCTCTGGCCCCTGGCCTCCTACCCACCTGAGTGGTGCTTGTGCTTCGGCTGTATGACCTTTTCATGAAATGAAAACTAAAGAATGTTTTTAAGCAAGTTCATGCTCTGCAAGTCAGTTAGCTCACGTTGATAGCCCTGATATCTCACGTTGGATTAGGTGGGGTCTGCATTTTACACTCTGTCTGGGTTCTTGGGGTCAGGGTTGTGTGTGGTTAGCATGGATTTGCTTTGCATTCTGTCCCCTGCCAGGTGGGGTGGGGGATGGAGGGAGAAAGGGATGGGGAAAGCTTGTTCCACCTGAACAGGCTTCACTGATTGCCTTGCTTCTTCACCTCGGCTTCTGTGAAATGGGGATAATGTAAGCATCCATTATAGGATAGTTGAGGGTGGTTTGTGAACAAATTTCATCCTGGAGAATGTGAGGTGTTTGGTGTCAGTTCTCCTGGAAAGGCTTGGACAGGTCAAGAACTTTTAGATGGGAAGGAGCAGGGCCAGCAGGGCCTCAAGAAAGTGTGATGCCCTTTTGGGGCTTACTGAAGAGATTAATGACAAAGGTGGTGTGGGATGACCTGGGATGTTTGCTCAGAGTCGTCTTCCCGGAGCCTGTGCTCCTTGTGAGTAGCAGCAGGAACCAGGGCTGCAGGCCTCCTGGCTACCCAGTCTCTGGATCCCCAACACGCCGTGGGCTGCCGGCCGCCTGCCTCCGCACACATTCCCGCGCACCTGCGTCTTACCTGCCCAGCCTGCCTTCCAAGGCTCAGTGTAAGCCCTAACTTCTCCTAAGAAAGCTGCCCTGGGCTACTTTGCCATTCTCAAAGACAGGCTTCCAGCCAGTGCCCATTGGGCTCCTTGAGCCCTTTAGTCACCTCTTCCCATGATGTCCTTGTGCACGGCTCTGGAGAAGCCTCTGTAATAACCTGCCTTTCCCGTCCAGTAGGAAAGAGTCTAGTGGGGATAATGGGATGAACTTCACACTGACCGCAGCTCCGGTGGTCCAGACGTGCACACCATGGGAAACAACTCATGTCTCCCACGGTCAGCCCAGGGCACTCAGCTCAGACACTCTCCTCAAGCAGCCCCTGGGTGTGAGTAGGGAGTTGGGGGCAATTCTGCTGAGCTGGTGTGCCGAGAGGCATTCCTGTTTTTTTTTTTTTTTCTTGAAACAGGGTCTTACTCTGTCACCCAGGCTGGAGTGCAGTGGTGCAATCTCGGCTCCCTGCAGCTTCCACCTCCCGGGCTCAAGCAATCCTCCCCCATCAGCCTCCCAAGTAGCTGGGACTGCAGGCATGCGCCGCCACATATGGCTAATTTTTGTTTTTTTTTTTTTTATACAGATGGGGTTTCACCATGTTGTCTAGTCTGGTCTTGAACTCCTGGTCTCAAGCAATCCACCCGCCTCAGCTTCCCAAAGTGTTGGGGTTACAGATGTGAGCCACTGCGCCCAGCCTGTTGCTGTTTTTTTCAAAACAACTCTTTGCTGACCCTTCTAAATCCATCCAGGGCAGCCCCAGAGGCCCAGATTGGCTGGATTCCTGTAACCCTTCTCAACTCTGTAACTAGAATCATGAAGGGTGGCACTCGCTTTTTATAGAAGAGGAAACCGAGTCCCAGACAGGGAAGAGGCCGCTTGATTGACAGAAAGGGGCCCCAGAGGCTGTTGAAAATTTCCCTTCAGCCCTCAGTGGTGGGCTGGTAGGTCTCACCTTGCTCCCAAGGCTGTTGCCATTAGCAACCAACTTCCCCTGTTGGTTCTGGGGGCCCTGGAGGGGAAGAGGGAAGAAGGTGAAGCAATGCTGTCAGGTGGCAGCTGAGTGTCTGTGCCAGGAGGTTATGCGGGTGACACCAGGAAGAGGGCCCAGGCACACAGAGTCACGCGTGCACAGCCCGTTGGTTTGCTCTTCATCATTCCCAGCCATGGGGAAATTATATAAAGACATTGCATTTTTTACAAAAACATGTCCCCCTGCCTCCCAACAAAAGAATAGAAAAGGAAGAAGAATGTAGAAAAAGAGGAGGACTAGGCATAGGGTCTGCTGGAGTCAGGGAGGCTTTGCCCTTGTCCTGGCCCTGCCGTTCTCCAGCTGTGTGGCCCTGGGTTAATTGCCTGGCCCCTGGGGCCTCAGTTTATCCATTCATAAAAGAGGGGACAGGGTACAGGTATACACTAGCAATACAGGTGTGCAGTGCTCAGCCCCATGCCTGATGCTCCTGAGCCCTCAGGAAAGGATTGTGGGTGGAAGAGCGTCGGAAACCTGCAGTGGGTGGGTTTCCAGTCACGTGGTCACCATTTATTGAGTGTAGCCTAGATCCTGCCACAGGTATGGCACTAGGGGGATGCAGACTTGAGCCAGGATTGTGTTGATTGTTGTCTGGAACGGCAGACAGACTAATTGACAAGGTAGGTGGTGGTCAGTGCTCATGGGGAACACAGGCAGAGTTTGAAGGGAGCCCAGAGAGGGGAGTCGCTGGCTGCTTTAGGGGCTGGGAAGGCTTCCTGGAGGGGGTGTTGCTGCTGGGCCTCAAAGAAGGAGTGAGAAAGAAAGTGGAGGGGAAGGGGCATTCCAGGCAGGTGCAGATCTTTGTCTTGGAGGATTATGGCCAGTGAACACTGATAGTGCCTGACATTTATTGGGCTCTCAGTCTGTGCCAGCCCCTGTTCTCAGTGCTTTGCAACATGAGGTAGTTTAATCCTCCAGACCAACCCTGCAAGGCAGGTATTACCCCATTTTGCAGTTGGAGAACTGAGCCACAGAGAAGGGAAGTAATTTGTCAGGGCTTACACGGCATGTGGGACTCAGTCTGGAAACCTTTGGAGTCAGGCTCGGGAGACCAGGCACATGCCTAGCCTGCCTTGCCTGACAGGAACCCAGGTCTGGTTGTTGGAGATACTCATTAACTAGTGGTTTGGGAGAGTTGGTGAGTCCCTTCCAACTCAGTTTCCTTATCTGTAAAGTGAGTATAACCCATGTCCGTGAAAGGATGAGGTTCTCGGGTGGAGTTGGCTGTATGAGATGTGCTCAGAGAGTGCCTCATGTTGTGGGAGGCCGTTCCCTCCGTTCCTGTACCAGGTGGTGGTTGCAGGGTAGAAAGGTGTTTAATCTTAAGGCAGCCACTCCCCCACCCCTGCCCGACTGTCTTCGTTTTTGAGGCCAGGAGCCTGTCAGCTTTGGCAGGATTAGATAAAACTTGGGCACGGTGCCCAGTGCAGCACCGGCACATGCACAGTCCCTGTACGCAGTTGTCATTTTTATTATTGTGTCTTCTCTCTCGATATTGATGATTGTTAACTGATGGTCCTCTCATCAGTCCTATGGGTGATTTTAGCCTCACTTTAGAAGAGGCGGTAGCTTGGGGGTGGAGAGTGCATCCAGAGGCACCATCATTGCAGACACACTGAAACACCAAACTGGGTGTGTCTCTCTCCCATTCCTGTGCCCGTGTCACAGTAGAGGAAGGCCCCAGCAGGCTCTCCCTATGTGTTGGCAAACAAGGCTTAAAATCGCCCAAGCCTTCCCCAGAGCCAGCCTTCTGAAGCAAGTCATCATGTAAGGTGTGACATGTTCACGCACACATGGCATCCACACACGCTTTCTTCCACTTGGGCGCTTGAGCTCATGGTAGTGTCTACTCAGTCCACAATGGAGTGTTCCTCGGTGCTGGAGTTAATGCGCTCTAAACCTAATCTTAACTCTGAGCAACTCAGTCTTGTGAGAACATGCAGCTCCTATCTGAGAATAGTGTTTGCCTGCAGGGCGACCTGATATGGCTATGAAAATAATGCAGTGGAACAAGTGTCTGTAGCTTTGGGGTGTTTGGAGACCTTTCTCGTGGCCCTTCAGCATACCCCCCCTTGGGTGGTCTTCTGGCAGCAGTCTTGTTGCTCCTCTCCCATCCAGCCGCCACTGGAGAGGGGGTTGGCCCTGTCTTTTCAATCACTGAGCCCTAGGGTATTACAGCAGTTGGGTCTCAGGACCATGTGTGCTTACGGCACAGTGCTAAGAACATCAGGAAGAACACCAAAGACACTGGGATCCCTTGATCTTGTATGACGGGGGAACCGTTCCCAAGTCTAAAATTGAGCTGAGCCATGCTGAGGGCTGCCACCACTCACAGCCACCACACGCATGCTCATTCTTTGTTGATTTGGAAGCCTCTTCAGGAACATGTAGTGCCTGAGGGCCACTCTTGTGGAGAAGAACTGTAATCCCTTACATATAATAATCCCCTGCACTGGACACTTTGTAGAACAATCTCCTGTATGTGAGCTCATTGGCACCCTCTAGCAGTCCTGGGGCAGTGACAGACAAGGCTTATTACCCCGTTTTGTTGATAAAAACGCAGGTGGCTTTAGTGACTTTCTAAAGTCACGTGTCCAGTATATGATGAAGCAAAGAGTAAAAATCCAATCTGAAGGCTAGTGATGGTGCACAGGACAGATGGTAAATGCTTGGCACATACTCCGGCATTCCTCCCTTGCTCGTGTCAGACATTGCAAGTTGATCACGGTAACTCTTTTTCTGCCAACCCGGGTTCAGAATTATTTTCAGAACACAGCCTTCTAGTCAGCCATTATCAATCGAATAGCATCGCCATGCAAGGTGAGTTTGTTGTCATCGGAGTCACAGACCAGGCTGGAAGTTGGCCAGTGATGTTGTTTCCTGGTCGTTTGGATTTCCAGATAAGTGAAAGTTGGATGCAGATGGTAAATGAATTCCATTTGGAAGCCCTGTACCTGCTTGACAGCCAGCCACCAGCTTCCAGGAAGGCCCTGGAGGATCTTAGGGAGGTGCATGGTGATTGACTGAAGAAGGTTTGCTTGCATTGGAGTGCCAGATGGTGACCCTGAAGAGGACGGAGGGTGGGACAAGCTAATTGTGGAGACATGATGGAACCCTCCCAGTTGAAGGAAGCTTAGAGGAGGAAAACTTCTCTTCCAGGCATCTTGAGTTCTACTCCACATTTTGATTTCTCTTGGGATGTTGCAAGGATGGTTTTTCATATCACACAAAGCTTCATGGGACATGGGGATCCCGAGAGAGGCAGCAGGGTAAAAAAAAATGGAGCAGTGTTGTGCCCAGGATACCGTCGAGGGTACTAATCTTGGGAATCCCATCTCAACCAAAGGGACAGGGTCACGTTCTCAGACTGGTTGGTGAGTCTGAGTATCTGATTCTGTTCTGAGCGTCTTCGTATACCAGGTTTGAGGTGGAGGTTGGGTTTGAAGTTCTCATTCAAGTTGAACCTTGAATTTTGCATCTGCCCTTGTATAGCCAGACCACAAGAACAGACGACTGCAGGACTTCTTCACCTCCAGTCTTTCCTTCATGTGGAGACACAGAAACCGTCTGCCACGGTCACCTAACTAGTGGTTCTCTTTTTTTTTTTGATCACATAACTCTTCAAACATTAGCCGATTTCTTGCTGTCAGCCTCCACGTGGATATTCTTGACCTTGGTTTTCAAGATGCCTTTTTATCCATCCACCTAGCTGCACAGTCCCTCTCATCTCCCCCAGCAATGGTCACCCTAGCTCCCTGCCTTCCTGCATAGGCAGGCCTCCCAGTTTGCGCCCCCCCGCCCCCGTCCCCGCAATCCCGTGGAGCCTCTGCGGGAATAAGTTCACCTCAAACCCTCGCCTTTCCCAGGGAGCCTGGCTTGGGCCCCCCCTCCCCCCAACTCAAGAGGACTTTTTCCCATGTGAAATGCAGATTTAAAGAAAATCAACGGTCGCAGTTTGGAAGGACCACACGGGACATAGGTTTCAGTGGTTTCTGACTTACTTTTTTTCGTTTTAGCAGAAAGAGCTTTTCTTTAAATGAAGTCTTACATGGAAGTGCAAATAATAAAACAAAAATGGAGCCATCTACTTGTTTTAGGGGAGTGTGGTGCTGTGAATTCTGCTCACTGGGTTTCCCACCTTTACACCTCCCCTCATGCCCCCAAGGGTTTTACCTTTGAAGAGAGCACAGATCTAGGTACCTCTGATTTAGTCAGCTCCCAGTTGGAGAAGTTGTGTCTAGAATAGAGAGACGACTTGGCTGAAGATTCCCTAGTAAGTGAGAGTCACGGGGGCCCCCAGGCCTCCCTGCCATATCCAGGGTGCTTTTTAGTCTATCAGCTTTCCCAGCTCTTCAGTGAGATGTTCAGGCACATTTCAATAAAGGGTCTATAGCCAGCTCTTTGTGGGGAGTGGAAAGAGTGAAGCAGCTTCTTTAGTGTAGGGCTTCTCAGAGTTTCTAGTGTACTAGGGTGCATTGCAGATCTCAGAAGTGGAGTAGATGGATTTTAAAAAAGACAGTAATTCTCACACCTGTTTATTGCAAGACCTTATCTGGTTAAATAATCCTAAAATGGTTTCAGAAATGCTTCAGGCAGGTAATGGGTTGTGAGTTGGTTTCTGATTTTTTTTTTTTTCCCCTAAATGTGGGGAACTATGGGTCCAGTTGGCAATCCACGAACAAGTCCCTTCTCCCTGGCTGCAGCATAGCATCTCTGTCCTTGAGAGCCCCTGTTTTTCTTCATTAAGCACCTATTTTGATGTTAGGTGAAGGGCTCCCATGGGTCCCTCCATGTCATTAAGGTTTTCTTTTTTTTTTTTTTTTTTTGAGATGGAGTCTCGTTCCGCTGGAGTGCAGTGGCGTGATCTCGGCTCACTGCAAGCTCCGCCTCCCGGGTTCATGCCATTTTCCTGCCTCAGCCTCCTGAGTAGCTGGGACTACAGGTGCGCACCACCATGGCTAACTTTTGTATTTTTAGTAGAGACAGGGTTTCACCATGTTGGCCAGGCTGGTCTCGAACTCCTGACCTCAAGTGTTCCACCCTCCTCAGTCTCCCAAAGTGTTGGGATTACAGGTGTGAGCCACTGTGCCCGGCCTAGGTTTTCTATCTTTTTTAATGAGTATATGTTATGCTTCTTGGATGTGGCATAATTCACCAGTTCCTTACTATTGCTTGTTTCCAGTTTTCCAGTTAAGAATTCTTTTGCATTAAGATTCTTTTCAGCTTTCTCATAATGTAAATGGTAATGTGATGAACATCCTTATGGCTAAATGTTTGTGCACATAAACACAATGGTATTCTTATGTGTAAAGTTGTTGGTCCAGTGGTACACAGAGCACACTTTAGAAACAAAAATCCATCAGAATTGCCAGCACATTGCTTAAGAGTGATTTGAGTTTTACTTCCTAGTGTTGCTCCTAGCAAAGGTGGGGACCCGCTGCAGAGGCAGCCTTTGGCCCAGGTAACCAGTCTCTGGGACATCAGAGAAGGACCTCATGTAGCTTGCCGTGCTGCCTTATCTGGCTAGTCTGGCACCAGAGTGCTGGGACTCTGCCCCTCGTCCTTTCTCCACTCATTCTTCCAACACTGCTTGAGCAGTGGGCCCTGTAGGGACTTAATACATATTAATTGACAGATTCAGATGCTTTTCCCTGTGTAAGAGCTCAGTAGTGGAGACCCATTTGTCTGAATGCTTTTTACGTCCCTGAAACCTTGCGTGAGAGGCACAGATTGGACTACAGAGACAATGGGGCATCAGGGACCTTGTTCGCAAGAAGGTTTCTGTCTCTGCTTTTATTGCCTGGATCATGCCTGACTCCAAAACGACGGCTGGTATTCTCAGAAGGTGAGTATCAGGGCGGGGGTTTATGGGCAAGAGCGATTGGTGGCATTCTCCCCCGCACCTATCTTTTGCCCAAGTAGATCATTTTGGAAAAGAACTGGCTTATGGAGGTAGACTAGGATTAACCCTTAAAAACCAGCTCAGACTCTAGCAGCAAAGGAAAGAGGCAGCCCTACTTCTGGCCTCTGGTATGCGTGGCACTGTATCAGATCTTTGCATGCTACTTCAGGTGATCCCCATGAGAACCCGCAGGGTAAATAATAGCACAGTTCCCTTTCCAGCACGAGGGATTCGGAGGCTCTGAGAGGCTTAGTGCCATGAACAGTGTCACTCAGTTGTAAATGGGAGGGGGAACTACTGAGACTGGAAGCCAGGTTTGTCTGAATCCAAAGCCACTTCTTACCAAGCTTTCGGTCCAGGAAGATTGAACGCTTCTAAAGTTTCATTAGAATTCAATCAGAATGGTTTCAAAGTCTTTTGTAGGAGGTAAGTTTAACATGATTCTTTATACTAAGCTATTTATTTTTAATTATTCAAGTAATACCTAAGTACTTCTTTTGTTAAAAATTGCTAAAATATAGAGGTATATAAAATAAGAAGTGAAGCAAAACTCCCTGCCCTTCACTGTCCTCCTGTGCATCCTGGTACCAGGTATAACTAGTTGGAGGATGTCCTTCTAGACCCTTTTCTGTGTGTTCACATGAATTGATACCTGTCTTGATTCAGCCCTGAAAGCCATTTCAGTTCTGAATGAAGGCCCCTAGTTTACTTTAATTTCAGCAAACCAGAATTTAATAGCAGCATACTAGTCTGTAACTTTGGGTAACTTGCTTATCCTAGAGAGATCAAGCATCACATTCCTCATCTGTATACTTGGGGTGATAGTCCTAGAGTATCTTAGGACTGTTGAGAGGTAACTATGTAATGGCCCAGTATATGGTGCAAATATACTGTACCAGGTACTCAGGAAAGGGACTGGGGACTCCGCCTCCATGCTGCAGGAATGGGTATAGTTAGTACTCTGCCTTCAGAGTCGTGTGGGCAACAATGATGAAAATAGGCATGAGTAAAGATAAGCTATAAATGCCATCAGAGGGGTGTTAGCAGCAGCTGGAGCTCCAGGCTCCACTGGGGAGCAGTTAACCCACAGAGGGAATTAAGGAAGACTTTCTGGAAAAAGTACCCTCCAAGGAGGGGTGGGGACCTTAATGATACTAATTCAGCCCTGCCTTTGTGCCAGGCAGTATTCTGAGTGGTCTGTGTAAACTAATTTAGCCCATATCAGTAACTCCGTGAGGTCAGAACTGCGATTAGTTTCCCAGATGAGTAAACTTAGGCAGAGAGAGGTTAAGGAACCTGCCCAAGTTTATACAGCTAGTAAGTGGCTGAGACAGGATTTGAGCATAGGCAAACTAGTTCTTCTAGAGTCAGTGCTCTTAACAGTTAGGTTGTGCAGCCCACCAGATTTCAAGGAAAGAAGTGGGCCAGAGAAGCACAGGAACCAGTGTGAGCAAGGTGCAGGGTGTGCAGAAGCTGTTGGCAGATCCAGGGAGAAGGCAGGCTTTCCAGGTGAGGGGGTGTGGCCGTTCATGATGGAGCTGGGTAGGGTGACTGCGGCAGACAAGGGAGTACCTAGGATCACCAATATCTGATGGTTGGGCCACGCCCACCCAGTTCTGTGACTTGAGTGGGAGGGCATGTGCCTTCCCTCACATCGTGCCAGCTCCTAACCTGCTCGGGCCACTTAGTAGCTCATAGGCAGCTTCGTGCTTTTCTGCGTCCCAGTTGTTGCCTTTCACTTAGGCTCTCAAACAGTAGAGTATTACTGTCAGTGTTTTGGTTACTGCATTTTTGAAATTAATTTAAGAAAGTCTTAACATTGACACTTCTTAACCACTAGCCTTCCAACACACACACACACGCACACCTTTCTTCAGGGAACCAGGTTGGTGACACGATAGAGCACGTCCTCACCCTGTCGTACCTGTGGCTGCCAAGGGCCTTTCGACATTGTGTGTGATGCCCTCGCTCTTAGATTGCTTCACCGCACGGCACAATGGAGCCTCTGTCAATACGGCAGCTAATTAATTTTAACTTTGGGATGTTGCTTCATCTCCATGCACCATTCATGCTGTCTGGTGTTTTCCTGGTGCGGGTGCAAAAAAAGCTCTTCGGCGCCTTTGTCTTGTTGCTGACCCTCCTTCTCAGCCCCTCTTCCCTCCCTCCTGCCCCTCTGTGCAGGCCTGGGGCCTCTCCATCTGCATTTCCCTCTCAGCCTGATTTTCCACAGCTGTTTTGGGGGAAGTGCTGGGCATTCCTTTTGGGAGAGGTCTTAATTATTGAAATGTTAAAGTGTAGCACAAACCCCGCTAATTTGGACTATTCACGGGCAGAGTTGTGTGAGAAGCAGAAAAGCTGACGTTGCAGGCAATGGGGAGAGAAAGGCTGTTTGGGTTCGATATTGCCAAGTTCACCATCATTGCTGAGAGGAGGAGTGGCCATAGTCTGGGCAGGGAGAGAGGCAGGATTGATCATTAGCACACGTGCTTTTGGGTGTGTGGAATGGGTATTTAGAAAGGGCTGAAGATAGGCTGCCCTTGGGATATTAGTTTGCTTAGACCATCCCATGTGCTCTTCTTCCCCTCCCCATTTTTCACATTTCTCATGTTAAGCTTGAGCCAAGCATTAATGTTTATTTGTGGGACTTGATATTCTATTTATATTTTCCCCTGCTGCTGGTGTTTTGTTTTGAGAAGCCTCACCCCTTCCTCTTTGTTAAACAGAGTGCTAGGTTGGGAGGCAGGTGGGACCTCAGTCCTTCTAGCAGACTGGCTCTGGCAGGTCATCTCCCCTTCTCTGGGTCTCAGTAAACATTTACAAAGTAGAGGTGCTGAACTAGCTGTCCTTATTCTTTGGAACCTGTCTATTACGGCAGCCTTTGTGATGGAATGTACTTGACACTAGAGTAGGGTTCGGCCAACTTTTTCTATAAAGGACCAGAGAGTAAATATTTTAGGCTTTGTGGGTTGTGCAGTCTCTCTTGCAACTACTCAGCTCTGCCATTGTAGCATAGAAATCAGCCATAGACAGGACAGAAATGAATGGGTGTGGTTGTGTCCCAATAAAACTTTATTTACAAATACAGGTGGTGTAAGTAAGGCCCTTGGGCCTTACTGGTTTGCCAACCTAAGCTCTAGAGTGTTCTCTTTGGCTGCCGTGATGTCTTCTCATACACTAGGCCAGTCTGTAAAGGAAGAAGTTCTTCTTTGAATTAGGGACCAACACCTGAACCCTCCTGAGGCCTGGCCTTGCCATGAATCTGGTCTGCCGCCTTTGTTTCCCCTCTGGTTGCTGGGGAGGTGGCCTGTCCAGGCCTCTCTAGGGAGCCAGGTGTGCCTAGCTCTATGCAAATCACCCTGTTCCTGAAGAGTTGTAAGATTTGGTAAATCCTATTTTAAGTCCGATTAAGGAAAGTCTCTACCACAAAACAATATACCTTTCCCTATACATTTCTTCTGCAGTATACCTTTATGGTGGAAAGAAAATAAACAATGGTTGCTTTTTAAAATTTGTTTTTTGTTTTGTTTTGTTTTTGGGGGACTTTTATTTTTACATTAAAAAAATGATGGTGCAGGGGGTGGTTTCAGGGGTAATAGTGTTTTTCTCCCTCCCATATAACTTATTTTTCAGTCTGTTTCTTTGAGGGCCAGAGAAGATTGTGGTTGGTGTGAGAGTAAGGGGCGTAGAGTATAAATGAAGGGTAAATTTGTTGACTTGTCTAATTTATAACTGTCCGATGTGGCATCAGATTGCTAATTTGGTAGCATAGTCATCTGTCATAATTTTGAATTGTGCTAAATACTTTTGAATTGTGCTAAGTACTTTTTCTCCAGGTGAAGAAATACTCATGATTCACACCATTGCTGAGAGCTGTGTGGGTCTTCCCTTTTGAGATGGCTGGTAGGGAGAGGGCACCCTTGTCCCCATTTCCCAGATTGGTGAAACAAGGCACTGTGTGGTTAGGAGGTTTGCAGTTCTGGATTGAAAGTTCATGTGGCTGTGATGAGCAGTGTCTGTCATTTTCCCTTGGAAACTGAGATGTGACTCAGCAAACAGTATCCAGCTGTTTAGGGGCTGTGCTAGAGTGGGCTTCTTAATGCCTGGTGCCTTTCATCCCAGGAATGACCTCTAGACAGCATTCTATCCACACTGATGGAGGCTGGGAGGACTGCATCCTCTTTCCAAGACTCCCTGTGTAAATATGGAGTCTTAGTAAGACAACAGTGTCTAAGTATCCCTCTGCCCCGCCCCCCGTGAGACAGTTCATCTCCCAGGCCTCCATCCAGTCAGATTGCTACTCCTGGGCAGCACCCAGCTCTTATAAATGCCTGTCCTCGCTGTTATCTGGGAGAGAAAACGAGGGGTAAAACAACAACAACAGCCCACCACTGAAAGCAGGACTAATCCCCAGGGCAGTCTAGCATGTGGCTCAGATGCTCAGACAAATGTTTAGACAGCTTAAGAAGGTAAACTAGAACTTACATGAATAAAACCATCTGCCTGGTCTAAGAAAAAGGTTAGATTTGGGGGCCTGCTATTTTCAGATGCTTTCAAGGCCGGCAGCTTATAGGGTGGGGGATATACCACTGAGTGTTCCTTCCTGGTCTAATATCTTGTGCATATGTAGGGGCTGCCCAGAGGAGCCCAGGTCGGGTAGAGGCTTCCGCCTTCTGGGTCCTTACTCACCAAGTAGACTATCTGTGGCCATAAAGAGGATTTGACCCGTGTACCTCCGATCCCATTTGCTCACTAAGTCAGTCTTTCCACAAAGCAACCCCTGGGGGCCCTTCACTCTTTGCCAGGCCCTTTCTTGGGGAAGAGAGGATGGTTTGTGGAGAGAGAGACCCTGGGGACTGCTCTGTCTCAAAGGATGCTGGCTGATGCCACATATTGGGCATGTGGAGATTTGCTCTTATTGAGCAGCTGCTTGCTGCCAGGATGGTCCACTGCTGGCAGGGTCACTGAGCTCGCTCTTGGGAGCTCTGGGTCTAGCATGAGGAGATGAATGAATACTGAGAAAAGGGAGAGATCTTTCTTGCTGAGATGTTTGTGTGGGTGTGTTTATTTGTGGTCTCCTACGCTTGTCCTTACCATGATGGTAAAGATGGGCATGAAGATAATTAAGATGGCAGGCTTGGAATGAAAAGATATAAATTCTGAATTTTGCCTTAAACTACCCAAGAAATCTTTGCCAGGTCTTTAATACCTCTCCTTCCTGAACTTTTAAAATTACGCCTCCAGTCTCTTTCTGGGAGAGCTTTCTGTGGTTGCACCCTCTTTCAGTGAGGAAGGGAGAACTGAACCCATGGCGGAAGGACGATGACAACGCCTCCCAGTCAGGGACAGTTAAAAATTAGGGCTTTTGCCATTAAATGAGAATCCACATTGACCAGTAGTATCATCGTGGTGGTGGGGAGGTTGAGTGTATCTGGCATGTCTGGAAAGGCCACTTGTCTTGATTTTGGTTGTCACATCTGTCTGCTGCTTGTAGATGCTCTGTTGATAGATACCACTGATGGTGGCCTTGCTTGTTCAGCTCGCTGCCGGGCTTTGGGGAGCGCAAGGGGATATCCCACACTCTGCGAGAACAGGTTCCGCGCCTCCTCTCTGAGGCCCCCTGCTCAGGACCAGAGTTATCCAAGAGGCTCTGTGAATTCCGTTCAGCCTGGGAGGGCCTTGCTCTATTGGGGGCAGTGTTTCTCTGCTTATCCCACACTCAGCGGGAGTGCGTGTGGGGTTCATCTGCAGCTTCGGAAGGGCTCTTTTCTTTTTAGGGTTGTTCGGTTTTCCACATGTTTCCCCATTTCTGCTTTAAACCTCTATCTGTTTAATTTCCTGAGAAGGGAGCAAAAAACTCTAGATGAATTAGGTTTTATGAAAATTTACCTCTTTATAGTTAGCACAGGCCAGGTTACAGGATGTGAATTTTCATAAAATGTTATCTTGTGAACTGGTCTTGATTATCCTTTGTCCTGAATTAGCATCTCCCTTATAGGGTAGAAGTAATTGTAAGGTTTAGAGCTGGAAATGAAGTAGGTCCCTCTGTGAGTGAGGGATTGTGGAGGCTCACTCTCTATGCAAACTGCTTTTACATGCATTATCTTAGTTAGTTCTTTTTTTTGAGACAGGGTCTCATTTTGTTTCCCAGGCTGGAATGCAGTGGTACAGTCATAGCTCACTGCAGCCTCAACCTCCTGGGCTCAAGCAGTCCTCCCACCTCAGCCTCCCACGTAGCTGGGACTACAGGCATGCACCCCTTGCCACATCTGGCAGATATTTTTTTTTTTTTTAGGTAGAGACAAGGTCTTGCTATGTTGTCCAGGCTGGTCTCAAACTCCTGGCCTCAAGTGGTCCTCCTGCCTCAGCCTCCCAAAATGTTGGGATTACAGGAGTGAGCCACTGTGCCTGGCCACATGTATTATCTTACAATCCAGGCTATGACCTGGGGCATGGTCCCCCATTTTGCAGGTGAGGAGATTGAGACTCGAGGAGGCTCAGTAACTTCCCCAAGTTCATGTGTCCTAAGCAAAGCTGTTACCTAAACATTTTGGGCTTTACATTTGGGTTCTTTTTTTTATGGCACCACACTGCCTCCTAGTTTCTTCTTTGGTGGAAACACTTGGGGGGACCCATGCAGGCTTTCTGTGATCAAAGCCATTCCCAGGCCAGTTTACCTGGGTCACAGGCTTTCAGATACATTAGAACTGGCTGGGGACCCCTGAGCCCCTTCCAGCGCTGTTACTCTGTAGTTGAGAAAAGATGTTCTAGAGAGTGAAGTGATTGCCAAGATTGGACAGTGAATTTGTTTGCTAATTCTTTTAGGTATTTGTTGAGTGCCTATCGTGTGCCAGTATTAGAACACATGATAAAGCAATGAACAAAAGACAAACATTCTGATCTTCGGGGAGCTCAAGTGGAGGTTTCCATATTTCTGTGCTCTAACTTTCCTCTTCCTCCCTAAGCTTCTAGACAGCTCTTTTGTCCCTCTGTGGACTCAGGGAATGCAAAGTAATTTTAGTACAATGTTTTTTGGGTTGAACTCAAGGAGATAGGTGAATCAGCAGAGGAAAAGAAGTTATGTAATTGATTCCAAAACCGAGAGAAAAGATACTTGGTTGGCTTATTTGTTTTTAATATGTATTCTTTTTATTTCTTTGAGCACATGGTATATGTCAGGTACTGTTCTAGGTCCTAAGAATTTTGCAAGTGAACAAGACTCTGAAGGTGTTGGCGGTTGAGTCACACACCCAATAGTGGTGGGAGGTCATGGTTTGACTCCTTGGTGATCATCAACCCGTGATCTGAACATTTCTTCAAGGTAGGTGAGTGTTAACTGGTCACGGTGGTCCCCATTTATCCTCAGCCTGTCAGGCCAGTGGTGTTGCTGTGGGGTACCAAGATGGCATCGCACCCTCCTGAAATGATGAATGCTCACCTGCTCCATTTCTGCTCTCTGAAACGTATTTTCTGATTCTTTGCTCCACGGAAGTGCCCTAAACATTGGAGTTTTTACATAACAGCTTTTCTTACTTATCCAGCATTTCTGTCACCACCTGCAGCTTTTGCCACAAAAACACAGTGACCTCTACAGCCGGGAAGAAGAGTGGGTGGAGTCTGGCCAAGGATGCCAGGGAAACCTTATGTTTATAAAAAAGCTCTCTGTAGGTCAGTGAGGGCGTGCAAAACCTTTCCATGTCCTCTGTAGGAATCCTAGGTGCTTTTTTTTAAGGAAAGACTGTTTTAAAGCGTGAAGGGCTTTGAGTTATTTTCCCATTAGCATTTTATCAGTCGATAACCTCTAAAATCCCTTCTGACTATGAGAGTCTCCCTGGCCCTGGTTTCTTCTGCAGCTTCTGCTTTACCTTCAGTGATGGGGAACTCACTACCAGACAGGGTAGCCCATTTCTGTTTTAGACAGAACAGCTATAATCTGTGTCCTAGGTATTACCATCACCAACTGGAAAGACTTCTTCCTATGACAGCTTTTTTTTTTTTTTTTTGAGGGGAGGGTAATTATAGCAACTCATATATGTCTCTGTTCTTCCCATAAAACTCTCCCCACCTCCACCAGTGGGTTTACGTTTAAAATAGCCTCTGTTCTGTTTTGGAAGGCATCTCCCTGGCTTCTGGTTTGCCAATATTCTTCTGATAATGTGACTTCCACAACTGACCTCCAACCCCCACTTTTTGGCCTGGCCCCTTTGAAGCGCCTGGAGTTGGCAGAGGGAGAAGTGTGGCGGGTGGAAGACGCTCTTGAGTCAGGAGCTGGCGGTGATCCGCTTTGCTCTCTGGTAGGTATTAACTGCGTTCCCAGGCCTGTTTCCTGCTCCCAAATGCCAACATCCCTGCCTCTTAAGTGAGGTTTAGCTTAATCCCCAACCTTACCTAAATGTTATTTCTTTGATTATTCAGAGCTGTGGGCGGAATTTCCCTGTGTCGTTGAGAGCGTAGGTGGGGACACACTGCTGGGATGCCCTCCCCACTTGCAATCCTCTCTTGCATCCATCGTCCCCACAGCGCTGTCCAGCTAGGATGGTACTGGTCTCCCAGTGTTGTTCGTTCGGATGTCTTCAGAGGTCAGACTGGGCATCCTCCTCACTTTACCAGCAGGGGATACTGAGGCCCAGGGGATGGAGGTTATGCCATCTCCCCTTCTCCTGTCAAGCAGCTGGAAGCCCTGGAGCAAGGTGTGAGCTGCAGCCCCGGAGAAATGGTCTGTAGTTTAGCCGTTGTGGAGTTGCTCACGAAGCTTCCAGTTGGTCATCCAGTCAGCCAGCACTGGGATTTGCACAGAAGCCCTGAGACTCTGCCCTTGCCCTCCTGGCCTCCTGAGCTGGGTGGGCTGGCTCAGCTTCAGGGGAACACCTGATAAGCCCCCAAGAGTCCACCGTATCTAAATACTGAGGGTCTGTTGCACACAAGGTAGAAATGGAGCCCTGTCAGAGTATGGCATTGAGTTGCCAGTTAAGAGGTACTCCTTGAGGTCAGGCAGGCGTGTTAGTCTTCATTTTGTATGTGCAGCGCCTGGCACATAGTTAAGTGCTCAATGAAGATAAGCTTGGTGGCAGCCTGCCCATCTGGTGGGTTAAAATGGAAAAAGCTCGTTCCTTTTTAGCTCAAAAATGTTCTTAGAGCTCCTGTCCTGTCCCAGATGCTGCAGAGGGCTATTGAGGTGCTGTCTCAGCCCTGCCCACGAGTGGATTAAGGAAGGAGACCCTTCTGTAAGAACACTGCACCCTCATGCCTGGATGGTATAGTGTAGGTGTGGAAGTGCTGTTTGTCCATCTTCCTTTACTTTGGAGAGTCCACCTTTGAGGGGTCCTCTGGAACCTGATGACTGCTGTGCATGTGGAAAGACTGAGAGGCAGGTGAACATGCTAGCAAAAATCATCCCTGCTCCCTGGGTGCCAGGCCATTTGTGGTGTGTCTTATTACTTGGCAAAGAAGACATTAGGACTTCATTTATTTTGTGTGAGAAAAGGTCTTGCTATGTTAACCAGGCTGGCCCGGAACTCCTGGGCTCAAGTGATCCTCTGGCCTCAGCCTCCTGAATAGCTGGGACTACAGGTGTGCACTGCTATGCCCAGCTTAGGACATTAGGACTTTAATTCACTGGACTGGATTTCACCCCATGGGTCCCCTCTGGATGGGGGAGAGGTGGAGGTGGTGGGGCTGGCTGGGGAGCAGGAGGATGAGGTGGCAAGGATGTGCCGGGTTGAATTTTCTCTCTTTTCTTCACAAATAGTGCTAGCACCCTTATGGTACACCCTACCCCCAGCCCCCAAAAAACTTACTGAAGCACTGCCCACCCCCACATTGACCTTCCTTCCTTCTCCCGCCTGCCTGACTTTGTAAGTGAGCCCCTAGCTTTTTGTCAGGAGTGGGGGTGTGGATCTGTGTGTAGCAGGGTGGCCTCATTTGTCGAGTGCCCACCCTGGGCCACTGTGTTAGGCAGTCACGATTGCTGCAAAGCCTTTAATTAGCGTCCCAGGTTGCCTGGCTGCCTTCCTCACTCGCACTGCCTTTTTCCTTTTCTCCCTTCCCCTCCTAGCCCCTTTGGCCTTCTGTCTCCTCTCACTGGGGACTCAGACCTCTGTCTTCCCTCCCTCCCTTCCTAGGGGCCTTTCCTTGATTCTCTGGGGAAACCAGATAGGCCTCTGTTACCCCTGTGAGCCCTGTTCCCTCCACCCAGAAGATGTGGAGTGAGGTGAGGGGCTCTACCCCCAGTGGTGAGACTGTGTCAGGCCTTTCTCTGCGTCTGTGTGATTTTATGAAGTCTGTCTTGTCAAAACCAAGAGGCTGAGGAAAGTCCCTACATTTATTCTTTGAAGACCTCTTGAACGCTGGTTGCTGAGCACAGAGCAGGTGGGGCGGGTGGAGGAAGACTTCCTGAAATGGAGAGAAGGCGAGTGGACACCCGATGACTTGTAGATGTGGGTAGAATGCTGGAGGGAGAAGCGGCTCCCGGGGCACCCGTGCTTGGCCCCCTTTGGATGTCAGCTCCCTTTGCACCTCCCTTTGCAGCTCCCAAGCTCTGTGTTTGGGGTGGGAGCGGCTGCGAGGCGGTGGGGGGCTTGTTTGGCAGACGGCGCCCATCAGACAACTGGAAAGTGCCAGTGCCTGCGTGGCCATCTGTCCCCGCCGCCTAGCTCCCGGCCGCCTTCTGCTTCCCACAGAAGGGCCCGCACTGTTCTGTAGCACAAGGGCACGGGGCCTGGCCGGGAGGGGCAGGCACAGTTCCATTTTGCCATTGTTTATTCCCATCTCCTTTGCAGCTCCTGCGCTTGGGAGTTGCCAGGTGCGTGAAAAGTTTGCTGCGCCGTGGCCGATCAGGTTGTTTGGTGGGGCGCTGGCGGGAAGGAAAGGTGGAAGTGTGCGGCGTTTCCTTTGCACCGTGTCTGTTTGTTCAACTGTGGACTTTCACCCCTCCCCCTGGCTGCTGGTTTTCTTTTTTCTTGCTTTAATTTGTAAAAATGCACCTAGAGCAGGCCAGCTCCCCGGGATTTGGGCTCATCTGCACGCTACCCTCTCCGAGCTAGTTAAAGGGTTAAAAATTATGGGGAAGTTCAGCCGGCACTTGCAAGATATGGTTGCCGTAGCAACAGGCCTTCTAATCTGGTAGGTGACCTGAGAGACTGGAGAAGATGTAGGGGTTGGTTTGGCATTTCATTATTTCATGAGGCTGCCTCTCCAGCTGGTTTCTCTGCTGAGCTTAAAGCTTGCTGTTCCTGCCACTAGAATTACTGGCACATTCCAAAACAACAGTGTTGATGGCACGAGCACTGCGTTAATGGGGTCTGGCCAGGCAGGGTGGGCGGAGGAGAGGGAGCTGGGTTCCAGGAGCCCTCACGTGGGTTCGTGTCCCCTCACACAAAGCGGGAGGTGTGGATAGAGGGATGTACACGCAGGGGTTTGCCCTCCTGCATACAATAGCCGCCTTCTTGAAACACCACCTCACATAAAGAGGGACTGGCTTTTTAGGAGGACTTTAAGATAACTCCTTTAGTTTTCCAAGAAGCCTCCTTAAATTTGGGAGGCAGGGGAGCTCTTTGAATTTGGGGGAGAGGCTGGACACGGTGGCTCACACCTGTAATCCCAGCACTTCGGGAGGCTGAGCCGGGTGGATCACTTGAGGCCAGGAGTTCCAGACCAGCCTGGCCAACATGGTGAAACCCTGTTTCTACTAAAAATACAAAAATTAGTCACGCATGGTGGCGCGTGCCTGTACTCCCAGCTACTTGGGAAGTTGAGGCGGGAGAATCGCTTGAACCAGAAGGCAGAGGTTACAGTGAGCCAAGATTGTGCCACTGTAGTCCAGCCTGGGCGACAGAGTGAGACCCTGTCTCAGAAAATAAATAAGTAAAATAAATTTGGGGGAGATCTCCACTGTAATGTCTGTGGTTGGTGCCCTCCTCTTGTATTTATCTCCAGATAGATATTGTCCAGAAATTTGGCTTAGTTGAGCACAGTAGCGTCATGTCTGCTGTGTGCCCAGCACAGAGAGGAACAGGACAGAGAGTGCCTGGTCTCATTCATTCTCTCATCAGACGTTTGTTGGACGCCGCATGTGGCAGGCATTGCAGAGAAGGGGCAGGTCACACCGTTGTCCTGGCCTGAGAGCCTCCCATTGTGTGAGGGACCTTCAAAGCAAGAGCAGGAGAGGAGGAGGAAACAACCCAGCCTCACCCTCCCCTTCCTTTTAGAGGGACCTTGTGTGGAGGGCAGTAAGCAGTCTTCTGGCCTTGGAAAGGCATGAGGCATTCATGATTTTTCATTCACCTTTCTCTTTTCTACCCCTTTGCTCTTGGCTGTAATTACTGGGAAATCCACAGGCTGGGTAGATGGCATGTACAGATGATGTGTTCTGAAGTCCACTCCTCCCTAAGGCACCGTGTCTTAACACAGAGTTGTGTGTTACATTAGGCCCAGGTTCACAGGGATCTCCGAGTGGTTGGCTTCCTGGGTTTCTTGTTTTTTGAATTTCTTTCCCCTGGAGAGGTTAGTGTTCCTGGGATTTGTGAGGGAGGGGGGAGTGGGCTGGAGAGGAGCTTAGAGTACTTACTGGGACTTGATGTGGCTCACTCCCCCTCCCCATCTCGGTTGTAAGCTCCTGGGGGAGAGGTCTGTGTGTTAGAGGCCCAGCAGGTCTTTGTGGAAGTTCCTTGCTCCCACGTTAGATGTGAACGCCGAGAACCACATGACAAGAGTGGTAGTGTGTACCCTCCTGGGGCTCTAGGATCCAGCAGGGCCACCTCCCCACTTCACCCACTGCCTCATGTCTCTCCTGTAGTTCTCGGGTTTGCCGTTCAGTGGGGTGACCCTCAGAGTCCATTGAGGGTCCCAGCATTGGCTTATGTTTTGTGGGATTGGGTGGAAAGACTTGCCTCACTGTACCGTGTCATTGCTGGGCTGTCCACCTGCCCTGCATGTGGCAGGTGCCTGGGAAAGGCTGGCCTGGCATGTGGTTTTGATGGGTAGGAGTTTGAGGGGCTGGGAGGTGCACTGATGCTGCAGAAAGCAGAGCAGACAGGCAGCCTTGTAAGGCTGTAAAGTCTGCAGACAGTGGTATGCGCTGGCTCCAGGCTTTCTAGATAAGATCAGGTTGCAGATAGTGAAATGGGAGTCCCATCTTTTGTTGGGCATCCTGGTGCAGCATTGGGATGTAGGAGTGCTCTTGCTGAGCCGGGGGAGTGGTCAGTCACTGACAGCCCTGGATCTGGGTCCAGTTCGGTTTCTAGTCCCTGTATGATTTGGGGGAGTCAGTCCCCTCCGTGCTGCAGTCTCCTCCTCATCTGTAGAATGAAGGTGCTGACCTGATCATCTACAGTCCCTCTCAGTCCCTCAGCCCATGTCTGGATGGAAAGAGAGATCTCAGCAGAGTCTATGCATTGCTGGACCTCAGACTGGTTTCTTGGTATAGAAGGTGGCTTTAGGGTTTATCTGGCTTGTGTGAATTTTGCCCCATTCAGTGTAGTTCCACAGGGTTTGCTGAATGCCACTCCCCTTGCCCTGGGCTGCAGCATGAGTAGGATGGGGCAGGCCAGCCCTCCAGAGCAGCCTCTGACCCTGCCTGCTTTTCTCTGACTTCCATGGAGCATGTGAGAGGGTGGCCAGAATTGGGATCTGACAATGCACCTGGGTCACCCGGATACTTGAAAACACTCCCATTCCCCTTCTGGGAGAAATCTTGACTTGGTGGGGCCAGCATAGAGGGTGCACAGGGTTTTTCAGAGTGGATACATCTCAGAGGAGCAAAGGGAAAAATCTTTAAGGCTGAAGCTTCTGAGGATGGCCTGGCCACATGTGTGTAAGTCACAGGGCAGGAGCGGGGGTGTTGAGCTGAAGATTTTCTGGAACCTGTAGGATCTGAAAGTAGAGGTGATCTTCCAGTTTACCCTTTCAGCTTGGATTTTGGCCTGCAGTTTTTCCCCTCACAATGGGCCTGATTTCGACGGAAAGAATGGGTCTGCCCTATTCCAGTTAGAGTGTCAGGGCCTTGTTAGATGCAAAATGAATAAAACAAACTGTGTATCCAGCTCTAAAACTGGCTGGGGCCCTCTGAGAGTTGTCCTCCCTGTGGCAGGGGTGTGTGGGGACCTGTCCAGGGAGCGCCTGCAGCTGGAGCCCCCGTGCAGGCAAGGAAACCAAGGGGATGGGATGACGGTCTGAGGACACGGCGCTGTCCGGTCGGGCCGCCTCCCTGCGTCACCTACTGCCTCCTGTCTCTCCTGCAGTTCTCGGTTTTGCCATTCAGAATCCGTTGAGGGGCCCGGCGTCGGCTCACGTTTTTTGGGACTGGGTGGCTTTTCTACTCTGTTGAGAGGGATCTGGCTTGAGCCCCATGGATTGTGTTGAGGTTCCTCTGTCATTAGTCATCCTGTTTTAGAGTGGGAAAAACATGACAGTTTACTCTCAGAATGAAGTTTCCGAGCAGTCGATTGAGATGGGAGTTCTGAGGTTTTGTGTTGTCTGCACGTTTCTGTTAGCATTGGTGATGGCAGTGAGCACAGTGCTGATCACGCTAGATGCTCGCATGGTCAAACGGCAAGACGCAGCTTCCTCCTGCTGCACATCCTGCAAGGTGAGGCTCATGAGATGACGGCCATCCCGCCCTCCGCTTGCCTTGTTCCATTAACATTACTATAGTAAGACCCCAGATGGATGACTTTCTCTTCTGGAGGCTGGGAGGTGAAGGCAGGGGAGGAAGGGGTTTGAAGCTGAGATGAAGCCTCATAGGAAGTGGGATGACCCAGTGGGGACCGTTTCTGACAGAAGGTTCCTCAGGGGTGTTCTGTGGAGAAGTCACTTGAAGAAGCCACCTTACCAGTCAGCCAAGAAGTTCGGATCCATTTGGCCTCTCTGGAGATTGCCACTTAGTAGGATAACAAGGTAATTCCCTGCTAGGTGAAGTAGGACTTGAATCAGTTCTATCAAGCTTCCTAAGGCACCTTGTGCTGCTTCCGAAGTTTTAGGCTTTTGGTCCTTTTATGTACCCTGAGCCGTGTCTAGCCCAAGGCTCTTCAGACTGAGGGGACTGTTTTTTTTTGGGGGGGGGGGTGTTTGGTTGTTGTTGTTTGTTTTGTAGAGATAGGGTCTCACTATATTGCCCAGTTAGGTCTTAAACTCCTGGCTTCAAGGGATCCTCCTGCCTCGACCTCCCAAGTAGCTGGGACTACAGGCGTGCGCCACCAGGCCTGGCCAAGATCGGGGGTCTTCATGTGTTTTGCCTTCCATGCTGTGGAAGCCTGTTGGTTTGCTGTAGTTCACACTGCTCTTTAGCTCACCAGGAGCTCCTTCTGGAGAATAAACATACAGATGTTTGGATGGGTGGGTGGATGGATAGATAGGCAGCGTGCTGAGCTGGGCCAGATCGAGTCAGGAGTCCTTCCCAGATGGCACTGGGGATGTTTCTACAGCTGGTGTACAGGCAGTAAGCCGGTCCCAAAACAGGGGCTCCCATAAAGGCTCAGCGAGGTCACTCCGTGGGAGTATCTGCTAGAGGTTCATCCCTGCTAGCTTGGCCTGTTGAGGAACCCTGTCTTAGGTGAATATCCCACACGCCAGAGGAATATGAAAAGATGAAGGAAGATTGTTGTTAAAGTTTCATTTATATTTAGATTATCATAACATTACTCTTGAGATCTGTGACTTTTAGCATTTGTGGCCTCAACAATTCATAAGTGACTGGAGTCATTTATAACCTTCCTGAGCATAACTTGAATTTTGGCCCAGGAGGTAGGTGGGCCCGTGAGTCACTGATATGGTGGGTCAGCCTTTCTGGCACCCCCGGCTCTTCAGGCTCTGCCTGTTCCATACATAATCTAATTTCATCCTTCTGGTAACCTTGGGAATGGGGTATAATTGCTGCCATTTTATACCTGAGAGAACAGAAGAAGTTATGTGTTCTGTACTCGTTCATTTTGAAAAGTAGGAGGAAGGAAGAAAAGAAAGTCACCCACCACCAGGACTAACTTTGTGCTAACTTTTCGAGTATTTCTTTTCAGGCTGTTTTCCTACTTTTACTTAACTTTTTTCCCATCATCTTCTTCTGGTCAGAAAATTCTCATTATAAAAAGTAGCATTTAAGGCTGGGCACGGTGGCTCACACTTGTTATGCCAGCACTTTGGGAGGCCGAGGTGGGCAGATTGCTTGAGCTAGGAGTTCGAGACCAGCCTGGGCAACATAGCGAGACCCCCATCTCTACAAAAAATACAAAAAGATTAGCTGGGCGTGGCGGCACGTGCCTGTAGTCTCACCTACTCAGGAGGCTGAGGTTGGAGGATTGCTGAGTCCAGGAGGTTGAGGCTATGATTGCACCACTGCACTCCAGCATTGGTGACAGAATGAGACCCTGTCTCAAAAAAAAAAAAAAAAAAAAAAAAAGCATCTGAGAAGCTGTGCGGGTTCTATTTCTGCGTCCAGACTCTTGAGTTTATTTATACGTTGATATGATTTTTGGATGATCATGGTGTGGGTTCTCCTGCCTGTCCCGGGGCTGCTGCTGCCCCCAGGGCAAGAATGGTTTATTCAGCTCAGCTTCCCAGGCTGAGACATTCAGACCCAAGCAAGGCCTTTGTGTCTAAAGTAGTAGTTGATTGGAGTGCTAATGAATCAATTAGAAAATTACTTGCTGCTGAGCTCCTCAGCCAAACCCGGGTTGTGCACACGTCTTAGAAAACCATCCGAAGGCCATACGCGTATAAATCTCTCTTGGCTGTGGCCCTCATAAATCTCACCACAGCCTTTCTTAGACCTGTTAATCACTTGAGAAAAACAGGACTACTGCTTTGCAGGGCTGCCTTGTGCTTGGCACAGTTTTCTAGCTTGTACCTCTTCCACGGATGAGAAAGGAGACTAGAGTTCCTAGTAACAGCGCTTGTTCTGCACTTTCAAAAAGAAGCATTCAGGGGCTGCTCTTGTGTTTTGTCTCTACAGCAACCCTGTTGGGAGGCACTATTATTATTTTGCCCATTTTTATGGATGGCACAGTTGGGGCTCAGAAAGTGTAAGCAACCTGTTCTCAGGTCACCACCTAAAAGGAAGCAGTGGTGAAGGCTTCAGCTTCCCAGATCTTCACACTGTCACTCTGCTGAGATGCCTTTTCACGTGGATGCTCCTACTTAATATATCTTGGTGGGTTTTCATAGTCCCAGGTTGGCGTGGCAGGTGAGGCACAGCCAATAGAGGTGGAAATGGTAGAGGCATTTCTGGTTAAGTACCCAGGGTTGGGGTTTAGTGCGGTTTGACTTGGGGCAGAAGGGTTCAAATGACAGCCAACAGCAGAGGCTAAAGGGACCCCAGGTGGGAGATGTACCAGGGGCTCCAGATTGCCAGCAATTTGTGTTATGTATTCCAGGACACTCGCCAGGTAAGGTTGAACCTAAAATGGAAATGAGGAGAGGAGAGGAAAGTTAAAAGATGAAATGGCTATGAATCCCAGCTGAAGTGGGAGGCATTTCTTGAAAAAGATATCTGTAAAATAATGATTTTGATTTTTTTTTTTTTTTTTGGCCCATCCACACTGTTTCCTCATTGGATACCCACCTCTTGTGACCCCCAGCCGTCATTTCATGAGCGAAACTAAGGTGGCATGGCTAAACCCTTACCTGCTTCCTGTAAAAGCCAACATGCCTCTTCAAGGCTGAAGCCTGAGGGAGCTCTGTGCTGGTCTCCTCTTTGATTTTGGCTTCATTTGGAGGGAACCAGTAGCCTTTTGTTCCCAGGATATGGGCCAAGGCTGCTTGTTTCATAACTTCATAGTATGCTCTTCTGTCCCCAAGATGGTCAGTGTATCATGCAGTTTTGATATTTCTGCATCTAACCTTAAGGGCATTGGATGCCCGGCAGTTGTTTTGCTCACATAACAAACAAACATTTGGGTGCCTACTGTGTGCCAGGCACCGTTGTAGGTGCTGGGAATGCCGCAGGGAACAGCAGAGGAATATCCCTGCCTGCCTTGTGGAGCTGACATGCTGGTGGATGGTACAGAGACCTGGTTGGGTCTCAAGCTCTGGGTTGGAAGATATGACCCTAATAATTCTAATCTCTCCTCCATAGTGGCTCTTTTTGATGTGCCCAACATTATGCTGGGTGTTTTATATTTGTTAATCATGTTCCATCCTCAGAAGAACTTTGTTCAGACAGGTAATTGTCATCTTATCTTTACAGACGAGGCTGCTGAGAACACATGATGGGTAGGTGCTTACCTGTTTCTTGTCGAATGGGTGAAGAGCAGCAGCTTGCTGGTCATCGGGCTGGGTTTCTAGCCTGGTTCTGGCTCTCAACAAGACACTAGGCTACCTCTCCCAGGCTTTACCGGCCTAATTTTGTGACTTGCCTTGAGTGTAGGTGAGTGCCAGAGCAAGGAGAGGAGGTGAGATTTAGAGGCCACTCACTTCCGCAGCCCTGTGAACTCACTTCCAAGGCCTTGGCCTTGCTCTTCCAGGCACATTGGTGCCTCCATCTGAGCTGTATCTATGGTGGGGAAGTGAGTGGGATGCATCTGCCCCGCTGCCCCATGACCACAGACGCTAAGCTGGCACAGGTGAGGCAGCGTGTAGAACCTTGCACCACATCTATCTGCCCAGCCATCTCCTTGGCCTTCCAGTATTGACTTGGCCCCAGCAAGTCCCCGGTATTGGAAATCCAAAACAAGTAAAGCCCAACCCCTGGACGGAAGTGGGCTGGTATTCTCACTGTGGGAGCTTGAAGTGCGGCAGCTGTGTGGGTAGCCAGTGCTCTGGGTGTCACCTGTTTGGCAAGCTGTTGGAGGCTGTCCCAGGCAGACCTCAGGTGTGTGAGGGAGAAAGTTAGAAGCATGTGACTGGCTGGGGGGGCAAGGCAGGAGGATGTCTACTTCCTGTTGTTGCTTGTGTGTCCTCTTGACCCGCAGGCTCCTTTTTGAACCTTTTCCTTTTTCTCTTTCTTTCTGCCCACTCTCTGCTAATTTCCACCTGTCCTCACCCGCCCCTCCCCGTCCCCCATGCCTTCTATTTCCCAAACCTTGTGGGTTACCTCAGACTTTCCTTGGCGGTTCTCAGTTGGCGGACTGAGGGGCAGAGTCCGCCACCCGATAAAGATGACTTTGTGTCGCTGTCCCCAGATGGATATGGGGACTCTGACCTCTCCGGATGGTGTTTGCGGAAGGTCGTGGTTGGTTGCACGGAGTCATATAATCCTGAAGTGGCAACAGTGCACACAGTGAGGAAAGGGGTGGGTGATTGGGTGGCTGAGAGTGTTGAGAGCCTTGGAGTGAATGATTTCCAGACCTGTTAGTTTTCTAGACGCAGTAACAAAGTACCACAAACTAGGTGGCTTTAAACAACAGAAACTTAGTCTCAATGTTCTGGAGGCTGAAAGTTCACGAGGAAGGTGCCCGCAGGGCCATGCCCTCTGAAGGTTCTAGAGGAACATCTGCCCCATGCCTTTCTCTTATCTTCCAGCGTTGCTGCAATCCTTGGCATTCCTTGGCCCCTAGGACTCCAATCTCTGCCTCTGCCATCACATGGCACCTCCCTGTGCATCTCATTTTATATTCCCCTCATTTTATATGGATACCAGTCATTGCATCAGGACCCACCCTAATCCAGTATCACCTCATTTTTGCTCAGTGATACTTGCAAAAGGATGTAGAGTCGGCCTTCCACATCTGCAAGTTCAGCCAGCATTTGCGGATTCAGTGATCAAAAATATTCAGGGGAAACAAACCAACAAAAAGAATACAGGCCTGGTGTGGTGACTAATGCCTGTAATCCCAGCACTGTGGGAGGCTAAGGTGGGAGGATTGTTTGAGGCTAGTAGTTCAAGACCAGCCTGGGCAATATAGCAAGACCCCATCTTTTTTTTTTTTTTTTTTTTTTAAAAAGGGGACAAATTAAAAAACAGCCTAACAACTATTTACCTAGTATTTATATTGTATTAGATATTATAAGTAACCCAGAGATGATTTAAAGTATATGGGAGGGCTGGGCACGGTGGCTTATACCTCTAACCCCAGTACTTTGGGAGGCCAAGGTGGGAGGGTTGCTTGAAGTCAGGAATTCAAGACCAGCTTGGTTAACATAGTGAGACCCCATCTCTATGTAAAAATTAAATAAATAAATTAGCTGGGTGTGGTGGTGTATGCCTGCAGTCCCAGTTACTTGGGAGGCTGAGGCAGGAGGATTGCTTGATCCCAGGAGTCCAAGGATGCAGTGAGCTGTGATCACTCCACTGCACTCCAGCCTGGTGCAGTGTCTGAAAAAATTTTTTAAATGCATATGGGAGGATGTGTGTGCACTCTGCCATTTTATGTAAAGGACTCAAGCATCCGAGGATTTTGGTATCTGTGAGGTGGGGTTGGGGAGTAAGGGCCTGGACCCAATCCCCCAAGGCTGCCATAGGAGACTGTATTTCTATTTTTTTTTTTTTTTTTTCTTGAGATGGAGTCTCACTCTATTGCCCAGGCTAGAGTGCAGTGGTGCAGTCTTGGCTCACTGCAAGCTCCGCCTCCCAGGTTCACGCCATTCTCCTGCCTTAGCCTCCCAAGTAGCTGGGACTACAGGCGCCCACGACCATGCCCGGCTAATTTTTTTGTATTTTTAGTAGAGACGGGGTTTCACCGTGTCAGTCAGGATGATCTCGATCTCCTGACCTCGTGATCCACCCGCCTCGGCCTCCCAAAGTGTTGGGATTACAGGTGTGAGCCACCGCGCCCAGCCAGGAGACTGTATTTCTAAATAAGAGCCCATTCACAGGTACTGGGGGTAGGAGTTGAGCATATCTTTTGGAGGTACACAGTTCAACCCCCAGCATAGGGTGACAGTGCCAGGCCCCAAATCAAAATTCAAATTCCTGTTACAAGGGGACCTAAAGATCTTAATCTACTCTGTAACTTTAGTCAGTACAGTAATTTTTTTTTTTTTTTTTTTTTTTTTTGGAGATGGAGTCTAGCTGTGTCACCCAGGCTGGAGTGCAGTGGCCCGATCTTGGCTCATTGCAATTTCTGCCTCCCAGGTTCAAGCAATTCTCCTGCCTTAGCCTCCTGAGTAGATGGGACTACAAGCACATGGTGCCACGCCTGGCTAATTTTTTTTTTTTTTTGAGATGAAGTCTTACTCTGTCACACGGCTGGAGTGCAATGGCACGATCTCGGCTCACTGCAACCTCTGCCTCTTGGGTTCAAGCGATTCTCCTGTCTCAGCCTCCCGAGTAGATGGGAGTACAGGCGTGTGCTGCCACACTTGGCTAATTGTTTTTTTTTTTTTTTTTTTGTATTTTTGTGGAGACGGGGTTTCACCATGTTGGCCAGGCTGGTCTCGAACTCCTGACCTCAAGTGATCCACCCGCGTCGGCCTCCCAAAGTGCTAGAATTACAGGCGTGAGCCACCGTGCCCAGCCTAATTTTTTGTATTTTGGTAGAGACAGGGTTTCACCGTGTTGCCCAGGCTGGTCTCAAACTCCTGAGCTCAGGCAATCTGCCCGCCTCAGCCTCCGGGATTACAGATGTAAGCCACTGCGCCCAGCCTCAGTACAGTAATCTTCTGTTAGGAATCTGCTCTGTGCCATGGTCAGGGCTTGGTCAGGCACAGAGACTTTGCTTGGCTTTTGGGGTGATACGCTAGTTACTTCTATGGAAACCAAGGATTTTAAAGGAAATCTTAAAAGGAGATGTTCATGCAAGCACTTCAGAGAAGGCCTTTGAAATGCGGAAGGCTTTTCTTTTCTGCCCTATTAATTTTGAGGCCAGCTGGCTCAAGTGAGATTACTCTTCCTTCTCTCTGAAGGAAAGTGTGGGGAAAGGAGCTGGGACCATGGGCTTGGAGGTTCTTCCAGTGCCTTGGTCTTTTCCCTGGATGGGAGGGCTGAGACTCGGGTGGTTTTTAGAGTGCGGCTCTTGGTGTCCTCTCTTCCAGGCTGCCTTGGTAGCTGGGAACTGTTTTATTGGAAGGGCAAATATTGCATAGTGTCAATAAGGATGTTTTTTATGGGGGCTCCTGTGTTTCTGCAGTGGATAAGCATGAAGAAGCCAAGTGTAAGTTAGTTTCTAACGGCTGGGTTCAGCCCTTTTTCTTCCCTTGCAGAAGTTTCCCATCCGAGTAGAGAGAACTGAGACTGAGCCTGCTGGCCACGCACGAGAACTCTTGTAACTTTCTAGTCTCCCTGTGTATCAGGAGAATTTCCGCACAGATGACAGGAGTGGAGTAGAAAGCATTTGTAGCCATTGTATTGGAGGAAACAAGTGTAATATAAATAGGAAGTCTGGATTATACGTCTCCTCAGTGCTGTGAGGAAAAACCACACGCACCAAATGCAATTTACAGCTGTATGCACGTGGACTAATGGGCACTGTCTGCCAGTGACGCGCTCAAGCAGTGGGAGACCTTGTTTTGTTAATTTCTTTCTTTTTAATTTGAGACAATATCTTGCTGTATTGCCTAGGCTGGTCTCGAACTCCTGAGCTGAAGTGATCCTCCTGCTTTGGCCTCTCAAAGCATTGGGATTACAAGTGTGAACCACCCGACCTGAGAACCTGTTCTCTGTTGCTATCTCTCATCTCTTTGCTCCTTTCTTCCCACCCACAAAAAGAGAAAAAAAAATTGATCGGATGTTTCCCCCAATTCTTTCCTCTCTTTACAAGGCCTTCCCTGTACTGACGACACCGAGTGTGTTAAGAGGTGATGGGATTAGCTGCCCCAGCAGTCATCACGGGGAAGCAGAGCCCATCTTTATGCCCCTAAATGAATCACCCACAGAAGTGTCTTGAATATATTCGAATCACCCCATTCTCTATTCCCAAAATGATACCTTTTCTGGGAGTGGCTTGAATCATTCATTCTCAAAAGGGGGCTTCAAGAGCCTACTTTGGGCAGAAGCACAAGTATTTATTATGCCAAGACTGTGTGCAGTGCATAGCTGTCTTTTTAAGTAGATTGGTTTTGTGTCTTCTTTCCAGTGGATGTATGGATATATGTTCACTGTGAAGGAAATTAGATAATAAACGTAAACAAAACTCTGGTAATTCCACTTTTCAGAGATTAATATTGTTCATATCCTGATTCATGTCTTGGTATGACTTTTTTTTTCCTCAACGTTTCTCTGCCCTTACAAGCTCAAGTCCAGTAGGGTAATGTCAGTCCACTGGCGTGACTGAGCCCAGGTATCTAATCAGGGGCACCTCTTGGCCATCATGCCCCGCACCCCCAGGTGCTACCTCATTTGCCAGGTACTGAGCTTCCCACCATCTCTTCTTTTTCTCCTTCGGGTCGTCTTGGATCCGATGGAAGTACAGACTACTCTTCCTCAGTTTCTTGAGTTGCATGTCTTCTTCTAAAATTCCGGAACCTGTGTTAACACACTTCCCTGCTAGTGGCTCTCCTAGCCCCTTCTCCTGGTCCAAAGCTTTTTGTGATTGATGTTGCCAAGAACCAATGTCTTTGCTTTGGGTAGACGGGGTGGGGTGTAATCCTTGCTCCAGATCCTAGAGTTCAGGACTGCTGTGCCAGGGTGACCTTATGTGTGTCAAGTAGATATGGTTATATGAAGCCATGGTTTGTAACCTTTATGGGGCCGTAGATACCTGGGAGACTGAAATTCATTGCCCTCCTCTCTGAACACTGCACATTCACATGTATTCAAATAATTGTGCGCCATAAGGCCAGGGGTTGGGGTTTGCAAACCCTCTGAAGCCCATCCCTGATCCCCTTCAGAGGCAGACTTGCTCCCCTGCCACTGGATGGCCTGGACAGCTGGCATGGCCTCTTAGTAACCTTCGGTAGGATAGCTACAGTGATAGTCACCCTGTGGTTTGATTATAGCAGCAGTTCATGTCTACTGAACTCTGATGTTCACCCAGACCCCACCCTGGCCCCATGAGGGGAAGGTACTACCATCCCTGTTCACAGATGAGCAAAGTGAAGCTCAGAGAGATGAAGTGACTTGTCCAGGGTCGTACAGTTAGAGCCAGGACGGGGACCTAGGCAGGGTGGCTTCAGAACACATGCCAAACACCTGACACGCAGCAAGGAATGTATCACGTGTTCAATACATAAATGGTAGTAGCAATATGAAAAGCGGCAGAGGGTTAGGGCACAGCCTCCCCTCTTCCCCCCACCTGTCCTAAGTATCCCCCTGGTACAGGATCCGGGCTATGGAGCTCGCAGGCGGGTGGAGGCGAGCGCAGATCCGCCAATCCTGGGAAATGTGTAAAATCCTGTTCCTGAAAACCGGCCGGGTTCTCAAAGTGTCCCGGCTGGCGTGTTTTGCTAGTCACGAAACATGATCCATACGCTGTATTTTAGGACTCCCCATCTGTCGGCATCGGGGAGCGTTTTCCCTTGAGGAAGCTCAAAGCATGTCAGCTCACTGGGAGGGGAGGCAGCAGAAGGGTCTGTGATAGCAGAGTGGATCCAGGGGGCTGGGGTGTGGGAGACTCGGGGAAGGGTCCTGCCCAGGGTGTGCCAGGTGCCTTTCCGCATGACCTCACATAATTTTTACACAGATCCCCACGTTTTACTTAAGAATACTGAGGTTCAGGGAGGTTAGCTTCTTTCTTGTCCAAGGTTTCAAGGCTGCTAAGAGGCTGAGCAGCAGAGATTGAACTTGGGTTTTTAGATTGCCCAGTGTTCTGTGCCTTCCCCCAGTCTGTCCCTCTTGTTCCTGGGCTTTACCACGGTAGGTGGTGAAGGACAGGGTGTGGGAGGCCTTGCCTGGGAATGCGAGGGGGTGGGGAGGGAAGGCATAAATGCCTGGCTCTCAGGCCCACTTTGCAGAGAGCCCACACCTGCCCTGGCCCCACCCACTGCTCTGGTCACTGCTGGTGGTAGAGGAAGAGCTAAGAGGGCTATTGATCCACCCATCTCCTCCCAGGGAGGGAGGGCCACACATTCAGGGCTTTCTTTTTAAAAATGCATTAACCTGACCGTAAGAAGGCCCTGGTTTAAAAACAAATAAAAATAAGAAGTGAAACAAGTGGGCGTGGGGGCAGGAGTGGAGCAAACCCTTCGGAAAATGGAAAGGGCATTTGAGGAGGGCACTTTGCGAAGTACCTTCCAGTTCCAGACCTGGATGCCTGGACTCTGCGACCTGGGCTGCGCTGCTTTCCTGTGCCTTGGACCATCAGTACCTCTCCTGGTGCTCTCCGCAGGGAAACTTTGCCCAGATCCAGACATTCCAGGAAATCCCTCTGCGCGTGGCCTTACACAGTGTGGTGTCAGTCCGCATTTTGAAAGCCTGCCTTCGTAGCCCTGACTTGGACAACTTTGCCCTCCAGCCTCCTCCCTCTTTGCCCTCCAGCCACATTGGGCTTCTTTTGGTTTCTCAGAAGTGCCAGGTACTGGCCTTTGCACATGCTGTTCCTTCTGCCTGGAAGGTGCTTCTCTCCCCCTCTCTCTCTGCTCTCCAGGTTAGTACCTGCTCATTTTTCAGACCTCAGCCTAGAGGGTACTTCCTGGGGACCCTGTCCGGCCCGCTGGCTGGGTCAGGCCTCCTGTCATGTACCCCCTTGGCTCCCAGGACTTCTTTTTTTTTTTTTTTTAATCATTATACTTTAAGTTTTAGGGTACATGTTTCCTCCACAACCATAATAAAGGAATTAACATATTTTACGGCAGGTAGCAATTAAGCTCTGGGAAGGTAAGGACTGGGCTATCCTCTTTACTGTCCTGTTCACTTTTGCCCTTGGTCACCCTTGCCCAGCACAGCACTTACTACCATGGGAGCTCAGTAAATTCTTGTGGAATGAATGGATGGCAGGTCGGCATCTATTCTCTTTGGCCCATGGATGCAGTTTGGGTGAAGGCAAGGAAATAAACATTATAATCAGAAATCACTGTAATTTTTTAAGGTTTCTCAAGGTATGGGCCCACTGTGAGGTCAGGATATGGCTTCAGAGTGGAGCCCCCAACACATTAAAGGGGAGACGTCTGGCCAGCAGTCCACAAGGCCAGGGTGCTTAGCAGCATCCCAGAACAGGCAGGGACCTTGAAAGGTCTCTGCCAACACGTTGTCTTGGTAGGTGGAAAGACATGGAGCCTAGAGAACAGAAAGCACTTTGCCAAGACCACACAACAGTAGGGCCTTGGGAGACCTCTACTTGAGCCTCAGTTTAATTGTGGAAAGAGAATTAATCCAGCACCAGGTGCCAGCCGGCTTACTATGCAGACACTGTTTCACTGGCCTGGAGAGCGACTCAGTTTGGCAGCACCGATTTACAGAGGAGGGAATGGAGGCTTGAGGAACTTAAGTTGCTGGTCTCAAAACACAGCAGAGGTGGGATTGAAATTCAGATGTTCCTGATTCCATAGCCTGGTTCTTTCCACTGCCCTGCTTTCCAGCAGGGTGGAGTGGAATGACAGCCTTGTTTCTTGGATTGGCTCTGGTGGGGACCTTCTGCCTCCTCTTAGCCAGTGGGGCTGTACCTACTTGTAGGAGCCTGCAGCCCTCTGGGCTGGTATGGGAGTGTCCTGGGTGTTCATGGAGTCCATTTTTTCTCCCCAACCTTGTTTTACCTCGTTTCTGTCTCCTGCCTCTCCACCTCTGAAAGAACCTCAGAAATTCCTTTGTCCCCTTATCAGTCATTTCCCTGGGAAGCCACTGAGGATCCTGGAAAGGTACGGAGGGTGATGAAGCAAAATTTGCACCATTCCCAGAGTAACTTTCCATCATGCGTGGCTAAAAATAAAGTGTGTACTCATTTCTCCTTGCTGTGCGTGGACTTGCTTTTGGGGTTTCACGGGAGCCACTTGCCCTTTTGTCCCTCCCTCCCTGCCACCCCTGGACAGGCATATGCCCACAACTTGGGGAGATGGGTGGGCTTGATGCTGCTCACATCTCTGGAGAGCAGAACCCCTGAGCCTCTACAAGGAAGCACCTCTGGCTCTCAGTGGCAGCAAACACCACATTGGTGGGTTGGCACTTTGGCATATGCGGGGATACCGACTCCCTTTGCAAATATTACTGCAGCCGAAAAGAGACAAGCTACCTTTAGAGGACTTTCTTTGTGCAGGGTGTTTCTTTTTGTTATCTGGAATGCACAGAGGCAAGAGAGATAAAATTAATTTGTTCAATTAATTTTGTAAATATTGACTGAACCAAAGTTTTATGCCAAGTCACATGTCAGGGACCTGAGAGCTTACCAAAAAGCTAATGCCTTCCTTGAAGGCGCTTATCCTCTAGGTGGGGGAAGAAAGGTGTGTTAAGAAAGAAGTAGAGCCAGAGAAGCATGGGGTCCTGCTCCTACCCCACCCTCCCTTCCAGCATTAGTATATGATGCTGAAGTTTATGTTTGACCTTTCCGCCTTTCCCCTTTCGTTCTTTCTTTTCTTTCTTTCTTTGATGGAGTTTTGCTTTTTTGCCCATGCTGGAGTGAAGTGGCACGATCTCAGCTCACTGCAACCTCCGCCCCTTTGGTTCAAGCAATTCTCCTACCCTCAGCCTCCCAAGTAGCTGGAATTACAGGCGCCCGCCAACATGCCTGGCTAATTTTTGTATTTTTAGTAGAGATGGGGTTTCGCCATCTTGGCCAGGCTGGTCTCGAACTCCTGACCTCAGGTGAACTACCTGCCTCAGCCTCCCAAAGTGCTAGGATTATAGGTGTGAGCCACCATGCCCGGCTGATCTTTCCCCTTTCTTAAGGCACTAGAGATTCCCCTCTCCTGCAATGATGTTTTTTTTTTTTAGTGGTTACTGTGTGCTAGGGCTAGGCTAGTATTTTACTCGCATTTATTTCATGAACTCCGCAAGAGCCTGTGAAGTAATTACTGCTATCATTCCTGTTTTCTGGTTGATGAAACTGAGGCCCAAGGCCCCATAGCTAAAATGTTGCAGACAGGATTCAAATCTAAGCAGATTAATTTCAGAGCTCACGCTTCTAACCATTAGCTGTATAGACACATCCACACTGAGAATGTGTGTCTGCCAAGAATCTGCTATCTGTCCAGCATCAATTATCCTCAATAGGTGCTTTCTCTTTAAAAATCTTAACTATGCTTTCCATTTAATCCTTAACATTCCTAGTAACCCATGGGATAAGATAAGACCCCCTCCTCCCCCATTTCCTATTCTTTTTCTTTTTCTTTTTTTTTTTTTCTGTTACAGATTGCACCAAATGGTGATAGGTGAAGGGTCTCTGGAGAGGGCAGGATACTTTGGAGGCTGGAATTGAACCATGTTGTCTTAATCCAGAGCCTGTGGGAGAGAGAAGGCCCATGAAAGCACTCTGCAGACTGTAAAGTGCTGCATGAAATAAAAGGCATGTGAGAAAAGGTGTGTGTTTAGAAGACTAGCTTTAACTTGGACCTCGTGCATCCTATTTGGGGATTTCTTGCACCGTCGTCATGATCTGGTTTCAGGTACCTGTGAAAAATTATGGTAATTAAAGTATAATTTAGAATACCCTGTTGGGTCACAGCAGCTGGTCCAGATGTAGGAGGCTGGGGCTGTTTGTGCCGTAACAAGCTAAGGCTTGTTAGGGGTGTCACTCTCTTCTGCCCTTTGTGTTGCTGGGGAGAAGGGTGGGGGCAAAGAGATACAGGAGCTATTTTTACGATGTTCACGTCATATTCAGCATTACTGGATGCTTGTGGTTGGGTCCCTGTTTAGCCTCGGCTGGGAAGAGAGAACTCCCTTGGCTGCCTGGGTATGTATGGAAACTTGAGCTCATACCCTTTAGTATATATATTGCCATAAAGGCAAATGGATGCAGAGTGACCGGACAGTTACCCTGAATAGTTGGCTTAGATTTTCCATTCTCTTCAGAATGCTTCTAGCGGGTGGAGAAAGTGGGGTTGGGGGTCGGGAGTGAGAGGGTGGGAAGCATAGGCGGGCAGCCATGTGTTCATCACTTTGGTTATTTATTCAACAGATGGTTTTTCAGTGTGAGATACATGCTAGATCTTTTCCCAGGTATTTGCAAAGTAAAGTAGAATAAGGTATTGTCCCTCAAGGATTTTATAGTCTAGTTGGGGAAATGGAAAAATAAACATTCGCTTTAGCATATGCAAGGCAAGCATATCAGCCCGCCCTGCCGTAGGTGCCGGCTATGCAGCCCCATTGCAGTAGGGGCACCGAGGCTGTGGGAACACAGGAGAGGGACACCTGGACCACAGGGGCAGTCACAGGCCACTTCCTGGAGCAGGCAGCGAGTGCAGAAGCTGGCTTCACAAACTGGAGAAGCACTTCCGGTTTAGTTGCTGTTGAGTGTAATATACACACATGATGTCATGGATGGTTACCATCATTATATCTCATTTTATTTCTCAGTCAGAGGCCTGGGACTTTATTCTCATTATTTTTCAAAAATAAATTAAAAGATAGAGATGGGGGTCTCATTATGTTGTCCAGGTTGGTCTTGAACTACTGGGCTCAAGTGATCCCCCTGCCTTGGCCTCCCAAAGTTTTGGGGTTACAGACGTGAGCCACCATGCTCAGCCAGATTTTATTTTTTATGCCCAAAAAACTCACTGTCTTCAAAAAGTTTGAGGAGGCCGGGCATGGTGGCCCACGCCTATCATCCCAGCCCTTTGGGAGGCCAAGGCAGGTGATCACCTGAGGTCAGGAGTTCAAGACCAGCCTGGCCAACATGGTGAAACTCTGTCTCTACTAAAAATACAAAAATTAGTCGGGTGTGGTGGTGGATGCCTGTAGTCCCAGCTACTCATGAGGCAAGGGAATCGCTGGAACCCAGGAGATGGAGGGAGGTTGCAGTGAGCGGAGATGGTGCCACTGCACTCCAGCCTGGGCAACAGACTGAGACTCCATCTCAAAAAAAAAAAAAAGCTTGAGGAAAACAAAATGCTTTGGTCCAGCCAACCTTTTGCTGCTCGAAGTCAGAGACTGGAGCGAGAACAGCCTCAGCAGCACAAAGCCTGCCCTAAGATCCCTGCGCCTCTTCCTTGAGAGGGCAGGCCAGGGTGGGTTATTGCAAAGCAAGGGTTAAACCAGCTTCTGCAACACCAGGTCCTGGCCTGGCTCATGCACTGTGCCGCCTGAGTGTGTGTGAGGCTGGGATGGTCATGAGGCCTGCCTGTGTGCCCTGTGAACTGTTGGGGTGGGTGGAAGTGTGTGGCCCGAGTGAAGAGGTTGCTGGCCGATTCCACTGTGAAGGTCAACTGGGGAGCCAGTAACTGTCACAAAGTGGAAGGAAGAGAAGACAGCGGAAGCCCGGAGAAGCAGTGTGTCTCACCTGCGGCAGCGCACTTTGCTTGGTTGGCTTGGGGCAGAGGCTGACGTTGAGAGCTGTCAAGATACCAGTTGCACACGCTTTCCCCCTCCACCTCTGCGTGCATTCCTCCGTCCAGAGTAGATTCTGCGCGGGACCTCCCCTCTGTCACACCCTGGGCATGATGTTGAGGAAGCCAGTGAATTGGGCTCAGCCCTGTCCTTGGGGAGCTGGCTATTCAGGGTGGTTACCACGCACGTGGCTGAGGGGCCTGACCTAACGTGTGCCTTCTGGGACCCTCTGCATATAGCTCGAGTGTCCCCAGCATCCTTGTGAGCCACGTGCTGACGCTGCAGCACGCCAAAGCCCTGTCCTTGGTGTGGGATTATTTGCAGTTAGTATTCCAAATGTCAAGTTCCCCTTGACTTGCGCTGAGCAGACGAAACAAAATGGCAGACAGATTAGAAGAGGCTTGAGAAGCCTTTTAGGATTTGAAAACCTTACTCTGTTGACTTTGAAAAGCTGCTGAACCAGGCCCATCTGTACAGGCCCTGGGGGCATCTGCTTGGAGCCCATTGGCTCCGTGGGCTTGGGAGGCTCTGGACAGTGCTGGCTCTCCCCTCCCCACCTGTGTGTGCATGGGAGCCAGGGATGCTCACCGAGAATGGGCAGGAATTGAATGCAGTCCCTCCCAATTAGTGTTGTGAGGGAAGGAGAAAAGGAGGGAAGGAGGAGAGGCAGTCGGGGGCTGGGGCCTCTGAGGGCTTCAGGAAGATTTCCGGTGGGTCCCTCAACGTGGGGGGCCATGTTATTCAGCATCCATTTAATCCCATCTTATATTTGCCCTGCTTACTGCAGAGACCCAGTGGGTAAAAGGAAACAGGATAGCCCACTGGATTATAGTCTTTCTGGAATGGATAGTTAGAAGTTTAAGAAGTTATGCTCATCAGAGGTACAGAAGTCCCTGGCTGAGAATCCAGAGTGCCAGTGCTAGAAGAACTTTAGAGATGGTTCTGTTTATTCCCTTCTTTCTACATATGTAGTAGCTGAAGCTCAGAGAGGTTAAGTAATCGGTCGAAGCCACACAGGAAGCGGTAAAGCTGGAATTGGCGCCCATTTCTCTGGCTCCAGTGCCCATGCTTGTCCTGTGACATCATCTTGGCTCCTGCTCTTAATCCTCCCTTGCGAGACTTATTTCTCCTGCCCTTCCCCCAGCTACTTCCTTTTCCTGCCTGGATTCCCCAGGAATTCCTCTGCGTTGCTGCCTGGTCCAGCCTGGGAGAAGCGACAAGAGCTGACCATTTGAGTGAGAACCCGGCCCCTTGCTGTTTCTCTGACACCTTCCAGGGATCAGAGTGCTTGTCTTACGGGATTATGCGTGCCTCCCTGGCTCCTGAGGACAGGCAGAAATGAGCCTTGCGCCTTTTTGGGCTTCTCGGTCTCAGGGAGGTTTCCTTGAATCGATGTGTTTGGGCACCAGGGAGATAGACTTTAAATGTTGTGAAACTCTGGGGCCCATGGCAGCCTGTGGTAAGTCTGGCCGGACACATGATCTTCAGCCCTAGCCTTAAATCAGCCTCTGTCTCCTGCTGTCGCTGCCAGCCATGCAGGGCAGATTGCATGAGGGTTCTTGACATGGATCACAGTTGCCGGGGCCCAGAGTCTGGAAGGTGGTTTTTGTCTCTTGTCTCCTTTTTCTTTGCACACTTATGCACAAGTGCCTTTTGTTCCCAGAAATGCAGCTTTCTCAGTCCCCATCCTAGAAACATTGTCGGAATGTAATAAATCTGATTCTGTTTATGTTGAAGAAATGAAACATATTGCTCTCCAAGGAGGAATGCAGCGGAGGCCTTGAACAGGGCTGTGTTTATGACAACAGTTTGCACATGTGGCTTTATTTTTGAAAGCGTAGTGCTCTGCCCCTCTTGATGGGATTCTGGTAACAAGAGCTGATTCTTGTGTCCGGGTGTTGGGCAAACAAAGGGCAGAGCTGGCTGAGGCCCTCACAGCTGTGGCTGTCACCTTAGTTCTGAGAGCCTGGCTCCTCTAGGCCCTTGTCCTTTCCTGGGGGTTGCAGCTCTTCCCGGGGCAGTGCCTCTGTGCTGCTTGAGTCAGAGCTTATTAGTTCAGCCTCCTATTCCCATTTCCAGGTCCAAAACAACGGGATGAAATTTAATAGGCATAAATGTAAAGTCCTACAATGTGGGTTCAAAAAAATCAACTTCACAGGCACAGGATGAAGAAGATTCATTTGAACGGCAAGTGAGAAAGTGGCCCTTGAATGTAGCTGACAGTCAGCTCTGTGTGGCAGCAGTTGGCCATCACTGAAAGAGAGTAATACAGGCTCGCTGCACAGGTATCATGTCCGCAAGGAGAAAGATGATGTTGTTATTGTTAATAATTCATCCTAATAGCTAGGTACTTTACATGCATTATCCTTCCATTCTTAAAACCATCCTTTGAGGTAGGTCATATGATCCTCCTATTTTGGAAGAGGAGACCCTGGCTTGGAGAGGTTAAGTTACTTGACCAATGTTAAACTGCAAGAAAGTGGCGGGACCAACTGTAATCCAGGTCAGACTCAGAGCCCGTGCCACTTGGAGCTAATGAGTGGGTCCATAGATGGTCGAGATTTGGAATGGAGAAATACTGAAGGAAATGACAGCATTTAGCTTGCAGGCAGAGTCTTTATAACATCTGACTTGTATTTTATTTGTTTATTTTTGAAATTTATTTGTTTATTTATTTATTGAGACAGAGTCTTGCTCTGTTGCCCAGGCTGGAGTGCAGTGGCCCGATCTCAGCTCACTTCAACCTCTGCCTCCCGGGTTCAAGTGACTCTCCTGCCTCAGCCTCCTGAGTAGCTGGAACTACAGACGCACCACCACGCCCAGCTAATTTTTGTATTTTTAGTAGAGACAGGATTTCACCATGTTGACCAGGATGGTCTCAATAGCTTGACCTCGTGATCCGCCTGCCTCGGACTCCCAAAGTGCTGGGATTATGGGCATAAGCCACCACGCCAGGCCTATTTTATTTATTTTTGAGAGAGGGTCTTGCTCTGTCTCCCAAGCTGGAGTGCAGTGGTATGATTAGAACTCACTGCAGCCTCAAACTCCTGGGCTCAAGTGATCCTTCCATCTCAGTCTCTGAGTAGCAGACAACACATCACCATGCCTGCCTAGTTTTAAAATACTTTTTATAGATAGGATCTTGCTTTGTTGCCCAGGCTGGTCTCAAACTCCTGGGCTCAGGTGATCCTCCTGCCTCAGCTGCCGTAGAAGCTGGGATTACAGGTGCAAGGCTCTGTGCCTGGCTACATTTGACTTTTATATGGCCCTCACTGTGTACCAGGCACCATTCTAAAAAGTTAACATGTATCAACTCCATTATTATCTCTGTATTACAGATGAGAAAACTGAGACACAGAGAGGGTAAGTCAGTTGCCCAAGATGATACAGCTTATACGTGGCAGAGCTGGGATTTAAACCCAGATAGCCTGTCTTGGAGTTCTTTGGTTTTGGTTTTGTTATGTAGAAATGGGGTCTCACTATATTCCCTCAGCCTCCCAAAGTGCTGGGATTTACAGGCGTGGGCCACCATGCCTGGCCTGTTGAAGTTTTTAATTACCAGGCCATGCAGCCTTACGGAGTCAGGTGGGTTGGGGTGGTGAGAAATCTGACGGTGTTTTTTGGCAGGATGATGGCTGTCCTGTTTGGATCCAGGGCAGAGCTACAGCCTGAGCATGGCTGTATAAATGGGAGAGGCGTCTGCTCTCCTGACTCTGCACACCAAATGGCCAGGAATAGGCAGAGGAGGCAGGAGGATGCAGGAGACCATCTTCTCTCCCGAGAGTCTATGAGGTTATGAAAATCCTTTCCGTATTCTGTGGGGTATGCAAGGTCTCCAGGCACACCCACGTAGCTGGCTGGCTCCCAGGGCTTTGTTGAGCACAAGGTCAGCTTTCCTGGACATTCCCCACCCCCAAGCAGTGGTGTGTTCAGTGGTGATGGTCCCTGTGGACCACAGGAGGGGAAGTGACCAGGTGTTTGCCAGGTCCAGCCTGGCCCTATTAGGAAGCCCTGGTTGTCAAGCGCAGCAGAACTGCTGACAGTGACACAGGGGAACAATACTGCGTGGGAGGAGGCGCGTGTGTGTGTGTGTGCTCGCGTGTGTGTGCGCGTGCATGTTTGCTTACTCCCCTCCTGACCTGAGTGCCAGCAGTGACACACTTTACTTGTCCCCTCTGGTCCCCTGTGGGCACTGAATCTGACTCTCTGATGTGCTTGACACCCTCTCAGGGCCCTTGTTGAGTGGCAGCTTTGGCTGTGGGACAAGGGAGCAAGTCCGTTTTTTTTTTATCTTTCTCCCTAAGCCAGGGCAGACAGAGGGACACCTTAGGCTTATGTGGCCTTTTTGGAGCTCTTGTCAAGGACCCCTGGGAGCGTGTCACTTCCTTGGCTCTGGTTAGGGAGTGGAGGCACAGGAAGGTGACGTGACTTCTTAGAGGCCACATAGCTAGCAAATGTGGGCCAAAGCTATAGTCAGGCCCTAGTGACTGGGGCCAGGGGGGTTTGGAAAGATGATCTCTTCTGCCCAGCCCTTTCATTTACAGATGAAGCAATGCAGCCAGATGGGCAGCTTGACCTGGCTGAGGCATTCAAGGTGGCTGGGACTAGACTCAGGTCTCCTGGCTCCAAATCCCACATCATCCCCTCCACACTCCCACCCCTCCCAGCAGCTCCCTGCTCCACTTTTAGTTTCCTTGCATCTCACTTATTGTTGCTGTCTCTCCTGCAGGGCTGATGCGTGTGTCTGTGACTGCCATGTGGGAGTCCTTTCACCTACTGCTCCTGCCACCTTCCTTGGTTGCCAGTATCTGATTATTCTATTTGCCACCCCCCTTGCCTCCTGGGAGCTAATAGCAACAGCTGGAACTGAGGGAAAGGCTCACAGGCTTTGGCTAGGCAGCCTGGAATCCACTCTCAGCCCTTCACTTAGGAGCTGTGCGACCTTGGGCAAGTCCTTCAACCTTTCTGAGCCCTGGTTTCTCATCTGGGAGATAAGATGATTCGGACTTGATAACCTCCAGTGACCTTGTAGCCCTGCACAGGTCTGTGGCTGTTGATTTTCATGAAAGGGAGCAAGAGCCACACTGACCTGTCATTGGAGGCTGTTGGGAAGGGCAGATGACATGGACTGGTGGGAAAGACCCTGTGTTAGGAGGCTCAGGCATGCATTTCCAGCTCTGCCTTCACCAGAGAACAGTTGCCTTGGCTGTGGGTGCTGGCGGGCAGTTGGGGCAAGGCACCACCCTCCTTGTCGCTTCTCTGCCACTTCCTTTGCACCGATGCTGGGGGCACAGACATTGCTCTTCCTTTTTGGTGACCATCCAGGGTAGAGAAGTTGCTGGTGAGTGTGTGAGCAGCAGGCTTCTCCAGCTGACCAGCGTGTTGCAGGGCAGGAGTGATAGCCCGGCACAGGCAAATGCCAAATCCTGTGTCACGTAAGAGGAACTCCAGCTCTGTTATTGGGCCTGTGAGATCCTATGCACAGTAGATCACAGGTGTGGTGTGGAGGGAGAGGCATCAGAGCAGAACCAGAAGCCTCTCTTTGTCACTGTCTTCAGTCTTGCTATTGTGTTGGCTGTATACATGATGTTCATTCTTGGGTTTTTGTCTTGGCTGTGAAGTGGCACTATTTTCTGAACTAATCCTGTTTCATGTAACCCGAACCCAAGTATCTGGACGTGAAGGGTGAGCTTTTTCTTTCTCTTCCTTAACCAAGGATATCCGAGACTGTAGCATCTGGAAGTGGTTGGGCATCTGGTCTGAGGGAGTGTGTGTGTGCATGCACACACTTCTGTAATACTGAGTGACTGTGTCCAGACAATGTGCCTTTGTCTCTCCAGCCAGGCATATACCTGTGCTTCTTTCTATATAGAGGACGTTACATGCAGAGGTTATTATATCGGGGCATATGTTTATGCGGCCTACACATGTATAAACCTTTATTTCTACTTAGAAGAAGGAAATTTTCAAGGGCTTTCTGTGTACAAAAGTGTTTGCAATGATGGATGTTGATGTATTTTTCTTTACAAAGTGTAATAAGCCATTTAACAGTGCCTTCAGTGGCTGTCATTAGCCATTTCTTCATTACTTCCAGGCTCTGCCGAATCATTCGTTGGTGGATCCCTGCTCCCTGGCACCAGGAGCAGTGATCTGCACCCACGGTGGCGTGCTCAGGAGGTAGCACGGACTTCAGGGTGGCCTGCGTTGGCGATCTGTTAAGGGTGTCTCTTTGCTGCCTGGTTTTGACGTGGGTGGGATCCTGTTCTGGGAGATTTCTGGGCTGGTTGTGTCCTTGAGAGTTAGGCTCTGAAAGGGATTTTTTTTGACTGCACAAGGTTGGAGCGTTGAGATTTGGGCTGTGTCAGCAGGTAGAGCCCGTGTCCTCACCTTGCAGGTGACAGGCAGACAGTGCTGGGTACCTCCATCAGAGGGATGTGCATGAGGAACCTAGGGTGTACTGGTGGTGGGGAGGGACTGCTGTGAACAAAGGGGTCGCCCTTGCTCTGGTTTGCCCCCAGGGACTGCTAGGCGGTGGATTCATAGTAGAATTTTACACTCAATGCCAGAAAGAACTTGGTGTAGCCATAAGGATGAATAAAATGGGAATGGACGGCCGTGGAGGTGTAGGGGGCCAGGCCAGGTGACTCCTTGGGCACAGTATTTGCTCCTCCCTGAACCACTACTTGAGCCTCTGTTAAGGGAAGCCATTCATGCCTCCCTCTTGGTGACCAGCAGTCCTCATGTGCCCGGAACCAGTGCCCTTTGGGCTGGTCCTCCCTCCTTGCTGGTGGTAATCACGTTGATTGATGTTTGCGTTTTTTTCTGTTTGGCCCAGATTTCCTTCTGGCTCAGGTTGATTTTGAGGCCTGCCTTCTCTGCTTTGGGGGCTGCCTGTGGGGGGGGATCCATGCAGGTCTGTTTTGTTCTTGGGCTCAAGGCTCTTGTGTGTATGTATTAGGGGTCCATATAATATCCCAACCAGGATACTTTTATAACCAGGCAGTGCTATTCATCAGTATGGTGGGGCGCCAGGTGTGAACGTGCAAAGTCTGGGATGCGTGGTCTCCTTGGTGTTATGTTGGAAGCTCTCCTTCCAGCTACTGGGTATTGACCAAAATCTACCCAAAAGCAGTCCAGTGTTCCTCTCCCCTCCATACTCCAGCCCTAGCAGCCCAAGATGAATTGTGGGATGAGAAGGACAGCCAACCAGGCTTGTCCCCTCCCCCATTTCTCAGGGAAGGGAGCGGCTGGGCCGCTGTTTTGTATTGAACATTTGCTGCCATGGCATCCAGATTCCCAAGAAGCTGGGGGCTCCCTGCCTGTGATTGTGTAACTTGGAACAGTTGATGGGGAGGCAGATCCCTGAATTAGATCAGGAAAAATGCCCTTTTCTGGTGACCCTTTGCAGAGCCTATGGTCTCCTTGAGGCTTGCTCACCTCCCCTGTAGCCTGGGGCCCTGGACCAAGCACAGGCAGGTGGCAGAGGCCTGACAGTGGGCCCTCTTGTTGTTGCAAGCCCCAGCCTGGCAGGCCATCCTGCCTCCTCCCAGTACATAACTCAGTATTGATTGTGCAGGAGGCTGGGACCGTCACATGCAGTAATCCTTGCTTCACAGCAGGCATGCTCCTTGAAGGAAGAAAGGAAGAGGTTTTGTCCCTGATCTAACATGCCTTTAAAAATGCACCTTGATTTAAGATTGAGCTTTTTGCAGCATATTTTAAAATGTCAGAAAGATAAATGTGCAGCCTTCTTAATGTGTCTGCCTTGAACAGCCCTTTAAAAAAAGTATATCATTCATCCTCAGGGTCACAGGCTGTTTGCCTCCCTCCCCGCCTCCCTCCCTGCCTTTGATGGTCTATCCACCTCTTCTATGAGCCGAGTTTGGGTGGGGGCAGGGGGATAGACTCAAACCCCCTTCCTTCCAGAAGTCCAGGAGATGCATTTCTTTTCTCTGTTTTGAGGCTAGTCAAGAAAGCCATACAGAGTTTCTAGAATGTTATTTGGAACTTTGCAAAACAGGCTGGATCTAGGTACCCTTCAGGGGCATCCTTCTCATTTCCCACAAAAACCTACTAGCCAGAGGTGAAGAGGAGGAGAATGCACACGCCAGCCCCTGCCCTCCTGGACAGGCAAGCACTGGCTCCCCGTTCCACCGTCATGTGGAGGAAGTAGGGCCTGGTGCGTTCCTGATGCAGTGCCTGTGGCCAGAGCTTCATTTCCAAGGTAGGGGTAGTGGCCCCTTCTCAGCTTCTTTAAGGTCCCGGTAGGTATTGGGTTACAGGTAAGGGAGATGCCACTGGAGAGGGAATGAGTCTGTGGGGTTATCATTGTGTGTGGCTTTTATAAAGGCGCCTTGGCAACATGGCTGTAGATGCTTCTCCCAGAAGGAACTGGAGGCACCCCAGGGTTTTTCAAGATGTGAGTGAAGATGTCAAAACACTGTTAGGCTGATTGAGGAACTCAGAAACTCTGGTGGACAAGGCAGCATGGAGCCTGAGCGAGAGCTGCTGGGATTGCTGGTGTGATGAGGCAGTCACACATGGTGAGGCCTGGGCTAGCCTCTGCAAGTATGTAGACAAGGACCTGGAGGCCCAGAGAGGGTGGTGACTTGGCCAAGGTCACACAGCAGATCAGCAGTAGAGCCAGGACCAGAGCCCTGCCAGGTAGTTCTTCTGACCAGAAGCTTTTGGTGTCACCTCAGCCTCCTGCCTCAGGTGGGTCGTGCTGGCGACTCAGCAGTCCTGATTTCAGCACATGAACACGTCGCTCAGGCAGGGTCGTGCGTGTGTTCCTTGTTGTGAACACACTGGACGATGTGGTCCTTGCCTCTGGCTCATTGTTCGCTGCGGGCCCTGTTGCTTGCAAGGAGAGAGCATGGGAGATGAGGAGCGCCTCCCTGCATGTGATCTGCCTGGGTACGAGGTTAAGGCGGCTGTGGAGTGACTCCAGGGTACAAGCCCCCATTCTCCCTCCCACTCCCTAGAGTCGCCCGTCCTCTTCCCTATAAACCATTTTGAGGATCATAACATTTATCATGAGCTTTATTATGGGAGACTCTTCTTCGTGTTTAAAAATAAACGCTGGCTTACGGAACTATATTTGGTATATGGAAGTCGTTTGCATGTAAATGTGCTTAAAGGACAACTGCTTTATTTAAGATGCAGAGTGAGCCCCAGCTAGAGGGTGCCTGGGATGGGGGAGGGGACAGGACCCAGGGGTCTGCCTGGCTCCGGACAGATGAGTGTAGCCCACAGTCCTGTTGAATCTGTTGTCCTTTTCCCTGGGGACAATTGCAGAACAGGATAACTCGTACTTAAAAATTCATAGAAAATGTTTCTTATTATAACGTCATAATTGTTATGACTCAGAAAAGTAGAATTGCCTTTCCACTATGCCTGTCTGCCCTCACTTTTGTTGCCTACCGAGTCCCCAGCAGCAGCTGCAGAATCATTAAAAAGAGAGAGAGAAAGGGAAAGAAAGAAAGAAATCCAGGGCGATGCTTTATTTATGTTAACGGCTACATTTGACTTGAAAATTCTGTCCCCTGAGCCTTGAGGTCAGCACATTATAGAGTGATTGATGGCTGTCAGGAGCAGGCAGGGCGGCAGATTGCAGAGGGGGAAGTGGACAGATGATGCCATGGCTTTCCGGGGGCTTAGCAGATCCCAGGCCTTGAAAGGAACGTGATGGAAAACAAAAGCAGATGGAGAACTCTGCCTTGGCCCTTACCTGTTTTTTTGGGGGGTTTTGTTGTTGTTGTTGTTGTTGTCTTCCTTCCTTCCTTCCTTCCTTCCTTCCTTCCTTCCTTCCTTTTCCCTCTCTTTCCTGTTGAGCATTAGGAAGCGGGAGAAGGGCATTCTGCACCCTCAGAGCACCCCAGAATGTGTCACTTTTGGGTGTGGCACTGGGGTAAGATCCTAGAGAGGCTGGGCCCAAGATGAGGCACCCCTAATCCCAAGTGCCTGAGTTACTGCTTAGAAACCAGGAGGCCCGGCTCTGCCCTGGCGTTGCCTGTCCTTGAAATCCCCAGAAACATCTTGGGCACCCCCCACCCACCACCACCACCTTCTCCTTGGCCCCATTTTCTAGGTTCACAAACCAAACAGGGAGGACCAACTCTGGGCTCTTGTAAATTGTTCCTGCCTTATGGCCTGCGCTACTTAGGATTATGTTTCCACAGGGCTTTCTGGCTAATCCTTGTGTATTTTCAGTGGTGGAAACAAATGGTATCAGACCCACAGGCCTGTTTACAGATGGGGAGACACGGAAATGATGGAAGAGCTTTGAATTTTAAACATTAGCTAATGAAATTGCAGACAAGGGCAATGGGTGGAACGGCCTGGGTATTCCCATGAAACAGTTATTAGAGTCAGAATGCTCTGGGGTCGGCCATGAGGGAGAAAGGCAGGCCTGGCTCGCGTGTGTGTGCCACAAACATTTATGGAGCCCTTTCCCAGTGCCAGGAGCTGCGTCAAGGAAGAGCTTTGAGTCCTGCCCAGGGTGTCCCAGCCTGGCTAAATAGAATAAGCTTGGGGCAGAGAAACAGCTTGACTGGCAGGACCTTTCTGCACAGAGGAGCTGGTATCTGCAGAGTTGGAGGAGATACCAAACCAGGCTTGGAAGGAAAAGGAGGCTGACCTGGCTGCAAAGAGGAAGGGATGCGGGAGGGTATTCTGGGCAGATGCTGGAGAAGCTGGAGGTGAGGCTGGAGTTCCGGTGTCCCCCGGAATGGGCATGACGGTGGGGGCTGGAATTCGTCATTTCCCCTGCTTCTGCCTCCCCCTCTTGTTGCTGCGCCTTGTGCAGTTGTGTCAGAGATGGGACTGGCTGTTCATTCATCCGCTAATTGTTTTGATAAGAGACTCTAATTACCCACTGCGATCATCAGATTACCCTGAGCTCCAGGAGGGAGATTTGAGAGTTTGAGCTGTGGCTGCTGCTGCCATCAGCACCGCCATCCCTGCTAAAAGGAACCTGCTCCTATACCTCGGCCCCTGTGCCTGCCTCTGGCCGGTGCTCACTAAGCCATCACATGAAGGTGTGACAGGCTGCTGGGTGGGGGGTGGCAGGGGGGAGCTGCCTGTGAAATCCACCCGAGAGTACAATCCCCTGATGTCAAGCAGGATTTTCCCTTTGATTATCTTTGCCACTGTGTTAAGTCCGCAGATAAGAGGTTTGGTTCTAGGGATTTCAAAATAAGGAGAGGAGTGTGGAGGAAACCAGAGAAAAACAGTAGCGCCTCTAATGAATTGACATCGGCAGTCGAGACAAATTCAAAATCCTTTTTGAACTGTTTGATTAAGTTCTACTTACATGTGATTTTAGTATAAAGAGAGCAATAGGCAAAAAAACAACCAGGAAGGCAGATTATAAATTAATCCAATAATTGAATCCCCCAGCAAAGGTAATGGGGAATGATGGTGTCGTAATTGATCTGATACAGAATTTTACATCAGCAGGAGTTAGAAAATAAGGGAGTATTTCATCTTGGGAGGGCTGATTGTGATTGGATGTATTGCATCTTAAAGCCTTGGCCCTTGGAAAGCTTTGGTATGGCATGTCTGACCTTTTTCCCACCTTCCACTCCTGTCTTCATTCATTCAGCCACGTCTGTAGATCCAGAAGAGCTGGTGAATCCCATGATGCTTGGGCCTAGAGAAGTAAGATTCTGTTCCTGCCTTTTCCTAGTGAGATCAGAGGCTCACAAATCATCTTGTTGGTTAACATGGTTCTCGGAGAAAAGGGCAGCTAGGCTGTGGGGTCTGGCTGGGATTTAGAGGAGTGGGCAGAAATGGAGCTACAATACTGAAAGGCACTGGTCGCTCAGTGCTGGAGTGACTCGTGCTGGGATGAGGTCCTGGGCCCAGACGCTCGGCTGCTCCATTTTTCCGTTTATAAAATGGAACGGCAGTAGATGATATCAAAGTTCCCTTTTGGCTCTACTTTCTTAGTTTGTTTATTCTTAGACCCCATTCTCCCGCCAAAGCAGAAAGCCAGAGAACATAGGTCCAGCTCTCTGCTCCCCAGTGCTGGCTGCTGCAGGCTGTGCCTTCTCCTCTTGGTAGAGCAGAGCGGCTTTCTGCCTGGCTCCCTCCCATTGTCTTCACATTTGGGGCTCAGCTAGCCGGGAAGTTTGGCAACATGTCAGGCCGTGTATCTTGAAAACCACCCTCCAGAAACCACCTCGTTTAGCAGATTTACCGACATATTGGACCTGCCTGTTCTCAGGGGCCAGCGTACTAAATCACAGCGGGGCCACTGGATGCCTTGACGCAGAACTTTTCAAAAAATTTCAAGCAGGATATATCACTGCCCCATTAACTCCCTGCCATTAATCTACTCCTAAAAACCTGGAGTTTTCCCAAAAGGACTGGAACGGGGTGAAAAACGGACCCATTTGGTAAATTCTGTAAATCAGGCTGGCCTTCTCTCCTCGGCCTCTCCAGCCTTGGTGATGGGTTGCTGCGTGGGAGGGTAGATCTGCAGGCTTCCAGGCTTTCAAGGGAGTGTCCCCAGGATGGATGTCAGTCTTAAGGGGCTGCTGTACTTTATCCTGCTCTGGCCTATGGGGTCACTGAGTGAAGTGTTCTGTAGGGGTGTGGGGGTGGGGACTGTCCTCAGGAAGAGCTGCAGAGAATGCAGCCGGCTTCTCAATGGCACGGAAGCCGAGCCTCATGCTGGGGCTGTGCCAAGGACTGTCTGGAAGGGACCAACCCCTTGCCTGACTTTTCTGATTGCCAAGAGGGATTTTGTTGTAAAGGGGCTTTGTCTGCAGCCCTGAAGACTGTCGAAAGAGTCCATACCCACTTCTGATTTCTGTGGCCGGAAGGCTTTCTCCTTTTGGAAGAAGATCCTGTCCAGGAGCTGGTTGGAGCCTGACAAACCTGGGTTTGAAATGCCAGCATTCCTTGCTCACTAACCTCAGGAACGCAGGCAACACGCTTAACCTCTGGGCTCCTTAATTCCACATCTATAAAATGGGGATAAAACACATTCTTCAAGGATGCTTGAGGATTAAATGAGATAATTCTTGTAAAATGCTTAGGATAATACTTAGTGCGATGCTAGCATTCTATAAATGATACTCAGTTAATCTTCTCTGGGGGGACACATAGGATACCTGCTGCACTCTGCTTGTACATCCTGCTCAGGTGGGCCTGTGCTAACTTGAAGAAGGAAGACCGTCTTTTTTGCTAGTTCCTATCTCCCTCTACCACCACCCAGTCTTTGCAGCCTCACTTTTGGGTTAGAGTCAGACAGTCTCTGGGGCAGAGCCTTCCTCTGCTCCTTCTGGGTCAGTCCTTTCTACCTCCAGATAGGTGGGAATTCAGCTGTCATTGGAATCCAGGCTTTTGCAATCCAAGGCTGAGCTTTGCCCCCAAGCACCCGCATCCACCCACACATCTGCTGGCCTTCTCTCGGCCCTTCCTTCACTTGCCTGAAGGCAGATAGCGTGGTGAGGTGAGGCCAAGAGCAGTCCTCACCTGCCTGTTGGGACAGGGTCTGATGAGCAGGCCAGGACAGGAGGCTGGAGCAGCACCTCCTCCCAGGAAGATGGGGAGCCTCCTTCCAGCAGGATGCCTGGCGTCCTGCCCTGCTGGAGGAACTGGTTTCCAGGGCCTGACTCCCAGCCCCACCTGCTGGAGGGGTCTTGGGATTCGAGAGGCCTGAAAGCAGAGATCTTGCCTCCGTTTCCTGGAGTAGTTTACTTTTCTCCCCACTTATGGTAAAAGTATCTGTTATCTTGTGCATCTTCTGGCCTTTACAACACTGATTAAGCCCTGGAAGCAGAATTTGGGGGCTTAAATTTTTTTTCTTTCCCCACTGAAGAGTAGTCAAATGCTCTGGGAGCTTCATTGACTTGCTTAAGGGCTGTCCGTTGGTTCTCTGAGCTGGGAAGTGGGAGATTGAAGGGCCCTGTACCTCTCCTCACCCCAGGAAGTTCCAAATAACTCAAAAAGGTTTTTCTGCCTTGTCTTTGTTCTGGAAGTTTGGAGTCTCCTCCTGAGTTCCCTTGAAAGTCATAGGTCAGAGTTCAGTGAACAAACCCATGGAGTACAAGTTATTATTTGTCAGTATTGTCCTGGGACAATTACGGCTTTTTATTCTCAGCCCCCCTGTAAGTGCCTGGGGCAGTTTGAGGGCAACCAGTGATTGTATGGGTTCCTGTTTCATGTTGGGACTTTCAAAGGCCACCTGGTAATGCCAGCTGACTTAACACCTGACGCATAAGTGGATGGATGGTTTTGCTTGAACCTAGGTTGGTTGGTTGAGGTGCGGGGGTTGGGGGGTAGGGAGACAGGTGAGTTGTTGCTTGGAGAGGAGAGAGTGGGTATTCCCTTTTTTTTTTTCCTTTTCTTTTGTCCTTCCTGCAGGGGAGGATCTTGCTTCCTACATCTCTTTAGCATACATAATGTAGATCCCATGTTCCTGCTTGACTTTGGGCATTTTCACATGGTATTTGATAGGTGTCATCTTGAATTTATGTGGCCAGGTGCATTATCAGATGTGGCAGTAAGAATGAGCTATATCCTAGATCCCGGAGGGGATTGCCTCCTGGCCCAAGAACTCCCAAAAAGTTCTGATGTGTGGTGGGCACACATCAGAGAAGGCTAGCCATTGTCTGTGCTGATGGCTATTGGCCGTGGCTGTTCACCTCTCCTGCATCTCAACCCACTGAAGCCTCTGCTTCCCCGTGCTACAAAACTTCACCAGCAGTGCTGCGATGAATCTCTGATGCCTCAAATCCACAGGTGTCTTTAGTCCTTGTCAGCCCTGTTTACTGCCTGATTCTGTGTCTTCCTTTCTCCTGCCTGGTCAGCCTGTCCCAGCAGCCAGGAAGGGACAAGAGAAATTGTGGAGACTTGTGAGAAGCCAGATCCTTCTTGTACAGTGGTGTCATAAATGACATGGAAAGGCTGGAAGCGGGGCCACCACTGTGCCCCTCCTGCTTCCCACCTGCAGCCTTTGATGTCTGGTAGACCTATTCATTTTCCAGTCCTGAAGCTTTGGAAGGGCAGGGTTGAGCAGAGTGCATCCTATTTTCCAGCCCTTCTTCCAACCAGCTTTCAGTTTTTATCTCCAGGCAATCAAGCAGTACTCAAAACATCATGCCTCTACTCATGCTCACTGAACCTCCTTACTTTGTAGGCCAGTGGGCTGAGACCCCACCTCCTTCTCATGGGGGACATTCTGTCTATTTTGAGCCTGGTGGACTTCAGCTCCCTTTTCCTCATTCTGCTCTTAATTTCCAGAATAGCACATGGAAGACACTCCAGTATGTTTGTGTGAGTGATGCTAGTCGGTTGTCCTTTGAGGGCTTACCATCTGCAAGTCAGTGAGCTGAAGCTGTGCGTGCATTCTTCGTTTGACTTGCACAGGAACTCTAGGTTTCATATCGATTTCCCAGTTTTCCATGGAGAAAACCGAAGTGCAGTCAGGTTAAGGCCTTCCCAGGCCTCTGGCCTGAGAGTTGCCCTACTTGTTTGTGCAGACTCACCTAGAAGAGCCTTTGTTGCGTTTGTGGAATATTGAGGTAATGCAGTGAGAGCTTTCGGGACGGTAGCAGGGTGTGGTAAAAGGAGCCCTGGGACAGAAGCTAGGGATGGATACCACCCAGCCACTTGACCTCGGGCAAATGACGGCCCCACTCAAGTCCACAGTTTCTTCATCCAGAAACTGAGGGCACTGAGATGAATACAGCCTGCTGCCAGAGTTCTCTCTCTGAAACACATCTGGCCACGCTGCACCAGTGCCTGCAGTCTTGAGGGCATTCTCCTGTTCTTCAGGGTGAAGCCCGAGTTCCCTGGCTGGGCCCCCAAGGCCCTGTGGGTCAGCGCCTTTGTCACAGCATCTCCTGTCTCTCCAGGGTCAGTGCCTTTGTCACAGCATCCTCTGTCTCTCCAGCATGAACAGAGGGCTTCTTGGGAGTTCTTGGCTATACCATGTTCCGTTAGGCCACTGTGCCTTTGCCTGTGCATTTTCTTCTGCCTGACATGCCCCTTGCTGCTTTTGCTTGCTAGGGGGCAAGCTTCCCCTTGCAACTGAGCTCCAGGTTATTTTCCCAGCAAAGCTTTCCTGCCTCCCAGAGCAGAATAAACTACACTCTTTTTTTGTACTCTTGTTCATTCATTCCACAAATTCATTGGTTGAATGCGTACCGTATGCCAGGCACTGTTCTAGTTGCTGCAGTTTCCGAGAAAGCCCCAGAAGCTTCCATGTGTGGACTGAAGCTATCTGCTTATCTGCTCTCCTTCTCTTTCTCCTGGTTTCCTTGAAGTCAAGGCCTGTGCCTCTGTGTCTGCCCCCAGTTCCTAGCACCTGGATGATGTTCAGTAGCTACTTCCTGACCTCCTTCCCACCTCTCAGGACTCTGGCATTAACTTAAAACCTTTCTGGTGGGCGAGCAGTGGCTCACACCTATTGTAATCCCAGCACTTTGGGAGGCTGAGATGGGCGGATCACGAGGTCAGGAGATCGAGACCATCCTTGCTAACACGGTGAAAACATGTATCTACTAAAAATACAAAAAAATTAGCCAGCATGGTGGCGGGCACCTGTAGTCCCATCTACTCGGGAGGCTGAGGGAGGAGAATTGCTTGAACCCAGGAGGCGGAGGTTGCAAAGAGCCAAGATCGCGTCATTGCACTCCAGACAGAGTAAGATTCCGTCTCAAAAACAAAACAAAACAAAAAAACCTTTTTGGTATAATCTGCCTTTGCCTGTCTTTGGCTTCTTTGAAGCCAGATGTCTTCCCTCTGTGGTCCATTTCTTTTTTTGAAAAAGAAAGGCCAGTGTCACCATTTCTCATCTCTGAAACTGGCTTCCCTTTCACTTTTGTTCAGTGCTTTTCCACCCTGGAAGTCACTGGCATTTGACTCTTCTGCTAGATTGGAAGTCCCTAGAGGGCAGGGAGGCCTCTGATTCACCTCTGAAGATTCACCTCCCTCTCCAGCCTGGCATGAAGCAGGTACCTGGGACAGGAATGGATGGCAAGCTGCCTCCTGTTGGTGCATTTCAGAGGGGTCTGGACACTGAGGGAGCCTTCCTTCTGTCAAATCTTGAAAAATCGTGAAGTCTGTCTAGACAGTGAGTTTGAAGCCAGTTTCTCCAGCATTAGTCTTTGTGGTTGCTTCATTCCTCAGATGCTTCCCAGGCCACCTGCATCCTTCAAAGAGAAGAGGCCAACAAAAGAATAATACAAATTTTCTGGAAATACCGTGTCTTAGCTGCTGTTTTTTCTTCAGGACTTTTTTTTTTTTTAAACCTAATAAATTGATGCAGAACCTGCCTCTGGCCATTTTTCCTGCAGGTGGTCATTGTCCCCTTGGAAGGCTCGCGCCAGCCTGGAAGGTTGATCATTAACAAATTCAGGGAGGGTCTGTGTGGTACAAGCAGGAGCACAGAAAGTTGGCTTGCGTGGAGGTAGGGGATGCTGAGGACCTTCCCACCTGTGGGGCTGAAAGTGACACTGAGCGGGTAAGGCTGAGTCCTGAGGCTCTTGCTGCTTCTGTGTTTGGAAATTTCCCTTATAGAGGGGTTTCTGCTTCCCGTCCTTCCCCCAGCACAGGCAGATGTCTTATGTACCTACATAGTGCCAGGTGCAGACCTGGATGGGAGTTGCAGAGCGGGTCACTCTGCAACTCCCATTCACGTCTACATTGTCAGAGGAGCTTTCCATTTAATGGTGAGGGTGGGGAGAAGGTGACTGTCACTGTGCAAGGGGACATGGGCCCTAGCTCTTAAGTCTATCTGGCTCATCATTTAGAAGCTGTTTGAGAAGGATGTTAGCTCTTCGCTGAGCCTCAGTTTTCTCATCTGTAGGCTGCGGATAAGGATACTTCCTCACTTCTCTAGGTTATTAGAAGGATTAGAAAGAACACATGTAGAAGCACCTGCAGGTCCCCAGTGCTCAGGGCTGGTTGGTTCTTTGCCCTTCTACTCCATTGAGCGTGGTCTGCTGCAGCTGGTGTGGCGTGGACAGCCTAGAACACTAAGGATTCGGCCAAAGAATTGCAGTGTTTCCAAGCCTCAATTCGCTCATCCATAGAATGGGAATTGCCATTCACTGGGTTGCTGCGGGGGATTGATGAAATCATAGCAGGGAAAGGTGCCGGATACATCCTGGGAAAGGACGACCCCTTCCCTCCTGTTACTCTCTCACTAAGTTTTAAGGATATTGTAACTGGCATAGGTAAGGCTGGTACAGTGATATAATAGTCTGGAATATCTTTGTAGTGGGAGGAGGGGAAAGATTCCCGGCTTGGGGTGGGGGATGTGGAGAGGCTCCTGAGAGGTGATGCCACTTCCTGCATCTGAAGGGGACCTGGGAGAGCAGGCTATGGACACATTCCTCTCCTGGCAGTCCTGTTCCTTACAGCCTGTGCCTCCAGCTCCTCCACCAGGAGGTGAGACTCGGCAGAGAGCTGCTTGGAAAGCTTTATCCTCCCCCAGCCCCCCAAACTCTGGGGTGTGAAGATGAACTGGTGTAACTATAGCTTGGTGTTTTGGTGTCTGTGAGGAAAGCAGAATTGGCTCAAGCTGCTTTCTCAGTTAAGGGGATTTAAGAAGAAAAAAAAAACTTAATCCTACCCTGGTGATCAATCTGACACCTTCCCTTTGAGCCCCAGATGGCTGGTTGGGGTAGAAAGTTGGCCACTGCTGCTGTTAGGGAATGGAATGGTATAGCTGTATCTCTATATTGAAAATTATGGCTCTCTGTACGCACATGCACATTGCATATATAAAGCCTGCATGCCTGGTTTGGTTTTTTGGAGGGTATTGAAATACTCCCAGAAGGTTCCTGTTGGTTAAATGTCATCCTTGGAGGTGTCATGTGAACACTACCTGGAACCGTGTTCATTTGCCTTGGTTCAAAGTCTTTACCCACCTCTCCTTGCTCCCACCCCAAGCCTGGAGATGAGGTAGATGGCATAGAAAGAGGATGGAGAGGCCGGGCGCAGTGGCTCACGCCTTTAATCCCACCAATTTGGGAGGCCAAAGCAGGTGGATCACCTGAGGTCAGGAGTTCGAGACCAGTCTGGCCAACATGGTGAAACCCTGTCTCTACTAAAAATACAAAAAAATTAGCCAGGCATGGTGGCAGGCACCTGTAATCCCAGCTACTCAGGAGGCTGAGGCAGGAGAATCACTCGAACCCAGGAGGCGGAGATTGCAGTGAGCCAAAATCGCACCATTGCACTCCAGCCTGGGTGACAAGAACAAGATTTCATCTTAAAAAAACAAAAACAAACAAACACACAGAGGATGGAGACATGACCTCACTGTCTTCCCTCCTTGAGTACAGCACCCCATCTCTTGTAGACAACTTTGGACACGTTTTGGAAAGTGAAAGGGAAACATTTACTATTATCCTGAGTGACTTCTAGACTTGGAAAAAAGGCTGCCCAGGTCTACACATTTTTTTGTGGTTTGATGCTTTTTTGTTTGATAAATATGTTTATCAAATTATGATTTTTTTTTTTTTTTGAGAGTCTCGCTCTATCACCCAGGCTGGAGTGCAGTGGTGCAACCTCTGCTCACTGCAACCTCTGCCTCTTGGGCTCAGGTGATCCTCCCACCTCAGCCTCCCCAGTAGCTGGGATCACAGGCGCCTGCCACCACACCCGGCTCATTTTTGTATTTTTTGTAGAGACAAGTTTTCACTGTGTTGCCCAGACCGGTCTCAAACTCCTGTGCTCAAGCGATCTGCCCGCCTTGGCCTCCAAAGTGCTGAGATGACAGGTGTGAGTCACCACGGTTGGCCGATGCTTTTTCTTTTGATAAATAGTGTATTATCATTACAGTTTAATGGCCTCATATGCTTTATTGAATCATTCGCTTAATTGGCGATTCCTTCCTGTCCTCCATCTCTCCACCCTGCCATTGTACATAACACTGCAGTGAACATCTTTGCCTTCCATTGTGGATGATTTTTGCTATGATCTGAATACTGAGTCTCCCCAAAATTCACATTGTTGAAGCATAATTTTCAGTGTGATAGTAGTGAAAGGTGGGTCGTTTGCGGAAGTGATTAGGTCATGAGGGCTCCATCGTCATGAATGGAATGAGTGCCCTCCTAAAAGAGGCTGAAGGGATGCCGTGTGAGGATGCAGCAAGAAGGTGCCATTTTTGAAGCAGAGCTCAAGCCCTCACCAGACACCAAATTTGCGAGTGCCTTGATCTCAGACTTCCCAGCTCTGGAACTGTGAGCAATACATTTCTATTATTTATAAAGTACCCACGCGAAGGTATTTTCTTATAGTAGCAGGAACAGACTAAGACATTTTTATTTTATTTTATTTATTTATTTTTTTTGAGACAGAGTCTCGCTCTGTCGTCCAGGCTGGAGTGCGGTGGCGCGATCTTGGCTCACTGCAAGCTCCACTTCCCAAGTTCATACCATCCTCCTCCCTCAGCCTCCCGAGCTGGGACCACAGGTGCCTGCCACCACACTCAGCTGATTTTTTGTATTTTTAATAGAGTTGGGGTTTCACTGTGCTAGCCAGGATGGTCTTGATCTTCTGACCTCGTGATCTGCCCGCCTCAGCCTCCCAAAGTGCTGGGATTACAGGCGTGAGCCACCGCGCCCAGTTAGAATAAATTCCCAGAAGTGCAATTACTGGGTCAGAAAATAAGGACCCTCCCGCTAAAACCCTTGAATCCTTTGCCAAATTATTTTCGGGAGGGTTGTCTTGGCCAGGTGCAATGGCTCATGCCTGTAATCCCAGTACTTTGGGAGGCTGAGGCAGGAGGATTCCTTGAGACCAGGAGTCCGAGACCAATCTGGGCAATATGGCGAGACCCTGTCTCTACCAAAGAAAAAAAAATTAGCTGGGCATAGTAGCGTGAGCCTGTAGTCTCAGCTACTCAGGAGGCAGAGGCAGGAGGATTGCTTGAGCTTGGGGGTTTGAGGCTGCAGTGAGCTGTGATTGTGGAACTGCAGCCCAGCCTGGGTGACAGAGCAAGAGACCCTGTCTTTAGAAAAATTAAAGACAGAGATCACACTACTGTACTCCAGCCTGGGCGATAGAGCAAGACCTTTTTTTTTTTTTTTTAATTAAAAAAAAGTTGTCTTAATTTATACTGAGGCTAGCAATAGATAAATGGGTACTCTAACTGCATTTTTACTTGCACTGGAAGTTATTAAACATTGAAGAATCTCTTTTTTTGCTTGCTCTAGATGAAAAATGTTATAACTCCGACTTTTCTACTTTCTGTACCAAACACCAAGTCCATCTGCTGTGTGCTTCTCATAGTACCAAGTGGTGTGTGGTGAGTTCTTTCTTTTCCTTGACTGCCAGGGACTTGCAGCTATGTAAGAGAGGAGGGACAGGCGGCGGCTGGAAACAGAGGTAGACCAGGCATGGTCTTGTGCTACTGTGTGCAGTTATGAGCTGCAGGCTGTCTCACAAGTTAAGGAGAGAGAGTTATGTGGCCCAGAGAGCCTTGGCCTTGAGGAATGGGTACAGCCAGTGCTTGATCTGTACAGGGAGGCTCCGGTAGTAGCCTTGATTCAACATTTTGTTCAGTAATGTTTATGGGGGCCTCCTGGGCACCAAGCTCAGTGGGAATAGGGAGATGGATAAGAGCCAGCAGCCTCTCCAGGCAGACAGAATCACACGCAGGGAATTTCTATATGCTGTGACAGATGGCTGGATAGGGTGCCATGGATGATCAGGGCCGAGTGACAAGCTCTGCCGTTCTTTTGTTCTTAGGATTTTCAGCTCCCTTCCCCCTTTCCTGCTTATCAAGGAAGGTTGGCCAGATCAACAAGTATCCCCTCCCTGTCCAGCGTCTGTACCCAGGTGGCTTTGACTTCATACTGGGAGGGGACACTGGAAGCCTCCTCATTCACCTCCTTTGCTGGGACACTGCCAGTTGACCGGGTGCTCACTGTCTTAACTAGGCAGCTCCCTCTCCAATTCTGGTGAGACCAGTTCCACAAAAAGAACAACTCTTTTCCTTAAGAGCCCTTTGAGGTCCCTTTTAGGCAGGATCTAAGGAAATATTTAAGTTCATAGAATCTTTGTCTAGGGAAGCATGTTCAAGGTATCAGACCCAACTAACTGCTCATCCATTTAACAGTCTATTTCACAAATCTTTTTAAAGAAAATGTTGAGGCTTTATTTGTGAGTGCCAGGTAGGGAGCTTTTGCTGTCCCCACCAATGTTGGTGAAACTGCACTAGCCAGGTGTAGGCACAACTGCAGGCCACAGCCTTTGGTGACATGTGTGATATAAAAGGGTTGCTGTGCCCTTCTTCTGGATCTCACAGCTCTGTGAAGTGGGGGAGTCCTTCGTCCTTTTTGCTTCCCTCTGGAGTTTGCGCTACATGGTAGGTCCTCAGAACTGCTTATTTGAATGTGTGCCCGCATACACTTCCTTGGTGTGTCTTGTCAGTATGTGGTCTTCCTCCCCTACCCCTGCCAGACAATCAGGTAATCCTGTCTCCCCTTGGAGACTGGGTCTACGTTTTACCTTGGGTGCTGGCCCCAACTCTGCTCCTTAGTAACTGTTTGGCTAAGCCCCCCTTGGCTGGCTCCCATTTTCCGTCTCAGCCACTCTGATACCTCATAGATCTGAAAAGTGAAAATCTGGCTGGGCGCAGTGGCTCATGCCTGTAATCCCAGCACTTTGGGAGGCTGAGGCGGGTGGATCACCTGATGTCAGGACTTTGAGACCAGCCTGGATAACATGGTGAAACCCCATCTCTACTAAAAATACAAAAATTAGCCAGGTATGGTGGTGGGCACCTGTAATCCCAGCTACTTGGGTGACTGAGGCAGGAGAATCGCTTGAACCTGGGAGGCGGAGGTTGCAGTGAGCTGAGATCCCACCACTGCACTCCAGCCTGGGCGACAGAGTGAGACTCTTGTCTCAAAAAAAAAAAAAAAAAAGTAAAAATCCTAGTCTCCCGCCTTACCAGCTGCCCTAATATTTGGGAAAGCTTAGCTATCTTGACTCCGAGTAGCATCTGCTTACGAGCACTGCACAGAAGTGATGGGCAGCCTGCGGCTGCAGGGCAGGAACACTCCAGGCCCCCGTGCTTTTGTGCAAGACCTTAGGCATTGACCCCAGAGTACTTGACTGTTGATGTCAAAAAGCATAGGCATAGCTACTCGGGAGGCTGCGGTGGGAAGATTGTTTGAGCCCAGGAGTTTGAACCCAGCCTCGGCAACATAGTGAGACCCCAGCTCTTTAAAAAGAAAAAAAAAAAAAAAAAAAAAGCACAGGCACACAGCTTCGGTGTGAGCCCCCCTAGTTCCTGGCTGAGGAGCAGGGAAGCCTTGAGACAGAAGAGAAAGCAGGACCCCTAGACTGTATCAGAAAGAAGGGTTGTAGACTGTGCTCCCAGCTGCCTTCCATTGTCTGGCGAGGCAGAGGCTGCAGCCCCCTCCCCCAGGTTCTTCTTTGGAGAACAAACATATCAACAGGATTGATTACCCCGATTGGTCCCTGGGCAGCTGGCTCTGGCCTGCATCTGGAGCTGATTTCTCTGCCGTTGTACACCCATTGTCTTGGATTGTTCACTTCTACAAATCAGAGCTGGCTCCACCGCCCTAACCCTAGCACGACCCCAGATGCTTGTTTGTCGGTCGAATGAACACTTCCTGCTCAATGGAAAAAAAAAAAAAAAAAGCTCCAGGCACACGTGGGCAGGCTCAGGGCCACCTCCCCTGCTCTGATGCAGACAGGATGTTCCTTCCCATCCCACCCCCTCCTGGCCTCCCTCCTGGGCCTGCCTTTCTGAAGTGGATTCAAAGTGGAAGAGACATTTCCAGGAAGCTGGACCAATCAACCCCACTGGAGGGGGAGCTCAGAGGGGAGAGACACCCAAAGGCTGCAGTATGGCACTGTGCTGTGGGCTCTGGCTCCCAGGTGGGACCCAAGCTTGTGAGGCCTGGTAGCCCCCTGACATGGCTGTGGTGGTCTTGTCTGAACACTGGCCTCAGGACTTGTGATATCAGAATGGGCGGGAGCCTTAAGGATACAGAGAGGGGTCATCTCTTTCCTTTGGGCCCATAGTAGAGGCTGTGAAAGAAGGAGTGTACAGGACATGTTCTCTGGTCCTCTATGTAATCCTGCAAATTTTTTTTTTTTTTAAGTGCAGTGGCGTGATCTCAGCTCACTGCAACCTCTGCCTCCCGGGTTCAAGCAGTTCTTCTGCCTCAGCCTCCCAAGTAGCTGGGATTACAGGCACCCGCCACCACACCCGGCTAATTTATATTTTTAATAGAGACGAGGTTTTACCATGTTGGCCAGGCTGGTCTCGAACTCCTGACCTGAGGTGATCCACCCACCTCAGCCTCCCAAAGTGCTGGGATTACAGGTGTGAGCCACCTTGTCCGGCCTCTTTTTTTTTTTTTTTTTTTAAAGAGAGAGTATCTCACCCTGTCACCTAGGCTGGAGTGCAGTGGTGCGATCCATATCTCACTGTAACCTCAAACTCCTGACCTCCACTGATCCCCCGCCTCCCAAAGCACTGGGATTACAGGCATGAGCCATTGTGCCTGGCCACTGCATATTCTTTAACACACATCCCAAGCTGCACCCTCCTTGAGAAGGGAAGCCCTCTTTGGCCACTTGCCCCCAGCAAGACTTTCTTTTGAAATACTACAGAGCTCAGAGCTGTTGCTATGTGCTGGAGCCCCTTTTCTGTGGAGGCAAATCAGCCGGTGGATGCTGGAGAGAGGCAGTCTTGGGTTTAGGCTTAGATGGATCTGAGAGTCTCCCCAGCTGTGAGTGCGCTGGGCAGGGGCCTTGGCTGCTGTAGACGGTCAAGGAGTCCCCAGAACTGTGGCTCCGGGGAACAACACAGAGCTTGCTTTGGGTAGAGTCATACAAGGACTATTTCTACATGCCACCTCCTTGCTTTTTTATAGTGATGATGGTTTGGCTCATTCTCCAGCCAAAAACCTTAGAAATTGGAGACTCTGACTCGGCATGGGTGCAGGGTAGGACAGGAGGGCTGCTGCTCAGTGTGGTCAGGCTGCCCTCCTGAGTCTGCCGCCCCTCCGAGTGACGGTGGTGATGCTGCAGCTATGGGTGTCTTACCCTTGGGGGCTGTGGGGCTGGCTCACATGCTCTCAATGGGCCCCATGAGGTAGGCAGGGTTGTCTCGATTTTGACATCTTGTGGGTAGGTCCTTTAATAGTTTTTCAAGCTCTTTTACCTCCATTGTCCCTGGATGAGCCTCACGACAGGTCCTGCAAGTCAGGCAGGCAGGGTGATTGTCTTCACTTTGCCTGGAAAGTTTCCCAGGGCCTGGGGGCCCAGTAGGGCTTGGACCCACTTTGACATGACAGACCCTCCACACTTCCTTCTTGGCTTCTGTTCCGAAGCAGGGAACACTCCATCTCAGCCCTTCCTATGGTGTTCTCAGCAGTTGGTGCATTAAGTCAGGGAGGACCCTGGTCTTCACTGGTGGTGGATTTCCGTCTTGAGCCCAGAGGCTGCCCAGCGCCAGACCTTCCCTCTGCTGCCCCCTTCTGGGATGGCCAGTTCTCTCCCCATGATGTGTCCCCCACCTTGTTTTCCCATCAAAGAATCGGCCCTGGTCAGCAGGCTAAAGAAGAAGTCAGCCATCGATTAGGGTCCGCGAAATAGACCCAAGCATGTGTGGCTTGGAAGACATCAAGCCACAGATTTCTTGTTGCCCAAGAGTTCTAGAGAGATTGTGGGTGGGGCCCTGCGGTCCTTCCAGGTGATGTCAGCCCCCACACGGAGACCCAGACCCAAAGGCAGGCATGCTCGCCACTGCCAATCCGCGTGCTCCCAGTGAGTCAGCTCAGCTCCCTCACTGCATAAAGCGAGGGTGGTTCTCCCCCCACCCTCACACGTGGTATAGGTATTTCAGTTGTTTGAAAAGACCAGCAAGTGGAAATACTGTACTTGAATCTGTAAAATAGTGGTGAGTGGAAGCACAGAGTTGGAACTCTCTAGGCCCACCCACCCAGCCCCACTTTTCCACTTAGCTCTTGCTCTTGCCCTCGTCTGGGCTGGTGCTTTGCAGATTGCATCAGGGAGCCACTTACCCCAATTAAAACTGTGAGGGTGGGGGAGGGAGGAAGTGGGTTGGGGTGTGTTGGGAATGGTTTAGCTAATGCAGGTAGTGCTTTTTAAAAGGCAGGTAGAAAACTTTCTTCTCTTTGTAGATCAATTAAAAACCCTTCTTAAAATTAACCCCTGGGAAGGTGTGTCCGTGGGCTCTCTTTTCTTATGTGTACCCAACTCTGCATTTTCCCCCAGCCCACCCCCCGGTAGAAAAACCATGCTCTCAATGCCTTTAGAAATCTCTATGGAAGGTGACCAGGTGTTTTTTAAAAGAGCTCTCCTCCTGTGATAAATGCTAGGTAGTGACGGAGCCTGCGGCCCCTGGGGAGAGAGAAGAAAGCCTGGCTGAGAGTTGAAGAATCATCCCAGAGAGGGTGGGGAGGTTGGCTGCGCCTCCCCGAGGTCCACACGGCCTGCTGGCAGCAGCAGGCACTAAGACGGGCATCTTGTCAGCCGGGCAGATGGTGTTCACCTGCTCGGGACATGCTCCCTGGTGCTGGGGCCCTTGGAGTTGCTGGGATAATAATAGACAGCTGCCAGCTCTGGACCGAGATCTGCGGGCATTCAAAGGCTTGGAAGTGTGCAGGGAGAAGGAGCCTGCCCGGGCTTCCCTACATGCTGTGTCTCGCCTTTTGTTTTGAGATTTGTGCTCCCCCCACCCCTTCCCGCACCAACATCCGAGCAACAAGAGCATTTTAATAGAGGACAGTTCTGTTTTGGAAACGACAAGAAAGCGCCTTGTCGAGTGTGACCTGGCCTCTTCTTTGTCCTGCCTTCCCCCGCTTTGTGTGTGCCTGCAATGGGTTTTGTTCCAAGGGGCAAAGGAGTTGGACATGGATTTGGTGTGTTCCTGGGGTTTTCTTTCTTTTCCCTTTTTTGGCAGCAGCTAAAGCTTTTGGTTATTTCTGAGTACAGGGCAACTGGGGAGTTAGGGATTTTTCAGGACCAAACTCCAGGGTCTTTGAGTTACCGAGTGGTGTCAGGAACAAGTGAGTGGCACAGAAGCCAACTTTCTGACTGCCTGGCGTTGTCTAAGCTCATTGACTGTGTGCAAAGGACAAATGATTTCTCACAGTGCAGTCTGCCTTGAATCCTAAGGGGAATGTTTCCCTAGATATCAGTCCAAAGCAAGGCTGGCTGTTTGAGAACCAGCTTCATTTCCCTTTGCTGCGCAGAGAAGGGATGCCGATGTTGTCTTGGTTATCCTGTTACTGCAGCTTGACTAAAAACTTCACTCGCCAATGTCAACTTGGGCTGGCCCGACTCAGTATCATCAGCTCTCATTAGGCTACTTGGAAAACTTGTGTGTTTTTTGGGGGTGGCTCAGTTTGAAATTTATAACTGGCCTCAGGGCAGGGCTCATGCCTCAGTCCTTCAGTCCAAGACCAGAGGGCAGGTTTGTCAAGCAAATGAGTGGTGTTAATAAGATGTGGGAAGGTTACAAAACCTGCTTGATAATCTTAAACTGCCTGAAATTGGTGTGTTCCGTTTGCTTGTCCGCATGGGATGCACCAGTGACAGATGACCCCATTGAGTCTCTAAAGCTGTATGCACATATGCCCCAGTTCATCAGATGAGCATTATGATTTTGTTGCAGTGTTAAGGTAGACCATCTTTTTGTCTCTTGTCCCTGATTATTCTAAATCAGTGAGATTTTTCTGCAGAGATTGCCTTTTTCTTAGGTATTGTTTTTTTTTGCAGGGGAGGTGGGGTCACTGACTTGAAGCTCAGGTATTCTTAAAGAGTCCTAGTTTTCAGAGCTAACCTTGGAAAAATCTCTGCTTTCCTTGGTGATCAATGGCTTATCCTATTCTTCTTCTTCTTCTTCTTTTTTGAGACTGAGTCTCGCTCTGTCACCCAGGCTGAAGTACAGTGGTGCAGTCTTGGCTTACTACAGCCTCTGCCTTCTGGGTTCAAGTGATTCTCCTGCCTCAGCCTCCTGTGTGACAGGGATTACAGGTGTGCGCCACCACGCCCGGCTAATTTTTTTTTTTTTTTTTTTTTTGAGATGGAGTCTCGCTCTGTCGGCCAGGCTGGAGTGCAGTGGCGCAATCTTGGCTCACTGCAAGCTCCGCCTCCCGGGTTCACGCCATTCTCCTGCCTCAGCCTCCTAAGTAGCTGAGATTACAGGCGCCCGCCACCGCGCCTGGCTAATTTTTTGTATTTTTAGTAGAGACGGGGTTTCACCATGTTAGCCAGGATGGTCTCGATCTCCTGACCTCATGATCCACCCACCTCGGCCTCCCAAAGTGCTGGGATTACAGACATGAGCCACCGTGCCCGGCCACGCCCGGCTAATTTTTGTATTTGTAGTAGAGACGGGATTTCACCATGTTGGCCAGGCTGGTCTCAAACTCCAGCTGACCTCAAGTGATCTGCCTGCCTCTGCCTCCCAAAGTGCTGGAACTACAGATGTCAGCACCCGGCCTCTTCTTTGTTATTTTAATTATTGAAGAGCATCTCTGGTAAGGCGTTTGGGGGTTGTTTCGGGGGAAGTTGTGCTTTAAAACATGACTTAATGGATTCTATAAGCACTAGGGATGTTACAGGAAAGGGGTCCCAATCCAGACCCCAAGAGAGGGTTCTTGGATCTCGCACAGGAAAGAATTCAGGGCGAGTTCACAGTACAAAGTAAAAGCAAGTTTATTAAGAAAGTAAAGGAATAAAAGAATGGCTACTCTATAGACAGAGCAGCCCCGAGGGCTGCTGATTGCTCATTTTTATGGTTATTTCTTGACCATCTGCTAAATAAGGGGTGGGTTATTCATGCCTCCCCTTTTTAGACCATATAGGGTAACTTGCTGACGTTGCCATTGCATTTGTAAACTGTCATGGCGCAGGTGGGAGTGTAGCAGTGAGGACGACCAGAGGTCACTCTTGTCGCCATCTTGGTTTTGGTAGGTTTTGGCCGGCTTCTTTACTGCAACCTATTTTATCAGCAAAGTCTTTATGACCTGTATTTTGTGCTGACCTCCTGTCTCATCCTGTGACTTAGAATGCAGCTCAGTAGGTTTCAGCCTCATCTTACCCAGCTCCTTTTCAAGATGGAGTTGCTCTGGTTCACACACCCCTGACGGATATGAAGATCAATTAAGACAAGGTCCCTGCCCTCAAGGAGCCCAAGTCTAGTAGAGCCAGAGGAAGTGTTAAACACAGCATAGTAAGGGAGTGTAGGTTCTGTGCTGGGCCCAGACCAGCATTAAGTCCTGGCCCAGGCTAGGGGAGACAGGGAGAGGTTGGTTCTCCCTGGATCAGGGGGTGCCTGGGAGTGGATGTAAAGGTTGATAGAGAAGGTGACCTGGAGCTGTTTTGGGAGTAGAGAGTAGAGCGGGTGTTTGCTGGAGGACCATAGTGTAAGATGATGGGACCATAGTGGGGGCGCGACCATAGTGGGGGTGTGGCCATAACTGGGGGCAGCTGGTTCCTTCAGAGGAGGCCCTGGGCCCTGGGCTCTAGGGCCGGAAGGCAGAAGAAGTAGAGGGAGCACAGTCTGACTGAGTAATGGGATTTTAGGGTGCCCAGGTAGTAGGGCCTTGGTGACGTGTTGAGGCCTGGCCTTCCTCCTGGAGGCTGTGGGCAGGGAACAGCTGGAATGCTGCTTGAGTCTTCATAGTTTGGCCTTTAGAATCTCAAGGTTGAAAGTCAAGGTAAGCAGTAGTTGGAGGGTCCTGGTGGAAAGTTGTAGTAGAAAGAGCCTCGTGTTAGGCGCATGCCACCTCTGTCCTCTACCTCAGGTGATCCTGGGCAGTCTAGCCTCAGTTTCCTGCTCTGTGAAGTGCTTTTTTATTTAAAAAAATTTTTTTATTGTGGAGATCAGGTCTCACTATGTTGCCCAGGTTCGTTTCGAACTCCTGGAATTATACGTGTGTGCCACTAGGCCTGGCCTGTGAGTGGTTTTTATATTTATATCTTGGGGTTGGTATAAAGGTAGATTAAGAGAGGCAATCACACAAAGCACTCAGCACACAGAAATACCAAAAAATGTTTAGTATTATTATCTTCTTTCTAATGATAATACCAGTGGCAGCTCCTAAGAAATGCAGGGTCCTGGCCCTGGTGTACCCAGCTAGCGGCTTTCCCACTCAGCCAAGGGATGACCGAGGTAAGAGTTGAAGATGGCCTCAGGTGAGGCTGCAGTGTGGCCGGGCTTTTTACTTCTGTTGCACAGTCTGGTTTCAGATAACCCAGTCTTTGCCAGTAATGAGCCTGGTGTCCTGGACTGAAACTGTACGCCTGTTTGGACTTGTAGCTGTCCCCTGTTCTCCAGTGGATGTGTTCTTTGACACACGGCTGACACCAGCCTGGGGCTTATCACACCAAGCTGTGCGTTATCATATTCCTCTCATTCTTTCACTTAGCAAGTGTGTAATATCCACTCACTCCTTGGGAGGGACCCAGTGCGTTCTGTGCTGTGCTGCCGGCAAGACTGGATCCTGGGGGATAGGGGATAGTAGGGGTGCTCACAGTCCAGGAGGAGGAATAAGAAATGAACCCAGGAGCTGCCAGTCTGGCTAGAAGTGTGCAAGGAGTTGGGGATAGGATGGGAGAGGGAGAACCTTCAGCTGGGGGAAGTCTTGGAAGGGCTACCGAGGAATGTGGTGTTTTCCCTGGACCCTCAAAGTTGGTAGTACTTTTACAAATGAGGACTGGGGAAGGGTATCATGGTAGAAGACAACATCATAGGAAACAGCTTGCAGATAAGAGTGACTGGGCTTGGGGTGAAACTGACAGCAGGGAGAGACGTCTGCTAGATAGACAGCAAGATAATAGTGACCATCTTTGAGCCCCAAATCCAAGCGAGAGTTTCTTTCCACCTATGGCGTGTCTTTTATAATAAATCCAAACTCAGCCGGACGCAGTGGCTCACTCCTGTAATTCTAGCACTTTGGGAGGCCAAGGTTGGGAGGATCACATGAGCTCAGAAGTACCAGCCTGGGCAACATAATGAGACCTCGTCTCTCTCTCTCTTTTTTTTTTTTAAAGAAAAATAACTAAATGATGGCATCCAAACTCAAGTTCCCTGGCTTCTCCATAGCTCCCAATTGCCCAGTCTGGCAAAGGAAGCCAGTGGCCTGGAGCCTGAAACTTTCTTCCATTTTGAAAATGTTCCCTGGCTCTGTGATTGCTCAGTTAGGTGAACTTTCTGCTCTCCTAAACTCCAACTCCAGCCATAGATGGATCTAAGTTGGTATTTCCTCAGCTGTGATGTCTCATAATAGAAAATGTGCTATTTATCGAAACCCTACCATGTGCTGGCCGGTGTGCTAGGCAGGTGCTGTGAAAAGGGAAAGGAGGCATTTGGAGGACCAGTGAGTGATATTGGGAAGGGCAGGGCCTGGGTCTGTGCTGAGAAACTCACAGCTACTGAATGTCTTTATTCCTCGTTATAGGCCCTGGGCAGTAAAGGGTGGTGGTTTCCATCTTACTTAATTAAGAAAGAGCCCAGAGTTGCTCAGCTAGCGATGGCAAAGCTGAAGTTAGTTACCCCTGGCCTGGCCTCCCACGCCACGCCTCCCGCCAGGCATACATGGTCTCTGCTCGGCCTTTCTCTGGTTATGGTAAATCTCAGCTGGCGTGGAGGACAGCCTCAGCCATGCTGGTGGAGTGCACATGCTCCACTAAGAGCTGCTCCGGGTCCCACGCATCCTCGCTTCCTCATGGTGTCGGTGGGGGTGGTGGTCTTCCAGGCTCTGAGAATGTGTTTCTCTGTTTATCTGTGATTGCCTTCTCAGCAGCTACCCTGCATAGGCCAACTCATCTCAGCAGAGGACAGCTGAGAGGCTTTTTACAAGGCCCTGGGTTGTTTCCACTGGTGAGGCACCTGTCTGTTCTCTGACAGCATCCACAAACTCACCCCTCAGCCTTGCACCAGCAGTGTTCCTTGTCTAGCAGAACATTCTGGGGTCTGGCTCCAGTGACCCCGCTGGACTGTGCTCTGTTCCTCCTCTGCCTGTGGCTGTCCTTTTACCGCCTGCTCCCCATGCAGCCTTTGCAGGAACTGGACCTTCTGCCAGAGTTGTCTGTTCTTCCACACTCCAGCCTGCTGTGTCCTTTTCCCACCATCACCTGCAACTCCCTACTCAGCCTCACCTGGCTTCTCTTCCCTGGGGAGCCCCTTCACTCCTGCTGCGTGCAGCTAGCCCTGTGCCCAGAAGATGCCCTGGTCCTTGGAGGAGAGCCCCCCTCCCCACCCCCATCCCCCCAAGAGCTCTTTAATTCAGGAAATTGAGGCATTGTTGTCATGTTCTGGAAGGACACTAGGTGACTGGTTCCAGGCCACTGTTGTCTCATGGAGGCATCATTCCCAGCTCCCTTTTCAGCATGGTAAACAGGCTCGCAGCCTGTTCACATTGCCAAAGACTCTAGGTCGAAGGCTGCCCTGCTGTCCTCATCTTGTGTCGTTTGGTTCCAACATGCCCGACCCAAGTGCTCCCCAGTTGTGTTCAGAACTCGTCATGGCTCCCTTGTCCTGCACAGGCTCAGGGGTACCCCCTTTGCCACATCTTGGTTCAAGTTTCCCCTTGTCTGAAACTTGACAAGGGCCACCTTCTCCGGTCTCCTGTCCTCTGTCTCCGTGCTACCCATCATTCGTTCTGCAAACACGTGGAGGCAGTGCTGTGTGGAGCAGCGCTGTCTGGTAGAAATGTACTGAGGGCCGTGCAGGTTATTTCAGAGCTCCTTGTAGCCACATAACAAAGTAAAAAGAAATAGGCGAAATTAGTTACAGTAATATACTTTAATTATGACCGAATATATTCAAAATAGCACTGTAAGATGTCATCAGTGTAAAAATTATTAATGACATCTTTTATATTTTTTTCCCCCAAACTGCCTTTGCAGTCTGGTACGTATTTTATGCTTATGGTGCGTCTCTGTTTGAACCGCCCACATTTCAAGTACTTGGTAGCTGCTTGTGGCTATGGCTTCCATGCAGGACCGTGTGGGTGTAAAGATTTAAGAGCATGAGATTTGTAGCATGGTGGACCTGTTTAATGCAGTTTCTTGACTGCTGTTTATGGGCATTGTGGCCTTGGGTGGGTGACTTCCCCCTCCGAGCTTATGTGCACCTCATAGAGTTGTCGTCGGGATTGAACGGGATGAGTGCAAGGAAGGGCTCAGCATGGAACCCAGTGCATAGTGAGGGGAAATGTGGGTGATTGTTTACATTGAAGTAATGAGCCAGAGGCTGGCTTGGTGCCAGGGCCTGCCCCCTGCCCCCTGCCCCCTGGGCTGACTGTCTAGGCGGAGTTGATAACAAACTGCCCGAACAAGGGCAGCGAGGCATCAGAAGTGTCAAAAGGGATCATCTAGCACAGGGACTGGGTAGCAGGAGCACCGAGGAGGAGGGAGAGGTAGTCAGGAGAGGCTGCATGGCAGAGGTGCCCCCACCCCAAGCTCATCTCTGCTCTCTTGGCCTCCAGAGCTTTCTGTGGCAGCACCAGCACCCCATGGCTCCCGTGAGCTCACCCTTTGTGCTGTGTAATTAGCGCGGTGTGCCTGGCTCTTGTCTCTAATTGTGTTGTACAGCGTGTACTTTATTATATCAGGATATAATACCGCTAGCCTGGCAGTTATCTTGTTCACTAATTGTTTCACGTGTCTGTCTCGTCTGCCCTGCTAGATCACCTGCTTCTCCTAAGCAGCAGGCACCATCTTTTGTGTCTTTTGTCTCCCCCAGTAGGGCCTAGCACTGCCAGGGCATGGCTGGGTGTCAGGAGCCTGGCATCAGGGCCTGGGTTCAAGTCCTGCATTGACCTCACTGACTTGGTCTGCAGCTGCAAACAAGTCATACTCCCTCCTGTCATAAATGAGCAGGTGGTTTCTGAGCCCCCATGCAGCCTTAACATCCTCTAATGTGGTGGAGATTCCTCCACTGGTTGATATCACGTCAGTGTTCTCGAAGTGGTGAGTTGTTATTCCTTTGCTCAACAAGTGTTTATTGAGCGCCCACTAAGTGTCAGTTACTGGGGAGGCAATGATGGATAAGACGGGTGATATTTCTGCCCTTAGGGTGCTTAAAAGCTAGAGAAAGAAACAAATATTAAAGGAATAAACACATCAACATTATGCTAAGATGAGACCAACCTGGCCAACATGATGAAACCCCATCTCTACTAAAAAATACAAAATTAGCCAGGTGTGGTGGTGCGTGCCTGTAATCCTAGCTACTTGGGAGGCTGAGGCAGGAGAATCACTTGAACCGGGAGATGGAAGTTGCAGTGATCACGCCACTGCATTCCAGCCTGGGTGACAGAGTAAAACTCCATCTCAGGAAAAAAAAAATTATGCTAAGAGTCGTGAGCTACATTCATTGAGCAGGTATTAGAATACATTTTGCACAGCCTTGCCTGCACTAACTAAGCACCGGGGGCAGGGGGTAGGTGCTACAGTGAGGAAGAGAGGTTGTCCTGTTCCTGTCCTCCTGCTTACAGGCTGGAGGGGAAGACACACAAACAGACACAGAATGAAGGTGTCCTTGCGCACATGGGACGATGGTATGAGTGGGAGTGGCAGGCACCAGGCTGGAAAGAATGGGGGTACCCCCCACCCCCACCCAGCCGCCCTCTGGAGCTGTAGGAGAATCCAGAGAGGAGTGCATAGTTCGTGCCTCCATCTTCCTCTTTCCCAGGGATTGGTGCCATAGGGCTGGGGTGTTTGTGTTCCTCTTGCCTTTGCACACATAATTTGGGGGAGGCTTGGGTAGGATTCTAAACCCAAACCAGATGAAGGCAGAGCCTGTGGGTGCCTGGGAGCAGGGGTGGCCCCGGGAGCATGTGACTGGGTCACCCTTTGTAATTATAGCACTGTGGTGAAGGCCCCGGAACCTGGGGTGGTGGTGGCGGCAGTGGCAGCCGGGCAGGCGGGTGGGGGATGCCTGGCTTCCCATCTGCTCAGCCTCGCTTGGCTCTGAATGGATTAGTTCTGTTTGGGTTGGAGCTTACTGTTGTGTGTGTTTTTCATCCCCCTTCCCGTTTGTTCTTCTCTCCCTGGCCTGAGCGCCTCTTCAGGGTTATGTGCCTTAGGAGCAGCGAGGGTCCCCGCGTGGGAGGGAGAGTTGTGAAGTGGCCATTATCCAAACAAGAAAGGGAGTAATTGGAGTTTGCATTCTTCTGGGCCTCTATGGAAACAGGGATGTGGCTGGGCATGGGTAGGGGGTGTTGAGACCTCACAAAAGTGGGGCACAGTCTGCAGAAACTCAGGGTACAGCACAGTCTGGATGAGTGAGCACCACCTGGTACAGTGTGCCCCTTAGGTTAGCTTGTGCTGTTGAACCAAAGTTGGCATGCTGCCGCTGCTGGTCTTCAACACCGCTTTATTGTTGATGAGATTCTGAATGGGCATTAATTCCTTCCTGCCAAATGGTCCAGGTGAGGCTTCTGTTGCGGAAAACTGTTGGCAGAGGATTAATATTATGGCCATTGTGATGTGGTAAAAGATGAGATGCAGGTCTTCTCCTAACCTTGCCAAGTGACCTCTCTGAGCCCCAGTTTTCCCAAGCAAGTGGGGATGTTGATTCCTGTCCTGCAGGGTTGTTGAAGGGGGAAATAGATAAGCTGTCTAGGAGACCCAGTGCCACCTGTCAGATGTGGGAAGCATTCAGGAGATCCTAAGAGTGTCCATCTCTTAAATGCCACACCAGGGGCACAGAGCATTTGGGATGTTGGAAATGCCCGTGGATATCAGTGGATTTCCTGATGGGGTTCAGGGAACTTCTTCAAGGTAAAGCAGATTTGTGGGAAAACAACTTTTTGCTTTGCCCTTCTCTCTGAAATAAAAAAAATGGGGTCCATTGCTCTTTTTGGAGTTCTTTCAGTATCCACTGAGAGCCCATCCATGGAATGGACATTTTGGAGACAGAGTAGGTGAAGGCAGAGAAAGCAGCTATGGTCTTGGCCCTCTCAGAGTCTATGTTCTAGCTTGAGAATCAAAATTTCACACATGTGGAACAATTAGAGAAAAATAACAGATGGTGTCTGATCAGATGTCACCGCTCTGTGAAGCCCCACCCTCCGGCAGAAATAATCCTTCCTTTCTTTGGGATCCTGGAGCTGAGTACAGGCCTGTGCGGTACTCTGTGTTGCACTGGTTTGTCATTGGCCATTTGTGTCATTAATGTGTGCGACAGCAAATGTTGACCGAGTGTCTCCATGTGCCAGGTACCATTCTTGGTCGTTCTGCACATCCTCCCCGAGCACCTGCTCTGGGCCCCTCAGCTGAACTGACATGATGATACTCTCCACTCTCTGGGCTTCCAGGCCCAAGCATGCATCTCGTTTCTGCTGGCCTCCTGAGACCCCAGGCCAGCTCTTCCTGTGCTGCCTCTAGAACTCCCTAAGGGCCCTCTTTCTTGGATATTTGGTCCTCAGTAGCCCTCTCCTGGGTTTGATCTTGCTGTAGGGCTGTTGAGTTGGAGAGGGTCTTTGAGGGCTTTTGGAGTCAATGAAGACTCTGGCCAGCCACGAGTCCAGCACTGCTAACCTTATCTTCTGTGGCGCTCCCTTACCCTCTCTCGGCCTTCATTTTCTTGTCTTTAAATAGCTAGGATTGGATGGTATCACTGATTATTGAGTTCTGGTATTGGTGACTGAGAAGGAAGACTGTGATAGGAGCATTCCAGTGTCTGGGAAGAGTCTGTACAAATGCATAGAAGCTTAAAAAGACATGCAGTGTTCAGGGAAGGAGGAATTATGTGGGTGGAGCTGGGAATGAGGGTTGTTTCAGGCCAGGTCCTGAAGGCCTCGGCTGAGCTGGTGTGTGGCAAGGAGCAGAAAATCCTCAGGTTGTGAGCCTGCAGTGTGAGCGATCTGGGTTTGATCTGTTTGGAGAAAGAAGTAGATTAAGGCTAATAAACTAATGAGGGGCCTGATGTAGTGGTCCAGGCCTCATGTCCGTGTCTAGATGGCAGATGGAGAAGGCAGACACTGGGGTGGTTGTGTGGAACCTGAGAAAGTGGGCCGGCCTGCTGAGAGCTGGCATGATTTGGGGGATTGCCCATAGCCCCTTTGACTCTCATTTTCCTAATAATTTGTTTCCCTGTGCCCACAAGGGTGGGCTTGGGGGTGATTGTGAATAGCCTAGCTGTGTGTAATGCATTAAAAAAAAAAAAAAAAGCCACCTCTATCCAAATCATCGACAGCGTGGTGGAGTAAGAGGGACCCTGGCCAGGTTCTGGGCATGTCTGTCTTCTGCTTTGGGCCTTAGTTTCCCCTTTAGTGAAAATGGCAGTGGGTAGGGGAACATCGGACCAGTGCCTGAGGTGTGCTAGCACGCCCCCGTGACTGCTGCCTTTGTTTCCAGGAGTTTGAGGATCAAGCATGCAGGGCAGGGTGGCTCCATTCTTGGCAAGTGGAGCGGAAAATACCAGTGTCTTGCAGCAAGTCCCGGAGGGTGTGGGATGGGTGTGTGTGTGTACTTGGCTAGGCGTGCCCCCTTAACATCTCCCTTGGACAGGGCATCTATGCTAGCCTGGCCTGCAACCTGCACAGAGTCCTGTCTCTTCTAAAATATTGTCTTCCCTATTAAATATTAATAACAACCAAGCACGAACCCTCAGTGGGACTGAACCCCCAGCACACCCTGGGTGGCTGTTCCTTGTGAGTGTTTGTATCTCCATGCCTATCCTCAGCTCAGCGTGGCACCTTGAACAGAGCTCGTGTGTGTGTGTGTGTGTGTGTGTGTGTGTGTGTGTTTTGTTTTTGTTACTTTGGAGCCTCTGCAGAATTTCTCACCACTGCCAAGTTATTTCCTTGGGATATATTTAGATAAAGCGAGATGATGGAGAAGTGGGCGACGCGTATTTGCTCAGGGCTGTTTGCACACGCTGACCATGGTGTTTTTGAAGCTGACGTCCAGGAGCTGGATCGGAGAAGAGCCGCAGTGTAGCTCCTTGTGGAGGTGGAAGGGGTCAGGGAGAGAGTGAGTGGCAAGACAAGTCCTCTCTTCTAGAGATGGAAAGCAGGTGTTTGGGCCCCACACCACACCCCTCTGCTGCCTCCTTTCCATCTGAATGAAGTAGAGCTCTAAAGCTACGAAAAGAAGTTGGAGAGGTAATTGTGAGTCCCACGCTCTGCCCAGAAGGGCAGCTTTCTCCTGGAGCCGGGTGGCCTCTGGCACTGCACACTGATAAGATAGGAAATCAGATTACTCTGTGGTTTGTATTTACTGAAAATCCTGGGGACAGCACTGGCTCCCCAGAGTGGTGGGAGTAGGCAGGTCTGGTACCACACCCTTGCTGGGACTGCTTCGCTGAACTTCCTTCCTGCTGCCCCCTCGTCAGTGTGCCCCTCTTCATGAGTCTGGGTTCGTGCCTTCCGTGTGACCGTACGGCATGGTAGTGCAGAGAGGGGTCCAAGCTAGGCCTCCCCAGACCTAATCAGCTTACAGTGGGGCAGGGCAGCGCTCTTCTGTGATTCAATTCAGAGCCTCGGTCTGCTTGATGGAGGCAGCTTTAATGAGATTAGAAAGCTTAACCAAGAGGCCAATTAAATCTGGGCCCATACCTGTTTGGGCAGCTGTTGAAGCCCTGACCTGCACCCGGAGGCTTCCTGCAGGCCTCCTAGGAGACTGGTTGGGGAGCATGAGGGGGCAGAAGAGGCCTGCGCATCTGGCCCAGCCATCCCCAGAACCTGGGATCTGTTTCCCCTGCTGGGGTCAGGGTAGAGACAGAACCGAGGAGGGATCTGATGGAACATCTGGTCCAGGAGCTCCCAGAAGCTGGATCCCTGCCCCCTCAGGAAGACAGGCAGCTTAGTTGTTGCAAAGCTCACTACATGATTTTGATGTGCAACCAGGCTTGGAAACCAGGAAGTGAATCCATTCCCTTTGTTTTATGGGTACAGGGAAGGGCCTTCTGGGGGCAGCCAGCCAAGCCTGACTCCTCACCCAGTGCTCTTGTGTGGCATCTTTGTTCCCAGCTCCTTTGATTATCCAGGGTGATGGGGATGGTGGCGTTGCTCTTCTGTTCTCAGGCAGTTTTTTGTTTGTTTTTTGAGACAAAGTCTCACTCTGTCTCCCAGGCTGGAGTGCAGTGGCATGATCTCGGCTCACTGCAACCTCTGCCTCCCAAGTTCAAGCGATTCTCCTGCCTCAGCTTCCCAAGGAGCTGAGATTACAGGCAGGCACCACCACGCCCGGCTAATTTTTGTATTTTTAGTAGAGAGGGGGGTTTCACCATGTTGGCCAGGCTGGTCTCGAATTCCTGACCTCAAGTGATCTGCCCGCCTTGGCCTCCCAAAGTGCCGGGATTACAGGCGTGAGCCACCACACCCAGCCTTGAGACAGTTTTTATGTCTGTTTCTTCATTTGTGCTTCATGCCACTGTTGTGAGGTAGGCCAGGCAGGGAATGGTGACTTCTCTTTTTACAGATAGGCAAATTCAGGTTGGACTCCTGTCCCAAATTGGTACCAGACCCAAAGGACCTGATTCAGGGTTAAGGTCTTTCCCTTCCATGACTTAAATCTTCCTTCTGGTTCCCACTGGAGGTGGTGGTGGGTGGTATGTGAGTTTGTGATGTCTGGATCCAGCCAGGAAGAAAATCCCAGCATCCATTAACTGTGACCTTGTGCAAGACACTTAACTGTTCGTGTCACCAGCAAGATAGGTCGGATATAAAATAAATGAGTGGATTCACTCACCTCAGGAGATTGTTGGGAGGATTAAGTGAGATCAGCCTCCTTTGGTGCCTACATAGAGTCTTAGGATGTGGGGGCTTATTATTGTTCCTGGGACAGAGAGCCAGGAGGCTTTGGGGGCAGGGATGGCAGGGCTCTGGGAGTCTGGTCTGCCGGAGAGTGATACCCAGCTGGTCCCCAGGGGACAGGCCACCCTTGGGGAAAACAGGTAGAGAGGGTTTAGAATGAATACCCATTTGGCAAGTATTTCTGGAGCACCTGATGGATGCGTGCCAGGCACTGTTCCAGGGGATGCAGCAGAAACTTGGCCCTCACAAATCGTGTGAGGCAGGCAGTGCTTATTATCCTCGTTTTCTAGATGACACAGCCAAGGCACAGACATCTTGGGAAAACCAGATTCCAGACCTTTGCCACCCTTGACGCTGGTGTATGGACCGGAGGCCACATCTGTCCAGCCTGGCTGTGGGACTCCTTCCTGTACTATGTTGTAGATTCAAAGTTACCGAAGGCCCAAATTTAAATTAATAATTCCTGTCTTGGCCAGAGAGGACCATGGCAATGGCCTTAAATGGAGTTAGACAAAAATAGAAGAAAAACAGACTGCCTTAGGCCAGATTTGCAGCAAAGTAGGGACCTTGTCAAGAATGGTCCTGCTATCTCTGACTTGCAAGTTTCAGGCTAGGAACGGAACCAGCATTCACATTCAGATCTCTCCAGAGGTTTTCATGTTTGTCTCTTCCAACAGTTGTTTGAGGAGAAGAGAGACATGAAAACCTTTGGGAGTTAAGGCTGCTTTTTGCACCTTTTGACATTTGGGCTTACCAAAATCTGGTCTGTTCCTTAAAGTTACATCTTTATAAAGCAGACAAATAAGGAAGAAGGGAGAAATGTCCCAGAAGAACCAGGCCTAGCTTTGTCCAAAAAGCTCCTTTGCAGTCTCCAGTCATTTGATGTTTATCGATAGTAGACATTACAAATATTTGGATTCCACTTTTTTGGAACCAACAGTCCTGCAGGGAGATAACCTTTGTCTATATAATAAGACCAGGTAGAAAATGCTGGAAGAGTCAAGGTAGAGTCTCATATAGGATTGGAGGGTGAATAAATCATCCTGCCTTGTGTCCAGGGTAGCCTAAGGGATATGTTAGAATGGCAGAAACTAGCAGGGAGGTGGCATTCCAGATGGAGGGGAGGAGGGCATGTGCAAAGGCTGGGGACCAGCTAGTGTCCCCTGTGGCTGAAGCTTAGAGTACGAGAAAAGGGGGAGGTTGGAATGGGAGGCAGAGAAGAAAGGCTGAGATGAGATCACAGCCCTTTCATTATCTCCTTGTTTTTTTAAAATCTCTTGTCAACCCAGAGATTGTCCTATATTACAGGGTGCAGCTCAAGTCAGAGGTGAATTGCCTGCCTCTCTGAATTGGTCAGGGAGCCCAAGAGCTGGAGCTCCTGCCCTAAATCTAGTGCTGTGTCGGCTTGGTTAGGAGGCCATTGGTATTGCATGCTCCATGGGATGCCTCACGAAAGGGACACGGGTGGAAACTGGTAACTTCTAGTATTGAGTTCCAGCTCATGAACCTACTTGGGACTTTAGTACCCACTTGGACTAGGAAGCAGGGGGCATTTGAGCTGGGCATTGATGGATAACTGGGAGTTCTCTAGGTAGATATATGGACCGGGATGGAGGGAGTGGTGAGGGACCTGAGACTTGATCTGTTAGGGGCTGGAGCCATTCCCAGGATGTGATCAGCACAGGGGTGGGGCAGAGTAGGGATGCGGCCGGGGGGCCCTAGTGGGCTGCAGGGATCCTGGTCTCTCTGCTCTCCCCTTCTCTCTGCCCCTCTCAAGTTTCATTTCATGTCAAGTGAGGGACTAAGGAAGGGACGGGGAGGGGAGGCTGGGGGTGATGCATTCCTCCCGCATGAGCTCAGGGCTTGCTCTGTGGGTTGTCTCTGATTGCAAAAACCATGTCTGCTATAAATCTGTGGCTTGGAGGGTCTAGCTGTAAGGGACAGTCCCTAGTTTGGTGGAGGAGCCTCTGCTTGTGGGATGCATTTTCAGGGAAGTGGAGGAAGGTATCGCAGGGTGGTACCCTACACCCTGCTGTTCTCAGCTTGTGTCCAAGCCCCTTTTTCCTCTGCTGTCCTTGGGCCCCACAAGTGGTGGGCAGCCAAAGCCTATGGGAAAGTGGCTCCCTGGGCCAGCGGAGCAGACACTCGTCTTCAGAGAGGCCAGGGAATCCAACCTGTCTGAGAAGAAATAGCAGGCTTCATCTTGGAGATGGAAGGGAGGCTGGCCGAGAGGACTGGGAGAGGCCACTAGGTCTCAGTAACCCACAGAGGCCACTTGAACCCCTTCCTGCACCCAGCTCACTGGGCTGGTTTTGTCTTCTTCCACTGTGGGAATGAGAACAGGGCCCCAGCTCTGTGAGGCCACCCCACTCCCTCTCATTGCTTTTGTCCTTCCTTGGAGCTACAAATGCTTTCCCCAGACACTAGCTGAAGTTGTCTTTCCCATTGTCTTGGGAGGGGGTGATACAAGGGTGATTTCCATTTTAATGACGAATGGATCTGGGAGATGTGGCCTGCCCAAGTCGTTTGCGAGGGCTTTACGGGCAGAAGGAACAGTGTGTGGCAGGGTGTGTGTTTTGTTTGTTGTTATTTGGAGGGGAGGGGCGAGTTGTTAGGATGTAGCCAAATGGTAAGTTAATGGAAGGTGATGGAGATAGCTAGTCTTAGAGTTTGACCTTTTAGATTCGGTGACTACTCTTGAAAAGCAGGATTTCTTTTTTCTTTTCTTTCTTTCTTTCTTTTTTTTTTTTTAGATGGAGTCTCACTCTGTCACCCCAGCTGGAGTGCAGTGGCGTGATCTCGGCTCACTGCAACCTCCGCCTCCCGGGTTCAAGGGATTCTCCCACTTCAGCCTCCTGAGTAGCTGGGATTACAGGCGCCCACCACCATGCCTGGCTAATTTTTTTTGTATTTTTAGTAGAGATGGGGTTTCACCATGTTGGTCAGGGTGGTCTCAAACTCCTGACCTCAGGTAATCCACCCGCCTCAGCCTCCCAGAGTGCTGGGATTACAGGCGAGAGCCACCATGCCTGGCCGAAAAGCAGGATTTCTGCAAGAATTTTATTTATCCAAAAAATATTTACTGAGCCAGCATCTTCCCTGTGCTGGGCACACCATTCCTGCTCCCATCCCTGGAAGATAGCTGGCTAATTTAATAAGGAATTAACAGTCAGGTGTGACAAACACTGTGCTGAGAAACACATAAAGGACGAAAGGGTATCACCCAGGCCTGAGTAGAGAGGAGAAGAGTGTTGCAGAGAGAGGAACCTGCCTGTGCAGAGGGTGGTTGCTGTATTCATCAAGGAAATATGTGTGAAAGAAAGGCCTTTGTAAGCTGGTACTAGGTACTAAATATGTGTAAGTAATAATAGGTTATTCTTCTCTGAATGGGACCCCAATAAATGTTTTTAAAGACCTTCCTTTGTGTTTTCAATACCATATCGATGGGTGGCATGAGTAGGGGATGGACCACCTCTATGAGAAGTCCCGTGTTTGTTTCAGAAGCTGAGTTTGGGTCAGAATTCTCAGTAGATGAACTCCCATGTCCCTTCAGAAGCCTCTGACCAGCCCGCGTGCCTCCGATCCTCCTAGGCCCCACCCCCTTAGCAGATCTCTCACCGGGATCCTAAGCGATGTGTGTGTTCTTGGGTGCTCTGGCCCTCTTCTTGGTGGGTGCAAACAAGAAAGCCCTGCTGTGTGCACCCGGTAGATGCCCAACAAATAATCTGTAGTGAGCTCCGAAGTGGCAGCCCCGCCTTGCCCTTTAGCTTGGTGGCTCCCACCAGACTTTAGCAGGCCACAGACTGAGGTCGCAGGCTGGGGCTGTGTCTTGGTCAGAAGCAGGTTGGTTCTTGGTGGGTACCTGAACCATCTCTTCATCCCCTCTGTATTACTTTTGGAGCAAACCATCCAGTCACCATCCTCCAAGAGTCTCCTCTGAAAGCGTGCCAGGCTCTGTTCTAGAAGGCCACTTGGCAGGGTGGGGATGTGATGCCTCGTGGAGGGGCTGATAACTGTGATGCCAGAATTTGAGTTATCTAGAATGGCTGTTTTTGGTTCCTAGGGGTATCAGGTACCAGAGATATTACCCTTCCTGCCCCAGAGACAGACACATGTACATACACACACGCGTGTGCACACACACATGGAATCCATGACCTGGTGAATTCTCCTGTTGGAGGCATTAGCATTCCCTTGCTTTGGCACCACTCCCTCTCGTTTGTTCAGAGCCCTGAGGGCTGGGATTGGGGTGGGATGAGGGTCACTGCTGTCTGGTCTGAGTGCGACAAACCTTCCTGGACCTGCGCCCTGGAGTCTGGGGTTTGAAGGGCAGCAGGGGTCCTCAGAGGGCTTTTGCAGGGCCTCGCTCACAACACAGGAGTGTTCTTGGGGGAACTGACATGAGGCTTCACAGTGGCCAGGGCAGCTGGGGCCGTAGAGGACATGGCCTGGACTCTCATCCCTTCCTGTAGCTTCAGGGCTCACCCACCCTGTCATTTGTACATGAGGCATCTGGGGCTCTGAGAAGGGAAGGGGTTGCCTTGCTTTTGGTTACCTAGCTAGTTTCTGTCAGGGTTTTCATTAAGGCCAAGCTATAGTCCTCTCTTGTGTCAGTCTGAAGAATTTGGTAGAGGGGAATTAATTGTGGATGTTGAAGTCAGGTAGACCTGGGTTTGAATCCCAGGACTGCCATTTCCTGGCGTGCACAAACTGTTGCATTCCTCCCACTCCCTTAGGCAGTGCAGGGGAGAAAGAGGGAGGGCCTAGCTGGAGCTTGTCACCTCCAGGGGAGTAGAGTCTTGGCTGAAGGGTCTGTCCTTGGCTTCCTAGAGCACTGGAGGGCCCAGCTGCAGGCCCAGCCATTGCTACTCAGCACCCACCTAGTGGGTAAGGGGGTCAGTGTGGGCCTCTCCCCCTTCCTTCTCAGCTGTATCTAGCAGGTGCCTGAGAGCAGCCTTCCAGGGGCTCCAGACAAGGTTCCCCATTGGCAGCACTGGTGCCTGAGCAGGATGTGGGCTGGCACTTGGATTTCAGGCAGGAGAACCATCTATGCTATTCCTTGCCTGACAGCTGGGCGTGGAGGGCTGCCTGAATGGACAGCAGCAGACACTCTAAGTGCCCAGCGCCTCATAGTGTTGTTGGGTCCAATTTCCTTTGCTTTGTGACCTACATCATTCTTTATTTGCTAAACCCTCTGAGCAGGCAGCAGTAATAAATCAATTAATGACTCTGATGAATCGTTTAATGGCTGACAAAATAACACTAAAGCCAACAGCTTGCATCTCTCCAGCAGTACCAAAGGACGCTGGTTGACTCAGAGTGGGGGACGAAACAGAGACTGTTAGCTAAATTAGCGCAATTAGTGCATGCTTTAAAGGCTTAGACGGCATCTGCTCAGCGCCGAACCCGTGTGGCAACTGTGCGCTGGGGTGGCTGTGCAGACCACGGTGGTCCACTGCTCACTGCCTTCCCTCCTGGCCAAGGAGCTCAAGGACTCCCGACTGTTCATTTACACAGAAGAGGCAGTGTTGGATTTGAATTATGCGCCCCTTCCCTGGCATTGGGGGACCCGGGTGAACTTGTCAGACTGTGTACATTTTGTCCTGTCACAGCAGAGGAGAAGGTGAGGGAAAGTGACTTGGTCCCCACTAAATTTGATGCTCACTGAGGAGAGTGTGGGCTCCCATCCTTGAAAGATGTTCTGAGGGCCCTGCCTTTAATGATTTATTTTAAACTTAAAAAAAAAAGTTTCTAGAAGCGGGTGGTTTTCTGTTCTCTGCACACCTCGGTCCTGGCAGGATTAAGTTGTCATTGGAACTGAGCGTGTGCGCGGGTCCACGCCAGGGAATTTTCCACTTTACAGAAGCAACTGCCAGTGTTCTTGTTAAGGAGCTGTCACTGGCCTACTATGACATGTTTGTGGTTGTAAGTAGCTCCTTTAAGACAGTGGGAAATGTGTGTGTGTGCGCGTGTGTGTGTGTTTTGCTAATGGTGTAAACTAGGGCCTGAAGCTCATTTCTCTTTAAGAAGAAAATCAACGTTGTACAAATACCGAGCTGTTGATCCACTCTGCAGTGTTCATCTAGGGGGAACCTCTAGCCCTTAATCTTCCTTGTCTTGCATGCACATGCCTGGGACCTGCGTCCTGTGCCATGGGGCCCAGCTGGGAGGTATCTGCCTGTGGAGGAGGGTGCACTGGCTGGGATCCACTGCCTCACCAGGTACTAATTATTAAATACATGGGGCTCCACCTCTTACCAAACAGTGACCTTTGATCCAGTCCCCAGAAGAAGCTGGGTGCTTCCTGGGATGAATGGGCAGGGCCCGGCAGTATGGTGGCCTCAGACTTCCCAGCCCAGGGAATTCACTTCCTCCTAAGGTGGCCACTAAGAAGAGAGAGGCCCCTTCTCAGAAGACCAAGTCTTTCCACAGCTTTCAGCCCCTTTTTGTCTCCCCATCCCCAGCCTGCTGTGGTCAGGGAATCTTAGGACGTCAGCACGTGGTCCTTTACCTGGAGCTGTGTCTCTGGCTCTGGGCCGCCGGTTGCTGAACCCTTACCTTGGCTGAGTCTGGCTGGGCACCTTACCTAAGGGTCATGTTTAAGTTCCCTATGCCCCCCACAGAGGGTAGGGGGCTCCCTTCCTTAGCAAATGATGAGGGGTGCAGAAGGTAAAGTGAGGTGCCTAAGGACTTGGCCCCTGGTGAATGGAAGGACTGGGCCCTGACCTGTTTCCAGGTGACCACTTTTAAGTGTCGATTCTGACATTTGTATCAGAGAAGCTGAGGTGTGGCCAAGAGCTGGGGCTGTGGTTTTAGCAGATCTAGGCTTGACTTCTGGTTCTGCCCATTTCCAGCCATGTGACCTTGGACAAGTCCCTTTACTCCTCAGGGCCTCTGAGTTCTGGTAGTGACTGTGGATTGTTGGAAGGATGGAGGGAGAGAGACTGGATGAGCCACACCATGAGCTGGGTCACAAGGGACCGCCTGGGGACAGTGAGCCTTCTCTGACTAGGTGGCTGGCTCCTCTCCTGTGGGGGAGCCCCCCTATCCTGGGGGAGGGAAAGCGAACAAGCCCCACACCCACCCCCTACCCTGGAGATGGTGCAGGGGGCGGGTGGCGTCCTAGAGGGATTTGCTCTCTAAGGAGAGGCTGTCAGGAGGCCCTGTGCCCAGGGAGGGTTAAAATGACAGCATAATCTCTCACCCCTGTATCACCTCCTGCATCCTCGAGTCCTGCCGTCCTTTAAGGCCCCGGCTCAAGTACCATCTCTTCCACAAAGCCTCCCTGATCCCCCTAATCCCCGCTCACAGCGCCTGCCCAGAGCACCTTGCCTGTCCCTCAGTTCTCTGTCACCACAACTCCTTGCATCCTCCTGACCTGCAGGGCAGACCTGCAACCTGTCATCTGCTCTGGTGAGCACAGCGCAGTCTGGGTGGCCCCAGAAGCGAGTGTTTGCTGATGCATCCGATGTGTAAAAAGCACTTGTAACCTTTTTACAGCCCCCCACCCCACCCCCCACCTTGTTTCTCCTCCTCCCAGGGTAATTTGCCAGTTAGATCCAACAGACTCTTCAGTGGGATCTTGCATTCCTTGACACACATGTGTGTGCACACACATACACACACACATACACACCCCTTGGTGAATGCCAACTCATTGAAGTATTTGTCAGAAAGAGCAGAGCTAGAAGGTCAGCCTACTTGGGGAAGCACAAAAACATATAGACAGTCTCAAACACGGGAATGGATTGTGCTTCTCTCATGTGTTTAATGAAGTGCCGGCTATTTCTTTTCATAAGAGTCAAAGCACACAGAACTCTTCCTGGGAACTACAGGGGTGGGTGGGACATTACTGTTTTTTTGTTTGTTTGTTTGTTTGTTTGTTTTTGGAGACAGAGTCTAGCTCTGTCGCCCAGGCTGGAGTGCAGTGGCACGATCTCACTGCAAGCTCCGCCTCCCGGGTTCACGCCAGTCTCCTGCCTCAGCCTCCTGAGTAGCTGGGACTACAGGCACCCACCACCACACCCAGCTGATTTTTTTTGGTATTTTTAGTAGAGACTTGGTTTCACGTGTTAGCCAGGATGGTGTCGATCTCCTGACCTTGTGATCCGCCCACCTTGGCCTCCCAGAGTGGACTGTGGTTTTGTTTTTTGAACCCAAGATAAAAGGTGGAGGCACAGAGGGACTAATGTTAGAGCCACTTAGCTGCCTGACCTTGAGATAGTACACCTCTCTGTGCCTCAGTTTCCTTACCAGGAAAACAGAAATGACATCTTCCCAGCAATGTTGGGGAATAAATACTACCCCCCCCCCACCCCTGCTGATGTATGGGATCAAAATGAAAAGGCAGTCACTTCTCCAGCCCTTCTTGCATTCCAGGGTCATACCCAGGTGGCAGACATGAGCTGGGACTTAGTAAAATAAGCTCAGGTATCAAGACCACCCTCATTTGGGTCTGATGGCCTGGCCCTGACAGGTTGAGGCTTTTGTTGTCTATACATGGCCCTTTTCAGGTCGCTTGCTGAGGAGCTCCTTGGACATCCACAGTGTCACTGGAGCAGCAGGACATCAGCTGCCTTGTGTGGAGTCCAGGGCCTGGGACAGGAAGGCCTGATCAGATCACACAGTAGGTGGTTTGCCGCCAGAGCTGGAATCCTGATCCTGGGACCCTCAGTGCAGGACTCTTTTGTCTTAATAATCCCCAGGCCCAGGCGGTGGTGGGTCCTATGGCAATCCTTTTTTAATATGGTTTGTGCCATGTCTCCGCTGGGAGCGACCCCAAATTATCACGGCCCGCCCCCTTCTGAGGCAGCCAAGAAGCTTTTTGTAGCTTGGGGCATCTACTGTTGGACCCAGGGCCGTCCATTGGTGCCAGGAGACACATCCATCCCTCCTCCCACACGATGGCCCCCTGACTATTTGAAGGCAGGGATCTTGTGTCACTCCTGTGTGTCATCCAAACCTATTTTTAACGTCAGCTGGTTCTGCCTCTTCACGTAGCAACAGCTCTGTTTTCTCTAAACTGCACAATTAGAGCCCCTGTTCTCCAAAACTGATTCTGTTTTGTGGTCTGCATATGAAACCAGGAATCCTCTTCCTGTCCCCTTCCCTTCTTTGAACCCCAGTTCTGTCTGTCTTGGCCTTTCCATCTGGGTGATGACATTCCCCCGGTCGCTTCCATTCCTGATTTATATCTTTAGTTTGTTGTTGCTGCTGAAATTCCCTCTGGGAAACCTGGCCCCAGAGGGACCCGGGTTACTCCATAGTTTGCACAGAAGCCCCTGTCTTGCTGAAACCAGTGCCAGCATCCCTCCCTCCCTCCTTCCCCAGGCCACCAGACAGGCGTCACTTGGAGGCTTCCTGTCTCACTTGCCCTCTGTATGTAGTCATCACAGGAGTGCCCCAAGCTCCCCTGAGTGACCTCCATTTCCCAGCTTTGAGCACATGGCTGGCTCCACCCTCAGCACACACCTCCCACCCCCTGGTGTTTTGGGCCCTGGGCCACGCAGCCTGTGTTGAGTTTCAGTCAAGGAAGTCGTCTGCACATGTGGTTCTGCATGTGGCCCCCAAGCTGCTGCACGCCAAGGCCTGAGTATTAGGGCGGGGCAAGGAGGGGAGGGGATTTGCAGAACAAAGTACCATTTTGCAGCCTTGTAAATCAGTCAGGAGGGGTTGGCCGACCTGGCAGGAGTACCACATTTCCCTCTGAGCATTTGTTTTTATTCAGTTTTCCAGGAGCTTCCTGTGCCTAGAACTAATTTTAAAGAGAGGGTTGGAGCAGGGGTCTCAGGCTAGTTTGTGAGTGAGGATAGCTGGGGTTCTTGAAATGAGGCCAGAAGATAGTATCTTGCAGGGAATGCCCCTGGACCATTGCTTCTTGAAGGAAAAGCATGAACACTGTTGCCTACTCTGAGATGCTTCTCTCTCAGGGTGGGATGAGAGGCCTCTGGGAATGTGGGGACTCGTCAAGTCCAATTGCTCCTGGAATTTGGGGTACTCTGGTGGTATTAGGATTTGTTGAGTGAGCATGAAAGGTCCCTGTGCCCGGCACAGGGTGAGGTGGGGCAGTAGATGTCCCCCCGCTTCGCCATTGCCCAGAGCAGAAAGTTCCATTCCTTAGCCTGGCTTCCAAGGCGCTTTCTCTTGGAAGCACCGCTCTGAGGCCCCCTGTTTGAACCCTGCTTCTCCACCCTGGAGGTTAGAGGGGGAATATCCATCTCCTAGGGTGGGACTGGCGGTGAGGTTTTCAGGTGTCCTTACGGAGTGGGATTGCAGGGCTAGTGAGAGGTTTTCAGGTGTCCTTACGGAGTGGGATTGCTGGGGATCTCTGGTTGCAGTGGCATGTGTATGTCCCGTTGGAGAATGGAGAGGGCAGAGGCAGGGGCAGTCCCTGAGCCCCATGGCTATGTACCCATCCTGGGATCATCAAGAAACCCTACTCTTTAGAGAGGGAGCTGTGGGATCAGTCCTCTTCGCAAGTCTCCCTGGCTGTGAACGGCAAACTTCAGGCAGTGCTCTGGGAAAGCACCTCGGGCTTTTCAAGTTGACTGTAGGTTTAGAGGAGGCACCTGGCTAGAATGGGCCGCATCACCCTGTTTAAGGCCTCTTTGCTGTTTAGAAAAGAATTTTAAATTAGCTTTATTTGTTGTTTTTGTTGTTGTTTTTTAAAGTGCACGTTACCAAACTGCATGGGTGGTTTGAGTTGGCTTTCTTGAGTCCAAAAAGTGGATAAGCATTGGTGAGGAAGGAAGGCCTGGGCGGTTAGAACCCAAATGTCACCCACTGTTATCTGTGGGCTCAGATAACAGGTCTCTGGGTAGTGTTTAATCTTTGATCACAAAATGGCCTATAATGAACAGAGAAGAGTTAAAACCCAGGTGCCCTGGAAAGAGGGTTGCTGTCCTGTTCATGGAAGAGCTGCTGTTTCCAGACCTAGCTCCCCTTGGTGTGTAGACTTAGCTGGGGAGAGCAGCTTGGAAGAAGAGCCTTAGTGGTCATCTCCTCTAACACCATCATTGGATACATGGGGAAAATGAGTCCCAGAACGAGAAAGGGGCCTGTCCGTGGGCTCCCAGCTAGGAGGTCTCTAGCTTCTGAATCCAGTGTTCTTTTCTCTCTTCTTCCATGGGGGACTTCTAGCCCATGCACCCACCGCAGCCCTGGCATGCTGTAGGCCTCAGTGAATAATGGGGGTTTTCAGGGGTTTTGGTTTTGTGTTGTTAGGGAAAACTCATGAGACGCTTTGCTGAGCGCCTTAATGGAGCTCCAGCTCAAAGTTGGAAACCACAGAGGGAGGCCGATTCCTAGCAGTCTGGAAAGGCCTGGCTCTGGACGGTCAGCTTTGAGCAGGTCTCTGAATTATACACGTAGTAATCATGATTGGGCCACTGCACTCCAGCCTGGGGACCAGGTCTCTAATTATAATAATAATAATTTTAAAGTTTTTTTTTTTTTTAAAAGTATAACTTACCCGTATTCTAGATCCTGCTAATACACCTGCTGTATGCCTCACGTTGTGCTGGGTCTCAGAGACAGGAGAAACAGCCCCTGCTGCCGTTGAGCTGCAGGAGGGTTGCTGCAGGGATTCAGCATAATGTTCATAGATGTGGTTGCGGGGAGGGTACCTTGGTTTAGATTTTGTGAGCAAGTTATTTCTGAGCCTTTCCCAATCTCTTAACTCTTTTGTTGCCCTATACCACTGGTTGCTGCTTTTCGTTTTCTTCTTCACACTTTTCTGCCCTTTTTAAAGTTTTTTGTTATGAGCACATGTTTGCTTCATAATCAAAGAAGAACAGCAATAACTATCAAAATTCAAGGCAAAATTTAAGCACTGCAGGACGACTTAGTTTTGCTGCTTGAGAAGCTTTAAATGATAAAGGCGTCTCCTCAGCTTCCTGCCCCTTAGTCAATGCTAACATGGTCTTGGTTTTTTGTCCTCCTTCATTGGAGAACAGCAAAACTCCACCGTGCATTTACTAGAACCCGGGCGACCCTGGCCATTGCATTCAAAGAACTGTGGACCATCCACTACCTTCAGTTCCTAGAACCATTGACTCACTCCTGATCTCATAGGAAAACATCTTAGAGTGAAGAGCCTCATAAATAAGGCGACAAAGTACTTGTAGGTTCAAGTTTTCATTTAATTTTTTTTTAAGGCCAGACACGATGGTTCACACTTGTAATGCTAGCACTTTTGGGGGCTGAGGTGGCAGGATTGCTTGAGGGCAGGAGTTCAAGACCAGCCTGGGCAACATAGTGAGACCTAATCTCTACAAAAAATTTTAAGAATTAGCTGGGTATGGTGGTGTGCACATGTATTCCCAGCTACCTGAGAGGCTGAGGCAGCAGGATCCCTTGAGCCTAGGAGTTTGGGGCCATAGTAAGCAATGATTGGGCCACTGCACTCCAGCCTGGGGACTAGGTCTCTAATTATAATAATAATAATTTTAATTTTTTTTTAATTATAACTTACCCTTAGTCTAGATCCTCAATATATAAAAAATCAAATACCCAAATAGCAAAGGACATGAATGATTTGCCATAAAATTAGATCTACAAGTGGCCAATGCAAACCATTTCAAAAGGTAATGACCTAAGAGGTAACTCAGAATACCAAATACCAAAGGGATACTAACTGCCACATTAGCAGACACTGAGATTTAATGCCTGTTATTTCATTGGTTAATAGGTGGGGGGTGGTGGCTCATGCCTGTAATTCCAGCACTTTGGGAAGCTGAGGTGGGAGGATCACATGAAACCAGCCTGGGCAACATAGTAAGACCCTGTGTCTAAAAAAAAAAAAAAAAAAAAAAAAAAAAAGTGGTTAAATAATGGTACATAAGAAAAATGAAATTGTTAAATGTAACACCAGTCTCTGAAAGAACCTGAAGAAAATGTAGATGGATGTTTACCTTACCCCATTTTTAAAAAAAGTTGTTTGCTCTTGCTGCTGAGGAGTAATTGTTGGCTGTTAATCACAAAATTGCCATTTTCACAGAACCACTGACCACAGAAAAACAGTAATGCAGCCAACAGTAATGCAGCTAATGGATAAGCTGGCGATTCCCTCACGAGGCCCCATCTCAGATAGTGCCGGGCAGGGGCAAGGCAGGGGCCTGTGACCTCAGACCTGGGGGATGGGGAGATCTACAGTCCTAATTTTTGGAGATGCTTGAAACTTGTACACATTACAGGATGGTTAGCAGGATAGCTCTTGCAGAGAGGGCTATTTTTCTGTAGGCAGAATCATTTTGAAAAGTAACATGCGGCTTGCCCATTCTCTTCATCTGGGGTCTGCTCAACACCCACTGTATTCCCTGTATTTCTTTGTTTCTAGATTCACAGAGCTGTCCCAGCTTACAAAACACAGCCCATTCTGTCACTTTATCCCCCACAACCCTGGTGAGGATGTGGGACAACAGCTATCTCATTTTTTACAGGAAGCAAATTCAGAAAGTCCGAGTGGCTTGCCCACAGTCATCCCACTTAGTAGTAGAGGTGACAGTGCTGAAAACCAGGTGCATTTGTTCCCAGGTCTGTTTGTTCATTTTGTTGCATGCAGTATATTAGTGAGATTTGCACATTACCTCATTTCCTTTCATCAAAGTTGGAAGTTAGAGATTCTGGTTCCTTTTTTTTTTTTTTTTTTTATGAGATGGGGAGTTTTGCTTTTGTCATCCAGGCTGGAGTGCAGTGGTGCAATCTTGGCTCACTGCAACCTCTGCCTCCTGAGTTCAAGTGAATTCTCCTGCCTCAGCCTCCCGAGTAGCTGGGATTGCAGGCGCCCACCACCACATCCAGCTAATTTTTGTATTTTTAGTTGAGATGGGGTTTTGCCATTTTGGCCAGGCTGGTCTCAAACTCCTGACCTCAGGTGATCCGCCCACCTTGGCCTCCCAAAGTGTCGGGGTTACAGGAGTGAGCCACCATGCCCAGCCTCTGGTTCCTATTTTACTGCCAATGAAAGGAAAGAGAGTGACTTCTTGAAGGTGGTGATGGGAGGCTGTGTTTCTAAGAGGAAAAGAGGCATTCTGTTTCCTGACCCCAAGGGGCTCATTCCTCTTTCAGAGAATCAGAACCCTGGGAGATGATTGATGACCAAGTTTCACTTTCTCAGTCATGGTGGGGTTTGGGGACCACCAAGGTTGGAGGTGGGCTTCCTGTAGAAGGAGCCCCTGAAGGCCTAGAATCAGTGGGAAGGAGCAGGGCCCGGTTCCAGGTAGGACTGTCAGACCTGTGGCTTCCTCAGGGCTGGGGCCCAGATGTCTCAGCCTCGCCCCGCCCCGCCTGTGTGAGCACGGGGCCAGGCACAGACGCGCCGACCACCTGAATAGGTTGCACACAGATCCTTTGGAAGGAGGCCAGGCTGGGGAGAGCAATGTCTGCTCACCCCTGGGAGGCATTTGTTGAGGCAGATATACCAGGCAAATGCCAGAACAGCAGTGTTTAAAGAGAAAAGGAATGACGGTCCCCCCACTTCACGAGGCCCCTCTCTCTCATGAGACACCTAGGACCCTGCAGGGCCAAGAACACGCTCTGCCCTCCGTCACCCTCTCCAGCAGTGTTTCCCAGTTGGTCTGTTCATTTATTCGTTGAGTCATGGATATTTATTGATCTTTTGCTGTATATGACATGCCAGCCACTTGCAGAGGGCACAGAAATTTATAAATCACTGGCCTGCCAAGAGCTTCTCAGAGTAGCTGGGCAGACACGGCCCAGGGCCATATAATGCCAGGAGCAGCACATTGGCCATGCACCCCTGCTCTGCACCGCAGGAAGTACCTTTGGCACTTTGTCTCAGGCTGTTCTTGCAACCTCCCTGAGTGGTGGACATTGTCCCCCCATTTTATTATTATTATTATTATTATTATTATTATTATTATTATTATTTGAGATAGGGCTGAACCTTTTGGGCTCAAGCGATCCTCCGACCTCAACCTCCCGAGTAAGTGGAACTACAGGCGTATGCCACTGCACCCAGCTAATTTTTTATTTTTTGTAGAGACGGGGTCTCCCTATGTTGCCCGCGCTGGTCTCGAACTCCTGGGCTCAAGCGATTCTCCAGCCTCAACCTCCCAAAGTGCTGGGATTTTAGTTGTGAGCCACCACACCCGGCCCTCCCATTTTAGAGATGAGGAAAAAGAGCCTCGGAATTCGTTGCTTGCTCAGTGGGGGCCGCACCTGGGAATTGAGTCCAGGTCTGAGTGTATAAGCCCTACTTGTGTCCTGTCAGTGGGAACATGACACTTCCCTGGGACACTAGGAGGGCTTTAAGTAGAAAGTGGCCTGTGAGGAAGGTCCACGGGGAATGTGGACGGACAGGGAGAGCCAAGTCCAGGGGTCAGAACTCTGTGTCTCTGGTTGTGGGTTTGGCCACTAACTCTCTGCCTTGTTGTCTCCACAGAGTGCAGCAGCTGCCCCGAGCCCCGTGCTTGGCAACATTCCCCCCAACGATGGGATGCCGGGAGGCCCCATCCCGCCAGGTTTCTTTCAGGTACGTGCGGGGCCCGTGGGTCTTGTGCTCCACCTTGTATTCCAGGCCGAGGCCCTGGGCAGGTGGGAGGGCGGGAGAGAAGTAAGTAGCTCAGTTTGCCATGGTCTAAATACAGTTGCTTTATGCTGGTTCAAATCCTTCCCTTCCCATCCCTTTCAACAGTCCTTCTAAAAGCTGAGAGGGAGAAAAAGATGGGAAAGCAGAAACCTCCTGCATTGCCTGCACTTCTGCTGGAGTTTGCTTGCTTCATGCCAGCTTCGTAGGCGCGACACAGTCTGCCCCTGGCCAGGGAGGTGGTGGGGGCTACTTCCAGGCCACTGTGGAGCTTTCTTTTAACAAAAGGCTTTAAAAAAAATCAGTAAATTGTTCTTTGTTTCTGTTTTGTTGCTGCTGCTGTTGTCATTGTTTACTTTACTTGTCCAAACGACAAACCTTAGGCGTAATCTTAAAAAAACACAAAAACCCACCATCCTGGCAGGTCTCAGAATCCTTTCCCTCTGGTTAACCACTTGATTTTTTCCGAGTGTGATCACAGACAGCATCCCACAAGCATCTGTGCCCGTGCTCTGCCCGCCACAGGCAGGAACAGATCCCACGTGGGTCGAGAGTCTGGCCTTCTCCAAGAGACACCTTGTTCGGCTTTTTCTGGGGTGTGTGAAATTGGGCTTTCTGTTTTTCCAGGTTGGGCGCGGCTGCCACCCTCTCTGCGCCGCCTCCTCTGTCTCTACCTTCTCCTCGGCGGTTCATGTGATTTAAGCCAACTTGAGACTGGGGAATGCCATCTTAGAGAGGTACAGCGTGCAGGGCTGTAAGGAACTTTTATGATGACACTCTCGATCATAACATCTCTCGTTCTTTCAAGCCTGTCAGCAGCTGAGTTTGAGAATCCGCCCGAGTTCTCCACACCTTTTGAAAGATTGGCACTCCCAGATAAGAACATGGAAAGAGCTGTTGTGTGGAAAAGGAGGCAGAAATTTCCTCTGTGCAGCCCTAGAATTCAGAACTAGGACCAGTGAGGCAAAGTCCAAGGACACTTTTGCTTGGTATAGGCCAGAATTTAGCACCTGTGCTCACACCACATCAAGGCAGGGGGCTCTCTGGCCCTAGAGACATCAAAGCAAAGACCTGACAAACGTCTCCTAGGGATGTTAAAGGGGTTTCCCTCTAGGTGAGAGATGACCTGGAAGATGATTCTAGTTGGCAAGATTTTGTGTTTCGGTTGGTGTTAACTCCTGAGAGAAGAGGGCTGGGACATGCTGCTCACCAGCTAAGAAGGACGGCAGTGAAATTCAGGTGTTCCCCAAAAACAGAAGTGGTAGGTCACATGATGGTGGTGGGAGGAGAGAGAGGGATGCAGGATGGCCATCCGGGGCATTGGATGGCCACATGTGGATCTGTATGCATTCCCAGAACACTGCCAAAACTGGAGCCTTGTCCAAGGGGTGGAGATGAGTGTAGCCCCAGAAATAGGTGTGTGAGCTCCAGGTTGGACTGGACCAGGCATTGCTAGGGTCTCAGCTTGGGGCAAGGCTGCAGACATATTGAAGATGGGTTGAGAGTTAGACCTTAAAATACTGGAAACTCATGGACCCAAGAAAGGCAGTAGCCAGAGGGGCTGCTGTCCTTCTCCCAGGGAGGAAATCCAAGGGGCCAGCGTGTGAGAGGTTCATCCTCACCAAGGCAGGCATCTTCCTGGCTGCTGCAGATGGTGCCCTGCACCCATCAGCGGGCCTTTCCCACTGGCGTTCTGTCCAGTTGGGAATTCTTTCTAGGCTCACATGCCATGGATGTTCTTGAGACAGTGCAGGTGCGGCTTCCGTGTCTGGTGGACCCACCGAGGTACCATGCTTCATCTGTGTGCATCCTGATTGAGGCTGCTTGCCGGCATCTGGGTGTCCAGTGCAGATTAGACCACTGTGGTAGAAAGAGGTAGACAATACCCAGTTGTATGTTTTAAAAATAGGCCATTGGCTTCTATTTTGGCCTGGGTCTAGGACAAGGCTCAGGTCTGCCTGATCTGTGGGCAGCTCCCAACTTCCTGCTTTGGTATAATCGTCCATGGCTAAGGCCTAATTCCAGACATACTTCTTGGGCCCTCCCCTGTGACGTTTGGGGTGTGTGGTCAGAAAGCCAAGACTGATTCCTGTCCTTATTTAGCCATTACTAGCCACCATCAAACAGAGGTAACTTTTGGACCTTCTTGACTTGAGGTCACCTCTGTTTTCCCAGGCACGGCGAGCCATCAAGAGCTGACGTGGTCATCCAGTAGACAGCAGAGAGCAATGTCTTGGCCTCTCTGCTTCCTGGGTGACGTTGGGTGATTCCTTTCTCTCACTTCCCAGCATCATTTCCCCATCAGTCAGATGCAGGGGGATGGGCCAGGCCAGGTACCTGGCCTGGTCCTTCCTGGCCATGATGCTGAACAGCTCAGGGTGGGACACTGCCAAGGGGAAAGGGTATCTCTCTGGAAGGAGGTACTGGCTGCCCATTTCCGGAGTAGGCCTGCTTACAACAGGAATATTAGCTATTGATTGCTGGCCCTGCCCTTCACTAGTATTGCAGCCGGCCACTCTGATATTAGAAGGGAAATAGAGATGGTATCGAGGATTTTATCTGTTACCAACAATTGCACTCCTTCCCCTGCTTGGCCGAGGCCTGGGTAGGAAGCTCTGCTGCAGAAAGGCTTTGCACCAGGGAGTCGGCTTGGGATGGCTGAGCCAGCTATGGCCAGACCCTGGCCTAGGGTGGCCAGCCCAGTTTTCAAGTCAGGACTTCACCCCTAGCTGGTCCTAAATGTAGAAGCCCCAGGCCTCCAGGGTTGGGTGGGAGAGAGCAGCTGCCCACCTCCATCCCAGCCCCTCGGTAAGCAACACAGGGTTGGGTGGGAGAGAGCAGCTGCCCACCTCCATCCCAGCCCCTTGGTAAGCAACACAGGGCCTTGCTTCTGCAGGCCTCTGACTGCCAGGCTTCAGCTCCTGGGGTCAGAAGTTTTGGCCATCCACACTGAGGGTTGGCCATCAGCTTTCTCTTCTTCCACGTCCAGGTTTCCAAGGCGAGCAGTACCTGTCTGGTCCCGTGGCATGAGATGTCTCTGGTAGCAAGTTAAGGGCTGGCAGGGAGTTGGCTTGGAAACTGACCTGACCACACCTCACCTTTAAAAAAAAAATGCCCTAATATTGGCATCCCCAGCACCTGGCATATACTAAGGACCTAGTAAATGTTTGAACTGAGTTTATTTGTATTGCTCACATTACAGGACAGGAGCCCAGGCAGCCCCAAAGCACTAGATCCAACATTCTGATCAGGGAGGGCCTAACAGGAAGCCAGCTTGGGAGTTCAGGAGTGGTGTTCTGGTGTTTTGCAGCAGAGAAGGACAGAGAGGACTTGGCCGCATACTTACTGAGTGACCTTGGGCAAGTTGCTCCCCATCTCTGGACCCTAGTTTTCTCACCAGTAGATGGAGCAGGCTGGACCAGGTGGTCTCTGAGGGCCCTTCCAACTTTGATTTTCTGCTTTGGATCCAGATGGATTTTACATAATCAAGCAGTGGCATTTTTTTTTTTTCCACGCAGCTTAGCTCGGTTGGGCTGCACATCTGGCAAACCCAGCTTGGCTTTGGCCAGCCTCACTGATCTGGGTGGGTTCCCTAGTTCCTTGGTCCTTAAGGGGGACACTGTCCAGTAAGAATTTCTAAGTTCCTTGGCCCTAAGGTGGTCCTAAGGAGGGCACTGTCCAGTAAGGATTTCTAAGTCCAAAACGGGACTCACAAGAGGGCAGGGGTCATAGAGAACTGAGCATTGGGTACAGGCTGTTTTTCTTCTTGTTTTGTTTTTAAATTCCAATAGTTGTTTTCAGTTACATAGTGTTTTTAAACATGCAACTTACTTTCATTTTCATCACAGTGTTTCTGTAGAGAAGGCATGCAGATTGGGAAAGTGAGACTCAGAAAGGTGAATGACTTGCCCCAAGTTAACCAGGGGCTGTAATCAGAGTCTAAACCCAGCTTTACTGGTTCCTCGTGGGGTGCTCTTCCACAAAAACTCCAAAGTCCAAATGTAGATACACATCTGATTGGATGGCGGAAGCAGGGAGAGTAGAGAATTAGATAAAAGGAGGGAGAGACCGAAAGGAGATAGAGAAACCATAACTCTTATCTAAAGAAGTAGCAAATAAGTCCCCATTCAAATGCCAGCTCTGCTTGATGTGTGGTGGCTGCTGAGAACACCGTGAGAATGATTCTGAAGCTGTGTGTCCAGGCTCAACAGATAGTGACTGGCAATGTCTACCATGAACGTGAATGTGTTGGTGGTGGTACATATCCTCTTTGCCATCCCTGATGTAGTCCAAGCTTCTCATTTATAGTTGGGGAAATGAAGTCACAGAAGGAGAAAGGACTGTGGTTATGACTGTCATTGACCGTCTCTGATATGCAAGGCATGAGGCTTGGTTCCAGGCTCGAACTGAATCAACCATAGTCTGCCCACAGGAGCAACCAGCAGAGAGACTGACAGGTAACCTATCCCCTGTGGCAGGACACAGGAGAGGCCTGCCTGCCAAGCTGAGAAATCAGGAGGGCATTCCTGGAGGCAGTGCAGCCTTGGCTGAGATGGTGTCTAGAATGAGGTGGTTGACAGGTGCTCAGCGGGAGATGTGGCTGGAGAGGTTGCCGGGCAATTGTTGAAGGACCTTGTTGAGTGTGGGCTTGATCCGGTGGGCAGTGGGAAGCCAGGGCAGCACTCTGGGCTGGATAATGTCTTGGCCAGATCTGTGTTCCACAACAGTTACTCTGCAGTTGTTCCAGTGGCTTCATGGAGACGGGGACTTGAGCACTGTGGCCAATGCTCAGAAAGTAGCTGACCCTTTTTTTTTTTTTTTTTTTTTTTTTTTGAGACAGAGTCTCACTCTGTCACCCAGGCTGGAGGGCAGTGGCGATCTCGGCTCACTGCAACCTCCGCCTCCCGGGTTCAAGTGAATCTCCTGCCAAAGCCTCCTGAGTAGCTGGGATTACAGGTGCTCACCACCATGCCCGGCTAATTTTTGTATTTTTAGTAGAGATGGGGTTTCACCATGCTGGCCAGGCCGGTCTCGAACTCCTGACCTTAAGTGATCCGCCCACCTCAGCCTCCTCAGGCTGGGATTACAGGCCTGAGCCACCACGCCCGGCCAGGAAGTAGCTGACCATCTTGATGATGGATGCTGCTTGACAGAGACCCAGCAGAGGTCACAGGGTTAAAGACTGCCTTCTCTGGAAAAGTCCTGGAGGAGGGGTCCCAGCTCCTGTTGCCAAAAGCTTAGCTCATCCTGCTTTGAACATCTAGATACTTGCCACCTTGGTGAAGGATAGTAGGGACTTTCCACCTTGGTGAAGGATAGTAGGGAGTATTTGACACATCCCCTTTCCATTGAGTCCTCATTCCTGCCAGCCAGGCCCACCAGCCTTAGAAAGATGTTGAGGTTCCTAGAGAACTCTTCCCATTGGTTATGGGGAGAGAACGAGAAAGAGCAAACAATGTGTGTAGCCCAAGAGCCGGAGATATGACCCAGACAATAAGAGGGGAGAGAAACATGCATGACCCAAAATCTTTCCTCATCTCCTGCAGAAGTAGCTGGGGTTTCTCTGGGAGAAGGGCAGCCTCCTGAGGGCTCTGATGGCTGTCTTGAAGTATCTGAAGTTCTGTTATGGAGAACCTGCCATGTACTCAGACATGCCCCTGTGGGCTCTCAGCCCCACATTCCAAGTCCTTGAGAGAAAAGGGAAGCCGATTTGAATCATTGTATGGAAGACATTTCTGTCATCTGCCAAATTAATGATGAAGTGGTGAGCTGTTTGACAGTGGTGGTAACTAAGCAGTGGCAGGATGCCCAGTGGAGAGCCTTGGGCACTGTGAGCTGTGGGGTGGGGGATGTGTTCACAGGGAGGGTCAAAGCCCAGTAAATGAGAACATACCCCTGGCAGCAACTGGGGCAGTTCCCAAAAGCTGAGCCAAATGCTGTCCATTTCCTGCCCTGCTCTCCAGCGGGAAGCAGGAGCCAGCAGAGGGAGCGGACATTCCTCCTGCCAGAAAGCTGCTGCAGCAGGAAAGGCCTCTCTTTGCTGACGAGGACAAGTTTGTGACAAGGGGAGACTTGGGAAGGATTAAACCACCTTGTTTGCTTTTGGTTTCCGAAGCCTGTTACTAGTGGAAGCTTGGTGGTGGGGCGCTGGGGTCCCCACCCATCTGACAGATGGTGAAGTGAAGGCAGGGCAAGGGAAGGAGCTGAGTCCCCATCATGTGAGACCCGGACGGGCTTGCTTGGTCGTCCCTTAGCCCCTCGGTCAGACGTGGTGTGTAAGGGCAGGGACATGTCAGCCACCCAAGAGGCAGCCACGGACCCTGCCCTCAAGGGGCTCATAGTCTGGTGGAGGGGGCAGGCAGTGACTGAGTGCCATGCTGGAGAGGTTGACAGGAAGAATACCGCTGGGGCCAGGCACAGGGCACAGCCAGTATGGCTTGTCTGGGGAAGCCTCTCCGAGGGGGTGACATTTGGGCTGAGGAGGAGGAGGCAATTGGCAGTGAATAGAGGTGGGGGAGTGTGCCAGGCGAGAGGGAGCCTGTGCCAGGATGTGATGGGGCAAGTTTGGGGTGGCAGGGGCCTGGACTGCAGGCTGGGGCGTGGGGATGGAGCCAGGAATAGACACAGGAAGGACTTAAAGTTGGGGAGAGCCATGAAAGGTTCCTAATAAGGGGAGCAACGCGATCCCAGGAAGAGGTTCCATGGCCTGGAGGGGCTGGGCCCTTGGCCGGCTGGCCAGTGAGGAGTCCAGTTGCGGTCCCCTCTGGAGGTGGCCATGGCCGGAGCAGGAGTGGCGGCTGGGTGAGACTGAGGGCAGCTTTCCTGCCTGTGACTGGTGGCCTCTAGTGGATGTTGGAGCCTAAAGGAGGCCCAGCTTACTGCCCACATAGGTTGGGGGCAGGAGGCAGGTGTGGCGGTGAGAAGCCAAGGCTGGTGCCTGCTGTCTTAGCAGACCCCTTACCTGGGGCTGCCCAGCCTAGCCCTCCCCACCCACCCCAGCCAGTGCTCTCAGGCCTGAGAGTAGAACTGTCTGACGCCCTCTTATGTTAATAGTTGCTGGTGGAAGCACTCTCCAAGTTAGAAAAGCTGTTCCCTGCTGTGATTTCATTTGATTCTATGAGATAGTCCTAAGAACCAATAGCATTCCCACTGTATAGATGAGAAACTGAGGCTCAAATTGGCCAGTTGCTCAGGAAGACAGGCCTGGGTGGGGCGGTGGGATCTGCAGCTTCTTGATAACTGCCTGTCTGTGGGGAAATAAAACCCCCTCCCCATTCTGGGCCTCGCCTGGCCCTGTCTGCTTCCCTGCAGGTTGGGGAGTCTGTCTGATAGATGCAGCCTCCTACTGGGGAAGAGGACAGAGGTGCTGTGTCAGGGGTGGATGTGTTCGCTCCTCCAGGGGACAGAAGCACCACCCCCTCCAGCTCCTCCGCCCTGCTGTCTGCCTCCAGACTGACAGAAGGCAGGGTCACCCCTGCTGAGAAGGATTAGAGAGGAGGCGGGGCACCCCAACTGCTGGGCTCCAGGCCACAGTTGGAGGTGGGGAACCACTGCTCTTCCCCACCCCCAGGCCCCACCTGTTCCAAACTGACTTGGCTCTGGGAGCGGCAGCCCCTCCTCTAGTTACTGTGATGAAGCCCCCTATCCTGGGAGTGGGACACTCTGGGATACCAGCCCTGCTGCCAAATTCCTGTGTGTCCTCGGGGAGCCAGCCTTCCCTCTCTTGGCCTTAGCTTGCTCCTCTGTCCAGTGGGGGGTGCTGGCCACTTGGAAGCACATGGGTCTGGGCTGGTCCTGCCCTCCACAATCTCCTGGCCAGTGAAAAGAGGCCTGGGGCAGAGGAGAGGGAAGAAAGCCTTTTTTTGCTTGCCAACACCTCCCCTGCAAAGGTCAGGCTGTGCTCCCTTCCCTGCCCGGCAGCCAGCCTGGTGCCTAACGTCTGCCCAGCGGCAGATGACCGGCACTGGGGCTCCTAGCAACAGTGGACAAAAGGTTACTCCTGACGTGCCAGGCTGCCTCGGCGGCGGCTGGCTCAGCTCAGTCGCCCTCCCTCTTAAATAGGAAAAAAAGTTGTGGCCCTGACTTGTGTGCGTGCCTGTGTGCACGCATGCCTGTGTGCACACATGTGGATATGTTTGTGTCTGCACACTTGAGCCACCTCTCCCTCCCCCTCTGAAAAACGTGAACTCCACATGTAGCGCCGTAACTCTCACTGATGAAATGGAAAGTTGAACATAAATCAATGTCTGCCGCCCAGTTAGCTATGCATCAGCAGGCAGCGCCTGGGAGATTTGCTCGGTAACAAAGCACCCAACAGCTGCTTGGGCCTTGACTGCCCCCTAACGCAGAGCCAGCCCCATGCTACAGAGCCCAGCTGGGCTACACACCACGTCCTCCTGGCCTCCCAAGTGCAGGATGGGACTCTCACTCCTCTCTTCAACCTTTTGAGGGAGGGAAGGAGGAAGGAGTCTCTGGCCTCTTGGACTTGGGAGGCCTGGGCTCTGTTCTTGCTGCTGCTCCTGGCAAAGCCCTCACTGGGGGTGTAAACTGACTCCCGAATCTCTGGCTTCTGTGGATCTGATACTGGAAGGATGGGTGTCAGTAGCTGCCTTCACCTCATGCTTATTAAGAGCTTGGGCTGGTTTATCCTTTCTCCTTTGGACCTGAGTTTTTACTTTGCATTTTCTTAGAATGGAGTGATTTTTCCCTGTGCCTGGAAGCTGCTCTACCGCAGGTCGGCAGTTCTCCCAGCACGGTACCGTGGCTGCTCCCTCTGCCCCCACGAGGTCCTTCTGTCCTTCATAGGGGGATGGGAGTGGAGACCCCTGCGGGGCTGGAGAGTATTTTTGTTTTGTCTCTTCATAGCTGACTGAGGGGTGGACTCTCTTGCTCCTGTCCCCACCTACCTTCTCAGCAAATTGTACTGAGGTTTTTCTCCTTTTTTTTTTTTTTTAAAAAAAAGGTCAAATTCCTTAGCCCTTGTAGCAGAAGAGGTTTGAGGAAGAGAATTCCAGCAGAATCCTGTAATAACACGCCTCGGCATGACATGGATCAGGATAGACCCCCTGAGTAAGCTCATGCCACAGTGGGAGGAACCTCCCCTTCAGGGGAGTCTGGGCTAGGCTCTGGGCCCAGGCACTGCCCTGGGGGTCAGAGGCCATTCCAGCATCTAGCTCAGTGTGAGGCACTGTTCTAAGTGCAGGGAACCACAGTATGGGGTCAGGTTCATGTCCTGTTTCTGCCTAAGTTAACTCCCAGGCAACCTCTCCCTGAAACACTTCCTCTCCCAAAGAGGGCCTTAGAATCCGTGAAGCTCCTAGGCCAGGCCCACCTGTGATCCTGTAAACTTTTCTCTCAGAAAAGCCCCATCTCAGGCCAGGCATGGTGGCTCACGCCTATAATCCCAGCACTTTGGAGGTCAAGGTGGGCAGATCACCTGAGGTCGGGAGTTCGAGACCAGCCTGACCAACATGGTGAAACCTCGTCTGTATTGAAAATAGAAAAATTAGCCAGGCCTGGTGGCACGCAACTGGAATCCCATCTACTCGGGAGGCTGAGGCAAGAGAATCGCTTGAACCCAGGAGGCAGAGGTTGCAGTGAGCTGAAATCACACCATTGCATGCCAGCCTAGAGGACAGAGCAAGACTCTATCTCAAAAAAAAAAAAGAAAAGAAAGAAAAGCCCCGTCTCTTGTTTCTTGCTCAAGACCAAATGGTGGGAAAGAGACTGGGGACATGGTGGGGTAGAGGGGCACACCCTTCATGAAGTGCCAGGTCTGTATGCAGCACAGGCATGGGGTTGGGAGGGCACCCAGCTCGGCGTCAGGGTGGCCGCAGAGTGGCTGTGAACAGGGTCTTTGGAGCACGATGGCCCTGCGCTTGGCTGGCAGTGTGATCCTGGCAGTGACCCAGCCTCTTCAGGCACTGTTTCCTCAGCTGTGCTGTAGGAACAGTCGCGCAGCAAATCCTACCGTGTCCTTTTTGGAGCTGTGGTGAAGATTGACTATACATATAAACCTATTTTCAGGCCACACGTGGTGGCTCATACCTGCAAATCCCAGCACTTTGAGAGGCCGAGGCAGGAGGATCGCTTGCGGCCAGTTTGAAACCAGCCTGGGCAACATAGACCCTGTCTCTACAAAAGAAAAATTAAAAAATTAGCGAGACTTTGTTGCATAGGCTTGTAGTCCCAGCTGCTCTGGAGGCTGAAATGGGAGGATGGCTTGAGCCCTGGAGATTGATACTGCAGTGAGCCTCGATCACACCACTGCACTCCAGCCTGGGCAACAGAGCAAGACCCTGTCTCAAAAGAAACTCAAAAATCTACATTCATGTCAGTAATGGTTTATTATTACTGCTGTGGAAAGATGACTGGGCTTCAGGATCCGTGTTGACCAGCAGCTAAGCCTGGAGCTCCCAGCATGCCAGTCAGCTCATCTGTCCCTTCTGTCTTGGACAGGGAGGTGCTGGGTCCCATCCCTCCTTCACCTTCTGTGAAGGTGATCCATGCTTCCTGGCGGCCTCTGGTGTCACACAGCCTGGGTGGGCACATGGGTTTCCTCAAGAAAGTCAGTTCACCTCTCTGAACCTCAGTTGCTTCATCTGATAATTGGGGGCGATGATAGGCCTGACATCTTAGGTCGGCTGCGAGAATGCCGTGAGATGATGTGTATGAAGCCCCACCTGGTGTCTGTGCTGGGTTGGCTCTCAAGACTTTAGAGTTGTTGTAGGCGTGTCTGGGACTGTACTGTTCTAGAGGCCCAGGTCTTTCAGTTTACCCAAGAACAAGAGCTGCCTCAGGGTTTCTCCTCTTTCCAGGAGGGAGTCTTAGGGGCATGGCACAGCCTTAGTGACATTGATGCGTGGAAGAGGTTCTGGGTATTTTTGAGATCCGCTAGCTTTTTAGTGTTTAACCCTTCAGTTCGACCAACATATTTGACACACCTAAGCATCAGTCCCTGTTTGGCCCTTTAACACGTTACTTCCCTTCATCTTGTCCACCTGATTTACCTCCCTTAGCCCCTGCCACCTTGACTCCTAGTGCCCTGCTCCACCGCACAGGAGCTGCCGGGGGAGGTCGAGGCTGGGAGGCAGGTGTTGTGTGTCTGGGACCCTCTGATTCTTTTCCTCCCAGGCTTGCTACCATGAGTTTGATGGAGACCAACTCTGACCTGGGGAGCTGGGTCTTCACCTGTGCGCCTGCGTTCTGTCACTGGTGAATTTCACCTGAGTATCATTTGAGTTTGCGTTCCCCACCTGTAAAGCAGAAGCAGCTCTCCCTGGTTCATCTGGGAGATGAACACTTGTACCAGTGTAAGGTGTGTGGTCAGAATGAATGGCAGATGGGAAATCTCACAAGTGCTCCTTCCCAGAGGCTGACATCTGGTCATTCCATCCTTCAGCATACATTCATAAGCCACGGCTTTCTGCCCAGCCCCGCTGTGCTCCCAGGGTTGGGAGGTAGGGCAGCCTCTGGCCCCCACACAATCATCGTCCACAGGGCAGACCTAGGCTAGGCTAACCAAAGGTGAGCATGTGGCTCATTCTCCTCTGTCAGGTGCTCTTCCTATCAGTGGTGCCCCTTCATTAGAAGAATGAAGTCAGAGCTCTTTGTGGTCTAGCCCTGCTACCCTCACCCCACTGTTGGACCAGCTATTGTTCCACAGGGCAAGCACCAGAGCTGCTGGCTCTCAGACCTGGCCTCTGCCCCTCCATCAGTCTGCCGGGGGTTGTTCTATAGGCTGCAGCCTTCTCCTCTCCCCTTCTTGAAGCTTCTTCCCTCTCAGGTCACTTTTATTCAAGAATACTTTGACAAAGTCTTGCCCTTTCCTTGGCCCAAGGTCAAAAAAGTTATGTCCAACATGCGTATCTAGCTAAGTTCCTCTTCGCTAGATTAATTGTAGTAGCCAATCCCAAGGAACTTACTCTGGAGCTGTAGAAAAGGTCCAAGAGCTTAGAAACTTCGGTCTGTTTTGGGAAGCAGCTTTACCTTCCTGGACCATAGTGTCCCCACCTGTAAATGCAGCAGTGTTAGAGAGTGTGGATATAAGAGTCCAGTGGTGAGCAGAAGAGACCTGGCCCCTGTCTTCTGGGCCATCAAGGGCTTTGGGGGCAAAAGAAATGGGGGACTACTTCTAGGGCCAGATGACTCTGGTGGAGTTTGCTGAAGAGCACCCAGCGTTGGGTGGGGTTTCTCTTGTTGAGGGGCATGCTTCCAACCCCAAGAGCAGCTCAGATTAGGACAGCTTACGTGTTGTAGGCAAGAGGGGTAGCTCCGTGGGCTAATGAGGAAGGCTGTGTGAGGTAATAAGGAGGGCTGAGCCAAAGAAAGGAGGTTCCTGAAGGATTCCACGAGGCGGGGCAGATTCTGAGCCACAGCTTGGTGTATTAAGAGCTACCCTTGGTAAGGGCTGAACTAAGTACTTGACTCCTGATAGTTAGACAGTTCTCTGTGAGGCAGGTAGGGTGACCACATTTTACAAGGGAGATAAGTCAGTTTCAGAGGGAGCTATAGGCTGAGCTCCAAGCCCCATGAATCTGGGGCTTTTCCAGCAGCACCACAGAGCTGCTTCTCATTTTCCGTCAAGTTTGCCAGGTATTGTTGCACCTGCCCGTGTGACTGTGGGCCCGACCTCCCACATCTGTGTCTCCCAGAGTCCTGGTTCTTTCCCTGCTCCATCCTGTTGCTTCATCTTAACAGAGGAAGGAGGAAGAGGTCTTGGGCCATTCCCCAAGCTCCTCAGGGAGGAAGAGGCATGAAAAACTACCCAGTCTTCCAGGGGGCTGCAAGACTGAAAGGGAAAAACTTGGCAGACTTTGCTGTTCCGTTCTTAGCCCTCTTCTGCTCAGTGGGCAATTGGGGTTGAATTAGGGGCATTCTGGATTTGTGGTTTCCAAGGCTTTGCAGCCCCCCTTCCTAGTTGGATATGACGAATCATTGCTTTTTGTAACTGTCTGGGGTGAAGGGGCAGGGCAGGAAGGCTGTGTGCACCCGTGTGTCTGGAGAGCTTAAAAGTGGAGCAGGAATTCTCTGGGTGGATGAGGCAGTGCCTTTTTAATATGCACATCACCTTCGCTGTGTTGTCATGATTAACAGTGGAGCCTGAGCGCTGGCGAGCGGTGGCGGAGGCCGGCGGGCAGAAGTGGGATGTGTCTTTGCAGCACTATCCATTTTCAGAGCTGAAGGAAATCTTTTCTGGGGGGAGAGGATCAGTTTGGCAAGGCCACGTTCACCCCATGTTCCAGAGGACTGGAGTGGGTCTGGATCCCGGGCCCATCTCTTCCTCTCCAGGCTTGTCTCTCCTGCACCAGTAGAGGTCAGGGAGAGAGAGGGGTGCTGTCTGGACTCTCCCCCTGGGGCACAGGATTCCTAGCTTCTGTGCCAGCATTAAAGAAGGCTGGGAGATGGGCATGGTGGCCCATGCCTGTAGTCCCACCCACTTGGGAGGCTGAGGTGGGAGGATTGCTTGAGCTCAGGAGTTTGAGGCCAGCCTGGACAACATAGCAAGACCCTGTCTTTAATTTTTTTTAATAAAGAGAGCTGGCTGTGCAGGGCTGGGATGTGACTTAGCGGGGCAGCAGGTAGGATGGAAGGAGCCACTCACAGATGGGAATCTAATAGGTCTCCAACTTGAGAGAGGGTATAGAAACATCTTTGGAAAGGAACAGAATAGATATGTGATTCCCACGATACAGATCTTATTGCCATTTCCTTGGTCAAGCCCCCAAATGTTAGTATCCTTCCCCTTGGCCTGGTGGTCCCATCCCCACCATCTTGTGCATGAAGTCCTCTAGAACCACACCCAGGCCTGCCTTTGGGCTGCATAAATGCCATCCTCACGGTCCAGAATCCCCTTCCTTTTCTTCTCTGCCAGGAGACACCTGTTCATTCTGCAAGTCCTGCCTAAATGTGACTGTTCTGTGGTCACTGCTCCCTCACTCCCCAGTGCACTGGTATCTCTGCCTCTATTAAAGTGTTGCATCCTGGTCTCACTGGCCAGTCTGGAGCTCTTTAGGGAAGGGCAGAATACTGCTTGTTCACGTGTCTCCGGCACTTAGCTCAGGGTACTGGGACCTAGTGCCCAGTTAGAGTGACTGCCAGATAGACGTGGGCTCTGCCCATATGTTATGGATATTGGGCTGTGTTCTTGAAAAGAGTGCCCCGTTGTATGGATACATGTGGAATACACGGAGAATCTCCAGCAGGAAAGCCCTCCTTAAGCATTTAGTGGCTGGAGGCAAAGTCATGTCTCATATCCTGGCTCTTCCCAACCACAGCCATTCGAGGTGGAGCCTTTTCCTGGCTGAGATGACCCCAGAGGATCTAATTCTTTGTGAATTCACACCACAGGAAAGGGTCCAAACAGTTTGAACCTGCCAAAAGAACTCAAGGCTGGGATTCAAGCTCCCAGAATATTTGTGCTGGCAAACAAGGGGAAGGGCTTCTTCCCCAGCATTGTGGCAAGAATGAAACTGGGGACACCATCAGCAAGGAGGGTTGTGACCAGCCAGCTGGACGTGAGCACTGGGTTTTGTGTTCCGATGATGCACTATCACTGTATTCAGGAGCAGTGGCCAAGAGACCAGGGCTCATTGATTAGTGAGCATGGAGGGTGTTGGTGTGACAGCCAAATTCAGGTGTGCTGATGCCTGGCCAGTGCTCATTCTGTTTGTCCTCAGGGGCATAACATCTTGGCTCTGATAATTAATGCCTTAATGTCACTATACTTCAGTTTTCCCCCTTTGTAAAATGGGGTTAACTTTTGCTTCATTTGTCTTACAAGAGAAATGTGAGATTAAAATCAAAGTGTAGCACTGTTTTGTTTTTCCTTGAGAATTACAGAAGACTCCACTTTTTTCCCTCTTCAGTCTTGAGGACCATCATCTAACTCAGGGGTCTGCAGACTTTTTCTGTGAAGGGACAGCTAGGAAATAATCTTAGACTTTGTGGGCCATCAGGTCTTTATAAGCAGCCGTGGACAGAACATGAGTGAGTGTGGCTCTGTTCCAACAAAACTTTATTTGCACTGTGTTCCAATAAAACTTTATTTACATTGTATTCTAATTAAACTTAATTTATAAAAACAGGTGGCAGGCTTGTTTGACCCTGACTTGACTGTAGCTCAGCCTGGTGGCTGTGCTCTTGGGGTCCTTGTGCTGCAGCCAAGACCAGCCTTTGCCCTGGTATGCAGCTTGGTGCGAGGGACCCAGCCTAGACTTTGAAGCAGGTTGGACCTGGAACCAATGAGATCACATCTGTGAGGCTCAGTCTTCCCATCTGTATCATGGCAGTCGCAGTCCAGGCGCTGGAGAAAGAGGCGCTGGCAAGCAGTGTGTGGAGGAGCTATGCGTTAGGTTTTGGACGCTGCCTATACTTTTCGTTTGCCATGTTTCCTCCCTTTGTTTGGGAAACCATCACTTGCTGATTCTGTTCCGCCAGGAGGCAAGTGAGTTTCATGCCTGGTGAGCAGAGCCTTCACTGAGCACCCCCTGTTCATGCCTCAGCAGGGCTGTCCAGGGAAGCCAGATTCCTAATGGTGCAAACCCTGCACCTTTGCTGTCTGCCCAGTGCTGCCCTGGCTCCTTGGAGAGACTGCTGGGAGGAAGGGAGGTCGGCTGGGGCCTTTGCTCACACGGAAATCAATGAACCATTTGCTCACCTTTGCAAGGAGTGGACCTTGGTGGCTGTAAGGATCCCTGGTATTTATGCAGAGATGACTATGAAGGGGAGATGCAGTACATTCCTGCTTTCTCTAACTGGTAACTTCCCCACTGTCCCAGGAAGATGGTCCACACCATTGCCAGACCTCTAAACCCAGCCCTCTCCTTGTCCTCTCCCCACAAAGGGCCATTGATTGTCATGGGCTCTTCTGCTGGGTAGCCAGGAGTCCCACCTGACTGTGAGCTCTCGGGGACCACGCAGAAACCCGGGCAGTTATTCCACTGCTGTGTGGCCCAGCTCAGCCCCCTGAGGACCCACCTACCGTGCATGTGCCAGGCCCATGCTGGGTGTGCAGGCAGGCAACTTAGTCACCTTCTGCCCTCAAGTTGGTGTCTCAGCCCCAGCTCTGGCCTGTAAACACACACACACATACACACCCTACATAACACACACACACCCACACCCTTCACACAACCCCTCTCCAAGCCATGCCAAGTTCATTCCCATGGGTTGAAATGAAGAAATAACGTTTCCGCCAAAGACTGCATGTAAAATTGACTTGCTTTCCCTTCCTCCCCCCATCTGGTCAGCTTCCCTTTCCTTGGGGGCTGTGGGTGAGGCAGACCATGGTGACAGATTCCGGATGTCCATGGCACCTGAGCACACCTTGGCCTTCTCCCCAGACTGAGCTTACGCCATTTTCTGTCAGTATTTGGGACCAAAGAGCAAATTGGATTGTCTATCAAGTGCCTTTTGCTGTGTATAATTATTGTAATTTTGTATTCACTCAATTAAAGCGACACACCTAACAGGCAGATTACACAGGCCACCAGTACCGCAGGTCCTCTGCGTCCCACTGCTGGTCGAGAAAACCCACTCCTTCAGCCTCTCCAGAGCAGTGGCCAGTGTCCTAGGAGTCAGGAGGGACGAGGATGTGTGGAGTGTTTTATCTCTTAACAACCTGAAACCTCAAGTCCCCTTTCCTCAGCAGCCTTCTGTGAAGACAAAAGGCAGATTTGGCTGGGTGGTAATGGCGTCTGTCTGGGTAGCTGTCAGCAGTTTACAGAGAACTCTCACAGCTTTCGTGACCCGTGAGAGAATCATAGCCTATACTCCCCACCTCGCTTGAGGGATGCTCTGCCAAGACCCAGGGCGACAAGGCCAGGACTCCAGCCCTAGTGCTTTTTGGGTTTTGGGACCAGTGCCTTCAGCACAGGTCACAGCCTGTCCTCACACTTCGCCTCCCAGGCATACCTCTGAACCCACAGAGCCAGGACTTGAGTCTCAGCTTTATTTCTCAGCAAGCCCATGATTTCTAGACAGGTGTAGGCAGATTTGAGGAATACGGGTGGCATTTGGGGAAGAAGCAGTGAGTTTGGGGAATATTTAACTTAACACATAGCTTATTTTCTCCTTTAAAAAATCGGTGTAGGTTTATTTTGTTCTTGGTTTTGTTTTGTTTTGTCTCGTTTTTTTAGGCAGGTCTCACCATCACCCAGGCTAGAGTGCAGTGGCATGATCACAGCTGACTGCAGCCTCCACCTCCCTGGCTCAAGGGATCCTCCCACCTCTGTCTCCTGAGTAACTGGGGCCACAGGCGCACACCACCACACCTGGCTAGCTTTTGTATTTTTTTGTAGAGACGGAGTTTTGCCATACTGCCCAGGCTGGTCTCAAACTCCTGGGCTCAAGCAGTCCTCCTGCCTCGGCCTCCCAAAATGCTGGATTACAGGTGTAAGCCATGTGCCCAGCCTGTTTGTTTTGCTTTTGTTTTTGTTTTTTTTTTATTTTGTTTTTAAGGAGCTATCCTCCATCCAGCTCCAAGAATCTTTAGCTCAGAAGACCAACTTGGTCACCCTTTTGGTACTAACTTTTCTTCCTGGTTCCTATGAGCCCCAAGGTGTTAGATGTGCCTGCCCCGGGGCTTGTTGGGTCTTGCCCCTTGCCCATGGCAGCGTGGTCGCCTGCTGCCTCAGCCCTGCTGCTCTGTTTGGGCCCTGCCCCGAGGTACCTGTGGGGGTGAGTGGCCTGGCCTGGAGGGGTCTACATGGCACCCCCAGACATGGAGTAAGGAAAGGTTCTGTGTTTAGAGAGCACTTGAAGAGCTGGAGCAGGAAAGCCTTCATGAAAAAGGATATGTGGCCTTCAGCAGACCTGGTGAGATGAGGCCAGACGTCAAGCTCCTGCTTTCCTTGTAAAGGGCAGGCAAGTGGCCACAGGAGCAGGAGGATGGTGACCAGGACTGGGGACCCCGTGTGCCTCACACTGCCAGCTGTGCCACAGCCCTGCAGTGTTTGTGGAATAGTCCTCATTTCCTTTATTAGGGCAGTGAGGCTCAGAGCCGTTGGGAAACTGGACTCCGAATGAACCGGAGGAGCTGGGATTGGATCCCAGGCCCGCATAATGTGGGCGCTTCCTGTCACACCACAACCCGCCTCTCCAGGACGGCTTCAGATGAAGTGCAGGGACTTAGCTGGAGCGTGCGGGAGGGCTGGGGGTCCTGCTGATGGTTCTGAAATGCTTTTCCGCAGAGTCCTTGAATCCGTTTTACAGTGGGAATGCTCTGCTCCCCACGGTGTCAATGTGGGTAAAGGCTTTTTCACTAACCATCAGTGTCCACACTTCGGAGTTTTCGTGAAGTGGCCCAGTGTTTGCCTCGATCACACCCATAACAGAGCCTCCTGGGCCCTGCCTAAGTGGCTTTCAGGAGCTGCTGGATGGAACACTACCCAGTGCTGAAATTACAGGAGAAAGAATAACAAGAAACTGCGGGAGTTAGTTGTCTCCACTCAGAGATCTTGGGGCCAGCTGAGATGGAATAGCGAGTCCATTAACAGGGTCCAGGGCAGCTGGAAGGCTGGACAGGAAGTGGGCGTGTTTCCTGCCTCCTTTTCCCAGATTCAGGAGTGGGGATTTTCCCCCATGTTGAGGTCTACCCCAGGGCTTGGTCCTGCTGCCATCACCCTGCAGAGGCAGTGCAGTGCAGTGGAAAGAGCTCTGACCCGTCAGTGGACCCCAGTTCTCATCCCAGTTCTGGTTGGCTCATGGGGATACATGCTGTGGCCACACTGGGCCTCAGTTTACCTGTCTGGGAGTGAGAGGGAGGTAGGCATCTCCCTCTCTTAGAGCCCCTGGCAGGTTAAGCCAACACTTAAGCTTATTTCTCTCTGTGTAATCATTTTTGTCCTTAGCCTGGCAGCTCCTCAGGGTCAGGACAAGCCTGATGTGCCTCCAGACCCCAGCATGGGGCTGGCTGGCCACATAGGAGGTCAGCACCCGGCATCTCGGTGCTCTCCCAAGTCCTTCAGCCTTGGGTTCATTACACTTTGTCCTTTGCTCTCTGCCCTGACAGATGACACGGAGGTGCTGCTCGCAGTCTTGTAGAATGATGGGCTACCCAGGACCCTGTTAGACTCTAGAATCAGACATCGAGGCCTGGCTCCACCACGTAATAGCTATGCAATCCTGGAGTGCCTTTATCTTTCCAAGCCTCAGTTCCTTGGCAATAAAATGGGGCAATTGATCCCTTACTGCGAGGAGTCCGGGATTAGATGAGCTTATGTAGGTAGAGGCCACGCTCCCTGTTATTGTTACTCTCACGGCCCCATTCCACTGTCAAGAAAATGGAAATGCAGTCAGGGGCAGAGCCAGGATTCGAACCCAGTTCCTTCCAAACCCTATTTCTTCATCTAAAAGAGATGCGAATGGGAATGTGATGTTTTGAGGAGAGCCCTGGGGTAGAGTTAGGAGATGTGGTTCAGATGCCAACTAGTTTTCTATGGTCTTGGAGAGGTCACACCTCTGTCATGGGCCTCTCTTTTCTCCTCCCCTGCAAATGTTGGAGGAAGGGATGATAGAATCTGTCAAAGCCACCTAACAGGTGACCCCTGGGCAGATGCCGTTCTCCCTAAGCATCTAGTAAGGACCCCCAGCCACCCTAGTCTAGCCTGATATTTTGCACACCTTCAGGGTGCCATCTGCCCTGATCCACCGCATCCCTGGAAGGTTAATTAGGCAGCCTCTGGAACCGAAGGCATCCAGCTCTCATGGAGGGAGATGGTCTAAATGGAGCTGGGCCTGCTGGCCAAGCAGCCCTCCAGATGCACCCATTTTGGGTTCCTCAAAAGCTTCCAGCAAGTGGAAGCCTCACCAGAGTTGTCCTGCATGGAAAAGCACATCAGTATCATCAGCTTTGAGACTCCCTCCTCCTCTCACTTTCCACCACAGTCCACTCTGCCTGCCTGCTGGGTCTGTTCAGAGTTTGGGGAAGAGAGCAGCCCCCGTCCCACCAAAGGTCAGAGCGCTCAATCTAGATCCTTTTTCGTTGTTGTCTGCCTCCTGTGTAGCCTTTTGCCCGAGTGGGTAACAAATCCAAAAGAGCACAAAGTCCGTCTTCTTCAAACCTACCTGTGGATCTCTTGTTGAGAATGCAGGCTGGGAAGGAAGACGAGAGCACTTTTTGTGGCCTAATAAAACACAGGGCAGCAGAGCCCCTGACTCCTCATAGAGATGGGCAGCTCATCTGTCATGTTCCTTGCAGAAGCAAATGCTTCCACAAACACGGATCTCTGCCCGTGAGACTGCTAGGCTATGTGGGGTTCCTCCTGTGATGCCACAGGGTCTTAGGGACACAGCCTAGACACAGGGAATGTAGTGATGGAGCTCCGGGCTGAGTGGAGGTAGCAGAGACACAGAGGAGTTCTCTGTGGATGTGGACGTGGGTGGCCCGTTGGGAAATGGCAGGCGTCTGGCTCTGTGCCGAGAGGTGGGCAGGCAGAGCCTGTCAGCGCCTCACTGCAGGTGGGAGAGGAGCTCTGTGCCCTGAGGAGGTGGGCACTGAGCTTTTAGCTTGGCCTCTGTCAAGAATGTGGTATCATTTTTCTCCCTGAGTGACTGGCAGGCCTGGGCCAAGATTCCTGGTCCTCATCATTCCAACCACTAGCTCCAAGTCAGAGGGAAGACTTCTAGCTGCTCTTCCCACCCCAGATTTAACAGCTTGTTCTCCACTGTTCCCCATGAGCCAGAGAGGTTGTGGGGCTGGGCTGGGGCCTCCCTGACCAGCCTGGCTCCATCCTTACCACTTGTCAGCTTTTTTTCTTGAGGCAGCTGCGCCAAGAGCAAGCTTGTGCCACCTCTGCTTATCCAGGGACTGGTCTCCAGAGTCCCCCAGAGGTGCTTCTGAGGGAGGCGCAGAGGAGGCACACATGCCAGCCTTGCTGTCTGGATCTCAGCAGACCCCGGATGGAGCACTGGTCCTTTGTAAAGGCTGCCGTAGATTGAGGCCCCACCGTGTGCGCCACACGCCCTTGGGTGCTTCACTTCTGTTTTCTCTAATCTGTCAGTGAGCCAGCCGCCTGCCCTCCCTGACCACTGGGCACACAGGTGTGAGGGGCTTGCCCAGAGCCCCACTGCTCGCCCTGAGCAAGCACTCAGTTACCAGGAAGGGAAGGACGCGAGGGAGGAGGCACTCCCTTCTTGCCAAGAGCCGAGGAACCAACAGAAGGCCTTTTGCCCCCTCTTGGCAACTGGACCTCACCCTTGAACCTTCCTCCTCTGTTCTTTTCATATTTCTTTTTTTGGGGGTTGGCTTCAAATTATCTTGTTTTGTTTACATTACACCCAAGTTACGTGGTACAAAAGACTTGCAGGTGCAAATATGTCCCGCCTTCATTAACTCCCCTCCCTTTTTAATTTATGTGATTTCAATTTTCCTTCCCTGTACTGTTAATTAGGGGACCCTCTAATCAGTGCCATTATCACAGTGGTATTCATGTTTAGGAAAGCCGCTAAACAAATGCTTGCAAAATTGCTAAATGGCTAATTAATGTCTGTTAATTAAGAAAATTGCTCATGGTAACAAACCATGCCGTTGCTGGCAGCCGCTAGAAAGACACACACTTGTTGAAATTAGTAGCGTGGCAGGTAGGGAAACATCTGCTCCTCGGAGCTTTCCGGAAGTGAGCAGCTCCTCGCTTGGCCAAGAAACTCCCAGGCCTGTCAGCGGCAGTGCCCTCAGGTTCTTGTACAGCCCCCTGCGATGTTCTCTGCACACCTCTTCTCTGTGGGCCCACGCCCCTCCTCCCCAGTGGGCAGGCGGCTGGCAGCCTGGCTCTGCAGGAGAAGGCCAAGGGGGAAACCCTACCTAGGCAGCTCCTCTCTCTTTTTAATTTAGCCACACTCACCCCCTGTGCACATTTTGAATTTTTCTAAAAACCAACCTCTAAAAAACAGCACAGTCATGGGTGGGGAAGAGCGAATGGAGGCCTGTCTCCTCATCCCTGGCATCAGCATCCCACGCTGGGTGGGCTGGAACGTGCTTCCGAGGCAGCCCTCCGCGCTTACTGACTGTGACCCATGGTAGGAGAGTCCTTTGGTGGTGTGACCCAGTCTACACACACATGAATATTTACACACAAAACCGGGGTTCATGAAAGACACCTGCCTTAAAATACACAAAGCTCTCTGACTTTTTTTTTTATTACCTCGGATTTTTAAGAGATAATTATTGCAGCTTGCTGAATTGCTGAGTGAGTTTCTACCCATAGTTTGTAACCCCAAGGTTGAAGTGAATTCATCTGCCCATGTCTTCTGGGGCGGGGTAGGGGGGTCGAGGTCAGCATAGCCCAGGGTTGAGGCGGTGGGGGTGGGGGTCAGCTTGGAACTGAGGTATGAAAAGGACAGCCCACCCACGCGCCCAGCAGTCAGGGGTCCCCACCCTTCATGCACTTCCCCCTCTCCCCAGCTCTGCACCGGAACTCTTGGGTTTCAGGGCTGGAGATGGGCCTTGGACCCGTGGGGCTTCTCATCCCAGCTCTGCCACTGACCAGTTTTGTGGCCGTGGCCAAGTTCCTTCATCCCTCGAGACTTAGATTCCTCATCAGTAAAAATTGGAATGAGAAACCCCGCCTCACAGGGCTGCTTTGAAGTGCAGGTGAATTCACGGTGTGCGAGTCTGTGCTGCCCACACCGTGTGGCCCTCACTCACTGTCCCCCCACTCCCTGTGTGTTACATCTGTGGTGCCCCTTGCTCCTCTTGCCTCTGTTGTTTATCCATCGGTGCCCCCGGCCCTCCTGCCCCCAGGAAACCCGTCACCTGGGCCTCTCCCTGACACTTGATCAGTCCTGCCTCGAGTCACCCATAGCCGTGTCACTGTCCCCCAGACTGTGAGCTCCTTGAGGGCAGGGCCTTTCCCGATCTTTCCCCACCTCCCGTGCAAGCGGCACCTACGTGCTTTGCACCTGGGTCCCTGTGTCTGTGCATCATTGTATTCCCTCTGAGCCTGTCTCAACCAACGTATTTAACATGGCAAACTCCGCTCCAAGGGTAGGCTGTGTCCAGGACTGTACTCCCGTGTGCTTTGACAGAGGTGCTTCATTTTTTGTTCTTTCAACCCCCTGTGAATGTATTTATCAGCTTCTCTCGCTCCCGCTCGCCGTTTTACACCGTTGAGCCGGCGACCAAAGCAGCAGCTCCACCACCTCCCACCAACCAGAGCCCACCCCCCCGCACGCCCGCCGCCCACCCTTCGTTTTGGTTTAATTTTTGTTCTTTTAAGCTGCTTCTGCGCTTCTCCATGTGCTGTGATCTATAACCTGCCTCTACTGTCTGGCCTCACAGGGTCCTCCGGGGTCACAGCCCTCGCCGCACGCACAGCCTCCACCTCACAATCCTAGCAGCATGATGGGACCCCACAGTCAGGTAAACGCACCGTGGCGCTCCCGCCCGCCGGGGACGCGGGGCGCGGAGGAAGCAGAGAGCCCGCAGAGGAAAAACAAAAATCAAAATGTGCTCTAGCCACTGCCTGCGAGTCTTTATTGACAAATTAAATTTTTTTAGAAATTTCTTTTTTCTAAAGATAGTCTTCAGTCCTCGGATATCACACCCAGCTTGGATACGAAACCAAAAGGAAAAAAATATATATTTCTGTGACCTTGTCAGCGGCCTTTGCGTTTTTGTTTTTTCCTCTCTCACTTTTGGTTTGGTTTTGAGTTTGGTTCACCATTTGTTTGTAACCGAAGCTGCATCCCGAGCCTTTTCTTTGTGCACTCGTGCTGCTGAGAAAGCTTTCCTGCCATTCCCCTGCATTAAGTTAGGGAGCCCGCTGTCTCCTTCCCGTTTCCATGGCGTTTCCCCCCCAGTCCTTGCTCCCCTCTCTATCCCCGCTGGTGGTTTCTGTGTGCGTGTGCCTGTGTGCGTGCTCGTGTGTCCAGCTTTGTCTGCAGACCCTTAAAATGTTACGTATAAGTCCTTCTTACCCTTTTATTTGCCCTTACCGAGAGCAGAGGTTTCCTCCTCTGCCCTGCGTTGATTTAACTGTTTTTCGTTTCTTATGCAAAGTCCCAGCCGCTGCCCTTCCCACCCAGAGTAGATCTCCACGAACAAATGTGGAGTCAAGAGACACATTTGTTGTGTGGATCTATTGTTCCCTCTGCCCAAAGGAAGTTTTGCTCAAAGGGAAGAGGCTAGCAGGAGAAAGAACTTAAAAGATCACTAGTTATAACAAAACTGGACTTTGTGGAGTGGAGAGCATTTGTGTTTGTCACTGTGCAGTAGGGCAGGCTGTCATTGAACTAATTACCTATAATTGCAGCCTTTTATGTCACCGCGATACGCAGGCGGCCCCAGGCCCCCGATCAGAATGGGAAACCAGGTACTGTACCTTTTCATGTTCTCTCTCCCCTCCCTCAGCCATCCTTGGCCCTAGGTGGACTTTGACACAAAATGAAAGTTGAGGGAAAGGATTGAGGGGTGGAGGGGCAGGTTTAACGTGGCTGGTAGCTTACTAGCTGTTCCCCAGAGAGGGCCCCATGTCCCCGCTGTGCCCATGGTGTGGCAGTTCACCTGCCTCTCCAGATGGCCTTTGGACAGCCCATTCCGGAGTTCAGAAGGTGGCAGCAGATGGAGCTAAGGCGCATCTGGGATTGCAGGGTTTCGGCTATTCTAGAGAAGATGGTAATGCCCTGCCCCTCCCTTCTACCCCCTTCTTGGAAGAGGGTCTTCCTCCTTAATGAAGTTAATTGACAATGTGCATTTTTTCCTGGGAGCTTTTGAGAATTGCCAAGGCTGGTAAATATAATCCTGCTATTAGGGGGGGAAATGGCCCGTAGGAATGCTTAGATCAGGAGCCTGGATGCAGCGGAGCAGGAGATTTGTGAGTTTTTCAGCAATGTCTGCCTGCTTCCCAGACCCAACTCAAAACAAGAAAGGATTTGTTCGTGTAATTAGAAAAGGGGTCTGATTACGGGGAGGGATTTTTGCCTGGGGTCATATGCCTTACGCTGGCCCATTAGGGTTGGCAATTCTAGGTGGTCTGGAGAAATCAGACCCCATGCCACCCTCCCTGGTTCAGGGCAGGAGAGGAGTTGCAGAGGTAAATATGAATAGATGCCTCTTTTGAGGATAGACAGACTTACAAGAAACTTTTCGAGAAACATCAGGGAAATTTTATGCCCCAATTTTTTAAAACAGAATTATTTCGGTGACTTTGCAAAAGCCCTTCAAAAAAATCTGACAGAAGCGCCAGCACATCCAGCCCTTGTTGCCTTTGAACTGGGAGTTTAGTCACCAGCTAAATTAGCATTGTCTGAGTGTGATGCTTTTCATTCTCAGGGCTCTGCAAGAAGGCTCCTGAGTGAGGTGATGCAGGGACTATGGAGAGATGCTCATTACCAGGGGTCTCCAATTGTCTTTTTTTTTTTTTAACCGGAGTCTCTCTCTGTCTCCCAGGCTGGAGTGCAGTGGTGCGATCTCTGCTCACTGCAACCTCCGTCCGCCTCCTGGGTTCAAGCAGTTCTCCTGCCTCAGCCACCCAAGTAACTGGGATTACAGGTGTGCGCCACCCATGCCCGGCTAATTTTTGTATTTATAATAGAGACAGGCTTTCACCATGTTGGCCAGCTGGTCTCAAACTCCTGACTTCATGAGATCTGCCTGCCTTGGCCTCCCACAGTGTTGGGATTACAGGCGTGAGCCACCGTGCCTGGCCAGCTCTCCCGCTTTAATGCTAAATTGCCTATCGGGTTCCCACCTTTTTATTTTTTTATTTTTTCTCTCCAAAAGTCCTTCATTTTCTATTTTCTCTGACATGAAGGGGACAAATTTGGACAAGAGGAATTAGAGACCCAGCTTTTTGAGCAAAAGAAGGGATCCCTGGATACATCACAGATGAGGAAACGAAAGGTCAGAGTGGAGGAGTGACTTCCCAAAGTGAGCTGGGCTGGAGTTGATCTTGGTTCCAGCCCAGTGCTAATTGTACTCTACCCCACCCCTTTCCTCAGCTTTCACAGATGTAAGATTCCTGCCCCCATCTGTGTTTTTAACCCATCACCGCTGGGCCTGCTTTGCCGTGGCACATAGGGGCGCCAGCAGCAGCCTTCCCACCCAGGAGCTCTTCTTGGTCCAAACTGGCCTCTGCCAGGAAGAAAGGAGCTACTTCCTTATCATAATTGTGGTGGCCCTTCTTCTGGCAATTAAAGGATATGGAGAGGGGTGTGTATATTTCTACTCAGCAACTAAGCATGAGCAACCACTCAAGAGCAAATGGGGGATAAATCCATCATCTGTACTTTGTATTACACACCAGTTTTCCCAACCTCCCTGCCAACCACCCCCCCCCCCCGCCCCCCCGCAATAGAAATCTACACTGGGGCTGGGCGCAGTGACTCACGCTTATAATCCTAGCACTTTGGGAGGCTCAGGCGGGTGGATCACTTGATCAGGAGTTCGAGACTGGCCTGGCCAACATGGTGAAACCCTGTCTCTACTAAAAATCCAAAAATTAGCCAGGCATGCTGGCGTGTGCCTGTAATCCCAGCTACCCAGGAGGCTGAGGCAGGAGAATCGCTGGGACCTAGGAGTCGGAGGCTGCAGTGAGCCGAGATTGCGCCATTGCACTCCAGCTTGGGTGACAGAGCGAGACTCCGTCTCAAAAAAAAGAAGAAAAAAGATAAAAAAAGAAATCCACACTGGTTTTCCAGTTTCCTGTGACCTCAAGAAATTTCTATCCTCCAAAGAGGGATGTTCCCCTTCCACAGGTATTGTCCCTGGGGCTTTCTTGAAGAGTGCCCTCGTTGGGGCTGCCAGTTAACAGAAGCCCTGTGCCACCCGAGTTAGCTCAGTTCTCTCCTGTGACGGGTAAAGGGAGCCGAGACTAGAGGACTTGCTGGGGCTCACAGGCCATTATGAATGTGCCTTTTGGGTGAGGGGAGTGAGAAGGGCCCTTAGGGAAACAAGAAGCAAAGGGTCAGTGATGTGGCCTCAGGGTCTTACGAGGCCTGCCTCCCATCTGCCTCCCTGGCTAGAGGCTGTGCATAGAGAGTTGTTGTTTTTTCAAGTGCGGGTGGTTGGATGGGTGGTGACAGTGGAGTTCAGCTGGGTTTAGGAGAGAGTGGCTGGAATCCAGGGTTGTCAGAGAGCTCTCCCACACACATCTCGGCAGAGGTCCCACCTGGCAGGCTGGCTGTGCTGGCGGGGCAGGTGAGAGAGCACGCGGATGCAGCAGGGATTTGTCCGTTTCCTGGGCAGATGCTTCCTGTGCCTTGCCCCACACGCAGTGCTGTAGGAGAAGAGCTGGCCTCCGTCCAGGAGCCCCAGAGCAACTCGCTCCCCTGTAGGCCCCAGGGGTGTGTGCACAGCATGTAATTATGGTCCCATATATGAGCCGTTGTTTTTCCTCCTTAAGTTTGAGGGCTTCAGCCCTCTCAGTTTGAGACCCCTTTCCTTGGTCATTGCACACCTTCTTCCCCTGATAGAAGAGGCCCAGACTGTCTGTCCCTGTCTCAGGGTCACCTCAGTGAGGGACGCGACCTCCAGGTCCCCTCTGAGCCTCTGCACAGCCCAGCTTTGCTCCTGGAGTTCTGACACATAGGAGGGTTAGAGGAATCCAAGGAGGAGCTTTCTCCAAGAATTGGTGGTCAGCATTGGGCTACCTGGAGAGAGTGACTGCCAAGCCCCATGGCTGCACTGTCAGGGTCGGATGGGGTGGTCCTGCACTGGGTGACTCATGACCCTGAAGGTCCCCCATCCACCTCCATGTCCTGGGATCCCCCAGTCCAGACAGCCTTAGAGGCAGGCCTTCCTGAGTCACCAGGACTCTATAAAAACCACAAACCCCCAGTGGGCAGACGCAAACCAGCCAAGTGATTCAGAGCTAGGGAACCTGGGGCCAGGAAGCAGGGCTGGGAGAAAGTGAGAGGCCGGAACAACTAAAAATCCAGGGATTGGAAAGACAGACGCTGAGCACCCCCAGGCAGACGGAAACAGCAGGTGCTAAATGCCACTTTGTGGGCCAGGTGCGGAGGCTCACACCTGTAATCCCAGCATTTTGGGAGGCTGAGGCAGGAGGATCACTTGAGCCTAGGAGTTTGATACGAGCCCAGGCAACATAGTGAGACCCCATCAATACAAAAAATTTAAAAACTAGCCGGGTGTGACAGCGCGTGCCTGTAGTCCCAGCTCTTGGGATGGCTGAGGCAGGAGGATTGCTTGAACCTGGGAGTTCGAGGCTGCAGTGAGCTGTGATCACACTACTGCATTCCAACCTGGGCAACAGAGCAAGCGACCCTGTCTTAAAAAAAAAAAAAAACAAATACCAATTCTACTTCGTGAACATCAGATACTCCCTATGCCCTCACACAATCCTCTCGTACCTTAACCACACATACCCGCTCCCCTGTTCCATTCTGAAGCTAGGGAGATCAGTGAACAGTCTGTCCCTTCGCTTTCCACCACCTCGTTCCAAAACCGGTTTGAAGTTCACTATTGAGCTCAAGGAAGGAGAGCTCCCCACTCAGCCTCCCCCACAGCAGCACAGCCTGGGCTGGGGGCCCTTGAGGACAGACCCCTGTCACAGATGCCCAGCCTTTGATCAGCACTGACACCTGCAGATGAGGAAAGATGACCAGCCATCACCAAAGGCTTTTCCTCTCAAAGGCAAAAGCTCATATTTATAAAGCCCTAAGGGATAGGGTCCTAGAAGCAAACTTCCCCCCAGCAACTCCTACTCTCTTTTTCCAGTTGCAGCTGAAATAACTTCAGTCTCAAGTAAATTGCTTTTCATAGGGTTTCACAGCGGGTGGGGCAAGTGTTCACCCAGGAAACCCATGGCCCCCGTGTTTACCTTCTCATTAGTAACCACACCAGCACCGCCGATGGCCCCAGCTCTGGAGCCGGGTTCTCGTCTAGTACCCCTGCCCCTCTCCTAGTGGCCACCTGTCCCTCTCCTAGTGGCCACCTGTCCCGCCCCGGGGCTGGGTGGCATTTCCTATTGTAGAAGCTGATGGGATGTGACCTGGGTGCTCACTTGGCTCTGCAACCTGTGACTGGGAGCCCGCAGGCCTGTGACCTCAGTTTCCCCATCTCAATCCTAAAAGCCTCCTCATCCTCTTTTCCCCTTTAAATGGGGCTTCCTACAGCGATAGGATTTTAGGTAGTGGGTGTCTCAGTCCCCGTAATTTGGAAGTAGAGCTAAAATGAGGTATGTGTCTCTGAGACAAAGGCAAGATGGGGTTTGGGCAGAAGGAGGGAGTGGGCACTGCTGCCTCTGAGAGGAAGGTGGTTGGTGCTACAGCCAGAGCAAGACCTAGAGAACTTGGTCTCCTGCCTCACTTCAGAGCTCTGATAGGTACACAGACCCCCTACCCCAAGACAGCAGGATGAGGCGGTGGTTTCCCTCCCACAGAGCCCCCAAAACAACGCCACAGTTATAGCTAACACCACTTCCAGCTGACTGGTAGGCCCGGGGTAACCTTCTCCCACTGGCAGGCAGCAGAAGTCTCAGGGAGGCCATGAGTGGCTCCACGTGATCACACGGGGCACTGGGTGGGATAGGTAGATGCCTGTCCCCATGGCCAGCAGCTCCGGAGCAGCTCCTCAGCTTGTGTCTTGCATCTCTTTCAGCCTCCGGGAGGAGTTCCTGGGACACAGCCATTGCTGCCCAATTCTATGGATCCCACACGACAACAAGGTAGAGAGGGCAGGGTGGGCCTAGGGTGGCTGGGGATGCCAGGAGGGGCTCCTCCTCCCTCCACTCCTGCCATCCCATGACGCACCTCCTCTCTCACGCAGGCCACCCCAACATGGGAGGATCAATGCAGAGAATGAACCCTCCCCGAGGCATGGGGCCCATGGGTCCCGGCCCACAGGTAACCACCGCCTGTCTGTCCGTCTCCCTGGCCATCTGTGTGCACCCGCCTTCTCTCCTGTTTCCATGCTCTGTCAGTCTCCCACATCTCTCAGTTCGCAGGGGTGAGAGGAAGGGCATGGCCGCATCCCCTGCTCCTGTCCGCTTCCTGTGGCAGGCTGGCTTCACGCGCTGCCCAGGGCAGCCCCTTGCAGATGGCAGGCAGAGTTGAGGGCCCCCACCAGGGAGCTAGGAAAAAGGGGACAGCTGAGGCCTTCTAGTTGGCAGACCCTTTTGGGGTGCGGTAGCCTATCATGGGGTCTGAAGAAGGGCAGGGAGCTCCTGAACCCCAGAGCTGCCTCCCCTGGGTGAGGTAGACTTGAGATGGCTTAGGGCCACCATCAGTTGTGTCCCAGAGGTGGCGCAGATGAGTGGCCTTCCTAGCTCTGCCTGCGACTTAGCATGTGTCTGTCCTTGGATGAATCACTTTGACCTCTGTGGGCCCCAGCAGGCCTCAGTTTCCCCACCTGTTAAATGAGGACTGTGTCCGCGATTCTCTGGTGGGAGGGGGCCACGCTGGCAGGACCCCAGCACCCACTTCAGCCGGGATTCTTTGACCAGAGGGCTCCGCTGCCACAAAGGGCAGTTTATAAGCCATTGGAAGAAAGCATTTCAGGTGCCCTCACATACCTCTTACGGTCACAACAAAGTCGTCGCCCCTCGTGGCCAGCTCTGCTCCCCCAGGTAGGGGTGTCCAAGCAACAGGTGTTGGCGCTGACAGGTGTTCTGCTGTGGAACCATCTCGCTGCTTACCCCCCGCCCTCTGGGTGTTTGCACGTGGTTCTGTTTCCTATAGTAGCCGTGGCAGAGCGTTCGCGATGTTCCATCCACCTTGGGAATTCTCTAGCCCCTAACTAAAGGAAGCTGGAAGTCTGAATAAGGCAAGGGGCTTGTTCTCAGGTGTTCTTTCCCTTCTTTTCTGTTATGCCTGGAGTCTGCTGCACTGGTCACTCCCTTGGTTGCGTGCAGGTGTTCAGGCTCTGGGCCCCCTGCACTGGTTTCTGGGTCCCCTGAGGGTGGAGTAGTGCCCCCCCCATTCCCGCCCACACGTGCTCCCTTTTGTAGGGAGAGGCGTCTGCCCCACAGAACCACAGCCCTCTGCTCCATCCCAGAATCCGCCCCACAGAACCACAGCCCTCTGCTCCATCCCAGAATTGTATTTACAGCAAGCCCAAGCCACCGCTTTCTTCTCTGTGGTGGTTGGAACATCTGTGGTGTTGAAAGATTTTAGGGAGGTCCTTGTCTTCTGCCAGCCCCATAATCCTAAAAGGAAGCAAGCCTGCAGCAGTTGCAGCTCCAATATTCTGGTTTTGTTCCTTCCTCAAATCCTCCAAAGTTCGCGTTTCTGCTAGCTCCTTTTAAGCTGCCAGAGTGGCCCCTTCCTGCCTGGCAGCCGCCTGGAGCTGACCTCTGCAGGGCTGCCTGCCTAGGGAAGGGGGCAAGGGGCAGAGTAGGAGCAGAGCTTCCCCTCTCCTGAGTCAGATACAGCTCTCCCTCCCCACAGCCTAAGCCACACAGCAGTCACATTTTATTGGTGTAGAAATCAGCAGTGCCTTGGATTGTCAGATGTCATGGGATCTGTGTGACTCAGGAGGATGGAATCTGAGGAGGGAAAATCGAATGCCACCGCCCAGCCCATGGATCCTCAGAGGCTCAGCGGCTGCATCTGTAAAATGGGAATAAGAACTGTGCCTGACCTGGAGGGCTGTTGGAAGGGGCAGGGTCCAGTGTCCAGTTCCTTTTTTTTTTTTTTTCTTTTAACAGGAATCAAATTTTTTTTATTTTTATTTTTTAAAAATTAAAATATTTTTTATTAAATTTTATTTTTAAAAAATAAAAAAAGTTTTATTGTTTTTTATTCTTTATTTTATTTTATTTTTTTTGAGGGTTTACTCTGTCACCCAGGCTGGAGTGCAGTGGCATCATCTCTGCTCACCACATCCTCAGTCTCCCAAGTAGCTGGGACTACAGGCTCCCACCACCACGCCTGGCTAATTTTTGTATTTTTAGTAGAGACAGGGTCTTGCCATGTTGCCCAGACTGGTCTTGAACTCCTGGGCTCAAGTGATCCCCCGACCTCAGCCTCCCAAAGTGCTGGGATTATAGGCATGAGCCACCGTGCCTGGCCAGGTCAAGTTCTCAATGTGATGCTGGCCACAGGGTGCTCCCCCTAAGGAAGCTATTTGTGTTTTCCAACTTTAGGGACTGAAAACCAATGTTAAGACCTCTAGTTGCTTGGGTTTGGTGATTGCTTTTAATTTCTTCTTCTTTTTCTTTTTCTGGCAAAGTCATTAACAGTTTGTTAGGACCATCGTTAACACTGAGATTCTAAAGGCTGGGAACAGATGTCAGGCTATTTGAGAGCAGCAGGGTGTGCTGGCAGTTCAGGACTTCCTCTGGGTGTGGTGGATGTCTCATCATGTCTGCCCCTGACCCGTAGTCCAGCACACTCTTTGGCACACTTTAAAGAAGTGAGGGTCCCAGCGGCTGAGGCCCTGCAGTGAGACTCTCCTGGCCTCACCCAAGCAGTGTACAAGGGGTAGAGCTCCCCTTAGACCCTAGGAGTGTCTCCAGCGGGAGGGAGAGAGGCTCACCCGTCTTTATTTACGTTACACACCCTTGCCAACCTCAGGAACTCTGGAAGCCTATCTCCTGCTCTTTATTTTACTTTATCAATGTGGAGACCCTAAAGTGCTTCACCCATGTTTCCTATACTCCTCTGGGTAGGGTGAGTATTAAATCCCAGAGCCAAACGTCCCTTGAAGCAACCCAGGGTGTCTGCACTGGCCCATCACTGGGGTCAGGAAAGCCTGGCATTGATGTAGCACTGGGCCCGGACAAGGTTGATGGTGCAGGATGGATTACAGGGTCTGTGGTCACCTACGGCTCATCTTGGGCCCGGCAGAGCCTGGTGGTTTGGGACTCTGAGGTGGAGGGTAGGGAGAGGGCAGACTCTCCCTGTTCCCTAGGCCATTTCTGTCTCTCCCCTGAGGATGATGCCCTGTGGACAGGACAGGGACAAGCTCAGAACTTAGTTCTGGAAAGCACAGTCCTGACAGCAGCTCAGCCTGGCTGGGCCTCCAGTCTATCATCTGCAAAACGGGCAGCAAGTGATGGCCTCATGGGGCTACTGGAGGGTGGGCGAAATAGCAGCTGTGAAATGTTACTTGAAGTCCCCACATGGTGTCCTGTGGATCCCTTCCCCTTCCCGCAGGCCCTGAGCTTGTGGGAGGGAGCCCTGCCTACTGCCACAGCCCGGGCTGTCCGGAAGGGCGGCCAGCCCCTTCAGCATAAAGTAAGCACCACAACACACACAGTGCTGTGCTGAGACCAGGCTCAAAGGTGGGAGACCATCGGCATGTGATTCACAGCCGGGAATTAGATTGCTTTTAGCCAGTGACCACTCCAGAACTTTCTGAACAAAGAATAGGTACAGTGTGGTCGGTCATAGGGCTACTTTATTTCAAAACCGAATGGAGTGACATTGCATTTTGTGAGTCTGTGTCACATGTCAGCCTAAATGTCTCACAGGAACCAGCAATGCAGGCATCACCCTGTCCTTTGTCATCAGTGCTTCAGACAGATTTTACTCTGGTTTCGTAAAGTGCCAGTGCCAGAAAGGAGATAGTACTTCCACTTAGAACTCTTCTTTCTAAAAAGTTTTATGTATGTCAGTATCAGGTAGTAACCTCTTATCCTAGTGTTTCAAAAGTGAATTCTAATAGGACGAAGCTAAAACTGAGGGGCTCCTGGTTGGACTTAGTAGAGAGAATGCCAGCCCCCATCAGAAGTGCGGTGGCTCCCAGACCCCAGGGTGCCAATTCTGAGAGCCACCGACTTGTTGTTTCTGGTATTCAGGCTGGGGCTGGAGCCAGGACAGAGTAGAATCAGGTCATTATCCTGGTTTGTCTGCATTTGAGAGTTCAGATGAAGGAGAATCCACAGCCCCTGGGACAATCCTATGCCACCCCCATCTCCTGGGGCTGATCCAGGGCCAGTTCAAGCTCAGTGCCACTGAGCAGAGGCCCCCAAAAGAGATGAGTGGGTCATTAATCCTGGTCCTGAGCACCCCGAGCTGGTGAGGAAGGAAAAGGGCCCCTTGAGCAACTTTCTCTGGTGGTCCTGCATGAGATGGCCAGGCCCCTGCTGCCCAGAAAATGGCTTGGACAGCCTCAAATCCACTCTGGTAGGTGAGTCCTAAAGACTAGGAGAGCTATCCCCTAAGGGAAATACAGCACTGTGTGGTCTCCCTTCCCACCTGCCTCCTACAAGATGCTTGGCTAAGAATGCAGACTCTGGGGGCCAGCAGATCCAGGTTTAAACAGTGGGCACCTAGAAAGCCCTTCTGAGGATGTGGCAGGAGGGAGCAGCAGCCACCGCCTCCAGGCTCCAGCCCCAGACAGCTGCTCGGTCCCTTCTCACTGTGGACTTGGCAGAGTGCAAAGCTGAGACAGTGGCCCCTGTGAATGTGGCCAGCCCCACGGCTGCACTGGAGGCTCCTGCCCTCTGCCCAGCTGCCCCTGCCCCTGCAGAGCGGTGCCAATGGCAGAGGGATACCTGGTTGGTAACCGACCCTTGTACAGCTTCACCGTCATCACCTCCAGCCACGTGGTGCTGCAGGCAGGCAGGCAGGAGCTGGCCAAAGAGGGAACCCGTTTCTGCTGAGTCTGAACTTCTGGGCATTCCTGCCCTATGTGAGAAAACTTCCCTGCAAACCAGATTTCAGCCTGCTACTCGCTCCTGACATCTATGTGGCCTTGGGCACGTCTCTGGCTTTCTGGGCCTTCAAGTTGTCATCTATGAAATGATGAGGTGCAAGTGGCTCTCCAGGGTCTGTGCCTCTATAGGCGGCAGGACTGGTGGAGAAGCTCCCTCTAGGAAGCTGCCATGCCGGTTCTTGGAGAGGCTCCTGAAGGCCAGGCAGGGTCAGGAGCGGCAGGATAGTGCACTTGGAGCCTCCCAGCTCAGCGCTGCGTACTGCATGTCAAGCGGGCTCTATGGAGTGAGCACCTACTTATCATCTCCTCTCACCCCACTCCGTGCTGAGACATACCAGGCTTCTGCTCTTGTTCTGAGGTGCAGGCCTTTCTCTTGGATGGGAGAGGCGGCTGCAGTCCTGGAAAAGAACTCCATCTGGAAGACCTCTCTAGTCAGCTGGGCTGTACACACAGTGGAGAATAGGCCTGGGGAGGTGGCAAGCTGCTCGTCCTGGAGCAGCAGGTGGGGAGATGAGGCTGAGATTTGTAGAGGGGATTAGAAAGGTCCCTTTGAGACCCAAGCTTCTGCAATGCTGCGGTAGCATTAAGGGCTTTGGTGTTTGTTCTGCTGCTGACGTCCCAAATCAGTGCACACCTCCTAGGGCTTACGGGGCACTTCAGAACCATTGTTTCATTTGATCCACTGGAGACCTGCAAGGTTGGAAACACATGGGGCTCTTTGTCCCCATTTTATAGACAAGGCAGCACAGCAGAGGGGATTGTGGGTCTAAAGCCAAAGCCATGCTGCAGGGCTTCACCCCAGCTCAGCCACGCACAACTGCACAGTGGGGTCATTCTTCCTCTCTACCGCAGTTTTCTGGTCTCTAAAGTGGGTGGAGGAAAGGGGTCATTGTGATGATTTATTGTAGGCAGTGCACACACAGTCTGTGGTACATGTGGGCATGGAATAAGCACTATTGTCATTTGGTAATTTGCCCAAAGTCATCAGCAGGCAGCCAAGCCAAGGCCAGCCTTCCTGTGTTCTGACCTCAGGTCTCGAGTTCTGCTCTTCACCCTGTGGTAGAGTGGGCTTGGCCCCAGCACATTCCCACAAGGCTGCCACTGTTTGCTTGAAGCCCATGCCCTGAGCAGCCACAGGGTGAGGCGGGGCCTGCCTTCTCTGGCTCCGGGTCTGGCTCTTTGTCAGCCAGCCTGGTGTTGCTCCTGAGATCATCTGCATCCTGTCTGGACATCCTTCCAGACTCCAAGCCTCCCTGTGGCTGAGCAAGCGGAGCAGGTGGCCCCAGGGTGGTGAGATTTGGAAGATGATCCCTGGATGCAGAACCCACCATCAGCCCAGTATTGGCTCTGTGTGTGTCAGGCTCCAGGTCTCCATCTTCCCATTCTGTCCCCCTTCCCACCCGCCTCCCGCCAGTTGCTTGGCTAAGCATACAGAATCTGGGGGCCGGCAGATCCAGGTTTAAATCCTAGCTGTCCATTTGCTCACTGCAACTTGAGGCAAAACTTTCTCCCTCAGACCTTCAGTCTCCTTTTCTGTAAAGTGGGAACAATCCCAGCCTCCTGGAGTTTTCACACAGATCAAACACAAGAGACTGTACATAAAGTATGTCATGCACTCAGTAAAGGGCAGTGAATGCTGGCTGTTCCTTTGCCATCAAAATTCCAGCAACCTACTTCAAGTTCTCCTACAAGGGCAGAGCTTAAGCTGCAGCCAGGCTCCCTTTGGTCTTCATGCATTCCCTTCTTCGGTCTTTCATTGATTGCTTCAGTGCCGGCGTAGTGAGTGCCAGTCTGTGCCACTGGGTGCATGGGGTGGGGGGTATATGATCATCAAGACACAGCCCCACCTTCAAAGGGCACTTGGAGTCCACTAGGAGAGATGGGAGATGGACAGACACGTGGCCATGATCAGACCCAGTGTGGCATGGTGGCGGGGGAGGGAGGTTAGAAGGCATTGTGGGAGTAACCGGGGTGGAGCAGTCAGCCCGAAGGGGTGGGGTCAGGAGGGCTTCCTAGAGGAGCTGCTCTTGGAGCTGAGTATTGGAGGACAAGTAGGAGCCTGCCAAGCAGGGAGCAGGGAAGCAAGGCATGTATGACTGCAGGGAAAATGACACTTGGAGAGAGGGTCACGAGCAACACTGGCCTGGTTATATAGCAAGAGATGCGCATGATACGAGGCCTGGTGCCTGTGACCCACCCCGCTGTGCCTCAGTGGGCCGTCCTGAGCTGAATCTGGACTGCTGGGACTTCGTGAGTTCTGTGTAGACTTTTCTCTCAAACATTGGCTGGGCACAGTGGCTCACGCCTGTAATCCCGATACTTTCGGAGGCTGAAGTGGGAGGATCACTTGAGCCCAGGAGTTCGAGACCAGCCTGGGCAATGAAGTGAGACCCCATCTCTACAAAAAAATTTAAAAATTAGCTGGGCAGGCTGGGTGCGGTGGCTCACACCTGTAATCCCAGCACTTTGGGAGGCTGAGGTGGGTGGATCCTGAGGTAAGGAGTTCGAGACCAGCCTGGCCAACATGGTGAAACCCCGTCTCTACTAAAAATACAAATACCAGCCCGACATGGTCGTGGGCGCCTATAATCCCAGCTACTTGGGAGGCTGAGTAATAAGAATCGCTTGAACCTGGGAGGTGGAGGTTGCAGTGAACCGAGATCATGCCACTGCTCTCCTGCCTGGGCAACAAGAGTGAGACTTCATCTCCAAAAAAAAAAAAAAAAAAAAAAAAAAAAAAAATCATCGAAAATTAGTTGGGCATGGTGGTGCATGACTGTAGTCCCAACTACATGAGAGGCTCAGGTAGGAGGATTGCTTGAGCCCAGGAGGTCAGGGCTGCAGTGAGTTACGATTGCACTGCTGCACTCTAGCCTAGGCAACAGAGCAAGACGCTATCTCAACAAGCAAAACAAAAAAAACCTCACACACACATAGTGATGATCCCTGAGTGCAGAAATGGAGTTTTCTCCGGCTTCCCAGCATCATGTCTGTGGAGGGCCTCTGATGCTGACACATGGGTGGGGTAGGACTACCACCTGGACCTGGGGCAGGTTGGCGTGTCTGTATGTGCCAGGCCTGGGCCTGCACCAGCCTCGGGCAGGCTTCTCAGGAGTGCCTGCTCCCATCCACATTGACACTCACCCCTCGCCTCCCTGCCTCCTCACCTCAGAGCCTCTCAATGGGTTCCAAGACCAAGTCCATCCCCTCTTACCCGCCTGAGCCCAGGGGGAAGGTACAGGATGACATTATGGGAGCCCAGAGGGCAGCGGCTTGCTGGATAGCCACATGTTTTTGAGAACTTCATCTTGAAAGCTCCTGAAAATGCACTGAATGTTGTGACTGTCCCTCTGTGCTGGCTTGTCATTGTGGTCCCTGTGACTTGGTTCCCACCCGCCCCACCGTTTTTGAAAGAATGTATTATTTTTTCTCATCAATCCTTTTCACAGACTAACCCTCTCACTATGTTTTGTCTGTTTGTTTCTCCTCCCTCCTCCTGTCTCCGGTTCCCTTCTTCTCATAGACTGACCCTTGGTTATCGTTGCAGAATTACGGCAGCGGCATGAGACCACCACCCAACTCCCTCGGCCCCGCCATGCCCGGGATTAACATGTAAGGCAAAAACGACCCGGCCCGTGGCTCAGAGTCCAGGTCTTCCCCCACCCTCTGCCAGCACCCTGGGAGACTCATGATAAGGGGTCATTGCTGGTACCTCTCTGGACCTCAGTCTCCTCATCAGTAATATGAGGATATTGATGATCCTGGTGATGAGAGCTCAGCCTCATAGAGTGCCTCTGTGTGCTGGGCACGGTTCAGGCATGCTGCGTGCATCAGCTCACCTCATCTTCATGATTACCCTATGACGTGATGATTTTTATTTTTATTTTTTTTGAGACAGAGTCTCATTCTGTTGTCCAGGCTGGAGTACAGTGGCACAATCTTGTCTCACTGCAATCTCCGCCTCCCGGGTTCAAGTGATTCTCCTGCCTCAGCCTCCTGAGTAGCTGGTGTTACAGGCTCCCGCCAACATGCCTGGCCAATTTTTGTATTTTTAGTAGAGACGGGGTTTCACCATGTTGGCCAGGGTGGTCTCGAACTCCTGACCTCAAATGATCTGCCCGCCTCAGCCTCCCACAGTGCTAGGATTACAGGTGTGAGCCACCGCGCCCGGCCTGACGCGGTTATTATTATAACCCCCTTACAGATGAGGTCACCAAGGCACAGAGAGGTGAAGTAACTTGCCCAGGCTCACACAGCTTTCAGTGGCAGGGTCAAGAGTTGAACCCCTGGACAGTGTAGCCACTGTTCTCTAGTGCGTTTGTGATTTTTAACCCCGTTGTGAGAATGTGGACTCCCTTCCTAGGAAAATGCACATGCAGAGGGAATTTCACATATTTTTTATCTAATTTTATATACTTTGTAAAGTTTACCTATAATTTAAAGCAATTCATAGATTTCCACCCATGAAGTTACCCATTACTGCCCTGAGCCAGAAGGCTCTAAACCGCAGGGCTGTAGGAAGGACTTCCTGTTGTGATTTCAGCCCTTTCCTTCTGCCCCTGCTGCCTCCACCGCTTGGAGTTTACAGCGCCTTTTTCATTGTCCACATCTCTTTCTCCCTCTCTCAGGGGCCCGGGAGCTGGCAGACCCTGGCCCAATCCTAACAGTGCTAACTCAGTGAGTACCTGGGTCGGGTGGGGTGGTGTTTGTCAGGGGAGCAGTTCTGGGTGCAGGGGAGCTACTGTCCCTGGGTGTAGGTGTCACGGGAAGTGGGAGATGCAGCAGGACTCTCCTGATGCTTCTAAGGAGAAGGCCGTGTGGAGGTGGAGGCCTGGGAGTATTGTGCAGGGGTCATCAAGGGCTCCACCCCTGCCCTGCCTGCCCAGCCAGCCCACTCCTCTAAGGAGTAAGCTGAGAACCTGGGCTCAGAGAGCACTGTTCAGAGTGGAGACCTCTACCCATCTCCTCCCCAGCAGGGCTGGAAGGTGCGGGTAAGGTGCTCAGCACAGACAGTGGGGTGAAGGCCAGAGGAATGTGGGGTAAAGCTATTTCCTGCCCTCTCAAACCGGAGGGCCTTCTATGGTCCTCCCTGTGTCTGTGGCTCCCTCCCAGGACTGGGGAGTAAGAGACCAGGGTCTCAGGGTCAGTTCAATGTAGCAGAGAGAACTGGGCTTCAGCCACATCCCAGCCCTCCCAGGGGAACCAAGCGGGTGGCCAGCTCACTGGGTGGCGATGCCTTTCCTGTGAAGAGTGGGTCGTGTCCTCAGGGAGGTTTGGCAGCTGAGGGCACTCAGTGACTCTGACGTGGGGCTCCCTGACATCTTGTTTTTAGATTCCATACTCCTCCTCATCACCTGGTACCTATGTGGTAAGTGCGTGGGTTTGGGGCGTTGCATGTCTAGCCACGTGGGACTGAGTGTGCAAGAGAACTGCTCTGGGGTCCCCGTTTCTTTCCCTTTCACACATTCTTCTGAGCAGAGGTTCCAAACTGCTAGAACTTGCTGTCAATATTCAGTCATCTGTACAGACCCAAGGTGGCCCAGAAATCCCCAAACCAGACCTGGGGGTGGAATTGCCTTCTGGGGAGCTGACCAGTGGGCTGCTTGGTGTCCACCGCAGGCCTCTCCAGTGGGCATGCCTGTGAGCACATAATGCAGGCACACACACCCACAGGGGCCGCTTGGTCTGAAGAAAGGGACAGGGGACATCCAGGTCCCCTTCTCAAGCTTGAGTACTTTGACTTTGAGTGAGCACTGGGGGTGTAGCAAGATGAATAGCGGCTGGGCCCAGGGCGAGCAGTTGCTGCTGACCAGGGAGGGAGGATGCCGGCCCCTCCCCATGTTCGTTACCACCGTGGGCGTCTGATGTCAGTTTTGTCTCATCTTTAGGGACCCCCTGGTGGTGGCGGCCCTCCAGGAACACCTATTATGCCCAGTCCCGCAGGTAAGAGCGCTTGAGGGGAAAGTGGGGGGTCTGGTGGTGGAGGGTGGGGCATGTTGCCAGAGAGACCTGGAGGGGCACTGTTGCAGAGCCAGAGCTTACCAGCCACTCCTTCCTGGGCAGCACATCTTCCACTGGGCATTTAGAGGGCGGAGGGTCCCTTGATGACACTAACCTACTCCTCTGATGCTGCTCCATAAAGGACAGGGCTGAGCAGAGCAGTCCAGGAACAGGGATTCTCGTTGCCCTTGAATCCCTTTTGTTGGGAAGAACCCTGTTCAGGGTGGGCATTTCCTCAGATGACTCAAAAAGGGGCCTTGGGGTTCTGCCATCCTGGGACCAGGATTCTGAGGCATGCTACCTTTGGAGTTTCCGTAGCTCCTGGCTTCTGGTCCTCTATATAGGAGATCCCTTCTCCCCCCGCCCCCCCCCCCTTTTTTTTTTCTTTTTTGAGGTAGAATCTCGCTCTGTCACCCAGGCTGGCGTGCAATGGCATAATCTCAGCTCACTGCAATCTCCACCTCCCGGGCTCAAGCGATTCTCCTGTCTCAGCCTCCCAAGTAGCTGGGATTACAGGCACGCACCACCGTGCCCGGCTAATTTTTGTATTTTTAGTAGAGATGGGGTTTCACCATGTACCCAGGCTGGCCTTGAACTCCTGACCTCAGGTGATCCACCCGCCTCAGCCTCCCAAAGTGCTGGGATTACAGGCATGAGCCACCGCACCCAGCCCTCCCTGTTTCTTTAAACAAAAGAGGGCATGCGTGCACATACGTGGGCGCGTGCGCACGCGCGCACACACACACACACACACACACACACACACAACATCACAATTATGTTTCTTTCCCAGCTAAGAATAGCATACCAGCCAGCTAGAAGGAATTCAACATACGATCCTTACCCACCCCAAAAATAAAAAGTGAGAGGTAGCTGGATTTCTGCCCAAGAATTACGGCGCCTGCTCCTGATAGAAACGTTTTAGCTGGAGACTTTTTTGGCTAATTGGGGAGATGGAGGGGACTCTCCCCCGCCCCCTCCTTGGCTCCCCATAGCAGGGAAGCTGCTCAGCTGCAGGGGTGGAGCTGGCCGCAGCCGGGATCCTGGGCTCCCACTCCGGCTCTCTCTTTCTGCTGCTGCATTTTGATGAGCTGCATGACCTACATTCCGACTGGGCCACATGCACCCACTCCATATGTGAATGCGTTTCCAGCCCCATCCCTGCCTCTCCCTCCTGCCCCATCAGCCTGGCAGGGTGGCCTCTGGGTAATTTGCCACGTTTCTCTTTCCCTGATTTGATTAAAACCACTTTGTAGGGTGGTGGGAGAAGAGCACAGGTGGTGGGAGGAGAGCACAGGTGGTGGTTCTGCTGCCCCCATGTTGTCCCAGGCAGTGGCTGGGGACCAGATTCGGTGTGGGGTGGGGAGACAAGAATTTGAACCCGTAATCCCCCTGTGCCGTGTCCACACTGCTGGGGTTGAGTGGTTTTCACAGTTGAATTTTCTGTGATTAAAAACTTTGTGAATCTTCATTAAATACAAATTAGCCAGAAAATGGTGGTACTTAGAGGAAATTTTAGGTTATAAAATACAAAAGAATGAGTTCAAGTGCCATGAGTTTGTTTTAATTAAGAAACGAATTAATCACCCCGACTTGTGGGTTTCCACTGTTCTACAGATTCAACAAATTCCAGTGACAACATCTACACAATGATTAATCCGGTGCCGCCTGGAGGCAGCCGGTCCAACGTAAGTCTGCTTTCTAATAATTTACATATCAGACACCATAACAAATCATAATTAACTTCATCAGCTGAGGGGAAAGCAAGTTTAATTGATTTCAGCCATTTGTTACCAAAGATGAATAAAATAAACCGTCAGAAAAGTGATTAACTCTTGGGCAACTCAGTTCCCATTTCATAGGCGGCAGGGGGTGGGAGAGGAAGGGGTGGGACGATGCCCACCCTCTGGTTAGAGCCAGGGCGCCTGCTGTGCTGCTGGGACTTGCCACCTCCTGCCGTGCTGGTGGGGGAAGCGCCAGGCTGCAGGTGGGGTCTGGCCTGGTCTCTGCCCAGCAAACTGGCTGTGCTGGCCCGGGCAATCCCTCTCCTCCTGGGTCTGTTTCTGGGGCTATGGAGCTGAGGGTGGAGCCAGCAGCAAGGGGACAGGGCTCGCTGGGGGACCCACCTGCCTGTGCTGCTGCCAGGAGCTCTGGAACTCCCAATACCTGGCAGCCTCTTTGCCTCTGAGAGTTGCAGCCCTTGGGTGATGTTGCAGCCCTTGGGTGATGTTGCAGCTCACATTTCCCCATTTCTGATTACTGTTTGCCCCACTTCCTCGTGTGTCCGCTGCACCCACTGGATGGGACTTGGTTAGTCAGCTGCAGCCTGTCTCCTCACCCAGTGGGCGTTGCCCGAGGTCAGGGCCTGATCTGCTTCCCCTCCACAGGCAACCCTTCCATTCTAGTTCCTTCCCTTCCTCCTCCATGCAGGCCTCAGGTGAACCTGTTCAGCCTTGCCCCTCCAGGAACTCAGGGTCTGAAAAGGAGGTCTACAGACTGTAGAGCCAGAGAGTGGGCCTGGGGTCCTAAAGTGCGAGGCTTTGGCCTGGTTGAGGGGGTAGGGCCTTTTGGGGCACTCTGGTTTTGTTGGCTCCGTTCCTGAGATGACACCCGGATCACCCCACATGTTAAACCCCGAGCGCGGGCTGCCCTGTGCTGGATATTGCCTACATCCAGCAGCCCTCTGAGGGATGGTTTCTGGCCTGCCTCCTTTGCCAGGGTCCTCACTGGTGTGACCAACCATCTGGCTTTTAACACTAAAAAGCCCCACATCCTGAGGAATCCCAGGATACAGAAAGTCCTGGGTTTTGTCAGTGATGCAGAAGGTTGGGTGGAAAGTATGAAACCCACACAGAGGGATGGCAGCACCATTTGTAGCATCGGATGGAAATGGCGTGGATGATCTGCCTCGAGTGGTCACTGTCGCCATGTTGCCTGACGTGGATGCTGGCATCAGGACTTGTGATTCACCATGGATCACATCACTCAGGCTGCAACTCCGCACGCTGCAGTCATGCATGTTAGCAGCACTCGCCTAGGAGTCTGCTGCAGATTCAGTGTTGGGCTTTTTGTCTAGATGGTGCTGGTTTCAGTCTTGACATCATGAATGTTGTGACCGTATTTCCTAAGAGTTCAGATGATGAAAATGAGAACGGTGACAATGACAGCATCAGCGTGACCCAGGCATCACTGGGAAAGAAGGTTAAATGACCATGTTACTTTAATGACAGATGCAAGGACACACACAACTGGATTAGGGCGGAAAGAACCCAAACAGAATGTACTGCGTGGTGTGCAGAAAAGAATGTGAGAATGGGCATGTGGAGAAGGGGAGGTGGAGGCACATTGGACATTGAGTCTCTCAAGTCTGAGGCATATCTTTCTAAATCAAGGTTTTTTTGACCTCCAAAGAGACAGCAGTTCTCAGTCAAAAACAGCAGTCGCAGATTTAGCTTGGGCGTACTCCTTGAATGGACGCCATTATCATCTTGTTCCCTTGATTGCACCGCAAACCAAGAAGGTTACATTTCCTGATTCGGAGGTTACAAACTAAAAGTTCTGTGTGTGAACCAAACGAAGAGGGACTTTCGGTAACAGATGCATTGCCCCTTTACGGTAGTGCTGACCCTGTCTGATCCTTCCAGCATTCGTGCTTCCGAGTGCGTCAAGGGCTGCCTCAAGTCATGGCAACAGGTTTCCGCTAGCTCTTAGGTATGTTGATTTGAAAACTGGAGTTTCAGATCGTCTTCTCGATTTCTGTGAAGATTTTAGTGAAGCCACTGAAGACGTAAGAGATTGTTGTTCTCTTGTCCAAATACAACCTAGACTTTGCTCATTTATCTACATATTTGGCAGACAGTACACAGTTAATTTGAGCAAATTTCATTTAGTCCATAAGCTTCTTACCAATGAAAATGAAAACATCTTACCTGCTAAATGTTCACACATCGTACCCGACACTGTCACAAAGGGGTGTAATTTGCTTACCTGTGATACCAGCTTTCATAATGAAAGTTTTGGGTACCTTTCAGTTTCCTCAAAACATGCCAAAGCACTTAATGAGATCTTTGACTTTACAGACAGGAGAATGCCTCAGACACGTTTCCACAAGATGACTATCATTGCTGGCCATAGAAAAGATGTTAAAATGTTGGCTTGCCGTGAAAACTGCTATTTTTTAAAGTGTGAGACAAGAAGGATGTCCTTCTCTAATTTGGAAATGCATTGAGATGAGAATGGAAAAAGGAATTACAATAAAACACAGGCCAGGCACGTTGGCTTACGCCTGTAACCCGAGCACTTTGGGAGGCCAAGGTGGGAGGATCACTTAAAGCCACAAATTCAAGACCAGCCTGGGTAACAAAGCAAGACATCCTCACCATCTCAGCAACAAAAAAATAAAAATAAAAAATACATAGGCTGGGCGCGGTGACTCACACCTGTAATCCCAGCACTTTAGGAGGCCGAGGTGATCAGATCACTTGGGGTCCGTCGGGAGTTAAAGACCAGCCTGGCAAACATAGTAAAACACCATATCTACTAAAAAATACAAACATTAGCTAGGTGTGGTGGTACATGTCTGTAGTCTCAGCCACTCGGGAGGCTGAGGCAGGAGAATCGCTTGAGCCTGGGAGGCGGAGGTTGCAGTGAGCCGAGATCACACCACTGCACTCCAGCCTGGGTGACAGAATGAGACTCCGTTTCAAAAAAAAAAAAAAAAAAAAACATAAATACATTAAAAATAAAATAGGAATGTATATACTGTTTTGCCAGTACTCTCTGATGCTCCTTAAGGAGCCCCGAGGAGCCTAGATGGGGCTAGCCAGCCACACTTGGATTGGAGAGGGGGCCACAAAACCTCATACAGCAGGAATAATGACCCATTTAATGCTTGAGAACTCAAAAAATGTCACCAGAAAAGGCAGTCAAGTTAAACAGGTCTTTATCAATTTCTTCATTAAAACTGTAACATATTTGGAATCCAACTTCGATTTTGCAACTTCAGATTACCTCTGTGCTTTAAAATCATTTTTTATAATAATTTTAATTTATAACATCCATTGTGCTTTGGAGTGTTAAAAAATGATGGACATCTGGCTGGGCACGGTGGCTCAGGCCTGTAATCCGAGCACTTTGGGAGGCCGAGGTGAGAGGATCACTTGAGGTCAGGAGTTCCAGCCTGACCAACATGGTGAAACCCCGTCTCTACTAAAAATACGAAAATTAGCCAGGCATGGTGGCTGGTGCCTATAATCCCAGCTACTCAGGAGGCTGAGGCAGGAGAATTGTTTGAACCCGGGAGGCGGAGGTTGCAGTGAGCTGAGATTGCAACGCTGCGCTATAGTCCCAGCTACTCAGGAGGCTGAGTCAGGAGAATCGCTTGAACCTGGGAGGTGGAGGTTGCAGTGAGCAGAGATCGTGCCATTGCACTCCAGCCTGGGCAGCAGAGCGAGACTCTGTCTCAAAAAAAAAAAAAAAAAAAAAAGCTGGACATCTTAGACAGGGATAGCCCATCTGATGAATTACAGATGCAAAGGCCTGATTGACAAGCAGCTGGTCCACCAAAGCCAGCCCCTGGACAAAAATGGATGGACATCTTTGGAGAGATGGACGTGAATTCCTACAAGTCCCAAAACCTGTGCTTATAAGTAAAACCGGAAGTACTTTGTGTATAAGGGTTGTGTGGAGAGGATATTTAGTTTGGTGGTACCGTGTTAGGTTGACACCAGGAGTCAGTGTAACATGGGCTTTGAATAAACAGTGACAAGTCAAATGGGTTTTAAGTTTGACTATATTCCGTTTTACCAGTGCATTTAAAAGAAAGGTGTTCTAAGCTGGGTGCAGTGGTGTATGCCTGTAGTCAGCTACTTGGGAGGCTGAAGCGGGAGGATTGTTTGAGCTTAGGAATTTAAGGCTGCAGTGAGCCATGATCATGCCACTGCACTCCAGCCTGGATGACAGAGCCAGACTCCATCTCTTTTTTTTTTTTCTTTTTTAAAAAGGATGTCCTAAAGGCTATAAAGGCTTCAGGCAATTCAGAGACCAGTGGGAAAGAAAGCAGAGCAGAGTGTTCTAATGTATCCTAGGGCAGAAAGAAACATTGTTATTTTTTATTTAAATATTAGTAATGTTTGTTTCATTAATCCTATTATGTTTGTTTGTTTGTTTAGAGATAGGGTGTCTGTCACCCAGTCTAGAGGGCAGTGTCACAGTCATGGCTCACTGCAGCTTCAGCATCTGGGGCTGAAGGGCTTCCTCCCACCACAGCTTCCTGAGTAGCTGGGACTACAGGCACGTGCCACCACACCCGGCTAATTTTATTTGTTGTTGTAGAGATGAGGTCTCACTATGTTGCCCCTAATTTATTTGTTGATGTAGAGATGAGGTCTCACTATGTTGCCCAGGATGTTCTTGCACTCCTGGGCTCAGGTGATCCTCCTGCCTCAGCCTCCCAAAGGGATTACAGGTGCGAGCCACCACGCCTGGCCTATGTTTTATTTTTTTAAAACATAAATAATAAGCCAGGTGCAGTGGCTGGAGCCTGTAGTCCCAGCTATTCAGGAGGCTGAGGCAGGTGGATCACTTGAGCGCACTCTAGCTTGGGTGACAGAGCAAGACTTCATCTCTAAAAAATAATTAATGTAATATAGCCTATCAACTTTAAGTATTCGAGCAAAAAGTTATTTCTGTATCAGAGGACAGAAACGTTATAAAAATATTAATATTTTTCCTTATACATATCAATCATTTAACTAGTCCACCTCCTAATTGCTACTAATTGCCGCTGTTAACAGTTCCTATTGTTGTTTACGTAATAGCATTAATCTAATGGAAAAGTAAATAATACAGAATAAATGATGCTGAGACAACTGAATATCCACATGTGGACAAATGAGATTGAACTGTGTCCTTACAGCAGTACACAAAAGTTAAAGTAGATCATAGGGAGCCGGGCATGGTGGCTCACACCTATAATCCTAGCACTTTGGGAGGCCGAAACAGGTGGATCATTTGAGGTCAGGAGTTTGAGACCAGCTTGGCCAATGTGGTGAAACCCTGTCTCTACTAAAAATACAAAATTAGCCAGGTGTGGTGGCGTGCACCTGTAGTCCCAGCTACCTGGGAGGCTGACGCATGAGAATCGCTTGAACCCAGGAGGCGGAGGTTGCAGTGAGCCAAGATCACGCCACTGCACTCCAGCCTGGCCGACAGAGTGAGAACCCGTCTCAAAAATAAATTTAAAAATAATAAAAAATAAAACAAAGTAGACCATAGATCTAAATGTTAGAGCTGAAACTACAAAACACTTGAAGTAAATACAGGAGTAAATCTTCATGACCTGAGTTAAGCAAAGCCTTCTTAGATGCAAGACCAAAAGCACAAGTAGCAAAAGAAAAAAGTAGACAAACTGGACTTCATCGGAGATTAAGATTTGTGCTTCAAAGGACACCATCAAGGAAGTAAAAAGACAAACCACAGAATGGAGAAAATATTCGCAAATCATATGTCTGATAAGGGACTTGAATTCAAAATACATAAAGAACTCTTAGAAAAACTCAGTAATAACCCAATTTAAAAATGGGACAAGGATCTAAATGGACATTTCTCCAAAAATTAGAAATAGCCAGTAAGCACATGAGAAGATGCTCAGCATCGTTAGTCATTAGGAAATGCAAATCAAAACCACAGTGAGATGGCACTTCACACCCACTAGGACGGCTGTAGTAAAAAAGATAATGACTGGTGTTGGCGAGGGTGTGGAAGCATTGGAACTCTCAGACACTGCTCGTGGGAATGTAAAATGGCACAGCTGCTTTGTTAAACAGTTTGACGTTTCCTCGAAAGATCAGACAGCCTAGTGATGTCTGCTGTGATATGGTAATTGGGTTACCCTATGACCCAGCAGTTCTCCTCCTAGGTATCTGCCCAAGAGAAATGAAAACGCATGTCCACACGGCAGACATGAGTGTCATTACATCAGTGTCATTAGTCATAACAGCCAGACAGTGAAAATAACCTGAACGTTCCTTCTGCTGATGAATGGATAAATGAAATGTGGTATATCCATACGGTGGACTACTTTTTGACCATAGGAAGGAATGAAGTACTGATTCATGTGACAACACTGATGAACCTTGAAAACATGCTAAGTGAAAGAAACCAGCCACAAAAGCTCACGTGATTCTATGTATATGACATGTCCAGGATAGGCAAATCCGTGGACAGAAAGTAGATTAGTGTTTGCCTGGGGCCGGGGGCGTTGGAGGAGGACAGAAATGACTGCAGTCGGGTACAGGATTTCTTTCTGAGGTTATGGAAACGTTCAAAATTGGTTGTGGTGATGGTTGCACAACCCTGTAAATATACTGAAAACCACTGAATTGTACTTAAATGGGTCAGTTATATGCTCTGTGAATTATATCTCAATAAAACTGTTAATATACAGAAAGTATACAATAATATGTCATTTTGAAGAAATACTTGTTTCTTAATACATTGATGTTAAAGTAGCGACATATTCATGTTAAGGTAATGACATACATGTGCATAAATCTGTATTATCATGTTTGGGGATTTTGGGGGTCTGGCATGGCTGTGTCCTGGGTTGGCTCCCTAGAAAGCTGGTTACTTTCATCCTCGTATCACTTAGGTTAATAAGCATGAAATTTGTTGCTAGATGGCAAAATTTGCCCAAAAGCCTGTGAGCTGCTTTGGTGGGGGGCCCACTGGAGAGGCAAGGATGCGCCACCCCTCCCCCAGTCTGGGTGGGCACGGGGAAGCAGCTCATACCCTAGCTGTGCCCCTGCAGCCTGGTCACAGCCTTACCCCTTACACCCCTTTCTGTGCTCTGGCACGCCATGCTGCCACCCACTTGGTAGACTTCTGCTCATGTGGGACCCCTGCCTTAGAGTGATTTCCGCGATGGGCTCTGCCTGCCCAGATTTTACTCCTCAATTTTGTTGATGCTCTCTTCCTCCTCCAGGCAGCCGGTTCTGATTTCTCTGCCTTGCTCTGAAGCCGCAGCTGTACTTTGCAGCTGTCTTTGGAAGTCAGCATCTCTGTCCTCCTGTGGGGTAGTTGGGTATCCGTGAGCTGCTCCTCTGGGCTGGGGCTCAGGTGTGACTCAGCTCTGCGTCTGTGGCACCGAGTCCCGGCCAGGTGCCAAACAGCCCTCCATTCCACCACCTCCACTCCCTTCCCACTCGATGCAGATGCAGTCTGCATCACAGGGCCTTGGCGCTCCAGGCTGGGCTCAGCCGCCCCTCCCCAGCCCTGTGACTCGTGGCTGTGGGATGTGACCTTTCTGGTCTTCCTTTCCGAGAAGGGTTTGATAGTTCCAGATAGGCTTGTGGGTGGGTAGAATCGACTCTTATCTCCAAGCCCTCATCTGCCACACTTTTAAACAGTTCTGCATGGGAGCCTCATCAGTGACCTCCTGCCACCACCCCACAGTCCCAGGGTGCCATGCAGTGCCTCCAGGGCCAGTGCCCTAGCTCTCTCTTCCCCACCACTCATCAAACCCCACCTCTTCTCACCGCCCAGCCCCAGGAAACATCTTCATTTCTAACTTCTTCCTTTTGTTAACTTGGAGAGGGCCAGCATGACAGCTCCAGGCCTGCTGCCAGGTTCCAGTCCCAGCTCCTCCACCTCCAGCCTCTGGGACCTCAAGCAAAGCGTTTCCTCTCACTGCTTCTGTTTCCTCACCTGTGAAGTGGGGATGAGAAGCACAGATGTTTTGGTCCCTGGCCTGACATGGTCGGAGAGCTGTCCACATGTGCCTCTGTCTGGGGAACCACACTCTCCACACGGGGGATGGAGAGGGCCCTGTGGTGGGATCCGAGAGGCTCAGTTTCAGAGCTGCCTCTGTGTGGAGTTGGGTGGCAGTGGGCCAGTCCCTCTCCCTCACCTGGGTCATTGGAATGAGCACCTCTGCCCTGCAGCTTAGAGGGCCGAGGTGAGGACCCTGGCCCAGCTGCCAGGCAGGACATGTCTGAGTGTGAGCAGAGCCTGCCGGAGCAGGGGTTCCCCAGGGCCAGGACTCCAGCGTGGCTGCAGCCCCCTGCCTGTGAGGGGTGCAGAGGGCCAGGGCCCGCTGAGCTGCCATGCCCTGTGCTTCTTCCCCAGTTCCCGATGGGTCCCGGCTCGGACGGTCCGATGGGCGGCATGGGTGGCATGGAGCCACACCACATGAATGGATCATTAGGTGAGTGGCCCCTGCCCTCGCCATGCCCCACCCTGCCTGGGCAGCCAGCTCTGTGCCTCAGCTCCTGGCTCAGCTGGGCTTGGTACAGAGCCCTGGCCGGCCTTGGCTGGGCACACAGGACGATCCTGAGAGGGATGCCACACAGAAAGCCCTCCGCACAGTGTGGGACTGGGATGGAAGGGCTTAGAGGCCCGAGGAGCCCAGGACGAGGGGAGACCCCTCCGTGGAAGAGCAAGCAAGAAACTGAATTGGATTATTTTTTCTTTCCAGGGTCAGGGGACATAGACGGACTTCCAAAAGTGAGTGTGCACTCGGTCTCCCTGGTGGTGCCCCATCTGTGTGGGCAGGTTGTTGGGGACACAGGTGCTCACCTCCTCTCCTCTTTCCACAGAATTCTCCTAACAACATAAGTGGCATTAGCAATCCTCCAGGCACCCCTCGAGATGACGGCGAGCTAGGAGGGAACTTCCTCCACTCCTTTCAGAACGACAATGTAAGCCTCGCCCCCTGCCTGTTGCTCTCGTCCCCACGGCCTGGGGACTCTTACCTAACAAGCTGCGAGCTACGGAGCCGGGCTGCAGCCTGCCAGCTAAGCTGGTGGCTGTGTTATGGTTTTTCCACCTCAGTTATTTTTTTAGCAGAAGTGTGCAGCTTTGACGCTGCCCCGAGACTGCCTGCTGGTGGGGCCTTCTGGAGGCAGCTCCATGCAGGCTGGATGCCTCTGGCACTAATTAAGCTGATACGGCCGGGAGAGCCCTGGGCTGAGAGAGTTGGGGCAGTATTGCCCCACGGGTCCATTTCCATCTGTCCAGTGGGGAAAGGTTCGTGCAGCCAACGATTTTCAGGGCTCTCAACACGGGTTGGCTGTCTGCTTTTCTATAGTGGGCTTCTGTGTGCATTCTCATTTGAAGAAACAGTGTTATGATTAAGCAGCTTTCAAGAACCCCAGACTGCCAGCCTGGGCAACATGGTGAAACCTCATCTCTACATAAAAATACAAAAATTAGCCGGGTGTAGTGTCGCATGCCTGTAGTCCCAGCTACTTGGGAGGCTAAGGTGGGAGGATTGCTTGAGCCCAGGAAGTTGAGGCTGCTGTAAGCCTTGATCGCACCACTGCACTCCAGCCTGAGTGACAGAGTGAGACCTCGTCTCAAAAAGAAAAACAGAAAAGAATCCCAGACTGGCCCCACCCCAGGGCACCCTGGCTGTGCTCTGGCTCATCAAAGCCCAGTTCCCTGCAGTCTGGAGGCCTGCACTGGGCAAGGGGCAGGGGCTGTGACTGCCATTGGAGAGGAGAGGATGACTCAGACAGGGGCAGGAGCAGGGGAGGTGCCGTCAGCTGCCTTAGTTCCCAACAGAAGGGCAGGCTGGCACTGAGAAGTGGCTCTTAGCTCCCGCCTCCTGGCCCTTATCCTGCCCTACTGGCCCCCTGCCCACTCCATGCCACCATGTGCCCCTCAGCTCAACCACAGCCCCAAATGAGCCCTGCTCAGTTCTGTGCAGTCACACCAGGCTCTTGGCACCTGGGTGTGTCAGCGGCCTCCCCACAATCCTCACCCCCCCCCCTTCTCTGCTTCTCCTTTCCAGTATTCTCCAAGCATGACGATGAGTGTGTGATCCCCCCTTCTCCGAGACGCTGAGAGAGCGGGCATTGCAGGCGGGAAGATGCCAGAAATTATGCAAGAAGTGAGGTGTCATTATCCAGGAGCTGGTGGGGAGGGCATCTCCCTGCTCCCCTCAACCCCCTCCCACCCCATCCACGCCCCCTACCTTTCCCAATTTTAGTTTCATGCAATAAAAAGGCCAAACTTTTTATTCCATAAAACAAGAAGGACAAAACTCTCAAAAATGTATTTCAAGTCAGTGACCAGAAAAATCCCACCCCTTGCCCTTTCCCCAAAGGACCTTTTCTGTACATGACACTTTTTTGTTGTTTTTTGTTTGGGGTTTTACCATTGTTGGGATTTTTTTATTTGTTTTCAGGGGGGTTTTTTGGGGGAAAATTTTTTTAAATGGAAGCTTCTAGCAAGCCCCCCACCCCAATCAACCTCTATGCTTTCTTCTTAAAAAAAAAAAAAAAAAAGGAAAAAGGAAAAAAAGAAAACCAGAAGCCCTGCTGTCTGTCTGTGCCCAAGCCCTTCCACCAGAAAAGCTAGTCTAGGTGTGAGAGCCCACATTGTCTGTAGCCATCAAAAATAATAATAATAATAAACTGGACAGTTTACAATCGGTGGTTTCTTTCAAAAGGCCTTTTTTGGAAAGAAGAAAAGGCAGTCACCGTTTTCCACTTGGGGTTTTGGTTTGTGCAACAGGCAGGGGAGGAGTGGGGACGTGTTTGTTCTAGCTTGATTTCCATGGCAACAGCAGCGGCACGCTTGGACCCCAGAACCCAGCACCCTCATCCTGTGGCCAGAGGGGCCGGACCACTGACCCCTTTCAGGATTCCACGACAGCCCAGACCGTCGCCATGACCCGGTGGCATGCACTGTTCCCAGGACACCTTCCTCCTCCTCTCCTGGACCTCCCTTCCGTCCTGGCCTCCCTGCCTCTCCAGCCCCTCCTCTGCCCCCACCCCAGTCTTCCCAGTGAGAATCCTGCCAGCTGGGTGGTGGCCTGGCGCAGAGTGGGAGAGGCTGCCACTGACAGGATGGCTATGACCTGGGACATGGAAACAGTGACCTCCACGTTCTGGTCCCGAGATCCTCGCATCAGCGTCATCGTGTGCACTGGCTTGGGGGGCTGGAGTTCCGGTTTTCTTTGTTTTTTCTCTTTATTCGTCCTTTCTCAAAGATGGGATACTGATCAGAATTGCTCTGTATATGCTTGGGACTGGATGGAAAGACTTTGGAGCAGCTGTGGGGGGTGGGGGGACACCGACAACCAAACAGACGTGCTGGCTCCAGTCCTGTTTTTACTTTCAAAAACCAACAAGCCCGACAGTGGAGCCTGTCCCCTCCCAGGAGGGTGCTCATGGCCCCACTCACCTCATCACCCCACGGAAACCTTTGTGTCTTGCCCTGGAAGACACCCGAATTCTTTGTACATTGACATGCCCTTCTCCTTCCTCCCTCCCCTGTAGCTGGTCTTTGTTTTACTCCTTCCCTTTCTGATCCATGTATATCATATTATGTGAGATATCATCTGCCTGAAAAAAGACTTTGTGCGGATTATTGGGAACATTGTAGCTGTTTCTGTGTTTTTTCTTACCTTGTAGTCTGGTTCTGAATTAAGAGAGGAAAAAAAAGTAATTATGATACATTGTAGTTTGTGTACGATATATGTTGATAACGTTTTATTAAAGGGACATCTTTTTTCCGCAGCCCTTCCTGACATGTTTGGGGAATGTGGGTTGGAGTTTATTACACTGATTACAAAATGCAAGGTGACTTCTTGGGCACAGTTTTTGTTCCTGGTGCATAACAAGATGTTTTGTGTTTGAGGCGTCTGCCTTCTTTTCCTGGGCCTGCAATTTCTGTGTTCTTGTGGAGTCGCGATGGCCTTGGCGGAAGGTGGGTTGGGAGGGAAGGTATCCATCTCACTTTAAATATTTGGGGGCCGTCTAAAAGCCATTTTCCATTTCTTGTCTTGCAAACACATTTTGGTCCGCTGGAATGTCTTTTATTTTTCTGGAAGTAGAAAAAGGTTCCTCCTGGTGCCCTCTGTTTTCTATGGGGAGTCGCTATCGGCCAGGAGGGCCACAGCCACTCCCTGCTTTCTCCCCTCGGGTGGGACTGGCTTTACCCCAGGCCCCCAGCCTCAAGTGCCTGCTGTTGGCGACTGTTGGGGGCACAGGCAGGTTGATTTTTTTTTTTTTTCCTAAACCTCCAAGGTACTGGGAGCCCTTGAAGGGTTTTGAGAGTAGTGCAGTCTACTTAAATTTTGGAAAGTGTATGCTGGTGGTCTCCTGGGAGATGAATCAGGTGGGGCTGGCAAGATATGGAGAGAGGCATTCCCAGACGACATTTAGGCAAGAAATGCTGAGGGCTAGGGTGAGGTAAGCTGCTATGGATGCTGACTTGCACGACTAGAAAGAACTTTGTACTTCCCTGGAGCTCTGGGGACCTCATTCTAGGCTTGTAGCAGGAGCGGATGCCGTGGTGGGTGGGTGGGAGACAGAGGGTCCAAGCAAAGGGCAGGCTCAGCCCATGTTTATAAGGCCCTTAGGGGACCAGATAGCAAATTCCCAGGTTTAAATCTTGTTTGCTGCAACTTGCTGTGTGGCCTTGGGCAAATTAGTTGATAATTCTGTTCTCAGTTCTCTCATCTGCAAAATGGGGGATGGCGGGTTGGCTGCCTCATAGGCTGTGAGGAGGTTAGCACCGTGAAGTGCTTAGAACAGTGCCGCGCACGGACTAAGAGCAGCATGTGTTCGCTACAAGTGATGTTACTCGTGGGGAGAGTCCAAATGGGTGTGTTGGGGAGTAGCTGGGAGGATCTAGGAGATTCCATCTGGTCCTTCCCTCTTCACCTTGGAACAAGGTTTCCTAGGCTTTTGCTGAGTACAGACACCTTTGAACTATTGGAAAAGCATCTCCATTGGAGAGATGAAGAGACTGAGGCTGCGACTAACCTGTATCAATGGTGCTGACCCAGGGCTGGGGAAAGGAGGTTGGGTGGATGGGATATCCATCCGATACCTGTGCTCCTTGGAGCAGGAGTCAGGCACAGACAAGAGCCATGGGATCAGGGTGCCTAGCTGGAGGAAGGCAGGTCACGGGGCCCAGCCTGGGAAGAGCGCCTGCTGTGTGCTGTGCTACCCCTCAGCCTGGGGCCCCTCGGCAGCCCAGCCGTTGCCTTCACAACACAGATGGCTCTGGTGCAGGTTAGTTTGGCCTTCCTCAGGGGCAGATCTCTGAGCAAAGAACTGGTTCTTGTTCACTAAGCATTTTCATCACTGCCTGGGGCCAGGCCAGAGCTCTACATGAGCCAGTGGAAAGATACTGAAATGAGGAGGAGAAAAGGGAGCGTCATGCCAGTCCTTCCACAAAATAGGGCTTCGGCCCATCACTGAGAGGTGCCGGAGTCGGGGGCCAGACCACAGCTTTCCTGCTGGAGTCATCGCTGTCCACAGGCACTCGATTCTAGGGGTCGGCCGGCCTGGGGGGCCAGAGGTAGGACCAGGCCTGAGACAGGACCCCACACCTGCCTCCCTGCTGGGCATCCCCACTGCCCCCTGCCCCAGAGCCAGGAAAGAAACTTAAGGCAAGTCGCTGACACCAGCAGCAGCATAGCCACTAACGCGCTAGGCCAGAGCAGGGCTCTAGTGGGGGTAAGAAGGCTGCTCAGTCTGGCTCCCTGGTGACCTGAGGAATCCCCTGCCCCAGTCTCGGCTGTCCCATGAAGTGGTGGGCTGTGTTCCCAGATTCCACAGACTCCAGGAGATTGAGCCCAGAACATACCTGGGGTCCCTCAGAGGGCTCTGACCCTGAACTGAGGGGAGCTGGGCCTCTTGGGGTTCAGGCCATGGGGCTCCCCTGGACTTGAGCAGAGTGGCTGGGCAGGGTGGGGTTACAGGCGGATGAGCATTGCTCTGCCCAGCCCTGGGCTCACTGGGTACAAGCACTGGGGGCTTGGAGTTGGGGCTGGGGGTTGGATGTAAAAGGTCAGACCAACGAGGGTGGGTGCTGAAAGGCAGAGGTTCTGTTCTCTCTATTCCCAGGGTGCCTGCGGAGCCGCAGAACCTGGCATCTGGTTTCTGGAATTCAGCCATGCCCTTGGTTTCCTGCCTCCCATGTCAGCCCTCCAGTGCCACAAAGACCATCTCACTTTGAGCCTCCATAGACTTCCTTCTTTCCATCCATCCACTCATGTGTTTGCTGAGCACCCCTTTTATGCCAGGGGTTGTTCTGGCACTAGGGGTACAGTAGTGAACAGACACGGAAGGACAGAGATGCCGTTTGTGGAGGTGAGGCAGGCTGCAGGAAGAGCTCTGTTCTGGCGAGTTAAATTTGAGATGCTGATTTGATATCCAGTAAAGACATCAAGTAGGCAGGTCTGAACTACAGACATACCATGGGAGTTGTTGCCATTTAGAGGGTCTTTAAAGCCACCAGACTGGCTGAAATCATCTAGGAGAAGAGGCCGAAGGACTGGGCCCTGAGATCTGGGGAATAGGAGGGACCCACAAAGGCGACAGAGCAGTGAGTAGAAGACCAGGAAAGCGAGATGCCCTGGTGACCACGAGAAGAAAAGGGGTGCAGAGAGGAGAGGGCTTCTTGCTAGTGGGGAACCCAGGTGGCCACGCCCACCGTGACTCTGGGACCAAGTCCACGCTCCTCACAGCTTCCAGACAGCTGCAGGGCATGGAAGGGCCATGCACACTCCTGCTTTTCCTTGCCCCTCAGCACTTCACCTCCAACTTTGCAGTACTCTGTGGATGTCTGCCCAGCCAGGGCCTTTGTTCCTGCTGGCCCCTCCTCCTTCCCACTTGCCCTTCAGAACCTAGCTCAGATGGCCCCTCCTCCTGGAAGCCTTCCAGGCTGGGGTAGCTCTCTCCCTGGGTCCCCACAGCCTGGTTCAGTGTATGCCTCCCCCATCAGGCTGGGAGCTCCTCTAAGCCAGGGACAATGTAAGAGCCCTCTTCGTCCTGAGAATTGCCAGCACAGGTCCTGGTGCCCAGTAGGTGCTCGATGAGTGCTCTTGGAATAACTGGATGTTGTTGAGTAGCCCCAGAATGTGCTCAGTGGCACCCCTCCCTATGGCATGCTGTCACCTGTGGGTGGGTAGGTGCCCAGGTGTGGGGAAGGAGGTGGCCTTTGTGGGTACCTGCTACTGCCAATCCAAAGGAGACCACTCTGGCCGTGTCCACCCAGTACCCCAGGAGCTCCCGGAGGGCGGGGACCATGTCTCCCTCATTCTGTAACTCGCTCCCAGCACAACACCTGGTACACAGTAGGTGCTTATTAAATGGGCTGCCCCCAAAGGAGGTCTACGGTGAGGGACCTCAGGGCTCAATCTCCAGTCTGGACCTATTCTTGGGTTCCATCATTGGCCTAGCTGGGGAGGAGGAGATCCATGGGTCTCGTGTACACGTGTGTGTGTGTGTGCACATGTCTGAGTGTGTGGTGTGTGGGAGTGTGACTGCATGTGTGGGAGTGTGATGTGCCTGTATGCATGTGTGTGCGCATGTATGCCTGTGCACGTGTGTGAGAGTGAACATGGCAGGGGCCATGTTGCTCTGACAAGCTGGCCTCTAAGGGATGGAGGTCCTGCCCTGGGCAGCACGCCCCCCTGGATGCAGTCTTTGGATATGAGGAGATGTATTCTGAGGGGAGAGGGTCCCTGGACCGGGGGTCTTCCAGCAGTGAAGCAGGTAGGCCTTGTGGGTCATGGACATCTGAGTGTCCATGTTAAAGAGAGAGTCAAGACAATCGGGTCACCTGCATGCTTTCTGAGACTTTCACCCACAGCAAAAGAGGAACCAGGGAGATGCTGTCTAAAGCCTGAGAGGATCCTGTCCTGCTCCTGTGGGTTGTCACAGAGCCTCTGCCAAACACTTGCCCCAGGTCCAGCCTGAGCCAGCTTTGGGAGAGAATAGAGAGCAGCCTAAAGTGAGGTCCCCTCAAGCAAGTCCACCTTTCCACCTGGCTTCTAAGAACTCCAAACCCATCAACTTGAAACCTTGGCGAATGGAGCCTATTTGATCCAAAGGTGGGGAAACTTGGAAGGGAGGTGCTGTATCCCCATTTTGCCAGCGAGGAAGTGGAGGATCTGACAGGGCAGCTGGAATACAGGAGGGGAGAAGTGGCTTTCCCCCAGGCCAAATTAGAATTCCCTTGCCACTGAAGCTTGCTGGAAATGAACTGAAGAACTTTTGAATGGATCAACCAGGAATTTAAATATATGAGACAGTGAAAAATATGTTCACAATGGGAATGTCACCATTTCATTTCCAAAAGTCTGCTGCTGGAAGTTCCTCTCGTGGGGTTTCGCTATCCAGCATGACCCGGCGCAGCACTCTCCCTGCAGCGTGCTCCTCCTGCTCCTTCACCAGCTCACTGGCTGGGGAGCCTGTACTGGGCGGGAGGCTGGCTGAGGCCCTCAGGTTCCGCTGCATCACTTCCTCTCCTGCGTTGAATGAGGGAGTGAGGACGAAGCTGGTAGACATTTGGGATTTGGAGAAGCAAGGACCTGTCTGTGGAGGGGGCAGCTGTCATGACACACGAGCTTCCCAGCTCTTCACACTGCATCATGTGGTCTCTAAGCCTGTTTCCTCATCTCCATGGGGACAATAAAAAAACCGCCAGTCCTGCCTGCCCCACTTTGCAGATCAGCTGTACTTTGCAGCTCCCTTGACACAAAAGTGTAGTTGGGTTCCAGGCTCCACAACTTAGCACTAAGGCCAGCATCCGAGCTGTCCTCATTCAGGGTGGGTTGGGAGGACAGGCTGCCCAGGCCTGCCCGGCAACCCTGGCCCCCTTCCAGGCAGTCCTCAAGCTACAAGGTCATCTGCTGATGGTCCGCTTACTCAGAGCCTCCGTCCCACTCGCTCAGGGCTCAAGTTCACCTCACCCTCCCTCCTCTCCAAGCAGTCTCCAGGGGCTTCAGCCTGCTCAGGATCACGCCAAGCCATCACCACCACTTGCCCCAGGATCCCCGCAGTGGCCTCCAGCTGGACTCCCTACCACCATCCCACCAGCTCCTCCTCTGTACTCCCAACAGAGTGTTGTTTAAAAAAAAAAAATGTTTGACTCAGCAATTCCACTGCTAGGAACTTACTTACCCAATGGCTCTGCTGGCAAAACTACTCTAAGATACATGAACGAGGGTGCTCACTGCAGCATTATTTCTAATAACAACTGGAAACAACCCGGACTGCCATCAACAGATACTAATGTGGCTGCTCAAAAGAACGAAGAGATCCTATGTGGTGATGTGGCAAGAGCCTACAATCCAGAGACATCAGGTGAAAAAGGAAGTGCAGAACAGGCTGTAAATAGGATGACTCTTCAGTCATGTATATATGTGTGTTGTTATGATACATACACATTTTCACCAACAGCATGGAAGAAACTTGAAGCTCTGTTAACCTTAGAGAAAAGGACTAGCTAGGGACCACCTTGGGTGGGTCGACTTATCTTTCCCTGAACTCTGAACTTTTATCATTTATGTATAATTGTTTCCTGTCTGTAAAATAAAAAGTAAAATGGGCAGCAGGGCTCAGAGTACCCGGAGCCCCAGGTCAGCTGCCCTAGGAGGTGAGGTGCTTGGTGTTCAGGCCCCTCCCAAGCTGGCCACTCCAGCCCCAGCCAAGCCTCCGGCCTCCCCACTTCCAGTCACTTCCTGTCCCCATGGTCCTCTGTGCCTTGCTGCTTTTCCTGCTAATCCCTCAAGCCTAAAAAGTAAGCTTTCAAGTGGAAAGAGCCCAAGCCTGGGAGGCAGAGACACAGGCTGGACGCCACTTTGCCACTGCCTAGCTGAGAGCTCCTCCAGCTGCTGGAACTTCCCACACTAACTGCTCTCAGCAGTCCCTCAGCAGGAATTACAGACCAACAAAGCCACCTCGCCCAAGGTCCCACCCGCTGTCAGGAAGCAGCACATATCCAATGGCTGGTGCCAGGCCAGGGGTGTTTGTAGAAGGCTCAACTCCCTTGCCTCTGGCTCCAGAGTGCCCATGAACTGGGTGAGGCCTCAGATGCAGCCACACTGAGCTTGGGCCCGCCACCCCCACCTGCTGCTGCCTTCGCTCTCCACAGGTTCCTGTCCTAAAGGTTCTCCCCAAATAAAAGTCTCTAAGTGTTTCCTCGGGAAGCTGACCTATAGCACCAGGTGGGTGACCTTGGGCAAATTCCTTAAATTATCCGTGTTTTCTTCTTAGGGCCCACAACAGTGCATGGCACATGCTAGGCATGCAATATTTTTCTTGAATATGGAAATGACATTTACCTTGTAAGGGGTGTGTGCAGATTAAATATGCTATGTATCAGGTGCTTGGCATGGCAGCAGTGTCTGGCACAGATCAGGACTTGACATTATTTGGACAGAGACCAGCTGAACCAGGGGTGTACTTGCCCCATTAACCAGGATACGAGGGAGAAATCTACAATAAATATGCTAGCGAGATTTTCTGCAGTCATTGTGGAATGTGTCCACAATTTAAATAATGCCATAAGAACCTAGTGACCATCAGCGTATCTGCCATGTGGCAGACACTACACACACATAACCCAGAGTCTTCAACGCCAGGTAAGTCACATTAGCCCCAGGTTTCAGATGAAGAAATGGAAAGAGACAGATGAAGATCCTTATCTAAGATCACAACATGGGTCAAGGGCAGAGCTGGGCTTCAGCTGGGGCAGGTCAGGCTCCAGGGCTTGGACTTGTGTGGGCGCCCTTCCCGATGGCACCCTCATACCAAACACAGGCTTCAGTGCAACGCAAGGGCTCTTTATTGTCAGCGAGAGCAGCAGGCCAAACGGGCACTGAGGCTCCACGGGGCCCAGGCCCTCTTCCATGGAAGAGAGGCAAGAGGGGTTTCAGGATTCAGAGGGGTCCTCCGCTCACACAGCACCATGCAAATACAGAGCTAAAAACTTTCTGAATGTCTCTGGCTTGAAACCAACTGGCCCAACAGGTTCCTGGAAAGAACACAGTTCATTAGGATCCTGCTACTAGGTTTAATGGCAGCAACTACAACAAAGATTGGATTGAAGTAAATCTTCAGTGCCTGGACAGTAACTTTCTTTTTCTGACATCGTCTCTCTCTCGGACTAAGAAGGGGCATTGAGGGGCTGTAGCCTGGGAGGACAGGAAGCATTCCCAGCCCCCTTCAGCCAAAACAACTGTTGACGCTGCTCTGCTCCTGAGGCCCTCTCACTTCAACCACCAGGAATGATGGTTGAAATGGGCTGCTGCCCTCTCTAATCCCAGGGACAATCATCCCTCACCCATTCCACACACATTTATTGGGCACCTGCTTGCTTTCTGCTGGGCCTATATCCTGTGCTGGAAACAGACACAGCAGTAACTTGACTCTGGTTCCTGTCCTCAAGGAGCTTACAGTCAGCTGTTCAAATAGTGAAAATGAAAGGAGACAGACCCCACTGCAGAAGTAGGAAAAAGAAGAAAGCAGGAAGAAATGACTGACTTGCCAACATTTATACATGGAAGGGTGAGCAGAATGGGGCAGAAAGAAAAAGAAAAGGAAGGAGACTTCAGAAAACCCAGCACATGCAATAGAAGAAGTAGAAATGAAGGCAGGAAGGGCAAGATCAGGCTGGAGCCCAGGGCGAATGCTGAGGGGTGGAGCGGCAGGAGATGAGGCTGCAGAGGTGAGGAGAAGCTGTCTCCAAACCACAACAGGCCCAGCCCTGAGTCAGTATCCTGGAAGGGAGAGGCTGAGGGAAGAGAACCTGAAGACACAGAGTGAGGAGGGAAAACCTGACTAAGAGCAGAGAGCACGGAGGTGGCTGGTGTGACTATGCAGGTGAACTGAGGGTGTCTGGGGCCAAAGCAAAGGGCACAGACCCAGCAGGCATTTCAGGTGGAAACAGCACTGAGAGCTGCTGGAGAACCAGTTCAAGAACGGACCTGCTGAGAATGTTCAAAGGCTCAGCGACTCCATTTAGCAAGCCCATACTCAGGCCTGTGTGGGACCTAGTTGGTCCCAGAGCAGGCAGTACCCCTACTCCGCTTTCGCAGTCCCTGACCCTGCTGTAGGTCTCTCCAGGGTGCATATTACTGCCTGATGCTCTATCAGGAATTTATTTAGATACTGCTACTGCCCACTACACAGAGAGCAGGCCTGGACCCTGTCAGCTGAGCAGTGGGGTGCAGCACAATGGTGCCGCAGGAGGAACTCCATATCTGTGGGATGAAACAAAATGAATGCATCCCCAGACCCTGCCCTCAAGGATCTAGGAGCTTGGAGTTCTGTTTGGTGGAGGAAAAAAAACATGTGAAGAGGTTCTACGCACAGCAATGTGATCGTGCTCTGATGGGGGAATACGGAGGCCAGGGCAGCCCACCTGAGGCACTTAAGTGAGGGTTGGGATGGGGACGGTGGTGGTCAGAAGTTTCCCAAAATAAGAAACACTTATGCTAAACCTGGAAGGACAAGTGGAGGATAGCCTGACAAACAGTAATGGGGAGGGGAGAAGGCAAGAGGCCTCCCAGACAAAAGGAGCAGCACCTACAAAGGCCAGAGCTAATGAAGCTGCAGAGCACCCTGGGAGCTGTGAGGAGCTGGATTGGCTGGAGGGTGCAAAGGGAAGCAGGAGCTGGAGTGGAGCACTGGGCAGGGCCTTAGGTAGGGGCGGGACTGAAGGAGTCCTCTAGGCAGAGATCCCAGGTGGGAAGTCCCCAGGGCCAGGGCTCTCCTCACAGAGCACCCCAGCAATCCCACCTGAGGCTCACACCAGGTAGGAGGAGGCATGGCCCTCCTGGGTCAGGCAGGAGATGGCTCAACTTACCACAACCACTCTCTTTTTGATCACTGGGAGACACCAAAAATGCTGATAGAGGAGCTGGTCTGAGTCCACCCAGGCCAAATTCTTGACACCCTCGTTAGAGTCCAGGTCTGTGGTATTCAGTTGAAACACCAGGAAATGGAAGACACGTCCATCCGTGCCCACGCTCTGCACCACCACGGGCTGCTCCAAGACCTTGGCATCATTCTGAGAGGAAAAGGGGACAAGGAAAACAAATCAGAAGCTGTGGAGTGTAAGGAACAGCACGGCCCAGGCAGCTTCTAGTTCTTCCCTTTACAACGTCCACCTACGTCCACTGAATGGCTTCTCTTTGGGACAATTAAAATAGAATGAGGAGTTCAGGGCACTGTCCAGGGCCGGGCCTTCCTTCACCCAGGCTGGCTGTGCCTCATGGCCCCAGGGTGCCTGCTCTTCTATTTGAGCACATCAAAGTAATAGTTCCTGCCACTGAGAGGCGATTTCCAGGCAAGCCAGAGTTCAGGCAGGCCAGCTGGGGGGTTAATGACAGAAATCCCTCAAACTCCTGGCGTTACTTGATGAGGACCACAGTGACATCAGCTATCAAATGTGAATCCGGAGGGTCAACGGATAGATATAATCTCATTCAGTTCTCACCCCATTTGACAGATGAGGAAACTGAGACTCGGTGAGGTAAAGTGACTTGCCGGAAGTCACGAAGATGGGTGGTGTAGAACCCAAACAGGCTCATGCCAGACCACACCCTTCCCCCACGCCCCTGCCTTGCTCCTAAGGGCCTGGCAGTCACATTCACTGGGCTTCATGCTGACGCTGCAACTCAGCACGGGCCATGTTTCTGGAGTATCCACTCCAGCCATGCCAGCGCCAGGATTTCACCAGTCAACTCCTGCTACTGATCTCTTCTAGTTACTGCCACTTGGTAATAGTAGTAACACCTAAAATCATTTACTGAAGGCCTCTCAGGTGCCAGGCATCTTGCCAGTTTTACATCAGGTCACCTCTACTCTCATAAATCTAGAGGTATATTCCCACTAACAGATAAGGAAACTGAGGTTCAGAGAGGTGGTATAATTTGCTCCAGGTCACCCATGGGGATCAGACTCCATGCTATTAAGTCACTGAAAGCCCTGTTGTTCTGGTTTAATCCTGGTGTCCCAGTGTATCTAATAGCGGCACCTCATTATTCTCAATGGTGTCCCAGTTTGGGAGATAAATCATATGGTGACCTGCTGAGACTTTGCAGCAATCCAGTTTGGTGACTGCTACTCACTGAACAAAGATCCAACAGGCAGGCCCCATGAAGCAGGCCATCCTTGATTCAAAAATGCTGCCTGTGTTCACCCCACTGGGGCTGAATCTGGCATTAGGAATACCTAATGTCAGACCTCAGTGTCGGCCACACTGGGGCTGTTGGCCTTAGAAATACCTGTTCTTAGCTGCATGAAAAATAAATAAAAAGAAAAGTACCTGTAAGTGTTAGCCGAGAATTCTGTATTGACTCTTATCTCCCTCTACAGATCAATAAAACTGCAGGTAGTACATAAATTTCTCAGCAATTTTACCTTTTACATGGAGGCTCTTCCCATAATTGCTCAACTTCACATCCCCAGGAATAATTTGTACCTGGAGGGGCTGAAGGAGGCCTCCACTCCTACCCAACTGGGTGGTAATTAGTTGTATCGTTGCTACCCAGACTCTGATGGCAATAGCTGGCACAAAGGCTACAGCGAGTCTGCAGGCCTGGGACCAGGGTTGTGACTATCTCTGCCTCCTTCTCCTGCCTGAGTTGGGAGTAGCACATCCTTCAAAACTGGAGAGATCATGTTCCAAGCTTTGCTTCCCCACTCATTAGCTGTGGGATCTTGGGCAAGTTACCTAATCTTTCGGAGCCTTCAGGAAGTATATAGTCAGAGAATGGGAATAAAGACAATTGTCCTAGGATTGGAAAGACACAAGAAGGTCATATAAAGATCTGACAGCTACTAATTTCTTAGCTGTGTATCCTTGGGCAAGTTCCTTAGCCTCCCTGAGCCTCAGTTTCACCATCTGTAAAATGAAGCTAATAGCATCTGCCACATGGGGTTAAAAAACTACAAGGATTAAATAATGCCGTGTTCTGAAATTTCAGTTCAGTGGTTGCCTTTTCTTTTTTCTCTTTTTTTTTTTCCTTTGAGGCACTGTCTCACTCTGTCACCCAGGCTGGAGTGTAGTGGTGCAATCTCAGCTCTGCCTCGTGGGTTAAAGCAACATTCATGCCTCAGCCTCCCGAGTAGCTGGGATTACACATGCATGCCACCACACCCAGCTAATCTTTGTATTTTTAGTAGAGATGGGGTTTCACCATGTTGGCCAGGCTGGTCTCGAACTCCTGGCCTCAAGTAATCCTCCCACCTTGGCCTCCCAAAGTGCTGGGATTACAGGTATGCACCATCACACCCAGCTAATCTTTGTGTTTTTAGTAGAGATGGGGTTTTGCCATGTTGGCCAGGCTGGTCTCGAACTCCTGGCCTCAAGTGATCCTCCTACCTCGGCCTCCCAAAGTGCTGGGATTACAGGCGTGAGCCACCGCGCCCGGCCAGTTCAGTGGTTTTTAAACTCGAGCTTGTAGCAGCATAACTGGGGGGCTTGTTAAAATGCTGATCGCTGGGCCCCAACCCCAGGGTTTCTGATTCAGCAGGTCTGGGGTAGGTCTGAGAGTATGCCTTTTCAACAAGTTCCCAGATGATGCTTCTGCTGCTAATCCAAGATTATATTTTACGAACAAACCACTGATTTTTTTTTTTTTAATAAAAACCCTAAATAAATGTGTGGTATGCAGCAGGTGCTCAATCTGGGCAAGGCCCATTCCACTCCCTACCCATTTGGCTAACCATGGCTCTCCAACTCCCCCTAGGCCAAATAAGATGGGAAAAAGTACTTTTCCTCATTCCTCCTCTAGAAAAGACTCAGGCTCTAACCAAGACCTGGGGGTCCAGCAGTGGCTCTCATGAACTACCCCCCAACACACCCCAAACCAGGGATCTGGTGTCCCAGGCCTGCTTGAGGGCTCCCATATAGCCCTCCCCACCCTGGAGGCCTTTGCTCCCAGAGCCAGGCTTTCCCCATCTTGGGACAGCTCTCTGTGACAAGTTAGTTTGTATTCTATACCATCTAGGTCCCTGAAACCTCCTCTTAGGATCAGGGGATAACACCAACGAGTATCTTGGGTCCCCAGCACCCATCCTGAGTTGGCAGGCAGGGCTTGGCCATCTCTATTGCTCCACTTCCTCCTGCCTGTGCTCCACTTCTGCCACTACAAGAACAGAGGCAGCATGCTGCAGCACAAACAACTGAAGACTTCAGAGTGGGGCAGACCTAGCTGCAGTCCTATCTCCACCACTTAGTGCTGTGTAATGCTGATAAGCTGCATGGCCTCCCTGTAATTCTATGGCATAGCTTAGAAAGTGGGGACTTCAGTAAAAACATGTGGGCTACTGTGATCAAGTGAGCTACTTAGGTGAAGCACAGGCAGTCACCCCCTAGTGATGTTGGCTCATCTCCACAGGGTGGGCTGAAGTACTCCTCCCTAAAACTCCTCAGTCAAGAAATCAGTTCCCCTATATCCCTTTTCTTCCTCTGAGCAGTAACCTTAAGGGAGGAGACCAACACCACGTAAAGCAACTCAGTGGTCTTCTCCACATACATACCCCATAGAGGAGCCGGGCCTGAGCCAGGGCACTGCCAAAAGCAAACAGGATCATCTTGGCCCGCAGCTGATCTGGTTGAAGGCGGTGTGGTCGTAAATTGGCTTTGTCCAGTAAGTATAGGGTATGGGGATAGGGGTAAGGATAGCCTTCCTGGAATCCTGCAAGAGACACAATTATGTGGAGGGGTGGAAAGGATTCATCAGCCTGCCACAAAGCCTCAGGAAAGTCACCTCGCCTTAGCCCAGGGACAGGTGCTACAGAGAGACTCAACAAAGGTGGATACTATCACTATAGCTCGGGGGCTGGCAAACTTCAGCTTGCTGGCCAAATCTGGCCTGCTACCTATTTTTGTAAATAACATTTTCTCTGGAGCACAACCACACTCACTCATTTACGTATGACTATTGGGTAGCTGTGACAGAGACCATATGTGGCCTGTAACACCTAAAATATTTACTGTTTGACTCTTCACAGAAAATGCCTGCCAACCTGTTATAGGTGCTGCTTGCAAGCTAGTTCTAACTCCACACCTTTCTCTCTCATTCTGGCACACAGATGACAGTGATGTTAGGAGAAGGAGAACTTGAAATCTGTGGTAATTATTCAAAAGAAAGCAAGTCATTTGCAAAATTTACTACTTTAATATTAGTGACAAATGACTTGCCTCATCATTCACAACTGACCCACACAACACTGGTGCTGAGAATCAAAGTTTAGTACTTGTTCCTTTCAGCCATGACCTTGTCAAGTCATGATTCTCTTCTCCCGCATGGCTACGAGTAACTCTTGGTAGGCTGGGAACTTCTAGAATAAGTGATCTGGATCACTGAATATAGGTGAAAAGAAGAAAGAAAGAGGTTGGGAAGGCTGGGCATGGTGGCTCATGCTGGTAATCCCAGCACTTTGGGAGGCTGAGGCAAGCAGATCGCTTGGGCCCAGGAGTTTTAGACCAGCCTAGAAAACATAATAAGACCCTATCTCTAAAAAGAATACAAAAATTAGCCAGGTGTGGTAGCACATGCCTGTGGTCCCAGCTACTCAGGGGGCTGAGGTAGGAGGATTGCTTGAGCCTGGGAGGTCAAGGCTGCAGTGAGCAACAATTGTGCTACTTCACTCCAGCCTGAGTGACAGACTGAGACCCTGTCTCAGGGAAAGAAAAAAAAAAAAGAGGCTGGGAAAATAATGTAGGCTCTGAAAAGCCTAGAGGAGGCATGGCTCTCCTGCATGTTTGGTCCTTCAGCCTGCTCAGGTATTCGGCACAGATAAATATCTAGAACTCACTCTGTGCCAAGCTGTAAGACAGGTACCAGGAATGGAGGCCAAGCAGAGCCTGCCACTGCCTTTGAGGAGCTCACAGTTTAGAGGGGAGACAGACAGGAAAACTGACCATATCTGTATGGAGGGACATGTCAAGATGTGAGGTAAGTCAGGGGCTGTGGGAGGACAGCCGGAAGGACCCTGATGAGACTGGAAGATCCCAAAGCATTTCTGAGAGAAAGTCATTCCTAAGATGAACTGTGAAAGATGACAAGTTAGCAAGCTGAAGACCAAAAGGGAAGAATGGCCAAGAGCTTCAGCAGAAGGAGAGGAAGTGACAAGGCATGGAGGTGAGAGAGGGCATGATGAATTTAGCACAGTCACAAGAAACAGGGCAGGCAGGGGAGGAGGCAAAGATGAGGCTGGGGATGGGGCAGAGACCAGATGTGAAGGCCCTTTCATGATGAGCAAAGGAGTTCCAACTTTACCAACAGGCCACGGGGAGGTGGGCATGAAGACAGATGGGATGAAAGTGGTGTTGGGGAAAGGCTACTCTGGAATTATGAACTAGATGGACCAGAGAGAAAATAGTGTGGGGTCAGACAGACCAGCTGGGAGGCTGTGGCAATAGGCTAGGTAAGGACAGTAAAGACTGACCTAGGTTGTGGCTATGACAATGAAGGGGTTTATGAGGAAGATGCTACAGCTCATGAGGACACAGTGGATGGCAGGAAGTGGGGGCCAGCCTAGTCTCACTCCCTTGTGATGTCTTGCCTGACGGAGTACATGGTGGTCCCTTGCTTGATGGAGTTTGGATTAATGGCCCCATTCAATGTCTATGGGGCTTCCTCAGTTCCTAAAGGGGGTTGGCCAGAGTTTACAAGGTAAACAGAAAATGGGTGCCTTTCATGGGACCTATGAATAAAGAAAAAGCCTTGGTGAAAAGCCCCTCAAACGCCCAATGATACAGTTTGCTGAAGAAAAAAAAAAGTCCCTCAAGCCACTCTGATGTAATAGAGTTACTTCTCCAAGGTAAAAAGTAAAGTTAGTCTTTGAGCAAATCACTTAACTTCCCTGAGCTGCAGTTTCTTTGCCTATGAAATGGAGATAATAGTACTTGTCTCATGGGGCTGCCACATGGATCCTAGGAGATAGGTAATACACACGAGGTGCCTAGCACCTAGCAAGTTCTTAGTATATCCTTTCCCTCCAGAAAAAGCATGTCCTTCTCCTCCACACTGCCTAAAAGTCCAAGACATTGATCCTTACCTGTGTCATTTTTCACATCATAAATATTGCATTCATGAAGATCGATGATGGGTGATATGGGGTAGAAGGTCTCTAGAACATGATTCTTAGTAGCTTCAACCTCCTCTCTGGAGGCGATGGTGGGCAGAGGATCCTTAGTGCTCAGTCGGGCTCCACCAGAACCACGGACTTGAAGGAGAAGAGACTCTAAAAGGGAGAAAAATGGTTACTCTAACCTGGTACTAAAGGCTTTCGCAGCTGGGCGCAGTAGCTCATGCCTATAATCCCAGCACTTTGGGAGGCCAAGGCAGGTGGATCATTGGAAGCCAGGAGTTCTAGGTCAGCCTGGGCAACATGACAAAGCCCCATCTCTACTAAAAAATACAAAAAATTGGTCAGGCATGGTGGCTCACGCCTGTAATCCCAGCACTTTGGGAGGCTGAGGCGGGTGGATCACGAGGTCAGGATATCAAGACCATCCTGGCTAACGCGGTGAAACCCAGTCTCTACTAAAAATACAAAAAATTAGCCGGGCATGGTGGCTGGCACCTGTAGTCCCAGCTACTCGGGAGGCTGAGGCGGGAGAATGGCATGAACCTGGGAGGCGGAGCTTGCAGTGAGCTGAGATGACGGCACTGCACTCCAGCCTGGGTGACAGAGCGAGACTCCGTCTCAAAAAAAAAAAAAAAATTAGCCGGGAGTAGTGGTGCGTGCCTATAATCCCAGCTACTAGGGAGGCTGAAGCACGAAAATCACTTGAACCTGGGAGGCAGAGGTTGCAGTGAGCCAAGATCACGCTATTCCACTCCAGCCTGGGTAACAGAGTGAAACTGTCTCAAAAAACTTAAAAAAAAAAAAAAATTAAAGACTTTCTCAATTCTGCAAAGTCTAAAGCCTTCATCCTCCCATGTGCCTCAAGTCATTTATAGCATTTCTAGATCAGCCTAATCACAGAACACAAAACTTTGAGTTAGGATGTTAATCCTGGGATCCTTAAGAGGGGATGAACCAATGCACTCTTCTTCCTGTGTTCCCTTCCTAGTAAACCCTGAGGGCTGATGGTCTCTGGGGAGCGAAGCCTGCCCCATCCAGATCTTCCTGAGCACCTGCTGTAACCAGGGGAACCAGAGATGTGTGAGAGTTACTCTCTCCTCTCAAGGAGCCCACCAGGTAGTGAGTGCTACAGTGAAAAGGATGAAACATATTCAAAAATTGTACAGGTGGGGAAAACTGAACTTCTCTGGGAATGGGAAGTTCCCTGAAAGAAGCAATGCCTTAAAATGACATCTAGAAGGATGGATAAGAGCAGAGATTCTCAACTGCAGCACTATTCACACTTGGATCAGATAACTCTTTGGCGGAGTGGGGGGAGGGAATGTCCTGTGTACTGTGGGATGTTTAGCAGCATCCTGGCTTCTACTTACTAGATGCCATTTTAACTCCCTCCCCATCCCATCTCCCCACACCCCATCCACATCATGTCAAAGATGTCTCCACACACTGCCAAATGTCCTCCAGAGGGAAAAACTGTCCCTAGTTGAAAACCACTGGGTAAGAGCTTGCCAGGCAAAGAAAGGGGGAAAAGCACTCTAGTTAAGGAGGAATAATGTGCAAAAGCACAGGTACAGGCAACTCCGTGGCAGAATTTAAGGAGAGAAATCCAGGTGACTAGAGTAGGATACAGCAGGGAAGGAGTGATGGAGAGAGAGAGGAGCACTGAGACTAGAGTTAGATTCTTTTTTTTTTTTTTTTTTTTTTTTGAGACGGAGTCTTGCTCTGTCACCCAGGCTGGAGTGCAGTGGCGCAATCTCGGCTCACTGCAAGCTCCGCCTCCTGGGTTCACACCATTCTCCTGCCTCAGCCTCCCGAGTAGCTGGGACTATGGGTGCCCACCACCATGCCCGGCTAATTTTTTTGTTTTTGTATTTTTAGTAGAGACGGGGTTTCACCGTGTTAGCCAGGATGGTGTTGATCTCCTGACCTCGTGATCCACCCACCTTGGCCTCCCAAAGTGCTGGGATTACAGGAATGAGCCACCGCACCCAGCCAAGGCAGAGGAGATTCTTAAACTTAGGAAAGGGGCCAGATTGTCCTTAACAACTGAGAGTGAGAAAACCCTAGCCAGTCAAACAGCCTCACTGAAGTCGGATTAGCATATATGCTACATGCAGACATAGGTGGCAAGAGGAAAACAAACTCACATCTGACTCATCAGCAAGCCAGCCATTGTGAACATGCATAGATGCCCTTCACAGAGGTCCCCACAGGAGGTCACATGCTACCACCAGACAAAATGTGCCTGGAAAAACACCTTGAGAATGGCCTCCTGAGGAGTATCCACGGAGTCAAATCTTTCTCAGAAGGTGCTTGGGTTTTCAGAAATAGCCACAGTGTGATGGTAATGGATCAAGGCCGGTTTTCTTGTATGTCTAAGAATTGGTTTGGTCAACAGCACTGTCATTAATTAGCATGTGGCCTCCCTTACTGGATAGGTAAGAAAGGGATACTACATCTGTGGGTGGATAAACTCTGATCTGTCACACCTCAAGAATAGTTTTCTAAAGTATTTCCTGTCTCCTCACATATAATCTGCAAGAAAAATAAATGTGCATGGACCTCTCTTAACCTTGGGTTTTCCATTCTCCCCACAGACCACTCTTGTGTGGTTTCTGATTCAATTCCCTCCATATCCCTCCTCCAGTGACAGCTCCAAATGGGGTAGTTTAATTAGAGGTAATACTTGATGATGGGCCAAGTACTCCTCTATTAATGAGGTTCACTAATTTCCTTAGTGGTGTCATTACCTCTGCAAAGCTGACTCATTACCAGGAAGTCTATACACAAATCCTGACCAAGCAGATGTCCTGAAATCCCAGATCATTCCGTAGCTGGTTTTCCTGCTCCAGGATTCCACCAGTTAGAACACCTGTGTTCTCTGAACATCCCTGCCTGAAACACCAACAGTAGGTATATGCATTTACACATCCCTTCAGTCAGCACCTACTGTGTACCATGAACTGTTAGACACTGTGGACAATGTGAGTAAGATATGGTCCCAGCCATTAGGAGTTCAGTTGAGTGGGGTAGACAGAACCGACAGTAGATACTGACAATACAGTGTAATCTGTGCTATGATGGCAGAATGGGCATAAAGAACACAGAGGAGGAAAAGATACCCCAGCCTGGATTCACAGAGAAGGGGGGCTTGAGTGAAGTCTTGCAGATAAGGAGAATTTGGTTAAATGAAGAAAGCAGTGGGCCAAGCACGGTGGCTCACGCCTGTATTCCCGCAGTTTGGAAGGCCAAGGCGGGTGGATTGCCTGAGGTCAGGAGTTCAAGACCAGCCCGGCCAAAATAGTGAAACCCCGTCTCTACTAAAAATACACACACACACACAAAAATTAGCTGGGCGTGGTGGCGGGTACCTGTAATCCCAGCTACTTGAGAGGCTGAGACAGAAGAATCACTTGAACCCAGGATGCGGAGGTTGCAGTGAGCTGACGCCATTGCACTCCAGCCCAGGCAACAAGAGCAAAACTCCATCTGGAAAAAAAAAAAAAAGAAAAGAAAAGAAAGCAGAAAAGAGTATTCTAGGCCGGGAGCAGTGGCTCATGTCTGTAATCCCAGCACTTTAGGAGGCCAAGATGGGCAGATCACTTGAGGCCAGGAGTTCGAGACCAGCCTGGCCAACATGGTGAAACCCCATCTCCAATAAAAATACAAAAATTAGCCGGGTGTGGTGGCATATGCCTATAATCCCAGTTACTCAGGAGGCTGAGACACAAGAATAGCTTGAACCCGGGAGGCAGAGGTTGCAGTGAGCTGAGATTGCACCACTGTACTCCAGCCTGGGCGACACAGCAAGACTCTGTCTCAAAAAATAAACAAACAGGCCGGGCGTGGTGGCTCACACCTGTAATCCCAGCACTTTGGGAGGCCGAGGCAGGCGGATCAGGAGGTCAGGAGATCGAGACCATCCTGGCTAACATGGTGAAACCTTGTCTCTACTAAAAATACAAAAAATTAGCTGGGCGTGGTGGCGGGCGCCTGTAGTCCCAGCTACTCGGGAGGCTGAGGCAGAAGAATGGCGTGAACCTGGGAGGCGGAGCTTGCAGTGAGCCGAGATTGCCCCACTGCACTCCAGCCTGGGTGACAGAGCGAGACTCCGTCTCAAAAAAACAAATAAATAAAATAAATAAATAAATAAATAAACAAATAAAAATAAAAATCAAACAAAAAAGAGTATTCCAGACAGAATGCACAGCATGTGCAAAGGCACATGGTGTGAAAGCTTCATGCTAAAAAGCTGAAAGTGGCTAATTTGGGGATGGGGAGGGGGGCAGTAAAGCAGGAGATAAGACTAGAAAGACTAAGTGGTGACCAAATCATGAGGGCTGGTAACCCACAATAAATGGTTTACACTACTAGGAGACAGTGAAGGATCTGAAACAGGGCAGGGACATAAAGACTTGCACTTTAGAAAGATCACTCTAGCAGGCCATGATGAAAATGGATTTGGAAGATGAGAGAGGTGTAAGTGAGGTAAGAAGACTATTGCAATAGAATATGAGCATTGTGAGGGCGGAGGCTACATGTGCTTTATTATAAATTTCCTTACCTTCAACATTTAGGCACTTCCCAAGCACATCCTAAGCACTCAATAGATATGGCTGACTGTTAATGGTTGAATTAACGTCTTAGAAAGTGATTAAAAACAAAAATCGTTGGGCTATGGCTAATGATATGGAGGGTGTGTCTGAGCCTACAAAACGAGACCACGAATGATGGGAGTAAGGATCGGTATTTGGGGGCAGGGGGATGGGAGCTGGTGGTGGGGTTAAGAGTAGAAAGGCAAAAAAAAACAGACCAAGGCTTTCTGGTGTACAAGATGACCAACCTCGGTTCCAGGTAGCAGAAAACGTGGAGTTTTGGACACAGATCCTCCTGGCCAGAGAAGGATGCTTGAGAATCTGAGATTTACACAGCTGTATTAGGTTGTCCACGATGACCGGGCTTGAAGACAAAAAGAGACATTTGGGGACTTAAAGCAACAGGTCGACTCGAAGATCCATTAGTAGGAAATCTTCTTTACTTGGGGGAACTTACCAGTAGGTCTCTCTCTTGGGGATTTCCTCAGTGGTCTGCCAGAGACGGGCGTGAGAGATCACATTCAGAACGCACTCGTCTTGGTTCTCTATGTGGTTCCTTGGATCATCAACAAGGCTAAGCACTTTCTCGGGAAGGCCTTCTATTAACTTGGTCTTGGTGAGCCAGAGGGCCTGCTTTACACCTTTGAGGTAATCAGCCACAAAAAGAAAGAAAGAAAGAAAAAGATTCAGGAAGAGATGCTTACACCTGCCAGGTAGCATCTTAGTAAAAAGGCTGCCTCAAGTGAGAAACTGGATTTGTTCTGTGACACCTGAGGGGATAGAACCAAAAGTGAAGAGCAGAAGCTAAGAAAGTCAGATTTCAACTCACCTTCAGGAATGACCACCTACTTCAGGATGGTTAATAGGTGACTGAGGTGGTGAGCGCCTGCCACTAGAGGAATTCACACAGTGGCTAAGACCGCTGAGATAATATGGCTGAATGCTGCAAGCAGGGGATAGACCCTAGGCTATGGTACTAAATTGATGGATGCCAACCTTTCATTTAAGATCCTTTCTAATAACCCACACCCCAGCCCTAACTACCAAATATAGCCTATGTCTACCAAATATACCTCATTTATTAGGTGTGGGTCTAGGCATAAGCCCATGCTGCCTTCTCAAGGGAAAGGAACCTTTGGAAATAACTGGGAATAACTTTCGGATTTTCATGAATATTTTAAGGAGCTGAACCTCTCTGGCCTTAGTATAGAAAGGTTGGGCTTTTCCTGGATACAGAACTGTTTTGTCTTTTTTTTTTTTTTTTTGAGACAAAGTCTCGCTCTGTCGCCCAGGCTGACTGGGCGACATGATGACTGAGCAGCATGATCTCGGCTCACCACAACCTCCGCCTCCCAGGTTCAAGCGATTCTCCTGCCTCAGCTTCTCAAGTAGCTGGATTACAAGCATAAACCACAGCACCCAACTAATTTTTGTATTTTTAGTAGAGACAGGGTTTCACCATGTTGTCCACGCTGGTCTTGAACTCCTGACCTGAAGTAATCTGCCTGCCTAGGCCTCCCAAAGTGCTGGGATTATAGGCATTAGCCACTGTGCCTGGCTTGTTTTGTCTTATAGACATGGTAAATCGTGTAACTGAAAATATTTTTCTGTATACCAGAGGTCAACAAACATTTTCTCAAAGGGCCAAATAGTAAATATTTTCAGCTTCTGGGCCACAGTCTCTCTCACAACTACTCAACTCTGCTAGAGCACAAAAGCAGCAATAGGCAATAATTAACAAGTGTGCATGGTTTTGTTCCAATAAAACTTCATTTATAAAAACAAGCAGCTGACCTAGTTAGCTGACCCTAGCTACGTACCATCTGTTGATTGCTAGCAAGCTCAGGGCCAGGTTTGGGGCTTCCCTTTAGAATGCAGAATCTTAGGCCGGGCACGGTGGCTCACGCCTGTAATCCCAGCACTTTGGGAGGCTGAGGTGGGCAGATCACTTGAGGTCAGGAGTTTGAGACCAGCCTGGCCAACATGGTAAAACCCCGTCTCTACTAAAAATACAAAAAAATTAGCTGGGTGTGGTGGCGCTTGCCCGTAGTCCCAGCTACCTGGGAGGCTGAGGCAGGAGAATCACTTGAACCTGGGAGGCAGAGGCTACAGTAAGCCAAGATCACGCCACTGCACTCCAGTTAGGGCAACAGAGCAAGACTCCACCTCAAAAAAAAAAAAAAAAAAAAAAAAGTAAATGAAGTAGAACCTCACATAATGAATTTTTGTTGTATTATCTGTTTTATTTTTCCTTTGTACTGATCCCCTCGCCTGTTTTTTAATTTAATCTGGTTGTGTTATAAAAAAGCTGCCCAAAATACTTTGCATGAAAAGATGGCATATACGTAGCCAGGCCCAGTGGCTCATGCCTATAATCCCAGTAACTCAGGAGGTGGGAGGATGACTTGAGCCCAGGAGGTCAAGGCTGCAGTGAGCTGTGATCACACCATTGCACTGCAGCCTGGGTGACAGAGTGAGACCCTGTCTCTAAAATAAATAAATAAATAAAAGATGGTGTATATGCAAACTAAAATAGATTCAGTTTAGCCTGACAGTCTTTAAACATTAAAGAAACTTAGCTACTCTCAGTGGGATGGGCTGTGGTGCCAGGCAAAGACCTCCCTAGCTTCACTTTCCCCAAATTTGGCTTCTCTAAGGGAGGAACATGCATAGACCTAGGTATCTAAGTTCTGGATCAAGTAAACACACCAGTCCTCTATTTTCAAATGAAAAGTCAATACTATATTCTTCTCAATGATCATGCCCAAAAATTAACAGAAGGCTGCTGGCTGCCTTGGTTGGCAGACCATCCATCTCAGCTGGAAGAACACTTCTCTGACTCAAGGTCATATCTGCATTTGAAAATTGCGTCTGGGCCAGACACAGTGGCTCATACCTATAACCTCAGCACTCTGGGAGGCTGAAGTAGGTAGATTGCTTTGAGACCAGCCTGGCCAACGTGGTGTAACCCCATCTCTACAAAAGAAATACAAAAAATTAGCCAGGCATGATAGCATGTGCCTGTAATCCCAGCTACTTAGGAGGCTTAGGTGGAAGGATAGATTAGGCCTGGGAGGTAGAGGTTGCAGTGAGATTGTGCCACTGCACTCCAGCCTGAGTGTCAGAGCAAGATTCTGTCGAAAGAAAAAAAAAAGAAAGAGAGACAGAGAGAAAGGAAGGAAGGAAAGAGACCATGTCTGGGATGGAAGGGAGCTTAAGATACTTTGGGGGAGACACCCTCAGGCAATTTCTCTTGTGGTAACAAATGAAAGGCAATAAGTACAATAAGACTTTTCACTTTAAGATCCATAAGACGTCACACCAGAAATATGAATATAAATGTTTAGAAATGTAACTTTTGGGCAGGGGCAGTGGCTCACACCTATAATCCCAGCACTTTGGGAGGCCGAGGCAGGAGGATCACTTGAGTCCAGGATTTTGAGACCAGCCTGCGCAACATGGTGAGACCTCCTCTTCACAAATAATTAAAAAACTAGCTGGGAGTGGTGGCATGCGCCTGTGGTCCCAGCTACTCAGGAAGCTGAGGTGGGAGATCACTTGAACTTTGGTGGTCAAGGCTGCAGTGAGGCACGATCATGCCACTGTACTCTGGCCTGGGCAACACAGCATGATGCTGTCTCAAAAAAAAAAAAAAAAAAAGTAACTTCTGGATTTTGCGGTGCAGCAGAAAGAGCCCTGGACTGGGAGTCAGATAAACTAAGTTTTAGTTCTGACACCGCCACTGTTCCTTAAACTTGACAATAGATAAAATATTAAGACTTTATGTTTTATTTGCATATGAAAAATAGGTGATAATGAGAGCTGCCATTTACTGAAAGTCACCATCTACCCTGTGCCAGGAGCTTTACCTGCAAGTTAGATGGGATTTTATAAAATGAAAAATGAAACTCAGAGACTAAGGAATTTGCTCCAACTCACACACCTTGTAAGTGACAAGGCTAGGAGGAGAATCTGAGTATGTCTACCCTAAAGAACATCACCTCTCTCCATTACCCCAAATGGCTTCTCTAGCCCTGTATCCTGCAGAGTTTTATTACAGCCTACAGAACCTCTCTGTGAGCAGCAAAAACATAGGATACACCATACATTTTCAGCCTAGGCAAACGAATGTAATCTTAACGTCTAAAATACTGCTAATGCATTCATCCACTTGGTATTGTTACCAGGGTCACTCAAGGATGCCAAGTCTTGTGAGATCCTTCCCACTACCTTGTAAGGACACTAGACGTGTTTAAAGGCTTGAAAATCAGCTTTCAGGAATGGAATTGAGAAGCTTAAGAGGCTGGCCAATTGACTTAAGTTTTCTCAAACCTAGGATTTATTCTCTGACTTAGTCCCCCAATCTTGCCAGATTTGCCTTTTTTTTTTCCCCCTAATCACTCCTTGGAAAATACTGTTTCCACTTACCTCAACCATTCTGTTTTCGAGACCTGCCCCATCCCTACCTATCCTGATTTGAGGAAGATGGAAGAATGGGGAAAGGGATAAACAAGCTTCTCCATGGACTCTGGAAAATAATTTCTGGTACTGTTCTAGATAGACAGGCTGGTTTTGGCAAAGTCATTTTGATCTGTCCCTAGTGAGAGTGACAGAGGAGTAGACATGGGCTTAAGAGGTGACAGGCCTGGAGATTAAACATCCTGCTGTCTCCACTATAAACTCTCTCCAACTACTTTTAAAATATACAGTTAATCTCCAGAATGTCAGACCTGGAAAGGTCAATGTGGACTGTCCAGTCAAAACCATTCACTTCCCAGGAAATAGAGGCCCAGGATGGCCAGCCATTTGCCCAAAGTCAAAGAGAGAGAGAGCCAGGGCTAGGCCTAGAAAGCAGCTCTTTTCACGCTGACACGCAAACTCTCTATTACTCCTGCACAGGGGCCCAGCTCCTTACAACTCAATTCTAACAACCCTCAGAAGACGGGAATCACTACGGCCCCATTTCGCAGACGAAGAAACCAAGACCCACAGAGTTTCAATGTCTTGCCCAAAGCCACAGAGGGTCGGGGTCGGTGCTGGTTAGAGGAACACGGTCCCTTGCCGCCCGTCCTGGGGCCTCACCCTCGAGAAGGCGGCAACGGTGGTGAAAGATATAGCAGGCCTGGTCTTTGTACAGCGGATGCTCGTGAAGAGGGGGCGAGCGGTAGAACCTTGGGTCCTTGTAGCCGCGGTCCCAGGGCGGAAAGATCGGCCGCGCCAGCCAGGGCACGAAGTGCATCTTCCCCGCAAAGGTGATGGGCTCCAGTCCAGGAATCTCGTACACCCTATCCAGCGGAGGAGGCTCCGGCTTCCGCGTGGAGCGCACGCCCCACTCATACGCCCCGCGTCTCGGGGCCCCGAAGCCCCCAAGGCCGAGCTGCCCGGAGCCAGCTAGCGCCCGCCTTGCGGGCCCGGACGCCAATGCCATACCGATCTGATAGCCTCAAGACCTCCACCTGGACCCCGCCATGTTGCCGCGCGCAGGGCCTGCTGGGAACGAATGAGACCGGGCGCCAAAGCTCGTTTTGGGAATGGCAGCTAATTCAACCAATCACAGTCAGGATATTCTTGTCTTGCACCGGCCCTCAACCCATTCTCATTTCTTATAGGTGATACCTGCTAAGCGCTCCCCGCCTACCCAGAGACAGGGAGGAACCTGGAAAATCCTCACGTGAGGTGAAGCGCAGGCGAGTAGGTGAGTGATCGTGGTGGGTCGAGAATCGCTCCAGGACTTCAGACCTGGACTTAGACAAGGTTGACTGCTTATGAGCAGTTGGAGCTTGGGAAGGCACTTCCCTTTCTGAGGCCCAGTGTCCCTCGCTGTAAAAATAGGGATAGAAATGCCTAAGCTGGCGCACCTGTACAGCGCGCTGCTGCGAGCGCCTCTGTCGCTCTGTCCCTCTCCTGAGTGTGAGAGTGTCCCCCAAGCCAGCTCTGAGCGTGACTGCTCACTGTACACCTCTTCCCCAGCGCCAAAAGCGAGCCACTTTCCTCGCTTTTCCTTTCCCTCTGGACTTCCCAGTTCGCCTCCTAGAAGCAAGGACAGAGCAATGAAGATGCGCCTTTGCTCCTTGCTCAACACCTGTCTATCAGCTGCCTGCTGTGTGTCAGGCGCTGCGCTGAGCCCCTGTTGGCGTTGGTAAATAAGACAGATGGGAGATGTAGAGCTTACAGTTTAGTGGGAGATGCAGACAGAACGCAGGTAAACAACGCGAACAAATAAGTCAACTGCGATACACACACTTCCTATCCCTTTTCCGTAGTTATTTTTCTCTTTAGCATTTCACACTACCGTACCATCTGTTTTCCATCTTGATCTTGCTTAATAACTGTTTCTCACCCTAAGATATGAGCTCAGTGAGTGCAAGGATTTCTGTTTCTTCACTGCTATATCCCCAGCACTGAGAACAGTGCCTGGCACATAGTAAATAGGTTTAGTGAATGCGTGTATAACAGAAACAAATAGAGTGCCTTATAGAGAATGAGGAGGGGAAGGTTCAGGGAGGGCCTCAGAAGGGAGGTGACCTTTAAAACCAAGGCCTGCGGGGTGGGAAAAGTCATCCAGCCTGAGGCAACATGTGTCAAGGCCTGGATTAAAGGTGGTGCCTCTTGAACTGAAAAGATAGAGCTCAGAGGACACATGAACCAACTCTTTAAAATTCATGACTGACGTGGCCAACTTTTCTGCTAATTTCCAAAATAGCAGAGAAAGTGGGACTGTTAAAACGTGGAGAAGTCCTACAGTCATCGTTCACACCTGTAATCCCAACACTTTGGGAGACCTAGGTGGGAGGGGCCACTTGAGGCCAGGAGTTTGAGATCAGCCTGGGCAACATGGTGAGACCTCCTCTCTAAAAATAATTAAAAAAAATTAGCGAGGCGTGATGGCACACACCTATAGATCTAGGTACTCAGGAGGCTGAGATGGGAGGATCACTTGGGCCTCGGAGATCGAGTCTGCAGTGAGCTGTGATCCTACCACTGCACTCCAACCTGGGCAACACAGCAAGACCCTGTCTCAAAAAAAAAAAAAAAAAAAAGGCCGGGCGTGGTGGCTCACGCCTATAATCCCAGCACTTTGGGAGGCCGAGGCAGGTGGATCACGAGGTCAGGAGATCAGACCATCCTGGCTAACACAGTGAAACCCCGTCTCTACTAAAAATACAAAAAATTAGCTGGGCGTGGTGGTGGGCGCCTGTAGTCCCAGCTACTCGGGAGGCTGAGGCAAGAGAATGATGTGAACCCGGGAGGCCGAGCTGGCAGTGAGCTGAGATCGCGCCACTGCACTCCAGCCTGGGCAACAGAGCGAGACTCTTGTCTCAAAAAAAAAAAAAAAAAAAAAAGAAATCAGCATAAAGAGGGGACCAGACCTCATTCACTCATAATGCATACCTGGTCCATAGCATGCAATAAAAATGAATTGGGTTGATATAACACCTTGTAGTCTATGAGGCTCTGTGAAGGTAGGAACAATGACCTGTTTACCTCTGTTGCCTCCCAACACCTAGCTCCCAGATTGTATCTGTAAACTGAATGAGCAGTCATAGGGAACCTTCCATATGCCCGGCTATGCTTGGTGGTAGAATACAGAAAGAATAAGATACCACCCTTTTTTTTTTTTTTTTTTTTTTTTTTGAGACAGAGTCTCACTCTGTCACCCAGGCTGGAGTGCAGTGGCGCAATCTCAGCTCACTGCAGCCTCCACCTTCCGGGTTCACGCCATTCTCCTGCCTCAGCCTCCCGAGTAGCTGGGACTACGGGTGCCCACCACCATGCCCGGCTCATTTTTTTGTTTTTGTATTTTTAGTAGAGACGGGGTTTCACCGTGTTAGCCAGGATGGTCTTGATCTCCTAACCTCGTGATCCACCCACCTTGGCCTCCCAAAGTGCTGGGATTACAGGAATGAGCCACCGCACCCAGCCAAGGCAGAGGAGATTCTTAAATTTAGGAAAGGGGCCCTATTGTCCTTAACAACTGAGAGTGAGAAAACTCTAGCCAGTCAAACAGCCTCACTGAAGTTGGATTTGCATATATGCTACATGCAGACGCAGGTAGCAAGAAGAAAACAAACTCACATCTGACTCATCAGCAAGCCAGCCATTGTGAACATGCATAGATGCCCTTCACAGAGGTCCCCACAGGAGGACCTGTCTCTACTCAAAATACAAAACCTAGCCGGGCATTGTGTTGGGCGCCTGTTTCCCAGCTACTTGGGTGGCTGAAGCAGGAGAATCGCTTGAGCCCAGGAGGCAGAGGTTGCAGTGAGTCAAGATCATGCTACTGTACTCCAACCTGGCAACCTGGGCAACAGAGTGAGACTCTGTCTCAAAAAAGAAAAAAAAAAAAAAAGAAAGAAAGAAAAGAAAAAGAAAAGTGTTTATGAGCAGCTTTTATGAGCAGGGATGGACCAAGTGCATGGAGTGCTCACAGGAGGGAGTGAAGCCAGGCAGGCCTTCACCTGCACCTGTTTTTCTCTCTTCACTGTCCCTCCATCTCCAGACTCATATCTAGACCTGTTTAATCCAACTCACAACTGGATTTTGTACTTGGATGCTCCACAGGCACTCAGCATACCTCAAACCAAACTCTTCTTCTTTCCCTTAAAACTCAACTTCTTCTTGAGCCTTCTGTCTACCCAAAACCCAAGCCAGATCCGAGGGGTTGGATGTCCCTTCTACCCCTCTGTCCCCCCCACACTCCCTCACATCTAGTCAGTCTCAGTGTTCTGTTAATTTCCTCTTCAGTATTTCTCTCATTGACCCCTGTCTTCTCATTGTGCCTGAAGCTGCAGGTCTAAGTCCTCATATCATCTCACCTGGACCATCACAACCTTCTTCTGTTTCCTGTGATTGAAGAATGATATGTTTTGAAACCAGACATGCCAGAGTTAAAACCCTGGTTGCCACCATTTTAGAAGCTGTATGAAACTCTGGGCAAAGCTGAACTGTAGTGGTTAGGATTGCAAACAAAGGTGGCAAAACTAGGGGAAAAAGGAAATATCACCTAGGGGAAGTGCAGTTATCAGGAAGGGACACAGGTGGCTTCTGGAATGCTGGCAAGGTTCTTTTTACTTGACTGAGTAGTAGTTACACAGGTGTTCTTTTATATTTTTAATTAATTTTTTGTAATGAGTTGTAGGTATATATTTTACTTTATCATTTAAAACATTTTAGGGCCAGACATGGTGGCTCATGCCTGTAATCTCAGCACTTTGGGAGACTGAGATGAGAAGATCACTTGAGGCCAGGAGTTCGAGACCAGACTGGCAACATAGTGAGACCCTGTCTCTACAAAATGTAAGTAAAAAAAATTAGCCAGGTATGGTGGTGCACACCTGTAGTCCCAGTTACTCGGGAGACTGAGGCAGGAGGATTGCTTGAGCCCAGGAGGTTGAGGCTGCAGTGAGCTGTGATCGTGCCACTGCTCTCCAGCCTGGGCAACAGAGTGAGACCTCATCTCAGCAAAACAAAACAAAACAAAAAATATCTTTTAAAATTCAATGAGACTTTTCTGTGTAAAGTGTCAGCTGGCACTCAGAGCACAGGAACAGATCAGGAAACCTTGGTTACCAGCTCTGATTGTTATGTCCTTTCTTCCATATGCCAAGCTATGCTTGGTGATAGAATACAAAGGAATAAGACACCCTCCTGTGCTCAAGGGGGTCCCACCCTGCTAAACCTTCCTGAAGTCATAGAGCTTATGAGTAGTAGAACCAGGTTTCCTGAAGCCAAACCCTTTCCTCTAGTAAAGAAAGATTCACTTCACACGAGGGATTGTCCTTCTAAAACCAACGATAGTAAGTGGTTAACGCTCCCCACCAGACAGCACACTCCTTGGCTGATCCATCTCCATCCCCAGTGCTTGCACAGAGCCTGGCACCTGCAGGCTTTGGAGAATGTGAGGAATAGAGGAGACCAGAGAATAACCCCCATGTTTTCCCTCTCTCAGGCTGGCCAAGGAGCAGGGCCTGCGCCCGTGGTCTCATAGAGCCTGGCCTGTTCTGGAAGAGCACCCAGTTGTTCTTTCTAGGCTGCCCAAGCCCCATTGATGATGGCTGAGAGGGAAGAGGACGACGACACTGAGGAAGCCTGGATGCAGCTACGGCCCACAGAACCCTTGCCCTCCCAGTGCTGCGGCAGTGGCTGCTCACCCTGTGTGTTTGACCTCTATCACCGAGATCTGGCAAGGTGGGAGGCAGCCCGAGCCAGCAAGGACAGGAGCCTGCTGCGTGGGCCAGAGTCACAGGTGAGAGAGGCTGCTTCTCGATATGAGCACCAGGGCAACAGAATCTACTTGCCTTGGCCCTGCAAAGCACACCTCTAGGAAGCCTTCCCTGACTGTACAGCAGAAGAAGAGTATGCATAACAGAAGCAAACAGATCTAGGCTCAAAGCCCAGCCCTGAAGCAAACTTATTAGCAGCTGTGTGATTTGAGGCAGAGTTTAAGCCTTAGTTTCCCCATCTGTAAAATGAGGCTCAATGTTTGTGATGTGTAGCACAGAGCTTGACATCCATTTCACTTAACTATATTTATTGAGGACCTATTATATACCAGGCCCTGTGAAATAGTGAGGATTTGAGAGTGAGCATGACAGCCACAGTCCTTGTCCTTATGGACTAAACTAGCTATAGTTTATTCTAGGTAAATAAAGGATGTTAGGGCTGATATTTCTTCTTCTCTGGCCCTTACTGACTTCTTCCTCCTTAACTCCTCCGGGACTTCATAGTCTGGACTAAGCAGTGTAGCCCTTTATTGTAATGTTTGGAAGGGTTCACAGTTATAGATGTCAGAACACTGGACTTCACCCCCTGTATAACACAGATAGGGAAACTGAGGACCTATTCCTTCTGACACTGTGCATAGGTTTTGTTTTGAATCTGGCCCTGTCTTGGTCTCCCGCATCTGAACAGTCTTCCCATTTTCTGTGTCCCTCCTGACTAATGTGGAGTAGAGGTGTCTCCCATTTCTACCTCTCTCAATGCCATCTGGCATCGTAATCACTTTTTTTTTTCTTTTTTGTAGAGATGGAATCTCGCTTTGTTGCCAGGGCTGGTCTCGAACTCTTGGTCTCAAGTGATCCTCCCGCCTCAGCCTCCCAAAGTGATGGGATTACAGGCGTAAGCCACCTTGCCTGGCCATCATCACTTTTTGACCAACCATTCCCCATTCTTGTGGCTCAAACTAGACCAAAGCTTAGTCATTTTTACACGTGTTGTTCTTAAGCTATAGATCATACATCCTGAACAAATGCAGTTGTTTTTCTTATCTTTTCTTTTCCTTTCTTTTTTTTTGAGATGGAGTTTTGCTCTTGTTGCCCAGGCTGGGGTGCAGTGGCGCTATCTTGGTTCACTGCAACCTCCGCCTCCCAGGTTCAAGCGATTCTCCTGCCTCAGCCTTCCAAGTAGCTGGGATTACAGGCATGTGCCACCACACCTGACTAATTTTACGTTTTTAGTACAGATGGGGTTTCACCATGTTGGCCAGGCTGGTCTTGAACTCCTGAACTTAGGTGATCCACCTGCCTCAGCCTCCCAAAGTACTGGGATTAGAGGCATGAGCCACCACACCTGGCCTTGCAGTTGTTTCTCTGAACCCCAAAACAACATGACATTATTATTATTATTATTATTATTATTATTATTAAGGCAGAGTCTCACATTATTATTATTATTATTGAGGCAGAGTCTCACTCCATCACCCAGGCTGGAGTACAGTGGCATGATCTCAGCTCACTGAAACCTCTGCCTCCCAAGTTCAAGCAATTCTCCTGCCTCAGCCTCCTGAGTACCTGGGATTACAGGCACCTACTACCATGCCCGGCTAATTTTTTTTTGCATTTTTAGCAGAGACAGGGTTTTACCATATTGGTCTCGAACTCCTGACCTCAACTGATCCACCTGCCTCAGCCTCTCAAAGTAGTGGGATTATAGGTGTGAGCCACTGTACCTGGCCATATTTTTGCTTTTTATAAAGATAGAGATGGGGTCTTGCAATATTGCCCAGGCTGGGCTCAAACTCCTGGGCTTAAGCAAACCTCCCATCTTGGCCTCCCAAAGTGCTTGCTGGGATTACAGGCATGCATGACTTTATATTTAGTGTCTCCTTGTATTTCTGCCACTGGAAGGTGGTGATGGGGACTAGAGTGCTCTGGCTTCTGCCAGTGACTGGGGAATGTTTGTGACAACCTCTGTTTCTTTCTTCTCACTGCCCTCCATCTCCACGTGGCTCACCCCTTCACTTCTTTCTGATCTCTGCCGAAATTTCATTTCTCTTCCTAACTCAGGACTACCAGACACCATCTAGATGTACTCTTTTATGTGTATATCGTGCATCTTCTTGCCAAAATATCAGTTCTGGAAGAGAAGGGGCCTCTGTCTTTCTCACTGTTCTATCCTCAGCACCTTGAGTAGTTCCTGGCATTACAGTTGGCACTCATTAAATATTTGCAGATGAATGAATGTGTTTCTCCAAGATCTACTAAGTACCATATCCTGTGTGCTAGGCACAAGGAGGTTGGTAATAAAGATGCCAGGGTACCAGTGCTGAAAAAACTCAGCTTACAGAAGGGGGATAAAGAATCACAGGGTTACTTGGCCAGGCACGGTGGCTTATGCCTGTAATCCCAGCACTTTGGGAGGCCAAGGCAGGTGGATCACCTAAGCTCAGGAGTTCAAGACCAGCCTGGCCAACATGGTGAAACCCTGTCTCTACTACAAATATAAAAATTAGCCAGGCGTGGTGGCACGTGCCTGTAGTCCCAGCTACTTGGGAGGCTGAGGCATGAGAATTGTTTGAACCAGGAGGTGGAGGTTGCATTGAGCCCAAATTGTACCACTGCACTTCAGCCTGGGCGACAGAGCAACACTCTGTCTCAAAAAAAAAAAAGAAACACAGGGTAGTGATAGAAAGACTCACTAAGGAACTGAGGCCCGGTTCTGCCAGTTAATTGTATGATGTTGGGCATGTCATTTTAGTGTGCTAAACCTCAGTTTTCTCATCTGAAAAACTGGGATGTTAATACTTTATAGGTTGTTATGAGAATTTCATGGGATGAATATGTAAAGCACCTGGCACATGGTAGATGCTCAGTAAATAGTAGCTGTCATCACCTATTATAACACTGGAAATTTAAATGATACCACATTTAAAGTTGCAAACAGAGGTCCAGCATGGTGCCTCACACCTGTAATCCCAGCACTTTGAGAGGCCAAAGTGGGCGGATCACCTGAGGTCAGGAGTTCAAGACCAGCCTGGCCAACATGGTGAAACCACATCACTACTAAAAGTACAAAAATTAGCTGGGTGTGGTGGCACATGTCTGTGATCCCAGTTACCTGGGAGGCTGAGGCATGAGAATCACTTGAATCCGGGAGGCAGAGATTGTAGTGAGCCGAGATCACACCACTGCACTCCAGCCTGGGCAACAGAGCGAGACTCTATCTCAAAAAAAAAAAAAAAAAAAAAAAAAAAAAAAAAAATTTGCAAACAGATGGACGCAAACAAACACAAACATTTTGTCAGTCCTATAAAATAGCATATTCCAATTTTTTTAACTTTTAATGAAGCAATAATAATAGGAAAAGATTTTACATTTCCATGGTAACTTACATTTTATAAAATGCTTTTTACATTGTATCTCATCTGACCCTCATGATAACCCTATAAAGTTATCAGGGATGAGTGGCCCTTTTTATAGACTAGGAAACTGAGACCCAGAGGATCAATTGATATGCTGAAGGCCCCACAGGGAGGCAGCAGCTGAGCTGGGGCTAAACCCAGTTCTCCCGACTCCCAGTCCAGTGTTCTTTCCAAAGCACCAGGCAGCTGTGCCAGAGAGTACCCAGGTACTCTGGCTGATGATGAAGAGGTCATCCTGGATGGTGGGTGTGGGAAGGGGCACAGTGGAGACAAGGCCTTGAATGCCAAGCCCAAGAATTTCTGTCAGTTCAGTGATACTGTCAGCACTACCATGGGTAACTGGGGTTCCAGAGTTGGTGCTGCAGGATGGTGCAGGCCCTAAGCTGGGATTGAGGGGTCCCAGGAGTAAATGGAGTATTTTACAGGAAAGAAAGATCTGTGAGTCACAGCGTTCAGAGAAGGCTTCCTGGAGGAGATGCAGGTTGGGGTGGAATGTTAAAGGCAGTGGGCTGAGACTTAGACATGAATTTGAATTTTTGTCTACAGTGTGATTGTGGACAAGTAAGCCAGCATGACTCAACTCAGGCCTCAGTTTCCACATATGTAATACACAGATATTGGGTTAGATATTCTGAGGTCCCATCAACTTATAAATTATGCAAATCTGGATTTTAGCAGCTTTGAAGAATGGGTATGTCTTTTACACATTGGAGATGAATGTTCTGGATAAGAGGGCACTGCTTGAGCAAATAAAGACTCAGAAGTAGGAAGCAGCAGGGTGTTCTTGGGAGGACAAAGAAAAGTCTGGCATTAGATGCCTGGGAGATAAAATGAGGCTTGAGGGTCGTCCACAGCGCCTTTGAGTGGCCAGCTAAGGAAGGAGCCCGCATTTTACCCTGGAGCTGAGGGGAGCCATGGAAGGCTTAAGAGCAGGATAGGCTCAAAGGAAAGTGCTCTGGCATTCTTGGATCCAATTTTGAAAGGGAAGTAAGGTGAGGCTAGTGTCCAGTTTACAGGAAACTTCCCGAGCCAAGACAGCCTCTCCTTGGGGACAGTGGGAAGGATGCTATGGATGCCTGTGTGTCTGTGGAGCCCCGGCCTCTAGCTGTTGAATCTCTTCCTGTTGCAGAGCTGCCCCTCCAAGCTGAACCCAGAGACCTTCGTGGCCTTCTGCATCAGTGCCATGGACAGGCTCACTAAGGACACCTACCGTGTCCGGTTTGCTCTACCCGGGAACAGCCAGCTTGGCCTGCGGCCCGGCCAGCACCTCATCCTACGGTACACTCAGGTAGCGGGAGGACCAAAGCTTCACAGCCCTGCTTTGCTATTTGCTAGCTGCTGGCCTTGACCAACTAGCGTACTCTCCCTTAAGCCTCCATTTGTCATCTTCAAGATAGACATAGTGACACATGACTCAGAGAGTTCTTGGGATTGAACTAGATAATGCATTTTCATAATAAATAATAACACAATCACTTTAATAGCATTTACTATCCAAGGCACAGTTCTGTGTGCTTATAGGCGTGAAATCATTTAACCCTCACAAAATCCTGTGTGGTAGGTGCAGTTATACCCCAGAGGAAATTGAAGTAAGAGAGGTCCAGAAACTTGCCAAGGTCACACAGTTAGGAAATGTTGGAGCCAGGATTTGAAGGCAAGCAGTGTGGCTTTAGAGCTTGTGGTATGAGCCTAATATGATTAGTACCAATTGATAGAATTGAGAATAAAGGGCTTGCCCAGCACTACATAGCTAATAAGTCACGGAGCCAGGATTTAAACCCAGACAGCCTGGCTCCTGAGTTACGCTCTTTACCACTCCTCTGAGGTTCCTACTTCCTCCCAGCCTACTTAGGCACCCTACTCCCACCCCAGTCCCCACCCCTGCCTGCCCAGAGACAAGACCCTTTGGGATGTCCAGGTAGAGTTGTCTGCCAGGCTGTTGGCTCTGTGAATCTGAGGCTCAGTAGAGAGATCTGAGCTGCAGGCATGGGTTTGGGAGTCATTGGCACATAGCTGAGTGGCATTTGGGAAAATGTGTGCATGGAAAGAGAAAGGCGCACAGGACCAAACCCTGGAAACACCAGCATCTACGGTATTGGCAAGAGGAGGAGGAGCCAGCAAAGGAAGCAAGGTGCGGCCAGAGGAGAAGGTGGAAACCAGAAGAGCACTTACTGCTGCTCAGACTCTGGCCACTTGCTTCACACTGGCCCCTGGTGTTTGTGCCCAGCTCCTTCTGGCCTGTGACCTGGCCAGCAGTCCTAGAAGTTCACTTTCCCAGTGGGCAGGAGGGGCCACAGGGCAGGTCATGGCCCCAGGCATCCTTCCATCCATGAACCAGAATGCTCAGAACTCCCTGCTTCCAGGCTGGCTCCCCTCCTTCACCCTCTCTGTCCCTGTGGTGACATCCCTAACACACATATCTGACCATGTCACTGTGGGGTGCAGCATGGAGGCAATGTAGCACCCCAGAAGGTATCTGAGGTACCACATCGCCTCCGTAATGATGTCCTAACCCAAGGCCCCAGCTTGCTTTCCCACCATGTTCTTCTCCCTTTGCCAACCCACCCCTGCCCTGGTCTCAGCCTCCTGCTCCACGCCCCATTCCCACCACCCTTCCTGTCCCGATTTGCCCTTGTCAGTGGCTGGCCTATCCTGCAGCACCCACCTCCAGGAGGTTTCCTAGGCTCCCAGAGGAGACTGCGCACTCCCTCTAAAACATACCAGTTTTACCTCTGTTGCAGCAGACGTCATAGTGCTCTGCAGCCAAGCCATGCTCTGTGCTCTGTTCCTTATGTCCCCATTTGTTTCATATGCATTTATTTATTTATTTATTTATATTTTTTGAGACAGAGTCTCACTCTGTCACCCAGGTTGGAGTGCAGTGGCATGATCTCAGCTCACTGCAACCTCCACCTCCCAGGTTCAAGCGATTCTCCTGCCTCAGTCTCCCAAGTAACTGGGACTACAGGCATGCACCACCATGCCCAGCTAATTTTTGTATATTTAGTAGAGATGGGGTTTCACCATGTTGACCAGGATGGTCTCGATCTCTTGACCTCGTGATCCGCCCACTTTGGCCTCCCAGAGTGCTGGGATTACAGATGTGAGCCACCATGCCCAGCCTCATATGCATTTATTAAATATTTCTGTCCAGCCCCCTCATGCTTTTGGTGCATTGAGACAGGGCCTTTTTAATCTTTGCATACCTCAGAGAAGAAAGTTTTGTACATAGTAGGACTTGAGAGAAGACTGCTTAGGGAAGCTTCTGGGAAGCTCTGAAGAACAGTGGTGAGGAACCCAGCTCTGAAGTTAGAGCTGTGATTGAATTTGAGCTGTGCAAGTGACTTCCCTTCTCTAAGCACTGGATTCCTCATTTGGATTGTTGTTTGAGTTAAATGAGATAATGCATATGAAATGCTTGATACATGTATGCATTTAATACACCATGGCTATTACTGTGACTCATGGTGGTTATCCTGACCCTGTTTTTGGTAACATGGAGAGGATTCATGCATGAGACGGGGCTTTAGACCAGGGCCCTTTGAGGATCCTTCCAGTCCTAATGCTTCTGTCAGGTGCTAGTAAGTGTTTAATAAATGTTAGCAGTTGTTTTAGTCTTTATCACTCTGTGGTCGAGAAGAGGTCAGGAAAAATGACAGTCATGTCTCCAAAACAACTCACATCCTCAGTGCACTTTTTGAAACACTCTCCCATCTGTAGTCCCAGAGGAGCCACACAACTGGAATGCAGATAGATGTCCCCATTTTACAAAAGGGGCCACAGGGGATGAGATGATCTACTGGGATCTCACAGCCAGCACATGGCAGTGGATGAGCCCAGTACTCTTTTTTTTCTGTTGCATCTTGCCTGCCTCTCAGTGAGGACCTTTATTTTCACCAGCCTGGCAGAGGAGTTACCTCATAAGGATTTGCAGTTGTTTGTTTGTTTGAGATAGAGTCTTGCTCTATTGCCCAGGCTGGAGTGCAGTAGCATGATCTCAGCTCACTGAAACCTCCACCTCCCAGGTTCAAGTGATTCATGTGACTCAGCCTCCCAGGTAGCTGAGACTACAGGCGTGAGCCACCACACCCAGCTAAATTTTTGTATTTTTAGTAGTGACGGGTTTCACTATGTTGTCCAGGCTGGTCTCAAACTCCTGACCTCAAGTGATCAGCCCACCTCGGCCTCCCAAAGTGTGGGGATTACAGACATGAGCCACCGTGCCCAGCCTTATAAGGGTTTGCTGAATGACTGGCTGACTGACTGCACGCTTCTGTTTCTCAGAGGGATAGTAGATGACTTAGAAATTCAGAGAGCCTATACGCCCATCAGCCCTGCCAACGCAGAAGGATACTTTGAAGTGTTAATTAAGGTGAGTTGACCCTTGAGGATGCTCCAAGATGCCGTGGAGAAGCTATGGGTCTAAGAGTGGAGAGCTAAAGGGAAAATGTGGGAAGGAAACTCAGTGCTGGGAACAACATGGACAAAGGCAATTGGGGAAGTAAGTCCTTTGTCCTGGAACAGAAGGAAGGCATGCCAAGGGAGCAGGATGCAATCTGAGAGGATTAGGCAAGAGGTAGGACGTGGAGGAGCTTATAGACGGGACTAACCTAACATCACCTCTTAGGGGAGGTGGGCAGAACCGGGGCATTTGAGTTGGACCTTGAAGAAGGAGTACAAATTGGCAGTGGCCATAAATGGCATTCTAGGCTGAGGGGATGGTTAACCAAAGGTTGGGAGGGGTGAAATAGAACAAGTCTTCTAGGAACTATACCCAGCCTGAGAGCCAGGAGGAGAGGGTGCTGGTGGAGAAGGCGGGGTGGATGGAGGAATTGGCAGAGATGAGATGAACAAAGTAGGTTGGATGCAAAACACCCTGGAGACCCAAGGAATAGGAAACAAATATATAAGAAGTTGTGGAGGCCCAATTATGTGGAAAGAATAATTAGGTTGAGCTACATGAAATTGCTGATATTCTAACTTTTTTGACTTAAAGAAACATCAACTTCATGTGGGTCAACCTAATACACAGCTCTAGATCATCATTTCCCAAATGGAATCATTACAAATATTTAAGAATAGTGTTCACATCCTTAATCTGTGTTATAAGACATGACTTATTATCTATATTGCATTGATAAGTAAACGGAGTCCCCCAGAGGTCCCAAGGCCCCACAGCTAGTAAGAAGTGCTGCTAGTAGGTGAGTCCTGCCCCCTGATACCGAGACCTCAGCACTGCCTCCAGCTCCCGCCTTCCTACCTGCCGTCTGAGCCCGAGTGTTTATTCCTCCACACATAAGCTTGGATGGGATCCCTTCTTCATGCAACTGTTTGTCTGGGAGATTCCACAAATCCTCTCCAAATGGCCTGCTTCCCCAAGCTGCTTGTCGGGGTGTGTTTCTGTGGAAAGGATAAGCCTGGAGACAGTTCTTCAGGGCAGCTGGATCTCTCCCAGCTGCAAGGCTGATTTTCTCCTTCGTTTACTAGAAAGCCTCTCTTTAGAGAGATGCTTAATTATCTCTAAGCCACTGGCTAGGAAAAGCCAGAAATGTCTTTGCAAATTGGGAAGGCAGGCAGGGCTTATCGTTTGACCCTCCCAAGTAGAAGGGAAGGAGAAGCTCCCATTTCTCAGACACCTTCTGGGCACCAGGTACTGCCTCTGTCTCTTTATTCTAATTATCTCATTTCAACCTCATAACCACCCTATAGAGTAGATCATATTATTCCCATTTTACAGATGAAGAAACTGAAGCTCAGAAAGATGACATCATTTGTCTCAAGGCCCCTTGGGTAATATGATCCAAATGGAAGGACAAAAGTTCAGTGTCAGTTCTGTTTAACAAGTATGTATTAAACATTTACTCTGTGCCAGGCTCTGTGTGGGTATGTATTAGTCCGTTTTCACGCTGCTGATAAGGACATACCTGAGAATGGGCAATTTATGAAAGAAAGGGGTTTAATGGACTCACAGTTCCACACGGCTGGGGAGGCCTCACAATCATGGCAGAAGGTGAAAGGCATATCTCACATGGCGGCAGACAAGAAGAGAGCTTGTGCAGGGAAACTCTGCTTTGTAAAACCATCAGATCTCATGAGACTTATTCACTATCACAAGAACAGCATGGGAAAGACCTGCCCCCATGATTCATTTACCTCTCACTGGGTCCCTCCCACAACACATGGGAATTCAAGATGAGATTTGGATGGGGACACAGCCAAACCATATCAGGGTACTAAAGACAACATGGAAGAATCCTTCCCTTCTTCTTGGGTGCTGTCAAGGCCACAGCTGGGGTCATGCCTCCCCCTAGACAGGGGCCAGAAAACAAAGCGTGCATGGAGACAGCCTCCAGCAAGGCAGGAGAAAAACCTCACCCTTCCTTCTAGACCCCTTCCAGTTGAGCCAGGGACTTCCGTTGCCTTGTGCAGGTGGTGCCCAAGGAAGTCAGGGATGATATCGGAGATGGCCATGGGTGCTTAAAAACAGGTCTGGGGACCAAAGCCCTGTCTCTGTGTTAAGCCTGGCTATAATCTTACTCCAAACACCCTTCCAGTCCTGTCTCCCAGTGCTTCGCCCTCACCCTCACCCTACCATGTTCACTTGCTATTCCCAAAACATGACCCAGATTGTCCTACCCCTGACCATACTACACCTGATGTCCAGAGTCCTCTCTGCACCCCTGCTCCCATCCCCAGTGAATTCCATCTTGCCCATCTTTCAAGGTCCAGCTCAAATGCTTCCTCCCCCAGGAAGCCATCCTTGATCCCATCCATGGAAGTGGCTGCAGCCTTCTCAGGTTTATTCCTAGTTTATTCTTCTCATGGGTGTTAGATGGTCTCTACCTTGTATATGTCTGAGACTTAGGTCCCTTCTAGATTGTAAGCTCCTTAAGGGGAGAGCCTGAATCTGGATTGATTGATTCATTCATTCATTCAGGTATTTATTAAGTTATTTCCATGGTTCAGGCACTGGCTGCCTTCATGGAGCTTAAGATCTAGCTGTCTTGCCTGCATCCTCAACATGGTGCCTGGCACAGAGTGGACAGGCACCCAGGCAATATAGACTCCCCTCTCCATGGAGGAATCACTCCTGTAACCTTCATTTTTCATCCAGCCAGGAGATGGTGTAGGATAATGCAGAGACTGCAGATGGGTGGCCTGAATCTAGCCCACAGATGTATTTGGTATTGGCCAGCTAGAGTTTTAAAATTTTGAATTAATTGCAGACATTTCAAAAATGGGAGATTTTAAATAAAAATATGGATTTCGTGCCTCTTTTGGAAAATCAATAGATTTGGCCAATTAGGCCCCACAAACTATGGACTGAAACCTGCAAACTGGCTTCCCTCCTTAGAAGGAGCACTCGCTCACCAATTTATCATAGTCCCCATCACTCCCTATTGTCTCCCTGACGCTGAGACTGTGTGTTAATTGCCATTAATCATCACCCAGTTCTTCACTCATTTATGGTACCTGCATGGTCGCTGTGGGCATTTGGGTTTGGGACCTGTATGCTGAAGGCTTTAGGTCCTATGGATTCTCATCCCAGCCTCCTGTCTGCCTTCTGTGTAAGCTTCTGGGCCTCATCTGAAAATTGGGAATGGCTGTACCAACTTTGTAGGATAAGGAGGACGATTAAATGAGATAACACATGTGAAGCACTCAGCATACAGAACGGGCTCCACATTAATGGTTAATCTGGTTTGTGTTGGCAGCACGTACCTGTCCCGCTGACGTCTCCCTGTGTTTGCTTCCAGTGCTACCAGATGGGGCTGATGTCCCGGTATGTTGAGTCCTGGAGAGTAGGAGACACAGCTTTCTGGCGAGGACCTTTCGGAGATTTCTTCTATAAACCAAACCAGGTCAGTGCCAGCACCTTAAATCTTCAGGAGATCCCTGTTGACTGTGGTTTTCATGTTTCAGCCCATAGCATCTCACTGTGCCATTCTCCCTGAGCTCAAACACAATCCCAGGTGTATCCTTGGGGTTGGACATGAGAGAAGATGGAATAGACACTTATTTATTTATTTATTTAGAGACGGAGTTTCGCTCTTGTTGCCCAGGCTGGAGTGCAGTAACGTGATCTCGGCTAACCGCAACCTCCACCTCCCAGGTTCAAGCAATTCTCCTGCCTCAGCCTCCCAAGTAGCTGAGATTACAGGCGTGCGCCACCACACCCGGCTAATTTTGTATTTTTAGTAGATACAGGGTTTCTCCATGTTGGTCAGGCTGGTCATGAACTCCCAACCTCAGGTGATCCACCCGCCTCAGCCTCCCAAAGTGCTGGGGTTACAGGTGTGAGCCACCGCGCCCAGCCAGAATAGACACTTATAAATGAAACTGCCTGCCCAGCTCCAAAGCTACCCAGGGCGGCCATTGCTTAGAACATCAGACCCATGTACTTGACATTTAGGAGCCCTTATGCCCTCTGACCCTCAGACGCCTTTCCAATTTCACAGTACAGTCACATGACTAAATATGCCCCATGGCTTCCTGCTTCCTAGCTCAGATGGCTCTTCTCCTCATCATCCTGGCATTTTTAAACCCTTCCCTGACTTTCCCAGTAAGAATTCATAATTTCTCATCAGTTGGTGCATATCTGGAAAGCATTTTGACAGTATGTACCAAGAGTCTTCAGAGTCTTCAAATCCTTGGCCCCAGTAATTCCGCTTATGGAAGTCTGTCCTATAGAATGAATCAAAATGCTGGCTCTTTTGCATATGTTCATTGCATCTTTATTTATAATAGCAGAAAATTGGAAACAACTGAATATCCAACAGCAGGGGAACAGTTAGGTAAACCGGGCTACAGGTACTTGATAGAATAATATCCTGGATTTTAAAATTCTGTTTATAAATGATGTTATGTACTTATGCTGTAAGATCAAGTGACAAACACTAGGTACAAAACTGAATATACAGGAGGTTGGGAAATTAAGTTAAAATGCACAGAGAAAATATGAAAAGAAAATGCGATGAAATGTTAGCAGCTCTGGGTGGTGAAATTATGGGTGATTTTTATTTTCTTCATTATACTTTCTAAATCATTTGCAGTGAACACCTATTACTTTATAATTAGGAAAACAAAGCAAAATGAAAACAAATGGAAAAGAATGAATCATGCCTTCCTCTCCATTCTTTTTGTTTAATTTTTAAATAGCTTTTGTTGGCCGGGCGCAGTGGCTCACGCCTGTAATCCCAGCACTTTGGGAGGCCAAGGCGGGTGGATCACCTGAGGTCAGGAGTTCGAGACCAGCCTGGCCAACATGGCAAAATCCTGTCTCTACTAAAAATACAAAAAATACTAGCCAGGCATGGTGGCACACACCTGTAATCCCAGCCACTTGGGAGGCCGAGGCATGAGAATCATTTGAACCCAGAAGGCAGAGGTTGCAATGAGCCGAGATCATGCTGCTACACTCCGGCCTGGGTGGCAGAGAGAGACTCTGTTTCAAAAAAAAAAGCTTTTATTGTTTTTTTTCCTTTTATAAATGCAGTACATGTTCATTACCCAAAAATCAGCAGATGGAAAGAGACAAAAAAAAAAAAAGAAAAGAAAAAACACTCACAGGCAATCTACCCAGACACACCCATCTTATGGCTTGGTGTATATCCTTCCAAATCCTCTTCCACATGAGTATATGTACAAATGCACACTGCATGCACATGTGTAGTATATATGTATAATAATATCAAGCACGTGTAGCACCTCATGCATGCCAGGCTCAGACCTTAGCACTTGCTATATGGTAACTCACGTAGTCTTCACAGCAGCTCTTAGGTGCTACAACCCCATTCTACAGATATGTGCTATGCATATGTTAATACTCTTCCATAGTATTCTTCTAGTACTAACCATGCTTAGCCTTGCATTTTAGACCCTGCATCCCCTAGATGCTTGAGAGCAGGGAATGGAAATCGTTTGTGTTTCCTCCTTGTCTAGAGTGGATAACAGATGAACGTTGTCTTGACCGCCTTTTCTGGTGGAGCCTCCCAATGCCTTGTGGCTGCTCCTTCACATGCACAGAATACTTGAAAGGCCCTGCATTTATTTCCTACCTTCCTGCCTTCCTGTCTTCCTGTCCTCCTTCCCTCCCTCTGTTGCCCAAGCTGGAGTGCTGTCATAGCTCACTACGGCTCCACCTACTGGGCTCAAGCAATCTTGCTGCCTCAGCCTCCCAAGTAGCTGGGACTACAGGCGTGTATCACCACGCTCAGCTAAGTTTTGTATTTTTTTGTAGACACAGGATTTCACCATGTTGCCCAGGCTGGTCTCAAACTCCTTGGCTCAAGTGATCCTCCCACCTCAGCCTCCCAAAGTGCTGGGATTATAGGCATAAGCCACCGTGTCCAGCTCCTGGATTTCTTAGCTAGGGAGGCTGTAGGGCCTGATGGTAAGGAAAAAGAAATGGTGTCTCACACCTTAATATGCAGTCACTGAAATTTCAGTAAGCCTTGGTTTCACCACACGAGGATGTCTGGGAAGCTCCTGCCCTCTTCCGGGCCCTGTTTTGCTGCTCTGCAGTCGTCTTCATTACAGATGGATATTACATCAGCCCTGAAGACTGACATATTAGCATCTGTCTGTGCATTCATTCAACAAACAGACACAAGTGTTCACCCAGGGCCAGGAGACTCTGGGGACCTAGAGATGGGTCAGATGAGTCCCCTGTTCTCCAGAAGCTCACAGTCTGCTGGGGGAGTCAGACACACAGACAGGTGACAGCAGCACAGTGTGGCCAGTGTGGTTCAGAGGGACTCACAGGGAGCTGTGGAAACACAAAGAAAGGAGCCTCCCCTGCCCTGGCTTGGGAAAGGCCCTCCAAAGGATAGCCCGAGCTAGGATGGGAGGAGGCGGAGGAGCATGGCAAGCTGAAGGCCTGGAGGCTGGAGAGAGCACAGACACAGCAACAGCTGCCAGGCGTGAGTCTCAGCAGCTTAGAGAGGGGGAGGAATCTAATTGGATCTGCACCAGGCAGTTTTCTTTTTTGTTTGTTTTGTTTTGTTTTGTTTGAGACAGGGTCTCACTCTTGCCCAGCTGGAGTGCAGTGGCATGATCATGGTTCACTACAGCCCCAACCTCCTGGGCTCAAGCGATCCTCCTGTCTCAGTCTTGAGTAGCTGAGATTACACGCATGAGCCACCATACCCAGCCAACCAAGCACTTTTCTTCATCTCATTTAATCCTGGTAACAGTTCTGAGATAGGTGCTGTTATGGGGAAGTGCTTTTCTTTTTTTTTTTTTACCAGTGAGGACACTGAGGATTATATTGGTGAAAGAGCTTGCCCAGATCACATGGTTGGGGATTTATACCCAGAGGCCTAATCTCTAGAATGAGGGTGGTAAATACCCCTGCATCACTCAGGTACTAAACTTTAAGGCACTGACCTTAAAGAGGGTCACCCCTCTTTTTTTTTTTTTTTTTTTTTGAGACGGAGTCTCGCACTGTCACCCAGGCTGGAGTGCAGTGGAGCAATCTCAGCTCACTGCAAGCTCCGCCTCCCAGGTTCACGCCATTCTCCTGCCTCAGCCTCCTGAGTATCTGGGACTACAAGCGCACCCCACCATGCCTGGCTAATTTTTTGTATTTTTAGTAGAGATGGGGTTTCACCGTGTTAGCCAGGATGGCTCGATCTCCTGACCTCGTGAACCACCTGCCTTGGCCTCCCAAGGTGCTGGGATTACAGAGGGTCACCCCTCTTTAAGAGGCCTAGAGCCTGGAAATAGATTCAGTGAGGAGGAGTTGATGGAACTGGGACCTCCTGGGGTGGGAACTCACCTTTTTTTTTTTTTTTTTTTTTTTGAGATGGAGTCTTGCTCTGTTGCCCAGGCTGGAGTGCAGTGGCATGATCTCGACTCACTGCAACCTCTGCCTCCCAGGTTCAAGCAATTCTCCTGCCTCAGCCTCCCAAGTAGCTGGGACTACAGGCGTGCACCACCATGCTTGGCTAATTTTTGTATTTTTAGTAGAGATGGAGTTTTGCCACGTTGGTCTCAAACTCCTGACCTTAAGTGATCCGCCCACCTTGGCCTCCCAAAGTACTAGGTTTATAGGTGTGAGCCACCACTCCTGGCCGGGAACTCACCTTTTTCAAGTGACTCTTTTGTGCCAGTGCTGTGCTACATGCTTATGCATATTATTTCATTTAGCCTAGAGATGAGCAAGCTCAGAGGTCCAAGGTGGGCCCTTGAGATCTCTGCAGAGGTACCCTGGGGCAGAGGAAGCAGCCCAGAGAGCAGGGCTGGAATGGCATTGGGAGTGGGCAAGGCTTTGATGGGAGCAGGTTTCAGCTCAATGTAAGTTGTAAAGACCTCCCTGGCAAAGGATTTGGCCTACGGTAGAGCAAACTGCCTTGGGAAGTAATGAGCTCCCTGTCAGTAGAAGTATGTAAGCAGAGTCCTTGTGGGGATGCTTTAGTAGGCAACCAGGCCACTTACAGGATGGGCTATACTGCTATGTTCCCTTTCAGTCCCCATATCCCATCATCTCCATTACCCAAACCTCACATGCCTTTCACAAACAAGGACGGCTTTCTGGAGGAGGTAGAGAGGGGACATAGGTGGTTGGACACCAAGGTAGGGCACTGCCGTCCAGTTGAAGGAAGCTCAAGGAAAAGTCCCATAGTAGAGGGGATAAGGTGAGACTCTCCCAACCCACCTGTCATACATACCCCTTCTGTTCCCCAGTATGGTGAGCTCCTCTTGCTGGCTGCGGGCACGGGCCTGGCCCCCATGGTGCCTATCCTGCAGAGCATCACAGACAATGAGAATGACGAGACTTTTGTCACTCTGGTTGGTTGCTTCAAGACCTTTGAGAGCATCTACCTGAAAACCTTCCTCCAAGAGCAGGCCCGTTTCTGGAATGTCCGTACCTTCTTTGTACTCAGCCAGGTGAGCCCAGGGTGGTGACTTCCTTTTTTGATTGAGACTCTGCAGTCCCTTTGCACCTGTCCTGAGGACCAGCTCTAGCCTCTTTTGGCAATGGATGCTGTGGTCATAATCCCTGCCACTGGTGGAGCACCCACCTGTATGGAAGGCAGGTGTTCTCATGTTCATTATACAGATGAGGAGATGCACATTCGGCGGGTGAAGCTGCCCACCGGCTCACGCTGCTGGACAGGGCTGAGGCCAGGATTTGAGCCCAGGGCTGTCCGGTTGCTGAGCTCTGGCTCTCACCCCATGCGTTACTGCCTCCCATCGCCCTCTGGCATCATCAGTTACATGGACAGGGGCCTGGCTGTAGAAGGCAGGGCAGGCTGCAGACCTCCCTCCAACTGAGTGATGTTCCTTGAGGTGGAGACCACATGTCTGCCTCAGCACTCTCTCTTCAGTGCTTAGCATGATGCCAGGCACAGAACAGGGACTCCATTAGTGACTGCTGGAGTAAACTGATCTGAGTTCCCTGTGCTTGCTAGTATCCTCCCACCTCAGCCTGTCCCTCCATAGGAGGCCCCCGCCGTAGCTGGCAGCGACTCTCCCTGCTGACCCCTCCTCCCTCTGACTCCACATCCCCTCTGCTCACTCAGGTAACCCTTCTGGGGCCACCCCCATAGGTTAGAGCATGGGGGATTGTCTGCCCCTCATCTCAAGCCAGGCCCTCAGCTACCTTTGGTGGCCTGCCTTTCCCTGGTTGGTAGCTTCACTTTTCCCTCCTGTCCCCTCTGGGTTGGGATTCCTGCTGGGCCCCCTGTGTTCCCTGGTGCTCAGGGTCAGCCTTCTTGCCCGGTGCTGTGGAGTACCATTCTCATCTGGTCCCACTATGAGGCAGCTTTATGTAGTCCCTAAACACTTATTTGATCCTCAACATTGTAGCTGGGTGTGGAGGGTGAGGAAATTGGATTTCCCGTCCCAATATAAGGGTCCCTGGGCTCCCCAGGGGCTGGGTTCTGCAGGCCTGTCCATGGGGCAGAATGCTCAGTGGCATGACATGAGAGCGTGGTGAACATTTATAGCAGCAGAAAGTGCCCAAGGAAGGAGAATGGAGCCAAAGGCTAGCGTGCAGCCCAAGGGGTGGGCGCAAGGGATGGGCCACTGTTGCCCAGCAGCATGGGCAGCCTGCCTGAGAGCCTGGACAAGGATGCTGGGAGGAGGGCAGGAAGGCAGCACCTGGCAGAGGGTCCCCAAGCTGCTGGCCAGCCTTGCTTTCCCTCCTCTGTCGCCTGAGAATGTGGCAGGTGTCAGACACACAACAGTGAAGGTGACCCACTCCCAGCCCTCCGGCTGCTCACCTATCTATGGGTGACAGCCACAGAGACGGCTGAAAAGGACTCCCCTTCATTCAGCACATTCTCTGTAGCCAGCACCATTCTAAGCACTTTATTTAATTTAATCTCCACCACAATCTTATGAGGCTTATACTCCCATCATGCTCCTTGTACAGATGTGGAAACTGAGGCACAGAATGGTTAAGAACCTTGCCCAGGGTAACACAGCAAGTTAGTGGAGAGTGGAGTATGAACCCAGGAGGTCCTGCTCAAAGGCTGTGGTCTTAGTGCTCCTCAGAATAAGGCAGCACAGCACAAGGTGCTGTGAGGATGTTCAGGATGCCAGTGGTGGGCAGAGGCCAGGCAGGGTCAGGGATGGCTTTACCAAGCAGGTGGCATTTCCGTTAAAGTTCACCAGCAATAGAAGATTTTTAGCCCCCAGCTGGGCCAGGGTGGTGCCAGTGGCCTGGGGTTGGGCAAGCGAGTGGGCTGGCCATCAGTGGCAGGTGAAGGGGGTGACTGGTGGCTCCTGCCTGTACACACTCTCTTGACTCAGTGTGCTCTCTCCCCTGCCTGGGCCACAGCTGCAGCATCCTCAAGAGTCTCCCTGTACCAGCCACTCCCTGCTGATTTGTCCTGCCTCCTGCAGTCCTAAAGGCAGATCTGACCCTACCACCACCCTGTTTCTAGCCCTTGCCTGGCTCCCTACTGCTCACAGGATGAGGTCCATGCCTGGGAACTGCCTCCCTCTGTGGCCTCATCTCCTAGCCCGCCGTCCCCGTGAGCTGTGGCCTGATGTCATGGGTCTGCCTATGGTTGCAAGTGTGCTGTGCTTTTCTGGCTTCTGGGCCTTTGCTCACGCCCTTCTGCCTGCCAGGAGTGCTCTCCTTTCCTCACCTCACACCTCTGTACCCCTCACATCCCTGTTGAGGTAGAAGTCCATCCTGGAAGCTTTCCTAGAGCCCCCAGGCTGGCCTTGGTGGTTCTGCTGCCACCACCCTGGCTCTCCTTCACAGCACCCACCTGCTGCACCGTCACTGTTTGTGGGGTCCCCTATCCGTCTCACCAGCAGCCAGGCCCAGGGCATCTCAGGGTGCATGGTGGGATAGGCTGAGCTGAACCTAAGTGGTCTGAGGGAAATGAGCAGTGGAAAAGGGGAGGTGAGGCCAGTGGGCCCCAAGGCCCCATCTGGTGGGTCAGACCATAGTGGGAGCTTGGGAAATGCCAGATCATCAGAGAGGATCCCCCTCATCAGCACAGACTCTGTGAGGTGGGGCTCCAGGGGACCCTGTTTGTTTTGTTTTGAGACAGGGTGTCACTCTGTTGCCCATGCTGGAGTGCAGTGGTGCAATCATAACTCACTGAAGCCTCAACCTCCCTGGGCTTAGATGATCCTCCTACCTCAGTCTCCCAAGCAACTGGGACTATAGGCACATAGCATCACCCCTAGCTAATTTTTGTATTTTTTGTAGACCAGCTTTTGTCACATTGCCCAGGCTGGTCTTGAACTCCTGGGCTCAAGCGATCCTGCCACCTCAGCCTCCCAAAGTGCTGGGATTACAGGCTTGAGCCACTGCACCTGCCTCCAGGGCCCTTTGAGTGTGCCTCAGAATAGAGGCCTCTCCTCACAGGGCCTCTCCCAGGGCTTACACCAGCACCACGGCTCTCTGGACAGTGGCTTTCCATAGTGGATACTCTCCTCACAATCACGATCCCGAGAGGTCACAGTCACTCAGCAGGAAAGTGGCAGTGGAGCTCCACTCCCCACCAATCCTGTCTTTGTGCCTAGCCCCAGGAACTAGCAACTTGCCTTCGTAGGATCTGCAGAGTGATGGCTCTGTTCTGGATTTTGTTTTTTTGTGGGCTTGTAAGATGGTTTTTTCATTTAAATTCTTCAGACTATATATAGTTGTCCCTTGGTATTCATGGGGGATTGACTCCAGGACCCCCTGCAGATAGCAAAATCTGAGGATGCTCGAGTCCTTGATATAAAATGGTGTGGTATTTGCATGTAATTTATGCACATCCTCCCATGTGACTTAAATTATCTCTAAATTATAATACCTAATACAATGTAAATGTTGAGTAAATAGCTCTTATACTGTATTTTTTTGTGTGTTTCTATTGCTATATTGTTATTTTTTAATGTTTTTTAAAAAATATTTTCAATCCACAGTTGGTTGAATCCACAAATGTGGAACCCATGGATACAGAGGGCTAACTGTATACTTAATGATTTGTATACTTTTCTACACATATGTCGTACTCCAATAAAATGTTCATTTAAAAAAATAGAAGAAATTCCTTCAAGTCACCTGGGAGTGGAGCCTTCATTTTGTGACCCTGAGGAGGAAAGCTGCAGCTAAGGCTAGAAGGGCAGAGAGAAGGATCCTGGGTCCGTGGGGTCACCGTCCAGCCTTGGAATGCGAGCTTAGCCTTTCTCAGTGAAGGCATTGTGACCTGGGATCTGTGTTGTATGCAGCCAGGACCCTTGTCTCTTCTGAGCAGCTGCCATATCCCCAGTGGCTAGCTCGGTGCCTGGCACAGAATAAGCACTTGGTAAATATCTGCTAAATGAATATGTTCATTGAAACCTTAAAAGAAATGAGCAAAAGTTATGCTCCGAGGGTGATGATGATAGCTAACCTTGGAAAGATTCTGGGAAACCCACAGTCAGGGGAGAAAACATCCGTCCCACAGTGACAGGTGTGGCTGCTGGAAGGCAGTGAGAAATGGTGGGACTTGAGTTCTGGTCCTGCTGCTGCCCCTGCCTCATTGTGTGCCACAGGGAAGTCCCTCTTCCCTGTGCCTCTGCTGTCGTGGGAGGGTGATAGTTCTCACAGGCTTGTTTTGGAGATAAGGAGGAAATGCCTGGCCCATGGTGGGCCTGGATATAGGTTGGCTTCTACACCCTCTGCCTCGGTTTCCTCATTTTGCAGAGGAGAGCTGGCTGTGTGAACACTAAGGACCCCCCGCTCCCTTGTAGTCACCCATGCCTTTCTTGTCTTCCCAGGAGAGCTCCTCAGAGCAGCTTCCCTGGAGTTACCAAGAGAAAACCCACTTTGGCCACCTGGGCCAGGACCTAATTAAAGAGCTGGTCAGCTGCTGTCGGAGAAAGCCATTCGCACTGGTCTGTGGCTCGGCTGAGTTCACCAAAGACATAGCCAGGTGCTTACTGTGCGCAGGCCTCACTGAGGACTCCTATTTCCTCTTCTAGCCCTGGCCTCTCTTCCAAAGCCTAGGCCATGAGCCTGCTACTGGGACCCAGGAAGGAGCACAGACTGGAATCAGAAGACACGGAGTCCAGGCCTGGTCCTGCTGCTCATTTGCCAGGTGACCTTGGGCAAGCGTCTTTACTGCTCAGAACCTCTACTTCTCATCTGCCCCATGAGGTTAATCACTCCTCCTGGCCTCCTACTATGTAGAAGGAGGACGGGCTGTAGGGGCCCTGAGGAGGTGAGCAACCAGCCTGGGAGTCAGGGAGGACTCTTCAGAGGAAGCCAAGTCCAGGCTGAGCCCCAGGAGGAGTAGGAGTTGGGCAGGGGAAGAGTCGGGAGGAGCTTCCCTGGCCCCTCTGATTAGAGGATCTAATGGGGGCTCCAACTGTGGCCTCAGCACCATCTCAGATTAGGGGCTCCTGAGTGTGTAGGGAAGGACGCGGGAGAGGCTTAGAGCTCTTTGGAGGAGGATTCTGCCTTTCCTCCAGTGCCATGAGCCTGACACATGAAGGTCTTGGGTTCTATGACTTGACCACGTCCTGAGAGCAAGGTGGGGCCCTCGACTGTCTTTGTATTGGCCCCAAGCCTTTCTTGCTGTGAACAGCTTCATTCTCAGTCCCCTTTCCTGGCTCAAAAATCGAGCCTAGCAAAAGAAGAGGCACGGGAAGGAAACGCCCCTCCCTCCTCCTGCAGGCAGCCACTCAGCCTGTGCCTTCAGCTCGGTGCCCTGGTGATGGTTGCTATGGAGATCTAAAGATAGAGCAGGAGTCAGGAGACCTGGGTCCCTCTCCCAGCTTGTCCCACTGAGCGGCTGCCGATCCCGGTCCATCCACCCCAGGAACCCGGCACCCCCATCCCGGGAACCCAGTGCCCCTGGGCAGCGCACTGCAGTTAATGAATTCTGCCTTCCACAGCCTGGGCTCTAGCGTGCTGCACCAGCTTGGGCTAGCTACAGGCAGTCCCAGAATTGGAATATTAAGCCATGGAATCTTAGAGTTAGACTTTTATAGTCATAGAAAGGTACTCTTCACCATATCAAAGCTGAAAGTTCAGGACTCTAAGAAACATACAGTGTGACAGACTTATCATATACACGGGAAACTGAAGCCCAGTGAGACTAAATGACTTGCCCAGGGTAAAACAGTCCATGGCAGAGCCAGCACTAGAAGCCTCCTAGCTTCAACCTCATGTGCCAATTCTGCACCAGTGATTTTCAAACTGCACTCCACGGGAAGCAAGGGTTCTTTGTATAGCAGCAGTGAAAGGACAGCTCCAGATGGATCCCCAGTCCCCCCTTCAACCAGAGCAGTTGCATTTTTATCCCATTCATATATTGGAGTTTTGAATTATTTTTATTTGTACAAAAGGATTTTCCTAGCCACTCAAAAAAATGGCAACAAATCTCTCTGCTGTGTCACATTTAATAAATAATTGTGACACATAGCTGGGGGGTGGTGCTGGAGGTTTCAGACCGCCTCACAGGCAGAGTTCCAGGGTCAGAGAGCATGGAGTACTGTGTGTGACCTTCTTCCAGAAGCACGGGCACAGGAGCATGTTAAAGGCCCTGAAAAGACCAGTGGCAAAGAAACTCCTTTCATTTTGTTTAATCCAGAGTTTTTCAAGCTTATTTAACTATAGAACGCTTTTCTGTGGGTTTCGTAGCCTCTTTCTAGCACAGTATAATGAGTGGGAAAGGCCCTGACTGAGAGTCAAAGATTCTGAGCAGGAACCATGATCTCTTCCTGCCTGGTATGTGACTTGAGCAAGACACTTTTCCTCTCCCCAGGCCTCTGAGGTCTGCGAGTTTTCCTCCACCCTTTCCTCTCCCTCAGTTTGCACATCCTATTGACTCAGCTCCAAATAGCGGGGGCCTGTCAGGAGCCTGACTCTGTTCAGACACCAGGGAAACAACAGCACACCAGGCAGATGCAGTTATGTCCATCGGGGAACTTACAGCCTAGCAAGGAAGGCAGCAATTCAACCTGTAAGTCTAAAAGTGATGGGTGTCATGAAAAGGTAAGTGCAGGGTGCTGGGAGAGTGGTTGGCAGGGGCTTTAGCCTAGTCTAGGGAGAGCCCAGGGGCACACCACTGCCAGCGGGGGTAGAGGCTTCAAAAGCTTTGAAGTCACTCATATTAAGAGTGTTGCCGGACACGGTGGCTCATGCCTGTAATCCCAGCACTTTGGGAGGCTGCGGCAGGCAGATTGCCTGAGCCCAGAAGTTCGAGGCCAGCCTGGCCAACATGACAAAACCCTGTCTCTAAAAAAAAAAAAAATGATTAACCTGGTGTGGTGGTATGCGCCTGTAGTCCCAGCTACTTTGGAGGCTGAGGTGGGAGTATTGCTTGAGCCAAGGAGGTCGAGGCTACAATGAGCTGTGATTGAGCCACTGCACTCCAATCTGTGTGACAGAGCAAGACCCTGTCTCAAAATAATAATAATAAAATCAAAAAGAGTGTTAAGGGGGTCTCCACTTAAGGAGTAGAGAGTCCGGGGCAGTTCTCGTATCTCTGTCCTTGTCTCATTTTAGATGTATGATGTTTAGATATTATACAAGGCCACCCAGTGGTAACCAACCTAGAATGTGTTGGCCTCCTCTTCCCCTCAGTCCGTGTAGGTTCTGTGCAGCCTGGCTGCTGGTGGCATCTCTTATCATGGGACATTGGTGGGGACCCAGCCGTGCCCTTGGTGCCAAGAAGCCTAAAGGGCTCCTGCCGCCTGGAAACTTGAGAGTGCAGGGCCGGGTGCTGTGCCCCACAAGGTGCTGAGCAAGCCCAAGAAGAAGAGTGTGGGGTGTGGTGTGTGAGTTCAGACCTCTTGGAGCTGTGGGGGCATGGTTCCCATCAGCTGCTGTTCCTCTGATGATGCCCACTGCGTGTTGTGGGAGGCGTGGCCACCGTGTGATGTTGCAGTAGGAGAAGGGAGACTTAGGAGCTAGACATGATACGCAGGCATCAAGAGGTCAACCAGGTGTCCACAATCTGTGAGCCACACAGAGCTCTCTTTGTGCATGTGCATCCCGAGCTTCAGGAAGGCAACAGCTACTAGAGGGCCTGAGGACAGATTCTTGGTCGCAGAAGCGGCATTGGCTTTAGTTCAGCCCTCACCATGTTTACCGGCGTCACTTCTGTGTTCCCCTCATGGGTCTCCCAGCTCCCAGTCTCCATGCCACCTCCACACTGAGACCAGACCAGTTTTCCCCACACACAAATCCAAGCCTGTCACTCCCCTGCTTGAAATCCTTCCCTGTCTCCCTGTGGCCTTGGGGTAGGGCCTCTCTGCTCTGCCACCTCTCCAGACTTTTTCTATGCCACCGCCCACTCACACCCACCTCTCAGGCTCCAAACATGTTCTCTTGCGTCAGCTCATCCCTTACACTCGCTGCTTCCTCTGCCTGGCCAGCCTCCCACCTTCCGATCTCCCACTCACCTTTTTTGCCTCCTCATCTTTTGAGGTCTCAGCTCAGTGTCACTTCCTCCCGGGAGCCTCGCCTGTCTCTTCCACTCCAGCTTGGTCAGTGAGCAGAGAGGCTTGTGTGCTTTTCTGTCACTGTACCCATCAGTCTCATCTGCATGTGAGCATGAGGGCCGGCCCATTGTACCCCTAACAGGGGAGGATGCTCAGCACTTCCTGGATGTCGAATACCTGAGCGATAAACAACTAATGTTCAGGAAGTGCTTTCCAGGTGGCAAAAGGTGTTTCCTCTACTTTGAAGCAAGAATCTTCACCAATATACATGCTATTTTATTACCCCAATTTACTGATGAGGAAACTAAGCTTCTGAGACTTCAAGCGATTTTCCAAGGTCATGTAGGGATACACAAGTTCCAGCATGTTGTGATTGTGGTAAAGGTTGTGTGTGACACATGAGTGCAACCAGAGATGTGTATAAAGATTGTTACTGGGCCGGGCGCGGTGGCTCACACCTGTAATCCCAGCACTTTGGGAGGCCGAGGCAAGTGGATCACGAGGTCAGGAGATTGAGACCATCCTGGCTAACATGGTGAAACCCCGTCTGTACTAAAAATACAAAAAATTAGCCGGGCGTGGCATGCGCCTATAGTCCCAGCTACTCAGGAGGCTGAGGCAGGAGAATGGTGTGAACCCGGGAGGCGGAGCTTGCAGGGAGCCAAGATTGTGCCACTGCGCTCCAGCCTGGGAGACAGAGCGAGACTCCATCTCAAAAAAAAAAAAAGGATTGTTATTGATGACCAGGTGCGGTGGCTCATGCCTGTAATCCCAACACTTTGGGAGGCTGAGGTGGGCAGATCACCTGAGGTCAGGAGTTTGAGACCATGCTGGCCAACATGGTGAAACCCTGTCTCTACTACAGATACAAAAATTAGCTGGGCATAGTGGTGCGCACCTGTAATCCCAGCCACTTGGGAGGCTGAGGCAGGAGAATTGCTTAAACCCAGGAGGCGGAGGTTGCAGTGAGCCCAGATGGCACCACTGCACTCCACCCTGGGTGACAGAGCGAGACTCAGTCTCAAAAAAAAAAGAAGATTTTTATTGCTGCATTCTCTGAAATAGCAAGGAATAAAAACTGCCTGCAGATACAGCAATTAAAGTGAACTCCATCCACATGTACCAATATAGACGAAGTCCTAAAAACATAATAACTGAGTGAAATGTACATTGTGAAACGATAGCTACAGTGAGATACCTGTACTTGGAAACTGTAAAAACCCAAAATAATGCTAAATGCTCAGGAAGAGACAGAGACACACCAGCTTCAAGGATAGTGGTGGCCTGTGGTGATAGGTGGAAGGGAATGGGATGGGGTGATGGGGTTTTTAGCCATATCTGTATTTGTATTTTACTATAAAAATACTTGACATAAACATGACAAAATATGAACACCTGGTAAATCTGGGCAATGAGTTCCCCCAACGTCTACTATATTATTTTCTACCTTTTTCTGTTTTTCAAATAGTACCATAATTAAAATTTTTTTTTAAAATCCAATGTGCTTGTTCAATGCTCTCTAGAAACTAGGGGCTTAGAAACATTCACTTTCTCTCTCCTATCTCAGAATGGACTATGCCTCTTTATCCCCCCACACATTTTAGCCATTCACTGAAGATCATTTCTGAGCATGAACTGTGTTCCAGGCCCCATTCTAGGTGCAGGAGACACAGCAGTAAATCATATAAATCATTCCTGGTATTCATAGCTGATGGGCTGTTCCCTCTACTTGTCCCTCTTCCTCATAAACTCAAACCAGAATGACTTGCCAAGCACCACACTGTTGGCCTATTTTTTTCTTTCTTTTTTTGTCGTTTTGTTTTCCTTTGTCAATGAAGCAGACCTAGGTTTGAGTCTCTTACTGATCCTGTGACCTATGGCAAGTAACTTGGGCTCTGTGAACCTCAGTTTGCTCATCTATAAAATGGGAATGGTAGCACTGTCTCCTGGGGTTGTGTGAGGATGAGGGAAACGTGTAAACCCCAAACACAGCACCTGGCACGGAGTGGGTGTGAGACCCCGTTCCCCCTTCTTTCTCCCTCCCCAACAGTGCCCTGACTCATGGTTGACCTCTGAGGACAGCATTTATTTCCAGACTTTCACTATCAAGAACTCTCCTTTTTATTATTTTTCCCATGCTTTGGGAGATTTTGATCCCAAATTGCATGTTTTAAGTCATTATTAATTTATCTCCCATTTTTTATTAATCAAAGACACAGATAGCTGCCCCTCAGAGCTTCTGATCTGTACATCCAGCTGGGAGCTGCAGTGGTTGACATAATTCCAGCCAGAGGCGAAGGAGCTCAGCAGTGTGTGTGGCCCGGGTGGCCCAAGGAGGGGAAACGTAGGTGCATCTTACTCTGTTTCTTTTTTTTAATGGACCATGAGTCATGGAAGCTGCTGGGGTTGCCCAGGTAGGTGCTGCTTTCACAGGGGATCACTGACTGATGGGCTGGAGGCTGAGGTTTGGGTGCCAGGGCCTAATGTGGGGCCCCACGTGGGCCTCATCCTGCAGGGCTCACTCCAAACAGATGTCATGCACCAGTGCCACGCAGAAGAGCGTGGGTTCACGTAGTGGGAGGTGGGAAAGCTGTCTGCATGCAGGTCCCACAGGCTCTGGCTGGAGACCACCACATCGTCCTGCCCCTGGCTCCCAATGCTAACAGAGCAGACTAACTTGTAGTGGGGCAAGGTGACACCCTTCACCTGGTCCCAGCACTCAAAATCATGGCCAGGTGGGCACACTGGGCCGGCTGGTGGGCCTCACCAGCCAGCTTAGAAGGCAGGTGAGCCATATCAGCTCCTCTGCCCAGATGCAGGGGAACTTCACCTCCAGCCTGGCAGACCCCAAGGGAACCTGGAAGGAGAGGGAGGTGGTGGTGGTGGAGGAGGAGGGGTGTATTTGCAACAAGCAGAGCATTTGGCACATTAGGCTTGAAGCCTAATGTGTTGAACACAGAACCCTGAGTTGGAACATATGATTTGGAACAATGGGAGGGAAAATGGGATGTAGGCCCTGGAACACAAGAAAACAACTTTATAAACTGTAGAGTGTGTGTATATGACAGAGATTAACCTAGCTTCCAAGTGGCTGAGGCTACAGACCCATGAGGCTACAGGCTGAGGCCCATGGCCCTCAGTCCCCTCCCTCTTGCTGCATCCCCAGGCCACAGGCCCATACTTGCTCCTGGAAGATGCTGATGAGCCACCGGTGACTCAGCTAGAGCTGCAACCGTGTTCTCAAAGCTGTCTGTTTCTATAAAAATGAAAATGAGTATCAAGGTAGACAGCATTTGCTAAGTGTCTACTGGGTACCAGGCTGTAAAATGTTACTGTTTTAGGCTGGGTTTGCCCCAAAGCTGACGCTGAACAAGGATGTGGGTGCAAGAAGTTTATGTGGAGGTGCTTCAGGGAAGCATGGTGAGGAAGTCATGGGGAAAGACAATGAAGGGCATGTGGATGGACAGGCTACTCCTGGTGGCACCCGGAGCTCTTTCTGCTGGGGCCTTGCCAAGAGACTGTGGAACATGCCTCAGTGATCCCACCGAGGGGTGGAGAAGCTGGGGCATTTATGCACCGACAACCAGACTCCTTATTGGCCGAGAACATGAACTCCTGGCACTTCAGCTTCCTCTGGGTGGGCCAAGTGTTTGGCAGCCAGAGAAGCCCCCAGGCAGAGACACACAGGAAGCCATCAGTGCACATAGAAAAGTTCCCGCAGTTACCTCCAGTTGGGCGGGGGATATGGATAGCACATCAACAGTGTCTGCTATGTCACTTTGCTTAATTCTCACAATCTTTAGGGATCAGCAGCTTCTTTATTTTATAGGCAAAGAAATTGATAAGCAAGAGGTAAAGGAGCTAGTGGAGAAAGTGGTGTTCTTGTATGAGGGCAGGGCTCGATACTGTATCCCCTCCCCACCCCATGACCCCATCTAGTGTGATGTCTGGCTGGCCACTGTGTGGAGGCAGTGTCTGTTGAAGGAAGGGGTGAGCTGGTGGAAGCTGTGTGACCGTGAGTTGGTGACCACTCTTCTGTCAGATGAAGATGCTGGTTCTTTCCTCCGGGGGCTGCTTTGCGGAGTAGAGGAGATTGTGTGAACCAAGTGGTCAGCTCAGTGCCTGGCCCACAGGGGAGTGTCAGTGAATGTTAATTCCCTTCTCCTGCTTCCCTCTAAGGGGATGATATGGTTTGGCTGTGTCCCCTTTCAAATCTTAACTTGAATTGCATCTCCCAGAATTCCCATGTGTTGTGGGAGGAACCCAGGGGGAGGTAATTGAATCATGGGGGCCAGTCTTTCCCATGCTGTTCTCATGGTAGATAATAACTCTCACAAGATCTGATGGTTTTATCAGGGATTTCCACTTTTGCGTCTTCCTCATTTTCTCTTGCCACCACTATGTAAGAAGTACCTTTCGCCTCCCGCCATGATTCTGAGGCCTCCCCAGCCATGTGGGACTGTAAGTCCAATTAAACCTTTTCTTCCCAGTCTCAGGTATGTCTTTATCAGCAGCGTGAAAATGGACTAATACAGTAAAATGGTACCAATAGAGGGGAGCGTTGCTGAAAAGATACCCGAAAATGCGGAAGTGACTTTGGAACTGGGTAACAGGCAGAGGCTGGAACAGTTTGGAGGCCTCAGAAGAAGACAGGAAAATGTGGGAAAGTTTGGAACTTCCTAGAGATTTGTTGAATGGCTTTGCCCAAAATGCTGATAGCGATATGAACAATAAGGTCCAGGCTGAGGTGGTCTCAGATGGAGATGAGGAACTTGTTGGGAACTGGAGCAAAGGTGACTCTTGTTATGTTTTAGCAGAGAGACTGGCGGCATTTTGCCCCTGCCCTAGAGATTTGTGGAACTTTGAACTTGAGTGAGATGATTTAGGGTATCTGGTGGAAGAAATTTCTAAGCAGAAAAGCTTTCAACAGGTGACTTGGGTACTGTTAAAAGCATCCCATTTTAAAAGGGAAACAGAGCAGAAAAGTTTGGAAAATTTGCACCTTGATGATGCAGTAGAAAAAAAAAAAAATTTTTTTTTTGAAATGGAGTCTTGCTCTGTTGCCCAGGCTGGAGTGCAGTGGCACAATCTAGGCTCACTGCAACCTCCACCTCTTGGGTTCAAGCGATTCTCCTGCCTCACAATTTTTTGTATTTTTAGTAGAGACGGGGTTTCACCATGTTAACCAGGATGGTCTCGATCTCCTGACCTCGTGATCCACCTTCCTTGGCCTCCCAAAGTGCTGGGATTACAGGCGTCAGCCACCACTTCCGGCCAAAAAACCATTTTTTTAGGAGAAATTCAAGCCATGGAAATTTGCATAAGTAGCAAGGAGCCTAATGTTAATCCCCAAGACCTTGGGGAAAATGTCTCCAGGCCATGTCAGAGAACTTCACGGCAGCCTCTCCCATCACAGGACCAGAAGCCCAGGAGGAAAAAGTGGTTTCATGGGCCGGGCCCAGGGTCCTCGTGCTGTGTGCAATCTAGAGACGTGGTGCCCTACCCAACTGCTCCAGCCATGGCTGAAAGGGGCCAACGGACAGCTTGGGCTGTGGTTTCAGAGAATGGAAGCCCCAAGCCTTGGCAGCTTCCATGTGGTGTTGAGCCTGTGGGTGCACAGAAGTCACGAATTGAGGTTTGGGAACCTCCGCCTAGATTTCAGAGGATATATGGAAACGCCTGGATGCGCAAGCAAAAGTTTGCTGCCGGGGTGGGGCCCTCGTGGAGAACCTCTGCTAGGGCAGTGTGGAAGGGAAATGTGGAGTTGGAGCCCCCACCGAGTCCCTACTGGGGTACCGCCTAGTGGAACTGTGAGAAGAGAAGAGCTACCGCCATCCTCCGGACCCAGAATGGTAGATCCACCGACAGCTTGCACCGTGTACCTGGACAAGCTGCAGATACGACAACACACAATGCCAGCTCTTGAAAGCAGCCGGGAAGGAGGCTGTACCCTGCAAAGCCACAGGGGCGGAGCTGCCCCAGACCATTGTAACCCACCTCTTGCATCAGTGTGACCTGGATGTGAGACCTAGAGTCAAAGGAGATTATTTTGGAGCTTTAAAATGTGTCTGCCCTGCTGGGTTTCAGACTTCCATGGGCCCTGTAATGCCCTTTTTTTTTTTTTTTTTTGGCATTTTCTCCCATTTGGAACACCTGTATTTACCCAATGCCTGTACCCCTGTTGTATCTAGGAAGTAACTAGCTTGCTTTTGATTTTACAGGCTCATAGGCAGAAGGGACTTGCCTTGTCTTAGATGAGACTTTGGACTGTGGACTTTTGGGTTAATGCTGAAATGAGTTAAGACTTTGAGGGACTATTGGGAAGGCATGATTGGTTTTGAAGTGTGAGGACATGAGATTTGGAGGCCAGGGGCAGAATGATATGGTTTGGCTGTGTCCCATTCAAATTTCAACTTGAATTATATCTCCCAGAATTCTCACGTGTTGTGGGAGGGACTCAGGGGGAGGTAATTGAATCATGGGGGCCGTTCTTTCAAACCCTGCTGTTCTCGTGATAGTGAATAAGTCTCACGAGATCTGATGGGTTTATTAGGAGTTTCCACTTTTGCTTCTTCCTCATTTCTTTTGCCAGTACCTTTTGCCTCCTGCCGTGATTCTGAGGCCTCCCCAGCCATGTGGAACTGTAAGTCCAATTAAACCTCTTTTTTTGGCTGGACGCATTGGCTCACGCCTGTAATCCCAGCACTTTGGGAGGCCGAGGTGGGTGGATCACCTGAGGTTAGGAGTTTGAGACCAGCCTGGCCAACGTGGCAAAAACCCATCTCTACTAAAAAAATACAAAAATTAGCTGGCTTTGTGTAATCCCAGCTACCCAGGAGGCTGAGGCAGGAGAATCACTGGAACCCGGGAGGCAGAGGCTGCAGTGAGCCAAGATCGTGCCACTGCACTCCAGCCTGGGCGACAGACCAAGACTCAGTCTCATAAATAAATAAATAACACCTCTTTTTCTTCCCAGTCTTTGGTATGTCTTTATCAGCAGCATGAAAACGGACTAATACAGGGGAGCTGGGGTCTTTGGCAAGGAGCAAACCTTCTTGCCCAGTTCAGTGATCCCTGGCCCTCTGGATAAATGGATCTTTTCCTCCAGGGAATCTCCAGAATATCTCTACTGGCTCTGTCCAGCCAACTCTGAAGCCTGTCCAAGTTCCCCCATGGTAATGCCACAAAGCCCAGCACCAGCCTGCGTTACTCTGGGTTCCTCCAGGGAAGAATGCCTCGCCCCTGCCCCCTCATATTTCCCACCTTGCCTTGAAGAGCTGCTTACAACTTGCAGTGCCTGCTTCCTCCCCTCCCTTCATTCCTCAACCCACTGCAGCCTGCTGTCCACTCCCCGTCTCCACCCCATGTGCTCCCGATAAGGTCCCTGCTGTCCAGAGCTCATTTCTCAGCAGCATTTGAGGCAATGGTCAATTCCTTCCTTTCTGGGCTGCAGTTTCCTCAATAGGATAGTAATTCCTACCTAGTTGATTGTTCTGGGAACTAAATAAGTCATTCATGCAGGTATTCAGCAAACATTCCCGAACACCTGCTTCTATGCAGGTTTTCTGCTGAGTTCCTAAGGACCCTGACTCGAGGTGTCCACCGTCTCCTGGGGGGCTGCAGATGCTGTCAAAACAAATGTGAAAGGTCTGGTGCTCGGCCTGCTACCCAGTAGTCACTCAGTGAGTGTGGGCTTCTGTCTTTTCTTTCTGCTCTCTCTGGGCCTCAGTTTCCACAGCCAGCAAAGGGGGTAGGAAGAGGGGGTTGGACTTGCTCTCTAGAGTCCCCTCCAGCTTTGCTAGTCCAAAGCTTAGGCACACCCTTCTCTCTGAGCCCTTCCCTCTCACTCTGAGCTCCCTGGTGAGCCTGTGAACAGCAGGAGGCCCAGGGGCCTGGGTGTGGCAGCTTCTGTGTCTGGGCTTTCCAAGCTCCAGCTTGGCTGGCCCTCTTTCCTGATGGAGGACCTGTTGAGGGAGCACTGCTCCCCTGACCGGAATGACCAGCAGCATGAGGGGAAACACAAGTGGACAGGTTGGAGGCGGGAGAAACCCAGGGCTCTTGAGGAGCCTCTATGGGGATCTTGCCCCCAGCTGCCTGCCTCTCCAGACATCTACAGCCCACAGCCCTCATCTGCACCCCAGCTCACAGCTCTTCCTCTCCACCAATGAGGTTCCCATGTGTGGAATTAGCACTGTGGTAAGAACACAGGCTTTGGAGCTGGTCAGACATAGGTTCAAATCTCAGCTCTGCCATTGAGCCCCTGTGTGATTTTGGGCAAATCGCTTAATTTCTCTGAACTGCAGTTTCTTTTTATTTTTTTTCTTGAGACGGAGTCTCTCTCTGTTCCCCACGCTGGAGTGCAGTGGCGCCATCTTGGTTCACTGCAACCTCTGTCTCCCAGGTTCAAGCAATTATCCCTGCCTCAGCCTCCCAAGTAGCTGGGATTATAGGCGCCCGCCACCATGCCTGGCTAATTTTTGTATTTTTAGTAGAGACGGGATTTCACCATGTTAGCCAGGCTGGTCTTGAACTCCTGACCTCAAGTAAACTGCCCGCCTCAGCCTCCCAAAGTGCTGGGATTACAGGCGTGAGCCACTGCGCCTGGGGCCAGAACTGCAGTTTCCACATTTGTAAACTGTGGATGTTTTCATTCCTTCTCTCAACAGGTATCTGTTGAGCACTTAATCTGTGCCACGTGCTGAAACACAGCAGTGAAAAAAATGCAGTTCTCTGCCCTCCCGGTGTTTAAGCTGGTAGGGAAGTCAGACAGCGAACCAGGGGTGTCAAGCAGGGTGATACTGCCCCTGGGGGAGTGTTTGGAAATAGTGGGGGATGCTAACGCCTCCCCACACAGCTATGGGGATTAAATGGGATAATGTGCAAAAGTATCACGCATTGAACCTGGCACATAGTAGGTACTCAATAGATGCTGGTTGAATAAATAAAATGAATAAAAGCCATTCTCTCTGAGCCCTAGTCACCAAATAGTGAAATGGAGCTGGTAAGTCTTACCTTGCAAAGGTGTTATACAGATCTTAATTTAAATTAATGAATGTTTAAATAGAGCTTCCCACATGGCCATGTGCTCTTCATCCATACCCTTTACATTTTACCTCATTGTTCCCATTTTACAGATGAGGAAACTGAGATACAGAGGGGAGGTTAAGAAACTTGCCCAAGGTCACCTAGTTTGGATATGGCTGGATATGAGTGTGCCTGGCAAACAGTAGGAGTTCAATATTTGCTTTATTGTGGAGCAGGGAGGTGTTAGGCTTGGTATCCAGGGCAAGGCAGGGCACTGTGGAAGCCTCCTGTACTGAGCTGTTCTTAGTCCCTAGAGCTGGTTGTGAATGAGTAGCCGAGGGGAGTTAGGGAGGGGTGAAGTGTGGGAAGGATGAGAAGGGGTGAGGATGGGAAGGCCCACAGGGGAAAAGCCAGCAGCAAAACATTCCAGCCAACGCCCTGGAGGTCAGGGTCCTGGGACAGCCATTCCAGCAGGGAAGGGCACAGGGCAGCTTCCCTTCTGTAACCGTGAACTTTCTCCACGTACCTTGGCTTGCTGAAGGCCCTAACTTGGCCAAAGACGCAAGACTAATTAGTGGTCAAAGGAGTGTGAGGAGAGAATGGACCAACAGGAGGCTTCCTGTGCGTATCTCCCCACCCTGCTGCCTCCTGGCCCTGCCGATCCTCTTTCAGGACCCTCTTCCATCCGACTCCCCTGGAGGCCCGACCTGGTGGCTCAGAGGACCAGCATTGCAGCTGGACAGTCCTGGATTTGAATCCTGGTTCTGCCACTTAGAGGATGTGAGGTCCTGGGCAGTTACTTCACCCCAGTTTCTTCATCTGTGCAATGGGCAGTTGTGGTCTCTATTCAGAGGGCCATGATGAGGATTAAATGCCCCCTGCAGAGTGCTTAGTGAATCCCCCAGCCCCGTCCGCGGCCCCTCTAGTCATTGCTCAGGTTGCTGTGGTGGCACTCATCCACTTGTGAACACATGGACACCTACTGGTGCACAGTGCTTTACAGTTTACAAAGCCCTTTTGCCTTCTGGATCTTGCATCAGTCCTCACGGCAGCCCAGCGAGGTACTTTACACATGGGAAACTGAGGCCCACAAGAGTAAGTGAGTGAGTTGCCCCAGGTTATGCAGCAAGTCAGATGTGGAACTAGAATCCAAACTCTTGCTCCTTCCACAAAACCATGGGCAGGAACAGTGGCTAGTGCTGCCAGGAACACTCACATCTCACAGAGCTATGAGGGGCAGGCGGATCCCACGAGGGGCCATTCTTGGCCTGACTCCCAGCACTCACCCTGCCCCAGCTTTGGAAGCAGCCCCTTCACGTTGCTGGGCCTCAGGTCCCTCATCTGTGATGTGGGGACAGTACTCTCTCCTGCAGGTTTGGGAGGGCCCAGAGCTAGGGGTGGGGGTCAAAATGGCAGCAATTCTGGCCCCCTCCTTACTTTCTTCCCACTGGCCCAGGAGCTGGAGGCTATGAAGGTCACGCCCTTGTCTGAGGGCTCTTGGGAAATCTTGTCTTTGGCCCATCTGGACTTCCAGGATGTCATTCCTGGCATGTGATTGTCACATTCCAGCCTTTGGGAATGGGAACTGAGCAGAGAGACTGTGAGAGAAATTGAGAGACTCAGAGAGAGGGGAAGGAAGGGGACACAGCGTCCTCATCCTCCTCTTGGCACAGTCCCATCCCTAGGGCGGGGTGTGAGGAGCCAGCAAGACCCCATGGGCTGCATCCCAGTCCACCAGCAGCCTTGGCTCGGTCAGGGTCGCCACTCACCTCCCTTGCTGTCAGCTTTCCACCTTTCTGTGTGATCCTTCACCCCTCTCTCTCCTGTATTCCTGCCCTGTTTCTCCTTCCCCTCCTCCATCATGTAGGGACCCCCACCCCACTCATACACACACCCACTTGTACTGTGCTGACTCCATGGCTACCAGGCTCTGACAGAGGAGGTCTGGAGGTAACAGGCACCTCAGGAGCAGAGAGTGAGGACTGTTTCCCCAGGGCCCTGCCTCGTGGCCTCTGCATAGGGCCCCTACTCATCGAAAACTCCCCCCCAAGTCCCCAGGGCCCTTGTTAAGGGAGAGATGTGGCTGCTGGGGCCCAGCCAGGAATCCCCAGGGGTGGAGTGGCCTTCCTGCTCCTGCCCTCTGCCACACCCCCAGGTCAGTCCAGACCTCTGTGGACAAGGAGGTGTTAGGCAGCACCTTGCTATCCCCTGGGCACCACCCCTGGACCCAGGAACCAGTGACAGGATACAGATATGAAGACAAAACGTGCTTAGAGAGAGCCCCAGCTATAGAGGTGCACCCTTGGAGACCTCCACAGACATGCACAGAGGTATGCAGATGTGTACCCCAGAGCTGTGTGACCATCTATACTCAAAGCTCCACACACTCGGGCACAGATCTATACACCAGCAGAAGCTGTGTACCCATGGAATAGATGTGCACTTATAAAGATAGACGTGTCCATATGAAGAGACACACACATAGTTCTCGTGATACTCACACACACAGCTGTGACATTTGCATGTAGACATGGACATTCACTCAAAATCTTTATATATATCCAGAGGGAGAAATAAACACATATATGTCTGGGTACATGCAGATCTAGTTGTATATCCCTAGATGTATAGAGAGACATGTATATATACTGAGACAGTACTGTGTGATCCAGGCATGTGCACAGAGATGGATATGTGTACAAGGAAGCACGTGTGAATGCAATGATGGGTGCAGTGGCACAAGGCATATTCTTTTTTTTTTTTTTTTGAGATGGAGTCTCACTCTGTCGCCCAGGCTGGAGTGCAATGGCACGATGATCTTGGATCACTGCAACCTCCACCCACTGGGTTCAAGCGATTTTCCTGCCTCAGCCTCCCGAGTAGCTGGGATTACAGGTGCTCACCACCATGCCCAGCTAATTTTTGTATTTTTAGTAGAAACGGGGTTTTGCCATGTTGGCCAGGCTGGTCTCGAACTCCTGACCTCAGGTGATCTGTCCGCCTTGGCCTCCCAAAGTGCTGGGATTACAGGCGTGAGCCACCACACCCGGCCACACAAGGCATATTCACAAGCAGAGGGCAGTCACCCACAGAAAGACTACTATACTTAGTGCCCAATGCATAGATATTAAGATGGGATCATGTACCCAAGGAAACAGCAAGACCAGATGATGAACATTTATTTCTTCATTCTACTGTTAAGGTCATTTGGGGAGTTCCAGTTATTTGCTCTTTTAGAAAAAAACCTTTTAGTTAATTTTTAAGTCATCAGGAGGGAGACACCAAACATCTAAACATAATATCATCTACGCAAATGTTTACTATTTATACAGGCATCAGAGTAAACTAAAATAAAACTTCCCTTCAGCACATGGTTTTTGCTTTGGTTTGTCTTGGACTCTTTCGGTTCTTCATTTTTTGCTCCTTCCCTCCTGGCCCTCTAAGTGGTATGAGGTCAAGTCCTGGTTCTCAAAGTGTGGCCTAAGGAACCTTGGGGGTCTCTGAAACATGGATTTTCTGGCATACACCCAGAGATGGGTGCACATAGGTGCACAGTGCCAGAAATGGGCACACACAGCATCAGCCCCCTGCCCTTGGACAGCATCCATCCCAGGAGCATACTCGCAACCTCCTGGAGAGCCCTAGGCCTACTAGCTCCAGGGTGCTGCAGAGCCAGCCATAGAGAGAAGCGGTCATCATATGCCAAGAGAGTCCCTGGAAGTTTGAGGCTGGGTCCTCAGGGCTCAGCCATGGGAGTCAGCACAGCAGGGCACTGGCAGGCACCCAGGCATCCATATTGACTCATCTTGTGGGTGGCTCAGGCACTCCCTAATGCCCCTGGCAGGCAGGCAGCCTTTGTTCCCTCTCTACCACCTCCCCTGGGGACCAGGAGAGAAGTCACGGCCAGGCTGCTGATTGGAGGGAGGGGCAGCCAGGCAGCAGGAGGCCCCACCCAGAGGTGACTTCAAGGAGAGATAGGTTCAAAAGAAAAAATACAAGAAGACCTGAGGTCTTCAATGAGGTCAGTGCATTCTGAACTTATTATACGATGTGCTGGCACAGGTCTCCACATTCCGCACCTTCAATCCTTATCACGCCTTGCAGGTAGACACCACTCTCCTCATTTCACCGACAACGAATCAGAGGCCTAGAGGGACCAAGTAACTTTACTTGTCCAAGGCCACACAGCTAGTAACTGCCAGAGTTGTGATTTGTACTGACATGGTCTGGGTTCTGGGTGCTCGTGCTGAACTGCTCTACCAGGCCACCCTGCCACTCCATCCAGCAGGTGCTGTAGTCTGAATGGCTTCTCCAAAACTCATGAAATCCCAACCCCCATGGCTCTGGTATTAGGTGGCAGGGCCTTTGGGGAGGTGATGGGATTAGCACCGTTATAAAATAGGCCCACAGGAGCTTGTTCACCCCTTCCACCATGTGAGGACATGGCAAGAAGCCATCTGTGAGCCAGGAAATCGACCCCTACCAGACAGAATCTGCTGGCACCTCGATCTTGGACTTGCCAGCTTCCAGAACTGGGAGAAGTAAATGTCTGTTGATGATAAGCCACCCGGTCTACAGCATTTTGTTATGGCAGCCCACATGAACTCAGCAGGATTAAAAGCAGATTTTGAACACATATGAACATGGGTTCACATTGACAAAGACATTTCCTAGCGGTGCATCCTTGAGTAGTTCAATCCACGGATGGCTGCTGAGCACTTAGGATGTGCTAGGGAGGCAGTGGAGACGGACATAAGGGAGAGGATGCGCTCTGGACCAAGTTCTGTGCAGAGCACTGGAATGAAAGCCCAGAAGGCCGAGGATATCCTCGGAAAAACCATCCAGCTGGGGTGCAGGTGTCCCCTCTGTGCTAGAGGTGCACCCAGCGAAGAGGAACTCTCCCAGCTTGGGGTGGGGTCAAGATAACCCCTTGGAGGAGGTGACAACTGTTTTAAAGGTTCAGAGTCCACCAAGGGCCAGTGGGGCAGAAAGCAGGGCAATGCAGGCTCAGGGCACAGCACATGCAGAGAAGTGAGAGAGATGTCGGGGGTCAGGGTATGGAGCTCGAGAGGTGGAGAAAGTCTGAGACATGTTAGGGAGGTGACCTGAAGGGGTATGAATGCCAAAAAGAAGACTTTGGATTTTAGCCTAAGTGGTAGAATGGCATGATCATATTCGCATTTTATTTAATTTTATTTATTTTATTTTTTTTTTTTGAGACAGAGTCTCACTCTGTTGCTCAGGCTGGAGTGCAGTGGCGTGATCTCAGCTCACTGCAACCTCCGACTCCCAGGTTCAAGTGATTCTCCTGCCTCAGCCTCCTGAGTAGCTGGGATTACAGGTGCCAACCATCATGCCCAACTAATTTTTGTATTTTTAGTAGAGACAGGGTTTCACCATGTTGGCCAGGCTGGTCTTGAACTCCTGACCTCAAGTGATCTGCCCGCCTCAGCCTCCCAAAGTGCTGGGATTACAGGTGTGAGCCATCATGCCTGACTCAGATTAGCATTTTAGAAAGATCATAGGATGGGACAGGGCAGCAAGTAGTAGAATGTGGTTTTAGGGTGGGCAGGGAGCAGGCAGGAGCAGAGACACCCAGGCCAGTGAGGAGGCTGCTGAAATCATGCAGGAGAGATGGCGAACTGGGGTAGTTATGGCTTCAGATGCCATTTCAGAGGCAGAAGTGGTGACTAAACTCAAGTGTGAGCAATGGGTGTGGGAGTGAGGGGAAAGGAAGTTGGGGCAGGCTCCTACATTGCTGGCTTTATGGGTTGGTTGCACCATTATCTAAAATATGAACCATCAGAGGAGAAGCACATTTGGTGTTGAGGACAGTGACTAGTTTAGTTTGGGTGGGAGCTGTTGATTTTGAGGGACCCAGGGGCCACTATGGCAGTTACCATGGATGCGGTGTCATTGAAAAGTCTGCTGAGGGTGCCCAAAACAGAAGTGGTTGTTTCAGGGAGTGGGACAAATATTTCAGAGGTAGGATGATTCTGGAGGTGATATGGTTTGGCTCTGTGTTTCCACCCAAATCTTCTATAGAACTGTAACCCCCATGTGTTGAAGGAGGGGCCTGGTAGGAGGTGATTGGATTATTGGGACAGATTTCTCCATGTTGTTCTCATGATAGTGAGTGAGTTCTCATGAGATCGAATGGTTTAAAAGTGTGTGGTGCCTCCCCGCTTGCTCTCTGTCTCCTGCTCCATCATGGTAAGACATACTTGCTTCCCCTTCCCCTTCCGCCATGATTGTAAGTTTCCTGAGGCCTCCCAATCATGCTTCCTGTTAAGCCTGTGGAACTGTGAGTCCATGAAACCTTTTTTCTTCATAACCCCAGTCTCAGATAGTTCTTTATAGCAGTGTGAGAACAGACTAATACACGAGTCTATCAAGTGCAGGGTGAGGTCCCTGGAATGATGACAGTCTTTCTTTTTCTTTTTTTTCTTTTTTTTTTTTTTTTTGAGATGGAGTCTCACTCTGTTGCCAAGCTAGAGTGCAGTGGCATGATCTCGGCTCACTGCAACCTCCGCCTCCCGGGTTCAAGTCATTCTCCTGCCTCAGTGTCCTGAGTAGCTGGGACTAGAGGCACGCACCACCACGCCCAGCTAATTTTTGTATTTTTAGTAGAGACAGGGTTTCACCATGTTGGCCAGGATGGTCTTGATCTCTTGACCTTGTGATCCTCCCGCCTCGGCCTCCCAAAGTGCTGGGATTACAGGCGTGAGCCACCGCACCCGGCCGACAGTCTTTCATTATGGATGGCTCAGTAGGTGCTGTTATGGCCCTGCCCCATCCTGTGGCATTCACTGTTCCCATCATGCAGGCAGCTTCTGCCTGTAGCCCCCTGTACTCTCTGCCTCAGGGCTTTGGGGCCTTGCACAGCAGGTTGGAAATATCTGGGAGATAAGATCCTCAGAGCAGCTTCCAACCAAGGGCACGGGGAGTTGGTGATCAACATTCTACTTCTTCCTCCTCCAGTGAAACAGTGAGAGGCACAGTCTACACTGTGTCCTGGAGGTTCCCACTGGGACTTAGCCCTGGTTGCCCACAGTGGTAACTTGCTCACTGACATTCTTTGAACTAGCTTCTTTCCTCTCCTTGTCCCACTTCCTTACCTGTGCTTCCTGGGATCACCTCCCAAATCCACTACTTGTCCCAGGGTCTTCGTGTGAAGGATCTCAACCCAAAACAGTGGCTCCAGCCCTTTGAGCTTCAGTTTCCTCCCCTGTCCTTTGGGAGTATACCGAATGCTGTGAAAGCTGGGAGGCTGCACCCGCATGTGAGGCTCCCAGCACCAGACCCTGCACCCAGCAGGTACTGGGTTGGCACTTTTCCCTGCCTTCCTCTCTCATACACACAATAGGTGTTTAAGAAACTCCCATCTGGCCAGGCACAGTGGTTCTTGCCTGTAATCCCAGCACTTTGGGAGGCCTAGGTGAGCAGATCACAAGGTCAGGAGTTCAAGACCAGCCTGGGCAACATGGTGAAACCTCGTCTCTACTAAAAATACAAAAATTTGCTGGGTGTGGTGGCAGGTGCCTATAATCCCAGCTACTTGGGAGGCTGAGGCAGGAGAATCGCTTGAACCCAGGAGGCAGAGGTTGCAGTGAGCTGAGATCACGCCATTGTACTCCAGCCTGGGCAACAGAGCAAGACTCTGTCTCAAAAATAAATAAAATAAAATAAAATAAAGAAACTCCCACTTTCTCAGACTGCCTGGAACAGCTGAACACTTCTTTCCTGCCAATCAACCTCCACAGGTAAGCCAATCCCTCAGGCCTGACGGGTCCTGAGGCTCCGCTGAACACCTTCCACGAGTCTTCCTATGCCTGCAGCAAAGGGCTCCCTGGGGACTTCTGACAAAAGGATGGGCCAGAGGCACATGCTGTCTGGCAGATGAGGCTGTCTGGGTTCCTCTAGGATAAATAGAAATCTTGAGTGCGTCTATGCACTGAGCCAGGCACTGGCTAAGACTTCTCGTACACTATCATGTTTAATCCTCTCAGCAAACTGCAGGCTACTAATTCTTGCTCCAATTTCGCAATCCAGGAACCTGGCCTCAGAGTTACAGAGTTGGGTTACTTTCCCGGGCTACCACAGCCAGGCAGGGGTGGAGCCAGGATTCAGACCTTAGTCTGCCAGAAAGAGCCCAGGATCCTCACTGGGAGAGCAGGAATGCGCCATGTTCCCCTGCTGTCCCCATGCCTGGCACAGGCTCTGCACAGAGAAGGAGCTTAGAAATGCATGTTGGGCTGAACTGAACCAAATCAAAAGACTCTAGATGAGAAGAAAGAGCCCGCTTCCTGTTGGACACAAAGTCCCCGGGGCATTTCTGCAGCGCCAGCTCCTTGTGCGGGGCCTGGTAAATAACGATGTTCAAGCAAGGCTTGGGATCAATAAAGGAGCGAGCATTTCATATTCTCGGCCAGAAGTTACACTGGGTCCCAGACCTATTATTGCATTAAGAGTTGCACAATACGATTTTCCAATTCTGTTATTCCTGCTGCATTCTTGCGTGAAAAAGACTTTTCCCTCTTCAACTGTCCACAGCAACCTCCTTCCCTCCTCTGAGCTAAATCCGCATGTCTGAAGGAAGTTGTCCTGCGTGTCCCACTAAATACAGGCTCCTTTCGGCTCCCTCGGGGTGGGGATGGGAAGAACCTGTAGCGAGCACCTACTCTGTGCTTTAGCAAGTGCGATCTCCTTTCATTTTCACAACAGCCCCTGGGTCGGAGCTGAACAGCCCCACTGGATGGATGGGAAGAACCTTTAGCGAGCACCTACTCTGTGCTTTAGCAAGTGCGATCTCCTTTCATTTTCACAACAGCCCCTGGGTCGGAGCTGAACAGCCCCACTGGATGGATGAGAAGACCCAGACCAGGGGAGTTAAATGACTTGTCCAAGGTGACCTGGCAAGTTACAGGCTGAACTGGGATTGATCCCAGATCTACCCGGCCCCAAAAGTTATGCCCTTTCTCCACCACTCACTTTCCTTCCAGGCCTGAGTTGCTTCCCTTCCTGATAGTGTGGTCGGTGCAGATCTCAGAACGTGTAAACCTGGTGACACCAGATCTGTCACTTTACAGTGAGTGAAGGAAGTACCCGGGGATCGGCTTACTAATTCTAGGGGCCAGTGAATTATTCATGCCACCATTAACTTGGAGGCCCTTTCAGCCTCACCTCTCTTTCCCTTGCTCCGGACCCTCAGATCCTGGCCTACCTGAGCTCGGCAGACCTGTGGGGGCCCCTGGTGAGGAGATGCTGGCAGAGTGGGGGGCTTGCCTGCTGCTGGCAGTGGCACTGCTGGGCCCAGGGCTCCAGGCCCAAGCCATGGAAGGTAGGCACTCTTGGGACAGACATGAACTGAGAGGGGAAGGAGGTGGGCAGGCAACAGCCAGGGGCTCAAGAAGTTTCTACATGGGAAGCCAGAAAGCAGGAGGTCCTTTTAGGGGATGTGGCTGAGTTGAGAATGTGTTTGTTCCTGAGATGGGGGGAGACAATATTGAGTGCCTGCCGTGTGTTGCATGTTTCACATGTAGGTTGCATTTAATCTGCACAACAAACTTCAAGGTGGATGTTAGTCCCCCATTTTCCAGATGAAGAAACTGAGGACTAGAGATATTAAGTAACCTGTCCAAGGTTACATGGTCACCAAGGTTGAAAGGAATGGCTCCAAAAACTATTAAAGGTTTATTGCTAAAGAGTCTTTTTTTTTTTTTTTGAGACAGTCTTGCCCTGTCACCCAGGCTGGAGTGCAGTGGCCCTATCTCAGCTCACTGCAACCTCCACCTCCCAGGTTCAAACAATTCTCCTGTCTCAGCCTCTCGAGTAGCTGGGATTACAGGCATGTGCCACCATGACCAGCTAATTTTTGTATTTTTAGTAGAGATGGGGTTTCACCATGTTGGTCACGCTGGTCTTGAACTCCTAACCTCAGATGATCCACCTGCCTCGGCCTCCCAAAGTGCTGGGATTACAGGCATGAGCCACCGCACCCAGCCTATTGCTGAAGAGTCTTTATTCTCCTCCCGAGACCCTGCTGTCCATCCCACTGCCAAGCAAGTGAAATCAAAGTTCCTTCTTATGGTATTCAGTGCCCTCTGAGTGTGGGCTCCAACTTCCATATCGTATTGAGCCTCAGTTTCCTGCATCCCTTGGGCATCCCATGCTCTGGCAGGGGAATCACAACCCCTTCTGCTTCACCCTCAGGGATCTTAAGCCCTGCTGCCCCCTCTGTCTGGAAAGTCTTTTTTCCCTTTTTCCACCTGAGAACATCTGGCTCACCCTTCAAGCTCAGATCAAATACCACTCCCTCCATCGGCCTTCCACATCCTCCATCAACCTCACATGCGCCTTCACTGGGGCTCCTGGAACCCTCTGCCTGCACTGTGGTCCCCAGTGGCTTTGTGCTGCTCTGGCCTTCCAAGCATTGTTTACCTATCTGTGAAGCCGGGGTGATATCATTTCACCCTTCGGCAAGGCTCAAGTGGGGCTCAGGGAGGAATTGTACCTTGCCAGTCACCCAGTCACTGGCAGAGATGGGATGGGCACCCAAGCGTCTCAACCCATGCCTGGGTGGTGGGAGGAGGTAGCTTTTCCTATTTTCTGGCCACTGGGGCTTAAGGGGCCTTGGGGTAACCCTGGACATCAGTGTGCCTGGCTGGGTCCTAGTGGACAAGGCCTCTGCTTATGCTGATGACTGGAGCCACCTGGGCTGTAGGAATTCCACTCTGATGCTCTGGCGCCTTTCCCTGCCCTGTGGGTAGGGCTGGGAGAAGGACAATAACAGGCATTGGACAGAATATCTATTTGTCCTTTTGCCATAAAGGCATGAATTAGATGCCATTCCTGCCCTGTCCCGCCCCAAGAGCCAGGCAGAGAGCTGATAATGTGCATCTGTGCGGCCCTCACACAGCCTTTAGCTCATCAGTGCTCACAGTCACCCAGCAAGGGAGGCACCACTATCCCCATGTCACGGCTCACAGAGGCTAAGTGCACGTGCGTCTGGGCCTTTGTCTATGCCATTCCCTCCCTGAAAATCTTCCCCAACTGAAGAAACCTTCTCATTCTTCCTAGACAAACTCAAATATCACCCCCTCTGGGAATCTTGCCCCTCCTTGATACTGCTGGCCCCAGCAAGATCGGCTTTCCTCTCCCCGGACCCCAGAGCCCCTTTGTGGCCACAGTGCAATCACGCTGTGTGTTTTGTCTCATTTGCCTGACTCCCCCTGCCCCACTCCATGGTGAGCTACCCACGGAGGGGCCCATTTTGAATCAGCACAGGCCTGGTACAGGGCACACGTTTAGCGAATGTGTCTTCTCTTATAGGGATTTGGTTAAGTGTATTCTTCAGGATGCTTTTGGTTGCAAGTGACAGAAACTCAACCTGGATGAGTTTAAGCAAAAAGAAGAATACATTGGCTCTGTAACCAGGGAGGCAGGAGGTAGCCGAGCTGGGCTCAGGGATGCCACAGCCAGAGCCTCTGGGCTCCAGGGCTACTTCCACTTCTCACATGGCTCTTCCAGTTCCCACAGGGGATTTTTCCTTAAGCCCTGAGCATAAATAATAAGTTTTTTTTTTTTTTGAAATGGAGTCTCACTCTGTCTCACCCAGGCTGGAGTGCAGTGGCGCAATCTCGGCTCAGTGCAGCCTCTGCCTCCCGGGTTCAAGCAATTCTCCTGTCTCAGCCTCCTGAGTAGCTGGTATTACAGACTCCCGCCAACATGCCTGGCCAATTTTTGTATTTTTAGTAGAGACAGAGCTTCACCATGTTGGCTGGGCTGGTCTCGAACTCCTGACCTCAGGTGATCCACCCACCTTGGCCTCCCAAAGTGCTGGGATTACAGGCCTGAACCACCACGCCTGGCCATTAATAATTTTCTAAAAAATTTAAGAGTCGGATACCGACCAAATGCAATGTATGGACCTTGTTCCACCCCCAGGGCTCCCCCTCCCAGTCAAGGGACCAGAAAGGAAAGAACCCCTATCTGGGCATTCTGAGCAGAACTCTGGCCTAGCCTGGAGCACATGCCCACCCTGCGGGCCAGTCACTGTGGTGGTGGTGGGAGCCCCAAGACTCCCCAGCTAGAGTTAGGCGTCCACCCCTGGGGCAAGGAAGAGGAGGGAGGGTTACCACATGGAGGCAAGGAGGGGAGCAGTGTCTAAAAGAGGGGGCTATTGTTGCAAGAGGCGAAGGAAGTGGTATTGGGCAGACCCAAAGCAATAGATGTTCACTACAACAAGTGACTTCCCTTTCCCGGGCTAAGTTTTCTGATCTGTAAAATGGGTCAGTAGCACCTGCCCTGCCTAGTTCATGGGGCTGTTGTGAGGATTATATAAGATCATTCACTCACTCATTCATTCAGCAAATATACACTAAGCACCAGCTTTGTGCCAGGTACTGCTCTGGGTGCTTGCAATATGGTAGGGAGAGGGACAGAAATCCTTGCTCTCATAGAGAGCAGGATACTGAACCAAATCAATAAGTAAAATAAATAGCATGTTAGATCGTGATGAATTCTATGGAGAAGCATATAGCACTAAAGGGAGAGAAGGAGCATGGGCTGGGGAGAGGTTTTCAGGTGTAAATCAGGTGGTTAGGGAAGGCCTCACTGAGAAGGTGACCAGGGATGTGCTGGCTATTTTGTTGACTTTTAATTATGAAAAATTTCAAACACACGCAAAGCACAGAAAATCATACAATGAATCCCTATGTCCCCATCAATCATCTTCAATAATTATCAACGTTCTGCCTTTCTTGTTTCTTTTATCCCACCCCAGCCCCATTCTGGGAGGTGTGGAGAAATCTAAAGCCTATCTCAGATGCCATATTATTTCACCCATAAATATGTCAGAATATGTCTCTAACAGAGAAACACATAAAACTGTATATAACCTCAATACCTTTATCATGGTATAATAAGTCCCTAATTTAAAACATTTTTTTTAGAGACAAGGTCTCTCTCTGTCACCCAGGCTGGAGTACAGTGCTGTGGTCATAGCTCACTGCAGCCTCGAACTCCTGGGCTCAAGTGGTCCTCCTGCCTCAGCCTCTTGAGAAGCTGGGACCACAGGAGCACTCCATCACTCCTGGCTTCATTCCTTAATTTATGTGCTAACTCAATTCATGTTCAGTTTTCCCCAACTATTGACCAAATATATACATATATAAAATAAATATATTATATATTATATATATAAATATATATATTTTTACAATTCATTTGTTCAAATCAGAATCCAAACAAGGTCCATGCATTGCATTTGGTTGATATTTGACTTTTATATTTTTTATAAAATTATTATTATTTGCAGAGACAGGGTCTCACTATGTTGCTCAGGCTGGTCTCAAACTCCTGGCCTCAGGTGATCCTTCTGCCTCGGCCTCCCAAAGTGCTGGGATTACAGGTGTGAGCCATGGCACCCGGCCTTGACTCTTTTAATACAACAGTTGTGCCTCCTTCCCCCCTTTATCATTTGTTGTTGAAGCCCCAGCGTCATTTATCTTATAGAACTTCCCACATTCTGGACTTGCCAAATATATCCTCATGGAATTACTTAAAATGTTCCTCTAGCTTCCATATTTACTCTAACTGTAGACAGATCCAGAGACTTCCTGAGATTCATATTTCTTCATTTTTTTTTTTCAAGAAGAGATTTACTGGCCCGTGTTTCACTTGACACTTGTCTACATCAGTGGGTTCAGGGTTTGTTAGCCTGGTCTATTTGTTACAAAGTTCTCCAAATTAACTTTTTCAGTTTTTTTTTTTTTTTTCACTGTCAAATAGTCAGCTGAAGCGAATTTTTTTTTTTCTTTTTTTTCTTTTTTTAGAGGTTGGGGTCTTGCTATGCCTAGGCTGGTCTTGAAATACTGGGTTCAAGTGATCCTCCTGCCTCAGCCTCCCAAAGTGCTGAGGACACCCGGCTATATACTTTTAATTATAAAAATTTTTATTTGCCTGGCTTATTTGACCAGTAAAAAAAAATTCAAACATTTAGCAAAGTTGAAAGAATTTTACAGGGAATGCCTGTATAACCAAATCATCTGTTTTACCTCTCATCAACTTTTTACTCAGTGATTAGAACAGGGTTTGATAATGTTGTCTGGATCCATTATTTCATTAAGGCTTGGAAAATGTGATTTCCTTGTTTAAATTTTTTTTTTTTTAATTTTGAGACAGGGTCTTTGTCTGTTGCCCAGGCTGGAGTGCAGTGGTTCCACCATGGCTCACTGTAGCCTTGACCTCCCAGGCTCAAGTAATCCTCCTGCCTCAGCCTCCCAAGCAGCTAGGACCACCAACATGCACCACCATGCCCAGCTAATTTTTAAATTTTTTTTGTAGAGATGGGGGTCTTACTATGTTGCCCAGGCTGGTCTCAAACTCCTGGACTCAAGTGATCCTCCTGCCTTGCCCTCCCAAGTTGCTGGGATTATAGTTCTGAGCCATCACGGCCAGCCAAAATTATGTTTTCCTAGTGTTGTTATTCTTTCTGAAGTCTTCTATAAATAAGTTTTCCCGGCCGGGCACGGTGGCTCATGCCTATAATCCCACCACTTTGAGATGCCCAGGCGGGTGGATCAACTGAGGTCAGGAGTTCGAGACCAGCCTGGCCAATATAGTGAAACCCTGTCTGTACTAAAAATACAAAAATTAGCTGGGCATAGTGGCAGTCACCTGTAATCTAGCTACTCGGGAGGCTGAGGCAGGAGAATTGCTGGAACCCAGGAGGTGGAGGTTGCAGTGAGCTAAGATTGCACCATTGCACTCAAGCCTGGGCCGACAATAAGTTTTCCCTCACCATCTATTTAGTTGTCCAGAAATACAGTCCATATAGGAAAGGCCAAGTAGATGTTACATTTCTATTATCAATTTCCTTTAAAAAATTGATAAATGAGTTAGTGCCTAGCAACCTCTAAAATAAACCAATGAGTTTCATTTCAATTTCTTTTGAGTTGCATTGTGAATTCTTGTTTTTATATATGTGATATGTTTCAATCCACTGCAAGCATTACTCTCTTTTGATGCTCGAATTGTACCTTCTTTAGCCAGTGGAAGCCATTTCAAGTAGGTTTCTGTGTCTTTTTTTTTTTTTTTTTTTGAGATGGAGTCTTGCTCTGTCACCCAGGCTGGAGTGCAGTGGCACAATCTCAGCTCACTGCAAACTCTACCTGCTAGGTTCAAGGGATTCTCATGTCTCAGCCCCCTGAGAAGCTGGGATTACAGGCGTGCACCACCACACCCAGCTAATTTTTGTATTTTTAGTGGAGACAGGGTTTCGCCATGTTGCCCAGGCTGGTCTCGAACTGGTGAGCTCAAACGATCCGCCCACTGGGATTACAGGCATGAGCCACTGCGCCTGGCCAGGTTTCTGTGTCTTTCGACACAATCTCAGCAGTCTTTGATAGCTTCTTTGCTGTTTGGCATAGCAAGATAACCAAGTATATTTTGTGTATTTCCTGTATTAAATCTGGTACCAGACATTGCTCTAAAGAGCCTTGTTCGTCTTAGTTGAACATAAGAATCCTAATCGAAAGCCTAGAGGTGTAAAATGCTACTGGATTCTAGGCCTTCTTGGTAAACAGAACTAGGAAATAAATTTTTAAAACATAAAAATAATCAAGTTCACACTGATACTTTCAATTCAAATTAAGGATCACAAGAGTTTTACTTACTATTTTAAATTTATATCTATCAGGCTGGGCGCGGTGGCTCATGCCTATAATCCCAGCACTTCGGGAGGCCAATGCAGGCGGATAACTTGAGGTCAGGAGTTCGAGACCAGCCTGCCCAAAATGGTGAAACCCTGTCTCTACTAAAAATACAAAAATTAGCTGGGTGTGGTGGCGGGCACCTGTAATTCCAGCTACTTGGGAGGCTGAGGCATAAGAATCGCTTGAACCTGGAAGGCAAAGGTTGCAGTGAGCTGAGATAGTGCCACTGCACTCCAGCCTGGGCTACAGAGCCAGACTCCACCTAAAAAAAAAAAAAATTATACTTATACACTGAAAATATTGGTTTCTATTGACATTAACTTACTTATTTGCTCTATTCTAATATATAATAATTGCAAAATGATATTGAATATTATTACTAATAGTAAGTTTACTGAATATACTTTAAGATGTTGTTGTGGTTCATTTTGTCCTTGAGATATATCCCACTAGGACTGTGTGGTCAAAATACTGTCTTTCAAAGTCATTTGAAATCATTTTTCCTCATGTGACTATGTCTCCAAGTTGGTAAGATTCCGTTTATTTGTTTCAGTTTGGGATATTTAGGGGTTACTTAACTTTTTTTTGATCTCTTAAAATTATATAAAGTATTTTATATGCTTACACAGTGAAAATTATGAAACAGGGCACATTTAAGGAGATCCAGCCATCATGCCTGCTTCCTCCCCTCTTTTTACTACTTCCCCTGACAGAGAATTATTCTTATTAGTTTCCTTCCATTGTTTTCTTTTGTCAAACACAAGCAAATCTGCACATATAAAAATGTACTTTTAACATCGTCGTAGACTGTGCACATTTTCACTTGGGGAGGTTATTATTATTATTAATTTCAAAGTAATGTTTTAATAATTAACTTAAATTCCCTACTGCATAATGTTTTAACTAAAATTCTCGGGCCCTGCCTGACACTTCCTGTCTCCTTTCCTGGCTTGCTTTTTCTCCATAGCTTCTCACTGTGTCATAAACTATATATATACTTCTTTTATTTTTTATGTATTTACTTTTTTGAGACAGAGTCTCGCTCTGTTGCCCAGGCTGGAGTGCAGCGGCATGATCTGCAACCTCCGCCTCCCGGGTGCAAGCGATTCTCCTGCCTCAGCCTCCCAGGTAGCTGGGACTACAGGCGCACACCACCACGCCTGGCTAATTTTTGTATTTTTAGTAGAGATGGGATTTCACTATATTGGCCAGGCTGGTCTCGAACTCCTGACCTTGTGATCTGCCCACTTCTGTCTCCCAAAGTGCTGGGATTACAGGCATGAGCCACTGCACCTGGCCCCATAAACTCTATATTTTACCTGCTATGTTTATTGTCTGTCTTCCCTGCCAGAATGTAGGTTCCATGAGGGCAGGGGTTTTGTCTGTTTTGTTTCTGCTGTGACCCCAGCACCTAGAACAATGTCTAGCACTCAAACAGTATTTGTGGAATGAATACCAGCATGCTTGGTCAGCATCTGAAGAATAAGTAGATGCATGAGCAAATAAACACATGGCCTTGTGTTCCCTCATCCCATCCTAAGAACCCAGCTTTGTAGCTGGGCCCACTGCCCTTACCACATGTACCCAAGACCCCAGCACGGAGTCTCAGCCATACTTCTCTCTTGCCCCAGGTGTCAAATGTGGGGGTGTGCTCTCAGCACCTTCTGGAAACTTCTCCAGCCCCAACTTCCCTAGACTGTACCCCTACAACACAGAGTGCAGCTGGCTGATCGTGGTGGCCGAGGGATCCTCGGTGCTGCTCACCTTCCATGCCTTTGACCTAGAGTACCACGACACCTGCAGCTTCGACTTTCTGGAGATCTACAATGGGGCCTCACCAGACAAGGGCAACCTGCTGGGGAGGTTCTGCGGCAAGGTGCCCCCGCCGCCCTTCACCTCCTCCTGGCATGTCATGTCTGTCATCTTCCACTCGGACAAGCATGTGGCCAGCCATGGCTTTTCTGCGGGCTACCAGAAAGGTCAACGGGGGGCCTAAGGGACCTGTTGCAGTGGCTCACACCTGTAATCCTGGTGCTTTGGCAAGCCAAAGTGGGAGGATTACTTGATCCCAGGAGTTCAAGGGGGGATTTGGCAGTGGAGGAGCTGGCCCTGGGGTGGAGATGGGAAGATAGCAGCAGGGCTCAGGTGAGACCTACAGGGTCTCAGCATCTTGGCACGTAGGCTGCTCTGTAACCTGCAGGACCCAGCTCTCATGTATAGTTTATAAGGCAAAAGCAGCCTCCTCACCGTTCATGACCATGCTTGTAGCTGGGGTTCCCACCTTCATGGCAATGCTCCCCATGCCGCCTCCGTTTCTCCCGGAGTCCTCAGAGGGTTGCACTGTGCTCAGGAATGAGGCTGTCACGCTCTACTACCCTTGTCATTCTTGTCCTGTGTCATGGCATAAGGCCACAGGAGGGGACACCACTGCTGTAGGGGCCTTCTGCAGCATCCCACCACTTCACGGCTTGGGAATCCTTGCCTGAGTTCCCACATGAGGGTCTGGGTGGAGCTAGTGACTGTTATATCATGTGTCCCTAACCCCTCTCTCCTTCAACCAGGCTTGACACCTGCCTCTCAGTCTAGTGAGGGGAGAGGAGGCCTTGTTCTTCTTGCCTTTCTCTTTGACTCACTCGTCCTTGTCTCCAGGTTCTGTGCAAAGGCTCAAATCTCCTGCTTCCTCCCAATGCCAGAACCAAAGACCTCACTGATGTTAACTCAAACAGTAGACACCCACAGAGGCTACTGGTTCCCAGGGTCCGCCAACAGCAATCCTGGGGGACTCAGGTGGGACCCCAGTCACTGCTGCATTTGGAAGGATAGAATTGTAGAATGCCACAACACAAGAACCATAGGCTGATCTAATCATAGTTTTGGAATTTTAGACCCTTAGATTTGTAGAATGTTAGGATATCAAAGTCTTAATACCATCAGCCACATTTCCTAACATTTTTAAAAACAGGAATACCTTTATGTCAAATGGAACCTTATGTTAATCCCCTATTTTTTTTTAAAAAAAGATAAAGGCAATAAAAAATAAAGGCAATGTTTTAGTGGTATGCATTTATTCTGTAAGTTCTTTTTTGTTTGTTTGTTTGTTTGTTTTGAGATGGAGTTTTCTCTGTCATCCAGGCTGGAGTGCAGTGGCGCAATCTTGGCTCACTGCAACCTCTACCTCTCGGGTTCAAGCCATTCTCCTGCCTCAGCCTCCCAAGTAGCTGGGATTACAGGCACGTGCCACCCACCATGCTTGGCTAATTTTTGTATTTTTGGTAGAGATGGGATTTTGCCATGTTGGCCAGGCTGGTCTCAAACTCCTGACCTCAAGTGATCCACCCGCCTCGGCCTCCCAAAGTGCTGGGATTACAGGCGTGAGCCACCATGCCCAGCCTGTAAATTCATATTTTAACTTCTTATAAGCCAGTCATTAAAAACACAAGTAAATATTGATGGCCTCCAATGAGTTAAATTTTTAAATGTAGAATATTTAAATTTTAATATCTTGTTAAAGATATTAAAGTCTGTGGGTGCTATCTCTTCATTACATTAAAAGAGAGCTTGAAATACAGCATAAGAATGAAATTTGCACCAGGTGCCAGCAGGTGCTCCAGGGGGCTGCTGGGGAGCCCCAAGGGCACAGTTGGGAAGTCTCTGCAAAGGTTGTTAGTGTTGGAACGGATCTCACAGGCTATCTAAACCTGCCCTCTCATTTCACAAAATCTGAGTCCCTGAGAGGGCCTTCCTAAAGTTACATGGCTGGGCCAGCACTGGGAAAAGACGCCAAGTCCTTAGACGCCCCATCCAGAGCCCTGGTCACACAGCCGTGCCATAGGGCGAGATGCTGGAGTCTCAGGAAACACATCCCACATATGTCCTCCCTGCTGGTGACCTCCAGCAAGTCGCGGCATTCACCCACACTTGCCATGTAGTTGTACTGGCCAAGCTGGCTTCCTGAGAGTTTCCAGCAGCATATTTTCAGACTGTGCTCAAGTCTGAGCCCAGTGGATCAAGCTGGTTCAGTCTTATGATTTCTAATGTTCCAATGAGGCTCAGAGAGGCTGGGTTACTTCCCCAGAGTCACACAGCTAATAAAAGGCAGAGATGGGAGACTACTTGTCTTCAGATGTCAAACCAAGCTCTACTTCATCAGGTCCTCTCTCTAAGTCTTGGTTTCCTCATCCGTTAGGGAGGTTTGATCACATTCCTGAGCTCAGGCACCTCAGCCTCTGTGCCCCACTGGCCTCGTAGGAGTGGACAGTGAAGGTCACAAGGGTCAAGTGCACAGGATGCATAGTTAGTCTTCCTGGGTTCAAATCCCACTTTCCCAGTTACCGGTCGGGTGACCTGCTCTCAGGGCCCTGACCACGTTCCCTGGGCCCTGCCACTTCGATGTGCTTCTGCCAACCTCCACAGTTCTTTGCTGGAGGGCTTTTTTCTGAAGTCTCAGTAGGGTACTCGCAGCCCACAGCAGCCCTCTGCCTGCACTCTGGGGAGTTGGCATATAAATGCCGCAGCTCCCTTGCTCCTAGATTGACAGAACTCTGAAGTATGTGCTTTACCCCGTCCCCAGAGTTCCTCCCCAGGTAAGCAGCTGACTTGAACACACCTCCCCTTCTCTGTCCTCTCCCTCCCTCCCCACCTGGGGGCCCCTGGATCTCCCAAGTAAACTCCTTGCACTCAAATCCTTATCTCAAGATCTGCCTGGGTGAACTCAAACTCAAGTAAGCTACTGAACTTGTCTTTACCTCCCTTTTCTTAATTATAAAATCAGAGAAACTGCAGCACAGTCCTTGTGCAGCTACTCTGAGGATTTGAACAGGCAGCATAGGTGCCAAGTGCTATGCCTGAGCACGTGCTACACTTGCTACTTGGGTAGCAGGTGCTTGTCGGATGGTAATGAGGCCCTAATGAGATACCTGTGGGGGCAGCATGTTGGAGTGTCTTGTTCCCAAGGGAGGAAATTGGGAGCCACAAGGAGAAAGAAAGCTCAGTTCAAGTGGGCTCCCTTGCAGATGTGTGTGGCGGCGTCCTGACTGGCCTGTCGGGGGTCCTCACCAGTCCTGAGTACCCCAACAACTACCCGAACAGCATGGAGTGCCACTGGGTGATCCGGGCCGCCGGCCCTGCCCACGTCAAGCTGGTGTTCGTGGACTTCCAGGTGGAGGGCAATGAAGAGTGCACCTATGACTACGTGGCTGTGCTTGGGGGGCCTGGCCCCACCCGTGGGCACCACTACTGTGGCAGCACCAGGCCCCCCACCCTCGTGTCTCTGGGCCACGAACTGCAGGTGGTCTTCAAGTCCGACTTCAACATCGGAGGCCGTGGCTTCAAGGCCTACTACTTCTCAGGTAGGAGGGGCTGGCGCTCCACCCTGAATCCTCCTGTGCCTACTGGGCTCTTGTCTCCCCATTACACTTGCAGGGGTCACACCTTTCTGCCCCCCAGCAGCCTTGGGCTTTCTGCACTCTCTCTGCCTGGAATGCTCTAGCATACCCTTGGCTGATGCCAAGACATAAGCATGTCACCTCTGCGAAGACTTACTGTTTTACCAGAATTAATCCCTTTTTCAACTCCTTATATAAGTTTTTTACACTATGATCTAACATTTGTCACTTCTGTGTGTGGTTTGCATGTCAATCTCTCCTGTCTGACTGAGTCGCTTATGGGCTTATCTTTGCACCTGGCACATAGTAGGTACTCAATATTCGTAAAATGAGTGGATGAAGTTGTGGGAACTTTACAGTCTAGTTAGAGAGATTATAAGGAAAGAGACAGTGCAAGCCATTATGATCTGTGCTATCCATCAGTAAGAATCATGGATGACTTCGTGGAGAAGAGAATTGAGCAGTACCCTGAAGGAGTTAGACGGAAGCAGAAGGGAAGGGTGTTCCAAGCAGGAGGAACAGCATGTGCAAAGGCCTGGAGGGCAGAGAGTGTTTGGTATGCGCATAGTACATACCAAATGGGGCAGTGAGAAAAGGGGAAAGGCCAGGCATGAACCACATCATCTGTCAAGCCAGGGAGTTCAGAGGTAACTCTGAGGACAGGTATTGTGTATTATTATTGAATTCCTAACAGGGCCTACACCTGTGAAGGGGACTGTCAACTGGAATGCAAGTCCCAGCTTTCAGCTTGTTGCAGTTTAAAACAAGCTTTGGGATCAAGCATCCCAACTTTCAGATAGTTGGGATCAATTGTCTGGTGTGCTAGCCATGGTGCCCACAACCTGCTGGTGGTTTTTGGACCACTGTGGCACCTGCTGCCTAAGCTGTAGCTGCAGAGGGTGACTTCTCCTCTCCCCTCACTGTTGCTCCTTCCACCTCCCCATCCCCCACCCAGGAGAATGCCAGGAGGTATACATGGCCTTGCGGGGCAACTTCTCCAGCCCACAGTACCCCAGCTCCTACCCCAACAACATCCGCTGCCACTGGACCATCCGCCTGCCCCCAGGCTACCAGGTCAAGGTGTTCTTCCTGGACCTGGACCTGGAGGAGCCCAACAGCCTGACCAAGACCTGTGACTTTGACCATCTGGCGGCCTTCGATGGGGCCAGCGAGGAGGCACCCCTGCTGGGGAATTGGTGTGGACACCACCTGCCACCACCCATCACCTCAAGCCACAACCAGCTTCTGCTTCTGCTGCACACAGACCGCAGCACCACCCGCAGGGGCTTCTCCGTGGCCTACATCGGAGGTCAGCTGGGCTGTGGGAGTGGGTCCACTGAGGGCAAAGGGGAGTCTTTGCAGCCTCAGTCTTTGCAGTCTCCTTCCTCCATCCCACCAGTTTGTCCTGCCCCCCCCCCGCCATGAATGGTCTTCTCCAGCTCCTTCTCCATTGGCTACACCCTTGCCCACTCTCGGGACCCCTGAGACTGGACAGTACGGCTCCCGCTTGTTTCCACTATTGCAGAGCCTCCTTCCCCAGCTCCTAACTTCATGAGTCCTCACCCCTCCCCATCTGGTTCCTTCCCCCTGGGCCCCTGGCCCCTCTTGTGTTGTTATTGGTCCCCTGTATCCAGGGGAAATAGACAAAATATGGTAATATTGTTTATGGCAAAAAAATTGGTATAACTGTGGGGATGTCTACCAGCCCTGCTTGTATCATTCAGAACTACTCATTGAAAACATGGTGCTTGTTTTTCCTCACTCAACAGGAAGCCTGGAGCTAGGCAGCTGCTGTATTGGTCCAGGGGCTCAACACTGTTCCAAGTGTTATCTCTGGGACTCTCTGAGCCTCACAGCTGCAAGATGGCTGCCATAGCTCCAGGCATCACATCCATGTTCAAGACTGGAGGGGACAGGGGAAGTGCCAGCTGCAAATGGCTCTTTATCAAGAAAGCAAAAGCATCTCTAGAACCTCTCATAAGACTTATACAAAATGTCCCATCAGTTTGAACTCAGTCAGATGGCCATGCCTGGCTGCAGAGGAAGCTGGGAAGCTGGTATTTGGCTTTCTCAGGCTCCATATTATTGTTTAGATGTGTCAACCAAGAGGGTCCACCATTGCTCCCCTCCTCCTACCCTTCTTTGTCTATGGGCCCAGAAATATCTGCACTCTGTACCTATCGTGCCCTCTTCCTGGCCAAGCAAAGCTCCTCGTTGTGCAGGTATAGCAACAGAGGTGCTGAGAGGGAAAAGACTTCATTGTGACCACATGGGCAGTCAGTGGCACAGCCAGGATTAGAACTTACTCTCCTGCCTTCTTCTTGCTTGTTTGAGAGGGGCACGAGGGAGGGGAGTCCAGAGCTAAGCTCAGAGAGACCAGGGTCACATCCAAATGCTGCCATTTACTGATCATCCAAGAGGGCTCATCTGTAAAATAGGTTGATGAAGGCCCTAGACAGGTGGTCATGAAGGACAAATGAAGTAACAAGGTCACAATGCCTGGATCCAAGGACAGCTTTCCTTCAGGAAGGTGTCTCAGGCCTGTTCAGCATTCAAAAGATCTTTCCTTGCTCCATATGCAAGGGGAGTTGGGGCCAGGAATGGAGGAGATGGTGATCTGCAGCAAGCTTGCGGCAGAGCCGTGAACTTGGGCAGGCCAGCCCCTTCGGGCCTCGGTGGGTTCCACATGCAAGCTGGGGTGGGAGAGCTGTGGCTCTGTTAGCACAGCCCTGGAGAGCCCAGCTCCGTTGGCTATGCCTCCACTAGCTGGCATGGCCCCATGTCTCTGTGGGCCTCAGTTTCTCCACCTGTAAGATGAGGATATTGACGGAAAGATCTTTAAAGTTCCTTTTGCCTCTGATAGTCTTATTTCCAGAACTCTCCCAGGCCCTCTCCCAGCCCTGTGTGATTTAGGACAAGCCCCTTCTGCAGAGAAGGAGAGAAAGTTAGGGGGGGTTCTTATCCCAGCTCCTGTTCCAGGGGCTTCGGGGCAGGAGTGCCCACCCCCCACTCCACCTCACCTCCCTCCCCCTCAGATCCCTGTGGGGGCCCAGGGGCAGACAAGGGCACTCACACTGGGCGAGGCTCCAGATGTGGCCCAGGCTGCAGGAGGCCTCCCCACTGGGAGGGCAGCCACAGTGCCAGCTGGGGTGACACACAGTTCAGCACCACCGAGATCATCGTGGGAGACGGCTGGCCCATAAATCCCCGACTGCCCAGACACCAGAGGCTGAAATATGTCTGAGGCATTTCCCGGAGAGGGGTTGAGAGTTCCAGGCCTCTGCCTGCCAGCTCTCTTTCCTTTTCCTCCCACCAGGCAGCTGCCTTCATTTCCCCTATCCTCACCCCTGCCCCCGCATGCATGCACATACACACACACACACACACACACACACACACGCTCACCCAAAGCAGACATTTTGAGTCATGTGCACCCTGTTCTGGCCAGGAGGGCTGCAGGAGGCTGCTGAATAGGGCGAACAGACCACGAACCCTGAAATCCTGTCAACCCGGTTGGCCACTGCAAACAACTTCATCTCTCAGAGCATCCATTTCCAAACCTGTAAAATGAGTTTAGTCACATCCACCTCCTGGGGTCATTGTAGGGAGGGAAAGTGAGGCTTCCCTCACCACCCTTTTTAAAACTGAAGCTCTCCTTCCTCATTCCTCCCCAATTCCGATTCGCTCTACTCTCCCGCTGTTTCTTCTTTGCTAGATTTTCCTTTGGGGCACGCTGACACGTGGGTGTATTTTACATTTATTGCCCCCTCCCCCATCTAGAATGTAAGCTCAACAAGGCAAGAATTTCAGCTGTGTTTTTTCCTCATTTTTGTACTCGTGGTGCTGAGAATAGGACCTGAACATAGCAGGCCATCAATATATTTGTTAAATAATTGAATGAATTGCCTGGCACATGGCCAAGTGATTAGCAGATGAATTTTTATAATTATTAAGAACATTCATTCATTCACTCAGCATTCACTGGGCCTGCCAAGCTCTGTGCTGGGCCCAGAGGACGCTGAGAGGATCAAACTTGGTGCCTTCCCTGAGGAGCTCACAGTCTGATGGAGGTGAACAGAGTAACCCGTATAAGATATCCCACACTGTGCCCTGTAGGATTCCGTAAGAGCTTTTCCTACTCTGGGCCTCAGTTTCCCCATCCACCACCCTTTGTGGGAGGGTAGGGGGTGTTGGGGAGGTGAGGGTCAGACCGCCTGACCCTAAGGCTTCCAGCTCCTCCCTCCGATTCCCAGTGGTGCCCATGAACGTGAGCTGCTCCCGCACGGACTTCCAGATCCTGATCTCCACGCAGGCGCTGGCCCCGCTGGAGCGGACCAAGGTCTACCTGGGCAGCCGGAGCTGTGCCGCCCAGGAGGTCGGCGGCAACTTCAGGATCCAGGCCCGCTTTGATACCTGCGGCACTGAGTCTCAGGTAGGGGCTGGGGGAAGGGGCAGTCACAAGGGAGGGACTCTGACCCTGCTGAAAGGCACCTCACATTCCTGAAAATTCAGCTTCTCCTGGCTCTGGGGGCCACACAGGCCTGGATGCAGAGCTAACCCCTTCTTGGCTTTACTTACCTCAACCAATTTGCTTAGGGTAAATGTAGCAAAGAACTCCAATAGGAGAGACAGAGGAGAGGGGGTCCCTCTGGTTCCCAGCTCTCTTCCTTTTCTCTTCCCAGCTCTCTTTCCTAACCCCAGCTGCTGCTGCTTAATCCCACAGCAACCTAAAGACGCTACCGGTCACTCCTGCTACAGGGTCCCTGCTGGCTGAGCTGCCAGCAGTTATTCTTTGCTGTTCCTCCCCTTTCCCTTCAGTGCTCCCCAAGGACCCTGAAGACCTCACCCCTTTAGTATGCAGAGCTGTGTGGGAGCCCTGCTTCTCCCACCCATCCCCAACCTGGTGATCCAAATCCATTCCTGGGCTCCACAGCACAAAAGGCCCTTTCAAGGCACAGGATTCCCTCCCTCAAAAGGCTGTGAGCCTTACAAGTCCATTTTCCCTACTATCCTTGTATTTTGGAGGCCGTGAACCCAGACTTAGGGCCCTCACAGAGTCACTGGGCAGTGGCTCAAGCACCCTGGATATTTGTATGCTTAGGGACAGGTCAGGAAGTGGGGTATGGAGAAAAGGAACAGTGGCCTCTGTTGGAAAAACTCTCTGGCCTTGAAATCCAGGGGCTTTGCAGTCTGACTTAGCAGAAATCATGTGCTTTCCAGCAAACCCTCCCCCGCCTCCCAACATTAGCCACATGTATGCCTCTGGCCCCTCCAGGCCACCCTCTGCCTGCCCCAGCCTCCTGGCAACCACCATCCTTTTGACCTGAGAAGAGAAGGAGGGTAGGGGGCCAGTCCTGGCTGCCGAGGTATTCTGCCCTCCCCCTATTCCATGCCCTAAGTCTCCCAGAGCTTTTGTCTGGGACAGAACCACATTCCATAAAGTCATGGAATGATGGAGACAAAGAATCCGAGAAGCAGGGACTCAGGAAATCCTAGAACCAACGACTCATAGACACTCACTGTCTCATAGTCACAGAACCACCACCAGAACTCAGATCCACAGAACCATGAAATCTTGGGGTCAGTATCTTGGAAACATAAAATCAGAAAACCTTTGATTCATGGATTATTAGTGTAACCCTTATAAATAAATCCTAGACCCTCAAAGGATCAGTCTTTGCATAGAGTTGCTTTGGAAGATACGCAGCTCAAACAGCTGACAGCAATAAAAAGTAATGCCAATCTTTACGTGCAACTCTTTAAAAACATTAGAGACTTGACTCCCTCCACAGCCATCAACAGTCCATGTTGTGTGGCTTTTCTTTCTTTGTCAAGTGTGTCACTCATCAAAACCCCCTAAAGCTTCCCCCCACCCCCATTCTCTGATTTTTCCCTCCCTTCCTTATTATGTAGATTTACTTTAGCCTTTCACTGGGTCCCCTTCCACTCTCAGGAGTCTTTCTTTCCCCAGTGTCCTGATTCTATATCCCAAAAATCCAGGGCACAAGTTCTCAGATGGGAGCAGGAGCTCCTCTGGGGACATGGAATCAGAGCCTTTTGGAAGCCCAAAGTTGGAATAGACACATAAAGTCACCTAGTCCATAAAACTGATTTGTGACCAGCCTGGTCAACATGATGAAACCTCGTCTCTACTAAAAATACAACAATTAGCTGGGCATGGCGGTGAACTCCTGTAATCCCAGCTACTCAGGAGGCTGAGGCATGAGAATCGCTTGAACCCGGGAGGCAGAGGTTGCAGTGAGCCAAGATCGTGCCACTACACTCCAGCCTGGGCAACAGAGCAAGACTCTGTCTCAAAACAAAACAAAACAAAAAACAAACCAAAAAAACCACACGAGAACCCTCCTGATTTGTGACACCTGTTCAACCCTTCCCCAAAAGGGTCACCCAGTCTCTGGTGCTGGGGACTTCCTACTGTTCACGGCTGCTGTGACTCTGCTAGGCAGCTTTGATTTTTAGAAGCGTCCTCTCAGGAGTGCTACTTGCTAGATGGGGCCAGTTAGGAAACCCTGAAGAAGGCAGTGGCTGCTGCAGATTGGGCGTGGTTGGGAGAGTAGTTCTGCATCACTGCTGACCACGCCAGACTGCCCATCACAATGCTGCCCTCCAGCCTGGGCCTGCAGGCCCATTGTCTCAGGGCCACTCGACTCCTTCATCTGAGGTGGGGAGGGCAGCAGGGTGCCAGGCCCCCACATCTTGTTCCTCGATGGCTCTTCCCAACACTAGGCTGCTGTCCCTGGGGTGGCCAGGGGCTCAACGGCAGGATACCTACTGCAGATATCATCGGGAGAAAAGGCTGCAGGGGGAAGCCATACAGCACCGGGGACAAAGCTCCTAAGGTGGAGGCAGGAGACTTGGCTTCTCTAGCTCTGGGCAAGTCATCGCCCTTCCAGGCCTCAGTAGTCATGTCTGTAAATTTGCCAAGGATGGGGGATTGGAGTCGATGCTTTGAAAAGCCCCCTTTGGTTCTATATTCTTTTGTTTGAGTGAGGTGTGATGGCCAAGAGCACAGTTAAGAGTTGGGCAGATCTGAATGAGAATATGGGCTCTGTCACTTGTATGCTGTGTGACCTCAGGCAAGGGATTTAACCTCGGGGCCTTAGTTTCCTCCTCTGTAACATGGGTTTTTTTTTTTGTTTTTTTGTTTGTTTGTTTGTTTGTTTGTTTTTGAGATGGAGTCTCGCTCTGTCCCACAGGCTGGAGTGCAGTGGCTCGATCTCAGCTCACTGCAAGCTCCACCTCCCGGGTTCATGCCATTCTCGTGCCTCAGCCTCCCGAGTAGCTGGGACTACAGGCGCCCATCATCACGCCCGGCTAATTTGTTGTATTTTTAGTAGAGATGGTGTTTCATGGTGTTAGTCAGGATGGTCTCGATCTCCTGACCTCATGATCCGCCCACCTTGGCCTCCCACAGTGCTGGGATTACAGGCGTGAGCCACCGCACCTGGCCACATGGGGGTTTTAGTGGTACCAATAAGAGAACATTGTTGTGAGAATTAAATAAGATACTTAAAATATAGAGCCTGGACCATGGTAAATGGCCCCAGAACATTAGCCAGAGAAACACTGGCACCAAATCTGATATCGTCCTTCCAGACAGCTTACCTTCACGGTACCCCTTTTACAGATGGGATCACTGAGGCTCAGAGTTAGGACTAGAACACAGGCTCCTCGGGCTCTGCCCCCCTGGTACTGAGAACCCCACATATATAGGGAAACAAGGTCAGCCCAAGCTCCTTCAGGTGTGATGAGTACCCTGTGACCCCACAGAGAAGAAACAACACTTCAGTGATTGTCAGCGTGCTGTACATCGACTTCTCGGCCGCGGGGCGGGAGGACATCCATGAGTACGAGGTCCGCTGTGAGCCACGGCGCAAGGAGGCTTCTGTCCACCTGCTGTCTGGCTCTCACTGGCTGGGGCCCTATGCTGCCACTGCGGAGCACCTTCAGGAAGCACCACCCATGGATGAGGCGGAGGCACTGGAGGGCCCAGTGAGCATGGTAGCCCAGGATACCAGTGACATCGTCTTCCTGGGCCTTTGCATCCTGGCTGGAATCCTCATGGTTATTGCCATCGTGGTCTTGATGCTGCTTTGAATAGACAGCATAGGGACCTGGCATCTGACATGCCTGGGAGGCAGCTTAGGGACCCATAACAGGGGTGGGACAGGGACTTGCTGACTTGGTGACCATTGGCAGGTCATATCCCTCTCTGAGCCTCCATTTCCTAGGGACAGTCATTCTGCCCTGCTATCTCACAGGGCTGGCATGAGGCTCAGAGGCGGGCAGAGATGGATAAGAGCTTTGTAATCTGTAGCATGCTGTGTATGTATATGCAATTGCTGTTATTAATTTTAAAGATATTCTGCTGTAGAAAAGAACTCTCCCACGTGTGTTACTTGTCAGTTTGGATAGTTGTGGTCACTGGTGGCAGAGTGTAGATAAAACTGACTCATTCTATAACTTATATGGGTGCTTTACCAACTCAGGGTACAAACAAAGGCACCACTAATTTTCCTCCCTCCCTCCCTCCTTCTTTTCTTCCTTTCTTCCTTCCTTCCTTCCTTCCTTTCTCTCTCTTTCTTTTCTTTTCTTTTCCTTCGAGACAGAGTCCTGCTCTATTGCCCAGGCTGGAGTGCAATGGCACAATGTTGGCTCACTGCAATCTCTGCCTCCCGGGTTCAAGCAATTCTCCTACCTCAGCCTCCCGAGCAGCTGGGATTACAGGCACCTGCCACCACACCTGGCTAATTTTTGTATTTTTAGTAGAGATGTGGTTTCACCATGTTGGCCAGGCTGGTCTTGAATTCCTGACCTCAGGTGATCCACCCGCCTCGGCCTCCAAAAGTGCTGGGATTACAGGTGTAAGCCACTGCACCCAGCCTTATTTTTCCAATTAATTGCTCATCTTAGACCTTCATTAGCAGGAAGCTAATGAAGTATCCATCCAGGGGCCTTCACCATCCTGAATTGACCCAGGAACCCTGGGAACTTTGTCTAAAGCAAGCTGTCTCTGCCTCCAAACTCCAGGAATAGAGAAAGGGAGCCAAAGTCCCATCCAGTGCCCTCACTTCAGCCCCTGCCACATGGTGTCAGTGTTGAAGGCTGGACCTGCACATCTTGGCAGACGCTTGTCCGTGGAGGTGGCGATGCCCTGCTGGGTCACAGCCCCATATAAACCGCGGCAGGCCACACACTGTGCTCAGTCGTGAGATTGGAGCTGAAGGCTGGTGTCTCTCTTTCATGTTGGAGTTTTTCCTTAAATGTCTGTGATCCTTGACAAAAGCTGATTGAAGTCCCACACGTCTCTGTCCTTGCCCCTGATGCCAACCTCAGATCACCAGCCCATCTTTGCCCTCCAGAGGAGTTCTCTTTGGAGCCCTCTGTACCCTCTCCTGCCTTTGGACTTCAGTCAGAGCTACTCCAGTCTACTCAGAGCTACTCCAGTCTACCCACATTTTCTAAGTTCATATCACAGGGAGCTGGGGTTGGGTTTCCTCATGAGAAGACCTCTGGGATTATTATGCAAATTGATCCATCCTTCTCAGAGCTCTCCTTGACACCAAGAAGTGAAGCAATCTTATTAATGAAAAATAAACAAAAAATGCATTTATAATACACCATTTTCCCCCTGCTCATCTTTGTATTTGCATAATGATCACTCCAGAGAGTCCTTTCACAATAGCAGAAATCTCCAGATTGACCATGCTGCCCACTGGCATCAAGTTAAAAAAACTATGGCCCAATTACAATTCACTCAACAACCCAACAAGCATCCACTGGATTCCAGATTTTGTGTCTGTTGCTGTGGCAGAGGCTCCAGGCACACAGCAGCACACATGCCAGATGAGATTCCTACCTGCAAGGCGTTTGGTGTGGGAGAGCAGAACTGCGGAGGGAGAGGGACAGATGCTTTGGTAACTTGGAAGAAAACTGACGAAGAGCCAACAAAGTAAGAAATGAATTAAGCAAGGGAAAAAGTTGCCTGGACATTAGGAATTAAAATGGGTTCAAGTCCAACTGGAAGAGTTAGAAATGGGTTTAAGCTCTTCTAGTGAATTAGGGACTTTTGTCAGGGTAGGTGTGCCGGCGGGAGAGTCTTGAATCTGCCCTAGGGTGTTGGGAGTAGAGCCCCCTTCTTCTTTCTCTCCTACCCACCTTCTCACCGTCAGTCTTGAGCCAGGTACCTTCAAGCAGTTACCTTCACCAGCCAGGTGCCTTCATCTTCATGAGCCCATTTCCTTCTGTGGCTCAGTTTTCTTTTTTTTTTCTTTTCCTTTCTTTTCTTTTCTTTTCTTTTCTTTTCTTTTCTTTTCTTTCTTTCTTTCTTTCTTTCTTCTTTCTTTCTTTTCTTTCTTTTTCTCCTTCCTTCCTTCTCTTTCTTTCTTCTTTTGACGGAGTCTCACTTTATTGCCAGGCTGGAGTACAGTGGCACAATCCCGACTCACTACTACAACCTCTGCCTCCTGGGTTCAAGCGATTCTCCTGTTTCAGCCTCCCGAGTAGCTGGGATTACAGGTGTACATCCGGCTAATTTTTGTATTTTTAGTAGAGATGAGGTTTCGCCATGTTGGCCAGCCTGATCTCGAACTCCTGGCCTCAAGTGATTCGCCTGCCTTGGCCTCCCAAAGTGCTGGGATTACAGGCGTGAGTCACCGTGCCTGTCCTTGGCCTCAGTTTTCTTATTGGCAAAATGTGACAAACATCATACCTTCAGCACCATCACTGTCCTAGCTACCACCTCCTAAGCACCGACTATGTGGCAGATGTTTAACATGGCTCCCCCAAGGTCACACAGCAAATCAATGGCAAGGCTGGGCCTAGAACTTGGGTTTCTTTTTTTTTTTTTTTTCCATTCAACCCTGAGTGGACACAGCACATGTTTCAGAGAGCACAGGGTTGGGGGCAAGGTCACAGATCAACATGATCCCAAGGCAGAAGAATTTTTCTTAGCACCGAACAAAATGAAAAGTCTCCCATGTCTACCTCTTTCTACACAGACACGGCAACCATCAGATTTCTCAATCTTTTCGCCACCTTTCCCCCTTCTTTCTATTCCACAAAACCGCCACTGTCATCATGGCCCATTCTCAATGAGCTGTTGGGTACACCTCCCAGACGGGGTGGTGGCTGGGCAGAGGGGCTCCTCACTTCCCAGTAGGGGCGGCCGGGCAGAGGCGCCCCCCACCTCCCGGACGAGGCGGCTGGCCGGGTGGGGGGCTGACCCCCCCACCTCCCTCCCGGACGGGGCGGCTGGCCGGGCGGGGGGCTGACCCCCCAACCTCCCTCCTGGACGGGGCGGCTGGCCGGGCGGGGGGCTGAGCCCCCCACCTCCCTCCCGGACGGGGCGGCTGGCCAGGCAGAGGGGCTCCTCACTTCCCAGTAGGGGCGGCCGGGCAGAGGCGCCCCTCACCTCCCGGACGGGGTGGCTGGCCGGGTGGGGGGCTGAGCCCCCCACCTCCCTCCCGGACGGGGCGGCTGGCCGGGCGGGGGGCTGACCCCCCCACCTCCCTCCCGGACGGGGCAGCTGGCTGGGCGGGGGGCTGACCCCCCCACCTCCCTCCCAGACGGGGCGGCTGGCCGGGCAGAGGGGCTCCTCACTTCCCAGTAGGGGCGGCCGGGCAGAGGCGCCCCTCACCTCCCGGATGGGGTGGCTGGCCGGGTGGGGGGCTGAGCCCCCCACCTCCCTCCCGGATGGGGCGGCTGGCCAGGCGGGGGGGTGACCCCCCCCCACCTCCCTCCCCGCCGGGGCGGCTGGCCGGGCAGGGGGCTGAGCCCCCCACCTCCCTCCTGGACGGGGCGGCTGGCCGGGCGGGGGGCTGACCCCCCCACCTCCCTCCTGGACAGGGCGGCTGGCCGGGCAGAGGGGCTCCTCACTTCCCAGTAGGGGCGGCCGGGCAGAGGCGCCCCTCACCTCCCGGATGGGGTGGCTGGCTGGGTTTGGGGCTGAGCCCCCCACCTCCCTCCCGGACAGGGCGGCTGGCCGGGTGGGGGGCTGACCCCCCACCTCCCTCCCGGACGGGGCGCTGGCCTGGCGGGGGGCTGACCCCCACCTCCCTCCCGGACGTGGTGGCTGCCGGGCGGAGACGCTCCTCACTTCCCAGACGGGGTGGCAGCCGGGTGGTGGGGCTCCTCACTTCTCAGACGGGGCGGTTGCCAGGCGGAAGGTCTCCTCACTTCTCAGACGGGGCGGCCGGGCAGAGACGCTCCTCACCTCCCAGACGGGGTCGCGGCCTGGCCGAGGCGCTCCTCACATCCCAGACGGGGCGGCGGGGCAGAGGCGCTCCCCACATCTCAGACGATGGGTGGCTGGGCAGAGATGCTCCTCACTTCCTAGATGGGATGGCGGCCGGGAAGAGGCGCTCCTCACTTCCCAGGTGGGATGGCGGCTGGGCAGAGACGCTCCTCACTTTCCAGACTGGGCAGCCAGGCAGAGGGGCTCCTCACATCCCAGACGATGGGCGGCCAGGCAGAGACGCTCCTCACTTCCCAGACGGGGTGGCGGCCGGGCAGAGGCTGCAATCTCCGCACTTTGGGGGGCCAAGGCAGGCGGCTGCAGGAGCCCCCCGCCCAGTCCCTCGGCCTCCGCCGGGGGCGGGCCAGAACTTGGGTTTCTAAGTCAGAGCTTTTAAGTGGACTCACAGGTCCATGGTAATAATCTCATTTAAGACACTTTGCAAGTTAGCCCTAATTGCCCCCATTTTACAGATGGGAAAAGTGAGGCTCTGGAAGGGTAAGTGCTGTGCCCAAGGTCATATGGCTATGGAATGTTGAAACTTAGTTCTTCCCTGAACTGGGGGCATCGTGCAGCAGGCTGGAGCCTCTTGGGATCCCAGGCCAATGCCCTCAAATGCAAGGGCTGTGTCTGGTTGGGAAAGGATTGAAATAGTAGAGAATGAGAAGATGGTTTTATCTTCACAGATGTGCCCAAATACTGCCATTCCCAGCCCTCCAGGTAGCCAGCATGTTGATTATCTGTGTGAGCTGTGGAAAATGATAGTCTTTATGACAGCACAGTGTCTATTAGAAATGAAAGGGCTGAAATGATACCCATTAGCCAACATGCCCTGGCCCTGGAAGAGTGTCGGGCACGGCGGGCACGGCACAGCTTGCTTGCTCACCTACCAATTTTCTCTTTTCAGAGTGAGGGGCTGTGGAAAGAGCAAGGCTTGAACCCCAGCTCCCTCCCCATAGGCTGTGTGACCACGGGACATGCCAACCCTTGAATGGGAGCTTTGGATCTTGCTGCCGGCTTGTCCCAGCAAGGCTGATGTCACTGAGGAAAGGGTCCCTGGCAAATGGATGCATTGGTCTTGGGAAAACACTCTCCGGGCTGCAGGTCAGGCAGACTTGGGATCATTTCCAGTTCTTTCCCTGACTCTGTGTGACCTTGGGTAGGTTGCTTAACCTCTAAGTCTTGGTTTCCTCATGTGTAGGATGGGGGTAGAAACACCCTCCTCACCAGATTATCATGAGGATTAAGTGAGAGAACACAGAGAGAGCACCCCGCGCAGGGCTTCCCCTGGATGGATCAGGGAGTGGTTGGCTGGTGGGCTCTGGCCTGGGTAAGGGCTTCCCTGAGGAGTCCTCATATCCCAGAGTTGGGAGAGGCCTAAAAAGAAAGCAAGTCCCCACCCCATCCCCTATCCCACCTCCCAGCTTCCCTGCTGTTTTCCAACAGACCAAGGCTGTTTCCACCCACAGTCCTCCACATGGAATGTCCTTCCACCACAGCGTCTCCTGACTCGGCCCCTTCATGTCCCTTTCTACTCACGTGACCCCCCGACCACTTACCTAAAATAGCATCCCCAGCCCGTCCCTGGTACCCCTTTGCTTTTCTTCATTTCCTTCCTAGCAGGCATCACTATCTGAAATGCCATTAGCTGTCTGCTTCTGCTTGTCTATGCTTGATTCCTCTCACTGCAAAGCCAGCTTCGTGAGGCTATCTTCATCTTGTTCACCCCTGCCACCCAATGAGTATCTGTGGTTGAATGAGTGAATGAATGGATGGATTCGACTTCATTCAAGTCATTCAGTCCTGTGTGTGGGATGCCTGTATTGTGGTGCAATCTAAGTCAAGGGCATTTCTCAGGTGTCTTCTCCGTGTCCTCCTGCACAGAGATGCAGACTGGCTCAGGCATGGCCTGCCCCCAGGAGCTCACTGTCTAATGGGGAGAGACATGCATGAAAGCAGCTGTAAGGCACACAGTGCTCAAAGAATCTGTCCATCTATTAGTCAGGGTGGTGGGAACAGGAGACAGTACATTGAAATTGGGAATTCGAAGAGCATTTAATAAAGAGATAACTGACAAAGGTGTGAGCAGGGGGCAGAGAAGCCACCGGGCATGGTGGCTCACACCTGTAATCCCAGCACTTTGAGAGGCCGAGGCAGGCAGATCACTTGAGGCCAGGAGTTCGAGACCAGCCTGGCCAACACAGCAAAACCCCGTCTCTACCAAAAATACAAAAATTAGCTGGATGTAATAGTGCGCACCTGTAGTCTCAGCTGCTCCAGAGGTTGAAGCAGGGGACTTGCTTGAACCCAGGAGGTGGAGGTTGCAGTGAGCTGAGATCACGCCACTGCACTCCAGTCTGGTTGACAAGAGCAAGACTCTGTCTCAAAAAAAAAAGGCAGGGGATAGAGAAGCCACAAGGGAGAGTGCAGAACCTGGGGCGAGTGACAGTGAGGAGCCCTTATCATCCTCAGGTCTGAAGGGTGAGGGGAAGAGATGTGTGCTTCCACGGAGGGGCACAGCCAACCACAGGACCTGGCTTCCTTCTCCTCCTGCCTCCAAGGCAGTGCATGCAGTCAGTGTGGGTTGGCCTCCCCAGGGCACAGAGCAGGGTAAAGAGGAACGGGTAGATCCAGAGGCGCACATGGAGACTTGCAGAGAAATAGACAAAGTGCTTTTGTGTCAAAGACTTTTGAGAACAAGACAGGGTTAAGATGAATGACTCAATTTGTATAAGGGAGGACTCACACCGCCAGGAGACTCATCCCTCAGGCACAGGGAGGAGGGGGAATGGCATCCCAGGCATAGGGAACAGCATGTGCAAATGCAAAGAGGCATGAAAGAGCCTGTCATGGCTGGGAGCCAGGAAGAGGGCTGTAGGGGGTGCTGGGAGGTGTATTGGGGCAATGTTAGAAAGACAGGCTGGGAAGTTATTATTTAAGGCACCAAGATGGCACTGGCTGCTTCTCTTGGAACCACTGTGGAAGCGGCCCCCTGTGTCCTTGGCTTCAGAACAAGGGCACCCACTGGACCAAGAGGGGCAAGCGAATATTCTTTTCTGTCATTGATGTCTTCTCCTGGGACACAGCCTACCATGTAGAAAGGCTCTTGATCTATTAGAACCAGACACACTGTTGGAAAATGTCAGTTTGACACAGTGAGCTGAGCTCTGGATTCCAGTCTATCTCTGCCACCTTCCACCTGAGTAACTTTGGTCTATCGACCGAGCAATTCCCCATGCCTCCTTTGGGACACCCTTCCCCAGCACCCATCACGAGCCAGGACCCAGGCTGGGGTGTTCGGATCCAGGGAGGAATGAGGTACATGGTTTCAGGAGATGGGGTTGGAGTTGTTCCTATCTTGGCCCTGCCACTCAGTGTCTGGAAGCTCAGTCATATTCCAAAACCTCTCTAAGCCTCAGTTTCCTCATCTGTAAATTAAGACTAATAGTAGGAACATTTATTGAGATTTACTCAATGCCAGGCATTTTTCTAGATTTGTTTGCATTTATTTGCTCATTTAATTCTCTAAACAGTAACTATTATTATTCCTTCTAAGAAATGGTAGAGGTTCATAACCAGCCTGGTCAATGTGGTGAAACCCCATCTCTACTAAAAATACAAAAATTAGCTGGGTGTGGTGGCGTACAACTGTAGTCCCAGCTACTTGGGAAGCTGAGGCAGGATAATTGCTTGAACCTGGGAGGTGGAGGTTGCAGTGAGCTGAGACTGTGCCGTTGCACTCCAGCTTAAGCAAAAAACGAGACTCTGTCTCAAAAAAAAAGAAAAAGAAAAAAAGAATTGATAGAAGCAAGATAGGAACCCAGAAACCCAGGCAGTGTGTTGGCCCATACAGCTCAAACCTCAACCATTACAGTAGAGCATGTCAGGGAGGTCATGAGAAAACAGGTCATAACCAAACTCACATTTGCAGCTGTAACAAAATACATGTCAAGTATTCACACAGAGCACTGTGCACCTGATGTTGTTCTAAGAATCTATGCGCTTTGCCTAAGTTAGTTCATGTAGCCTTTGTAATAACAGTGTGAGGTGGGTACTGTTAGGAGCCCCATTTCACAGATGAGGAAACTGAGGCACAGAGAATTTGGGTAACTTGCTTGAGGTCACAGCTCATAGCTCCCATTAGGTGAAGGCTAATACCAAGAGCCAAGAACTGTTCTAGACACTTCATATGTATTAATTGCTTAGGCCTCAGTGCTGGTGGAAGCAAGGCATGGAGAGTAACCCATAGTAACCATAGCCAGGCCTCAAACTGGTGGTTTGATTTCAGAGTCCCCGCTTCTACACGTGAACTCTGACTCCTTTTCTGGATACAGCGATCAGTGCAGAGTACAGGCTCCCTAAGTATTGACCATTAAGACACAGCCGCCTTGGAGGCTGTAAAATGGGTTCTGGGCTTCTGAGGCCCTAGAGAAGCCCCAACAAACTGCTGCCCCATGGCAGGTGCCTTGTCAGAGCTCAGAGCTGCCCCCAGTCAAGTCTTCCAGGAACTCATGACTGACTGGCCTGCCTGTTGTGCCCACGCAGGCACCAGAAACACAGTGAGCAAGCCAGGCCCTGCTGACCTGGACACTGAGCCTCAGTTCCTCCCAGGGCCACCTGATGTTCCCCTTCAAAGTCAACAAGGCCCTGGCTGGCCTCCTTCCTGGAAAATCAGCAGGGCTCACTGCCCTCTGCTGGCTTCTTCCAAGCCCATCCAGCCATGGGAGTTGGGCACCTTTGGGAAGTCAGCTCTGGCTTTCTGAGCACCCTGGCCCCACCTGGGCCTAGACCTCACAGCTACTCAGAGCCTCCCTGGCTGCCGCTCCGCAGAGCGCATTGCAAAGAGCCAAGGACGCCATCTCCCTTGGTCTAGCTGGAAGCAATGGAGATACAGTAGCAGTGGGTTCTGGTCACTGAGCCCCCCGGGCATGCACCCACTCTAACCCTCACAATTCCCCCACTTCACAGGTGAGAAAGCTGGGGCTCAGCAAGCTTAGGGGCTTAGGGAAGACTGCCTGCTGTCTTGTGAGGGAGTAAGTGATGGAGTGGAGACCTGAGCTCACTTCCTCCTGGAGGCTTCCTATGAAACCACATGCACTTCCCAGATGGCCCCACCAAGCGAAGGGCACTCCAGGGGTATTTATTCATGCCTTTGGGTGCCCGGCCCTGAACCCAGGAGCTGTAGGGTAGACAGTGGCAAATATAAGTGGTTTGGGGAGACCTGCCCATAAACCAACAGTGACTCAAAGCAAATGAGTATTGTGGCCAGAACAGAAGTCCCAATACGGCCTGGAAGAGGTGATGCAGGGTCCTGAGAGGTAACACCGAACAGGAGAAAGGGCAGGAAGGGTGCTTCAGACTGGGGGCTGGGGGAGGCAGGAGATTAGAGATTTGGGGAGCTTGAGGGGACTCTGAGTTCACCAGGTGGCTGGAGCACAGAGTGGAAAGGAGAGAGCGGAGGCAACGAAGCCAGAGAGGCAGGTGGGGACAGGGCCTGTCTGGGGAGGGACTTCCCACGCAGCAGGGTCAAGGCCTGGGAGACCTTGGATGGTCATACCAGCTCCTGGTCTCCACTTGACTCCCCCAGCCTCCCAGGGTAAAAGAGGCTTCCCAAATTATAAATCCTATGGACTGACTTTATAGCTGAGGCCCTCGAGAGAAGGTGATTGGCCTAAGGTTCCCCGGAAAAGCCAGACTTGCACCCAGGTCACCTGACTCCAAAGGACATCCTGTCCCTGCAGTGCAATCTCACTGCCCTTTCTCCTTCCAGGGGGTGAGTTTCTGCCTGATCACCGTGGGGGGTGATCAGGGCCCCCAGCCCTCGGGATTCCCCTGGCAACTGTGTTGACTAGGCTCCGCCCACATCACCTGCGCGAGGGAGTTTCCCTGCCTTTGAAATCAAACACAAACAAACCCTAAACAGAAACAGCCCCACACCTGAGCTCCAGGTAAACACAGCCGGAACCGGTGGGGTATACACAATTTTTGGCTCCCATCCAAGAGAGGAAAGGAAGCTGTTTGAATAACAACTCCCCTGTCCAGGTGCCCAGCAATTTACAATTTGCAAAGTGCTTTCCCCAGACATTCCGCCCTTTGATCCTCATATCTGTCCTGAGAAAGAGGTGTTGCCCATTTTGTAGAGGGGAAACTGAGGCCTAAGAGGTAAATTCAAATGCTGAAGGTGACACAGTAAGTTGATGATGGATCTAGGGTTGGAAACAAGTAGCTCCCGGAGACTGTAGGTGTGGGTCGTCTCTGATCCGTGTGGTGGTCAAAGCCAAGAGCCATTTAGTCTGAGTGGGAGGGAGGAAGTACTGTTGAGGCTGAATCTTTTAAAGATGTGCAGCAGTGACCAGGCAGAATGCAGGGGAAGGCATTCTGGGCAGAGGACAGAGCACGAGCAAAGGCCTGGAAGTAGGAAGGCAGGTGGTCAGTTCAGGAACAATGAAGGCTCCAGCGGAACTGGTGCACAGCGAGCGTGGGGATCTGAGAGACGGCGCCCCTCCTTTTCCAGGGGCCTCTTCCCCGTTCCTGCCTCCTGGCTCCTCTTTCATCATCTGCTCTGCTTTGCCATCAGCGTTCAGATCTGTCTCCCCTGTCATCCTGGATGCTCCTGGAGGTCAAGAACCCCGTCTGATTCATTTCTGTGTCCTCAGTCTCCAGCACAGGACCAGCCAGGCACAGAGAGGGACTCATCGAATGAATGAAAATGAATGAAGGAATATGTAGTGCAGCTGCATACACAAAATAGCTATTAACACTTTTTTGAACACCAACCGTGTACCACCAGGCATTCAGCTAACTGCTTTTACTAGTATCATCGCTTTCATCCCTGTGAGATCTGTGCTATTATTCAGTTATTATTATCATAATCATCTCCATCTTTTTTTTTAATTGAGATGATATCTTGCTCTGTTGCCCAGGCTGGAGTGCAGTGGCTCAGTCTCAGCTCACTGCAACCTCCACCTCCCAGATTCAAGCGATTCTCCTGCCTCAGCCTCCCAAGTAGCTGGGATTATAGGTGCACGCCACCAGGCCCAGCTAATTTTTGTACTTTATTAGAGATAGGGTTTCACCATGTTGGCCAGGCTGGTCTCGAACTCCTGACCTCAAGTGATCCACCCGCCTTGGCCTCCCAAAGTGTTGGGATTACAGGCGTGAGCCACTGCACCCGGCCATCATCTATCTCCATTTTATAAATGGGGAAATAGAGGCACATTGAGGTAAAGAGCTTGGACAAAGTCACAAGGCCCACAAATGTCGCTGGGATTTCAACCCAAACCACCAGGCTCCCCTGGTGTACACTCTCGGCCACGTGGAGAGATACCCTCCTGCACATGCTTCCACACAGACCCAGATATACACGGAAGCAGGAATGCCCAGGCCACAGCCCACGCTCCTGGACACCCACTCCTCCTCTGATTTGGCCACACCTTGGCAGAGTGAAGGAGCTCACAGGGCTGGGTGCCAGGCCAAAGGCTGGGTGGGGTTGGAAGGAGTCAGGTGGGCTCTGAGACTGGCTCACCCCTTTCTTCTCTGCGGATGCAGATCTCATCATTTGGTAATCTCAGCTCTATCAGGGCTGTGGAAATCCTTTCTTTTCCCCAGGTTCCCCCTGCACACACTCCCCTGCCACAAAATAATAATTCCCTGTGTCCTAGAGGAAGCAAAGAGCTCCCATCTGCCGCTGGCATACCAGGGCCTTCATCAGGCTCCTTAGAGACAGAATTCCCTCAGCGAGGTTCATCCTGGTGCCCAAGGTCACCCAGAGGGTCTGCAGAGGAGAGGGATTTCAGACTTAGGTGTGCCAGACCCTCCAGCCCAGTGCATCTCTCACTGCCCAAGTCTCTCACCAGGATCCCCCAAGCCCTCTTTAAGGTCTGATAGAAGAAAATTCAGCCCCAGGGAGCAGGGGAGGGATTAGAGAGGAGAGGACCTTGCCTGTGGTCCCACAGCCAGGATAGAGGGAGCTGGAACCAGGGCCGGGGGTGCCAGTGGGGTGCAAGAGCATATTCCCAGCCAGAACTGAACTTGGGGAAATCCTGCCTGGGCTTTGGCCCCCCCTCCCCAGTTCAGTTTCAAGGCAGAAAGAGATGCTGGGAGGGGGGACCCCGCTAGTGTCAGATGTCCAGACCGGACCTGCAGCTCCGAGCAGCCGGAGCTCAAGTTTGTGAGCCGCGTGTCCGTGTGTCCCCTGCTGGCATTCCCGGGCGTTCCCTCCTGTGTGGCTGGGGCACAGGTGTGAGGGGGCGGGTGTGCCTGGGTGTGTTTGCATATGTGCCTGTGGATCTAATGTTACCCCCCACACCTCACGCGAGACTGTCTCCCCCAGTGCCTCATTTGATGCCCACTGCAGAGCTGTGAGGGGCACGGCAGGGGTAGTGGGAAGGGAGAGTTCAAGGGGAAGGTGGAGCCTCAGCAAAGCGGGGCGCCTGACAGCCCAAGGTGGGGGTGCGCGTGTGTGGTTGTGTGTGGGGTGTTCCTGTGTGTGTTCATGTGCGTGTATGCCCGTGTGTGTGGACGCGCGTGCACTGTCTCTAGAGGGGACTGGAACTGACGCTCCCTCGGGTCCCTCCTGGCTCTGCCTATGCTCCTGCCGTGCTGTGAGTGTCGGGGGATCTGGGGTCTGGGTGGGCAGGAGAGTGCGTGTGAGTACGACTATGCCTGGAGAAAGAGGCGGCCTGCGCGTGCTGCCTGCGCGTCCCTGAACCCCCGAGTCTGGGAAGGGCTCAGAGGCGGCTCCGCTCCGGGTCCCCCTGCCTCTCTGGCAGAGGCCGGGGCTAGCGTTGGACACAGCGCCATCTTGTGGGACCGCAAGGAGGGCTCCATGGCACCACCGGGAGCTGCTGGCCACCCTGGAGAGAAAGAGTGATGAGGAAGAGGGCCTGGGAGACCGGGGAGGCCAAACCACCCACACACCCACAGACGCCACAGCCGAGTGGCGCCGGTTTCCAGGCCGGGAAAAGATCCAAGGTGCTTCCTGCGGCTTTCCTCCTCCATCCCAAAGCAGCCCCTAGTCCCTCCTGTGACCGTTGACTAGAGGAGACAGACAGCAAACAAACCTTAAGGCTGAGATAAGCGAGGCGTAATCCATTGTTCCGGTTTACCCCAGTTTTCCTGGGACTCGGGGATTCCCGGGACGTGGGACTCTCAGTTTTAAATGAGAAAAGTCCTGGGCGAACAGGGGCTGGTCAGTCCCCCTAGACGAGCAAGTGTGGCAAAGTGGGGACGACGGGAGCCTTGCCTGGTCTGGGATCAGAGAGGGCCCGGCCCCTCATCCCAGCAGGGCTTTTGCTGCTGCAGACTCCCCGCACAATCCCTGCCTCCCTGTAGGCTTTGTTGCCATCTCCATGGTATTTGGTGACTCCTGATCTGGTTCTCCACCGAAATTTCCCATGCTGCAGTCGCCCCCCCCCACCCACCCGCAGCCACGCCCTGTGCCTCACACGGAATCATTGGCGCTCCCTGAGCCTCTCCCGTAATCCTGTCGTTTGGATGAGCGGCCTCTCCACACCCAGACTTCTGCGCTGCCCTCGGATTTCTCCCTCTCCCAGGTCTCTCATCCAGCTCTGTCAGCCCACGTACCACCATCTCTCCAGTCCACTCCTTTCTCTCTCGCCCCACTGCCACCACCAGACCACCCAGCTCCCGCCTCCAGCCATGCCCCAATTTCGTCCAGACCACGGCCAAGCCACGGAGTGTGGTGCACTAAGGGTGAGGGAGGATGTCAGCTTGCACGTGGTTCCAGGTTCTAGGTCCAAGAATTCTTGCTCTGGCACCTGAGCACACCCTCTCCACCTACCCCGCGTTGCAGGGACTGCGAGGGTGCCATCTGTCTCCCTCAGGGGCTTTTTCTGAACAGTTGGCCATGGCCACTCCCGCCTCTCTACTCCATTCCCACACCCCAGCAGAGGGACCTTTCTGCTTAGGCCAGCCACGGCCCCCCATTGCCTGCAGGGTGAAGCGCTCCAGCCTGGCTCACAGGCTCTGCGCGGCCTGGCCCCTTCACTCTTGCAGTGACGCCTCCAGCCACTGCTCTGCCTGCACCCGCCCTGCTGCTGTGCTCTGTGGAGAATGATGATGATGTGTGGTGGTGTGTCGTGATTGTGTGTTTGTGTGATGGTTGTGATGATGCGTGTGGTGACTGTGTGTGGTGGTTGCGATGATGGTGATTGCGTGTGTGGTGGTTGTGATGGTGTGTGTATGGTGGCTGTGGTGGTTGTGATGGTGTGTGTGATTGTGTGGTGGTTGTGATTGTGTGTGGTGGCTGTGATGGTGTGTGTGATTGTGTGTGGTGGTTGTGATTGTGTGTGTGGTGGCTGTGATGGTGTGTGTGATTGTGTGTGGTTGTTGTGATTGTGTGTGTGGTGGCTGTGATGGTATGCATGGTGATTGTGTGTGGTGGTATGTGTGTGATTGTGTGGGTGTGATGGTATGTGTGTGATTGTGTGTGGTGGTTGTGATGGTGTGTGTCATGGTCATGATTGTGTGTGTGGTGGTTGTGATGGTGTATGTGTGGTGGCAGTGGTGGCTGTGATGGTGTGTGTGGTGATTGTGTATGTGGTGGTTGTGATGGTGTGTGGTGGTTGTGATGATGTGCATGTGTGGTGGCTGTGGTGGTGTGTGTGGTGCTTGTGATTGTGTGTGTGCGTGGTGGCTGTGATGGTGTGTGTGGTAATTGTGCGTGTGGTGGTTGTGATGGTGTGTGTGGTGATTGTGATGGCGTGTGTGGTGATTGTGTGGTGGTTGTGATTGTGTGTGTGATGGCTGTGATGGTGTGTGTGGTGGTTGTGATTGTGTGTGTGATGGCTGTGATGGTGTGTGTGGTGATTGTGTGTGTGGTGGTTGTGATTGTGTGTGTGTGGTGGCTGTGATGGTGTGTGTTTTTGAAGTTCATCAGCATTGTAGCATGTATCAGGACTTCATTACTCTTTCTGGATGAATAATATTCCGTTGTGTGGGTGAGCACTACGAATTGTCCACCCATTCCTCCAACTGATGGACATTTGGGCTGTTCGGGCTTACTTTTGACCTCTCTAGCTATGTCCATACAATGGCTTGGAGGGCACAAGACTGGATGTGGAAGATGGGCTGGAGAGTGTCTCAGTGACGTGAGCCTAGGTCAGTGGCCATGGCAAGGACAATGCCACTGATTTAGAAGGAAGGTGGGCTGGATGCAATATCTTGAGCCTGTATTCTTAGCAACTCAGGAGGCTGAGGCAGGAGGATAGCTTGAGGCCAAAAGTTCAAGGCTGCAATGAGCCATGATCATGCCACTGCACACCAGCCTGGGTGACAGAGCAAGACAGTGTCTCTAAAAATAAAATGAAATTTAAAAGAGAAAGCAGATGGTTGGAATGTGGGGCTGGAGGGAGGAGTGAAAAATGTCTCCCAAGTTTATGGCTTGTGAGTTGTGTGAATGGTGGCTCCGCCCTTGGTATAGGGGAAGGGGGGAAATTTAAGGAGCAGAACTCGTTTGGTTTGGACCTTGCAAGTCTGAATTGCCTGTGGACCATGCAGGTGGAATTGTCCCCCAAGTAGTTAGAGGTGTGGATGTGGAGCTTGGGGGAAAGTCGGGGCAGAAGCTAGGCTCTGACAGTCATCAGCGTGTAGCTGAGATGATCAGGAGAGGGTGTGTGTTGCGGGGAGAGGAGGAGCATTAGAGCAGGACCTCTGAGGATCCCCTTGTCCTTGCACTCTGGAAGGCAGATCCTGATCCTCTTGCTCATCACTGAGTCACTAGACTCAAGCCCAGTGACCGACACAGAAAAATAGCTACTTAAATAATAGCTGGATGAATGGAGAGGAGCCCGCAACAGCCTGAGATCTAGGAGGGTAGTGGTGATGTGGCAGCCGCCAGTCTGGGAAGGGACCCACAGCCTTGATTCATAATTAGGAATGAGGACAGCACTGTGACCCGGGCAAGTGAAGATAGGGCCGAGGAGGAGTTGAGGAGAGGAGCTAAGAGAGTGAGAGTCGTGGCTCCCTGGAGAAGTGTGGCCTTTCTCAAGCAGGAGAGAGGCGAGGAGGAGCTGGAGCACCGGCGAGGGTGGAGGGGGCTGATTTAGTGGATGGTGACCCTGGTTTCTGTCTGTTTGGTTTTGTTTGTTGAGGATGGAAAGGCTTTAAGTGCATTTAAATACTGACGGGAAAAGCTAAGGAAGGGGGCGAGAGGTGGACACTGAAGTAGAGCAAGGCCTGTTACAGAGTGGGAGGCAGGGGCTGGAGCACAAGGAGAGGGGCGGGCAGTGACAGGACAGCACAGCCTCTGAGAACACGACAGTGCAGCTCATGTTCCTGCAGGGGGAGGGGGAGGGAGCTGCTATGAGATGCTTATATTGTTTGTGGCATGGGTGGCAAGGCCATCTGTGAGTATAGGAGGTGAGGGTGCAGTTGGAGGGCTTAGGCAAGGGAAGAGCCCCTTAACTGCTCCTGAGAGGCCCAGGAATGGGTGAGCCAACCAGAGTCAGTGGAAGAAGTAAGTGCGGTTGGAGGCTAGGAGTGTGTGATGGTACCAACCTGCTGCCCAAGGAATATTTCTGCAGGTGTCTCGGTGATTCCTTGAGTCACCGTGGCTGACTCACACTTCTGCATCCCCAGTGCCCAGCCTAGACCTAGCACAGACCAGGAAGCATGATGCCCAGTGAGCATGGAGTCAGATTTGCAGAATGGTACAAAGACATGGTAATCCCAAGAGCCCTTGCAGGAGAGCTTGGAGAGGAGAGAGTGAGCCAAAAGGCCTCCTCTGGGCAGCTGGGCCGTGGTCAGGAGGCCCAGATCTGGCTGAGTGACCTTGGCTAAGTCCTCTCCCCTCTCAGGCATTTCAACTGCCACTGTTGGAGGATCTGTAGGGACTCTACTGCATTCTTCACTAGCTGCATTCCACCCCTCCACTGCCCACCCCACCCCCAGACCTCACCCCAAACCTACCCAACCCTGCCCTTACTTGATGCTGTGACCAAGGCTCTCTGCAGAAGAAAGAGCTTTGTTTGACCTTGGGAAACACTGCTAGATGCCCCCGTTTTTCAGTGGCCCTGGGAAGTAGGTGTATGCAGAAGGGATATCTAGAAGCTCCCAGCTGCTCTGCCAGAGTTTCTAGGACTTCAAAATTAGTTTTCTTTTCCTCTCCCCAAGCTGAGATTTGTAATAAGCCCCAGGCACATCAGATGGGAGTGGGAAAGGAAGGCATCTGGGAAGAGCTGAGAGACACTGAGTGCTCCTAGTGAGCACCGAAGCCCAGGTTGGGCCCTGTGTGCAGATGGTTCAAAGGATGCCTGGGAGAAAGAAGACTTAGGTTCCAGTTCCAGCTTTGCCTTTAGCTCACTGTCTGACCTTGGCCTCAAACCTGAGCATGCCCAGGGTCATAACTCCCTGAGGACTTTGTTAAAGGGGGGTTGTCGATTGCTGGTCCCAGCCCCAGCGTTTCTGATTTAATAGGTCTAAAGTGGGGCCCAAGAATTTTCATTTTCTAACAAGTGCCCAGGTGATGGAAGGCTGCAGGTGGAGGGAATCCACATTGAGAATCACTGGCCTAGTCACTTTCCTTCTGAGTCTGAAGGGAAGTTCCCCTCTCAACAGGTAGAATCACACTGGCTCCTCCTACCTCTCCCCAAGGGGTGCTGTGAGGCTCAAACCAAAAAGCCAGATGAATTCAGGAACTCCTGAGAGTTGGTTGGGACCTCAAGATCCATCTGCTTTGAACTCCCCATTTGACAGGAGAGGAAACTGAGGACCAGAGATGGCGCAGAATAAGGTCACAGTCCAATTAGAAGATGGCAGCTGGAACTAGGCCCCAAGTAGCCTTCCTCCTGTGCTCCCCTAGCCTGAAAGAGATTTCAGTGTCTTGTCTTTCAGAGGAAGTGACCCTACATGGCATTTGTAGCAGATACTGAAAGTGTCCTGCCTGTGTTCCTTGATGCTCACCATTTCTGTGCATGTCGACCTGACAGCCTCTAAGGGCCAGCCCTTGTGACTCTGCCTGAGGACTTTCTCTGGCCTCGGAGCCCACCGGGCCTGGCCTGCATGCATGCAGGAAAGTTGTCAGCGAGCTAATATCCGTTCTCCTGCAGCAAATCCCAGATAATTCTTAGTGGATAGATACCCCACCTCCCTTGCCCCTTGATAGGGACAACTGTAAGGCTTGTTGTACCCTATTATCCAGGAATCCTCAGTGGAATTGAGCCCTGGCTGGTTACAGGGAAAATCAGCTTGATAACACACCCTTTGTTGGCTTCTTTTCCTCCCTGTTTCACGTTCCAACACCTCTATAGGTGTTCCAACACCTCCTCTGACTCACCTCTCAAATAAACCATTTGTCTCAAATCAATGTTTTAGAGTCTATTTCTGGAGAAACTCAGCCTCAGACGGAATAATAATAATGGTAACAGTGGTTCATTCAGTGAACACCTACTATGTGCCAGGCATTGTGTATCTATGACCTCATTCGATCTTCAGGACGACTGTTCCAAGTAGGTATTATCACCTGCATGTCACTGTTGAGATTGTTCAGGTTCAGAGAGGAGAGGTGGCCTGACCAAGGACTCTCAACTGATAAGTTGTAATCCACAAGGCGGGGAGGCAGGTAAGTCAGACTCCACTCTGCACCTTGTAGGACTGGGAGTTAAGGAACCTGGGTTCCCTCTTTGGGGGCTCAGGCCTAGCCCCTGCTGCCTCTGGGCAGTCATGACCAGAGAGAAGGCAGTATGGGGCACCAGGATAAGGAATCTTTGCCCCTGACACTGTCCTCATTGCAGGCACCATTAACAGCAGCAGCAATGGGACTCCTTCCAAAGGCCTCACTAACTGAGGATATTGATGAGGAAGGAGCCAGAGTTGGAGAGGAAGGACCGGCAAATACGGTGACCACAATTGACAGGCTAGCTTGTGGCTATTCTTGGGGACTCCCAGGAATAACTAGGGGAGCTTCTGAGAAGGATAAGTTTCTGCTTATGTAGAAGTGGAGCTCAGGGTCATCGACTCTTTTGGCAAAAATGGGACTCCATTTTGTAACCACCAGCCAGTGAAGCCAGGCAATGTTTAAGTTTCATCTAATACATTTCTAATGTGCTTGTGGGGACAGAATAGGGTCTTTGTTTATGGAAGTGCAATATTTTGCTTTTGGTTTAAGTTTCAAAGCATGTTTCCATAGTAAATATTTTTGTTACATAAAAAGAAAACGATTTGAGTAATAATGAAGTCATATACTCACGTATAGTAAAATAAGCTCCCTTAATGGCACTCAGGGGCCCAGGTTAGACTTCATGCTGGGCCCATTTTCACTGGTGGGAGCTTTGAATGTGTCTTCCTGTGTCTAGCCTCAGTTTCCTTGTGTGTGACAAGCGAGGCAGCTAAATGGTCCCCATGCCCTCGGAGGTCCCATGTTTGACAGGGCCTGTGGCTCTCCCTCGGGGCCACTTGGCAAATCTAAGCAGGTTCCTGCCCCAGTCTAGCCTAGAAGCAGATCTGTAATTGAGCCTGCAGGGTCACTGTGACAGGCACAGCCCGTAAATCTCAGCTGAGGGAGCAGCCCAGGGAGATAAATTGTGCTGCAGCTGAGTCTTCCCTTGCACTCTGGGAACAGCCTGACTCTGGGGTTAACATGGAGAGAAGGGGAGCTCACAAAACTATTCCCCATGGATGAGACACGCAGTGGGGTGGGGACATGAGGACCCAGTCCGTGTCTGGTGAGGAAGAAGTGGTTGCAGAATGGTGTTTGCTCTTTAGAGCTCATGACACAGATGGGGGATGATTTAAACAAAACAGTGGCTTGGTCAGAATAAATGCATTATCATGGGATATTTACCTGCCTCTCTTCTCCCCTGGGGACTGAAGCCAGAGACTGCATCTGGGTCAGCTAGGCATGCCCAGCACAGGGACGGGTAGATGGTAGGCACCACCAAATACAAATAATAGAAAATAATAAGAGGTAGCATATATTGAGTGCTTATGCTGTGCCAGGCCCTGTGCTCACTGTTCTATATGTATTATTTATTCTTTGCAACAATCCCAGGAGGGACCTTCATAACACAACTGAGAAAACATGCCCACAGCACAGAGATGTTGACGAACTTATCCAGGATCACTCAGCTAATAAGTGGCTGAGCCAGGCCTTCAACCCAAGCAGTTTTAGCTCCAAAGCCTAGGGTCTGATCCACTCTGCGAAATGATCAGTACAGTAATGATGGCAACAAGGAAAGCTCATTCTGTCAGGTACCTGTCAAAGGGAGCATAGGAGGGATTAATCATGGATGGGCAGGAGAACACAGGCAGCCTGGCAGAGGGAACATCAGGTGCAAAGACAAGGGGTTAAGAAGTCATTGCACATTTGGGGAATGATGACACAGTTGGAAAGGTAGAGGTGTAGAAAGGGCACTGAGAGATTAATCTGGGGAGGGAGGTGAGGGCCAGATCACTGCAAGCCTCAAGAGCCAAGCTCAGGGGCATGACTTCTAGCCAGTGGGCCAGGGCAGCCACTGCAGGTGTTAAGCAGGGCAGTGATACGGCCAGGTGTGAGGACCACACCACCTCTCACCAGCTCTGTGACCTTGGGCAAGTCACTTCTTCTTTTGGAGCCTCGGTTTCCTGATCTGTCAACTGGGAGTGATTATCACATGCACGTCTCTGTTGAGATTGCTCAGGTCCAGAGAGGAGAGGACTAGGAGTCAAAGAACCTGAGTTCCCTCTTTGGGGGCCCAGCCTCAGCCCCTGCTGCCCCTGGGCAGTCATGACCAGAGAGAAGGCAATGTGGGACATCAGGATAAGGCATCTTTGGAACCTCCTGCCTCATAGGGCTTGGACAAGGACTAATGAAACAGGATGAAAAGGATTTTGTAAACTGTAAACGATTTTACAAATGCAGGTTGGTGGGTGGAACGGAAGGAAGTGAGCAGATAGCAGGTGTGAGGTAAGCCAGCCTATTTCACATAGAGGCTACTAGGTTTATTCCAACTTTCCTTTATTGTTATTAAAAATTTACATTTGCAGCTGGGCACGGTGGCTCACACCTGTAATCCTAGCACTTTGGGAGATTGAGGTGGGTGGATCAGGAGGTCAGGAGTTCAAGACCAGCCTGGCCAAGATGGTGATACCCTGTCTATTCTAAAAACACAAAAATTAGCTGGGTGTGGTGGCAGGTGCCTGTAATCCCAGCTACTCGGGAGGCTGAGGCAGAGAATTGCTTGAACTCAGGAGGCGGAGGTTGCAGTGAGCCAAGATCACGCCACTGCACTCCAGCCTGGGTGACACAGCGAGACTCCGTCTCAAAAAAAAAAAAAAAAAAAAAAAAATTACATTACATTTGCATGGAGTTTTGCTAATTACCATCATTTGGGTTTCATTACCTCACTTGAGGATCTCTAAACCTTTTGATTAGATAGAATGATTCCCATTTCCCAAGTGAAGACATTGAGGCTTGGAGAGGGACAGGACTGCCCCAGCCATGCAGAGGGCAGAGCTGAGGCCTAGCCCGGGTGTTAGAGCTGCAGAGCTGTGCACTGCCTCCTCTGCTTCCCATGACCTTCTTTATACTGAGCAGCTTGTCTGAGCTGACGCCTGCGAATGACCAGCCAAGGATGTAGAGGCACAAGGAAGCAGGAAACAGCAAGAACGATGACTGGTAGGGTTCAGGATTGTAGTATTTGCAGCTTTGACTCTTTGTCAATAACCTAGATGGTCTGCGACAGCTTATAATTTGTCAGTTTGCTGAGGACCAAATTTGAATTCTTCAAGACCAGTGTATGCAGCCAAAGCCTATTTGTGAGCAAGTCCAGCTGGCTGCCCAGCACACACTTCTCAGCTCAGCTTTCTGGTTCTCTCCTCTTTGTGGGAGGCAGGGTGACCCTCAACACATGGGCTTCAGTCAGCACATCTGGGGTGAACTCCCAGCTTTGCCCTGAAGTGGTGTGACCTTGGGAAAGTGACTTCCTGTCTCAGAACCTCAGTTTCCTAATATGTAACTCCAGAATAATAATACCTCAAAGCACTGTCGAGGGTCATTCATGGACTCTCTCTGCAGGATAAAAGGAACTGGTCACAGCGTGGTCTGTGGGAAGGGGAAGAGGGACATGGGAGTGCAGAGGAGGCAGGGAGACTTACTTTTCTCTCTTCGCCTTTTTGTAATCTCTTATTTTTAAAAAAATCACATATGCAGAATTCCTTTATTCACATAAATTATTGAAATTTCAAACAATGAGATAATGCGTGAAAAGCACTGAGCATAGTCTTGGCAGTTAATAAATACTCCATAAATGTTAGCTTTTATTGTTATTATACACATTATTACACAGTGATTTTGTTGTTGTTTGAGACAGGGTCTCTGTCGCCCAGGCTGGAGTGTAGTGGCACCATCCTAGCTCACTGCAGCCTCAACCTCCCGGCTCAAGTGATCCTCCCACCTCAGCCTCCCTAGTGGCTGGGACTACAGGTGCACGCCACCATGCCTGGCTATTTGTTGTTGTTGTTGTTGTTGTTTTGTAGAATTGGGGTTTTGCCACGTTACCCGGGCTGTTCTTGAACTCTTAAGCTCGAGTGATCTGCATCTTGGCCTCCTGAAGTGCTGGGAATACAGGTGTGAGCCAGTGAGCCCGACCCACAGTGATTTTTAAGAACTGTTTCTTTGTGGAAAATGACTCCTTCCAAAAGTTAAATGCTCCTTCATGGAGCTGAAGAGAAAGTGAAGAGATTAAGGGTAGCAATACTTCTTAGCCAGAAAACATGAGTTTCCCTGACTTGATCTTTGACTTGGCTCTTCACTGATCCAGCCAAAGCTGAAGCCAGGGCACCGGGGGAGCATGACAGCCTTGCCAGAGAGGGAGGCCGGCCCACCCAGGAATGCCCATCCAATTGGTCCAGACTGGGATTTGGAGCCTGTCTGTGGCCTACTGGCTCAGTCACCTTGGGCAAGTCATTTAACTTCTCTGAGCCATCAGCTTTTCATTTGCCAAATGAGGATGGTGATACTATCTGCCTTGCAGGGTTGTCGTGAGGGTTACATGGGAGAGCTGTGTGATGGCTACCATCATCACATCTTCATCTTCATCATCATCAAGTGTTTAGGCCTCACCCGGGAGCAACGGGGCCAGTAAAAAGCTTTCTGCCCAGTGTGGGAAGGTTGGACTTAGGAGTTGGACAGGCCACTCTAGAGGTCAATGTGGAGAGGGGACTGGCCACTCCAGTTGACCTTCCTGAGTAGTACCCTTAGGCATGAATTGGACTGACCCAGCAGAAGTTTGGCCCAGGATTGTGGCCGAGAAACAAAATCTGAATGTAACTAACACAGCTTTACCTTATCCACTTGCCTGGGATGGTACTTATGCTAATCCTATTCCAAGCAAAAGCAACTCAAACTAATAAAAGCTGCGCCTCCGCTCTGGGTTCCACACCATCTGTCGGTCCACACGCTTGGGATTAGCTTTTCCCATGGAGCCCAGACTGTCTGCTCGGCTGCGTGGACTATCAGAGGCCAGCCTGGAGGCACGGGGGCGGTGCCATCCATTCATGAGCACATATGCATGGAGCCCTGCATGGGGCCAAGCCCTATGCCAAGGACTGGAGGTCCAGTGAAGGAGAGATGGACAAGGTCGCTGCTCCCAGGAAGAGCTCTGGTGGGAGAAGTAAAAAAATTAGCAAGGGAATAAAGAAGTGCATATGGTAACTTCTGATCGCTTTAAGTCCTATGAAGAAAAAAAACACTGATGTGTCAGAGAGTGACTTGGGGGTGTGGGCCTAATTAGAGAGGGTGGCCAGGGTAGGCCTCTCTGAGGAGGTAAGAACTGAAGGACAAGAAGTCACCTCGGGGCAATCAGGGCATGCTGGGCAGAGGGAAGAGTGCATGCAGCTGCCCCAAGGAAGGGGTATAGTCAGGGAGTTTGAGGGACAGAAGACCAGAGAGGCTGGAGCCAGGGGTAGGACAAAGATGGAGATGGTGCCAGAGGCCAGGACATGGAGGACCTTGTAGGCCACTGTAAGGACTTTTGTTTTATTCTTAGGGTGATCGGAGACATTGGAAGGTTGTGTTGTTTTTTTGTTTTGTTTTGTTTTGTTTGAGACAAGGTTATGTTCTGTTGCCCAGGCTGGAGTGCAGTGGCGCAATTACGGCTCACTGTAGCCTCAACTTCCCAGACTCAGGCAATCCTCCCACTTCAGCCTCCCAAGTAGCTGGGACCACAGGTGCATGCCACCACATCTGGCTATTTTTTTTTTCTTTTGTAAAGAGATAAAGAGATCTCACTATGCTGCCCAGGCTGGTCTCAAACTCCTGGGCTCAAGCGATTCTCCCACCTCGGCTTCCTAAAGTGCTGGGATAACAGGCATGAGCCACCACACCCAGACCCACTGAAGGGTTTTGAGCAGGGGAGTGACATGACCTGCGGTATATTCTAGACATTCACTCTGGCTGCTGAGTGTAGAATTGATTAGAGAAGGGACAAGGGGCTCCCAAGAAGACTGGGTAAGAGGGTCAGGCATAAGGTGATGGAGAGAAGATTAAGGGGTGGGGTCACATTTGGGAGACTAAGGCAAACTGCAGAGTACCCAGCACAGTCTCTAGCCTGTACAGGAGTTCACTACCTGGTGGTTGGGGCTTTGATGATTTTGATGATTTTGATTCCCCTCTAACACACAGCCTCCCCTATTTGATCTGCTTAAGTCCTGGTCTGGAGGCCCCTGTGGCAATGCTGGATGCTTCTCCCTTATGAGATGGCCTCAAGTCATCTCCATGCCATGTGGGCTGCTTATCTCAGAGGTAAACCTGCCACAGGCTATGTATTTTCTGGCTCTGAGGTAATCCAACCCTTAGTGCTTCTTTGGGAGCCTTGCTGTCTACATCAGGCAGGAGGGGACGGGGCTCTTGCACATATAGAGATTTACTGACCCAGCACCAACTTCAGAACCATGAAAACCCATGGCTGAGGGAGGGCTTGGCCTCCTGCCTGGGCTATTATTTACTCAGTCAGTGCATGTGTATAGAGCCCCTGATCTGTACCAGACTCTGCTGGGGACACAGAAATAAATCAGACAGTCCCTTCCCTGGAGAAGTTCACATTCAGGTGGAGAGGGAAACAGATAACAAAACGCCTGATGTGCTATAAGTGCTCCATATTTGCTGGTTAACAAATAGTTACCTACGTAGTAAGCCCCTGATACATGTAACCATAATTTTACTTAGGAGTTTCCTCACCTGAAAACCTTTAAAGTTCTCCAAGTAAAAATTCCCAGCCCAGCACTCAGGCCACCCACATACTGGCCTCTCCCTCCTTCTCCAGGCTCACTTCATGCTATTCCTCCTCCTGCTGCACTTTGGCTCCATCCACGTCACACTTACTCCTGTTCTTTGACATCCTTCTAGCTTCCACGTTTGCACATACCTTTCCTTGTACCTGGAATGCCACTCCCTACCTGGGAAACTCCTCTAAAACTCTCAAACCCAGCTCACAAGTCAGCATTTCTGCTAAACCTTTCCTGATACCCTCCGGGCCAGGCCCCTCTACAGGCACAGTTCAGTGGTCCCTCCACTGTGCTCCCACTCAGCCCCTAGTATGTCAGATTGCAATAGATGGATGACTTAGCTCCTTATTGGACTGTGAGCCCCCGTCTGGTTCATCTCTGTGGCCTGGGACCTGTCACCGGGCCTGGCATAGAGGAGGGAGGTATTCAGGAAGCATTTTCTTTTTTTTTTTTTTCCTTTTTTTTTTTGGGACGGAGTCTTGCTTTGTCACCCAGGCTGGAGTGCAGTGGTGCGATCTCGGCTCACTGCAAGCCCCGCCGCCTGGGTTCACGCCATTCTCCTGCCTCAGCCTCCCGAGTAGCTGGGACTACAGGCGCCCACCACCACGCCCGGCTAATTTTTTGTATTTTTAGTAGAGATGAGGTTTCACTGTGTTAGCCAGGATGGTCCCAATCTCCTGACCTCATGATCCGCCCGCCTCGGCCTCCCAAAGTGCTGGGATTACAGGCGTGAGCCACCACGCCCGGCTCAAGAAGCATTTTCATTCATGGTTGTGTGTATTAGCTTCTACTAGGGCTGCCATAACAAAGTACCACAGACTGGATGGCTTAAACAACAGATTTATTTTGTCGCAGTTCTGGAGACTAGATGTCCAAGATCAAGGTGTCAGTGGGTTTGGTTTCTTCTGAGGCCTCTCTCCTTGGCTTGTAGGTGGCCACATTCTTGCTGGTCCTCACATGGTCTGTGTGCTGTCTGCATCCTAATCTCTTCTTATAAGGACACCAGTCATACTGGATTAGGGCTCACCCATATGATCTCATGTTACCTTAATTAGCTTTGTAAAGGCCCTATCTCCAAATACAGTCACATTCTGGGGTACTGGGGGTGAGGACTTCAACATACGAATTTGGGGATGATGCAGGGTGATAAGGACATCCGTGTGGCTGTGCATAGCTAGATGAGAGGCACAAGAATGAGGCCAAAGAAGTCAGCAGGACTGGGAATGCTAGGCCTCAGGTTAGCCTTCAGCCGCTGGAGAAAAAGCTGAGGAATAAAAGGAAAACTTAATCCCACTTAAAGGGGTGAAAGAGCAAGGAAGGCGAACCCTTTGGGGTTGTAATGGGGGATATAAATATTGATTATGTTTACAGGATGTTCTCAAGGGCTATTAGCTCTGAGTTCATTTTCCAACATAAATAAAAGAAGATAACCATTAAGGACTAAGGGTCTATTAATAGGCAACAAAATATGTGGACACTTACAAACATACAAATACCATCCCCTTCTTCACCTCTGAGACCATTTCACAAAATATTCTCTTACTTAGATGGGGAAATTGAGGTCTGGAGAGTTGAAATAGCATGTCTATGGTTGAATAGCAATACGCTAATGATTATCCTACTCAAAGGCAGACATGAAAAGCTGTGGAGGAAAAATCCTTGCCAATCATAAGAGCTTGTTTCTCACACAACGTGGTTTTTGTATGTTTTCTGCATTTAAAAATACATTATATGAATTTATGATCACTATGAAAAAACATCTGATTACAACCCAACGCATAAAATGAGTCCATATTGATATATTAATAAATAAATTATCAAAAAAATTAAATGGCAGAGAAGGGACAAATCTTCCTTAAAGAAGACTTCCAAATTATATAGGTAGATACTCCACTCTCCAGGAGGTGGAGTTTAATCCACCCCCAGCCCCCTAACCTTTGAGTGAGGGTTAGATTTGGTGACTTGCCTCCAAAAAAAAAATATGGAAAGGGAAAAATGACAACTTCATAGTGGGAAAATCTGGCAAAAACTAACGTAACCAAGCACTCAGGGCTAGCATCACCAGTCAATAGTCCTGTGGAAGCCATGTGCCCCCTGCTGTGAAGTGATGAGACAGGCACTTCATCTCAGTGGTATTCTTCCCCAAAACCCTGAATTCCAACTTAGTCATGAAGAAATCCTCAGACAAACCCAAATTGAGGGACAGTCTATGAAACACCTGGCCAGTACTGCTCAAGACTGTCAAGGTTATGGGGAACAAGGGAAGCCTGAGAAACTGTCACAGAACAGAGGAGACAGGATAGACAGGATGACTGAGTGCAGCCTGGGATCCTGGACTGAATCCTGAAACAGAAAGAGGACATCAGTGGGAAGACTGGCAAAGTCTGAGTGAAGTCTGGAGTTTAGTAATAGTAGTATACCAACAGTGGACTTTTAATTTTGACAGATGTACCACACTATTGTAAGAAGTTAACAATGGTGGAAACTGGGTGAGGGGCATACATGAACTCTCTGTATTTTTGCCACTTTTTGTGTATCTAAAATAACTCCGAAATAAAAAGTTTATTTAAAAAAATCAGGCAAGGGGAGTGAGTCCCTCCTGACCAAAAACCCCTCACCCCATCCAAAACCTCTCTCTAAATTGGGTATATATCTGTACACATCTTTTTTTTTTCTTTTTCTCAATATGTTTCTATGGAAATAGTTTTTTTCCCTTACATAAATAGTTCATAGTGTACATATGGTACTGCAGCTTCCTTTTTTCACTTAACAATATGTCTCAGTGATGTTCCCATGTCAGTACTTATAAATTTGCGTGGTCCAACACAGTAGCCACTAGCCACATGAGGCTATAAGCACTTGAAAATGTAATTAGCCCAAACTGAGATGCACTGTAAGAGTAAAATACATACCACATTTCAGAGGCTTAGTACAAAAAATGTAAAATGTCTCAGTAATTTTTACATTGATCACACGTCAAAGTAATAATATTTGGGGCATATTGGACTCAAAATATATTATTAAAATTAATTTGTTTCCTTTTATATTTTTTATGTGGCTACTGGAAAATTAAAAAACACATATGTGGTTTGTGTTATATTTCTATTAGACAGTGCTGTTATACAAACCTAAACTCATTCTTTTTATCCACTGCACAGTATTCCAAAATCTGGATGTACAATTTAACCATTTTAGATGTACAATTTAACCATTCTTTTTTAAATGTGCATTTAGACCATTTCTAAAATTTTGCTGTTACAAACCATGTTGCAATTAAAATCTTTGTACATGCCTCCTTTGCACATATGTAAAAGTATTTCTCTAGAGCATGTTTTGGCATGCTAAGGCCCATGAACCAAAAGCAGCCCACCACCTGTTTTTGTAAATAAAGTTTTATTGGAACACAGCCACATTCATTCATTTACATACTGTCCACAGCTGCTTTTGTATTACAATAGCAGAGCTGAATAGTTGTGACAGAGACCATGTGGCTCACAAAGCCTAAAATATTTACTATCTGTTCCTTTAAAAAAGTTTGCTGGCCGGGTGTGGTGATTCATGTCTATAATCCCAGCACTTTGGGAGGCCGAGGAGCGCGGATCACGAGGTCAAGAGATCAAGACCATCCTGGCCAACATGGTGAAACCCAATCTCTCTAAAAATAAAAAAATTAGCTGGGTGTGGTGGCATGGTAGTCCCAGCTACTCGGGAGGCTGAGGCAGGAGAATCGCTTGAACCCGGGAGGCAGAGGTTGCAGTGAGCCAAGATCGCGCCACTGCACTCCAGCCTGGTGACGGAGTGAGACTCCGTCTCAAAAGAAAAAAAAAAAAAGTTTGCTGACCCCTGTTCTAGAATTGTTAACAAAAACTGGAAGAGCTATGTTATAGGCCCACTTCCTTGGAAAGTAGACTCTGAGATGGAGATTAGCATGCAGGAAGTTTATCAGGGATTGCTCTTGGGAAGGGAGCAGGAAAGGAAGCAGGATTGCTCAGAGAGATAAATTGGGCTCCGATGCTGTATGAAGACCTCAGCCAGTCTCATGGGAGGGTCTTGAAGCTGAGATGGCCCTTCCAAGTTGTCAAGTTGAGGCAGTGGGGCCAGGCCTTCATAACCTCGAACTGACCTGCCTGGGAAAGGGGTATGTCAGTGAGGTAACTCTTCCATTGAGGAAAATTCCCAGGGGGCTGACAGCTGAAGGCTGCTGGCTGAGAGCACTCCCAGTAGCTGTGGGAAGAGGCCCAGCAAGCATGGTGGTTGGGGGGTCTGGGCAGAACAGGATGGTGTCCACTACAGCCCACATTTGTGCTGCTCAACTCTACTTTTTGGTTTAAGTTCTGGTGGACCTCCTTTCCTGGGGGAAACTTAGGAAAGTAAGTTGGACAAACTACAACCTCCATCACTGACTGGTCTTGAGGCCACAACTGATACTCATCATCTCCCTCTTCTACTATCCATTCTAGATCCTCCTTACCCTCAGCCAGCACGTGTTCCGGTCTCCGTCACTTCCACGGAGGCATGATTTAGACCCTCAGCCCTGAGGGGGCTGAGCCTGAAGTCAGCATATCCTGCTCAGGTCACGGTCTGGGCACTTGTATAATTATTTTATAAATATTGGGCAAGGGGCCGGGCGCAGTGGCTCACGCCTGTAATCCCAGCACTTTGGGAAGCTGAGGCAGGTGGACTGCTTGAGGCCAGAAGTTCAAAACTAGTCTGGCCAACATGGCGAAACTCCATCTCTACTAAAAATACAAAAATCAGCTGGGCATGGTGGCACACGCCTGTAATCCCAGTTACTCAGGAGGCTGAGGCAGGAGAATAGCTTGAACCCAGGAGGCAGAGGGTGCAGTGAGCCGAGATGATGCCACTGCACTCCAGCCTGGGTGACAGAGACTCCACCTCTAAAAAAGAAAAAGAAAAAAAATTGGGCAAAGGAATACCAAGCAGTCTCCACGTGAATCAATTGAGTACCAAAGATATACCTCCCTACCCTCCATTGCTTAACAGCAGCTGTACCTCCTCCTGATGATCAGGATTAATTATCCCTCAAAGAATGGTGACTGTTCTTGCCTAGTAGTCTCCTGATATGAGGAGCTCAAGTGCCTGGGTGCAGTCACAGCTAATAGTTCATAGTAATCTTGATGTTTCTTTTAGTGGAAGTGTTCCTCCTTTGTGACTCAAAACCTCTAAACCTGCAGAGCCCAGAACTATGAGAACAGGAGGCACTCCAAGTGGGTCACTAGAAGTGATGGTAAGAGTGAGGGCACTCCTGCTTTCATTTCTTGGTTCCTGGACTCATGTATTCTACCTATTGGAGACAAAGCATCACGTAACGGTCTTTGATTTCGAACATGTGCTGCACCCTGGAGGATGGCAGCTCTTCTCTCAGGGTTTCTGAGCTGGTGCCCCAGCTGTGCCTTCGACACAGTTGCAAGCTGGCAGCTTCAGGATAGCGCAGTAGATGAAAGGACAAGTGGACCCTGTCACCATGTGCCCACTGCTGCACCTCCTTTGCTGTGGAATCATATGGGATCCTGTATGACTATCCCATAATCTATAGATCCCATAATCTACCCCAGTAGATTAAACATTCTATAAGCCCTTTGAGAGTTGTGCTGGATGAAGCTCTACAAGCAGTGAAGACGAACTCGTATCTGGAATATACATCTATGCCAGCGAAAATGAATCACAGCTCTTTCCAGGGTAGACGGGGTTTAATATAGTCAACTTCCCAAGTGGCTGCTGGTTGTTCTCAAGGGATGGAGCTATATCTAGGTTCAGAGTTGGTCTCTGTTACTGGCAGGCCGAACACTCAGCAGCAGCAATAGCTAGATCAGTCTTGGTGAGTGGGAGCCATGCCATACCATCTGATATGGTTTGGCTCTGTGTCTCCACACAAATCTTAACTCGAATTATAATCCCCACATGTTGAGGGAGGGACATGGTGGGAAGTGATTGGATCACGGAGCCGGTTTCCCCCATGCTGTTGTCATGATAGTGAGTGATTTCTCAAGAGATCCGATGTTTCAAAGTGTTTGGCAGTTCCCCCTTTGCACTCTCTCTCTCCCCTGCTGTCTTGTGAAGAAGATGCCTGCTTCCCCTTGCCTTCTGCCATGATTGTAAGTTTCCTGAGGCCTCCCCAGCCATGTAGAAATTTGAGTCAATGAAACCTCTTTCCTTCTTAAATTACCCAGTCTCAGGTAGTATCTTCATAGCAGTGTGAAAATGGACTACTACACCACCATGGTTACTGTTTATACACCCATTGTGTCAGCTCTGGGGTGGCCTCAGAGACTGGTTGATGTCAACTGTGTGTACATTGTTGTTTAGTGCTTCTCCATGGTATGTGCTCTCTGGTGGGTGTTTACATGGAATACAATGATCTTCACACTTGGTGCCCACTCCTATAGGTCCAACTACATGCCTCCACCACAGGTCTCCTTGTTTCCAATTTTCCAATCTTATTCCTTTCAGACCCCTTACCAACCAGCCAAGCCATTCACCACTGCCCATGAGATCCATGTATATAGTCTAAGCTCAGGCTCCTTCTCTTTCCACATACAGTGGATGGCTAGGTGCATGATGCACAACCTATGCCCACTGGAAGGACTCCCCACTCTGCTGTCTTTCAAGGATGCCCCTGTGTGGGGTTGCAGTGCAGCCACGGTCTTTTTTTGTCTTGCTCACACACACTGAGCTGACCTATCTAAGGACAAGGCGTGGCTTTTTTTCTCTTCTATCAGCTGGATATTATAAAGAGCTCCCCAGGCAGCCAAAGGTGTGAAATGAGGGACAGGCAGGTACTGGTGCAAAGGTAGTGGATGACATAGATGTCTGGGCCACCTGCTCACGTAACTATCTTCTGCCCTCTGGCCCTGCTATGCCCAACCCCAGTTGTACTATTTCTATCTTAGGAATTGCTGCTGGCTTTGCCTGACCTTATGACTTGGTGGATATGGCAGAATCCAGCTCATGATGAACAGCTTTGGTCACATGGTCAACTTGATGATCCATGGTCTGATGATCTGTCTCTACCAGAACCCTGTAGCATCAAGAGTTGTTTCTTAAGAAGTATAAAATTCTTGGCTACAGATGGCATGGCCCCGCTCCAGAACCCCAGGTGTCTACATTGTGATTCTCCTGTAGGGTCTTGTCATAAACTTCACAGGCATCTGTTCCCACCACAGATACCTCAGGTACTTTGGGCTCTGCCAGCTCATCTGTCCCACACCGCATGGCCACTTGTGTTGTAGCCTGGAGCTTCTGCTGAGCCCTTTCCTGCTCTGGGCCCCAATCAAAACACAACTTTCTGTGTCATCCAGTACATGGATGAAGCATATTCCTAGGTGTGGGATATGCTGTCTCCAAAACCTAAAGAGGGCTCCCAGGCATTGTGCTTCCTTCTTAATGGTTGGAGTGAGATGCAATAATTGTCTTTTACTTTCAAGAGAATGTCCCTGCCACATCCCAGACCATTGGCCCCTAAAAATCTCACTGCACCCTGCCCATTTGTGTTTTCAAAAATGGTCTGGGCAAGGCAAAGTGACTCATGCCTGTAATCCCAACACTTTGGAAGGCCAAGGCAGGAGGCTCACATGAGGCCAGGAGTCCAAGACAAGCCTGATCAACATGGTGACAACCTGGCTAATAAAAAATCAGCCAGGTATGATGGCACATACCTATGGTCCCAGACACTTGGGAGGCTTGAGGTAGGAGGCTTGCTTGAACCTGGGAGGTCAAAGCTGCAGTGAGCTGTAATTGCACCACTGTACTGCCCCCTGGGCGACAGAGTGAGACCCTGACCCCCTCCCAAAATAAAAATAAATAGTAAAAATTGTCTGTTTATTGTCTGTTTACAGTCTTCACTAGACTGTAAGCTTCTTGAGGCCAAAGATTATGTCTTCTCTATCCCTGTGACCCTAATACCTGACACGTAAGAACTCAACAAATATGTATTGAAAGAATGATTTTATCAACATTAAAAAACAGCATTTGATTGGATGTCTTGATCTTCTTGGATCTTGAAACCAACCTCCCCAGGTTATGAGTAAGTCCATCCCTGACAGTAATTGTATCATTTTGATTGATTTAAAGAAAATACAATGTCATCCAATCAAACCATCTTTCCTTTGATACCAGGGTAGTGTCACCCAACTAACTGAAACTCCCAAAGCTTTGTTTTCTGGATGGACTCCCTTCCCTTGCAATAATGGGCAGTAACAAACTGAGCCTTTGCCCCATCTGGCTGTGATAAACACATTCAAAACACATTACCAATCTCAGAGTAAGGTTCTGAGGCCTGAGGCTACAGCAAAAGAAAACCAAGGTTGACAGGCACAAGTTTAAGAACCTGATATTCTATAAATGAAAAAGGCCAGCTGCCTGTTCCTTCACCACAGAACACAGTAAATGCATTATCTGGGTCTCCTGCCATTTTTCAAACCTGGGATTCTCTAATGATATCTGTTTGGGCAACTTTAAACTTCATTTGTCAAAAAAAAAAAAAACCCCTCTAATTTACTGAATCTCAAGTGTTTCTTTCCTTTGCCTTAAATTGTTGGGTTTCTTTTGAATGTTTAAAATTTTCTTAAAATATCTGTTTTTGTTTTTATTTTTTAAATCTTTTTAAAACACACATCTGATTAGGTCCCTCACCTCCTCAAAAACTTCTCATGGTATCCCATTATCTGAAGGCCAAAGTCCAAACTCATTGATAAGGCCTCCAAGGCCTTGGTTACTTTTTTTGCCCAATTTCTCACTACCATTCCTAAGAACCTTATGCTTCAGCCACCTCATATTATTTGCCTTTACTGAAACTAGCCATACACCTCACGCTTCTGTGCTTTCACATAGACTGAGCCCTCTGCTAAGAACTCCTACCTATCCTTCTGGCTTTGGTTCAAACATGAACTCCTCTGTGAAGATTCTTCCTCTGAGTGGTGTTATTCATTCCTTTCCCCATCTTCTCAATATTTTCATGTCTATAGTTATCACCCAATATGCTATACTCTATTTATTTCGTTATGTGTCTATCTGCCTCACCAGACTCAGAGGAAATTATCTCTCCTTTATTGCTGTGTCCCCAGTGCCAGTCTAGTCCTTGGCACACAGAAGATGGGCAATATTTGTTTGTTGAATGAATGAATGAAAATACAGAGACTGAGTCCCTACACAGAGGACCAAGACCTCCAATTTTTATTTATTTATTTTTATTTTATTTTATCTTTGAGACTGAGGTGAGTCTTGCTCTGTCGCCCAGGCTGGAGTGCAATGGCGCCATCTCAGCTCACTGCAACCTCCGCCTCCCGGGTTCAAGCAATTCTCCTGCCTCAGCTTATCGAGTGCTGGGATTACAGGTGCCTGCCACCAGATCTGGCTAATTTTTGTATTTTTAGTACAGGCAAGGTTTCACCATGTTGGCCAGGTTGGTCTCAAACTCCTGACCTCAAGTGATCCGCCTGCCTCAGCCTCCCAAAGTGCTGGGATTACAGGCGTGAGCTACCATGCCCAACCAGGACCTCCAAATTAACCACTACAAGAAAAGCATCAATAAGCTATTAGAGCAGACACAAATGGTATTTACTTTCCCATATTTCCCCTAGCAACTGAACTTGCTTATAAGACATATTCACACCTTGACTTACAGGTAACTCAGAGGTCTCAGGAACTACTCTCACCCCATTTCAGGGGCAACTTTTTTTTTTTTTTTTTGAGACAGAGTCTCACTCTGTTGCCCAGGCTGGAGTGCAGTGGTGCAATCTTGGCTTACTGCAGCCTCCATCTCCCAGGTTCAAGCGATTCTCATGCCTCAGCCTTCCAAGTAGCTGGGATTACAGGCGCCTGCCATCACATCTGGCTAATTTTTGTATTTTTAGTACAGACAGGGTTTCGCCATGTTGGCCAGGCTGGTTTCAAACTCCTGACCTCAGGTGATCTGCCTGCCTCGACCTCCCAAAGCGCTGGGATTATAGGCATGAACCAGTGCACCCGGCCTCAACCTTTTCATTTTTAACAGACTGTAGCTCTGAGTTACTTCTCAGTGTGTGGGCAAGATTGGGAGGGATGTCTGCAAGCTTCCTTCCCTTCAGCAAATGCTCAGAATAGTTCCATTAGCGTTCATGGAAATTCTGCACATGCATCAAGGAGAAAACAGCCACAAATAACACAGCCTGCTTTCCAAATCTCCAAAGCACATCTCTGCAATCATTCTACTTTCCAACTATCACCACTGAAGGCTTTCAGCCAGAGAGCAATTTGTTTTCAACTTACTCTGGGTTCCTAAGTTAGCAGAACTCTTTGGTTCTTTAAACATGAAGCTTGCTACTTCCAGTCTCCCTACCCCAGCTTCTCTTCCACATAGCCTATTAACACAAAAGTGACCAGTTCCTGCTTCAAATCAGTCTAACGCCTTCACCTGATGCTCAAGACCCTTCAAACCTGATCCTGGTCCTTGCCTTCCTCTCCTGCCTCATCTCCAGCTACTCTCCTGCCAGTGTCCTCTACTCCAGCCATACCAATCACCTTCCAGATATCTCCACTTCTGGGTTTTTCCATACTCTGCTTGCTCTGCCAGGCATGCATCTCAACCACCCAATTAATTACTCCTGCCCTTTAATTTTGAAATTTTCATTATATTAACTAACATTCCCCTATCCAAACTCCTGCCCTTTAAGACTGAGCACAGGTATCAGCTCCTCCAGGAAGCACTCCCTGATTGAATTAGATGCTTATACTGTACATCCACAACCAGTCACTCAACTATCCAATAAATAGTTATGGAGACCTAGCTTGTCCCAGGCTCTGTTCCAGATGCTGGAGATATAGCAGGGAACAGAACAGAGACTCTGCTTTCATGAAGCTTACATTCTGGGAGTGGGGAGATAGACAATAAAGAAATAACTATGTTAAAGAGTAATAAATATTCTGAAGAAAAATAAAGCTAGGTACAGCATTAAAGAATAGTTGGGAGGGAGTGCTATTGTATTTAGGGTAGTCAGCAAAGGCCTTTTTGATAAGGGAAAGAGAGACCTAAAGCAAGTGAGGACAAGAACATGCAGATGTCTGGGGAAAGAGCATTGCAACTGGAACAGCAAATGCAAAGAAGTAATATATTAGAAGTAATGGCAAAAACCACAATTACTTTTGCACCAACCTAATCAAACCACCAGGACTTGGTTGGCTGAGGGTGGGAGATGTGGGGTCTAGGCTGACTCCTTGAGTTCCTAGCTGGAGTGTCTGGCTTGCTGGTACTGCCAATGGAAAGAAGACATGTTATATCTGAGATGTCTATGGGGCATCTAGGAAATATCATCTGAAAGTCAGGGGACAGGTCTGGGCTGACAATACAAACTGGAATGTCATCAGCATGTAAATGATGCTTGAAAACATGAGAGTAGATGAAATCATCCAAGGCAACCATATACAATCAAATAGACCTGGATTTTGAATCTTAGATCTGTCATTCACTATCTGCGTGACCTTGAGTAAGTTACTATACCTTTCTGAGCCTCACTTTTCTCATGTTTAACTGGGTATTTTCTTTTTGTAAAATGGTTACCACAGTGCTGGGCCCAGGGTAAACGCTCGATTATTATTATTCTAGCTCCAATAGTTACTAGCAGTAGGAAATTGAAGGTGATGTTTCTGTTCAGTGAGCCTCAGGCTCCCATTTGTAACTACTGCTCAGTATACACCTACCCCACAGAATGGATGCTCAGGAAATGGTTGCTAAATAAACGAATAAATCTAAAAAATGAAAACAACAATACCTACTTAATACAATGGGTGAGAGAAGTAAGCAATATTTTTACAAAACGATATAAAGATCCAGGTAAAGGTTAATAAACTGTCTCAGGAAAAGTGCCTAGTATTTAGAAGGTAGGCAATAATGTTAGTCCCGTCCCTTCTCCCCTTGCTTTTCAACTCATCTTCCTTTTTTTTGGATTTTAAATCTCTCCCTTTCTACCAGCTCCTTCCTTTCAGATTACAAACGTGCTCCAGTCTCCCCTAATCTAATCCCCGCTTCCTTGAGTCTTCTACATTCCTCAAATCCTTGTTCCATCATTTTTAAATTTCACCAACTGTACCCTTTCTCAACTCAAAACACTTTTCAGTGAACGAACTCCACCTTTTGTTTTAGAAAAAAAAAGTTCCCAGCTTACTATTACTTTTAAAAAAACAAGTGTTATTTACATAATTGTTAAAACAGGCCTGTGTAGAGATATTTCATTTTAACATATATATGTATGTACTTTTTTCTACTGCAGTAATTCATTTCAAGAGAAATTTCATTATGTATCTTCTACAGAGCCCTAAACTGAGAGCGCCAGCGTATTCAAATAAACCCTGAGGTGTGGGAGGCTTCGGGCCAGTTCCTCATTAGTAGCCTCAGCATGGGGGCTCTGGAGACCAACGCAGAAGGTCTTCCAGGGAGAGCTGAAACGTTCAGATAAGTGAGCTCTGGGAAGAAGGGGTAGTCGGCTGGCTCTGGCAGGCTCACCCCTGGGGTAGAGCAAAGAGAACAGACAGGGGAGTTCTGAGAGGCACCAGAGCTATCTAAACTCAGGGGGATGGAACCGAGTGAGCGGCAGCGGTAATTGAGTTTCAGTTACCTGCAGGGTGGTGAAATATAGTAGTAACTTCATCTGCCTGACATGGGGGAAGTTTAGAGGTGTCCTTGGCATACTCACAGTGAAATCCATCACCCTTTCACCATGTTGGGTGATAGCAACCGTATGGCGCTTCCTAGTGACAGCCAGTGTGCGTTCTGTTAGGCAGCACCAGCGCACTCCAGCTAATGAAGCACATTCCTGCAGGCCTGTCTCCTAGGGCTCTCCGAATCCTCTGTCTGCAAAGGAACGGCACCATGGGAAAATCTAGCACAGCCAGCATCAGCCATCACCCAAACTCAAAAGCGTCTTTGAACGGCAGAGACAGGCCCATTTTCCTCTCTGCCTGGCCCAGGGCTGGAACCGTCCTCAGGTCACTTTTTGTGGGTCTGTACAAACGTGCCGACTGGCAGCGAGCCGCTCTTCACCTGAGCCCGGATTTCAGCTCGGTGCTTTAATGTGAAGACCAGGGCTCTCACCGTCCGCCGGTACGGCCCATTAATGAGGCGGGAGCAGAGATGAAACGTTTCCTGCTCAATATTTTCAACCAGTAGGTGATCCATCTAAAAAACAGCAAAATTATCAAATTAGAGCCTTACATTGCATAAGGATTAAAAGCAAGAGAGGCTGGAGCACTCTGCTCAGAGGCCTCCATTAATCAACTGAAATTCAAGGACATCTACTTCCTGTCACAAGAGAAACAGGAAGAGCAAATTAATTCCACCCTGGCAATTAAGGAACAAGGCCATGTGCTTTGTGACAGGGACCTCATTCACAACCCCTGCCAGGTGGTAATATAACAGGAAACTGGCCTGAACTAAGCAACGGGTACTGGGCCCTGTACTTTACCAACCAGGAAACGAAGACCAAGAATAATAAATCAGTATAACGGTTCATATTTTTTTTTGTTTTGTTTTTAGACTGCCTTTTAACTCCTTACGGCATTTTAGAGACATGGGGTCTAGATCCTAATATGTGTACAGAACAGTTCAAAAATCACTTTTCACATTTAATGCTCATAACTCCTATTATCACATTTTACAGATAAGGAAATAGGTTCAAAGGCAAAGGTTCAAGGTCTTACAATTACTAAGAGACAGAGCTGGGACTGTGACCTGGACCCCTCGACTCCAAAGTTCATGTTTCTTCCCTTTCACCATACTAATGGCCCCTTCAACATTCCGAGAGAATGGTTGAGATTGGAGAGACGCCTAAAGTTTGCATTAAGCAGAGCAGGTCTAGGGGAGGGACCTGTAGCAATTCTGGGGTGGTCTGGCTCAGGCCCAAGCCATCTTGAGGTCCCAGACCTAATCAAAGCAGGAGAGATCTGGAACTTTGTCTACACGGTCTGAATCCAGGGTAGGTTGGGATGCTGATCCGAGACCCCCCAGCCCCTACCCTCCTTTCCAGGCCCATCTTCAGCTATTCCCCTCCCCAATCCTGACCACACCTGGCCCTGAGCACTCCACTCTTGACCACTTTCACACACCTCTGTGCCTCTGCACCAGCACATGTTCCCTTAGCAAGGCACACCTTTCCCTACGGAAAACACTCCTCTTTGTATGTCAAAGCCGAGGCAAAAACAACCAAACAAAAAGACCCCAGTGCAAAGGACTGAAAGCTCTTCAGGCTGCCACCATGCCCTGAGCTTCCCTTAGTCACTATCATCATATATTATAAATGAAGTATATACTTTTATTTTACAGATACTGTCTCACTCTGTCACCTGGGCTGGAGTGCAGTGGTGTGATCAAAGCTTACTGCAGGCTCAAACTCATGGGCTCAAGTGATCTTCTGGCTTCAGCCTCTCAAGAGCTAGGATTATTACAGGCATGCACCACCATGCTCCGCTAATTAAAATTAAAAAAAAAATTTAGAGATGGGGTCTTGCTATGTTGCCCAGACTGGTCTTGAACTCCTAGTCTCAAGCAATCCTCCCACCTTGGCCTCCCAAAGTGCTGAGATTACAGGCATGAGCCACTGCACCCAGCCAATGATCTATATTTTGTCTCTCCTAGTAGAAAATTCCTTGAAAATAGGAGACAAATTTCTCTCTCTCACTTCCTTTTTTACCTTTAACCTTTCTCTCCCTACCTTAGCCACTCATTCAAACATTTATTCAGCACTATGTGCCAGGCTCTGTGCTTGGGCTGAGTAATAAACAGTGACTAAGGCAGGCTCAGTCCTTGGGCCCTTGGGCAGCCTAGTCCAGTAGGACAGACAGACTGTGAACAGGGGTTGTAAGGATCCTGTGCACCAGGAGAAAGGAGAGGAACCAGCGCTGTGGAGAACACAGCCATGGCAAAGCAACCCAACCCAGGAGGGCAGTGCCTGGCTTCAAGAGGAAATGAAGTTTAATCTGAGACCTGGAGCATGAGTAGGATCTGGCTAGGTGAAATAGGTGTTTACTTTGTGATAAATTCACTGAGCTGTACATATATGTTTGTTCTTCTGTGCAAAAAGCAAAGTTCAAAAAAAGAAAAAACACACCCCAAATAAAAAGGGGTCACCTGACATTTAATAAAATGTCCTAACATGAGAGACAGATGGACCAAAGTAAGTAGAAAAAACAAACTTGTCAGATATAAGGACCAAGCAAAGAGCAGAACAGGACTGAAAGAGACAGAGAGAAAGAGAGAGAGAGAGAGTGAATATCCAGGCCCAGATATCTGCCTTAGTCTAGCCGACAAAAGGTGCTCACAAAAGTTTGTGGTCCTAATGACAGACAGATTATTTCCAAGGCTTGTGCTGGAGTGAGTGGACTTGGTGCTGTGGTTCTCTAGAACCCAGACTCCAAGTTTTTCCAGGCTTCCTTTCCGGGCACTGAACTAGCCCCCTGAGGCAGGCCTGGCACCAGACTACTTTAGGAAGCTGGAAAGGTGGCTAGCTGGCTATCCAGCATTTGTCCTGCAGCATTTGCCAGAAAGAAAGTTCCTTATCCCGGTATGAGGCTGGTTAGTCTCCAGTGATGGTTAGAGATACACTTAGCATGAAAGTCTTTTTTTTTTGAGGGGAGTCGTTATCAAAGAAGAAGGGTATATGTGTTTGTAAAACAAGTCATGGCCACTCCAGCAAATTATAGTACCTGTATTAAAAAAAAAAAAAGTACTCTGAGAGTATCTTGGAATTCACATACTTCATTCAGCAAATAGTTAACTGAATTGCTACTCTGGGTCTAGCCTGCTCTTAGAGAGATAGAACAGAAAGGATGTGAACCCTGCCCATCACAAACTCACATCCTAGAAGTGGGTAGGAACCTGGGGGTGGGCAGCATGACAGGTGCTATGCCAGCAGTGTGGTGGTAATAGAAGGCAAGCATCTAACAATTCTCATGCATGCCTCTTGTTGAATGAAGACCAATCAGAATTAAGAAATGGAGAAAAATATGTGACATTAAAATCATAATAGAAAATGATTCATCATGTACCGTATGTATAACAAGTTTGTTGCAAAGTGAAGAATACCTGTCTTGTAAGTGCCTTTGGGTAATCCAAACCCACCCAAGTTGATGAGTCCTTTCCAGTGGGTCCTAATCTGGTGCTTTAGGTGAGCCCTTCTGGGTGGAAGGACCAGAGTTTCACCGAGTCCTTGAGAAAAGGGCTTTTGCTATGAGATAATTTGTATGAATGGGAATGAGGATAGGAACACTGGGAGAAACCTAGGGATTTATTTAGAAATCGATCCTTTCTCTGTATCTCTCACGGGCTGCCTGGTCTCTTTCTCACATGTTTTTGCTCTTCTCCATGGGCCTTACTCACTAACAATTCTAACTGCCTTATTCTCTCCTCCTATGCTACACATCTTTTCTCTACTCACAGCTCTGCTTCCTCGCAACTCCTCCAATATCCTTTCTGTTCAACACTTGCACTGTTGTTTTCTTGGTATCTCCTAGTTCACATTTCCCAGAGACAGAGAGTCAGAATCCTTATTTGTTTGTGCCTGTGAGTTAAGTGTGTTATACAGCTGTCTAATTCTGGATGAACTAGCTATAGCTGGAGGAAGATATAAAACATGACCACCTTGAGCTCCTTCATCAGTGGGAAGTGGTGTCATAACCAATTAGTGATGTCTGCCACATGTGTAAGCTCTCTCAGGGCATGGGAACAGGGTCTTCTTCATGCGTTTACCTTAAGTGCAGAACTTCCCACACTGTCTTGTAACTATCTATTTGTCTATCTTCCTCAGAAGACTATAAGGACTGCTAGAGTCGAAACCATGTTGTATCCATTTCTAAACTATGCATGCCTAGCTAGCATAGGTTAGTGGCACATAGTAAATGTTCAACCAATATTTGTTAAATGAATGCCCTTCCTTCCCATGTGTAACCCTTCTTTCTTGCTCTTCTAATAACATCATATATATAGCAGATAAAATATGTTTCTATTTTATGTGTATGTTCTAATTAGCAAAATCCTACGCCTCTTACAAAGGCGGGCTCCACTGCCATCTCTTCTCCGAAACATTCTCAGATTCCCCCATCAGATTTAACTGCTCTGCACTTTATGTGTTGATACTTGCTAGTACCATTACTTCAGACTGCCTCATATTTTAATTAATCGTTTATAGGTTATCAGCCAGGAGATAGTAAAGCTTTCTTAGGATAGAGAATGTGACTCATTCATGATTGTCTTCTCCCCCAGCACCGAGTAGATCCTTACTAAACATCTGTTGAATTGAATAGCCACTGGAAGCAAACTTTGTGTGGGTTTTCCAATAGCATGATTGAATTTGTACATATCTACCCACACTTCTTTTTGACCACTTGAATACATTCATGAGAGAGCTGGTCAAAGCCAGGGGTGCAGTCTGAGGCCATTAAACAAAGAAAAAACTAATAGTCCCATATGGGGACGTACCCCTGACCTGGATCTCATTAGCACCATCTGACAACCAACTGAGCCAACCAGCCAGTGTTTCATAACTCTTAATGATACAGGCTCACTTTGAGAATCAGGTTCATTTTTTTAAATGACATAATAGGAAAATGATCACAGGCCGTGAGGTAGGAAAGGAGAGTGGATAATGAGGAAGGGGAAGTAAGAGAATGACACCACAGGGGATGTTCATATGAGGAAAGATCTAAAAGATGGGGAAGAACAAAGAAGATCTGGAAGGGAGAAAGTAAAGGGGAATGGAGCCTGGGTTTCAACGATGGAGTTTTTATTCATCTATTTCACTATTCCAAGAACAAGGAAATAATCCATGAATCTAGAAAGCAAGATCTGTAGGGTAATAAAGAGATGCACCTTTAGGCTGTGCATTATTATTCTTCATCTATGGCTTTCACTATTAAAGGATATGAGTGAAACAACATGGAAACATTTTTTTCCTACAAAAATGTAATGAGAAGATTTGGTATTTGCAATAACACATGCTAGGATCAAATTGTAGAGGCTTTTAAGTCACTGGGCCCATAACTTAAACCCAATGCTTTACTGCTGCCTGATTAAGTACATTTACGAAGATCTGATGTCTGATTTGAACGCACTCAACACTGGTTACTGTCAAAGACCAGATACTGAATTAGATGGTTCATTGATTTACTCTAATATGGAAATATCTCAGATGATGATAGGTGCTAAGAATTAACCTTATATAAAAGTGCTTGTATTTATATTCTCTGACATAACAAACTGATAAACATGCTATCAAATGCTGTTTATGCAAGGAAAGCAGTGATTTTTTTTTTTTTTTGGCTAAGGACGACAGTGAGATGTATACTTTTAATTTTTTAAATTTACTCTTTGGGAACAAAACCATTCAGCTATGCTTAATCTGATATTTTTTCCAATTATGTTGGAAAACACTAACAAACGTATCACTTTTTTAACTTTCCTTTATAACACTTGAGTGCTTACCACTTGATGTGCCATTTAAAGGATAATTAATGGATAAACTAAAAGGATAATTATCATGGAGTTTAATACAGTAGGCAAACTGCTCATTAATCCTCACAAGCATAGCTTTGTTATTATCATTTACTTAAAAAGATACCACAGGAAATTGGTATTTACCACCACATTAACTACGTATTATATACCCACACTGTATGTTTCTGCAGTAATTTTGACTTATTTCAAAACTAAACTTTATTTAAAATAAATCTTGTTGGCTAATCGATACTCTGGAAAATCAGACTTACAACTTTCATACTTTGTTCTCTCTTCCAAGGGTTTAATACTCATATTAAAGCTTCCTTTAGGAAAAGTTAAGTGAACCTCCAGCATAGCAATTCACTGAACTATCAAATAGTCATTAAAAATTATAAACATGAAAAAATAAAGATATATAGAAAAGGATATAAAAAATGACACTAACTAAAATTGATCAAGATTCAAGAGAACACAAATGTAAATAATTACATCAATATTCTGCAATGTTACTTAAATAATCAATAAAAATATCTTATGGAACATTTGGCATATAATTCACTCTATATAAATCTCAGATAATCATAACTTGCCCAACATTCATTTAAAAACCCATAATAATTTACCAAAAAAGGAAATGTGCCAATGTGTTAACAAGATTATGTCTGGGTTACATTTTTTTCCCTTTTATACATTTTTCTCATTTTCTATTAGAAGTTTGTATTTAAAAACCCAAAACTTTATTTAGTTTTTTAAGGTTTCAAATGTACTTTATTTCTTCAATAATGCCATATCTTAATGGGTACACAGTGCTTTAACTTGGCATCAACTACGAGCTGTTTTTTAAACAATTCATTATTACACCAGCTGGAATGATTACTGATCTCTCCATTCCTTTGGGGTGACCCTGCCAATAGGGGACAGGTTCCATTCTATTCTGATTTGTGTTGCTACCTATGTCCATATAGCAATACAGAAAGTGGTTCCACTAGCTAATACAGCACTACCATATTTATCATGAAAATCAGGTGTACATTTCCGGTGGCTCTGTCTTGCCATTGTTTGCTGAATGCTTCAAAGTTGGAGACGACTTGGTGCGTTTTTGACCAAGAGGAACATGGTGAAGGTGAAGACAGAACTGTGACAATGCAGCTGCTGCTTTGGTGCAAATTCACTTCAGGTCCAAAACTTTATTTTAAAAAAAGTAAGTACTATATCACAAGTCCTTCTTTTGTAGATAAATAATTGAGATAGAAAGGCTAAAATTTTTTTTAGAGACTGTAGTAACAGAGCTAGCATTTAAATCAGACTTCTGAATTGCTTATTTTATTAATATTAAATTGTTCTTTAAGGATACTTTAGCAGAGTTGCTCTGGGATATCCTGGGATAAGGAAGAAACATGAATATTATATGTCCTATTTTCCAGAGTATTAATCGGCTTATAAGATTTGTTGTTTGATGACAATGAATATTATTATTAATGAGCAAAAATCCTTCTTCCAGCATGTATACTTCAAACCACTAACATCATCTGAATTGTAAGCCATGAAGGTGTTAGGGAACATGTCTATCCAATTGATTTTATGCCTTAAAGCTAAAGATATGGCTGTTGACAAAAAATGGGGGATCTGAGTCTTTTCAATAGACAGCTATTTATTTTACCATTGATATTCCATAACACAGTCCATCACAGAATTTTTACTTCAGCAAGAAGGGAAGGAATTTTAAATGGGAAGTAACCAACATCCATTAAATAACTTCTAATCAGCAGGCACTACTATTCTTTTGCATATATGATTCATTTAACCTTTTTAATACCTTAAGTGGTAGGACTTACAATCCACATTTTACAGATTAAGAAATCAAGTCTCAGAAAACGTTAAGCTATCTGCCTAAGGTGTCACAACTAGAATGTCAGGGTTTCAACCCAGATCTTGCTAGTTCAAAAGCCTGCCTCCTACAACACTGTCTCCCGGAATGCTTATAAATCCAGAATCCTTAAAGAATAACTGGTTAAAATAAAGCCACAGCATTAAGATTATGAAATCTTAATTATGAAATTATGAGGCGTTTAACCAAGAGCACCTACTAATCACATCCGACCAGGACATTACCTTTATTTTTCTTCTTTTAAAAATTAATTATTATGGGTACATAACAGTTGTATACATTTAGGGCATTACCTTTAATTCCAAGGCTTCTGAGAGTAATTTCTGAGCATTTTTCCTAAACGACTCGGTTTTGGGATCACTTCTAACTTCAATAGAAGGTCTATTTGAATGTTTTTCAGTGAAAGTTTTCCACTCAGTGTAAACTTCTCTGGCAAGAGAAGCCACTTCTGAATCTGAGTGTTTACGCATCTTGTTCACAGTGTGACCTGGAACAGGAAGAGAAAAACCAAAGGAAAGGTTGTTACATCTTCTTCTGAGAAGCGCAGGACTAGATGGACTGACGTGTGGCACTGAGAAAGTCATTCACACACCCAAGGATGTAAAGACTCTTGTGCAAAAGAAACCCATTTCACAAGGACTAAGATAATAAGATAATCATTGGGGGAGAACCAGCAGCCTAGCCAATGAATTAAGTCATAAACTAGAAGCAAAATCAATAGATTCTTAAAAAGAACAACAAAGGTAACTTCTTTAACCAAAAATTACTATAAAAGAAAATGAATTAAGCATTTATCTAGTTTTTTGGGGGAAGGGGGTACATACTGTATTTCAAGACAACAAAATAGCCCTAGTTATTATGGGAATATTATTTAGCTAATAAATGTGAAAAGACTGACAGAATGAGAACATTTTTTTGTAGCCCTGATGAAATAATTCATTCAGAGACAATCATCAGTGGATGAACTCATTCAATGAGTCTGATGGGGAAATTTATAATGGAGGGATGAGCTGTCATCATCTAAACCCACTGTTCAATGTTAGCATCCCTAAGAGTGGGACTGTCAGACAGAAGAAACAGAAGAAGTACTTCGCACCCTTAACCTATGAAGTAGTCTTATCCTCTTCCCCAAAAGAAAAAGAACAATAATCCAGTTAGTCATTCAAAGCTAACTTCCAATTCATAGGAAATAGGAGAGACAGAGGAATAAATTAAATTATAGTATGAAGAAACAAGACAAATTCTGAATGTGGGACATTCTACAGGACAACAGATATGGTTTCTTCCACAGTCAGTGATTTTTCTCTTTGTTGTTGTTTTTGGTTTGTTTTTATTTTTGAAAAGGGGCTAGGGTTAGGGACTGCTGTAGATTAAAAGAGTCTCTTGAGTACAAACTACCAAATGCGATGTGTGATTCAAATCCCAGTTGGAACAAACCAACTGTTAAAAGATATTTTGAGATAAACAAGGAATATGAATATGCACTAGATACTAAATTATACCACGGAATAATTGTAAACTTTGTTAAGCACAATAAGAATGGCACTGTGGTTACAAGAGAAAATATCCACATTTTTTAGAGATGCATACTGAAGTATGTAGAGTTGAAATGACAAAAGGTCTGAGATTCTACTTTAAAATACCTCAGCAACAACACAAAAGCAAAAAGGGAAAGATGAAGTGGGACAAAATCTTAATAGTTATTGAATCTAGATGAAGGGCATATGGGAGTTAGTTATAATATTCTCTTTATTTTTGTGTATGTTTGAGAATTTCATAATAAAAATGGAAAAAAGGTGAAGGGTCAAAAATATCAATATGCAAAGTACTTAGATAAAAATAAATACCTAGAAAGGCTAAAGAAGTCAACTGAACACTTAAAACTAAAAGTTTAAAAAATGGAAGAATATAAGATACATATATATTTTTTAATTTTTTATTTTAATGAACTTTTTAATCCTGCTCCATGGGTTGAATATAAGATAGATATATTTTTAAAAACCAATAGCTTTCTTAAGTCAGCAATAGCCAGTCAGAACACCACAGGGGAACAAATCCTGTTTAAACTAGTAAAAACTATAAAGCACTTTGGAAAGCATGGACAAGAATGGGTGTGTGAGCACTTGTGCTGTCTGTTTGTGCCCACTTCCTTAATGCTCCAGGATTCCTCCTTTTCCTCCATCCCTAGCCCCGCTGCCCTGCCTTAGGGCATGTTGCCTCCAGTTGACTATGGAGGCACCCTGATTGACCTCTCCAGCTAAGTTTGGTACCCCTTAATGCCATCTTCCACACTGCAGCTAGGATAGCCTTTATTTATTTTTAGTGTTTTGTTTTTTAGGGACTTTTTTCCTAAAGCATAAATTTGACCATTTCACTCCTCCACTTAAATCCTTTGGTGCTATATCCACTCTTACCTTTTCATAAAAGTCCCTTCACAATCTGCCACCCTCCTACCTACTTTCTATCTTCATTTCCAGCTACTATCCACTGTCATCCAATACTCCAGCTACTTGCAGCTCCTAAAACATTTTATTTTTTATCTCTTTACTTTTGAGCATACACCCCAATGAACATTCTGTCTGCCTGAAATACTCTTCTCTTTTTATCTGGCCAACTTCCATTCGGCCTTTAAGACTCATTTAAGGGTCCCTTCCTCCAGGAATTCTTCCTTAATATCTCTAGTCTTGGTCAGTACCCCTGCTCTCTGCTTCCTTAGCACCTTGCGCTTCTGTTTATCATGGTAATTACTAGAGTTAGTTGTAATTATTTGATCAGTTATCTCTTTTGTTCACCAACTTGAGCTTCTTGCAGAAAGAGCTATGCAAGAAATCCCCTAACCTTAGGGGATGCTCATCTTTGTATCTCCAGCAGTGAGCATAGTGGCAGGAGATGGGAATCAGGAGAGCAGGTTGGTTGAATGAGAGACTCATATAAAGAATAACATACATTCCTACTAAAATACATAACAGAAGATTTGAATAAAGGGAAAATATACCTTATTATGAGATGGAAAAATGAGCACAAAAATGGCAATATAGAAAGTAGTCGCCTGGGTGCAGTGGCTCATGCCTATAATCTCAACACTTTGCGATGCCAAGGTGGGAGGATCACTGGAGCCCAGGAGTTCAAGACCAGCCTGGGCAACATAATGAGTCTCTATCTCTACAAAAAATTAAAAAATTAGCCAGGTGAGGTGACATATGCCTGTACTCTCAGCTACTTGGGAGGCTGAGATGGGAGGATGGCTTGAACCTAAAAGTTCAAGGCTATAGTGAGCTGTGATCATGCCACTGCACTCCAGCCTGGGCAACAGAGCAAGACCCTGCCTAAGAAAAGAAACAAAAAAGAAATTAGTTTATAGATTTTATGTAATCTCAACCAAAAATCTCAGTAGGCTATTTTTATTAGATTACAACCAAATACTTCTACACAAATATAACTGAGCAGGAGTATAAAATGCTATTTTGAAAAAGAGGAGTTATGAGGCACAACTAGCCTCATATCTAAGATCTAAGATATTAGAACATATTATAAAGTAACAACATTGAAAATGATATGGACCAACACCAAAAAAGAAAATGCATAGGGAATTTTAAAAAATGAAGGTTGGAAACAGACCATAGTACATAAGAATTTAATACATAATGAAAGAGGCATCATTGAACAAAGGGAAGCAGAAAAAAAATTTTTATTTGAGAAAATGGTCAAAACATTTAGAAAATTTCTCCAATTATGCCAACTGCATGACCCAATATTGTTTGATTCCTTTATTCTCCACACATTTATTGAAGGCCTGTTTGCTCTAGATACTATGCTGGGCACTAGTCATGTAGGGCTTAAACAAGCAATTGTCCCTGCTTTACAGGTTCTATGAAGAGAATCCTGGAGTTGAAAAATAAAACTTTGAAGGGAAGACAGGGTAAAATAATATTGAGTCTTTAACTTCTCCCTCTAACCAATTATTTATCAAGAATTTGTACCTAGCCTTTCTATGGACCTGGGAAAGGAGTACATCAACACTCATCACAAGGAGGAAGAGGAGGAGGAATGCAGAGCACTCATTAGAAATGTCTAAAGGTGCTTCCTAGCTAGCGATGCTTAGGAAAGTGCATTCCAATGCACAAAGCACAAAGCACCCCTGGATACTTTCCTTTTCTAGGTGGAGTTCTCCTTATCCCTGAGATTATTCATTCAGCAAGCAAGATTTTATGCTCTTGGTCACTGTAGTAGATGCTAAAAATAAAATGATAAATAAGATCGTACAGGATATCAGACCTAGATCCAGAGCATTTAAACACTTTTTTTTTTTTTTTAGACGGAGTTTTGCTCTGTCACCCAGGCCGGAGTGCAGTGGCCACCATGCCTGGCTAATTTTTGTATTTTTAGTAGAGACGGGGTTTTGCCATGTTGGCCAGGCTGGTCTCGAACTCCTGACCTCAGGTGGTCCACCCACCTTGGCCTCCCAAAGTACTGGGATTACAGGTGTGAGCCACCGAGCCCGGCCCATTTAAACACTTTTACCGGGCATTTACCTTATGCCTGGTGCTGAGGATACAGAGATGAGAAGAACACAGCCCTGGGAATTTAGCCTACATTTTACCTGCCAAAGTGTACAAAGAAGACACATGTACAGAAATATTCATTCCAGTATTGTTTGTGATAGTGAAAAGCTAGGAACAACCTACAAGCTCATCATTAAGGGTCCTGTTTTTTAAATAAATTATGGTCCATTTAAACAATAACTACTTTGCAGCCATTAAAAAATAAAATAGGCTGGGTGCAGCAGCTAGCGTCTGTAACCCCAGCACTTTGGGAGGCTGAGGTGGGTGGAACCCTGGAGGCCAGGAGTTTGAGACCAGCCTGGCCAACATGGCGAAACCCTCTCTCTACTAAAAATACAAAAATTAGCTGGGCAAGGTGGTGAATGCCTATAATTCCAGCTACTCAGGAGGCTGAGGCATGAGAATCGCTTGAACCTTGGAGGCAGAGGTTGCAGTGAGCCAAGATCACACCACTGCACTCCAGCCTGGGTGACAGAGCAAGACTGTCTCAAAAAAAAAAAAACCCGACAAAACACTAAACTAAAATAGCTCTACATGTAGTAACCGGAAAAATGATCACTTTTTTTAGTTAAGTGAAAAAAGCAGGTCTCAGACCACACATAGTGTGAGTCAATGTTTATTTTTAAAACTACATATGTGTATACATATAAACAACATTTTTGTTTATATGCAAAGAAAAAAGCCTTAAAGAATTTACAGTAAAATTATTAATGGTGGTCTCTTCTGAGTAGTGGGACTGTGTGTATCCATGCAGTTCAGCTCACAATCTAGTGGGCTGGCTCAACATGTCAACAAACCTAACAGCCTGGGCTGTGTTATAGTAGGGCAATATTCAGGTTTCTTTCAGAATAGAGATCCTTCCCTTCATAAGAGTCTCACCTTAACCATTTCTCTCTCCAAGAAAGGCACTGCTGACCCAGCTTTATGTATGAGAAATAATACAGAAGTCCCTCAAACAGAGAGTCCTTTGACTTGGATGAATCCAGCAGTCCTTCTCCATCCTGACATTACTTGGCCTCTCTGTGGCATCTGACACTGGCTTTCTTACTGAAATATTCTCTTGCATTGCTTTTGGAGACACCACCTGTTACTGAGTCTCTTCTCCTCTCTATCTCCTCTGCTGGCTGCTAATCCTTTGCCCAATCTTTAATTATCTGTGAACCCCAGCTAGGGCATTGTCCTTGGCCTCTTTTCTTTCTCCACTTGCCTTCCCTGAGTAATCTTGCCCACTCCTGTGGTCCAGCTACCTGCAGGCAGATGACTCCCAACTACGTGTCCCTAGCCAAAGGTTCTCACTGAGCACGAGACCAAATATCCAGTCCCCTACTGGACATCTCCACCTGCTTATTCTGCAAACACCTCTAACTCAACATTTTTGGTCACAGAATGGCACCACCACCCACCCACCATTTTAGGATCCACTGTCTCTTTCAACCTTATGTTCATTCAGCCATTCCAAGTCATATAGATCTACTTCCTTAATTCTCCCTCTATCTTTTACTCTTCCTCCTCGCCTGTTCTCCACTCTTACTACCCTGATTCAGGTTCTCATCACTTCTCCACAGGTCAACTGTATTACTTCACTAACCAATCTCTGTCTCCAGTCCTGCCCTCTCCAATTCATCCTCTCTACTGAAGGCAAAATGACCTTTTTCAAACACAATTTGATCATACCATACCCTTAATAAAAATCCTCCGATGGTTCTCCATGGCCCTCAAATTAACTTCTAACATAGCATTAAAACTCTGGATGACCTAGAATCTCTTTGGCCTCACCTGTCACCATGTCACCCTCCTTCCTCCCTCCCCTCACTTTCACCCCTCCCACTCTTTTGCCTCTGTGCACTAACTTCTAGCCATAGAGAGCAGCTTGCATGTCCCTGTTTGGGGTCATGCTGGCTGGCCTGCTCCTACTTCTGTGCCTTAGCTCATACCATTCCCTCTGCCTAGAATATTTAAATGTCCATCTTACCCTCAAAACTGTAAACGTGTTGAGGGCAGAACCTGTACCTTACTCCAAGTTCTATTCCCAGCCCCCCAGCATAGTGCCTAGCACAGAAGAGACAATCCATAAATGTTTGCTGAATTGAATCAGTTAAATGAAAAACATTTACATTTGACTTTCAAATTGGTTTTGTACTGACATTTGAATATGGATAGAGGTGATTAGGAAAATCACACAACTGCAAACAAAATAATGAAACTATACTGTAAAGAAATGAATCCAAAGGTGCTGAGAAAATGAAAAGTTTCTAATTCTTATCCACTGCTGAGAATTTTTCCTGCTTATCACTCCAGGCTTTGTATGAATTATCTCATTTAATTTTTATAACAATGACTTAAATACCATTATTATATCTCTTTTTACAAATGAGAAACCTAAACTCAGTAAGGCACCTTGCCCAAGGTCTCACAGCTAATAAGTGTGGAAGCTAGGATTAGAACACAAGCAGCCTGACTCCACCTCCAGAACCTGCACACTTAACCCCTAATACATTATACTTCTCTGTTATTAGGGACTGGCACACAGAAAGTCTTCAATAAGGCTCTATTGAGATACTGTTATTCACATTCTTGGTATTCCAAAATCAGAAGAGCACAGGCCCTGAGAGGTGGCCGAAGGACAGAAAGCTTCAACTCTCAGGTCCGGACAGTGGAGTCACTGCTTTTGGCCTGCAGGGGGCAGTACATCCCTCAGATACACCCACAAGAGCCATGCCCAGACTGGTCAGGAGTCTTCTGCCAACCAACCAGCCAAATCAGCCCAGGAAGCGTAGGTAGGGCTGTAAAGGAGCCCAGTGGGGGATGCGACTTGTCAGCAAGAGGGAAGAATTTCCAAAGAGGACTAACAGCAAAAAGGCAATTCAGTCTGGGGCAAGAAAGAGAAGGAGTCTGGGAAACCCTCTACTAGACAAAAACAGAGCAGAATCATAAATTTCAGATCACAAAGGGAATTTCATGATAACATTAATAATGACAGGCTGCGCATGGTGGCATGCCTGTAATCCCAGCACTTTGTGGGGGCCAAGGCAGGAGGATCGCTTGAGTGCAGGAGTTTGAGATCAGCCTGGGCAACATAGTGAGACCCTATCTCTACAAAAAATTTAAATAAATAAATAAATAAAAGAATTGACTGGGTATGGTGGCACATGCCTACAGTCCCAGCTACCTGGGAGGCTGAGGCAAGAGGATCGTGTGTGCCCAGGAGTTCGAGGCTGCAGTGAGCTATGATCACGCCATTGCACTCAGCCTGGATGATAGAGTAAGACCCTGTCCCTAAAAAAATTATAAAATAATCATAATAACAGCTATTGTGTTAACCACTTTACATATATTAATTCATTTAATCCTCAGAACAACTCTATGAAGTAGGTGCTATAGTTCCCCATTTTACAGGTAAAGATACCTGAGGTACTGAGAGGCGAGGTAACTTGCGAAAAACAACAAGAAGCCAGACCAGGTTTCATATATAAGCAGTCTGGCTCCAGAGCCCACGCTTTAACCCTCTACTATTCCCTCTGGTGATCAGATAGTCCTACATCCTCCTGATTCAGATGAAAAAGATGAGGCTCCATGACCTTTCCCCAAGGTCATAAGTTGGCCAGTAGCTACATCAAGGAAGTTAATGATCTGCAAAAAGTCATTATTTGCTCCATGAAGTTTATGTTTTAAAGTAAGCAGTGCCACTGGCTGGTCTTATGACCCAGGTCAAGTTCCCTGGGTTTAAGGTTAGGGGATTTCTGCATCCCAGCACACTGTTAAGACAAATTCCCTGCAGGAAGCAGTCTTTTGCTCATTTACCAAACATTACCAAATACTCATAGGCATTGGGATAGAATGTTGAGCAAGACAAGACCCGGAAAATCCAGACTAATCTGTATTCAAGGAGCTCTAGGAAAGTCAGGGGACAACACCTAAACAAACAAATGCACACAAAAAGGTGTTATACGGGTCCTAAGATAGTATTGAAGGGGGAACCCCAAGGAGGGCCAAAAGGGCAGAGGAGTCAATTCAGCTGGTAAAGGGGTCAGGGAACACCATGAAAGAGGCAATGCTTATACTGGTCTTAATAATAACTCAGCCAGGCGCAGTGGCTCACGCCTGTAATCCCAGCACTTATTAGGAGGCTGAGGTGGGGAGATCACATGAGGCCAGGAGTTCGACAACAGCCTGGTCAACATGGTGAAACCCCATATCTATTAAAAATACAAAAATTAGCTGGGCATGGTGGTGCACGCCTGTAATCCCAGCTAATTGGGAGGCTGAGGCACGAGAATCGCCTGAACCCAGGAGTCGGAGGTTTCAGTGCGCCAAGATCGTACCACCGGACTCCAGCCTGTCTGACAGAGTGAGACCGTCTCAAAAAAAAAAAAAAAGAAAGAAAATTGGAGACCCCTGGTAATGAGCATCTCTCCATAGTCCCTGCATCACCTCACTCAGGAGCCTTCTTGCAGAGCCCTGAGAATGAAAAGCATCACACTAAGACAATGCTAATTTAGTTGGTGACTAAACTCCCAGTTCAAAGGCAACAAGGGCTGGATGCGCTGGCACTTCTGTCAGATTTTTTGAAGGGCTTTTGCAAAACAAAAATAATAATAATAACGATAACTCAAGGAGACAGGAATAACACAAGAAGTAGAGTGAACAAGAGCACAGAAGCCTGAAACACATAGCATAATTTGAGGAGTATGGTATATGGTAGACACAACAATGGTCCCCAATAATGACTATGCCCTAATCCTCAGAATCTGTGACTACGTTACCTTACATGGCAAAAGAGGCTATAGATGTGATTAAAGTTAAGTACCCTGAGATGGAGAAATTAGCCTGGCTTTTCCAAGTGGGCCCAATCTAGTCACATGAGTCCTTAAAAGTGAAGAAGAGGCAGAAAGATGGGTCAGAGATGAGATGTGAGAAGAATTCAACCTACCATTGCAAGTTTTGAAGATGGAGGAAGGAGATCACAAGCCAAGGAATGCAGGTGGCCTCTAGAAACTAGAAAAGGCAACTAGTCTAGGAAACAGATTGTCCCCTAGAGCCTCCAGAAAGGAATGCAGTCCTACCATCATTTTGATTTTAGCCTTTTATTCATTTTTAGGTTTCAGGAGATGGCATAACATGGTATAAGAACATTTTAGCTTTGTCATTTATTATTTGGTTGTCTAACCTGGGGCAAGTTACTTTAAACTCTCCAAGCCTCAGTTTTTCCATTTGTAAAATGGAAAAAAATTACACTTACTTTCCAGAGCTGTTATATAGATCAAACAAGGTCATAGATGTGAAAGTACTTTGTAAGAAGAGGGGTTTTGTTGTTGTTGTTAAACAATCATAAACAAAAATACAGCATCTCTGAAATCAGATATGATTGACAAAACTTTTCCCAGAATATTCATGTATATAGTGTTGCAAAAATGGAGCATGCCTGCTCACCAGGTTAAGAATACAAGGCCTAACTCCACTGCCTGATCAGCCATTTACTCGATACCCCATGCTCTTTGGTTTCCTTGATAATAAAGGTATCCACTCACAGAGGCCTTATCACTGCCAGCTCCAAAGGCTTTTTCTAGTTGGCCCTCAACTTCCCAGACCACTTGAGGACACTCATTTCCCCTGCCTCTAAGAACAGTCTTTGGCCTGCATGTCCATGTACCGCCCTGACTCTCGTCCTGTCTAACCACACTTCCTTAGTCTCTTTATCTGGCTCCTCTTCTTCCTCCCACTTCCCCAGCAGAGATTTTCTCCCAGGTTCAGTTCTTCAGCCCCTTCATCTTTCCTTTTACTTAGAGAATTCATCTACTAAGGTGATTGCAAGCAAACACTTCCTGGCAGATGACTTCCAAATAAGTATTTCCAGTCTAAATTTTGCATCTGAGCTTGAATCCCGCATCTCCAACCTCCTGCTGGACATTTCCACTTAATGGGTTTATGTAAGAACAAAACTCTAGGGACATTAACTCAAATGCAAATACTGAGAGAAAATTCCCATTTGAGGTATACAAGAAAAGGCACTAAATTCTGATTTAAAAGAGTTAAATTCAAGCAGATGGTAGAACCCATAGAGACAGTCCAATAAAATAAAGGGACATATGGCTGGGGTCCAGGGCACAATGGCATCCTGCTAACCAGGAAGGAACACTGCTCCAGGAGACCTGGGTTCTCATTACATCTCTGGTGCTAACTTACTAGGTGGCCCTGGATAAGTCACTTCGTCTCTCTGGGTCTCAGTTTCCCTGTTTATAAACTGAAGTAGGTAAATGCATTTAAAAGGGTTATGACACTGACATTTACAGAGCTCATAGAAATATATAAGAAAAATTATAAGATCTCAGCAGTAAATGTACAAAGAACATGAACAGACAGTTTACAAAAAAAAGAAAAAGTGCCAAAAAAATGCATGGAAAACAATTCATTCTATGCAGCACATGAAAACAAGATGCTATTTTTACCTCTTAAATTTGTAAGATTTAAGAAAATGGTAGGAATGTAAATTGGAACAACCTTTCTAGAAATCTAAGATTCAAAAATGGATCAGGATAGGAGATGCATATCCAAGAGGTATCTGAATTAAGGCCTCAGTTAAGCTGGAGACATGGACAAGCTCTCCGGCTAATCTAAAGCAGCAGCAAAAGACTAAGGGCTGAGCTTTATGGAAAAGCACCCTGTTAGAGAAGAGAGGACAAGGACTGAAGAAACACAGAAAGGAAAGAAACAAGGACACAGAAGGCGAGAAGAGCCATAGAGAAAACTTGTTCAACGTTGTCATTTTCACTCATTTGAAGACTATATTCCTGAGCTCCTGCTGTATGCCACTAATGCTTGAAATACAGTGGTAAATAAAATGTAACTTCTGCTGGCACAGAGTTACTGCCTAGCAAATAAAAAAATGAAGAAGTAAATAATTAAATAGGTGATTACAAACTGAGATAAGGGCTATGAAGGTAACAAACAGTTTAAAAATAGATACAGAACTGGCAACCAGTTCAGTGTCATTTATGTCAACAGAAAGGGAGTATCAATGGTCTCAAATTCACAGTCTGGGAAGATGAGAACTGAGACAAGACCATTGGATTTGGATAGTATGAAATTACTTGTGTCCTGAGAGAATAGTGGTTGTGGGAGAAGACAGCTTGGAATGCTTTTCCCAAAGGATTGGGCAGGCCAGAAATGGGAGTTGCGAGTAGCCAACATTTTTAAAGGAATCTGGCTATAAAAAGAGAGAAATAAGGTGTTTGGAAAAGGTGGCAAAGACAATTAAAGGGGAAGATTTGTGCTTGTCTGAAAGCAGAAAGAGCGAGCCAGTGGAGAGGATAAGGGTGGCAACATAGCGAGAGGCATCATCAGGGCATCCCCATTTTCCCTCACCTCTATGGTCAATCCTTGCTAAATCCAGCCCGTTCTCCCTGATAAGGTTTCTCTAAGGAGCTATTTCATTTCACCATTCTCTCAGTCCTCTAAGTCTTCATCGTGTCTCACCTCAATGTTTACAGCCATACCTCATCCTCATGGCTCACTTCCTCACCTCCTTCAAGTTTCTGCTCAAATGTCATCTCTCAATGAGGCCTACTCCAGCCCAGACCATCCACGTTCCCCATCCCCCTTAACTTGCTTGACTTTTTCTCTTGCACAGTAGTTATCATCTTCTAACATAACTACACAATTTGTTTATTATGTTTCTTCTTTATTGCCTGTCTCCTCACTAGAATGTAAGCTTCACAAGGATAGGGATTTTTGTCTTGTTTTAATCACATGTATCCAGAACACTGCCTGGCACATGAATGAATATCTGAATGACCTCCTATCTGATCTCCTGACTTCTACCTGTTCTTTCTCTATAACACCCTTTTCCTATGCATTTTTCTCTTGGTCACCAGAAACGCTCATCATGTCATCCTATAGCTACCATTAAATGGTTCCAGTAACAGCTGTTTCTAAAGCTCATAGGTTGCTAAGAAGATACCCACCTTCACTGAAGTGCTATTCAGAATAGCAAAGACATGGAATCAATTGAAATGCCCATCAATGACAGACTAGATAAAGAAAATGTGGCACAGATACACCATGGAATACTATGTAGGCATAAAAAAGCACAAGATCATGTCCTTTGTGGGAACATGGATGGAGCTGAAGGCCATTATCCTTAGCAAACTAACGCAGGAACAGAAAACCAAATACTGCATGTTTCACTTATAAGTGGGAGCTAAATGATGAGAACTCATGAACACAAAAAAGGGAACAGACACTGAGGCACTGAGGTCTACTTGAGGGTGGAGGGTGGAAGAAGGGTAATGAGCAGAAAACACAACTATTGGGTACTAGGTTTAATACCTGGGTAATGAAATAATATGTACAACAAGCCCCCATGACACAGGGAGTTTACCTATATAACAAACCTTCACATGTACCCCTAAACCTAAAATAAAAGTTAAAAATCAAACAAAAAAATACTCATAAAATAAAATAAAACACGTTTCTTCTTCTTCTTCTTTTTTTTTTTTTGGAGACAAGTTCTTGCTCTGTTGCCCAAGCTGGAGTGCGGTGGCATGATCTTGGCTCATTGCAACCTCTGCCTCCTGGGTTCTCCTGCCTCAGCTTCCCGGGTTCTCCTGCCTCAGCCTCCCGAGTAGCTAGGACTACAGGCACGCACCACCACACCCAGCTAATTTTTATATTTTTAGTAAAGACAAGGTTTCACCATGTTGGCCAGGCTGGTCCCAGACTCCTGACCTCAAGTGATTCACTTGCCTGCGCCTCCCGAAGTGCTGGGATTAGAGGCGTGAGCCACCGCGCCTGGCCAAACAGGCTTCTTTATTGTAGGATTTCATCTAGTCTATTAAATGACAAAGTATACTGAAAACCTCTAAAGGAGAGGAAATAGTAATGTGGCACTTTCCAAGCTTTATTTGAACCCAGGACACTTTCTTCAAATAACATCTCACTGGACCACAGTTCTAAGAAATCCACACTTGAAAACAATGGCATCTGGGAAAAGTCCATACCCTAATGGCTAGCTTTTAAGTTTCTTTATAATCAGGCCCAATCACTATCCACCCTTGCCCATTCTAGCCATGCATATTACATTCTAGCATGTGGTTTTCAGGATTTTCAAGCCTCCATTCCTTTACTCATGTCTCTGCCTGCAAGGAGCCAGATCTCATTTTGACCTAGCAAAGTCCCATCTCTTCTATAAAAACCCTTCTCCACTTGCCTAAGCAAAAGTATTCACCGTCTCCCCTGTATTCCCACAGACCTTTGTACATCCCTTGATTTTAGCATTTTCACGTCAATCATTATTATACACCTGAATGCCTATTTCTCCAGAGAATGTGGGCGCCTTACAAACATGAACCATGCATTATTCTGTAGCACCCAGCATAAGGCATAGGACAAGGAAGGTACTCAGTATGTGTTGAATGAATGAATGAATATAGATTCTATAAAACACAGATCAAATGATGATCCAAGGCTCTTGCTAATCCTCATCTTGGTAATCAATCTTAACAATTTAAGGGGCTCACCCTGTTATTATTCTCCTACACTAACTTCTCTCACTCTACAGAATCTTTGCCATTAGCATTCAACATGTTAGGATCCTTTTCCATCTTAAAAAACAGAACTTTCTTCAATACCACATTCCCTTTCTGATATTGTCACCTCTCTTTTCTTTCAATACCAAACTTCTTGAAAGAGTTGTCTATTTTGTTTCATTTTCATACATCTTCTTCACTCCTCAAGCTTCTGCCCCTAACCTTACTTTTGAAACGTCCTAAGTAAGATCATTAATGACTTCATTTTGCAAAATCCAATGTGCAATTTTTAGATGTATCTTATTTGGCCCTTTGACAAGAATGGACAAAGCTAACCAATCCCCTCCTAGAAACACTCTTTCCTTTGCATTCCATGACAGCATTCTTTTGTTTTCTTTCTGCTTCTCTGGTCGTACCTTCTCGGTTTCTTCTATAAGTCCTTAAATACTGCTGTGTTTCTGGATTTTAGACTCAGCTCTTGGGTCTTCTTAACTTATAAACTCATCCTAGGCAAGCTTATCTACTAGATTTTTTTTTTTTTTTGAGAGGGAGTCTCGGTCTGTTGCCCAGGCTGGAGTGCAGGGGCATGATCTCGGCTCACTGCAAGCTCCGCCCCCCGGGTTCACGCCATTCTCCTGCCTCAGCCTCCTGAGTAGCTGGGACTACAGGCGTCCGCCACCATGCCCAGCTAATTTTTTGTATTTTTAGTAGAGAGGGGGTTTCACTGTGTTAGCCAAGATGGTCTTGATCTCCTGACCTCGTGATCCACCCGCCTCGGCCTCCCAAAGTGCTGAGATTACAGGCCTGAGCCACTGCGCCCGGCAGCTTATCTACTATTATCACACCATTTCCCAGCTCTATGCTGATAATGACTCCCCAGTATATAGTTACAATCTTTCCTTAGCTTCACTCTTGTATTTCTAGCATTCTGTTGGACATTTCTTTTGGGATGTTCCACAGAATAAGTCTAAAATGGAACTTATTATTCCCTCCACCTCCAAACCTGCTGTTCCCTATCTTAATGAGTGGTACTGCCATCCACCTACTTGCCCATATCAGAAACCTAGCCCTCAGCCTTCACTGCTTCATCTTCATTCCCAACATCCAATCAATCTACAAGTCCTTTGGATTTATTACATGTATGTCTCTTGATTCCAACTACAATTTCTTCATCCCCATGATTGATACTCCATCCAGGCCACTCTCATTTCTTATGCAGATGTTTTAGTAGCTTCCTAACTGAGCTTCCAGCCTCTAGGTTTGCTTTTGTCCAACACTTTTCCCACATGGCAACCAGACAGATTTTTCTAAACTGAATATGTCATTCCTCCATTCAAAACTCTTCAATAATAATCCTACTATCTTTAAGATAAAGAGCAAACTCTCAAGCTTTATGGCGGACTAAAGCTACTCTTTCACTGCAGTATTACTAGATCCTGGATGAAAGCCACCTAACCCCAACAAAAAAGTTAGCAGAGGCTAGAAGGGTGCACTCAGGGAGGGGTGGGGTTATCCTAAGGGCTGATATCAATAGCAATGCTGCTGAAATACTTAGCTGTGGGCCAGTAGCGAGGAGGGGAGCTGGGACTCTCATACTGAGGTAAGATCCTTAAGAGGTGTGCTAAAGTATTCCAGGTCAGAGATGGCCTCTGATTATTGGCAGAAACAAAAGAAGTTAATCCCCTTTGGAGGGAAGCTTCTCAATTTAGCCCCACAGAATTCCTACAGATAGAAATACAGGCTGGGCACAGTGGGTCATGCCTCTCATCCCAGCATTCTGGGAGGCCAAGGCAGGAGGATCACTTGGGTACAGGAGTTCAAGACCATCCTGGGCAACACAGGGAGACCCCTTCTCTACAAAACATTAAAAAAATGATCCAGGCATGGTGGCATCTACCTGTAGTCCCAGCTACTCGGAAGGCTGAGGCAGGAGGATCCCTTGAACCCAGGAGTTCAAGGCTGCAGTGAGCTGTGACTGCGCCACTGCACTCCGGCTTGGGAGTCAGAGTGAGACCCTGTCTCAAAAAAAATAAAGTTAAAAGAAAAATAGAAATACAATAATGAGTTTGCAATTAAAAATCAACAAGCACATGGGAAGGCAAGTACCATCAGTCAGCAGAAACAATAAATAACAGATTTAAATCCCCAAGAACCATAAATATTAGAATAGTCAGATGAATACAGAAGAACTAGATATTAAATGTTTAAGAAATAAAAGGCAAAATCACAAGAATGCACCAAAAAAAATTTATAAAAATCATTTTGGGGCTGGGTGCGGTAGCTCACACCTGTAATCCCAGCACTTTGGGAGGCCAAGGCCGATGGCTCACACCTGTAATCCCAGCACTTTGGAAGGCTGAGGCAGGCAGATCACGAGGTCAAGAGATCGAGACCATCCTGACCAACATGGTGAAACCCCGTCTCTACTAAAAATACAAAAATTAGCTGGGTGTGGTGGCACGTGCCTGTAGTCCCAGCTACTTGGGAGGCTGAGGCAGGAGAATTGCTGGAACCCAGGAGGCAGAGGTTATAGTGAGCTGAGATCGCGCCACTGCACTCCAGCCTGGGCGACAGAGCAAGACTCTGTCTCAAAAAGAAAAAAAAAAAAATTGGGGGGGATAAAGCAAATTTGTAAAAATGAAAAACAGTTATTGAAATAAAGAACAAATGGGCTAAATAGCAGATTAGAGTCAGCTGAAGAGAGAATGAGTGACTTGGAAGATACGTATCTGAAGACATTACCACACAATGCTGAGTCAGACAAGGAGATAAAAAATAGATAAACTAAAGGGTATGAAGAACAGAAGACCTAATATGCTTCTAATTATAGAATCTCAGAAGGAGGGAACAGAAATAACGAAAGAGAGTAACTTTTGAAGAAATAATGGTTGTTGCCAGGCATAGTGGCTCACACATGTAATCCCAGCACTTTGGGAAGCTGAGATGAGAAGACTGCTTGAGCCCAGGAGTTTGAGACCACCCTGGGCAACTTAGCGAGACCCTATCTCTACAAAAAATACAAACATTAGCTGGATGTGGTGGTGCATACCCGCAGTCCTACCTACTTGGGGGGCTGAGGTGGGGGGATCACTTGAGCCTGGGAGGTCAAGGCTGCGGTGAGCTGTGATTGTGCCACTGCACTTCAGCCTGGGTGACACAGAAAGACCCTGTCTCAAAAAAAAATAAAAATAAAAATAAAAGATAATTGCTGTAAATTTTCAAAATGAACATGAATTTGCAGGTCCAGGAAGTATAATGTATCTAAGATAAATAAAAAGAAATACAGGCTATGGTAGCCAGTCTACAAGTTAGGCTTCAATGATTATCACCTCCTGGTATTCATACCCTTATGTTGCCTTCCAAACTGTATCAGCGTTGGTCTGTGTGACCAATAGCATATGACAAAACTGATGATATATCACTTCTGAGATTAGGTTATAAAAGACCGTGGCTTCCATCTTGGTTGTTCTCTTGTTTTCTTGTTCTTTCCTGGATCACTTGTTCTGGGGAAAGTCAGCTGCCATGTCATGAGCAGCTCCAAGGAGAGGCCCACATGATGAGAAACTGAGGCCTCCTGCCAGCAATCCTGTGAGCCATTTTGGAAGCAGATCCTTAAGCCCTGGTCCAGCCTTCAGATGACTGCAACCCCAGCCAGCAGCTTGACTGCAACCTCATAAGAGACCCTGTGCTAGAACCACCCAGATAAGCTGCTCCTGGATTCTCAACTTTAAAAAATTGTGTGAAAAAATAAATATTGTCTTCAGCAGCTAAATTTTAGAGTAATTTTTACACAGTGATAGATAACTAATACATATGCCAAGACCAAACAGTTCTGAATGGCTTACAAAGAACCTTCTCCATCTGGTCCAGAATGTCTCTCCAGCCTCATTTCTTGCCACGCTTTCTCAAGCACATTACATTTCTAACACGCCAAACTACTTTTAGTTTCTGGAATGCACCATGTTCTCTCCCACCTCCACCTTCTATACAGCTCACGTGATGTACCCGGCCAGACACATTCTTCAATACCTTCTGCCCTACTCCTAACACATATAGTCATTTTGCTGACTTCTCCCCATCATCAGAGCACTCATCACATTGTATGATGAAGTCTTGTTAAACTGTGTTTCTGTTAGACTTAAGGCTCCAAAAAGGCAGGACAATATCTGTCTCCTTCATTATTATGCCTATATAGTTCCCAACACAGGAAAGGTACTCAGTAAATATTTGTCCCTTATAACCCACGGGATAGGAAAAGGCAGGAAGACTAAAGGTTGAAGAAATGTAAACACTCTCAGGCAATGATCCAAATGAAATCTTCAGCATAGCAACTGATGTAACTATAAAGAAACCAAGAAACTCCTATATTCCATACAACCTCAGGTTTAGGGGAGGCTTGGGATAGAGTCAAAACTCAAAGTTGGATGGTTTCCAGTTCCTCCTAAGTCAAGCCCTGTTGTGGTTTCATTATGATCCTTGAATTGAAATCTCCAAACATCAGAAATACCCATTCTTGAAAGCATACTCACAATTACACTCGAACACCAAATAGAAATTATTTTTTTAATTATAATCTTAAAACCTTCAAATCCAGCCTATTATGTTGATATTTAAGTTATGATCATATATAGTATTTGTGGAATGTGCTTAACTATATACATATACATATGTACACATATACATGTCATAAACTAGTAATCACTAGTACCCTCTACTGGTGGAAATACTTTATCTGCTCATATGAATGGTCTTATTGCCCCCTAGTGATTATAACCTATAAAGACAAAATCCAGCAGCAGATGGGAGAATCTCCTTGGCTACAATGATAGGGTCTTATATTCTTAAAGCATCTGATTTTCTCAGATTCCGGTTTATATTACAGGGGTACAACTCTAAGACTCTTGGGGGGCCCTCTGGGGATTTTGCACAGCTCTTCCCAGCTGTTAGTGCCAGTTCTGAAGCTGCTCTCTCTCCTGCTTCTCATGAACAAGAGGTCAAGGGGAGGCAGACCAAGGCAATGGCTGCACTAGTGAGGGCAAGAACAGCAGCTGTGAATGACTGTCCTGGACTCCCTGGGGAGCTGGGAGCAGCTTGAGTAACACATGTTGGCCCTCCCTTACGTATTATTCACAGTTGTGTACTGTACTAAAATGGCAATTCAACATGGTCCCTGACTTACCTTTTAAATATCTCCAATGCTATAATATCAAGATGTAACTGAAATGTCACCTCTTCTATGAAGCCTTTTCTGAAGTCCCCAGTATATACCTTGTTTAGATTAGAATAGTACTCAGAACACTATTTACATGTTTTTATTTACACCTACAATATTTCACTGTTCCCATTTGTCTATATGCTCGTCTTCTCTACCAAACTCTAAGTTTCTTTTTTTTTTTTTTTTTTTGAGACAGAGTCTGAGTCGCCCAGGCTGGAGTGCAGTGGCACGATCTTGGCTCACTGCAACCTCTGCCTCCCAGGTTCAAGCAATTCTCATGCCTCAGCCTCCTTAGTAGCTAAGATTACAGGCACGGACCACCATGTCTGGCTAATTTTTGTATTTTTAGTAGAGACGGGGTTTTGCCATGTTGTCCTGGCTGGTCTTGGACTCCTGACCTCAAGTGATCTGCTCACCTAGGCCTCCCCAAGTGTTGGGATTACAGGCATGAGCCACCACACCCAGCCCAAATCCTAAGTTTCTTGAGGTCACAAATCATGTCTTATCCATTTCTGCATACCCAGCATCTAACACACTCAAAATGTTATCCATGTGTTATTGCCAGTTTCCAGTCCATGAAGTAAGTACATAAATTAAATGTAAGCATTTAGAAACTTTCATAGTAATTTGACAAGAGTAATCCTATATCTGTTGAATCTAATTTTAAAAACTGGGGCTTGTATTTTGTATATTTCATTTATCTGATAATTTTTTTAATATATTACCAAGGTATTGGCCTGCAACCAACAGATAATTTTTTAAACAACAGTCCTTTACCAGAGAGTTGAAAGCATTGATAAGGCAGATAACTTCATGTTTGAAGGAGAGAGGAAGGAAAGAAGAAGGGAGACAAAATATAAGCTTTCTTAAAAAATAAAATTAAGAAGGAATATACCTATCCTTGTTGATTTTAACACTTCCCTGGAGGGTATTTTCTTCTTTAATTCTTGTAAGGCTTCAACAAGATTCTCTTTGGTTTGATCAGGAAGCTCCAGCATAGTTTTCCATCTTTTTATGTCTTCTACAACCACAACTCTCTGGGAAAAAGAAAAGTCATTTGGAAAATGGAACATTTTCATTAGAAAGACATCTGCCTTCACCTGAGCTAATGGGGCTCCTATTGACATATGAATTTTTGATTATGACCTGAACCAAAGTACAGTGCATCTGATGGCCCCAAATGATGGGTAATTGCTTAAAAGCAGGTACGGCTTAGTGCAAATCAGGAAGAGAGGTGCATCTATTAGGAAAAGTGCAAGTTTTAATTTTACCATCTCAGACACCACTGGGCACTTAGCAGTGAGAGGCAATAAGGATGAGAAGAGAAAAACAATGCTGAGGTGAATCAACTCTATAGCTCACTTAAGAGTGTCTTAATTCATAGGCAAGAACAGCGAGCAGGGAAGTCATAGACATGTTTATGTCAACAATCAAAAGCACACTTCAGTAGTTCCCCACTTCCTAGAGGATAAAATTCAAAACTCTCTCTTGTTCAAATAATTTTTTAAAATTTCAAACACATAGAAAGATACAGAGAGTAACCCACTATTTATAATGGAAAAAATGAACACTTTGCCATTTCACATAAAATAATAAAACATTATAAAGTTTAAGTACCTTTGTACCCTGCATCAACTCATTCCCCTCTTTCCCTTCCTAGAAGAAACTATGTACCATCTTAAAGTTGATATGCATCTTTCCATTAAGTATAAAAAATTAACAGTTAAAGAATCTGGGTAAAGGAGATGGGAAAGTTCTTCACACTGTGTTGCAAACTTTTCTATAGTATTGAAATTATTCCACTAATAATTTTTTAAAAAGTAAAGTGGGAGACTTTTAATTTGCTTTTACAACTACACACAAAAAAATCTCATCTTGGATTGTTATTATCTGAGGGAGGTGGGCACAGTTCGGGAATTGAAGGGGATTCTGGGATTCTGGTAATACTGTTTTTTGATCTGGATGCTGGTGTGTTTATTGTGAAAATTCCTCATGTATACTTACAATTTGTGCAGTTTTCTACATGCATTTTCTATATGATAGTTTGATAAAAGCAACAACAAAAAAGTCTTATCTCTCTCCCTTGGCTGGTGTCTGCTTCCAGCCTAGAAGCCTATGGTGGGAGAAGGGTGTTTGATTTCCCTCTCACTCCAACTTTGCTTCTCTTCCTCTCCAATCCACTTGTTTGGTTTGGTTTCTGACCCTTCCAGGTTCAAAGCCAGGAAAAGGAAAAGAGGAAAGGGGAAGGAAAAGCCTTACTTTAACATAGTGATACTATGCTAATCAGGTTTTAGTACTACCTGGACTTGGCAGATGTTGAAAGCTGACTTTCTTTTTCTCGTATAGGTTACTTTTGCAGTTCCTTGGAAAGCTCCCACTGTTGAGTTCCCATACTGTGGGCACTGTCTCCTTCTGCCAGCCATCCACAAGTCCTCCCGCTTCCCCAGTTTTTGGCAACCCACCTCCCACAGGCTCTCCCTATAGGGATCCCAGTGTCCTTCCAAGTATCTTTGTGGACCCATCAATTTTCATTCAACTCCAGGCCACCCAGTATTTTCTCCCACACTTGCCCACATCTTTGTCCTAAAGAATTCGGCGGGTAACAGCCCTCCCAATATACCCACTTCTCCTTTTGACATCAGTCAGCCACTCTCTGTCTTTAGACTTTCCTAGGCAGAGACTGATCTCTGTCCACCAACCCCAGGAACTAAAGTCAAGTTCTCCAAGTGAAAAAATATCGTGGCACTCTTGCTTCATCCAAAGGAATTCTCTCTCCCCTCTTCCTTTAACTTCAACCTACTTTATGGCTTATGGTGGGTGATGGGTTCAGGATCCCAAAACTGGTCTTCAGGTATTGCCTTCTGTATAGATGGTCCAGAATCTCATTGGGAAATATCACTTGATACCTACTGCTTTGTTCTTGGTCTTTAGGGGTATTAGTAAAAACTGAGACAGTCTTTTTCTATGATCTGTTACAATATAAAATGATATTAGTGTTAAACTGTATGAAAAATAAATCAATAAAGCCAAGGGGAAATTTTGAATAGGAAGAAAGTGCAAATATCATGCCTTTTTTACCAATGTATTTTATTGATTTATCCAAACTGAAACATATAATCCCGGTTGGTTGATCTGTTTTAATAGTATTGGATAGTATTCCATTATTTTTATACACAAATGTCTTAGAATTTTAAAACTATTCCCCTATTAGGCAGTTTCTTTCCCCATATTTTACATGTTACAAACATTGTTTCAATGAACTCCTGTCTATGACAGTTTTTTGTATGTTGTCTTCATCTCTTTACTTTCAACTTCTCTGGGTCATTACACTTTACATAGCCTGTGGCTGCTTTATTTTGCTCCCTGCCTCCTATTCCAATCTGAGAATCTCTATCTTTTAATAGGCATGTTTAATCCATTTGTGTTTATTATGATTACTGATATATTTGAACATATTTTCTCTTCTTTTTTTCTTCTTTCATATCTTCTTTTTAACAGTTTTCTTTAATCTATTTTTTTCCTTTTTCCTTTTTTTGTTTTTTATAGATGGGGTCTCACTCTGTTGCACAGGCTGGTTGCAGTGGTAACAATCATAGCTCACTGTAGCCTTCAACTCCAGGGCTCAGGCAATCCTCCTGCCAGCTTCCCGAGTAGCTGGGAGTACAGGCGCATGCCACCACGCCTGGCTAATTTTTGTTGTTGTTGTTTCTGAGAAGAAGTCTTGTTCTGTCGCCCAGGCTGGAGTGCAATGGCACAATCTCGGCTCACTGCAACCTCCGCCCCCCTCTCCCCCAACCTGTTCAAGCAATTCTTCTGCTTCAGCTTCCCGAGTAGCTGGGACTGCAGGCATGCATCACCATACCTGGCTAATTTTTGTATTTTTTGTAGACATGGGGTCTCACTCTGTTGCCCAGTCAAACTCCTGGCCTCAACTGATCCCCTCACCTCAGCCTCTGAAAGCACATGGATTACAAGTGTGAGCCACTGTGCCCAGCCCCTTTTTTTTCCCTCTATGGTTTGGAAGTTACTTATTATATTTCTATGATTTGAGTGTTTACCCTTATATATATATATTTTTTGAGACAGAGTCATGCTCTGTTGCCCAGGCTGGAGTGCAGTGGTGAGATCACACTGCAGCCTCGATCTCCTGGGCTCAAGTGGTCCTCCCACCTCAGTCTCCCAAGTAGCTGGGACCACAGGTGGGCCACCACACTCTGCTGATTTTTAAATTTTTTTGTAGATGTGGGGTCTCACTATGTTGCCCAGGCTGGTCTTGAACTCCTGGGCTCAAGTGATCTTTCTGCCTTGGCCTCCCCAAGTGCTGGGATTACAGGTGTGAGCCACCATGCTCAACCTACTCTTACAATGTTTAAGATGTATACTAACAGAAATTGATACCAGTATTCTCCTCACAAGCCTCTACTTCAGCAACCCCAATTCCATGGCTTCTCTGCCTATCCCTTATGTACTTTTCTCTTTCATATTTCTGTCTCTTCATTTCTGTATGATACATCGTAAGTTACTTCTTTAGAAATTCTAAGTATTTCTCTTTTTAGCTATGGCTTGCCTATGTTTAACCTGTTTGATGTGTTTCTGCTTCAATAATGATATTTTTTCATTGGACAAGTTCTGTTTTTCTTCTTCTCCAAACTTACCTGTTCTCTTTTCATACTATTCTGTTCTTATCTTATGGTTTCCATTCCTTTATCTCTGTGAACATGAGGTCTGGAGGCAGGGAACCTAAGGCTGATTCGCACTGACTTCCTAGAACTAAATCAAAAGGAAAACCCCAGCTGGGCACAGTGGCTCACACCTGTAATCCCGGCACTATGGGAGGCTAAAGCAGGCGGATCACTTGAGGTCAGGAGTTCGAGACCAGCCTGGCCGACATGGCAAAACCCCATCTCTACTAAAAATACAAAAATTACCTGGGCATGGTGGCACATGTCTGTCATCCCAGCTACTTGGGAGGCTGAGGCACAAGAATCATTTGAACCTGGGAGGTGGAGGGTGCAGTGAGCCGAGATCGAGATCGCACCACTGCACTCCAGCCTAGGTGACACAGTGAGACTCCATCTCAAAAAAAAAAAAAAAAAAAAAGGAAAAATGCACAACCAACAAAACCGGTCGCTTGCCTAGTCTTTATTTGCATAGGGGTGTAATTTTGTAACTTCATTTCAGCCTCCTGGAACCAATCAGACATTTGCATAGGGTGTAACTTTGTAACTTCACTTCAGCCTCTGATTAGTCACCTTCCACAACCAATCATACTGGTTGCAGGCCACTACTTCATTTACTTAGGGTGTAAGCCAAGTAACCAACGGGAAGCCTCTAGAGGGTATTCAAACTATTCAAACCCCAGAAAATTCTGTAACCTGCACTCTTGAGGCTGCTTGAGCCAGCTCACACTCTATGGAGTGTACTTACTTCAGTAAATCTATGCTTTCATTGCTCCATTTGTTGCTTTATGCATTCTGTCCAATTCTTTGTTCAAAACGCCAAGAACCTGGACACCCTCCACCAATAACAAACATTTTAAACATATTTAAGGTCTCTTTGAGATTGTTTTCTTATCTCTACTTCTTGGGGTAGAAATTCTATTACTTACATCTGTCTGCTCATTCTCTCCCTTGCTAATTTATTTTCTTACAGACTTTGTAATTTCTGACCATTAGTTTATCCTTACAGGGGATTCTGTTCTATGGAAGTCCTCTGCATTCTAGGATATGAAGTGTCTTAATAGAGAAATCTCACATTTGCCTTTGCCAAGATTTGAATTTTCTCAGTTCTAGGCCAGTTTTTATATTAATTTTTTTCAGTTTTGAAAATAGAGTGAATTTAACTACAGCTAGCCTTCTGGATTGGCAGGTTTCACATCTGTGGATTCAACCAACCATAGGTCAAAAGTATTTTTTAAAAAATAGATGGCTGCATCTGTATTGAACACATAGAGACTTTTTTCCTTGTCACCATTCCATTAACAATACAGTATAAAAACTACTTACAAAGCATTTACATTGTATTAGGTATTACAGATTGAGTATCCCTTATCCAAAATGGTTGGGGCCAGAAATGTTTGGGATTTGGGATTTGGGATTTTTCGATATTTGCATTATACGTACTGGTTGAGCATCCCTAATCCAAAAATTCAAAGTCCAAAATGTTCTCATGAACATTTCCTTTGGGTACCATGTTGGCACTCAAAAGTGTTGGATTTTGTGACATTCTGATTTCAGATTAGGATGCTCAACCTGTATAGTAATCTAGAAATGATTTAGACTATACAAGAAGATCTATATAGAGTATAGGCAAATAGCACACCATTCTATATAACAGACATGAGCATTCGTGGATTTTGGCACCTGTAGGGGGGGTCCTGGAACCAATCCCCTATAGATACTGAGAGATGACTATACACATATTCATGCATGGTAATAAGAGTGTGGTTCTAATTTATTATTATTGTCAACTCTTTTTCCATCTAAGACCCTGAGAAGGTAACAATCTGCTTCCCTGGACCAGTGGATGGAATTTTTCTAGCTCATTTCTCACAAACATATGGTAGTCCTGTTTCGGCTTCCAGCTTCACATAGGAGATCAATTCTAGCTCCCCACATCACATTAGCCCGAGGTCTTATCTCCCAACCATACTGGCCTTAAAATCCCAGCCCCTAAGCATTATACCTGGATTCAATGTTCCCTGGAACTACTTAGCTTCAGCTCCCATTTACAGCTCTGATTTTGCTTTCCTCTCTCTTCCTCGCACCTAAGGATTTCCCTTTCTTGCTTTCAAGCTCAGCTCTGTATTGGAGACTTTTAATCCAGCATTTCTGCATGGCTGGAATCAGGCTAAGAGTTCCACATCAGATAATATCAACATATGGAACTAAAGAAGTCCAAACTCTTTAGCATGGCATAAAAGGCCTTCCATGACTTGGCTCCTGACATTCTTTTCAGTCTCATCATTTGCTCCAGATACGCCAAACTATTTACAGCTTCCTTTTGAATTTCATACCTTTGCCTGGGATGTTCTTTCTTTACCTCATTTACCTGATAAATACTTATTCATTTTTTAAGACTCTCTTCAAGCATCATGTCTTCTATGAAGCCTTTCTTGCCTCTCCTTTACCACATTTTACCATACTCCACTTTGCGTCCCTCTGCAACTTGTATAGACTCCTTTTATTGCATCTATGCTTTCTGCAAATACTTACCATCGACAAGGCTGTCTTTCCCTTAAGGGCTGGAACCATTTCTCATTTATCTCACTATCCCCAGTGCACAGTAGGTGTAACTGAACAAAACTATTTCTACCTTCAAGGACTAAGTACAGTACAGTTGTCAGATATGAAATTTTAGGTCAGGAATAGGAAAAACATCAGTCTATTCAAGAGCAAAAGAATTCCATATATATCAAGAAATGTCTCAATCTCTAACTATGGGCCAGAAAATAGATTGCTCAAATTATTTGGAGGAACAAGAGAAATGGACACAAAATATCAATAAGGACACTACAATGAGGAGTAGAATAGTTATTGCCAGAAAGAAGATGTGCTTTCCAATATACCATCTGGTTTTACAGTTGTGGATTGCTGAAATGTCAGGTTTGACAAAACCAATTAGGGAAAATGATTCATTCATAAGCAGTTACGTGGGCACCATTCCACTGGTGGGGGCAGGAGGCAACATGTTGGCTAGTTGATCCTACAAAGGCAGGAAAGGTTTATAGAACCTTCTGAGGTGATGAACCTAAAAGAATGAGTATACTCTAGGACCTTTTAATTTAAAAAATTCTCTTATTGCAACCAACAGAAGAAATCACTTCCTCTTAAGGGAGTAAAAAGAGATTAACCAAATTAACCTTTACCACTTAAATGGACATTACATGAGCTCTATTGAGAATCACTTTTATAGAATGTGATACGCCTATGGCAAAATTACTTGTAATATATACTGATAACAGAAGTACAATGGTCCTAATATTTCAAGATTTTTATACCTCTTCAGTTTGGCATTCAGAAACTTCTACTTTTTTTTTTTTTTTTTTCCAGCTCACCCTATCTATAGGGGACAGACTATGAACCCAGATTATCTAGTTCAAATCCCAACTTTGCCACTAATGGCTACATGACTTCAAGCAAGGTACTTAATCTCTCTGTGCCTTAGTTTTTCATCTGTAAAATATAAATGATAAAAGCATACATATCACAAAGCTATTATTAAGATTTAAAGAGTTAATATATGTAAAGCATTAGTTAGCACAATGCCTGGACCATAAAAATGGACTCAATAAATGTTAGTAGTAATCCTTATTACTACTATCATCCTCCTCCTCCTCAGCTTTGGTTTTACTATACAAGCCCCTCTTTTTCCGTACATGAAAAGAGGAAACTATTGGTTTTTACTACATACCAGGCACAATGGTTAGCCCTTTCAATATGAATTTATTTATTTCACTCTCATAATAATCATGCAGATGGGGTACTGTTATTTCTGATGTTACTGATGAGGAAACTGAGGCTTAAACATTTAGTAGGTTCTTGGCATTAAAACATAATGCTCATGTTTGGAAGTCACTTGGCAGAAAGTGGACCTAGCTGACTCTAACATTCACATTTAACTCAATTTCTTTTTAATTTGCCATTGTGAACACACCAAGCATCATGCATACATAGAGGAAACAGAAGAGCACATACCACTCATTGAATGGTTATATGTCACTACTTCCCTAGAGTATATCAGACCTAGTCAAATCCTCCTGTCCCTTAATGGTGCCCTGCCACATAGCCTTCTTTGGGCACTAAAACAGGGACTAAGCTCTCTCTTCTCTTACCTCTTTTTTTTTTTGTTTGAGACAGAGTCTCGCTCTGTCACCCAGGCTGGAGTGCAGTGGCATGATCTCGGCTCACTGCAACCTCTGCCTTCCGGGTCCAAGTGATTCTCCTTCCCCAGCCTCCTGTAATCACGAGTAGCTAGGATTACAGGCGCCCGCCACCACACCCGGCTAATTTTTGTATTTTTAGTAGAGATGAGGTTTCACCATGTTGGCCAGGCTGGTCTCAAACTCCAGACCTCAGGTGATCTGCCCACCTCAGCCTCCCAAAATGCTGAGATTACAGGTGTGAGCCACCACGCTAGGCCTCTTCTCTTACCTCTTAGCCCTTATTGTCTATATGACAATTCTGTAATGGATCACATATAATTTTTTCTCATTATTTTATTTTATTTTTGAGACAGGGTCTTGCTCTGTTGCCCAGGCTGGAGTACAGTGGTATGATCATAGCTCACTACAGCCTCAACCTCCTGAGCTCAAGCAATCCTCCCACCTCAGCCTCCCTAGTGGCTAGGACCATAGGCGCATGCCACCACGCCCGGCTAATTTTTTTTTTTTTTTTTTTTGAGACGGAGTCTCGCTCTGTCGCCCAGCTTGGAGCGCAGTGGCGCAATCTCAGCTCACTGCAACCTCCACCTCCCAGGTTCAAGCAATTCTTCTGCTTCAGCCTCCCAAGCAGCTGGGACTACAGGCGCGCGCGACCACGCCCAGCTAATTTTTTATTTTTAGTAGAGACAGGGTTTCACCATATTGGCCAGGCTGGTCTCAAACTCCTGACCTCATGATCCACCCGCCTCAGCCTCCCAAAGTGCTGGGATTACAGGTGTGAGCCACTGCGCCTGGCTGCTAATTTTTTTTTGGTAAAGATGAGGCCTCACCATGTAGCCTCACCATGTAGTTTGGTCTCAAACTCCTGGGCTCAAGTGGTCTTCCTGTCTTGGCCTTCCAAGTGCTGGGATTATAGGCATGAGCCACCACACCTGGCTTCATTATTTATTAACTTCTTATAATTTGATCACTTTTCAGGAAGTTTCATGAGGGTTTGTATTTTGATCTTAAGTTTCTCTCATGTTCTCTATAGTACTTAGCATTGTGCTGGGCATAAGCTGTTTCACAATATTTGTAGAATACTTTACTATCAAAACCCTACAATGGCATGCCAGAATACAGATGATTACTGTTTATTCAATACATTTTACCTACAGTGTAGCAGGCACTGTGTTAGGTTTTGGAGCAGATCAGAACATAATAAGATATTACAGTCCCGGGTCTCAGGAATTCATAGTGGATTGGAGAAAGCTACAGGTAATCAGACAATTACAATACAGTAAAGTAAGTGCTTCCACAGATATTTGAACCAAACGTTGAGAGTACTAATGAGGGAAGGATTAACTCCCTTAGAGAACCCAGAAAGCATTTCAACATTCATTTATTTGACAAATATTTATTGACCACTTAATATGTGTCAGGCACTGTGCTACGTCCAAGGGCAGAGAAGTAAATAAAATACTCAAGATCCTGACAGACTGTGGTGGCTTACGCCTGTAATCCCAGCACTTTGGGAGGCCAAGGCAGGTGGATCACTTGAGGTCAAGAGTTCAAGGCCAGGGTGGCCAAATGGTGAAACTCCATCTCTACTAAAAATACAAAAATTAGTTGGGTGTGGTGGCAGGCACCTGTAATCCCAGCTACTTGGGAGGCTGAGGCAGGAGAATCGCTTCAACTCAGGAGGCAGAGGCTGCAGTAAGCTGAGATCATGCCACTGCACTCTAGCCTGGGTGATAGAGCAAGACTCTGAGTTGAAAAAAAAAAAAAAAAGAAAAGAAAACTCAAGGTCCTGTACTCATGGAGTTTATAATCTAAGATTTATAGGCAAAGTAGTTCTTGAGTGGGTTGACAAATGGGTAGAAATTGACTCTGTAAAAAGAAACAGAAGGGCTTTCAAGGAAAAGGGACCAGCATCAAGTTCAAGGAAGCCCTGAAGGCATGGAAGGGAAGCGCTTATACAAAGAACAGCAAGAGGCTGGGCACAGTGGCTCACGCCTGTAATCCTAGCACTTTGGGAGGCCGAGGCGGGAGGATCACAAGGTCAGGAGTTCAAGACCAGCCTGGCCAAAATAGTGAAACCCCCGTCTCTACTAAAAATACAAAAATTAGCTGGGCATGGTGGCGTGTGCCTGTAGTCTTAGCTACTTGGGAGGCTGAGGCGGGAGAATCGCTTCAACCCAGGAGGTGGAGGTTGCAGTGAGCCAAAATCTCGCCACTGCACTCCAGCTTGGGCAACAGAGTGAGACTTCATGTCAAACAAACAAGCAAACAAACAAAGAACAGCAAGAAATAAGGTGTGGCTGGAATGCGTACATATAAAGGAGGGGCTACAAGGGATGAGACGATAAGCGCACTGGGGTAGAACAGGTCTCACGTGCCATGCCAAGCCTTTTACTTTACTTCATTTGGTCATTCAGAAAAATGTACTGCAGCCTACTATAGGCCAAGTCCTGTGCCAGGAACCAGTGACACAAAATCAATGAGACATAGTCTTTCAAGAAGCTCAAAGTATAGCGGGGCACAGGCATGTAAAGAAACAACCATGATACAGCACAAATAAGTGCAATGATACAGACATGTTTAATATACAGGGATGGCTCAGAGAAGGGAGTGATTAGATTGGCTCTGCGTCTCAGGGACAAAAGGGTGGTCAGGAAGGGCCCAATAGTAGAGGATTTGAACTAGGTCATGGGAGATGAATAGGATTTTATAAAGTAATGATAATAACAATAATAGCAAAGACTTACAAAGTACTTAGTATTGGCCAGACTCTGTACCAAACACTTTACATATGTTGACTCACTCAAATTTCATAATACCTTATAAAACAGGTATTATTAATCCCCATTTTACAGATTAAGATGGACACAGAGAGGCTAAATAACTTGACCAAGGTCACGAAGGTAGTAAGTGGCAGAGCTGGGATTTTAGTAAGGCAGTCTGGCTCCAGAGTCTATGTTCTTAATTATTGCATTATATTGCCTCCAAGACAAGATAGTAAGGGAATTCCAGGCAAACAGGACAGTATATGCAAAGGCACAGAGGAAGGAAAGAGCACAACATCTTTGGGGAATTGTGAATGGTTGACATTGGATGAGGCATAAATAAAAAGACTAGCAGGGGATGAGGCAGGCAGGCGCCAGGTCATGGAAGGCCTTGGGTGTCATGTAAAAAACTGTGATCTTTATTGATGGGTAATGATAAATTATTGAAGGATTAGGCAGGAAAGTGACCTGAGTAATTTTCTTTTCTATTTTAGACATATTTCTCTGGTGTAAGAGTGGAAGGGAGGTGAATGGGGGATGTCAAAGGCAGGGAGACAAGTCAACAGACCATAGCACTGCTCTAGATGAGAAGTATGATTCTGAACTTAAAGTGGAAGACAATCAAGTGAGTATGGGCAAGAAGGATTTTTAGGAAGTAAAACTAAAAATTTGGGCCAGGCGTAGTGGCTCATGCCTGTAATCCCAGCACTTCGGGAGGCCAAGGAGGGCAGATAGCTTGAGCCCAGAAGTTCAAGACCAGACTGGACAACATGATGAAATCCTGTCTCTACAAAAAAAAAAAAAAAAAAATTAGCCAGGTGTGGTGGCATGTGCCTATAGTCCCAGCTATGATGTGATCATAGTCCCATGATCACATCACTGCATTCCAGCCTGGGTGACAGAGCGAGACCCTAAAAAAAAAAAACAAACAAAGAAAAAAGAAAATTGGATATGAGAAAAAAGAGTTAAGGATGGTTCCTAGATTTCTAGTTCCAGTTACTTGGTATACGGATATACATTAATACAGGAGAACAAGGAACAGGTTTGGAAGAAAAGCTAATGCATTTAAGGGGAATGTTATTAAATATGCCTGTTGTTTTATTCTTTTTTTTTTTTTTTTAAATGGTGTCTCACTTTGTCACCCAGGTTGCAGTGCAGTGGTACCATCCTGGCTCACTGCAACCTCCACCTCCCAGGTTCAAGCAATCCTCCCATCTCAGCCTCCCAAGTAGCTGTGACTACAGGCGCTCCCCACCATACCCAGCTAACTTTTGTATTTTTTGTAGAGATGGGGTTTTGCCAAGCTGCCCAGGCTGGTCTCGGACTCCTGGGCTCAGGTGATCCACCTGCCTTGGCCTCCCAATGTGCTAGGATTACAGGCATGAGCCACTGAGTCCAGCCTGTTGTTTTATTCTTATTCCATAATTTCCACATCATTTATTTTCATCATCACACATAGTGATTTTCAACTAGGGCACGAGCAGGAACCCAGAGGGGAGAGCGGTAGGAGGAGGTATATTAGAATACGGGTGTTTGGGCCAGGTGCCGTGGCTCACGCCTGTAATCCCAGCACTTTGGGAGGCCGAGGTGGGCGGATCATGAGGTCAGGAGTTCGAGACCAGCCTGGCCAACATAGTGAAACCCCATCTCTACTAAAAATACAAAAAATTAGCCAGGCGTGGTGGCGGGCACCTGTAATCCCCGCCACTCGGGAGGCTGAGGCAGGAGACTCGCATGAACCAGGGAGGCAGAGGTTGCAGGGAGGCAGAGGTTGCAGTGAGCCAAGATCCCACCATTGCCCTCCAGCCGGGGCGACAGTGCAAAACTCCGTCTCAAAAAAAAAAAAAAAGAAAGAAAAGAAAAGAATATGGGTGTTTGTAGGTGTAGGTGAGTGTATGTGTAGTTCAACTATTCCTTCCCACCTTTTTCCTGGAGAGAGTCTGACATGATCCCTCATTGAGAATCATTGCTATGTACAATTATCCATGAATATTCTGACAAGGTAGAGACAGTTGAAAACCTTGAATGTGTTCTATGCAGTCACAGAACTGCAAGACTAGGACAGACTTTAAAGATCATCTAGAGTTTGGTAGGGCTCAATCAAGTGCTGTCTGGAAAAATGAGAAGGCATTTTCAGTTATCAGAATGGGAGGTGCCATTGGCATTAAGTGCCTGAGAGCCAGGGATGCTAAGTATCCTGTAAACCACCAGCAGCTCCAAATAATGAAGAATTATCTTGCCCCATACAACAATAGCACCCCTTGAAGAAACACTGATATAGTTCAATCTCCACATTTTATAGATGAGGAAACTGAGGTCTTAGAGAAGGGACTGACTTGCTACTAAAGATCACCCAGTTACCAGTAAGGCCTGTTTATACTCTCCTTCACTGCTTTCCAATATGGGTCTCCTAAGCCTGTGGGACATCCAGAAAAGGAGTCCAACTGAGTATATGTCAAGTACTCAGAATGCTGCCTTGCTCTTACAATCCTTTGCACATTTTCTCTAGCCCCAGATCCTCCTCCCACCTTCTGAAACCTAGGCTGGAGGTGCAGGTTTGGCAGTTTTAGCACAGAAAGCCTAAAGAATGGATAATGTCATCCTGGCCAAATACATAAAATGTGACAGAACTCTGAGGAGAACAAACATTAGGAACCTAGTGGAGGAAGAAAAATTGGTAAAAGAAAATGAAAAAGTCAGAAATTTAAGAGGCAAGGTTCAGGATGACAAAGGGGACTAAGTACAAGTTGTTTTGTTTTGTTTTAGTAAAATAATTACTTTAGCATTTATTGGGTAACTATGTTGATTGATACATTGTATCTACTCTTTGCATCTTGCTTGCAGACATCAGACTGACTTCAATGTAGCAAGAGCTCATTAAAACAGCCTCTTTCCAGCTGGGCACAGTGGCTCATGCCTGTAATCTCAGCACTTTGGGAGACAGAGGCGGGTGGATCATTTTGAGGTCAGGAGTTCGAGACCAGCCTGGCCAACATGGTGAAACCCCATCTCTACTAAAAACAAAAAATAGCCAGGCATCTGTAATCCCAGCTACTTGGGAGGCTGAGGCAGGAGGATCATATGAAGCCGGGAGGTGGAGGTTGCAGTGAGTCAAGATCGTGCCACTGTACTGCAGTCTGGGTGACAGAGTGAGACCCTGTCTGAAAAACAAAAACAACAACAACGACAACAAAAAAACAGCCTCTTTCCCAGTCTCAGCTGAAGCTGTAAAGCCATTTGATACAGTTCTGGGCAGTGTGACAGATGTGAGAGAACAGCATCAAAGCCCACCCCTTAATGAGTTTGTACAGGGTAGGTATATAGAATCATATTTGGTACTTTAACATTCCTAACAGACTGCATTTTGCAAAAGAATATCAATGAAGGGGACTTGTCCTACGAGCTAGCACACATGGTGTAAACCGGAGTGATTACAAGGGTGTAGCAGGGGTGTAGCAGAAATTTATAAATGTAAGTCTGTACAGCTATGGGCGAAACAAAGGAGTGGTCAGGTACACTTTGAGGAGGAGGCATAACAAGAAATAATTCATAGGTCTTTCCACAACAGAACCTCTAGCACCACCTTGCTATCAGTCCTTTGCACATTTCCTCTAGCCCCAGATCCCCTCTCACCTTCAGAGATTCAATCGTGGCCTGCTTGTAAACCTTTCCTCCAGAATCTTTCTTCTGAGGGCTATTCTGGATTCTAGGCGTTCGAATGACGAATTTATCCATTGTTAGGGGACTCCGACTACCTTGACGTGCTTGCAGCGTGTTCTGGTCAAGAAAGAGGGCAGATTCTAAAACCTCACTAAAGACTGCCATGATATTTGTTCCCCAAAGTAACACAATTGAGTTCTCTGGAAGAATTCATGAATTATGGGGCCTCGAGTGGAATTGACAGGAAGTAAGATTTTCTCTTTAAAAGAAAGATCTTCCGAAGAATTGAAACTGTAATCAATCATCAGTCTACGTCCTGAGTTAGGAGGTTCCTAGCTTCCAGAAGTGCACGCTCTAGCGAGGATTCCAATATTGGGGGAATTGGCCCAATATTGGAATCCCCGCTAGAGCGTGCACCTAAGCCCTCTTCCAAATAAGATTGGGCTGTGAAAGGGTTAGGATTACATTAGGCTCAGTGACGCCCTCTTAACAACCACCTCACCACAGCCATAATCCCAAGGGTTGCCCTGGTAATCAGCAACCGACAACCACCTCCAGAACTCAGCAGAGGGTCTCACAATACGCAGCATCCCCTGGAACAAACTGCTCGGTGGTCAGAGGACCCTACCCACGGCTGTAATCTCTGGATCCCCGAACAAGGAGAAACCCCATCCTCCTCGTTCTCAGCACTCAGGAGCCCGGGTAGGGGCACCCAACAACGGTCTGACGTGAGACCCACCAGGAAAAGCAGCCCTGGTAGCTGCTGTTGGCGCCCTCCAGACTGCAACCTCGTAGGCTCCCAAGCCCAGTCGTCTGTGTTGAAACTAAACAGACGCTTCCTCCCAGGGCGGTAGTTCCTCTGAAGAAACTCCGCCGACCCTCGCGCCTCTGGGCCACAGCGAACCACATTCCCCAGAATGCACTGCGAAGAAATGCGGGCGGAAGGCGCGCTGAGGGCGGCTGTAGTTTTCCGAGACCAACTTTCCCGACAGCACCGTGCGCCTCCCGCCTATGGAGAACTACATGCCCCAGTCTGCCCCGCGAAAGGAAGAAGTCAGAAGGCGCCGCTTCGCGCTAACGCTTGCGATGGTTGAATTCCCCTCCTCACGCCAGCCTAGGAGAAGAAGTTCGTAGTCCCAGAGGTGAGGTAGGAGGCGGCAGTTTCAGGCGGGTGAGGGCGGAGCTGAAGTGACGGCGGAGGCGGAAGCAACGGTCGGTGGGGCGGAGAAGGGGGCTGGCCCCAGGAGGAGGAGGAAACCCTTCCAAGAAAACAGCAACAAGCTGAGCTGCTGTGACAGAGGGGAACAAGATGGCGGCGCCGAAGGGGAGCCTCTGGGTGAGGACCCAACTGGGGCTCCCGCCGCTGCTGCTGCTGACCATGGCCTTGGCCGGAGGTTCGGGGACCGCTTCGGCTGAAGCATTTGACTCGGTCTTGGGTGATACGGCGTCTTGCCACCGGGCCTGTCAGTTGACCTACCCCTTGCACACCTACCCTAAGGTAGGGCCCGTCCGGAGCGGGCTGCGACCCTTCCCTTGCAGCCCATTTCTCGGCTCCCCACACGTATGTCGGCTCTGGCAACCTGGCTGTTAAATCGGCCCTTCAATCGCTGTCTCCCATCTGTGTAGCTCCTCTTTTCCTCCCTAATCCTGCCTGCACCCCATTTCTGCTGTCATTACCGGAAGTTTGTCCTGCACTACCCTGTGATAGGCTGGGGGACACAAAGATGAGAAAGACGCGGTCCCTTTCCTCTGGGAGCTTGCCGGGCTGCAGGGGAGTCGAGCACTCGGAGGAGGATAGGGGAGGATATGGATGATTAATGCGGGGTCCTCACCTTAAGGAGCGTAAGGGGGGGTTGTAGAAAGGGAGGCGCAGATACGCGAGTCCACAAATGATTGATTGATAACCCTTGTTTACTAAGCGCCTCTCGGGGCCAGGAGCGCAGTCTTCGGGGAGTCAGACAAGTAGACGATTCCACTGTAGTATAAAAAGCGTCACGAAGGCAGCTCAGGGAGTAGCGAGACGCTCAGGAATGCTGTCTGCCTATGTTGAGTTACTGTGTCCAAGACGCTGCCAAGAGGGACTGGGTTAGAGAAGAGGCAATTAGGTGTCTGCCTACCAGAAACTGACCACTCAGTGCAGAAAACGGGGAATTCGTGGAGTGGGTGAAGAAATGAGACTGTGGACAGGAGGGGGTTCGCAGCTTACAGAGAGGAATGGCCCTCCTCTCTATGCTTCCCCCCTTTCTTTTAATTACATACCTAACCCTCTTCACGTTGGTTTTTCAGCCTAAGAACTCTGTTTACTCAACTTTCTAAATTGCTTGATGATTCCCACCACACCTTTCCCATGTATGATTTGAGTATATGCCCTCCCCCACGTTGTTTTATGAGAGCTTTTGTTGATGTTGCTGGTGGTTTCCTCTTCGTTTTTCCTTCATCTCCTCTATGCTATTTGCTTAACCATTGTGGCTGGACCTCCTTGCTCTCTAAAACTGGAGTGGCTACGGAGACAGTTCCAGTGAAGCTTAGGATGTTCCATATTGGCGAGTATTTTCAGGTCTTTGAAATGAAAAGTTCTAAGTGCCGGCACTTTTCAGATTTTGTTACGGCTGGATTTTAAACTGCATGGAGATTATCAATTTTCAAAAAAAAGTGTGGGAGAGGGGACTCTACTAAATTTTTCCAGAGATTTATGTAACGATCGAGAAAGAAGTGAGAAGTTTTAACTTCAGACTTAAATCAATGAATACTGCTTCTAACCACGTTATTTTTCTTCACCTCTTGTAAACTTCTCATCATTAAGAGGATTGTATGAAGAAGCTCATTAATATTGATTTGGCCTGGAATTGGGTTGAGACTTACTTTCTGTTTTTCTAGGGTTTCTTTCCTTTTTTGGGATTTTCTTGGCAATTTTGTGGTATAAACCAGAATGTTCGGAAAATAATCAAATAATTTGAAAGGATACCTTCCTGGAACTTGTAGGTACTTTAATAATGTCCACTATTTTCTAACAATTGGTGTTATATCTATAAACTATTTTTACTTATTTATTAAAGCTTTTCTCACAAAGAACTCCAAATCATCTGGCTCCCTATAGGTCCTGGACTTGAAATTTATATAGACTCCACTGTTAGCCAGAGTGATGGGAGATTTATCATACCATTATCCCTAATTCTCACAACAACCCTGTAAAGTAGGGTTTTAAAATTAAGGAAATTGAGGCTCTGAAAGGTTAAGTGACTTGCCTAAGGTCACATACCCAAGAAATAGTGGAGCAGGAATTCAGCTTAAAACTGGCTACACTATGCTGCCTCCTATTAATAAACTTGCATTAAACATATTCGGCCGGGTGCGATGGCTCACGCCTGTAATCCCAGCACTTTGGGAGGCCGAGGTGGGTGGATCACCTCAGCTCAGGAGATTGAGACCAGCCTGGACAACATGGCAAGACCCCGTCTCTGGAAAAAAAGAAAAACAAAAAAAACTAGCCAGGCGTGGAGACGAGCACCTGTAGTCCCAGCTACTCGGTGGGAGGCTTGCTTGAGCCTGGGAGGCACAGGTCGCAGTGAGCCGAAATGTCGCCAGTGCACTCCAGTCTGAGAATGAGACCGTGTCTCAAAAAAATAAAAATAAAAAAATGCCGGGCGCGGTGGCTCACTCCTGTAATCCCAGCACTTTGGGAAGCTGAGGCGGGTGGATCACCTCAGGTCAGGAGTTCAAGACCAGCCTGGCCAACATGGTGAAACCCTGTCTCTACTAAAAATACAAAAATATTTAGCCAGGCGTGGTGGCGGGCGCCTGTAATCCCAGCTACTCAGGAGGCTGAGGCAGGAGAAGCGCCTGAACCCGGGAGACAGAGGTTGCAGTGAGCCCGCGCCACCGCACTCCAGCCTGGGCGACAAGAGGGAAACTCTGCATCAAAAAAAAAAAAAGAAAGAAACATATTTAATTATGTCACTGATTTCTATTGGCTCTCCTCTGTGCTTTGTGCTCCAGGAAAAAGCACTGTGTATTGTAAGAAATTAGATGAATTTTCAAACTCACATAGCGTTTGAAAAACGAGATAGAAATCTCGTTTTAGGCTGGGCGCGGTGGCTCACGCCTGTAATTCCAGCAGTTTGGGAGGCCGAGGCGAGTGGATCCTGGGTGGTCAGGAGTTCAAGATCAGCCTGACCAACATGGTGAAACCCCATCTCTACTAAAAATACAAAAATTAGCCGAACATGGCGCACGCTTGTAATCCCAGCTACTCAGGAGGCTGAGTCAGGAGAACCGCTGGAACCCGGGCGGTGGAGGTTGCAGTGAGCCAAGATTGTGCCACTGCACTCCAGCCTGGGGGACAGAGCAAGACTGCATCTCAAAAAAAAAAAAAAAAGAAATCTCAGACACTTTTTGAGAACTAATTATTTGTTGCAAGAAAGTAGAATACCTGTTTGTAAGTAGTTATTTTTAAATTATTCTATGTTTTATCTACAGAAGTGCAATTGTGTAATTTATCTCGGTCGAAAAAACAAGAGACATAAATCATGTTAATAAAAAAGCTAATTAGAGCCAGCCTGGTCATTTTTTAATGGAGTGTGGTCTCTAGAACCATACAGACCTGGTTTTATTCCCAGCTCCTTGATTACTGTTTGTCCTTGCTGATCACTTAACTTCTATTTATTTATTTTTTAATTTAAAATAATTGAAACAGGGTCTTGCTGTGTTGCCTAGGCTGGTCTCAAACTCCTGGGCTGAATGGGTCCTTATGTCTTGACCTCCCAAAGTGTTGGGATTACATGCATGAGCCACGGTGCCTGGCCTAAATAGTACCATTGAGGGACCTTCTAATTATGAATTTAGCTGGTATTTCATATGGTGGAAGCACTATTTATTGTGTCCTAAATCAGAGGAGATACATGTTATATAAACTTGCCAGTCATTTGGGATACATAGGGCATGAAATATTTACTTGAAATCATTATTTTTGTATATATAACATGAAATACTTAGAATAAAGATATGATTCTTGATAGCTACCAGTTGAGTGCCTACTCCATACCAGATGTTTCATAATTTGTTAAGTCTTAACACAGTGCCTGGCACATTGTGGATGCTCATTAAATATGTCTGTCTGTTAGATAGTACTACATAATAGTAATGCTATTGTGGATATAAATATATAATTCTCCTAATAGTGAAGATTGACACTCTGCAATTATACAGGCAGTAGAAAATAAATGAATAGTAGTTAGGATTGATGTAAGAGTATTGTCCTTATTTTACAACTGAGGAATTAGATTAAGTAACTTGTCAAAGGTTGTGCAGAATAAGTGGCAAGTCTGAGCTTCAAACCAGGGCCGATTCCTGAAACCTCGGCTCTTTTCACCATGCCATATGGTTTTCCGAAATTGGTACTGGATGACTTATTAAAGGAAAGCATATCTGAGAATGAAATGGCATGTGGTATAGCTGATACTAATGAGCTTATGCTTCCTTTGTGCAATATAAGGAAATATGTGGTGCTCCAGAGACATAAAATAATTCTTTAACTGTTTTACAAAGCCTGCAACAGCTACTCAGATATGAAATCTATCTCAATTGTTAAAATTCTTTCAATTTCATCTTAACAGTAAATGCAGCTGGAACTGAGGTCCAAAAGTGTGCTACCTTCAAAGTTGTATGATAAAGTATATTTAATATTAGACTGCAGCCATCTCTTCTTGATGGATTGTTGCTGCTGCATAAATTTTACTAATCCTTTTGCTGGAAAGAAATATATAGCTTGTATTCCATTGGTTGCTAACTGGTATATGCACATGCTGTTTCCTTATTAGGTGTCTGCCAGTTTGTACACAGTGGATCACACAGTAAGTCGAGGGGGCTCCCCCATATGCAATAGCTTTTTTTAAATACTTTTATTTTATCAAAGAAAAACAGCTGAAGACATTAGTCTTATTAAGCAGTTAATATTTTACAGTAATGAAGAACCAGATGTCCATCCTATCTTAAGCTTTCACAAATATACATTGATGCCTGTAATTGTTTTCTATTTTAAAAATCTATTAACACTATTACCATTTATTAAGCACCTTCTACATCCCAGGCACTGTACTGGAAATAGCTTCCAAATTATTGAGGAATTTGGAGATAATGGCTGTTCTCTCCTTTTTTGATGAGAAAGCTGAGATTCTTAGACAGGTAAAATAACTTATGCACTCACCCAAAAGGTTTGATCTAGGTCTGGCTGATTGCAGTGTCCTTTCCCATATACCACACTGTTGCTCCCGTGTTTTCATTTAATGTAAGCCCAGTTTAAAAAAATCCCTTCATATAAACATTTTTATAGATGTATACCTTACTTTATCAGGCCCTTGTGTCACCATTTGCCATGTGAAGCTAGTCTGATACTTTTCCTGATAAGCCTGGTGATTCATATAAACAGGGATGTGGCAGAAGTATGCCATTGGTCCTAGGGTATTTGCTTACTCCTATCGCTGTTAAAGTTCTAGTTATATCACCGTTGTGTTTTTTTTGTTGTTGTTTTTTAAGCAACAGGGTCTCACTTTGTACCCCAAGCTGGAGTACAGTGGTGTGATTATAGCTCACTGTACCCTCAAACTCCTGGGCTCAAACAATCCTCACACCTCAGCCTACTGAGTACTAGGACAAGAAGTGTGCACTACCATACCCAGTTATTTTTTTGTGTGTGTTTGTTTCGGTACAGACGGGGTCTCGCTATATAGTCCAGGCTGGCCTCAAACTGTTGGCCTCAAGCAGTCCTCCCACCTCAGCTTCCCAAAGCCCTGGGATTACAGGTGTGAGCCACTGCACCTGGCCTGTCACTATTAGTTTTATTTTTAATTTTTTCCCCCCACAGATTGTAACCAAAGAAAATGGAAAAAGGGTGGTGGTTTTACCTACTAGGCTTTTTTCTTCATATCACTTTTAAAATAAGGAACTAAAACCTCTATATGGCAAAGGTCTTGAGTATCAACTGGCTCCTATCATTTTTTTCTTTCAGTTGTGAAACTTACTGGACGATTTGTAATAAACTTTACTAACTGCTTTCTTCCTAACCTGTTTTCCCCTGAGGAAAAAAGAATACTATTTTTTGGTAACCCTTCCTGTTCTTGAACTCCCTAGGAAGAGGAGTTGTACGCATGTCAGAGAGGTTGCAGGCTGTTTTCAATTTGTCAGTTTGTGGATGATGGAATTGACTTAAATCGAACTAAATTGGAATGTGAATCTGGTAAGATGCTATGCTAACGACATCAGCTGTATGTAACATTGTTTTCTTTGTGATAAGCTTTTGAAGTATTTTCTTTAGGAAATGGAAAACACACTGTTGAAACTAGTCATCTAACATATTGTAATTATTATGGATCTAAGAGTTTTCGTAGCTGCTGCTAGAAATTTCATGGGCTTTAAATTTCATCTGTTTGTTGAGACAGTGTTTATTTTCTGCTATGAATAGGACACCTTTGTTTAACCAAGCATTCTGTCAGACAAATGCAGTATAATTACCCTACTCACAATTCATTACTACCTTTTCACAGATAGTATAATTTTCCTAAACCTTTCAATCATAAGTTCATCGACTTATCTCCAAGTTTTTTACTGAATCAGGCCTTTGACTCAGTATTTAATAGCATATTATTCATTGGTCAGGCCATTAAAATAAGTAGCCAGGGCTTTGTCATCTGTTAAACCACTTTTCTTTCTTTTTGCTGAAAGCAATATGTTTAATAAAAGAAACCTATAATCAGGACACAATTGACGTTTAACTTTTTAAATAACTATAATGGAATATTCTCCACTCGTTACACTGTTTATTAGTGTAGAAGGAGGCACCTTTTCCCCTATCACTATGCCATGGCTCACATACAGTCTTTGATATCATAACCGTATTTTTGCGGCTTAGTCTCCTAACTGATCATCTTTATATATGCATAATGCTGTCCAGTTTATTATCTAGCACTTCTGAGAAGTGTATTACAAATGCATTACTGAGTTGGGAAAAAATAAAATTAGGATAGTGATAAAATGTTATATCACAAGAAGGAAATGGATTTAATGAACTAAATGAGAGTATATCTGGTAGAGACCCATTTCAACATTAGAATTATCTGCTGTAGAACATTTTCTAGTTCAATTTTCTTAGACTTTCAGATGTTAGGCTGATTGTTTTATTTTTCTTTTGCCATGTGCATACCCTTACTTAACTGAGTGATCTGGTTCTTAACAATAATACCTTATATTTGTATAAATCATTAAAATATATTATTTCATTCAACCCTATGCAATAGGTTGTGGTATTTCTATTTTACACATATAGAAATCAATAGTCAGAGGTTAAACTGCTCAGCTCAGGTCACACACACCAACAAATGATGGAACTAAACCTTTTTGAGTGGCATCTTCAGGATGCCAATCCAGTGCATTTTCCACCACACAAGGATCCTCTTATATGAATGTCATCATGTGGCCAGAGCCTGGGTGTATAATTAATAGATTTGTATCTAAAACATTTGACTTGTAGGAGGGAGACAATCTGTTAAAGATACATTTCCTACTACTATATTACCAAATTTGGAAATTCACATTGATGAAATCTTTTTAAGTATAAAATTTTTTTTAATAAAATGCCAAATCCTTTTCTTTCCTCTTTCCCTTTCTCTTTTGTTTCTTGTAATTTGACTATTTTTCTCTTACAGCATGTACAGAAGCATATTCCCAATCTGATGAGCAATATGCTTGCCATCTTGGTTGCCAGAATCAGCTGCCATTCGCTGAACTGAGACAAGAACAAGTACGAAACAATACTGCCTTTCAAACTAGCCTGCTTAGATGGCACTGACTTGTATTGCTTGAAGTGTTTATCACCCACTTGATCCTATTTTAGTGTTATATTTTATATTTGGCTTTCAGCAAACAAAATTAGTTTGCAAATAGAAAAGTCAGTTGAATAATTGCTTTTGTATAATGCTTTACTATTAAAAGTTATGCTTACGTTCATAATCTTATTTTGTTTCTTCTCACATTCCAGTGAAGATATTACCCTCATTTTACATATGAAAAAACCAAGGCTCAGAGGAATTATTTCAGAGTTCTTTTTCTCCATCCCAACTCCCATTGGACAGTTGCCATTGCCTTAACTCAGATAATCATTTCTTGTCTGTATTTTTAAATTAACTTCCAAACTGTTTTTCTAATTTAACCCTTTCTAACTCCATCCTTTGCTGTGTCCAGATTTTTTTTTCTAAATTTCATCATGCCATTCTCCTGTCTTATATAATCAGTAGCTCCCAATTACATATAGATTTAAGTCCAAACTGTTTATCACAACCTACTCCTGATTACTTCTCCAATGCCATCTCTTAAAATTCCTGACAAGGGAATTTCATACTCTGTTCTCCAGACATACTGGGAAAAGTTTCTTAATTTTATTGATTTTTGCACAGGAAATAGTCACATGTACAAACTCAAAAGATAAAAAGAGTATACATATAGTGAAAAGTCTCCCACCCCTGTCTCTTAGCCACTCAGTTTTCCCTCGTGAATGTAGCCAAGGTTACCAATGCATAGATATGTTATGCGTATACAAGGATGTACACATATATTTTGTAAATACAAGTATACATAAAGAGCTTCTACTAATTTTTTTCTACTACATAATATTCTGTGTAGATATATTATAATTTTTTTAGGCAGTCCCTTATTTGTGAACATGTAGGTTGTTCCTAATCTTTTTCTTTTGTAAATGATACCTATTTTGCACATTTGTGAGTATACCTGTAGAATAAAATCATAGGGCTAGAATTGCTGAGTTAAGAGGTATATGCATTTTTTATTTTTATGTTTTTTAGAGATGGGGATCTCACTATATTACCCAGGCTGGCCTCAAGCTTCTGGGCCCAAGTGCTACCATAGATACCACTGCACTCCAGCCTGGGTGACAGAGCGAGACACTGTCTCAAAAAAAAAAAAAAAAACAAATGAAAAAAGAAACAAAGCAGAACCAAAGCTATCCCTAGAGTTTAGTAAATGGCATCCCACACTTGTGCTTTAGAGAGGCCCAGTGCTGCTAAAGAAGTCAAGAAATCAGAATTGGAGGAAAGATGATATCATTTGTCAAAATCCTTTTTTTTTTTTTTTTTTTTTTTGAGATGGAGTCTCGCTCTGTCGCCAGGCTGGAGTGCAGTGGCGTGATCTTGGCTCACGGCAACCTCTGCCTCCCTGGCTTAAGGGATTCTCCTGCCTCAGCCTCCTGAGTAGCTGGGACTACAGGCGTGCGCCACCACGCCTAGCTAATTTTTGTATTTTTAGTAGAGATCGGGTTTCACCATGTTGCCCAGGATGGTCTCCATCTCTTGACCTCGTGATCCACCCGCCTCAGCCTCCCAAAGTGCTGGGATTACCGGTGTGAGCCACCACGCTGGGCCATTAAAATCTTATCAGTAGCTTCCTACATATACTCAGCCCATAAATACTCCCTTCACCCTGCCGTGTTGTCAGATGTCTACCATTTTATGTATATATTCTTCTGATTGATTTTTTCCGTCCTCTTTTCCATTGATGTTCATTATAGCATGATTTATTCTCGATGAAAGCATTAAAGATGAGAATGATATGATTTGTCCCTTCCCGTTCTACCCTTAAGGCCTTGCTGGTCCTTATTTAATTACATCTTAAGAGTCTTCTTATTTTTGGACTTAATTCAAAAGCCTGTTATTCTGATAGAGGTGACAGGTAGCTAGTAAGTGTGTTTGGTGGCAAATTAAAGTAGCCTTGGTTTTTAAGCTTTACCATCATTTGCATAGATAACTAAGAGTTTACTCTAATGCTATTGATTATGGTAGATGTATTTAATTGTTTGTATCCTGTCCCAATAAGGATTGGAGTAATCTTGATTATATTGTTCTTTCGAATATACATATATAAAAATAATATATTTCTCATTATTTATTTTATTTTTAGCTTATGTCCCTGATGCCAAAAATGCACCTACTCTTTCCTCTAACTCTGGTGAGGTCATTCTGGAGTGACATGATGGACTCCGCACAGAGCTTCATAACCTCTTCATGGACTTTTTATCTTCAAGCCGATGACGGAAAAATAGTTATATTCCAGGTGACAACTGAGCTTCATGGATTCATCTAAATACTAACAACAGTAAATGTATATGTCTTAAATGAGTGTTTCAGCATAGAACCATACTCAGTCACTTACAAATATTTATCATCAAATAATAATTACTTATTTGGCCCTACATTAAAATATTAGACATCAGTTTTATTACCCTTCCCTTTGCCTGTTAGAAGCCTAATCTAAAGCCCATTAGTTTTTATGTAACCAGAACTCTTGAGTCTTTTAAATTTTATGGTGGTTAAATTGATAAAATGAAATTTTTAAATATGAGAGACAATAATTAATATACTTCGAACATAAATAGTGGCCATATATGATTACATATGGATATCAGATAAAAGCAATATGACATAATTTTTAGTTTTTTACAGTGCTTTTACTCATGACTCTAATAAGAGAACTTGTTGAAGAAGTATTTTGCCTAGAGAAGTAATGTCTCCTATCTCATCGTTTACCACATGATAATAACTGTTATTCCCTGGAGGTTATATTGTGCTAGATATATTCTCTCACATCTTCAAACAACTTTATGAGGTTGTATTATTCCTGTTTTATTATGAGGAAGGTGAGAGTAACTTGTTGCAGTTTCACGGCCAATAAGTAACAGAATTAAGCTTCAAACCCAGGGCACTTTAGCACCAAGGCCCATATACTACCCTACCATGCTTTTAATTCAGTAGTTGAATTCCTCAAATTTACCAGTCAACAGAGTTTATGCTGTGGCACTGTCTTCCTCTCAGGTAATAAAGTAAACCTTTTAAGGACTGTAGCTAAGTAAGTGGCTTAATGTATGGCTAGTATGTGATTTTTAGCACTCCCCTGAACCTTGGGTCCCCTCTACTTAATTTGGTAATAAGTAAAACACAGGAATTTTCTCTTTAAATTCATGAACAAGTTCTATGTCGTAAAGCTACTTACCTCAAGGCATAAGTTGACTCTCAGAGTGAAGCCCTCATTCATTCCTCATTAGATAGGAGATTAGCTCTGTGTCTCTCTAAAGTCTGTGTGAATTTGAGCATAACTGGGATGCAGAAACCCCCATTCTAGAGGATCAGAACTATACACAAGATGTAAAAAGTATGGAGTGTTTGGCTGTAATTTATGGATTCCTCATACTTAGGGAAGAATAGAATGTTTCATATGAGAATAAATAGAGATAATGTGTATTTAGCCAAAAGTTTTGGCAGTCTGATAAATTATTCCTGATCAACTAGAATTAGAACTCATTTCTGCAAGGTATAGTATTTAATGTAGTATGTCATGATTTGTCCCCCTCTCCCTTTAAAAAAAAAACAAAAAAAAAAACGTTGTCAGGAAGTTAAACTAACATAAATATGCCAGAAATCTGTTTCTTTGCAAGGCACTGGCTCTGATGTTTAGGAAGTGCAATTAAAATATATTGTGGCTAATGTGTTTTATTTTTTATACAGTATTTCTGCTACTTTTTCTCAATTTAAATGTTTAAAGAGATGATGTGTTTTAGAACTTGTTACTGAAAAAAGCTAAAGAAGTACAAATGACTTAATTGCTTTCATTATTATTTTAGTCTAAGCCAGAAATCCAGTATGCACCACATTTGGAGCAGGAGCCTACAAATTTGAGAGAATCATCTCTAAGCAAAATGTCCTGTAAGTTTTATTTTAAGTAGCTTAGATAAAAACATTAGCAGTCAAATCTGGTTGTAGTAGAGTTGGTCATGTTTGTTTTTACACTGATGGAACATAAACAGATAATTTCTAAAACACTGGTTCTCAAACTTTCATGTGTGTTACAGTTTGGAGAGCTTGTTCAAACACAGATTGCTGGGCCCTACCTCCAGAGTTTCTAATTTACTAGGTCTGGGAGAAGATCTGAGAATTTGTATTTCTCACAAGTTCCAGATTTTGCTGATGCTGCTGGCCTGGGGGCCACACTTTGAAAATCACTATTCTAAAAACATTTAGTTTGCTTCAAAGGATGTTTTGAGCATGAACTAATCAAATATTCTGGTATTTCCCAATAAATTGATCAAATAATGAAAAATGCCAAAAGTGAGAGTCCCCATTCTATTTTTATTTCCATGTTAGAAGTGAATTTTGACTTATAAGAACATAAAACATCAAGCTAAAGCAGAACTCACCTTGTGAAATTTCCTCATACCTTATTTTAGATACTGATTTAATTAGCCTTCTAATTATTTTGGTGGGTGGGAGTGGATAGATAATGATAGCACATAACATAAGACCATCTTTAACTTTAATTAGATTAGAATAAACCAAATCCAAGCTCACATGTAATTAAGCAGAAAGCATCAATGTCAATAAGAATTTGAAAATAAAACAGGAAACTCATAATGTGATAGAATATTCATTTGGTTTTGATGTGCTAGAGAAACTGGTACACATAAAATGTATCAGATGACACAAACAAAAACAATTGGATATCTGTAAAGTGTATATATCTAGAAGTAGTCATGTGAGACTAGCTTTTGGAATATAGGATATAATAAACTCATACTTACTATTTCAGCAGATCTGCAAATGAGAAATTCACAAGCGCACAGGAATTTTCTTGAAGATGGAGAAAGTGATGGCTTTTTAAGATGCCTCTCTCTGTATGTATTCCTCTTTATTATGTGTATAACAGATAAAATCTGGCTTGTATCAGAGAGATATATTACTTTTTATTATTTTAAAATTAGCACCTCAAAAGTAAACCTTTTTACTTGTTCCTTTCCAAAGTTGTACATTAGATATTTTAGTTTGTTTAAAAGGTTGTAGGCATACTACTTGAATAAAACCCAGGCAGGTAGTTTTTTTCACAGTACAAGAGCATTCTTCTTGTTAGAATCTCTTGATTTATGTTGAATGTGCTTCTCCACACATTTAAATTAAGCTTTAATTTAACATATGTCTGAGGCCGGGCACAGTGGCTCATGCCTGTAATCCCAGCACTTTAGGAGGCCAAGGCGGGTGGATCGCCTGAGGTCAGGAGTTCGAGACCAGCCTGGCCAACATGGCGACACCCCATCTCTACTGAAAATACAAAAATTAGCCGGGCGTGGTGGTGCATGCCTGTAATCCCAGCTACTTAGTAGGATGAGGCAGGAGAATCGTTTGAACCTGGAAGGCAGAGGTTGCAGTGAGCTGAGATCACGCCACAGCACTCCAGCCTAGGTAACAGAGTGAGACTCTGTCTCAAAAAATAAAATAAATAAAATAAAATAAGTATGTTTGAATGGTTTAGGGATCAGATTTTTGTTTTTGTTTTTATCTGCATGGCCAGATTTGAGGCTAGAAGAGCTGGATAAAGACTCTAGATTAAGAAGGGCTTTATATTCTATACTAAGGAATATCAGCTCTGTGCCAAGAGTTTTTAAGGGTAATGGTAAAGTGGGCAAGTGAGAGTAGGGGTACCATATGCCCTCCTAGGAAAAAATATGAAGCCTTATGAGGGTGAGAGGCAGGTTTTATGAAAGTGTGCATGTTTCCTCTTCTCCAAGGAGTTCAGATATGGTCCCTCCCCCACATTTTACTCCTCCCCACCCCCAACAAAAAAAGGAAAAAGAGAAAGATAGTGGGCCATACCACTTATTGACTATCACCTACTCTGTGTCAGATACCAGGTCAAGCATTTCAGTGAGTGGTAAACAAGTTACTGCTTTATAGTGTGTTCATTCTAGTGGACTGTTCTATCTCAAGTATAAAACTGCAGTAGTCCAAATCACATGCTCCCTGTAATTTCTTATAGAAACAGTTTCTTGAGAGGTTTTATCATATATCATTACAGTTAGGTGGACCTTACAAATTAATACTTTTTACTAAGCAAAATGTTTAAAGACTATGTGAGAAAACAAGGATTAAACTTTAAATTTTATCCTTCGTTCATTTCTAAACCTGGTTTTGAGCTTGTCCAAAAAAGGGCAGTTTTTCTTTCCAGTATTTAGGATGTTTGTTGCAGTTTGATAGTTCTGTGAAACCTAAATAATTATTTAATCTTAAGTTACAGTTCCCAGTACTGTACTACCTGGCATATTATTGGTGATTTATTGACCTTTAACATTTTGTCATTATATGCTATGTTGTTTTTTTAAATCTAACACTTTAAAAGTAATTTTGTGAAGCAACTAACTTTATAATGTATTTATAGAAATGTATTTCTTAGAAGTTTTTGTGCCCAAATATAAATTATAATAGGATCCTACATTTGAATAAAAATTATTCTTTTGGCCGAGTGCGGTGGCTCATGCATGTAATCCCAGCACTTTGGAAGGCCAAGGTGGGAGGATCACTTGAGCCCAGAAGTTCAAGATCAGCTTGGGTAACATAGTGAGACCCCATCCATCTCTACAAAAAATAAAAAAATTAGCTGGACATGGTGGCACGCACCTGTAGTCCCAGCTGTCAAGAGGCTGAGGTGGGAGAATCACTTGAACCCAGGAGGTTGAGACTGCAGTGAGCTGTGATCGTGCCACTGCACTGCCTGAGTGACAAAGCGAGACTGTCTCAAATTTTATTATTTTTTTAAGTGTTCTTTTTTTAAATGCTTTTTCCCTTTCAGTGATCCCATTTGACTTTTAGAACAGTACCCTGTGATAAGTAGGTGGTGATTTAGAGAGGTGAATTGACTACTCGCAAGGTTATACAGTCACTATGTTAGAATTCAAACCTAATTTTTCTAACTGTACATCTTCTGCTCATCCTATTCTGCTGTAACTATTTACTTCCTAAAGTGTCATGATTTTTCCATGATTACATACAGAATCACTCAGCCAGTTATTGGAATCTGGTCGTAGCTGTTAAAGAGACACCCTTGTCTCCAGAATGGAAATTGAGGTCACTCTTTCTTCACTTGCATTTCTTTTTGAGGAGCCGGGCACTGTGCTAGGGAGTTGAGACCTAGTAAAGATGTCAGGAGTTCTCAGATCTAAACAGACATGGACAATAATGATTGCTATACACACACACAGTCCTACACATGTCTCATACACAGCATATAAGGACTGTATTTAAGTCTACTGGAGGTTTCAAGGGGAGGATTGACAGGTGAGATAGAAATATCTCAAGTGATGAGTAGAAATTTTTGCTAGTTATAGCAGAAGATTTACTTAAAATTTTTTTTTCAGATATACTGGCCTCCTGCTCAATGTGTGTAGGGTACATTACTATATATGGAGGATAAGGAGAGTCAGAAATTTGACTGAACTGGGAAAACAGGAATAGAGAGAATCAGGAACATAAGTGTCAAGAAGAGGCTTCTATGTGAAGGATAGATTAGAGGACCAGGTTGGAGAACTTTGGTAAATCAGGGAAGAAATTATGAGGTCTGGATTAGGGCAGTAGATAAGAACAAGAGATAATGGAGATAGTTGAAAATCTGTAGGATCTAGTCATTGTTTTGTTGTGGAGATTGAAGGGATGAGCCCCAGTTTTCTGGCTTAGGTAGTTGCTACTGGAATCTAGATATCAAATATATCCTCATTTTGTGGTAAATTCCTTAGTACTCAGGTTACTTAGGGCTGGAACATGGAGAGGAAAGTGGGTATTTGCTCATTAAAAACATATTTTACTCTATTATCTTTCTAAATTGGATACTTAAAGAATCATATGGGAGTTCCCTGCTTTTAGATGCAACATTCTCCAAAGTCCACCTCTTTTGCTGGCAGACAAACAATGACTGTGCTTACTGCATGTTCAAGTCTTGGCAAACTATCGAGTGATTAGGGTGGTAAGTATAGATCTCTTACTAGGCAGTGTTGGATGAGCAGAGATGTGAAAATTAGGGAGTATCTGTATTACACAGTTTGTCAGAGTTAGACTTTTAATTATTTAAAAATGGCTTGACTTTTTCCTATTCTTTGAATCTTAATAGGTCAATTATGAAAAAAACTCCAGGTGGGAGAATGGCTTGCGCCCATGAGTTCAAGGCCAGCCTGGGCAATATAGTGAGAGCTTGTCTCTATAAAAATTCAAAATAAATAAAAATAAAAATAAATAAAAAATCTCTAATTGCTGATTCTCATAACTGGCCTTCTGTCTTAAGATATTTTAATTATAAGGAAAATATAACTATCTCTTTACTGAGATATGCTGTAATGGTTACAGAATGCCTTATAATAGCTGTGCTTTTTTAAATTGAAGTATAAGTAAATTATGGCAAATTGAATATGTAAAGTATTCTAGGGAAACTGACTTCTGGAAGCCTGGTGTGAATTCTTTTATAAAACAAATGATCATTTTAAATTTACCTATTCTATACCTTAACTTTTTGGTATATTGGTTTTCTTAAAGCAAGTATCGTAATAACTTGCAAAATAATATATGACATTTGTACAACAGTGTACAATTTACAGGACACTTTCACTTGTCTTATATATTTAGCAGAAAGTCAAGTATATCTGATTTTATTATTATTACAAAAGTGATATAGCCATGTTACAGAAACATTAGAAGTGGAGGAAAAAGACTTTATGCCAACCTAATGTAATAGCTATTAGTATAATATTTCCTTCTATAAGTATGTTTTTTAATAGTTTCAAAGATAACCAACAAAGTTTTAATTGTACTGTTGAGCTAAGTACATAAGGTTGACTAATTAAGAATTTCCTGTTTCTTATAAAATTTTAATATAACTAATTGTTGATTTTTTTTTCCAGTAACTCTGGGTGGATTTTAACTACAACTCTTGTCCTCTCGGTGATGGTATTGCTTTGGATTTGTTGTGCAACTGTTGCTACAGCTGTGGAGCAGTATGTTCCCTCTGAGGTAAATTTAATTCTAACCCTTAGACCATTTGAAGACTGAGCCCTGTGATATATCATTTTAAACACCTTATTTGTTTAGCTGGAAAAACAAGGCCTCTCTACTAATAGAAAGAGAGAAGATGTGGTGGTTTTAATGTGGTAGAGGTTGGCACACATAAAAATTACAGGTTTGCAGCACAAGAATTGTTCTCAGCTTTCTGTGATGCTAACTACTGTGGTGACATATATGTTGACTGGCTTGAGAACGGTGTCTCTTTCTGACTCTCTAAGACTGAAAAGACCTGTTGACATCAGTTTCTAGGGGATATATGGGAAAGAAGAATTTTTTTTTTTTTTGAGGCAGAGTTTCATCTGTCACCCAGGCTAGAGTGCAGTGGCCAGGATCTTGGCTCACTGCAACCTCTGCTTCCTAGGTTCAAGTGATTCTTCCTCAGCCTCCCGAGTAGCTGGGACTACAAGCATGCGCCACCGTGTCCAGCTAATTTTTGTATATTCAGTAGAAATGGAGTTTCACCATATTGACCAGTCTGGTCCTGAACTCCTGATCTCAAGTGACCTGCCCACCTCTGCCTCCCAAAGTGTTGGGATTACAGGTGTGAGCCACCATACCCAGCCAGAGAGAAGACTTGTAGAACCACTTAATAGTTTAAATTAATTACCACAATAGTAAGGAGCAGTGCTGCGCTGGGCCAGGTGTGGTGCTCATGCCTCTCTAATCCCAGCACTTTGGGAAGCCTAGGCAAGAGGATCACTTGAGCTCAAGAATTTGAGACCAGCCTGGGCAACATGATGAGATCCTGTCTCTATGAAAAATTATAAAAATGATCTGGGTATGGTGGTGCGTGCCCGTGATCCCAGCTACTTAGGAGGCTGAGGTGGGAGGATCACTTGAGCCTAGGAGGTTGAGGCTGCAGTGAGCCAGGATTGTGCCACTGTACTCCAGCCTGGTGACAGAACAAGACCCTGAGTCTCAAAAGAAAAGAAAAGAAAAGAAAAAAAAATGCTGGAGTGTTTGATTTTGAGTTGTTATATTCTGGTATCTAACCCCAAAAGAGATGGGAGACATTGTGACTTCCTTGGTAATTAAAATTTAACTGGCCCAAAAAATATAACTGTTAAGGTAAAGGATTTTTGTTTGGGGGAAAGGCTATAATTTAATTATTCAACTTAGCTTTCAAGAACAGAAAAGTATTTATATAACTAAATATAGAATAATAATGGCTGTCAACATCTAATCCAACTGAAATAAACTTTAGTTTTCTTATGCCTCCAAAGTACCATAGAAAAAGAGAAAAGACAGAAATTAGAATCTAATAATAAGCCATTGGCATGTGCCTAACATGGTGCTTGAACAACTGTCTTATCCTAATAGACTATAAAGATGTTTAAATATATGATTTGCACATGAAAAATGATTAAGATAATATTACACTTAATCTTTTTATTAAGGTGATATAATTGATGTAGGTACCTGGAAACTGGGACAGGATAATGTTGATAACTAACATTTATATAGTCTTTAAAATTTACAAAGTATTTTCATGTATCTTCATATTCTTCCCATCTAACTGAAATGTTGTGTCCTTTAACCAACATCTCCTCAGTCTCCTACCTCCCTTCAGTGGCTTCTTTCATGTTGATGTATAAAATCAAACAGTTCCTGGTTGCTGCTTCAAGATCTTTAAATGTTGTTAGGTAGAGTTGTGAACATTTTTCTTTCACAGTGCCCCAGAGCCAACAGTCACATGTGAATTCTGAGTTTTATGGAGGCCTGCTATATCAGATCCATCAGATCCATGTCCAACCCATCAACCACTGAACTTTTTTTTTTTTTTTTTTTTTTAGACAGGCTCTCGCACTGTCGCTGAGGCTGGAGTGCAATGGCACGATCTCAGCTCACTGCAATCTCCACCTCCCGGGTTCAAGCGATTCTTGTGTCTCAGCCTGCCGAGTGGCTGGGACTACAAGCGCACACCACCACACCCAGCTTATTTTTGTATTTTTAGTAGAGATGGGGTTTCACCATGTTGGCCAGGTTGGTCTCGAACTCCTGACCTCAAGTGATTCGCCTGCCTTAGCCTCCCAAAGTGCTGGGATTACAGGCGTGAGCCACTGCGCCTGGCCTGAACTTGTCTTAAAGCTACTCTCATACTGGAAAAGCTTAAGGTACTGGGGCACCTCCTTGCAGGATAGTTGTTCCCCTGAGGCAACAGTCCAGTTAGAACACATCTGAAACGTGTGAGTAAGCAACTATCGTGACAATCACTTTTAGAACATTTTCATCAGCCCAGAAAGAAAATCTATACTCTTAGTAATTGCTCCCCATTTTCTCCCAAGCAGCAGCAGCTGCACCACCCCCACCTCCATCTCACCCTCCAGCCCTAGATAGCCAATATGTAGTCTCTTGTGACTGGCCTCTTTGACTAAGCATATTTTCAAGGTTCATCATGTTATAGCATGTATCACTTTATCACTTTTTATTTATTTATTTATTTTTTTGAGATGGAGTCTCGCTCTGTCGCCCAGGCCGAAGTGCAGTGGCGCGATCTCGGCTCACTGCAAACCTCTGCCTCTCGGGTTCAAGCGATTCTCCTTCCTCGGCCTCCCTAGTAGCTGGGACTACAGGCATGCACCACCACACCCAGCTAATTTTTGTATTTTTAGTAGAGATGGGGTTTCACCATGTTGGCCAGACTGGTCTGGAACGCCTGACCTCAGGTGATCCACCTTCCTCAGCCTCCCAAAGTGCTGGGATTACAGGCTTGAGCCACCACGCCCAGCCAGGATAGCATGTGTCACTTTTGATAAACTCTTGAAGGTGCTCTTTATTCAGCATCTTTTAAAAACACCTTTCCAGTATCGGGTACTTCTGTGGAGTTCTTGCTTTATAATCTAGTCAGTTGTCCTGCCAGTGATATCAGCACTTCAGTTTCTAACTTTTGGATACAGGGATTTGTTGCCGTATGAGTAGATTAACAACAGAATCTATACCATTTCTTTTTTTCTTTTTTTTTTTTGTGAGACAGAGTCTCACTCTGTCCCCCAGGCTGGAGGGCAGTGTCGCGATCTCAGCCCACTGCAATCTCTGCCTCCCGGGCTCAAGTGATTCTTGTGCCTCAACCTCCTGAGTAGCTGGAATTACAGGCATGTACCACCATGCCTGGCTAATTTTTTGTATTTTTAGTGGAGACCGGGTTTCACCATGTTAGCCAGGCTGGTCTCGAGCTCCTGACCTGAAGTGATCCGCCCACCTCAGCCTCCCAAAGTGCTGGGATTACAGGCATGAGCCACCGCACCCAGCCTATGCCGTTTCTTAGTGGAGACTTTTCACTTTGCTTTTCTGCCTTTAAGAGATACATACGGACAGGCCTAGTGGCTCACACATGTATCCCAACACTTTGGGAGGTCAAGGTAGGAGGATCACTTGAGGCCAGGAGTCTGAGACCAGCCTAGGCAACATAGCAAGACCCTATCATTTAAAAAAAAAAAGAAAGAAAGAAAAAAGAAAAATTAGCTGGGCATGGTGGTGCATGCCTATAGTCCTAGCTACTCAGGAGGCTGAGGCAGGAGAATCACTTGAGCCCAGGAGTTCAAGGCCTAGTAGTGAGCTATGATCACTCCACTGCACTCCAGCCTGGGTAACAGAACAAGACCCTGTCTCTTTAAAAAAAAAAAAAGAGAGACAGAGACATTCATACATATATCTAAGTCTACCTACTCTCAAAAGATGTTAGATATTACTATTATTCTCCAATGAGTTTTATGACATTTGCAGTGATTCTGTTTTATGCTTTCGTTCTTTTAGTGTCTTCTTGTATATGGTATTAACAATTAAGGAACTTTATATATCATTTTCCATACATGTTCAGCTAAAACATTTAGGAGCAGAAAAACTTGCACCAAATTATTTTACCACTTGGTAGGAGAGCTAAGATGTTGAAGGACTTGATCACTTAAGGCATCCATAGCTGTTTTTCTTGATACCCAATTGTTATACTCCTGAGGATTTTAACTTGAGACGTGGAACAGCTTTCTTTGGCCATCCATTGGGAGCTGAATCACATACCTACAACACTTTGAGAAAAAGTATTCTTCTTTCTTAAAGTTTTTATAGAATTTTTTTTACCAACTATTTATAAATTAAATTGTTATTTAAAGACTAACTTGGAGAGGTTCCTAATTATCCAGACTACTAATGTACATTGGTTTTCTTTTGCAGAAGCTGAGTATCTATGGTGACTTGGAGTTTATGAATGAACAAAAGCTAAACAGATATCCAGCTTCTTCTCTTGTGGTTGTTAGATCTAAAACTGAAGATCATGAAGAAGCAGGGCCTCTACCTACAAAAGTGAATCTTGCTCATTCTGAAATTTAAGCATTTTTCTTTTAAAAGACAAGTGTAATAGACATCTAAAATTCCACTCCTCATAGAGCTTTTAAAATGGTTTCATTGGATATAGGCCTTAAGAAATCACTATAAAATGCAAATAAAGTTACTCAAATCTGTGAAGACTGTATTTGCTATAACTTTATTGGTATTGTTTTTGTAGTAATTTAAGAGGTGGATGTTTGGGATTGTATTATTATTTTACTAATATCTGTAGCTATTTTGTTTTTTGCTTTGGTTATTGTTTTTTTCCCTTTTCTTAGCTATGAGCTGATCATTGCTCCTTCTCACCTCCTGCCATGATACTGTCAGTTACCTTAGTTAACAAGCTGAATATTTAGTAGAAATGATGCTTCTGCTCAGGAATGGCCCACAAATCTGTAATTTGAAATTTAGCAGGAAATGACCTTTAATGACACTACATTTTCAGGAACTGAAATCATTAAAATTTTATTTGAATAATTATGTGCTGAAATTTGAGTATCTGATTTTTCTAGACCTTCCTTCCTATTCCTGCCCAACCTAGATAAGAATTATGAAATGTTCTGTGTTTATTGCTATTGCTTTATAATGTGATGGTCAGGGACCATTTTGATGCAAAACTGATCTCTCAGCAGTACATTTGATGTTATTTTGCACAGGCTATAGGTTTTTGTTTGATGAGTGTTTCCAAAGAACTATTTTTCTCTGTTAGATAGCATATGAAGTATAAGGTAAACATATTTTCAGAGAAAACTTCATTTTAACACTAAAAATTAGACTCTTGTGATGCAGAATTAAGTATAAATTTTACTTGGCAAAAACTCATTTTATTTTTACCTGCAATAATACAGAGCTTAATATTAGAATGATATCAGGTCATAATAATAATACACCAGAATCTTTTGAGATGGAGTTTTGCTCTTGTTGCTGAGGCTGGAGTGCAATGGTATGATCTTGGCTCACTACAACCTCCACCTCTGAGGTTCAAGTGATTCTCCTGCCTCAGCCTCCCGAGTAGCTGGGATTACAGGCATGCGCCACCACACCTGGATAATTTTGTATTTTTAGTAGAGACGGGGTTTCACCAGGTTGGCCAGGCTGGTCTCAAACTCCTGACCTCAGGTGATCCACCCACTTAGGCCTTCCAAAGTGCTGGGATTACAGGCGTGAGTGACTGCGCCCAGCCTACACCAGAATTCTAATATGATTCACTGTTATTATGCCATAAAATATTAAAAACTTTGTAAAACAATACTTTCCTCAGTCACAGGGGCATTGCTGACAACTGCATCAGTGCTGTTTGACTAAAGAATAAGTTAGTCACTCCTCCTATGGCCTAGTCTTTAGCCTTCCTGAGTCCAAATGAAAAGCAGTTAACAGCTAATCAAGGAAGACTTTGGTCACAAAGTGTAGGTTTTTATTTTTAGTTTGTCTAGATTTGGATGATAGAAAGTTGTGAACACATCCAGATGGGGAAGAAAGGAGGAATTAGCCGTCATTGTCAAGCAGTCATTGTTTCTTTCTTCTTTTTGTTAGAAAACATGGGATAAAACGTGGGGACTCAGCCAGGCACAGTGGCTCACGCCTGTAATCCCAGCACTTTGGGAGGCCAAAGCAGGAGGATCACTTGAGGTCAGGAGTTCGAGACCAACCTGGGCAACATAGCAAGACCCTCTCTGTACAAAAAAATACAAACAAACATGGGGACTATATAAAACATGGGTAGTGGATAGGAGTTACCATTAAAAAAAATAAAATAAAAAGCCCTGTTGTTTCGTCTCCCATCATTAGTGCATACTTAGTTTCCTTAGTCAGGCACAGGTTTAATTGTAATGCATCCAATGAAGCAAACAGAGAAACACAAAATGCTGCTGTCTCACAGGAATCAAAGAGCCCACTGTTAGAAAAGACCCTCCCTTATAAAAACAAAACAAAGAATTATCTAGATCACTTGGGGCCAGGAGTTCAACACCATCCTGGGCAATATAATGAGAATCCCATCTTTTTTTTTTTTTTTTTTTTAAAGCAACTGTACAGTTGTCCTATATTCTCCACCTTCCCTTGGTTTCATTTCTCTTTGCTTCCTGAATGAGAAGTGCCTGAGATACCTTCATTTCTCTTGAAAGTATTGATCCAAGTTTAGACAAATATCTCCCCTCTTGTTGAGAGAATTCCTTATATGTGAAAATACCAAGACATTCTTGATATTTAGCAGGCACTCAAATATTTGTCTCCTCTTTTTTAGCATAATTAAGCCAGACTGATGTTTGCATTTGAGTATCATCAGCATGAGTAACCATTTTAATCTCTCTTCCCTTAACTACTTGTTCTACACTAGGGTCAGGGTGCGTACAGTGATAAAGATTGAGATAATGGGAAATATAGTCTTCTGTTTGGGAAGCTGGATTGTAGTGTTGATTTTCTGACTCCTTGTGGTAATTAAATTCTGAAGCACAGAATCTACTTTTGAGAAGAAATATTTTACTTTTGAAAAAAAATCCCCAAAATATATACAGCATAAAAATGTTTCCGATCTTGAAAATCCCAACCAAAGCAACAAAACTGAGCTTCCAAGCCCCTTCTCCTAAAGTAACAGTTTTGCCCTTCTTGGATGTGCCTAACTTTACTTAGCTCCTTGTTTCCATAAAACAGTCATAATCTTATTTCCTACCACACAGAAAGCATCTTGAGAATCTGGTCTTGGTCCTAGGCAAATTCTCAAGACCGTTGGGTCTCTGGTTCAAACCTCCCAGACTTCTAAGATCTTTCTTGGCTCAGGTCCCTCATCTAAGAGACATGCTAATTCAGGCAATTACAAAAGCAGTACTAATCACCATCATGAATGATCTGGGCCTAGATTCCAAGTTTTTTCACAAAACTTCATGGGCACCTTTCATTTATGATATGTTTTGTAGTAAATCAGAAATTACTAGATGATCTGGTCAATCTTATCTCAGAAATCCCTGTGGTGCATCATGAGGCAATCTGAGTTGCTGATCAGCAAAAAACCCTGCACTGTCTGAGCTTATCTTCCAGCCAAAGGCAAACAATTACCCTTTGTTATTAGTCTGTCTGGATTTGTCTTAGATAAATGAGCCATTTTTGTTACAAGTTTTTTAAAGATATAAAGTAGTTCCATTATAATTTTTGTGGACTCGAATATCAAGTCCACATGTAGGGAATCATTGACAGAGATTTCCAGTTACTGTCACCACCACACCAAGGCAGTAATTTTGCTCAGCTCTGCCTTTATAGATCCACAATTTAACCATTCAACAACCACCTGAGATCCTGAGTGGCAGGCCCTATGCTAAATGCTAGGACCACAGTAAGACCCAGTGCCTGACCCCAATTGCTCAGACTCTGAAGGAGACTATTATTAATGTGATAAGTGCTATGACCAGATAAGCACAGAGCACATAGGAGGAGCTGTATGCATTATGGGAGCACACAGGAGGACTTCTGGGAGAAAGTGATAGCCAAGCTTAAACCTGGAGAAAAAGGGAACGCCAAACACAATGTAGAGAGCAGTGTACCAGACAGTGGGGACACTGTGCTCAAAGACCTAGAGGCCAGAGGGTGGGGCACTGCAGATTGTTGAGTAGGCCGAGATAGAGCATACAAAAGCATAACAAAAGATGGGGCTAGGCAGACCAGGTAATAAACCTGCACTTTAAACCTGCACTTGATCCTGAGCACAGTAGAGAGCCACTGAAAGATTTTAAGCAAGAGAGTGCCATACAGTGTTGGAATGATTCACTCGGACAGCAATGTGGAAGATAGACCAGAAAGGGCAAGTCCAGAGGCCAACAATAATCTTAGCCTCAGAGTTCTTTTTTTAATACCCAAGAATACTATTTCATTTTACTTATATTTTTAAACTTTTCTCTATAACGCTCTCTCTGCTCCCCCACATTGTTGTCTGGATGGTAAACCTAGGACTGGTCTCTGAGTCCTGGTCACAGCCTGGCAACAGAATGTTGCCAAGCAAACTGGGAAGGCTGCCCCATGGATCCCTGGTTTCTTATCACCGTCCTCTTAATTCTACGTTTGCCAACCAGTCTCTAGGAAGCCAGCGTGCTCTTGCGCCCCTCCCACCAGGTTTCCAGTTGCTAAGCGTGTCACGTTTGCATTTGGGTATCATCTGCATGAGTGACCATTTTAATCTCTCTTTCCTTGACTACTTGTTCTACACTAGAGTCTAGGGTGGGGGTGAGTACAGTGGTAAAGACAGGGATAGCAGGAAATTTAGTCTTCTGTTTAGGAAGCTGGATTGTAGTGTGGATTTTCTAACTCCTTGTGGTAATTAAATTCTGGAGCACAGTTTTTAGACCTTTTCTGAAATCTGTTACTGTTGAAGTCAGCTTCATATATTTCACTTTTTTTTTTTTTTTTGAGACAGAGTCTCACACTGTTACCCAGGCTGGAGTGCACTGGTACAATCTTGACTCACTGCAACCTCCACAGCTCCCAGGTTCAAGCGATTCTCGTGCCTCAGCCTCCCAAGTAGCTGGTACTACAGGCGCGTGCCACCATGCTCGGCTAATTTTTGTATTTCTAGTAAAGATGGGGTTTCGCCATGTTGCCCAGGCTGGTCTCGAACTCCTGGCCTCAGGTAATCTGCCCGCCTCAGCCTCCCAAAGTGTTTGGATTGCAGGCATGAGCCACTGCACCCACCCTATTTCACTATTAAGTACTCTCTTCCTGTGATATTAATGACTTATTTGTTTCAAACTTTTTTGTGCCATTGAGCTTTTTAGTGATCCAGTGAAGCCTGTGGACCCCCTCTCATAGTAATGTTTTCAAAGCATAAAACTAAATATAAAGGATCGCAAAGGAAACTGATCACGTTAAAATAAAGTTAAGATATTTTCAAAGTTTTATGATCCAGTAACATACATATTCTGTTAACACAAAATAAGATTGCATGGTGGTTCTAAAATTACTATAATTCAAATTCATATCTTGAAATATCTAACAACTGTAATATATCTAAATGTCTCATTTCTATTGGTGACAAAGTCACAGGTACTCTGATCCTACTGTGGACTGTTTCCTATATTCGTAACTGAAGGAAATGTTATATTTCAGTTAGACATTGGTGAAAAGAAAGATTTAAAATTTTTCCCATCCAAGTTCACCAGACCCCTGGTTTAGAGGTTGTCTTAATTTTACTTTTGTCATTTTAAGAGTAAATTATTTTGTTTTCTTGTTCAATTCTCAATTATTTGGGCTTATTTTACTGCCTCTTGCATGCTTTTTTATGCTTGAATGGTTTTTGCAGTGTTAGAACAGTAATAATTGAAGACTTGGGTGGGAAAAAATCAGCACCTGATTGAAAATGAAAGGTTTCAACAAAAGCTCTTGATAATGTTACCTCCAGGTGTACCATCATGCCACCATTATTGGTGCTACAAATCTGTTAATTTATTTATGCTTAAGTATGTAAACTTTAATAAAACTTGGATCATCTGCATTAAAAAATAATGCTATCTTGTAAAAGTGTCTACTTAGGTAATTCACAATGGGGTGGGTTTGTTGATTCCCCATGACATTTGCAAAGCCCTTTGTAGCACTCTCACCTATCACCTTAAATGGATTCTTATAACATCCATCTAGTGGATTAAAGACTTAAATATAAAACCCAAAACTACAAAAACCCTGGAAGACAACCTTCAGAATGGGAGAAAATATTTGCAAACTATGCATCTGACAAAGGTCTAATATCTAGCATCTATAAGGAACTTAAACAAATTTACAAGAAAAGAACAACCCCATTAAAAAGTGGGCAATGGGCATGAACAGACACTTCTCAAAAGAATATATACATGCTTCCAACAAGCATATGAATAAAAGCTCAACATCACTGATCAAAATATTTGCAAACTATGCATCTGACAAAGGTCTAATATCTAGCATCTACAAGGAACTAAATTTACAAGAAAAAACAACCCCATTAAAAAGTAGGCAATGGGCATGAACAGACACTTCTCAAAAGAATATATACTTGCCACCAACAAGCATATGAATAAAAGCTCAACATCACTGATAGTAGAGAAGTGCAAATCAAAACCACAGGCCGGGCACAGTGGCTCATGCCTGTAATCCCAGCACTTTGGGAGGCCGAGGCGGGAGGATCACGAGGTTGGGAGATCAAGACTATGGCCAACATGGTGAAACTCCATCTCTACTAACATACAAAAAACAAAAAAAAGAAAAATTAGCCAGATGTGGTGACGTGTGCCTGTAGTCCCAGCTACTCAGGATACTAAGGCAGGGGAATCGCTTGAACCAGGGAGGCAGAGGTTGCAGTGAGCTGAGATCATGCCACTGCACTCCAACCTGGTGAGAGAGCGAGACTCTGTCTCAAAAAAAAAAAAAAAAACCACAATGAGTTACCATCTCACACCAGTCAGAATGACTATTATTAAAAGGTCAAAAAAATAACAGATGCTGGTGAGGTTGTGGAGAAAAAGGAATACTTATGCACTATTGGTGGGAGTGTAAATTAGTTCAACTATTGTTGAAGACAATGTAGAAGACAACCATTGTGGAAGACAGTGTCTTCCTTGAAGACCTAAAATGCTAAAGTCACAGACACCATTCAACCCAGCAATCCCATTACTGGGTATATACCCAAAGGAATATAAATCGTTCTATTATAAAGACACATGCACACATATGTTCACTGCAGCACTATTGAGAATAGCAAAGACATGGAATCAATCCAAATGCCCACAGTGATAGACTGGAAAAAGAAAATGTGGTACATATACACCATGGAATACTATGCAGCCATAAAAAGAACAAGATCATGCCCTTTGCAGGGACATGGATGGAGCTGGAGGCCATTATCCTTAGCAAACTAACAGAAACAGAAAACCAAACACCACATGTTCTCACTTATAAGTGAGAGCTAAATGATGAACACATGGACACATAGAGGGGAGCAACACACACTGGGGCCAATTGTAGGTGGAGGGTGGGAGGAGGGAGAGGATCAAAAAAAAATAACTAATACCTGGGTGATGAAATAATTGGTACAACAAACCCCCATGACACATGTTTACCTATGTAACAAACGTGCATATCCTGCACATGTATCCCTGCACTTAAAAGTAAAAAAAAAAAAAAAAAAAAAAAAATCCATCTTGGAAAACAGGATGGGGTTTAACATGTATATTGTACAGTTGAGTAAACAGAGAGGGGAGGCAGCCAGCCAGGATCCCAGAGTTGTGGGAGGGATAGGGAAGGAGTGATCTATGCTGACGCAGAGACTGGGCCTCACCAATAGGCAGGTCTAGAAGCAGATCTCGCAGGTCCCTAGGTCAATCTCCATAATTGGAAACAGACCAAGGCATCCAGAAACAATATTCCACCCTTAAAGGGTGCAGAGCACTTTTCTCATATGTGTACTCACTTCATTCCAGCCACCACTCTGAATTAAATATTCTTATCCCCATTTTTCAAATGAGGAAACTGAGACTGACAGAGTCTGCAGCTTGCCACCTTAAATTAGATAGGTCTCAATTTGGCAGAGTCAGGATGAAAACCCAGGTCTGTCTGACTCAAGCTGGGGTTTGCTGACCTCGTGTCCAGTGACTCTCCCTTAGCCACAGCCAGGCTAAGATGGAGACCCAGAGCATAAAGAATATAGGTATAGGCAAAGGCAAAGAAGACTTCTGGCAAGAACGATGGATTTAGAAAGGTAGAAGGAGCCAGCAGAAGTCATCCTAAGAAGTGACAAGCCACAGACTGGGAGAGATATTTACAACCCATATAACAAATGATTCAAATCCATCATAAAGAAATTCATAAATCAATAAAGAAAAGACAAACCACCCATAGAAAAATGGGCAACAGATATGAAAAGGCAATTCACGAGGGAGGAAATCCACTTGTATATTTTAAAAGGAGCTGCATAACGACATAGGGTAGGGCGGTGCTTTTCCAAAGTAATGTGCTTTCGAATCTCCTGGGCATTTTGTCAATATGGAGATTCTGGTGTGGTAGGTCTGGGGAGCCCTGGGAATCTGCATCTCTAACCAGCTCCCAGGTGATGTGGGTGCTGCTGATCCGCTGGCCACACTTTTGAGTGGTGAGGATAAGAGTGAATTCAGCCAGCCAGGTCTGAATTCTGGCTCTGCCACTTTGTGGGTGTGAACCGTGGGCAAGTAACTTCATGTCTCTGTGCCTCAGTTTTTTCATGTGTAAAATGGAAATAATAGTCCCCATCTCCTATGGAGGATGAAATGAGTGAATATACATAAAGCATGTAGTATAGTATGTGACAAAAGTAAAGAACTCTATAAATGTTAGCAATTGGTAGTAGCAGTAGGACTAACTAGAGGAGTGAAAGTTAAACCACATACAATTCCACACCTACCAGACTGGCAGGTGTCAGGAAGTCTGGCAATTTCAACAGCTGGTGAGACTGGGGAGACAGGAGCTCTCACATACTACTGATGGGAGTGCAAGGTCACTCCCTTTGCAGAGCAGTTTCACAAGATCTGGAGAAATTGAAGATGCTTCTACACTGATTCTAGGTGTGTGTGTGTGTGTGTGTAAAGAGCAGGAGAGATATGTACACTAGATTGTGTGTGTGTGTGTAAAGAACAATAGAGATATGTACACTAAAATGATATTTATTTTTAAATTTTATCAATGTTTTTAAAAAGCCATAAAGGCAGCACTACGTATTTTTCATGCATATATACCCATATGTTAAAAATATACAAACCAGTTACCAAAGAATACATGCCATACTCAGGAAACTGATCAACTCTGGAAAGGGAGGAGAAGAAATACAACTGGGGAAAAAAACAGAGGCCCTCAATTGTGCTGTACTTAACAGAAAAAAATGTGAAGCAAAACTGACTACATGTTAACACTTGTTAACTCGGATTCGTGATTATTTGTTACATTATTCTTCCTACCTTTCCGTATTTCTTTTTTTTTTTTTTTTGAGACGGAGTCTCGCTCTGTCGCCCAGGCTGGAGTGCAGTGGCACGATTTCAGTTCCCGAGTTCATGCCATTCTCCTGCCTCAGCCTCTCGAGTAGCTGGGACTACAGGTGCCCGCCACCATGCCTGGCTAATTTTTTGTATTTTTTTAGTACAGACGGGGTTTCACTGTGTTAGCCAGGATGGTCTCGATCTCCTGACCTTGTGATCCGCCCGCCTTGGCCTTCCAAAGTGCTGGGATTACAGGCGTGAGCCACCGTGCCCAGCCCAGCCTCAATCTGAGCCCAGCTCAGAGAGGTTAAGTGACCCAGCCAAGATCACTCAGCTAGTGGTGAGACCATTTGGACTATCAGCTCCAAAACTTGTGCTCTTGCTAGAAGTTTACCCAGCCCTGGCCCAGGAGTCCCAGTCAAGGCCAAGGGCACAGCAGGGTGGAGGTGGAGGTTGTTTACTACAGCCCAAGCCATTAATGTTCATGATATAACTATTCCAACAACTGCCTTCCGCTAGGACAAGAACAGGCAGTGAAAGCCCCTGCCATCAGTTCTAACTAACCAGAAAGACAGCAGACAGTAGAGAAGGAGGGGACGACGTGGGCCCAGCATCTGAACAGTGCCCTTCAGGAGCAACTGCTGGGACACGTGAGGTTGGCAGCCTGGGGCCTGTACCCTAGGCAAGAGAGACAGTGAGGCTAAAAATAATTGAGGCTGGGCCGGGCACGGTGGCTCACACCTGTAATCCCAGCACTTTGGGAGGCCGAGGTGGGCAAATCACGAGGTCAGGAGATTGAGACCATCCTGGCTAACACAGTGAAACCCTGTCTCTACTAAAAATACAAAAAATGAGCCGGGTGTGGTGGCAGACACCTGTAGTCCCAGCTACTTGGGAAGCTGAGGCAGGAGAATGGCGTGAACCCAGGAGGCAGAGATGGCAGTGAGCGGAGATCGCGCCACTGCACTCCAGCCTGGGCAACAGAGTAAGACTCTGTCTCAAAAAAAAAAAAAATTGAGGCTGCACGTGCCAATGTCCCTGAGGCCATCTGCTGCTGTGGAAGGAGTGCTCACTGTACTGGGACACTGACCACGGTATGGCCTTGCACAAGTCCCCTCTTCTTTCCGGACTTTAGATCCCCCTTCTGTAAAGTGAGGCCGTTGTTCTCTCTGAGCCTGAGGTCCCTTTGACTCTGCTGATCAAAGTTCTGAGTTTCCCTGAGGGACTCTGGCAGCCCTGTTTTCCACTCTTTCCAATTTCCTCCTCTAACCCTCATATGGGCACCGCCTTAAGCTGCTGCTAGAACTCTCCATCCACCACTCACCATTCTCCCTGCTTTATTTATTTATTTATTTATTTTGAGACAGAGTCTCACTCTGTCACCCAGGCTGGAGTGCAGTGGCACGATCTCGGCTCACTGCAACCTCTGCCTTCCGTTTGTTCAAGCGATTCTCCCGTTTCAGCCTCCCAAGTAGCTGGGATTACAGGCGTGGGCCTTCGTGCCCGGCTAATTTTTGTATTTTTATTTTTTTATTTTTATTTTTATTTTTATTTTTTTTTCTGAGACGGAGTCTTGCTCTGTCGCCCAGGCTGGAGTGCAGTGGCGCAATCTCGGCTCACTGCAAGCTCTGCCTCCCGGGTTCACGCCATTCTCCTGCCTCAGCCTCCCGAGTAGCTGGGACTACAGGCGCCCGCCACCACGCCCGGCTAATTTTTTGTATTTTTAGTAGAGACGGGGTTTCACCGTTTTAGCCAGGATGGTCTCGATCTGCTGACCTCGTGATCCGCCCGCCTCGGCCTCCCAAAGTGCTGGGATTACAGGCGTGAGCCACCGTGCCCGGCCCTTTATATTTTTAGTAGAGACAGGGTTTCACCATGTTGGCCAGGCTGGTCTCGAACTCCTGATATCAACCGATCCACCCGCTTTGGCCTCCCAAAGTCCTGGGATTACAGGTGCAAGCCACAGTGCCCAGCATCTCCCTGCTTTAGAATGAGACACATCTGAGGTTAAGCAAAAGAGGACTGCAAATCCTAAAGGCGGTGAGCCACTGATGGTATTTCACAGTTGTCAGGCTGGAGGAAGTCAAAAAGTCTGATGGTACTAAGTGTTGACAGAGATGTGATCAACAGAAATTCTCATCCACAAGGGAGGGAGTGTGAATCAACTCTGCTTGGAGGCAAAACTGACCTGGGTTAAAATCTCTGCTCTGCTGTTTACCCACTGTGTGGCTTTGGCAAGTTACTTAACCTCTCTGAACCCAGTTTCTGCATCTGCCTAGTGGGTGTAATAATATTACCTATCTTTCAGAGTTGTTGTGAGGATCAAGGGAGAGGGCGTGTGTAAGGTGGCTGGTGTAGTGCCTGGAGCATAGTAGCTGCTCAATAAGTAATATCTGCCTCCCTTCCATCCATGCCCTCCCCTTGAGAGTGAGACTGTGAATTGCAGGGGATATGACTCCAGGAAGTTCAAGGATTGAGGCACTAGGGCCTGTCCTTCATTTCACCAGGCCCCCTGCTGCCCTTCCCTCAAGGGTTCTTGGTGACAGCCTGAGCCCTGGAGAGACGCAGTGCTTTCAGCACAGTTGTATGTGGCTGTACCTGGACTCAGCAGATGAAAGGGCATTTCAAAGCCCCGGGGAGTCTTTATAAAGGAACACTTAAGAATCACAGAGTCAAGGAAGGCCAGAGGCTGAAGGGCATTAATATGTCCAGGAATGGCAAATGGTCATTGTCAGGCCTCTGAGCCCAAGCTAAGCCATCATATCCCCTGTGACCTGCACGTATACATCCAGATGACCGGTTCCTGCCTTAACTGATGACACTGTCTTGTGAAATTCCTTCTCCTGGCTCATCCTGGCTCAAAAGCTCCCCTACTGAGCACCTTGTGACCCCCACTCTGCCCGCCAGAGAACAACCCCCCTTTGACTGTAATTTTCCTTTATCTACCCAAATCCTATAAAACGGCCCCACCCTTATCTCCCTTCGCTGACTCTTTTCGGACTCAGCCCACCTGCACCCAGGTGAAATAAACAGCTTTATTGCTCACATAAATCCTGTTTGGTGGTCTTTTCACACGGATGTGAGTGAAAGTCATCATGTCTGATACCCCTCTCCACTCTTACACCCATGGCAGGTATCACTAGTCAATCACAGTTCTGACCTCAGAATCCTTCTGAGGCCCATGTTCCAGAGAGCCTTTTGCAATCAATTGCAGCTGACATGCCAGATAAAATCTAGTTAGTGTCTTTAGTAGGGACCATGGGTGCCCTGCCCATGCTATCAGCGCTTTCCATTTCAGGACATATTAGCTTAGCGTGCAGCTGCTAAGTTGCCATCACTGACATCTCCTTGCCTAAGGCAGCCCAGTGGTACAAGGAATTAACACCCTCTGGCTAGTCTTTTTTTTTTTTTTTTGAGACGAAGTTTCGCTCTTGTTGCCCAGGCTGGAGTGCAATGGCGCAATCTTGGCTCACCGCAACTTCTGCCTCCCAGGTTCAAGCGATTCTCCTGCCTCAGCCTCCTGAGTAGCTGGGATGACAGGCGCCTGCCACCATGCCCGGCTAATTTTTTGTATTTTTAGTAAAGACGGGGTTTCACTATGTTGGCCAGGCTGGTCTTCAACTCCTGATCTCAGGTGATCCACCTGCCTCGGCCTCCCATAGTGCTGGGATTACAGGCATGAGCCACCATGCCTGGCCTCCTCTGGCCATTCTCAACCAAGACTGGCAGGAGCTGGCAGATTAATACCCCAGTTCCCCTCACCTTGAGTGGGATAACTCTGAGGGGCATCTTCTCCTCTAGCTTCCCTGAGTGCCCCAGCAGGGCTAAATTCCACTTGCCCACAGCGGAAACCTGCTTCATAACACGACTGTTATCGGATCCTTCTCTTCCATGTCTCATTTCCCTCACCCCCCGACCAGCATTTCCTGGGATCACTCCCAATTAACTCTACTTGCCCTCAAATTTTGTCTTAGAGTCTGATTCTGGGGAACCTTAAACTAAAACACCCCCTTCATCTAGCTTATATCTTTATTTTCTGGATGAAGGAACTGAGGCGCAGGGAAGGGGAGTGAGTCACCCGTCAGAGCCAGTGGTAGGGCCCTAATGAGAGTCCTGTTCTCCTGGCCTAGGGCTCAGCTCTTCACAATGTTACTTGCTGCCTCCCAAGGGCTGCCCCTGTGTCTGTGCCTCCCACTTGCACCCACGTGGATTCATCATTTTATTTCCCAATGCAAAAGAAAAGGCTGATTGCAGGTTGGAAAATCTATGGGCATCAGAGGCAGGTGCAAGAACTCCTGAGCTCATTTCTGGAGGTAGACACCTCTCCTCCCTTGGTCCGGGTCCTTGGACTTGTCCCTCAAGATTCCAGGGCCTTGGTTTACTCAGCAGTGGGACAGGCTGCTAGGGAAACCCACTCACTGGGGACATAGAAGGGGTTGTTCACGCAAGCAACCAGCCCCCCACCTCTTCCCTACCTCAGGCACCACCTCAGGGGCAGTAAAAATTCACATTGCCACGTTTCTAAATGAAACAATTTAAAATTATATTTGCTTTATAATTTTAGTGGAAAATGCATATTCTTTCAATCTAGGTCACCTATGTAGTTGAACAGAAGAACATCAACGAGAAAATGACCCCTACTTTCTAGCCACCGAAACGTCAATTCTGGGAGTTTCTGCCTGCATCTTCATACCCCTGGAACCTGAGCTCCTCCGGTTCCATCTCTGATGTGGAGGAAAATGCACTTCCTGAAAAGTTTCTGGGTTTCACTCCTCCCATGTACTGTGAGACTTGGGGCAGTTTCTCCCTCTCTGAACCTCTGGCTCTTCATCCGTGGAATAGGGATGAGGATTCCAGCCTCGCAATGTTGCTGTCAGATGGCAGATGAGGGAATAGCCTGGCCGGAGAGGGGCCCTCCTGCCTTTGCCTCTGCTTGGAAGGCAGCTGACAGGGGCCTGCCCACAGGGAGGGTGTGGCCCGGGCAAGGCCTCCTGCTTGTCCCTCCTCCAAGTTGGCCTTGGTGACAATGCAGGGAACCCGTGCTGAGCTCTCTGCACACAGCCCCAGTCGGGGAGCAGGAAACCGAAGACATGAACAAGGTCTTCCCCCAGGTGAGAGCTGTCCCCAGGTGAGAGTTGTCTCCAAGTAAGAGCTGTCCCCAAGTGAGAGCTGTCCCCAGGTGAGAGCTGTCCCTAGGTAAGAGTTGTCTCCAAGTAAGAGCTGTCCCCAGGTAAGAGCTGCCCTGACCAGGCTCCTGATCTTGGGAGAGCAAACCTTGGGATGAGGAGTGGGCAGTAGAGAGTGGGCATACATGGGAGACACGGAGGAAAATCAGCCCCCGTCCTGCCCCGGGGCTCACTCCCAGGGTGTAGGGGACCCTATCAATGACCCAGCAATACAGTCCAGGTGGCAAGTGCTGGTATGGAAACAGAGGAGCCAGGTGGACAGGAGAGAAGAGCGGCCAGTTTTACTGGGGAGGAGGGTATCAGGGAAAGCCTCACCCAGGAGTCGCCGCCCAAGCTGGTTTGAAGGATGAATATTTACCAGGTGGACAGCAGAAAAAAAGGCTTTCCAGGCAGAGGGCACAGTGCAGGCAAAGGTGTGGACATATGAAGCGGGCATGATGCATCTGGGGCGTGAGATGCTGGGGTGTGACGGACCCGTGGTTCCACCTAAGACTCTCTCAGTGACCCCTCTGAAAACCCTGTTGTCTGCCTCCCTGAGGCTGGAGCTCACCTCACCTAAGCCCACCCCTCACTCTGTTCTCTTGGGCAGGGAGAGAATGGCTACACTGCTGCTGAACCCAAAGCCCACCCTGGAGGGGAAGGTAAAGAACTGGAGGGCCTGGGGCCAGTGCCCTGTGGGGCTCCCTTGAAGCTGGCAGTTGGCGATAGAGACATGAGGAGGGTTCAAGGCTCCCACTGTCCCTCAGACCTCTGCCTCCATGTTAACGTTGTCTGCTCCCAGCTTCCTGGCCAGCCATGCTGACAGTCACTTGCTTAATAGGGTTATTCATTCTCTCCATGCACATGCATTCATTAAGCACCTACTGTGTGCTGCCTACCTCACAGGCACCAAACTGCATACAGTGCCCACCTGTAACACAGAGAAAAGAGCACCAGCGTCAAATTCTTGACTCAGTGGGTGACCTGGGCAATTCTCTTTAACTCTGATGGATAAAGTGACACATTTATTTAGCCCTACTATGTGCCACTGGCCCATGGTGTGACCAGGACAGTCCTCTTTACCCTTCTGAAAATAGAAGAAGGAAGAAACACACATGTACTGAGCTTTGCACATGCCCTGGCTTGGCCCACATTTGATCAATGACGAAACACACTCAGAGAGGTAGATTAAAATACCAGCTATAAAGAATCCAGCCCCAGTTAGGTGCCTGGCACTGCATGATCTCTTTAATCCTCAGGACAGCTCTGAGATAGGGGCCCTGTTATGGGGCAGTAACAGATGAGACAGCTGAAACTAAGAGAGGTTGAGTAACCAGGCCAAGGTCACACAGCAGGGAGGTTGGAGGGCCAGGGTTCAAATGTGAACTGAGGTCTCTCTGGTTACAAAGCCCCAGGGCTTTTGTTGCTCCGAGCTGGTGTTTGTTTATTTCTAAGTCCTGACTCATGATGGGCGCGGTTGTGGAAAGAATCGCCTCCTTTTCCTCATCGGTACAGGGAGAGGACTGGCACCTAAGGGCTTTCTGGCTTTGAAGTGCAACAGCTTCACCTGGCCAGGAGCCTTGGTTCTGCGGGTTCTCCCATGGCCCCACCTTGTGCATGGTCTGTGCTGCACAAATATTTGAGGAGCTGCTTGGCTGATCAGGACACCTCTCCCTGCCCAGAGTCACGCTGCCTCCCTGGTTACCTGAGTTTACCCTGTTTGCTGATGGCCAAGGAGCCACCAACTAGGGCTGTAGGGATGACAGGTTTTAGATTTATGCTGCCTCTCCTGCTATTGTCTCCCCTCCCAATACACATCCATCTTGGAGTCCCACCACCCCAGGCCATTTGTGCTCCCCCACCTGCAACCACCGGGCCTTTACTCCTGCCACACCCTCTGCCTGGAATGCCCTCTCTTTGCACCCTCCCCTTACCTGCCTGTGGAAATCCCATTCTGCTTCTGAGGACACTGCATCAGAAATGTGAATGGATTGGAAATAACCTGGACTGACCCATACTGGGGGCCTTCTCTTGCCTCCTGGACCCCCAGGTTGGCATATTCACAGAGTGTTCACAAAGCCCCAGGCCGGTGTGGTGGCTCACACCTGTAATCCGAGCACTTCGGGAGGCCAAGGTGGGCGGATCACCTGAGGTCAGGAGTTCAAGACCAGCCTGGCCAACATGGTGAAACCCCGTCCCTACTAAAAATACAAAAATTAGCCAGGCATGGTGGCGGGCGCCTGTCATCCCAGCTACTCGGGAGGCTGAGGCAGGAGAATCGCTTGAACCCAGGAGGCAGAGGTTGCAGTGAGTCGAGATCATGCAACTGCACTTCAGCCTGGGCAATAGAGCAAGACTCCGCCTCAAAAAAAAAAAAAAAACACAAAAAACAAAAGCCCCCACCGCGTGCCTGGCTCTGGGCTGGGCCCTGGGGTCACAGGGATGAATCACACCTGCTCCTGCCCCTTTCTCTGAGGTACCTGTGGCCTGGGCACGTCAGTAGCTCCCACACCCCTTCAGACATGTCCATGCCTTGCCTTCTAAGTGCAATAACAAGCTGCAGAGGGCAAGGACCAGGGCAAGCTGCACAGCAGGGCACCCAGGAGGTCCTCAGTAAAGCCTTCTTTTATTATTTTGTAAGCAGGGGAGAATTAAAGGAGAATTAAAGTACAGTTCTACAAGAGCAGGGACGTCCCCTATCACTGCTATCTCCACAGTGCTTAGAATAAGGCTCGGCACATGGTAAGTCCTCAATAAGCAATAACAGGCCAGACACAGTGGTGCACGCCTGTCGTCCCAGCACTTTGGGAGGCTGAGGCAGGAGGACTGCTTGAGCCTAGGACTTATAGGGTGCAGTGAACTGCGATCACACCATTGCACTGCAGCCTGGGCAACAGAGCCAGACCCTATCTCTAAAATATAAAAATAATAATTAAAAAAAGCAATAATAATAGCTCATACTCAACACTTACTCTGTGCACATTAACTCAACAAATTCTAATCCTCTCAACAAAGTCTAAGGTAGCTATTATGGTACCCATTTTCCACATGAGGAAACTGAGGCACAGGGAAGTGAAGTGGCTTACTCAGTGTGGCCCAGGTAGGATGTGGTAGAGCTGGGATTCCAACCTGCATCCCAGCAGACTCCAGAATGGACAGTCAATTGGGATCGTGGAAAGGGCATGGGTTTTGGCATCAAACAGGTGTGGATTCACACGCCAGCTCCACCCAGGGTGACATGAATCTTTTCTTCTTGAGCCCTAGTTTCCTCATTGATAAAATAAAAGGTTGTTTTGAAAAATAAAGCACGGTTATGAAGGGCCTAATGGAGCTTCTGCCCCAAGGTGGGGGCTGGACATGCAGGCGTCCATCTCTCCCTGCGTCCTGAGGAAGTCTCCTGATGGCGGGTGGGAGGGGAGGGCTGTCCGCCTCTGCCATTCAGCCAGCTGTGGGCCCCTGGCCAGGGGGGCACCTAGTGGGGTGGGCCCACAGGCAGAACAAAGAGCATCAAGGAGGGCTTGGGAGCTGCTCCTCCAGTGAAGCCATCCCTGCTCTGCTCACCCTGGTGGGGGAGAGGCTGCTTGCAGCGGCCAGGGCGGAGAGGGAGCTCCATGTTCCTAGCGCTGGCCCCCTATCACCACCACCCCTGGGCTTGTTTCCCCCCCACACAGCAGGCGGCGGCCACCTCTGCTGCTCACGTCGCGGGGCCTGCCTCTCTGCCTCTCTGCTGCTCCTCCTGGCAACTGTGGCGGCCCTCATCGCCTTGGTCACCATTCTTGGACTCCCATCACGCACCCCAGGTCAGGGCGGCCAAGAGAGGGTGGGTCAGACCCGGCGGGGAGGGCATGGGAGGGCACAGAGAGACGAGGGAGCCCCGACCTGCCTGGCTTCTCCACCAGGTGACTTTGGACTAATTCCTTAAGGTGCATGCACAGACACACACAGACACCTGCACACACACTGACTATACCTGTCTCTGAGCCTCCATTTGCACATCTGTGACATGATTATTGAGAGGACCCAGCTCTGATGTCACCTCCTCCAGGATGCCTTCCTAGACCCCCAGGATGGGTTACGAGCCTCTTCTCAGCCCCCCAGTCCCTACACTTCCTCTTCCTCTGGCCTGGCCACCCCGGGGTGGTGCTATCCAACTGTGTGCCCATCTCCACCACAGGGGACCGGGTGACATCCCATACATGCCTGCAGCCCCAGCTTCAGGGGTGAACAACCCCAACACAGTGCCTGCCTTCATGGAGCTAATAACTGTTCCGAGAGCCGTCTAGACGTGAATACACATTACAGCGGGGTCCCTGGGAGCCCTGAGAGTCTAGCCCCATTGAGGAGTCAGGGTAGGCACAATGGGTATTGGTAGTGGGGGGATGCCAGGAAAAGCATCCCAGGCACAGGGAACAGCATGTGTGGAGCCCTGAGGGGTGGGAGGAAGCAGGAAGAGAAGAAGAGACTGCAAGAGGCCAGTGCACAGGAAGGGCTGGAGTGACAAGTGGGGCCCAGTGCCAAGGGCCTCACAGGCTGCACCGAGAAGGGAGGTCATAGTCCAGGAGCCACAGAAAGGGGATTAAGTTGGGGGCAAGTTGGGGGCAGGCGGATGTTTCTGAAGGATGGCTCTGCAGCCAGGCAGGGTGGGTATAGAGGGCTGAGGTGGGGGCGGGGGCTGAGATTCGCAGCGCTCCCCCTGCCCGTGCAGGAACGCAGACCCTGAGGTGGATGAATACATGAGCAGCTGCAGTCATGAGCCTGTGTGCACATCTGTGTGTTTAGCGTGTCTATGAGTGTACACAGCTGTGTATGCATGTTCATGTCTGTGTGTCAGTGCGTGTGTGCACATCTGTTGTCTGTGTATCTGTGAGTGTGCACATAGGTGCAGCAGTGTGTGTGTGAGCCTGTGTTCATGTGTGTGTGCATCTGTGTGTGTCTGTGTCAACATGAGTGTCTCTGAGAGTTGCTCCCCCCCGCCGCCTCCCCCACACACACTAGCTGAGGCAGCCCAGGGACTGAGAGGTGGTTCACGCATGCACAAACACAAATGCACAAACTGGCTCCCATCCCCAATTATGCACACGTATACACATGTGGGGCCAAGGGGTTCCTCCTACCTTGTCCGTAGGTTTCTGCCTTTTAATTCTTTGGGGCAGCCCTAGGAGTGGGTATTCCTTTTCTCCTCCCATATGGGGGGCTAATGATGACGTGTCACAGGGGTGTTTGGGGAACTATAGAATAAAGATATGAAAGTGCTTTGCAGTTGTGCCCAGATAGAAGGAATTATGACATATGGCCCTCCAGCCAGCCCAAATATATTGCTTCTGACACTCTAACCTGGTACCAGGAGCTCCACCATTAAAACCACTTCACTGAATTGAACATTGTCCTCAGAAGCTTCCCATGACACTGTAAATAAGTTTTCAACACAAGAGAGAACCATTACTAGTTCTGCACATTTTCTGTTCTACGTTTCTTCACAGAGATGCTTTCATTTAATCCCCACAAGAGTCCCACGGGGTGTGTGCTATGATTCCCATGTTGCAAACAACCTGAGACTCAGGGTGGTCAGGTCATCTGCCCAAGATCAGGCAGCCGGCAGCGGGTACAGCTGGGGCTTGAACCCCATTGATGGCGCTGGGTCCATCCTCCCCACTGCCCCAGCCCCTCAGGCCAGCTCTAGGCGGAGTTCAGGTGAGGAAGGTTTGTCCTTGTGAGCACCACCCTTGACCCTCCAGGGCCTTTCCCTGCCCATTCAGGAGCCCAAGCTTGTATAACACTGACAAACAGGACAGGCTTCTTGTGCCATGACCAGAGGAGCTGCATTCCAGCCAGTGGGGTCTGTGATGGCATTCGCACCTGTACCCACGGCGAGGACGAGGATGAGAGCTTGTGCCGTGAGTACCCGCTCGGTGCTGCCCCTCCCAGGGGTTCCCCCACACTCCGATGCTCTTGGCAGCCATACTGAAGCTCAGCCATCCCTGAACACATCAGGCACCTTCACGTCCCCATGGCTTTGATGCTCCAGTGCCTTCATCCAGGAACACCTGCCCCGACCTGGTCCCAGTCAGGGACACACATACGTACCCCCACTAAGGAATGCCTTCACCCTGTGCATCTCCACTCCCAGAGAGCCCGTATTCATCCCTCAAGGCAGAGTTCAAGTGTTACCTCCTCCAGGAAGCCTTCCCTGACTCCCACACTAGGTTAAAGTGTCTCCTTTGGGCTTCCACAGTCCCTGTGATTCCCTGTGTCCCAGCCCTCGTCACACTGGTTGTCGCTCTTGATTGGCACATCTGCCACCCCCATCAGACTGTGAACTCCTCTGAGGCAGGCCCAGTCCGCTTGATATTGGGGCCCCAGCGCCTAGCACAGAGGGGTATTCAGAACGGCTTGCTGAATGAATGAGCGAATGAATGAATGGGAAGACCTGGCCCCAGATCTTAGACACACCTGAAGGTTCTCAGGAGAGAGGAGCCTGACCCCACAGGAGAGAGAGAGCCTGGAGAGGTGCAGTGGGTGGGGTGGGGGAGCTCATGGAGGGAGAGTCATTGCATCACAGACCCTCAGGACAAGAAGCAATCTCAAAAGCATCTAGTCCTTGCCCCAGCTCATCCCCAATCCCCTCTCTAGCAAGCCCAACCGAGGCCACCCAGCCTCTGCTTGCATCCCCTGGGATGCAAGGATTGGAAGGTTTTTCCATGGGAAGGTTTTCCTTGTCCCAGGCTTAGAGCTGCCTCCCAGAGTGGTTCCTCCCTGATTGGTTCCAACTCTGTCCTTCTGTCAACCCTGCCCCGATAGACCACACTTTAATTTCTGCCATGATGGTGGTGCTGCATGGATTTGAAGATTGCTCCCTTGCCCTCCATGAGGTTTCTCTTCTCTACGCCACATCCCCTTCTCCAGGTCACAGTCAGCCCCCTTGTGACCCAGTTCCTGGCCCTCCCCACTCCATCAATGCTCCACAGAATGAATATCAACTGCCCATGTCCCCGTCCCTGGACAGGCCTCAGAAACATCCTCAGCCCTTCTGGCTGGGTCTGGGCAGTCTAACGAACAGAATCTTGCTCCCTCCCTGCCCAAGGTTTTCTACCTCTAGTGATGTGGCCTGAGTTTGTGTGAATTTTTGATAGTCCTATCACACTGCTGCCTAACAGAACACACTTTCAAGAAAGGTGCTCTGACTCTGCCTTACAAGGTGTGTGAACCCTAGATCTCCCCTGAGATCCGGGGTCCAACTGTAAGACTCCACATTTATTCCTGTGATGTTCCAGTGGGAAGAGGCTTCCTGGAGGTGATGGAACTTGAACCTGAACTTGAAAGAATGGTTTTGGATAGGTGTCAAGGAGGCTCTTTGTGGAGGGGGCCTAGTATCAGCAGTGGTGTGGGGCAGGAACACACCAGGGCTGGGGAGGAACTGAGGAAGGGAGGGGCAGATCTCTGGGCCTCTGTCCAGCAACGGAGCTCTCCTCTCCCTCTGACTCCACCACCTCCCCAGGAAACCTTCTGCTTGCACCCTTCTGGGCTGGATGGGCACTGATCCTGAGTTTGGCCACTGCCAGGGTGGTCAATCCTCCTCCCGATAACCCTCAGACAGCTGTGGCCAGATGTGGACTTCTTCCTGCCTCCTCTGTACCTCTACAGGAGATGTGCCCCAGAGCCTCCCCCACTTCCTTGTGGCCCACTGTGGAGACCCGGCCTCCTGGATCTACTCAGACCAAAAATGTGATGGCACTAACAACTGCGGGGACTGTTCAGATGAACTGAGCCCAGGTAGGGGTCTGGGCACAGGCTGGGCTGGGGCTGGTGTCCAGGCAGCAGCCAGAGGGCAAAGGGTGAGCAGGGAATCTCTAGGGCTCCCCCTTGCATGCTTCCCTGCATCCTAGGAAGGAGTTTTCTACCCCTGCTTGAATACATCCTGTGATGGGGTACTCACTACCACTCCAAGTGACTTTTTCTGGAGGCTCATTCTTCTGCAGTGGGGAAGTCACCTTCAAAGGCACAGATGAGAAAACTGGGTCCCAGAAGGTGGTCATGCAAGGAGTACATACGTGGCCCAGCTGGGATTTGAACCTGGCGTTCCCTTATCTCTGCACCTCCCAGTGACCCTGTGAGGAAAGCAGGGCAGGAATCACTGGCCCCAATTTGTATGTAAGTAAATGGAGGCTTTGAGAGGAGAAACTTAGTACAATGTGTGATAGGAAGGGAGCTCAGGTGTGAACCCAGGCCTCCTGATCCAAGTCCCGAGTCCTGTAGCGGCCCTAGAGTTTCCTCTCAATCTCTTCCCCAGTGGTCAATCAACAAACATGTTCTGAGCATTGGTGGGGTGCTCAGAACGCACCTGGTATCAGATTCAGGTGGGGGACATCAGGAATCAGGCATGTGTCCTACCCCCAGGACTCACATCATGCTGATGCCGAAAGGAGGTGCTGGGGACCTGGAGGAATCAAGGGAGATTTCTCAGAAGAGGTAGCATTCAAGAAGACCAAGAATAGACGGGTTTCAGTAGGCAGAGGCTGGGTGTGTGGGGAGGAATGCCGGAGGCCTGAGCAGAGGAGAGAAGGCTAGGAGCACCCTCAGGCAGTCATGGCAGGTGAGCATAGCTGGACTCAGGGTAAGGAAGGGCACCCATTCATATTGCAGTCTTTACCGTGTGCCTGGGACTTTGCCTGACATCCTTTGCTTGATAACAAGCTTGAGCACACTAGGAAACAGGTTCAGACAGGGTGAGGGAGGTCACATAGCCTGTGAGCTGTGGAGTCTAGATTCTCTCTGCCACAGGAAAACTAGGAACACACTCAACTCACGTCAGATGGGTTGGGGCCATGGGGAGCTACGGCAGGTTTCAGAACTAGGGAGTGCCCTGGTGCACAGAGCGTTCCAGGACACAGCAACTGCTCTCCTGCTGGCTCTTGTCTCCGCAGTAACTGTGTGCCCACCCTGCGGCCCTGGGTGGTGGCGCTGTCCTTCAACCTTCTTCAAGTACTGCGACTGTATCCCAAGACATCTCTGCCGCGACCATGTACAGCACTGCTCCGACTGGTCTGATGAGTATGCCTGTCCCGGACCCTGAGTGGGTCACTCAGGCCAGCATGGAAGGCTGGCTGGAATGGCACTGATAACCCTTCACATGAAAATCAAATCCTAGCGCACAAGGGCAGGAAGCAGCCTTTGAAATGGGATCTACACATCATTTCTGAATAGGAATTTTCTCTCCTGCTTTGAAGTTGTTCAGCCTCTGCTTGAATGCTTCCAATGACCAGGAGCTCATTACCATGTTAGGTGGCTTCTAACAAAGATGAGGTGGTGAAACCCCATCTCTACCAAAAATACAAAAGTTAGCCAGGCATGGTGGCACACACCTATAGTCCCAGCTACTAGGGAGGCTGAGGTGGGAGGATTGTGGGAACCCAGGAGGTCAAGGCTGCAGTGAGCTGTGACCACACCACTGCACTCCAGCCTGAGCGACAGAGTGAGATCCTGTCTCAAAAAAAATGAAACAAAACACAAACACAAAGACAAAGGGAATCTGCTTCCATGATTTCACACCTGTCTCTGGGGCCACACAGAGGAAATCTGCTAACTGCTCCAAGGCATACTTGTGGATCCTAATCTCGTCATCCCTTAGAGTGATGATACGTCTGGGGCTTAAATGACAAGTCGAGTTTAGCTTTCATGGATGGCACATACGTGAAACATATGCCACTTCCTACCCCTTTGGTACCTAAGGCAGATATACTGGGCTTGGATGCAACCTTAGCATCTTCCCCAGTTCAGTTAACCCAGCAGGCTCTACTGATTTAACCACGTGACAGAGCACATGAAACAGGATATCTGGCATCCTACCAGTGGGAAGCCACCCCAGGAAGCTCTGAGCTGTAGAATAGAAGATCTGGAGAAAGAGCAGCTTGAAGGGCTCCTCACCAGTCTTCTGTCTGTCCACCCTGCTCTCCACCCCAGCACTCCCCACCCTCCACTCTATGCCCAGCTGCCCGCCTAAACAGCCCAGTTTTCTGGAAGTAGGGACTATATTTTGATCCTGGAGCCTGAATGAGCTGCTTCTGTGCTTATCTTTCCAGCTTCACACCACCCAGGCAGGCAAGGATGAATATTTCCATTAGATGGATGAGAAAACTGAGGCCCAGAGAGGGTAACGACTTGTCCAGAATCATACAGCAAAGTCAGTGCTGGAACTGGAACCCAAACACAGTCTGTGGCACCCCAGCCCAGAAGCCTTTCCAGCTACCAGTGTGATCATACCTTGGCCAGGGCAGTCTCTGCGGGGTATTTTAAAAGTGAGCTTGTCAGGTGCAGTGGCTCATGCCTATGATCCCAGCACTTTGGGACACTGAGGTGGAAGTGTCCCACTTGAGCCCAGGAGTTCGAGACCAGCCTGGGCAACATAGGGAGAACCTGTCTCTACAAAAAATAGGAAAAAAATAGCTGGGCGGGGTGGTGCATGCTTGTAGTCCCAGCTACTCAGAAAGCTAAGATGGGAGGATCGTTTGAGCCTGGGAGATTGAGGCTGCAATGAGGCATGATCATGCCACTGCACTCCAGCCTGGGCAACAAACCCTGTCTCAAAAAATTTCTTTTTAATAAAAATAAAACATGAGATTGAGGGTCAGCAAGTGTGAGACCCATATTCTGAAAGAGAGACTTGGGATCTGCCTGATGGGAGGGCTCCTGTCGAGGGAGACAGACATATCCCCACTGAAAAATTAATAAAATTGGTTTTACATATCAGTTTTCTGAGTTTTGAAAACTGAAAATGGCAGCCATAAGAAGGAATGAGATCATGTCCTTTGCAGGGACATGGATGAAGCTGGAAGCCATCATTCTCAGCAAACTAACACAGGAACAGAAAACCAAACACTGCATGTTCTCACTCATAAGTGTGAGTTGAACAATGAGAACACATGGACACAGGGAGGGGAACAACACACACTGGGGCCTGTCAGCGGTAGGGGGTAGGGGGAGGGAGAGCATCAGGACAAATAGGGGCTTAAATCCCAGATGACAAGTTGATGGGTGCAGCAAACCACCATGGCACATGTATACCTATGTAACAAACCTGCACATGTATCCCGGAACTTAAAAAAAATTTAAAAAAGAAAACTGAAAATAGGCATCCGAGGGACTAGTGAGCTCTGGTTCATTTATTGCCTCATATGTTCGTTCGCTCATCAGTCTCTGCAAACCTGCTTTGGACCAAGCTGTGAGCCAGGTGCTGAGCTCCCAGAGAAGAGACCTGGATCCTAGCAAACGAGGAGCTTAGGGTCATCTGGAGGAAGCACCTCACACCATGTAGGGAGGGCTGGGAACGCAGGAAATGCTGGGCTCAGGGCTCCGAAGAGGGGCCTCCCAGAGCCAGGACAATCACCTTTCTGACCCGGAACAACTGAGGAGTTCCTGGAACAGGGTTCCTCAGGGATCTTGCCCAAGGGACTGAGTTTCTCTCCAACTGCAGTGCAAGCAGGAGCTGAGAGAGCCCTCGGGCATCGTTAGTTCTGACCCTGAACCAGAGGAGCCTTCCTTCCCAGAGGAGGAAGACTTTGGGCTGGCTCTGGAGGCTAGAAGAATTTCCAGAGGTAAGAGTGGACGAAAAGGAAAATCCAGGCCTAGGGGGCATGTGAACAAAGTCATAGAAGTGTGATCGTACAGCTCAGCCAGGCAATGTCCAACAGGCCAGAGAGGCCACAGTAGAGGGTGGGTGAGGAGCTAGGAGAAGAGGTGAGAGGGGTGAGCAGGGGACAGATCGTGGAGTGCTTAGCATGGCAGTGGGCTATCATCAAGGGCAATTTAGCCTGGAAACTGGATCTACCACAATCTTTATTTATGTATATATATTTTTAGAGACAGAGTCTTATTCTGTCACCCAGACTGAGTGCACTGGCATGATCATAGCTCACTGCAACCTCAAACTCCTGGGCTCAAATGATCCTCCTCCCCCAGCCTCCCAAGAAGTTGGGATTATAGGCGTGCCCCACCACGCTCAGCCTTTTTTTTTTTCTTTTTTCTCTTTTTTCTTTTTTCTTTTTCTAGAGATGAGAGTCTCACTATATTGCCCAGGCTGGTCTTGAACTCTTGGCCTCAAGAGATGCTCCTGCCTTGGTTTCCCAAAGCTCTGGAATTACAGGCGTGAGCCACGGTATCTCACCCAGCATGACCTTTCACTACAACAGCCCAATAAAAAGAAGCCAAGGGCTTGGACCAAATGGGCAGAGAAAAGGGATGGTCAAGGACTATTTACTGGTAGAACTCATGGGTCTTCAGCCCTCCTATGGGTGGGGAACAGGGGACAGTAAGGTGGGGGATGAGAAAGATGGCGAGTCCAGGATGCCTGGGAAGGAGTGTGCTCTTGGCCTCCTGCCTTGGGCCATGCCTTCTCCAGCAGGATGCCAGTCTCAAGGGAAAAAGGGGGTTGAATTTGTCCTTGAGGGATAAGAAAGGTCCAGAGGTATTAGCCGGGCGTGGTGGCGGGCACCTGTAGTCCCAGCTACTCAGGAGGCTGAGGCAGGAGAATGGCCTGAACCCGGGAGGTGGAGCTTGCAGTGAGCCGAGATCATGCCACTGCACTCCAGCCTGGGCTACAGAGTGAGACGCCATCTCAAAAAACAAAAACAAAAAAAAGAAAGGTCCAGAGGTTTATTTCAGCACTCAAATGACATGTCCTGAGCACTGGCCACAGGAGGCCAGGCAAGATCAGAGAATTAGCCTATGTTTGCTCATACCAAGTCAGCTATGGCGGCTCAGGCGGCTGGAGAGCACCCAGCTCCCCGCAGTGGTAGCTCAGGCGGCTGCAGAGCGCCCAGCTCCCCGCAGGGTCTGCTGCTGTGGCAGTTGGGCTTCTTTAGTGGGCAGCCTGGAGCGCTTTCTGAAAAAAAGCCCAGAAGCCCCAGCACTGTGGGCTACATATTAATTTACCCCTCTCCCCCTCCCCCCCCCCCACCAAACCATCCACAGGCCTCTGGGGCTTAAGATGCTTCATTAACAGAATAGGGAAACCAAGTCTAAGACAGACTTGTCCGCGTCCACTCAGCATGTCAGTAACTGGACAAGGACTAAAAGCCAGGTACTTAGGTGCACACAGCTAGCATCTGCCAAGCGCTTACAATGAACTGGCACTATGGTAAGTAAGGGCTTTGCCTTTCATCCACACAACAACACTATGAGGTAGGTATTATTTTTAGAGGACCTAAAACCTCTCAGAGAGGCAAGGCGGCTTGTTGATGGTGTGTGACTGGTGGGGGACAGAGCCAGGAATGCCAACTCTGAAGTCTGGGCCCTTCCCATGTGGTATGGTTTTGAGAGGTGACAGCGTGCTGGCAGCCCTCGCAGCCCTTGCTTGCTCTCAGTGCCTCCTCGGCCTCTGCGCCCATTCTAGCTGCGCTTGAGGAGCACTTCAGCCTGCCGCTGCACCCTGGGAGCCCTTCTCTGGGCTGGCCGAGGCCAGAGCCGGCTCCCTTGGCTTGCGGGGAGGTGTGGAGGGAGAGGCGCGGGCGGAACCGGGGCTGCGCGCAGCGCTTGTGGGCCAGCACGAGTTCCGGGTGGGCGTGGGCTCAGCGGGCCGCACTTGGAGCACCTGTCCAGCCCGCAAGCCCCGGGCAGTGAGGGGCTTAGCACCTGGGCCAGCAGCTGCGGAGGGTGCGCTGGATTCCCCAGCAGTGCCGGCCCACCGGCACTGTGCTCGATTTCTCGCCGCGCCTTAGCTGCCTCGCCGCAGGGCAGGGCTCCGCACCTGCAGCCCACCATGCCTGAGTCTCCCCCACCACCCGCTGTGGGCTCCTGCGCGCGACCTGAGTCTCGCCGACGAGCGCCACCCCCTGCTCCACGGCACCCAGTCCCATCGACCTGCCCAAGGGCTGAGGAGTGCGCCCAGGGCACGGGACTGTCACGCAGCTCCACCTGCGGCCCCTGTGCGGGATCCACTTAGTGAAGCCAGCTGGGCTCCTGAGTCTGCTGGGGACTTGGAGAATCTTTATGTCTAGCTTAGGGATTGTAAATACACCAATCAGCACTCTGTATCTAGCTCAAGGTTTGTAAACACACCAATCAGCACCCTGCGTCTAGCTCAGGGTTTGTGAATGCACCAATCTACACTCTGTATCTAGTTAATCTGGTGGGGACTTGGAGAACCTTTATGTCTAGCTAAGGGATTGTAAATACACCAATCAGCACTCTGTATCTAGCTCAAGGTTTGTAAACACACCAGTCAGCACCCTGCGTCTAGCTCAGGGTTTGTGAATGCACCAATCTACACTCTGTATCTAGCTAATCTAGTGGGGAGGTGGAGAACTTTTGTGTCTAGCTCAGGGATTGTAAACGCACCAATCAGCACCCTGTCAAAACGGACCAATCAGCTCTCTGTAAAACAGACCAATCGGCTCTCTGTAAAATGGACCAATCAGCAGGATGTGGGTGGGGCCAGATAAGACAATAACAGCAGGCTGCCCTAGCCGGCAGTGGCAACCTGCTGGGGTCCCCTTGCGAAGGTGGAAGGTTGGTTTGTTCGCTCTTTCCAATAAACCTTGGTGCTGCTCACTTTTTAGGTCCACACTGCCTTTATGAGCTGTAACACTCACCGCGAAAGTTTGCAGCTTCACTTCTGAAGCCAGTGAGACCATGAACCCATTGGGAGGAACTATCAACTCAAAACGTGCCGCCTTAAGAGCTGTAAGCTCACTGCGAAGGTCTGCAGCTTCACTCCTAAGCCAGCGAGATGACGAATCCACCAGAAGGAAGAAACTCCGAACACATCCGAACATCAGAAGGAACAAACTGCGGACACACCACCTTTAAGAACTGTAATACTCACCGTGAGGGTCCGCGGCTTCATTGTTGAAGTCAGTGAGACCAAGAACCCACCAATTCTGGACACAGTTTGGCTGTGTCCTTACCTAAATCTCACCTTGAAGTGTAATAATCTCCATGTGGCAAGGGCAGGGCCAGGTGGGGATAATTAAATCATGGGGGCGTTTCCCACATAGTGTTCACCTGGTACTGAGTACGTCCAATGAGATCTGATGGTTTTATCAAGGGCAGTTCCCCTACACAAGCCCTCTTGCCTGGCGCCCTGTAAGACATGCATTTGCTCCTCCTCTGCCTTCCACCATGATTGTGAGGCCTCCCCAGCCATGTGGAACTGTGAGTCCAGTAAACCTGTTTTTCTGTGTTAAATTACCCAGTCTCAGTATGTGTTTATTAGCAGTGTGAGAACAGGCTAATACACCATGGTAGTTCAGTTTCATGCTGTCTCGGGAGGTCTGGGAAGGCTTCCTAGCAGAGGTGATACCTAAGCAGGACCTTGAAGGGTGATTAGGAATGAGCCAGGCAGGGGGCGTGGAAAGGGCAGTCCAGGGTGAAGAGACGCTCAGCCACCAGGCAGGAAGGCAAGGTGGGTGTAGTGTGGGGAGGGCACCTGGCAGCTGAGGGAGTGTCTGGATGTCAGGAGAGTCTTGGACCCTGGCAGCAGAGAGGGAGCTTGACTGTGAAGGCTGCAGGCTGTCAGCAGAGGTTTTCAGCAGGAGGAACACATATATTTCATTCTGCCTTCTGAGGAGGGGCTGCAAAGAAGGCTGTCCTCTGAACACCAGGAATAAGACACAGCGCCAGTCCCTCTTAAATTCTTACTGAGGGGAAAAGTGAACTCCAGAATGCAAATGTCACTTGGAAGCAGTAAAGCTTCATGCAGAAGAAAAGGGTGCCAGGTACCATGCCAGCAGCTTTAATGAATATTGATAGTCAAGGTTTAGGGAGTGTTCAGTCCATGCCAGGCGCCACTGGGAAGTTCTGTATGTTGTGTCTCTGGCATCTCATTTTCTGTAATCCTTGCAACCACTCCAGGTACCTGGTTTGGTTATTCACACTCCCCAGATGCAGGGAGAGATGAAACTGCTTGCCTAAGATCACAGCTTTTAAGACGCAGACCCAGGACCCAAATCCAGAGTCCACCATACCCCTGGTCATTTCTCACTCATTTTCAGCCAGTTCTCCCTAGAAGGCAGAGCTGGGGCTCTGGCCAAAGGGCCACAGCCTGTAAACAGGAGGTGGCTGGCTTGGGCAGAAGAACCAGTGTTTGTTTGTTTCTTGTTAATTGGTTATTCCTTTCAGAAAGGAGCAGGTGCCTTAGCGACCACCCAAACAGCACTCAATAAGGTGGTTCCAGAAAGACACAGGACCCAGGGCAGCCAGGCAGGCTCCTCCTTTGGCTCACATCAGCAGAGCAGCCTGGAGTGAGAACCCAGGTAGCCAGCGTCTGTATTTGCCAGCTCCCAGCCTCCCTGGCTCCAGCTCCAAGATCAGTACTTTAAGAACAACAGGTTTTTTGCTGTGCAAACATGCAGGGGTAGATTAATGGAATTTGAAGTGGCTCAGGTTGGGCCCCAGGGTTTGGACTGGAAATCTGGTTTGGTTTAACTGTCTGCCGTCACTGTTTGCAGGGGACTCTTTTTCATCCTTAGGTTCACAGAACCACAGGTGTTAGAGCTGGCGATGACCTCAGAATACAGCCAGGCTTTTGACAAAAGAGGACACTGCTTCCCAGAGAAGAAAGGGACCAGCCCAAAGATGCACTGCCAGGTGGCTATCACAGGGATTCTGAGGGCCACTCAAGGTCAAAGTAGAAGTGATTTCTCTTGAGACCTTAAAAGAATATATGTAAATATATGTGTGTGTATGTATACATACTATATACAGTATATATATATATTTGTACATATGTATATTGTATATATACATATATGTAGTTGTATACGATAAAATGCACAGATCTTGTGTCTAGTTCAATGAGGTTTTCAAAAACAGCTTTACTGAGGCATAGTTGAAATACAATAAGCTATGTGTATTTATTTTTTATTTTATTTTATTTTTTAGACGGAGTCTCATTCTGTCACCCAGGCTAGAGTGCAGTGGCTCCATTTTGGCTCGCTGCAACCTCTACTTCCTGGTTTCAAGCAATTCTCCCGCCTCAGCCTCCCTAGTAGCTGGGAATACAGGCACCCCCCACCATGCCCAACTAATTTTTGTATTTTTAGTAGAGACAGGGTTTCACCATATTGGCCAGGCTAGTCTCGAACTCCTGACCTCAAAGGATCCACCCGCCTTGGCCTCCCAAAGTGCTGGGATTACAGGCACGAGCCACTGCGCCCGACCTTATTTTTGAATTAGAGACAAGGTCTCACTGTGTTACCCAGGCTGGTCTTGAACTCCTGACCTCAGGTGATCCGCCTCAGCCTCCCAAAGTGCTGGGATTACAGGTGTGAGCCACCGCACCTGGCACGCTACACCTATTTGAAGTGTACATTTTCGCCGAGCATGGTGGCTCACGCCTGTAACCCCAGCACTTCAGGAGTTCGAGGCAGGAGGATTGCTTGAGCCCGGGAGTTCAAGACAAGCCTGGGCAACATGGCGAAACCCCATCTCCTCAAAAAATACAAAATATTAGCCAGGTGTGGTGGTGCGTGCCTATAGTCCCAGCTACCAGGGAGGGTGAGGTGGGAGGATTGTGTGAGCCCGGGAATTCGAGGCTGTAGTGAGTTGTGACCACACCATTGTACTCCAGCCTGGGTAATGGAGCAAGACCCTGTCTCAAAAAAATTTTCATAAATGTTGACATATATACACACCCATGAACTGTCACAGTTAATACAAGAGAACAATCCCATCACCCTCAAAAGTTTCCTTGTGCCCCTTTGTAACTCCTCCCTCTTACCCATCCTTGATCCTCACCCCCATACTCAGGCAACCACTGATCTATTTTCTGTCAGTATAGACTCATTTGCACTTTTCTATAATGTTATATAAATGGGATCATACAGCATATACCAGTTTTTGTCTGGCACCTTTCACTGAAAATAACTATTATGAGACTCATCCATGTTGTAGCATGTCCAATACTCTTTTTATTGTTGAATAATATTCCATTGTATAAACCACTATGTGTTTATGCATTCCAGGCTGAAGAGATGCATTCTTCACTTATGCATTCACCTATTCACTCACTTTTTAATTAACTTTGGGTTATTCCCAGTTGTGGCTATTACAAATAAGACTGCTATGAACATTTATGTGCAACTCTTTAAACATTTTTTAATATTTTCTTTTCTTTCTTTTCCTTTTTTTTTTTTTTTTTTTTTTTTTTGAGATGGAGTTTCACTCTTGTTGCCCAGGCTGGAGTGTCGTGGTGCAATCTCAGCTCACTGCAACCTTTGCCTTCTGGATTCAAGCGATTCTCCTGTCTCCACCTCCCAAGCAGCTGGGATTACAGGTACCCGCCACTGTGCCCAGCTAATTTTTGTATTTTTAGTAGAGATAAGGTTTCACCATGTTGGCCAGGCTGGCAGGCTGGTCTCGAAGTCCTGACCTGACCTCAGGTGATCCACCCACCTCAGCCTCCCAAAGTACTGGGATTATAGGTGTGAGCCACTGCACTTGGCCTTCTTTTCTTTTCTTTTTTTTTTTTTTTTTTTTTTGAGATGGAGTTTCACTCTTGTTGCCCAGGCTGGAGTGCAATGGCACAATCTTGGCTCACTGCAACCTCCGCCTCCTGAGTTCAAGCGATTCTCCTGCTTCAGCCTCCCGAGTAGCTGGGATTACAGGCATGTGCCACCACATCTGGCTAATTTTGTATTTTTACTAGACACAGGGTTTCTCCATGTTGGTCAGGCTCGTCTCGAACTTCCAGACTCAGGTGATTTGCCCACTTTGGCCTCCCAAAGTGTTGGGATTACAGGCAAGAGCCACCACGCCCGGCCCTTTTCTATATCTATCTATCTATCTATCTATATCTATCTATCTATCTATCTATCTATCTATCTATCTATCTATCTATATATTTAGAGACAGGGTCTCACTCTGTCACCCAGGCTGGAGTGCAGTGGCACAATCATAGCTCACTATAATCTCCAACTCCTGGCCTCAAGAGATCCTCCTGCCTCAGCCTCCCAAAGTGTTGGGATTACAGGCGTGAGCCACCATGCCTGGCCTGTGTACAAGTCTTTCTGTAGATATATACTTTCATTTGTCTTGAGGAAACACCTAGGAGTGGAATCGCTGGATGAGGTAGGTGTGTTTTTAACTTTTAAAAATTATCCGTTTTCCACAGTGGTTGCATCATTTTACATTCCCATCATTAGAGTATGAGAGTTCCAGTTGTTCTACATCCTCACCAACATTTTGGAGGGCTTCTGTCGAGGGAGCCAGACATATCCACATTGAATATTAATAAAATTGGTTGTACATATCAGTCTTTTGTGAGTTTTGAACTGAAAATGGGCATCAAGAGACTGAGCTCTGGTTCATTTATTGCCTCATTCTTTCATTTACTCATCAAACCGTCTCTGTGAACCTACAGTCAGCCTTTTTTTAAAAAAAGAAAAAATTGATTTCATTTTTGGGACAGAGTCTCACTCTGTTGCCTAGGCTAAAGTGCTGTGGCATGAACACAGCTCACTGCAGCCTCAACCTTCTGGGCTCAAGTGATCCTCCTACCTCAGCCTCCCAAGTATCTGGGACCACAGGTGTGCACCACCACACCTGGCTAATTTTTTTATTTTTATTTTTGTAGAGCTAGGATATCACCATGTTGCCCAGGTTGTTCTTGAACTTCTGGGCTCAAGTGATTCTCCCACCTCACCCTCCCAAAATGCTGAGATTATAGGCATTAGGCATGAGTCATCATGCACAGACCTTTTTTTTTTTTTAAAAAAAAGAGATGGGATCTTGCTATGTTGCCCAGGCTGGCCTCCAACTCCTGGGCTCAAGTAGTGATCTGTCTCAGCCTCTTGAGTAGGTGGGAAGCCAGCCTTTTTATTGTAGCTATTCTAACTGGTGTGTGGTTGTATCTCACTGTGTTTTTGCTTTGCATTTCCCTGATGACTAATGATTTGGGCGTCTTTTCATGTGCTTATTTGCCATCCATATGTTTTCTTTGGTGAAGGGTCTGTTCAGATCTTTTGCCCATTTTATTATTAGATGGCTTGTTTTTTCATTATTGCATTTTGAGAGTTTTTTTTTTAATACTTTAAGTTCTAGGGTACATGTGCACAATGCGCAGGTTTGTTACACAGGTATACATGTGTCATGTTGGTTTGCTGCACCCATTAACTCATCATTTGCATTAGGTATTTCTCCTAATGCTATCCCTCCCCCTGCCCCGCACCCCACGACAGGCCCCAGGGTGTGATGTTCTCCTCCCTGTGTCCAAATGATCTCATTGTTCAATTCCCACCTATGAGTGAGAACATGTGGTGTTTGGGTTGCTGTCCTTGTAATAGTTTGCTCAGAATGATGGTTTCCAGCTGCATCCATGTTCCTGCAAAGGACATGAACTCATCCTTTTTTATGGCTGCATAGTATTCCCTGGTGTATATGTGCCACATTTTCTTAATCCAGTCTACCATTGATGGACATTTCTGTTGGTTCCAAGTATTTGCTATTGTGAATAGTGCCACAATAAACATGTGTGTACATGTGTCTTTACAGTAGCATGATTTATAATCCTTTGGGTATATACCCAGTAATGGGATTGCTGGGTCAAATGGTATTTCTAGTTCTAGATCCTTGAGGAATTGCCACACTGTCTTCCGCAATGGTTGAACTAATTTACACTCCCACCAACAGTGTAAAAGTGTTCCTATTTCTCCACATCCTCTCCAGCATCTGTTGTTTCCTGACTTTTTAATGATCGCCATTCTAACTGGTGTGAGAAGGTATCTCACTGTGGTTTTGATTTGCATTTCTCTGATGACCGGAGATGAGCATTTTTTCCTGTGTCTGTTGGCTGCATAAACGTCTTCTTTTGAGAAGTGTCTGTTCATATCCTTTGCCCACTTTTTGTTGTGGTTGTTTTTTTTTTTTATTGTAAATTTGTTTAAGTTCTTTGTAGATTTTGGATATTGGCCCTTTGTCAGATGGGTAGATTGCAAAAATTTTCTCCCATTCTGTAGGTTGCCTGTTCACTCTGATGGTAGTTTCTTCTGCTGTGCAGAAGCTCTTTAGTTTAATTAGATCCCATTTGTCAGTTTTGGCTTTTGTTGCCATTGCTTTTGGTGTTTTAGTCATGAAGTCCTTGCCCATGCCTATGTCCTGAATGGTATTGCCTAGGTTTTCTTCTAGGGTTTTTATGGTTTTAGGTCTAACATTTAAGTCTTTAATCCATCTTGAATTAATTTTTGTATAAGGTGTAAGGAAGGGATCCAGTTTCAGCTTTCTACATATGGCTAGCCAGTTTTCCCAGCACCATTTATTAAATAGGGAATCCTTTCCCCATTTCTTGTTTTTGTCAGGTTTGTCAAAGATCAAATGGTGTAGATCTGTGGTGTTATTTCTGAGGGCTCCGTTCTGTTCCATTGGTCTATATCTCTGTTTTGATACCAGTACCATGCTGTTTTGAGAGTTCTTTCTCTATTTGTTTTTGTTTGTTTTATGTTTTGTTTTTTGTTTTTTTGAGACAGAGTCTTGCTGTGTCGCCCAGGCTGGAGTGCAATGGTGCGATCTCAGCTCACCATAACCTCAGCCTCCCGGGTTCAAGTGATTCTCCTACCACAGCCTCCCAAGTAGCTGGGATTACAGGCAGGCACCACCACACATGGCTAATTTTTGTATTTTTTTTTTTTTTTTTAGTAGAGACGGTTGTTGTTGGCCAGGCTGGCCTCGAACTCCTGACCTCAGGTGATCTGCCCACCTTGGCCTCCCAAAGTGCTAGGATTACAGGTATGATCCACCACACCTGGTCCTTTATCTATTTTGAATACCTATTCTTTGTTTTTTATTTTATTTATTTTTCTTTTTTGAGACAAGAGTTTTGCTCTTGTTGCCCAGGCTGAAGTGCAATGGCGTGCTTGGCTCACCACAACCTCTGCCTCCCGGATTCAAGCAATTCTCCTGCCTCAGCCTCCTAAGTAGCTGAGATTACAGGCATGCATAACCACACCTGGCTCATTTTGTATGTTTAGTAGAGACGGGGTTTCTCCATGTTGGTCAGGTCGGTCTTGAACTCCCAACCTCAGGTGATCCACCCGCCTCAGCCTCCCAAAGTGCTGGGATTACAGGCATGAGCCACTGCTCCTGGCCTTGAATACATGTTCTTTATCAGATATATGATTTACACTATTTCTCCTAGTCTGTGGCTTGTCTTTTCATTCTTTTAATAGTGCCTTTTATTTTTTATTTTTTTTTTTTTTATTTATTTATTTTTTTTTTTTTTACATTTTTTTTTTCTTTTTTTCTTTTTTTCTTTTTTCTTTTTTTTTTTTTTCTTTTTTATTGATCATTCTTGGGTGTTTCTCGCAGAGGGGGATTTGGCAGGGTCACAGGACAATAGTGGAGGGAAGGTCAGCAGATAAACAAGTGAACAAAGTTCTCTGGTTTTCCTAGGCAGAGGACCCTGCGGCCTTCCGCAGTGTTTGTGTCCCTGGGTACTTGAGATTAAGGAGTGGTGATGACTCTTAACGAACATGCTGCCTTCAAGCATCTGTTTAACAAAGCACATCTTGCACCGCCCTTAATCCATTCAACCCTGAGTGGATACAGCACATGTTTCAGAGAGCACAGGGTTGGGGGTAAGGTCACAGATCAACAGGATCCCAAGGCAGAAGAATTTTTCTTAGTACAGAACAAAATGAAAAGTCTCCCATGTCTACCTCCTTCTACACAGACACAGCAACCATCCGATTTCTCAATCTTTTCCCCACCTTTCCCCCCTTTCTATTCCACAAAACCGCCATTGTCTTCATGGCCCGTTCTCAATGAGCTGTTGAGTACACCTCCCAGATGGGGTGGTGGCCGGGCAGAGGAGCTCCTCACTTCCCAGTAGGGGCGGCCGGGCAGAAGCGCCCCTCACCTCCCAGACGGGGCGGCTGGCCGGGCGGGGGGCTGACCCCCCCCACCTCCCTCCTGGACGGGGCGGCTGGCCGGGCGGGGGGCTGACCCCCCACCTCCCTCCCGTACAGGGCGGCTGGCCGGGCAGAGGGGCTCCTCACTTCCCAGTAGGGGCGGCCGGGCAGAGGCGCCCCTCACTTCCCTGACGGGGCGGCTGGCCCGGCGGGGGGCTGACCCCCCCACCTCCCTCCCGGAGGGGGCGGCTGGCCGGGCAGAGGGGCTCCTCACTTCCCGGTAGGGGCGGCCGGGCAGAGGCGCCCCTCACCTCCCGGACAGGGCGGCTGGCTGGGCGGGGGGCTGATCCCCCCACCTCCCTCCCGGACGGGGCGGCTGGCCGGGCGGGGGGCTGACCCCCCACCTCCCTCCCGGACGGGGCGGCTGGCCGGGCGGGGGGCTGACCCCCCCACCTCCCTCCCGGACGGGGCGGCTGGCCGGGTGGGGGGCTGACCCCCCCACCTCCCTCCCGGACGGGGCGGCTGGCCGGGCGGGGGGCTGACCCCCCACCTCCCTCCCAGACAGAGCGGCTGGCCGGGCAGAGGGGCTCCTCACTTCCCAGTAGGGGCGGCCGGGCAGAGGCGCCCCCCCCACCTCCTGGACAGGGCGGCTGGCCGGGCAGGGGGCTGATCCCCCCACCTCCCTCCCGGATGGGGCGGCTGGCCAGGCGGGGGGCTGATCCCCCCCACCTCCCTCCCGGACGGGGCGGCTGGCCGGGCGGGGGGCTGACCCCCCCCACCTCCCTCCCGGATGGGGCGGCTGGCCGGGAGGGGGGCTGACCCCCCCACCTCCCTCCCGGACGGGGCGGCTGGCCGGGCAGAGGGGCTCCTCACTTCCCAGTAGGGGCGGCCGGGCAGAGGCACCCCTCGCCTCCCGGACGGGGCGGCTGGCCAGGCGGGGGGCTGACCCCCCCACCTCCCTCCCGGACGAGGCGGCTGGCCGGGCAGAGGGGCTCCTCACTTCCCGGTAGGGGCGGCCGGGCAGAGGTGCCCCTCACCTCCCGGACGGGGCGGCTGGCCAGGCGGGGGGCTGACCCCCCCACCTCCCTCCCAGACGAGGAGGGAGGACGCTCCTCACTTCTCAGACGGGGTGGCTGCCGGGCGGAGGGGCTCCTCACTTCTCAGACGGGGCGGTTGCCAGGCAGAGGGTCTCCTCACTTCTCAGACAGGGCGGCCGGGCAGAGACACTCCTCACATCCCAGACGGGGCGGCAGGGCAGAGGTGCTCCCCACATCTCAGACGATGGGCGGCCGGGCAGAGACGCTCCTCACTTCCCAGATGTGATGGCGGCCGGGAAGAGGCGCTCCTCACTTCCTAGATGGGATGGCGGCCGGGCAGAGACGCTCCTCACTTTCCAGACTGGGCTGCCATGCAGAGGGGCTCCTCACATCCCAGACGATGGGCAGTCAGGCGGAGACGCTCCTCACTTCCCAGACGGGGTGGCTGCCAGGCAGAGGCTGCAATCTCGGCACTTAGGGAGGCCAAGGCAGGCGGCTGGGAGGTGGTTGTAGCGAGCCGAGATCACGCCACTGCACTCCAGCCTGGGCGCCATTGAGCACTGAGTTAACGAGACTCCGTCTGCAATCCCGGCACCTCGGGAGGCCGAGGCTGGCAGATCACTCGCGGTTAGGAGCTGGAGACCAGCCCAGCCGACACATCGAAACCCCGTCTCCACCAAAAAAATACGAAAACCAGTCAGGCGTGGCGGCGCACGCCTGCAATCGCAGGCACTCGGCAGGCTGAGGCAGGAGAATCGGGCAGGGAGGTTGCAGTGAGCTGAGATGGCAGCAGTACCGTCCAGCTTCGGCTCGGCATCAATAGTGCCTTTTAAAGAGCAGGAGTTTTTTATTTTGGTGAAGTCCAGTTGATCAATATTTTTCTTTTATGGCTCATGCTCTTTTGGTATATTTAGGAGTCATTGCGTAACTCAAGATCATAAGAATTTTATCCTCTGTGTTCTTCTAGCAGGCTTATAATTTTAGGTTTTTCATTGTTGTTGCTCTCTTCAGAGACAAGGTCTTGTTTGTCACCCAGACTGGAGTGCAGTGGCTTGATCATAGCTCACTATAACCTTGAACCCAAGCAATCCTCCTGCCTCAGCCTCCCAAGTAGCTAGGACTACAGGCACATGCCACTACAACCATAGTCTAAGTTAAAAATTTTTTTCATGGAGACAGAATCTCGCTATGTTGCCCAGGCTGGTCTCGAACTCTTGGATGCGAGCGATTCTCCTGCCTCAGCCTCTCAAAGTGCTGGGATTATAGGCATAAGCCACCATGCCCAGCCAAATTTAGGTTTTATAATTAGGTCTATAATCCATTTTGAGTTAATTTTTGTATATGGTATAAGGAATAAATCAACATTCCTTTTTTTGCTTTGCACATAAAATCCAATTATCCCAGCACTATTTGTTGAAAAGACAATCCTCTCTCTATTTAATTGCTTTTGCATCTTTGTCAAAAATAAGTAATCCATATGTATGTTGGTCTATTTGTTCCATTGACCTATTTGTCTATTTTGTTGCCAATACCACACTGTCTTTTTGTAGGCTTTTTTTTTTTTTTTTGACAGAGTCTCACTCTGTCACCCAGGCTGGAGTGCAGTGGCACAAACACGGCTCACTGTAGCATCGACTTCCTGGGCTCAAGCAATCCTCCTATCTCAGCTTCTCAAGTGCTAGGACCACAGGCACATGCCACCACACCTGGCTAATTTTTTTATTTTTATTTTTGTAGAGACCAGGTCTCACCATGTTGTCCAGGCTGGTCTTGAATTCCTGGCCTCAAGCGATCTGCCTACCTTGGCCTCCCAAAGTCCTGAGATTACAGGTATGAGCCACTATGCCTGGCCTGTTTTTTAAAAAACTTTTAGTTTCTAACTTGTAATTGCTAGTGTATAGACATACAATTTTTTTGCATATCAATCATGCAACCTACAATTTTGTTAAATTCACTGATTCTAATTTTTTCATAGATTTAATCAGATTTTCTACATAGATAATCCTGTTGTCTGTGAGTAAAAACAGTTCCATTTCCTTTTTTCCAATCTGGATGCCTCTTGCCTCTCATTTCTTTTATTTATTTATTTATTTATTTATTTATTTATTTATTTATTTATTTATTTTTGAGATGGAGTTTCACTCTAGTCACCCAGGCTGGAGTGCAGTGGCGTGACCTCAGCTCACCGCAACCTCCACCTCCCAGGTTCAAGCAATTCTCCTGACTCAGCCTCCTGAGTAGCTGGGATTACAGGTGCTTGCCACTACCCCCTGGATGCCTTTTTTTCCTTCTTCTCTTGTTGCACTGGCCACATACAATGTTGAATAGAAGTGGTAAGATGAGATATCCTTGTCTTGTTCCTGATCTTGAGGAGAAACTTTCAGTCTTTCACCATTAAGAATGATGTCAGCTAGGCCAGGAGCGGTTGCTCACACCTGTAATCCCAGCACTTTGGGAGGCCGAGGCAGATCACCTGAGGTCAGGAATTTGAGACCAGCCTGGCCAACATGGTGAAACTCTGTCTCTACTAAAAATACAAAAATTAGCTGGGTGTGGTGGTGCACACCTGTAATTCCAGCTACTCAGGAGGCTGAGGCAGGAGAATGACTTGAACCTGGGAGGCGGAGGTTGCAGTGAGCCGAGATTATGCCACTGCACTCCAGCCTGGGTGATGAGAGTTAAACTGTCTCAGACCAAAAAAAAAAAAAAAAAATGATGTCAGCTGTAGGTTTTGGTAGATTAACTTTATCAGGAAGGACGATGGCCTTTATTGAAGGAGTTTCCTTCTTTTCCTAGATTGCTAAAAGCTTATATCAGGAATGGATGTCAAATTTTGCCAAATTCTTCTTCTGTGTCATTGAGATGATCTATATTTATTTTGTCTGTTAATATGAAGAATTACATAAATTGATTTTTTTTGTTTGTTTTTTGTTTTTTTTTTTTTTTGAGATGGAGTCTCACTCTGTCACCCGGGCTGGAGTGTAGTGGTGCAATCTCGGCTCACTGCAACCTCCGCCTCCCAGGTTCGAGTGATTCTCCTGCCTCAGCCTCCCAAGTTGCTGGGATTACAGGCACCCGCCACCAAGCCTGGCTAATTTTTGTATTTTTAGTAGAGATAGGGTGTCACCATGTTGGCCAGGGTGGCCTCTAACTCCTGGCCTCAAGTGATCCACCCACCTTGGCCTCCCAAAATGTTGGGATTACAGGCGTGAGCCACCATGCCTGGCCTATAAATTGATTTTTGAATGTTAAAATAATTTTACTTTCCTGAACTAAACCCCACTTATTCACAACATGTTATTCTTTTAATATATATTGTTGGATTAAATTTGCTAAAATTTGGTTAAGAATTTTTGCATCTATTTCATGAGGAATATTGGTCTGTATTTTTCTTTTCTTATAATGTCCTTGTTAGGTTTTGGTATCAGAATAATGCTGACCTCATAGAATGAGTTAGGAGGTGCTCCCTCTTCTTCAGTTTTCTAGAATACTTCATGTAGAATTGGTATTATTTCTTCCTTGAATGTTTGGTAAAATTCACTAGTGGTGATGGCAGTGGTGGCCTGTCTGGAGCGGCTGCTGCCATCATGTCAGCTGCAGCAGGGAGGTGCAGCCAGGGCTGCACACTCTGTGAAGCCGGTGACAAGTGGGAGCCCTGTCCCTTCCAAGTTGGTGGGGGTGGGAGCTCCCCAGGTGCAGCCGCAGCCACCCAAGTTGTGGCTGCAGACTCAGGCCTCCGGCTCCATGTTGCTGGCAGGAGCCCTACCCTCCCAAACTGTGGCTGTGGACCCAGGCATCCCTGTACTTTTGGGGGCCCGAGAAGGAGCCCCGGTCCTCACAGGCTCAGAAATGCCTGCTCCCACTGCCTGGCTTCTCTCTGCTTTTGGCACCTGATCCAATCTCAGAGCAAAGTCAGGGCCGAACCTAGGCCCGAACCTAGGCGCTCTCATAGCCCGGCCGGGTGTGCACATGCTCAGGGCAGTGTGGACACGCCAGCCCCCTGCTGCCCTGGCCCCCTTTGGGACCTTGGGCACCAACGAGCATGGGAGGAAAGCCAAGTGGGGGCTGAGGGCAGCTCAGCACTGGCCTTCAGGCACCCCTTGGCATGAACAGCCTGGGTGCCATGAATGGCAGTGGGAGGCAGACAGGCTCCTGCGCAGAAGGGGGTGGGTCCCTGGTGAGCTGCCAGTCCCGCAGACAGGAGTGGGAATTTGTGGTGCCTTTTCCAGGCCCACCCATGGCCACCCATGGACCAATCAGCATGTACTTCCTCCCCTCTGAGGCACATAAAAGCCCCAGGCTCTGCCAGAGCTGGGCAGATGTTGGGATGACCAGTTGAAGAGAGGAGCTACCCACTGCAGGGCCCCTCTCTGCTGAGATTCAAGCAGACATTGAGACAACCAGCTGCAGAGAGGAGCTACCCATTCCAGGGCCTCTTCTCTGCTGAGAGCTGCAGAGATGACAGGACAACCTGCCTGTAGAGAGGAGCTTCCGATTCCACAGTCTCCTCTCTGCTAGGAGCTGAACACTCGTTGGGACAGCCAGGCTGTGGAAAGGAGCTGCCCCCTGCAGGAGACTGAGGGGTTCTATCACTCAGTAAAGCTCCTCTTCACCTTGCTCACCTTCCACTTTTCTGAGTACCTCATTCTTTCCAGTTGCAGGACAAGAACTTGGGACCCATCGAATGGTGGGACTAAAAGAGCTGTAACACAAACAGGGCTGAAACATGCCCCCTTGTTCACCACGTTGTGGGTGAAGAGGAGAGGAGAGCTGTGTCCCTTTAGGGAGGCCAGACCTGGGAGTTCCCCAAGCCAAGGCTGTGACTCCCTCTTTGGGGCCCTGCAGTTCCTAGCATCTCCAAGCTTCCATGTGCCACTGTGTTCCCTGGTGCCCGCCATGGAAGCTGCTTGTGGTTTGCCGGGTCTGGCCACAGCCTCACAGAGAGCTGCCCGCCTCACTGTAGCAGCCAGCATGTCTGACTTTGCACAGTGGCCAGACCCCAGGCTCGCTCACACACCCCTCGCCGTTCCATGCCTGACTCACCCTTGACCGGTGTGGGACCCAGGCTGGTATCATGAGCCGAGTGCAGCCTGCCAGATTGAGTGGGCAGAATGAGCCCAGTGGGCCCGAGCAAAACTCGGGCAAAGATGCCACCAACCACAGAGTTTATGGCCAGAAAAATTGACACCCCAAAGATCTTTTTCTGTTGTTGTTGTTCATTCGTCAAACATTTATTGAGCGCCTGCTACATGCAAAACACTGTTAACTAGTGCACAGACATTCTCAGAAGAACAATCCTGCATTTCCTGGAGAGGGATGGCAGAAGAGGAGTGCTGCCTTGTTGTGAGGTTCTCCCAACTTCTTTTCTTCCTTGGGAATTGTTCTCTTCAATGTGGCACCAGCGGCAACCTTCATTCTTAGGTCGCACAAACCTTCAATATCCATCCTGCTTCCTTTATAGCTGTTTCACTTGAAAACTAATATGTGGGAGCACTTCCTGCAGCAAACTGCTCTTGAATTCTTTTTTTTAATTAATTTTTTTTTTAAGACGGAGTTTCATTCCTGTTGCCTAGGCTGGAGTACAATGGTGCGATCTCGGCTCACCACAACTTCTGCCTCCTGGGTTCAAGCAACTCCTGCCTCAGCCTCCCAAGTAGCTAGGATTACAGGCATGCACCACCATGCCCAGATAATTTTGTATTTTTAGTAGAGACGGGGTTTCTCCATTTTGTTCAGGCTGGTCTCAAACTCCCAACCTCAGGTGATCTGCTCGCCTCGGCTCCCAAAGTGCTGGGATTACAGGCATGAGCCACCACACCCAGCCAACACCCCAAAGATCTTATAACAGTGTAATCATCTGACTTGCAGTTTTCTTTGTGGGATGATTTTTAATTACAAATTTAACTTCTTTAATAGATATGCAACTATTTAGATTATTTCTTCTTGAGTGAGCTTTGGTATTATTTTTCAAGGAATTTATCCATTTCATCAAAGTTGCTGAATTTACTGGCATAAAGTTATTTGTAATATTTTGTTATTATGGTTTTATATCTGTAGAATCTGTAGTAATCCCAACCTTTCTCATTTCTTATATCAGTAATTTGTGTCTCCATTTTTTTCCCTGATCAGTTTGGCTAGAGGTTTATCAATTTTACTGATATCTTCTCTTTTTTTTTTTTTTGTTGGTCTTACTAGAAATATTATATTACTCTGTGTATACTTGAGAAGAATGTGTATTCTGCTGTTGTGGGATTCTGTGAGTGGACTTCAAAAAGTTCCACTTCAAAAAGGGGAGAAGTGGAATAAAAATTTAAAAAATTTAAAAATTTAAAAAGTGGAGATATAAATTTAAAAATGTAGGCTGGGCGTGGTGGCTCACGCCTGTAATCCCAGCACTTTGGGAGGCTGCGGTGGGCAGATCACAAAGTCAAGAGATCGAGACCATCCTGGCTAACGTGGTGAAATCCCGACTCTACTAAAAATACAAAACATTAGCCAGGCGTGGTGGTGGGCGCCTGTAGTCCCAGCTACTTGGGAGGCTGAGGCAGGAGAATGGCGTGAACCCGGGAGGCGGAGCTTGCAGTGAGCTGAGATTGTGCCCCTGCACTCCAGCCTGGGCAACAGAGCGAGACTCCATCTCAATAAATAAATAATAAATAAATAAATAAATAAATGTAAACTTTATTTCTCAACATAAGCTCCATCAAGTTCAAGATGTTTTCGTGAGCAATGATAGCAGCCATTTATTTAGTCCATCCGTAAAGAACTGAGGGTCCTGGGAGTTTAACCATGGCAATGCAATCTATTTTACATTATTAACAGAAGAAAAATGAATGCCCTTTAAAGATTTCTTGAGATTAGAAATCAAAAAGTAGTCAGAAGGAGCCAAATGAGGACTGTAAGGTGGATGCCTAATGATTCCCTAATGGTCACAATTGATGAGAGGAATGAGCAGGAGTGTCATCGTGGTGGAGAAGGACTCTGGTGAAACTTTCCCGGGCATTTCTCTGTGAAAGCTTTGGCTAACTTTGTCAAAATACCGCATAATAAGCGGATGATATTGTTCCTTGGCCCTCCAGAAAGTCAACAAGCAAGACGCCTTGAGCATGCTGAACAAGCGTTGCCTTGACCCTTGCTCTTGACTGGTCCACTTCTGCTCTGCCTGGCCCGCTGCCATGATAGTGCTTTGTCTTCAGGATCACACTGATAGAAGGCCATGTTTCATTTCTTGTTACAGTTCTTCAAAGAAATGCTTCAGGATCCGGAGCCCACCTGTTTAAAATTTTCACTGAAAGCTTGGCTCTTGTCTGCAGCGGAACTGGGCACAACAGTTTTGGCACCCATTGAGTAGAACGTTTGCTCAACTTTAATTTTTCAGTCAGAACTGTATAAGCTGAGCCAACTGAGATGTCTGTGGTGTTGGCTGTTGTTTGTACTGTTAGTCATTGGTCCTTTTCAGTGCATGAACAAGATGAATTTTTTCCTTACAAATTGATGTGGATGGTCTGCCACTGTGGGCTTCAGCTTCAGCATCATCTCATCCCTTCTTAAAATGAGTGAACCATTTGTAAACTGCTGATGTCTTTGGGGCATTATCTCTGTCAACATTTCATAAGGCATCAATGATTTCACCATTCTTCCACCTAAGTTTCACCATAAATTTGATATTTGTTCTTGCTTCAGTGTTAGCAGAATTCATGTTGCTCTGATTGGGGCTCTTTTCAAACTGGAGTCTTATCCTTCTTAGTGTCTCAAGCTAGATCGTGTTCAGACATGTTATAATAAGTTAGTACGAATTCATTTTGGTGCAAAAAGAAATTGAGGCAGGCTGATGCCTGTAATCCCAGCTACTTGGGAGGCTGAGGTGGGAGAATCACTTGGGCCCAGGAGATGGAGGATGCAGTAAACTATGATTCCACCACTGTACCCCAGCCTGGGTGACAGAGTGAGACCCTGTCTCAAAAAAAAATTGAAATCCACATGTAGTTTTTCATACTCCACATTTTTTCATGAACTTTTTGAAGTCCCCTCATATACATCAGGTCAGGCGAGCTGCTAGCGTTGTTCAGGTCTACTATATCCTTGCTGAATCTCTTCCCCCTTGTTCTATCAGTTATCAAGAGAGGGTATTGAAGTCTCCAACTATAATTGTGGATTTGTCTATTTTTCCTTGCAGATATATCAGTTTTTGCTTAATGCATGTTGAATCTCTGTTATTAGGTGCCTAAGCATTTAGGATTGTTATGTCTTCCTGCTCAATTGACGTATTTATCATTTTGAATTGCTCTTCTTTATTCTTGGTACTGTAGTCCCTCTGTATCTGCAAGGGATCTGTTCCAAGACACCTTGTGGATGCCTGAAACCGCAGACAGTGCCAAACCTTATATACATTTTGTTTTTTCCTATACATACATACCTATGGTAAAGTTTACTTTATAAATTAGGCACAGTAAGAGACTAACAACTAATAGTAAAGTAGAACAATTATAAAAATACACTATTAAAAGTTAAGTAAATGTGTTCTCTCTCTCTGTCTCTCAAAATATCTTGTTGTACTGTATTCACCTTTTTGTGAAGGTGAGATAATAATGACATGATGAGATATTAAGTAAGGGGAATAACATAGGCATTGTGAAGTAAATGGAAAATTCAGAAACAAACAGATCATAAATTTAAATTGCACACCATCCTGAGTAGCGTGATGAAATCTCCCACAGTCTGGCTTCATCTGCCCAGATTGCCATTAGTCATTTAGTAGCTGTCTTGGTTATCAGGTTGACTGTGCTTATGTTGAACTGCCTGTGTTCAACTAAACCTTATTTTACTTAATGGCCTCAAAGAGGCAGAGTAGTTATGTGATATTTTAGGGCCTGGTTGATCACAGACAACTGAAACCTCAGAAAGTGAAACCATGGATAAGGAGGGACTACTGTAATATTCTTTTTTAAAAAACAAAACAAAAACAACAAGGCCTTTCTCTTCACCCAGGCTGGAGTGCAGTGGCACAATCTTGGCTCTCTGCAGCCTCAACCTCCAGGGCTCAAGCCATCCTCCCATCTCAGCCTCCCAAGTAGCTGGGACCACAGGTGCACACCACTACATCTGGCTAATTTTTTAATTTTGTAGAGATGGAGTCTCACCATGTTGCTTTGGCTGATCTCAAACTCCTGGGCTCAAGCAGTCCTCCTGTCTCAGCATCCCAAAGTGCTGGGATTAAAGGCATGAGCCACTCGCCCGGCCTACTGTAATATTCTTTTTTTTGGAATCTATTTGTCTAATAATAGTTTGACCACCCTAGGTTTTTTAAAATTAGTGTTAGTATGGTATATTTTTCTACCCTTTTACTCTTAACTTTTTTGTGTCTTTATATTTAAATTGTGTTTCTTTTAGTCAACATATAGTTGGGTCTTGCTTTTTAATTTACCTCACAATCTCCTTTTAAATTGAGATGTTTAGGCCATTTACATTACATTTAATGTGAATATTAAATATGGTTTAAATATGTTGCTATTTGTTTTCTATTTGCCGCCATCTGTTGTTTGTTTCCTTTTTCCTATTTTTTCCTGACATCTTTTGGGTTAAACACATTTTATGATTCCATTTTATCACCTTTGTAGGCTTTGAAACTAAAACTGTTTTATTTTAGTGGTTGCTTTAGAGTTTATAGTATAAATCTTGAATTTATCACAGTCTATCTTCATGCGATATAATACCATTTCACATATAGTATAAGAACCTAATTATAGTATACTTCCATTTCTCCTGACCCGACCGCTGTGCAATTGTCATACATTTTATAATACATTGCTGTTATTCTCATTTAAACAGCCAATTATTTTTAAGGAGATTGAAATAGTAAGAAAGAGATATGTTTAGCAATGTAGTTATTTCCAGTGCTCCTTATTATTTCATGTATAGATCCATATTCCATCTGATATCCTTTTCTTTCTGCCTGGAGGACTTCGATGAACATTTCTTATAGGGCAGGCCTGCTGGTGATAAATTCTTTCAGTATTTTAAAGAGGTTTTCCCACTGTTCTCAATGTTTCCAATGAGAAACCTGTCATTTGTATCTTTGTTCCTCTGTATGTAAGGTGTCTTTTTTTCTCTGACTGATTCTAGATTTTATCATCGCTTTTGAGCGATTTGATTATGATGTGTGCTTTTGTGTGGTTTTCTTCATGTTTCTTGTACTTAGGGTTCATTGGGCTTCTTGGATTTGTTTTGATCAAGCCTGAAAAATTTTAAACTATTATCTCTTTCTTTTTTCTTTTTTTTTTTTTGACACAGAGTCTTACTCCGTCACCCAGGGTGGAGTGCAGTGGCATGACCTTGGATCACTGCAGCCTTCACCTCCTGGGTTTAAGCAATTCTTGTGCCTCAGCCTCCTGAGTAGCTGGGATTGCAGGTGCCCGCCACCATGCGCAGTTAATTTTTGTATTTTTAGTAGAGACAGAGTTTCACCATATTGGCCAGGTTGGTCTCGAACTCCTGATCTCAAGTGATCCACCTGCCTCAGCCTCCCAAAGTGCTAGGATTACAGGCGTGAGCCACTGCACCCGGCCTATTATTTCTTTAAATATTTTTTTCTGTCCCTCCCCTTCTCTCTCCTCTCCTGAATCCTCAGTTACATACATGTTAGGCTGCTTGAAGCGTACCACAGTTCAGTGATGCTCTGCTCATCTTTAAAAAATTATTTTTCCTCTCTGTATTTTGTTTTGGATAGTTTCTATTGCTGTGCCTGCAAATTCACTAATTTTTTTCTTCTGCTATGTTTAATGTGCCCTTAACTCCACCAGTGCATTTTTCACCTTAGACTGTTTTTTCATCTCTAGGAGTTTGACTTGGGCCTTTTAAAATCCTCCATGTCTCTATTTAACTCTTTCAACATATGAAACACAATGATAACTTTTAATGTCTCTCTCTGCAGATTTTAACATCTGTGTCAGTTCTGAGTTGATTTAGATAGATAGAGTTTTCTCCTTATTATGGATTATATTTTCTTGCTTCTTTTAATGCCTAGTAATTTTATTTTAATATAACAGCTTTATTGAGGTATAATTTACATATCATACAATTTACCTATTTTAAATATACAATGTCGGCCAGGCACGGTGGCTCATGCCTGTAATCCCAGCATTTTGGGAGGCCAAGGCGCATGGATCACCTGAGGTCAGGAGTTTGAGACCAGCCTGGCCAACATGGTGAAACCCTGTCTCTACTAAAAATACAAAAATTAGCCAGGCATGGTGGTGTGCACCTGTAATCCCAGCTACTTGAGAGGCCGAGGCAGGAGAATCACTTGAACTCTGGAGGTGGAGGCTGCAGTGAGCGGAGATCGTGCCACTGCACTCCAGCCTGGGACAAAGCGAGACTCCATCTCAAAAATAAAATAAAATAAAATAAAAATACAGTGCAATGTTCTTTAGTATGTCCACAGAGTTGTGCAACCATCATCATCATCACTTTTAAAACATTTTAGCCACTCCCAAAAGAAACTCTGTACCCATTAGCAGTCACTCCCCAACTCCCCATCCCTAGGCAACTACTTTTTCTCTGTAGATTTTCTGATTCTGAACATTTCACATCAATGGAATCCTACCATATGTGGTCTTTTCTCACTGGCTTCTTGTCCTTGCATAATGTTTTCAAGGTTCATCCATATAGTAGCATGTATCAGTACTTCGTTCCTTTTTATTGCTAATAATATTCCACTGTACTGAGTAGACCACATTTTGTTTATCCATTCATCAGTTGATAGACACTGGGTTGTTTTTACTTTTGGACTATTATGAATAATGTTGCCATGAACATTTGTGTACCTGTTTTGCATGGATCTACATTTTAATTTCTCTAGGAGTGAGACTGCTGGGTCATATGGTAACTATGTTTAACCTTCTGAGGAACTGCCAGACTCTCTTCCACAGTGACGGTATTGTCTGACATTCTTACCAGCAGTGTATGAGGGTTCCAGTTTTTCCACATCCTAACACTGGCTGTTATCTGTTTTTTTTGATGATAGCTATTCTTGTGAGTGTGAAGTGGCATCTTACTGTGATTTTAATTTGTATCTCCCTGACGGCTAATGATGTTGAGTACCTTTTCATGTGCTTATTGGCCATTTGTTTATCTTGTTTGGAGAAATGTCTACTCAGGTAAATGTCTGTTATTTGTCTTTTTGTTGTCGAGTTGTAAGAGTTTTTTTTTTCTTTCTTTCTTTTGAGACGGAGTCTCGCTCTGTCCCAGGCTGAAGTGCCATGGTGCAATCTCAGCTCACTGCAACCTCTTACTCCCAGGTTCAAGTGATTCTCCTGCTTCAGCCTCCTGAGTAGCTGGGATTACAGGCATGTGCCACCATGCCCAGCTAATTTTTGTATTTTTAGTAGAGATGGGGTTTCACCATGTTGGCCTGGCTGGTCTTGAACTCCTGACTTCAAGTGATCTGCCCACCTTGACCTCCCAAAGTGCTGGGTTTACAGGCATGAGCCACCACGCCCGGCCAAGAGTTCTTTATACATTCTGGATACTAGATCTTTATTAGACATGTGATGTAATGTTTTCTCTAATTCAGTGGGCCTGTCTTTCCCTTTCCTGATGGTGTCCATCAAAGGATAAAAGAATTTAGTTTTGATAAATTGACAAAAATAAAAAGATAAATTAAAATTTATTTTTCTAATTGACAAAAAGGATAAATTAGAAAAATAAATTTCAACTTATCTTTATTTTTGTCTATTGTGTTTTGTTTATTTGTTTATTTGAGAGACAGAGTTTCGCTCTTGTCACCCAGGCTGGAGTGCAATGGTGCGATCTCGGCTCACTGCAGCCTCCACCTCCCGAGTTCAAGTGATTCTCCTGCCTCAGCCTCCCGAGTAGCTGGGATTACAGGTGCCCGACACTATGCCCAGCTAATTTTTTGTATTTTTAGTAGAGATGAGGTTTCACTATTTTGACCAGGGCTGGTCTCGAACTCCTGGTCTCAAGTGATCTGCCCGTCTCAGCCTCCCAAAGTGCTGGGATTACAGGCATGAGCCACTGAGCCCTGCCAACTGTCAGTTGTTTTTGGTGTCATATCTAAGAAGGCTTTGTCTAACCCAAGGTCATGAAGATTTATGGCTATATTTTCTTCTAAGAGTTTTATAGTTTTAACCCTGATATTTAAGTCTATGATCCATTTTGAGTTAAATTTTGGATATAGTATGAAGAAAAAGTCTAACTTTATTCTTTTATATGTGGATATCCAGTTGTTGTCTGGTACCATTTGTTGGAAAGACTATTCTTGGCTAGGCACGGTGGCTCATGCCTGTAATCCCAATACTTTGGGAGGCCAGGAGTTTGAGACCAGCCTAGACAACATAGTGAGACCCTGTCTCTACACAAAATTTAAAAAAAAAAAAAATTAGCCAGGCATGGTGGCATGAGCCTGTGGTTCCAGCTACTCAGGAAGCTGAGGTAGGAGGATCTCTTGAACCCAGGAGTTCCAGGCTGCAGTGAGCTATGATCGCACCACTGTACTCCAGCCTAAGTGACAGATCGAGATCCCATCTCTAAAACAAGAAAAAATACAGAAAAGACTATTCTTTTCCCTTTCAATTATCTTGGCACCCTTGTCAAAAGTCAATTGTAAAGTGAGGGTTTATATATAGACCATGCCAAGTAATTTTTTACTGGACCAGACATTAAGATTTTTCATTTGTCAGGTGCTAGGTATTTTTGATTTCCTGTAAATATTCTCGAGCTCTGTTTTGGGACTGCAGTTAAGTTACTTGGAACAGTTTGATCCTTTAAATTCTTGCTTTTACGATTTATTGGGTGGGAGCAGAGCCATGTTTTGTCTAGGCTAATTATTACCTAGGATTAATTATTCCCCATGACTGAGGCAAGACTCTCCCCAGTGCCCTATCCAATACCCCATGGATAATGAGGCTTTCCTGTCTGACTGGTGGGAACAGAAGCTATTCTGTTTTTTGTGACCATCAAAGTTAGATTCCTCTCATCCTTCTGGGTGGTTCCTACCCTGGCCTGGAGTGGGTTGCTCACACGCACATGCTGAGCAGCACTCCGCTGAAGTTCTCTCTCTGCACATTATCTCTGGAGATGTCTCTGTGCCGCTCCTCCTCTCCAGTATGCTGTCCTGGGAGCTCCTGCTGCTTCAATTCAGGAATTCTGTTGGGCTCCGCCTCTGCTCCCCTTCCCTGTGCTGCAGCCTGGAAACTTCCCCCGCAGGCAGCTGGAGCCATCGCGGGGCTCACCTCGTTTGCTTCCTGTGTCTCCGGGATCACTGTCCTTTGTTGCCTGCTGTCTAGCACTTTGAAACTATTGCTTCATACATTCTGCCCAGTTTTTTCCAGGCAGGAGGGTAAATGTGACCCCCGTTATTCCTTCTTGGCTGCTTTCTGAATCCTTTGAGCAAATAGTCATGTGTTTGTCTTAGTTCGGGCTGCCATAACAGAATACCATACACTTGGTGGCTTAAATAACAAATAATTATTTCTCATAATTCTGGAGGCCGGAATTCTGAGATCGGGGCCAACATGGTCAGGTTCTTCGTGAGGGCTCTCTTCCTGGTTATGGCCTCCGATGGCCTTTCCTTGGTGCAAGCATTCAGGGAGGGAGAGAAGTGGGGGGAAGGAGGAGGAGGAGGTGGGTGGAGGAGGAGACAGCAAGAGAGCACTGTGTCTCTTCCTCTTTTTATTTAGTTTTTTAGAGATGGAATCTCGCTCATCACCCAGGCTGGAGTGCAGTGGTGCGATCTCAGTTCACTGCAACCTCCGCCTCTCGGGTTCAAGCTATTCTCCTGCCTCAGCCTCCCGAGTAGCTAGGATTACAAGCATGCACCACCACACCTGGCTAATTTTTGTATTTTTAGTGGAGATGGGGTTTCACTATGTTGGCCAGGCTGGTCATGAAGTCCTGACCTCAAGTGATCTGCCCGCCTTGGCCTCCCAAAGTGCTGGGATTACAGGCATGAGCCACCGTGCCCAGCCTCTTCCTCTTTATAACATTAATTCCATCTTGGAAGCTCCACCCTCATCATCTAATCTCACCCGAATTACCTCCCAAAGGCCCTACCTCCAAATACCATCACGTTGTGGATTAGAGTTCAACATGAATTTCAGGGGGACACAAACATTTAGTCCATAGCAGCTTTCTCCAGAGTGTTCCAGCCCCACTCAGTCCTGGGGGTCCATACTTTGCAGATTTGTTCTCCCTCGTTCGTGGAGAATACAGGCCCAATCACCATTATTTCATTTTATAGACCAGCAGACTGAGGCAGTGATTTGAGCCGCCTGTTCCGCCCAGGTGGGAGTGATGAAAGTGAATGAGATCAAGGCCTGCAAAATTCTCCATTTAGCCTGCTCAATGCCAAGGGGAAATACCTGGACCTGAGGTCAATCTGGGATTTACACTTGCCTCCAGCCTGTCCCGGCACACATTCCACACTGCTGAGCCTTGTTTTTCCCAACCACAAAGCACATCGCCATTTATAGAGCACTTTATTTGGAGGATTGTTGCTATCCTCAGTCCGTCATCACCCAGTTTCTCAAAAGAGGAGTCCTGGGATCTGCCACATCAGATTTTTGTTGGGGGTGGAGCACTGTTGCTTATTTAAAACATAGGGCTGGGTGCAGTGGCTCAAGCCTGTAATCCCAGCACTTTGGGAGGCCGAGGTGGGCAGATCATGAGGTCAGGAGATTGAGACCATCCTGGCTAACACGGTGAAACCCCGTCTCTACTAAAAATACAAAAAAAAAAAAAAAAATTAGCCAGGCGTGGTGGCGGGCGCCTGTAGTCCCAGCTACTCAGGAGGCTGAGGCAGAAGAATGGCTTGAACTCGGGAGGCAGAGCTTGCAGTGAGCCGAGATCACGCCACTGCACTCCAGCCTGGGCGACAGAGCAAGACTGCATCTCAAAAAAAATAAAATAAAATAATAAAATAAAATAAAATAAAATAGATTCCTGGGCCCACCTTGGGTCCAACCTGGGCTCTTAGAGTTAAAATAGAGGGGTGGAGGTTATCTGCCCTCAAGTGACCTTTGGGAACCACTGATCCAAACCCTAGTCAATGATTTCCTTCTTAAGAGGTATAATACTTGCTAGATGTGCTATTTTTTTAAGCCGCACTATCCGTTTCTACCACTAACCTCATGAGCCTTATGTAGCATGATTTTTAAAAAATAAAATGCATCACAATAGTCTTTTGGACCATTTCACAAAACCCTTCAAGATGACAGAGAAATCTGATAAGTATTAGATATTCCTAACTCTGGAAGGGACCTTAAAGGTCATGGAATCCAACCCCGACCTGAGGTTTGGATCGTCTGTGTACCAGCCCTGCCAAATAAACACCTAGCCTCTGCACACTTCTGAAGACAAGGGCCTTGCTACTCCTCTTGGCTTCTGGGACTTTAGAAAATTCCCTCTGCTACTGAATCCACTCTGTCTTGCTTTAATTAGTCCTGGATCCAGAAAACATACCTGTTCCCTCCGCCCTAGGAAAGCCCTTCCTCTGAAAACAGCTGATCATCTCCCCAGAGGCCTCTCAAGTTGCAGAACCCCAAGCTCTTTGGCTGTTCCTCCTGGGATCCAGGTTTTCAAGCTTCTGAGCAAGCCTCAGTGCACAGCTGCACGTGGCTGCCATCATTCACTTATCGCTTGGTTTCCTTTTGCTCCTTGGGGGCCACCGCTTTCCCGAAGGGCAAGGACTGATGCAGCCTGGAGCTTGGTGGCCAGAGACCGCTCTCATTCTCCTGGCTTGCTCCTTGCAGCATATGAACGTGTGTTGTGCTACGGGCTTGCTGATATAAAATGGCTTTCTTCTCTGGGAGGTTCTTCTCTGCCCAACTCCTCAACTCCAAATCAAATGGCTGGTGTCTGCCTGTCTCCTTTACCTGCTCTGGACCAGGAGGCGGCGCTGAGCAGTCCTTGGCTTCTTGGGACTCTCCCCTCTCTAGGTTTCCATAAGGCTGCACTGTCCTGTTTCCTCTTTCTTTGACCATTTCCTCTCAGTTGCCTTTTCCTCTGCCTCTTTTTTTTTTAAGACAGGGTGTCACTCTGTCACCCAAGCTGGAATGCAGCGGCGCAATCACGGCTCACTGCAGTCTCCACCTCCAGGGCTCAGGTGATCCTCCCACCTCAGCTTGCCGAGTAGCTGGGACTACAGGCGCTCACCATCACACCCAGCTAATTTTTGTATTTTTTTGTAGAGATGAGGTTTCACCATGTTGCCCAAGCTGGTCTCAAACTCCTGGCTCAAATGATCCCCCTGCCTCAGCCTCCCAAAGTGCTGGGATTGCAGGCGTGAGCCACCGTGCCCTGCCTGCCGCCCTTTCAATATTGCCATTCCCCAGGGCTCCACCCTCCGCCATCTGCTCACTGCATTCTACTTCAGTGTTTCCTAACTTGGAGGGGATATTTTCTCCCCTTTGAGAATGTCATGATGACCGTAGATCCTCTCTACAGAATGGGGGGAAAAAAAAACCAAATGCGCAATATTTTACAATTCCAGGTTCTTAACACAAAGCCTATTTTTCCTCCCAGATTTTAGTCTCACCCTAGCTTCTTCCCAATCTCTCTCTGACCCATAGCTCTCTTGACCCTCAGATGAACAGATCAATAGTCAATGCTAAGTCCCCTCTGTTCCATCAACAAGCTCCCTAGAAGCAGTGTCTGTGTTGTTTATTATGGAGCTTCATCACTGAGCAGAGGGCCTCACTGGTAACAGGAGCTCGGCCACGTGTTGAGGGAATGGTCACCTGTCACTGCCATCCCTCCTTCATCCTCTGCCTCACATCGGGCCTAACCTGGCTCCTCACTGGTCCCTTCCAGGTCAGCTTCCACCTGGTAGCAGAGGCACCCTTCTGAAACTCAGTTCCCTGTCTCCCCTGCTTGGAGTCCTTGAGGGCTCCCTGTGACTTCCAGGATAAAGGGCATCTCTAAAAGGGGTCCCCTGCTGACTGCTCTTGCTTCACTGCTCAGCTCTCTCCAACACCCCTCGGCTCCAGCCACCTGGAACTCCCGAGGGTCTCGTGTGCATAAATGCTGCCCCTGCTTCCCATACTCCTGGGCCTGAAATGCCTGGCCCCTCTCTTCTTGGCTTTGCTAATCCATATTCATCCTTCAAAACTCACTCAGGCATCACTATCTTTTGGGAAGCATTTCCTGCCTCACAGCTCTCAGTTAACCATTTTAACATTCCTCCACTGTGGATCCACAGTTCCCAAAGCACACCCCACTCAGAGCACTGGTCGCACTACATTGTATGTGGGAAGTCACTTGTCTGTTCCCTGCCTGAGGGCAGAGACCCTGTCTTATTTGCTTTACCTAACAGAGCCCACAGTAGGTGCCTAATAATTATTTGCTTCATGAGGGAAAGGATGAATATATCAGTAAGGATTATTCAGAGAAACAGAACCAATAGAGAGTACCGTGTATGTGTACCTAGATCTATAACCTATCTATAATCTGCATCTCAATATATACATAGAGAGAGGTAAGGAGAGAGAGATTTATTTGAGGGAATTGACCCACGCAGTTGCGGGGGCCTAGCAAGTCTGAAATCTGCAGGGCAGGTCAACAGGATGGAAATTCCAGCAGGAGTTGATGCTGAAGTCTTGAATTCACAGGCAGTCAGAAGGCAGAATTCCTTCTTCTTCAGGGGACCTGTCTTTTCTCTTAAGATACTCAATTGACTGGATGACTCCCATATTTTGGAGGGTAATCTGCTTCACTCAAAGTTCACTGGTTTAAAAGGTAAGCTCATCTGAAAAATACTTTCACAGCAGCATCCAAACTGGTGTTTGACCAAACAACTGGGCACTGTATCCTAGCCAACTGGACACATAAGATGAACTATCACAATGAGTAAACTTCTCTCTGAGCCTCAGCTTCCCCATTTTAAAATGAAGAGCTATGAGAATATTCAAAGATTCCACTAAGGAATAATTATAATTAGATAACTTCTGGATTACACTTTATAATTTAATGCATTTTCACCACATCATATCATTTAATTCCTGTAACAACTCCATCAAGCAAATTTGTTATTGTCTTCTTTTTAATTTTTTTCTGTTTTTTTGAGACAGAGTTTTGCTCTTATTGCTCAGGCTGGAGTGCAGTGGCGCAATCTCAGCTCACTGCAACCTCTGCCTCCCGGGTTCAAGCAATTCTCCTGCCTCAGCCTCCCAAGTAGCTGGGGTTACAGGCACTCACCACCATGCCTGGCTAATTTTTTTGTATTTTTAATAGAGACGGGGTTTCACCATGTTGGCCAGGCTGGTCTCAAACTCCTGACCTCAGGTGATCCACCCACCTCAGCCTCCCAAAGTGCTGGGATTACAGGTGTGAGCCACCACGCTCAGCCTTTAAATTAATTTTATTTATTTATTTAGAGACTGAGTCACGCTCTATCGCCCAGGCCAGAGTGCAGTGGCACAATCTCGGCTCACTGCAAACTCCGCCTCCCAGGTTCTAGCCAATTCTCCTGCCTCAGCCTCTCGAGTAGCTGGGATTACAGGCGTGTGTCACCCTGCCCAGCTGATTTTTGTATTTTTAGTAGAGACAGGGTTTCACCATGTTGGCCAGGCTGGTCTCGAACTCCTGACCTCAAGTGATCTGCCCGCCTTGTCCTCCCAAGGTGCTGGGATTGCAGGCGTGAGTCACCACACCTGGCCTATTTATTTTTTAAGAGACAGGGTCTCTCTGTTGCCCAGGCTGGAGTGCAGTGGCACCTTCTTAGCTCACTGCAGCCTCAAACTCCTGGGCTCAAGCAATCCTCTCTCCTCAGCCTTCTGAGTAACTGGGACTACAGGAGCGTGCCACAACACCTGGATAATTTTTGTGTGTGTGTGGAGACGGCCTCACTAGGTTGGCCAGGCTGGTCTCAAACTCCTGGCCTCAAATGATCCTCTTGCCTTGGCCTCCCAAAGTGCTGGGATTATAGGTGTGAGCCACCATGCCTGGACTGTCTTCTTTTTTATAGATGAGGAAACCAAGGCCCAGAGAGGGGAAGAGATTTGTTGGCAAGTGGCAGAATCTGGATTAGAGCCTGGATTTTCCAATTTCAGTCTCAGGCTGATCCTTCTGGGACTGAAGAACCATCTTTGAGAGCTGAGGCCAGGAGGGAGTTGCTGGGAGCAGGAAGCTGAAGCAGGGGCAGAGGGGACCTCACTACAGAAACTCAAGAGGAAAACCACAACAGCAGGAAGTCCAAGTGGGCCTGGTCAGGCCAACCTAGGAATTCCACGATGTAATTTCTCTTCTCCAATTGAGAGAATACAAGTATGACCAGGGCTCAGCACCTAGTGTATTAAGGACTCCTAATTTGGGGTTTATGATAACTCATAAAAAATATGGCAAAAGATACATTTTAAAGGTGGTCAGAAAAGCTGGGCCATTGTTCTTTACTCACCAGGAGTCATGTAGCACTTACCGTTGCCAGAATATTCTCTTACAAATCTATTCCAAAGCTACACCTTCATGGCACTCCCAAACCAAAGCTGCAAAAAGACTTTCAGTAGACAGATGAGAAACAGAGCAAGGCCTTCTGGTAAGATATTCTATTTATTTTGACTTGGTATTACCTCTGTCTAATTATAGGATCCCAGAGGAACAAAGCTAAGTTTAACATTAAAACTCAGTGTTAATGGAGTAGGCAGTAGGGAGAATCTCAAACGAGTCAACTCTGCAAAACCTGTCAAGAAGCTCTCATCCCCATATTGAACTTGAGTTGGAAGAGGCAAGTCCGGTCTCAAAATGGAGGTAAAACTGCTGCCGGTTGCCCCCAGCCCGGCTCCGGCCATTGCCGTCGCTGCCAGGGGGAGGAGGGCCATGATCCAAAGGAACGAGAGCAGTTGAGAAAACCGTTTATTGGTGGTCTGAGCTTTGAAACTATAGATGATGGTTTAAGAGAACATTTTGAGAAATGGGGCACACTCACAGATTGTGTGGTAATGAGAGACCCCCAAACAAAATGCTCCAGGGGCTTTGGTTTTGTGACTTATTCTTATATTGAAGAGGTGGATGCAGCAATGTGTGCTCGACCACACAAGGTTGATGGGTGTGTAGTCGAACCAAAGAGAGCTGTTTCCAGAGAGGATTTTGTAAAGCCTGGCGCCCATCTAACAGTGAAGAAAATTTTTGTTGGTGGTATTAAAGAAGATACAGAAGAATATAATTTGAGAGACTACTTTGAAAAGTATGGCAAGATTGAGACCACAGAAGTTATAGAAGACAGGCAGAGTGGAAAAAAGAGAGGATTTGCTTTTGTAACTTTTGATGATCATGATACAGTTGATAAAATTCTTGTTCAGAAATACCACACTATTAATGGGCATAATTGTGAAGTGAAAAAGCCCCTTTCTAAACAAGAGATGCAGTCTGCTGGATCACAGAGAGGTTGTGGAGATGGATCTGGCAATTTTATTGTGGAGAAAACTTTGGAGGTGGTGGAGGTAATTTTGGCTGTGGTGGAAACTTTGGTGGAGGAGGAGGCTATGGTGGTGGAGGTGGTGGCAGCAGAGGTAGTTATGGAGGAGGTGATGGTGGATATAATGGATTTGGAGGTGATGGTGGCAACTATGGCGGCGGTCCTGGTTATAGTAGTAGAGGGGGCTATGGTCGTGGTGGACCAGGATGTGGAAACCAAGGTGGTGGATATGGTGGCGGTGGTGGAGGATATGATGGTTACAATGAAGGAGGAAATTTTGGCCATGGCAACTATGGTGGTGGTGGGAACTATAATGATTTTGGAAATTATAGTGGACAACAGCAATCAAATTAAGGACTCATGAAAGGGGGCAGTTTTGGTGGAAGAAGCTCAGGCAGTCCCTATGATGGTGGTTATGGATCTGGTGGTGGGAGTGGTAGATATGGTAGCAGAAGGTTCTAAAAACAGCAGAAAAGGGCTACAGTTCTTAGCAGGAGAGAAAGCAAGGAGTTGTCAGGAAAGCTGCAGGTTACTTTGAGACAGTCGTCCCAAATGCATTAGAGGAACTGTAAAAATCTGCCACAGAAGGAGCAATGATCCATAGTCAGAAAAGTTACTGCAGCTTAAACAGGAAACCCTTCTTGTTCAGGACTGACATAGCCACAGTTTCCAAAAAGTGCAGCTACTGATTAATGCAATGCAGAGTCAATTAGATGTACATTCCTGTTATACCTTTTTTTCTTTTCATTACATCAGATATATTGCCCTGTAAATTGTGGTAGTGGTACCAGGAATAAAAAATTAAGGAATTTTTAACTTAAAAAAAAAAAACCGTCAAGAAGCCAAATGTCCCAAGCACTTCATGACTGGAAAAGCTAATGGCTGGCTCTTTAACACTCCCATTCTCCTGTATTTTCCTTCTGCCTGGAGGCTTTGTGGGAGAATCCATTTCCTTGCCTTTTTCAGGTTCTAGAGACTGCTGCATTTTCTGGCTCTTGGCTTATTCAGTGTGTTACTTGAGCCTCTTGCTTCCATCATCGTATCTCTTACTATTTTTTTTTTTTTGGAGACAGGGTCTCACTTTGTTACCCAGGCTAGAGTGCTGTGGTGTGATCATTGCTCACTGCAGCCTTGAACTCCTGGGCTCAAGTGATCCTCCTGCCTCAGCCTCCTGAGTACCTAGCACTACAGGTGCACATCATCATGCTTGATTAATTAAAAAAATTTTTTTTGTAGAAACAGGGTCTCACTATGTTGCTCAGGCTGGTCTCAAACTCCTAACCTTAAGCGATACTCCCTTCTTGGCCCCTCAAAGCATTGGGATTACAGATATCAGCACATCTCCTACCTTTTTTATTTTAGAGATGAGGTCTCTGTTGTCTAGGCTGGAGTGCAGTGGCACAATTATAGCTCACTGCAGCCTCCAACTACTGGACTCAAGCAGTCCTCCCTGCTTAGCCTCTAGAGTAGCTGGGACTACATGTACATGCCTCCACACCTGGCTAAATTTTTCATTTTTATCTTTGTAGAGATGGGATCTCGCTATGTTGCCCAGGCTGGTCTCAAACTCCTGGCTTCAAGCGATCCTCCTGCCTCGACCTCCCGAAGTACTGGGGTTACAGGCATGAGCCACCACTCCTGGCTGATCTCCTACTATTGACTTTGATCCTCCTGCCTCCCTAAGGGTCCATGTGAATATATTGAACCCATCTGGATAATACAGGATAATCTCTCTTCAAGATCCTTAATTTAATCACACACACAAAGTCCCTGTTGCTGTGTAACATATCCACAGGTTCTGTGGATTATGACATGGACATCTTTGTGGGGCCATTATTCACTCAAACACAATGGGTAATGGGTACATGGGGGTTTGTTCTATTCTACTTTTGAATATGTTTGAATAAAAATTATGCAAGAAAACCTTCTTTTGACCCCAAGACCTGTTACCACCAGAATTTTGAATTTTTACTCCCTTAACTAGTAAAACTTCCTAAACATTTTCTGCAGCTCGTCTCCACTTCCTTGTCTCCCATTCTCTTTAAGCTACATCCAGTCAGGCTTTTAACTTTCATCTCTCCACCCAACCCAATCAAAGCCACCAACTCCAACTCACCTCATCTAATAGTCATTCACTACCCACTTCTTGTTGAAACATTTACATTTCTAAGTTTATATTAAATGCCCTCCTGGGTATTAATCTTCAACCTCGACATCTACTGCTCTCTGCCTGATCTTAAGTGTGGGAAGGACTGAGGCCCAGTCTCAGGCCCTCTACTTGTCTTTCTTTCTGTCCCTTGAATGTGCCAAACATTTCCCACCTTGACTTTTGCACAGTTCTTTCCTTCCCTGAGACCCTCCTCCAGATGTGTGCATTATCAGCTCCTTCTTATCATACTTCTCAGCTCAAGCGTCACTTCCTCAGAGAGGCCTTCTGTAACCCCCTAAGTTAATTAAAAATCTAAATTAACTTTCCATAACTCCCAATATCCCATTACCCTGTTCCATTTTCTTTACTTATCGCTATGTGAACTTAGCTTCTTGATTGACTGTTCTGTTCACTTAACTTTGTGTCTGTCTCACCCTGTGCTCTTTAAAGGAAAATACTGTATTTTGTCTTGTTCATTGCTGAGTCCCTAGCACCTGGTACATGTTAAGTGTTCAACAGATACCTGTTCAAATAAACTGATGAATGGCTCAGGTTTTTAAAATGAATACATGGAAAAAAAATGGCCCGATATCAGATTCTTAAGTAATTCTCATAAACTAAAAGATTCTGGTTCAGGCCGGGAGCGGTGGCTCACACCTGTAATCCCAGCACATTGGGAGGCTGAGGTGGGAGGATCACCTGAGGTCAGGAGTTTGAGACCAGCCTGCCCAACAGGGTGAAACCCCGTTAAAAATACAAAAATTAGCTGGGCGTGGTGGTGGGCACCTGTAATCCCAGCTATTCAGGAGGCAGAGGCAGGAGAATCACTTGAACCCAGCAGGCGGGTTCAACTAGTGAGCTGAGATTGCACCACTGCACTCCAGCCTGGGCAAAAGAGCAAGACTCCATATCAAATAAATAAATAATAAATACGAGATTCTGATTCAATAAACATGGGTGGGGTCTAAGAATTTTCATTTTAACAAATACCACAGAAAACTCTGGGGCAGGGGTTCACAGAACGTGTTTTTTGAGAAGCACTGATTTATTCATTCTTGTAAGCTTTATGTAGGTAGGCAGCATAGTTTTAAAGAGGTATGAGGATTTTCAGAATTGAGTCACTTTGCGAAGTTCATAACGAGTCAGTAAGTAAATTCTAAGAAGGCAGAAACAAATTCTAATTTTAAAAAACAGCCTATCCTCACATGTAAGTTACACACACACACAACTTACCCTATCTATTGTATGCTGGTCATAAATTCTTGGCCTTCACTTCAGTCATGAAAACAAAGCCTAGACTTCTATAACTCCATTTCAAAGAATGAATTCCTCAGACCAAAACAAGAAATATTTGTTTAAAGGAATCGTCAGCAGAGAAAAATGTGATTCTTGAAAAAAAGGATTAAAGAAAATGAAATCTTAGCTTTAAAAGTACACTGTGTTGATGAGAGAAGTGAGCACAAGTTGCTCTGAAGGGGTAAATGTGGAAGGAAGATTTGCCTTCCACAGTGATCAAAATGGGTGGATGTTTGAAGAGTAATTCCAGATGCTCCCTGTTAACATGGCATTGCCCCACAGGCAACAGTGGAGTCCGGTGGTGGTGGTGGGATTGTGTGCATGAGGGGGTGATCAAATTAGACTCTGGTTTGACTAACAATATATGCCAACTTTGACAAGTAGAGCCAGCTGTTGATTGGCATTTGGATTTTGGCAGAGTGCTACTGTCCACTCAAATGAAATTTTTTTTTTTTTTAAAGATGGAGTCTCGCTCTGTCGCCCAGGCTGGAATGCAGTGGCGCAATTTCGGCTCACTGCAACCTCTGCCTCCCGGGTTCAAGCAATTCTCCTGCCTCAGCCTCCTGAGCAGCTGGGATTATAGGCACACACCACCATGCCTGGCTAATTTTTGTATTTTTAGTAGAGACGGGGTTTCACCATGTTGGCCAGGCTGGTCTTGAACTCCTGACCTCAACTGATCTGCCCGCCTTTGCCTACGAAAGTGCTGGGATTACAGGCGTGAGGCACCGTGCCCGGCCTCAAATGATATTTTAAAACTCTAGTTTGTTACAGAGAAAACCAATCTGCACTGTATTCGCTTTTTCATTTTATAAATTTCAGAAATCAAGCTTTTGATATGATCCTGGGTAACAGCCCACCTTTACAGAGGTAGTACCTTGCCTAGCTCAGAGTAGCAATTAACACATATTTTATCTAAGATCTACCTTTATTAAAATCCTGATTAAACAGAAAACCACATACTGCATGTTCTCACTTGTAAGTGGGAACTAAACACTGAGTACACATGGATACAAAGAAAGGAACCACAGACACTGAGGCCTGTTGAGGGTGGAGGGAGAGGATCGAAAAACTACCTATTGGGTACTAACTACGCTTATTACCTGGGTGACGAGGTAATCTATACACCAGTCCCCCATGAGACGCAAGTTACCTATATGACAAATCTCCATAAGTACCCTTGAACCTAAAAGTTAAAAAACAATAATGAATAAATAATAAAACCCTCATTAAACTCCAGAGCACTTACAAATGTCAAACTAATGTTGTCAATTTCTTGAGGTATTTTCTCCCTTCCTTTTACTTGCCAGTAACTCTTGCTTTTAGCTCACCTTTTAAAGATGAGTATGGTCTAGAGCAGTCCTGTCCAGTAAAAATATAATGCAATCACAAATGCAAGCCACGAATGTGATTTTAAACTTTCTAGTAGCCGTATTAGAAAAATAAAAACAGGTGAAATTATTTTAAATTACCATTTTAACATGTAACCAGTATTTCAAAATGAAGACTTTTTTTTTTTTCGAGACAGAGTCTTGCTGTGTCACCAGGCTGGAGCGCAGTGGCACAATCTCAGCTCACTACGACCTCTGCCCTCCGGGTTCAAGCGATTCTCCTGCCTCAGCCTCCCAAGTAGCTGGAATTACAGGTGCATGCCACCACACCCGGCTAATTTTTTGTATTGTCAGTAGAGACGGGGTTTCACCATATTAGCCAGGATAGTCTCGATCTCCTGACCTCATGATCCGCCCGCCTTGGCCTCCCAAAGTGCTGGGATTACAGGCGTGAGCCACCATGCCTGGCTGAGACATTTTTCATTCAAACTTTTAGATACTAAGTCTTTGATATCTGATATCCAGTGTGTATTTTATAGCACATCTCAATTTGGACTAGCCACATTTCAAGTATTTAATAGCTACATGTAGCTAGGAGCTACATATTGGACAGTAAAGGTCTAGAGCTTTGCTACTCAATGTGTAGTCCACAAATTAGAGGCACTTTCAAAATATTTCTGCTCATAGACAATATACCTGATCACCCAAAAACTTACAAGATGAATGTTGTTTTCATGCCTGCTACTATAACACCTATTCTGCAGCATATGGATCTGGAGTAATTTCAACTTTCATCTCTTATTATTAAATACATTTCATAAAGCAATAGCTGCCATAGATAGTGACTCCTCTAACGGATCTGGACAAAGTAAATAAGTAAATTAAAAACCTCTTGGAGGCCAGGTGCAGTGGCTCACGCCTGTAATACTAGCACTTTGGGAGCTGAGGTGGGCAGATCTCTTGAACCCAGGAGACCAACCTGGGCAACATGGTGAGACCCTATCCCTACAAAAAATACAAAAATCAGCCAAGTGTGACAACGGCATGTGCCTGTAGTCCCAGCTACTTGGGAGGCTGAGGTGGGAGGACCACCTGAGCCTGGGAGGTCGAGGCTGCAGTGAGCTGTGATCACACCACTGCACTCCAGCCTGGGCAACAGAGCAAGACCCTGTCTCAAAAAACAAAACTAAACTTTCCCTTCTAGAAAAGACTCACCATTCTAGATGCCATTAAGAACATTTTGTGATTCATAGGAAGAGGTCAAAATATCAACATTAGGCTGGGTGTGGTGGCTCACTCCTGTAATCCTAGCACTTTGGGAGGCTGAGGCAGGTGGATCACTTGAGGTCGGGAGTTCAAGACCAGCCTGGCCAAGATGGTGAAACCCCATCTCTACTAAAAATATAAAAATCAGCCAGGTGTGGTGGCATGCGCCTGTAATCCCAGCTACTTGGGAGGTTGATGCAGGAGAATCACTCGAACCTAGGAGGCAGAGGTTGCAGTGAGCCGAGATCATGCCATTGCACTCCAGCCTGGGCCACAGAGTAAGACTCTGTCTCAAAAAAAAAAAAAAAAAAATTAACATTAACAAGGGTTTGGAAGAAGTTGAATCCAACCCTCACGATTTTGAGGGGTTCAAAACTTCAGTGGAGGAAGAAACTGCAGATGTGGTAGAAATAGCAAGAAAGCTAGAAGTGGAGCCTGAAGATAGGACTGAACTGCTGCAATCTCATGATAAAACTTGAAAGGATGAGGACTTACTTCTTATGGATGAGCAAAGAAAGTAGTTTCTTGAAATGGAATCTACTCCTGGTAAAGATGTAACCATTGTTGAAATAACAAAGGACTGAGACTATTACATAGACTTAGTTGATAAAGCAGCAGCAGGGTTTGAGGGGACTGACTCCAATTTTGAAAGAAGTTCTATTGTAGGTAAAATGCTATCAAACCACATCGTGTGCTCTAGCAAAATCTTTTACAAAAGGAAGAGTCAATCAATGTGGCAAACTTCATTGTCTTATTTTAAGAAATTTCCATAGCCACTCCAACCTTCAGCAACCACCACCCTGATTAGTTAGCATCCATCCACCAACAAAGGCAAGACCCCCCAACCACCAACAAAACGAATGTAACTTGCTAAAGGCTCAGATAATTGTTAGCATTTTTTTTTAGCAATAAAGTATTTTAAAATGAGGGTATGTACATGTTTTTTCTTTTTGGAGATAATGCTATTGCACATCTAAGAGACTGCTATATAGTGTAAACGTAAGTGTTATATGCACTAGGAAATGAAAAAGTCTGGTGACTCACTTTATTGCAGTGTTTGCTTTACTGCAGTGGTCTGGAACCAAACCTGCAGTATCTCCGAGGTATGCTAAGCTGCCTTGTTAGTTCACCTGGCCTTCCATCCCAAACCGTGTTATTTCCTGTGGCTCCAGTCTATAATCCACAAGCAGAACTTAAGGACAGCAAAAATGTTTATTTGAAAAAATTACTATGTATTGAAAATATACATTAGAAATTATTACATACTTCCATAGCATTCCCCTCCCACACCACAAAAGTAGAAATATCTGCTTACTATGCTAATGCCATAGGTAAATTCAAACAAAAAGTAAATCATCCTCAGTCTCCTTTACTCAAACACTAGAGCTGGGGGCCAGAGAAAGGTCAACTTGTATCTACTAATCAATAGGAATTTAACAAGTCCCAGTCTTCCACAGCAAGACATACATATTTTTGCTTTGAAGGTTGTGAAGAGTTATTCTGTTCTGTCTCTGACTCCTCAAAAGGTCTCTTCTTGCTCTTCTTTGACTCCTGGCTTGAGATAGCTTCGTGTTTCAACACTGGCCCATGGCAATCTGGGGTTTTCTCTTTATAGAACTGGAGTTTCTCGGAAGAGTTCATGTGGGTGTCTGCCAGGGTACACTTCAGTGGGGCTTCTGCTCGAGACCGCTTCCCATCTGTGACAGAAGGGAGGGGTGATGAGTTCACTACACTGGCATATGCTAATTCCCTCATCAGTCTAGGATAAACCCAGGGATATGACAAAGGCCCAAACAGGGTGATATCTGCATTGATTGCATTTTGCCTTGAGTGCCTGTGAGGTCGCTGCGGTGTGCATGGCGGCACAGGTTGGAGGCATACTACAGTCTGACAGATTGGGATTTAAATCCTAGATCTGCTTCCTAGAAGTGACCGTGGGTAAGTGACTTGTCTGAGATTCTGTTTAATCACCTCTAGAGGGATACAAAACCTATTTCATAAGGGTGATATGAAGATACATGAAATAATGTACATAAAGTGATTAGCACAATGCTTGACACACACTAAAGGCCACAAAAATGACAGCCTTCATTATTCGAAATCTGGATTTGACTCTAAGAGCCAAATAGCAAATGATAAAACCTATTTTACATTTTTTTGGTATGCCCTGGATTCTTATTTAGTACCTTTACATTTCCTTCACTTTGATTTCATCATTTACTTCCTTTTCTTTTAAAATCATGATAAAATATACATAACATAAAGTTTACTATTTTAGCCATTTTTAAGTGTACAGTTCAGTGGTATTAAGGACATTCACACTGTTGTGCAATCATCACCATCCATCTCCAGAACTCTTTTTATCTTGTACAAATGAAACTCTGTACCTATTAAACAATAACTCCCTATTCCTGCCCGTGCCACCCCCGCCTCCCTAGTCACAACCACCACTCTGCTTGCTCTACGAATCTAACTATTCTAGGTACCTTATACAAGAACAATCACACAATATTTGTCCTTTTGTGACTAGCTTATTTTGCTTAGCATAACATCTTGCAGGCTCATCCATGTTGTGTCGGTTTCCTTACTTTTAAAGCCTGAAATACATTGTATGTATATTTCACATTTTGTTTATCCATTTATCTGTTGATGGACACCAGGGCTGCTTCCACCCTCTGGCTACACTCAATTCCTTTTTCATCTTCTGTATTCTATATAGCTTTTGTACCACCACAAATCTTTTTTGGAACAAGATGGTACGTAAGTAAGTAATTTTAAAAAGCTGTCTTCCTGGTGCTGCTGCTCAAAGCTAAGTGTGAACTTATACTGTAAGCTATGCTAAGGGAATACAAGTCTTGGTGATCATAAATAAGCCAATACTATCATAATTAATTTTTCCAAGGAGGGAAAACAAGCGAACTGCTTTAAGGATGCAAATAAAGGGCAAAAAACTTCAAAGGAAAGGGAATTTCTCACAGAAGCGCTGAGCTGCTGCTCTAGGCTCCGAGGTTTCCCGTGGCTTCACAGCTTCCGCAGTCACACGCTCCCACTGCAGAACGATCTGAAACATATTTGGAAAGATGTGAATCCAAACAAAATATTGAGATTTTAATCTCAAGCCTTTCTTGTTCCCCCTTTTTCCCTCTCCATAAACACAAACCCCTCTGGTAAATTTTACTTCAGATAAGAATAAGAACCAAGTCAAGTCTGCATTTTCTGTTCTAATGCAGGAGTCGAGTCAGAATGCAAACACGTTGGATATATGTATCTGCATGACTAAGGGAAATCTATAAAGCTGATTTCCCTGTCTATTTTCATCTTTATTCCAAGCTGGAAATAAATTACATATCCTTAAACTAAATACTAAAACTTAAAACTTTAGTCATAACACTTTCCACACATTCCTAGACTTACTCTCGTGCCTTAAAATATGCCAACTATAACTCAAACTTTTGTATGTAAAATGCCCATGTTTCCATATTCTCATAACATACCATGATCAGTTTTTACTTTTTAAACTGTTAAAAATATTTTTTTATTATAAGCTGCTACCAATTCTTTCAGAAATATGTGGCCGAGCGCGGTGGCTCACGCCTATAATCCCAGCATTTTGGGAGGCCGAGGCGGGCAGGTCACGAGGTCAGGAGATCGAGACCATCCTGGCTAACACAGTGAAACCCCGTCTCTACTAAAAATACAAAAAAAAAAATTAGCTGGGCGGGCGCCTGTAGTCCCAGCTACTCGGGAGGCTGGGGCAGGAGAATGGCGTGAACCCGGGAGGCGGAGCTTGCAGTGAGCTGAGACAGTGCCACTGCACTCCAGCCTAGGTGACAGAGAGAGATTCTGTCTCAAAAAAAAAAAAAAGAAAAAAGAAATATGCCTGAATATAAACTATACATTAAGAAAAGCAAATGATCATTTCAATATACCATGAATAACAAGAACTTTAAATTTAATATTTATTATGGACTGCAATGAAATGACCACTAAAAAAGTCAAGAAAAACATTTTCAGGACATAGGCAGCCCAACACAGAGTTTAAGAATACAGTTCCAGGCCAGGCTCAGTAGCTCACGCCTGTAATCCCAGCACTTTGAGAGGCCGAGGCAGGCGGATCACAGGAGTTTGAGACCAGGCTGGCCAACGTGGTCAAACCCTGCCTCTACTAAAAAATACAAAAATTAGTCAGGCATGGTGGTCCCAGCTACTCGGGAGGCTGAGGCATGGGAATCACTTGAACCCGGAGGTGGAGGTTGCAGTGAGCCAAGATCACACCACTGCACTCCAGACTGGGCGACAGAGCGAGACTCTGTCTCCAAAAAAAAAAAAAAAAAAAAAAAAAATACAGTTCCAGGCCAGGCACAGTGGCTCACATCTGTAATCTTTGCACTTTGGGAGGCCGAGGTGGTAGGATCCCTTGTGCCCAGGAGTTCGAGACCAGCCTGGGCAACATGGTGAAACCCCATCTCTATTTAAAAACAAACAAAAAACCAGTTCCAGAGTTGGCTCCACCACTTATTTGCCAGGGGACCCATGGCAAGTGATTTCTTAGTCTCAATTTCTTCATCTGTAAGGATCAATGATAGTACACATTCCATAGGGCTGTTTTAAGGATTAAAGGAGATAATACACATAAAGAGTTTAGCACAGTGTCTGGCACACAAAAGGCACTTAATAAATATTAGTTGCCATCTTTTCTATAATTTTCTGGTTATAAAAATGGGAACAGATTTCAGGGAACACCAGGATGGATTAATAGAACATGTTGACTCAGTGGGCAATAGGGAAAATGGTGCTTCCTTCCGCTAAACAGAAATAAGAATGTCAATAAGAGCTGGTCGGGGATGGGGAAGAAGAAAATGAGTTTGGTTCGGGACAAGCTGAATTTGAGGTGGCAGGTGGAGATTTACAGAGGATACTTGGGAATGAGTCTAGTGTCTGAGAGAGGAATGCAGAGTCATCCTCGCAAGGACAGCTGGAGCTCTGAGAACAGTGAAAGAGCACCTGGGGAGTGTGGAGATGTGGGAGAAGAGGAGAGGAAGAAAGAGGAATCAGTCATAGCCAGAGGAGTGAGAAAGTTGGGGGAGAGCCAGGAGAGAGGCCCAGAGAAAAATCATAAGTCATGCATGTTTCTATCGAATGCTGCAGGAAAGCCAAGGAAGGTGAAGAATATCACCTTCAAGAAGACACTGTCAGGAGAGCAGGGGAGGCCAGAACTAAATCGCAAGGGAGTAAGAACTTAGCAGGCAAGGAGTGGGTGGGACAGACTGGACAGGAAACAATGCACAGCTGCACTGGGGAATGAGGACCAAGCTAGAATAAGGACACCTTGTGTTTATCCACAGAAAGCAGATAGCCAACAAAGGGGGACAATGAAGATGTGGGGGGGGGGGGCAGGAGGGGAAAATAATTATTAGTAAATATCACAAGGGAAGTTGGAGATCTTAGGGAACAGAATTTTTTAAAAAAGAAAAAAAGGGCTTGTGACTGGAATAAAGGAGCATACTTGTTCTCTCGGATAGAAGGGAAGTGGAATACGGTTGAAGAAATGGAGAAATTCTGAGACAGAAATAGGGAAGTAAGTGGACCCTTGTGAGATGAGAATGAGGACAGGTGAGTGGAATCAGCCTGAAACAGTTTCAATAACAGATCCCCAAGACATAGGCAAAGCACTGCTGCCACGCCCTAGGGGCCCAGCTGAGGGCGGAGGGCAGGAAGCTGCACTGGTCCAGTCAACTTACTCTCAGGCCAGGCTGCTAGGTGTTTTACTTGATCCTTCCTGAGCCCTGCTCAAGAGAGGTCCTGGTTTCTGCATTTTATGGATGAAGACACAGAGAGACTGAAAGTTGCCTTAGGTTGTACAGCTATGGGGTTGCTGAGCCAGGATTCCATGCTCAGGTCTTTCTGACTCCACAGCCTATGCTCTTTCCACCATGTCACCTGCTACCAAACTGCAGCAAGCCTTTGTAAGACCATCCCACACCTGTCCCACATCCACTGGATGCATCTAGGTCTCATACAGCACTAGAAACTTTGTCTGGCAATGCACCATGATAATTATTTCATCATGCATGTTCTGGACCAAGCTCAGTGTGCTTCTGAAACACGACTCACCAGTCTCCCTGCTTACCTGTGGAGAGGTGATGCTACAATCCAGCAGGTGGATAGTTCTACCATCCTGCAGTATGGCTTGGAGCTAAGAGGGGATCCAGGACAGTTTGGTGGGTCCTCTAGGCCTCCACCAAGAAACATTGGTTAAAAGCATCTAAGGGAGAAAGGCCCCAGCCACAGGGAAGGTGGCATCTACTTGTGCTGTCCTACTTGGTTACTTTCACACTTCCAATTTTCATAGAAGACTCTGAATCTCACTTAAGTCTGTACTTTACCAAGTGAAGAAAGACCATCAAGACAAAAGGAAGTCAAAGTAAAGTTCTCTCACTGTTAAGACTCAGTGAGAGAAGGACAAGAAAGACACCTCCTCACTAAGGCTGTGGGAGGTAAGAAACTTTCCCGAAACAAAGAGAAGAATCATATTTGAATCCTTATTTGCATGACACCGGAGTTTATTCTCTCTCCTGTATATACACACTACTAAGAGAATCTGTCCTTCTGAAGTTGGGTCAGACTGCTTTTTTGTATAGCAAGCCAGAATTCACTTATTTTCTGAGTCATTTGTAAGATGACATTTTCTCCTAGGTCCAGTAAAGATAAGGCACAACCTAGTGACCAGAGCATGAGATATAAGGTCTGGCGCCAATTCTTTAAGCACGTGGGCCAGTTATAGCCCATCAGTGTCTCCAATTTGACATGAAGATGACAATTTAGCCAAGGACTACCAAGTGGATTACTGTTTATTCAATGTGTTGGATAAGACGCTTGGAATTAAGATGAAAAGCTGCATCAACCGCAAGGAAGAAAAATCTGGAGTACCTGGTCAGCCCAGCCCTCTGTCTTGCAGTTACTATGATCAAATTCCTTCAAAGGCACTTTGGAGTGAACAAGGCCTATGTGGGTCTGGAGCTTGTGCTTGACGGTTTTGATGTCCTAGTGAGGCAGAGACAGATCAGAAATGCAAATACATTTGGTTAATTCTTACTTGTTTTCAGTAGTAAATAAAGACCATCATAAATACCAGCCCTTTCTAAATACCAATTAGCACAGGCAAAATATCAAATTGTTGAGTCTAGAAAAATGAGAGAAGGAACCAAAAGTCTTACCTTGAGCCCTGTCCCAGAGATATCTAAGCAGTTTAGTTTCCTAAAAGAAAAGAGGTATCCAATGCCTGCATCTGTGATCTCAGGGTTACCTAGATGTCAAAAACAACGTAGCATTCTGTTACAATATAAATGTTGTTAAAATGACAACCAAAAATAAGCTCAGAAAAACGTCCGGGCAATGATAAACTATAAAACATTTGAATTGGCAAACTTTTCAAAGTAAATTAAATACAGAGGTCTGATCTTTACTATTTGTAATATAAAAGAGCCACACTCAATGATCCCTAAAGATCCTTTACAGCTCTTACTTTCTAGGAGTTGGGGGTGAGCAGAAAAATAAATGAACCAGGTAGTTATCCCAAAGGGTTTAATTTGGAACCATATGAAAACATACATAAACATGTATTACAATGGTTTATCATACTTTATTCATGGCCATTTCACCTCCAAAGTAAAAGCATTTATTTATTTTAAAAAGATATTCAAGGGAACTTAGACACAGATACTATCACCACTCTTACCAACTTGCATTATTTTCAGAATCCTTTCTTATATATTACTTTCTCACGTCAGAGAGTACTACACTTAGCATTGAGCCCTCAAGGACATAAGCATAGTGCCTGGCACATTGTAGATGCTCAAAAAATATTTGTTGAATGAATACACTTCCCTGGGAGGTAGGGAGAACATTCATTATTTCTTTTTTTTTTTGAGACAGAGTCTCGCTCTGTCACCCAGGCTGGAGTGAGTGACGCAATCTTGGCTCACTTGCTAGCTCCGCCTTCCGGATTCACGCCATTCTCCTGCCTCAGCCTCCCGAGTAGCTGGGACTACAGGTGCCGGCCACCACGCCCAGCTGATTTTTTGTATCTTTTTAGTAGAGACGGGGTTTCACTGTGTTAGCCAGGATGGTCTTGATCTCCTGACCTCGTGATCTGCCCGCCTCGGCCTCCCAAAGTGCTGGGATTACAGGCGTGAGCCACTGCGCCCAGCCAGGACATTCATTATTATCCTCATTTTACAAAGGCCAAAACCAATGCTCAAAGTGGTTAAATAACTGGTCTGAAGGTATATAACTGGTAGTAAAAGTGGTAGACCAAGAAGGGTCCTCAGACCTCAAACCCCTGCTCTTTCTATTCTTTTGGCATCATACTGTCCTGCCATAGAGTCAATGGATGCTCGGTTAAATTGTAAATGATCTCTGTCAACCTCTTACCATTGGAGTCAATATCTGGTTAATCTGAGTAAATTATCCGTTCATCCAGCTTTTCATCAGGCAAACACTGATAAAAAAGGACATAGCTGACAGATACCAAGGATCAGAGACTCAAGGAAAATAAAGATGAGTCAAATGTCCTTTAAGTATGCAATGAATATGATGAAAGGTGTCTCTGTTTGCACACAGCGAGTGGCATGGATGAATGTGTAAGGGTTTTTCCTACCCTAAAGAGGTGGTATGTGCTGGAAAAATCAGTTGGCCAGGAGTCAAGAGTCTCTGGCCTCAATCCTGTTCTGCCACCAAGTTTCTATGGCACCGAGGAAAGTCACCTTTCCTTTCTCACCTCTAAAATGAAGAGGAAGAACTACATGATCTCTAAGGCCATTCTTCCAACATTAAAATAATCTATAATTTCAAAGAAAACTTACATGATAAGTCTAATAATGTTAGATTCTCAAGGCCTCTTTTCATCACTCGAACTGGTGCTGTCATCTTCCGCACCCCAGCATCAGATAAACAATTATCCTTCAGGTGGAGCTGAGTTACACTAGGGAAACAAAGTACATACATAAATTACTCAAAGAGAGTTTGAGACAATCTAGGTATAAAAACATGCTTTCAACATTTTCATTTAAAAATATAACATATCCTCTACCTCTTGCTATTTCATACCCAATGCATTTAACAAAGTTAAGCTCTTTTGGGCTGGGCACGGTGGCTCATGCTTGTAATGTCAGCACTTTGGAAGACTGAGGCTGGAGGATCACTTGGGCCCAGGAGTTAGAGACCCCATCCCTACAAGAAATTTTAAAAAATTAGCTAGCCAAGGTGCTGTGTGCCTGTGGTCCCAGCTACTTGGGAGGCTGAGGCAGGAAGATGGCTTCAACCAAGGATTTCAAAGCTGCAGTGAGCTATGATTGCACCACTGCACTCCAGCCTAGGTGACAGAACATGACCCTGCCTCACAAAAAAAAAAAAATTTTTTTGGTGCCACTTCAGTTACCAAGTGAGAGTTAATTTAGTGTCATGCAGTACTAATTTCAGAGGGCAGAGGGCACTAAAGGTATATTGTTGAATGAGGTAAATGGACTTCCACTAAGGGGATAAATATACTTTAAAACAAAAGCTGCTTTTCTGACAAATAGTGTGAAAATCAAAAACATTCTAACTATGTCAGGAAAGTCTGCTAAAGAACTCCTATGAGAATTATTTTTGCAAAGCAAACAATCCTCTAAATTTAACCAGCTTTATCAATCTAGATTTTCAGTTTGGGTTAATAAGGTATACCCATAATCCAATCCATCTGATGCTAAGCTGGAATTGGTATATTAATATGCTCCGTTTTCACATAAGAAATCTGAGTCTTGGTGCTGGCTAGCCTCACACAACAGCATCTTTTTATGGGGCAGTAGGTAGGTGTCACTGTCAGAAGCAGGCCTCAGGTAGTAGGTTAGACCTAGGTTTGTAATGCTGTTCTTCTTCTGGGTGTTTATAAAACCACAGAGGGATCCATCTGTCCTCCTCTTTGCTGGCCAGAATAACCTGAGATCAGTCAGACTATTTGTGAATGGTATGAACTGGGCCATTTCTTTAAATCATGACTCCTGAAAAGAATTTCTTTGGCTGTCTTTAATAGTTCATTTTCTTTATAATTGTAGCTCATTGATAGTTAAAGTAGCAAACGATAATGATTGTTGACTATGGTATAATGTCTCATCCCTTGCTAGAATAAACTAGGACTGGATAAATAAAGGGCAAAACCCAAGGTGGGTGGATCACCTGAGGTCAGAAGTTCGAGACCAGCCTGGCCAACATGGCAAAACCCCCATCTCTACTAAAAGTACAAAAATTAGCCGGCGTGGTGGGGGGCGCCTATAATCCCAGCTATCAGGAGGCTGAGGCAGGAGAATAGCTTGAACCTGGAGGTGGAGGTTGCAGTGAGCCAAGATCACGCCACTGCACTCCAGCCTGGACAACAAGAGCAAGACTCCGTCTAAAGAAATAAATAAATAGGGCCAGGCGCAGTGGCTGACGCCTGTAATCCCAGCACTTTGGGAGGCTGAGGCGGGAGGATCACCTGAGGTCAAGACCTCGAGACCAGCCTGACCAACACGGAGAAACCCCGTCTCTACTAAAAATACAAAATTAGCTGGGCGTGGTGGTGCATGCCTGTAATCCCAGCTACTTGGGAGGCTGAGGCAGGAGAATTGCTTGAACCTGGGAAGTGGAGGTTGCGGTGAGCTGAGATCGTGCCATTGCACTCCAGCCTGGGCGGCAAAAACGAAACTTTTGTCTCCAAAAAAATAAAAAATAAAAATAAAAATAAATAAATAAGGGGCAAAACCACTTTTTAACCTACGTAGCTTCAAGTATTACATATTAAAATAAAAGTTACTTAGAAAAAAAGAGTCAACTAACTGACTTGAGTCAACTGACTGACTTTCTAAGGGTTGTCTAATCTATACTGCTTATACCAAGTAAATGGAGATTAAAAATGTTTTAGGAAAAAAAAGCAAATCAACATAAGAATGGGAAGTAATCAGCACTCCTGAAGATAATCCTGTTGGATCAGCCTTTAAAACAATACTGAAACAATTCATCTGCAAGTGGTGACAGGTCAGTACCTAGACAGGGCTTCATTGGTGAGATGTTCTAGAAGTTCATGCTCATCTCCAAGCTTGCAACACGAAAGATCCAGGCAGGTCAGCTCCCGGAAAGACTTAATCTCCTCAAGTTTTTCTGAAATCACCAGATACCTACGGAGCGTGGAGAGCAATCAATAGCTTCCCCTCACTACTCTTAAAGCATTACCATTTGTGGATTTGTATCATAGTCAATATCCCACCATCCCATCAGGACACAGTACTATGGAATAAGCAGACTTCACTAATTACTATCAGGGCAAAGGCTGAATTTTTTAATTAGTAAATGCCTTGAACATCTTTTTATGTGATGGTAGAATAAAAATTTTGAATAAATAAATAAATGTATATTAGCAAAGGAAAGTCACAAGTGAAACACCTGCTTTGTTATCAGGCAGACCTTGGCATTGGTGTTGGGACCTTACCTGAGAATTTCCAAACTTTAGGATACTCGAATTTTTAATTACTAATTCTTTTATAGTTGCTTTTAATCTAATGCTCAACATCCAGTGATTTGAAAACTGGAGCAAGGTCAAGAACTCTCGTTTCCAATCTGCATGTCCCCAAGAACATACCAAGAGATATTTGGCACATCACATTTTATCTTTCCTGAACACTCCCCTGTGCCTGTTATCCTAACTTTACTCCAAAAGTATGTACAGCAAGACTGCTACAAGGACTCACTCCAGTCTAGATGGATATTAAGACAAACCCTGAGCACGAGCAACTTAATTACATTGCAGCACCTTGCCAAGTTGTTATCAGGAAGCATCAGGGAAGCCTCTGGAGAGGGAAAGGAGATCAAAACAGCATTCCACAGCCCAGGCTGGGGCCTCCACCCTGCTTTCTAGTGGTTCATCTATCTCAGATGAGGTCAGTGAGAAAAAATGAAAGGGATTAGGTGTGACAGGAAATGGAGAGGAGAGGAACCTAACAGGACAGGGAAACTGACTTGTGGCAAGAGCAGGCCTCTCTCATCCACCTTCCTCTTGAATGTCTGGAAGTTTCCACAGCAAGATGGTGTGTTAGGATCAGTGGGGTTACACCTAAAAGAGTACATACCTCTCTTCCATCAGCAGGATCACAACTGCCAAAAACAGGATGGAATAATCAGAGGGCAAGAGAGGAGTTAATCTCTTTTCTTCCTACTTCCAACCAAAAAAAGATGTACTCAAACTAATCACCAGCCTGACAGCTAGGTACAGATGGTCTGAGGCACTGATACCCCTTTAAAGGGTGGAACCTAAGCTGCCTGGAGACCGAGCTCAGCTGGGTACACAAAAGAGCCTTATTTACTCAGATGTATTTTAATTGCATTGTAAATAAAGCTGCTGTTTTCCACCTTCCAATCACAGAGTTGAAGTGTGTTAATGGGGATTTAGAGGATTACTGGCAATCAGAGAAAGGAAAACACATATACTTTGATCAATTAACCAAAAGATTTTTAGTAATTCTGAAACAAGGGTTCTCTGCAAAGGACATAACACTGTGTAATGTGATTAAGAAACATTACGAAACTCAAGGTTGAGGAACAAACATGTGAGGCCACAGACATTACTAGGTGCTAATCCAGGACATAATCAAAGCTCTAGGTTCTTGCTTGCAACCAGTCTTCCAAATTTTCCCTTAAAGGGTTTGGAACAGTACAGTGGAAAAGCAATAGAAAGAGCACAGACCAGACCTGAGTTTGGATTCTAACAGCCCAATTACTTGTGTGATTGTGAGACAGTTACTTAACCTTTCTGAGCCTCAATTTCTCCAGCTACAAAATGGGGCTACAAAATTCTTCTCAGGATGATTAAGAAAAAGAGAAACAATATTTTAAAATTCCATGGCATCTTGCAAGACCTCATGAAATAGTAGCTATTACTATTATGTCAACAACAAAAAGTGATATTTTAAGGAAAACATACTTGCCTCCCTGTTACCACCAGTGGGATTAAAAATCACTGGGGTTTCAACACAAGGGAGAAGAGAGTTTTCGTAAGGTTGGAATTCAGTTGCAAAGACACTTGCTTCTGGCAGGTAGCTTTGTGACTTAACCCCAAGATAGCAAGTGCCTGCACCTACCCAGTTATTTTATTTTCATTTATTTTTTCAAGCTCATTACTTTTGACCTGAACCCCTTTGTGCTGACAAAACCTCTTGGACTGCAGCTACAGCCCTGGATTGCAAATGCAACCTCAAGTTTCCTGCCCTCTATTTGCCTTTAAGGATTCAAAAGGAGAAGAGAGGTTTTTGATAACAACTGAAAGTCTTACATTTGAATGAGACAGTCAAGTGTGGAATTGCTGCAATAAAATATGGGCTAAAAGATTATGTTGGCTGGGCGCGGTGGCTCACGCCTGTAATCCCAGCACTTTGGGAGGCCGAGGCGGGTGGATCACGAGGTCAGGAGATCGAGACCATCCTGGCTAACATGATGAAACCCCATCTCTACTAAAAATACAAAAAATCAGCTGGGCATGGTGGCGGGCACCTGTAGTCCCAGCTACTCGGGAGGCTGAGGCAGGAGAATTGTGTGAACCCGGGAGGCGGAGCTTGCAGTGAGCTGAGATCGAGCCACTGCACTCCAGCCTAGGTGACAGAGCGAGACTCCGTCTCAAAAAAAAAAAGATTATGTTAAAATTGTTTCCTATATTTTCTGGCTGGGCATGGTCGCTCACGCTTGTAATCCCAGCACTTTGGAAGGCTGAGGTGGGTGGATCACTTGAGGTCAGGAGTTCGAAACCAGCCTGGTCAACATGGTGAAACCCTATCTCTACCAAAAAATACAAAAATTAGCTGGGCACGGTGGCGGGCGCCTGTAGTCCTGGCTACTCGGGAGGCTGAGGTGGGAGAATCACCTGAACCTGGGAGGCGGAGGCTGCAGTGAGCCAAGATCACGCCACTGCACTCAAGCCTGAGCAACAGAGTGAAACCTTGTCTCAGAAAGAAAAAAAAAAGTTTCCTATATTTTCTGATTATTATATAAATGTAAATGTTTCTTACATTTTCTGATAATGTATCACTTTCATTGGAAAAAAATTAAGAAAATATAGGAAAGTATAAAGAATATAAAATCAATTCCAATCCCACCATCTAGACCGCTTTTAGGTAGGTTTCTTTTTTCCTTCTATCTGTCCAATACATACATTTAAAAAATCTGTTTCTTAAAATATTATCTTAATAGTTACATAATATTTCATCATACAAATATACTATAATTTGCTTAACCAACTCCCTACTGTTGAACATTAGTTTTTAGATTTTCACTTGTACAAACAGTACTACAATGAACACTCTTATGTAAAAATATCTGTTCCCATCTTTGATTATTACATTAGGGATCAGAATAGATTCTTAGTAAGTAGAATTAATGGGTCAAACAAATAGTATGGATGTTTTCAAGGTTCTTGATACATATTGCTAAACTGCTTCCAGAAATGCTACACTAATTTATGTCCTCATCAAATGTGAATGAAAAGTGCTATTCTCATCCCAATCTGACCAATCTGCCACTACAATAGTATCCAGACATCGCAAATGGATAAACAGCATTTTCAACAGCATGGCAAATATTAAGCTATAAGGGTAGGTGGGGGAAAAAACAGAATACAAGTTGTACAAAGTATATATTCCCAAATGTATAAAAATAATATATTTGAAAATGATCATCATGGTGGGATTATGGATTTTTTAATACTACACTTTTATGCATTCCCCAAATAGCATGTATTGCTAATTTTAAAACAAGATATACATCATAAGTCTATTTTGCCATTGTTCTAACTTTTCTACAATGAACATAAATAACTTGGAAGAAAAAATGAAGGGTAAAACGTATTTTAAATGCATAAGCTACAATGAAATATTGCTTGACTTTTTCATTTAGGCAAGGTAACTTTTTTCCTTTCCACTGGCAGCAGTCCCAAGTCCAGCCATGACTGAGACCATAGCCCAGAGACAGAGCTTTCAAGGTGCCTGCTCAGTTTATGAGCCAAGTTTCTATTCTTTTCTGCATGTGTTTATGTCTTTTCTTTTTAAAATACAGTATTTGGCCTGTGGTGAAACCATTAATTCTATGAGCTGATTAAATAAAGATCATTTCTCCTTTATTAAGCATACGAGGTTACCTCCTGTTTTCTGATATGGCTTTCTCTTATATACATTTTTTCTTCAGCCCTTGTTATAATGCTCATGCAGATTGTGCGTCTTAATAGTAAGCTGCCGGCTGGGCATGGGGGCTCATGCCTGTAATCCCAGCACTTTGGGAGGCTGAGGCCGGTGGATCACCTGAGGTCAGGAGTTCGAGATAAGCCTGGCCAACGTGGTGAAACCCCGTATCTACTAAAAAGACACAAAATTAGCCAGGCGTGGTGGTGGGCACCTGTAATCCCAGCTACTTAGGAGGCTGAGTCAGGAGAATTGCTTGAACCTGGGAGGTGGAGGTTGCAGTGAGCTGAGATCGCGCCATTGCACTCCAGCCTGGGAAATGAGGAAAATTCCGTCTCAAAAAAAAAAAAAAAAAAAAGTAAGCTACCTTTCAGGTCTAATCATAGAATAGTTCATACAGTGGTATACAATAAAGCTATTTTAAAAGCCTACAAGTAGGCCAGGCGTGGTGGCTCACGCCTGTAATCCCAGCACTTTAGGAGGCTGAGGCGGGAGGATCATGAGGTCAGGAGATTGACACCATCCTGGCCAACATGGTGAAATCCCGTCTCTACTAAAAATACAAAAATTAGCTGGGCATGGTGGCATATGCCTGTAATCCCAGCTACTCGGGAGGCTGAGGCAGGCGAATTGCTTGAACCAGGCAGTTGGAGGTTGCAGTGAGAGCTGAGATCGTGCCACTGCCACTCCAGCCTGGCGACAGAGCAAGACTCTGTCTCAAAAAAAACAAAAAAAAATCTACAAGTATTGATGACAAATGATTTTCAAATTATGTGAAGAAAGCAAGGTCCATAAGAGTGTATGCAGCATGCTGCCATCTGTATAACAAAGATGGGAACTACATAAGCATGTATGTGTATAGAATATCTCTGGAATGGTATTTTAAAAACTGGTAACAGCATTTGGTCTCTGGAGAGAGGAAACTGGAGATGAGATAGGAAGAAGGCTTATGTTTCATTTTATGCCACTTTGTGTTTGTGTTTAAATTGTTTGCCATGTATATTTTTATTGTTTTTGCAAGTTTTTAAAAAAATTAGATGTTTTGAAAGTGTTTTTACATGACGGTAGAGTAAAAATTTTAAATAAAGCATATGAGCAAAGGCAGTCACAAGAGAAAATATCTGCTTTGTTAAGACAACAGACCTTAGTGTTGGGACTTTGAGAACTGCCAAACTTTAGGATATTTGAAATTTTAATCACCCAATCTTTTAAGGTCACTTTTTATCTAATGGTCAGTATCTAGTGGTCTGAAAACCAAAAACAGGCCCAAAAACTCTGGGTACTAATCTCCCCATCTGTAAGAGCATATCAAGAGATATTTGGCAGATCACATTTTGTCTTTTCTATTTTCTCTTTGAAAGCTGTTAGAATAATATTTTCTACTTAATGGAGGAGCTGTGACAACTAATCCTTGTAAAATTATTTCAGAATAAAGTTAAGCGTCATCTAAGAGGTGAGGAGAAGGAAGAGTGATTTTTTCAATATGGTCTTTTACTTTGTATTTGGAAGTTCTAAACTGAAGTGCTATTTGATGAGGGAAGCCCCTGAGCCCACTAAGCCCCAGAGCTTGACAGAATTAACACACCCAATAAAATACCGAATAACCTAATCAGAACACCCACCTGTTTCGCAAACACAGGGAGCAAAGCACCAAACTTCCATAGGCCTCAGTGAATTTCTGTAAAGCCCTCAGCCCTGCACCTGGCTCAGTGAATTTCTGTCTGGCTTCAGCAGCAGAGAACAGCTTTTCGGCAATCTGCTCAGGAAAGCCAATAAGGGAATCAATGTGATCCACATTGTCGGAGATGAAACCCAGGACAAGGCTGAAGAGGGATTTGGCGGAGTACCGAAGATTCCCCTCCCGGGTGTATGTGAAGATGAAATGATCAGTCTTCTCTTTCTGTGCAGTGTCGTCTTCCCTGTTCATGCAAAGCTCCACGGAAAAGCCTTTGGGGAACAGTCTGAAAGGCCTTGGCTTCTGCAGGCTACTCCTGACACCATCCAGAGCCAGACTGACCATGTGCAGCTGCCCATTTTCTCGCATGTAGATGGGCCCTGGGTCCAGGTGGTTTTCTGAGCTGAGGTAGTAAGACATTGCCTTGGTTGCAACTGTAAAAGCAAGGCACAGGGAAGCAAATCCAATTAAAATGCCATTTGTAACATGTAACTTCATCTTGCTGTGCCCAGGGCTTTATGAGCCTACCAGGCAGGCCTGGTGGCTGGTTTAGGAAAAGCAAAACTCACCAGTTGCCTGGGAACTTTGGCATTCGAGGTTGCCTCTATTGCCTCTACCTGGAATGCCCCTTCCTACTCTTCCCTTTTTCTTGTTTATCTGGCCATCTCCCACTCTTCTTTCAAAACCCAGGTCAAGGCTGGACGCAGTAGCTCACGCCTGTAATCTCAGCACTTTGGGAGGCCGAGGCGGGCGGATCACCTGAGGTCAGGAGTTCGAGACCAGCCTGGCCAACATGGTGAAACCCCATCTCTACTAAAAATACAAAAATTAGCCGAGCGTGGTGGTGCGTGCCTGTAGTTCCAGCTACTCGGAAGGCTGAGGCAAGAGAATCGCTTGAACCAGGGAGACAGAGGTTACAGTGAGCCAAGATCGTTTCATTGCACTCCAGCCTGGGTGACAAGAGCGAGACTCCATCTCAAAAAAAAACAAACAGAAACCCAGGTCAAAATCTCATCTTCAAAATTCATGCTAAGGAAGTTGTCACAGATGTCAGCAAAGATTCATTTATGTGTAAATTAATGGCAGCAAGTTTATATTAGCAAAACAATTGGAAAACGACCTAAATGTCTAACAATTGGGATGTTAATACATTATGACTTACACGTACCATGGAATGTGATAAAGCTATTAAAATTATAAATTTTTAAAAAACATGTTTAGACACAGAAAAAAGACTAGAAATAAATAACTCCCTTGCTAGCTTGACACATTCCACACACTTCTTGGTTGCACTCGGTTCACTGTTGTATTTATTTGTTTCTGAGTCTGCCGTCTGCTGCTTTGAGCTCCTTGAGAAAAGGAACCACGCTGAATTCATGCAGACTCTATAACACAGTGTTCTGGCATCTTATAGTCCCCGAGCAGATAATGTGGAACCAACATTTACTCGTTTGCTAAACTTTACAAAGACCAAAAGCAACAGGATTTTTTTTTATCTACAAATAAATACCTCCATTACAAGAGCTACATAAAAACTATTCTAGCCTTTGGAAACTTCATATCTATTAAAGTTCTATTAGGGCAGTTTTAACATAAAAAAGTCAAACAGTTGGGCATTTCTGCAGTCATGTGGGTAATAATATATGCCCAAGAACTAACTGGAATACTTGTTTTCCTCCTGAGTAACCGTGAGATTTCAAAATACATGAAAAATTGCTATGTTACATAAAATGAAGGTATTTGAGGATTATTTCTACAATTTAAAGGGAGAAGAGAGGTAGAATATCATACATGCCTGATAATATCCCTAAAATAATCTGATTGAGTTTTAGAGTGAACCAACTCAGCTTCTTCTGCATCAATGTGGGGCCACAATGTGGCCCTGAAGCCACTTATGAGTGTCAGCACACAATTAGGTCTGTGATCAAAAATGCTGAGTCTCTGGAGATGAAACAATGATCCTGTGTGTGGGAATCAGTACTATCCATGTTTCTCTCAAGGATAATTATGTGTATAAAAGCACATGAGAGAAGAGTACTCTGCCTAGCCCTAGAGCCTCACCCTTTCCTGCTCATCTCCTTATGTCCTACTCTTTGGCCCTGTCATACTACCCAGGTAAACTGGCCATGCTCTCATGTCCCACTGGCCATTGCTCGTTCTGTTCCCTTTGGCTGGAACATCCTTCTCTGCCTACCTGACCTAGCTAATTCCTACTCATCATTAACTTCGTCCCTCTTCTGGGAAACCTTCCCTAACCCCTGCACCAGTACGTGACTGTCTGGTTTTCCCAGAGCACCCAGTCTCTCCTACATAGCACTTAGGACCATGTACTATGTCTGTTCACTTGTTAATGTACCCAGAGTGGTGAGCTTTTTGAAAGCAAGGTACTTAATTTGATTCATCTATCTTTCCCAGGCCTGACATAGTGCCTAGTACTAAGTAAGCCCTCAAAAGATATTTGCTGAACTGTATGAAAGGAAGGGTAAGACCTCAAAGGACAAACTTGGTGCTCTCAGTTGCAGGGCCTGCTGATACTGTTGCTAGGAGCCAGCTCCTTTTCCAGGCAACAGCTCAGGCTCCTCCCCAACTTGCCAGACCCTTCTGCAGGTGGCAGAGGCAAAGCAGACGATGGGAATATATTGCTACTGGTACTACAAGGGGTGGGAGACAACTAAACTAAAAAACAGGGGAAAAAAATCCTGTCACAGTGCCAGCTCTTATAACCCATACTTTTCTCTTGCCAGCATTTACAGCCCCTGCTGCTAAGGAGACACCTCATTTATTCTGAGCTCTTCCTCCAGTAGGGGTGAGCATCTGGACCCTCCAACCTTGCAGACCTTAATTTTGACTGAGGAATTACGGCAGATGTCCTTTGGTCTTTATCCCTGTCATTTAACATTCAGAGCTCCACTCTACTTGTAGATCAGAAAGCAGACGCTAGGTATGGCCCTAAAAAGGACTGACGTGATTTTAACAACAGAAAGACAAATTCTATGGAACATACCCTATTATAGTGGATGAATACACTGTGAACTCCCTGGGCAATGACACAGGGTCTGCCCATCTGTATTGCCCCCAACCCTCACCCCTAACAGTGCCTTCCACAAACACTGTTGTAAAATGGACAAATGGATGGATGGATAGGGTGGGTGGGTGACCACTTCAGATGAAAACTAGAAGTCTGATTCCATCCAGCAGAGGGCACAAGCAGCTTGGGGCTAGAGTAAGGACCCTAACCTGGGCTCCTCAAAATCCCGGCCGCTTTGGCTTCCAGGGATCATTTTCAAAAAAAAGGCACAGTTCTGGTTGTTTTTTTGTTTGTTTGTTTTTCTTTAGATTACCCACCAAATACCACTTATCTTTCTAAATGAGGAAAAAATAAATACAATTTTTTCCTGGAGAGTAAACCCACATCATTTGTCCAGAAGCCACTGGAGGAATTGACTTTGGTTCGGGAATCCTGGCGTCCTTTAATTTCTACTACTAAATCAGCACATCCTGCATTCTCCCAAAAAGGATCTTCCTGAGTCTATGAGGTATGTAACATGATCTAAGCATTAAATTAACATTTGAACCCTTCAAGGCTAAGGACCAGAAAGGCAAGAGAATTCTACACAAAACTTCGCTACTTGGGTTCATTTGTCCGTCACTACTGTACTGGGTGGTGTATTACAAATGGACCTGGTCAGGAGACAGGGCCTGTTCTAAACCATGGTGAAAACTCCATCCAAATTGAAAAATTAAAATACTTAGTCACTACAACAATAACAATGCCCAATGTAGATCGTAGTAGCTGTATTATATATTGGATCAAGAGTAACAGCGACATTTTGATAGTTTCCCAGCCTGCTACAGGAAGGCAGTTTTGTAACCCATACGACAGCACAGAAAAATATTACAATCATGTATGTTCTAGCATTTGGTCACCACAAGCGAGCCAAAGTTACCACGAAGTGTACCATTTCATCAAATGAATGAAACACAGCTGTATTACATTAAAAACTCAGTTCTATACAGCTTTCTTGAAAAAGGCCAGACAAAATTATTGATAACTACACATGACAGTTTTTTAGACCTTGAATCCAGTTTTCCAAGCAAAAAGCATGACTATGCCAGTCAGGTGGACTGGGATTGTCAGGGAGCCCACAGGGTAAAATTGTGAGCTGAATCTACGGCTAATTTGAAGAGAAGAAGAAGAAAATACCTAACTTCAGTAGATAAAGTAAGATAAAAATCCCCTAAGAATAACAAGTTGTAGCAGTAACTATGATGTTTAATGATACTGGATGATGGCTACCATTTATTAAGCACCTACCAGTTGCCAAGCACTGTGTTAGGTACTATATAAAGTGATCTCATGTAATCTTTAATGATCCTATGAGGTCAGTATTGCCTTTTAATAGACAAAGAGACCCACGGAAATAAAATAACTTACTCTAGAACAGAGCTAATAAGTGGCAGAGCCAGAATTCAATCTCAGGGCCGCATTACTCCAAAGCTCAAGCTCTTTCCTTGGCATGATGCTGTTTCTCAAGACTAAAAATATGACATCAGCCTTAAGGATAAAAAAAATGTGAAAAATTAATCTCACCCACCTGTTCGATCCCTCTAGTATTCACTGGATGAACCCTGGAGGGAGGGGGTGGGGATAAGATTAAAAAACAAAAACAAACAAACAAAAAAACAGTGCACATCTGGGGAAAGAGCTAGTGGGAACACAGCCAGGACATTTACAACGAGGCCTCCCTTCTTCCCTCAGCCAGGCCCAAAATGAGCTACATCCATATACCAGGAGAACATCTGCCAACCCATGGCCTTCATCCCAAGGCTGCAGACACTTTTGGTTTATCTGAAAATGCAGTATTCTTGGGAAAATTTCTAACATAAAAACCTAAACAGAAACTAAACTATGGGTAGTTCTAAACCACCAATAACCAACAATCCACCTTCATTGTTCTGTGTGTCCCCGTTCTTCAATTTTCAACTTTCCTCACTACTTTTTTCCTATAATATGCACTTTCCTACCTGCCTTCTCACCCATACCCTTTCAGGCTCCCTACTTCCCCCCAAGAACATGCCAGTCTCTCCCACAACGTGACGCTCTTACCAACTCTAGCGCTTCTCACACCAAAAATCCTAACCCCACTCCCTTCGCCCACCCCAGCTCGCCTGCCCCTTTCAACCTTCAGACCCTTCCAGCCCTTCCGAGCCCCTGGTGAAAGGTGGCTTGCTGTCCCACAGACCCAACCTTCCAACTTCCGATCTCCCAACCTTCACCTGCCTCCCCTTCCTTCCCCACACTCCTCCACCCCCCACTCCTCTCCTTCACCATCTATTCTTCCCTTCTTCCCACTCTAGGGGCTTCCCTCTCCTAGGACCCCAATCTCTCCATCCCTTTCCTTGCTTTCTGTTCTCAATCTTCAAGACCCTCTTCCTTCACGCCTCACTATCCCCAACTTGGCATTCCACACCCCCAACTTTTCTTCCCTGCCCCCAAGACCCCACCCTCTCTATTCCTATCCTATCTCCTTTCCTCCTTGAACCCCTAAAATCCCATTCCCTTCCCCCTTCCTTCTTCCCGCTCTCTCCCCAAGCATGCCTCTCCCCGAGTCCACCCAGGCTAATCCTGCTCCCTGTCCCACCCAGGCCCCGAACCCCAATTCTCACACGTCCCCATAGCCTGCCCCCGCACCCCTACGCCACCCTTAAACCCATCGCCCCCACCAGTATACCTCATCCTCCCCTCAGCCCGCGCCCCGCCGTCCCTCTCGGGCTTCCCCTCCCCCACCCCGCCCCTCCCTAACACCCCGCCCCCGCTCCCACACGCAACCCGGGGCCCCGCGAGCGGCCCGGCCCGCGGCCGCCACCTACTTGTGCCCCTGCCCGGGGCAGCGAGCGGCAGCTCCTCGGTGGCGGCTCCCTCCTCCCGCGGCCCGGCTGACGGGGAAGGGCTCAGCACCCCGGGCACAAAGCTAGGGAGGGTGGGACACAGTGAGGGTGGGAGGAGGGAGGGGGCTGGGGGCAACCAGGCGCCGTGGGACCGCGGGACCGGCGGGGGCGGGAGCAAGGCTGGGCCGGGGAGGCGCGCGTGCGCGGGCCCCGGCACGAAGGCGGGGCCGGACCTGGAGGCGGGGCCGGGCCCGGAGGCGGGGCCGGGCCCAGGGCAGGCGACCCGAGGGCCGAGGGTTTGGAACTCGCAGAGGTGGGCCCTGCGCGTGCGTGCTCGCGGGAGGGTGGATCCCCTGGGTCCTGCAGGCCCCGGGGATAGAGCTGAGCTGGGGGAGGGTAGGCAGCGCGCGCCCCGGGACTGGCCTGGGGAAAGGCGCACGGGAGTGGTTACGCATCTTGGCCCGCGAAGTAATGGGAGCCGGAGAGGGCGGGGCCGATTGTGGGCGGGGCCTGTTGGAGGCGTGGCGCTAAGAGCTAGGGGTAGGAGGGGCCGAGGCCGCCTCGAGGGGGCGGGGCTGAGGCGGGGTGGGGCCTCTGGGAGGCGTGGCGCGAAAAGCTCGGGGTAGGAGCGAGCGCGCCCAGGAACTCGGCGGAGGCCGCCGCGGCGGCGGGGCGGGGCGGGGCTGAGGGCAGGGCGGGGCCTGTGGGAGTCGTGGCGCAAAGAGCTCGGGGTAGGAGCGCGCGCCCGGGAACTCAGCGGTGGCCGCGGCGAGGGGGCGGGGCTGAGGGTGGGACGGGGCTTGTGGGAGGCGTGGCGCGAAGATTTCAGAGTTGGAGCGCGCGCGACCCCGGACTCCGCGGAGGCCGCGGCGAGCAGGCGGAGCTGCGGGTCGGGACGCTCTGCGTGGGGCGGGGCGCAAGGGAGGTTTCGAGCCCGGAAGGTCCGGCGCCCAGAGCTAACGGGAGTCCCAGGCGAGCGGGTAGCGGGGTAGGCAGGCTGGCACCAGAGGGTATGGGGGCCTGGCCGGGCAAGGCAGAAGGACGAGGATGCTGGTGGGAAGGGAGCAACAGTGGAGGGGTGGTGAAGAGACGCGCGGCGGGAGGCGTGGAAGGGCCGCGGCGGGAGGTCTGACGCGGGCCCGCCTTTTCCTCTAGACCCTGGAAGCGCCAGTACCAGCCCACGAAATTCTTTGAGGCCAGAAATAGCGTCTTGATCCCCCAAAAGGGAAAACCAGTTGTAAATCGAAATTAATTAGTCTACCAAAATGTAATGTAAGCTGTCAGCCGCAACGTAACACATCTAGCTATAAATTGTACCTAAGGTCGGGGGCATTTATATATTCTTTACATAATTTGGGGCGGGCCTCCACAAGTCTGAGGCTTTAAGGCCTTGAACTGAGGAGGAGGGTTTGGGATGGAGGTGAGAAGGTGGTGCCAGGGCTGGTTTGCCTGGGAAGCCGTGGCCCTGGCCCCTCGGAGACAGAAGCCTTAGGCCGGGTCCGTGTTTTCTAAAGTACACCACGTTCCCAATGGATGATGCTTGAAGAAAGAGCGTGAGGAGTCCAGCTGTAGCACCAGAACCAAGGGAGCTGGTCAGGGAGAAGGTCCTCTAAGGACTTGACCTGAAGAGGTTTGGGGAAAGAAGGACCACAAAGGGCATGTGAGCTAGCGATGAAAGGGTGAACTGGGGACGAAACCAGTGGCACTAGTTTAGAAGACAGGATAAGGCACCAGGGAATTCCAGGGTCAGGGATTGTAAAAAATGGAAAGGATAGCACCCCAGAGTGTACCACCTTTGGTAAACTGCGGCCCTGAGGAAATTGCCTTGCTCTAAAGGGGTGGGGGATTAGACTACCTCCCAAACCTGCACTTTGTTTTGTTTTTTGGAGACATAATCGCTCGTCGCCCACGCTGGAGTGCAGTGGCGCGATCTCGCCTCACTGAGCCTCCGCTTCCTGGGTTCAGGAGCTTCTCCTGCCTCAGCCTCCGGAGTAGCTGGGATTACAGGCGCCTGCCACCACACCCAGCTAATTTTTATATTTTTAGTAGAGACGAGGTTTCACCATGTCGGTCAGGCTGGTCTTGAACTGCTGGCCTCAAGTGATCCGCCTGCCTGGGCCTCCCAAAGTGCTGGGATTACAGGCGCCTGCCACCAGGTCCGGCTAATTTTTGAATTTTTAGTAGAGAGGGTTTTGGGGTTTCACCATGTTGCCCAGGCTGGTCTTGAACTTGTGAGCTCAAGCTGTTCGCCCACCTCGGCCTTCCAAAGTGTCAGGATTACAGGCGAGTCACCAGGCCCGGCATTGTATGGATTTCTCTAAGGTTGGTTGCCTCTTCTCATTAACTGCAACAAAGACCCTTAAAGAAAACCAAGTCTCTGCCGTTTCTACTTAAGTAATTCTACCCAAAACAGGAAATAGGAAGGGTAATGGTGAATATAGAAGGTGTGAAATGAGTTTTGTATTAAAGCATGTGTTTGCTTCTCTCAGAAAACTTAAGAATGTGAGGTAAGAAAAGAACTGAACATTTGGAGAGTACATTCTTTCCTATTCATCTGCTCCATATCAACCCTAAAGTGTAACTCTTTTTTAAAAAACAAGTTCTCCGCCGGACAGTGACTAGCTTCTGTAATCCCAGCACTTCAGGTGGCCAAGGCAGGCGGATCGCTTGAGCTCACGAGTTAGAGACCAGACTGGGCAACATGGCAAAACCCCATCTCTACAAAACAAAAAAATTAGCCGGCCGTGGTGGTGCCTGCCTGTAGTCCCAGCTACTAGGAAGGCTGAGGTGGGAGGATCGCTTGAGCCCGGGAGGCAGACGTTGCAGTTAGCCGAGATCGAGTCATTGCACTCCAGCCTGGGCCATAGAGCCCAGACCTTGTCTCAAAAAAAAAAAGTTCTCTCCCTACATCTCCAACCCTCACATTTCCACCGCCAAATAGATTACTGCATAGTTTCCCCAGCTTTACACTATTTATACTTGGGACCAATAATTACTTGAGGATGTGCTGTCCTGTATATGATGGTATATTTAGCAGCGTTCTCCCTCCCAAGTTGTGACAGTTAAAACTTCAGATGTTTTGAAGTGTCCCTTGGAGGCCAAAATCTACCCCCAGTCCAGTTGAGAACCACTGGAGTACAGGATAAAGTTCATTGCCATTAACCTGGCTTTTCAGATCTTTCATTATCTATTCCCAATCTACCTTTCCTAAAATCTGACTCAGCCTAAGAGAACTACCAATGCAGGAATCCTTTCTTTGGCTTCCTTCGTAGATTTCTTTGGCTTCTTCCATAGATTATGATCTTTTACCGACTTTTCTTGGACGTTTTCAGGGATGAAAGAAATTTAAAATCTTTACTTTGCACGAAAGTCCTTGTCTCTCCAAAGTCTTCCTGCTTAAAATGTGCATTTGTTGAGTCCAGTTCACACCCCAGGAGGTGTAAAAAAAAAGAAATTTAAATCCTTTTTCCATTTGTGAGCACCACTGAGAGTAAAAATTATAGTCGCATTTCTGTTTTTCACCTTTTTCTATGTAATATGGTTTATAGATCATCATGAACTTTTTACTCTCCTCCGAACAATATCACACCTGACAATGTCCTACTTAAAACGTACTACCCAGAACTGAACACAGTATTCTGGATGTGCGTCACATGATGTTAGCACATAGCATATTATACTGTTAGTTTCATGCTTATTCATCTTCCTTGACTCTGAGCTTGAAGGCAAGAACCAAGTCTTAGTCACTTAGGTTGTTGTATTCATCTTTGCACTGCTAGCACAGTGCTTGGCCCTTTGTTCAATTGGTGTTCAAAAATGTTGATGGAATGTGGTACTTCCTTAACTCTAAGATAGCATTCCATTACCTTTAGGGACAGATAGAGTACACTGTTGCCTTATATTGACTTTGTGGTCAACCAAACCTATATGTTTTATCAGATCAGAGGTTGGCAAACTTTTTTGTAAAGGGCCAAATAGTAAATATTTCAGGTTTTATGGGCCTTATGGTCTTTCACAGTGACTCAGCTATGTCACTGTAACATATAATCAGCCATAGGCAATATATAAGTGAATGAGCATAGCCACTTTCCAATATAATTCGTGGACGTTAAAATCTGAGTTTCATGTAATTTTTGTGTGTCACAGAATATTTTGATTTTTAAAAATATTTTAAAATGTTAAACACATTTTTAGCTTGTGGGCCATACAAAAACAGATGGCAGGCTAGATATGGCTCACAGGCAGTAGTTTGCTAACCCCTGATTTAGACCAACCCTTGTATGATTGATTTTTTTCAAAACTGAGTATAGGTTTTTACTTTTATCCTTATTAAATATCTTACTCATTGCAAGTCGTCTTTCTAGCTTGCTCATTTCTTTTTGAATGCTAATTCTGTCACCTAGCATATCAGCTGACATCCCAGCTTTGTGTCTGCAAAATTGATAAGCATACTTTGTGCATCCTTAATTAATAAAAATGTTGAGTAGGATAAGGATAGAAGTCCTCCACAAGTTCATTTTCTTTGAGTATAGCCACTCAGAGTTAGAAATATCTACCTAGAGTACTAGCTGTCACCCAATTCGTATTTCTCTGTCGGGTCCACAGGGTATCTTGAGAAGCTTTGTCTGAAGCTTTGTTGAAATCTTTAGAACATGTTCCAAATGGGTAGAAATTCCATCAGACAAACAGAAATATATAGGTTTGGTATAGCTTGTAAACTAATGTTACTGCTACTTCCAATTTTAGTACTTCCTTGGTTACATTTTCAAGGTTACCATTTTAATAATGAAATTTAATAATTTTAGGATTTTGTCGAGAATTAGCATTCAAGTTTATCAATCTGTATTTACAGAATTCACCATCTTTCTCCTCTTAAAACTAAGGCTTGACAATGTTCATCCCACACTGGTTCTCTGGTATCAATAGTGTCGAAAACTGTGGTAAGATTGGTAGAGAAAAAAGGCACAAAAAATTAAAATATATGTTTTTATTTCTTACCAATGTTACCACACTTTTAATACTATCAATACTAGTTTTTAAAATATAATAGAAAGTGAACTTTATGCTAATAAACAAAAACTAAGAATAAATGCATTTTTATAAAATATTGATATTGGCCGGGCACAGTGGCGCATGCCTTTAATCCCAGCACTTTGAAAGGCTGAGGCAGGAGGATCACTTGAGGCCAGGAGTTTTAAGACTAACCTGTGCAAGCCGGGCGCGGTGGCTCACACCTGTAATCCCAGCACTTTGGGAGGCTGAGGTGGGTGGATCACAGGGTCAGGAGTTTGAGACCAGCCAGGCCAACATGGTGAAACCCCGTCTCTACTAAAAATACAAAAATTAGCCGGGCGTGGTGGCTGTTGCCTGTAATCCCAGCTACTCAGGAGGCTGAGGCAGGAGAATTGCTTGAAACCGAAAGGCAGAGGTTGCAGTGAGCCAAGATCGCACCATTGCACTCCAGCCTGGGCAACAAGAGTGAGACTCCATCTCAAAAAAAAAGACTAGCCTGTGCAGCATAGCAAGACCCCATCTCTACAGACAAAAAAAATTTTTTTTTGGCCTCCCAAAGTTCTGGGATTACATGCATAAGCCACCACACCTGGCCTCTACAGAGAATTTTTTTAAAAATTAGCTGGGCATAGTGGCATACCTGTAGTCTCAGCTACTTGGGAGGCTAAGGTGGGAGGATCACTTGAGCCCTGGAGTTCAGGGCTGCAGTGAGCCATGATTGCTCCACTGCACTCCAGCCTTGGTGTCAGAGTGAGACCCTATTTCTAAAAAACTAAAACATAAAATAATGAAAATTTTTAAAAATTTTAAGAAAAGTAGGGAAATTTACCTTGCCAGACATTAAGACTTTATACCTTATTCTGTCATTTTGCTTTTAGTCTGTATCTTTATATTTAGAATGTATCTCTGGAAAACAGTATTTAGTTGTTTTTTTAATTTAATAATTGAATGTTTATTAACACTCAATGGAATAATTGATGTATTTTTGCTTAAATCTGTGTTCTTGCTATTTGTTTTCTATTTGTCCCATTTTTCTTTATTCTTTTGTTTCTCTTTTTCTGCCTTCTTTCAGATTAATCGAGTATTTTTATCGGGTATTTTTATGGTATTCCATGTTGTTCTCCTCGGTTGACCTTCTTCCTGTACCTCTGTGTTTTTTTTTTGTTTGTTTGGCTAGGGTAGCCAGGGACTTATTTTGTGAAGCAGAGTAGCAGAAATAGTCATGTCTTATAGATTATCCCTGGGAGAGGTTTCTTACCTAAACAAACATGTTAGAGTCCCTCCCACATGTTGAATAGCTTGGGTGTTAAACCATCTGCTAGGCAACAGCCTTTCCTTCTCACTTCGTTTTCTCAGATAAAGTTTAGAGAATCAAGAAGTTGCTTTTTTTGTTATTTTTTAATTTGCAGGTTAAATACTTTAAGATGAGAAAAATTGATCTCTGTCTGAGCTCTGAAGGGTCCGAAGTGATTTTAGCTACATCAAGTGATGAAAAACACCCACCTGAAAATATCATTGATGGGTAAGAGTTACTATACTTTGTTGTTTACAGTCTTAAATCGGTGAATCCCTTGAGTACTTGGACTGTGTTTTATAACAACTTGCCCTATTAAACATAGTTTAATAAATGTTTGGTGGATTACCTGATATCCACTTTTGGTACCATTTCTGAAACTAATTGAGTTATGTATATTTAGGTTTTTGATCCTTTTCTTTATAATGCCTAAACTGAACTCTTGATACAAATAGGTTTTTTTAGAAGTGGTTTACCAAGGCAAAAACTCAAACAACTTCATTTTATGGAAGTGTAAATTTTAAGGTCTGGTTATGGTTTTACTCTGTTTTTCTTGGAATAAGAATGTAAATATTGGCCGGGCGCGGTGGCTCACGCCTGTAATCCCAGCACTTTGGGAGGCCGAGGCGGGTGGATCACGAGGTCAGGAGATCGAGACCATCCTGGCTAACACGGTGAAACCCCGTCTCTACTAAAAATACAAAAAATTAGCCGGGCGTGGTAGCGGGCGCCTGTAGTCCCAGCTACTTAGGAGGCTGAGGCAGGAGAATGGCGTGAACCCGGGAGGCGGAGCTTGCAGTGAGCCGAGATCGCGCCACTGCACTCCAGCCTGGGCGACAGAGCGAGACTCCGTCTCAAAAAAAAAAAAAAAGAATGTAAATATTATAACTTCCTATTTACTACCTATTTCCTTACTGGTCTAAGTGATATCTTTGCAGAACTGAATGCTTCATTCCTTGCTATCGTGTATTGTTTTGCTTCTCCCCTTTTTGATATCCTTCCAATTTCTACTCTTCATTGTGCTAGAGCTTTTTCTAGGTAGATATTTTTCTAAATATTGTTCTTAGACTTCAGATTCCAAGAAAAAGCAGTTAATGGGAATGGGAGGACTCCTTTTTTTTTTTTTTTTTTTGAGACAGAGTCTCACTCTGTAGCCCAGGCCAGAGTCCAGTGGCACCATCTTGGCTCACTGCAACCTCCACCTCCCAGGTTCAAGTGATTCTCCTGCCTCAGCCTCTTGAGTAGCTGGGACTACAGGCGTGCACTACCACACCTGGCTAATTTTTGTATTTTTTAGTAGAGACGGGATTTCACCGTATTGGCCAAGCTGGTCTCAAACTCCTGACCTTGTGATCCGCGCACCTTAGCCTTCCAAAGTGCTGGGATTACAGGCGTAAGCTACTGAGCCCAGCCTGAGAACTCTTTTTTTTTTTTTTTTTTTTTTTTTGAGACGGAGTTTCGCTCTTGTTGCCCAGGCTGGAGTGCAATGGCATGATCTCGGCTCACCAAAACCTCTGCCTCCCAGGTTCAAGCGGTTCTCCTGCCTCAGCCTCCCGAGTAGCTGGGATTACAGGCATGCGCCACCACGCCTGGCTAATTTTGTATTTTTAGTAGAGACGGGGTTTCTCCATGTTGGTCAGGCTGGTTTCGAACTCCCGACCTCAGTTGATTCGCCCGCCTTGGCCTCTCAAAATGCTGAGATTACAGGCGTGAGCCCCCTGCCTGGTGGAGGACTCCTTTTTTAATAGTTCTGGCTTATTACTTTCTTGAACCCTCTTTCTTGGTATATGTACAATGAACAGAGTTTGACTCATAGAATCATCTAATTGTAGGACTGGCGGGACTTATGGGTTTATTTTGCCAAAACCCTTTATTTTAGAGTTGTGGTAAGAGAGGTCTAAAGAGGTTAAGTACTACTTTTAATCATTGAAGGCAGAACTGGTTGTAACAGAGGTTTTATGATTCTTTGCATATCTTGAAGCCCATGTATCTGGATGAAATTCTAGCAACTCAGCCTCTTCCTTGAAGCGTAGTTGTCATCTTTATGGCAACTGACTTTTCTCCTCAGATTCGTTTATCTCTTTGCTGGGCTCCAATAACATTTGGTATCTACCTCTGTTACCTTACTTTTTCCTTTATTGTATTGTTTATTTTTAATGTTTGTTCCCTCTCTCAACTGTGAATTCCTGTAAGTCAGAGACTATTTTTATGAGTCAAACTTGACTAATACTGGAAAGTAATCAAAGTCTACACACATACACACATACATATAAACACATATATATGTATATATTACTGTACATTTGCATAGGGCTTTATAATTTCATAGATACTTTGTCAGTTGACCCTCACAGTAATCTTGGGGAATAAGAAGCACAAAAAAGTATTTTCAACCCCGTTGTAAAGATGAAGAAAAGAATGATCAGATGACTTGCTCAAAATAAAAATGACTTGCTCAAAATTACACAGATAAGCAAGAGGCAGAATCAACTGACACTCATGTCTTCTAACTTGTACTTCGGGGATCTTTGTGCTACACTAGGTTAACTCAAATTTAGTTTGAATAAAAAATTCAATATCCGCTTTTTGCCTGTGTCCCTTCTTTCTTCTTCTTAGTTGTTTACTTCCTGAAATTCAGGTAATAGTTACTATCCTACTCTGTCTTGGAGTAGAAAAATTAATGTGGGAACTGCTTTAAGGATACACAGAACTGAGGAGATTTGCCTTAAGTTGTTTGCCAGAAATAGAGGACTTTCCAGAAACACTCCTTGATTCTGATTGGAGATAGATTCGTTTTCTAAGGCAAGATCAATTTACCCTGCACTACTTTGGTGATCTTTCTCTCAAGCGAGTATGTTCATATGTTTATAGAACATTAAGATTAGCTATTATATATCGCAGTTAATATTTTAGGCTCTGTCCATCTTGATGAATAAAGACATAATATTTTTTAGATTAGACAAAAACTGTTAGTACGGGAAAACATGGAATAATGTAATTACTGTCCTGATAACTGAACAGAATACATCGGGGACTTTTAATCCATATGCAGTTCCAGAAAATATAATTAGACTGTATATTGTAGACACTAAAAGTTAATTTCTGGCCAGGCGCGGTGGCTCATGTCTTAATCCCAGCATTTCGGGAGGCTGAGGCGGGCAGATCAGTTGAGGTCAGAAGTTCAAGACCAGCCTGGCCAACTTGGCAAAACTCTGTCTCTATTAAAAATACCAAAAAATTAGTGAGGTGTGGTGGCGTGCACCTATAGTCCCAGCTCCTTGGGAGGCTGAGGCACGAGAATCGCTTGAACCCAGGAGGTGGAAGTTCAGTGAGCTGAGATCATGCCACTGCACTCCAGCCTGGGTGACAGAGCGAGACTCTGTCTCAAAGAAAAACAAAAAGTTATTTTCTGTTCACAGTTGCTTTATCTAAATAGAGTAACCATAGGAGTATTTGGAGAAAACAGTGCTATAAATGTGTCCCTACAGGATAATGGAATATTGTTTTATGGCCCTGTTCCAAACTCTCCATTCCTTCAGAAATAAGAGTTAAATAAATAGCTGGGCATAGTGGCTGAGGCAGGAGGATAGCTTGAGGTCAGGAGTTTGAGACTAGCCTGGGCAACATAGCAAGACCGCATCTCTAAAAAAAGAAAATGATTATACTTCTACTTTTCCTCTGCCGTTTGTGTTTAATGTGTCAATGAAAAAGGGGAAAAGAAGTTCTACACTAGGAAAAAAAAAAGCAAAGTAAAAAAGAAGAGAGAAAATCAGTCCTTTTGGTGTAGTGTAGAAGAATACTATATTTAGAATTAAAATTCCTGGGTAAGTGAACTATGTGTTATCTTGGTCAAAGAGTACATATATTACTCTTTGAGCCTCGGTTACTGATCTGAAAAATGGGGATAATACCACCTTTCCTGCTGACCTCAGAATTGAGAAAAAAATCACATGAGATAATCCATGTAAAATAGGTGTTAGCTATAAATTCGTATTTAAAAGAAAACTACCACTTTGATGACTTCCTTATACATAATTACAAGATTTAGTTAGATGTCTTTTTTATTTTTTTTGAGACAAGGTCTTACTCTGTCACCCAGGCTGGAGTGCAGTGGCACAATCTCGGCTCACTGCAACCTCTGCCTCCTGGGTTCAAGCGATTCTCCTGCCTCAGCCTCCTGAGTAGCTGGGACTACAGGCATGCACCACCATGTCCGACTAATTTTTGTTTTTTTGAGATGGAATCTTGTTCTGTTGCCTAGGCTGGAGTGCAGTGGCACGATTTCGGCTTACTGCAATCTCTGCCTCCCAGGTTCAAGCGATTCTTCTGCCTCAGCCTTCCGAGTAGCTGGGATTACAGATGCACGCCACCAGGCCTAGCTAATTTTTTGTATTTCTAGTAGAGACAGGGTTTCTTTTTTTTTTTTAAGAGACAGGGTTTCACCATATTGGCCAGGCTGGTTTCAAACTCCTGGCCTCATAATCAGCCCGCCTCAGCCTCCCAAAGTGCTGGGATTACAGGCATGAGCCACTGCACCCGGCCTAGTTAGATGTCATTTTAAAATTCAAGTGATATTTTATGTTATTCTATTGGTTATGTTCATTGAAAGCATCCAAAGAAAAACATGAGGCAATTAAAATTAATGAATTTCAATAAGTAAAATTTAAAATAATATAAATATGAAAGGAGATTGTAAAATATTAAGCATTTTATAAAAACCCAGAATTTTGAGTTAGGAGAGCTGGCCTTGGCTGGGCAAGGTGGTTCACACCTATAATCCCAGCACTTTGGGAAGCCAAGGCAGGAGGATCACTTGAGCCCAGAAGTTTGTGCCACTGTACTCCAGCCTGAGTGAGAGAGCAAGACCCTGTCTCTTAAAAAGAAAAAAAAAGTAGTTCTGGCCTTTTTTTTTGGGGGGGGGTAACAACTTTATTGACATATTATTCACATACCATACAATTCGCCCATTTAGAATGTACAACTCAGTGGCTTCCAGCCTATTCATGGAGTTACATAGCCATCTCCACAATCAATTTTAGAACATTTTCATCATCCCAAAAAGAAACCCCACACAAGAAACCCCACACTTGTTATCAGTCACCCTGTATTTTCCCATCCATACTAGCCCTAGGCAAGCATTAATCTACTTTGTTTCTGTAGATTTTATCTATTGAGACATTTCATATAAATAGAACCATACACATGTGGTCTTTTGTGACTGGTTTCTTTTGAAACGGTGTCGGAGTGCAGTGGCGCAATCTTGTCTCACTGCAGTCTCTGCCTCCTGGGTTCAAGCGATTCTCCTGCCTCAGCCTCCCGAGTAGCTGGGATTAAGGCAGGCCCCACCACATCCGTCTAATTTTTGTATTTTTAGTATAGACGGAGTTTCACCATGTTGGCCAGGATGGTCTTGATCTCTTGACCTCATGATCCACCTGCCTCAGCCTCCTGAAGTGCTGGGATTACAGGCGTGAGCCACAACCCCCAGCCGTGACTGGTTTCTTTCTTTCGTTTTTTGTTTTTTTGAGACAGAGTCTTGCTCTGTCATCCAAGCTGGAATGCAGTGGTGCAGTCTCAGCTCACTGCAACCTCTGCCTGCTGAGTTCAAGTGATTCTCATGTCCCAGCCTCCCAAGTAGCTATGACTACAGGTGTGCACCACTACACCTGGCTCATTTCTGTATTTTTAGTAGAGACAGGGTTTTACTATGTTGGCTGTGCTGGTCTTGAACTCCTGACCTCAAGCAACCTACCTGCCTTGGCCTCCCAGAGTGCTTGGATTACAGGCATGTGCTAACACACCTGGCCTGGTTTCTTTCACTTACATGTTCTCAGGGTTAATCCATGTTGTAGCACATATCAGTACTTCATTCTTATTTATTGTCAAGATTTCATTGTATGGATATAGCACATTTTATTTACGCATTCATCAGTTGATGGACATCTGGGTTGTTTCTACTTTTGAGCTGAATTTTTCCCAATTTTATTTTAAAATACCAACTTATAGACCCAAAAAACTCAGCAAGCCCCAAGCTAGATAAATACAGACATTGTATCTTAGTCAAACTGCTGAAAAAGGAAAAAAAATTTAAAATAGCTAGAAGGAAATAAAAACTATTATATACAGAGGAACAATAGTGCTAATGACAGCTGACTTTACGTCACAAACAGTGGAAGCCAGACAACAATGGAGCAAAATCTTTTAAATACTGGGGAAGGGAGAAACAAGCAAATATTTAAAAACCCTGTCAACCCAGAATTCTGTGTCTAGCTAAACTGTCTTCCAAAAATGAAGATAGGATAAAGGCATTTTTCATCACAAGTAGACCTGCATCATAAGGAATGCTAAAGGAAATCCTGCAGGTTGAAGAGGTATAATATTAGATGGAAAATCAAACCTATAAGAAGAAATTAAGTGTACTGGAAATGATAAATATTTGGGTAAATATAAAAGACTGCCTTTTTTTCCTCTTTTAATTTTTTTGAAAGATAACTGACCACTTAATGAAAAAAACTGTATTATGGGATATATTATATATGTAAAATATATGACAACAATGGCACAAAAGTGATGTTCAGTGTAAATTGACTATCATGAGGTTTTTATGTTGTAACCTAGAGAGCAGCTATTTCAAAAATTTCTAATAAAGGAGGTATAGCTAAAAAAAATAGAGAAATTAAATGGAATTTAAAAAAAATTATTCACTCAGAAACAGGAGAGAAGAAACAGGACAAGAATAGGAGGGAGAGACAAAAATGAATAGCAAGATGGTAGACTTATACCCAACCATATCAGTAGTTACACTAAATATCAGTGAGGCTAAACACTCCAGTTAAATATCAGATTGTCAGACTGGATAAAAATCCAAGACCCAAATATATATTGTCTAAAAGATATGCATTTTAAATATAAAGATATGAATAGTTGAAAATAAAAGGATGAAAGAAGATGCATCCTACAAACAGTTTACATAAGAAAGTCGCTGTAGGCCGGGCGCGGTGGCTCACGCCTGTAATCCCAGCACTTTGGGAGGCCGAGGCGGGCGGATCACGAGGTCAGGAGATCGAGACCATCCTGGCTAACACGGTGAAACCCCGTCTCTACTAAAAATACAAAAAATTAGCCGGGCGTGGTAGCGGGCGCCTGTAGTCCCAGCTACTCGGGAGGCTGAGGCAGGAGAATGGCGTGAACCCGGGAGGCGGAGCTTGCAGTGAGCCGAGATCACGCCACTGCACTCCAGCCTGGGCGACAGAGCGAGACTCCGTCTCAAAAAAAAAAAAAAAAAAAAAAAAAAAAGAAAGTCGCTGTAGTTATATTCATGTCAGACAAAAATATCAGACAAGGAGTATTAGCAGAGACAAAGGGGACACTTTATAGTGTCAGAGAGTCCATTCATTAGGAAGAGAGGATAGCTGGGTGCGGTGGCTCACGCCTGTAATCCCAGCACTTTGGGAGGCTGAGGCGGGCGGATCACGAGGTCAGGAGATCGAGACCATCCTGGCTAACACGGTGAAACCCCGTATCTACTAAAAATAAAAAAAATTAGCCAGGCGTGGTGGCGCATGCCTGTAGTCCCAGCTACTCGGGAGGCTGAGGCAGGAGAATGGCATGAACCCGGGAGGCGGAGCTTGCAGTGAGCCAAGATTGTGCACAGCACTCCAGCCTGGGCGACAGAGTGAGACTCTGCCTCAAAAAAAAAAAAAAAAAAAAAAAGAGAAAAAGGAAGAGAGGATAATCCTAAGTGTATATGGACCTAATAATAGTTCTTTAAACTACATAAAGCAAAATCTGACAGATGAAAGGGAGAAATAGACAAATTCACAGTTATAGTTAGAGATTTTAATACCCTTTTCTCAGTAATGATAGAACAATTTGGCAGAAAATCAATAAAGACATAGATGATCTGAATAATGTCATAACCTTGACTTTGTTGACGGTTATAGAACACTATAATCAACAACATGGAACAAGAATGTATTGATGGGTTGTGTATGGTGGCTCACGCCTGTAATCCCAGCACTTTGGGAGGCCATGGCAGGCGGATTGCCTGAGCTCAGGAGTTTGAGACCAGCCTGGACAACATGACAAAACCCCATCTCTACGAAAAAACACAAAAATTAGCCAGTCATGGTGGCATGTACCTGTAGTCCCAGCTCCTTTTGGAGCTGAGGCATGAGGATGGCTTGAGCCCAGGACGTCAATGCTGCAGTGAGCCAAGATTGTGCCACTGCACTGCAGTCCGGGTGACAGAGCGAGACTCTGTCTCTTAAAACCCAACATATTGAACATTCACTGAAATGTGCTGAAACATAAAATAAGTCTCAATATATTTCAAGATTAAAATCTTAGATAGTATGTTCTCTGACCGCTGTGTAATTAAATTAGAAATAAACAACAAAAAGATATTCAGAAAACCCCCCAAAACTTAGAAATTAAACACTGCACTTCTAAATAACCCATGGGTCAAAAAAGAAATCAGAAGGGATCTTAGAAAATCTTTCTTTTTTTTTTTTTTGAGATGGAGTTTCCCTCTGTCATCCAGGCTGGAGTGCAGTGGTGCAATCTCAGCTCATGGCAACTTCTGCCTCCTGGGCCTCAGCCTCCCAAGTAGCTGAGACTACCGGCATGTGCCACCACACCTGGCTAATTTTTGTGTTTTTAGTAGAGACGGGGTTTCACCATGTTGGTCGGGCTGGTCTTGAACTGCTGACCTCAGGTGAGCACCCTCCTTAAGCCTCCCAGAGTGCTGGGATTACAGGAGTGAGCCGCCATGCCTGGCCTTAGAAAGTATTTCTAACAGAATGACGTTGAAAATGTAACACACCAAATTTGTAGGATGCAGCTAAAGCAGTGTCTCAAGGGAAAGTAATAGCATATATACTTATGTTAAAAAGGAAAAAATGTAAAACCAATAATCTAAATTTTCACCTTAGGAAGCTAGAAAAAAATGAGCAAATTAAACCCAAAGTAAATAGAAGAAAATAAATAGTAAAGGTGAGAGCAGAAATCAACAAAATAGACAATTATTAGAAAAAATAATAAAGCCTAAAGTTGATTATTTGTAAGGATTAATAAAAGTTATAAACCTCTAACAAGATTAGCCACGAAATAGAGAAAATGCAATTTATTAGAACCAGGAATGAAAGTAATATCACTACGTATTCTAAAGGAATCATATATAAAGAACAAATTTAAGCTAATACATTTGACAACTTAGATGAAATGGACAGATTTCTTGTAAAGCTCAACCTATAAAAATAACACAAGATCAATTGGAAATTCTGGACAGCCTCATATCTATTATAGAAATTAAATTCGGTCAAATATTTAGGGAAGAAATACCAGTCTTCCACAAACTTTCTCAAAAATAGAGAAGGAAACATTTCCCAAATTGTTTTATGAGAACAACGTTATCCTGATAGCAAAGCCTGACAAAGACATGACAAGAAAGAAAATGGAGTGCAAAATAGTACAACCACTTTGGAAAGCTGACAGTTTCTTATAAAGTTAAATATACTTTTACCCTATGTCCCAGCAATTCCACTCTTAGTAATTACCCAGAGAAATGAAAACATGTTCACAAGCACTTGTACAAGAATACTTAGAGCAGCTTTGTTCCTAATAGTAAAAAGCTGCAAGCAATTAAAATATCCAACAAAAATATCAAACAAAATCACGAATGAAAACATTGTAGCATAGTTGGTGGTGATAGAAATCAGAGCACTGGTTGCCTAAGGGAGGTAGGGATTGTCTGGAAGGAAAGATAAGGGAAATTCTGGAGTCATGGAAATGTTCTATATTTTCATTGGAGTATTGGTTACATAAGCGTATACATTTATCAAAACTCACTAAGTTATGCCCTTAAGGTAAATTCCACTGTAGGTAAATTTTACTTCCAAAAAAGAAAAGCTTATATAGTTAAAATAGAAATGATTATTTCTGTAGTCAAAACCATAATATATACTATTTTGCCTATATATGACTTAGAGTGCATGTTTTAATTTTTGTTTGAACAAACATTTAGCATGTGTCTGCTATGGGTGAGCCATTGTAGCAGTTGTAGGGTTACAAAGGTGAGTAAGAGAAAGAAACTGGACTCAGAGCTCAGCATCTAGTGGGAGCCATAGAAACACAGGAGATTAAGTGCCAATGTAGAGATGGAGGCTGAGTATGAGATAAGTGCAAAAGAGGGAGGAAGTGATTCTGATTTGGTGGGGTTAGATAAATGGGACCAGAAAGTGAATGAACTTATGCAAGGGGAAGAAGGGTTTTTCAGGTCAAAAAAAACCTCATGAATGAACTAAGGTACAGAAGCAAGAGCCTGCCTAACATATTTGCAGAATTTTAAGTGGCCCAGTGTGACCACAGTGATGGAAGAGACTATAACTTAGTGGTGGAACCAGATCCTACAGTCTTAAATGCCATACAAAGGAGTTTAGAATTATAGGCAATAAAGGGACCACTGAGGCATTTAGATAGAAGTGACATCAATTCCGTTTCTGTGTTTTAGAAAAGAATACCTGGTAGTAGTAAAGAAGAATTATTAAAGTTGGAGAGAGATTAGAGGCAGAATTAACAGAAAGGAGATGTGAGAATCCAGTAGTCATTTAATTTTAAAAAACAGGTATTCAATAAAATTTTATGATTAACCATTTATATTTGGCTATTCTTATTTTTTCTTTAAAATTAACAATAGGAATCCAGAAACGTTTTGGACCACCACAGGAATGTTTCCCCAGGAATTCATTATTTGTTTCCACAAACATGTAAGGATTGAAAGGCTTGTAATCCAAAGTTACTTTGGTAAGCAAATCTTACATTAATTTTTTTTTCTTTCTTTCTTTCTTTTTTTTTTTTTTTTTGGTGCTCCAGGTAAGGCTAATATTTTAGTTTTCATTATCCTTTCATTTTTTCCACAGGCAGAAGGCATATATGTAAACTTTTGGCAAAACACTAGTTTTTCTTTATAGCATGGGATCCAGTTTTATTGCTGGGGTGAAAGGATGGGGATTATGAGGTAAATGCCTTGAGCTCAGTTGGCCTCTCTGAAACTGCAAATTCGAAACCCTTCCAAAGCACATAATAATTTCCATGCAATTTACTATGTAAAAGTCTTTGGCAAAAGGCCCTATTAGGAACATAAGACGCCAGCTTGCTAGAACACTAAGTTCCATGACATCTTTATTCTAGATTCATTTGTCCTGGAGTTATTTGTCAAATTCTTGTTGAAAATCTGATAACTCTGATTATTTACATTGGATAGTTGAGATTCTTCTATTACTAATGGCATTTTCTCAGGAATTTAGGGGGATAATCTCCCTTGGGACATCATTCTAATCCTATTTATTTAAAGATAAAATGTATCAGACAAAATCATGGCGGGAAACAGAATACATCCCAGATGGTTCAAATGAAGAGGCTCTATTGATGGGGCTACTTGCAAAATTATGGCCTGGGTTAAGGGAACAAACAAGGGAAGGAATGATGAGGCCCTCAGAAACTAGCTATAGCAGGAAGCTGTAACTAGCCCTGGCACAGGGAAGGAAATAGTGTTATCAGAGATCTGTGAGAGCTGGAGCCTGTGTAAAAGGGCCTAATAGGAGCTGTAGGCAGGAGAAACTGTCAAAGATGTCACACTGAAGCAGGGAGGGAGTGGAGATAAAATTGGCTGATCTCCCTTCCCCACCCCAGTCTCCCCCTGGTGTCTCCCACTGGCCAAATCCAATCAGAAGCCAGTGGGTAAATGAATCCAGGTGATAGAGTCCACAGAGGTTAGCCCCTCATGGCACAGAACAGGACAAAGAAGAGGAGGAATGGATCTGGAGTGGTAGAGACTGGACTGGAGCAGTGGAGAAAAACCAGTTTAGAAGGAAGATGACTGTATTCCTGATAAGTCTCTTCTCTCATTAATCGTGGAGGCTCTAGAGTCATACCTAAAGTTTGAATTCCATTTCTGGCACTTACGAGCTGTATATCATTGAACACCTTGCTTGGCTCCTCTAAACCTGTTTTCTCACCAGTAAAGTGGGTTAAAATACCTTTCTCATAAGATTGTAGTCAAAAGTGAATGGATAAATATGTTTGACTCATCATAGGCTCTCCATAAATGTTTATGACCAAGACCACCAATAGTAGTATTATCGCCATACACACAAAAAAATCGGAACAATGCCAAATTCAGAAAAGCTCTACTTGCTGTGTGTTGTATGGTTGCGAACATTTGGAAGATTAGTTACACAAGACTATATTTTACCATAGGGTTTTTTGGAAACATACAGAGTTAACTTCCATGTTGTTTCTGATCCCAGTGCTCTGTGTAGTTCCACTGTGCATGATAATCTCAGGCAGAGGGAAAAAGAAATATAGGGACAAAAACATACAGCCAGATTAACACTTTACTTACTTTGTTTACAATGTTAGTACAGACCTTGAAGATTGAAAAAAGCACGTCTAAAGAGCCAGTTGATTTTGAGCAATGGATTGAAAAAGGTATGTGTTTCACCAGCATTGTTCTGAGCATGAAGGAGTAGATAATATTCCTTTGATTCTGCATTTCTCATCTAGCTGCACTTTGGTGAAAAAAGATGACTTTAATGATCCTTGTGACACATTTAGGGTCTAGAAAGACCCAGGTTTGAATACAAAGCTGCTTCTTCATTTACTGGTTATATAAGTATTAACATGTGACTTAATTTTTCTCAGTTTCAGAATCCTTATTAGGAAAATGGTGATGATATCTATCATTCAAGGTTTTGGTGAACTAGTGTCTGGCATATAATAGACAATAAATATTAGTTTCTCATCTTCTTTCCTTTTGTCCTGATTAAGGGTACTATTTAAATATCACCAGCAGAATTGATAGCCTCTACTTAATTAAACACATCATCTTGCCTTCATATGTCTATTTTCCCTTTCAAAATACCATGAAAATAATAGTAAAGGAATAAAAAGAGGCATAAACCTACAAGGACAAAAGATTTAACAACCAGCAAACTAAAGCAAATGTGAGAGATCAGTGTATATTATGATAAAGAGAAAGCAGATTGAAGAGTAGTAACTTCTTTAGCTGAATGAACTGTGTTATAACCTAAGGTCTTGACAAGGAGCATGTCAATAAGAAGCAAGCCACTTTGCCACACAAAACCCCAGAAAGGCCTAGAGCTCAAAGGCAACAGGTGCCATGGGAAGTATGAATGAGACCTGGGTCAGAAAACAAGGATGATTAGTTGAACATCTATTTACAGAGTAATCAGACTCTAGGTACCTTCTTCCGTCCTACAAAACTAGGTGACCACTCCTTTATCCCACAGACCTCCACCACAACCCTCAAGAGACAACTGCAAATATAGAATGTTGAGGCTCAGGAGACCAGATATAGTAGGGAGTGAGTGAGACATGGAGTTGAAAATAGGATACTAGTGGAAGCCTACATATTGAATAGTGGGAACACCAGCCTCTTTCCTGTGTTCTGGTATTAACTTCAGCAGCCAAGAATATACCCTCAGCTGGGAGACTGGAACATTCATCTTTGGAGAAACTAAATGGCCCTAGAAAAAAGACCTATGGATACTGACAAAGGCCAGCTCATTTCTGGTCACCTTATTTAAGTCCAGTAATCAATAAGTGTGGCTCATGCACACAGTTTTCAAATGATGCACAGTTTTCAAATGATCCACAAGTAGCAAAAGAAAGATCACAAGACATTAATGAAGACCTCAAACCCTGAAAATAATCAAGCTTTTAGCTCTAATTTCCAATCTATAAGAAATATAGAGGATAGAGGAACAAATTAAGTGAAACCACGAATAGACAAGATGATAAAATCTAGAATGTGGGGCCTGGGCACAGTGGCTCATGCCTGTAATCCCAACACTTTGGGAGGCTGAGGGAGGAGCATTGCATGAGTCCAGGAGTTCAAGACTGGCCTAGGAAACATGGCAAGATGTTGTCTCTACAAAAAAAAATTAAAAATTAGCCAGGGATGGTGACATGTGCCTGTAATCGTAGCTACTTGGGAGGTTGAGATGGAAGGACCACTTGAGCCCAGGAGGTTGAGACTGCAATGAGCTGTGATCACGCCACTGCACTCCAGCCTGGGTGACAGAGCAAGACCCCATCTCTTAAAAAAAAAAAAAAAATCTAGAATGTGGGACATTGTACAGGACAACTGACCTGGTCTCTTCAGTAAGTCAAAGACATTAAAAAATGTGTGTAGGGGAGAGAAAGCAGTTCAAGGTTAAAAGAGACTTAATTCTGATTTTAATAAACTAATTAAAAAAGACAGGGACAATTGGGGAAATTTGAATAGGAATTGGGTTTCATATTATATTAAACCACTATTTTTAATGTTATGATGGTGGTATTATGGTTATATAAAGAATTATTATTTAGAAATGGATAATTAAGTATTTAGGGGAAGCTAGGCTCACGCCCATAATCCCAGCATTTTAGGAGGCTGAGGTGGGCGGATCGTTTGATCTCAGGAATTCAAGAAACTACCCTGGGCAACATGGAGAAATCTTGTCTCTACAAAAAATATACATATATATTTGCTAGGTGTGGTGGCATGCACCTGTAGTCCCAGCTGCTTGGGAGGCTGAGGAAGGAGGATCACTTGAGCCTCAGAGGTGAAGGTTGCCATGAGCTGAGATTGTGCCAGTACACTCCAATCTAGGTGACAGAGTGAGACCCTGTCTCAAAAGAACAAAAAAGTATTTAGAGATGAAATGTCAATAATGTCTTACACTTGCACTTGCTTTAACTTTTTTTTTTTTTTTTTTTTGAGACTGGAGTGCAGTGGCGCAATCTCGGCTTACTGCAACTTCCGCTTCCCAGGTTCAAGTGATTCTCCTGCCTCAGCCTCCTGAGTAGCTGGAATTACAGGCGTGCACCACGTTGCCTGGCTAATTTTTGTATTTTTGGTAGAGACAGAGTTTTCACCATGTTGGCCAGGCTGGTCTCAAACTCCTGACCTCAAATCGTCCACCCACCTCAGCTTCCCATAGTGCTGGTATTATAGGAGTGAGCCACCACACCTGGCCTAAAATACTTTAGTGAAAAAAAAAATTGATAAATCCACTATGATGAAATGTTAGTAATTATAAAATCTAGCTTATGGGTATATGTGGGAGTTTTTTTATGTTCTCTCCTAAGTATGTTTGATATTTTTCTTTTCTTTTTTTTTTTTGAGACTGAGTCTCACTCTATTGCTCAGGCTGTAGTGCAGTGGCATGATCTCGGCTCACTGCAAGCTCCACCTCCTGGGTTCACGACATTCTCCTGCTTCAGCCTCCCGAGTAGCTGGGACTACAGGTGCCCGCCACCATGCCCAGCTAATTTTTTGTATTTTTTTTTTAGTAGAGATGGGGTTTCACCGTGTTAGCCAGGATGGTCTCAATCTCCTGACCTTGTGATCTGCCCACCTCAGCCTCCCAAAATGCTGGGATTACAGGTGTGAGCCACCATGCCCAGCCGATATTTTTCAATTTTTCATAACTAAAAAAACTAAGCAAATGAAAACGTTTATTATTAATTTCTGGTGATAGAGTTGTACAAGAAAGAAAATATCATTATAATGTATTATTTCAGGAGTAAATAACCTTTAGATAGACAGAGTAATGTAACCATCAAATAGGATTTCAAATTTGAGAGGAGAGAAAGAGGGAGAAGTTGAAGGAGGAAGAAGAGGGGATTTCGGTTTTAAAAAGCTAAAATTTCACCTACCATACTATATAAAGTCAGTAAAAAATTTATCAAAAAGGAATAAAAGCATATTATAATTTCAGGAAAAATAGCTTGAAGAGTTGAGAATGTTTACTTCTAGGAAGCAGGACTAGAGGAGAAAGAAGGGGTAAAGCAGATTACTGATTTTCATTATTTCAGAAAAGGGTTAGGAAACAAACACAGAGACTTCTCTTTTAATACTACGGGGCTTTTACATTGTGTACATTATTTAATGTGAAGTTAATTTTGAATACTGTCATTAGCTATCTTTTTTGTTGTTGTTGTTGTTGTTTGAGATGGAGTCTTGCCCTGTCACCCAGGCTGGAGTGCAGTGGCGCGATCTCGGCTCACTGCAAGCTCCGCCTCCTGGGTTCACGCCATTCTCCTACCTCAGCCTCCCGAGTAGCTGGGACTACTGGCGCCTGCCACCACACCCGGCTAATTTTTTTGTATTTTTAGTAGAGACAGGGTTTCACCGTGTTAGCCAGGATGGTCTTGATCTCCTGAACTCGTGATCCGCCCGCCTCGGCCTCCCAAAGTGCTGGGATTACAGGCGTGAGCCACTGTGCCCGGCTGTCATTAGCTACCATTATAGCAATTAAATCTTTCATGTTTCCAAAAGAATTGTTTGATATGATTAACTCATGATAAAATAAATTAATCTGCTCTAAAATTACATAAGGAAACATTTTTAAAATTTGGATACCAGAAAAGATTACTTCTTGGGCCACACGATTATGCATCATAGTGAAAGTTTCACTGAGAAACTCAGCTCTAGTTGTTACCCGTGGGTATGGCAAAATGGCTCCTTTCTGTTAGTAGCTGGATCCTCAAATGTTCACTTTTTTTTCTTGAAAGGGGGATTTTTTTAAATAAATGTTTTAAAAAGAAATTTTCACATTTTATCAGTTCCTTATATCCTTTTACTATTAATATAATTGACCTTTGCATTTCCTTTTGCTTATACTCACTAGGATATTTTATAGCTCATAGTTTATCTTTTTTGCCTTGTATATCATATACCTCTATTTTTAAATTAAATTTCAACATGCAAACGATGATTCCTTCAAACCTGGTCTCATAATTTACCAGATATCATATTTTGCTGAACATAAATTTCAATAGCTATTCTCATGTATTTTGACCCTTAACTCATTTCTTCTGTTGCATTTATGTTTTAGATTTGGTACACACAGAGGGGCAGCTTCAAAATGAAGAAATTGTGGTAAGTGAATATACTTTATAGAATTAAAAATTAACCTGCACAATGTATTTAGACTTTAAACCTATCTCCATAGTCATAGTTAGTAAATATCCTCATGATATTATAGGTTTGTACCTAAATCAACCGGTAGAGAAAGTTATTCTCAATAATAATATAAGCTAAATGTACATTCATAAATTAGGTTCTTACCTTTCATAGAGAGTGACGGCAAGATAAAACAATTCATTTATTTTTTGTTTTATTTTTCTCATTCATTTACTTTGAAGTATTTATTTGGTTTGCTTTCTTTCATTTGATTCTGTAGGCATTTTAGAATAGGAATGAAAAAAGGGTCGCGATGCCAAAATTGAATGTTAATTTAAGCATGAAAGGACAAGCGAGATTCATATAAGGGGAACTAGAGCATAGGATCAGCAACAAATAAGCCAAAGAGAGATGAGGTGGAAAGACAACCAGTATTTTTCGACAACATTCCACTGGGCTTTGCTTGTCAAGTGAAATGAATGCCCGTTGATGAGGAAGCTGCTGCCTCATCAGGAGTTCCGCTATTCCTGGTAGTTGGTCAGGCCCTGGTTTTAGACAAACGCAAAACAACTGAATATCTATTTATTAGGTGGTCATGCTTTGTTTAATTAAAGTTTCCCTAAATGAGGGTTAAAATAGTACCTTATCCATTAAGTTTACTTCTTCACAACTTGCCAGAAGCTGCTATTAAATCAGTGTTTCAAAAAATTCTGTAGGAAGTTTTTGAATCCCATTAGTTCCTTTCTCTCCCACCAAAATTCACCCAAGTACTGGGGAGGCCAGTGAGGTCCTGAAAAATGATTAATGTTACTGAATTTTATCTTCCTGTTTTTTTCTGTCTTTACCTAGTGGGTTATGATTAGTAAGCCCCTGCTACCTTTCATATATTGTTTCAGGACTCCACTGTGGAGGGTTACAGCATTATAGAAAATTTGGAAAATAGCAAGGGGGAATGGGAGGCTGGAAATCACCCAGAATTTTATTACCCTGTCACAAAAACTTTTACTGTATTTATTTTCTTCTAGTTGTTGACCATATGCTGTACAGTTAGAATAATAATGTGTGAACAATTTTGTGTCATCTTTTTTTTTTAACTTAGTATTATATCACAGGCTTCGTAAGTACAATTTTAAAATAACATTTGCCAGTTGGCATACATTTAAACTAATTTTCTTTTTCTTCCTCTGTCATTACACAGTTTGTCCCCTCTGTAATACACAGGGGACATCTATGCATATTCCTGCTACTGGGACCTTCACCTTTTTTCTTACTTTCTAAGATTAAATTTCAAGGAATAGAATTACTGGGTGCAAGGTTGTAAACATACTTATAGCTTTTAAAATATATTGGCTAATTGCTTTCCAGAGAAATTATATAAATATAAAAATGTAGTCATGCTTCAGGGTAGCGTATTCTGAGGCAACATTAACCAAAGGAAACTTCTTTATTATGAAAAATACTTTAGAAAGACACTTTTTTTTTTTTTTTGAGATGGAATTTTGCTCTTGTTGCCCAGGCTGGAGTGCAGTGGTGCTATCTCTGCTCACTGCAATCTCTGCCTCCCGGGTTCAAGCGATTCTCCTGCCTCAGCCTCTCAAGTAGCTGGGATTACAGGTGCGTGCCACCACGCCCAGCTAATTTCGTATTTTTAGTAGAGACAGGGTTTCTCCATGTTGGTTAGGCTGTTCTCAAACTCCCGACCTCAGGTGATCTGTCGGCCTCAGCCTCCCAAAGTGCTGGGATTACAGGTGTGAGCCACTGCACCCAGCTGACACTTTTAAAAAATTAGAAACTGGGCATGGTAGCTCATGCCTGTAATCCCAGCACTTTGGGAGACTAGCTTTGAGGCTAGTTCAAGACCAGCCTGGGCAACACGGTGAGACCCTGTCCCTACAAAAAATGAGAGTTGCAGTTTTTAGCTCCAGTTGCTATTTTTCATCAAATCAAGGCTGGTATTTAGCTGATATGTACCACAACTATTATATGTAGCTGGCCTTATGTGTTGTTATATATTTAGAATATTACTCTTGCATCAAGCTGTTTCTTTTGCTAACTGCTTGTTAACAGTTAACTAGCACTGCTAAAAGCATTTATATTGATTTTTTTCCCATACAGGCACATGATGGCTCCGCTACTTACTTGAGATTCATTATTCTATCAGCCTTTGATCATTTTGCATCTGTGCATAGCGTTTCTGCAGAAGGAACAGTAGTCTCAAATCTTTCCTCATAATGGTAACAAAATGCTCTTGCATGATTTTTTAACAATATATTTAAACAGGAAGTTGTCACTGATATACTTTATTAAAAGGATTTTTATCAATTTGTTTCAGTTTTTATTTACATTCTTTTCAATATTTGGGGTAAAGGAATTCTGTTTTTATCAATCAGCAGTACTGGCCACCATGGGGGAAATTAGAAAGGTTTGGCTTCAGTATATAGCTTAATCAAGGAAGTGACTGCACATGAAAATTTAATGGGTAATACATTGCATCCCCACAGCATCCACTCTGGTGCTCTTCAGATCGTAGTGCATTAATTTTTTAATTGATTGATTGATGCAAAGGACTAAGTGAGCAATATAGAGAGTAAACAATGTAAGAGGTCAGAAAAGAGAAAGTACTTATGGAAGGGTTTCACTGAGGTCATGGAACCTGAGGTGGGCCCTGTAAAACGAGTGATTTTACTTTTTAATTTAAAAAAATATTTTTTTGCAGTAGGGTCTAGCTGTCACCCAGGCTATAGTGCAGTGGCTCGATCTTGGCTCACTGCAACCTCCATCCCCTGGACTCAAGCCATCCTCCCACCTCAGCTTCCCAAGTATCTGGGACTACAGGTGCATAACACCATGCCTGGCTAATTTTTGTATTTTTTGTAGAGAAGGGGTTTCACCGTGTTGCCCAGGATTGTCTCGAACTCCTGAGCTCAAGCGATCTGCCCACCTTGGCCTCCCAAAGTGCTAGGATTACAGGCATGAGCCACCGCACCCGGCCTTTACTTTTATTTGTTCTGGCTTGAAAACCTCAGAGAAGGGTTAGAAACACATAATCTTACTTTTTGTTGTTGTTTTTGAGATAAAGTCTTGCCCTGTCACCCAGGCTGGAGTAAAGGCTGGTCTCAAACTCCTGGGCTCAAGCAATCTGCCCACCTCAGCCTCCCGAAGCATTGGGTTTGCAGGCGTGAGCCACCACACCCGGCCCTCTTTCTCTTATTTAAGAATACTATTTCTTAAGTCCATGAAAAGATCTAGAAGCAGTGACATCCAAGTATCAGTGAGCACATCAAGTACCCAGATTGTGATCTCTAAATACCTTTCCCATTAATTGGAACCAAGACTCTTTGGAGGAATGGCCAATTCCAAAAGTGTGACAAGAAATAGACAAGATTAGCCTGGGACATTTTGTTGTGCCAGAAAGTAGACTAATGGATAATGTCGAGAGGATACAGAAGCTGACATGAAGGTACTCTTATTAGAAAAAAAAAAAAAAGGGCAATTTGAGCAGGAAAAAAAATTTTACAGTTGACTACAACCATACTGAATATATTTAAAAGTGAATCCATATTGATAGAAGAGAAAAAATAAAAGACCAAAACAAAACCCTCATTGGACTCCATGGGATGTAACTAGGGCAGAATTACTCATTTGAATATTTGTATTTAAAAAGAAAGAATTGGGCATCTATCATGTACAGACATAACCCTGGTAGATGAGAGAAAGTGCTTTGCAGAAGAATTCCTGCTCATTGATGTGGAAGATATGATAGAATTAGAGAATCATCATTAGTCCAGGCATGGTGGCCCACACCTATAATCCCAGCACTTTGGGAGGCCAAGGTGGGAGGATGGCTTAAGCTCAGAAGTTCGAGACCAGCCTGAGCAACATAGCTAGATCCCATATCTACAAAAAAAGTTAAAAATAACAAAACCAGGCAGAGTGGTACGTGCCTGTAGTCAGTCTCAGCTGCTTGGGAGGCTGAGGTGGTAGGTTTGCTTGAGCCCAGAAGATCGTGGCTTCAGTGAGTCATGATTGTGCCACTGCACTCCAGCCTGAGTGACAGAGCAAAACCCTGTCTCAAAAAAAAAAAGGAAAAAAGTTATTGATTTGCATGAAATTAAACATTGATATAGGCAACAGTCAGTGGATGAGCATTAATTGAAAGATTGGTGGGGAACTTTACAATGCAGGGATCTGAATCTATTGATTTATTAAAAATGGATTAACCAGTGTATCAGTTAGCTTTTGCTCTGTTACAAACCACTTCAAAGCATAGTGGCTTAACGCAACAATTTCATTTGCTCACAATTCTGGGGATATGCTGGCAGTTTTTTTCTGGCTTGTGCTTGCTTTGCTGTATCTGTGGTCAGCTGGCAACTCCTATGGTCTAGATAGTGTAGGATGACTTCACTCACATATTTTAAGGTTTGCAGGTTAGGGATCTAGGTGGCCTCAGCAAGGACTGTTCATCTCTGCTCCAAGTTGTTTCTTGTCCTCCAGGGGGCTAACCCAGGCTTCTTCAGATGATGGTCTCAGCCTTCTGAAAAGTAGCAAAGAGGGAAATCCCCAGTGTGCAAAGTTTTCTTTTTCTTCTGCTATCTCTAAATACAGTGCAAATGGTCTTTGAGTCTCTGTTTGCCATCAGATTTGCTGTTGTCTGCTTGCCAAATCATGTCATGTGTCCAAGCTCAGAGTGAAAACAAGAGGTACCTGCCCAAGGGCATGAATACAAGGAAATCTGAAAAAAATGGGGCCAAGCACGGTGGCCCATGACTGTAATCCCAGCACTTAGGGAGGCCGAGGTGGGCAAATCACCTCAGGTCAGGGGTTCAAGACCAGCCTGGCCAACACGGTGAAACCCTGTTTTCTACTAAAAATACAAAATTAGCCAGGTGTGGTGGCATGCGCCTGTAGTCCCAGCTACTCAGGAGGCTGAGGCAGGAGAATTACTTGAACCTGAGAGGCAGAGGTTGCAGTGAGCCGAGATCACGCCATTGCACTCCAGCCTGGACAACAAGAGTGAAACTACATCTCAAAAAAAAAAAAGAAAAAATGGGCTGGGGTGAGAGGGAGCCATTAATGCTACAATCTACTACAGTCAAACACAGTATGCTTCCTGATGTGATTTTATGTGAAGCACACAGACCAGCCTATGAAGTACTCTTGCCAAAATTACTGAACCTGAATTTAATCAAACTCTAGAGATAACCTCCATTTTCAGGAAACTCAAGAGATAGAGGAACAAGTAAAGCGACACTGCAAGGAATCAAATACACTAGTAGCCAGTAATACAGCTTACTGAAATGTCCAGATTTGTGCTTTTCCTGGACGTGGCAAGATAATACTTCCGGCATTTGCTTAAGTAGTGTCATGTGACCAGTTCTGGCCAATGAGATGAAGAATAATTGACTTCGAGGCTGAGGCATTTGATTGCCTATGTGAGACCCTTCGGGGTTCTTTTCCTCCTGTGCCATAATTGACCAACAATGTTCTACACAGTAACTACTTTTATCAGTCTGGGTCTGGAAGTGATACTGATGTTTAACAGGTAGCAGGGCTCCTCAAATCTTTCCTAGTAATTATAACAAAATGCTCTTGCATGATTTTTTAACAATATATTTATTTAAACAGGAAGTTGTCACTGATATACTTTAAAGTATTTGTATCAATTTGTTTCAGTTTTTATTTACATTCTTTTCAGTATTTTGGGTAAAGGAATTCTGTTTTTATCAGTCAGCTGTAGCTCAATCTGAGATGGGTATATAGGAGGAGTAAGAAATTAAGCTTCATTGTTTTAAGCCAATGAGATTTTGGAATTGCTCGTTACCACAGTATAACCTAGCCTATCCTAACTGATAGACAAGTCTAGAATGTGGCTCATCCTACAGGACAAGCGACCTGGTTTCTTCAAAAAGTCAGTGGCATAAAAAATGTTAATTAAGGAAAGGGGCCTGCTCTAAATTCAAGGAGACCTAAGAGCTCCTATGACCACATGCCATGTGTGGATCGTGGTGGATGCTGATTTGAATAGACAAACTGAAAAATGACTTTTTTTTTTTTCTTTTTTGAGACGGAGTTTCTCTCTTGTTGCCCAGGCTGGAGTGCAGTCGTACAATCTCAGCTCACTGCAACCTGTGCCTCCTGGGTTCAAGTAATTATCCTGCCTCAGCCTCCTGAGTAGCTGGGATTACAGGCACCTGCCACCACACCTGGCCAATTTTTGTATTTTTAGTAGAGTTGGGGGTCTCACCATGGTGGCCAGGTTAGTCTCAAACTCCTGACCTCAGGTGATCTGCCTGCCTCAGCCTCCCAAAGTGCTGGGATTACAGGTGTTAGCCACTGCGCCTGACCAAAAAAGGACATTTTAAGATAATTGAGGAAATTTTCTTGTAGACTGGGTGTTATTCCTTTTACTATGTGTGATACTGGCTTTAAGCTTATGTAATAAAATGCATGAGCTTAAATGCATATAGAACTATGGGTGACTGAAATGCATATAAAGCATATGAGATGCATATAGAACTATGGATGACTGAAATGGCCTGATAATCTGGAATTTGCTTACTGTTTAAGCAGAGCCTTTATGAAGGAAAGAGGGTTAGTTGAAGAAGCAAATGTGGCAATAAATTATTGAATCTGGGTGATAGATATATGGAGGTTCATTGTAGGAGTATTTCTACTTATATATGCTTTAATTTTATTTATTTTTTTTTGAGATGGAGTCTCGCCAAGTTTTTCTTTTTTTTTGAGATGTAGTTTTGCTCTTGTCCCCCAGGCCGGAGTGGGATGGCGCTATCTTGGCTCACTGCAACCTCCGTCTCCCGGGTTCAAGCGATTCTCCTGCCTCAGCCTCCCTAGGAGCTGGGATTACAGGCACCCGCCACCACACCCAGCTAATTTTTTTGTATTTTTAGTAGAGATGGGGTTTTGCCATGTTGGCCAGGCTGGTCTCGAACTTCAGACCTCAGGTGATCTGCCCACCTCAGCCTCCCAAAGTGCTGGGATTACAGGTGTGAGCCACTGCGCCCGGCCCGGAAAAGCAAATTTTAAATGGAGAAGAGTAGGAAAGGCATTTCAAAAGCCACCTTGGTATACCAGATAAGAGATGTGAAGGTGAGTAGTCATTCATAATGATGAATTTGGGGAAAGATGAATAAAAAAGTCTGAGTAGAGCAAAAAGTGAAACTAAAACTGAACATTACAGCTAGATCACAGGCTTTCAGGTATTTTCTTGTAACACTGGAACCATTTAAGGTTTTTGAGAAGGAATGTGAATTATAGCAATTGTGTTCATGTTCAATAAAATGAAATGCTGAGCATTTTCTTTTTGCCAAGTTTCTAAACTGAAATGGCAATAACTCTTTGTGTAAGAAACACTGTGTTGAGGCTTACAGATTGCTAAAAGGGATCTCCAGAGGTTATCTGATTGATTTCTTTGGCACAGGCCTGGTGAGTTATCTTTAAGTCTTTTTTCTCTGTCTTCTGTGGATGCAGGAAACAATTGATGACTGTAGAACACCCATTTCATATACGGTATTTGAAAACAGCATGCTTTAAACTTCATTTTTCTAGGCTTTAAAAAACTCATTCTCATTATCATCTTAAACCACTCCACATTTCAGGCAATAGATATGATATGTAGCTTTACCTTTTTGCTTTGTTTTGTATTTCACTGCTGAACTACCCCAATCACCTCTTTTTTTTTTTTTTTTTTTTTTTTTTTTTGAGAGCAGGTCTGTTGCCCAGGCTGGAGCGCAGTGGCACAAACACAGCTCACAGCAGCCTTGACCTCCCAGGCTCAGGTGACCCTCCCACCTCAGCCTCCTGGGTAGCTGGGACTACAGACACATGCCACCACGCCTGGCTAACTTTTTGTATTTTTATAGAGATGGGGTTTCACCATGTTGCCCAGGCTAGTCTCGAGCTCCCAGGCTCACAGGATCCTCCTGCCTTGGCCTCCCAAAGTGTTGGGAATATAGGTGTGAGCCACTGCTCTCAGCCCCTCACCTTTTTAAACTCTCGTTTGTCCTCAACTGGCATCCTCTTTCCCTTTCATGTGGCCTTTTCTCCACCTGCCCATGGACTCCTGACTGCCACTGTGCTGTGTGTACTATGTATTGAGGCCTTTGTGTTTGCTGTTTCCTCTGCCTGTAGTGCTCTTGCCACTGGTATCAGTATAGCTGGCTTCCTCATTGACATCAGGTCCTTACACAAAATTTCCTTCTCAATAAGCCTTTCTCTGGCCTCCCTATTAAAATTAGAGTGTTCCTGCACCTTACCCTCGCAAGACAAACACATTAAATCTTTCTTCCCTGTTTTATTTTTCTTCTTTTCTTAGGTTAGGGACCTGACGCAGTCACCCTGTGTTCTGTATTTAGGAGTTCTTATACCTGACTCTTCATTTCTATCATTAAAATTCCACTTAAATTTTTTTCTTTTAATGATATTAATGATGGCCCAAGTATCCTTTGAAAGATGAGGGCAGTGCCACCTGCATTCAGGTGTGATCCTCTTGAGTAGGAAATTTAATCCAATTGAATTACTCGGGGCTCTCTCACCCTTATAGGGACAGCCCTGCTTATAACTGTCTAACATGTATTTTTTCTGTTTACCATGTATATCATGTTTATCATCTCTCTTACTAGAATGTAAGCTCCCCAAGGCAGGGGGTTTTTTTGCTTCTGCTCATGACTGTATCCTCAGGGCTTAGAATAGTGCCTGGCACATATATTCTCAAGAAATATCTGTTGACTGAATAAGTGAACATTGTTCATTTATTTGCACGCCTATATCTCTTTATACTATAGAATCTTTGAGGAGCTTTGAATAAAGCTAGTCAACAATATATGAATTTTTGGATCGCTTACTGTGGACCAATGCCTATCACAGCGCCTTGCATAAAGTTTAAACCAATAAATACTTATTTAAAGCGATGGATAAAAAAGTAAAAATTTAATGACCTTTTTACCATGTACCAAGTCTAGGCAAAGAAATATTACAGAAATGAAAATTGTGTTTATCACTCATTTATACAGATTTTTTTTTATAGCATATTGCATTTGTTGAGCCCTCTCTCAGGAATGCCTCTCTGCAGGGGTCAGGCTGGGGGAGGCATCCTTTGTGGGCTTCACCTTCTAGGTGATGTTCCAGCAACTCTTTGTAACTTGACCCTGATAGAGAGCCTTCTGGGAGATAGTGTGTGGCAGTGTACATCAAAGTTTTAAACATGCATGTAGTCTGACACAGAAATTCCATTTCTAGAAATATAGCCTAGTAATCAGATAAAGGAATATACAAAGATAAGTGGACAAAATTTATAGCAATGATGTTTATAAGACAGAAAAACTGGAAACTACTACGCAGCCATATATTAGAAAGTATGATATATACAAACATTTTATAATGGGATATGAATTTTATATATATACATATATATAAGTTTATAAATATAAAATGGATACTTCTGGTTAAAGATGATGGGGTAAAGCGATTTTTACTCCATCCCCTTTCTCAAAACATTCACAACAAAAAGAATTATAAAAAGAAAAACATTTTATCTTCAAGGGAGCAGCTATAACCCCTAACATCAAAATGGGACGCCCACTCACTAAGTACTGTGAAATGAGGATTTTGGTGAAGGAAGAAGCTGAGAACTGGCATATGTTCTCTCAAAGCTAGAGACTTTATTAAGTGTGTCATGGTTATGAAAGGCTTATCCAACAGTCCCTTGATTAGATTGAAGAGGGCTGCAGGTGGCTCAGGAGGATGGAGAATGTCTCCAGAGAGCCTCGAGGTTAATAACAGAATGGCAGGGAAGATGGAGCTGGAGAGAATCAGGCAGGATACACCAGAGGAGACTGCTGGAGGTAAAGCATGATGAAGGAAGTTGTCTTAGCTCCAGCTGCTGTAACAAAATATCATAAACTGGGTAGCTGAAACAACAGACATTTATTTTCTCACCACTCTGGAGGCTGGAAGTCTGAGATCAGGGTGCTGGCATAGTTTCTGGTGAACCCTTTCTTCCTGCATTGTAGGTAGCTGCCACCTTGCTGTGTGCTCACACGAGCTCTTCTTTGTGTGTGTGCAGAGAGAGCATTCTGGTGTCTCTTAAGGGACACTATTCCTGTCTTATCAAGGCCACACCCTTATGACTTCATGTGATTTTCATTACCTCTATATAGGCCCTGTCTCTAAATAAAAGGAGGTTAAATCTTTGACATATGCATTTTGGGGGTTAGAGGGGCACAATTCAATCCATAGCAGAAGGTGAAAAAGCATCCAAAGTAAAGGGAGTGTAACTGAAGGGGATTTCCCTGAGCCCCATCTCAAAGGAAGGAATTTAGTTAATGATAGGCTACTCAAGACAGCGAATGTCAATGAAAGTTGCAGGTTGCGCCACCTGACTCCTCATCCCACACTATGTTTCAGCAGATAACAAGCCCCACTAATGAAGACTCATAATCAGAAAAGACCCAGAAGGGGACTGCTCTGGGTCAGGTTCTCTAGAAGCAGAGCCTCCAACAAGGATTCTTTGAAGAGTGATTTATTGAGGGAGCGCTCTCAGGAGAAACCTCTAAGGAAGTGAGAGAAGCAGGATCAGGCAGAGGGAAAAATTAAACATGGCTTCTGCTGAAGTCTAGCCTCAGTCTGATCCCATAGGGAGCTCTGAAGCATGACTGGCACCGGAGAAGTAGACTGCCCCACCTTGCAGCAAGGGAAAAGGCTTTGGAATTTCAAATCCATCAGTCATTGGCTGTGGGCCACACTCAGGTGAAGGATATAATTTCACAGGTATTTCTGGGTAAGATAGCTCCTGTCATGAGGGCAAATTCTCAGCAAAGAGTGCATCTGTGAGCCATTAGCAGCCAACACTCACAGCAGCTGGCTCATGAGTACAATGGCTTGGTAAAAGGCATCTGGGCAGAGCACCAACAACACCTACTATAGCAGCGGTTCTCAAAGTGTGGTTCCTGGGACAGCAGGATCAGCCTCACCTGAGAACTTGTTAGTAATGCAAATTCCCTAGCTCAACCTCAGATCTGTCTGAATTGTAAATTCTGGAGATGAGAACCAAGAATCTGTGTTGCAGCAAGCCCTCCAGGTGATTTTGTTGCATGCCCAAGTTTGAGAACCATTGAACTACACTGGCCTATGGCTAGCAACTATAAAACAAAAGGATTGGAATTGAACCCAAACCTCTTGCAGTCTCCTGCACATAGCCCTTTTCCCACCTTTGCCCTTGTAGTTCTCCTCACTTGAAATGCCCTTCTCCCTTCCCATCTTCTCCAGGCTCCCATCCCAAATTATGGAAGTACTGGGCATCTTTGAAGACCAGCTCAAATGCCACCAGCTCCAAAAAGCATTGTTGGATTCACCCAGCTCAGAGGATTGCTGTCTCCTCTGTGCCCTCTGAGCACTTAGTCTTCACTCTAACATATACTCCACCTTGAGTTATGGTCATTGGAGTGTATGTCTGGTCCCCTGTGAGATTAAGCTGCTGGAGGACAACAGCTCTTCCTCGTCCATCTTTGCATAACTCTGCACCCAGAAAAGAATCAATGCTCAATGTTTGATGCATTAAGTTGAAGAGAATCTAATTGGAAAGCCGGGGGTCTATTTTTGTCATTCTGAAAAGCTCCTCATTTCCAGCTACTATTATTTATTGAAAATGGGGAGATTTCTGTGCATTTGTAGACACGAATTGGAAGACCATCAGAGAAGTGATTCAGAAGAGCCTTGCCTTACATCCTGTCTCCTTTTGTGCAACTTAGTACTTAGGAGGAACAGTGAGTGCTCATCTGTGCTTCAGTCCCATCATTGTCACAGCTTCTCATTTTCAGTATAGCCTCACAAACTCATGCCTATGTTGGTCATGAGTGGCTTTGGTAGGATGGGGAATTTTTATTCAGCATCCATATTGTCTTGTCCTCCTTCCACCTCCAACCCCCCAAAAAAGGGCCCGAGGAAGCAGTTGTGGGACAATAATTATGATAATCGTAATAATAGCCAACACTTCATGACACTTTCTCCAAGTCAGGCACAGTTCTGAGTGCTCTACTCATGAATCTATGGACTAGGCACTATTGATACCCTGTTTTATAGGTCAAGATACCAAGGCAGCTTGATCAAAGTCACCCAGCTGGCAGGAACAGAGCTAGGACTCTGGCCTTGAAGTTAGAGATCCGGTTTGAATCTCGGCTTGTTACTTACTAGTTCTGAGAAGTTATGCAAGTTACTTAACTCTCTGAGCCTTGATTTCCTCATCTGTAAAATGGGGATAATCATCTCCTCTTTGAGATATATAGAGATTAAATGAGATAACATATCTGAAAGTCACTGTGCCTGGTAGATGATAAATAATAACTTTTTTTACGGAGTCTTGCTCTGTCACCCAGGCTGGAGTGCAGGGGCACCATCTTGGCTCACTGCAACCTCTGCCTCCTGGGTTCAAGTGATTTTCCTGCCTCAGCCTCTTGCAATAATAACTATTTTTAAAATAATACAGTGACAACTTTAATAATATTAACTTTGTAGCAACTAAAGTATAGCTAAAGAGAATATGTTCTCATGCTAGCAAAAGGTCTCCTGATCCATTTTTTTATGTCATGTTATAAAGGTAATTTGATTCCAATGTGAAAAATTATTTCACTCCAGCAGGAGTTCATAAGACAAAACCACATTTAACATGTAACATAGGGCCTGAACGTTCTTCCCCCAAAATGAGGCCCTTTCAGCATATGGTATTTTTGCTGGTCAGATTACACTGGGTAATCAGATACAAATTGGAAAAGAAAATGTAAAGATCACACTGAAGCCATCCAAAATAGCCTGATATATTTTAATAATTCTGTTATTAGTTTACTGCATCTTATAACATTTTCTTTTGAATCAAGTCACAGCCGTGTGTACTTTAGGCTGTGGCCATCATAAACAAATATGTAAAGACACAGAGTTAAAATAGATGAATACCAATGGCTATCCGTCAGTTTGATGTAATCTAACACAAATGACCATTAAGAGACTTGCGAAGAAATCAGAGAAACAGAATTTCACATATGAGCTTCTGCATAACTGAATGACAGCATTGCTGGTGCCTATTGTTTGGTTTGGTCAAGGTTATGCTTTTGGGGAGCCAACCCTCCCTTCTAGATGACTCTGTTGAAAAGTGAGGCTAGTGGAAGATTTCAGGGTACAGAGAGCTAGATTTCTACGAAATATATTCAAAGATGGTAAAGTGAGTACTCTCCTCTTCCCTGGTAAAATTAGAGATGTGTTACCATGGAAACTCACCCATCATCACCACCGATGTGGACAGGTTTAAATCTTTTGGCAAGGAGAGGATGACTGCCTCCTCCTGTTTCTAATCCCTCCTCTTCCAACTCCTCATCTCTTCCTAACAACTGGAATTCTTCCCATAATTGGTTCTAAAAACTAATTTAGTGTCTTAAATGATCAATTCCATAAATGCAAATCAGGTAAAATGAATTTCCCTAATAGAAGGAATGCCAGCTTGAATTACTTGGTATCAGAGTGGCTGGAGAGACATACCGTACCTCAGAAGTGTGCCTGTAGAGTGCAACTGCTCTCTCAAAGACGGTGTGCAGGGAATGTGGTCTCCACAGTGGGAGCAGTGTCAGGCTCTACTTTCTTCAACAGGGAACTGTTTCTTCAACAGGGAACTGGCCTGAACAGCTCAAGTGTTGCTTCATTTTCTGATAATAACAATTTGTCTTGATTGGGTGCTGTGGCCTGCATTCCTCAGCTGGGAGTTGTTTGCTTAGATCAGAAAAATCTGAGCTAGTGATTCAGCTAGGGACACAGGTCAAGGGTAAAAGCCAGCTGGGTCTCAGGGAGAGCTAAGCCTTGAGTAGCCCTCCCGTTGGTCACCTAGAATTGAGGTATCTGTCCAGATTAACTGTGGAGCTTTTCCAGAACAGCACGAACTTCCTCTGGGTTGTAGTTCCAAGGGCCAGATTTACCCTGCAAGAGAAATGAATCAGGCATTCCCAACTTGTAAGGATTTCCAAGTTGTAAGGAACATGTAGGTCTAGAGGTTAGTTGCAAGAGCTGGTCAAATGATGTCTATGTAGGAGCCATCAGCATGGCTAATTCAATGGCAGATGCAACCGTGAGGTGGTTGAGAAAGTGTGTACAGTGGCATCAGCAGTTAACAGGAAGTTGGACAGAGAAGTAGAAAAACTAGAGGACATAAAGTGACATAGTCTTTCAAAAAGAGAAGGGTTCTGTACAAATAAGCTTTTCTTCCATAATCAGACCTTCAGACTGGCCTAATCTTCTCCAGCCTTCACATCAAGTTCTACCCATCCTACGTCAGAACCATCTCTGCCTCTCCAGTTCTACTGCCCTAGGTCAGCCCTTTTCATCCTACAACCTGGGCAGCTGCCACCCCTCCCAGCTATCCCCAGTCCTTAGTCCCTGCTCCCTCCTGTCCATTTTTCAACCAGGAACCAGTGAACTTTTTTCTTTTTTTTTTTTGAGACAGAGTCTCGCTCTGTTGCCCAGGCTGGAGTGCAATGGCGCAATCTTGATTCACTGCAACCTCTGCCTCCCAGGTTCAAGCAATTCTCCTGCCTCAGCCTCCTGAGTAGCAGGGAATACGGGTGCACTCCACCACGCCTGGCTAATTTTTGTATTTTTAGTAGAGACAGGGTTTCGCCACGTGGGCTAGGCTGGTCTCGAACTCCTGGCCTCAAGTGACCTGCCCGCCTTGGCCTCCCAAAGTGCCGGGATTACAGGCATGAGCCACCACGCCCGGCCGTGGAACCAGTGAACTTTCTTTTTCTTTTCTTTTTTTTTTTTGAGAGAGTCTCACTCTGTCGCCCAGGCTGGAGTGCACTGGCACAATCTTTGCTCACTGCAAACTCCGCCTCCCGGGTTCAAACAATTCTCGTGCCTCAGCCTCACAAGTAGCTGGGATTACAGGCGCACGCCACCACGCCTGGCTAATTTTTTTGTACTTTTAGTAGAGACAGGGTTTCACCATGTTGGCCAAGCTGGTCTTGAACTCCTGACCTCAGGTGATCCACCCACCTGGGCCTCCCAAAGTGCTAGAGTTACAGCCGTGAGCCAGTGAACGTTCTAAGTACAGGTCCGATCATGTTTCTTTCCTGCTCCAAACCCGTCAGTGGCTCTCCTTTGCCCTAAGATGAAGACCAAACCCCTTGGTCTAGAATGAGACCCCTGTGTAACCCCAATGTCCCTAATCGTTTATTCACACTCTGCCCTACTATGCCTCAGTGCCTCCACCCACCCTCTTCCCTATACCTCAGTGATATTCACTCACTGTGCTCACTAGGCCAACTCCTTATCCTTTAAGGCCCAAGCAATTGCTGCCCCCTCTGAGAAGCCTACCCTTCCCCAGAGGTTGAAAAACTTACAGTCTGAGAGCCAGGTTAGTCCTGATGCCTCTCATGCTTTCATTTGCATGTCGTCTGCAGCTGCTGTTGTGCTATAACAGCAGAATTGAATTGTTGCAACAGGGATTACTTGGCACAAAGTTGAAAATATTTACTATCAGGCCCTATACAGAAAAGGCGTGCTGACCCCTGCTCTGGAGTCCCCCAGCAGTTGGGACACTGTAATAGTCTTATTTGGGTCTTCCTTATCCCTCAGCCTGTGAGTACCTTGAAGTAAGGGTGTGGGCCATTTTCTTTTTTTCTTTTTTTTTTTTTGAGACGGAGTCTCGCTCTTTTGCCAAGGCTGGAGTGCAGTGGTGCGATCTCGGCTCACTGCAACCTCCGCCTCCCGGGTTCAAGCAATTCTCCTGCCCCAGCCTCCCAAGTAGCTGGGATTATAGGCACATGCCACCATGCCTGGCTAATTTTTGTATTTTTAGTAGAGACAGGGTTTCACCATGTTGGTCAGGCTGGTCTCGAATTCATGACCTCGTGATCTGCCTGCCTCAGCCTCCCAAAGTGCTGGGATTACAGGCATGAGCCACTGCGCCCGGCCGGTCATTTTTTTTTTTTTTTTTTTTTTCAAGACAGAGTTTCACTCTTGTTGCTCAGGCTGGAGTGCAATGGTGCGATCTCCGCTCACCGCAACCTCTGCCTCCCGGGTACAAGCGATTCTCCTGCTTCAGCCTCTCAAGTAGCTCGGATTACAGGCATGCGCCACCACGCCTGGCTAATTTTGTATTTTTAGTAGAGACAGGGTTTCACTATGTTGGTCAGGCTGGTCTCCAACTCCCAACCTCAAGTGATCAGCCTGCCTCGGCCTCCCAAAGTGCTGGGATTACAGGCGTGAGCCACCGCACCTGGCTAGGTATGAGTCATTTTCAATTCATTTTTGTGTTTCCAGTATTTGCACAGGGCCTAACCCAAGGTAGGGATTCAGTGCCCAGGGTGCCTCAATCATGACTGAACCATGTCCCAAGGTACAGGAAAGGATGAAGGACCCACATTCTTCTACTGTGACCCTTGCACCTTGGGAATTTGCCTGCAAGTTTTTGCTTGTTTTATCTGAATAAGTAGGGTCAGCTTGATCTTGATCTGTGGACAGAGGAGCATCCACATACTTGGTTTCATCTGCTCCCCAAGGCTTGAAATCCCTTCAATAGCTTTAAAATGTAGTTTCTACCTTCTTAAGGGAGGCCAAGCCAACTGTGTCTAAAGAGTCAGAGGCTGTGCTTACCTCCCTCACCCTGACCAGGCTGGAACTTTTGAGAGGAAGCAATCACAAGAAAGGGAGCCTGAAATGCATTTCTGCCGCACATCCCTGCGTCCAGCATTTCCAGCTCCAAACCACGGGTTCCATTCCCCTTGAGACTTCTACCCCGCCAGCCCTGGTTCAGGCCTGCCTCAGATGTTAGCAGCTTCAGACCTTCTCATTTCTGGCCAACCCGATCAAGGGCTTTAGAATTGAAATCAGAGCCTTGCCCAGCGTGACCTTGGACAAGTCAATTCCCCTCTCTGAACATTGTTCATAAAACAAAAACAGACCGGGCACGGTGGCTCACGCCTGTTATCCCAACACTTTGGGAGGCCAAGGCGGGCAGATCACTTGAGGCCAGGAGTTCAAGACCAGCCTGGCTAACATGGTGAAACCCCGTCTCTACTAAAAATACAAAAATTAGCTGGGCGTGGTGTGCGCCTGTAGTCCCAGCTACTTGGGAGGCTGAGGCAGGAGAATTGCTTGAACCCAGGAGGTGGAGGTTGCAGTGAGCCAAGGTCACCCCTCTGCACTCCAGCCTGGGCAACAGAGTGAGAGTCTGTCTCAAAAAGAAAGAAAGAAAGAAAGAAAGAAAGAAAGAAAGAAAGAAAGAAAGAAAGAAAGAAAGAAAGAAAGAAAGAAAGAAAGAAAGAAAGAAAGAAAGAAAGAAAGAAAGAAAGAAAGAAAGAAAGAAAGAAAGAAAGAAAGAAAGAAAGAAAGAAAGAAAGAAAGAAAGAAAGAAAGAAAGAAAGAAAGAAAGAAAGAAAGAAAAGAAAGAAAAGAAACCCAAAAAACAGAAAACAAAAACAACATTCTCTGTCTCTGAGTTTGAAACCAGACCAGGACTGGGCCTTCATCTGGGTTCAAAAGGAAGCCAGGAGGATGCAGCTCCAGTCCAAATGCTAGGGACATTTGTGTGCATTATTTCATCCCCCGTGAGGTGGAGACCAACATTCCCATTTTGCAGAAGAGGAAATTGAAGGAACTCCAAGAAGTGAAAGCACTCGCCCATGGTCACATGGCTGGTAAGTGGCTGGGTGGTGATTTGAATCCAGTTCTGCTTGATGCAAAGCCTTCTCTTTGCCCTTGCCCTCCCTGGGCCCCTTTGCCCTCCCTGGGCCCCCTGTCCCCAGGTCACCACCTTGTAGAGGATCCTGCCCTCCTGGATTACGTAGAGCCTCTCAGGCAGTGCTGCGTAGAGCTGGCTGCTCTGGTTCTGCATGGTGTCCACCACCACAGGGCACTGGGGGCTCCTGGCCAGCAGTAGATGGGCTGCCTGCAGGCGGTCCTGAAGGTTCTGGTGATTTCTGATGTCCATGTTGTTCTTAAAAGCCCAGCCATCTACAAGAGAAAGGCCAGGCACTGAGTCCCATTGACACAGCACACACTTCCTGCAGACTAAATAGCCCCTCACTTTTAACTGAGGTTCTCAGAGGAGCCCTTGGCAATGATTTGGCCTGGTTTCCCATTATGGTTGAATGTACAAGGTCACGTCAGGAATTAGTGATTGATCCAGAACTGAAGCCCAGGGCTCCTGTCTGCCAGACCCCTGCTCTTCAATGTGAAATAGTCCAACAAACCAGCACTCCTTGATCTTGAATGTGCATGAATCATTTGGGGACCTTGTTATAGGAAGATTCTGATTCGGTCTGTCGAAGGTGGAACTGAGAGTCCATCTAACTCCCAGGATGCCAAGACTGCTGGCGCCTAGACCATACTTGGAGAGGCAAGGGTTTAGATCAGTAGTTCTCTAAGTGTGTGTCCCCAGACTAACAGCATCAGCGTCACCTGGAAGTTTGTTAAGTAGTGCAAACCCTAGGCATCAGCCTGGATGGACTAGGAATGGGACCCAGACATCTGCGTTTTAACAGCCTTCCAGATGATTCTAATTCATACTGAGTTTAAGTACTACTTTTTCTCCTAATTCTTCACCACAGTGTTCTTTCAAAAATACAAATATAGGCTGGGCGCAGTGGCTCACGACTGTAATCCCAGCACTTTGGGAGGCCGAGGTGGGCAGATTGTTTGAACCTAGGAGTTTGAGACCAGCCCGAGTAACATGGTGAAACTCTGTTTCTACAAAAAATACAAAAAACTAGCTGGGCATGGTGGCGTATGCCTGCAGTTCCAGCTACTTGGAAGGCTGAGACAGGAGGATCGATTTAGCCCAGGAGGTTGAGGCCGCAGTGAGCCATGTGAGTGCTATTGCATTCCAGCCCCAGCTCAGGCGACAGAACAAGACCCTGTCTCAAAAAAAAAAAAAAAAAAATAGCCATATGGCCACCATTTCACCTGTGACATTTTGGGTCTGAATTCTTTGTAAATGTGTTCAAATCAGTACTTCTCCCTTGACTTCCCTATTTATCCGATCAAAATGTTAGAATCCTCTCCTAGCCAGACCCTGTCACTCCAGGTGTTCTGCTTTCTGTACCCTGGTTGAAAGCACAGACTGTGAGGTTAGCCCAGTGCAGGGCCTGGGAGTGGTGGGTGCTCAGTGAATAGCGGCTCTTTCCCTCTCCCCTCCTCTTCCTCCTTCCACCTCCCAACCTTGAGATGGGGCCTGGGGAAAAGGGAGAGAGAAAAGAGAGTGGGAAGAGGTAGAAGAGGCAGAGAATCTTTCTGTACCTGATGCATGTGCTTCTTCAATGTAAATGACAAGAAAATCTGCTATGGAACTAAAGTCTTCAATAAGCCTCTTGAACTGGTCAAATTTGAACATAAATGAAGGTCAGGTACAACTTCCAAAATTCAGCACCAGTGGCCTATTACCTGAAACAGCAACAACCATCACAAACTGAGACTCTACACACAGATTTCTTTTACAAGCACCATTTTCACTCCTATGTTCAATTCTGTTATTTTTATTGCCCCCCACCCCCCACCCCAGGATGGGTCCTAGGCACTGGGGTCCGACACCTAGAGAGCATGACTTAGCAGGGGCTGGAGCTGGTTTACTCCTCTCTAAAATGAGAGGTTTTTTTAGGTGGTCTCAGTGGACCACCTGCAGTTGCCGCATAGCAGTTTAAATATAAGAGGAGTCCCTTTCATGCAGTTTATAAGGCAGGTATGCATCCATTCTCTCATGCGATGGGATTAGTAATACTGCAAGGTTGGTCATTTTTTCCCCCATTTTATAGACAAAGAAACTGAGTTTTACACACTTGCTCCAGGTCACACAGCAGGTCAGTGAGGAGTTAAAATGAACATTCTGGTTTCTGAACTCTCAATTCAGTGCTCTTTCTATGCATAGCACTTCAGTTTCCTCATCCACAAGGGGGGCATAATAATACTTTGTAGCACTGTTAGGAGGATTAAATAAATTAATAGAGATAAGGGCTTAAACTGGTTACTGGCCCATAGTAGGTGCTTAATAAATGTAAGCTGTTGCTATGAGCTTGTATCTCCTCCCTGAGCTATGAAGTAGGGAGGCACCAAAGGCAGCTCCACAAAGAGAGTGAACGCTAGGAGCAGGACCAGCTGCATAATTTGCTGGGCCTGCTGCCAAATGAAAATGCAGAGTTCCTTGTTCAAAAAGTGGGGGAAAGTGCCATTAAATTTATTAAAATATAAAGACGTTTCTTTTTTATTTTTTTGAGATGGAGTCTCACCCAGGCTGGAGTGCAGTGGTGTGATCTCAGCTCACTGCAACCTCCGCCTCCGGGGTTCAAGTGATTCTCCTGCCTCAGCCTCCTGAGTAGCTGGGACTCCAGGTGCACACCACCACACCTGGCTAATTTTTGTATTTTTAGTAGAGATGGGGTTTCACTATGTTGGCCAGGCTGGTCTCAGACTCCTGACCTCAAGTGATCCGCTGGCCTCGGCCTCGCAAAGTGCTGGGATTACAGGCCTGAGCCACCGTGCCCAGCCTGAAATACAAAGACATTTCTAATCTTCTGTAGTCCCTCTCTTGACCTGGCATCGTGTCTTTTAGTTGCTATTTGATGTCATACTCCCCTTGGATATTCATAGAGTGAGAGCAGATCCTCACAGCTACCCAGCACCCCAGAGACCGAGTGTGTGTGCACTTCCCTTTCCCTCCAGCCACCAGACCAACATGCCATGCCCCGCCCAGCATCACATAAGTTGAGCCAGACATGGCCCCTTCCCACCTGCCCACCACCCCAACCCACAGGGTATTGCAACCTCTGTAAGGAACATACTAGGTACCTTGATGGGGGAAAGGGTGGGCAAGAAGCTTCCCCCACCCTCAGTCACTTGACGAATTGCACTATGGCACTGCGAGCCCGGGATGGGGACAGCTGCCATGCAACACTGGATGTGACACCTGACCCCCACCTTCCTCATGTCTGTATCCAGGCCCACTCTGGGGTCAGGAGATGGCAGCAGTCACTGGGTGGAAGCAGGAAGGAGCACCTGGGGATGGGAGAGTGGGCCTTAGAGAACATGTCCTGGAGGGGCAGGGAGGCTGTGGAGGGCAGGGAGGCTGTGGAAGGCAGGAGCCTGTGCAAGCAGAGGCTCCAAGTCCTCGGGGCATGCTCCATTGTCCCACAGGGTTTCACTTACAAAATGCAGATTCAAAGATAAAATTATGAAGAATTTCAAGACATACTTTACAACTCTGGTGTGCTAAGAACAACAACAGCAACAAAAATTCAAGACAGCTGCTGCAGAACATTAAATCCCAAGGACAAGGCCCTTTTGAGTGTAGGTCCCTGTGTGATTCACTGGTCCCATGTCCATGAAGCCAGCCCTGGGTGGAAGCCTTCTGTAACTCCCCATCCTAGACCAAGGACAACTCTGGGGAGCAGCCGGCCTCCTGTGGTTTCTTACGGCCAGAGCTGACGTTGTTGAGCCCTTACCATACATTTATTGGAGCATGGCTACTCTTGCACTGTGACATGGCCTGTTTAAGTGTCCACATACCCCCAAACCCCCCTACTCATTGTCCCCTGAGGACAGGGCCTGTTCCTCATTCATCCTCGAATCTCCAGAATGTAGTATACTCTCATCCTATCTACAAATATTTATTCAGCACTTAAAATATGCAAGTCTCCCTGCCACACACTGGGGATTCGGCAGAGAATGAGACCAGCAGCTCTCTGGCTGTGTGCAGTTTGAAGTCTGCTTAGTGGGGAGACAGGCAAAAAAAAGTAAGTAAATGCGTAAATGAAGAAGTTTCAAATTGTGATCAGTGTTACGAGAGAGGCTATAAAGGAGTTACCTACTTTAGACAGGCGGGGCAGGGAAGGCCTTTGAGGAGCTGCCATTTAACCTGAGAAATGAAAAACAGGAGAGAACCAGCCATGGGAAAAGGGAGAAAGGGATTCTAGCCAAAGAGACTCACACAGAGTCCCCAAGGAGGGAGAGAACTTGGTGTGTTCAAGGCCCCACAAAACCACTGGCAGGAACCAGGCATAGAGAGCAACAAGAGAAGGGTTGGAGTGTTAGGGATGGACCAGAGCAGGCAGGCTCCTATAAGCCTTTGTAAAGAATCTGGATTTTATCCTAGGTATGTGGGCTATCAGGAATATAAAGCAAGGGTGGTGAATATTGTTGCATATTTTCTTTTTCATTTTTTTTTTTTTTTGAGAGATGAGATCTTGTTACGTTGCCCAGACTGGAATGCAGTGGCTATTCACAGGTGCCATCATAATACACTACAGCCTTGAACTTCTGGGCTCAAGTGATCCTCCTGCCTCAGCCTTCTGAGTAGCTGGAACTATAGGTGCACTTGACTATATCTGACTTGTTTGTTGCAGTTTTGGCTGCCCAACTCCTAACTCTCCTTCCTACTTAGAATTCCCTATTTTGTATTCTATTTATGAAACAGTGTGCCCAGCCTTGCTCTATGGAAGACAGAAGGGCCAGGTTCGCACTCTGCCCCTGGCAGCCAGGGCTCAGGCAGTGACCCCAGCTGGGCTAATTATACCCTTCCACATAGATCTTTGATTCTGGGAGTCATTGAGACGGCAGAATTCATCCACAGCCCAGTTGTGGTGCTCCTGTAAGGGATGGTGATGGGTTCCCATGGCAACCACAATGACAGCAGGATCCAGGCCCAACTATTGATGCTAAAAGACAGTCCAATCAAGACCAGCTGATATTGTTTCTGGAAAGCACTCAACATCTTTCCAGTATGTTCCTTTATGTATATATGTGTGTGTGACCAAGAAAACCAGAGGGAGCTTCTGTTGCTTACAAGCCAGAACCTGACTGCTACAGTAGGGCCATGTAATAACCAGATTTACACTTGAAGATCACTCTGGCTGCTCTGTGGAGAAAGGACTAAGAGTGAAAATGAAAGTGAGGGATAAGCAGTTAGGGGGCACTGGAGAAGTCTACATGAAAGACAATGGGTCTGGATGCAGTAGCTCACACCTGTAATCCCACATTTTGGGAGGCTGAGGCAGGAGGATCGCTTGAGCCCATGAGTTCAAGACCACCCTGGGCAACACAGTGAGACCTTATCTCTGAAAAAAAAAAAAAAAGTTAGCTGGCCCTGGTAGGGTGTGCCTGTAGTCCCAGCTACTCAAGAGGCTGAGGCCGGAGCGTCCATTAAGCCTAAGAGGTTGAGGCTGTAGTCAGCTGTGATTGTGCCATTGCCCTTCAGCCTGGGCCACAGAATGAGACCCTGTCTCTATAAGAGAGAAAGAGAGAAAATGGGCACCTGGGCTAGCTAGTGTGGGGCAGTGGAGCTGGGGAGAAGGCAGAATTGACAGGGTTTGCAGATAGATGGGGAGTAGAGGGCATCTTAACTTACATGTGGTTTATTTGGTTAACTATACCCCCTCTGTGTTCTGCAAAGAATTTAAAGCTCCTTACACCTATACTAACACATTAAATGGAATTTTTTAATTTTTTATTTTTGAGATGGAGTTTTCCTCTGTCACCCAGGCTGTAGTGCAAAAACGTGATCTCAGCTCACTGCAACCTCCGCCTCCCAAGTTCAAGGAATTCTCCTGCCTCAGCCTCCTAAGTAGCTGGGATTACAAGTGTGCACCACCATGCCTGGCTAATTTTTGTATTTTTAGTAGAGACAGGGTTTCTCCATGTTGGCCAGGCCAGTCTTGAACTCCTGACCTCAAGCGATTCACCGGCCTTGGCCTCCCAAAGTGCTGGGATTACAGGCGTGAGCCACTGCGCCTGGCCAGAATTTTTTTTAATCATGCCCCTCTGGGAGGCGTAGAACAGGAGGGGAAAACGGAATACACACAGGCCATAGGTCCCATGCATTTGTTATAACTGAGCTATATTTTGACTCTGAGTTTCCTGGTGGCCAAGTAAAAGAAGAAACAAAATTGGCTTATATTCTCAATTTTTAGCATATGAGAGGAAAGCAGACTAGTTTCACTGGACATACGAAGCCCCTCTCCTTGTCCTTGGGTCAGACTTTTTCTTAAAAGGCCTGAGGAGGCATTGAGTGGCCTCAGTCTCTGCTGGTTGACTGCACTATGATTTCTCACCCATGTGACAAGGAGGCCCAGGCTTCAGGAGGGCAGCTCAGAGGTCAATTGTGGCCAAGTGGCTGGTCACTGGCCTCCAATGACCCCAGAGAGTCACTCTGTCACTCTTTAGGTAGGAACCCAAAAAGCCTGGGCAACATAGCAGGACCCCGTCTCTTAAAAAAAAATTATCCAGGCGTGGTGACACATGTCTAGTCCCAGCTACTTGGGAGGCTGAGGCAGCAAGACCGCTTGAGCCCAGGAATGAGGCTGCTGTGAGCTACGATCGTGCCATTGCACTCCAGCCTGGGCAACAGCATGAGACCCCATCTCAATAAAAATAAAAAATAAAGAACCCAAAAGATTTATGGTCATGATCAACTCTAAGTATCAGCTGTATGAAATTTTGTTTTTAATTGGGAAAAAAACTCAACATCCACTGATTCAGACCCTGGAAGAGACAGAGCCATTTGTTTAATTATTTATAGTGTGGTTGGGTACAGTGGTCAGTATTGAGGGCAAAGTTTAAACTAAGCTCGCTGCTTTCCTCAGCAGCAGAGAGGTAAAGGGTGGGTGCATGGGGGCTGGCACCCTGCCCATGTCCACAGACCACAGTGCAGAGAACACCATTTCGAGAATCCAGTGAAGACTATCAAGTCCAACTCCTTTGTATAAATGGGAAAACAGCCCAGACCAGTAAATTACCCCCCACGTCAGGATCTGTCAGCAGAGAAATCCTATTTATAGTTATTGGACAACACTTGTAAGTACAGTTGGAAAGATGTTAGAAGATTTTAAACAGGGGCTGAAATGAAGCCAATTTCACATTAACTCTCAGGTATCCAGAAAGTAAATCATCCAGAACTTGCCTTCTGCCACACCATGCCAGTTACTGGATGTTTTGTTCTGTGTGTGTCCAAGAGTGTGTGTATATTGTGTGTGTGTGCGTGTGTGTGGACACACAGAGGGCTGGAGGTGGCTGAGAGTTTCCCTGAGCTCCTGCTGTCGTATCCAGTAGCAGCAAGTGCACGAGCTGAGAGTCAGAAGTCTAGTTCTGGCTCTTCTGAGAACTCACTGTGTGACTCTAAGCGAGTCATTCACCTCTCTGGACCTTTGCATCTCAAAAACGAAGTGGTTGCTTTAGATTATCAGTAAAGATTCTTCATGTCTCTCTGTCTCTGGCTCTGAGTTCAGAGTTTATACCCAAAGCATACAACAGAGCTTTTTGGTGGCCTGGTGGGTTTCCAAAGTAGTTACAACATGTCTCTTTTTTTTTTTTTTTTTTTTGAGACAGAGTCTTGCTTTGTTGCCCAGGCTGGAGTGCAGTGGCGCAGTCTCAGCTCACTACAAACTCCGCCTCCCGAGTTCAAGCAATTCTCCTGCCTCAGCCTCCCAAGTAGCTGGGATTACAGGCGCATGCCACGATGCCTGGCTAATTTTTGTATTTTTAGTAGAGACAGGATTTCATCAGGTTGGCCAGGCTGGTCTCGAACTCCTGACATCAAGTGACCCACTGGCCTCGGCCTCCCAAAGTGCTGGGATTACAGGTGTGAGCCACCATGCTCGGCCAATGTCTTTCTAATAAGCAGAACTGATCATGTTTACTTCTCACTTGGAAACTCTTCCAGTACTCACCAGTACTCTCAGGATAAAGTCAACCTGCAGCTACGACACACAAGGCCCCGTAAGCTCTGGTTCCTGATGATGCCTTCAGCCTCATCCTTCACCCCTTCCTGCCTCTGGGACCCCACTTGTGCCAAACTGAATGTTGCTTCTCCACATCTCAGACCTCTGCTGTTCCTCCTCTCTGCCCTGCCCTGCTTTCCATTCCCCTCTTCCTCACCCACCCCAAGGTTTCACTGTCCCTAGACAATCAGCACACCATCCTCTCCTCCAGGAAGCTTTCCCTTGGCCACCTCCTTACCCTACTCTTAACAGGGTTCCTGCCCCCAGTGCCCTCTGCTTCCCTGTCACTACACCATCTCTCACTCTGAGTTATGAGGCCTTCCAGGGCAGAGGCCCATGGTGTTTATTTCCGTATTGTTAGTACCTATGATTTCAGGGGACTTTGGGTTAATGTGCTGAAAGTAAACTCTATTTTGCAAATAGATTTTTCTTTTGCTTCAGTCCCCTCCTCTTACCATTAAAAATTTTTAATTTTATTTACTTATTTATTTTTGAGACAAGGTCTTAACTCTGTTACCTAGGCTGGAGTGCACTAGCATGAACATGGCTCACTGAAGCCTCGACCTCCTGGGCTTAAGTAACCCTCCCAACTCAGCCTCCTGAGTAGCTGGGACTACAGGCTCACACCACCTCATCCCACTAATTTTTAAATATTTTGTAGAGACAGGGTTCCACTCTGTTGCACAGGCTGTTCTTGAACTCCTGGGTTCAAGCAATCCTCCCACTCAGCCGCTCACAGTGCTGGGATTACAGGCATGGGCCACTGCAACTGGTCACTCTTACCAATTTTCAGTCTCAGCTGCAGCAGCAGGGAGCAGAGACAAACTGAACAGTTTTTATTTTATTTTATTTTATTTTATATTTTATTTTATTTTATTTTATTTTAAGACAGAGTCTCGCTCTGTCACCCAGGCTGGAGTGCAGTGGTGCGATCTCGGCTCACTGCAACCTCTGCCTCCTGGGTTCAAGTGATTCTCATGCCTCAGCCTTCTGAGTAGCTGGGATTATAGGTGCATGCCACCATGCCTGGCTGATTTTTGTATTTTTAGTAGAGACGAGGTTTCATCATGTTGGCCAGGCTGGTCTTGAACTCCTGACCTCAAGTGATCTGCCTGCCTCAGCCTCCCAAAGTGCTGGAATTAAAGGCGTGAGCCATGGGGCTCAGACCAAATTCAACAGTCTTTAAAATGTAAACTGCCTCACTGAAAGTGGACAGTTACATGATGCAAGTACATTCCATGAATTGGCCATGAGGCAAGCTGGCTTTCAGGGAACTGAACTGCAGATGACTGGCATTCAGCAAATTGGCCCGGTTCTGTTACAGTGCTTGGCACATGGGCATGTGGTAAGTTATTACCATTGCTCTTACTACCAATGGAATTAGTGAACATTTGTTGAATAAACTGAGGTCATTTGTGCACTGTGGTTTAAAATTATGAATGAACAGCAAAACAAAAGAAGCTCCTGCCTTCCCCTCTAAAACACTCTTCCCTTTTTCCTTGTCAGGCTACAAAAATCTGACTCATTCTTCAAGACCTAGTTCCAGAGCCACCTCCTCCAGGAAAACTTCCAAGTCCTCCAGGCAAAAGTTCTATTTTTTATAGCCTCCCCCATTTCATAGGACTGTAAGGATTTGTTTATTACCTCCATCTGTTCTATGGAACTGGAAACTCCTCATGTGCATACACTCATGTGCATATGAAATTGCACATGAAATTGCACAGGAGGAGGATATAGTATTCAGGGTTTCCCAACTACTTTGAGCAGGCGACACTGCATAGTAAAGCATATCTGTGGAACTTAGGTTCTAAAGAACATTCTTTCAAAAACACAGGATAGGCCAGGCACAGTGGCTCATGCCTGTAATCCCAGCATTTTGGAAGGCCGAAGTGGGTGGATCACTTGAGTCCAGGAGTTCGAGACCAGCCTGGGCAACATGGTGAAACCCCACCTCTACAAAAAATGCAAAAATTAGCCGAGCATTGTGGTGTGCACTTGTTGTCCCAGGTACTAAGGAGGCTAAGGTGGGAGGATGGCTTGAGCCTGGTAAATCGAGGATGCAGTGAGTCGTGATCATACCCCTACACTCCAGCGTGGGCAGTAGAGTGAGACTCTGTCTCAAAAAAAAAAAAAAAAAAGAGAGAAAAAGAAAAACAAGAAAAACACGGAATAAACCAACTGCCTCAGGTGCCTTCTCTACCTGCTGCATCTAGGCCCTGGGCCGAGCATGCTGAGGAATCCAGAGATAAATCAGACACACACCCTCTCCTGAGGCTCTCCACTGGGCAGGGAAATAAGACTTGTGCTTAGGTACCAGGTGCTGAGCAGGAAGCAGCAGTGTCCAAGGAGAGGTGCAGAAAGAGAGCCATGAGCCGAAGGGAGAGAGCACATGCCTAGCTGTAGGGAGCTGAGGTGGCTTCATGGAGGACAAGGTGTCAGGAGAGCTGGACCCACATGAATGAGGGGGATATAGACGGCGATGGAGAGGGGAAGGGCATTCTTGACCAGCCGATGTCAGCAAAGGCAAAGACAAGGGAAAGTACAAGAGATGTACAAGGCCCAACAGTTTGTCCGAAAGAAATGAGTGTGGCGGGGAGCTCAGAGGTAGAATTGAGAAGAAAAGCTGGAGCCTGACCAGGGAGGACCTGGAATCCAAGGCTGAGCCTGGGCTTCATCCTAAATGCAGAGGGGAGCTGCTGAAAGTGGTTGAGCTGGTATGTACTCAGAGAAGAGCAATCTGGCAGCCATTCACAAGCTGGGCTGGCTGAGTGGGCAAGTGGGGGAGAAGGAAGTTCTGTCAGGAAGAGAAGCTGGGAGGACAAAAAAGAGAAAACTGGAATGGTCAAGAACTCAAGTCGACGAAACTGGTTTTCCTGGACTGGGGAGTGGGTGGAGTTAGAGAGAGAAAACTGAGACTTTTTTTTTATTTGTGACAGCGTCTCACTCTGTTGCCCAGGCTGGAATGCAGTGGCACAATCTCGACTCACTGCAATCTCCGCCACCGGGGTTCAAGCGATTCTTCTGCCTCAGCCTCCTGAGTAGCTGGGATTACAGGTGCACACCACCACGCCTGGCTAATTTTTGTATTTTTAGTAGAGACGGGGGTTTCATCATGTTGGCCAGGATGGTCTCGAACTCCTGACCTCGTGATCTGCCAGCCTCAATCTCCCAAAGTGCCGGGATTACAGGCGTGAACCATCACGCCCGGCCGAGAGCTTTTTAACAAGTATTTACTGAGCAGCTACCATGTGCCACCATCAGGCATGGGTGTAATAGTGGGTGAGAGCAATGGTCTCGACCTGCATTGAGTTTGCAGACTAGTGAGGGAAGCAGACATGAATCCTAGCCAGTCGTACATAATTACAAACCGCAACAGGTGTAATAAAGAAAAGTTTAGGATGTTAAGCAGGCAGATGAGAGAGGGTAGCCTAGTATGGGAGAGTTGGGCTTGGCTTCTTGAAAGAAGCGTCATTGAGCAACAGTCTGAAGATTGAACAAGAGTTAACCAGGCAGAGAGGTGGGCAAAGAGCAGCCCAGGCAGATCAGCCTGTACAGTAAGAGCAGTGTTCCAGGGGCTGAAATGCCAGACAGGATGGTTTGTGATTTGAGTGCCTGGGAAGGTGGTGATGTTACTTAGAGAAACAATCCACAAGAAGTTCTAGTTTCAGGAAGCAGGAAGAGGACAAGAAGGTCCAAAAGGAGCAGCAAAAGTAGTAGGAGAATTCAGGACTTTCCAACCCATCTCTTCATCCCCCTCTACCACTGCTATTTCAAGCACCCCTCAAGTGTGTGGCAGCCTCCTGACCTTGCATAAACTCCCAAATGTTGCACCTCTGTCCTGAGAGGTGGACCACCGGGCAGTTTGGGGCCAGACCCCCTAGCTCAGTCGTGTCCTCTAGTCGCTGCCAACGGACCTTCAAGACGAACCAGAAATACTGGGTGCTGAAAAAGGTTGGTATCCAGTTGTCGTGGCTGAAATGGGGGTTCCTGGTCATACCCGTCTTCTCACCCATGGCCAGGATGTTCCGCTTGACTCTGTCTGGAAACAATATCAGAAGCACTTTACCCACGACCACATGCACAGCCACCTCCAAGAGCACCCAGAGCCTCTTCAGCCACAGCCCTGGCTGGGGCAGCCCCATCTCGGCAAAGCCAGAGTAAGCTCTGAGTTCTATGGGCAGAGAGGCTGCAGCCAGGCAACACTGGGCGGAGCTGAATGAAGGTGCAGGGTAGGAGCAGCCAACCCCGGGCCAGGGGAAGGAGTCAGGTCAGAAGATGTTTGCCTTTCTGTCATGAGATAGAAAATTCCTAACCAGGTGCACAAAGGTCTGTTTTAATCATTATCATTTCCAATTCTTTGCCTGAGCTTTTGAGAGGTTCTTGGATTGGTAGATTCCACATCTTAAATTCTCCCTCTGATTAATTTTTTAAAAAACAAGTACTTAAAAAGACCACACTTAAAGAGAACCTGTTAGATGCTCTCTCACAATTCAATAGATTTGGCTATTAGTTATTCTTTATACACAAACTCTTCTTTTACTAATGAAAGATGTTTTTCCCAACAAAGATCTTTGTTTTCCCAACAAACATCCATGGTTTTTTGTTGTTGTTGCTGGAGATGGAGTCTCGCTCTGTCGCCCAGGCTGGAGTGCAGTGGCACGATCTTGGCTCACTGCAACCTCTGCCTCCCAGGTTCAAGCAGTTATCCTGCCTCAACCTCTTGAGTAGCTGGGATTACAGGCACCTGCCACCACGCCTGGCTAATTTTTGTATTTTTAGTAGAGACAGGGTTTCACCGTGTTGGTCAGGCTGGTCTTGAACTCCTGACCTCAGATGACCCACCCGCCTTGGCCTCCAAAAGTGCTGGGATTACAGGCTCGAGCCACCGCACCCGGCCCCCAATCATGGCTTCTAGCTGGTGGTTGACTATTTCTGTAGTCAGAGCCCTCCCCAGGGGATATGGATCTCAAACCTCCCAGGGCAGAGACAGAACTGGGACCATTCCTAACAAAACCTGCGGCCTGCAACTCCCCTTAGCACTGGGCATAGAGTGATAAATAAAACACCCTCTTCTGTCAAGGAAGTCATGGTCTAGTGAGGGGAATAGACAAGTAAACAAAAAACTACCATTTCCTAAATGAAGTCCAGAGGCGGAGGGTGTGCATGGGCTACGAGAGCAGGGAGAAGGGGAAGCTAATTCTGGTTAGAGAAGTCAAGAGGACTTTACTGAGGAAGTGATTTCTATGCTGAAACCAGAAAGACGGCAAGCAGTCAGCTGGCTAAAGTGGGGATAGTGTCCTGGTGGAAGGAACCACATGGCCAAAGGCCCAGAAGCCAGAGACAGCATGGCTCATTGGAGAAACTGAAAGAAGAATCATAGAGCTCAGAGTTGGGAAGTGTTTTAAAATACACCCAAGACCTTTTTTTTTTTTTTAATAATTGAGACGGGGTTTCCTTCCTCTGTCACCAGGCTGGAGGGCAGTGGTGTGATCATAGCTCACTGCAGCCTCGAACTCCTGGGCTCAAGCCATCCTCTCACCTCAGCCAGAGTAGTTAGGACTACAGGCGTGCCACCCAAACCCGGCAAATTTTGTGACTGTTATAGCTTCTCCTTATGTTGCCCAGGCTGGTCTTGAACTCTTGACCTCAAACAATCCTCCTTCCTTGATCTATCAAAATGCTGGGATTATGGGAATGAGCCACCATGCCCAGCCCCCAACTTCTTAAAGTAATCAGGGCTGATTTTCTCCACCATGTGTCACTCTTTATTTATTTATTTTTGAGACAGAGCCTCGCTCTGTTGTCCAGGCTGGAGTGTAGTGGCACAATCTCGGCTCACTGCAACCTCCGCCTCCCAGGTTCAAGCAATTCTCCTGCCTCAGCCTCCCAAGTAGCTGGGATTACAGGCGTGTGCCACCATGCCCAGCTAATTTTTGTGTTTTCAGTAGAGATGGGTTTCGCCATGTTGGCCAGGTTGGTCTCGAATTCCTGACCTCAGGTGATCCACCCACCTTGGCCTCCGAAAGTGCTGGGATTACAGGCGTGAGCCACCGCGCCCAGCCGGCACTCTTTTCTTTACCTGCTGGTGCAGTGGTATGAGAAGCCAAAAATGCCTAAGTGGTAGTTACAGCTTCCAATTCAGTGGAACTGTAACTGGAATGGAAGTGTTCTCTCTCCGCCTTCCCTGCTTCCCTGGGACCAGGATCTCCAACCAAGCAGAACTTAAACTTGTGACGCAGGAGGCACACATTCTATGTGTGTAGGTTTCACTGAAAGTGATAGTAAGAAGTGCTACCCCTTGGTTTGCAAATCTATAGGTATTTAGAAAAAAGTACCATTATAAATAATTGATAAACCATTGGTTTAGTATATGTACTACATGCCGGAGGACAATGCCCCAGTCTCCTGAGTATTTTCCCCAACCTGGAGCCCTAACTGTGCCTTTAACAAGCCATTCCACCATCCTATTAGGCCACCTACTATTGGATGACTGAGTCACATGGTAAGACCAGTGGGTAAGACCCATGGTTATGTGTCACTGTTGCATGTTCTTTACAATTAAATTGGTCCCTTAGTCCAAAGCAATGTTGTGCAGGTAATCATTGCAGGATCTGTAAGCAAGAGGACTTTGCTTTCCTTTAACAAGGGGGAAAGGACTACTTCTGCCACAGCCACCTTTCCCTTGAAAGATTCAAGGGAAACTGGAAACGAAGGATGGTCAAGTTTCAGGCTTTCCTACCCAAATATCCTCATCCCAGTTCTCAGGTTCCCATTCATTTTCTGACAATGCCCCAGCTTTGATGGAGGAGACCTACAGAGGCTGTGCATTCAGTCTTCGTTGAAACTTTGCCACCCTTACAATTAGATCTTGGGCCTGATTTTCAGTCCAGTCTTTCTCAAGGCTATAGAAGAATAAGAATCTTCAAAGCTGCCATAGAGGCTCTCTAGCTTTCTCAAAGTGCCTCAAGTTGACCGTTGGCTGTTCTAAGTCTGTCATTTTATTTTCAAGGTTTCCAATGGAGTTAAGAACACCCAGTCCATTCCGTAGTCCTTATAATTACCATTGTCCTCTTAATGTTCCTGTGCCACAGCCACTAGATAACTCAGCACCTTATCTTCTACCTGCACGTTATCCCAATCAACTGCAGACAGACACCTTAGTAATTGTGACGCCATTCTATTCTAAGTGTTATCACACCACCACCACCACCCTCCTTCTCTCTCCCCTTAATACCAGCAATATATTTGTTGTTGCCATGTGACTGGTGCGCAGTTCAGTTAGAAAATGCCAACCGAAGGTTTTATTTTCTGGGGCCACTTTTGGTACCAACATGCCTTCATATTGCTTCCTCATATGAGTAGTTTATTGGCAAGTATGAATCCAAGCACCAGGAGTGAAGTACAGGGCTTGTATATCAGGGAAGGAAGGAGACCCATTGCGAAGATGCATTGTCAAATGCGTCACTTCCAAAGGCATTTGGTTGCTTAATCCTGCTAGGTAGTTTGAAAGCTATATGAAAGGGCGCCTGAGGGGGAAAAACAGGAAAAGCATATATTCATCAAGTGTTGACCCCATTGGTCAGAGATTTGCCTCATGAGACATTAACAACTCTCTACCCCTACACTTCTGGGATGCACCTGTCTGGGTGCTGATTGGTTCCAGCAAGGTCCCATGACCCCATCGCATCAAGAAACAAGCCTAGAAGCAGAAAGTGAGAAGCCTGAGGCATAGACTGGAGGCAAAGCTCACTCAGGTTATATCTGCTGACGCTGGAATAAGATGAGTGGCGGTGAAATAAGCAGCAGGTGAGGCCAAGATGATCTGAAATGGGGCATAAGAGGTGGCTGATATACTAGCACAGCTGAATTCATGAACTGAGATTCATTCCTGGTACATACTCAACCAAAAGTGCCCTGCACATGCTCTAAGCCTCACCTTTCTCTTTGTAAAATGAGGATAATCACCCCAAGATAGCAGGATTGTTCTGAGAATTAGAGATCCTGCATGTACAAAGCCTGATCATGATAATCTTGGGGAAAAAAATACACTATATATGGCTATTATTAGATGTAAAGTCTTTCCAAGTGCTCACTTACTGGGGGTGCTCATACGAACAGACATCGCGCTTTCGATCACTCATTCAGAATGTAATTGACTTATCATGTACTTTCTCACCAGTGAAATTTTTATGGCCAAAAGAAACTGAGGGACTGGTGACGCGGGTGACTTATTTTTTTCTTTCACAATCGTCTTTCATCACCCGATTTTATATTTCCTTAGGAAAAGAGGTATAAACACACAGTAAGAAAACCCTAAACTCGAGAATTTTCTACGTTCCCTGGAGCAAGGCCAGCCCAAGTAGTCACACTCAGCGACCCCACCACTCCGCCCTCGCCTGTCTCTTTAAGAACTCGAGGCTCACCCTCGGGAGAAGGGCGGGCGGGAGCGGGCTCTGCGCGCCGCAGCACGCAGGTGTCTCTGGGAGCTGCTGTCTCTTTAAGGAGGCGGGGCTCCTCCCGGAGGAGGCGGAGAGGTTCCGCCCCCCGGATCTCCGGCTTCCGGCAACTGGGCTGGGCTGGACCGAAACCGGCGCGGAGCAACTGAGGCCCGAGCCTTCTCGGGACCCGGGGGACGCCTAACCCCGCGAGGTGAGGCTGCCGAGTTTGCGGGACCAGTACGAGGCTAAGGGGGTTCAGGATCTCCTGCCCGCCCGGGCCGCCGCGGCCCAGCTCCTCTCCCTGAAACACCGCCTCTGCTTCGCGGTGTCCCGGGCTGCAGGGTTGCCGACACCCCATTGCCTACTAATTGCCTGACTCCGCTCTAGGCACCTTACACGCACTCCCATTTAATGACCCCCGCACTGTGTGACTAGGTATCGTTATGCACCCATTTTACAGATGAGGAAACTGAGGCCGCGAGGAGCGCGCACACAGCAGAGAAGCAGCAGAATCGGGAATCAAACCCAGCTCTGTCTGACCCCAGAGCCTGTGCCCTTAACCACTGGCTAGGCTGAACTGCCTTTGTTCTTCACTGTCCCCATCACCTCTTTCAAACCTCAGCCTCTCCTTCCTCATCGTTACATCTCTAGGCTGCACCTGGTCTCTAAACATTCACACAGTGAGTTGAGATTCATTCCTGGTACATACACAACCAAATAAGGTTGAATTGGAACCTTTGGATCCCCAGGGTTAGTTTCTTTGTTACAGTTTTAATATTTAATAATACCTGATGCTTAGTGGTTATCTTTATATAAACCTATTAAACCCCACTGAAAATGGAGGCAAGGGAAAGTGATACCATTTCTAATACATAAGAGTTGTTTGCAGATACTTTATACTGTCATCCTATTACGTTTACCTATTTTTTTCTTTTAGACCCCTGCAAATTTTCTTCCTCATAATTGGGAGAAGACTCACTGGCCGAATGGCAGCAGTAGATGACTTGCGATTTGAAGGTATACCAGTTGGGTGCCCACCTTTATATTTATGATCACTGTTGCCACAGTCACAGCTAGTATTTTCATTCCTATACTGCGTCACACATTGAAGGATATTATTTCAAACATCTTCGTGGCTGTTGGCCACATCCAGGTGTTTCCTGTTTGTCCACACCAGCTGTTTTTGTTTTTGTTTTTTTTGCCAGATAACCCTTCAGATTGGTAATGAGTATCATAAATTTAGTACAGTGATTACAGAAAATGCTTACACAGTTCCTGCTTTAGTTCAGAAAACATTTATTGAGCACTTACGTTGTGCTTAGAACCGTACAAGATACTGGAGACAAAAAGATGAAGAAGTTTATCCACTGGTGGAGTAGATAAAAATGTAAAAAGATCATTAGGATGAAATGTGATCAGATCATTCCCTCATTGAATCAGTAAATATCTCCTGGTTGTGACCAGGATCCGGGCAATTGTTCTAGTTATCAGGGATAGAAGAGTGAACAAAATAGTTTCCTTGTGAAGCTCTCAGTCTAGTGAGGGGGACATGTATTTATTAAATGATCATTTAAATATATACCTACAAACTATGAAAGTGCTGGAGGAAAAGTTGAAGGAGATATTAGGACTCATAACCCAGAGCCTGACTTAGGCTAGGGATTGATGAACACTTGTTTGTTTGTTTGTTTGTTTCTTTTGATGGAGTCTCACTCTGTTGCCCAGGCTGGAGTGCCTTGGCTCGATCTTGGCTTGCTGCAACCTCTGCCTCCCGGGTTCAGACGATTCTCCTGCCTCAGCCTTCTGAGTAGCTGGAACTACAGGTGCCCGTCACCACACCCAGCTAATTTTTGTATTTTTAGTAGAGACGGGGCTTCACCATATTGGCCAGGCTGGTCTCGAACTTCTGACCTTGTGATCCACCCATCTTGGCCTTCCAAAGTGCTGGGATTACAGGCATGAACCACCAGGCCTGGCCCACTTGCTTGTTTTATTAACACCTTACCTAACATTTACTATATGTCGGGCACTGTTCTAAATGCTGTACAGATAATCCTTATGTCAACTTTATGAAATAGTTACTTTATTCCCCTGTTTTATTAATGAGGAGACTGAGGCACAGAAAAATAATTTGCCTAATGGTCACACAGTTAGTAAGGGATAAAATCAGGATTTGAACCCGTCCAGTCTGGTATCACAGCTTATGCTGTCTCTGTTATCTAAGGAAGAGATACACTGTTTAAAGATAAATCTATTTCATTTGCAAGTACTAGAAATCCACCTCAATTTGCAAATACTGTCAACCTCGTCTTCAAAATTCATCTAGCATCTGACCACCTCCACCACTACTCTCACCATGCTCAAGGTCACTGTCACCTTTTTTCTGAATTATAGCCTTTACCTTCCTTCTGGTCTTTCTGCCTCCTCCCTTATCCCTCTACAGTCTGTACTTTGCAGCCAGAGTAGTCCTTCTAAAACTCAAGCAGATCATGTCATTCTTTCAGAACCTTCCAGTAGCTCCCATCTCACTAGAAGAAAAAGCCAGGCCGGGCACAGTGGCTCACACCTGTAATCCCAGCACTTTGGGAGGCCGAGGAGGGCAGATCACCTGAGGTCAGGAGTTCGAGACCAGCCTGGCCAACATGGTGAAACCCTGTCTCCACTAAAAATACAAAAATTAGCTAGGCATGGTGGTGCACGCCTGTAATCCCAGCTACTCTGGAGGCTGAGGCAGGAGAATTGCTCAAACCCAGAGGTTGCAGTGAACCGAGATCGCACCACTGTGCTCCAGCCTGGGCGACAGAGCGAGACTCCATCTCAAACATAAACAAACAAACAAACAAACACAAAAACGAAAAAGCCAGAGCCCTTACTGTGGCTTAGGAGGCCCCTATATGATGCAGCCTCCAACCCTCTGATTTCGTCTGCTGCTCTCGTCCTTTCTGTCTCTGCCCAAGCCGCATGGGCTGTCACGGTTCTTCCTATGCACCAAGTACATTCACAGCTTGGGATGTTTGTGCCATCTTTCTGTGTGGGACATTCTCCCTTCAGATAGCCTTATGGCTTGCTCCTTTGCTCTGTTCAAATCTCTCCTCATTAGAGAGACCCTCCTCAGCCATCCTATCTAGGAGTGCAGTGCAAGAAAGTTTAAAGACAGTGGCCCTCGCAAAAGTCCCTGTGGAGTGAGGAAGTTTAATTATTTTCCTAAAGGATTGGGAGAACACTTGTGTTCCAGATCACGGATGGTGGGGTAAGCTGACACAAGGTGAGGCTTAGGAGGAGGCAGGTGACAAATCACCCAGGGCTTTATCAACTGTGTTAAGGACTTGGGTCTTTAGAAAAGCACACAGGATGCTGGGGGTGGGGTGGCGGGGGGTGGGTCATGAAAGGCTTCTCCGGGGAGGAACGGTAGTATTGGATGAAAAAGTAGAGGTCAGAAGCCTTCAGGTGAAAGGCATTGTTTCAGGAAAGGAGCAGAGGCTGAAACTAGCTTAGGATATGCCAGGATGTAAAAGCAGAGAATGTTGGTGGCAGAAATAAGACACATACCAGTTTTATGCTCAAGGAGCTGAGATGGACAAGAATAACCAGCACAGAGCAGACTGTGTGAAGAGTCGTCATGTTAGGGGTACACGCAGCCCACACTCCAGTCAAACTATGCCGTCACTGTCCCTCCATCACGGGCACACTTTCCATCTTCTGGGTCTTGCTCATCCCCTTCCCTTTGCATGAGATGCCATCCCCAGCACCTCTGGCCATCCTTCTCATATGGTATCTTCTCCAAGAAACCTTTCCTGATCCCAATAACTAGAGGAGTTATCGCCCTCCTTGGGGCCTTTTTGACCTTTGTGCTTCTAAAGTGGTACTGTCTGTTCCTCCTTCTGGCATTCCTTCCCCCTGGTAAACTACTGCTTTTTAAAAATTTTTTAATTTTCATGGGTACGTAGTAGGTATATATACTTACAGGGTACACTCATATATTTTGATACAGGCATGTAATGTGTAGTAATTGCATCAGGGTAAACAGGGTGTCCATCACTTCAAGCATTTATCCTTTGTATTACAAACAATCCAATTATACTCTTTTTCTCTCTTTTTTTTTTTTTTTTTTTTGAGACCGAGTCTCGCACTGTCACCCAGGCTGGAGTGCAGTGACATGATCTCAGATCATTGCATCCTTCACCTCCCATTTCAAGCGATTCTTGTGCCTCACCCTCCTGAGTAGCTGGGATTACAGGTGTCCACCAACATGCCTAGCTAATTTTTATGTTTTTAGTAGAGATGGGTTTTTACCATGTTGGCCAGCCTGGTCTCGAACTCCTGACCTCAAGTGATCTGCTCGCCTCAGCCTCCCAAACTGCTGGGATTACAGGCGTGAGCCACTGCATCCAGCCCAGTTATACTTTACTTTTCTTTCTTTTTTTGTGAGACAGAGTCTCACTCTGTTGCCAGGCTGGAGTGCAGTGGTGCAATCTCGGCTCACTGCAACCTCTGCCTCCTGGGTTCAAGCGATTCTCCTGCCTCAGCGTCCCAAGTAGCTGGGACCACCAGTTTGTGTGTGCCACCACGCCCAGCTTCAGTTATACTTTTCTAGTTATTTTAACTACTGCTTTTTAACTGTGAGAGTTAAGTATATCTTCCTTGGTCTAATTCCCTCCAGCAAAGTTGTGACTATCTTTTTAAATGTCATTGCCCTGTACAATCAATAAGAGGTACCTGTAATGATAGTTATTATTTCATCATCCTCAAAATCTCTTTGTGGGGTAGGTATTATCTATGTTTTATAATTGAAGAAACAGAGACTCAGAGCCATGGAGTAATTTGCTCAAGGTCATGGAGCTACTGAGTATTAAGAGTCTTACCTTGAACAAAGGACCATCTCACTCCAGAACCTCATGTTGCTTAAACTACCCAAACATTGCCAATTGAGGCTTCAGTAATTGTTGCATATTAGCTACCTGATTAATTTCAGTCACTTTAGTGTTCTCCATAAAACTGCTCATATAGTTGAGAGGCAATAAGAGTGAACTCAGTTGTCCTACTGCTAGGACTGGTGCCCTGCTTGTAGTGTTATAATGGTGCCCTGCTGGCACTCTTCCTTTGGCCTTCGAAGGTTCAGAGCTGCCCTGAATTTTATTCAAGAGCAGCTGAAATAAAGTATGTTAGGATATTCGGAGACAGGAAGTCTCAATCACTGCTGGTGGACACAAGTAGGTAAGGTTCTTTTGGAAAGCAGTTTGGTAACATGGTTCAGAATCCTTGAAAATGGTTTGCACCCTGTTGACCTAGTGATCACACTGATAGGTGTTCATCTTAAGGCTGCCCCCCAAAAAGCTTTTTCTACACAGACACTCCTTTTGTATTTGTAAGAAAACCTTCATTGATGGAATATTATGCAGTCACATAAGTGATCATTTTAAGAGACTGTTATATGAAAAATCATTTTTGTGTATAATCCCCAATTTTACATAATCTTGACAAAGCAGGATGCAAAATTAATTATAGTATCATGTTCTAGATCAGTACTTGGCACATTGTGGGCATGCAGTAAATATTTGTTGAATAAATGAATGATCATCAGTGGCATGAATCTCACTATGTGAAGAAAAGGAAATATACTAAAATGTTAATAGTGTTTGCCTTTATGTGGTAGAACTAAGAGTGTTTTTTTGTTTTTTGGGGTTTTTTTTTTTTTTTTTTTTTTGAGACAAAGTCTTACTCTGTTGCCCAGGCTGGAGTACAGTGGTATGATCACGGCTCACTGCAGCCTCTACCTCTGAGGCTCGAGCAGTCCTCTTGCCTTGGCCTCCCAAAGTGCTGGGATTATAGACATGAGCCACCATGCCTGGCCTAAGAGTGGTTTTTATCCTGTGATTTCTACTTTCTTTTTTCCTTTTTTTTTGAGACATAGTCTCACTCTGTCACACAGGCTGGAGTGCAGTGGTGTGATCTCGGCTCACTGCAACCTTTGCCTCCTGGGTTCAAGTGATTCTCCTGTCTCAGCCTCCAGAGTAACTGGGATTACAAGGCATGTGCCACTACACCCGGCTAATTTTTGTATTTTTAGTAGAGACAGCATTTCACCATGTTGGCCAGGCTGGTCGAACTCCTGACCTCAGGTGATCTGCCTGCCTTGGCCTCCCAAAGTGCTGGGATTACAGGTGTGAGTCACTGTGCCCAGCTGATCCCACTTTCATTTTTGTTCCCATATTTTCTGTAGTGATTATGTAGACTTACTGGAAAAAATAACCTTCATTAAAATTTTTTGGACTTGAATCAAAGAAGAAAAGTTTAGGACTTAGATTATATTCCTTGTTCTCCCAAAATTATTTAAAATAAATGTTATTCTCCCCCTGACACAGATGAAAACACTGAGGTTTAGAAAGGTTTAGTTACTTACTCAGGCTTGTGTATTTAGTAAGTGGCTAGCTGAGCCAGAACCAAAATCTAGGTCTGACTCCAAATTCTGTTGTCTTCATAGTCATTTTTCTATATCAGATTGATCTCCTGATGAGATTTTTTGTTTTTCAAAGCTTTTGCCCTTTGTATCAGGTAGGGTCTATAGCAAAGCTGAGGTTGTGACAGCTTTTCTTTAAATTCAAAGTATAGCATTTCTAGTGTGGGTAAGGTTTCTGAGGCCCGTGTGCTCTAATTGATTTCAGAATTTGGCAATGCAGCCACTTCTCTGACAGCAAACCCAGATGCCACCACAGTAAACATTGAGGATCCTGGTGAAACCCCAAAACATCAGCCAGGATCCCCAAGAGGCTCAGGAAGAGAAGAAGATGATGAGTTACTGGGAAATGATGACTCTGACAAAACTGAGGTTTGAACTTGTCTTTGATATATATTTTTAAACAATTTTAAAAGCTTGTTTATGTGCTTATTCACTGTCTACTGTGTGCCAGGTACAGTGTCAGGCAATGACAGCTCAGAGGTAAATGACACATGGCCTCTTCCTTGGTGGGGGAAACAGGCAAACAGACCATTATTTTCCGTAAGTACACTTGTGGAGGGGAACACTGGGGTAGTGAGCAGAGATCCTAGCTTATGGAATGTGGGACTCCCATGCTCAATATTTTCTAATATTAGAGTAGGAAAGAACCTTCATGGCCCTCTGTTTTAGCCTCTCTCCTGAGATATTGATGCTGTCCTTGCTATGTAGGAAAGATAACACTTGGAGCCAGGTGTGGTGGCTCACGCGTATAATCCCAGCATTTTGGGAGGCTGAGGTGGGCAGATCACTTGAGCCCAGGAGTTCGAGACCAGCCTGGGCAACATGGTGAAACTCCATCTCTACAAAAAGTACAAAATATTAGCCGAGTATGGTGGTGTACACCTGTAGCCCCAGCTACTCGGGAAACTAAGGTGGGAGGATTGCTTGAGCTTGGGAAGTAGAGGTTGCAGTGAGCTGAGATTGCACCACTACACTCCAGCCTCGGCAACAGAGTGAGACCCTGTCTCCAGAAGAAAGAAAAAAAAAAAAAAAGGAAAGATTGAAAACACTTGCTTGAGTACCTCCAGGAATGGGCTGTTTACCACCATGTAAGGCAGTTGCTGCCATTGTCGACTTTAATTGTGAAAATGTTTTTCTTTAATTTTTTTTCTTCGACTTTTATTTTAAGTTCAGGGGTCATGTGCAGGAGGTACAGGTTTGTTACATAGGTAAACATGTGCCACAGTGGTTTGCTGCACAGATCACCCCATCACCTAGGTATTAAGCCCAGCATCCATTAGCTATTCTTCCTGATGCTCCCCCTCCCATGTGTCCTTGTGTTCTCACCATTCAGCTCCCACTTATAAGTGAGAAGATGTGGTGTTTGGTTTTCTGTTCCTGTGTTAGTTTGCTAAGGATAATGGCTTCCAACTCCATCCATGTCCCTGCAAAGGACATGATCTCATTCCTTTTTCTGGCTGCGTAGTATTCCATGGTTGTATATATACCATATTTTCTTTATCCAGTCTATCATTGATGGGCATTTAGGTTGATTCCGTATCTTTGCTATTGTGAATAGTGCTGCAGTGAACATATATGTGCATGTATCTTTATAATAGAATGATTTATATTTCTTTGGGTATATACCCAGTAATGGGATTGCTGGGTCAAATAGTATTTCTGCCTCTAGATCTTTGAGGAATCGCCACACTGTCTTCCACAATGGTTGAACTAATTTACACTCCCACCAACAGTGTAAAAGCATTCCTTTTTCTCCGCAACTTCACTGGCATCTGTTGTTTCTTGACTCTTTAATAATCACCATTCTGACTGGCATGATATGGTGTCTCATTGTGGTTTTGATTTGCATTTCTCAAATCAAGATATTGAGCTTTCTTTCATATGTTTTTTGGCCACATGTATGTCTTTTGAGAAGTGTCTGTTCATGTCCCTTGCCCACTTTTTAATGGAGTTGTTTGTTTTTTCCTTGTAAATTTGCTTAAGTACTTTGTAGACTCTGGATATTAGACCTTTGTTAGATGGATAGATTGCAAAAATTTTCTCTCATTCTGTAGGTTGTCTGTTCACTCTGAAGATAGTTTCTTTTGCTGTGCAGAAGCTCTTTAGTTTAATTAGATCCCATTTGTCAATTTTTGCTTTTGTTGCAATTGCTTTTGGTGTTTTCATCATGAAGTCTTTGCCCATGCCTATGTCCTGATTGGTATTCCCTAGATTTTCTTTCTTTTTCTTTTCTTTTTTTTTTTTTTTTGAGATGGAGTCTTGCTTTGTCGCCTAGGCTGGAGGCTCATTGCAACCTCTGCCTCCTGGGTTCAAGCGATTCTCCTGCCTCAGCCTCCTGAGCAGCTGGGACTACAGGCACATGCCACCACGCCCAACTAATTTTTGTATTTTTAGTAGAGACGGGGTTTCACCATATTGGCCAGGCTGGTCTCGAACTCCTTACCTCGTGATCCACCCATCTTGGCCTCCCAAAGTGCTGGGATTACAGGCATGAGCCACCGCTCCCAGCCGGTGTTCCCTAGATTCTCTTCTAGGGTTTTTTTAGTTTTGTGTTTTACATTTAAGTCTTTAATCCACCTTGAGTTAATTTTTGCTTATGGTATAAGGAAGGGGTCCAGTTTCAGTTTTCTGCATATGGCTAGCCAGTTCTCCCAGCACTATTTATTGAATAGGGAATCCTTTCCCCATTGCTTGTTTTTGTCAGGTTTTTCGAAGATCAGATGGTTGTAGACGTGCATTCTTATTTCTGAGTTCTCTATTCTGTTTCGTTGGTCTATGTGTCTGTTCTTGTACCAGTACCATGCTGTTTTGGTTACTGTAGACTTGTAGTTTAGTTTGAAGTCAGGTAGCATGATGCCTCCAGCTTTGTTCTTTTTGCTTAGGATTGTCTTGACTATTTGGGCTCTCTTTTGATTCCATATGAATTTTAAAATAGTTTTTTTCTAATTCCGTGAAGAATGTCAATGGTAGTTTACTGGGAGTGGCATTGAATCTATAAATTACTTTGGGCAGTATGCCATTTGCACAATACTGATTCTTCCTAACTATGAGCATGGAATGTTTTTCCATTTGTTTGTGTCCTCTCTTATTTCTTTGAGCAGTAGTTTATAGTTTTCTTTGAAGAGGTCCTTTACTTCCCTTGTTCCTAGGTATTTTATTCTTTTTGTAGCAGTTCATTCATACAAAAGAACGAGAGTTCATTCATAATTTGGCCCTCTGCTTGCCTGTTGTCGGTGTATAGGAATACTAGCAATTTTTGCACATTGATTTTGTATCCTGAGACTTTGCTGAAGTTGCTTACCAGCTTAAGAAGCTTTTGGGCTGAGATGATGGGGTTTTTTAGATATAGAAATATGTCATCTTGCAAACAAAGATGATTTGACTTACTCTCTTCCTATTTGAATACCCTCTTCCTATTTGAATACCCTTTATTTGTTTCTCTTCCCTGATTGCCCTGGCCAGAACTTCTAATACTATTGAATAGGAGTGATAAGAGAGGGCATCCATGTCTTGTGCTGGTTTTCAAGGGGAATGCTTTCCTTGATTGGGGATGGGTGTTCCTTTGTCTCCGTGCTGCTCCTGGGTGAGCCATCGCCCCACCCTGCTTTTCTTCATTCTCCGTGGGTCGAGCTACTTGCCTAGTCAGTCCCAGTGCAAGAACCTGGGTATTTCAGTTGAAGGTGCTGAATTCATTCACCGCTTTCACTCCTCTCTGTGAGTGCTGCAGACCACAGCTACTTCTAATCGGCCATCCGTTTTCCTTTATAATGAACAAAAAATATCTGCCTATAGCACCTGCCCTTGTCCTGCAAAGCAGCTCAGTGTTCACCTGTACTTTTTGCTGTATGAATTCCCTTCAGATATCTGAAGATGACAGGCACAATTCCTGGCATTGGGCCTGCATTCTGCCACCAAAGAGCTGTGTTGTTGGGATAGGTATGGCCCTCCTCAGGTGCCTCTTCTCAATTGGATTTTTTTTTTTGTCAGAGTAGTAATATTTTTAGTACTTTAGAGTGAGTCAATATATCAGATTTTTGAGAATTCAGGTGGCAATAGTAGGGAGGATTGTGGATGGATGGGGGAGGAAGAGATATTTACACTGCTGGATGCAGTGGCTCACGCTTGTAATCCCCGTGCTTTGGGAGGCTGAGGCGGGAGTATCACTTGAGCCCAAGAGTTTGAGACCAGCCTGGGCAAAATAATGAGACTCTGTCTCTACAAAAATTAAACAATTAGCTGGGCATAGTGGTGTATGCGTGTAGTCCCAGCTGCTTGGGAAGCTGAGGTGGGAAGATTGTTTGAGCCCAGGAGTTCAAGGCTGCAGTGAGCTATGATTGCACTACTGCACTCCAGCTTGGGAAAGAGAGTGAGACGCCATCTCAAAAAAAAAAAAAGCGAAAAGATATTTACACTGACTGCCTTCTGTATGTGTTGTATGTGTGTATATGTATTTATTATTGTACATAATTCTATATACTATTGAATCTAGATAAGGGAACTAAGCCCAACAGGAGTCTAGTGATTTGCCAAAGCTCCCCTCAGTGGAGGGGCCAAGATTTGAACCCTTTTGGTGTGACTTCAAAACCAATGCTTGTTTTTCTAATCAGGCTGAGAGTTGCGAATTGGCTATTTCAGAGTTGGTTATTGAATGTGGAAGAGCCTATTGTTTCAAATGTTTTGATTTTCCATTAGATCAGATCCCTCCTGCACCCCACGCAGCTGGAATTAAGAAATTGCTTATGTGTTCATTATGTTTTATTTTATTTCTGACAGTTACTTGCTGGACAGAAGAAAAGCTCCCCCTTCTGGACATTTGAATACTACCAAACATTCTTTGATGTGGACACCTACCAGGTTTGGAAACCAATTTCACCTTTCCTTTTACGTGTAAAGGAGACTTGTTTCTTTAATGGTTGAACAACCAAATCATGTGAAAGCCTTTATATACTGAAAATGGTCTTACAAAAGTAAAGGGTTATTAGCATTTGAAAATACTATCATAAAAGCTCTAATGACTGAGTTTCAATTTTGTAGTAGTTGAATTTATTAAACTTAAAAAACTTCAGTAGAATTACTGCTATGATGTTTTCCAGGTCTTTGACAGAATTAAAGGATCTCTTTTGCCAATACCCGGGAAAAACTTTGTGAGGTTATATATCCGCAGCAATCCAGATCTCTATGGTATGTTTAGTACTGATTTGTTTACCGTATTTCAGTTGAACTTGGGTGAGTGTGAGGGTTGCCTGGAAATGTGGAGAACTGCACTATTGGTGGGGCATGCCATGTTTTATTAGACTTTTCTGAACTTCAGTAGCAACCCTTGCAAGTAATTTTGGAGGAATACAATTATGTGTTATATTAGTGCCACGTCATCATTACAAGTACTAGTATATCCTTCAAAGGTCTTTAAATGGGGCTGAGCGCAGTGGCTCATGCCTATAATCCCAGCACTTTGGAAGGCTAAGATGGGAGGATTGCCAGAGGCTAGGAGTTTGAGACCAGTCTGGGCAACATAGCAAGACCCTGTCTCTACTAAAGGCTGGGTTGGCACAGTGGCTGCCGCCTGTAATCCCAACACTTTGGGAGGCCAAGGCAGGAGGATTGCTTGAGCCCAAGGAGTTTGAGACCAGCCTGGGCAACATAAGGAGACCCTATCTCTACTAAAAAATAAAAATAAAAAGAATGATTTTTAAAAATTCTTCAAATGACTTTACAACTTGAGACAAATTTAGTCACTTTGACTAGGTGGAGATTGGACCATTTGATGTTGGAGGAGAAGGTATTCTCACACTTTTTCATTGATATGCTGAGTTCCAGCTCTGCCCTCAGATGAGCTGGCTCCTTTTAGGATTTGGTCACCAGCAGTGGAAGTCTGAAACAGGATTGGGCCGGGGATTGTTGTCATCCCTGACCTTAATGCTGTCTGAGAAAAACTCAGAGGTCCACCCAGTACTCCTGAGGAAAAGGCCCCAACAGTGGCCTGTGTTTGAGGGGAGAAGAGAGTGCTGTCCGTGTGCCAGGTGCTGTACCAAAGACTGTGTGTGTACTTGATCATATCTCATTCTTGCAACAACCCTTGCAAAGTATCCCCACTTTTCAAATGAGGAAGCTGATGCTCAGTGAGGATCATTGATATATATGCTCAATCAGAATGATAAATAGTAAAGCAGTCATATATGTTGATTTTAAATATGGACTCTAGGGAGCCTGGTGTGAAAACCATTGCACTGGCCCATGCTTTTCATCTGAGGGTTGTCAGGGTGGTTTCTCTGTCTCATTCATTCTTACTTGTAGCCTGAGAACATCCTGAGGGGCAGGCTCTGTGCCTCAGTGTCTTTAGTGCCTGGCAGAGGCCTTGGCACACAGCAGGTGCTCAAACAATTTTTAGCACCTTATTTTATGCTAGACTCTGTGCTAGAGGCTGAGGATTTAAAGATAAGGCCATGGTCCCTAGCCCCAATGAGGAAGAAGAGAGAACACTAACATCTGTTGAATACCTTATAAGTGCCAAGCGTGGAGATAAGCACTATTTTAGTATTTTATGCTATTTTATTTCCCATACTCCAAGGTAGCCTTATCTTACAAAAGAGAAAACTGAGATTAAGGAGATAACTTGCCCGTAGTTACAGAGTTAGCAATAATAATGGCAAACACACATATAGTGCTTATTATGTGCCAGACACTATTATTAGGGCAGTACCTGTATTAACTCATTTAATCCTTATGCCAGATCCAACTTCATGAGGGAGATACTATTATTATCCCCATTTTATAGATGAGGACACTGAGTCACACAGAGGTCCAGTAACTTGCCTGAGATTATACAGCTAGTAAGTGCTGGGCTCAATTTTCAAATCAACACTGTAGCTCATAATCCATTTCTTCATCACTATGCTATACTGCCTCTCATGACAAAGCCAGGGCTTGAATCCAAGGCTTGCTTCTTTTCTGTGACACTAGTAGCCTCATTAGCTCATAGACATGGTTAAAAGAAGAGGGTGCAATATAGGTGAAGTGTTTGATAGCAGAGAGGATTAGGTTTTGTTGTGGGTGGAGGTTAGAGGAAGGCAGTTAAGAAAAAGATGACAATTTACAGAGTGTAAGGAAAAGATTGATAACTTTGACTACATTTCACCTAAAATTTAAAATTTCTACACAACAAAATAAACCATAAGTAAAGTAAAAAAATAAACCACAGACCAGGGGACATACTTCCAATGCATATAACCAACAAACAGTGAGAAACAAGAATATATGTCGAACTCCCACAAATTAGAAGAATAAACCAAGCAACTCTGGGGGAAAAATTGCCAATAAATATATGAAAAGATGCTTAGCCCCACCTGCAACCAGAGAAATAAAAAGTAAAATAACATTATTTATGCTCATTATTTTAGTAAACATATACAGTTTGGCTTGTCTTCATTTATTCATTCAATTCATTCAACAAACATTGAGCTCTTGCTATTGTACTGGAGATACAGCAGTGAAAACATAAAAATCTCTACCCTTAGGCAATTTGTAATTTACTGAGCTTAACAATAAGCAAAGAAAAGTAAAATATATAGTTTTCTAGTAATGAATGCTTAGGTGAAAATTTAATAGCAGAGAGAAGAAGGACATGAAGTGTTTGTATAAATGGGTGAATTTGAAAATTTAAAAAGGTGAATTTTGAGTAATGACCTGAAGTAATTGGGAGTGATTTATGTAGATATCTAAGGGAAGAGCACTTGAAACAGAAGGATCAGCAAGTGCAAAGGATCACCTAAGCCCTGAGGCAAGAGCTAGCCTAGTACATTCAAAGAACCGCAAGAGGCTATTGCGACTGGATGAGAGTGAACAGGGGGACCTAGAAGGAGATGAGGTGAGAGAGACAGTGTGGAGGGACAGGTAAGGTCTCATAAGTCACAGTGAGGACTTTGGCATTTGCTTGAATGCAAAGCCATTGGAGAGTTTGGACAGACGAGTAACATACTTTTTTGTTTTTTGAGACTGGGTCTTGCTCTGTTGCCCAGGCTGGAGTGCAGTGGCTCGATAATGGCTCACTGCAGCCTCAAAATCCTGGGCTCAAGCCATCCTCCCCCACCTCATCTTCATGAGTATCTGGGACTACAGGCATGTGCCACCATGCCTGGATAATGTTTGTATTTTTTGTAGAGACAGGGTCTCACTATGTTGTCCAGGCTGGCCTCAAACTCCTGGCCTCAAGCAATCCTCCTGCCTTACCCTCCCAAAGTGCTGACCTTACAGGCATGAGCCACTGCACCAAGCCAGGAGTGACATACTCTAAGTCAGATTTCATGAACATTGATATTAAGTGTGGCCAAGGATATGGAGCAGTGGAAACTTTTGTATGGTAGGTATGTAACTGGTGGGTATGTAACTGGTACGCAAATTGGAGCAGTTTGAAGATGCTTATACCCTATAATTCAGCAGTTTCACTCCTAGGTAGATAATTTTAGAGGAATTCACATATATATGGAACAACATATAGAAGAATATTATTCACTGTAGCAGTATTGCTTGTAATGGCAAATATTTAGAAACAACCAAGATATCCATCAGCAGGAGAATGGATACATTGTGCTACTATATTCATACATGGAATTCTGTAGTTAAAAAAATGAATGAGAGCTAAAAGCATAAATATAGATAAATCTTAGCACAATGATTTTAAAAAGCATGTTGTGGAAGGATATGAATAGTATGATACCATTAAAAATATATATATATTTTTTGAGACAGAGTCTCACTCTGTCACCCAGGCTGGAGTGCAAAGGCGCAATCTCGGCTCACTGCAACCTCTGCGTCCTGGGTTCAAGTGATTCTCCTGCCTCAGCCTTCCCGAGTAGCTGGGACTACAGGCATGTGCCACCACGCCCAGCTAATTTTTGTATTTTTAGTAGAGACTGAGTTTTACCATGTTGGCCAGGCTGGTCTCAAACTCCTAACCTCAAATGGTCTGCCTGCCTCAGCCTCCCAAAGTGCTGGGATTATAGGTGTGAACCACCATGCCCGGCCTAAAAATATTTTTTATAAGTGACGTGCTAGGTAACCAGTGTTTGTGTTATTCTTCGTGCTTTTCTGTATGTTAGAAATATTTCATAATATAAAAATGCATAATATGAAATTTTAATTATAAATACAACCTAAATTAAGGCTCTCTCCCACCCCCAACCCATAATAAGAGTAGGAATTTGGCAGGAAACAGGGAGAAGGCAGTATGAAGCAACATGGCAGGTCCTGGGATGAGTGGGTGTCATATGTCTCTGGAGTCCAGCCTTCCACTGGGGGTAGCTGGAGAAGTTACAGAGCCCAGATCCTGGGGCCTTTTATATCAGTCTCAGGAATTAGGATTTTGTCCTTAAGCAGGGGAGGTTCAGTGAAGGGTTGCAAACAGGGGAGAGGGATGATAATAGGAGAGGGACAAAAATGCTAAGGGCTGGGAAAGTTTTCTTGCTTGTGTCCAAGGATGAGCATTGGGCCACATAGAGGTAGTGGGTGGGCAGGTGTTGGACCTTTCAGGCCACCTGAAAATATTGTTTCTCCCGCTGTTCCCGTGCCAGAGTTGTTAGGTAGCTTAGAGCATGGGGCAGCTAGAGAATGCTAGATAAGTCTTCACATTAGTATGCATATCTTCCCATACCAGCCTGCCTTTAAAGAAGTTAATTAATGTTTTAGTGAAAGGGTTTTATCATGTTGCCCAGGCTGGTCTTGAACTCCTGAGCTCAAGTGATCTGCCTGCCTCAGCCTCCCAAAGTGCTGGGATTATAGGTGTGAGCCACCGCATTCCCCCCCGCCCCCACTTTTTTTTTTTTTGAGATGAGGTCTTGCTGTGTTGCCAAGGCTGGAGTGCGGTAGCTATTCAGAGGCATGATCATAGCTCCCTGCTGCCTCAAACTCCTAGCCTCAAGTGACCCTCTCACCTCAGTGTCCTGAGTAGCTGGGACTACAGGCTTATGCCTCCAGGCCCAATTCACAGGCTGCCTGTTGCCCTCAAGATAAATTCCTAACTCAACAAGGCTTCTAAGACCCTTCATGATCTGACTCTGGCCCATCTCTTCAATCTCTGGCTACTCCTGACCTGAAGCTTGGCCTCGAACTGGTACCTCTTACTTCAGTCTCTGCTCCTGCTATTCCCTCTTCATGGACCTCTCTTCTCTTCTGTCCTCACTTGGTGAACTCACGTTCTTCTTTAGATCCCAGCTTACACATCCCTTTCTCTAGGTTTTCCATCTTCCCTATATGCTCCCATAGGCACCCTGTACTACCCTCTGAGATTAGATATTTTATTGATCGTCTCCCCGGAGTGCATGGGTGCACTAGAGGCAGTGACTGTGTCTCTGTTGCACATCATCGTGTCCCCAGCAGAGGGTAGTGGCTACTTAGTAAATAATGACTGAGAGGACATAATATTCTTGGTTTTCTAGTTATTTGGGTATTGTAAGTTAATATTTTGGCCACTTGTGGTCATACCCTTGGATGGTCTCAGCTCATCTATAACACATGGTCAGTTTTATTCATTCAGTAAAGCTTTTTGGCTATAGGGGCTTTGTGGGGTTTTTTGTTTGTTGTTGGTTTTTTTTGCCACTCTTATGTGTGGGCACTCAGAATAATACTATGAGATTTAGTCCTTGTCTACAGCAGAGAGCTTTCAGTCTAGTGAGTAAAGAGGCAGTTTGTGGAGAGCTAATATTGGTGACTTTTTGAAGCATACCCATTTGATTGCTTGTGTTCCTTTTCCCACCTTCAGGGGCCAGTGCTTGCCTTTGAAAAGTACTAATCTGTTTCTGCTAGTCATCTCCCCTATGACAGTAATGTTCGTAATTTTGTGACGTGTCAAGGTACCTGAAATTATCCCAAAGGGTGTTGCAAAATATTAGTGAAATTGAAAAATGAAATTCAGGCAGGCGCAAGCCGGCAAGATGGCGGCGGCTGGGGCTGGCCGTCTGAGGCGGGCGGCATCGGCTCTGCTGCTGCGGAGCCCCCGCCTGCCCGCCCGGGAGCTGTCGGCCCCGGCCCGACTCTATCACAAGAAGGTATCTCAAATCTGTGAAGTATTGTAGAGGAGACACAAAAGGAATTGGGGGTCACAAATGGTTCTCATTGACATGAGTGTAGACCTTTCTACTCAGGTTGTTGATCATTATGAAAATCCTAGAAACGTGGGGTCCCTTGACAAGACATCTAAAAATGTTGGAACTGGACTGGTGGGGGCTCCAGCATGTGGTGACGTAATGAAATTACAGATTCAAGTGGATGAAAAGGGGAAGATTGTGGATGCTAGGTTTAAAACATTTGGCTGTGGTTCCGCAATTGCCTCCAGCTCATTAGCCACTGAATGGGTGAAAGGAAAGACGGTGGAGGAAGCCTTGACTATCAAAAACACAGATATCGCCAAGGAGCTCTGCCTTCCTCCCGTGAAACTGCACTGCTCCATGCTGGCTGAAGATGCAATCAAGGCCGCCCTGGCTGATTACAAATTGAAACAAGAACCCAAAAAAGGAGAGGCAGAGAAGAAATGAGCCCTCCCTCGGCGAAGCCTCCAGCAGGCCACACCAGCTGTTTCCCACCTGCTGTGCAGTCACCTTAGATGTTCAGAAGCCGCTTCCTCTCCACTGAAGAGCTATGAGATACGCACAATACTTGCTGTTCACGTTATGACTCTCATGCAAGCAAAATACACAGTTTCATTGTTCTGAATCCTGTGGTTTCTTTCAGCCCACTTTTATCGCCTTAACCTAGTTAATGTGTATTTTGAATTGTGTGTATGACCTCAGAACTGAAATTGATAATGAAGTTGCAAGTTTTGATAGCCCGTGAAGTGCATAAGTATCTAATTTTACCTGAATTGATTTGGGGGGAAATTACCAGTAGAATGCCTTGGTCTGAATATTTGATAGAACCAATTGTTGTACATAAAACAGATCTGCGCATATATATATATATGTATAAAAAATAATAAAATAATGGAAGATAAAAAAAAAAGAAAAAAGAAAAATGAAATTCATACAATTTATTAAAATCTCTCAATCTAAAGATTGTATTTGTTCTACATAGTACTTTTTCTAGATGGGGAGAGACAAGGATAGTGTTCACGAAATCATGCAAATAATGAAAGAGGTTTGTAAAGCATGGTCCACTCATCTGCTCAGTGGTATATCTTAAAACCATTGAAAAAGAACAAGCTGATTTTTATGAGTAGCTGTGATAGACTCTCCAGGCTATATTAAGGTGAAAATAGAAGGGTACACAGGAGGACATATATGTATGTTATCATCTGTATAAAATATGCACATATACACACGCATTTGCTTATATACATGAGTGGAATATTCCTGGCAGGTTTCATCAGAAACTGCTTACTTTGGTGAGCTTTAGGGAGGAAAGATAGAGAGCCGGGGCACAGAGAGGGAGTGGATCTTGCTGTTCTCCATATTCCCTTTGTACCTTTTGAAACACTGGACCATATACATATATTACTTTTTTTAATTTTTAATTTTAATTTTTGTGGGTAGACAGTAGGTGTATATAGTGCATTGTATTACTTTTTCATGAAAAAAAAAAAGAAAAAGCCTTAAGCATACACACACACACACACACACTCACACTCAACACAACCGTGGTGAACTGGTAGGTTTAATCGACTCTGCCCTCATGTGTTCTGCTTGCCCTGCTCTTTCTGTATGCTGCACAAGCTCTGTCTGATTTGACTTCTTTTTCTGTGATGCTAACATTTGGCACTTAGATAAGCGAAGTAATCTTTACTTCATGTATTCTGGTGGAAGGTTTAATAAAAAGCCTGTGAATTTTTCTTTGTCGGTGGTGATCCTCCAACAAAAGAAGCTATACAGAAATCAGTGTCTTCATTCACCTAATTGTGGAAGGCGTTTTGGCCTTTGGATTGGAGTACCAACACCCCACCTTCTTTAAGGCAGCTAATTACTGAGATGTGTGTTTGACCTTTGAAAAAAAAATTTCCCTTCAGCAAGTGTTGATCCCATCTAGAAAATTCAGTTTCTTTTGCTAACATGAATACAAGAGGAAGATAAGAAATTCTGTAAGAATCTAAAGGCTTATGCTTCATTTTCTTGTTTCTGAATTTTCTGGTTTCCTTTGCAGGCCCCTTTTGGATATGTGCCACGTTGGTCTTTGCCATAGCAATTAGTGGGAATCTTTCCAACTTCTTGATCCATCTGGGAGAGAAGACGTACCATTATGTGCCCGAATTCCGAAAAGGTTGGTGAATAGCTTGACTCATTTGGAATGCTGTCAGTTTCTAGCTTCGAGTTCTTTTTACCCACTGAGCTCCTGGGCCCCATCTCTAGATGCTGCAGCCCTGCTTTTGTGTTTTAGGGTTCAATGTATCTACTCAAATGTGTAGATGAGTTTACCACCCATCTATATAAATCCACATAATCTTTTTCTTCTCACAGTGGTAAAATATATATTACATAAAATTTACCATTTAAATGTGTAATTCAGTGGCATTAAGTACATTCACAATGTTATGAGTCCACATAATCTTTGGGAAAGCTATAAATCAAGGCCGAATAGCAACTGCAATTTATTCCTTTTTTTTTTTTTTTTTTTTGAGACAGTGACTTGCTCTGTCACCCAGGCTGGAGTGCAGTGGTACGATCACAGCTCACTGCAGCCTCCACCTCCCTGGGCTCAAGTAATCCTCCCACCTCAGCCTCCTGAGTAGCTGGGACCATAGGCATGCAACACCATACCTGGCTAATTTTTCTATTTTTTTATAGAGATAGGTCTCCCTGTGTTGCCCAGGCTGATCTCAAACTCTTGGGCTCAAGTGATTCTCCCATCTCGGCCTACCAAGGTGCTAGGTAGGATTACAGGTGTGAGCCATCACACCTGGCCACAGCTGGAATATATTCTAAGACAAGTGTACAAAATAATTTAAAGGTGTGCATGAAGGTCTCCTGTGTGGCATTATTTGTATTATCCACATTTTGGAGACAATAGAAACATTGTTTTAGGCTGTGATGGCTCAACTAGCTGGGGTCGTCTGCAATTGCCAATCACAAAGCACCTAGAGCTACGTGGAAAATTCATAACTTATTCCAAACTGGTGCCTATTCTGTTAGCAACTTTGCTGAAGAGAAATCTGGGCTGGACATGGTTGCTCATGCCTGTCATCCCAGCACTTTGGGAGGCCAAGGTGGGAGGATTGCTTGAGCTGAGGAGTTTGAGATCAGCCTGGGCAACATAGTGAGACCTTGTCTCTAAAACTAAAAACTAAAAAAAAGTTACCAGGTATGGTGGTGCATGCCTGTAGTCCCAGCTACTCAGGAGGCTGAGTTGGGAGAATCACTTGAGCCCAGAGATTGAGGCTGTAGTGAGCTGTGATTGTACCACTGCACTCCAGCCTGGGTGACAGAGCGAGTCACTGTCTCAAAAAAAAAAAAAAAAAAAAAAAGAGACCCGGTGTGGTGGCTCACGCCTGTAATCCCAGCACTTTGGGAGGCCAAGGTGGGTGGATCACAAGGTCAGGAGTTCGAGACCAGTCTGACCAACATGGTGAAACCCGTCTCTACTAAAAATAAAAAATTATCCAGGCATGGTGGCGCACGCCTGTAATCAGGAGGCTGAGGCAGGAGAATTGGTTGAACCCGGGAGGCGGAGGTTGCAGTGAGCCGAGATCACGCCACTGCACTCCAGCCTGGGCAACAGAGAGAGACTCTGTCTCAAAAAAAAAAAAAAAAAAAAAAAGGCGGGGAGAAAGAAATCTGCAAATGATCAAAGTCTGGAAGGGAAAATGCAGAAATGAATGTGTCCTAGGGATGGGCTTGTGAATGACATTCTTGTTTTAAAACGTCCTTTCTTATGTCAGTATTGGGTATTTAGAAGAAAAAACAAAACAGCTTTTAGAGACTTGCAGATGACAGCTGCCCCCAAATGAGGAAGTTTGGCTTTGTCGGAGATTGGCCTGTACCACTTTCTCAGTTCCCTCGCTTCCTCCCTGCCTGCTCTGCTGTCGAGAGGCTGTAAGTAGCCTGGATAAGAGCACCAGTTCTGGAACTAGACCACTAGCTTCAGTTCCAGCTCCACCACTCACTAGCTTCTACTCTGTTGGGCAAGCTATTTTATGTCTGAGCCTCAGATTCTTCACTGGTGAAATGGAAATAATAATATTTATCTTACAGGACTATTGTAAGAATAAAGAGTTAATATATATAAAAAGCTTAGAATAGTGGTTTGTACCAAAAAGAGTTCAATAAACATTAACTATTACTATACACACACACCCCCAAATATGTGCACATATATTCAATCCCATTATTTATCCAGTAACCTTGGTTTGAGTTTAATGCAATAAATGTTAACCATGAGATAGAAACCCTGCCTTCAACTAGTTCACTGTGTGTGCATAGAAAGATATGTATTTGCCTGTGTGTGTGTGTGTGTGTGTGTGTGAGAGAGAGAGAGAGAGAGAGAGAGAGAGAGAGAGAGAATGTATCCATGTATCCTTCCTTCTTTTCTTCCCCTCTACCTTCCATGCCCACTTCCCCTTCTTGTCCATCATGGAGTCAGACTTGGATTCAATCTCAACTCTATCAAATAACCTTGATTTGAGTTTAATTCAGTAAATATTAACCATGAGATATAGATCCTGCCTTCAAGTAGTTCAGTGGTTAGAAAGCTAGTAAATGACTATTGCTGTAAACAGTACATATTAACCTCTATATCAGAGATAAGTGTAGGTATATTGACATAGAAGAAGGAGTGACCCACTTTGCCTGGGGATCTGGAAACTCAGGAGAGTCTTTACCTGTTCTTATCCTCTTTGGCTGGGCATCCCAGTATCAGGAAGTGATGTGATATATATACTGGTAAAGTAGTCATTGGCCCTATCAATAAACATTTTTCCGTTTTATGTAAAAAGTATGAGTCACATCTGAGATGAGATCCTGCTTCTACTAACTTGTTAATTATGTGACCTTGACCAAACAACTTAGCTTCTCTGACCCCTTTTCCTCATCTCTAAAATGACGATATAGATTGTATGAAATAAATGTAGCTGCATATTAGTTAACAATATAAAAACTAATTCTTGATTGAGCATTTATTATTGATCAGTCACTCTTCTACTTAGAACAGTTCTTACCTGCTTTTATTCATTTAGTTCTCCTATTAATCTTAGAAGGTAGTATATTATTTTTCTTCCCATTTTATAGATGAGGAAACTGAGACAGGAAGGTTAAGTAACTTACCCACAAGAGTTTCTTTTCCTAGGACTAGAACCCATGGAGTCTGCATACAGAGTCTGTGCCCTTGACCATTATTCCACATTGCCTCTCTTAAAGCACCGAGTGTAATACCTGATGCCCAGTAGTTGATCAATAAGTGACAGCTATAGCCATGGGAGTAATTTCCTCCTCTTCCCTTAGTTATCCAAGAAAAAGGTAGTACATCAGCAGAATTACATTTGGCCTAACGAGGCAATTCCCAGTGTGAAAAAACTGTTCTGGGAGCTAAAACATGTTTTGGACATTCATGTCTTAACCAGAGTCTGACTATAATTGTTAGGGGTGCCTTTGTTCTTGCCAAGATGCATTAAGTGAATTACCTACTGATTTTCATGTAGAAAGGGCTGGTGCCATGGCTTACCTATAACTTTATGACCCTCCACTCCAGAAGAGGGAAAGGGAATCCTCCAGGGCGTGCTGCTACTAGAGGAAGAGGAGAGAGGTACAGGGATATGCTGAACGTTGCTGTTCTGAGGAGCCACTCAATAGCATTTTTTGCCACAGTGGCGGAATTATTTATTTAAGGAAGAAAGTAAAACTGGAGAATATTTCAAGCAGTTAATCAGTGAGCTGCATCTCCCAATTTCAGAGACAGAGGAACTCTAGAGAGCATGCAGAGCAAGTTAATCTCTACCCAAGGCATTTTAATACATTTGCTAAAGAAGTCAGTGTCAGCTCTTGTTATACCGAGGAAGAGAATATGTTCTTCCAAGGGGATAGTTGGTTTTTATTTGATTGAAATATCTACTATATATGAACATTTGCAGTGTGGCCCTCTGAAGTATTTCAGTTGCATAGTTCAGTTGTTTAATAATATTAGTTGTTAGTTATTAAATGAACTATAAAAACCATATGAGAGACTATTGATCCTCACCACAAAGACGAATGGTAAAGATTCATTAATTCAACAAACATTTCTAAAGTGCCTACTGTGTGTTAGGTACTGTGCCAAGCTCAGGGATTACAGACCAGTAAGACATGATTCCGTGGTCCACTGAAGTCAATTGACATGTTAGCATTTAAGCACAATAAGGTGTTGGAAGTGCTCTGATAGTCTACTAAAGGCATGATGGAGATTGAAACTTGTGTCCTGTCATCCTCAGTGTCCATAGCAGCTACCATCATCTATGCCTATGCCTGGCTGGTTCCTCTCGCACTCTGGGGTTTCCTCATGTGGAGAAACAGCAAAGTTATGAACATCGTCTCCTATTCATTTCTGGAGATTGTGTGTGTCTATGGATATTCCCTCTTCATTTATATCCCCACCGCAGTAAGTACCATACTTAGGGAGTAGATTCTGAGTGATGCTCTGTTCTTGGTAGAAACTTCAACCAAGAATTTGACCTACCATCATTATTTCCAGTGCAATACTCATGTGCTCCTGAAAAAATCTCCTTTGAAGTTAGAAGTTAAGCATGAAAGGGGTCTGGGGAGCCTAGTGCCTTCATTGGATCTTGGGCCCTTTGTTATAAAAGCATATGCCTCAGTCTACATGCTGGTGGTGGTCCTCCAGCCTGTACTGAAAAACCAGAGTGGCAATGGGGGCCCAGCTGCTGATTGGCTCAGGGGCCTTTGTAAACATATGTGCCTGGAATGAACAAATGCCTCCCAAGAACTCCCCGCTCCTCCTTTTCTCTTCTTTCAGATACTGTGGATTATCCCCCAGAAAGCTGTTCGTTGGATTCTAGTCATGATTGCCCTGGGCATCTCAGGATCTCTCTTGGCAATGACATTTTGGCCAGCTGTTCGTGAGGATAACCGACGCGTTGCATTGGCCACAATTGTGACAATTGTGTTGCTCCATATGCTGCTTTCTGTGGGCTGCTTGGTATGGGTTCATTCGTATATTCTTTTGGTGTGTTTTATATCCAAATGCTAAAAGACCTCAAACTGTTAGACACAACAGTTCTTTTAAAATTGAGTCCATGGGCTGGGCACGTTGGCTCACGCCCATAATCCCAATACTTTGGGAGGCCCAAGTGGGTGGATCTCGAGCTCGGGAGCTCAAGACCAGCCTGGGCAACATGGTGAAACCCCATCTCTACTAAAAATACAAAAATTAGCTGGGCATCGTGGCTTAAACGATCCTCCCACCTCAGCATCGCAAGTAGCTGGTACTTGGGAGGCTGAGGTGAGAGGATCGCTTGAGCCCAGAAGGTGGAGGTTGCAATGAGCTGAGATCATACCACTGTACTCCGGCCTGGGTGACCGAGGGAGACCCTGTCTCAAAAGAAAAAAAAATTGATTCTATGAAATAAAATTTCATTTTAAGTAGACTCACCTACATGGGAAGTGGTGAAATTATGAGAATTTGGCTTTAGTCTTTGGTTTTGCCTAATTTCAGTAATCTGATGAGAATTTGGGGTCTGACCAGAGGAAATAGGTGTGGATGAGTGTCTGTATACATTTATTCCTTGGTATGGGGGTTGTGGGGGGTGTGGTTGGTTCCAGGACCCTCTATGGATACCAAAGCATGGATGCTCAAGTTCTCTATATAAAAATGGTGTACAGACATCCTCCTATGTGCTTTACATCATTTCCAGATTACTCATAATACCTAGTGCAATGTAAATGCTATGTAAATAGTTATTATACTGTATTTTAAAATGTGTATGATTTTTATTGTCATATTGGTTTTTTTAACTTACATATTTTTAAAGAATATTTTTCATCGTGGTTGGTTGAGCCTGAGGATGCTGAGCCTGTGGATGTGGAGGGCTGACTATATAGAGTTAGGGAGCTGGGGTGGGGGATTCTGTTTTTGGATGTCTTTGCTGATTTTCTGCACATACCTAGAAAGATTTTTGAAATTTAAAGTTTTATTTAAAGGTAGAAAGTTTAAAGTTTAAAGGTAGAAATTAAAAGTTTTAAATTTGAAGGTGGAAAGCTTGAAAATGAAGTCAGATATGGGAAAGTGGAGTTACTTTTAAGGTGAACAACATTTAAAAGAGTGTTTGAGTTCATATGTAGGTGTCTTTTTAGGGAGAGCATGTGCCTTTGAGTCAGATAAGCCCAGATTGAAGACCAGCTCTGTCACTCATTGGCTGTGTGAACTTGGAGATGTTATTGTTCCTCTCTGAATCTTAATTTCTTAATCTGTGACATGGGTATATTTCCTGCCACAAGATTGTTCTGAGAGGCAAATAAAATGATATCTATAAAGCACTTAACATGGAACTTGTCCTGTAAATGCCCATAAATTAGGTCCCTTTCCTTTGATCCTAAGGAGACATGGTTTTATGTCTTCTGTACACACTGTGCACAAAATTTGCTGTCCACGGCCTTAACAAGCCCTGTTGCAGGTTTTGAAAAAAAAATCAGAGTCCAAGAATGTTAAGGTCCCTAATAAAGGAAAGGACATGGCCATGGGAAGGTGTCTTAGTCCACATGGCAGGTTTCCAGACCCTTGGTCAGGTTTTGCAATTTTAGGAGTAAATGTTTCTTTGGCATCATTTGATCTTTAACATTTTTGTGTAGATAACCATGTCTCATTAAATGCATTAATCTGATTAGAATTTCATTAGATTAATGAAATCCCAATGCCTTATCATTAAACAAGTTTCATAAAAAGTGCCAAGTTGTGAAACACAAACCTAGTTTACATGCACTTTACATGTGCGTAAGCTTTAAGCCCTTGAGGCGGGCCTGTTGGTTTGAGTCATGGCAGAATGATACTATTAATTTCTGGCACTTGGAATCTCTGAGTTGATCCCTTAAAATGCTGCCGTGACTCTTCTGGGACTTTTCTGTCTGCTGAAGAACATCCTTTTCATTGTGACCAACTCTCACTGGTATCTCTCGTCCCTCACTGGCATCTCCCGTCTCTCTTCTGAAGTTCTTCCCCTCACGTACCTGGCTGAGAAGTTGGTGAGCAGAAGGAGGCAGGAGAGGAGGCATTGCCTTTCTCATTTCTCTAAGGAATAGGAGCAGGGCAGGTTGAGCACTGAAGCAGGGAGTTATTATGGTTATTATTAAGAACCCACTTCAGGCCGGGCTTGGTGGCTCTTGCCTATAATCCCAGCACTTTGGGAGGAAGTTGCAGGCAGATGGCTTGAACTCAGGAGTTCGAGATCAGCCTGGGCAGCATGGTTAAACCCTGTCTTTACCAAAAATATAAAAAAATCAGCCAGGTATGGTGGCACGTGCTTGTAGTCTCAGCTACCAGGGAGGCTGAGGTGTGAGAATCGCTTGAGCCTAGGAGGTGGAGGTTACAGGGAACTGAGATTGCACCACTGCACTCCAGCCTGGGTGACAGAGCGAGACTTCATCTCAAAAAAACAAAAAAAAGAACCCATTTCATCTAGTACCTGTGGCAGGACCTTTTACCTCCTGTGCCTATTGTTCCCTTTTGGGGCAGATGGCGCTGAAACCAGGATTTACCTGCCCATCTTGCTGCTCAGGAACTTTCTAAAAGAGCGTAATTCTGAAGCAGGGAGTGCCCTGGACTGAGAGATGCTCAGCGCTGCAAACCTAGGCAAGAGACTTGCTTCTCAGAACCTTGGTTTCCTCATCTGTGAAAGGGATTGTTGTTTTCTTGGGGTTTTGTGAGATGCCGTGAGCTGGCTGTGAAAGCCCTCCATATGCTGTGAAGTGTTCCTCAGATGCAAAGTCATTAAAGGAGCCTGTGTCGTCAGACACTGCCAGGGCCAGTATGCTGCTTATTCCTCCGTAGTACCCAAGTAAGAGTGGTCCAAGGTCCCACAGTTGGTACCCGGGCCAAAGCTGAAGTCTTCCACTCTTAATGACAATGCCCTTCCTTGTTGCCTCTCACTGGCATCTTCTCATCTCTCCTGAACTTTTTACCCATTACACACCTGGATGAGAAAGCAGTGGAGATGAGGAGACAGAAGAGGCTGTTCATTCTGTAAGGGACTCAGAAGAGCGGGACGGGTTGGACTGTGGAGCAGGGAGGTCCTTGTGGGGTGCAGGGCCTCTTCCTGGAGAGGAAGGCTCAGTTTTCTCCTTCTGGAGGAAGGGAACCATCCCGTGGTCAGGTGTCTAGCCAGGGGCCCATCATGCCTGGGTTTTGTTCTCCACAGTGACCAGCCCCTCCTTTTTCTTCTGGAGGCATTGTGCGCTGCAGAAGGGCTGAGCCAGAAGTTAGGAAACTTGGGTTCCAGTCTTAGCTCCACTGTCACCTGCTTGGGTGATTTCCCTTCTCTGGACTCCTGCCTCCTCACTTAGAAACAGGGGCCGATCGTGCATGCCATGGCAACATCTTTACGTTGCAAGGATTGAATGATATATGCAGCATGGAAAATATGACGAGTCATGTAAATGGAAGACATTATTATTAGGGCAGAGAGAGGAACTAGCAGGGGAGTTATTTGAGCTGAGGGGCACCGGCTGAACCAGGCAGCTTGGCTTCCTCACTCTCCCCTGGGGAACACGGATTGGTGTTTTTGCCTTAGTGCAGTGAAGCATATAACAGCCCCACACTTGCCAGGGGCCCCTCGGTGATTGCACATGTAAATGATGTCTAAGTTATATAACAACACACTGGCAGGGATGACTAAGGAAGCACCTAGAGGCTGCACCTTTGGTGTATGTTTGGAGATGTACAAGCCTAAGTTTGAGGTGGTTACTGCTGGCTTTTACAGGGAGCTGTGCCCTACCCCTACTCACAGAGAGCCTGCTGATTCAGCTTTGAGGTCTCCACGGTGCCTAGATCTGGACTGGACATAGACTAGGCGCCAAATTGCAGGAAGTGTTGGAGAATTAGAAGAGCACAGACTATGGAGATGGACTCGACTGGATTGAAATCCTAGCTCAGACACATAGTTGTCTAGCCTTGGGAAAATCTCCATTTCTTTGAGCCTCAGCTTTCTCATCTTTAAAAGGGATAAAATGGCCTGTTACAGCATTTTTGAGCAGATTAATGATCAACTATATGTCTGGTGCACAGTAGGCATTCCCCAAATGATGGCTGTGATTGTTATTAAGCATTTGTGGAATTAATGAATCATAGAATTCAAGATTGTTCAAGGAATGGCCCTAAGAGATCATCTTTTCTTTTTGAGTCAGAGTTTCCCTCTGTCACCCAGGCTGGAGTGCAGCAGTGTGATCTAGGCTCACTGCAACCTCTGCCTCCTGGGCTGAAGCAATTCTTATCCCTCAGCCTCCTGAGTAGCTGGGATGACAGGCATGTGCCACCACGCCTGGCTAATTTTTGTATTTTTAGTAGAGGTGGGGTTTCACCATGTTGGCCGGGCTGGTCTTGAACTCCTGGCCTCAAATGATCCACCTGCCTTGGCCTCCCAAAGTGCTGAGATTACAGGTGTGAGCCACCACACCCAGCTGAGATCTTATTTACTTTTCTTCCCTCCCTCCCTCCCTCCCTCTCTCCCTCCCTTCCTTCCTTCCCCCCTCCCTTCCTTCCTTCCCTGCCTGCCTTCTCTCTTTCTCTTTCTCTCTCTCCCTCTCACTCTCTTTCCCTCTCTCTCCACCACACCCAATCTCTCTCTCTCTCTTGAGTCACCACACCGAGCCCCAAGATCATCTTTTCTAATCCTTTAATTTTATAGATCAGAAAGTTGAGGCCAAAGCAGGTGGAGCGACTTGTCCAAAGTCACAGTGTGAGCTAATAGCAGAGCCAGGTGTAGAAGCTGGGCCTCTTTGCTCATTCTGTCTTACAAGGGCACCCTGCAGTAGCCTGGAAGAAAGGCTTTGTTCCTGCATCCTGGGGGCTTGTGGCACAGTGCACCTGAGGGAGAACTGGAGGAGCCCAGCACTAGCACTGTGGCCCCATCCCCCACTTAAGTTAGGGACTCTTCTTTCCTTGCCCCAGAAAACAGCTGCTGGAAGGGTTCCTAAGGAGGAAGCCTCTTAAAAGTAATAGAGTTGCTCTGGGAATGGGGCAAACTAGAGGGAGTCTGCAGAGAAAGATATCATCTGGAAACTTTTCAAAAAGAGTTAACATGGAATAGCAACAGGTAGGGGAGAGCTCCAACATGTTGTGTTGGTGCCCCCTTCTGGCTGATAGAGAGCAGAGCTGGTGAAAAATGGTTGTTGGCTTTCTAACAGTGTACCTTCCTAAGGGCACTGACCCCAAGGCGGTGTCATGAACATTCAGTGGGCCTTGATGTAGTAACAGATTCACCTTTCCTTTGAACAACCAGTATTCAAGGGTAGTGAGATTGGTATTTTCCTGGGCTCAAGTTTGGCTTCGCTCAAGTTAGGCTTCTCTAGACCTAATGTCTTCCCTCCTTTACCTCCTTCTGACTTTTGACCGTTAAATTGTAGATGGTGAGTGGAAGCACTTAGCAAACCTTTCGTTTCCCAGCTGAAGAATTTTTAGGGAAAGCATGCCTAGCACTCTCTTTTCAAGGTATTTGCAGAAAGCCAACTAACTAGTTTAGCAGCAAGCTAATGTAGTTCAGTTCATTAGGTATTGATTGGTTACATACTGTGCCAGGCCCTGTGCAGGGGTGCTGGTGACACAAAGATGAAGAAGGATACAGCCTTTGCCCTGGAGGAAAGACTGTATAATGTAGTGATTAAGAGCTTGTGCTTTGGAGTCAGAGCGACCTAGCTTTGAGTTCTGGCTTCACCACTCATTAGCCATGTTCACCTGATCAAATGACAGTCTCTCTGAGCCTTAGTTTCTTTATCTGTCTAATGAGGATAATCCTAACAACCTCATAGGGTTATTAAGAGTAAGTCATGTAATATAGTAAGTGCTCAATACATGATAGCTAAATTTTTTAAAGTACGCACAATTTAGTGAGACAAACGTAAACAGAGATGGTTGTAGTTTAGTGTGATGACAAATATGGTAGGAAGAACTTAGGGACTGTGAGAGTCCAAAAGTACTGTTAGCATGGAGTCTAAAAAAACACTTACCCGGACCACTGTCTTTTTAACTCCCTCCTGGGTCTTTTTTTTCCCACAGGCATACTTTTTTGATGCACCAGAGATGGACCATCTCCCAACAACTACAGCTACTCCAAACCAAACAGTTGCTGCAGCCAAGTCCAGCTAATGAGGAAAGTAAGAGATTCTATTTTTATTTTGCTGTGTGGTGCCATAAGACATGGGCAGGTGTATCAATTCTGTTACTGTTAGCTTTAAGCACAGAGGGCCAGACCCTTTCATCCTTCTGCACAGTTCAGTGTGGGTTTGTGCATGTGCATGTCTGTGTTTCTGTGTTCCTCTTATTGAAGGCCTCTGTTTTGAAATCCACATGATACTGGCTTTATAGAGTTGGATAACATGAGCTCTTAGGTTCTTCTGTAAGAGGAGCTCCTGCCTTTGGTCCCAGTAGAGGGGACTCTCTTCTCCCTGAACCCTTTCCTGGAACACAATATGGGTGTGTTCCATTTTATAACAATCCTGGTGGTTTTTTCTTTTTTCTTTTTCTTTCTTTCTTTTTTTCTTTTTGAGACAGAGTTTCGCTCTTGTTGCCCAAGCTGGAGTGCAATGGCATGATCTCAGCTCACTGCAGCCTCCATCTCCTGGGTTCAAGCGATTCTCCTGCCTCAGCCTCCTGAGTAGCTGGGATTACAGGTGGGTGCCACTACTGCCTGGCTAATTTTTGTATTTTTATTAGAGATGGGGTTTCACCATGCTGGCCAGGCTGGTCTTGAACTCCTGACCTCAGGTGATCCACCTGCCTCAGCCACCCAAAGTGCTGGGATTACAGGCGTGAGCCACCGTGCCCGGCCATTTATCTGGTCATATAATTTATCTGGTGATCCCATTACACTTTGTATTAAGTATCACTCTCATGGTGCTTGAAACACTAATGGCTGACTAATCATGTGTCCATCTGCCTATTCATTCATTTGTTCGGCTATTTATTCATTCATTTGTCCACTGTATACTACAGTGTCTCCCCAGTTAGGCTCAGCTCGACAAGAACAAGGCATGGTGTTACTCTATATCTTCATTGCCTACCACATAACCTAGTATACATAGGGCACTCAGTAAATATTTGTGGCATGAATAAATGAAGCCACACTCTGCACATGATCTTGCTGCAGGACAAGAACCTTTACTTTGCTTTGTAATCACAGACTGTCCTTTCTGCCCAAGCTGCTCTCTCCCAGAGGCATGAGATGTATGCAAAAACCAGGGGCTTAGAATTAAATAAAATTACAATTAAATCCCAGGTCAGCTATGGTGGCTCACGCCTGTAATCCCAGCACTCTGGGAGGCCAAGGCAGGCAGATCACTTGAGCTCAAGAGTTTGAGACCAACCTGGGCAATGCGGCAAAACCCCGTTTCTACAAACAATACAAAAAATTAGCTTGGCATGGTGGCATGCTCCTGTAGTCCCAGCTAGTTGGGAGGCTGGGGTTGGAGGATCACTTGAGCCTGGGAGATGGAGGTTAAAGTGAGCTGTGATTGTGCCACTGCATTCTAGCCTGGATGATAGAGAGAGAACCTGTCTCTAATAATAATAATAATAATAATGATAAACCCCAGCCCTACCATGTACAAGCAATGTGCCTTGGGTAAGGGGCTTACTCTCTTTGAGCTTCAGCTAACTTGTCTTTAAAATAAGAATGACACAACCTATATAAGATTGTAGTGAAGGTTGGAGATTATTTTTATAAAATCTCCTGGCACATAGTTAAGGTGCTCAGCAATAAAATCAAAGCTACTGCCACTCTCAGAGTGCATCAGTAGTTTATGTTCGGTGGCTCCCACTGACTTTACCTTGATCCTTTTTTCCTTTTTGTAAAACAAATGGGGATTTTCCCTCTTAGTTGAGGAATCCAGGTTGTAGGCCCTGTAGGTTGACTAGATATGACTGGTCAAATGCTTTCCAGTTCCTTAATGGTAAGACAGTCACCCTGGCCAGTAGAATGACTGGGAACTATTGTAAAATGTCAGAGTCTACCACTTTTGCCTCTTCCTCTCTTCTCATGGGTATGCGATGTTAGAATCAAAGAAGATCAGAGCCCTTGGAGACATTAAATAGCATGGGCTTCCCTCCTCATTTTACAATAAGGAAGCTGAGACCGAGAGAGGACAGTGCCTTACCCAAGGCCACCCCAGAGTTCTGGGGCAAACTAACATGTGTCTATCACATTCCATTTGACAAAACACTTTTTTTTTTTTTTTTTTTTTTTGAGGTGGAGTCTCACTCTGTCGCCCAGGCTGGAGTGCAGTGGCGCAATCTTGGCCCACTGCAACCTCTGCCTCCCGGGTTCAAGAGATTCTCCTGCCTCAGCCTCCCAAGTAGCTGAGATTACAGGTGCCCGTCACCACACCTGGCTAATGTTTTGTATTTTTAATAGAGATAGGGTTTCACTATGTTGGCCAGGCTGGTCTTGAACTCCTGACCTTGTGAGCCACCCACCTTGGCCTCCCAAAGTGCTGGGATTACAGGTGTGAGCCATCGCGCCCGGCCTGACAAAACATTTCCTAGTTTATTCTCTCATTGGCCACTCTTACCGGCTCTCTTGACCACATTGTATGTATAGATGAGAAGGCTGGGCTGAGTAAATCTGGGTTGACTAAGATCACCTACCTCTTAGAGGCAGAGCTGGGACTCATATCTAAGTCTTGGGAAGCCAATTTTTGAGGTTTTTCACTTTCCCATTTTTTAGACAAATGTTCTTTTTACCACTAAAACGTGCAGGTTCTCACTGCTAGCCTTTGGCTGTTTGATGGAGCCTTCCTCTGTGGGTCTAGAGGTGTTTAGTAGCAGTCTCCACACTCCTTTGATTGCATGTCTTATCAGCTGAGAGTTTGCATGCTGTATTAATTATCTATTGCTGCCCAGTGGTATTACCACAATACACATTCTCACAGTTTCTGTGGGGCAGGACTCTGGGGATAGCTTAGCTTGCTCCTCTACTTCAGATTCTCTCTCAAGGCTACAGTCAAAACGTTGGCCAGGGCTGGTGTCTCACCTGAAGTCTAGACTGGGAAAAGATCTGCCTCCCAACTCACAAGGTTGTTGGCAGGATTCAATTCCTGTGGCTTCGTAGAATGAGGGCCTTCTTGCTGACGGTCATTTGGAGACCACCCTCAGTTGCTTGCCACGTGGGCCTCTCTGTATGATCACTCACTTCATCAAAGCCATAAAGGGAGAGAGAGGCAATCGAGTCTGATAGTGAGATGGAAGTTGCTGTCCTATATAATGTAAACATAGGAGAGATGGTCGTCACCTTTACCATCTTCTATTGACTAGAAGCAAGTCACAGGTCTTGCCTACCTTCTAGGGGAGGGAATTACACAAGGGCATGAATGCCTGGAGACAGGCAGGGATCACTGGAGGCCATTTTAGATTCTCAGTCACAAGCACAAACTAGTGATACGTGTATATTTGAAGTATTTGCATATACTGTTGTCAATCCATATAGGAACTATTAAAGCTTTAAATGCCATAGCCAAGTTGTCAGTTTAGCATTATGGGGCCAAGAAGGGAGGGACTCAGTTGGAGTTGGCCTGGAGGGAAGCTTCAGAGAGGGGCTCTTGTTTGAACTGGGTCGTGAAGGTTGAGCACAGTCAGTTAGCTGTTCTGGAAAAAGTAGTCTGCTTCCCATGGCTCTTGGGAAGATGAAGACCTAGGCTGTACAGGGGAACATGATAAGACGATGTGGACTCACATCACTGAGAACAAGACAATCCGAGCCCAGCTGGAGAGGGACAGAGGTAGAGAACGCAATGGCAACAGTGTCCTGGGTCTCTCTTTTGGCCCAAAGTACCTGACATTGCCATGTTGAGGGTCTCTCTCAACCTGCCTCTGAGCTAGGACTTAAGTTATTTCATTTCATTTTGGTTGTAAAGGCCTTCAGAGAGTCAGAGCAGCATCTGAGAAGAGCCTGCCCCTCAGGGCCCTTGAAGACTTAGCAGACTGGTGTACACAGATTTGATGCCTCTGCGCTTTGCTCAGATCTATGAACTTGGCTGTTAGTGCCTCCATTTGGGTGTCAAGTCTCCAAATGAGGTAGTGATAAACAGCTTCTTTGCAGCCTCCCTGGCAGAAGCATCAATTGCTTTGCTGATAGAGAGGCTATCCAGAGCCCTGAATGCTGCTGATTTACGAGCTGGCTGTGCCTTCTACTGTCATCTCTGGACTCCCAGCTTTCACTGAAAAATAAAGGCTTCTAATCTCACCAGTAACCTACCTTCCCCATGTAAATCTGTGTATTGGAAAACTTAGCCTAGAGCGCATTCCCAGGAGAGCGTTGGAAGGCTTAGCTTAGAACACATTCTAGGGAGAACCCCTTCTCTCCCTGGAACCTCAGGATCATAGGGGAGCTTCCAGTTACAGTCATGCATTGCTTAATGATGGGATGCATTCTGAGACATGCGTCATTAGGCAGTTTCATCATTGTGCCAATATCATAGAATATACTTAAACAAACCTAGATGGTATAGCTTACAACACACTTATGTGGGATAGCCTATTGCTCCTAGGCTACAAACCTGTGTGGCATGTTGCTATACTGAATACAGCAGGCAGATGTAACCCAATCGTAAGTATTTGTGTACCTAAACATAGAAAAGGTACAGTAAAAATATGGTGTGATCTCATGGGACCACCATTGTATACGTGGTCTGTTGTCAACTGAAACATCATTATGCAGTGTGGGACTGTACTTGTAATCAGCATGCTACCCCTACGTAAGTTATTGAAATAATATAAAGAATATCTGGCTTCCATCCTTCCTTCTTCATTAACTTTTCACATGAGGGCAGTGCTATGTCTTCTCTGAGCCAAGACCCTGGTAGAGCCTGGAAACTGTACCTGGGAAGCCCTGCTTTGGCTTGAGGGCTTGAGACCACATCCAGATTGGGGTGAGCTTTCCAGGGGCGGTGACAGGTGGGGCTGTCTGGAGGAGGGCCATCAGCAGATAATCATATCGCAGTGTGATCAGGGCTTTAATTAATGATGCAGAGAGGGCTTCTGGAGAGTCCTTTGTCATTAAATCCTCCTGATTGGATACACAGGGTTTGTATGCAGTTATCCTTTCACTCGCTCACATTGTCAAGAGTGTTCATTTCACAAGCCTTGTCTACTTGGCAATTTCCTGTTTATTTTTCAGGACTCACTTGAGATACCCTCTCCTTGCTGAAGTTTTTCTTGACTACTCCAGGTAGTATTACTTATTTTCTTTTCTGTGCTCTTCTACAGCTCTCGTATGTTCTTCTATTATGGCAGTTTGCTTATTCACTGTAACTTCATAGACTGAGAGTTCCTTGAGGGCAGAGCTTTATTTACCAATATAGCTCCCTAGCACCCAGCAGATACTTGGAGAAAGCTTCATTTGAACAAGTTGTTAGGCCAATCATATAGCATCAAAACTTTCTTGGATTTATGTGGCAGGTTACTTGGGAAATCTTTACTTGTTCATTCATTGAAATTCTACTCTGTGCTGGTGAACAACGGAGATCAGTCCTTACCCTCCCAGATTCTATACTCCAGTTTTACATCTCATACGCCACACAGACTAGAAGGCCCTTTTACATTAAAGAGAGAAACATGATTATGGGAACTTCTCATTGGAACATCCCAGATCAGACTGTGGTGACATTGGAAGGTTTGGCTGCAGGGCTGAGGCAAGGAAAGGGACAGAGAATGCCCATGCGATAGTGCAGCCACCCAAGATGGGGAGCCAAAAGTGGTCAGGAGTCAGGTCATAGGCCAAGAGGTGGTAGAGGCAATCTTCAAGAGGTAAGGAAGTGCTGGCTGATGGTGACATTAGGGACCAACTTTGGCACAAAGGGCAACAGCATCTTACTTTTCTCCCTCTGGCCTAAGTGCCAAGAATTCCCAACCTCTTCGCTTCTGGCCACCCATTAAAAGTTGGCAGCAGGAGAAGGAATTTTTTTTTTTCTTTTTTTTCAGACAGAGTCTCACTCTGTTGCCCAAGCTGGAGGACAGTGGTGCAATCTCGGCTCATTGCAACCTCCACCTCCCGGGTTCAAGTGATTCTCATGCCTCAGCCTCCTGAGTAGCTGGGATTACAGGAATGCATCATCATGCCTGGCTAATTTTTCTGTATTTTTGGTAGAGATGGGTTTTTGCCATGTTGGCCAGGCTGGCCTGTAACTCCTGGCCTCAAGTGATCTGCCCACCTCAGCCTCCCAAAGTGCTGGGATTACAGGCATGAGTCACCATGCCTACCTGAGAAGGGAATTTTCTAGTCTTCATATTCTTCCCTAGTCTTGACATTAATTTGGAACAGACAGCTAGAAAGAGGAGAGAAAAACAGAGTACATATTTATGAATATAAAATCTTGAGTGCTTGCTCTGTGGGCCCGTTTGTCCCTACCTTTATTTAGCATTTCAGAACCCAAGTTGATGGTTACTAAAAGGCTGATCAGGGCTTTAGGTTCTTTCATGCCAGCAAATTACAGTGTCTGGCTTTCTCCAGCCACTTTTCACAGATATTTTGTTGGCAATGTTTCTCTTTTCTTGAGCCAGTAGACTTGGGCAGTTAGCCCTTGCCTTAGCCTCACCTTCGTGGTATCATCAAACGCTGACATCTGAATGTGGTATTGTCCTGTTGATGTCTCCAGGAAGGCCTAGCTCATTCTCCCAAGTGGAAGGCTATGCATTAGGAACTTATTCTCCACCATATTCCTTAGTCTTCCCTGGATTTAACTCTATCTCCAGCCCCTCTTTCCAAGTTTCCCTGTCTTGCAAATCCCCAGGTAGGTATACCAACAGTTGCCTCAAATTCATTGCATTCCAAGCTATACTCATCCCCCACTACAACCAGATCCTCCTCATGTTTTCCTGTCTCAGGGAGTGGCACCATCATTTATACTGTCCCTGACTGCAGAGTAGGTTAGATTCTTTATTACACCCTCGCCTGGCAAGTTAAGATTATAATTAAATAAATAATATTTTCTGTATTTGTTTGCCCTGTTGCTTCTCTTGGTAGACTGGTTCCTTGACAGTTGGGACCATGTCTGTCTTGTTCATCACTGTCCCCAGAACCTGGCACATGGGTCCTCAATATTTGTTGGATTAATTAAGAAATCCAACCAGTCACCCAAGATAGAAACCTCAGCATCAAGGTAGATTGTAGATTCCCCCCACTCACCTTCCACATAGTATCAGTCAGCAAGACCTGTCTTTTCTATCGCTGAAGTATTTTTCATCTCTGTCCTGTTGTTACCATACCCAGTGTTCAGGACCGATCATTTCATATTTGAACTGCAGCAGTAACATGATGGCTTTCTCCACTTCTTTTCTTTTTCTCCTTCCAATTCATCCTATACACAGCCACAGGGGTCTTTGAAAATTTATAATTCTGACCACGCCTTTAACTATGTCACTTCCCTACTTAGAAACTTTTTTTTTTTGGCCCCCTATTGCCCAAAGAACAAAATTGAAACCCCCTGCATTGCCACAATCTATCCCTGATTTATTTGTCCTGCCTCATATCCTGCCATTATCTCCTGTATAACCTTACATTTCAACTACCCTGGTTTTCCAGGTCCCAGATCTTTAAGTCCCTCCATATCCACTCTTATCTTTTCTCCTCTAGTGCTTAACACAGTGCTGTCACAGAGAAGAGAAAGAGAGAAGGATGGGCGAAGGTAGCTTTAGGATCTGGCTTGGAAAGGGTCACTGGGTTTCCAAGCAAGTAGAAGAAAACTTTTTAAAGCATCATCTTTCCTCCAACACTAAGCTCTACTTTTAGCATCAAAATTAGACTCAAGCCTTAAGATTTGGGGAATTGGTGGCAGCAGACTGCTCTGGTGTTGGGAGTTATATCTCTAAACATACATGAATATCCTTTTCTACAATGTAGCTCTTTCCTGTCGGGGCGGCGGGGGGTGCTTTATCTTGAAAGTTTCCCGTTTTGTTTTTCAGTTCTCTTTTGTTTTTTGGAGCATGGTTCTTTGTGAAGTGGCATCCACTGCAGGAAAGCAGAATGAGCAGAGCCAGCAGAACTGATGGAGTGGCACAAACTCCCAGTGTCTGGATGGTGCCACACTGGCGCCTAATCACCCGTTTAACAAGCAGAAATTAAATGTTGCTCAGCACATGTGTCTTTCAGCTCTTCTTTTTCACCCATGGATGATCATTGCGAGCATGCGCTGATTGGACTGAAATGCCGGGGAATAGGTTAGGCATGCTCAGTGCCGTCCCTTTGCCACCACAGTCAAATGACATGCTTCACTGTGGTACCTTAATACCTGAAATAGAACCATGGAAAATTCTGATGTCCTCTCTCTGAATTATGTACAGACTACCTGGGGGATCCTCTTCTCTCCAAATGTTAGCCATCCTGAAGTAGCCAAACAGTAGAAACTTCGGTGGGGATTAACCGGGAGCTTGAAAATTTGTCTTTGGTAACCTGATACTGGACAGCTGAACCGAATGGCTGCAAAATAAATACCTCACATGATGTCTGTGTCTGCATTTTGTGACTTTGACCTCAAGTTTTTCCTTGATGGTTTGTCTGTACTGGAGGCTGCTGGGAATCTGATTGAATGTGCTCGGTGTTATGATGTGTGGATTAAAATGGGACATCTGAATGTTTCTTCCTATAAGAATGGAATATCAGTTTTAAAGAACACATTCGGCCAGAAGTTGTGGCTCACACCTGTAATCCCAGCACTTTGGGAGGCTAAGGTGGGTGGATTGCTTGAGCCCAAGAGTTGAGACCAGCCTGGGCAACGTGGTGAAACCCAGTCTCTACAAAAAAAATACAAAAAATTAGCTGGGTGTAGTTGCGCATGCCTGTAGTCCCAGCTACTCGAGAGGCTAAGGTGGGAGGTTTGCCCAGGTGATGTTAAGTATCCTCGAGAGGCCGAGCCTGGAGGTTGAGGCTGCAGTGAGCCACTCCAGCCTACGTGACAAAGTGAGACCTTTTCTTAAAAAAAAAAAAAAAAAAAAAAAAAAGTTCATTTACATCCCATTTTGACAAATTTCAGAAAATTCTCTTAGGGCACTTGGAGTACCTGGCACTTTGACTTCCTGGCTAGTGTGCGTTAAAGAGAGAAACCAGTGACACCGCAAAGAGCTTTAACATACTTTTTGTTCAAAATGCGTATGATCTGGGAGGCTGAGCTCCTGATGGTCAGGATTGCTGATCACCTACTGTTTCTGTCGTCCTCTGTATGAGTCTGTTTTCATGCTGCTGATAAAGACATACCCAAGACTGGGAAGAAAAAGAGGTTTAATTGGACTTGCAGTTCCACATGGCTGTGGAGGCCTCAGAATCATGGCAGGAGGCAAAAGGCACTTCTTACATGGTGGTGGCAAGAGATAATGAGGAGGATGCAAAAGCGGAAATCCCTGATAAAACCATCAGATCTTATTCACTACCATGAGAAGAGTATGGGGGAAACCACCCCCATGATTCAAATTATCTCCCACCGGGTCCCTACTACAACATGTGGAAATTATGGGAGTACAATTCAAGATGAGATTTGGGTGGGGACACAGAGCCAAACCATATCATCCTCTTCCAGACAGAATTCCCTATATATTTCTGAGATAGCTACAAAGACACATTTGGACTTAAAAGGTTGACCACGCAGGTAAAGGAAGACACATAAATCAGGCTACAATGAGCTTAACATCACCTTGGGAAACCTCCCATCAGATGCTGAATATCCCTCCATTAATTAACCAACGAATATATTCTGAGCACCTACTATGTGCTGGGTACTATTGTATGTACTGAGGCTATAGAACAGTGAACAAAACAGACAAGCTCCCTGTTCTCCTGGATCTTACAGTCCAGTGATCACTGCTCAGTGGCTGCCGGCATCCGGCTTTCTCCAGGCAGCGTTTCCTCCTTCAATGGCCTGTTCTGTCAGAAGTGCCTCTGCAGCCATCACTGGGTGGTCTTTGCTCTGCCCCTGGGCCTCACAGAACAAGTGTGAGCCTTATTCCCTTCAGATATTTGAAGACAGCTGTTTTGTGTCCCTTGAGTCTTCTAAGTATTTTTTTTCTTTGTCTTGCTCTGTCTCCCAGGCTGGAGTGCAGTGGAGCCATCATAGTCCACTGTAGCGTCAAACCCCTGGCTCAAGGGATCCTCCCACCTCAGCTTCTCAAGTTGCTAGGACTGCAAGCTACTAAGTACTTTTAAGTCGGTATCACCGGTAAATTTTTCCAAAAATATGTTTAGAGATTATATAATAAAGTGGCCAGGATTTAATTTTTAAGTAAGGATTTTAGACACAGCCAGCATTGTCAGCACCATTATCTTTATAGAAGAAAGGATATTATAATATCAAATAATCTGGAAGGACATAATCTTAGTACTAAAAACTTGGTAAGTTTAGCTTTATGAAAAACTGACTGTTAATTTTTTCTCACCTAGCCAAGACCAGTGAAAGTTTCATGAACTAACCAGCACCACCATTTGGGAGCCACTGCCCTTGGGACCTCCATGCAGCTCTTACGAATTACATTCAGCTGTAAAAGAACCCTGAGAAGCAGTAGCTTAAATAAATTTGCCGTTTTGTCTTTCCTATGTAAATAGAAATTTAGAGATAGTCTGAGGTTAACATGGCTGCTCCATGATGCCATCTCTTTTTATTTTTCTTCTGCCCAGCAGTCCTTAGCATGAATTTGTCATCTACTCCCAAGATGCCTGTGTTACCTCCAGCAAAGGGTAGGTGGTGCGGAGTGTGGCTCCAGGCCAAAAACCCATGCCTGATCTTTCAGGCCTGACAAAGGCCTTACCCAACAGGCCTCTTGGGAAAAGCTGCCAGCCCAAACCAGACTGGGTGCCCAGTGAGTGCCATGTGTCTCTGAAGGGACTACAGTCAAGGATACTCTTACGCATATCTGCATTTCATGCCCAGGCTCCTCCATTTGGAGGCCTCCTAGCCATAGCCTTTTTCAGGTGCCTTTGCAGAGACCAATTTATCTATGGGGGACCGGGGAACTTGAAAATATTTTTTTCACTTCCAAGGCTCAGTACTTTTCTACTCCTAACCCTTCCCCCTCTTCCTCTTCTCAGTCCCCAGGCCCTGTGAAATGGCAGGAGCCTTTTGTTTAGGGATCAATTGGCAGTGAGACCATCCCCACATTTGCACTGATCCACCTGACCCTTGCCTGGCACTGGTTCATGGTGGGAAATGGAACATGAGGGGAGCCAGCGCTTTCTCCTGGTTAGCCTGTTGCTTGTACCATCACAGTAAGTGATGAAAGGCTTGCTGTTACTTCATTTTCACTTGTCTTAACTGTACTCCAAGTCCTGGCAGCTCAGCTTTTTCCAGCTCAACTCAGCTCTTGACAGGCAGCAGGAAGGGAAAGGGTAAAAGAGGGTTGGCCAGTGGAGTTAGCCTGCCTTGTAATGAGCTTTCTCCAGAGAAAAAAGTTCATGTCTTATTGGTTAGAACTGTATCCCACAGTTACCCCTAGCTGCAAGGGAGGCTGGGAAATACTCTTTAGCTGGGCACACTGTCACCCTGAATGAACCAGAATACTGTCGGTAAGGAAGGAAGACAGAATGGGTTTTAGACAGATAACTAGTACATCTTGGAGCCCCTCCTTTTACAAAAGTTGGTGGTGGTTTGTCCATTATCAGTTTGATTTAATTGGTTGGTATCATACAAAGAATTGAGAGAAATGAATTTTGGGAAAATGGCAGTGGCACTAGCATACTTTTTGAAGCTCCCTGAATTCTCTCATAGAAACAGGGCATCTGGGATAGCAAAATCAAAAACAAATCGGCATCTACAACAAAAGGTGAAAAGGTATCCCCACAAACCCAAAAATTCAAGCAGAGGGAATCTTCTGGCAGCGCCAAGACTGACATGGTATCAGCATTTTAATGGAAAGAACCACAGGAAAGCAACAGGGTGTCTGCGAAATTGGAAAATAAGAGCACCCCAAAACAGCCAATAGGTACTCCCTGGAAAGTGCAATGGGCTAATAGGAGAACAGCAGCTGGAACTGGAGTTTCGTAATACCCAGTTTGCAGCACATGCATGCAAGGGATCCACAGCAAGTTCTGAAGAAGCTGGAGTAACCAGGCACCAGAAAAGAAACTGCAGGGAGCAAAACGCAAGCGAAGCAGGCCAGGGATATTTGGGGCAAAGAAAAGAGAAGTCCAGATGAGAGTCGGGGAGGGGAACAGAGCAATGTCAGAAAGATGAAGCTGTATTTTTGAACATGTCATGGAAACAGAAAAGGAAGCTGTAAAGCCTTGAATTTAGAAAAGCTATTCTGCCTCACCTCTTCCTCCTAAATGTGCAGGAAAACTAATTTCACATAAAAAAGAGTAACAGAAAGGATCACAGTCAAATCTTGTAATGAAGTTATTATATGAAAAATGAGAACAAGGAGCAGAATAACATCCCTAATGGTAATGAAAGCATTGCAGACAGTCATGCTCACAAAACCAGATAAAAGCCATAACTTAATGTTTTAAAATGAGCTAAAATAAGAAATGGTGCAGGATATGAAAGAAAATCACTAATCAGAATTATAAGGCAGAAATTAGGTAATAGTACTGAGGAAAGAATTGGAAAGAAAAGAGAAAACTCATCTCACAAATGAAGGCTGAATTATAATAGAAGGGATATTAGAGTGAATGAGCACAACAGATAATGCTTTAAGGGAATAAAAAGTGAAAAAGGAGGAAAACAGATTAAATTCCAGAATGAATAAAGAGAAATCAAAGAACTTAAGAAAAAGTGACCAGTATGGGTCGGGCGCAGTGGCTCATGCCTGTAATCCCAGCACTTTGGGTGGCTGAGGCAGGTGGATCACCTGAGGTCAGGAGTTCAAGACCACCCTGGCCAACGTGGCGAAAACCTGTCTCTACTAAAAATACAAAAATTAGCCAGGCATGGTGGTAGGCGCCTGTATTCCCAGCTACTCAGGAGGCTGAGGCAGGAGAATAACTTGAACTTGGGAGGCAGAGGTTGCAGTGAGCCGAGATCGCACCATTGCACTCCAGCCTGGGCTACAGAGCAGGACTCCATCTCAAAAAAAAAAAAAAAGTGACCAATATGGAAGATAGGCAGAGAAGATCTAAAGATGTATTATAGATGTCCAAAGAAGAAACAAAAGCAATGGAGAAAAATACATTTTTAAAAAACTATAATTAAAATTTTCTGGAAAAAAAGACTACATATAAAATGGGCACACTTATACCTGGGGAAATCAACACAGAAGATCAACACTGAGACACAGTTGGTGACACTGTTTTATGTCCAAAGACAGTGGTAACATAGATACCCAAAGAAAGAAAATATGAACTAAGGATTTTACACCTAGCCAAACTGGCCACAGACAAGACATTATCAATGTGGAAGAACACAGGGAATATTCCCATGAGACCTTTCCGAGGTATCTTCTAGAGAACGTACTTCAGACAACCCAAATGACTGTTAAGACATTGACATAGCAGTTGGTGAGCACGAAATACCTGTTCACATGTAGAACTTAATAATGCTTATATGGGAGAAAATAGAGTTTATAACGGTTATGTGCCCTTAAAATGAATCTACAGTATAACTAAAAAAAGAGGAAGGAGAATGGGGAGAGCATGTTTAAAGCAGAATAAATCTGCTGGTTGCCTTATAGATATAGCAAAAGAACTTTGCTTCAAATCACCTGCTGGAGGATAAGAAGGGGAGGAGGAAGAAGTTACTAAATAACGTCTATGTTGTTCATAAGAGGAAAACAATAGACAATCATTACCTATTTCCCAAACAGAGGGGATAAAAGATGTTATAGATAGGAAATGAGGCCGGGTGTGGTGGCTCACACCTGTAATCCCAGCACTTTGGGAGGCCGAGGTAGGCAGATCACCTAAGGTCAGGAGTTCAAGACCAGCCTGGCCAATATGGTGAAACCCTGTCTCTACTAAAAATACAAAAATTAGCCAGGTGTGGTGGTGCGCGCCTGTAATCCCAGCTACTTGGCAGGCTGAGGCAGGAGAATTGCTTGAACCCAGGGGGTGGAGGTTGCAGCTGAGCCGAGATGGTGCCACTGCACTCCAGCCTGGGCGACAGAGTAAGACTCCGTTTCAGGAAAAAAAAAAAAAAGGAAATGATTAGAACAAAAATACAAATACAAACCTTTGTAAATTTTTTTTTTTTTTTTTGAGACAGAGTCTCGCTCTGTTGCCCAGGCTGGAGTGCAGTAGCATGATCTTGGGTCACTGCAAGCTCTGCCTCCCAGGATCACGCCATTCTCCTGCCTCAGCCTCCTGAGTAGCTGAGACTACAGGTGCCCATCACCACGCCCGGCTAATTTTTTGTATTTTTTTTAGTAGAGATGGGGTTTCACCGCGTTAGCCAGGAGGGTCTTGATCTTCTGACCTCGTGATCCGCGTAATTTTTTTTTAAAAAGCAAGCAAGCAAATAAGATATACCACACTGAAAAATTATTTATATAAAAGAGCTGAAATGTTAAAATTGATACGAGTGTGTGAGTCCGTGCTTCTTTTTACCTCAGCTTGGCTTACTCTCTAAAATATTTTATATATATATATATATATATATATATATATATATATATATATAATCAGTCTTGAAGGACAAGTGTGATAATTAAATTTATATGATATGACTTAGAGTATCTAGTATATAATAAGCATTCAACCAAAACATGGTCTCTAGCCTTCTCATTTAGGGAGGGGCAAAGCTAGGACTTAAGCCCAGGACTGTCTGGCTCCAAAGTTTGCTCTTTCTCTACTATGCTACTGATGGCAGGATGTATTCAATAAGGGGTAGAATTCCAGGATTTTTAGAAGAGGAGGAATTCAACAGGAAATACTTCATGGAAGACATGGAATTTGAAGATGCAGAGAGTCCAGATTAAGCAGAGGTATGAAGGCAGAAAAAAATAAACATGATGTCATGATGTGTTGGTGAGGGGATGAAGGGTCTGTTAGATCGGCTTTAGTATCTTAAACCTATACTTCGAGGCTTCATCCATTTTCCAAGAACAGCCTGTAAGCTAAAAACGGATAAAGCCATTTCTACCAGATGCATGCACTGGTTGGGAGTATGGTTGAAGAGGCTGAGTGTCTAAGGAGGAGGCCTTGTGTACTCGACAGAAGGGTCCTGACAGCAGGGACTGCACTCCTGTGTCTACCCCCACAGAGCCTAGCAAAGTGCCTGGCCGGTACTCATTGCTTGGTAAATGCTGGTGGGGTGAATTAATAAGGTGATGCATAAAACAAAGTTTTTCAAGGACTTTTCAAGTCCTCTTCAGGTAACTGCATTTATTGATTTACTACTGGTATCTTTGGGGATAGGTTAGGCTCTTCTAAAATAATCAAGAACTGGCCGGGTGTGGTGGCTCATGCCTGTAATCCCAGCACTTCGGGAGGCCAAGGTGGGCGGATCACAAGGTCAGGAGATCGAGACCATCCTGGCTAACACACTGAAACCCCATCTCTACTAAAAATAGGAAAAAAATTAGCTGGATGTGGTGGTGGGCACCTGTAGTCCCAGCTACTTAGGAGGCTGAGGCAGGAGAATAGTGTGAACCCAGGAGGCGGAGCTTGCAGTGAGCCGAGATCGCGCCACTGCACTCCAGCCTGGGCGACAGAGCGAGACTCCATCTCAAAAAAAATAAATAAATAAATAAAAATAAATTAAAAAATCAAGAACTGTAAGTTATAGTTTAAAGCAGCTTAAATCAAAGTTTTATTTCTTGGTCATGTTGTAAGTTGATCACAGGCTGGCAGGAGACTCTGTTCACTGTGGTCACTCAGGCCTCTGGGGTGATGGAGTAACAAACATCTAAAATATTGTTGGTCAGTGTGCCAGAGGAAAGAGAGCTCTGGAGAGTCTCATAATGGCAATTAAATTCCACCGTTAAATGATATATGTTATTTCTCACAATTTATTGGCTAGAACTGTTACGTGGCCATACCTAACTTCAAAGGGGGCCACGAAGTGAAATCCTATCATGTGCCTGCAGTATTAATGACTGTCACATTATTTGAAGGGTGGGGGCTCAATTTAGATAGGTCCATAGAAATAAAAGTCCATAGAAATAAGGAACAGTGCACACCACACCTGTAATCCCAGCTACTTGGGAGGCTGAAGCAGGAGAATTGCTTGAACCCGGTAGGCGGAGGTTGCAGTGAGCCAAGATCGCATGCCATTATTGCCCTCCAGCCTGGGCGACAGAGTGAGACTCTGTCTCAAAAACAACAACAACAACAACAAAACAGTGCAGAACAGTGCACACTATTATCCCCCTTTTTACAGTTGAGAAAACTGAGGCACTAAGAGGTTGAGTTACTTGCCCAAGCTAACCACCCTGCCATGAAGCACGGAGCCAGGACTCATCCCCATTTGTCTGACTCTAAAGCCTTTACCTATTGCCTCGCATATGTATTTATGTGAAAAGCCTTTGATCCTGCCTCTTCCTCATATCCTTGGAAATGAGGCACTAAGGAGCCCTACCTTCACCCACAGATTTTATTTTACTGTCTCTGTGTCACAGGCAGAGGGTTAAGTCAGTCTTTTTAACAAACTAGGCAGAAAAAAACTTAAAAAACCTTTAAAAAAAAAACTAGGAGAAGAAACATTAAAAAGCATAGATTACACACTTTGCAACGTGATGTGAGTTTCCCCTCCTGGATCTCCTTCTCTCTGCATCAGCCTTTACTTTGAGATTTCACCCCGAAGAAGCAGGCAGCAGAGGACAGCCCACCAAACTGCCAACCAGGAGTGCAGCCAGGCTCCAGAGAGGGGGCATCAAAGGAAGAAGGAGGAGCCTGACTTTTCTTTCCACGTTGCTATGCCTTTTGAATTCTTCCCAGAGGCTTGGAGTTTGGCAATAAAATAATAATAATAATAGATAGTTCAGAGTTATTCTGGGATATGTGTTCTCCACACCCCACAGGTAAATATCATCTATATGTTTAAAATTTATTTTTTGTCTGACTCACCACAAAAATACTGTTGTACAAGAGACTTTGTATGTCCAAGGAGCTGTCTTTCAAAGTGAATGTCTTCTATTTTGTCTTTGCAAATAGCTAATCACATTTTTTTTTTTTTTTTTTTTTTTAGATAGAGTTTCACTCTTGTTGTCCAGGCTGGAGTGCAATCTTGGCTCACTGAAACCTCTGCCCTCTGCCTCCCGGGTTCAAGCAATTCTCCTGCCTCAGCCTCCCGAGTAGCCGGGATTACAGGCATGCGCCACCATGCCTGGCTAATTTTGTATTTTTAGTAGAGATGAGGTTTCTCCATATTGGTCAGGATGGTCTTGAACTCTCGACCTCAGGTGATCCGCCCACCTCAGCCTCCCAAAGTGCTGGGATTACAGGCGTGAGCCACTGTGCCCGGCCAGCTAATCACATTTTATCATGAGTTAGCAGCCTTTCTCTTGGAAGGACTGAATTTGAAACAGGTTACAGATTGGGAGAAGAAGGGTTATTTGCCACCACCACCCTTTATATTTTTTAGGCTATAAAGTATTAAAGGCTATGCAACAAGTGAAAATTTTGAAGTAAAAACTTCAGGAAAATGACAACTCATTTAAAAATATTAGGGCAATTTAAAAACAGAAAGGAATTCCCACATCCTTGTGTGTTGTTGGGTGAGACAGTGATGGTTTAAAATGAGATTCCAGAGTCTTCAGGGACTCCCGTTATTCATGTGTTAGATCTTCTTTGCCTATTTTCTCTATTTGTCACTTAAAATTGTTTTTGTTTCTTTATTCCTTTTTTGATTATAAAAGTTCTTCATTTGTTATGACATTACTGTTGTGTTTCTTTGCTCTTCTAATTCAACTTCCATTTTATAATAATTGTTTAAATTTTTATTTCTTTCCTGAGTTCTATCACATGATTTCTGAGTTTTTCTAATACTAACTGGTATTGTTCTTCATGTCTTGTATCATTTTTTTTTTAATTTTTAAAAACCAGCACTTTTTTTTTTTTTTTTGAGACAGAGTCTCACTCTGTCACCCAGGCTGGAGTGCAGTGGCGCAATCTTGGCTCACTGCAACCTCTGCCTCCCAGATTCAAGTGATTCTGCTGCCTTAGCCTCCCGAGTAACTGGGATTACAGGCTCCCACCACCATGCCCAGCTAATTTTTGTATTTTTAATAGAGATGGGGTTTCACCATGTTGGCCAGGTTGTTCTTGAACTCCTGACCTCAAGTGATCCACCTGCCTCAGCCTCCCAAAGTGCTAGGATTACAGGCATGAGCCACCACGCCCAGCCAACCAGAACATTTATTGGGTGACTAATCATCAAAATTCTTTTTTTCCTTTTATTTATTTATTTTTTTTTGAGACAGAGTTTTACTCTTGTTGCCCAGGCTGGAGTGAAATTCTTAAGATGAACTGGATGCTGCAACAGCTGCCATCTTAGGTCTAGGTGTTGTTCCTTCACGGAATCCCTGCCTGAATCTGTGGTATACACTTTTTAGGTGCCTCATTTGACTAGTCCCGGTGGTATTTCATCTTTCAGCATTGGTACTCCAGTGTTACTTCCTCTTGTACTTGGCAAGGTGGCACATGTGCCACAGGTTGACTTCTGAAGGGGGTAGGCCTTAGGGGCACAGCGGCAGCACAACATGTGTGTCTTACTGCAATGCTTTCCAAACGATGGTGTTCCCTTTGTGGCTGAGACCAAAGAGGTCTTGTATCATTTAAAAAATTTATTCTATTTCAAATAATTAGTTTATAGCTTTCTTTTTCTTTTCTTTTCTTTTTTTTTGAGATGCAGTCTCACTCTGTCTCCAGGCTGGAGTGCAGTGGCACGATCTCAGCTCACTGCAACCTCCACCTCCCTGGTTCAAGCTATTCTCCTGCCTCAGCTTCCTGAGTAGCTGGGACTACAGGCATGTGCCACCATGCCCAGCTAATTTTTGTATTTTTAGTAGAGACGGGGTTTCACCATGTTGGCCAGGATGTTCTCAATCTCCTGACCTCGTGATCCGCCCACCTCGGCCTCCCAAAGTAATTCAAACGGATTACAGGTGTGAGCCACCACGCTCGGCCAGGTTATGGCTTTCAAAGGCTCAGAGAGCAACTTTGGATAGTTGCAGGCACTTCTGGGTGGTGCTTTCAGCAGCTACAGGGTGCTCAAATCAATAGAGTCGTTCTAACAGCAGCAGGGGCACCACCCTCAGTGGCTCAGCATTCAGTGTTGTCTCATGTCTGTAATGGAAGTAGTAGCTTCCTGGTATTTGGGCAATAACTCCTTTCTGCTGTTAGCTACTACAGCCCCGTTCTTTCTTTCCTATGCTTTTTTAGCCTCTCCAACAACTTTGTTATCAATTCCCTGCATTAAATCCCCCTTTGATATAGGTATCAAAAGTTGTTGTCCTGAAGAAACACTGTCCAATATAGTTAATTTCTTCCACTCATTCATTATTCATTAAATAAAAATTCATTTATTACTTACTAATGTAATGAGTACTTTGGAAGCAATGATAAACAAGACAAAGTCCCTGCTCTTGTGAAGTTTGTATATTAGTGAGAAGTCAGACAATAAGAAGTAAACAAACAAGATGATTTAAGACTGTGATAGGTGCTATAAAAACAGAGGCAGAGGCTGGATGCGATGGCTGATGCCTTTAATCCCAGCACTTTGGGAGGCTGAGGCAGGCAGATCACCTGAGGTCAGGAGTTTGAGACCAGCCTGGCCAACATGGCAAAACCCCATCTCTACTAAAAAATACAAAAATTAGCCAGCATGGTAGTATGCGCCTGTAATCCCAGCTACTCAAGAGGCTGAGGCAGGAGAATCACTTGAACCCGAGAGGCGGAGGTTGCAGTGAGCTGAGATCATGCCACTGCACTCCAGCCTGGGTAAAGGAGTGAGACTCTGTCTCAAAAAAAAAAAAAAAATAGATGTGGCTTAAACAATAAATAATTGTCTCTCTTGTGTAAATGAAATTAGGAGGTAAAGGCAGGTAGCCTAGAACTGATATGGTTGCCGTAAATAATCAAGTCTCCTTTAGGCTCAGTACTTCATTTCCCCTACAGTGTGACCCCCTTTCTGTGGTCCAGTATGGTGCTAGAGCTCCAGCCAACACATCCCAAATCCAGGCAGCTGAATGGAGGATGGGATTAAGAAGAGGCAAAGACCATCATGCAGTAGCTCCCTTTTAAGGGGGTTTCTAGGAAGCTACCATGCAATACTTTGATTATATTTTATTGGCCTGAACTCAGTCAGCTGGCCATACCTAGCTGCAAAAGAGGCTGGGAAATGTAACTATATGCCCAGTTAAAAAACTGGGAGTTCAATTATTATGAAAGAAGGGGAGAATAGATATTGAGGCAGACAACGAGTAGTCTCTACCCCAAGAACCTTAGAACCTGAGGTGTCTTTATGAACACTCATTTGGACTGATTTTTTTTTTTTTTTTTTTTTGGACAGGGTCTCACTCTATGGCCCAGTCTGGAGTGTGATGGCGCCATCACTGCTCACTTCAGCCTGAACCTCCCAGGTTCAAGCAATTCTCCTGCCTCAGTCTACGGAGTAGCTTGGACTACAGGTGTGCACCACTACACCCGGCTAATTTTAAAAAAAGTTTGTTGTTGTTGTTGTTGTTGTTTTTGTGGAGATTAGGTCTCACTATGTTGCCCAGGCTGGTCTCAAACTCCTGGCTTGTGATCCTCCTGCCTTGGCCTCCCAAAGTGCTGGGATTACAGGTGTGAGCCACTGTGCCTGGCCTGGACTAATTCTTTACAAGTTTTCTCCACCACCGGATAGATCTCTTCACGGCAGAGACTTGATCTATCAGTTGTATTCCCAGTTTGTCCTGCAGTGCTTTAGACATGATTGATAGTAACATGATTTTGGAAGTGAATAGGATATAATCTTAAAGCATTCAGGAAGCCATTGTTAGCAAACGTTGCAGAGCAGTAGATGAGGGCAGATCATTTTGCTAGCTCTAACTGAAGAATTCCAGTCAATCAATACTGTGGCTGTTATCAGCTTTATAAAAGACTACTATTCCCAGCATGCCTCAAGGCACCTCCAGGAAGACCTTGACTCCCAGCATTCTGTACTTTGGAACTCCGAGTCCCAGAATGCAACATTCCTCCTACTTCCTCCCAGGGGGCCGTCGAGACTACAGTTCCCAGCATGCAGCGTCGCCACCTGCTTCTGGCGCCCCGCTGGACCCTGCTTCGAAGGGACCTTTTGGACGCCAGAGGGCGGTTCCTGGAGTTACCGCCGCGTTTGCGGGACGTGTCTGCGCGGCAGTCCTGGCCTGTTGAGCTTGTCCAGACGAAGCCTCGCAGGGATGGGTTGGAATCTGGGCCGGGCCTCACTCAGGCAGCGTTTGAGGCAGCCCCAGCAGGGTCCTCCTGGGGACTTCCTCCCTTTGAACTGCGGTGGCGGGCGGGCGCACGGTCTCCTGTACGCCCTAGACTAGGGACCGCCATCTCCATGGCCACGGCCGTGAGCGGGCCCTGCGCCGGCAAGTCGCGGGACATACTGTGGCGCGTGAGTGCGGCGTGCACTGTGGCACGCGCTGCCTGGGTCGGGCCGGGCGGGCAAGCTCTGATAGCGCGTGCGCGCTGGGCGGGGGAGGGCCTATCCCAGGGCAGCGTGGAGAGAACGCGTGGGGAAGGCACCACTTGGGAGACTGATTGCAGGGTTGTGGGAAGTCCTGAGTGGAAGCTGGTTACGGGGTAGGAGAGGGGTCCTGAGTGGAAGGAAGCTGGTCAGAGTGGGACGGATGGACTAAATGGAAATTGGAATGGGGAGTGAGGCGGAGTTTTACGCAAGGGTACCGTATCCAGTAGGTGCAAAATAAATAACTTCATTTGTTTCGTTAAGAAGTGGGAAGGAATGCACGGAATTGGAAAGAAATGTGGCATTAGTAGAGGCTGGGGTTAGGGTCCAGTAAGCAGGGCAGGTGTTCTTTGTAAGGTAGAATGAGACTGAGCTGAGGGAATAGTACTTCCCCCTTAAAGTTACGGAATTAACAGTACTACATCGCTTCTCTGGAGTGCAAAGAGAAAGAGGAGAAAGATCCCTTTTGGAAAAGTGCTTCTATCCCAGTGCACTGCCATCTCCCCTGTATTCCAAACTAAAAACTGTTGGGTCCGTAAGTCTTATCTTTTTGTTTTTGAGCCGGAGGCTCGCTCCCTGTTGCCCAGGCTGGAGTGCAATGGCGCGTTGTCGGCCCACTGCAACCCCCGCCTCCAGGGTTCAAGCAGTTCTGCCTCAGCTTCCCGAGGAGCTGGGATTATAGGTACGCACCACTACGCCCAGCTAATTTTTGTATTTTTAGTAGAGATGGGGTTTTACCATGTTGGTCAGGCCGGTCTTGAACTCCTGACCTCAAGTGAGTCATCCGCCTCGGTCTCCCAAAGTGCTGAGATTACAGGCGTGAGCCACCGTGCCTGGCCTCTAAAATTTTTTTAAAAATTATTTTTATAATAGAGATACGATATCTTCTCCAGCCTGGTCTTGAGCTCCTGGGCTCAACTAGTCCTCCTGCCTCAGCCTCCTAACTATTTGGGACATCAGGTGCATGCCATCGTGCCTGCTGTGTGTTTAGCATGCATGAGTACTTCATTCCTTTTTGTGGCTGAATAATCCACTGTAGGGACATACCATATTTTGTTTATCCATTCATCAGTATGTGGGTATTTGGGTTGTTGCCACCTTTGGCACTTGTGAGCCACCGCACTTGGCTGACAGTGTCTTCTGAAGCAAAAAAGTTTTAAATATTGCTGATGTCCAATTTATCTATATTTTTCTTTTGTTGCTTATGCTTTTGGTGTCATATCTAAGAAACCATTGCCAAATCCAAGATCATGAAGGTTTACTCCTATGTTTTCTTCCAAGAGTTTTATAGTTTTAGCTCTTACATGTAGGTCTTTAATCCATTTTGAGTTAATTTTTGTATAGAATGTGGGACAGGAGGCTGGGCGCTGTGGCTCACGCCTGTAATCTTAACACTTTGGGAGGCTGAGGTGGGAGGATCACTTGGGGTCAGGAGTTCGAGACCCCATCTCTACTGAAAAAAAAAAATTAGGTGTGGTGGTGGGCACCTGTAACCCCAGCTACTCAGGTGGCTGAGGCAGGAGAATCACTTGAACCCGGGAGGCGGAGGTTGCAGTGAGCTGAGATGGCGCTGTTGCATCTAGCCTGGGGGACAGAGCGAGCTGTCTCAAAATCACAACATCAAAAAGAATGTGGGATAGGAGTTTAACTTTATTCTTTTTTTGTTGTTGTTAGACAGAGTCTTGCTCTGTTGCCTGGGCTGGAATGATGCCTGGCTAATTATTAAAAAATTTTTTTGTAGAGACAGGGTTTTACCATGTTGGCCAGGCTGGTCTCAAACTCCTGGCCTCAAGTGATCCGCCCACCCTGGCCTCCCAAAGTGCTGGGATACAGGTGTGAGCCACCACGCCCGGCCTCAACTTTTTGGTGGACTGCCTCCTAACTGCATTGTCTCTGGTTTGGTTCGTGTCCCAACTCCTCCATCTTCCTTAAAGCCAGCTTTCGGTAAACAGACATGTTTTACCTTGAGCAACATGAATTTGATTGTCACTTTCATGCTTAAAACCCCTCTATATCTTCTTGTATTATTCAGCAGTAAATATTTTCCTCCTATATGATAGATACGGGCAATTCAAACATGAATAGAATGCTACAGTGCCGTAGTTGCCCAGTAAAGGTTCATATCTGATGATTGTAAATACAGTTACAGTATAAGGTGGTTCCCATAAAATGTGTACAGCCTTTATATATTAATATAGCTATCAATTAAGCCTAGAGAGACAAGTATTAGTTGCTCTAAAACAGCTGTAAATCAATGCCCACCACCCCTCATACAAAGTATGATATTTGATGTTGCACCTAACTTTGTACTAATGCAGGCATCAGCTCACTGATACTATAAATTCTTTAGTGGTACGTAATGTTATTACTAGTAGTGAATGTTTGAGTTACGGATTATGATCTGAGTTAGTGGTTAACATCCTGTATGAAAAGATAGGATTTGCATAACTGAAATAATTTAACTGACTTCATGAGTGAGGGTTTTTCTTTTTGTTTATAGGTTTTGGGCTGGAGGATAGTTGCAAGTATTGTTTGGTCAGTGCTATTTCTACCCATCTGCACCACAGTATTTATAATTTTCAGCAGGATTGATTTGTTTCATCCTATACAGTGGCTGTCTGGTAGGTGATACTCAACTTGGGGAGAAAGTTATAGGACCTACTTCTCAACATAAAAATTGCATTATGTTTCAAGCAGTTTATTTTCAATTACTGCCTATGTTATATTGACACATCAAAACATTCACTTTGAGATAATTTTAAGATGTCTCCTTCATAACATAAATCACCTTTTTATTATGTAATAAGATTAATAAGCTTGTCAAAGACTGTGATCATAGGAACGAAAAGATCATTAGAAGACCCCATAAATGAAAACTTAGTTTCATTTGTTTTTCCTTTGGGCAGCTTTATTGAGATTGTTTGTCTCTTTAAAATACAGAACGGTTCCTGTCATCGATTCGAAATTGTGGGTAGAAAATATGACATGTACCTCTTTTAAAAATACGTCTAAAATTAAGAGCACTTGATTTCTTTTTTTGAAACAGAGTCTCGCTCTGTCACCCAGGCTGAGTGCAGTGGCTCAGTCTTGGCTCACTGCAACCTCTGCTTCCCATCTTCAAGCAATTCTTGTGCCTCAGCCTCTTGAGTGGCTGGGATTACAGGCATGCACCACCACGCCCGGCTGATTTTTGTATTTTTAGTAGATACGGGGTTTCGCCACGTTGCCCAGGCTGGTCTTGAGCTCCTGACTTCAAGCAATCCACCTGCCTCAGCCTCCCGAAGTGCTGGGATTACAGGTGTGAGCCACCACACCTGGCCTAAAATGTTCCTTAAATTCCTTAGAGACTAAATAAAATTACTAAATGTATTAAAATTAACTTGTTTTCTGTTAATAACTACCCATTATTGCCTGTTTACCGTGTGCCAGCTCCTTACATATATTACTTCTTATCCTTCCTGTAACTGTGTAGTTAAGAGGTACTTTCTACTTTATAAATGGGATAACTGAGATTCAGGTTAAATAATCCATGCAGAGACACCCAGCTAGTGAGTAACTGATTTAGGATTGAAAATTGGTCTTTCTTTTGCCTTGTAAAGTGGGAAGTTGAGTTTTTAATTTCGTTTTTCACAAGAAAATGCCAGTTTTCGAGGAGTTGGACTGTTTACCCATGACCTTTGGAGATACTGGTGTTAAGTTTCTTGTTGACGTACGTCCATCACTTTTTCGATAGGTCCCACTGGTCAGGTGAAATTAAGCCATAAGCCAGCACAGGCATAGCAAATATTTCTATAGCCACCTTACCTGTGTCTGCTTCACTCACTGATCATGGCTCTCTGGTGGCAACCTCACAGTACTCAATCTTGTATTTGAGAGCCATTACCAATTGTTCACAATTGGCACTGGGGACAAAAACTTTTTGCCATTTCATGGCCAGAGGTTTTTTAATCCTCATCACACTTTCTCTGCAGGTTGGATTTGATTTATGCCATTTTCCTCATCAGAAGCTTGGATTTAATTGTAGATACTTAGTAAATATTCCTCATTAATTTAGGTCAATGCGCCGAGTGTGGTGGCTCACCCCTGTAATCCCAGCACTTTGGGAGGCTGAGGCGGGCGGATTGCCTGAGCTCAGGAGTTTACGACCAGCCTGGGTGTGGTGGCATGCACCTGTAGTCCCAGCTACTCGGGAGGCTGAGGCAGGAGAATTGCTTAAAGGGGGAGTGGGGGGTGGAGGCTGCAGTGAGCTGAGATCACGCCACTTCACTCCAGCCTGGGTGACAGAGTGAGACTCCATCTCAAAAAAAAAAAATTTAGGTCAATGAATTGTACTTTTAAAAATAAGTGGTTAATTTTTAAGTCTTAGCAAACATGTTCTTATTTTTATTTCATTTGTTCATATTTTTAGGCATTATATATATATTTTAAACTTTGAGATGGAATATCGATTGTTGAACTACTCTAAAATGTGAATGTATTAGTATTTCATGGGGGCATCCTGATTTTTTTGTTTTTGAGTTCCGCTCGTTTAGATGATGTAATGTATGGCTTATTCTATTTCCAAAAATGTTACTTTAGCTATATGAGGTAATTGCATTTATGAAGAAGAGATCTGAAAAGTATTCTTTATATTTTAAGAAAAAACTTTGTTGGTATATTACTAAAGATGATACTTCTCTTTCACATGATTAAATATTTGCGTATGCGTGGCTGGGTGTGATGGCTCATACCTGTAATCCCAGCATTTTGGGAGGCCGAGGTGGGTGAATTACTTGAGGTCAGGAGTTTGAGACCAGCCTTGACAACATAGTGAGAACCCAAAAAATAGCCATGGCGGGCATCTGTAATCCCAGCTACTGGAAGGCTGAGGCAGGAGAATTACTTGAACCCAGGAGGCGGAGGTTGCAGTGAGCCAAGATCGAGCCACTACACTCCAGCCTGGGCAACAGAGCAATACTCTGTCTTGAAAGAAAGAAAGACAGAGAAAAGAAAGAAAGAAAGTTTTGCCATGTTCTAGTGTTTTGTCTGATGTTAACTGGGTCATTTAAGAAATTCTAGTATAATTTTAAAGTACCTGGGGCCAGGTACGAATAACTCACACTGTAACTCCTTTTTTTTTCCCCCCTTTGTTTTTGAAACAAGGTCTTTCTCTGTTGCCTAGGCTGGAGTGCAGTGGCATGATCACTGCTCACTGCAGCCTCAAACTCCCAGGCTCAAGTGATCTTCCCACTTCAGCCTCCCGAGTAGCTAGAGACTGCAGGTGTGCACCACCACACCTGGCTATCTTTGTATTTTTGTAGAGATAGGGTTTTGTCATGTGCCCAGGATGGTCTTGAGCTCCCTGGCTTAGTGATCCCCCCATGCCCAGCCCACACTGTAGTTCTTGAGTTGATATCTCATTGAACCTGTCAGTGGTGTACAATTAAATTCTTGAAGAAAAGATAACCTTTAAAATTAATGACAATTGTGGTTCAAGCTCTTTTTATATTGCAGTGTCCTGAACGTGACTACATGACTGAATAACTTTTACTAATTCATCTCTCTTGTGTTTTAGATTCTTTCAGTGACCTGTATAGTTCCTATGTAATCTTTTACTTCCTGCTGCTGTCAGTGGTAATAATAATAATAAGTATTTTCAATGTGGAGTTCTATGCAGGTGAGTTTTCAAATGTTAACCTTCTTAGAAATATGCAAATTTATTTAACTAAGGCAAGACTTAGTACATTTTATATGTGAATGTGATGTGTTTCGTGTCAAAAATTTAAAAATGTGTACAGAATCATATGCTTCGAATGTTGTACCTTAAAATTTATTTGGGTGCTAGTTTCTGTTTTAAAAATATATTTAGACTTTTTAGGACAAATATTATATGATTCTACTTATACGAGGTATCTGGAGTACTCAAATTCATAGAGAAAGAAAGTAGAATGCTGGTTACCAGGCGCTGGGGGAGGGGGAGTGGAGAATTGCTGTTTAATGGGTAGAGTTGTGGAAGATGGAAAAGTTTGGGAGCTGGATGGTGGTAATGGTTGTACAACAATATGAGTGTACTTATGCCACAGAACTGTGTACCTAAAAATGGTTCGAATAGTGAATTTTATTATTTTACCACAATAAAAAAATTTAGACCTTTTAATAGTTCATAACTAGTATTAAAGCTGTGATTTAGCAGATACATTATGAAAAGAATTCCTTTATAGGGAAGACCAGGTGATTTCTAAGTTTTTTTTTCAAATATAATAATCTATAATACTGTGATTAAAAAAAAAACTTATGTTTTGCCTTGGAGAATCACCTGCTGGATTCCAGAGCTTTTAATTTTTCTGTTTCTCTTCATATTCTTTCTGCCTTTTCAGATTCCTTGAGACTGCCTTTAAGATACAAGTTGTGGCAGATTCACATAAGGAAAAAAAGATACAATAAGAAGCTTTTCCTGACACTTATTTTTTTACTATAACATCATTTTCCTTTTTTTTTTTTTTGAGACAGAGTCTCGCTCTGTCGCCAGGCTAGAGTGCAGTGGTGCGATCTCAGCTTACTGCAATCTCTGCCTCCTGGGTTCAAGTGATTCTCCTGCCTCAGCCTCCCAAGCAGCTGGGATTACAGGCATGTGCCACCACGCCCGGCTAATTTTTGTATTTTTAGAAGAGAGGGGGTTTCACCATGTTGGCCAGGATGGTCTTGATCTCTTGACCTTGTGATCTGCCCTCGGCCTCCCAAGTGCTGGGATCACAGGCGTGAGCCACTGCACCCAGCCCATTTTCCTTTTTTTTAAACTTAAAAAAATTTTTTTAAATGTACATGTTCCATATGTGCTAACATGTCTAAAACTTAAATTAGTTTATCATAATGTCATGTTTTAGATTTTACATTTCATTGATTATATGAATATTCTGTTTATTTATTTATTTTATTATTATTATTATTTTTGAGACGGAGTCTTGCTCTGTCGCCCAGGCTGGAGTGCAGTGGCGCGATTTCGGCTCACTGCAAGCTCCGCCTCCCAGGTTCACGCCATTCTCCCGTCTCAGCCTGCCAAGTAGCTGGGACTACAGGCATCCGCCACCATGCCTGGCTAATTTTGTTTTTGTATTTTTAGTAGAGACGGGGTTTCACCATGTTAGCCAGGATGGTCTCAATCTCCTCACCTCGTGATCGGCCTGCCTTGGCCTTCCAAAGTGCTGGGATTACAGGCATGAGCCACCATGCTTGGCCTATTTATTTTTTTTTTGAGAGAAACAGATGCAGTGGGATCATAGAATACTCAGACCGGGAGGAATTTTTTTTTTTTTGAGACGGAGTTTCACTCTTGTTGCCCAGGCTGGAGTGCAATGGCGTGATCTCGGCTCACTGCAACCTCTGCCTCCCAGTTTCAAGCGATTCTCCTACCTCAGCCTCCTGAGTAGCTGGGATTACAGGCAGGCACCACCACACCTGGCTAATTTTTTCTATTTTTAGTAGAGACGGGATTTCTCCATGTTGGTCAGGCAGGTCTCAAACTCCTGACCTCAGGTGATCGGCCTGCCTCGGCCTTCCAAAGTGTTGGGATTACAAGCGTGAGCCACCGCGCCCAGCCTACATCATTTTCCTTTTTAGTTCTTCAATACTTCCTTGTAAAATCTGGCGTAAAATTTCAAATTCTGACTTTGGATGTTACAATACGTATCCTTTTCCCTTGCTTGCTTTCTGTTTTTGGTCTCCAAGATGGAGTCCAGCTTTGTCGCCCAGGCTAGAGTGCAGTGGCACGATCTCGGCTCACTGCAACCTCCACCTCCCAGGTGCAAGCAATTCTTCTGCCTCAGCCGCCTGAGTAGCTGGGATTACAGGCGTATGCCACCATGCCTGGCTAATTTTTGTATTTTTAGTAGAGACGGGGTTTCACCACGTTGGTCAGGCTGGTCTCGAACTCCTGACCTCAAGTGATCCGCTTGCCTTGACCTCCCAAAGTGCTGTGATTACAGGTGTGAGCCACTGGGCCCAGCCTCGCTTTCTTTCTTTCTTTTTTTTTTGAGATGGAGTCTCGCTCTGTTGCCCAGGCTGGAGTGCAGTGGTATGGTCTTGGCTCGCTGCCGCCTCTGCCTCCCGGGTTCAAGTGATTCTCCTGCCTTAACCTCCTGAGTAGCTGGGATTACAGTTGCCTGCCACCTCGCCCGGCTATTTTGTGTATTTTTAGTAGAGATGGGGTTTCACCATATTGGCCAGGCTGGTCTCAAACTCCTGAACTCATGATCTGCCCACCTTGGCCTCCCAAAGTGCTGGGATTACAGGCATGAGCTACTGCACCCAGCCTGCTTTCTTAATTCCTCACTATTGACTAGTAAGCTTTTTCCATGCAAGCCCTATTCGAAACTCCTTGGCTTACAGCCACACTTAAACAGAGTGTTCTTTCATACTCTCCCATATGCTTGGGTCATCTTCTGTATGTAATATGTCAGTTGAGGGGTCCCCAGCCAGTCCTTCTTAAAGCCTGACTATTCACTTTGGCTCATTCCTTCAGTAACCATCCCTTATGCATTTACTATATGCCATGCATTGTGTGGGGAGAAAAGAGAAATGATAGGTCCCATCTTTCTCCAGAGATCGTGATTAATGGAGAGACAGTAAACATGAAGCATATTTGATTACAGTACATTGGATGGTAAGAGCTTGTATAGGAGCACCACTTGCCCCAGCATGGGGGAACTTGAGGAGATGATCCTTAAACCAAGCCTTGCAGGATGAGTTGAATTAAGTAGACAAAGAAGGAAAATGATGTTCTAGAGAGAAGGTATAGCATATAAAAAGGCTTAGTGACATGAGAGGGTTTGGTATATTTAGAGTGTTATAAGTTAGTTGCACAGTCAGTAGGACCTTGTGGGCATTTCTGGTTGGGAGGGAGAGGTGATAGGAGCCTCTTCCTCAAAGTATAAAGCACCTGAAACTTGTCCCTTCATACTTAATTTTCTACCTCCTGCCATCTCTTTACTTTGAGTATAGTAAGAGCAAAATACCTACGTAGATAGATCAGGGAACCCTAGGCTAGCTGTTTCCAAAGGTAAACATCCCTCATGTCCTACCCATACTTGCCTCCCTAGCTCATTTGCAGAAAATGTTTTTGGATTGTCTGAAGGGTATTAAAAATCCTTATATAAGCATTTATCTTAGCATTTATGTTGTCAGTATTTACCTACTTTATGGTTTATTTTTCGTAAGTGGATTATATATTGACAGTTTCAAATGCTGATGGCAGGAGTTCTTTTTAAAAAGTAGGCCAGGCATGGTGGCTCATGCCTGTAATCCCAACACTTTGGGAGGCCAAGGTGGGTGGATCACCTGAGGTCAGGAGTTTGAGACCAGCCTGACCAACATGGTGAAACCCCATCTCTACTAAAAATACAAAAACTAGCCAGGCATGGTGGCAGGCACCCGTAATCCCAGCTACTTGGGAGGCTGAGGCAGGAGAATCGCTTGAATCCAGGAGGCAGAGGTTGCAGTGAGCCAAGATTGCGCCACTGCACTCCAGCCTGGGCAACAAGAGCGAAACTCCGTCTCAAAAATAAATAAAATAAAATAAAATAAATAAATAAATAAATAAAAAGTCAGTATTCAGGAGCTGAACCCAGTCACTCTCCCACACTGCAAGACCATTACAGTAGTCCATATATGAAAAAAAAAATCATTATTCTTTTATGGTGCTTAGGAGAATACTAGGATAGGCACTATTGGAACTATTAGGAAATTTTAATGAAAAATGTTGATCATGCTGTCCTTAGGTTTCATCTCTAGATTCTTTGGATTTTTTTTGTGTCTGTTTATTCATGCTTTCCTCAAATTTTTTTAACTTAGAATTTTTAACTTTAAATTTTTCTGTATTGTATTTGCGTTGACTGTGGATTTCTCTCTGCCTTTGGAGCATTTGTGCAAGGATGAGAGGGGATAGTTTAGATCCTCTAACTGCATGTGCTGTAGGTTATAAAGCCACAGTAATGTGTTTCCTTTGCAGTTGTGCCTTCTATTCCTTGCTCCAGACTAGCTCTGATAGGGAAGATCATTCATCCTCAGCAACTCATGCACTCATTTATTCATGCTGCAATGGGAATGGTGATGGCCTGGTGTGCTGCAGTGATAACCCAGGGCCAGTACAGTTTTCTTGTGGTTCCCTGCACTGGTACTAACAGGTAATATTAAATATATATTTCCTTAGGAATCTCATTTACTTACTAAGCCAAAGGTGACCTATATAGGTTAATCCTATGAGTATTCTTTGCTTTCCAGACTTCTGCAAAAGGTGCTTTTTGCATATATCAAGTGTTTTTAATATTTTGTGTTTATTGATTTCAGCAATTAAAAAAATTTATTATGTGCAAGGTGCTATGCGATTTATGAGAGTGACTCAAACATAGACTATAAGCTCTTTGAGAGTTGAGAACAATGGAGAAAGACATGGATGCAGAGGGATGTAATAGGATGAAGAAAGTGAGATGTGCAGACAAAACCTGTGGAGGTTCAGAAAACAAGAGGGATCCACACATGTTCTTGGAAGAGGTAGCATTTGGTTGGAGTTTGAAGGAAGGGTAGTATGGAAAGAATGAAGAAAAATTTTTAAAAATTATAACTGCCTTTTATAGAGTGCTCTTATAATTTTGAAACTTGTATAGTTCTTGAACACATGGCATTGATACTAATTGCAAATTGATATTCTGACTTTAAAAATTAAAAAAGATTACTGGAAGCCAGGAGTGGTGGCATGCGCCTGTAGTCCCACTGCTTGGCAGGCTGAGGCTGGAGGATCCCTTGAGCTCAGGAATTAGAGGCTGCAGTGCCCTATGATTATGCCTGTGAATAGCTCCTGCACTCCAGCCTGGGCAGCATAGTGAGACCTTGTTTTTTGTTGTTTTTTTTTTAAACAAAGATGATTGGAGTGATCTTAAGTTCTCTATTTTCCACTGACTTTAAAACAGTGTTACATTATTACTACTGAATACTTGATTTTCTTTTTGCCTCTAGCTACTATTATATAAGGCAGGTTGTTTTTTCCTCCTTAATATCATAGGCTTTCTTTGGTAAAAACTGTCTTGTTGATAAACATTAAATGATAAAAGACTGTGAGTACAGGACTACTATGAAAAAGGAAATCCCAAATGCTCACCATGGATGAGTCTTGAATTCCTTTTTGCACTTCTCCTCCTAATGGAGGTGGCAGTGAAGTTCCAGGGAGCAGAAGGCAGCAGTAAGCTACAAGTCGTTGAAGACATTATAATGCCTATTACAAATACATTTCCTGATGATTTCACAGTCAGAATCTTTAACAAAACTAATCTTCATCATTTTGTAACTCGGAGTTCAGATAACAGTTAACCTTGAGTCTTACCTCTCATGGAGTTAGATGGTGGGGCAGGCCTACAACCTGTGTGCCTCTATTAAAAATTGAGTTCTACTGAATTATGATGTTGGCTCTGTATACCCCCAGATATCTCATAGATCATAGAGATTCTCAAGAAACTCTCAAAGGAGTTTGAGAGCTTGTTGTTTACCAAATAGATCTTATGCTTATAATTAAAGCTATTGTAAAATGATAGGGTAGTGGCTTAAAGCAGTGTCCAGCAGGGGGATCCTCTTAGATTTGGGAAGCATCAGGAGTTCCTCTTCAGCAGGAGTCCTTCAGGCAGTTCAAACAGATGATAAGTCCCATAGCCACCTGGGAGCTGCAGTCTTGTCTGTGGATACAACTCAGGTACAAGAAGGAAAAAAAAATCAGTATCAGACATGTATGGGACTCTATCTGCTTTAAAGGCCTTGTGCCCCACAAAATCCAGTAGTATCTCTTGTAGCAATTTTATGGGCACAGGATCCCCATGAGGGAATACTCAGTTTTAAAGAGAGAACACAAACCCAATGTTATGGCATCTCTATCAGGTATATATAACTTATTTACAGTTGCTGTCAGCCCAGACACTTGTAAGCAATACTGCTTATTATTATAGTAGATATACTTAATCATATCAGATTTCCAGGGGAACAGAGGTAGAATTAATTAAAGATCAGAGTCTCATGATTCAGGAAAAAAGGTTTTGTTAATCTTGTTCACACTTACTGAAAACGAGCCATCTTGTTAGAATTTGGGACATTTCTTAAGTCATTAAAGTAATTAAGCTTTGCCTTCAGTAAACATTGAGCCTAAAACAGTGATACATGTCCCTGACTGTTGAATTAATAACTTAATTTTTTCCCTTCAGCTTTGGTAGCCCTGCTGCGCAAACCTGCTTAAATGAATATCATCTTTTTTTCCTACTGGCTGGAGCATTTATGGGCTATAGCTATAGCCTCCTGTATTTTGTTAACAACATGAACTATCTTCCATTTCCCATCATACAGGTAAGATCATTTGAGCATTACTTGATGTCAAAATTTGGCTGAGGTAAAATTGCCTTGCTGCATATGTATATAACTGGATTTATCTGATTCATTCAAGATTTGATAACCAACACTTAGAACTGAAATCCTCAAAATGCCATTTAGCGAGAAGAGATTTGTCTTCATGAGACTTCAGCATATTTTTGAGAGTTGTAGCTACCTTTTCCTGTTGCCAATCTCAGAATACCTCTTTGCTACACTGTTTCCCTCCCTGCTAGGTAGTGGCACTTGCTGTGACCCAGCAGGGTTTGGGGAAGATGATGATGACATTCATGCAAAGTACTCTGTGTAGCTTCTTTTTTTTTGGAGACAGAGTCTCGCTTCTTTGCCCAGGCTGGAGTGCAATGGCGCAATCTCGGCTCACTGCAACCTCCGCCTCCTGGGTTCAAGCAATTCTCCTGCCTCAGCCTCCACATGCCATCACGCCCGGTTAATTTTTGTATTTTTAGTAGAGACGGGGTTTCACCATATTGGCCAGGGTGGTCTTGAACTCCTGACCTCAAGTAATCCACCCACCTCGGCCTCCCAAAGTGCTGGGATTACAGGCATGAGCCACCACGCCCAGCCGCTGCTTTTTTTTTCTTTTTTGAGACAGTCTCACTCTGTCACCCAGGCTGGAGTGCAGTGGCGTGGTCACGGTTCACTGCAGCGTCACCTGCTGGCTCAAGCCATCCTCCCACCTCAGTCTGCCCAAGTATCTGGGTCTACAGGTGTGCACCACTGTGCCTGGCTAATTTTTGTATTTTTTGTAGAGATGGGGTTTCTCCATGTTGCCCAGGCTGGTCTCGAGCTCCTGGGCTCAAGCTATCTGCCTGTGTTGATCTCCCAAAGTGCTGGGATTACAGGTGTGAGCCATCGTGGCTGGCCTGCTAGCTTCTTTTTGAACTTAGAACCTTGTGAGTTTGGGGATGTGCAAGTAATTTTAGAATATATCACTTACTGTCTCCTATCATTTTCAGAACAAGGCAAAGTTTGTATAAATAAAACAGTTTCAGCTGGTTTGAGTGGTAGAGTATAAACTACCTTTCAGTTAGGTCTTAAAAATGTAATCTGGTAGGAGTCATTCCTGGAACTGAGAAGCACTCCTGTGGCAGGAGAGGGAAAGGTGGCTGAGATGTCTCACAGATGCATCAGGGCTCTTCCCAGCCTGTTTCTGCTGCTCCTCATTCGCACAATTCTATTACTTGCTTCATTCATGCCCTGGCAGGCTGAAGACTGGGCATTGGAGCAAAAATGTTAGAACTAGCCTCCCTCCCACTAGGGCTCAGTCTGGTGGGGAGGGAGGGATATGTAAACAAATGGTATATTACTATAAGAGTATAATATATAAGAATGTGTTGGATTAACTAAAGTTTTTGGCTGGGCACATTGGCTTGTGCCTATAATCCAAGCACTTTGGGAGGCTGAGGTGGGAGGATTTCTTAAGCCCAGGACTTTGAGACCAGTCTGGGCAACATGGCTAGACCGTGTCTCTCTTCTCTCTCTTTTTAAATTTCTTTTTCTTTTTTCTTTCTTTTTTTTTTTCGAGAAAGGGTCTTGCTCTGTCACTCAGGCTGGAGCGCAGTGGCACGATCACCGCTCACTGCAGCTTTGACCTCCCGGCTCGAACAGTCCTCCTACCTCAGTCCTCCTGAGTAGCTGGGGCTACTGGCATGCACCACCAAGCTTGGCTACTTTTTGTATTTTTTGTAGAGTGGGGTCTAGCTACATTGCCCAAGCTGTTCTGGAACTCCTGGACTCAAACGATATACCCACCTCGGAATACAGGCATGAGCCACTATGCCTGGCTGAGACCCTATCTCTTTAAAAAAAGAAGAGAAAGAAAGAAAAAAGAAAGTTTTCACATGCCTGTTGCATCCATGAGAACAAGCTAATAATGAAAATACACACACAGCAGGGAGATGGTGCCCACTGAAAAGGATCTGGCCCTTACCTCCCTGCAATCTGAGTGTATGAAAAAAAAGTCCTATCTAGAAATTCTTCATATCTTGTGAAGATGAATTAAAAGCAGGATGTCAACTTGGCTACCTCAAAATTTCACAAGGAGAAAAACTCCAAAATCTTATACAGAAATGTCCATAATAAATCATCTTTGATTCTAACAAAATTAAGAATATTAAAAATAAAAGAAAGTGTTAGGGAAAAATGAGATGCCCCACAATACCTTGCTGGACCTCCCTGGTCCCCAGTTGAAAATGACCATGTATTTAACACCACAGATGTGCAGTAGAGTGCACATAGAAGTCTGATAGTTGACAATGCTGATAAATTATTGTTTCTACCATGTACTGTCAAAATTTGTAAAATTTTAGTACAACAGGAAAAGGTAGCTACAACTCTCAAAAATATGCTGAAGATTTAGATTCTTCTAGACCATTTAGTGTACATTTACATGTATGTACCTATAACATTATATATTTTGTGAAGTGGGGTTTATATAAGTGGTTTTATCTTATATATATTATTCGGTAACTACTTTTTTCATGTAATTATGAAAATTTAAGGCTTTTTTTTGAGACGGAGTTTTGCTCTTGTCGCCCAGGCCGGAGTGCAGTGGCACAGTCTCGGCTCACTGCAACCTCCGCCTCCCAGGTTCAAGTAATTCTTCTGCCTCAGCCTCATGAGTAGCTGGGACTATAGGCGTGCGCTACCACGCCCAACTAATTTTTGTAGAAAAATTAAGGCTTTTTAAAGATCTACTAATTTTAACCAATTTGCCATTAGTCCATTAGTTTTTTCTTTAAACTTGCCTACACTACTAAAACCAGTTCTATTGCCTTTATCAAATTCTTTGTTCTGTGAGTTACCAGGAGTGTAAAAAATACAAATAATAAAAAAGATGAAAACAAAATCACCCAACCAAAAAAGAACAGGAACAAAAATAATTCTTAATGATGGACCCATAGGGAAAAGCAGACCGTTAGTATGAAGTAGGGCACAAAGAAATGGACATCAAGACAAACTGTGCCAACAAGACTGTTGAAAGTATTACATTTATAGAGCATTTAGCATAGTGCCTGGCACACAGTAAATATTTAGTGAAGGGTAGTTCATAGCTACATCACAGAAGAAATCCAACAGAGAATTGAAAAACACTTCAGCATGGGAGCAAGAGGTGGGGGAAATGGTGTTTTCTGCCTGTCTGCTGAAATGTCGACCTGCTTCCCTAGCCTCTCTGAACCTTTGTGAAGAATGGTTGAGGTGAAAGCTGTAGTAGGAATAGCATAGGAACTATGGCGTTTTTATTGGGGCAGGTGTGTGGTGGTGGTAGCACCCAGTGGCTACACAGAATAGTGCAATTCCACATCTTGTACTTTGAAAATATTTGAACAGACCAATATAATTGAAGCAATATGATTAGTGACCAAGTATTTATATGGGCTACTTTTTGTTTGTTTGTTTTCTTTTTGAGACAGTCTCGCTCTGTCACCTAGGCTGGAGCGCAGTGGCGCAGTCTCGGCTCACTGCAACTTGAACTCTCAGGTTCAAGCAGTCCTCCCAGCTCAGCCTTCCAAAGAGCTGGGATTGCAGGAGCCTGCCACCGTGCCTTATCTTACATATATTATTTTTGTATTTTTAGTAGAGACGGGGCTTTGCCATGATGGCCAGGCTGGTCTCGAACTCCCGACCTCAAGTGATCTGCCCACCTTGTCCTCCCAAAGTTTTGGGATTACAGGCATGAGCCACTGCACCTGGCCTGGGCTGCTTTTTGTAAGATACTGTAGGCATCTCCATTCATAATATGAAGATATAGTTTCTCAATACTATAATTATTTGCTGTTCTTCAGCTTCTGAAATTCCTTAAGGAAGAATCAGTTGTAATATAAGCATAAAAGAAGACCAGGGCTGGGTGCAGTGGCTCATGCCTGTAATCCTAGCACTTTGGGAGGTCAAGGTGGGCAGATTGCCTGAGCTCAGGAGTTTGAGAGCAGCCTGGGCAATATGGCAAAACCCCATCTCTACTGAAAATATAAAAATTAGCCAGGCGTGGCGTGCCTATAGTCCTAGCTACTCAGGAGGCTGAGGCACAAGAATTGCTTGAACCTGGGAGGTAGAGGTAGCAGTGAGCTGAGATGGCACCACTTCACTTGAGTCTGGGAGGCAGAGCAAGACTCTTAGCTCCAAAAAAAAAAGAGAGAGAGAAGTACATCTTTTATTTTTTTCTTTTTCCTTAGATTCCTTCTAATCATTTATCTTGTTTTCCATTGGTATTTTAGGGGCAGAGACTGAGAAGGAGAGAGAGGTAGACAACCTTTGTTTCAGAAAACGTGTAGTTTTTTCAAGAAAAGACTTTTTTTTTTTAATACTTTAAGTTTTAGTGTACATGTGCACAACGTGCAGGTTTGTTACATATGTATACATGTGCCATGTTGGTGTGCTGCACCCATTAACTCGTCATTTAACATTAGGTATATCTCCTAATGCTATCCCTCCCCACTCCCCGATTTTTTTTTCTTATTTGATTCCTTTTTCTTAGATCAAGCTTGTCCAACCTGTGGCCCAACACAAATTCATAAACTTTCTTTAAACATTATGAGATTTTTTTTTGCGATTTTGTTTTCTTTCTTTTTGTTTTTTTTTGAGACAGAGTCTCACTCTGTTGCCCAGGCTGGAGTGCAGTGGTGCAGTCTTGGCTTACTGCAACGTCTGCCTCCTGGGTTCAAGTGATTCTCCTGCGTCAGCCTCCCGAGTAGCTGGGATTACAGGCATGTGCCACCACACCTGGCTAATTTTTGTATTTGTAGTAGAGACGGGGTTTCACCACATTGGTCAGGCTGGTTACGAACCCCTGACCTCAAGTGACACACCTGCCTCAGGCCTCCCAAAGTGCTAGGATTACAGGTGTGAGCCACCGCACCCAGCCCTTTTTCTTTTCTTTTCTTTTTTTTAAGCTCATCAGCTATCATTAGTGTATTTTATGTGTCACCCAAGACAATTCTTCTTTCAGTGTGGCCCAGGGAAGCCAAAAGATAAGGCACCCCTGTCTTAGATCATTAGAATTTTCAGGTTCCCACTAAGGAACTATTTAGCTGGTTCAGCTTTCTTGTCTTTCACATAATTAGAGAGGAGGCATGACTTACTGAGTACAGAAAGAGGGAGCACTAGAACTCACAATTCTTGATTCCTAGGCTAGTGTCTTCTTCACTGCCTCCCATTTTTTTGCAAACAGCATTTTAAAAAATTTAGTGCAAAGGCAGTATGCATCATCTTTAAGATTGGAGGCTCTGAAGCCAGCCTACCTGAATTGATAGCTCAGATTTTCCTTTTGCTGGTTGATAACATTGGTTGTTATTTAATCTCTCTGTGCCTTGTTTTCTTCATCTCTAAGATGAGGGTAGTAGTAAAAACTCCCTTATAGAGTTCTTATGAGGTTTAAATGAATTCAAATATGTAAAGTGCTTAGGACAGACAGTACCTGGTACATGGTAAGCAACATAAAAATGTTAGCTGCTGTTGTTACTGTGTTTCTTGTACTTTCTTCATCTCCATAGTGCTTAGTACCAAGTATGGATTGATATGGTTAATTTTCTTATTTCTGATTTTGTATCAGTGAGATGTTGAATAATATAAATATTAATTTTTTTAACATCTGAAATAGTTGATGTTTTTGCTTCCGCAGTACTCTTTGTCTTCTTATACAATAATTATGTTTTCTATGTAGACTGTTACAGTTAAGTGCTTGCTTTAAGATGATGTTGAGTGTATCATTTGATTTGGATGTGTCATTTGATTCTTTTTTTTTTCCCCACAGCAATACAAGTTCTTGCGTTTTAGGAGATCTCTGCTCTTATTAGTTAAACACAGTTGTGTGGAATCACTGTTCCTGGTTAGAAATTTCTGCATTTTATATTATTTTCTTGGTAAGAATTTCTGCTTTTTGATACAGTGATATATTATCTCATAGCCCAGAAAATGTCAGTTACAAAGTCATTCTTGTGTTTTTGTGTTTTCTACAGTTATAGGTATGTGATTAGCTCAACTGATTCATTGTTTAAATTGTCAAAGAGAATGTATTTAGGAAAATATTGTTGAAGAAAATGTGACATATGCCTATAACGAAATCTTATTTAGCCTTCAAAAAAGGAAATCTTGTTATGTACTACAGCTTGAATAAACCTTGAGGACATTATGCTAAGTGAAATAAGCCAGTCACAAAAAGACAAATACTGTATGATTCCACTTATATGAGGTATCTAAAATAGTCAAACTCTTAAAAAACAGAATGGTGGTTGTCAGGCTGGAGAGTTGGGAAGGGGTGGAGTTGTTCAGTGGGTATAGAGTTTCAGTTTTACAAAATGAAAAGTTCTAGAAATCTGTTGCACAAAAATGTGCATATAGTTAACACTACTGTATTGAACACTTAAAGATGGCTAAGATGGTAAATTTTTTTTTTTTTTTTTTGATGCTCTGTCACCCAGGCTGGAGTGTAATGGCGCGATCTTGGCTCACTGCAACCTCCGCCTCTTGGGTTCAAGTGATTCTCCTGCCTCAGCTTCCCAAGTAGCTGGGACCACTACCAGGCGTGCACCACCATACCCGGCTATTTTTTGTATTTTTAGTAGAGATGGGGTTTCACCATGTTGGCCAGGCTGGTCTTGGACTCTTGACCTCAGGTGATCTGCCCACCTCTGCCTCCCAAAGTGCTAGGATTACAGGCATGAGCCACCACGCCCGGCCTAAGATGGTAAATTTTATGTATAGGTTTTTTACCACAATTAAAAACAAATGCATTCTTTTTTTAAGAAAGAAAAAATACTGTGCATCATTTGGTCATTACTCTATCTAGAAATGACATACTCCTTTTTATAATTTGTAACTTGATACTAATACAATGTAAATATTTTGTTGGTAGGGGAAACTTGTGGAATTTATTAACATGAATATTAAGCACAAAAATGCAGTTTATTATTTAGTATCACAAATAGTGCAAGGTGAAAACATTAATCTTGTTAGCAACATGTAATAATTTAAACAAAATCCTACCTTCAGAAATACTATTTTCAGAGTATAACTTTTTCTGATACTATATTTTCTATGGATATATATTTTATAAAATTCTTCTCACTGTGTATAGGCCATCCTGTTTATTTCTTTCACTTGTAGTTTATATAGTCCATTTCTACATAGCTCTTATGATTGTCATTCTTCTGTAAATACTTCACTGTCATGTTTTTCTTTTAGATTTCTTCTTTCTTTCTTTCTATAAGTTATTGGGGTACAGGTGGTATTTGGTTACAGGAGTAAATTCTTTAGCGGTAATTTGTGAGATTTAGGTGCACCCATCACCCAAGCAGTATACATTGCACCTTATTTGTAGTCTTTTATCCCTCATCCCCCTCCCACTCTTCCTTGCAAGTCCCCAAAGTCCATTGTATTATTCTTATGCCTTTGCATCCTCAGTTTAGCTCCCACGTATCAGTGAGAACATACAATGTTTGATTTTCCATTCCTGAGTTACTTCACTTAGGATAATAGTCTCCAGTCTCATCCAGGTCACTGCAAATGCTGATAATTCATTCCTTTTTATGTGCATAGTATTCCATCATATATATATACACAGTTTCTTTATCCACTCGTTGATTGATGGGCATTTGGGTTGGTTCCACAATTTTGCTATTGTGAATTGTGCCGCTATAAATATGTGTGTGCAAGTATCCTTTTTGAATAATGACTTCTTTTCCTCTGAGTAGATACGCGGTAGTGGGATTGCGGGATCAAATGGTAGTTCTACTTTTAGTTCTTTAAGGAATCTCCACACTGTTTTCCATAGTGGCTGTACTAGTTTACATTCCCACAAGCAGTGTAGAAGTGTTCCTTGTTGACCGCATCCATGCCAACATCTACTGTTTTTTGATTTTTTGATTATGGCCATTCTTGGAGGAGTAAGGTGGTATTGCATTGTGGTTTTAATTTGCATTTCCCTGATCATTAGTGATATTGAGCATTTTTTCATATGTCATTTGCCATTTGTCATTTTCTATGTCATTGACTATTTGTATATCTTCTTTTGAGAATTGTCTATTCATGTCCTTAGCCCACTTTTTGATGGGATTGTTTGTTTTTTTCCTTACTGATTTGTTTGAGTTTGTTGTAGATTCCGGATATTAGTCCTTTGTCACATGTATAGATTGTAAAGATTTTCTCCCACTCTGTGGGTTGTCTGCTTACTTTGCTGTTTTTTTTTTTTTTTTCCCCATGCAAAAGCTCTTTAGTTTAATTAGGTCCCAGCTATTTATCGTTGTTTTTATTGCATTTGCTTTTGGGCTCTTGGTCATGAATTCCTTGCCTAAGCCAATGTCTAGAAGGGTTTTTTTCAATGTTATCTTCTAGAATTTTTATAGTTTCAGGTCTTAGGTTTAAGTCCTTAATCCATCTTGAGTTGATTTTTGTATAAGGTGAGAGATGAGGATCCAGTTTCATTCTTCTACATGTGGCTAGCCAATTATCCTAGCATCATTTGTTGAAAAGGGTGTCCTTTCCCCACTTTATGTTTTTGTTTGCTTTGTCGAAGATCAGTTGGCTGAAAGTATTTGGGTTTATTTCTGGGTTCTCTATTCTGCTCCATTGGTCTATGTGCGTATTTTCATACCAGTACCACTCTGTTTTGGTGACTATGGCCTTATAGTATAGTTTGAAATCAGGTAGTGTGATGCCTCCAGATTCGTTCTTTTTGCCTGGTCTTGCTTTGGCTATGTGGGCTCTTTTTCGGTTCCATATGAATTTAAGAATTGTTTTTTCTAATTCTGTGAAGAATGACGGTGGTATTCTGATGGGGATTGTGTTGAATTTTTAGATTACTTTTGGCAGTATGGTCATTTTCATAATATTAATTACCCATACATGAGCATGGGATGTGTTTCCATTTGTTTGTGTTGCCTGATTTCTTTCAGCAGTGTTTTGTAGTTTTCCTTGTAGAGATCTTTCGACTCCTTGGTTAGGTATACTCTTAAGTATTTCATTTTTTTTGCAGCTATTCTAAAAGGGTTTGAGTTCTTGATTTGATTCTCCACTTGGTCACTGTTGGTGTATAGAAGAGCTACTGATTTGTGTGCATTAATCTTGTAGCTGGAAACTTTGCTGAATTCTTTTATCAGTTCTAGCAACTTTTTGGAGGAACCCTTAGGGTTTTTAAGGTAAATGATCATATCATCAGCAAACAGTGACAGTTTGACTTCCTCTTTACTGATTTGGATGCCTTTAAATTCTTTCTCTTGTCTGATTGCTCTAGCTAGGACTTCCAGTACTATGTTGAAGAGGAGTGGTGAGAGTGGGCATTCTTGTCTGTTCCAGTTCTCAGAGGGAATGCTTTCAGCTTTTCCCCACTCAGTGTTATGTTGGCTGTGGCGTTCTCATAGATGGCTTTTATTACATTAAGTTATGGCCCTTGTATGCCAATGTTGCTGAGAATTTTAATCATAAAGGAATGCTGGATTTTGTTGAATGTTTTTTCTGCATCTGTTGAGATGATCATGTGATTTTTGTTTTTAATTCTGTTTATGTGGTGTATCACATTTATTGACTTGTGTATGTTAAACCATCCCTGCATCCCTGGCATGAGACCCACTTGATCATGGTGGATTATCTTTTTGATATGTTGTTGGATTCCGTTAGCTAGTATTTTGTTAAGGATTTTAGCATCAATATTCATCAAGGATAACAGTCTGTAGTTTTTCTTTTTTGGTTGTGTCCCTTCTGATTTTGGTATTAGGGTGATGCTGGCCTCATAAAATGAATTAGGGAGGGTTCCTTCTTTATCTTGTGCAATAGTGTCAAAAGGATTGGTACCAATTCTTCTTTGAATGTCTGCTAGAATTCTGCTGTGAATCCATCTGGTCCTGGACTTTTTTTTGTTGGTAATTTTAAAATTACCATTTCAATCTCACTGCTTGTTATTGGTCTGTTCAGGGTATCTGATTCTTCCTGATTTAAGCTAGGAAGGTTGTATTTTTCCAGGAATTTATCTGTCTCTTCTAGGTTTGGTAGTTTATGTGCGTAAAGGTGTTGTTCATAGTAGTTGTGAACGATCTTTCGTATTTCAGTGGTGTCAGTTGTAATATCTCCTGTTTTGTTTCTTAGTGAGGTTATTTGGATTTTTCTTTTTTTGGTTAATCTTGCTAATGGTCTATCAGTTTTACTTATCTTTTCAAAGAACCAGCTTTTTTTTTCATTTATCTTTTGTATTTTTGTTGTTGTTGTTGTTTCAAATTCATTTAGTTCTGCTCTGATCTCAGTTATTTCCTTTTTTCAGCTGGGTTTGGGTTTGATTTGTTATTTCTGTAGTTCCTTGAGGTGTGACCTTAGAATGTCAGTTTGTGCTCTTTCATTCTTTTTGATGTAGGTGCTTAGGGCGATGAACTTTCCTCTTAGCACCACCTTTACTGTATCCCAGAGGTTTTGATAGGTTGTGTCATTATTGTCATTCAGTTCAAAAAATTATTTTTTATTTATTTATTTATTTATTTATTGAGATGGAGTCTTGCTCCGTTGCCCAGGCTGGAGTGCGGTGGCGTGATCTTGATTCACTGCAAGCTCCGCCTCCTGGGTTCACGCCATTCTCCTTCCTCAGCCTCCCGAGTAGCTGGAACTACAGGTGCCCGCCACCATGCCCGGCTACATTTTTTTGTATTTTTAGTAGAGACGGGGTTTCACCGTGTTAGCCAGGATGGTATCGATCTCCTGACCTCGTGATCCACCCGCCTCGGCCTCCCAAAGTGCTGGGATTACAGGCATGAGCCACTGCACCCAGTCAAAAAATTTTTTAATTTCCATCTTGATTTCGTTTTTGACCCAGTGCTCATTCAGGAGCAGATTATTTAATTGCCATGTATTTGCATGGTTCTGAAGGTTTCTTTTGGAGTTGATTTCCAGTTTTATTCCACTGTGATCTGAGAGAGTGCTTGATATAATTTCAGTTTTCTTAAATTTATTGAGGTTTGTTTTATGGCCTATCATATGGTCTATCTTGGAGAAAGTTCCATGTGCTGTTGAATAGAATGTGTATTCTATGGCTGTTGGATGAAATGTTCTGTATCTATCTGTTAAGTCCATTTGTTCCAGGTATAGTTTAAATCCATTGTTTTTTTGTTGACTTTCTGTTCTCATAACCTATCTAGTGTTGTCAGTGGATTATTGAAGTCCCCCACTATTGTGTTGCTATCTTATCTCATTTCTTAGGTCTATTAGTAATTGTTTTATAAATTTGGGAGCTCCAATGTTAGATGCATGTATGTTTGGGATTGTGATATTTTCCTGTTGGATGAGACCTTTTAATATTATATAATGTCCCTCTTTGTCTCTTTTAACTGCTGTTGCTTTAAAATTTGTTTTGTCTGATATAAGAATAGCTACCTCTGCTTGCTTTTAGTGTCCATTTGCATGAAATGCCTTTTTCCACCCCTTTACTTTAAGTTTATGTGGTCCTTGTGTGTTAGGTGAGTCTCCTGAAGGCAGCAGATGGTTAGTTGGTGAGTTCTTATCCATTCTGCGGTTCTGTATCTTTTAAGTGGAGGATTTAGGCCATTTACATTCAATGTTAGTATTGAAATATTAGGTACCATCGAATTCACCATGCTTTTTGTTGCCTGTGTACTTTGTTTGTTTGCTTTTTGTTTTTGCTTTTCAACATGTATTTTTGTTTTATAGGTCCTGTTTGATTTATGCTTTAAAGAGGTTCTGTTTTGATGTGTTTCCAGAATTTGTTTCAAGATTTAGAGCTCCTTTTAGCAGTTCTTGTAATGGTGGCTTTGTAATGGTGGCTTGGTAATGGCGAATTCTCTCAGCATTTATTTGTCTGAAAAAGGCTGTATGTTTTCTTCATATATGATGCTTAGTTTCGCTGGATACAAAATTCCTGGCTGATAATTGTTTTGTTGGAGGAGGCTGAAGATAGGGCCCCAATCCCTTCTAGCTTGTCGGGTTTCTGCTGATAAATCTGCTGTTAATCTGATAGGTTTTCCTTTATAGGTTACCTGGTGCTTCTATCTCACAGCTCTTAAAGATCCTTTCCTTCGTCTTAACTTTGGATAACCTGATGACAGTGTGCCTAGGCAAAGATCTTTTTGTGATGAATTTTTCAGGTGTTCTTTAGTGCTTCTTGTATTTGGATGTCTAGGTCTAGCAAGGCCAGGGAAGTTTTCCTTGATTATTCCCCCGAATATGTTTTGCAAGCATTTAGAATTCTCTTCTTCCTCAGGAACATCGATTATTCTTAAGTTTCGTTGTTTAACATAATCCCAGACTTCTTGGAGACCTTGTCCATATTCTCCTTTTTTTCTTTGTCTTTGTTGGATTGGGTTAATTTGAAGATCTTGTCTTCAAGCTCTGAATTTCTTCTACTTGTTAAATTCTATTGCTGAGACTTTCCAGAGCATTTCGCATTTCTAAAAGTGAATCCAAAGTTTCCTGAATTTTTTATTGTTTTTTCTTTAAGCTATCTATTTCTATGAATATTTCTCCCTTCACTTCTTGTATCATTTTTTGGATTTCCTTGCATTGGGCTTCGCCTTTCTCTGGTCCCTCCCTGATTAGCCTAATAACTAACCTCCTGAATTCTTTTTCAGGTTAAGTCAGGGATTTCTTCTTGGTTTGGAGCCATTACTGGTGAACTAGTGTGATTTTTTGGGGGTATTGAAGAGCCTTGTTTAGTCATATTACCAGGGTTGGTTTTCTGGTTCCTTCTCATTTGGGTAGGCTCTGTCAGAGGGAAGGTCTAGGGCTGAAGGCTGTTGTTCACATTCTTTTGTCCCATGAGGTGTTCCTTTGATGCAGTACTCTCCACCTTTTCCTATGGATGTGGCTTCCTGTGAGCCGAACTGCAGTGATTGTTGTTTCTCTTCTGGGTCTAGCCACCCAGCGAGTCTACCTGTCTCTGGGCTGATACTGGGGGTTGTCTGCACAGAGTCCTGTGATGTGAACTGTTTCTGGGTCTCTCAGCCATGGATACCAGCGCCTGTTCCAGTGGAGGTGGTGAGGGGGTGCAGTGGACTCCATGAGGGTTCTTAGCTTTGATGGTTTAATGCTCTACTTTTGTGCTGATTGGGCCTCCTGCCAGGAGGTGGCGCTTTCCGGAAAACCTCAGCTGTAGTAGTGTGGAGAGGGACTGGCAGTGGGTGGGGCCCTAGAACTCCCAAGATTATATGTCCTTTGTATTCGGGTAGGGAAGGACCGTCAGGTGGGGGTGGGGATAGGCGAGTCTGAGCTCAGACTCTCCTGGGTCAGTTTTTGCTGCAGCTGCTGTGGGGAATGGGGGTTAGATTCCCAGGTCACTGGAGTTGTGTGCCTAGGAGGATTATGGCTGCCTCTGCTGAGTCATGCAGGCTGTCAGAGAAGTGAGGGAAAGTGGCAGTCACAGGCCTCACCCAGGTCCCATGCAAACCAAAGGGCCAGTCTCACTCCCACCGCCCTGCAACAGCCCTGAGTCTGTTTCCAGGTGGAAGGCCAGATGGGCTTGAAAACTTGCCCTGGGCTACCTGCTTCCCAGCTGGGAGAGAAAAGAGCTTGGTTCTTGCCCCGCCTGTGGAGTCTACACATTAGATTTGCCCTCTCCCCCAAGTTCTGGCCAGGAGGCTTCTTGCCCCGTTTAAATTGTTACAAAGTTCAGCTGGAGATTTCCTTTTCCCTGTGGAGTTTTACTCCCTGCTCCTCTGGTCACCCTTCTGATGGATCCCTGTGGTGCCAGGCAGGAATGGCCTGCTAGAGAGTGCAGCAAGCTCCCAGGGCCTTTCTGCTGCTTCCTCTACCCCTGTATTTCGCTTGACTCTCTAAATTGGTTCAGCTCCAGGTAAGGTCAGAAACTTCTCCCGCAAACAGACCTTCAGCTTCTCCAGTGGGGGTGTGTGTTCAGAAGAGGAGGGTCTTCCTTTTCCACTTCCACAGTTGGGGCACTCACAGTATTTGGGGTGTCTCCCGGGTCCTCAGGAGCAGTCTGCTTCCTTCAGACGGTCTGTGAGTCCTCTTGTGATTGCTGGTTTGTTCTTGCAGTCGATCTGGAGCTAAAAATCACAACACAAGCATCTGCAAGCTGCCCTGTTTGAAGCTGCAATCTAGTCCTGCCACCCATCTGCCATCATGATTAGTAGTGTCTCTTTTCTTTTAGAGATGGGGTCTTGCTATGTTGCCCAGGCTAGTCTTGAACTCTTGGCTTCAAGTGATCCTCCCACCTTGGCCTCCCAGAGTACTGGGGTTATAGGCATGAGCCATCATGCTCAGCCTCATTGCAATGTATTGACCTACTACATACAGTCAGCCTGGTTGTTCCTCTAGAGTTGTATATTTGGGCTAATTTCGTGACTATGATCATTTCCATGATTTGCTCTTTCTCCTATAACTTCATTTATGTTCAATTCAAATTTCATTTTCAGCATTATCACTTTTCATTTCTTTGTTGCACTTTGATTTTTTTTTTTTTTTGCCAGTTTCTTTTTTTTTTAATTAAAACCATTTTTTTTTTTAATGGAACGCTTCATGAATTTGCATGTCATCCTTGCGCAGGGGTCATGCTAATCTCTGTATCATTCCAGTTTTAGTATATGTGCTGCTGAAGCAAGCACTACTTTCCTGTTTTAGCTATTCATTTTTTAAAAGTATCATTTGGATTTATTGTGGGAAACAAGGAGGCAACACAACTACATGCTTTGCTGTCTGTGTCTGTACTGAATAACAGATCCAAGTGACCAATCAGCAACAGACTTTGAGAGAATTGATGGGATTGGGTCACAGATTATAATGCACATCGGTTATCTACATATTGATTTGTGTCCTGAAAAGTTAGAAGTGCTATATGCAGTCGCTTATAGTTAATATACCACAGTAACTAGAGTTTGAACTGCATTTTTGGATGACTGGTATTTTTTAACTAAACCATGGTAACTGAAATGTGTATATATCAGAACTGTACAAAGCAAAGACTGCCTGTGTTAATAAGTACTGTCTTTTCCTACTCATTCCTAATAAGTCTAACATTTTGACTGAGGTCTTGGTGTCTGTGTGGCCATGTCATTGACCTTATATTCTAAAGCTTGACTAAAACTTGTTTTATAACTTTTTATGTTCATAGCTTGGTATTTTTTCCCTTCAGGCTATATTCCCAAAGCTTGGATTAGCACTGCTATGAACCTTCACATAGATGAGTAAGTGATACATAAAAAGTCTAATTTTAACTCTGTTTCCATTCTTTTAGATGTTTGCTATTTTCCAGATATTTTGTTTAGATTTTGCCTTTAACATTTTTTTAAAAATTGTATTCATTTTTGAATACATATAGTTTATATGGTTTAAAATTCCAAAGGTGTATAGAAGGGTAAAATTAGCAGGACTTGGTGGTACTTGCCTGTAGTCCCAGCTACTTGGGAGGTTGAGGCAGGAGGATCGCTTGAGCCCAGGAGTTCAAGGATGCGGTGAGCTGTAATTGTGCCACTGCACTCCAGCCTAGGCAATAGAGCGAGACCGTGTCTCAAAAAGAAAATAATAATAATAGGGTATAAAATGAAAAAGTCTCCTCCTCTGTCTCCACTCACCCAGTTCTCCGCAGAAGTAAGCAATGATAATTGTTCTTAGATGCAGCTTTTATACTATACAAAAGTGGCTTTCTCGAGTTGCATGGACCAGGCCTCTGTTTCGTTTTTCTCCCCAACAATCATTCCTTCTCTGGTGTTTCATGATATATACCAATGCTGTGGCATTATTCTAATTTAGCCTATGAGAGGAAACCAAAATTGAGCAAGGTCAGGTGATCAGTTGAAGGTCATAAGTGGCAGTCGAGTGACAGCACGGTTGTATATTGTTGTAGTAATCCTCTATGCACTTTGCACATAAAGGTTTAATCTGTATTTGCCGAATAAAAGTCAGTTTCTCTCAGTGTTTGTTCTTATTGTATATTCCACTGTGAGGGTTTTTGTTTCATATATGGAATTCACTAATATCAGTTTTAGGGAGTGGGAATATTGACATACATGGTATTTAAGAGATATTATGGTTTCTCACTTTTCAAAGTTTCTAGGCAAAATTTAGTTTTGTCTTCTGCTTACTTGCTAGGTATGAAACCAAATGCATGAGTCATTTATTGTTTTAGCCCAGATTTTAAACTAGGTGAAATGGAAAGAGAAAAATAATAATGGCGTTTGATAGAAATTTAACAATATTTTTTTCTTCCTTGCACTCAAAAAATGTTTTGTGTATATGGCTGAGTGCCTGATAATCTGTCCTTCATTTATGTCAGGGCCTCAGTAAAATGTTTACTTAGAAGTTAAAAATAACTTCATCATTGGTTGACTCCCCCAGTGAATGTCAAGCACTGTGCTGGCCACTCCTAATGTAAGCTGTTTTAAAAATTGTAATAGGACTAAGAGGAAGAATGAACATATTATGCCACTCTTATATGGATGAGGAAACCGCGGGTGGGATAGGTGGAGAGATTTACCTAATCACAACTCTTAGAAATGGCAGAGTCAGGTTCCAATCCTGGTTTTCACAATTGCTGGTTGTAGGATTATAATAACTTTGCTAATTGATCTAGTCAAAGTTTTGGAAAGATGGCAGCATTAGCTTTACTTAGCAGTCTAACAGAGTGTCTTAAATTGCTTTAACATTGTTTAGTAGCATGTGCTTTTAACGACTATGAATCTGTGGTTTATAGGGCATAAGGATAAAGCTGAAATCTGGTCCAGGAGAAGTACTAGTCATGTTTAATGATTTTGAGGTATTAGACTACAAAGCAACAATAATAAACTTTCCCCCAGCTGCTCGTAGTGAGGCTTATAGGCTTAGCTCATTCTTCCTTCGTAGTAAAAGTCAGTGAAGATTTTGAACACAAGAAACTGTAGCTCCGATTTAGGTCTGTTCTTCCCTTAAAGCTCCCTTATGTACCTCATAAGAAAGTATTAGGGAAAGAGCTTTATAAAGGTATTGAAGGAGAGGAGTCTGTCAACATTGTTATTTAGAAATAGTATTTGTGTCTCAGTGTGGAGACTTAAGTGTGTTAATATTTAGATTGCATTTTTCCTAGAGGATTAATAGTAATTTCTGCATTCACAGGCAGGTTCATAGGCCACTTGATACAGTGAGTGGCCTCTTAAATCTCTCGTTACTCTACCATGTCTGGCTGTGTGGTGTCTTTCTCCTGACGACTTGGTATGTCTCATGGATACTCTTCAAAATCTATGCCACAGAGGTATGTTTTTTAAAATATTTTTTCTTAATACTTTTGTGTTTTGGAGTGCACAGTTGATTTTTAGCAGAGCACACTGATCAGCACACGCAAAACCATTTCCGTAAGCTGGCTTTTGGTCTCTCTTCTGAGACTGTTGGGGCCATATCATTTGTAACCACCATTTATGTGGTATTTTTTTCAGAGGAACAGTGTGGATATTCACTTAATTTTTGGAGATTAAACTGAATGGGCTGCCACTATGCTTTATTGACATCCTAGTTGTCTTCTGGGGGCTTCCATTTCTCTACTGAGTATATACTAAATGGACTTGAATTTTAAATTAATTTTCCATGTCATTGGCATAGCTACTATTAAAATATTTAAATATGTGGCAGTAAGTTTTTTTTTTTTTTTTTTTTTTTTTTTTTGAGATAGGGTCTCGCTCTGTCACCCAGGCTGGAGGGCAGTGGCCTGATCTCGGCTCACTGCAACATCTGCCTCCCGGGTTCAAGTGATTCTCCCACCTCAGCTTCCTGAGTAGCTGGGACAACAGGCGTGTGCCACCATGCCCGGCTAATTTTTTTTGAATTTTAGTAGAGACAGGGTTTCACCATGTTGGCCAGGTTGGTGCCGAACTCCTGACCTCAAAATGATCTGTCCTCGGCCTCTTAAAGTGCTGGGATTACAGGTGTGAGCCACTCCACCCAGCCAAGATATTTGTTTTCTGAAGGGAAGTTTTAAAATTTATATTAAAGAAATGATTTTGGAAATTGAGGTGAGCTTCTGGATAATTCCCACAGAAATCTTTTTAAGTGATTGAGAATTACATTGTTTTTATCATCCAAGTGTTTGTCTTAGAAAATTAGTGTTTCTGTTTTATTTTACAATCTCTGTAGGTTTGTATTCTTCAGTGGCTTCAGAGAATCCTTGTTTGTGAAATTGGTTTTTATTATTCAGAGCCAGAGTCTAATAAAGTTGGGAAAGTAACATTAAAAAAAATGGTGTGTTTGGGTTTATGTAACTTGAACCTGTCTTTGCAAGGAGCACGAAAGATGTCAGTTTGCTTGTGCTGTCTGTTTTTATGTTTTAATTTGTGCATGCTTATTGAATGTAAGATCATGAAAATAATCATTTTTGGTTTTTAATTTATTTGATAGGCTCATGTGTTTCCTGTTCAACCACCATTTGCAGAAGGGTCAGATGAGTGCCTTCCAAAAGTGTTAAATAGCAATCCTCCCCCCATCATAAAGGTATCCAAACTGTGTTGCATATCTTCACACAGTTATCTCTAACTTTATTCAATACACTTAATATTTAGTATATTTAAGTGGTTGTATTTTTTGAGGGCCTATAATATTCTCGTACTGGTATGATAAAAATCACCTACTTGCTAATGCTGTTTATTTTTTCAATTTTCTTTCCAAGCGACTAAAATGCAAGTGCACAGTACAGTGTATGTGTATAAGCTAGTTAATTCTATATTCAGAAACAGATATAAGAATATTTCCAAGCATAAAATACAGTGATATGCAATCATCTACATTAACTTCTCACAAACTATTCATGATAGCATAACAAAACATTATTGATTTTTTAATCACTGGATCAAAACATTTTTACTCTTGTAGTATTAGTTGGCTTTTGTGATCAAAAATAGCGCTTAGAAATGTATAGATATTTAGTGAACTCTCCTTAAATATGAATTGCTGGTAATGATCCTAAAACTAATTACAATCAAGAATTTAAAGAAGTTGTAGTAATTTTACAAATCAATCTAAGTAAGCATAAATGGTTTAGATTGAATTTGCAAGTTGAAATTTTAAACTAGGTCTACAATATGTGTGATCCTGTTAAAAGGTCTTTTAAAAAGAGCTAAAAGAGGCTGTGTGTGGTCTTCGGCACTTTGGGAGGCCGAGGTGAGAGGATCACTTGAGCCCAGGAGTTCAAGACCAGCTTGGAAAACACAGGGAGACCTCATCTCAACAAAAATTTAAAAATTAGTTGAATGGCATGGTGACACATGCCTGTGGTCCCAGCTACTTGAGAGGTGGAGGCAGTTGCATTCCTTGAGCCTAAGAGTTGGAGGCTGCAGTGAGCTGTGACCCTGCCACTGCACTCTAGCCTGCCACTGCACTTTAGCCTGGGTGGCAGAGTGAGACCCCATCTCTAAACAAACAAACAGAAATGCTAAAAGAAAGTAGTTAGAACCCAGTTTTGATCACACTCTAAAGAATTTATAAACAAATAAGAAAATAAATAGAATTACTTTTAAATATTAATTATAACTAATTTGTTAGAGAAACTTAAAAGTATCAGTTACTCATTTGGTTACTCACCAAATATTTATTTAGTGGTACGTCAGTCTCTGCTAGTTGTTTGTGGTAGAATGACGAATAAGACATAGCACAGCCTAGTAGAAAATACAGACGCCCAAAATAATTAAAAATGTACTGTGGCAAATACATTGGGACCTCTTATTCAGCTTGGGACCAATGCAAGAAAACTTCAGAGAGGGATGGTATCTTGAAGGATGAGTAAAGGGGTTTGCCTGGGAAAAGATGAAGATTTTCAGTAAAGAAAAAAAAATAATAGGGTGGCCGGGCATGGTGGCTCATGCCTGTAATCCCAGCATTTTGGGAGGCCAAGGCAGGTGGATCACTTGAGGTCAGGAGTTTGAGAACAACCTGGCCAACATGGTGAAACCCCATCTCTACTAAAAATACAGAAATCAGTTGGGTGTGCTGGTGTGTGCCTGTTGTCCCAGCCACTTGGGAGGCTGAGGCAGGAGAATTGCTTGAACCCGTAAGGCGGAGGTAGCAGTGAGCCGAGATCACATCACTACACTCCAGCCTGGGCAACAGAGTGAGACTTTGTCTCAAAAAAAAAGAAAAAAAAAATTAGGTATCACGTGCTAGGCACTGCCTTTGGATATGGTAGCAAGTAAGATTTTCCGTTTTCTTGTGGGCCGCACAGTTTGGTGCGTGGAATCAGATGGGACAAGTAAACATTCAATTACAATACATGATGTTAGTGCCATGGTTGAGAGCTATGTGAGTGTATGTTTGTGTGAGGGAAACCAGGGAAAATTCCAGGAGGAAGCGATGTTTCAATTTCCCACCGCAGATATATGAAAGAGCACAGAGAATTCTGTAGTTCCTTGTAGCTGGAACTTGTAGTAGGTAGGGAGGGTAGAGGCAGGAAAGTTCTGGAAGTCTAGAAAGGAAGGTTATGGTTCTGAGATTTTTTTTTTTCATGAAAAAGTTTAATTAATTTCCTCTTGGATATATAATGATGAACCCAATTAGTGAGATTTTATGTAGAGGTTAAAAAAAATTAAATAATATGTGTTTTTTCCCCCTGTTAGTATTTAGCCTTGCAGGACCTGATGTTGCTTTCTCAGTATTCTCCTTCACGAAGACAAGAAGTTTTTAGCCTCAGCCAACCAGGTATTGCTAAAAGTAATAGACTTGATTAGGCATATGTGTGTAGAAAGTAATTCACTTGGCCAGGCATGGTGGCTCAAGCCTGTAATCCCAGCACTTTGGGAGGCCAAGGCAGGCGGATCATGAGGTCAGGAGATCAAGACCATCCTGGCTAACACGGTGAAACTCTGTCTCTACTAAAAATACAAAAAATTAGCCGGGCGTGGTGGCGGGCGCCTGTAGTCCCAGCTGCTGGAAAGGCTGAGGCGGGAGAATGGCGTGAACCTGGGAGGCGGAGCTTGCAGTGAGCCGAGATTGCGCTACTGCACTCCAGCCTGGGTGACAGAGTGAGACTCCATCTCAAAAAGAAAAAAAAAAAAAATTAATTAAAGTTTTTGGTGAGAAAGATGTATTTAATAAAATATCAGATGTCAGTGAGTCCATTAAATGAAGTATTGAATTAAATCTTACACAGCTTAAGAGTTTATTACCTTCAGCTCCTTCATTTCCGTAACCTGAAGAAATTATTTAGTACATTGACAATTTTAGGGCAGAAAAATACAGCTTAAGAATTCTAAAAGTTTGGCTGGGCGTGGTGGCTCACCCCTGTAATCCTAGCACTTTGGGAGGCCAAGGTGGGTGGATTACTTGAGCTTAGGAATTCGAGACCAGCCTGGGCAACATGATGAGACCGCTCCTCTACAAAAAATACAAAAAATTAGCCCAGCATGGTAGCATGTGCCTATAGTCCCAGCTCCTTGAGGAGCTGAGCTGGGAGGATTGCTTGAGCCCAGGAGGTTGATACTGCAGTGAGCCAAGATTGTGCCACTGTACTCTAGCCTGGGTGACAAAGTGAGAGCCTGTCCCCCTCCCCACCCCAAAAAAGAATTCTAAAACTTTTAATGCTACAAAGGATCTTAAAAATTAGGTGGTCTGCTCTCTAGATGGGAGATTTAAGTCTCAGAGATTGGCTTAAATAAAGTTAATGTCAGAATTGGAATAAGAGTCCTGTCATTTGGCTCCATGTACAGGACTCCTCCTTCTGCTATGCTACTCTGCCTCCTTTTAAAAAAAATTAGGAAGAAACTAGATTCGATGGTGACTCAAGGATGCTCTCAGCAACTCTGAAACACTTACAGTGTATACTGTTCTTGCCATGCTGTTCAAGACTGTGACTTTGCCAGTTCTCTGTTGTTCCTAGAGGGAAAACAGTCCAGTCCCAGGCACTGGTGGGAAACAGAGAACCTGGGTAGCCTTTCTTCTGTATTTTAAGAGACAGGGTCTCACTGTATCACCAGGCTGGAGTACAGTGTCATGATCACAGCTCACTGTAACCTCGAACTCCTGGGCTCATATGATCCTCTCGCCTCAACCTTTCAAGTAGCTGGTATTATAGGGGCACACCAGGTGTGCACCACCACACCTGGCTAATTTTTAAAAATTTTTGTTGAAACAGGGTCTTGCCGTGTTTCCCAGGCTGGCCTTGAACTCCTGGGGTCAAGCAGTTCTCCTGCTTTGGCCTCCCAAAGTGTTAGAATTACAGGTGTGAGCCAGTACACTCAACCAGCTTTTCATCTTTTTTTTAATGATTTCTTCATTAGTTTGCCAAGCTTGCCAATTACCAGATAAAATACCAGATAATAAACCTTCTATAGTTAAATGTTATATGGAAATGAAATCCAGTTATATAAAAATGTAATTGACTGGAACCACTCTCCTTTTAGTAACATGAGAAACCCAGAGCTGATACTGTGGAAAATTAACTATAACAATGCTTTTCTATCAGATTTGAGTTAACATAGGAATTCTATACTCTAAATGTTTTTTACCAGAGATTCAAGTAAACCGTAAAAGGGTGGCATTTGCTCTGCCAGAGAGTGTACATTCTAGCACATAAAAAAAATTTAATTGGCTGGACGCAGCCAATTTAATTGGCTGTAATCCCAGCACTTTGGGAGGCTGAGGCGGGAGGATCATCTGAGGTCAGGAGTTTCAACATGGTGAAACCCTGTCTCTACTAAAAATACAAAAATTAGCTGGGCATAGTGTTGCACACCTATAATCCCAGCTACTTGGGAGGCTGAGGCAGGAGAATTGCTTGAACCCCAGAGGCAGAGGTTGCAGTGAGCTGAGATCCTGCCACTGCACTCCAGCTTGGGCAACAGAGCAAGACTCCATCACAAAAACAAACAAAAATTTAATTGGATGGTTACACAGTTCCTCATGTACCCAAATTACAGTAGTACAAAACATCCTGAGGCCTAGTGATAGAGTATTGTGTGTGTGTGTTTGTAGGTTAAGTGGTATTCCTGAGTTTTACAATGGGGGGAGTGTTTAAGGAGAGATCCAAGTGAAGAGGGAATGATCATTTGGCACATAGGATAGAGAAACCAGTTTTCAGTGGACTTCTCTGCTATTAATGCATAATGAAGCATGCTTGATTTTTATATAATAACTCTAGGAGACAAAGATCTACTATGAGAAATAAGGGAATTTTTAAAGGAATGGGGACACAGTAGTTTAAGTTAAATAATAAGATAATCTGTAAGCTCTCTGAGTGTAAAGTGTGATCATTATTAATGAGTCATTCCCACAGATGTAACAGCAAATGGGGGCTGTTATATACATGAAAATGTAAGGAAGCCCAGGGGGTCAGACACAAAAGTTTAGAGGTCACTGGGGACCATGGAGGTGCATCCCACTGGACATCCTAGTGTTCATTGTCGTAGTTCATTGTTCACAGTCATAGCAGTCTGTTTAATACTGCTAGTGAAGTAACCCTGGTCTTTCTCGCTCAACCTATGATCTAGTGTTTGGCTTTATTTTAGCGACCAATTTGAGAGGTTTTTTGGTTTTTTTTTTTTGGTATGTGTGTGGTAAAATGCAAGTTTTTGCTTGTAGACTTTTGGGAAACTTAATTCATCCAAGTATTCATTGAACTCCTGCTGTGTATTAGATGTCATGAGTATAAATAGTAGCTTCACTAAGAAAAGTGGGTCCTGATGCCAAGCGTAATGTAGAATTTCTTACTGACTTTTTCCCCCACTTCAAGAGGAGAATGTAAGATTATTTACATTTTAAAAGCTGGTGTTTGGACCTCCTAGGTGGACATCCCCACAATTGGACAGCCATTTCAAGGGAGTGTTTGAATCTTTTAAATGGTATGACTCAGAAACTGATTCTCTATCAAGAAGCTGCTGCTGCGAATGGGAGAGTGTCTTCATCTTACCCAGTGGAACCTAAGAAATTAAATTCTCCAGGTAATCCCTAGGACTACTAAGAGGGGAAAACATTTACATTTTATTTCCTAAGAAAGATGACTGTAGTAGACTGGGCGCAGTGGCTCACGCCTGTTATCCCAGCACTTTGGGAGGCCGAGGCGGGCGGATCATGAGGTCAAGAGATCGAGACCATCCTGACCCACATGGTGAAACTCTGTCTCTACTAAAAATACAAAAATTAGCTGGGCGTGGTGGCGTGTACCTGTAGTCCCAGCTACTCAGGAGGCTGAGGCAGGAGAACCAGGGAGGCGGAGTTTGCAGTGAGCTGAGATTGTGCCATTGCACTCCAGCCTGGCGACAGAGCGAGACTGTCTCAAAAAAAAAAAAAAAAAAAAAAAAAGAGATGACCGTAGTTAATCGAAGGATACTTATATGAGTGTGAGGTATATATTTTTAGGGAAAATTGATCCAACATATAGCATCTTATATTGAACCAAGAAAATGACGTGGGTATCATTGTAGATTGAAAAAATTAAGCCCAAAACATCACGTTGTACACTCTAAGTATATGCAGTTTTTCATTGGTTAATTTGAAACAAATTAAGTTCAGTGTGGTGGTAGCATTAAAAACACTACCAAAATGATGGCTATTAAATAGGAGACTTCAGCTTACTCTAGCACAAAGCCAGGTGAATTTTTGCAGACAATATCTGTTGCTGTTCTGGTTGCAGTAGTCCAGAGACAAAAAGTTGCTGTCCCAGAGAAGAGCAGCTGAGATGACTGGGTGATTTGGGAGTGGGGCATAATGTTAGTACCCCTTCCATTTAAAAGACGAAAGCTGAGAGGAAGAAGTAGAGGTGGAGGAACCTGTCTTGTTCACCAAATCCCTTAGGTAGAAGACACCTATGAATGTAAGACTGATAAAAGGACTTAATGTTCCATGTGTTTTGGAGCCAGGCATTTAGTGAAAATGGATGAAACTGGCTGGGTGAGGATGGTGGTGAACCTGTGAGCACAGGGGGAAGCTGTTGGTTAGCCCTGCTTCATTGTTCCCATATGGGACTTTGGATCCCATATGTGAACTTCCGGTCTTTTTAAAAAAGAGAAGCCTGAAATCTAAACAAATTTTGAGGTGAAATCTTTCAGTTGTTAAACATTGGCAACTAATCTTGATATTTAAAAATCTCTATATAGATCAAAGCAAACTCATCTAGTTTCAAAATCAGTACTCTGGTGGGGTCATAGCCCCAAAACAAATAGATTACATATGAAAAATGATTTAAATAAATTAACACACATCAGATTTTGAAAGGTTTGAGAGTGTTTCAGATGTTATCAACTTTCAGATCAGCATTCCTCTATTCAACAAATACTTATTGAATTCCTACTGCATACAAGCAATGTGCTAGAAGCCAGGGAATCACAGATGGAAAACACTCTTGGATCTGACCTTTTAGGGGAAGGCACACAAATAATGATACAATATAACTGCCAAAAGGAAATCTGTCCAAAAGGAGTCCGACTGGATAAGATGATGTTTGATAATGAAAGGAAGCCTTGTTTGCAACAAAAAAAGTTTAGATTTTATTCTATAGAGATATGGAGCCATTGGAGAATTTTGAATAGGCTAGTTCCATCAAATTAGCATGTTGGAAAGATCATTGTAATTCTGGTTGGGTAGATCATGAGTCTGACCAAATATGGAGCATTCATTATTGTAAGTTTTTGTCATATACCATCACTCAGCCAAAATTTGTCTCATATTTTGAAGAATAATTGTAAAACTCTTAAAAACTCCAGTCTTAATTTTTAAATTGATTTTTCAAAGATTTCTAATTTCCATTAACCTTTAAAAAGTCATATAATGGGCCAGGTGTGGTGGCTTACACCTGTAATTCCAGCACTTTGGGAGGCCGAAGCAGGTGGATCATTTGAGGTCAGGAGTTTGAGACCAGCCTGGCCAATATGGCGAAACGCCGTCTCTACTAAAAATATAAAAATTAGCTGGCTGTGGTGTTGCACACTTATAGTCCCAGCAACTCAGGAGGCTGAGGCAGGAGAATCGCTTGAACTCGGGAGGTGGAGGTTGCAGTGAGCTGAGATCATGCCACTGCACTCCAGCCTGGGTGACAGAGTGAGACTCCTTCTTAAGGAGAGAGAAAAAAAAAAAGAAAAGTCATATAATGAAAATTTGGTACTTGGGATGTTTAATTTCTTATATTTCTTATGGTGGTTTTATTAAGAAGATGGAATCCAGCTGGGCGAGGTGGCTCACATCTGTAATTCCAGCATTTTGGGAGGCCGAGGTGGGCGGATCATGAGGTCAGGAGGTCGAAACCATCTGGCCAACATGGTGAAACCCTGTCTCTACTAAAAATACAAAAATTAGCTGGATGTGGTTGTGCGTGCCTGTTATCCTAGCTACTCGGGAGGCTGAGGCAGGAGATTTCATTTAAACCAGGGAGTCGGAGGTTGCAGTGAGCCAAGATTGCGCCATAGCACTCCACCCTGGCCGCAGAGTGAGACTGTATCTCAAAATAATAATAATAATAAGAAGAAGAAGAAGAAGAAGAAGAAGAAGAAGAAGAAGAAGGAATCCTAATGCAATGTGTTTGTTTTTGTGGCTTGTGCTGGAGTGACAAGAAAAGTTCCTTTGTTTTTGTATAACAGACTCTATTACTAAATTGGAGAATCATAAGATGACTTTTGAAAAAGCTGTTTACAGATCAGATTTATAGATATTCTGGGCAAATTAGCCTTTGGTGTGACTTTTGTTAACTTGAAAGAACTTTCAGGCCAGGTGTGGTGGCTCATGCCTATAATTCTAGCACTTTGGGAGGCCAGTGCAGGAGGATTCCTTGAGCCCAGGAGTTCAAGACCAACCTGGGAAACATGGCGAATCTGTCTCTACAAAAAATAAAAAAATTAGCCAGGCATGGTAGCATGTGTCTGTGTCCTAGCTACTCAGGAAGCTGAGGTGGGAGGATCGCTGGAGCCCCAGAAGATGAGGCTGCAGTGAGCCGAGATTACACCACTGCACTCCAATCTGGGCTACAGAGCAAGATCCTGACTCAAAGAAAAGAAAAGGAAAGAAAAAGAAAAGGAAAGGAAAAAACTTTGGGGAAAATGGGGTAAGGTTAATATTTTTTTCCTGTATATGTTCACAATATAGATTTGGTATGTTCAGTCAAGTAATACTTAAAATAATAATGCAGTAAAACTGGATAGATTCTAATGCAGTAATTAAAATTGCCAATTAGAAATAAAATGTGAATTGATGAGTTCATTCAAAATTGCTTAGAGTTAGATAAATTGACGTTGAAGATGAAGATATTCATGGAGGGGGAAAAAGAGAGACTATATCAGTCTGACAGAAGAAGATGTATAAAGCTCTTTGAGTGGAGCTTGAATGCAGTAGTAAAATCCGAATCTTGAGACTATAATCATAAATGGAAACAATCTACTGAGCTTTGGGTAAATGTGTTAAACAAAAATTTGGTATGCGTAGAATTTGAAAGCGTTGCTGCTAGCCTGCTTGGGTCAGGTTGCCTCTTCAGCACTGGATCTGTTGTTTTACAGAAGAAACTACTTTTCAGACACCAAAATCTAGCCAGATGCCTCGGCCTTCAGTGCCACCATTAGTTAAAACATCACTGTTTTCTTCAAAATTATCTACACCTGATGTTGTGAGCCCATTTGGGACCCCATTTGGCTCTAGTGTAATGAATCGGATGGCTGGAATTTTTGATGTAAACACCTGCTATGGGTCACCGCAAAGTCCTCAGCTAATAAGAAGGGGGCCAAGATTGTGGACATCAGCTTCTGGTGAGAATTATATATATTTTTTAAGATTTTAAATGTCATGTTGCAGAGGATCAGACAGCCTAAGTTCTTATCTTGCCTTTTCTTTTTTAAAAATAGATCAGCAAATGACTGAATTTTCTAATACTTCTCCATCTACCTCTATTAGTGCTGAGGGTAAGACAATGAGACAACCCAGTGTGATTTATTCATGGATTCAGAATAAACGTGAACAGGTAGGATGATATGGTTATAGGATTTATATTTGCATGTAAAATTGAGAACATTAAGGATCTCACATGAGTAAGTCATCAGGAATAAGAAGCGTTTTTTTTTTTTTTTTTTTGATGCTTCATGTATTGACTCAAATGAAACAGCCAATATTTGACTGGTTTGAGCTATACACATTGTAATTTCATATGACTTGACCTGATAACCTCATGTAAGAAATATTTGAGTTCTTTATATATCCAAGGTATGCTTTTAGGCACTGGGAAAAAAGCAAACAAAACAGAGTCCTTGCCCACGTAATGTTTACATTCGAGTGAGGGGAAATCAGTGAGTAAGCAAATGTATGATATTCTGTTTCTCTGAAATATAAAATATCATCAATTATAAGACTTATGTGCTATTAAGAAAAAAAGATGCCTTAAACCATGACATGCTATTGACTGTAAGATGCATCTCAATAGGTCATATTCAAGATAAGGAAAACATGCATAAGAAGGAAGAAATTTGATATGTCTTAACTAGAAGAACAGAGCAAGGAAGACAGAGAGTTCCTAGGGGAGAGGGTATCATTTTATGTGGAGTGATAAGGGGAAGTCTCATTGATAAGGCAATGATTGATCGGAGACCTGAAGGGAGAGCTGGGAGCAGCCCAGTGCATCTGAGATGGGAATGGCCTTGGCTTGTGTGAAGAACAATGTGGATACCAGTGTGGCTGGGGCAGAGTGAGTGAGGGGAGAGTGGTAAGTGGGTGATAAGATCAGAAAGGTAGCAGGCACCCAGGGCTCATTGGCTGTATTAAAGACTGGCTTCATCTCTGAGTGGGATGGAAAGTCACCGTATGGTCTTGCCCACAAGAATGATATGATGTAACTTATATTTTGAAAGTGCTGCTCTAGGGGCTGTGTTGGGACTAAACTCTTGCAAGGTAGGCATGTAAGCCCAGAGACGGTGTTAAGGCTGTTGCAGTAATCTAGTGGGAGATGGTGGTATCTGTGACCAGAGTGGTAGTGGTGGGGGCTGTAAGATGTGGTCAAGGTCTAGGTATGTATTTTAAGGTAGATGGAATAGGATTAGCTTATGGTTTGGTTGTGGTGTATACTAGAAAGAGTCAGTGTTGACTGTTAAGGTTTTTGGCCTGAAGATCTGGAATAATATAGTTGCAATTTATTGAGTTGGAATTTACTGATGATTCTGGAGAAGGAGATTTGATAGAGGTGAGGGGAGGGAAATCAGGAGTTTGATTTTGGACAAGCCAATTTTGGGATACCTATGGGACAACCAGGTGAAAATACTTAGTAAGAAATTAGGCATATAGCTGTAGTGTAGGGGAAAGTTCTGGGCTAGAAATGTAACTTTGGAAGTTTTCAGAGTATAGATAGTATTCAAAGCATGAGACTCGATGCAAACTCTTGAATGTAAATACAGAAGAAAAGAGATATCCAAGAAACGGGCCCTCCAATGGCTAAAGGTTTGGGAGATGAAGAATAGCAACGGAGACTGAGGAGCAGCCTCTGAGGTGGGTAGAAAACCAAGAAAAGAAAGAGTTTCAAGGAGGAGAAGGTGGGAGTGTCAGATGCTGCTGATGGGTAGCATGGGGCGGGAACTAAGAATTAACTGTTGAGCTAGAAATGCGGAGGTCACTGAGTCCTTGACAAGAGCTGTTGGCTGGAGTAGTGGGGACAAAAACCAAAATGCATGAGTTCAGGAGAGATTGGTAGACGAATTGGAGACCACAAGAAAAACCACATTTTTTAAGGAATTTGTTGTAAGTGGAACAGAAAAATGGGGCAATAGCTGGGAGGAATTGAGGGGTCAAGGAACTTTTTTAAAAATTTTGAGATGGGTTCTTGGTCTGTCTGTTGCTCAGGCTGGAGTGCAGTGGTATGATCATGGCTACACTGCAGCCTTAAACTCCCGGGCTCAAGTGATCCTCCCACCTCAGCCTCCTGAGTAGCTGGGACTACAGGTGCCTGCCACCATGCCTGCCTAATTTTTTTAGTTTTTATTTTTTGTAGAGACACAGTCTCTATGTTGCCCAGGCTGATCTCAAACTCTTGGCCTCAAGCAGTCATCCTGCCTGAGCCTCATAAAGTGTTGGAATTACAGGCACGAGCCACCACGCCCAGTCATGTTTTTATTTTTTAAGATGGGAGAAATTATAACATGTTTGCTGATGGAATGACTGATTAATAGGGAATGAATGGTTAAAGGCATTTCATAATCTTCGGGATCCTATACGGCTCTATATGCCATTAGTACTACCATGTCACTTTCTACCCAACCAGACACGTGCTGCTTGCTGCAGCCTTCTGACTAGTCATGCAGCTTTGGGTGAGAGCATGGTAGGAGCAGATTCACTTTTAAGTTAGTTGGGTTAGCTTTTAGCTGATACTAAGAACACTTTTTCCCCCGGAATTGTCAACTAGTAGAAAACTACTTTGTGTCTGAAGATATTTTTTTTCCTGTAATCTCAGCACTTTGGGATGCCACAGTGGGAACATTGCTTGAGCCCGGGAATTCGAGACCAGCATGGGCAACATGGCAAAACCCCATCTCTACTAAAAATACAAAAATTAGCTGGGTGCATTCCTGTAGTCCTAGCTACTTGGGAGGCTGAGGTAGGAGAATCACCTGAGCCCAGAAAGCAGAGGTTGCAGTGAGCTATGAATGTGCCACTGCACTCCAGCATGGGTGATAGAGTGAGACCCTGTCTCAAAAAAAAAAGATTTTTTTTTCCCTGTGAGAGAAACATACTCTTTTTTTGGGTATTAAAAGGTTAAAGGGCAGGACAGTTATAGAGAATCGAGAAATAATATGGCCTTGAAAAATATCTCCAGTCTGTAATCCTAGCACTTTGGGAGGCTGAGGTGAGAGGATTGCTTGAGTCCAGGAGTTTGAGACCAGCCTGGGCAAGATGGTGAGACCCCGTCTGTACAAAAACATTTAAAAATTAACCGGACATGGTGGTGTGCCTGTATTCCCAGCTACCCAGGAGGCTGAGGTGGGAGGATCTGTTGAGCCCAGAAATTTGAGGTGGCAGTAAGCTGTGATCATAAAACTGCACTCCAGCCTAGGTGACAAAGCGAGACCCTGTTTCTGAAATAAAAAAAAAAAAAAAAGAAAAAAGAAAAAAAATTCACCAAAACCACTTAGAATTAATTAATTTTTTTTTAATGTCAGGGCTCTAATTTGGGGGTTAAACGTGTATACATGGGAATACAGTTTAGATTAGTTGGCTCATCTTGGTTGTCCAATTTATAGCACAAAGATATTTAGTTACATGGCGTATTATTTAAGTATTATTATTCTTTGCCCACAAGATGTGAAGTGTTTCATTTTTTCATTTAAGTTACTGTCTGGAAGAACTAGGAAATGTGTTATATTTGAATAGAATTTAAAAGGTAAATGTGTTAATTCTTCCTTTTTTCCAACTCAGATTAAGAATTTCTTGTCAAAACGGGTGCTGATAATGTATTTTTTCAGTAAGGTAAGAATATGTGGTTATAGCATTGGGAATGGGGAGGGAGGAAATGAAATATGAAATAAAGTAGCAGATAGGATCTGACTTGTAAATATTTTATAGCTTAATCCTAGCAAGCTAGGCAGCTTTGCATAGTGCTTCACTGAACCTCCGTTTTAACAATAGTTGCCCTAGACACACATCTCACTTCAGTGGCTTCTGAAGCTTGACTCTAGTTGCCTCTCGAGTCTCTTGGCTGCTGGCAGCTTTGTGCTGATAGGCAACACAGACCCCTTCCTGCTGTCTGCATCTTCACAAAGTGAACAAATTTGTGTGGCTATCTGGTGCTTCTTGGCTCATGTCCTGCTAGCGTCTTTGTGACCATTTTGGTGTTCAAAAGAGAGATGATGATATCACAGATGTTAAATTTATGATGAATAAAAAATTATAATTCAGACCACACATGAAATGACTTCCCAACTTGTGTATCAGCTCTTCCAGCTGCCACAGGAGAGTAAATCTCAGTTGTAGAAGCTAAAGATTCATTCCTGTTTTTGCTGGCTATGACTGTTATGTCTTTATTTAATCCTTTGATGTGCAAAACCTTTGCCCCTATGTAGGGGAAAGAATTTTTGTTTTTAGCTTTTAAAATCTAGCCTCTCTTTCTGCAGATATTGCAGTATTATCTAATATCACACTCACTCCATTAATACCTTCAAGTGAAAGTTTATATTGGCATCTGTTATATTTATTATTTGGGAGTCATACTCTGGTGGAAAAGAGTTCTGAGCAACCCTGATAGAATATAGATAATGCATAACAGTCATTTCAGGGGCTTGAAACTGCTTTTCCACTATGGTGGAAGGGACGATCCACCCAACTAGCCATTACCTTTACCAAAAAATAATCCACCCTGGTCTGCCCATTAGAGGAAGGTGTCTTGTCTTCCACCAAAAGGAAGAGGGGTTGTCTGAAGTTTTACTTCAGTGCTTGGTTTCAAAAGAAGGGGAAAGGCCGGGCATGTTGGCTCACGCCTGTAATCCCAGCACTTTTGGAGGCCAAGGCGGGCGGATCACGAGGTCAGGAGATCAAGACCATCCTGGCTAACATGGTGAAACCCTGTCTCTACTAAAAATACAAAAAATTAGCCGGGCGCAGTGGTGGGCGCCTGTGGTCCCAGCCACTCGGGAGGCTGAGGCAGGAGAATGGCATGAACCCGGGAGGCGGAGCTTGCAGTGAGCCGAGATAGAGCCACTGGAGTCCGGCCTGGGCGAAAGAGCGAGACGCCGTCTCAAAAAAAAAAAAAAAAGAAGAAAGGGAAAATAACTCACCATGAGTGTCTTATGTGTGCCATACTCTGTTTTCGCTTCAGTTCCCTCATTTAATTCTAACAGCATTCCTGTGAGATATGTCTTTTTATCCTCATTTTACAGATAAGGAAACCTGAGGCTCAGAGGAGTCATATAGCTAGCCTAAGGGCACAGAGACAGTAAGTGGCAGACCACATGGTGACCAAGATCTCCTGTTTTCTTGAAAGTGAAAGGCTAATTTTGATCCCAGTTTTGCAAGTGGGTCTATTATATGATAAATTATAGACACTGCTGCTATTTGATGTTAAAAAATGTAACTTAATAGACTTGTTGTATGGTACTTAGTAGGCTTCATTGGGTACATAACCAAAGACAGCATTTGTTCAAATGGACCAGTTGTTCCACACTATTCCATGGTGGTACGTTAAAGAAGGTTAGGCACCATGAAATTGTGTCATTTACAGCAACATGGATAGAATTGGACGTCATAATCTTTTTTTTTTTTTTTTTTTTTTGAGACGGAGTCTCGCTCTGTCGCCCAGGCTGGAGTGCAGTGGCGCGATCTGGGCTCACTGCAAGCTCGGGCTCACTGCAAGCTCCGCCTCCCAAGTTCACGCCGTTCTCCTGCCTCAGCCTCCCGAGTAGTTGGGACTACAGGCACCTGCCACCACGCCTGGCTAATTTTTTGTATTTTTAGTAGAGACGGGGTTTTAGCGTGTTAGCCAGGATGGTCTCGATCTCCTGACCGCGTGAGCCACCTCGCCTGGCCGGACATCATAATCTTAAGTGAAATAAGTCAGGCACAAAAAAATAAATATTGCATGTTCTTACTTACGTATAGAAGCTAAAACATTTGATCACATGGGAGTAGAGTGGAAAGATAACAGAGACTGGGAAGGATGGGTAGAGGGTAGGAGGAGGATGGAGAGAAGTAGGTTAAAGGGTACAAATATACAGTTAGAAGGAATAAATCCGATGTTTGATACCAGAGTAGGATGATTACAGTTAACAAAAACATATTATACTCAGGTGATAGATACCCAAAATGCCGTGACTTGATCATCATGCATTATATACGTGCAACAAAATTTCACATGTACTCCATAAATTTGTGCAAATAAAAACATTTTTTACATGAAGGTTAGGCGGTTTTTCTTTGAGTGGGGTTGAGGGTAGACAATTTAAAAGAGATAACAAGTAGGCAGTTTTGTTGTTGTTGTTGTTTATTTATTTATTTGAGACGAAGTCTTGCTCTGTCGCCCACGCTGGAGTGCAGTGGCATGATCTTGACTCACTGCAACCTCTGCCTCCCGGGTTCAAGCGATTCTCCCACTGCAGCCTCCCAAGTAGCTGGGACTACAGGCGTGCGCCACCACATGGGCTAATTTTTTGTATTTTTAGTAGAGACGGAGTTTTACCACGTTGACCAGGCTGGTTTCAAACTCCTGACCTCAGGTTATTGGCCCTCCTCAGCCTCCCAAAGTGCTGGGATTACCAGCGTGAGCCACCGCGCCCAGCCAATTTTTTTATTTTTATTTTTTATTTTATTTATTTTGTTTTTTTGGGGTTTTTTTTTTGAGACAGAGTTTTGCTCTTGTCGCCTAGGCTGGAGTGCAGTGGCGTGATCTCAGCTCATTACAACCTCTGCCTCCCGGGTTCAAGTGATTCTCCTGCCTCAGCCTCCCAAGTAGCTGGGACTACAGGCACGTGCCACCATGCCCAGCTAATTTTTCTATTTTTAGTGCAGACAGGGTTTCGCCATGTTGGCCAGGCTGGTCTCGAACTCCTGACCTCAGGTGATCCACCCACCTCGTCGTCCCAAAGTGCTGGGGTTACATGCGTGAGCCACCACTTCCAGCTATCCCAGGCTGGAATGCACTGGTATGATCTTGGCTCGCTGCAATCTCGACCTCCTGGATTCAAGCAATTCTCCTGCCTCAGCCACCCAAATAGCTGGGACTCCAGGCGCGTGCCACCACACCTAGCTAATTTTTGTATTTTAGTAGAGATGGGGTTTCAGCATGTTGGCCAGGCTGGTCTCAAACTCCTCATCTCAAATGATCTACCCACCTCGGCCTCCCAAAGTGCTGGGATTACGGGCATGAGCCACCACGCCTAGCCAAAATTTTTTTTTTATTTTTTGAGATGGAGTTTCACTCTTGTTGCCCAGGCTGGAGTGCAATGGCGCGATCTCAGCTCACTGCAACCTCTGCCTCCCAGGTTCAAGTGATTATCCTGCCTCAGCTTCCTGAGTAGCTGGGATTACAGGCACCTGCCACCACGCCCAGCTAATTTTTTGTATTTTTAGTAGAGACAGGGTTTCACTATGTTGGCCAGGCTGGTCTCGAACTCCTGACCTCGGCCTCCCAAAGTGCTGGGATTACAGGCATGAGCCACCGCACCCAGCCCCAGCCAAGTTTTTTAAAAAGAGTTTCTGTAACCATTCTCTTAAGTGATCTCAGAACTGATCCTCTGAGGTGGGTTGAGTATATGTAACTTTAAATTGGAAACTGAGACACAGAGATTTAGAGACTTGGCAAGGGCCACACAATGAGTTGATGGTAGAGTGCTTTATTATAGTTAAATGAGTAATTATCAAGTTAAATATAAAAGAATTTATTTTAAATTTTAATTCTTGAGAGGCAGCTGTGAATTTTTTGTTTTGTGGTCTACATATTTAATTAAAGGAAATAATGGAGTTTTCGCTCAGGGGAATTCACTTGAATGTTTTTGTTTTTATTTGTAGCACCCAGAGGCCTCCATTCAGGCTGTTTTTTCAGATGCCCAAATGCATATTTGGGCATTAGAAGGTAAGCAATGACTGTGAACTGTAACTATGATTTTAATTGTCAGTTAAATATTGAAGTATAATCCATGAAAGGTCAGTTCTGGTCCTTGATTTCAGTCTTTGAATGTACAGATTCATTTTTATATCTTTGTTTTATATAGAGCATTTTGAAAAATATATTTAGGCGTATTTTGATTTGGGCACAATTCTTTCTTGTATGTAAGCAGAGAAACTGAGCCTGGGTTCTTTTTTTTTTTTTTTTTTTTTTTTTTTGGAGACAGGGTTTTGCTCTGTTGTCCAGGCTGTAGTGCAGTGTTATGAACATGGCTCACTGTATCCTCAACCTTCTGGGCTCAAGCAATCCACCTCAGCCTCCTGAGTAGCTGGGGCCACAGTTGCATACCACCACGCCCTGTTAATTTTTGTTTTAAAAAAATTTTTTGGGCCGGTTGCGGTGGCTCACGCCTGTAATCCCAGCACTTTGGGAGACGGAGGCAGGTGGATCACCTGAGGTCAGGAGTTCGAGACCAGCCTGGCCAGCGTGGTGAACTCCCTTCTCTACTAAAAATACAAAAATTAGCCGGGCATGCTGGCATGTGCCTATAATCCCAGCTACTCGGGAGGCTGAGACCGGAGAATCACTTGAACCCAGGAGGCAGAGGTTGCAGTGAGTTGATATCACACCACTGCACTCCAGCCTGGGTAACAAATAGCGCAACTCCATCTCAAAAAGAAAAATTTTTTTTTTTGTAGAGACGAGGTTATCTAGGCTGGTCTCAAACTCCTGGGCTCAAGTGATCTTCCTGCCTTGACCTCCCAAAGTGATGAGATTACAGGTGTGAGCCACCACACTTAGTCTTTTTGTTTGTTTGTTTGAAGAGATGGAGTCTTGCTGTGTCTCCCAAGCTGGAGTTCAATGGCATGATCATAGCTCACTGCAACCTTGAACTCCTGGGCTCATGCAATCCTCCTCCCTCAGCCTCCTGAGTAGTTTGGACTACAGGTGCATGCCACCACACCCAGCTAAGTTTTATATTTTTTGTATAGAGACACGGTCTTGCTAAGATGCCCAGGCTGTTGAGCCTGGATTCTTTTATATCTTTCTCTACTTCAAAAAAGTGCAACAGATAGATTGTTTTTAACTTATGTTAACTTATGTTAAATATGAAAACTTAGTTGTTAAAGAGCTGTTTCTTTTCATCTTATAGATACAGCCGTCTCAGTGCTTAAATGTTGCTCAGAGGCCTTTCCTGACCGTTCTCTGAATACTGTATGCCCTTACCACGTGTTTTTTTTTTTTTTTTAATTTCCTGGCACATATTATTACGCAACACTATATTATTTTTAAAATTTTCTTCCTAATAGAATGTAAAGCCAGAGACTGTTATTTTATTCATTACTAATGCAATTGAGTACTTTTTTCAGTGCCTATCCAATTTTTTAGCCCATTTTTCTATTGAATTTCTCCTCCCTTTATTTATTTATTTATTTATTTATTTTACTTTTTATTTTCGAGACAGTCCCACTCTGTTGCCCAGGCTGGAGTGCAGTGGTGTGATCTTGGCTAACTTCAACCTCTGCCTCCTGGGCTCAAGTAATCCTCCCACCTCAGCCTCCCGAGTAGCTGGGACTATAGGTTTGTGGTGCCACACATGGCTAATTTTGTAGAGAGGGGGTTTCACCATGTTGCCCAGGCTGATCTTGAACTCCTGGGCTCAAGCGATCTGCCTGCCTCAGCCTCCCAGAGTGCTAGGATTACAGGTGTGAGCCACCGTGCCCAGCCTTTATTTCTTTTTATATTCAGAATATTAATCCTTCCTAAAATAGATGTATTTCAAATAGTTTTGCCTAATTTTGATTGACTTTTAACCTTTTTTTTTTTTCCCTTGAGGTCTGTCGCACTTAGTAGCAGCATCATTTACAGAGGATAGATTTGGAGTTGTCCAGACTACACTACCAGCTATCCTTAATACTTTGTTGACGCTGCAAGAGGTAAGAAATCTGTGGGTTGGGAGGGGGTAGAGGTCATCTTCCCCTCCCACTCAGTGCTTTGTTTGTTTCCTATATATCACATTTATCAAGTGACAAAACATGTTGGAAGTTAAAATAATGATACTTTTTCACCCTCAGGAAATTACAATCTAAAAGACAGAAAAGAGGCTGGTGTGGCTCATGCCTATAATCCTAGCACTTTGGGAGGCTGAGGCCGGAGGGTCGCTTGAGGTGGAGAGTTTGAGATCAGCCTAAGCAACATGGCAAGACTCAGTTTTTACAAAAAATAAAAAATTAGCTGGCCATGGTGGTGTATCCTTGTAGTCCCAGCTACTCAGGAGCCCGAGGTGGGAGGATCATTGGAGCCAGGAGTTTGAGGCTGCAGTGAGCTACGATTTCACCACTGCACTGCAGCCTGGGTAACAGAGCGAGACCCTGTCTCTATTTTAAAAAACAAAACTAAAAGATAGTTTGGAAGAGAAAACTTTTAATCTGCTTATAAAATTTTACAGAAACAGAAAAAAAGTATACTAAACCTGTAGGATATGCCTCTGGTATTAAACACATTGTTTAAAATACTAGACTTCTGTTCACTGACAAAAGTAAATCCTTACACAATTTGTAGCTACCGAAAGTGACCTGTGATTAAATGACCCATGCAGATAAGTGCCCTATTGGGTTGAGGCTCAAGAACTGAGGCCAGTAGATGCCTATCACCAGGCTTGATGGCTAGTTTTAGCTAATAGGTTTTCTTGGTCCTAGACTTAAAGAGGAGCAAAAAATAAAACACATGCTTTCTGCTTTGCAGTAGGCTTCTTTTTCTAACTTCATGTTACTTGGTACTTTTTATGTCACCTTCTAATATTAGTTACATGTCACATGACAGCTATAAACACTAAGGGCTGGAGGCATTTAGAGATAGCATCTGGAGGCTGGGTGCAGTGGCTTGTACCTATAATCCCAACACTTTGGGAGGCTGAGGTGAGCAGATCACCTGAGCTCAGGAGTTCAAGACCAGTCTGGGCAACATGGTAAAACCCTATCTCTACAAAAAAATAGAAAAATTAGCTGGGTGCAGTGGTGTGAGCCTGTAGTCCCAGCTACTCAGGACGCTGAGGCAGGAGAATCGCTTGAACCCAGGAGGCAGAGGTTATGGTGAGTGGAGATCGTGCCACTGCACTCCAGCCTGGACCACAGAGCGAGACCTTGTCTCAAAAGTAAGTAAGTAAATAAATAAATAAATAAATAAAAATAGCATCTGGTGTATATAGTGGGCCTTCTGGAGGAAGTGGAATTGAACTAGGCTTAAATGATAACTGGTGCATCTTTTGGTCTTGGGAAACCATTTAAGATATGAAGAGAAGCCTGGGCAACATGATGAAACTCTGTCTCTACAAAAAATTTTTTAAAAATTGGCGGGGTGTGGTGGTGCGCACCTATAGTCCCAGCTACTTATGAGGCTGACGGGGGAGAACCGCTTGAACCCGGGAGGTAGAGGTTGCAGTGAGCCAAGATTATGCCATTGCACTCCAGCCTGGGTGACAGAGTGAGACCCTGTCTCAAAAAAAAAAAAAGATAATGAAGAGAAAATATGCTTCTCCATTTCTTTCTTTAACACTCAATTCATTTTACCTATTAGAAAATCTTACCCATCAAAGCCAGTGATTCTTTTGCTTTGAGCACTTTTTGTGAGTACCTTCTCATGTATGTTACTTGAGATGTGTGTGTCTACATGGATAGTTTTATTATTTGTACTCTTTCCCAAGTGCCATTCTGTAAATAAATAGTTTCCTAGTAATTCCCTGCAGCTTCGAATATTTGGTTTATCTGACTGCACAATAGGATGACCATGATTTGGGCATATCTTTGATGGTCATAACATTTTTTGTCACTCTGGCAGTGTAGTTAAAACAACAATAATGGTACAGTGTTTATAGTCTAAGTAATGTGATATCATTATTATTTGATCTTTATAACCATCTTGTGAAGTCAGCAAGGTGGAAGTGTTTTCGCCCTTTTTTAATAGATGAGGGAGGCTTAGTAGTACAGCGACTTACCTCAGATCTCACACACAATCTCCTAGGTGGCAGAGCTGGAACTAGAACCCAGTCTGATTGCAGGGCATTAGCAGTGCAGTAGACTCTGGAAAAAGCTACAGATCCACATCCCTCCCCCGCTTTTTTTTTTTTTTGAGATGGAGTCTCTGCTCTGTTGCCCAGGTTGGAGTGCAGTGGTGTGATCTCAGCTCACTGCAACCTCCGTATCCTGGTTTCAAGTGATCCTCCTGCCTCAGCCTCCCGAGTAGCTGGGAGTACAGGCACGTGCCACTATGCCCAGCTGATTTATGTTTGTTTTTTTTTGAGATGGAGTCTCGCTCTTTTGCCCAGGTTGGAGTGCAGTGGTGTGATCTCAGCTCACTGCAAGCTCTGCCTCCCGGGTTCACACCATTCTCCTGCCTCAGCCTCCTGAGTAGCTGGGACTACAGGTGCCTGCCACCACGCCCAGCTAATTTTTGTATTTTTAGTAGAGACGGGGTTTCACCGTGTTAGCCAGGACGATCTTGATCTCCTGACCTCGTGATCCACCTACCTCGGCCTCCCAAAGTGCTGGGATTATAGGCGTGAGCCACTGCGCCCGGCCTGATTTGTTTATTTTTAGTGGAGATGGGGTTTCACCATGTTGGCCAAGCTGGTCTCAAACTCCTGACCTCAGGTAATCCGCCTGCCTCGGCCTCCCAAAGTGTTGGGATTGCTGCAGGCGTGAGCCACTGCACCTGGCTTGATCCACATCCCTTATTCTTTCTTCAGAGAGAATGATTCTACCCTTAGAACTGTGGCTTTCAAAGTTTTTGGACTGTGATCTGCAGTACATTTACATTAGACTCAAAATATAGTGTGTGCGTGTGTGTGTGTGTGTGTGTGTGTGTGTGTGTGTAGATAACAGAAATAAAGGATTCTTGGAACAGTACTCACCTTTTACTATGTGTAGTGCATTTTAATATTTTTCATTCTGTTTCATTTTTTAAAATGCTGGTTAAAACTCACTGAATTGATTTCATAAAGATCACACTGCCTGCCCTAGAGGTATTCTATACCAAAATTACTCTGCTTTTACCTCTACCACCATCAGAATTTCTGGTTCTTCATAGTTGGTTAGAAGGAAAGCAATCTGTTTGATTATAGTCATTCATACCTTTGAGTAGGAAAATAGGAATTACAGATTTGTCAAAAGGTCAAGCCCTGTCTTACTCTGTTTCATGCTGCTCTAACAGAATACCACAGACTAGGTAATTTATAACGAACAGAAACTTAATTTGGCTCGTGGTCCTAGAGGCTGGGAAGTTCAAGATTAAGGGGCTGCATCTGGTAAGGGCCTTCTTGCTGAATCATAACATGGCAGAAGGGATCACCTGAACAAGAGAGAGCAAGAGATCGAACTCACAGTATTAAACCCCTCTATAATCTGCATTAATTCATTATTGAGAGTGGAGTCCTCCTGACCTAAACACCTCCCATTAGGCCCCACCTCTCAACACTGCTGCATTGGGGATTAAGTTTCCAGCACATGCTTTTGGGTGACAAATTTAAGTCATAGCAGGCCCTATTTACTTAGAAACAGGGGAGTTGGAATGGAGAACACTTTTGAGGGGCAGAGTAGAACGAGGCAAAGAAGCATATTTTTGGATGTTGAGAAAAGATGGAACAAAGAGAACAGGACCAGTGACCTGATACTTAGCTTCTCAGTATAAAACTCCTCCTTATATGAGGCTTATAATGTCTATTTTCCCTTAAGCCACATCATGGCCAACCTTTTGGTCATGCTCTGCCATCATCAGATTTTGCAAACTGCCTCACAGTCTTTTTTTTTCCACTCTACATCCTGAGGTTGATTGTAATGAGTAATTCAGAGTCTGTGTGGGTAATCTGCCCCACACCCTGTCTGCACAATTCTTTGACTTCCTCCTCTTCACTACTCATTTGTATACCCTCTCAACCCACAACTATCACCTAGGCCCAATTATCCCCTGAGTACTCCACTGCCAGATCTTGAAACTCCAGGATTCTACCCTGTAAGCTAGAGTCTTTAAATGTTTTTGTTCCAAAGATTCCTTTGGCAGTCTGTTGAAGCCCATGGACTTCTCAGAATCATGTTCTTAAATGCATAAAGTGCTTAGGATTAGAAAAAAAATCAGTTATATTGAAATTATCAAGACGTTAAATTTATATAGTAATATGTGGTTTTTAATTACTGCATTACATAACAAGATCTGTCAGTGAGTCCAATAACTTATTTTGAGGTAGGGATAAGATGAATGATATTTCAAGATAACTATAACAATCGTATTGGGATATGGAGATGTTGGTGATTTCTATTGGTGACAAAGTCACAGGAACTGCTAATGCTACTATGATTTGTTGCTTACATTCATAGTTGAAGGAAATGCTAGATTTTAATTAGATCTTAGTAAAGATAAATGTGTAATTCAAGTTTGTACCCCCTGAATTTTTCCCTTAGGTCTGTGGACCCAATGTAAGAGCCCTTGCTCCAGGCACAGCCCTTTCATGTCCTTGCTGCTTCTGTACAGTTTCTTTGATCCTACCAGGATTTCCAGTTCCTTTTCCCCATGTTCTTTGTCTTTCAGCTCTCTCCTGACTTACGTATATGCCTTTCTGTATCCAGTTTAGACCTTGCAGTCTATTATTTCAACCACTTTGTTACCAATTCCTTCAACTCCTTTGTCCCCATGTCCTTGAGCTGCACCCATGTGGCAGTTCCATTACCCACCCATTCTCTTGCTGATCCTTCCTGCCTTGCTTCAGGATCTTGGCATTTTTGTCCTGAATTATTACATCCTCTTGCCTCTATGGACTCTCAACTGAGTTACTTCGTGCTCTGATTCCAGCCACTCTGCTATTCCCATGAGTCCTCTGCTCTTATAACTACCATAGACTATACAGTCTCTGCCTCCCACCAAATATATCTTATTTTCTTAACTTGACTCTAACTGCACATGCTGCCTTTTCTTTCCTTTTTTGTCTAGAACATATTTTTCTCCTTTGGTCTGGCTCTACTCTATATCTCCCCCCTCAACACTTTATTGTCTTTATTGACTTTTATTGTCTCCTCTTCATATTAGCTAGAGTAGAGGTGGGGACTTTGTCTCACCTCTATTCCCATCATCTAATATAGTACCTGGCAAATGACAGGCACTTATTAAATGCTTGTTGGATGGCTGCTGGATTGCATCATTGCTGGTTCAGTGGACGAAGACTTCTGTTTTGGGGCTTAAATTTAGTGACAATTCTGATGCAATGGGTTGATTAAAATGCTCCCAAACCATCTTTTTGTTTTGAGAGGCAGGAATGTGATGTGACTCATATGATCCCTGTTATATATTTTTGGCTTTCTGTTCTTTGGTCTAGAAGGGATCAAAGTGAAGAGAGTAAGTTTAAGTATCTCTGTAATTTAAGGCAAGTTGTACATTACTGGCTTCTGGGTGTTACTAAGGAACAATTGTGTGGAACTGTTCTATCCTTTTGTTTTACTTTTCAGTATCAATAACATCAGCCATTTCACTGAATCATTAAAGGCAAAATGTGAAAGGGAAGGGGAGCCTTTCATTCTTCAAACTATTCAGAGGGCAAGGAGTAGAGTGATGGATATGCTAGCTAGCTCAGTGGTTTCAGCCAGTGGCCAGACCATCCTGGAGATCACTGTTATTATAAGGGACATATGTACTTTCATTTGAATGATTACCATTTCTCCAACATGTTTGCAGCTGTTTTCTCAGAGGTTTTTATGTGCTGTTTTGGTTAATTAAAATACAAATTCATTTGAAAGCATTGCTGAGTTCATAGTAGTTATTTCCTTTATCAGTGGATGGACAACAAGTATTATCCTCTGGAGGTCCACAGGATTTTATTGTTGTTTTTAAAAAGGGTGCTTACATACAAAATGTTAGGAACCAAAATGATGTATTTTATAATTAAAATTTTTTGGCTAAGTGCGTTGGCTCATGCCTGTAATCCCAGAGTTTTGAGAGGCTGAGGCAGGAGGATAGCTTGAGGTCAGGAGTTCAAGACCAGCCAGGGCAACATAGTGAGACAGTGTCTCTAAAAAAAATTTTTTTAAATTTGCCAGGTGTGATGATGCTAGCTTATAGTTCCAGCTACTTGGGAGGCTGGGGCTGAAGGATCACTTAAGCTCAGGAATTTGAGGCTGTAGTGAGCTATGTGACTGTACTCCAGGCTGGGCAACAGAGTGAGACCGTGTCTCTAAAAAAAAAAAAAAAAAAAAAAAAAAAGAAAGAAAGAAAAATTAAACTTAGTAAAATATACATAACATAAAAATTAACCTTTTAAATCTAATTTTTAGTGTATGGTTCTGTGACATTAAATATATTCACATTGTTATGCAGTCACCACCACCATCCATCTCCAGAACCTTTTCATCTTTAAAATATGTTTTACATTCTTTAGATAGCCTTGGTTTCTGTGGAAAGGCCAATGTCATCCTAATGAAGTTGATCAGCCCTATCTATTATATTTTTTGCCTGGTCATTTGAAGGTCAAATTTTGATCTATTTGGAATATTAATGTTTACCTTTATGCCATTCACAGATCCATCCCTCCAGTAACTATTTAATTATCAAGCAATTAGCATGTGATACGATACAGAATGGAAAAAGACAGGGTTCCTGCCCTCCGGGAGCTTACAGGATGTAAAACAGATAATCATACAAAGAACTACAGTTGTAGTCAGTGCCACAGTGCCACTGTGCATAGAAATGCAGGATGAGGCTGGGCGCGGTGGCTCACGCCTGTAATCCCAGGACTTTGGGAGGCCGAGGCAGGTGGATCACCTGAGGTCAGGAGTTTGAGACCAGCCTGGCCAACATGGTGAAACCCTATCTCTACTAAAAATACAAAAAATTAGCTGGGGGTGGTGGCGGACACTTGTAATCCCAGCTACTTGGGAGACTGAGGTGGGAGAATCGCTTGAACCTGGGAGGCAGAGGTTGCGGTGAGCTGCGATTGTGCCGTGATTGTGCCATTGCTCTTCAGCCTGGGCAACAACAGCAAAATTCCATCTCAAAAAAAGAAAAAAAGAAATGCAGGATGATCAGAGAACATATGACAGGTGAATCTGAGCTAGTCTTGCAAGTAGGGGATAGAGAGATGTGAGATAATTAATGGCTCCTGGAGAATGTAGGGGTTGGAAGGAGGAATAGGGGAAAGAAAGGAATATTCTTGAGGGCCAGAGCTATGGATTTGAAGGCCCAGAGACCCTTGACCAACATTGTACCAGTCAGAGTCTATTCTCGGTTTCTGTAAAGTCCTATGCTGCTTTACCTAACATTTGCGTAGTATTCCAAAAGAAACGCTTTAAAAATGTTTTTTGTAAAACCCTGTGAGGTTAAAAGAAGGCTTATTTTGCATGTTGAAGTCTCTTTCAGAAACTATTTTCTGTGTGAGTACAACTTATTCATGATTGTACCTAGTAAATGGCTGAGTCAGAATTGGAAACTAGGGTTTTGGACCCCAAGTCCTTCGCAGGCCACCCTTTTAGATTACCTTTGGGAGAGCTTGGCAGAGTTTTGCATTTCTTAACCTCCTTTTTCACGATAGAATGGCAGTATGGCAGATGTGCCAAAGTGTGAGATCTGGAATCAGACTGACTTGTGTCCGAATTCCAGCTACTACTCTTTCCTAGTTGGAAAATAACATTTATTATATTTCTTTGAATCTAAGATGCCATTAATTGGAACATATACCTTCATTTCAGAAAGCATAAAATGTAAAAAAAAAAAGTATGTTATAGAACTAATAAATATGGCAATCTCTAAACATCAGTTTTTATATCTGGAAGATGATGGGAGTGATGATAATGATAGCTAGCTACCTCATAGGGTTGTGAAGAGTAAATGAGATTATCTCTGTAAGGCCCTTGGCATGTGTGACCCATACTAGGTGCTTAGTAAATGTTAGCTCTTACTACTTTGTTGTCATTATTCCTATGTTACATGACAATTTTTTTTTTTTTTTTGCGACAGAGTCTTGCTCTATCACCCAGACTGGTCACTGCAACTTCACACGCTGGGCTTAATTGATCCTCCCTCCTCAGCCTCCCAAGTAGCCGGGACCACAGGCACGCACCACTATGCTCAATATTTTTTTTGTATTTTTAGTAGAGACAGGGTCTTGCCATGTTGCCCAGGCTGCTCTTGAACTCCTGAGCTCAAGTGATCTGTTTGCCTCAGCCTCCCAAAGTGTTGAGATTATAGGCGTGAGCCACTGCATCCAGCCACATGATAATTCTTATACAGGAGAAAAGATCTTTCAGATTAAAAGAAAGGTTAAAAAAAAGTATTGCTGTCAATACTGTTAGCAAGCAATCTAGCAGACATAGTGTCAGACAGATACCCAGTTTAAACTATTCATATATTATCTTCATAATTTTTGTCATAACTATATTTTCACATACTATTGTCATTTAGTCATATTTTATTTCCCTGAGCTTTTATTTACTTAGTGTTTTAAGTCATTCATTTATTCTTTTTTTTTTTTTTTTTTTTAATAAAGAGACAGGGTCTCACTTTGTTGCCCAAGCTAGTCTCCAACTCCCAGGCTCAAGTGATCCTCCTGCCTTGGCCTCCCAAAGTGTTGGGATTACAGGCGTGAGCCACCATGCCCGTCCAAGTCATTTATTTTAAAAGGAAACTTTATGACTACTGTAAAGGAAATTTTATGACTATAGTAAAGGAAAACTAGTTTGACTTGCTACAAATAGAATATGGGTCTATAGTCCTGTATCTCAAACCTTACCATATATTTCAGAATTCAGACGTTTATTAATTTTAAAAATGTGACATTGTGTGTGTGTGTGTGTGTGTATATATATATATATATATACACACACACACACACACATCATATACTATATTACATTCCTTTTGGTATCTGAGGTAGAATCCCCTTAATCGGATACATTAATGCTTTTCTCCGGTTAACTGAATATTCAGATTAAGTGGGGTAAAGTGGGATGAAGACTATAAATAGCCTGTGTCAGCACAGGTCATGTTTTACTGCCAGATGAGTCCAGGTCAGGTCAGCTTTTGCCACCAAAAGATTTACATCTTTTGTTACAACATCACATCACTTTAAAAAAAAAGATTCTCCGGGCACGGTGGCACACACATGTAATCCCAGCACTTTGGAAGGCCAAGGCTGATGGATTGCTTGAGCCCCGGTCAACATGGTGAAATCCTGTCTCCAACAACAGCAACAACAAAATTTAGGTGGGGAGGTGCACACGCCTATAGTCCCGGCTACTTGGGGGCTGAGCAGGGAGGATCACTTGAGCCTGGGCGGTCGAAGCTCAGTGAGCTGTAATCATATCACTACACTCCAGCCTGGGCAACAGAGTGAGACCCAGTCTCAAAAAGAAAAAATAAGGTTGCAGAAGTTTTTTGTTTTCAGTGCTTTTTGGATATCAGAATTGAGGATAAGGCAATTAAAGTGAGAAAAGTCAATGATTTTAAATTCTAGCTTGATACTCTTACTTGCTGAGGTCTCTGAACCTGAGGCCTGCCTATCTTTTGTTACAAATGTGGATAGTGTGAGATTAGTAAGAACTAGAGAAGGGTTAAGGACACATTTACTCTAAACTGAGATTTTCCTTCTTAATTTAACGCTTATACCATTAGGGTGTGTTGGACCTAATTTTTTGCATTTCTATTTTGAGCATTTCTAACTATTTATAAAGATTGCTATTTTATGACCTTTATTCTTTCTTAGAGGTCTTTTAGAGAACAAAGAGAGCAATTACTTATTTAAAAAAATTCAACAAGGTTGGACGTGATGGCTCACATCTGTAATCCCAGCACTTTGAGAGGCTGAGGTGGGAGGATTGCCTGAAGCCAGGAGTTCAAGACCAGCTTGGTCAAGAAAGCGAGATCCTGTCTCTATAAAAAGTTTTTAAAAAAATTAGCTGGGTGCTGTGGTGTGCACCTGTAGCCTCTAATAGTGGGGAGGCTGAGACAGGAGGATTGCTTGAGTTTGAGACTACAGTGAGGTATGATTGCACTACTGCACTTCAGCCTGGGCAACAGAGTGAGACCCTGTCTCTAAAAAAAAAAAAAATTCAACAAAATTTATTCTCTTGCAATTATCCATGTAGGTCTGTTGGGCCCTTTTAAAATCTAAGGTATATTATACATCTAGTGATTGTACATTTTCACTATCTTGTAAAAATTTGCTATCGATTATCCTAGGAATTATTTTATCATTACTCATTAGTTATTCTTGTGTTGTAAAAAAGACTAATATGAAAACAGAATAATGATAAAATCATGTAGTATTGCATGATTTTTCATGAAAAGCTGTATGAAAAGTCTAGACACACATCTTTGTAGTCTTTTTTAGTTTTCATTGAATACAATTGATAATTCATAATTTTTAAATTTTCTGTCCACATGGTAAAGGGAAGAAAATTGCCAATATGTTAAAACAATTACTGAGACACATTGGAAGACAAATGCAGAGAGACAGCAGCACTCTAGACCAGTTCTGTCCAATAGAAATAAAATGCAGTCACCTATGTAATCTTATATTTTCTGATAGATACATTAACAAAATACAGGTGAAATTAATAGTACAGTTTATTTAACCCAGTATTTAAGGTAGTATCATTTTATCATGTAATCAAGATAAAATTACTAATGAGATCTTTTATATCCATTTTTACATGCTAATTCTTAGAAATCTGGAGTTTGTTTTCCACTTTGTAGCATATCTCAATTCAGACCTGCCACATTTTAGGTGCTCAATAGCTACATGTGGCTAGTGGTTGCCATATTGGACAGCATAGCTCTAGACTTTAATGATGATGGTGAAATTGATCATATAAGAGGAATTTCAGGACTGGGCGCGGTAGCTCACACCTGTAATCCTGGCACTTTGGGAAACCGGGGAGGGAAGATCACTTGAGGTCAGGAGTTGGAGAGACCAGCCTGGCCAACATGGTGAGACCCCGTCTCTACTAAAAATAGCAATAAATTAGCTGGGCATGGTGGTGCATGCCTGTAATCCTAGCTACGAGGGAGGCTGAGGTGGGAGGATCGCTTGAACCAGGGAGGCAGAGGTTGCAGTGTGCTGAGATCGTGCCACTGCACTGCAGCCAAGATGACAGAGTGAGACTCCGTCTCAAAAAAAAAAAAAAAAAAAAAAGGAATTTCAAACTGTGAACCTTCAGTTGATGATATTCTAGATATATTTTCCTGAAACTCAAGTATTACAGAACAATATGTTTTTAAGGAGAGCAAGGAAATATATGTGGTATGCTTATCTAGTAAGTCATTCAACAGGAAAGACTTCATCCCACAGTATTTTATAATAAGAACTTAAATCTCTCATTTTGCTAAGAGTACACATGACCAGTGTTCCTTCATTTGCTGTTGTATTTGTGCACCAAAATTTGCTTTATTCAATTTGTAAGGGGATAAGTGCTGAAGGTAGCTGTGTGTATACAAAGATAAGAAGGCAATAGGTGACGTCAAAGAAAAAAAGCCATTGGAATTGATCATTTGAATTTGTATTTATAAACCTAAGAATGAAAATGTTTTGCAGCCAGGTGCAGTGGCTCATGCCTGTAATCCTAGCACTTTGGGAGGCTGAGGCGGGCGGATCACTTGAGGTCAGGAGTTCAAAACCAGCCTGGCCAATATGGTGAAACCCTATCTCTACTAAAAATACGAAAAAATTAGCTGGGCGTGGTGGCGGGCGCCTGTAATCCCAGCTACTTGGAAGGTTGAGGCAGGAGAATCGCTTGAACCTTGGAGGCAGAGGTTGCAGTGAGCCGAGATCACACTACTGTACTCCAGCCTGGGCGACAGAGTGATACTCTGTCTCAAAAATAAAAAGAAAGAAAGAAAAAATGTTTTGCAATTAAGGTGCAAAGAAAATGGCTGTACTTTCTTCAGCAAAATTATGAGTTGTCAAAAGTTATTTAAGGTACTGCATTTTGATGGTGCAAATGCAAGAAAAAGAACCAGAAGTATTGATGAGCTAGAACCTATTAGACATACAGCTTAAATTTGGAGTTAGTATTTACAAGATGGATATATTCCAGATTTATGCATAATAGCTGGTGAACAGCTAGTTGCATTCAAAGGACATTGCTTATTTCAGGTGTGTATACCTTCAAAACCTAGAAAATATGGAATAAAAATTTGGATTTGCCACGTTTATATTCTTATTTTCATTTTTATTTTATTTTATTTATTTAGTCTTTTAGAGACAGGGTGTTGCGCTGTTGCCCAGGCTCGAGTATAGTGGCATGATCATGGTTCACTGTAACCTTGAACTCTTGGGCTCAAGTAATCCTCCCACCCACCTCAGTCTCCTGAGTAGTTGTGACTACAGGTATTGGACCACATCCAGCTAATTTTTAAATTTTTTGTAGTGACAGAGTCTTTCTGTGTTGCCCAGGCTGGTCTAGAACTCCTGGCTTCAAGCAGTCCTCCTGCCTCAGCCTCCCAAAGTGCTGGGATTACAAGTGTGAGCCATTGTGCCTGGCCTTCTTATTTAAAGTTTTATGGTGTTATTTTACATTACCTTGTCATCTGTAAATTGTTGGTAAAATGATTTTAGACTACAAAAAATATAAAGTATTCATGGGACCCAGGCATTAATGATGATGATTATTTTTCCTGGTATACTGAGGGTTGATCAGGACATTTGCAAGAAAATTGAAAAGAATATAACTTTTCCATTATGATGGAACAAGATTTGATGCATTTGTTCAATCTGCCACGATAACTCTGAGTCCAATCATTTATTTTTTCAACTATCACTTTTAAAAGTGTTTCCCAAGACTGGAACATGCTTGAGATAATTTTAGGTAGTAGTTGAAATTCAGTGAAATACTTAAATAACACTAAATTCAATGAAATTCTTAAATAACACTAAATTCAGTGAAATTCAGTGAAATATTAAGTAATGCTAAAGTTACCGTGGCAGACTGAACACATGCATCAAATTTTGTTCCTTCCCCAAAACTCTACTAAATTATAGAAAAGGTATTTTATAATACTTAAATCCATAAACAGGAGAGGACATAATAGCAACAAAACTTTCAAAGCTGGAAAGCAGATGGTTGAGATAGCTAACTTAGCAGTTTCCGGAGGCAGATTTCAAATTGGTGGTGGGAGAAGCACCAAGTAACTCTAGAACCAAGGGTGAAGGGACAGGTACCCAAAATAAAGAGGTTTGGGTGAGAGCTGTTTGAAAATTAGTTAGATCCCTAGATCCTATGCTGTGGGGTAATTGCTCCTCCTCCACTGTAGTCTGAGGTTTATCCTTTAAGAGAGAGTAGAACACCCAGTCTGGGGGAGATGTGGGTGCTGTACTAAAGCAGAGGGATGAGTTCAAAAGCCCTGGTGTCCACTTGGCTTCAGAACACTGGGGCAGGCCCTGTAGTCAGGATACTAGAAGACTTTTCTTTGGGCACTCTGACCAGTCCAAGAAGAAAGACCTAAAGTGACTGAGTTGAAGGTTCACCCCCCAAAAGTCCCTGCAGATGACCCACTGTGAAGCCGCTTGTCTGTAATCCCCAGTCATGCACTTAGAATTGGTGCTCAGCTCTTTAGCAGGTCCCACTTGCATTTGTGAACGAGGATCACTAGATTTCTGAGGAAAGTCTCTCATGCAGAAGTTGGAGACTAAAGGGAGCAAAGGGGGAAAATCAGCTTGGAAGAAACTAAAAAACAAAAAAGCTGTCATCAGAATCCTTAGAAATAAAAAAGGATATTGCATCTTAGAAACAAAAATAGGATGCTAAAATTAAAAAGAACAGATGATGTTAAAGAGCTCTTGAAATTAAGAACTTGATGGCAAAAAGAATTTTAATTGTTTTTCTTTTCAGTTCTTTTGGTGGTTACATTCATAACTATAAATAGTACGCTTATACCGTTGTATCTTGTCAGTTTATTTTTCCATGGGGACCTCATGATGTAACAGTATCATCTGTCATTGCTCATAAATGCCTTATCTGAATTGAAAAGGAAGATAAACTATTTAGTGAATAACTATTTCTGTAAAGTATAAAGTTTTGGTCTTCTTTATTTTTGCTGAGGTCTTTTAATAAAGCTCCTCCTGGCTGTCACATCATAAGCAGAGTAGGACATCAGTGTTTGACTTCAAGCTTTGCATTTTCAAGGATATTGAATGATAGCTTCATTTCCAAGGGCAAGTCTGGATTTTGGGGGGGGCCTGGTAACTGTCATAGTAGCTGAGCCTCCCTATTGCATTGTTTATGAAACTATTTTGACTGTGATCTACAATAAGAAATGTGTTACAGCATAGCTATAGATATGTGTATATCTCTCTGTATATATCCATTTGTATCTATCTCAAATCTTAATTCTTTGGACTGAAGTGACTTTTTTCTTTTTAATTTTTTATTTTATTTTATTTTATTTTATATTATGTTTGTCTTGTTATGTTATGTTATGTTTTATGTTATGTTATGTTATGTTATCTTATGTTATCTTATGTTATGTTATGTTATTTTGAGACAGGATCTCTGTCGCCCAGTCTGGAGTACAGTGGAACTCCTGGGCTCAAGCAGTCCTCCCGCCTCGTCCTTCCAAAGTGTTGGGATTACACATGTGAGCCACAGCACCTGGCCTAGGTTGGCTTTCTTTATAATCTAAACTGATGTGTTTTCTTTCTTGGTGTAGGCAGTCGACAAGTACTTTAAGCTTCCTCATGCTTCCAGTAAACCACCCCGGACTTCAGGAAGCCTTGTGGACACTTCATATAAAACGTTAAGATTTGCATTCAGAGCATCACTGAAAACTGCCATCTATCGAATAACTACTACATTTGGTGAACATCTGAAGTAAGTTTACCTGTTTTGATCCATGATGATACCTATTCTGGGGAGCTTTCCTTAGAAATAGGTATGGGAATGATAAGGCTCATGTGTTGAAAGTGTTCTTTTGGGACCTTGATGATTCTCACTGTAAACTTACAGCTTGGATGTGGACTTAATATTTATATTTTAAAATTTGGCCCATCATAAAGCTTTGGGGATTTCTTTCAAATGGACAAAAGAAGACAGAAAGTTATAAATGCAGCAGATTAATTATACATATATATTTAAATTATCAAAAGATCCTTAAGGGAGAAAAAAGAGCAGAAAACCCGAGTACCTTTCCAGAAAAGCATATTAAAACTAATTCTATTGTTATATCTTGGTCAGCAAACTGAAGACTTGGGGTGAGCAAAGTATTCCAGAAATGAATCCCTGGTGCTTTGTGATTCATGCTGGAAAAACACCAACAGATCACAACACCTTGAGAAACAGAACCAGAGAGAAAACCACAAATGCCAAGCCTGTTTATATTTAGTTTTATTCATGTTTACTGCTTTCCTCTTGTGAAATGATCTAGCTAGGCAGGATGAGGGATACTAGCTTAGTAACTAAACTGTATTTATATTTATCACAATTATAAATGAACTTTAGAAGACACGAGAGATTGCTCTGCTGTTTTTGTATGCAATCAATGAATAGTTTAAGACTTCCAATTTAAATTAAAGTTAAATAAAGTTAAAAATTCAATTTGTCAGTCACCCTAGCCACATTTGAAGTACTTAATAACTACATGTGTTTAGTAGCTACTGTATTGGACAACAGAAGTATAACATCTTTCCCTACTTCCAGAAAGTTTTATCAGATAGTGCTATTCTAGACAATACACTTAGAACTTAATGTTTTTTCATTTACTCTTTTCAAAGACCCTGTGAAGTGTAGAAATTATCATAATTGTACAGATACGAAAACTGAGGCATAGAGATGTTAAAACTTGCCTGATAGCACAATCTAGTGCGTATTAAACATGAACCTGAAATCAAGTCTTTCTTTCTCTTAAAAATCTTTCATCTTTCTATCTACAACACTAGACTGCCTCCAAGATATAAATTAATATGTAGGACACATTCAGAAAATACTGATGAATTTAGAGAATGAAATAGATATGACATATATTAATGATAGAACAAAAGCAAGGAGAAGGGCATACCCGTAGACCTTGCCTGACTGTGCTCATGTCCAGGCAGGGGGGACATTGTATGCGAGATTAATTTGAAGTTCCTGCCAGCTTTATCCAGCTTAATCAGTGGCTGGATAAATAGCAGGACTGTAACATTCCCCTGGGGGAAAAAAGGCAAGAAGAAAAGGGGAGCATAGGGATTTAGATAAGAAAGCGATATAGGCCAGGCACAGTGGTCTATGCCTGTTATCCCAGCACTTTGGGAGGCCGAGGTGGGTGGATCACCTCAGGTCAGGAGTTTGAGATCAGCCCGGCCAACATGGTGAAACCCCGTCTCTACCAAAAATACAAAAATTCACTGGGCGTGGTGGTGCTCACCTGAAATCCCAGCTACTCGGGAGGCTGAGGCATGAGAATCACTTGCACCCAGGAGGCGGAGGTTGCAGTGAGCCGAGATCGTGCCTCTGTACTCCAGCCTGGACAACAGAGCGAGACTCGGTCTCAAAGAAAAAAAAGAAAAAGAGATACAGATGACTGATTAAAAATTATGAGAATGGATTATGAGAATGGGCCGGGTGCAGAGGCTCATGGCTGTAATCCCAGCACTTTGGGAGGCCAAGGCGGGCGGATCATCTGAGGTCAGGAGTTTGAGACCAGCCTGGCCAACATGTTGAAACCACTTCTCTACTAAAAATACAAAAATTAGCTGGGCATGGTGGCAGGCAACTATAATCCCAGCTACTCCAGAGGCTGACGCAGGAGAATCACTTGAACCCGGGAAGTGGAGGTTGCAGTGAGCCGATACTGCACCACTGCACTCTAGCCTGGGCGACCAAGCAAGACCCTGCCTCAAAGATAAATAAATAAATAAATACATAAATAAATAAAATAAAAATTGTGAGAATGAAATTCCGCCTTAGTTTCTTTTCTCTGAAAAGAGCCATATTTTATATATGCGCCAAAGCTGATAAAATCAGTGGAGGCTATTTGTACAAATGTAGGACAGTGTCATATAGTGGAAAGAATGTTAGATCTGGAGTTAAAATATCTGGATTTCTGTCTGCTTGCATCATTAGCTATCTGTGATTGTGAGCAAGTTTCCTAGTGTTTTAAGTAATTCACCCAAGATTATGCAAGTAGTGAGTTGCAGAACCAGGATTCAGATGCAAATCTTTCTAACCCTAGGGTTCTATCTCTAGTGTCTATACTCCTAACCTAGACTGTGGTGTTTCCCCTAACTTCTGAATCTTTCTGATACAGTTTTTGTCCCCATGAAAGGGAACATTCTCACACCCACTTGGTTTCATTTGTTGTTAGTAAAGATAAAATGGGATCATACATAGGTAAAGCCCACTGTGCAGTCTACATTATCATGATACTTATTGTATAATATCTGATTATTCACTATTCAAAGCTCTACCTCTGAGAACTAGGTATAAATGAAGTTAGCTCTTGAGCTCTGAAAATCAACTAACAAACACAGCCCACTCATTGGAGACATTCATTCAACACTACTTATTTTTTAAAAGATAAATTGTATTGTGTATATTTGAGGTTTATAACATATGTTATGGGATTTATAAATAGTAAAATGTTTAGTGAAGTAAATTAACATGTCCGTCATCTCACATAGTTACTTTCTTGCGTGTATGTCAAGGGCAGCTAAAATCTGCTTATTTAACAAAAATACCTAGTACGTTACAATTTTGTTAGCCATAGTCGTCATGTTATACATTAGATCTCTAGACTTGTTCATCCTACATATGTGCAACTTTCTATCCTTTGACCTACATCTCCCCATTCCCTGCCACCTCCCATTTACTCCTAATTTAGGCTAATTTAATTCTGGTTTTCCAGCCTATAACATATCAAAAAAATTTTTTTGAGTCAGGGTCTTGCTCTGTTGCCCAGGCTGGAGTGCAGTGACAAGATCATAGCATAGTTCACTGCAGCCTCAAACTCCTGAGCTCAAGCAGTTCTCCTGCCTCAGGCCTCTCAATGTTGGGATTACAGGTGTGAGCCACCATGCCTGGCCCATATCAAAATTTATTTGAGGGGCAGAGATTGCTACTAGAGTCAGGAGTACTAATAGTAAATTGTAAGGGACACTTTACTACCTGCTAGCAGAGAGAAATGTAATGGGAAAGCCACAGATTTGCTGTTGGAGAGAATTCCAGAGCCATTAAGTTAGAGAAGACAGCCTCACTAGCACCTAGAGGGCATCTTTGTACAGTAAAATACTTGAAATGGTTCAATTGAAGGTACATGGTTCAAGAAAGCAGAGATGTCTATAAGACATTTTAGGGCAATTCATAACACAATTATTAAAATAAGACCGTTTTGGCACTTTTAAAAGCGGTGACCTATTCAAGAACTAGAAAACCGGAATTTTTCATTATATTCAATTTTTGCCCAAAAGTTTAAGAGGAAGTATTATACTAGTTTCAGTATATATTTGCCCTAATTTTGTCAAGGTGTAATGTATTTTCGTGATGGTGAGGGTGGAGAGAGAACACAGTGTTCGCATCCAAAACATAACTTATGTTCAAAGGGAGAAATAAATCTAAACCACCAAGCTGTTACCTTTGAAAACAATTAATGGAGTCTATTGTGTTTTAACCAAACATTTTAGATTAAAGGATTTTGTATTAAAGGCAATTCAGATACTCCACAACTCAAAGATAATGTTGGAACCTGGTTTAAATAAAATAATAAAATCCAGAAAATCTACTCCAAGGCCTGGAACTCTGCACAGCAGGTTCCATAGCAGAGCAGGTTAAAGTCAATGCCTTCACTTGTCAGTCTTAATTTGTTTGGTCTTTTAGAAGATAGAAGCATGCCATTACTGAATGCAAGCCCTCCTCTTCATTAGATTAAAAAGAGTTTTCATCCAGCTTTTTCAGAAATACTAAATAAGTGAAGATTTCTATTCATTTTTAATTGTTTTGAAAAATATTGTCTCTGTGCTCTGTGGTTCACTTAATATGCTTAATGTAAAATAAAGCTTATGCTTTGAATTTATGTTTCATTTAGTGCTGTGCAAGCATCTGCAGAACATCAGAAAAGACTTCAACAGTTCTTGGAGTTCAAAGAATAGTTAAGTAATATAAACTGTGTTCATTACACTGCTGATACAACTACAGATGGGACAGTAAATGTTCAGCATTCTTGGATCAGAAGAAAACGGACTAATTAGATGCTTCCTTTGTCGTGGTGGTTGCTTTGAAAACTATACTTTAATGGGAGAAATCATGGAAAGAAATTCTCAACAGAATAACTGAAAACTGCCTTTTCTGTACCGATTGCTTTTTGTGTGTGTGGTATAATAAAATCTTTATTCAATTTTACAGAAGCATTGATGGCAGTCGAAATGTCTCTAGCTCATATAACTTAATAATAATAACTAAAAAACGTTTAGAATTTACTTTTGAAAAGAGGGAAGCCAGTTCTGAAATGAGTATAGGTTGATTTCATAGTCTTCTTAATTAAGAGTTTAGCTCTTTGTAAACTCAAAATACATAAACTTTTTAAGTGTAGTTTCATTTACTGAAGGATAAAAATGGTAACAGTGCAGCAATATTCACAAAAAATATTGTCTAACGGACATATTTTGTTAATCTGTTAGGTTGGGTTTTTGTTTCCAGGGACAAATTAAATTTGTATGATTACCCAAAAAAGGGTCTCAGTTTACAGATGCTAACTTTATATAAAGGAATGTGGAAAAACTCAGTTCTTAAGTTACAAGATGAAAAATTCACATTTGGTCTTTAAGAAACAATTGACTGACATCTATGAATTTATTTTGTATCATGCTAGTAAACACAAAGTATTAATGTATGGGTATTTTCCCAGCTAGTTTTGCTTTCTTTTTCTGGAGCAAAACATTAAGTGATTGCAGAGTTTTTCAAGCAAGAGAAAAAGGTTTGCAAAAAAACCCAGGAAATGTTCCCTTTTTTCCCCACCATTCATCTTCATTAGATCAAATTCTGTGAAACTTGTCTGGTCTCTCAAAGGGAGCAGCCTCTGTAGTGTTAAATGGCTAATTAAAATAGGAAGATCTTTATAGCCAGAAACAACTTAGTCATCAAATAGCAAATGAAACCAAAACGTCAGAGGGATTACTGTACTTGGAAGTATGTTGTGTGTCCCAAATGTGAACGAAGTATTGTTAGACTTTATTAGATCAGCTTCTTTGGAGATCAAAGATTGGAAATCCTAGTCATAGATATTCACTGGACTGGCTTTGGACTGAAATGCTCCTTTGTAATTCTTTTCCTATTGTCTTTTCCCTCTAGTGTCCCAGAATATTTTCTTTAAAGTCAGCACAGTACTGTATATGAATCTTTAATGTGGTATCATATATGTCTACTTTTGTCTGATTCATCGATGTATTATATCGTTATAAATGAATATTTTAGCTCCGGGTCCTGTTGCCCCTTCAAGCAGTACATGCCAAATTATAAATAGGTGCTACTGGCCTTGAGCATATCACTGTGGGACAGTTCCCCAATTGTCAAGTGTTTAGATATGTAGACTATTGCCATTTGTTTTTTTGTTTTTGGTTTTGCTTTGTGTCTGAAGCTGAATTGATTTCTTTTTTTGAATGTGAAAGTTGAATTTCAAACGTAGTCATTTCTTACAGATGGCCAAGACAGAAAATTGTGGCTAGGTTGACTGAGAGCTGTTGTCTTCCATGTATTAACACAATTAAGCTTTTTATATTCCACTCTCTGTGCTGACCCTGGCTGAGGCATTTTGGGAGACAAGGACTCTGAATCTTCTTCCATTAAAGAAGAACTGTGATATTCAACCCATTGGATTTCTGAGAATAAAGATAGGATGATTCCTTTGAACTTTGACTTACTTGTATAAAATGTCCAGCTAGGTTTAGGTTTTTGCCATTTCCTATATACTTTGGGTAAAGCTACATTTGATGAGCAATGTGAATGTTTCTGAGAATGTTCATTCCTGTTTTCTCTTAAGAGAATGTGCTGTGTACTAAATACAGGCCACATAGTGTCTGCCTGTTGAAGATCTGGAAACTGCCTCCCCAGATCTGTATTGTATTTGGTAGGTAAGGGGGTCAGTTTCTTTTTCTCCTTGTGTGTTGATAATCTACACACCATCTGTTGGAACTAGGGTGTTACTATGGGGAACTCCTCCTGTGTACTAGGAGGAGGACCTTAGGGAGACCAAGAGGAGAGAAGCATTTCCTTTGATGAAGTCACATCCTGTCTATGAGCCCACTAATGCTGTAACATTGGCCTGAAAGAGAGTGTTCTTTAAAAGCCTTTCTCGGCCGTTAGTATAAAAACATGATGGTATCAGCTCTTAGCATGTTTGCTTGACCCTTATGGAAGGTATAAATCCACAGAACTTCTTTCCCAGAGAACTGGGAAATTGTCCTAGAAATAAACCTTGTACAGTTGAGTGGACATGGATAAGCAACAATTTGTTACTTTGCAGGATTTGTTCCTTGGTAATTGTTTGGTGTGTCATCCTGTAAATATTCATGATAGTCTGTTTATATCCTTTTGTATATCGTTGATACTGGATTGGGTAGAAAAATAAATTGGCAATTTTAAAAAATGGAACAGTTAATTGAAATATGTGTGTTTGTAAGGTCAATTATTTAATTTCTGGGCGGGGGGGTGGTGGTGGTGATGTTTCCTGAATCATTTCAATTTAGTCTCAGAGTTGTTGCTTATAAAACCAGAAAGAGTTGCACTTCTTGAGAAGTCAGCTTTTGCCCTTAACCTAGACTGATTTGGTGGGTTTCGTGGTAACTCTAAGGAGCCTGAATTCAGAAAGTCTCATTCTTTGTTGTCTTGGCTGACAAAACTAAACAAAGGGTGGAGGTGCTCAAAGCCATCTCTTAACAGAAGTTTCTTTTCTTGCCAAAATAGTGTTTCCAAACGGATCGTATTCCCCTAGGCTAACAGTTACATCTGTCAACGTTACTTAAATTAATCTGAACTTCACCTCTAGGTAGTTGAGGTACCTCAAACCCCTTCTAGCTCTCCCAAGCCATAGTTACCTTTCTTTACAACCAAATAGCTTAAAACAAAGATGGCTTTCATTCATCAGTTAACAATCCAGCTATGCTTACCAAGCTGCTGACCATTTTTAAATAAGCAAAATCTTTATGGTTTTGAGGGGCAAGAAAGGGGATGGATAAACTCATACCTCTACAGTTCTGCCATGCTCCTAAGCAGCCTTGGCACAAGTTGCTGTCGTGATGGGCAGGTTGATGTGGAACTAGCTGATCATTCACAAACATTCACTGAGTGTCTCTTATGGCACAACAATTAGAAATAAACTGAACAAGACAGTCCCTGCTCTCAAGGAGTTTATAATCTAATGGGGTATTTGAAACCCGCTGTGCATCGGAATCACCAGGAGGGCTTAGTAGCTATGTAGAATCTGGGCTCCATGATAGTGCAGATTTTGCTTCAAGAGGTCTCAACTGGTTCCCAAGAGATGTAGTTTTTAATAAAAGTCTAAGCAGAATCACATTATGAGAAGGGTTTATTCTAGATCATACTTTAGCATGTATCAGAATCTCTTGAGGAGCTTATTAAAACAGATTTACTGGCCCCACCTCCAGAGTTTCTTTTCCTTCCTTCCATCCTTCCACAGGTTCTTCTTCTCTGTCACCCAGGCTGGAGTGCAGTGACATGATCCTGGCCCACTGTAGCCTTGACCTCTCAGGCTCAAGCAATCCTCCCACTTCAGCCTCCCATGTAGCTAGGATCATAGTGCACATCACCACGCCTGGCCATGTTCTCTATTTTTTGTAGACACAATGTCCCACTATTGCCCAGGCTGGTATCAAACTCCTGTGCTTAAGCAATCCACCCACCTCAGCCTCCCAAAGTGCTGGGATTACAGGTGTGAGCCATGACACCCAGCCTAGAGTTTCTGATTCAGTAAATCTAGGGTAGGGCCCAATAATTTGCATTTCTGACACATCACCAGGTGATGCTGATGCTGCTAGTCCTGAGACCATACTTTGAGAACCAGTGTTCTAGTGGATTGCTAATGTGTTCTTTCAGATGAGTGTCTGAAGCAATATGAACTATCATTCGCTGTAGAGTTCTTCCATCTGATTCAGTTATTGAAAAGCTTGAAGAGTACAGTTAAATCTCTAGGTAATGCAGGAATGCTGAGCAGTGTTCAGGTGTTCAGATACTTATCTTGAAGTTGCAGCAGTGACATGACATGGGTTGCCTTTTCACAGCATTCTGTGCTGGTGCGTGTTCCCTTTACCTGAATTTCTATCTTTTTGGCAAAAACTTCCCATTCTTTAGAATGAGCTTAACCGTCATTATCATTAACCATAGCATGTCCTTAGATGTCCTGGTGCTAGCCCACTTTGTCACCCACCTCATTTTGCAGAGCTGTGTGGCTGGACCACCCTCAAGTGCTCATGCTCTCCCTGCTCACATGTATTTTACCAGATTTTGAGTGTGCCTTATAAGTGATTCTGTTGGTAAAGTGGTTCTGGAAGTCCCATGGAATGCCTGGCAGAGAAACACTGAAAGGTGACCTCTGAATCAGATTTTTACCTTGATAGTCGTTTGAAGATATGTTGACTCTTAGTTGGTTTATCCTTTTACCTCTCAAGCCATTAGTAAGAGTGGTGTGTAGTCTTAAAAAAATATTAAACACTAGTCTCTTCCTAACTATATTATGATGTTTGGTTGCAAGGACACAACCTCTACCTCAATTAGGTTAAGCACAGAAAGGAGAGTTGATTCTGAGGGCACAGGAAAGTTTTGGTGAGCACAAGTATAGGTTCCAGACCCCAGGAAGAACCTGAAGAGCTCTCATGGTCTCCTTCTCAGCTGTTTTCTGCACATACGTTTTATTCTCCCTCCTTGCTTTCTGCCACTCCATCCAGCTCCCAAGTTTACAATGTAATAAGAGACTGACCAGCTAGTTCTGAATACCAACCAAATTCCTGATTGAAAGAAATTAGCCTAAATGGATGAAGTATCCAAGGGTCTAATTAGGCGTGAGGGACAAGGCCATGGTGTGCCAACATAGCTTCTACAAACCTACCTTTGTTGATCAGGATGAGATGGAGAGTAGGGGCAGTTCCCAGAGCCTCCCAGGATAGAGGACAAAATTTGGGATTCAAGGCCTGCAAAGAGGAGCTGGCAAATCCCTTTGCCTTGGGTTGGGACCCCAAAGTGCTTCACCTTAGGAGGAAGGATGAAGAGGAAGTAGATGCCATAAACTAATTGAGGGAGAATCCTCATTAAATTGGATTGAGATTATCTGTTTCCCAGTATTTCCAGGCCCTGGCAGAAGCTAAATAAATCCTTTCTGAGGAACACAACACCATAGGCCTTAATTATATCTATAAACAAATTTTCAAATACAGTTCTACACACCATTAAAAATAGCCAGGCTCAGGAAGAGACAGCATAACATGAATGAGAACCAACAAAAGCAATCGACAATAGATTGATCCATAGGGACTCTGCATGAGAGAGTTATCGGAGATTTTAAAATAGTTATTACTGCTATATTCAATGAGACTAAAAATTCTAATTCATTAGAGAACTGGAAGCTACATATTTACATATATAATTTGTGGTTAGGTACTTATAAGCCATTTATATAAAATTTGATAATGAACCATGGAGAAATTCTAGAACAGAAACAGGATAACTAAAAATAAGAGGTCAATGGGTAGATTTAATGGCAGATTAGACATAGCTGAAGAAAATGACTGAAGATAGGTCAGAAGAAACTATCCAGAATAAAGCTTTGAAAGTCAAAAATATTAAAATACAGAAGATAGATTAAAATAGATGATACAGTGAGAAAATGTATAAGTGTAATTGGAATCCTGGAAGGAGAGGGAGATCTAATGGAACAGAAGCAGTTTTGAAGATACGAAACAGAGAACTTTCCAAACTTGAGACATCAAGCCACAGATTGAAAAAGCTTTATGAGCCCTAAACAGATAAATAAAAAGAACCCACACTGAACTACATCATAGTAAAGGCACTAAAAACCAAAGACAAAGTCTTCAAAGTAGAGAGAAAAAAAGACCACTTTTATTTTATTTTTGAGACAGGGTCTCGCTCTGTTACCCAGGCTGGAGTATAGTGACATGATCTTGGCTCACTGCAGCCTTGAACTCCCAGGCTCAAGCAGTCCTCTCACCTAAGGCCCCTAGTAGCTGGGACTATAGGCATGTGCCCCCGTGCCTTGCTAATTTTTAAATTTTTTGTAGGAACAGGTTCTCACCATGTTGCCCAGGCTGATCTCGAACTAATGGGCTCAAGTGATCCCGCCTCTGCCTCCCAAAGTGCTGGGATTACAGGTGTAAGCCATCGTGCCTGGCCAAAGGCCACTTTCAAATGAGCAGCAATTCTCAACAAAAACAACTGAAGACAACGAAATGGACATTTTAAAGTGCCGAAAGGACTCTACTAACCTAGAATTTTATACCCAGCATTAATCTTTTAAAATGGTGAGGAAATAAAGACTTTTTTTTCAGACAAACAATACCTGAGAGATTTCAACAATAGCTGAGAGATTTCATTATAAGGATAGATACGTTGAAAGTAAAAGGATAGGAAAAGATAAACATGCAAACACTAAATGAAAGCTGGTATAGCTATGTAAGTTTTTGACAAAGTACACTTTAAGACAGAAAGCCTTACTAGAGATAAATAGGGACACCTCAAAATAATAAAAGATTTTTTTAAAAAAGGTTCATTTAATATGATACAGTTTTTTTTTTTTTTCTTTTGTTGAGACGGAGTCTTGCTCTGTTGCCCAGGCTGGAGTGCAGTGGCGCAATCTCGTGTCACTGCAAGCTCCGCCTCCCGAGTTCATGCCATTCTTCTGCCTCAGCCTCGCGAGTAGCTGGGACTACTGGCGCCTGCCACCATGCCCGGCTAATTTTTTTTTGTATTTTTAGTAGAGACAGGGTTTCACTGTGTTAGCCAGGATGGTCTCGATCTCCTGACCTTGTGATCTGCCCGCCTCAGCCTCCCAAAGTGCTGGGATTACAGGCGTGAGCCACTGTGCCTGGCCAATATGATACAGTTCTAAATGTTAATGCAACTTGTATAACCTCTAAGTACATAAAGCAGTATGGGCAAAAGATGAATAGGTGCTTCAAAAGAGTTTATCCCAATGGCCTGTAAGAGAAATAAGCACCCTTAGTTATTAGGAAAATACAAACTTAAAATGTAATGAAACACCACTACATACCCTGATACGGTTGGCTCTGTGTCTCCACCCAAATCTCATCTTGTAGCTCCCATAATTCTCACGTGTTACGGGAGGGACCCAGTGGGAGATAATTGAATCATGGGGCAGGGCTTTCCTGTGCTGTTCTCGTGATAGTGAATGAGTCACGTGACATCTGAGGGCTTTAAAGACAGGAGTTTATCTGCACAAGCTCTCTCTTTGCCTGCCGCCATCCACCTAAGATGTGACTTGCTCCTCCTTGCCTTCCGCCATGATTGTGAGGCTCCCCCAGCGACATGGAACTGTGAGTTCTCCATTAAGCCTTTCCTTTTTAAATTGCCCAGTCTCGGGTTTGTCTTTATCAACAGCATGAAAACAGATTAATACAGTAAATTGGTACCAGTAGAGTGAGGTGCTGAAAAGATACCTGAAAATGTGGAAGTGACTTTGGAACTGGGTAACAGGCAGGGGTTAGAACAGTTTGGAGGGTTCAGAAGAAGACAGGAAAATGTGGGACAGTTTGGAACTTACTTGAGACTTGTTGAATGGCTATGCCCAAAATGTTGATAGTGATATGGACGATATAGCCCAGGCTGAGGTGGTCTCAGATGGAAATGAGGAACTTGTTGGGAACTGGAGCAAAAGTGACTCTTCTTATGTTTTAGCGAAGAGACTGGTGGCATTTTGCCCCTGCCTTCGAGATTTGTGAAACTTTGAACTTGAGAGAGATTATTTAGGGTATCTGGTGGAAGAAATTTCTTCTTCTTTTTTTTTTTTTTTTTTTTGAGAGGGAGTCTTGCTCTGTTACCCAGGCTGGAGTGCAGTCGCATGATCTCAGCTCACTGCAGCCTTCGCCTTCTGGGTTCAAGTGATTTTCCTGCCTCGGCCTCCCAAGTAGCTGGGACTACAGGCACACGCCACCGTGCCTGGCTAATTTTTGTAATTTTAGTAGAGACAGGTTTTCACCATATGGGTCTGGCTGGTCTGTAACTCCTGACCTCAGGTTATTCTACCCACCTCGGCCTCCCAAATTGCTAGGATTACAGGCGTGAGCCACCATGCCCAGCCAGTGGAAGAAATGTCTAAGCAGCAAAGCATTCAAGAGGTTACTTGGGTTCTGTTAAAGGCATTCAGTTTTAAAAGGAACACAGAGCATAAAAGTTTGGAAAATTTGCAACCTGACAATGTGATAGAAAAGAAAATCCCATTTTTTGAGGAGAAATTCTAGCTGGATGCAGAACTGTGCATAATGAGAAGCCAAATGTTAATCCCCAAGACAATGAAGAAAATGTTTCCAGGGCATGTCAGAGATCTTTGTGGCAGCCCCTCCCATCACAGGCCTGGAGGTTTAGAAGGAAAAAATGGTTTCATGAGCCAGGCTTAGGCTCCCTCTGCTGTGTGCGGTCTAGGGACTTGGTGCCTGCATCCCAGCTACTCCAGCCATGACTAAACAGGGCCAAGGTACAGTGCAAGCTGTTGCTTCAGAGAGTGGAAGCCCCAAACCTTGGCAGCTTCCACATGGTGTTAAGCTTGTGGGTGCACAGAAGTCAAGAATTAAGGTTTGGGAATCTCCAGCCAGATTTCAGAGGAGGTATGGAAACACCTGGATGCCAAGGCAGAAGGTTGCTGCAGGCGTTGGGGCCTCATGAAGAACCTCTGCTCAGGAAGTGCAGAAGGAAAATGTGGGGTTGGAGGCCCCACACAGAGTCCCTAGTGGGGCACTGCCTAGTGAAGCTGTGAGAAAAGGGCCACAATCCTCTAGACCCCAGAATGGTAGATCCACTGACAGCTTGCACCATGTGCCTGGAAAAGCTGCAGACATTCAATGCCAGCCTGTGAAAGCAGTCAGGAGGTGGGCTGTACCCTGCAAAGCCACAGGGGTGGAGCTGCCCAAGGCTGGGGGAGCCCACCTTTTGCATCAGCGTGACCTGGGTTTGAGACATGGCATCAAAGGAGACCATTTTGGAGCTTTAAAATTTGACTGCCCCACTGCATTTGGGACTTGCATGAGGCCTTTGTTTTGGCCAATTTCTCCCATTTGGCATGGCTGTATGTACCTAATACCTGTACCCCCATTGTATCTTGGAAGTAACTAGCTCACTTTTGATTTTACAGGCTCATAGGTGGAAGGGACTTGCCTTGTCTCAGATGAGACTTTGGACTGTGGACTTTTGAGTTAATACTGAAATGAGTTAAGACTTTGGGGGTCTGTTGGGAAGGTGTGACTGGTTTTGAAATGTGAAGACATGTGATTTGGGAGGGGCCAGGGGCAGAATGATATGATTTGGCTCTGTATCCCCACCCAAATCTCATCTTGTATCTCCCATAATTCCCATGGGCTGTGGGAGGGACCCAGTGGGAGATAACTGAATCATGGGGGCGGGTCTTTCCTTTGCTGTTCCCGTGATAGTGAATAAGTCTCATGACATCTGATGTCTTTAAAAACAGGAGTTTGCCTGTACAAACTCTCTTCACCTGCTGCCATCCACTTAAGATGTGACTTGCTCCTTCTTGCCTTCTACCATGATTGTGAGGCCTCCCCAACCACGTGGAACTGTGAGATCTCCATTAAACCTCATTCCTTCGTAAATTGCCCAGTCTCGGGTTTGTCTTTATGAGCAACGTGAAAACAGACTAATACACACCCATTAGAAAGGCTAAAAATAAAAGGATTGATAATAACGGGTGTTGATGAGGATGTAGAGCAACTAAAACTCTCATATAATTGCTGGAAGGAGGGAAAAAATGGGCAATATCTACTAAAGCTAAACATGTGCCTACCCTGTGACCTATCAGTTCTACTAATTGGTAAATGTTCAAGAGAAATGAGTGCATATGCCCACCAAAAGTCATGTTTACTAGGATGTCTCTAAGCAGGAGTTTTCACAATAGTCCCCAATGAGAGACAATTGAAATGTTCATCAACAGTAGAATAAAGTGTGCTATACTTTTACAGTGCAATGTTACTTAGCAATCAAAAGAATGAACTACTGCTAAATGTAACAATGTGAATGGAGCTCACAGACACTAAGCCAAAGAAGCCAGACACAAAGAAATATCTACTGTATGATGACATTTATATGCATATTGAGAACAGGCGGAATTTAATGGTGATAGAAGTCAAAGTAGTGGTAATGGGGAAGGAGGCAGTATATTGACTTTGTGGAAGGGCATGAGGAAAACTTCTGAGGTGCCGGAAATGTCCATATATTGATTTGAGTTATGGGGGTGTATACATATAAAAATTCATTGAATTGCATGTGCAAAATTTGTGTACTTTATGTATGTTGCTTTAGTAAAAAAAAATACATAAAAACTGACAGAACAGGCTGGGCGTGGTGGCTCACGCTTGTAATCCCAGCACTTTGGGAGGCCGAGGCGGGCTGATCATTTGAGGTCAGGAGTTCGAGACCAGCCTGGCCATCATGGTGAAACCCCATCTTTACTAAAAATACAAAAATTAGCCCGGTTTGGTGGTGTGCACCTGTAATCCCAGCTACTCGGGAGGCTGAGGCAGAAGAATCACTTGAACCTGGGAGGCAGAAGTTGCAGTGACCCAAGATCACACCACTGCACTCCAGCCTAGGTGACAGAGCAAGACTCTGTCTAAATTAAAAAAAAAAAAAAAAAAAAAAAAAAGAAGTTATTTTCCACACCTCTCGGTAACTGATAGAAGTAGACTTTGGAAATCAGTAAGGATGTAGAATATTTGAATGACATAGTCAGCACAGTTGACCTATGGGACACATGAGGAGCCCTGCACCTGACTACTGGAGTCCAAGCATTCTTTTCAAGCTCATCTTGAACACTTACAATTCTGGTTATATGTTGGTCTATAAAGCAAGTCTCAGTCTCAAAGGATTAACATCATTTAAAATTTGTGTCTATAGGGCAATTGAAGTAGAGATCAATTTTAAATGATAATTAGAGCATTCCATATGTTTTGAAAGGTACATTTTAAAATCACCTACGGGTCAAAGGAGAAATCACACAGGTAGAAGTTAGGAAAAAATATTTTTCAATGAGTGATAATAAAAATACATATTGAGGCCGGATGCAGTGGTTCACACCTATAATCCCAGCACTTTGGGAGACCAAGGCGGGTGGATCACCTGAGGTCAGGAGTTCGAGACCAGCCTGGCCAACATGGTGAAATCCCATCTCTACTACAAATACAAAAAAGTGCTGGGTGGTGGTGACGCGCACCTACTTGGGAGGCTGAGGCAGAAGAATCATTTGAACCTGGGAGGCGGAGGTTGTGGTGAGCCAAGATCGCGCCACTGCACTCCAGCCTGGAGGCAGAGTGAGACCTTGTCTCAAAACAAGCAAGAAAGAAATTTGTGAGATATAGCAAAAGCCATGCTTAGAGGGAAATTTATACCCTTAAGTGCATATGTTAGAAAAGAAGAAAGGCTGGACGTCAGTGAGGTAAGTGTCTCAAAAAGCTAGAAAATTGATTTAATCCCTTTAGTTTTTACCACTTTTGTACCTTTCCAATGCACATGTCACAATGTATGATTAGTGTGAATTGGCTTGCCCTCTTTTCCAAAGGTCTATGAGTTCTTTGGATTTAGGGATCGTGTCTTTCTCTTTATATCCCTAGTGCCTATTAAAGTACCTTGTACACAGTTGATATTTGTTTGGACTGAATGTAACTCCTCATCATCAGTGTCTTGGAGCTGTTACACACCCAGGGTCTTAGACTTAAGTGTTCACAAAAGCCAGACAATTGATGAGGTGAGTGAGGCCAGCTGGTCAGGGAACAGCATACTGGAGAGCGTGTGGAAGGCTGCTGTTGCTGCTTGGCCCCAGCTGCTGTTGTTGCTATGGGAGAGTGCTGGCCCAGTGTGGCTAGAGCTCCCTATTTGTTTACAAGAACGAGGCCAGGCGGCTCATGCCTTTAATCCCAGGACTTTGGGAGGCCGAGGCTGGAGGATTGCTTGAGCCCAGGAGTTGGAGACCAGCCTGGGCAACATAGCGAAACCTTGTCTCTACAAAAAGTACAAAAAGTAGCTGGGAATGGTGGCATGTGCCTGTAGTCCCAGGTACTCAGGAGGCTGAGGCAGGAGGATCACTTGAGTCTGTGGTGGGGTGGGGTGCGGTGGGGTTGGGGGAGGCAAGGCTGCAGTAAGCCGTGTTCACACCGCTGCATTCCAGCCTGGGTGACAGAGTGAGACCCAGTCAAAAAAAAAATTGCATTTTGATACAAAATCTCCCTTTTTGAAGTGTTGGCAACTAATTAATTCAAAACAAAACAATGAATGTCAAACTAAACTACATAGCCTATTACTGCCAGTTTACAACTTCTGTTTTATTTCCTACCTTAAGAGGTGGGAATGTGTTTTACATCTGAATATTCCAGTCAGTAGTTTCTTGAGCGGCCTCCTCCATCAGGCACACTTCTCCTTGAAGAAAAGACTCCTGTCTAGGTCCTAATTGGATTTCTGGGCCCTATCTGTAAGAAGTTTGCAGGGTTTTTAAAGCCTTCTTTGTAGTTGGCTGTTCACCCCAGCTGAATCAGACATGTGCTCCCAGAGATTTTTTTTCCCTCCTTTTGTTGTAACATTCTTAATGATGCGTTCTGACTTTTTCACTCTGTTTTCCTCACATTTGTCACCACTTCTGCTTTTGGATCTTCATGCTGGAAAATCTGAGGCTTACATGGAAGATTGATTTTTAATGCCCCTTGCGTTGTTTTTCTGCTGGAACATTTGCATGCAATTATGACATTTTAAAAATAAGAGACTATGGGGCTTGAAAAAAGAAACTTCTGGGCGGATGAGCAAATGGAAAGGCTGGCCTTTAATTTTGTTAACATCCCAATTACATCGTGGTAACCCTTGTGACGATTTCTGTCCCTTGTAATGCAACACCTGGTTTTTGTTCTAGGGACAAGGACCAAGCCTGGCTCACTCAACCCTTGCTCAATCATGGAAGAGTTGATTGGAAGGCTTGTGTTTTCCACTGGCCAGCAGAGGTCACTATTTCAAAGTGGTTAGAGGAAAAGTTGTCTGCTGTCCACACCATTTCTCTTTTGTTTGGGGGAGGTTTTATTTGCAGTACTGGTGGGTTATTTTTTTAGTCATACTTCTCTATATTTTCCAAATGTTCTACACAATGAATTATTTGCATATAGTATGTTGAAAAGTGCTGATGACTTGAGTAGGCTTCTGTGTGGCTAGTTGCTTATGGAGTGACAGTAGCTACTATTTATTGAGCACTTACTATGTGCTGGACCCTGTGTTCCTCATTTTACAGGCATTATCTTTAACAGCAATCTATCCTCCAGGGTCGTTGTGAGGTTACTTCAGAGGAGCTTGAGGGGAGGAGAAGTGAAATGATTTGCCTAAGGATACACAGCTAGAAGAGACAGATACATATACAGGGAGATATGTCTTCAAAACCAAACTCGAGTTTCTTGAGAGCTATATTTTTCTCCCCAAAGAAGAACTATTTTAGCAGCTTGAAGCAGCAATCGCCAAAAATGTATGAGAGGAGTATGTATTTTTGAAGCAAAATCTTAGAGATTGACTTGTTTTTTTTTTTTTTTTTTTTTCAAAATTCAGCCACTATCTGCTTGAAGAAGCTAGGTGTCGCTTCTTGGTCTTCTTTGAAAATGGAACCTGGGGTGTTCTGTCAGGCTTTGCTCCTTCTCCAGATGAAAACAAATATTAGGAGTGCGTTGTTTCAAAAAAATGTCCTGAGCTTAAGACCTCTTTAGTGAGTAGAGTTTACTAAGAGATTTATTATTTCAGTTTACAAGGCCAACTGAAAACCTCTTAACTTGAAAAGATATAGACTGTTTGTGAATGAAAAGATAAATCTGTTTTAGTGGACTTTTATTTGTATTTTAAAATTAACCACCAGGATTTTCCATAAAGCTAGAGTGTTAAGAGAAGACAATTGTGTTCGTCACTGGACAATGAGTGGTCAATTTGACCCTCCTCCTCTCACTGAGGAGGTGATATGAGAATAGTAAGAAAAGGCTTTGGCCAGGCACAGTGGCTCACGCCTATAATCCCAGCACTTTGGGAGGCTGAGGTGGGTGGATCACGAGGTCAGGAGTTTGAGACCAGCCTGGCCAACATGGTGAAACGCTGTCTCTACTAAAAATACAAAAATTAGCTGGGCATGGTGGCGGGCGCCTGTAATCCCAGCTACTTGGGAGGCTGAGGCAGGAGAATTGCTTGAAACTGGGAGGAGGAGGTTGCCGTGAGCCGAGATTAGACCAGTGCACTCCAGCCTGGGTGAAAGGGTGAAAGAGTGAAACTCCGTCTCAAAAAAAATAAAAAAGAAAAAAAAGAAAAAGAAAAGGCTTTATATTTGGGGGGCTGCCACAAAAGACATTGGATTCTGGAGTCTTACAAACTTGTCTGGTGTACTGCTCTCCATTATTCCTATTTCAAAATGTTTAATGTCTTGTGGTTGGTATTAACAATATAATGACTATTAGAATAGAAAACCTTATTGCCTTTTAGATCTTCTTAGTTAACTGATAAGAAGAAGCTGGCTTATCTTTGTTGTCAGCAAATATTTAGCAAGTTTTCACAGGGATAGCAAGTGGCTCCAATAGTAATATTTGTGCATGGAGCAAATGCACCTGGATTCCAATTAGAGGCAAAGTGACATAGTTAAAAGGGCACAGACTTAGCATTCATTTACTCATTCATTCAGTCATTCATATGTATGCTAGGCCTAGGGTGCTAGGCACTATTCTGGGTGTTGGGAACACAACAGTCAACAACACAAGTGAGCTTACCCTTCTAGTGGGTGGAGAGAGAATGAATATAAACAAATGCCATGTGGTGGTGAGTGCACTGAGGAACAAGTAGACAGTAAATAGTAGAGTGGCTTTCCATTTTATTTGTATTTTTATTTTTTGAAACAGGGTCTCACTCTGTTGCCCAGGCTGGAGTGCAGTGGTGTGATCACAGCATGATCATAGCTCACTGCAGCCTCGATCTCCTGGGCTCAGGCGATCCTCCTGCTTCAGCTTCTTGAATAGCTGGGACTACAGTCATGCTACTACACCCAGTTCATTTTTTGTAGAGATGGAGTCTCACCATGTTGCCCAGGCTGGTCTCAAACTCCTGGGCTCAAGTGATCCTCTCACCTTGGCCTCCGAAAGTGTTGGGATTACAGGCATGAGCCACCGCACCTGGCTGGTTTTCCATTTCAGATAGGGTGGTCAGGGAAGGTCCCCCGATAAAATGATGTTTGGGCAGAGACCTGAATGAGGTAAGGGAGAGAATATGTAGGTACCTGAGGGGTGAGTTCCAAAACACAGAACGGTCCCAAGGCAGGCATATACCTGATAAGTTCAAGGGATAGCAAAGAGGGCAGGGTGGCCAGGTGCAGTGGATGAGGTGGAGTGTGGTAATGCGAACAAGATGGGGGCCAGGACAAGCTCACTCAGGCCAGGTAGGCTACAGGAAGGACCTTGCTCCTGCTTCGAGTCAGGGACAGCCATTGGGAAGTTCTGAGCAAAGGAGTAAGATGTGTTGACTTACCTTTAAAAAATAATTTAGTCTGACTGTTCTGTGGAAAAGAGACTGGAGACCGTGGGTGGCAGGCAAGAATGGAAGAAGGGAGACTGGTTAGGAGACCACTGCTGTAACCAGACGAGAGAGGATAGTGGCTGGGCCCAGGGTGAGATGCAGACAGATTTGATCTATTTTGAAGGAAGAGGTGACAAGCACTGCTGGTGGAATGGTTGTGGAGTGTGAAAGAGAAAGTCGCTAGTATTGACTCCAAGGTTTTTGGCCTGAGCAGCTGGTAGAAGGGAACTGCCATTTAGTGAGATGGAGGAAGCAAGATGGGTTAGTTAAGTCTGGCTGCATGTAAATGAAAACTCAGAATAATGGTGATTTAAGTGACACAGTTATTTTTTTTTCTCACATAAAAGAAGATCCAGAAATAGGCTGTCCAGAATGGCTATGGTGACTCCCTGAGGTTATCAGGGATTCAGGCTTATTCTAGCTCTCCACGTAGCCAGCCCCAAGGTGTGGTCCTGACTCTTGTGGTCCCACATGGCTCCTGGAACCACAGCCCTCATGCCTTCCTTCCAGGCAACAGGAAGAAGGAAGGGGAGGGAAAATAGCATCCTCCCTCCCTTTTAGGAACACTTCCTGAAAGTGCACATACTTAACGCTTAGCATCTCATTGGCCAAAGTGGTCCCATGGCCACATCTGGTTGCAAGGGAGTCTAGGAAATGTCTTTTAGAGGTTGATTGTAACCCATTAATAGAATTGGGGTTCTGTTACTGGAGAAAAATGAAAGGATGAATATAAAGGTAGGCTTCCAGCTGTCTGTGAGAGTTGGGTTTCGGAAATAATGAGTTCTAGTCTTATCTCTGGCACTATCTAGCTCTGTGAACTTCAGCTAAGATTTCACATCACTTATCTATTTCGACTGAAAAATCAAAGAATTGGACTGAATGATTTTGAAGTTCGCTTCTAACTGTAACATTGCATGAGTGTTTGAATTTGGGATGCAGTAAGGTAAGTTGGGTTTCATAAAAGAGATAAAATGTCTTTGAAGAGCGGATTATGCAAGATGTCTATCAAACGTCTTAAAACTGATTTTTTAATTGAAAAATTCATTTCAAACTTATTCATGAATACAATTCCATTCCTCTATTTATTAAAATGCTTTCTGGATACAGGTCTAGATGACTTTAATATGTGCCTGGAAAACAGCATAGGAATTACATAATACTAGTGTGTACTGGATGAGTCTTCTGTTTATTTTATAAGAAACATTTTAAATAAAAATAATCAACTATTCTGTTCCTTACTCCATATATGCATTTGGTTCAGCCTCATTTACCAACTTGTTGATCTGTTGAATCAATTTTGTACATGGGTTCATATCCACAAATTACTGAACATCTTCCATACACATACAAAGTCCCTGCCTTCAAGGGGTCTGCAGTTTATTAGTGGGAATACAGTAAATACACAAATGGGTAAGTAACACAGCAGAGAATAAGTGCTCTGAGAAGGGCAATGACTCCACAGTTCACAGGAAGGAGTTATGGTGAAGGCTTTGTGCTTTTGGTGTTTGGTTGGGAGGGGAAGCCTTATGTGGAGAAGGGGCCACTTGGAGATCTGGGTGGGCTGGGATGGGAGTGGTCAGCCAGGAAAGCATTCTAGGGGAAAGGAGAGGAAGGAACAGGTGACAGAGAATGGTCCAGATCAGCTGGAGATGAGGTGTGGTAGTGTGGTGCAAAGATGGTGGTATTTAGGGTCAAGCCTGACTCTGCCACTTGCTGGTTCTGAGGTCTTGAGCAAGTCACTTAGCCTCTCTGGGATCTCACTTCCACATCTGTAATAGGAAACAATACTACCCTGTTCATACGACTGTCCTGTGTATTGCTGTATGTACACAGCATTGTCTGCATTAATGTATGGAAAGCACCTGCCACAGGGCCTGGGACTGTGTGCTTCCATAATAAGTAACAGGCCCTTCCTTACATATCTATAGCTAATATTGTCCGTTATAATTGTTTAAGCTATCAGATCTTATTGTCCTCATTAGCAGCATTTGACATGCATATTATAGTAAGTCTGATTCTGTTTCTCTATAAAGACAGTGATGAGCTGAGAGCCAATGAAAGTTTCTCTAGAAAAGCCGTTGCAGCGATGAGCATGAGGAAGAGATATAGCTTAATGACTTGGTAATGGTGACGTTGACTTTGCTTCTGGAAACCACCACTGAGGACTAAGAATGCCTTGGGCCTCCCAGGGGAGGTTCCAAACCCTAAAACTGCTATTTTCCTAGATGCCCAGACATTGCTTCCCTTCACTCCCATCACCCAGATGTATTAAGTTTGCCTCCTAAATAAAGCTGTGTCCCAGCCACTTCTCCTGGAGTCCAGGCTCCTCATCTTTGGGACTTCTGACTGTGCATTCAGCACCTACTCTTGCCTCTTTCTTAGCCCATTTCCCACATGACACTGGAATGCTACTTTCTTTTTACTTTTCTTTCTTTCTTTTTTTTTTTTTTTTTTTGAGACAGGGTCTCGCTCTGCTGCCCAGGCTGAAGTGCAGTGGCACAATCATGGCTCACTGCAGCTTTGACTTCCTGGGCTCCAGCAATCCTCCCACCTCAGCATCCCGAGTGGCTGAGACCACAGGTGTGTGTCACCACACCTGGCTAAATTTTTAAATCTTTTGTAAAGACAGGGTTTCGCCATGTTGCTCAGGCTGGTCTCGAACTCCGGGGCTCAACTAATCCTCCCATCTGGGCCTCCCAAAGTGGTAGGATTACAGTTGTGAGCCACTGCACCTGGCCTTTTCTTTCTTCCTTCCTTCATTTCTTTTCTTTTCTTTCTTTCTCTCTCTCTCTCTTTCCTTCCTTCCTTCCTTCCTTCCTTTTCTTTCTTTCTTTCTTTCTTTCTTGAGATGAGGTCTCGTCCTGTCACCCATGCTGGAGTGCAATAGTAGGATCAAAGCTTACTTACTGTAGCCTTGAACTCCTGGGCTCAAGCAATCCTCCTGCCTCAGTCTCCTGACTAGCTGGGACTACAAGTGCATGCCACGACACCTGGCTACATTTTCTCATCATTTTTTGAGACAGAGTCTCACTATTGTTGCCCAGGCTGGTCTTGAACTGCTGGTCTTAAGTGACCCTCCCACCTCAGCCTCCCAAGTAGGTAAGATTACAGGCATTGGCCACCGTACCTGGCTTGGAATGGTATTTTCAGAACAGATCTGATCATCAGTCTCCAGGTAAAATCCTTCATTCCTTTAGCATCCAGACCTTGCCCTTCCTCAGTCTCATCTGATGCCCTCCTGCCCTTCACTCTGTGGCTCCAGTCACACTGCCCTTCTTTTGCTGCCTGGAAGCGATCTTAGTTCCTTTAGTTTCAGGACTTTCGCACATAGTCCTCTATCTAGCTGGAAAGCTTTCCCTCAATGCCACAACCAGTAACTTCTCCTCCTCATAAAGTCTAGTTTATTTTTTAAGTTTTTATTTGTTTATTTATTTTTGAGACAGAGTCTCACTCTGTCAGCCAGGCCAGAGTGCAGTGGCATGATCTTGGCTCACTGCAACCTCTGCTGCCCAGGTTCAAGCAATTCTCCTGCTTCAGCCTCCTGAGTAGCTGGGACTACAGGACCCGCCACCACGCCTGGCTAATTTTTATATTTTTAATAGAGACAGGGTTTCACCATGTTGGCCAGGCTGGTCTCAAACTCCTGACCTTGTGAACCGCCCGCCTTGGCCTCCCAAAGTGCTGGGATTACAGGTGTGAGCCACCGTGCCCAGCCGTAGAGTCTAGTTTAATGATCACCTCCACAGGAAAGCCTTCCTCGACCCCATAGATGGGGTCAGGCCTCCAGTCCCCTTCCTCATTTCCCACCCTCTCATAGCATGGAGCATTCTCCCTTAGGGTCTTATCATTTGTGATGATGCATTCATTTGTATGATTAGTTGAATACTCTGTGTCCACAGAGAAGCTCCATGAATCTCTGGCGCCTAGGACAGTGCTGAGTACATTGTAGGTATTCAACCAATATTGTTGGATGAGAATAGAGACTGCTGGGATCCAGACCTTGGTGCCTCCTCCTTGCATTCTTAGCCATTGTGTTTTGACCTCTCTGAATGAGGTTTTGAAGGGCCTGCACCTCCTTCAATAAGTTCTTCATCTACTTTATTAATGTGCATTTATTCAATCATCATTCGCTGAGTGTGCGTGGGCACCAGGCATGGGCTCAGTCCTGAGGCTACTGTGACAAAGAATTCCTGCCTCCAAGGAGTTCCCCAGCATTGAGAAGGCTTGGAGCTAGGAGAGCCACATGGTTGGATGGGTGATTTAGGAAGATCGCTCTGGCTGTAGGGAGAATGGACTGGAGGGGCCAGGCTGGAGGCAGGGAGACCAATGGGAAGCTGGCCCCATGATTCAGGATGGACATGATGGGGCCTCACGAGGGCCACTGCTGTGGTGGTGGAGAGCAGGTGCTCAGAAGGCAGGAATCACAGCCTTGGTGTCTGAAGGGGCGGGTAGGGAGAAAGGAGCCTGGGATAACCCATCAGATCCTGGTTTGGAGGGGTCATCACTCATGTAAGAGAAAACACAGGATGAGGAGGGAAGAAAGGAGGAGAAACAGGAAATGAGTTGGGAAGAACCTGGCTTCCCAAGCCATTTAATTTTCCATTTTGAGAGCGATTCTGATTAACCTAAAGTTTCATTCAGAAGAGAGTCTACTTTTAGGAATAATCAAGTTGACTCTTTTAAATTGTATATATTCTTTTGCCAATACCACGCTGTCTTGATTACTGTAGCTTTATAGTGAGGTATTATTTTTTAGACAGGGTCTTACTCTTGCACAGGCTGGACTGCAGTGGCACTATCAGGACTCATCACTGCAGCCTCAACCTCCTCGGCTCAAGTGATCCTCCTGCCTCAGCCCCAAGAGGCTGGGACTATAGGCATAAGCCACCGCATCTGGCCTATGGTGAGTTTTAAAATCAGATAGTGAGTTCTCCAACTCTGTTCTTTTTCAAAATTGTTTTGGCTATCCTAGTTCCTTTGCCTTTCCAAATAAATTTTCCAGTTGGCTTATTGATTACTAACAACAAAAAAATCCTGCTGGGATTTCGATTGAAGTTGTATTGAGTCTCTAGATTAATTTGGGGGCAAATTGACATCCTAACAATATTGAGCTTTCCAAACCAGGAAAACAGTATACCTTTTCTTTTAATTTAGGTCTTCTTTGATTTCTTTTGTCAGTGTTTTGTGGTTTTCAGCAAATTCTGTACATATTTTCTTAGATTTATATCTAATTTTTCAGTGCTATTATAAATGGTACTTTGAAAAATTTTAATTTCTAAGTGTTTATTGCTAGTATATATAAATACAATGGACTTTTAAATATTAAACTTGTATCTTGCAACCTTGATAAACTAATTGATTAGTTCTAGGAGGTTTTTTCTTTTTTGTAGATCTCATGGAATTTTCTACATAGACAATTATGTCACTTGCCAATAGGGAGTTTTGTTTCTTCCTTTTCAGCCTATATGCCTTTTATTCTTTTATTTTTTTTTTCTTGCCTTACTGCACTTTCTAGGACTTCTAGTATGCTGTTGAATAGGAATAGTGAAAGCAGGAATATTTACCTTGTTCCTGATCTTAGGGAACTTAGTCTTTACACTAAGTGTAGTGGTAAATATGTGATGTTAGCTGTAGGTTTTGGTGGTGGTGGGAGGATTGTTTTTGTTTTGTGTTGTTGTTGTTGTTAGATATCCTTTAGCTAGGTAAGAAAGTTTTCTTGCATTCCTAGTTTAAATTGGTTCTTATTTTCTAATCATATGAGTTTTTACCTAAAATATCCTTAGGGGCCCTTTGTGACTGTGTTCTATTGTTCTATACTGGGATTCTTCAGGGTTTTGTTTTGTTTTTGACAGTGCATCTTCAGGTTATAAGATGAACACCAGAAATTGTGGGAGAGGTAACTGGGGTATTTCATTAATCATCATTATCATCATCTCTCATTTTGATTTTACTTTTTCCACCTTTGCATTGAGTCTCTATGGAAGCTCCGGTGGGTCAGGTATTGTCATCTTTATTTGGCAGGTTCAGTGTTCAGAATGCAAGTGTGGTGACTTGCCATCCCTCAGCTTGATAGCACCAGAGTCACAACCATTATAGATGCCATTCTATGGGCTGTCCTCAGTGAATGCCCCCAAAGTGCAGTGAAGGAAGCCTAGCTCTGGGCTCAGGCAGATACTCTTTTTTATTTTCATTAAATTAATTGTTTTGTAGTTGCAGTAAAGTTCATATAACATAAAATTAACCATTTAAAAGTGAACAATTAGGCCAGGTGTGGTGGCTCATGCGTGTAATCCTGGCACTTTGGGAGGCTGAGGCAGGAGGATTGCTTGAACTCAGGAGTTCAAGACAAGCCTGGGCAACATACTGAGACCCCATCTCTAAAAAATAAAATAAAATAAAAATGAACACTTGAGTAGCATTTAATGTATTCACAATGTTGCACAACCATCACCTCTATCAAGTTCCCCCAAATCTGTCTTACTCCAAAAGGCAAACCATACCCATTGAGCAGATACATTGACCCCTTCCCCCAGACCCGTGCAACCACCAACCTGTTTTCTGTCTCTGTGGATTCTGGATATTTCATATAAATGGAATCATACAATATGTGACCTTTGTGTGTCTAGCTTATTTCACTTACCATGTTTTTGAGGTTTATCCACACTGTAGCATCTATCAGTATTTCATTCCTTTTTTTTTTTTTTTTTTTTTTTTGAGATGGAGTCTTGCTCTGTTACCCAGGCTGGAGTGCAGTGGCACTATATCAGCTCACTGCAACCTTCGCCTCCGGGGTTCAAGCGATTCTCCTGCCTCTGCTTCCTGAGTAGCTGGGATTACAGGCGCCCGCCACCACGCCCAGCTAATTTTTGTATTTTTAGTAGAGACGGGGTTTCGCTATGTTGGCCAGACTGCTCTTGAACTCCTGACCTCAGGTGATCCACCCACCTCAGCCTCCCAAAGTGCTGGGATTACAGGCGTGAGCCAGTGTGCCTAGCCTACTTCATTCCTTTTTATGGCTGAATACTATTCCACTGTATGTATAACCACAATTTATTTGCCTATTCATCTGCTGATGCACATTTGGGTTTCCACCTTTTGGCTATTGCAAATAGAGCTGCTGTGTACATGCATGTACGTGTATTTGTTTGACTACCTGTTTTCAGTTTTATATATCTAGGAGCGGAATTGCCGGGTCATATTATACTTTTATCTTTAACTTTTTGAGGAATTGCCAAACTGTTTTCCAAAGCGACTGAATCAGCCAGGCGTGGTGCCTCATACCTGTAATCCCAGCACTTTGGGAGGCCGAGGGGGTGGATCACCTGAGTTCAGGAGTTTGAAACCAGCAGGGCCAATATGGTGAAACCCCATCTCTACTAAAAAATACAAAGTGGCTGAACCATTTTACATTTCCACCAGCAATGTTTGAGGGTTCCAATTTCTCCACATCCTCACCAACACTCATTTTTTTTTTATGATTCCTCATCATTCAACTTGAGACATTCCTTTTATTCAGTTATATCATCCTATTGGATGTGAAGTGATATTTTATTGTGTTTTGTTTTTATTTATTTAAAAAATTTAAAAAAATTTTTGGAGATAGGGTCTCACTATGTTGCCCAGGCTAGAGTGCAGTGGCTATTCACAGACGTGATCATCAGCACTGCAGTCTCGAACTCCTGGCCTCAAGCAATCTTCCTACCTCAGCTTCTCTAGTAGCTCATTCTGGTTATGATTTGCATTTTCCTAATGGCTAATAATGTTGAGCATCTTTTCATGTGCTTGGCCACTTGTATATCTTCTTTGAAGAAATGTCTATTCAACTCCTGTGCCTATTTTTTGGTTGGGTTGTGTTTTTGTTTTTGAGTCGTGTGAGTTCTTTGTATATTCTGGAGGCTAGACCCTTATCAGATATATGATTTGCCTATATTTTCTCCCATTCTGTAGGTTGTCTCTTCAGTATTTTGATAATGTTCTTTGATGTACAAAAGTTTTAAATTTTGATGAAGCCTAATTTATTTTTTATTTTATTGCTCATGTTTTCGGTATTGTGTCAAAGATCCAGACTGGTGTGGTGGCTCATGACTGTAATCCTAGCACTTTGAGAGGCCAAGACGGGAAGATCACTTGAGCCCAGGATATATGACCAGCCTGGGCAATATAGTGAGACTTTGTCTCTACAAAAAATTTAAAAACTTAGCTGAGCATGGTTGCACACACCTGTTGTCCCACCTACTTGAGAGTGTGTGGTCCCACCTACTTGAGAGGCTGAGGTGGGAGGATCCCTTGAACTCAGGAGGTTGAGACTGCAGTGAGCCCAGATTGCACCACTGTGTTGCAGCAGAGTGAGACTCTGTCAAAAAAAAAAAAAAAAAAAAAAAAAAAAATCCACTGCCAAATCCAAGATCAAGAAGATTTACTCCTAAAAATTATTTTTTAAAAAGGTGTGTACCTCTGTGTTTTCTTCTAAGCATTTCATGGTTTTAGCTCTTACATTTAGGTCATTGGTCCATTGTGAATTACTTTTTGAATATGATGTGAGATGGGATCCAACTTCATTCTTTGGCAGGTGGATATCCAGTTGTCCCAATACCATTTGTTGAAGAGACAATTCTTTCCTCAGTGAGTGGTCTTGGCACTCTTATTGAAAATCAGTATGGGAGGCAGACGCTCTTGACTGTGGGAACTTTGGGAGGTCACTTAATTTTGAACTTTTATCTTCTCACCTGTAAAATAGGGATGATAACCTCTTTATCCAGAGTTGTCAGGATTAAGTGAGATCACATATGGAGAGTGTCAGCCATGGTACATGGTAGGTTCCCCATTAAATGTTAATTCTTCCCTTGCTGCAAGACACAGAGGCAGGGTAAGCAGTGTAACATCGACCACCTCTCTTCCTTCTCTTCCTCCTATCTCCTAGACACAGGACACCTTAGACACAGAAATGTCTATTTTTACCTCAACCATTTGCTGAGTGAATGCTTACACCCCTGAACAAAGACAGTGAGGAGAGATGTCTTGATAGGGTGGGGAAGCTCTTAGCTAGAAATGTAGGCAAGCAAATGAATTAGTGGTGAGTCTTTAATAATTCAATCAGCATTCAGTAAATATTTACCTACTTTGTGCAAGAATCTCTTCTAGGTTCTGAAGATAGAAAGGCAAAAGGCTGCCCCTGACCTCACAGAGGTCTCATTCTAGAGGGGGGAGACAGGCTGTTACATAGGCAGTTACAAAACTGTAATAAGTTCTCAGATAGAATAAAGCAGAGGATTGTGAAAGTGTGCAGGGACAAAATAGCTATAGCCCCCTCGAGGATTCAGGGAAGGCTTGTGGGAAAGTGACACTTGGGCTGGGTATGAAATGATTCATAGGAAGAAGTAGGCAAGGTGAATAAGGGGAGAAAATATTAGCATAGGAGAAATCATATACAGAGCTATGAAGGCATGAATATATGTTCCGGATTCTAGGAGATGAAAACTATTCCAAGGTGCTTGGAACATAGGGTAGGGGTGGGAGCAGGGTAAGAAAATGGTTTGATTTTATTTAGATGGCCATTGGGAGCTATGAGATTTAAACAGGGAAGTGCCATGGTCAGATCTATATTTTTATTTATTTACTTATTTATTTAGAGACAGGGTCTCTCTCTGTCACTTAGCCTGGAGTACGGTGGTATGATCATAGCTCACTGCAGTCTCAAACTCCTAGACTCAAGGGATCCTCCACCTCAGCTTCTTGATTAGCTGATATTACAGGTGCAGGCCACCATGCCTGACTATTTTTTATTTTATTTTTTGTAGAGACAAGGTCTTGCTATGTTGCCCAGTCTGGTCTCCAATTCCTGGCCTCAAGTGATCCTCCTGTCTTGGCCTCCCAAAGTACTGTGATTACAAGTGGGAGCCACTGTGCCCAGCCAGATCTATACTTTAGAGACCGATAAGGAGACCAGTGTGGAAAATCACTAATTAGGAGAAGGATGAGGATGGAGGCAAAAAGAACTTGGAAGAAATGTAGTAGTGAGGATGGAGAGGAGGAGGATTGTTAGTTAAATTTATGACAAGTCAGATATAGGAGTATGGGAGAGGAGCGGCTGAGGATGACTCAGATTTCTGAACTGGGGGAGTTGGCCATGGGGCCATTCACCCAGTTAGGGACATAGGAGTGAGGAGCAACGTCAGAGATGAAAAAATGATGTTCGATTTTGCAGATGGATCCTGATAGAGATATCCAGTAGACAGACTGTCTGTGGGACTGGGAGGGCAGAAGAGAGTGTGAGTTGTAACACGGGTTAGTGTAAAAAGCAGACATTACTGTCTAGCCTGCTAAAGTGAGAAGCAGGTTACTTTGTTTCACTTTATTTTGTTTTTGACAATTAAAATATTAATGACTTTTATTTTAATACCAAAAATATAAAGGAAAAAAATGCAGCACATAATCCCACTGCTCAAATAACCCCTATTGAAAGAGAGGGAGGGGCCGGGCACGGTGGTTCACGCTTGTAATCCCAGCACTTTGGGAGGCCAAGGCAGGCGGATCACAAGGTCAGGAGTTTGAGACCAGCCTGGCCAATATGGTGAAACCTTGTCTCTACTAAAAATACGAAAATTAGTCAGGCATGGTGGTGCGCGCCTGTAGTCCCAGCTGCTCTGGAGGCTAAGGCAGAAGAATCACTTGAGTCCGGGAGGCAGAGGTTGCCGTGAGCTGGGATTGTGCCACTGGACTCCAGCCTGGGCAACAGAGTGAGACTCTGTCTCAAAAAAGAAAAAGAAAACAAAAAAAAAAAAAAAAAAAAAGAGAGAGGGAGGATAATATATACTTAGAAAACACAAATCAGTTCAGACAAGTATAAAAATGAAAAGTGCAGTCCTTCCCTCAGTCCTCCATTCCCTTAACCACTGTTAACAGTTTCTTTTGTTTCCTTTGCGGAAAAAAAAAAAGCATATACCTACTAGATTCTGAGTATCTCCAAAGGGGTCCTGCCATTTACAGTGTTTAAGAGGTCTGTTTTATTGAGCAGATTAAACTTCTCATCACTTTGCCAGCCTTCACAAACCCACCTATTTTGGTCAGGTGGACCTGTGAGCTCACTGAGGGGAAGGGGAGGGGGCGGGTTCTGTGTTTCTGTGTGCCTAGCTCAGGTATAGGGGCTGGCCCAGGGTAAGTGCTCAAAAGAATAATGGAAAGAGCTGTTTCTTCATCTGGAAATTTGGAGGGCCTTTGCTTTCAGGTCCAGTTGGTTAAATGACTCATTCAGCAAACGTTTTCAGAGTCCCGACTAAATGTGCAGCGCAGTGCTTGTTGTGTGTGTGTGTGTTTTGCAGCGGGGCGGCGGGGGGGGGGGGCATTGTGGGGGGTGGAGGGAGGGCAGAGGACTTGGATCCTGGCCTTACTGAAGAGAAGAGCAGAACTAGAAAGGCCGGAGATCTTCCAACTTCATGCCTTTGGAGGGGGGAAGCTGACGTCCAGAGTGAGGTTACCATTCGTCTAGAGCCACATGGCTTGTTGGCAGCAGAACCAGCTGTGACTCCATAAGAGTATGTGGTAGTGGGGGGTGCAGGCACTGAGTGAGGCGCAACCCTTGGCCTGTGTGTTATGGGCATGGTTGATTTACACCCTCTCCCTGTGAGCAGCAGAGTGGTTGGTACTGAAGGAACAGCATTGCCTGGAGTCAGGAAGCCTGGATCCCGGGGCTCTGCCACCCTCCACCACATTGACACAGGCCAGTCACGTCCTTTCTCCTCTGAATGGAGGGTGGGTCTAACTAAAACCTCAAAGTCTTTCTTACTATTATTACTCTAATTGTTAGATACTATTTCAAACAAATTATAGGAAATCCAATTTTATGATTTTGAAATTCTAAAATCCTGGTTTTCCAGGATTCTGAGGATGCTGCTTGGGGTCGGTTGTTCTGTGCAGAGTCCTGTGCTATGAACTTGACATGTTGTGTAGTCCAGAAGGGCTCCATATACATTTTCCAGTTTGAGACCAAGGTCAAAGAGACTAGACTTCAAAGGAGTTCGAAACCAGTCAGGCCCCTTGGAGCCAGCCCAGACCACCATCAAACAGTGCACAGGAGGCGCCTAGGTGAAATGCAGAAACCATTTCAGGGCTTGGCTGGATCCTTCGGTAGGCATGGCAGGTAGACCAGGCCTAGGCAAACACTGCCATTTTACACGGGAGGACTCAGGCTCAGAGCGGGGAACTGAGCCATTGCCTGCAGGCTCTGTGAAGCCTTACTGTTCTTTGTCCCGTGCTCTTCCTACACGTTGGGCAGGGCCCCCTGAGACACTGCGTGCTGTCTGTGGGGGAATCCCAGAAGGCAGGACAACAGAGTAGACCCCTAGAGTGGGTCTCAATCCCCAGATCTGTAAGGATCTCCTGGGAGCTCGCTAAAAGCCTAAGTGCTGGGGGCCTATTCCCCAAGACTCAATTGGAATATTTCCTAGTTGGGATCAGGTACCATTTTTCTATCTTTAACTTCAGAGTTTGAGACCTTTTACCCTGGACTCTTTCCGGCGGAAAACACAAAAACAAACGTAAGAAAGTGGCCTGGGTTTGGGTCCCAAATTTGCTGCCCACTAGCTGTGAAATCTCTGCAAATTCTCCAGTGAGAGGGTTGGATTCTGCAAGAAAACTTTTCAAGCACTTTCGCATCTGTCCGCTTCGCGTTAGCAGACAGCGTCGTTCCCATCTGACGGAGGGGAAAACCGACCGGGAGAAGGGAGGATCCTGCCCGGGGCTAGTGGAGAGGCGGGCAGGGAGCCGGGTTCAGCCCGGCACTCCCCACGCCCAGCGCACTCCGCCGACCCCCGAGCCCAGCCTCTCTCGCCGCGGCGCCGCCCCGCCGTCCTGCCCGGCTCGGCCGTCTGAGAACAGCGGGCAGCGCGGGGATCCAGCCGGCCGCCGCCTGTCAAACCCTCCGCTCAGCCCCGCGTCGGGCCCCGCCCAGACCCCCAGGGGGGATGCCCCGCCCTCGCGCCGCGATTGGCCTGAGCGGGGCGGCCGCGGCCATCCAGTGGATGGAGCGGCTGTTGGGCAGACGCGGGCCCGCCCCCGTCCCCCGGGGAACCGCCCCGCAGGACGCGGCGGCGGCGGCGGCGGCGGCTGCGGGGGCTGCGGCGCCAGTGGAGGCGCGCCGAGCCGGGCGCCCAGCGATCTGCAGCTGCCGCTGCGAGGTGAGAGGGGGCGCGGCCCGCGGCCGAGGGAGGGGCGTGTGCGGGGCCCGAGATCCGAGGCTGGCGTCCCGGCGACGCTCGAACCCCGGCAGCTTGGGGATGGCGCAGGGAGCGCGGAGGGGAACGGAGAGTTTGGGGGCCCCTGATGGAAGGGCTGAGGGAGGCTCCGGCGCGGCCCCCATCGCACGCGCGTGTGGCGAGAGCGTGGGACTGTGTGGTTGTGCGCTGCTGAGCGTCTGACCAGCGGCAGTGTGGGTGGCGTGTCCGTCCCCGGGCGTGCCTCGGCGGGTGGGCGGGTGTGTGGCGGCAGCCGCGTGGGCATTGCCCACTGTGCCGGTTTGCGCGCGCGACGGGCTCGATTCCTCCGCTGCGCATGGGAGTGTGGGTGTCCCGGCTGCGCGTGATGGGTTCGCGTCGCAGGATTCAGCGCCCAGCTTGGGACTCCTGTTTTCCGGGTTCGGGTGGTCGCGGGTGAGTCTCTGGGGGTTTCCCTTGGGCCTTTGGGTTCGGGTCCGCAGCTTCTGCGCGCAGCTCGGCCCCGGCGAGTCGACGAAGCACGCAGCCCGTGACCTACCCGGAGCCGTCTCCGGGGCTTCGCCCGAGCCCTGCTCTGGGAATCCTCTTTGCCGCCGGCTCCGTGTTCCACTGGGGGACGCGGAACAGGCGCCTTACCCGCTCCAGGCCTCAGTTTCACCATTCGTGCAAAGGAGGCTGGTTTCGGTGGAGGCGGATTTGGGTGGGACTTCGCGGTAATGCGCCGCGGCGCGGGGGCCTGGGGTCCTCCCCACACCAGGGAAGGGCGAACCGCTCCTGAGCGAGGGGGCTTTTGCGTGGAATCAGGTGGGTTTGACCTCTGATTGGGCTAGGTGTCGTGGTGCTAACCTATGTTAAAGACGCGCAATCCACCGAAGGGGCAGTGACCTGCTCAAACTCGGCCCCGGGATAAGACGGGGGCCGCTTTCCGCATTCTAACTGGCTGTGCTGTCTCCCCTCCCCAGGAGCCCGGCGCGACCCCCAGCCGTGCGCCCCGCCCCGGCGCCATGCATTGCGAGGTGGCTGAGGCACACTCGGACAAGAGGCCTAAGGAGGCCCCTGGTGCGCCCGGCCCCGACCGCGGCCCCGCCAGCCTCGGCGCGCACATGGCCTTCAGGGTCACCGTGAGTGGCGGCGGCTGCGGGGACAGGGGCCCGCGGGACCTGCTAGCCCGGCCGCCTGCGCCGCCACCGCGCGCCCACGACCTCCTCCGGCCCCGCAGTCCCCGAGACTACGGTCCATCCAAGGCCGCCGCCGCCGGGAAGGGTGAGTTCGGCCCTGCCAACGTGCCTGGCGGCTCCTGTGGAGATTCGGGCTGCCCGGCGTCGCCACCGCGTGCTCGGGAGAGCTTGGTGGAACTTTCTTCGGAGTTCCTCAGTTTCTCTCTTATTGTTTGGGACTAGCTTGTCAGTCTGAAAGTATGCCTGCTTTGCGAAGCATCTAATTTAAACTCAGTTAGCCCCGTTTGGGGAAATGTGTTTATAGAAAGCTCTCAGCTTACATAATTTTGCTTCTGTATGTTTCTGATAAAGCTTGCATAGAAACTTGTCAAAATTTTATTATACATGAGGGCGAATAGCAACGCATATATTGGTATCTGTTTCTGAGCAGCTGAAGGCATAGTTTGAAGTATTTCAATCTCCTCAGCTGACAAAACCCAGAGGCCTTTAGCAAGACCCCTCTCCTTTTGGGACCTCAGTTTCCCCATCTGTCAAGTGAGGAATTAATTAAACCAGATGATTTCTGGATTCCTGATGGAAAATTTTCTGCATCAGCAATCCAGCCTAGTCACGTCCTAACTTAAACATGGCTTTTCTGTACTTGGTGCTTCGGCAGCCTAGTCTTGGGTCACGAGCTCCTTGGCAAGTCCCTTCGTCCCCCAGTGAAGCTGGCCACGGGAAGGTGGGGGTCCCAGTATGGCTTATGGGCTCAAAGTCGGAGATGGTGCTGGGATTTTCAGGAACATGCTCTTCTCATCACAGTTAATTATTATTGAGTCATTATTTATGAGTTTCGTGCTGACAGATAATTAACCAGGAATTGGAGAAATTGTTAAGATGCTGTGTCCTCGTCCTCCCCCCCTTTTTTTTCCCTTAGGGGAAACCAAGGCTTTGGGGTTTGACTATATCTGCATTTGGAACCTCTTGGTTCTCATTCCAGATGATTCTCAAGGAAGACAAAAACAGTTTGGGTTTTATGGTTATGGGCATCACTTCCTAGCATCAGCCCCACAACTCGGAAGGGGTAGGCAGCCTACTTTTAGAGTTGAGAGCTCCTTGTGGATCAAAAACACCCAACTCCCTGGTTCAGGGATTAGTAAAATGAAATAAACATAAGTAGTTTTTTTCTTTTTTGAAGAAAACACTTGACTTTGTAAGAGAGAACTACTTCTCATCTCCTTGTTTTAGATGCCAGCCTCTTTTTCAAGGGATAGAGATAATATTTTAGAAGGACAGATACAGTGGGGAGGGGCGGGAAATGCCTTCTGAGTGTTATTGCTGGAATAGCCACATATGAGGTCTCTTTTACCAGAGAGGAGCGCTGCGCAGCGAGACATGAGTAATGTTTGCTGCCGGGAGCTCCCTGGCTTGCCCCGCTCCACACACAATCCTCCCTTAAATAGATACCCTCCTGCAACGTTCTGTGTTTAAAAAAATCATGGCTGTCCTCTGAAGATCGAGTTCTCTGCAGACCTAGCAAACAGCTCTCCCGAACATAATCTTTGTTCCACGCTATGGTGAGACCTTTCACCTGGGGGCTTTGTGGACGATCTTCCTACTTCCATTCCCCCTAACCCCAGTTATTTTTACGCACACCCCCAAACATGTCCAAAATAAAAGATCTTTAAGTCAGGATTCCATTTGGAAAGGGCAGAGGAGAATAAAGGGATGGGAGGAAGAGCCTCTTTCTTTGTACCTTAAGCTGGTCTCTCTGGCGAAGCTTTTTTCCAAGAGGTTTCACAACTTTTCTTCATAGCCTCCCAGTGAGGCTGTTGTGGTGGGATGTATCCCACTCATTTGAAGGGTGAGGAAACTGAGGCCTGAAGGTGGGAAAGTGTTTGGTATGTGTAGGGCAGGGGTTAGGGAAGCCACAGCTCTGGCCTAACCTGGCCTAGGGAGAAAGGGAAGGCTCAGGGTCCTGGGCTTGGAGAGGTTTCCCTGCTGGCCTCTGTGTTGCTGTAGGCAAGCTTTTCCTCACAGTGCAGTCACCAAGTGGCCCGAGACAAACCCAGCTTTCCCCCAGTTCTTCAGCGTCCTTAAAAATGCTGCGAGGAAACGGCACCTTCTTACTGCCCCTACTCCCACCGAAATAGTCCCAGACCATGTAACCCTTTGAATATTTGGTGTCTAGCTCCAAGTTCTCAGGCTTATTGGAAACAGACAGAAATACCAATTGAAAAATATGTATTGACTGTGCTGGGAATCGTGAGACCCCACCATCTATGATCTGTGGCACTTGGGGGAATCGATTTTACTCTTCTGAGCCTTTGGTTCCTTCGTTTGTAAATTTACCCCGAGACTTAATTCGCAAGACTGATGAGATCATTAGTGATAAAGAGTGTGCAAGGGCCACCTCAGTGCCTGGTTATTTTTAGGATTACTACTGTAACCTGTTTCACATTCTCAACCTCTGGGTTTTCATTTGCATGAGAGGTAATGGTGCCTACCTTGCAGGGTAAATAAAACAAGAGTTGTAAGAATGCCTTATAAGCTAAAAAGGTAGAAGGAGGCACTTTTATTAATTCGTGCAGGGCCCATGCAAGGGTCAGTGACACTTGAGATAAAGGGGACAGAGTGAGAAGGAAGCAAGGTTACATTTTTAAAATGCTGAATGTGAAGGGTGCTAACTGTGGTGTGCTAGCCAGGGGAGGCTGAGAGGTGCCAAGCTTCAGGTCTTTTGTGGCCACGGCTGCCCAGTGACCGGAGAGAAGACAGTATGGCTCAGCCTGGGGTCAGGTTTCAGATGCTCTGCCGCCTGCCTCAGACAGTCCCGAAGCAGAGGAAGAGAGTGGGTTCTTGAATCTAGTAGTTTATCCATAAATGTTTGGGGCCTGTGTATTTGATCTGGAATCGGGAGGCACTGGGATGGTGTGACGTCATGGACTAACATTGTCATCATTTACAATAAGAATCATGATCTGTTTATGGCAGAGTCCCGTTTATCCAGATTCCAAACAGCTGGAAAAACCAAATTGCCAGATGCTGCATTTTTCTTTCCTATTATTAAACACCCGACACTCTGCTTTTATAAGTCCTGACAAGGAAAGAAGGTAAACATCTGGGCTTTATGCAGGCGGACAGCTTTGTGGTGATGGCCTGATGACGCTTGTTCTCTGTGCACGGTGCTTTACAGTGTTCAGAGCGTGTTCCCACACATCCTCTTGTCTGCCCTCACGCCAGCTGGGCTCTGCCTGCCTTGGGGGCTCTTGTGAGGGAGCAGATGTAGAAGTCTGTAAAGTGCTGGGCAGATACGGGCTGTTATTAATGTGATTCCCATTTTATAGGTGCAGACATTAAGGTTCAGGGATTTGCTCAAAGCTGCAGACAGTAGGTGGCAGTTTCCAGGCTTCCAGCTGCAAATATTTGATTCTGGTTCCACAACTTGTACCTTCTACATGTGTGTGTTGGCGGCCGAGAGCTGGCATTCACACGAAGGCCTTCTGAACGTTCCCAGAGAATTTAAAAATGTCTTTTGCTTTTGGTATTTCTACTGTCTCACATCTTTGGGAATTGGTAACTAGTATCTATGCCATAGTTAGAAAACTTTATAGTTTACCACATGATTCCATTTGTCCAGAGTTGCTGTTCCCACACCAAACCAGATAATGAGGTCACTATTTAATTTACAGTGACTCACTGGGCCCTTTCACTGTGTACTGAGACTGGATGCATCCTTGCAATAAAAAAGAGGTTGATCACGACAAATGTGAACCCCGCCGTTATAAAAACAGCCATCATGGCTGTAAATGCCAAAAAGCAGTCAGTCTTGTAACTAGAAAAAAAAGGAATTGTAGATTGTGCGCATGGACTCGGAGTGGGGGCGGTGGACAGTAAGTCATGATGTTTTGGTGGTACCACCTGGTTGAATTTCTTCATCTGAATAAGAAGCTCCTGTGATGTTCTGGGGAGGCCTTGGAAGGCTAGCGCATCCCTCATAGAAAGGTATGAGTGACTTTTAAAGCATTTCTCCCCTCCGGCTCCAGTGGGCAATTTGCTTGCATTTCATCCATTTTAAAGTGCTGGTCCTGCGATCCGGAAATAATCAGATCCAAATTTTTTCAGTGCATGAAGTTTCAAATAAGGGGGAGAAAAACCTGCTGGCCAAATGTCAGGCTCAGTGAGACAAAGAGAAACAAGTATGTGTGTGGGTAAAAAATGAGATAGGAACATGTTGCGTCTACAGTCATAAGAGTTATGTATCCGACAAATCTTTTATAGACATGTAGCGGAAATATAATTCCCAAAGATTCCCTAAGAATCTTGGGCGGCTAGAATTCCTCTTCCCTTCCTGCCTCTCAAGCTTTCTAGAAGCTAGGACTCTGTGGGCAAAATGGCAAGGGGACCATCACGTGAGATCGTAATTTAATTTAGGCTTAGTTGTTTCTGAGTAGTTTACCTGTAGCGTGCTTAGCTGGACTGAGGTCTGCAGAGCTTCAGAGCTGTGGAATCACATCGATAGTCTATGTTGCTCCGTCTGTGATTTAAAAATGTAAATTTCTTTATATGCTATGATTTTTCTTCATCCTTCTTTTTCTGAAAAACAAAAAACAAAAAACAAAATGAACCTCATCTCAGAGTTACTCATCTCCCTGCGTTTCATTTGCGTGAGAAGCTTAGTGAGCCAGCACACTTATTTTTACAGTGCGTTAAAATCCCATTACAGGCATAAGTGCACAATGAATCACTTAAAAAAATATATTCTTATGTTCTTTGTTCTGAATGTTGCATAATTATCATCATTTTCTTCGGTTTTACTTTGTGGAGTTTGGCCAGTATCCTGGAAGAGGGGAGAAACTAAAGTTTGGGACAGGGTTTTCAATCTGTTTTGGATAGGATTAGGGGAAAAAATAACAAACAAATAAACTTTATTGGGAGGTCGACCAGTGACTATCGCTGAGGATAATTTCCCTTCCTTCTCTCAATTGTCTTGGAAAAGAATTCTGTTTTCAACACGATATGGTAGTATTTCAGCAACCTCACCTTACATATACGGTTATATTCAAAGTTAAATTATAATGTGTGGTTTGTTAATTTTTTTTTTAATATAGATTTCAGTTGCAATTACTTTGGACCTAGAGAATTGTGTGGTTTCTTTTGGTAGGGGGTAGTTTATTTTTATATTTAAAGAAACAAAGACATTCAGTTCAAGGGGGAGAAGAAATGAAACAAAGTTTGCAGTGGGCTTTGAAAACTTGGACTGCATTATGCAAAAAGCACAGCTGTAATACCAGGGCCAGGAAAAAAGACCAAACTCCTGAAATATTTGTGCTGCTCGCCTTCACTGTGCTAATGATTCTAGCAGTTTAAAAATGGACTTCTTGTTTATCAACAGCCACTGCCCAAATTAATAGTTTACAATGAAAAAAAAAAAAAAAAAACTTTCAGCATTGGAAGCAAAGTCCAGGGACTGACAGCTGAGTTACTGAGTAAGGAAAGCAGAAAAGAGGGGGGAAAAGTAGTTTTGTGGCTACTTTGGTCTCCCAAAGCCATATTTATAAGAAACTGAAAGAAAGCCGAAGGCTGGGCTGGGTAGGGGGTGGAGAGAATACAACCCTAACCCAGTGGTCTCAGAGTTGAAAGTCACTTAAAGCATCTGTTTTCTTCTTTTTCCCTTTTTCCCCCTTAAACTCCAAAGGATTATTCCTTCAGTAGGTTTCCGGTGGATCGAGGCGGATCGTGTTAGCATTACGAGCTGTGTTTTTAAAGTTAGCATTTGAGTCAGATGCGCTGAGAAGAGACCTTTAGTCCGTTAACTGAATAACGCATTTCCTGGATGGCCTGAATTTATTTGGTGGTTATGGTTGGGCCTGCCTGGAGCTAACACATGAGCCATTGTGTAGCATCTTTGCAAGTGGGCCGTGCCCTGTGCTTTGAGCCTTGGTTTTCCCATCTGTAAAATGGAGAGCAGTTCAGTTGGATGATCCATAGTCCCTGCCTGCTGATACTCCAGGATTCCACACTGACTGGGCTGGGAAGGTTTGGAAGGATCTGGGGTGTAGGAAGAGGCCACTTTTGTCTCAGACCAGGTTATACACTTGAACTCTCGACTGCTAAAGATGAACACAGAAAGAATGGGGAAGAGGGAGGTCAACTAACCTTTAGTGAGCGGTTCTTCTGTGCCAGGTGAGGTGCTTTAGAGACGTGATCACATTTAATTATGCCCAGCAGCCCTAGGAAGAACGGAGGCACTGTTCTAATTTTAAAGATGGGGGGAATGAGGCTTGGAAAGGCAAAGTGATTTGTCCAAGGTTGTGCATGTAGTAAGCAGCAGAGCCTGGAATGTGAACCCAGGTCTGTCTGACAGCAGAGCCAGTACTTTCCTCTGAAAATACACCACTCTCCAGGACCAGCTTCTTAAACCCAGGCGGCTGGGAAGGAGAGGATGCGGCTCTAGAGAGCTGCGCGCCCCCAAGGAAGCCCAAAGGAAGGCAGCAGGAGGCTGCAGGGGGCCCAGACAGCCACGTCCCAGAGCACCCCTTTCTCAGTCTCAGCCAACAGGCTGAGGTGCGACTTACAGGGGATACTCTGCCTGCATAGGGCACTGCTCCTCTCCCCCTGCAGAACTAGGGAAAGGAGAATGTTCCCAGTGACTCAGGATCCTCAGGAATCTGGGGTCTGGAAAAAGACTCTCTGAGGCCATGGAGGGGGCCCCTAGGAGGGACCGCTTCTCAGAAGCAGTGGCAACTCCCGTCCTGACTGGTTATTGCAGGTAGTAGTCCCTGTCTGAGTCTTTCTTGCCATATGGGGAGATTCCTTGCCAAGGCCCCGGTCGTAGTCTCCCCTCTATGGCTTTCAAAGACATCTGTTGGACGAGAATTCCTCAAGATCCCCACCATGCCTGGTTATAGAATACGTGCTTCCCCGAGCATGTTGGCTCAGGGATCTATTAAACAATTATTTCTTGTTAAACACTTGGTGGGATGAAGTAGGGCTTGGGAGGGAGAACAGGCTGGGGATCAGAGTGAACTTGAGAGTTTGCTTGTGAGAAATGGGTCTTTTGTGTCAAATGATGAATGAGCTAGATGACCCCCCCTATGGAAGGTAAAGGTCCCACGGCTGGTTGCATCTGTGGCCTTGCACGTGCGTTCATGAGAATGTGTACATTCTCAGGGAGTCATACTGATTCTGAAGATGGACTTGCAGGAGCCGTTCTGGTCCGAGGCGTTTTTGCCTTCCTACGTGCCGCTGTGTCTGAAGGGGAGTGAATGAAGTACGAGGGATGGCCCTGCCTGCCGTACAGCCCGGCCTGTTCCTATTTGTGTCTTTTTAGCAACCAGATTACTCTTTTAGATGTTACCTTTGTTTTTAAATAACAGGTTTGCTAGAAATCAGGCTTTAGCAAGAAACCAGGGAGTACTATAAACCTGACTTGAAAAATACAGATCCCGTTTGCTGTTTTAAGCTCTCCGGAGGGCTGGAGATTGGGTTTATTTTGGAACGCTGCTGGACTATATGAATTACTTCTCAGAGGGTTGGGTATTTAATACCTAGTAGAAATTTGTGTAAGAGTTGATGATGTATTTTGCCGACTTTCCAACCCTGTAAATAAATTACACGTGCCGGCAGAGGTTGCCAGGATCCACTGTGTCAGTTGGAGCTTAATTTTTATCCTAAACCCCTGAATACTTTTGTCCTAGCGAGCAGAGAAAGTTACGGAGTTTTTTGCTCGTCAGTGGGCCCATTCCAAGACGACGGTTTAAAGAGCCTGAGAATAGGCCTCCGTGGAGTCACTGATTTTGACACCGTTTTCGGTGGTTAAGCAGCTTCAGCAGTCTCAAGTCCAACCCTCAAGGCAGAGAATGATAATATAATTTTAAGCGTATCGTAAAAATGAAACTCAATCACTTCCACTCCCCAAACCTGTCTCACTCCCCATCTCTCTGGAGAAAACGGCTGTAATTGTGTGTTTAATCTCAAGACTGCCTTTGCATTTTATCTTATTTGAGTGCAAAGCCCAGGTAATATCGTGGCATTTCCAGCGCGAAACAAAATAGGGTTTCTAATTTGGAGACACTATTAAATATTTCATGCTTCAAACAAACTCAATTCTTTTTTCCTATAATAAGTTTAAATATTAATTCTCTGGAATGTCAGATGCCTAAAGCAAAGCATTTAGTGATCTGCAGTTTCAAGTATCTCGAAGAAGGTTTATGAAACAGGATATTTCACTGGGAGGGATGAGTAGTGTGCTTCAGAGATATGTGAATTCAAGGCATCGTCTTCTGATTTATTTTTTAAAGGGAAAAGGTCATAAAATAAGTTGCTTTATGTGCTGATGGATTAAGTGGCTTAGGCTGAAATAACAGCAGGAACTTTACTATTTTTCCCTGTTATATTTTAACAATGCTTTTTGGGGGAGGGGGGTGGGTCTTTTTCCCGCCTGCTTGTCTCCTCCCTCCATACCCCCCCCCAACCCCAGCCAGATGGCTTTAATTCTAACCAAATCCCACGCTGAGGCCAAATGATTGATCAAACAGTCATTTGTACTTACGGAGCGCTCTTTGTGAGAATATCTCTGTGCTAGGGCTTCTCGCTGGGGCAGGCTCTTCTTCGGGCCTTCAAACGGATGATTTCAAACAGATCGAGTGGCTTGGTGAGGAGGGGTCCGCGGGTGGATGCGGAGCAAAAATCCCAGACCTCAAGTCCGTAGAACTTCTCGCTTAAAACCTCTGTGTTACTTCCCATCCCTGACAGCAGGGGTATCCAAATGTTCTAAATATAAGGACAAAAATCTTTCCACTGTCCACGTGACAGCATCTATACTTTTAGTATCTCTTGAAGCAGAATATACCTAATGAGGTTTAGGTAACTGCTAATTTCAAGAGCTCTTTTAAGTAGATATGTACTTTATCCACCACGACAGCATCTACACACATCTGTAGAGACATCAGTTTGTCCTACAGATAGTTCTTGGTACATGCTTTAAAGATCTGTGAAATTATACTTGGCATGTAGATTGACAGCCAGCTGGCCAATGGGAAAAATCTGAGCCCTTTGATCTGGCATTCAAGGCCTTTGTGCCGGGCCAGTTCCATCTCTTGCTGATGTCTGCTTGTGGCAGCAGACTTTTCCTTATGCGGCCTTAGACCTGGAATTTACTCTTTACCTGGCCTTCTTTTCTTATAATCTGTGGGCTTCTTTTTATTCATCTTTGTGCCTCCTTAAATCATTTTTGGAACAAGTGGAAAAGTAGATAATATTCAAAGATTCATCTTTGTATTCTTGTGTCTAGCACAAAGTCTGGCATGAAGTTTGTATATAAGAAGTATATAGGGTGCTGATTGAGGGCATGGGTGTGGAACCAGGCCACTAGGTTCGAATCCTGGCTCTGTGTACTAACTTGGGGACCTTGGCAAGTTAGGGAGCTTTTTGGGTCTCAATTTTCTTATCTGTGACATGAGGATAATAATAGTAATGATCTCCAAGGCTGTCGTGAGGGTGGAATGTGTTAACACATGTATAAGTGCTTAAAAAACAGACTGGCACATGGTAAATGCTCAATTAATCTTGGGATTATAATAATTATTATTGTTAGGACTACCATGTAAATGGTAAACAGAACCTCTAGGAAGGGCTTTCCCTCCCTTCCATTCCACCAGATTGACCCTACTGATTCTTTAAGACCCAGCTCAAATGCCACCTCCTCTTCGAAGTCTTCCCTTTCTTATTACCCTTCCTTTTGCCATAGCCCTGCTCATATTCTATGGCAATTTCCTATTTACTTATGTGTCCTTGAAGACAGGGGCGGAGTGTCATTATCCTTGAACCCCGTATGGCCAGCACAGGGCTGGCTCCAAGTGAGTGTCCAGGAAGTTTGGGAATGAAGTACAGCTCAGTCTCAAGGAGCCTGTAGCCTGTAAAGGAGGAGCTGTGTTTGATGTTCTTGTTTTTCCTGCAAGGTTGAACATATGGTAAGCTCTCAACACATGTGAGATGCCAGTAAATTCTTTTTCTTTTTTCTTGCCCTGTCTTATGGTGCTGAGATGCCAGTAAATGCTACATGAGTTCTCACATGCAGATACCATCATGTTCTCTTTCCAACACTGTCTTGAGGCTCTTCAAAATAAGGTCTGCCCCTTGATTGCTAGTGACCCTGGGGGAGTCTCCTCACCCAGCTGGGCCTCCCTCTCCTCTCCCTCTGGGAAGGATTGGCTTCAGGGCTTGCAGGCTCTTTCGTTGCAAGCCTTTGGAGCTGCCAGGCCAGGGGCCAGGTGGAGGAGCTTGGGGCCTGATGACTGTCCTGCAGTGACTGACCATTGGCCTCTTGGCCAGGATTGGCGCTTTTTGTCACATGTTTATCCTCCCTTTAAGACAAAGCCCCAAGTACTGTGACACGCGTCTCATCTTGTGGCTTAAAGAGCAGCTACGAGTGGTTGCTACACGTCTCACCCAGATTTCTCTAAGATGAAGAGGAACCTTAGACCAAATGTTGGAATTGAGAGCTGGGAGCCAGAGGATGGTAGCTGTTGGTGACCCTGCTGGGGTGGTGATTGGTGTCCACACCCAAGATCTCCACTCCAGGACAGGCTTAGAGCCCCTGGGGGATGTATTGGTCTCATGGCCCTTCTCTGGGCACCATTTTGGGCTTTGTAAACTGTAAAGCTTTCCAGAAATCATATTATTCATTCAAGCCCCCTTTGGGTAGTTGGGAATACTAAGGTTCAGAGAGGCCATGTTACTTATCCAAAGGCGGCCACATGGCTTTTAGAGTCGGAACTGAGTTTGGATCCTGACTACATCACCTGCTAGGCCTTAGGCAAGTTCGTTGAACTCTGAGCCTCAGTCTTCCTCATTTGAAAAGTGGAGATAGTTCCTGTCTCATGGGTTGCTAGGGGGATTAAGAGGAGTGTCTGTAGAACACATAGCTCAGGTGCTAGTGCATAGCAGGTGTGTCCCAGAGGTGAGCTGTGGTTGTTAGTCTTTGTGAGTGGAGAGCTGGGCTAGGTCCCAGGCCTGACTCTGTCTGATGTTGTTTCTCCTCTGCACTGTAGTACTTTATTCCCAGATTCTGCTTTTTAATTCTTTTTTGGTGTAATTACAAGAATAAGGACTTTGGGGTCAAACTGAGGCTTGAGCTGCAGCGATGGAGGATGCAGGTCTGGCTGGTGGGCATAGTGGTTTTTCCCCTAGGGCTGGGGGAGGTTGGGGAGGGAGGAGGGTGTGGGCTGCCTCGGTGCATCTCTCTGACAGGTCCTGGCCCTGGGTCAGTCCAAGATGCTTGTTCAGCCTGTGGTGTCCAGTAGGATGAGGGTTGTCTGTTGAGTGGGTCTGGAGGCACACCCCCACCTCTTCCCTGGTTAATTGGGCTGGGAGTTGCTGTCAGACTCCAATATCCAGAGGAATTACCTTGATTCTTCCTCTTAAAACCTAAGATGCCAGGACTACCCTGTTCCCCACGTCCCCATGCCTGCCTGGCCCTGCAGTAATATAGTGGCTTCCATCTGTTGAGTCCTGCTGTGAGTAGACGTCCCATGAGGCCATTTAATTTTTTCTACATTCACTCCTCACGCAGTGGGTGTTAGCATCCTTATTTTGCAGATGAGAAAGCTGAGGCCCGGAGAAGCTAAATGATGTGCCCGGAGTTCTAGAGCTGGTAGGTGTTAGCTGCCGACCCACCCGCCCCTTCTACACACCTTGCCACCTGTTGGACGTTCCATCAAGGCCTTGGGTCCAATGTTACCCACTCATCACAGTCAAAAAACTTCCTCCTCCAGCCGGAATTAACCCATCCTTCCTTCATTGTCTGACTGCTGTTTGTCATTTATCTCTCATGAAAGAGTCAGGTGTTCCAGATGCTTGCATTCATTTTTCCCTTCCCCATGAAACTGTGGGCTTCTTGGAAGCAGGATATGTCATGAACGCATCTCTGACTTGCTGATAGAGGATAGAGCAAAGGATAGAAAGAACACAGCACCCTGGCAGGATGAATCTGCCCCTCTCCAGTCAAGGCGGGGCTTCTTGGGAAGTTCTCGAAGCAGATTTTCAGTACAGCAACTCAGAGTGGCTCTCAATTTTTGAGCCTCCGTTCCCCATTTTAAAATGGGGGAATGACCCCTGTCTGGCCAATTGTTATGGGCAGATGGGATGAAGTATGTAGAATTAGCCTGAAAACTGGAATGGCTGCACCTGTGTTTGGCTGGTGGTTGGTTGGTTTATCCATATTTATCGGATGCCCGCTGTGCTCCCAGTGGTGGGTTCTGCCCTGGGACACCATGGAGAACCAACAGATGGAGCCCTTGCCTCCTCGGAGCTCGCAGCCTGGAGGGTCGGTGTTTGCAGGTTCCCCCTTCAGGCTGGCCGGGTTTACAGGCCTCTGTGCGGCATCAGCACCTTATCATTTGCTGTCTGTCCTAGGCAGACTCCAGTTCTCCAGCCAGTCTCAGCCTCATGACCTCAGGCAATCTCACCCAGCCTTGGTCTGCTGAGTTATAGAATGGAAACAGGTGCTCACTCCCCTGGCCAGGGTAGCATGAGAATTAGTGAGGTAGGGTGGAAAAGGGCTCTCTAGGTGGCTAACAATTGGGAACTCTGCAGACAGGTCAGAACTTGAGTTTGCAGACCAGCCCTCTACAGGACACTGGTGGACACAGAGTGTTAAATCCTGGGCTTGAGGACTGCTTTGGGCAGCCCTTTTCTTGTACCTGTTGCCGATTCTGGTGGCTTAAGCTTTCTTCTTGGAGTGAATACCTACTCATTGTCTCAGGCAATACAGGCCAACAGCTTTCCTCTTTCAGCAAGTCTGCAGGGTGTCTCCTGTCCCAGCCTCATACCTCTCCCTCCCCACTCTTCCCATTCCCACTCTCTCCATGGCTCTGGCTGCTATGCACTCAGAATACTGAAGAGCTATTTGCTGGGGTGGGGTGGAGAAAACTAAATTCCCATTGCTTGATGTTGGCTGAGCAGGTGGCACTGTTGGGGACTCACCTCCTATTCCTCTTTCTCCTCCTCATTTTTTTTCATTATCCTACAGTGATCAATTGAGCATTGTTAGGTACTGAACCAATAATCTTTTTAAAAATGAATCATCTTAACAGCCATGCACCTGTAGTCCCAGCTACTGGTGAGGCTGAGACAGGAGGATTGCTTGAAGCCAGGAGTTCAAGACCAGCCTGGGTAACATAGTGATACTCTGTCTTTACTTTTAAAATTTAAAAATTAGCTAGGTTGATGGTGTGCACCTGTAGTCTCAGCTACTAGGGAGGCTGAGGATCACTTGAGCCCAGGAGTTCAAGGATGCAGTGAACTGTAATCAAGCCACTGTACTCCAGCCTGGGTGACAGAGCAAGACCCTATCTCTCAAAATAAAATAAAAGATCATCTTGTTTAATCTTAAAACTACCTTGTGATGTTTGCTTTTCCACAAAAACAGTATGGCTATTTAGATGAATTACAATTAAATAAAATTAAAAATTTAGTTTTCCAGTCATACTAGCTACATTTCAAGTGCTCAGTAGACACATGGCTAGCTGGTAGCTACCATATTGGAAACTGCAAATATAGAGCATTTCCTCCGCCACAGAAAGTTCTGTTGGACAGCATTAGTCCAAAATATCATTCTTTAATGTATTCATTTGTTCCTCACCTGTTTCCTGACACTCTTGTCACATGCTAAAGTCTCTAGCATCCTTGGCCTCTACCTTGGGGAGCATCCAGTTGAGAGGGTGGGCAGATGGCCATGGAAGTGTTGAGATGGGGCTGTCATGCTGGCTACCAGGCCTGCCTCCTGTTGGAGATACACATGTGAGTCCTAGGATCTGTCCTATTCTCAGAGTGTTCTTAAGGCAGCACTGATAAAAGAGATCAAGGCAGTCTTCCATGAGAGGTAGCATTTGAGTGGCCGGACCTGGTGGGTGGCTTCTGCTGGTTCCTTAGCGGGTAGCCCAGAGCCAGCTCACCCCTGGAACTGGAAACATGCTGACAGTGCCCTGAGCAGCAGCTTAAATGGGAATGGCAGAATATTGATTTATTCTTGTAGGTTCCTGGATTTTAACAAATTACTGAGTTTTTACTCCTAGTCCTTCTTTGGGAAGTGGCTGACCCTTTAAAGGTAATTTAATTTAATACTCTTTATTTTTTCCCACTCATGTAAGTACTATATACTTACTGTAGAAGCTTTGGAAACTATAGAAACATGGAAAGATGGAAATAATACTTGCCCAGAATCTCACCCCCAGTAATGACTACTATTTACATTTTGGTAGATTTCTTTTCAGTCTTCTTTCTATGCTTGTCTATTAATATAGTTTTATATCATTGAGATCATTCTGAATATAGTCTTATTACTTACATTTAAATTTAAGGCCAGGCACGGTGGCTCACCCCTGTAATCCCAGCACTTTGGGAGGCCAAGGCAGGCGGATCACCTGAGGTCAGGAGTTCAAGACCAGCCTAGTCAACATGGCGAACACTGTCTCTACCAAAAATACAAAAATTAGATGAGCATACTGGCACGCACCTGTGATCCCAGCTACTCGGGAGGCTGAGGCAGGAGAATTGCTTGAAGAACTTGGGAGGTGGAGGTTGCAGTGAGCTGAGATCAAGCTGCTGCACTCCAGCCTGGGTGACGGAGTGAGACTCCAGCTCAAAAAAAAAAAAAAAGTAAATAAATAAATAATAAGCTTAACATTGAACATAATAAAACTTTTTTATGTTATTAACATTCTTTGTAAAGATTCAGAAGCATATTTTTTATTTTTATTTTTTTTGAGACAGAGTCTCACTCTGTCACCCAGGCTGGAGTGCAGTGTCACGATCTTGGCTCACTGTAGCCTCTGCCTCCCAGGTTCAAGTTATTCTCCCGCCTCAGCCTCCCGAGTAGCTGGGATTACAGGCATGCGCCACCATGCCCAGCTAATTTTTGTATTCTGAGTAGAGATGGGGTTTCACCATGTTGGCCAGGCTGGTCTTGAACTCCTGACCTCAGGTGATCCATCCGCCTCGGCCTCCCAAAGTGCTGGGATTACAGGTGTGAGCCACTGCACCTGGCCTACTCTTTTTTTTTTTTTTTTTTTTGAGACGGGGTCTCACTGTCGCCCAGGGTGGAGTGCAGTGGCCCAATCACAGCTCACTGTAGCCTCCACCTCCCCGGGCTCAGGTGATTTCCCGCCTCAGCCTTCCAGTAGCTGGGACTGCAGGCACACGCCACCACGCCTGGCTAATTTTTTTGTAGAGACAGGGTTTTACCATGTTGCCCAGGCCGGTCTTGAATTCCTGGGTTCAAGCAATACTCCCACCTCGGCTTCCCAAAGTGTTGGGATTATAGGAGTGAGTCACCACACCTGGCCTGCGTATTACGTTTTATTAAATTTGTTGAAGTATTTTGAATAGGTGATACATTAAAATGGTCCAAAATTTGGAAGGCCCAAAAAGGGTCCTTAGAGAGCGCCTTCCTCTTCTCTCTTTTGTCTGGCCTCTCAGAGATAGTTTATGTGAATACAAACAAATATGTATATATATTACTTGCATGTGCATAATAGTTCAGAATTTTCAGCTTTCCCCCAGTAAAGCTAATGCTGCAGTGAATATCTTTATGTAGTAATCTTCATTTGCGTTTCTGATTATTTTTGTAGGATAGATTCCCAGAAGTGGAAATTACTAGGCTACAGGGTAGTAACATTTAACACATATTACCACATAGCTCTTTGGGAAGGGTACACTGATTTTCACAACTGCAGGCATTGCTGTCTCATGGAACTGTATCTTTACCAGTGTTTCAACATTTTCCTGATTTGAAGATGGAATTGACATCTGGTTTCATTATATGTTTGTTTGATTATTAGTATAGTCAAACAGGTATTGTGTGTTGCTTCAGAGTTCTTATCTCCTCTTTTGCAAATTGGTGTTTATGTTGGGCATCTGAATATTTTACTTATAAAATTTAAGAATTGGCATTTTTAAAGTGCTGTCATTAGGGATGTTAATGCCTTTGTTCATTTGTTACTATATTTTATTTGTTACTAATATTTTTATGAGTCTGCTGTCTTAATAAGTTTTTTATGATTTTGAAATAAAAAATTGAATTTTATGTCATATTTCCAAGATTTTCTTTTGTCTTTTCTTTCATTGCTTTCTTTTTGTCGTTCACCACGTCCCATCGTTTGTTATTATTACTATTTGTGGGAGCTTGTTTTATTAACATTCTAAAAATAAACTTTTATTTTTAGCAAAATAATGCCAAACATAGTTTTTAAAATCACCTAATAAAATAAGGCTTTAGAGAGAGCCCCTCCTCCTCTGTCGCACTCCGGAGAGGCAGCTGCCTTCGGCCAGGGCTGCTGTGGTGCCCACCTTCAGGGGGCACCAGGTGTGTGGACCTGGGTAGCACAACAGCCCTGCCTTCAACTCAGTCATTTTTTTTTTGGCATTTTCTTCTGTACACCTCAGTTACAAAAATAAAAACAGTGGAAGCTAAACTTTACGTGGTGTTTACGGTCCAGGCTTGCTTCAGGTGCCTTACAAATATAATTCCTTTCATTCTCCCAGCAGCCCTAGGAAGGAGTTACTGTTACTCTCCCCGATTTGCAGACGAAGAAATAAATGTGGAGGAGGGAAGGAACTAGTCCAGGGTTACACAGCTGGTGAGTGGTGGAGCCGGGATTAGGCCACCCTAAATAAGATTTCTGCTCCTGTTCCTGGATCAAGTATACTTATTGTCTACTGGCTTCCTATTATGATAGATGAAGATTTAGTTCTCTTTTTTTTTTCCTTTCAGTCATTCAATACATGATTTTTATTTATTTTATAAAAAATTTATAAATAAAAATGTATTTTATAAAAAAGTGATTTTTGTGTTTTCCTTTTAGTCATTTAATATATTTTTACTGAGTACCTACTGTGTGCCAGAAACTTTTTTTTTTTGAGATGGGGTCTTGTTCTGTCACCCAGGCTAGAGTGCAGTGGCGTGATCTCGGCCCACTGCAGCCTGGACCTTCCGGGCTCAAGTAATCCTCCCACCTCAGCCTCTAAGGTAGCTGGGACTACAGACTCCGGCTACCATGCCCACATAATGTTGTATGTTTTGTAGTAGTGGAGTTTCACTGTGTTGCCCAGGCTCAGAAACTAGTTTATTTCTTTTTTAAAATTGATACATAATAGTTGTACATATTTTTGAAGCACACGTGGTATTTTGACACATGCATACAATGTGTAATGATTGAATTGGGGCAATTGGGACATCTGTCACCCCAAACATTCACCCCCTTTTTATGTTGGAAACATTCCAGTTCCTCTCCTCCAGCTATTTTGTACTATTACTGTTAACTATAGTCACTTTACTGTACTACCAAATGCTAGATCTTATTCTGCCTATTTTTGTACCCATTAACCAACTTCTCTTCTTTTTTTCCTTCCCTCACCCTTTCTAGCCTCTAGTAACTGCCATTCTACCCTCTACCTCCATGAGAACAATGTTTTTAGCTCTCACATATGAGTATAAGGAAGTTACGGTATTTTTCTTTCTGTGTCTGGCTTGTTTCATTTAACACAGTTCCATCCATGTTGATGCAGATGACAGGATTTCATTCTTCTTAAGGGCTGAATAATATTCTATAGTGTATTTATACCGCATTTTCTCTATCCATTTGTCTATTGATGGACACTTAGGTTGATTCCTTCTTGGCTATTGGGAATAGTGCTGTAATGGTGATGGTATCCTTTTACTATTATTATTATTGTTTTTGATACAGAGTCTTGCTCTGTTGCCCAGGCTGGAGTGCAGTGGCACGATCTTGGCTCATTGCAACCTCTGGTTCCTGGATTCAAGCAATTCTCCTGCCTCAGACTCCTGAGTAGCTGGGATTACAGGCGCATGCCACCATGCCCAGCTAATTTTTGTATTTTTAGTAGAGACGGGGTTTCACCATGTTGTCCAGGCTAGTCTCGAACTCCTGACCTCAGGTGATCCACCTGCCCCAGCCTCCCAAAGTGCTGGGATTACAGGCATGAGCCAATGTGCCAGGTCTCAGATACCCCTTTGATATACTGATTTCCTTTCTTTTAGATGTATGCACAGCAGTGGGATTGCTGGATCATAGGGTAGCTCTAATTTTAATTTTTTGAGGAACCTTTATACTGTTTTCCATAATGTCTGTCCTACATTCCCACCAACAGTGTCTGAGCATCCCCCTTTCTCCACAGAGGATTTGGTTTTTTTCAACTCCCACTCCACCCCCATCTTACTCACTCGCACTACCCCTCCCTCCTTCCTCCTGCCCCAGTTGCATCACAATTCTTTGGGTAAAGTGGTGCACCACTAGGACTATGTGTAACGGGGTATTAATGTAGGCATTGTGGGTCTGGCTGAGTCCTAAGACAGTGGATCTTAACAGTAGGCATTGGCCACTACATTCCAAAGCAGGACTTCAGGTGTGTAAACTCTGATTTTGAGATCCTTACCTGGCATACGCTTTGAGGATATGAAAGGGTTGAGGTGGAAGAGCCCACAGAGAGGATTTCTTCAGAGAGAATTGTTGAGAAGCTGACGTTTTCTGCCCCCCATGCCAGGTGGGCAGGGAGGGAACGCTTTTTCCTTACCTCAACTCAAGAGAGAAGGGCTCGAAGAGGATCACTCAGAGAACTGGGCACAGCCCTGGACGCCGAGCAGTGAGTGCATTTGATCCATGCCTGGAAATACGGAACACGAAAGACTGTGGTTGGAGCCCCTGCTTCGTGGCAGAATGAGGAGAGGTGGCTGCATTGTTTCTGCCAACGATGGGGCAGAGGCAGTGTTCAAGGACCTGGGCAGTGGTCGTTTTCAAACTGATCCTGCCCAAGAGAGCTTCTTGCCAGGTAGAGGAGAGAGGCTGGAAGTGTCCCACGGGATGCATGCGGGTGCCTGCCAACCGGAGGAGCTCCCTAGGACCCCACAGAAGTGGCCCAGGGTAACACAGTGGGCACTAAGCATCCAAGTCCAAAGAGCTCCAGTGGACAGAGTCAGGGGTCTGAGACACTGACCCTGGCAGGCCTGAGGGGAGGGGAGAAGTTTGATTATACAGAAAAGTCAGACTTGAGATTGTTAATCTGGACAGGACATTTTAATTACTAAGATGAGACTGTTCTTGGGACTAAAAAGTGTCTCGGCGATTGTTTATGATCTAGGAATGATCCGCAGAGTTAAGGGAACTTCCAGACTTCCACAGACTTTCTAGGAGTAGGGGGTGGGGATGGGGAACAAGTCTGCAGATGGAGTCTTAGAAAGGACAGTGGCAGTGGTGTGGGCTGGAGATGGTAAAGCTGTTTCTGTAGCACCCTCTGGAGTCTACTTTTTCAGCATGGTGGTTATGTTTGGAACAGGATGTCAAATCAAGTCATGCACCATCAGAACTTTTCCTTTCTAGTACAATTTTTTGTTTTCCTGAGGTTACATACGACCTCTTTTTTCATTTGCTTAGTTTTATATTTTATATTTTATATGGGGCTGTTACCATTCCCCCCCTTGCCGCCATACTCCATCAGTCTGTCAAATTCCTGTGAATCATACTTTCCTGAATGTCCAAATGCATCAGGTTCCCTCAGTTCCATCTCTCCAGCACTGCAGACTGGTTTAGAGGGGTGCATTCACACCCTGCTGACCTCCCGAGGCGTCTCTTCAAAACTCTCCTGTGCCCCCTGGATTCTGGTTTACTATATATCACAAACTGACTGATTTAGGCAGAGAAGAGATTTTATTAAAACGATGCTGAATGGCTCTCAGAATTTTCTATAAGACTAGAGAACCAGGCTTGGAAAACTGCATAGCCAAGAACCTTACCCCAAATCCCACCACAGGGCTGTCCAGTGAAAATGCCACTGGGCCCCGGTGCACAGCTTGCATTGCTGCTATAGTGGGGGCTGTAGCTGACTTCTCTGTTGTCACCTGTTCCAGAGTGGACCTGAGCCATCTCTGGAATCACGGTCTGGGGTGGACGCTTCGCATGGGCAGAGCCTAGGTCATGTGCCTGCATGGGAGGCTTGGAAAGCAAGTTTTTTTTTAACTTACATTTTTGTTGAGCACCTGCTGTGAGTTAGGCACTCTTCTAGATGCTGGGAAGATAAGCAAATGGGTAAAAAATGTCTGTACTCACAAAGCTTACATTCGAGATGGGGGAAAACACAGTAATCAAGTAAACAAGTTCAATATAAAGTTTACCAAATGATGGCACAGGCTATGCAGACTGTGGAGAGAAAGCAGTGAAGGGAGATGGAGGCCTGCTGGGTTACAGTGCAGTCAGGATAGGGTGACATTTAAGCAGAGACAGAGGATCTGCAGGATCTGACATTTTCAGTGAGTGTGTGTGTATTGGGTGAAGTGGGGGTTTTGCCTTATAAGGTGAGTAATTTTCCCCGTAGAAGAAGTGTGTTCAGATGCTGGGCACCCCCCAAAAAGGCAAATGTCCTTTGCATCGTATTTTCCTTTTTCTTGGTTTAGCCCCATAATTTTCTGGAGTGTATCCTGCAATGGCTTGGTGAGAAAGGTGAGTAGGTATGTATGTCTGAAGGTGTTTCATTGCTGATGGATAGTGTGACTGGGTAATTTTAATAAGAGCGAACCTTTAAATGTTTACCATGTGCCAGGCAGTGTCCTCACTGCTTTATGTGGATTAATTCATCCTCACATCAAAGAGGTGATAGAGATTATTATTATGCCCATTTTATTGATGAGGAAACTGAGACCCAGTGAGGTAAGTACCTTGGCCGTGATCACAGCTGTTAAGTGGCAGGTCTAGGATTTGAAGTTGGGCCGTCTGGCATCAGGACGGATCCTGTTAAGAATTTTGAAGAGAGAATTCAATTGTCTTCCAGCTTCCCACATTGCTGCTGAAAGTCCAATGCCATGATGATTTCTGATACTTGGTCTAGACTCTACATTTCCCCCACTCTACCCCATCAATTTTTCTAGATAGTTTATGAATTTTCTGTCTCTCTCTCGTGTTCTGAAATTTTCTGTTGATGTGGGGTTTTTCCCATTCGTTGGGCTAGATACTTGGCAGGCCCACTGTTTCTGGAGACTCATGACCTTCAGTTCTAGACAGAGTATTAGTTCTTTGACTTTTTTTTTAATATAATTTCTCTACTGCCGGTTTCTAGAAATCCCCCTAGTTGCCTGTTTGGCTTTCTGTATTGATCCTCTACATTTCTTATGTTTTTATAATACCTAGCTCTTTGTCTTTTTGATCTGTTTTTGGAGGGTTTCTTTGACTCTTTTTCCCATCTTCTTTTTTATTTTAGTTATTTTTAGGTTGCAAAAGCACTTTCAGGCATTGTGCCTCCATTTATGGATGCAATATCTTATCATACCTCTCTGAGGAGATTTTTAGGATTTTAAACCATCTTTTTCCTTGTTCCCTGTGTTCCTGTTTTCTATTCATTTCATTTGAGTTCCACTTATTGATTGTTGTTACTCCTTTCAGGTTGAGGGTTTTCCTGACATGCCGATGATGACTCTCTGGCCATACGAGGATGTCAGATCTACTGACCCTCCCCTTTCCCCAACTGGTCACCCGCTTGTCCTCACTTCCTTCCTTGCCTAGCTTAGTGTTCATTATAATTACACCTCCCCAAGCACCTTCAACCCTCTGCCTCCCTCTCCCCCTGTTGTTCTCACTGTTGGGCCCCTACCCTAGTTAAGATCGAACCACTTGTAGCTGTCTGTCAAATGGTGCTAGAGGAGACACACGGAACCCTGAAAGAGCCCAGTCTGTATCTGGGAGTTGAGAGCTCTGGCGAGTACTCTCCAAGCCTTGCCTCCCCCTCCTCTGTGGGAGCTGGCAATGCCTCTCCTCTATCAACAGCCAAACCATCCCAGGGCTTTGCATCTACCCTCCCTCTTCCTCGGAGACTGTGCTTCAGCAGTGACCTCCCCTGCAGTGCGACTCTCGCCCTCTCCAGGGGTCACTCCTATTGGCATACAACTGTGCTTCAGGACCTGCCAGCTCAAAAAGCAAAGCCACCATGCCTTCCTGCGTTCTCATCCCCCTCCTGCCACCGCCCCATTCTCCACTTCTGTTTGCAGCCTTTCTTCCCTCACTTCCCATTCTCTGTCCTCCTCAGTCCACCGACTGCTCTTGCCAGGTCCTCCACGGCCTCCATGGGGCCAGATTTGGTCACCCTGTCTGCCTCCATCTCACTCGTCCTCTCAGTAACATTAGGCACAGTGACCATTCCTGGTGGGCCCTAGCTGTCTCCCTGCACCGGCAGCTCCTTCTTGCCGCCCCCTGCTGGCGTCCCCGCCTCAGTCCTGAACCTGTGCACACTGCCTGGTCTGAGTGGTTGCAGGAGTCCCCTCATTGGCCTCCCAGCCGCCACCCTTGCCTCTCTGTGTTCTGTACCCAGCAGCCGGTGTAAATGCAATTTAAGATGTCAGTCATTTGACAATGTCACTTTGAAAGCCCTCTGTCCGCCCTCTGTTCTTCTGCCCTAGCCTCCAAGGCAGATGCAGTGTCCCTGCTTGTCCTCCACATGACTCTGCCTCTCTTGCCACACTTGGACCATGCTGACCTTGCGCTAGGGCCTTTGCATGGCCCACTCCCTCCGCCTGGTGTGCTTTTCCAGCTCACCTGCCCATGGTGGACTCTGGACTTTTCTGCTTACATATCACCTCCCAGAAGGGTCTTCTCTGATCACCCAGTTTCTTTGTGTTATTTTACTCAAGAATGAAGACTTGGCCAGGCACGGGGCTCACACCTGTAATCCCAGCACTGTGGGGGGCTGAGGTAGGCAGATGGCTTGAGCCCAGGAGTTCGAGACCAGCCCAGGTAACATAGTGAGACCTGTTGCTACAAAAAATAAAAAAATTAAGTGAACCTGGTGGCATGCACCTGTAGTCCCAAATACTTGGGAGGCTGAGGCAGGAGGATTGCTTGAGCCTGGGAGGGCAAGGCTGCAGTGAGGCATGATTGTGCCATTGCACTCCAGAGTGAGACTCTGTCTCAAGTAAATAAATACATAAATAAATAAAAATAAAAATAAATTTAAGAAAAGAGTGAAAACTTGTGTTTAAGAAGGAAAACTCCATGGGAAGCAGGACCTTGCCAGGGACTAAAGCAGTGCTTGCTGCACAGTGGGCCCTGACTCCAAGTGGGTGGCACATCCTTTGCTGTGCCTGTCCATCTCAGTGATGGTCACACTGGGCGTCCATCTCCCCAGGGAGCAGGGCCACACTTAATTCATCTCATCTCAGTACAGGGCCTGGCACAGCCTCTAAAGAGGCTTGGCCACTATTTGTAGGAAAAAATGCATTTCTTGTTAATCTCATGTGAGCCCTAGTTTTGATGCTGCCCGCAGCTGGTACAGTGGAAAAGATGGGGACCATCTTTCAGACCATCGTGGACTGGAATTTTCACACTGTCTTGAGGACCAGGTGGGCTATTTTTGTAAGATCTCTGTTTTCTCTTCTGTGAAATGGCATTGGTAATCCATGTCCCAGCTCCTGGTGAGGCTCAGGTGAGATACTGAGTAAAAAAGTACTTTTATTTTTTGATACAAAACTCCAATAAAAGGGTATTTACATAACTCATTCTGCAGTTGAAATGCAGTGACCATTTATGGAGCACCCCTCTGCTATAATCAGGTGCTGTTCTCATGTTTATGTAGCTCATTTAATCTTTTCAACACTCTTGTGAGGCTTCTGGTAATTTTGCAGCTGAAGGAGCTGAGACTCAGAAGATGAATGACTTGCTGGCGATTCTTGGAGCTTATGGTTCCTCTGATTTCTTAGGCTCATCCCCATCTCCTGCTAACTTTGGACCTTGTTTGTATTTCTAACAACAAAACCCCATTGCTGTTTCCGGTTTCTTTCTTATCTTTCTTCACTTAGTAACTTTGTGGAGAAGGGGGAGGTTGGAGAAAGTGGAGGGAAATGGGGAAGAAGGTGTTAGAAATTGCCCTGTCCAGCCACACACCCTAAAGCTGGGGCACAGGTGAGGCCCTCAGGGGGCCAGGGTGTCCTTCTGTGGCAGTCTGTCTACACCCTCTGGATTAGCTAATGGCTTTCAGGGAGAGTTAGCTGCCATCTTAGGAGCTATCTCCACCCTGTTTTAAAAGGTCTTTTGTCCTTTATCTCTTTCCTTTACTTCTCTCTTGCTCTCTGGTGTGCCTCTGTCTCTCTCTTTTTTTGAGGTAGGGTCTTGCTCTATCACCCAGGCTGGAGTTGCAGTGGTGTAATCACAGCTCACTGCAGCCTCAACCTCCTGGGCTCAAGCGATCCTTCCACCTCAGCCTCCTGAGTAGCTGGGAGTATAGGTGTGCGCCAGTAAGTCCAGCTAGTTATTTTTTTAAAAAATTTTTGGTAGAGATGGGGTCTCACCATGTTGCCCAGGCTGGTCTTGAAGAGGCGAGGTCTTACTGTGTTGCCCAGGCTGGTCTTGAAGAGACAGGGGCTCACCGTTTTGCCCAGGGTGGTCTTGAAAAGATGGGGTCTCACCATGTTGCCCAGGCTGGTCTTGAAGAGATGAGGTCTCACCATGTTGCCTAGGCTGGTCTTGAAGTCCTGGCATGTCTCTGTCTCCGTTTATACTTTGTCACCTCTTCTTTCTACAACGTCTCTGTTCCTTCCTTTTTGGTATTTCTCTTGATACTGTGTCTATTTCTTTCTCTTTTTTCCCTCTGCATCTTACCTTGGTTTCTCTCTGCCTCACTTTTTATCTGTGTTTTTTCTTCCTCTTGGTTTCTGCCTTCCTGGGTCCGTATTCACATTTGGGCTCCTTTTACCTGCTATTTCTGGCAGTGCCGTGTTTGCAGTTGTGTTAAAGGAGAGTCCGTGTTGTAGCCCACCGCCGATGATGGCTCTTCCCTGCACCTGAACTGCCTAGAAATCAGAGCCTGGGTAGGACCAGACAAAGCCTCACATGGTCAGGTCCTGGGGCACTCGGGAGGAGGGCAGGCTCTGCAAGCCACTTCTGCCAGCCTTATGGAGTGGTTCTCAGACCCACCCCACTGCCTGTGACCTTATTCAGTTAGGGGATGCTTGCTGACCTCTCCTCTGTGCCGAGTCCTGTGCTGGGCCCGGCCTTCAAAGGGCTCCTGATAAGGATATGGACTTGGAGCCTGTTTATTGTGACCAGAGCTGCACAGGTATTACCAGTTGTACACACAGGAGACCTGCAGGGCCTTTATGAATCACCTGCAGATTCAGGCTTCTTGGCAGCAAGTTGCTGGAGCCGGGCTTTGAATGATGAGGAAGCCCTTTGCTAGATGGCGAGCAGGGAGGAAGGTATTCTGGGCCCTTGCTATTTAGTGTGTGGTTTCTGGACCAGCAGCATTGGCATGGCCTGGGAGCTTCTTAGAAATGTAGAATCTCAGCCTCAGTGCAGACCTGCTGCATCAGAATCTGATTTTCACAGGGTCTCTGGGTGATTCCTGTGCATGTCGAAGCCTGAGAAGCACTGCTTTAGGCAAAGACTGTCTGTGCAAAGGCCTGGTAGAAGGGAAAGAGCTGGTATGTTGGGCAGTGGGGAGGAATTTGGTGTTGCCAGAGCAGAGAGGGGCCAGAATGAAAACTGGACTCAAATCAAACAGTGGCTGAAAGTGGCCAGAAAAGGCCAGAAAAGAAGATTGGACTTAAATTGTGCTGGGCCTTGAATGACTCCCTAAGGATGAGAACAGAGCTGGGGCATTGCCTGCTCCTTCCCAGAACCCAGACTCACAGACCCGCAGGCTGCCATGCTAGCGAAGGCCTGTAGGGATCATCAGGCCCTGCCTTCCCATTAGATGAATGGGGAAACTAAAGCCCAGAGATCCCAGGTGACTTGCTTAAGGCCACACAGCAAATCAGAGGAGGGACTAGACTCCAAACCCATGGCTCTGTGATGCCACAGCTAGTGCTCTTTTGGGAAAGTGTTAACTGATAACAATGACTGCTACTTGTGAAGGTTATGCTACATGCCACACACTGAACCAAGAGATTTCCATTGGGCTAATGAAACAGTTCTTTTCCCTATTGTGATCTCCGTTTAACTGACAGGAGACTAAGGCTCTGAGAGGTGAAGTCACTTGCATAAGGACTAATAAAAGAAAGAGCTGTGCTCTGAACTTAGCTTGGCGGACCCCGGGGCCCGAGCTCCCTGCTGTGCTCTCCCCACCTGGAGGAGAAGCAGACACAGGTCAGCTTGAACCTGGAGGCAGCAGGAAGGCACAGAGGCTTTTATTTATTTGTTTATTTATTTATTTACCTTTTAAGTTTTACCTTCTTTTTTTCTTTTGTTTTTAATTGACACATGATGATTGTACATACTGATGGGGTCCACTGTGATGTTCTGATACATGTGTACACTGTGTAATGATAGAGGCTTCCGTGCAGGGCAAGGACATGGTTAGGCCTGGGCTCTGGGAAGATCACACAGGTGTGGTGATCACCAAGCGCTTGGTGTGGCCTTGGATGAGCAAGTTACTTCCTTAGTTTCCTCATCTGTGGGGTTTACAGGGCAGTTCAAGTAGAGGGTCCAAAGGTCGGTTCTGTGTCTGACTTGGGGTATGCTGTGCTGTGACTGTAGAGGTACTGGTGGGTGGCTCAGCCTTGGACCCACCAGTGTTTTCCTTTTGGCCTGTGATAGGGTGTGAGTGGTTTCAGTCCTGGGGTGTGGGGTACGGGTGGGTGTAGTCGGAGAAACTTAACTTCAGGAAGGCAGAGGGGTGGCAGTTCTGTTGGGGGAGGGGCTGGTCAGCCCCTCCAGCTCGGCCACCATCGCTGACTCCTTCCCACATGTGATTCTGATTAGGGGGCCTGTGTAAAAGTTACCTAAACACCACTCTAATTACTCTGTTTAGGAACATTCACATGCGTGGGAGGGTGCCTGGCACTGGCTTCCCACATGTGCTGGGGGTCTGCGGGAGGCACCACGTTTGCACGAGCGTGACAGGCCCTGTGTTGGAGCTTCGCAGCCACCTGGGGCCAGGGAGCCTGCAGGAGGAGCTTGGAGAGCGCATCCCAGGGGTTCTCCAGCCCCAGCAGGCAGAGGGGTAGGACTGACCATTCTAGGTGCTTCTTGTTGAAAATTTCTCATCCTCCCTGTGAAGTAGGTGTTATTGTCCCCATGAAGAATGATACAGAGCCTTGGAGGAATTTGTAAGCAACAGGGTGTGTGATTTGGAGTCAGCAAGACTGGTCCTCTCACTGCGTGACCTTGGGCACGTCCCTTCACCTCTTTGAGCTGCAGTTCTTCGTCTGTCTGAGACCACCTGCCTTGCAGGCTTGTTATGAAGACTGAATGAGATAAAGCATGCGAGAGGATGTGACACGTCTGACCAGGGCCACCGTATTGCACAGCCCCCAGGGGCTCCACGCTATGGCCCTGCGGCCGTGCCCACCTCTTAGGTGTGAAATGTGAAAGGCCCTGGGCTGCATATTTCATTTACAGTCTAGAGGGGGATGCCTCCAGGTGGGGAATGATTCGGAAAGCCCCCCAGAGATGGAGACGGGTGGTGTTTGGGGGGCTTGGGAGAGCCTAGGGCAGCACCCTGGATTCTTTGGGGGTTCAGAAAGAAGGGGCTCCTCTTCCAAGCTGAATGGGCAGTCCCAGCTGGGGTTTGTAGCAGGTGGACCATCAGTGTGTGGGCAGCACGCATCCTCAGGGAAATTGTGATGTGGGCAAAGGTCTCTGGTGACTTGTACTTTACCCCACCTGTTCTGTACAAGTGTCCCCCTCCCATCCTTCTGTACATCTGTGGGGACTCCCATGTCCCTTTGTACCTGTCCCTCCACCAGTCTCCCAACAATAAGGCTTTCACCCATCCAGCTGTCCACTCTGTCTTCATGCCTGTCTGTGTGAACATCCATATCTTCATCCACCCACCCAGTCACTGAGCAGCAGACCTTTGCCATGCCTGTCATGTACTCTGCTCTAGCTCTGCACTACACTATGCAGAGATGAAAGGGAACTGCCTCTGTGGGGTTCATGGAAGTGGGTGTGGCTTTCTGTCGCTGACATTAAGGAGGGCCCATCAACACCCTGACTTTCCTTTAAAAATGAATCAGATCGGAGAGTAAATATGAATGAGTTTTTCCCTTCCATCTGTACCCCTCCTTGTCCATTTGCCCATTTACCCATTCATGAACCCAGCTGTCTAACCCACCCACCCATCTATGTAACCAGCCAGGAAGCCATTTAACTGCCAGGAATCACCAACTTACCCATCAACCCATCCACCTTCACACCATCAACAAGTGTGTGTGTGTGTGTGTGTGTATATATATATATGTATATATATGTGTGTATATATATGTGTATATATGTATATATTTATACAGTAAATATAAATTTATATTTACTTCATACTATTTAAATTAACAAGCATATTTTTAAGATCCCAATATGTGCAAGGCACTATATCAGATTCTGGGGCAAGCGAGTGACTTGGACTTGATTTTAAAGTCCCTTCTGTCTCTGACTTCTGTAAACACAGAAGCATAGGACAGGGATCCTACTCTCATTTATTCAACAAATCCATATACTCAATAAATAGTTGTTGAGCCCCATTCTGTACCCAAAGTCAAATACTGTGGTGAACAAGATAGATAATCTTTGACTTCATGGAGTGTACTAGTGGAGGAGTACACTAGTACTCCATGAATGTACACACTTTATGGAGTGTACATTCTAGTGGAGGAGCCAGTAAACAAGTAAATGAATGAATCATGATTGTGGTAAGTGCCCCTTGTGTGCTGGGTACGGGCAGGCTCCCTGAGGGAGCTTGCAGCCTTGTTGGAGGTGAGACAGGTATGCACAAAGATAACGCTCCCCAGCTCTGCCAGTGTGTGCTGTGTTCTGGATGGAGTGCACTTTAACCATAAGGACTGCAGGTGGTCAGAGGGGCAGCCAGGGAGAACTTCCTGGGGAGGAGAAGCCAGAGGTCAGCCTGGGGATGGGCCAGGAAGTAAGCTGGGTCACAGCACTGGGGGACCTGCCGAAACCTGTGCCAGCGTGCCTTTTGTTCCTGAGTTGCCTTCTTGATGCCCAGGAAATGGTAATTAGCCTGGCTGCTGACTTGCTAGGCGACACCAGTCCCGTGCACACTCAGCCCCAGTCCCAGAACCACCAAATGAAGGGGTTGGAATAGATGAGTTGCAAAATCTCCTGGACCATGACTCTGAGATCTATGAATTCAATTAAAAGGGGAGACATAATAATATTATATTTCATGGTGGCATTCTTGAATATATTAATACTAATTTGAGTAATAATCCTTGTGACAATCCTGTCAGGGAAGAAGTACTACCGCCACTTGGCCTATGAGAAAACTGAGTACACTCTGTCAAGCTGTCTTTAGCTTTGCTTTCCTTTCTTTTTTTTTTGAGACAAAGTCTCCCTCTGCCGTGCCCAGGCTGGGGTGCAGTGACGCGATCTCGGCTCACTGCAAGCTCTGCCTCCTGGGTTCACGCCATTCTCCTGCCTCAGCCTCCTGAGTAGCTGGGACTACAGGCATCCGCCACCACGCCCAGCTAATTTTTTTGTATTTTTAATAGAGACAGGTTTTCACCGTGTTAGCCAGGATGGTCTCGATCTCCTGACCTTGTGATCTGCCTGCCTCAGCCTCCCAAAGTGCTGGGATTACAGGCATGAGCCACCGTGCCTGGTGCTTTGCTTTCCTTTCAGAGCTCTGGGGAGAGCTTCATCAGGTTGGATGGCTTTGCATGTCTGAAAGCACCAGCCTAGTGTGTGGGGCACACACTAGGGGTACACGAGTGCCATCTTTGTCCAGTATCTCATTTAAGATGATACATGTTGGCCAGACATGGTGGCTCATGCCTGTAATCCCAGCACTTTGTGAGGCTGAGGCAGGAGGATCCCTTAAGCCCAAGAGTTTGAGACCAGCCTGGGCAACATACTGAGACCTATCTGTACAAAAGATAAGATGGTAAATGCTCACTTTCATTTCTTTTTGGGAAAAAAAAATCAATAAATGGTTTTGATTTCTTTTTTTTTTTTTGAGACGGAGTCTCACTTTGTCACCCAGGCTGCAGTGCAGTGGTGCAATGTCAGCTCACTGCAACCTCCACCTCCCAGGTTCAAGTGATTCTCCTGCCTCAGTCTCCCGAGTAGCTGGGACTACAGGCGCACACCACCATGCCTGGCTAATTTTTTAATTTTTAGTAGAGACAGAGTTTCAGCATATTGTCCAGGCTTGTCTTGAACTCCTGACCTCATGATCCACCCGCCTTGGCCTCCCAAAGTGCTGGGATTACGGGCGTGAACCACTGTGCTCGGCCAGTTTTGATTAATAGCAAGAATCCTGCAACAGAACATGTTGTTGTTAACTGCTTTCCTATTAGACGAGGATCAGACAAGTCACAGATAACAGCCTCATGGTCTTAAATGGCAGCCGGGACTTGAGCTCTAGGTTGTGTGACTTCCCATACCTCATCCTCATCTTCTTTCTCCCCTCTTCCCCTGTCTCCATTTCAGGGCTTCAAAACAGCCTGGGAAGGTGCCAGGGAAGGAAGGGGACTGGAAGGGATGAGGGAGGGCTTTTATCCTATTATCCTTTCCTGCATCCCCCATATGAGGAAAATGGGTGGGGGGGAATGTCCTTACTTTTAAAAAAGAAGCTTCTGCGGCTCTAGGAGTCTTTCTGCATAGGAGAAATCTAGGTTTTGGTCCAGCCAGGAGCACTTTGTGATTTGACAGGTGCTGGTGAGGCAGATTCTTTCGTTGAAGGGCTTTTCGTGCACTGTGCAAACGGACCAGCCCCAGCTTCCCTATTAATTATGAACATTTAGAAATGTTTCTGAGTATACCCCGAGTTCCTGCTCATGAAACTCTGCGGGTCAGAGGCCACATGTGTTTTGATTTTCTTATTTGAGGTATTATGTGTTCAAGGTAGATTTATGCTACAACCTTTGTTTATTGACTTGTACTTTTCCCTGTGAACCTAATGGAACATGACAGACGATATTTACAAGGCACGTGTTTCCGATTAAATCATGTGAGACATTAAAGGCTGATAAATGAAAGCCCCTTTGAAAGGCCAGGTTCAGAGAGAAGGAAGTGGTCCCTGGTGGGGCCTTGAAGGTGGAGTCACCCCCTCAGCTGGTTGCAGAAAATGCTGAAGGTGGCAGGCGGTCCCTTTGCTGGGATAGGACTGTTTGTCACCACTTCCCATCTAGGGACCTAGGCTGCATAGAGGTCTGAAGAAGGACAGAAAGAGCCCCTCTTCCTCTCAACCATCTAGGAAAGAAAGAAGGGAAAAGAACGCATCTTTTTTGAGCACCTACTGTGTGCCAGACTCTGTCATGTAAGTGCTTTCCTACAGAGACCAGCCTGTCAGCCTAACAGCTCTGAGGCTGTTACCATCTTGAAGGGGAATCAGAATGGCATGGGGCTAAGAATGTTGACTGCAATTTGTAGGAAGCTTCCAGGTCCCCGCTCTGTCATTCACTGTCTTTGACACTGGGCAAGTTACTTAACCTCACTAAGCCTTGTTTCCTTGGTCACCTGTAAAATGAGCATCATAATAATACCGATCTCTTAGGTGTGCCCCAGAGTACATTAGCCAATATTATTGTCATTAAAGATAAACTGAGGCACTTTTCAAGGTCACTGCACATAGAGGATGGCAGCAGAATCCAGTCCTTCTGATTCCAAAGCCTTTTCCGAGGCTGCTTCGGTGGGAGGTGTGGGGACAGCAGATGGCCAGCAAGGGTTGGCCTGGCCGACTGCTGCACCAGGACCTGGGATATTACCTTGGCCTTCCTCGGACTTCCCGGGAGCATTGATGGGAAAGCTCAGTGGCAGGATTAGCCTAATTGGGAGTCTTTCCGCGGAGGCTAATTAAAGGATTTGGGTAAATATAAAAAGTGGAAACAGCTTGGGATGGAAGGCTCCCCTCACCTCCCTTCTTCCCTTTTCTCCCTTCTTCTGCCTCCTGTTGTCTCAGAAGGAGTCTGGGGTTGGCAGCTGCTGACCCAGGACTGAGCACAGCCAGAAAACTCACCTTTTTTTTCTTTTCTGCACACCTGGTGGCAGGTGACCTGAGAACTAATGAAAGCAAGATTGGATTTTCTTTTCATATTTAAAATGTCTCAGTAGGACCTCTAACTAGCTTACCAGTTGTTTTATAGGAGCAGAAGCTGCAGAGAAGAGAGAAGGAAAGATTCCTCCCCGCTCCAACTCCCCAAGAGGAAAAGTTTGCTTTTGGCAACATTGACTTTCTCTAAGATCCTGTATTGATCAGCACTTGCCATTTCCCTGGAGATTTACTGCCTGGTTTTTATTTAGATGCAGAGTGAGGGAGGAATCTGTGGGGATGGGGAAGCTGCCTTTGGAGTCAGCCAGCTTGGATTTACCCTCTGGCTGTATCTGCCGCTCGCCAGGAGGTACCCTGGGCAGGTGGCTCTCTCCTCCCAGGGCTTGGTGTCATTGTATGATACATAGTAGCTGTGGGAGTCAAATGCGATAGTAGCTGTGGAAGTTCTGAACTGGGCCCCAACACTGAGTTGGAATCTGCCAGATCTTCCCAGGAGGCAGCATGAGGCCTAGGAAAAGCCCTGAGAAGCAAAATGCCTCCTTCACTCTTTGGCGCAATGCTGTTAGGTACGTGTTGGGGGCAGGTGTGAATTCATGCGCTCCCTCTTCATGTCTCCTCCCCTGGCCTCACTTTACTCATCTGCAAAATGGGGAGGAGACTCTCTTTTCTGCCTCCCATGAGGTGGTGCCTGTGAAAGCAGCTGGCAAGCTGCAACCCCTGTAAATTCAGTGATGCTAACAACCATCATGCGTCATGTGGAGGGTTACAGAGAGCGGTTGTCTCCTTTAACTTCTGCTCTCTCTCACTACGAGCCAGTGCTTGGAGAGGAAGTGACTTGCCCCAGGTTTGGGGGCTGCTAGAGCCCACAGAGCCAGGGGCTAAACTGAGGTCTGCCCTGCTGATGGCCAGGCTGTCCTCCCTTGGAGAGACCCTGGGCTCCCTGAGATGGAAAGCGATGGGCTCACACAGCACTACGCTCCTCAAGCTCCCTCTGTCCTAAATGAACTCCCCTCCCCACCCCTTCTCTCTCTTCCTTTCCCCTCCCTCCCACTTCCTCACCACTGTTCATCTGCTCACCCAGGCCCAGGGTGGCAGGGCTGTGTGTGGTGCAAGGTGGGGAGTCCACTGAATTAAAAGACCCCCTGACGGCAGGGACTGGCTCAACAAGCAGGCGAATGGCCCTGCCGCTAATTCTGTGTGTCCTTGGGTAAGTTACTTCCCCTCTCTTTGCCCTGATTTCTTCATCTGTAAGACAGGATTGCTAATGCCTGCCTTATTCCTGCCATAAATTGGTTTAAGGGGTGGAAAGTAGGCTGAGAGTGAGCAGGTGGGAACTGGTGGAAAGTGCCATTTGGCAAGGTGCTGTTTGACATGGTGGTCCTGGGGGAGCACCCCAATTTCTGCAGCATTGGCTGTGGGCAAACATTTCTTCCAAGTGGGGAGAGAAGACTTTTGAAAGGCCACATATCATCTTAAATGCGCAAGTGCCACTGAGGGAGAAGGGTTGTTTGTTTAGTAGGCAACACTGATTCTCAGAACAAGCTAAACAAATCCCTCTTATTGAAGAATGTTGCTCTGGGCTAGGCTTGATTAAAATAGGAAAATCTAAGAGGCTTAAATGTGTGCGGTTTTGGTTGTGGAGGGATCAGGAGTGCTTCCCCCTGCCCTGTGTCTTGCTGGACATGGTCACTGAGTTGTGAGGCTACTGAAGGTCTGTGTAGTGATGGGCCCATTCAGCACCAATTTTACCAGTGAGGGGCTGGAAAGCCTTCCCGGCCCAGGCAGGCGGTATTCTGAGCACCTTCCTCTGGGCTCTGAATGCCTTGGGTTAGGAGGTTTGTGTCGAGGGCTGCTTGGAGACTAGTTTGCTCTGTAGTCTCTTTAGGTCAAGGGCTGTCCTATTGCCTTGATCTATTTGGAAAAGTGAGGACTCATGCTTTTTTTTTTTTTTTTTTTTTGTAGAGACAGGGTCTCACTCTGTCATCCTGGCTGGAGTGCAGTGGTGTGATCATAGCTCACTGTAGCCTTGAAATCCTGGGTTCAAACAATCCTCCTGCCTCAGTCTCCTGAGTAGTTAGGACTATAGTTGTGCAACACCACGCCTGGGTAATTTTTATTTATTTTTTTTAGAGATGGGGTCTTGCTATATTGCCCAGGCTGGTTTCAAACTCCTGGCCTCAAACGATCCTCCTGCCTTGGCCTCTTAAAATGTTGGGATTACAGGCATGAGCCACTGCACCTGGCCTGACTCATGCTTTTGAGCAGCTCTAGGTGCCAGGGCCTGTACCAGGTGCCCCATGTATGAGTCTCCTTTATACCTCTCTGTCTTTGTTTTCTTATCTGTGAAATGGAGATAATAATAGTACCTACTTTGTAGAGTGGTGGTGAAAATAAAGTGGGGTTAACACATAGAAAATGCATAGAATAGTGCCAAACACAGACCAAACATGCAGTAAACGTCGGCTTCCATCAGGGCCCTGCCAGGGAAGGATGGGGTAAGTTTTTACATTTAACGTAGCAGAGGCTCAAGGAGCTGAAGCCACTTGCCCATGCTGGCGAGTGGCAGAGCAGAGACTGGGGAGCCTGGGTCTGGCCGACTTTGAAACCAGAGAAGATCTGTTGAGCAGATGAGAGCCTTGATGCCACGGTGCTCAGCAGAGGCCTTTTGGGGGACAGGAGAACCCCCTCATGAGGACAGGCCGTGGTGGCCTTCAGTGCCATGCTCCCACAGCCCTGTGGGCAGGCCACGTTTCTGCAGACAAGATCCTGAGGCCTGTGGGTGGGTGTTAGCAGACTGGTCAGGGTAGGCTCTTTGTTTTATGGCCATGCAGAGAATGTGGCCAGAGTCTTCTGTGGTTGAGGTCCCAAGGCAGACCTTGTCGACACAGTCGTTCCTCATTAATTGGGCTGGGTTGAATTTCAGGGCACACTGTCAAGTGGCCGTAACCCCTGCCCTGGAGAGCAGCCCCCTCCCCTCACATCCTGCTATCTGAGGTCGTTGCTATGAGTGTGACCTGCCCAGAGCAGTGATAGGGAAACTCTGGCCCGTGGCCAGGTGGCTCTGGGTCAGCCGTCTCTCTCTCCTGTTCCTGCCCTATCTGGAAACCCCTGCCACCCTCTCCCAGCAGGCCACAGCTTCCCTACCTGGAACCCGGGGGCAGATGCCGGGGAGGCTTCTTCATGCTCATGTGTGCTAATGTGTACTGCATGCTTGCCCTGCGCCTTCCACTGTTCTGAGCACTTTCTGTGTGCCAACTCACCTGCTCTTCACCACTGCCCTGTGAGTAGGTTCTATTCTTATCCCCATTTTACAGGTGAGGGGAAAGCCTTGGCATCCTCCTGGAGAGGCAGCCTGGTGAGGGGAGGAGCACTGACCTTGGAGTTCCAGCCATAGCCCCTTCTGACCCCACAGCACCCTACTGCTGTGATGGTGGGGAGTAGAAAGGGATTTGCCATAAAAGTCACCTACATGGGCAAATGCAGGAGGGGGGACACGGGAAGCCTGCCTGCCTTCCATAAACATTTGTTAAATGCCGGCTCTGTGCCTGGGCTGACTGTGGAGGAAGCTGGACTTTTTTTTTTTTTTTTTCTTTTTTAGATAGAGCCTTGCTCTGTCACCCAGGCTGGAGTGCAGTGGTACAATCTCAGCTCAGTGCAACCTCTGCCTCTCGGGTTCAGGTGATTCTCATGCCTCAGTCTCCAGAGTAGCTGGGACCACAGGCGCCCACCACCACGCCCAGCTAATTTTTGTATTTTTAGTAGAGATAGGGTTTCTCCATGCTGGGCAGGCTGGTCTCAAACTCCGGACCTAAAGTGATCCACTGGCCTCGGCCCCCCAAAGTGCTGGGATTACAGGCATGAGCCACCACGCCCAACCCAGTTCTTTCATTTTCAAACAAAGTGCATTTGCAGCAGTGTCTCTACGTAGGAGGCAGAGGGTCCTTGGTGGTTAAGAGCCAGGGCCCTGCAGCCAGACTCTAGCTTAGATTTGAATCCTGATTCTACCACTTACCAACTTGGGCAATCATTTCTTTCTATGCCTCAATTTCTGCACCTGTAAAATGGGGCCACAATAGGGCTTAGGACAGTACCTGGCACGCCATGAGCACTCTCAGTAAGTGTTCCTTTTGACAGCGGAGGAGGGCATTGGACAGCTGGGAGCTCTGGGAGGCTCTGAATCCCGAATTTCCTCTTCTTGGGGGAAGAAGACTCTCCCTGAGTCGGGAGTTCAGAACCCTGCCTAACCCACAATGAGATGGTACTTCACACCCACTAAAATGGCTGTCACCAAAAAGACAGTAACAAGAGTTGGCAAGGGTGTAGAACAGTTGGAATCCTTATACACTGCTGGTGGGACTGTAAATAGTGCTTTTGCTGTGGAAAATAGTCTGGTAGTTCCTCGAAAGGTTACCATTTGACATAGTTACCATTTGACCCCCCAGCTACACTCCTAGGTTTACACCTAAGAGGATTGAAAGCATGGGTCCACATGAAATTTGTACCAAAATGTTAATAGCAGTATTATTCATCATAGCCAAAAAGTGGGAACAACCCTAAATATCTACTATCAGCTGATGAATGGATAAACAAAATGTGGTATATCTGTGCAATGGAATATTATTCAGCCATGAAAAGTAATGAAGTACTGACATCCTACAACACGGATGAGCCTTAGAAACGTTATGCTGTGTGGAAGAAGCCAGACACAAAGGTCGTATGTTATGTGAATCCATTTACATGAAATGTCCTGGACAGGTAAATCTATGGAGACAGAATATAGATTAGTGTTGCCAGGGGCTGGGAGGAGGGGAAATAGGGAGTGAATGCTAATGGGTACAGGTTTCTTTTTGGGTGATGAAAATGTTGTGGAATTAGATAGTGGTGATGGGTGCACACCTCTCTGAATACGGTAAGAACCACTAAATAGTGCACTTTAAAAGGGTGAATCTTGTGATATGTGAATTGTATCTCAAATTTAAAAAGAAGAGCAAAAAACCAAACTCCTGCAGGATCTGACCCCTCCACCCCCTCTGGGACCCACCCTCACGCATGCTCCATGCATTTACACGAGCAGAGGCCATGCATTTACACGAGCAGAGGCCATGCATTTGTTCATGTTACCCTCCATCCTTCCTTCCTGACAGCCTGTCTTGGGCCGAGATGTATGCACTTCACAGATGCTGTCACAGGAAGAAACCCAGAGCTTTGGAGCCACGGAGCTGCGTACCCTCCCATTCCTGCCCCTTCCTCTAGGTCTTGGTTTCCTTACCTGAAAACAGGGAGAAAAGGAGGAGGAGAGACTCTGTGGCACAGGGCTGTGATGAGGGGGAGGTGAGGGCTGGCAGTGGCCTGGGGGGCGCATCCAGAGCAGGAGCATCTGACTACTCCATCATCTGCCGGTTCCTCCAGGCCGAGGGCCTTGCGCACTGTAGACGTTCCCATTTGAGGTAGCGTGGTACAGTGGGCTGAGACCCTGGCTGAGCATGTAGTGGCCTCTGCCATCCCCTGATAGAGTCATCCCAGCTCAGAGTCCTGGCTTTGGGTCAGGGAAGCCTGGATTTGAGTCCCAGCCCTTCTTCTGGCTGTGTGACCTTTTGCTGATCACTCAACCTCTCTGTGTTTTAGGGTTGTATATCTCCCCCAGTTCATATGATGAAACCCTAACCACCAATATGATGGCATTTGGAGATGGGGCCTTTGGGAAGTAATTAGGATTAGGTGAGGCCATGAGGGTGGGGGCCTCAGGATGGGAGTAGCACCTTACAAGAAGAGACATGAGAGAGCTTGCTTTCTCATTCCCTGCCATGTGAGGACCCAGTGGGAAGGTAGCTGTCCACAAGCTGGGAAGAGACCTCTCACCGGAAACCAATCATGCTGGCATCTTGATCCCGGACTTGCAGCCTCCAGAACCAGGAGAAATAAATTTCTGTTGTTTTGGCACCCAGTCTATGGTACAGGTTGAGTATCCCTAATCTGAAAACCTGGAATCTGAAATGCTCCAAAATCCAAAACTTTTGAGTGCCAACGTGATGTTCAGTTGGAGCATTTCAGACTTTGGATTTTTGGATTCTCAGGCTAGGGATGCTCAACTGGTCAGTATAATGCAAATCTCCCAAAGTCCAAAGAAATCAAAAGCACTTCTGGTCCCAGGCATTTTGGATAAGGGATATTGACCTTGTATTTTGTCATGGCAGCTGAGCAGACTAAGATCAGGCATCAAGAACAATCGGCTGGGCATGGTGGCTCACGCCTGTAATCTCAGCACTTTGGGAGGCCGAGGTGGGTGGATCATCTGAGTTCAGGAGTTCGATACCAGCCTGGCCAACATGGTGAAACCTGTCCCTACTAAAAATATAAAAATTAGCTGGATGTGTTGGTGCGTGCCTGTAGTCCCAGCTACTCAGGAGGCCAGGGCAGGAGAATTGCTTGAATCTGGGAAGCGGAGAATGCAGTGAGCCGAGATCACGCCATTGCACTCTAGCCTGGGTGACAGAATGAGACTCTGTCTCAAAAAAAAAACCAAAAAAAACAAAATAAAAAACAAACAAACAAAAAACAAAACAAAAAACAATCATGGCTGTAAAACTCATAGCACAGTGCAGTGTGTGGCAGGCACTGTTACTCTTGGGTGGCTCCTTTTATGACTCTGATGGTCATAAAAGGGACCTTGGGCAAGTCACTTCAGTCTCCAACCCCATTTCCTCAGTGGGGTTTGGTGCTGCCCGCACAGGTTCGTGATGAGGGTCAGATGAGATAATCTAGGTCAAGGGGCTCGTAAACCATGAAATGGCATGCTTGTGGAAGTGGCTGAGTTTTTATGGCAGGGAAACGCAGGGAAAGCCTGGTGGAGAGGTGGCAGCAGGTCTGGAGGGCATCCCTGGCTGGAAGCTCCACCCATGGACCTTTCAGGAAGTGGCTTTCTTCTGGCAGCAGCCTCGGTCTACCCGGACCCAGGTGGCAGGGCTGAACAGAGGTCTCTGGCTTGGCCAAGGGCTGGTGTTCTGTGCTCACAAATATCTCACCCCTGATGGGGAAATGGGGCCAGTGCCCACAAGCAGTGGCGCGTGCTTGGAAGGGGCCACCTAGGCGGGGCAGCCAGTCTTCCTCACAGCTTTTTGGACCCTAAGTGAGAGAACCATGGGTTACAGGGAAGGCTGCAGTCAAAAGCTGCCTTCTGGGGAGGGTGAGGGGATATAGATGCAGAGGCTCGAGTTGGCTCCTGTTCCTGTTCCCTGACATCAGGGACTCGGAAGTCTTCCGGGTGGAAAATCACTGCCTGGAACTCCTTCTGCGTCATCCTCTGGAGTGCGTTCTGAGGGGATGTTGCCTGTTGCATTTGTCTTCAGAGCTGTGGCCTAAGGTCCTTCCCCAGCTCTGACATCTCGCACTGGAGCTGGGAGGGCGTGTTCCTGGGAGAGTTTATGAGACTTTCTGGTTGGTTCTTTAATCGTTTCCTGTTTGTTTGCTGTCTGGTCTGGGGCATTGGGGTGGGTGGGGTGGGGAGTCCTCGGAATGTTGGCCTGGGCAGCACAGAAGAGGGCAGATGTCAGGAAACGGATGTGGAGACAGGGAGGTTTTCAAACGTGAGGGCTTTGGTTGCTAGAATAACCCTGCTCTGTCCCCATCCCAATACACGTCCTTGTATTTTACATAGAGTGTTCGTTGTAGCGGTTAGAACCACTGGCTCTGAGCCCAGTTCCACCTCTTATGGGCTCTGTGACTTTAGCAAGTTGCTTAACCTCTCTGTGCCTCTGTTCCCTCATCTGTAAAATAATCAGTAAAAGTGTAGTAGCACTTACCTCCTAGGTTGTTGCTAGGATGAAGTGAGGCGATACGTGCAAAAGTGTTTAGGACAGTGTCCGCACCGAGTATATGCTAAATAAGTGTTAGCTGGACTGTGGAAGGAGTGTGATGGATGGGTAGGTCCTTCCAGAAGAGCTGTTTCTCCTTCCTCCTCTGCTGTGTAGTTTAGCTCCATGGATGCTTCTTGAGCCCTGAGCAGGGGTTGGATCTCTGCTGGGGGTGGATCACATCCTGAACCTGTCCCAGGAATGTTCACAGCCTGGGTAAGGGGAGGCCCCAGAACAGACAGTGGCCCCCAGAGGAGGGTGGGACTCGAGGGGGTGGCACTGAACCATGCTTTGAAGGGTGAAGAGAGGTCCTTTAGGCAGAATGGTGGGGAGGAACTGCATGTGCAAAGCAACTGGAATAGGAAATGAAAGTTGGCAGCAGAGTGAGAACCTCAGAGGGCCTTGAATGCCAAGCTAAGGAAGTCCCAACTCTGCCAGTAGGCAGGGGGAGTCTCTGAAGGATTTTGGGCAGGGTGACCCACTCAGGTTGGCATTGCTGTCTTTCCTCCACTTTCCTTACAGAGCCTGCTATTGTGTCATTCTTGGGGTTTGTTGCTGTGACCGTCTTCCCACTATCCAGACAATGTCCAAAAGTTCTTGTCCTGCCTCCTCCCAGCTCCCTCCCGTGGTCTTGAGAGAAGTAGTCCTCAGTGGTTATTGAATTCATTTATGAATCCACCCAGTGAATATGGACACACCTCCTATAAAAATACTGGTCACCATGCTAAGCACAATGAAGGGGCATCTCGAGAGGGGCTGCATGGGGATGCCACGTGGAAGGTATTCTGTGCCCAGACTCATGTGGCCATCTCGAGAGGCTGTCAGCCAGGGTTGAAAGGCGAAAGTCTTTAAGAGACAGAGTTCTGCAGGAGTTCCAAGAGTGGATGATGACCTGTTCCAGCTGGGGGAGGCAGGCAAGGCTCCGTGTGGGAGGTGGGCCCTTGAGCGCTGGCGGGAAGGGAGTTCCAGGCGGCATGGGCAAAGTGTAATGGTGGGAAAGCAGACAGCACGTATGAGGACAGCAGTGAGCTCTGCTTGGCTGCACGGAAGGGCACGTGGAGGGAACGGAGAGAAATAAAGTTGGAGGGCCTCATGAGCATGGCCGGGTGGGGTGAGGGTGGGGGAGTTTGATTTATTTTCCTGTAGGTAGAGGGGGCCATGGAGAGTTTTTAGCTATGCTTTGGTAAGATTAATTTTCACACCCTGTGGTTCTTTGGAGAAAGGGCAAGTGGTGCATTTTTCGATCTTTCAGATGGGTCTGGGTTGTGGATCCTGTGTTTGCAGAAAGGTAACTTGTTACATGAAACCTCTGTAAAAATCCTCAGATTTCTGCCTTAATGAAGGAGGCAATATTTCTCCCTTAGATTCCTTAAAACTTGAGTTTCAAGTGGGGAATAGTGATGCATAATTTATTTCTTCTGGTGCTTGATCAGATATCTCAAGGGAAAGAACAGGAAGGAATTAGTGAGATCTATATTACAATTTAATTGCTTGAAGGAAAAATATTATTTTTTATTGTTAGCCATTAGCTGCTTCTAGTTTTATTAAACTCAGGCCTGTGCCGAGCAAAGCATTAACCGCTTGGAGCTCGCCAGCTCCCTGAGGGGAGGGAAACCTTCAGAACTGTCCCACCTTGTAAAGCAGGGGTAACTGCTGGGAGTGGAGAAGCCCTGGGGATTTCATGCATTGGAGACATTTCTGGACTTGGAGTGCAGCCTCCTGACTGCGAGTCTGCCTGCATTCTCAAGAGATGCTCTGGCACCCACAGCTAGGGGCTAAAGAGGGCCAGGAAAGGCCCCTGGCCCCTGGGTCAGGCAGACCTGAGCCTCTCCTAAGATGAGTGATCTTGGCTGCATTGCTTAATCCATCTTAACAGATGAAGAGTTTTCATTTCTAGAGGTAGTTGCCAGAGCTAAATGAAACACTGTATATAAACCCAATACCCTTGTATTCAGTAGGTGCTCAGTAAAAGCCAGTTTTTGGGTCCCGGTGCGGCACACTTCTCCAGGCCATCTCCCCTCCTTTGTTCTGGCTCTGGGCTCCAAGCTCTTGTCTACCACCCCGCGCCCCTCCTGCCTTCCTGAACTGGACCTGGGGCCTCCCAGGACACAGGGTGGAGGGAAGAGGCCCAGGGTCGGGCTGAGCCCTCCGCTGTGCTGACATTCACTGCTCGGTGCCTGCTACTTATGTGGCAGTCATGGCACCAGTGAGATGGGTCCCTGCCTTCAGGGAGCTCCCAGCTGGCTGGCTGAGGACAGACAAGTCGCTGCCGTAGTGCCCTGTCCGTCACCTTCTTCTGGTTAGGTCTTCAGCTCACCCAGCCTGGAAGTGACTCCCCTTGACCTCTGCTTCTCTCTCATGCCGCTCCTTCATGCTTCACTACCAGTTAGTGTTTCGTACACATCCTCCCCTTAGACTTGCACCACGAACTTGGAGGCCTCTCACTCCCCTTTTACACATGGGAGCTGCAAGCTCTCGAGGTGAGATGATGGCCTGTGGTCACATAAGTGGGGATTTGGGCCGCACAATCCAGAGCAGCTGAGAGTAGCAGAGCCTGGGGGCTTTCCTCTTCCTCAACCCACCCCCACCCCAGCTGACAGTCGGCCTGCAGGGCTTCGTTACACACACAGGGCTTTTTAAACAGATGCGGGCCTACTGTGGATTGTAATGGTTTCATTGACTTGCCTTCCCTGACTTATTAGGAACCACTTGCTGCCTGGCCGTGGTCCCTAGTGTCTGGGGAGGTAGTGAGCCAGTATATATATTTATGTATATTTAGAGATTGGGGTCTCACTGTGTTGCCCAGGCTGGAGTGCAGTGGCTGTTCGCAGGCATGATCGGAGCCGCCGATGTTTTCAGCCACCCTTCCGTACCAGTACCGTTGTCCTGTGCAACATTTCATGCTTACCAAGTGACCCTACAGCCTGGATTTTTTGAGGCAGCGTTAATTTACTATGATAGTGAGAATTTAGCTCCTGCTAGTGTGTGTGCAGGACTGTGCTGTGTGCCCCACGTAGCCCAGTCTGTAATAACTCCTTCTACCCCAAGTCCCAGGTCCGAGCCCTTGAGCAGCCTGCCCAAGGCCACACAGCCTGTAGGAGGTGGAGCTGGGACCCTAGCGGTGTCTGCCCAGCTTGGGCTTTCTTCCTGGGTGGTGCTGCCGCCTCAGCAGGGCCCCCTCTGCATGAGCTTAATTCATGGGCTGGGCCCAGCTTGGTACCCAGAAGGTCAGGTCAGCAGGGCTTTCCTGGGCCAGCAGGGACACTGGGTGCAGCCCATTGAGAAGAGAAGGCAGAAAGGGTCCCTGGCAGGGCCAGCCGGCTCGCAGAAAGGGAGTGAGGAGGTATAAGCTTGGACTTGAGTCCACAGGGTGAGGTATGGGGAGGGGAAGAGAACAACCGCGTTCTGAGCACCTACGGTGTGCTGTGTGCTTTGCTGATGTCTTCTCTCCTTGTCACCCCTCCCCCAGTGCCCCTGCCGTTTCTCACCTAGAGGGCCCACCCCCTCCATTTGGCCAACTTCCATTGGTCTTTCAAACTCATTCAGGGCCATCCTAGACCTGCCCTGACCCCAGATTGGGCCAGAGCCCCTTCTTTGGGTCCCTGCAGTCCCTAGAGTGTCCCTCCATGCAGCACTGGGCACCTGTGTGGTGGCCGCCTGTTGCCTGTCTCCCCTACCAGGCAGTAGACTGCAGGGGCCGGGACTGTTTCCTCCTCTTCGTGAGCCCAGTGCCCACCGTGAGGCCTGGCCCAGGCAGGCGCTCAGGGAAAGCTTGTTCAGAGTGACGGTGATGACACAGCCTCCTCATGTCTGCGTCATGTTTCCTATTTCCCAAAGCATCTTCTCATCGAGGTCACTTTGAGCGGCACAGCCATCTGGAGGGTTAGGTAAGGCAGCGATCGATGAAAAGGCACGCTTTCCAGATGGGGGCACTGAGGCTCAGGAGGCCACCCAGTGCGGTGGTAACAGAGCCCGGCCTCGACATCCCGGGCTTCCTGCACCATCCCCTCCCCTCTTCAGTGCCGCCAGAGCGCCTGCTTTATGATGCCCACACCCTTGGCGACCCCGAGGCCGGGACTGCTTGTAATCAGATTGCCTTCCTCCCCACTGAGCTCATGCTGCTGAGGGAATGGAAATTTGGATCTGTGGGCGGGGGTGAGAGGCTGGGCTGTGGGGGCAGCTCTGGCTGGGGTGCTGTGGGACCAGGATGGGATGTGGTGGCTGGGGGAGCATGCCAGAGCCAGATTTAGCAGTTCTGGCCTCTGGCCGCAGGGGCTGCTGAGAACCATCTCAAGTGGTTGGCCAGATGCCTGCCCCTCAGGGCTGGGTGTCCAGAAGGTTTGGGATGGTCAGCAGCAGGGAAGATGGATCTTCTGAGGTTAAGTTGGCCATGTTGGTGGCCTCCAGAGACTGAATGCCCCCAGGGAGACCTGGGTTCAAGTCCTGCCACTGACTTGACATGGGGCCATGGCAAGTTACAGCCCTTCTCTGCCTCAGTTTCCTCATCTGTAAAGTGGGATAATAGTCTCAGAAGGGGCTGTAGGGAGGATTAAATTATGAAACAGTGCGTGTAACGTATGGAGCCACGATGATTTCCTTGTCTGCAGAGTGGAATGTACTTTGCCCTGCTTCTCTCTCTGGGTTGATACGAGGTCTCGACGAAGCACCCTCACACTGTGAAGTGCTGTGCACCTGTGAGGGACATACCTTCCCTCAGAAAAGATGGACATGGATGTAGAGGGATAGAAAAGGGCTCTGGAGGTGCTTCCTTGGATGGGATGGGCCCCTGGGAGTCCATTGACAGAGAGGCCAGTCCAGCCAGTGAAGATTGAGTGGGTTTCTCGAAGACTTTGGGGTTTGCTTAGGGTGGCGGTGCCTACCATCCAGAGAACTGGGCCTGTAGGGACCTTGGGCAAGTGTGGGGTTCCAGCCCAGTGGGGAGAAAGCAGGCCCGAGCTAGGATGGCCTGGGTTTCCCCAACTTCCCTTCTTCACAGCCAACTTCTAGCCAAGCCCTCCAAAAACTCACCCCCACCTGGGTCAGGGTCCCCCACTTCCACTCAGGCTAGAGCCCACACCCTCAGTATCCCTCCCCCAGCTACACCCACAGTGGCTGAGAATCGGGGCTGCTGGAAGCCCCATTTCTCAGCACAACCCCAAACTCTAAATCAGGGACAATAGTGGCACCCACCAGGCAAGGCTGGGTGAAGGTTACTGTAACCCTGTAGGGTAACACATTAATGTGTGTAAAGCACATAGTAAGTGCTCAATAATTGCTAGCTATGTTTATTGTTATCGTTACGTCCTTCAGGTTATTACCACATTCTTTCCATGCACATCTCAAGTACATTGGATACCATTGCTATTTTATGGTTGTGTTGAGTCCTTTTACTCTTCAGGCAGTGGGGAGCCATGGAGGGATTTTGAGCAAGGATATGACATAGGGTTGAGCTCCAGGATGCTGAATCTGGCAGTGAGTTTAAGCCTCATTACGTGGTGTGCTTCGTTCAAAGGGGCTTTATTGTTCTATAGTAGTTTTAGAAATAGCTTTTCAAACCCTTCCCTCTTTAGGTGGGGAAAAAGAGAGGTTGGATGAGAAGGAAAAGAAAGCTTGTGTTAGGAAAAAGGGAGGCAGTTTGAGGGGTCAGGTATTTAACAGAGATAGGGAGAACTGCAGAGTGGGCTGCAGGCTGGGTGTGAAATTGCCAGACACTGTCTCCAGGTTAGATTATAGGTGTGGAACTCCCCGCTCCTCCACGACTCCTGTCCATATGGGCCTTGCTGCTGCCATGGTGGGACTAGAGTAATGGTAATATACATCTCTCTATGCTTTCAGAGACACAGTCACTGGGGCGGAGTTGGTTTAACTGTGGAACCTGGTAATGCTGGGTGGGTGTGACTCTGGGTTGGAGTGGGGGTAGGAGGGAGGTCAGGATTGGCCATGAAAGGAGTATAGAGGCCATTTAGAGAAACTGCAAATTCAGTAAGGTGGAGCTGTGCAGAAATGAAGGACCCTTTATTAGCAAATCCGAAGCTCGGCCAGTGTATGATTTGATGCTGGCTGAGTGGCTGCAGGGAGTGGCTGGTGGAAAAGGTGTGGAAGCTCCAGGCGAGGGGGTTGTTGGGAGAGGGAGAGGGAATGGAGGAGGAGCAGTGGTGGAGGAGCTCATGGACGTGGGAGCGCATGGAGCAGCAGGGGGCTCAGCTCCTCCCAGTCCGTGTGAATCTGGGATCCTGGGCCCGGGGTCCTCATCATCTCCAGTGATTCTGCTCATGGAGTCCAGAGTGGGCCCAAGATTCTGAGGGCAACAGGCAAAAGGCCAGACTTTGAAGAACATGGATTTAGGTTCATGTGTGTCTCATGTGGTGGTGGGAGGGGGGATGATGAGATGAGCAGGGCTGGGTCAGATGCGGATCAGTGGGCAGCAGGTGGTGAGAGAGGCTGGGCCTGGGCACTGAAGCCCCCACTGTGGGTACAGCTGGAGGGACACAGTGGGGGTGCGCCCTAGCCTGAATCTCTACAAAATTTTTTGTAGAGATGGAGGTCTTGCTGGGTTGCCCAGGCTGGTCTTGAACTCCTGGCCTTGAGTGATCCTCCTGACTCAGCCTCCCAAAGTGTTGGGATTATAGGCATGAGCCACGGCGCCTGGCCTCTCCCTTCCTTTTTGACAGGCAGTGTGGGCAAGTGCTTGAGGAGGAATGTGGACCCTGGAACCTGGGTTTGCTTCATTCCTGCTCCTTCACTGCTAGCTGGACAACGTCAGGAAGATTACCTGTGCTTCAGTTGCCCCAGCTGGAAAAAGGGGGACATAATTGTATCTACCTCAAGGGGTTGTTGTGAGGATTACATGTCTAGATTTATGCAAAGCGGTTGGAGTGGCACCTGGTTTTTATTATTCCTGCTCCAGCCACACCCTTGGACAGTTCTCACATCGACATCATCGCCTGTTTCCAGTGATGCCAACCCCTCTGCCGGAATGCCCTTTCCTCCTTCTCTGTCTGTTAAGGCCAGTTCAAATGTCCTGCCTCCTGAGTCTCATTTTCTCAGCCAAAAACAGGGGTTAATCATCGCTGCCCTGCCTGCCTCTCTGGATGACTGAGGGAAAGAGAGACAGCCCTGGCATTCTGAACAGCACTGGACAGCGCAGGCTGCGCCACAGTGTCCTGCTTATTCTGTCATGTGCATTGCCAGATGCAGACATTGAAGCCAAGAGGTGCTGTGGTTAAAGTGTCCTTTCTCCACCCTCCAAACTGACCATTTGGTGGCCAGTTCAGGCAGAGGCCATTTGAGATTTGGTTCCTGAAGCAGCCCCCGCCATGTCTCATATGAGGCCAGTGGAAGCCGCCCCAGCTGTGTCCTGCAGCACAGGTCTTCACAGAACAAGGGCCTTGGAGACCACCCTCTTCCCCATCATGCGCTGATGGGGGCAGTGGAGCCTGGGGCAGTGAGCCATCCCTGCCTGTGGCCCTGAAGATGCGGTGTCGTGGTGCCGAGCGTTGCTGGGCGGTGAGGCTCCCTGGCCTGATGCCATCACTGTGCACATGTGGTTGATGTTTGATTCCTGTTCTTTACCCTTTCTAGCCTATGCTGGGGATCCAGAGATAAATCAGCTTCAGGCATGACGCAGGGAGCTCACAGCAGAGGGGGCAGGCCACCAGGTATCAGATAATGACCACACAGTGTGACTCAGGGTCAGGGAGCCCAGTGCAAGGTGTGAGAGAGCTTCATTTGGGAAGAGATAGGCTTGTGTTGGCCTGACAGCAAGGGGAAAGGCATTCCGCTCACTACATGTAGCCCAGAGGTGCACAGTGGTGGGGATAAACCGGCTCTGAAGGGCACATGTGGGCAAGTGAAGGCTGGTGAGGGCCAGGGGCCTGAGGGCCAGGCTGAGCTCCTAGGACCTCATCTGCAGGGGCCAGTAATGGGCGCTGAGATGCCTCTCAGAGGGGCCTGGTGGGGGTAACACATCACAGATGCCATGCTCCTGGACAGGAGAGGTCTGGTCTCAGGCTGTTACTGTGGGCCCAGAGAGGGGCTCGGTTTGCCTAGCGTCACACAGGGCATTGGTACTGCCTGTGGCCAAATGGAGAAGTAAGTCTTTGTTTGGGCTAAGTGTTGAGAATGAAGACCTCTTGAGCGCTTGCCTTCTACTGTTCTCAGGCAGAAAAGTCACAGTGCAGATCTTGCTGGGACTCCCTGTCTCTGTGGTCACTTGCTCTGGTCTGGCCGGCTCTCAGCTCAGGATGTTTCTGGGTGGGAAGATACACGGGACTCAACAGGTGGGTCAACTTGGTAGACAGTGGAGGGCTGCAGCCAGGAGGGAGGACTGGAACCAGAGCCCAGCCAGGGTAAATGCTTCTTGCCAGGAGAAGGAGGGCAGCTGCTGTGAGTCCTGCCCAGGCAGGTGGTGCCTCTGTGAAGCCTCTGAGGCCTCCTTCCCTCTGACTGGGCTGTGGCTCCTCTGTATGCCCACTGCCCCCTGCTTCGCTCCATCACAGCACTTACTGCTCTGAATTGAAACTCTCCACGTCTCTCTTTCTAATGACTGTTGAATGAGTGTTGAGGTGCATGGACCAACTGTACCTTTGGGCTGGTCTCTTAACCTGCCCCACCCTGTGAGGGTGGAGTGTAAGGAGACCATCAAACGACCTGAGAGAATGTGCTCAGCCATCCACAAAGTGCTATTGAAAGCAGGGGGCTTGAGGAAGAATGTGGACCCTGGAGTTCTAAGACTACTGTGACAGTTTTATTCCCCAGCCATGCCTGGCCCAGAGTCTGGCCTGGGGGTGTGGCTGGTGCCTCTGCACTACTCTTGGGCCTTCATGGATTCTGCCAGCAGGTGTCCTCAAGGTGCCCCCAAATGAATTCGCTGCCATTGGGCAAGATCAGGCACTCAGTAAAAATTGAAAAACGAGTGGTGCAGCCCTTTTAGAATTTTTCTGGCAGGTTTTCTGGTTTTCACAGAAAACATCCCCCCCACACAAAAACCAATTTAACAACTACTTATTTAGCAGGTTTTTCCTTAGCGCCTCTTCTTGTACATGACACCGTATGGGGGCTGTGGGCCTGCCCTGGAGGAGCTCAGGGTTTCCTGGGGAAAGCAAGACAGTCACCCATCAGCGTGAGACCAGGGAGGAGGAATGTGCTGTGGAGCTCGGGAAGGACATCCTAGTTCCCAGTCGAGAGACCAGGGAAGTCTTCGTGGAGGAGGGGGCATTTGGCCCGGGCACTAAGGAATGGGCAGGAGAGCAGAAAGGGTGGTGGGAACGGTGGCACAGAGGCTGGGGGACTGGGTGTAGTCCCTAGTCCCTGGCTCGGCAGGACTGCACAACTGCACGAGGGGAGAGCCCCCTTCCACCCGCCACGTCTTCCCCTTTCCCCACCTCTACCCTGCAAAGTGCTCAGAGCACATTTTGTAGGGACTAGTCAAAATACAGACTCAGACGGATTTATCCCCCGTGAGCCCACACTCACATTCCTGGGCACAGGAGGGAGCGATGAGCCCGTGGGGATGTTTGCAGAGAAAACAGAAACGAATGAGTCTGGTGAGGTGCTCTTCTTGAATCAGGGACCGAGTGGGTGTCAGCACGCCACACACAGGGCCAGAGCCTGCCGAGCAGGAAACGCGCTGGGGCAGGGCCAGTCTGGCCTCCAGCGAGGCAGCCCCAGTTCCTCAGCCTCGACAGCACAGCACGGTGATCTTGATGGCTCCAGGGAGGGCCAGAGGCTGGGTCCTCCGGGCTTGAGGTGGGGCTAGGGGCACAGCCGGGCCCGCTTGCGTCTAGGACTCTTCCTCATCTATGATGTGGTGGACGCCACCAGCTCCCCGAGTTGGGGTGAGAGATGCGGGGAGGTCAAGCACCTGTGCCTGGGAGCCTGCACAAGTGGGAGCAGTTGTCACTGTCCCCTGGTGACATGGGGGCCTGGGGCAGAGAACACCCTGTGATACCTGGTTAACTGGAACCCCCGTTAACCAGAACTCCTGCCCACTGTCCGTCCCTTCGTGAAGGAGGTGGCTAGATGCTATGGGAAGACCCTGGCTGGGTGGTGGGCGGCGGGGGCTCTGACCTGGCGCTGCCCCTTCCTAGCTGGGGGGACCCATTGCATGTAAGCGGACCTTGTGGTTTGGGGAAGAGAACGCACAGAACCACCCGACAGCAGGGGGCCCTTCAGGAAGCTCCTCGGCTCTCACAGGGTGAGGAGAGCGGGGATGTACTCGGGTCTTCCATGAGGAGTTATTGTGGGGGCGCAACTGTGCAAGGCCTGACACGGCCTTGGTGAAGCGGGGCTGGCTGGTTGGACCGGGTGATAGATGTTGTCTCAGAGTTTCCTTGGAATGACTGGGAGTAAATAATTAGTGAAAGAACTCCATGGGAATCCCTTAGGAGACTCTTTCTTTCTTTCCACTGCCCACCCCCTAAAAATGTCTGAGAGACCCAGGTGGGCGGGTGGTGCCTTGCAGGGTATGAAGGGCCTTGGGAGCTGGGACTACTTCCGTCCTCCTCTGCCCAAGAGGCGAGCGGCCCCTTCCAAGTCCAGCTCTCCTGCTTGGCTCTGGTTCTGCTCCCACAGTGATTCTCTCGTTTGCCTCATCCTGGGAAAACCTTTCCTTAACTTCAGGAGATTCCGGGTTCCAGTCCATGCTCTGCCCCTCGGAGGCTGTGTGACCTCGTCGAAGTTACTTGGCCTCTCTGAGCCTCAGTGGCCTCATTGGCAGTGGAGTAGCTCTTGGGAGCCTCCTATACACAGCTCTGGAATCCACTGTGTACCAGGGCAAAGAAAGGGCTCAACACTGTCAGGAAGTTCAGTTAGGTGATGGACACGGTGATCCTGCAGGCCACAGTCCCATCTCCCTAGCATGGTGGACAAGGCCCTTGGTGATCTGGCCACAGCAAACTTATTGCCCCACCCCCGCCACCGTTCAGGCCACTTGGAACATTTCCCATCCTCTGAACCCGTCACACGTTCTCATGCTTCTGTACCTTTGCATGGTCACTCTTTTCTTGGCTGGAGAGCTCCTATTTCTCTCTTAAACCCAGCTCAGATGCTCCCTCTTGGACTCCTTCCTGTCTCTTTCAAGCAGAGTCAGTTCCCCTGGCCAGAGATGAGCACTGTTTTCCCTGCATTCCAGTTTATCTGCTTCCCTCGCTGCCTCCCCCACAGTCTGTGAGCTTCCCAAGGAGAGGGAGAGGATCTGATTCATCTGTGCCTCCAGGGCCCAGCTCAGGGTCTGCCACCAACCAAGCAAGGACCATTTTCCTGTGCTCACAAGGACCTCTGCTCTCTTTCCTAACCTTCTTTCCCACTTTGGAGGGAGAAAGCACTGCGGATGAGAACAAAGCAATGTCCTCCATCAGAGAGGCTAGGGGGCTGGTGGAAAGTGGAGTAGGCTGAGCCGGAGGGGAGAATTGTGCCGTGTGGAGCTGAAAGATAACAAGGGGCCACGGTCTGACTTGGCAGTGCGTGGCCTCCAGAATGGGCTGCAAGGGAATCTTCCTTCCTTCCTTCCTTCCTCCCTCATTTACTGAGTACCCAGCTTCAGGGCAGTCATAGCTCCGCTCCGTGGGGAAACAGTGGAGCATGAGAGAGAACCTCCTAAAGGGGCTTTGCAGTCTGGTGGGAGAGATGGAAGGAACAATGGCCATAGGTGGGCAGCTGGGATCATGGCTGCGGGAGTGGAGAGCGGCCAGTGAGCAGCCTGGTGGTTGACAGGGAGAGGAAACTAGATGAAGGGCCGGGGCAGAGGGGGAGGGCAGGTTTCTGACGGAACCCATGCATGAGAGGGAGTGGGGAGAATCTGAGGTGGGGCTGGCCACAGGCTGGCTGGAGGGCTCAGCAGGGAGCAGTTCCTGAGGCCAGATGGCTCAGCACAGTGGCAGCGGCTCCCAGCAGATCTGGCTGCGGGATGGAGGACAGATTGAAGGGCCAGTCAGGGGCAGGAGCCTCAGACCGTGGTAGCGGTGGCCAGCGCTGAAGCCGCTGGGGAGAGGAGGGGATGGGTTAGGACCCACTATTTGAGACCTGACAACTGACTGGATGTGAAAGCTGAGGGTGAGGGAGACAGTCACAGGCAAGGAGGGAAGTGACAGTTGTCTCAGGAAATAACTTGTTGGAAGAGAGGGGAAAAAACACAAATAACTCAGCAGGGATCTCTGCAACTCAGGGTAATTTTGGCTTCGGAGAGTCAGCCTGCTAATCAGATTGTAAAAATCAGGTACCAGGGTTTTTGCAGAAAATGCAGCAGATCAAAGCCAGGGTCGATTAGGCTCTGATTAAACATTGCCGAGGAGGTCAGACTCATTACGGAGGAATGTACACAGGCCGGCAGCGCTGACGGGGGATAATAACAGATCGCGCCCGGCAGCGCAGACACCACGGCGCTCTGGGGACGCGGTCCTCCGCGGCGGGGCGGCCACAAGGAATGGTATGTCCGCGGGCTCCAAAGGGAGTGAAGGTGCAGGGGTGTGTGGCAGCATGTAGGGTCAGCTGCGTGCTGTCTAGTCTCCTCTGTGGCCTCTGGATGGGGAGTGCTCCTGTGAGCTGGGCATTGGCAGAGGTCAGCCAGGACACCCGTCTTGCTGTCTTTCACCTTTACCTGCTTGCTCATGGCCTTTTTGCTGGGGGAAATGCCTCCCCACCCTCTTCTTTCTTCTGTGTCCCTCCCAGAACTCTGCCAGCATCTCCTCCAGGAAACCTTCCCTGACTTCCACCCCAGGTCAGGTGTCTCCTCTGGGTCCCCACAGCCTCAGAGCTCTGGCTTATCTCCCCTCCCATGAGTCTCTTGATGGCAGCATGACTCTCTGTGTCCTCTGTTTCCAGCTCAGGGCTGGGCAGAGTGGATTCACTGATCTGGGCAGAGCCAATTCCCTGAAGCCACACAGCAAGCCAGGCTCCACTTGCCTGCCCTAAAGCAGGCCCAGGACTTCTGCTGAGAGGTGGTCATGGGGTAGGGGTGCTGGGAGCCTGCTGGCCAGGAGGAGAGGAGAGGCAGTTGGCCCACCAGGCTGGTGTGGGAGCTGTATGAAGGAGATTCATGGCAGGGAAGAAGGGAATGAGTGCCAGGCTGAAGAGCCTGGATGTGACCCTGTGGGCACTAGTGAGCCACTGAAAGTTCTTGATTTGAGGTAGTGACAGAAACCAAACTGTGCTTCAGGAGGTACCGGAGGGCCCTCCATTTCTTTGGTGAGAGCAAGATTCTCTAAACAGCCACCCACCCTGGTGGCTTTGACCTCTACTTGTTGCTTCACCTCACAGTGTGAAGTGAGGCTCACCTGCAGTGGTCCCCATGAACCATCTTAAGGGGCCCAGGCTGGTCCTGACCACAAAAAGCCCAGGAGTCAGAGGGAGCAGGGAGACCCCTAGAGGCTTCTAGGCTTTCCCACGCTTTCCCAGGGTTAGGAAAATCGGCTGAATTTGGTTCACACATTCCATAAATACACAACACCTTCTGGGTGCCAGCCCTGTGTTGAGTTCTGGGGAGGCCCTGAGGTTCTAGCAGCCTGGCTCCCTCCAGAGAGGGTAGGAGGAGCTGGACTGCAGAGATCTTGGGGGTGGGGAGGACATGGACCCAGGAATGCCCTGCCCTTCTGAGGGAGACATGGACACCCCCAGGCCTGGCTGGGAACTTTGGAGTTTAGAAGGAAGGAACACAAAAGCCCTTAACCTCCCAGCTGGAATGTGGACACTTCATCCGTCCTGCTCTCCATCTCTACTCCAGCCCCATAAATGTCCAATTTGGGGAAAAGATTCCACTCTAAGCCCCAGCAGAATAAGGTGATTAAGAAACTGAGCTCCATAAAATTGTCCGAGCTCTGGCAGGCGGGGTGGGTCAGGAGAGTCCCTGAGTCTCAAGCCTGGCAAGGACTGTACAAAGCCCTCATCCTTCTAGTCCACATCCTCCCAATGCACAAATCCCTTCTGCAGCATCCCCAGCAAGTGACCACCCACTGTGTGCTTGAGGGTCTCTCTTGACAGCTGCTCAGAACCTCCCCAGGGTACCCAATTCAGTGCTGTGACACTCCATTCCTGACAAGCATTTACCGGGCACCTCGGTCATTCTTTCATTCCACATGCCTGCCCGTGCCAGGTCTTCTGCTAGGGCTAGAAACAGAAGAGCTAAGGCTAGTACCTGCTAACGTCCTTGATGCATGCTGTGTGCCAGACACAGTGCTGATTTATGTGGATGATCTCGTGTGATCCACGTGAGGACTCTCTGAGGTAGGTGGTGCCCTCATTCTCCCCATTTCACAGATGAGGCCTGCAGAGATAGAGTAACTCACTCAGGGTCATGCAGATAATCAGAAGCAGGGCTGGGGCTTGAACCCAGGCTTTGACATCATAGCCTCTGCTCATGGTCATTGTGCTCCACAAGTTAGGAGGCCTTTGGTTGGGGGGCTCAGGCTCTGGGGACTGCCTGCCTGCGGTTATAATCACATTCACGCGGTGTGAGGATGCCCGTTAGGGGGTTACTGAGTGTGAGCGCTTGGATGAGCACCTGGCCATTGGTAGATGTTCAGGAGGTGTTCATGGTGTATATCCACAGTGCAGGTTGGGGAGCCAGGAATGTGTCTGCCAGAAGTGGGACCCCAGACTCCATATGCCAGGACTGAACTCGCCTTCTTTCCTTTCCTTCTAAAGCACGGTGCCACCTTCTGCCTCAGTGCCTTTGCACAGACCATTCCCTTGACCTGGAATCCTCTCCCTTCCTTTGCTGCAGCCTTTGCTCACTATTTCCTCATTCTTCATGTCTCAGTTCATGCTGCTTCTACAGGGAAGACTTCCTGATTCCTCTCCTATGTATACCCCCTTCGTGCCTCTAACAGAGTTGATCGTGTATTATTTGTATGGTTCCTTGATTGCTCTCTGACCCCTCACTAGGTGCTGAGCTCAAGGCAGGGACATCTGTTTAGCTCATCATACAGTTAGGGGCCACAGTCCCTCTGTAGGTAAAATGGCAGGGTTGTCTCAGATAATCTTCGAGTTTCCTTCCTATTCTGGTCTGATTGAATGAGCTACTGCTGCACACTTGTTATGAAAGGCAGCTCCTCCTAGATTAACCAATGGTGAAAGGGCCTCTCCTAAGCCTTTGTCTCCTTGCCTGCCCCTTGGCTCTGCGTTATTGCCCCTGAAGAATCAGTTCAGACAGGAACGTGGGTGTAGTCTAATAAGCGAAGTGCTGCCAACTTGCAACACCAGCACTTAGGGTCTCTGCCAGGGCCCTTGCCATCTGCCTGTGCCTCAGCATCCCTTATGGGGACACATATTGAGAGGTAACCTGCAGAGGAAGGCCCTCTTCTGATTATGTTCAGCTTACTTCAGTCACATCTACAGAACGAGAGGGCCATTCCCCCACCAGAATGTGAGCTCCTCGCGGGGACGCAGGGATGCAGGGACTGTGCCTGATGCACCTTTCATCCCCCCACTCCTTCATGCCTAACACACAACCTGCCACCAGGTGTCAGCTGTGTCAGCGGCTGCTTGCTGGATGGCTGAAGGAGTGAAGAATGCATGGCTGCAAGCGGGTCTGGAGTTGGAGTCGGAGTCCGGTGGTGAGCGGCTGTGTAGAGGCAGAGGGGTGCCTCACCTTTACAACAGGAAGCATCTGTGCAGGGCTGGTGCGGACTCTGCCTGGAACGGCCCCCGCTGGCCAGATGCCAAGAGTTTATTGCATGCAGCACAGCAATTTCAAATTTCCTTTATTTTCTAAGAGCTGACGAATTAGTTGAAAGATTAAGAACACTTGCAAAGTAGCCTACAAAGTGGTTTAAGTTAGTGTAGTATAAACTCAGCACAGAGTGTAGCAGGAAGGGAGGGGAAACAGTCAAAGAAGGCCCCCGAGAGCAGGAACGTATTGCTGGCTGGGTGCAGATGGCTCTACAGAAGAAGAGGATGGGGGAGGAGAAGAGGGGGTTCAGTCCCAGTTGCTCCACCCACCCACAGCAACCTCGAATGCATCTCAGCTCTGAGCCATCTGCTCCCTAAGGGTAGGTCCTCCTGTGTCCCACGCACCTAGAGCAAAGTGGGGGCTTCACAAGTCTTTGTGGGGTGGTTACCACTGGTGGGCTCAAGCCCTTTTCCTGCCTCTCCTTAGTAGTCCTTGAAAAGAAATAGCCATCCTGGAGCTGTGGAAGCTGCAGGAAGTCCAGTCCCCTGCTTTGTCAGCAGAGAGAATATGAATGCTCTCTTTCTTGGCTGCCTGTGACTGTCCAGCCTGGTGGCATCCACTTCTCCCATTTTACTCAGAGTTTTACAGGAATTCTCCCTTGTCTCTGACTTGGGTCCAGGCCCCTTTCTGGCTCCAGCCAGTATATCCCTCCCCACTTGGCATTGTCCTGGGAGCAGGGCGGCCAGTGAGGGGCGGTGGCAGTGATGCAGGCAGCAGATGATGAGGCCCTGAAACTCTGCCTTGTTGGACAACTGTGGCTGGCCCCATCTCAGCCCACCTCAGGCTGCAGCCCTGGTTCTGACGAGCAGCCCTGGAGAAGAGCATGGCATCTACTCATAACCCAGCCTAGGTACTGACAGCTGGGCATGCGTCTTCACGCAGCCATGAACTCAGAAAAGAAGCTGCCAGTGTGGATCGCGGAGCAGTGGAGGAGTGCTGGAGCTTTCCTCTTTAACTTAATTTCAGAGGCTTGTGTGGACCCAAGGCCGAGAACAGGGGCCTGCATCCTCTCTCTGACCCTGGCAGATAGTATCAGTGCAGTCAGGCTGAAGGCCCTGGAAACATTGACCCAGCTGTGTCCAGGGTTGAGATCATCTGGCCAGCGTCTGCTCAGGGTAGATGTGTTGGGCAGTGGCCACATGTGTGCCGTCTTGTGGAGAAGTTCACCTTGGGCACAGTGAAGGGTAAAGCTCTTGTCCACAGTCAATTCTGCATCTTCAGGTACGTCTCACCCTGCTCATTTAGACAGCTGTGGGATTAGATCTGATATTTTATTCCTGCTGCTTAGTAGGGAGAATCAGTCTTAGAATAAACTCAGATGACCTGAATGGCTTTGGTTTTGGAGTGTCTTTCATTCATTCATTCATTCAGCAGATAGTAGGAGCATCACACCTATTCCCCCAAATAGGATTTGTTTTCTGGCCACGTGAGTTTTAAAACCTTCTCTGATATTAACAGGATGATTATCACATCTTCTGAGGATCACATTTCCATGTGGTCTACAGCTCACAGAATACTTTCCCTTCTGTTATTTAATGTTGTCAAGGTGAGGGGCTTTATTATTCATCTTTTGCAAGAGGAGGAAGAGGCTCAGAGAGGTTAAGTATCTTGCCCATGGTGACACAGCTCTGTCAGGAGCAGAGGTCTGTGGCTGTCCCCTTCCACCCCAGTACTGGTACTGGTGCCACTGAGTGGTGGGCACCACACTCGTGGCATAGATCATAGTCTCTACTTCCTGCCAAAAAGCAGGGGTTTGTGGACAGGGAAGTACATTTTCTTAATCGTTTTGGGCCTCCGTGTTCCTATCTATGAGGCTTATGTGATGGAAGTCTCCCTCCTTGCCTTTCCTTATGAAGACGTTAAGGACAAATGCCGTATTTGATCTGAATTTTTTTTTTTAAGCTGTTAGTGGCTGAGACAATCTAGGTCCTTTAGAATCTCCTGTGAGTGGAGACCTGCCTCCCTCCCTGCCTTCTCCCTCCTTCATTCAGCAGACATTTGGGCTGGGGACTGGGGATCTGGAGAATTCGACCTGGCACCTGACCTTGAGGAGTTCAAAGACATGTGGCCTGGATGGGGTGGTAAGGAAACAGGGGTCTCCATTACTGCTTCCATATTTGGGGGCACCCTGGGTGCCACAGGAACATGGGGTGGCCTTTCCAAGGTCAGGCTGCCTCAGGTGTGGGTAGGAGCTGTTGGTTTTCAGCTCTAAGTATCCTCTTTACAAGAAAGGACCAACGAGCTGGAAAGAGAAGTCAAAAAGTTGGGCAAGCATTGTCTACCGTGTGTCAGCATGCTACAGGGGCTTTCCAGCCCTCCCCAGGCCCTCCTCCCAGCAGCGCCAGAAGGCAGGAGTGATTGCTGTCCCAAGGAAGCATGCTCAGAGCAGCCAAGGGGCCCGTCCAGGAGGCATGGCTGACTTTTAGCTCTCATCTCTGTGGTTCTGCAGCTCAGACTTCTCTCTGGGACACAGTGGCTGTCAGTAGCCCTCCCTGGGCTCTGTGTAAATGGGGCAAGTGGCTTTCTGGGGCCCGAACAGGAGGGGCCAGGCAGCCTGTGGTTTGGGCAGGGGTCTGAGTCTCTGAGTCTTCACTGCCTCACTCTGGGCTGGCCCTTTTTCCTGGGTTCCTCCTGGAGCAGCAGATGCTTCAGGTCAGACGTTCAGCCTCACATCTGGTCTCCCTCCTACTTTCATCTGAAACCCAACTCGGATTGTCTCAGTAAACAAACAGTAAATTCAACAATACAATCTTCTTGAAATGCCTTGTAGTTATTTTAAGGCTGTTTTGGGGTTTATTTTAATTGCAGGCCCAGCTCCCACAGTCATGCAGCTGCTGCTGGGGGCATTTGTGGCTGCCACCTCCCTCTCTCCTGCCCGTTCCCCCTCGTAGTGGGCCCCTTCCCCCTCCCATCAGAGGTCCAGGGTGGCCTGGAGGTAGTGGAGGGAGATGAAGTGGGATGTAAGGTTGCTCCCCCGTGTTTCCCGCTTCATCTAAGAACGCCGGCAGCTGCAGTGGCCACGAGCCCAACTTCAGACCTGGGCCTGGTGGGAAGAGGACATGAGAGGTGGGGGGTGACCTCCCAGGCTGTGGAGGGTCAAAGGGAAGGAGCAGCCAGGGGCTGGTTTTAGGTTTGCTCCCTGGGAACCCAGACCACAGGCACACCACACTTGACAGCAGAAGTGGGCTGGAAAGTTGGGTCCATAGAAGGCAGATTGGCTGGGAAGGGACCCTGGAGTTCAGCTTGTGCGGTGCTTTCCATTTCCACTTAAGGAGACTGAGGTCAGAGACCTTCCCCCCTTCCCCAGGCTGAGGCCTCACTCTTGCTCTGCTCCCGGCTGTTCTTGTCTGTGTTCTGGCTGATAGTACCAGTTGGCAACGCCCCAGTGATGCATCCATTTAACTCAGGGCTCGAACTCAGCAGCCTTTTAGTGCCAAGAGAACTGGGCAGTCATGGTGGCTGTTGGTACTTGGACAGGCTGTAGGTGATGTTTCTGTGCCCTTAGTACATCTCTGCCATCACCTCCCCATCCATGGCTGGGGGTGCAGGTACCAGCCTTTTCTCATTAATGTGAATTAGAAAATATTGTTGGTGCTAGGAGTCCAGAGACCTGGCTTTTTTTTTTTTAATGATGCCAGGCAAGTGATCTAACCTCTCTGAGCCTCAGTTTCTTCATCTGTGTGGAGGTTGAACAGCTGCAGCCCATTCTGAGGCAGTGACCCCGCTCCCCCCTCCCCCCCACCCCCCCCCATCACCCTCCTGCACTCCCAGGCCACCTGAGAACTGATGGCTCAAATCCGCAGAGAGGTTCTTTGTGCAAGAGGGCCCTCTGGGCATCTGCAGCAAGCTGCAGCTCAGCGTGGCTCTACAGCAAGGGTGGCAGGCACCTCAGGGAACATCTGATTGGGACATCATCAGGTCTGATGGGCGTGCCCACTGCCTCAGGAGCATGGGGAAGAAAGACCAGGATCAACAGACCTCGGGCCATCCACAGCCAGTATGTTTCCCAAGGAGCCGGTGGTGCCAGGGAACTGTGGAGGAATCCCACGTTTGGGGGCTGTTTTCTAAGTGCCAGCCATGGTGGTGGGGACCTCAGGTGTATCTTATTCTCGCCACAGCTCTGGCAGGAGACATCAGTGTTTCCATTTGACACTTGAGGAGACTGAGGCTCAGAGGGGAAAGTACGTTTTGGAGGCCTCGCAGCAGTGAGATGGGAGGCAAACACCAGAGACTGTGCTCCTCCCTTAAGCGAGAAGAAGGCTTGGAGGAACGCCTGCAGACGGGCAGTTCTTGAGGTGATGACAGAGAAGCAGGGAGAGGTGAGGAGGCGCGGCAGATCCCAGAGATGGCGTGACAGCAAGCGTGAAGTGAGGGTGCTCCTCGCGGGTGCCCGGGGCTGGGTCCAATCGGACTGGGGCCCAGGCCCTGGGAGACGTCTGGTCTGGGCCTGCAGGGGCCCCTCAATTTATTTGTACATCGCCAGATGTAAACTAATTTGTTTAGCAAGAAAAAACACATTTTTATTGCCTTCCAAACTGGGTTGTTTTTCCTCTGGCTGTCTGTCTGGCGTTCAATGGCCAGGCCGTGGAGCAGAGCTTTTGGGAACATGCTTAGGTGTTGGTGAGGCGAGGCTGTCATTTGCGGGGTGTTTCTCCCCACTGGGTCCCAGAACCTGGCAGACTCGAATTCCTGCCCCCGCGCCATCCCCACTGCCTGTACCACCTTGGCCAGCCACTTGGCAGCTTCGTGCCTCCATCTTCTCACCTAGAAGGTGGGCATACCTGCTGGTCCTTCATGGAAGGAGCCTTTCTGGTTCCACCAATTTTGTTCGTTGGTGAAAAGTGGATGTAGCAACCGTAACTCCCATTATAACTAATCTACACACTCACTCTGTTGATGGAAACACTAGCTCCTCGGGAAGCTCATTATACCCCTAATGTGCGTCTGTCATCAGAGCTGTAGGCCGGCGTCATCCTCAAGGGTAGCGGGACAGGGGAAGGAGAGCTTGGGCTTGTGCGGTACCTGCTGTTTGCGTTGCTCAGCTAGGGGCTCCGTGTATGTCACGTCATGCAGTCCCAGAGACCTGTGTTACATTCTGGTTTTGTAGATCAGCCTTAGCAAGGCCAGAGGGCCCGCAGGACCGGTAAGTGGGATTTGAAGGCAAGTGCGTCCAAAGCCTTCTCATTCTAGTATGAGGCAAGAATGAAAGAGAAATTATAATAAATTCAAGGGGGTATTAGAACTCCTAGCCCTGAAATGAGGCTGATGGGGAGGGATACAGCCTGGCTTGGCCCTGGAGAGCATTAGAGGGCACTCTTGGAGGTCAGGGTGGAGGGTGCTTCTGGCCTCAGGACGCACACGTGAAAAGCTGGAAGGCTCAGCCCGAGGGCTGGGGAAGGACCTGTGCCTTGCCTGTTTCAGCCTGATTGTCCTTAAGGAACATGTCTGTGGCAGGGCTGGGGCTGGGGGTGCATGCGGGGTGCTGGTGATTTCTAAATATCTACATCGGCCATGCCTGTAGACTGTGCTGGATTCTGGGGACTGGCCCTCAGGGAGTGCCCCATGCAGTGAGGAAGTGGAAAGATCCTCAGGAAGACCCGGGCAGGGCCTATGGGGGTGTGTTGGATCTCCTAGGCTTGGAGGTTCCTCCCTGGGTTGCTGTGCCAGGGTGTGGGGGAGGCGGGTAGCCCAGCCCTTAGCCCAGACTGAGGAGGAGACTGAGTTGGGGAAGGGTGGATGCTTCTCAGTCCAGGCCTGGGCCGATTGCGCTCAGAGCTTTGAGGGGAACCACGATTCCTGCCTGGTCTTCCCTGATGAGTCTTTCCTTGTCCCCACCCCTTAAGTGGAGCCACTGAGGCTGACACCCTTGGGGCCTGTGGGGTGGGGTATCCCCAATTGTTGCATCCCACAGATTTGACCAAAACCTCAAACCCCAAACCAGAGCAAACGGTGTTAATTTGCTGAATCCCAAAGTGAATCCAAGGATTAATTTTTTTTTCCCTGAATTGTGAACCAAGTCTACGATTTCGTCTTCAAAATAAAAGAGGGTTCTGTTCAAGACATTTCACATCTTAACTGTGCCTTTTTTCCCCCTCCTGCTTTTGCCTGGGGATTTTTGGACAAGGTCCTGATGGCTGCTGGCTCCAGGCTTCTCTCTCTGGGCCAGGTAGGGAGAGGAGGTGGGATGGGGTGGGGTAGGAGCCGCTGTTCTGTGGGGTGGGGGTCGGGGGAGGTTTTGGTGAAGAAGTGGCAGGACAATGAGAGCTCCAATTGGAAGGAGCCCTGGGCCAGGAGCCAGAAGACATGTGTTCGAGTCTGGACTTTGCTGCTCTGTGCCTCTGTGTGAGAGCTGCATCTCTATAAGCCTCTTCCAAAATGAGGAAAACCGTCCTCTTGCCTTCAGAGCCATGAGGAGAAGTCCCCTGGCAGTGTCTATCTGTGCTTGAGGCCAGCTGTGAGAGGTGGTCAGTGACACCTGCGTGTTTGCACAGCTCCTTGCTTCATTTTCTTAGATTTCCCCAGACAGGTGTGGGAGAGAGATGATATTTTTCTTGCCTTGGGAGATCTGGGCTCACTCAGAGTGGGGCCATGACTTGCCCAAAGTTGGGCCCTAATTTGGGTCTGAGCCAGGCACCTACCCAAGCCTCTGATTCAGGGAAGCAGCAAGGGCACGAGCAGAGCACAGGCTTCACCATCAGACCCTGCTTGAGCTGTGTGACCTCAGGCCATATACCCTCTCTGAGCCACATCTCTAAAGATGGAATAATAATCCCAGGTGAGTGATTTTCTTGTCCTTGCTAGGATTAAAGCAAGGACTCAGAGCCTGTACACAGAAGACCCTTGGAGAGTAAGTGAATGAATATTAATTTAAGAGGGTTTGGGAAAGAGGCTATTTTGGGGAATTTCAGGATGCTGGAGTTATCAGGACCCTCACCCGTAACCCCAGTCAAGCAAAGCTGGTGGCTGCAGACAACCAGCTGTCTCCAGGTGAGATGCTGTGACTCCTTCAGCCCATGAGTCTCCTGGCCGGAAGTGAGTGAGGAGAGCTGAATTCACCGAGTGTGTGCAGGCAGACTGTCCCTGCTGCTCCTGGGCTATGGCGAGTGAGTGACGGCTCCTGCAGGGCACTTCTATTTGAAATCTGCTTGTAATCTCTCTTAGAAGCCTGCATGCCAGGCTTGGCTCATCCCGCACTGCCTGAATGACCTCAGGCCAGTCTTGCCTCTCTCAGCCTCAGTTTCCTTTTCTGTAAAAGAGAAATTTCCTGCCAGCTTTGGTGGGGTGGTGAGCCTAGCATCCCTTATGTGAATGACTTCAGCTCAATGCCAGGGGCCTCTGGATCAGCCTTGGACCACAGCCACATCATCAAGTACTTCATTACATGTTCCTCAGGTTAACATGCCTTTACCCTAAGCCTAAGCTCTGGACATCAGAACTGGGCTGTGTCTGCTGCTTCTCTGCCTCTCCTAGTGTCTCGCACCATGCTGAACATCCTGGCTAGGTGTTCAGCAACAACAGCAACAAGAGCTCACGTGCCTGCAACTCCTCTGAGCACATTTACATGTATTCCCGTCCCCATTTTACACATGTGGAAACCAGGGCACAGAGAACTTAAGTAATTTAGACCTGCGATTTAAAAAAACAGTGTTTCTTACACTTTCCTGTACATAAAAATCACCTGACAGGCTTGTTGATATCCAGATTCCTGAGCCCTGTCCACAGAGATTCTGTTTCAATAGGTTGGGGTGAGAATTTGGATTTCTAGCAGGTTTCTTGGTGATGCTGATGCCACTAGACTGTGGACCATGCGTTGGGTAGCACTGATCAAAGCCACTCTCACACAGGTATTTGCAATGTTTTCACCCCCATCTTAATGGATTTTTTTTTCTTTTCTTTTTTTTTTTTTTTTTTTTGAGACAGAGTCTCACTCTGTCACCCCGGCTGGAGTGCAGTGGCATGATCTTGGCTCACTGCAACCTCTGCCTCCCGGGTTCAAGCGATTCTTGTGCCTCAGCCTCCCAAGTAGCTGGGATTACAGGCGCGTGCCCCCATGCCCAGCTAATTTTTGTATTTTTCATAGAGACGGGGTTTCACCATGTTGGTCAGGCTGGTCTCGAACTCCTGACCTCAAGTCATCCGCCTGCCTCGGCCTCCCAAAGTGCTGGGATTACAGGTGTGAGCCACCGCTCCCGGCCTCAGTGGATTCTTAACCACAACCCTGATGAGGAGTCAGACCACACAGGCTTCCATGCATTCTTGCCTTCATGCGGACTTCACCACCTACCGTGTACCAGGCATTGTGCTTAGCATTAGGGAATGTATAATGGAGAGTGGCTTAATTCTTGTTCTAGAGAAAAATAGGCCCAGAGAATTGAACTTTGTTCTTTTGTTTTTCTATCCATCTGTTCATCCAACAAATGCTTACCAGTGCTGTTCTGTCTCAGGCCCTGAGCTGGGTGACTGAGAAGAACAGATGTAACCCTGGTTTGGAGGAAATCCAGTGTAGTGGGAGATGCATAAGAAGCTCGGGGAGTAGTAGGTGTCCATAGGTAGGGGCCACTGGGGAAGTAGGTGTCAAAGGACTCTTTCCGAAGGAGGTGACTTGCCCAGGACCTCACAGCTGCTAAGCGTAGTCAGGGCTTGAAACCACGGTTCCCCTGCACCGTGCTGCCTTTCTGTAAAGCCCTTTTGGTTCATTCCCTCAGCACAGTGTAACTGGAAGCATGGGTTTATTTTGTTTTTCCTGTGTATCTGGGGCTGAGTTTCCCTGGCCAAGTTGCCCCAGTGGTAATCTAGGCCCTTTCAGAGTCATTTTATCACTGCTATCTCTAAATCACTCCGGCGTTCCACTAGCAACAACAACAAAAATTCTGTGGGCATGGTGTGGACAAGAGGTTAAAGACATAACACTTATGAGCCTAAACTGAGTGTGGGCTCGGGAAATGAAGGGGGGCTTGTGGGGACCCAGATTGGAACAAGGCTTCCACCTCCACTGGCGCCACTTAGGCCTTTATAGGCATGAGATTGTGGGGAACGTGGAGTGCTTGCCAGCTCAGGGAATAATGTACCCGACACTGGAGCGACCTGGCTGGGCAGAGACCTGGGGACAGTCTGGCTACGTTGGGCCTAGGGGAGGGCCCACGCTGCCTGAGCCCTGCAGCCAGTCCCAGCAGAGAGTAGGGTAGGGCCACAGCAGCTCCAGGGTGCTCTTGCCACTGTGGGCAGCTCCATTTGGGAGATCACAGCCCGCTTTTATACCCAGCCCTGAGCTGGGTACTGTGGGGCATAGAAAGAGAGAAAACTCGAGGTTTGTGTCGGGAAGGGGAGATAGAGGAGCAGGTGGAAAGTCTTGCAGGGCACATTGTCAAACAAAGCATCAGAAGCTGCAGGCAGACTTCACAGAGACCTGCAAATGCAAGGCCTCAAAAGCCAATTGGGTTTGGGTTGGCAGAGAAGCCCTGTTGTCAATCCAGCTCACTGCTCTGTGTGGTTAGAGACTGCTCCAAGACCCACAGCCGAATAAATAGTCCAATGATAGGGGATGTTCTGAGTACTAGAGAAGCACACAGTAAGTCACTCTAGGCCCAGGGGTAGGAGGTGATCAGGGACGGCTTCACAGAGTAGGTGATCTTGGGGCTGGGCCTTGAAGGATGTGTAGGAGTTAACAGATAGGAAGGTGAGAAAGTATTCCAGGAGGAACTCCATACAGCTCTGAGTTGAGTCAGGTGGGTAGAATGGTTCCATTTTGTACAAAGGAAGGCGGGGCTTGTGGAGGTGGACTGACTTGCCCAAGGTGATGGAGGCCAGACCTCTGGATTCCTCATCTAATGTTCTGCCCACTGCCCTGCACTGCTTCCTAACTCTACTCTCAGGCCCCATCAGGAGCCCTGGAAGGCTTAGGATATACCCTGGGCTTCTGGTCCATTTTGGCACCTGGATCGGAAGAATGGCTGGGTGGGATGGGTTCAGGGCTGCTTGGAGGCAGGCCTTGACTCAGTTGGCCTTGGCCCTCCTACCCTGCAGTTGGCCACAACCAGCTTGGCCAGGGCCTGCTGTGTATCCCAGGCTATAGCTCACAGAGGGAAAAGCTGAGAATTTCCTCATCCTACAGTAGGAGGAAGTGGGAATGAAGATTCCACTCGATTCTTGTTAATAAATATAATATTTTAAAAGTTGAGAAGGAGGGGAAGGAGCTTTGGAGTTGGGTAGATCTGGGTTTGAATCCCTGCTTGGCCTTAACCAGCTTTGTGAACTTAAGCAAACCATTTCACCTTCCTAAGCCTGAATTTCCTCATCTGTAAAAATCTATGAAGATTTAATGAAATAACATATAAAGTGCATTCTAATTTATATAGGTACTTAATAAATAAATGTTCCATTTTCCATACCATTCGTGAAATTCATGTGCCTCTCCCTAAAATATTCCTAATGGAGGGCTTCCAGTCTGTCCCTGAATACCTCTAGTGATGGGGAGCTTACTACTTTCAAAGACCGTTCTTATATTTAGTGAAATCTGTGCCCTTATAACTTCTCCCATTGATCCTGGTTCTACTCTGTGAGGCCTCAGGCACTGGGGGCCATGGGCCTCTCGTTTCCAGGAGCCAACACCCCAGCCATCTGCCTTGGGCACTCTTCTCCAAATACAGGTACCCAAGCTCCTTTTAGAATGTGGTGCCAGGAGCCGAGCCTGGTGGACATGGCCTTTCTGGGCCCAGGAGGAGAGTATTTTCACCTGAACATTTTTCTTCTGGTAAATGGAGCTTGAGATCTCATCAATTTGTTGACTCTGTATGTTAAACATCTCCATCCTTCAAATCCTCTATCCTTTAAAAATATCCCCTGCTACTAAGACAGGTTTTCACTTTCATGTTCTTCTGTAAATTATTTTAAAAATTTCTTCACTGACAGCATTATAGCAGTAACTGAAAATGAGATGCATTGTTACACAAATTCACCCCCACAAAAACATCACCAGTTTCTTCTGCTCACTGCTCCTTTCTGACCTCTGTCCACATGCATGGTTTAAAAATAGTTTGAATCATGGCATGGATGATACTTTCATACTCTACTTTAAAATTTTTCTTTGTGTGCCACATCCTCTCAAAATAGTGGTCATACAGTATTTCTTTACCTGCACACACCCTGATATAATTACACAGTCTTTCCTCTGGTGCTGGACGTTTAGATTGTTGCCTGCTTTTCATTCGCTATGGCATATGGTAACATGATAAACATCTTCATTTAACAAAGAACCAGTAAGCTCCTCCCATGGGTCAGGTGAGGTGCTGGGTGCTGCAGAGCAGAGATGAACAAGGCACCTTAGGCAGGGCACAGTCAGGGAGGCTGACTTGGGAACAAATGTTAGACTAGAGTCTGGTTAGTTCTCCACTGGGAGTTTACATAGACACTGGAGCTTTGCTGTGGGAACTCAGGGAGACCCAGCATGAAGCAATTTGAATCCTATCACAGGACTTAACATTTATCCCTTTGGAATTTCATGTGGCTGGTGTGTTAGGGGTTGGATGGAAGGTGTCTTCCTCTTAGAGAACTGCTAAGTTGTGAAAACTATAAATTTGTATTAAGCACCTCCTATGTACTGGGATCTGGAGCAGGAAGCAATGAATGAGACCCATCCTTGTCTTTGAATCAATAACAGTCTTCTTGGTAAGACAATGTAGACATCTAAGATGACATGCTAAGAAGTTAGAGGGCTTAGAAAAGCGGGGCATCAGATTGGGGTCTGTCGGGAGGAGTCTCACTTTTTGGAGATTTATAGTCCAAAAGGTTTTAAAAATCTCACACAGCCGGAATTGTTCTGTCTCTGTTTGGCCAGGTGCTTTGTGACTCTGGGACGCTGCCTCCTCCTGATGGAGATGTGGGTTCGGGCTGGGGGAGCATTCAGATTCCTGTTGGCTGAGCCATTCTTGGCCAGAGCTAGTTTAATATTGAATCCAGAGAGTGGTCCAGTCCAGAAATAGGATCCTGGCCTGGGTTGTGGCTGCTGAGCCACTCTTGTTTTATGCTTTGGATCATTTGATAAAAGCAGATAAAAAGCCAGACCAGTAATCTCCATGTGTTGTCACGGAGTCTGTCCCACTTTAAGTATCTACTGCTTGTCTGACAAAACAAGCTTGCTGGGCCTTGGCTGGGCTGCAAGCTGCTGTCCTGGTCAGGAAGTCCTCTCTAAAGCAGTTCCCCCACCCTCTGCTGCCTGAATCCTTGGATGCATGATTTCTTCAGTTCAGCCAACAGATGGGCCATTCAGGGCCAGGCTTGTGCTGGGTGCCGGGGACACAGCAAAGGGTTGGACCTGTCCTCTGCTTTCAGGGAGTCCCAGTCTATGTGGGATAGGCACATGGCAGGCAGTTAGCACGTGATGGGAGGGGCTGGGATCAAAGGCAGCACTGGGGCTATGGAGCCCAGACGTCCTGCAGCCTATAAGGTCCACAGGGGCTGGGATGTGTCTGGCTTGTTCTCCGAAGGACCTCCAGTCCCTAGCCTGGCATAGAGTGGATATTCAGTGGATGTTTGTGATGAATGACTAGGAAGTGTCTGACCCAGCTTTGGTACATGCAGGGGATCTGGTCTTCACTAGCCTTACCTGGTTGACAAATCTCCCCTTCTCTCTGCCCCCTCTTACCCCTCTCCTTCCCTTCTCCCTTTCTTTCATTTCTCCCTCGCTGACCACACGCTGGGATCCAGGCCCTGTGTTGGTAGTGATATACATAGGGGGCTCATGGGCCCACAGGGTGGGCAACATGGAGCTCTGCTCACACTCCACCCCCTTCCTGTGGGTGCCCCACTGTAGCCCCCATGACACTTGAGTGCACATCTCCGTGTCCAGGTCTCTCGCCTGGAAGCTCCTTTAGTTGGGGGGAGGATGAGCCCAGGGCCAGGCACAGAGGACGTGTTCAGGGACTGTTGGGGACCACATGAGTGGAGGCCCAGATAGAGGTCTGCAGGAGCGCTGAGCTAGGAGGGCCCAGCTTACCTGAAGATTGTCTGGGAGAATGCCCAGGCCTCATCTGTGCCTCAGTTTCCTCATCTATAATGTTTGGTGACTCATGTGGGGGTTAGGAGGGCCAAAGGGGACAATGGGTATGAAAGCACCTTGTAAAATAAAATGTAGTGTTCCTCTTAAAAGTGAGGGGTACAGAAGGAACCCAGACCTGATCCTATCTTTCAGCCCCCAACCCTCACCATACAGAGTCATGCATTGCCCAGTGTTGTGGATACGTTCTGAGACGTGTCGTAGGTGATTTTGTTGTTGTCTGAATATCACAGAGTGTACTTACGCACGCCTAGATGGGATAGCCTGCTGCTCCTTGGCTACAAACCTGTACAGCATGGTACTGTACTCAATACTGTAAGCAGCTGTAACACAATGGTAAGTATTTGTGTATCTAAACATATCTAAACATAGGGCTGGGCATGGTGGCTCACACCTGTAATCCCAGCACTTTGGGAGGCTGAGGCAGGCAGATTATCTGAGGTCAGGAGTTTGAGACCAGCCTGACCAATATGTGAAACCCTGTCTCTACTAAATATACAAAAATTAGCCGGGCATGGTGGCGTGCACCTATAGTCTCAGCCACATGGGAGGGTGAGACAGGAGAATTGCTTGAACCCAGGGGGCAGCAGTTGCAGTGAGCTGAGATCATACCACTGCACTGCAGCCTGGGTGACAGAGCGAGACTCTGTCTCAAAAAAAAAAAATTATCTAAACATAGGAAAGGTACAGTAAAAATACAGGATTGTAATCTCATGGGACCACTGATGTTATATATGTTCTGTCATCAACTGAAATGTTACTACGTGGAGCACGAGTGTATGTGTGTATGTGTATGTAGTGACTCTTGATGCTGCTAAGCATCATATAATGCACAGGATGAATCCCACAACAAGGAAGTGTCTACTGCTGTTAAAATATCAGTTCTGAGGTTGAGAAACCCAGGTGTAATTGAAAAGAGTTTAATTGGAGGAGTGGATTATTGTTGCTCTGTGCAATGGAGCAGATGCTGCGGTGGGCAGGCAGGTTTGTTGGGGGCAGAGAGCAGAATGGAACGAGATGAGGCCATAGAGCCTAGAGGGACCAAATAAGGTGGGGCTGTGAGGGCAATGGTCATGAACTGGATTGCTACCCAAGGGCAGTAGAGAACTATTGAAGCCATGTGCAATGGTTTGAATGGGGCCTCTCCAAAATTCAGGTGTTGCCAATATAATAGTATTAAGAGGTGGGGCCTTTAAGAGGTGATTAGGCCATGAGGTCTACGCACTCATTCATGGGATTAAGGCCCTTTTAGAAGAGGCTTAATGCACCTTTCAGCTAGCTTGCCCTTTTCGCTTTCCGCTGCAAGAAGGCCCTCACCAGATGCTGATGCTTTGGTCTTGGACTTCTTAGCCTTCAAAACTCTGTGAAAATAAATTCTGTTCCTTATAAATTACCCAGTGTTAGGTGTTTTGTTGTAGCAGTACAAATGAACTGTGAGAGCCTGTGAGTCTGAAAGAGAGATGAGAAGGTGTTTTGAAGCTCGCTCAGTGTCAAGGTTGGGAATGGACCTTGGGGCCAGACCAGGACCAAGGAAGGGCCGGGCTAGAGTTGATGGAGCTTGAGCCATAGGTGAAGCCCCACTCCTCCCTGGCTGAGTGACCTTGGGGATGCACTGCCCTGGTCCAGGCCTCCGTTTCTTCATAGCATGGGAATAATGAGGTCTCCCTCAAGAACTGTGAAACCAGTGTGTGCCACGCAAAAGCAAGGGGCAAGAGAAGCGGTTTGAGTGGGATGTGAGGCCCTCATGGAGCTCATATTGAGAGAAGGAGAGCTTTGGGTTGATACACCCGGAGTGAACTAAGTGCCGTTGTGGGCGTGCAGGTGCCAGTGGCCTTGCAGGGGAAGCTCCGGAGTGGCACACACATGTGCACAGTGCTTTGCAGTTCCCAAAGTGCTTTTAGTCCTTCGAATCTCTTTTATTCTCATTACAGCCCTGCAAGTATACATTATCAACATTTTCATCAAGAAAAACTGAACCTCAAATTAAGACACTAGGAGAAGGAGGTTCCCTTGTAACGAATGAATGAATGAAGTAGTGTAGGGATGAGCAGCACAGTGAATGGGTGTGAAAGGAGATGATGTTCTGAAGACAAAGATGAAACAGCTGCAGGGTCATCTTGGAAGAAGGCTGGTCCCTGGTTCTAGGGCAGGTTGAACCTGTGAGGAGGGAGGGGTGAGATCACTAAGAAAGGAGGCATTAGGAGCACAGCAGAGTTTGACTTCATCACCCCTGCCCTGCTGGCTCCCCAGCCTGGCCCACAGACCTGCCGATGGGAAGGGGTTTGGTGAGTAGAGGGTGTGAGGTGCATGGGATTATTTCTGCCATCCAGGGGCTTGCCTGGGCTCACTGCCTCTCTCTGCTGTGTTTCTGGTGGTTTTGGGGAAAAGAGCTCAGGCTTCAAATTTGCCAGGCCTGGGTTTGGATCCCCAGGAGTGGGCAGAGTGGGGATGGGAGGTGGGGTTGAAGATGAGATTAGAGAGGAGGCAAGCCAGACCCTGAAGGGACCTGAGAGCTGCTTCTGATACCTGGGCTCTTTGTCAGCCACTGGAATTTGGGGACTCTAAATTAGGGTGGTTGGTCTGGTCCCTGACTAAGCAAGTGTCTAATCTAGTGGGACCTGGGATTCCATCCTGAAAGCTATCAGTTACAGGCACAGGCATCAGAGTCAGCCAGACCAGCAAATGCTTATCTCACCTCCTACTAGCTGAGCCCAGTTTTCCTTATCTGCAGGTTAGGGAAATAACCAACCTGCATCTGATTGAGAAAAGATAGCTGCTGTCCAGGTCGTGTTTGTGAAGCACTAGCCCTGGCACATAGCAGGTGCTCAGTTAACAGGTGACTGTATGTTCAGCAGTGAGGGATGGCAAAGTATAGTGTTGAGACCAGAGGTCCTTGAGCCAGCTAGTGCAGGTTCAAAGCCTGGCTTCACCACTTCCTGGCTGTGTAACCTCGTGCATTCCGGTTAGCCCTTGATGCTTCCTACCTCCCACTTTTTAAATTTGTGACTATGAGCAAAGCAGTACTGACCTCATAGGATTGTCATGAGGATTAAAGGAGTTAATACCCATTTTCTCTTTCCCTGTTCTCCTTTAAATCTACTCCACTTGGGCTCTCATCCCATCATGCCACCAAAATTAAGGTCCCCAGGGCGTTCGATGTTGCTGGATCCAAGGGTCAGTTCTTAGGCGTCATTGTATTTGACCTTTCAGCAGTAGCTGATACAGACACTCACTCCCTCCTTAAAATACTTTGTTTGCTTGAAGGTCACCTCTTGGTTCTCCTACCTCCTTGATAGCTGCTTCTCACTCACTTCTGCTGATTCTTCGTCTATAAGTACCCATGCCCCAGGGTTTGTATCTGTCTATTCAAGCTCTTTATTTAAAGAGACAGGGTCTAGCTATGCTGCCCAGGCTGGAGTGCAGTGGCATGATCATAGCTCACTGCAGCATCGAACACCTGGGCTCAAGCGATCCTCCTCCCTCAGCCTCCTGAGTAGCTGGGATTACAGGTGTGAGCCACTGCACCTAGCTGTTAGACTTGCTGTCTTGATCTCATCTACACTGATGTCTTTGGATATCATGTGGTAGATCCCAAATTGATACTTCCATTTTGGACCTCACCTCCGTACTTTACACTGCTTCTTTTTTCAGTTGGATGTCTAAAAGATCTCCAACTTAACACATCCAAAATGAACCCCTGGCATCCCCAACATATACCTCCCCCAGTCTTCCCCATGTTCCTACTAGTTGCCCAGGCCAGAAGCTTTGGAGTCCCCTTGTCTCTTCTCTCCCCTATGCATCTAAAGCAGCCCCAAATCTTGCTCTTTCCTGACAACACAGGCCAAATCTGACCCATTTTTGTCATTTCCCTGCTATCATCCTGGCCCAAGCTAGCACCATTCTTGCTTGGATTATGGCAGTGCTGCCTCCTGTCTGGCCTCCCTGCTACATAGGCTCTCTCGGAACCCTCCAGTGGCTGCGATCTCACAAAATTGAAAGCCACAGTCCTTACTTACAATGGCAGCAGTGCCCCCCTCGCCCCATTGCTCACTCTGGCCTCATTTTGTACTGCCCTCCCCCTCCTCCTGCCACAGAGGCCTCCTTGCTCACCCTCACACACCATCTGTGCTCTTGCCTCAGGGCCTTTGCACTTTTTGGTCCCTTTGCCTGGAATACTGTCCCCCAAGAAAACCTCCTGGCATGCTCCCTCGCTCCTTCAGGTCTTCGCTCAGCCACCAGCCTCTTGGAGTCTTCCCTGACCAACTTGCTTTAAATTGCACCCCACCCCCAGGCCCCAGCTTCCTTGCCTGCTTTGTTTTTCTCCACTGCACATACCACCAGCTGATGGGTGCAACTATTCGTTTGTTTGCTGTTTATGTTACTAAAATGTCAGCTCTGTGAGGGCAGGGGTTTCTGTTTGCTCACTGCTCTCTATCCCCAGGGCCTAGAATGGTGCCTGGCACATAGTAGAAGCTGAGTAACTGTGCCTTAAATGAAAACTACTTAGAACTTTGCCCATATTGAATGCTAAATACTTTTCCATTGTTATGGTTGTCTGCATGTGATGATGACATTGGAGGCAAGTGCTCTTTGTAAACAATACAAATTCAGAGAATTCATATGTCCATTTGATAAATATTTAATGAGCATTGCCATATAGCAGGTGCTGGACAATAATCAGCAGTACATCGTACTTTGACTCTGCCTCTGGTGTAGGAAGCATCCGGTAGGGCTTCCTGGAGGGGGTGTGTGGGAGGCAGGATGCTCTAGGCTAGGGGCCAGCAGGAGCAGTGTGGGATTAATACTCACCATGGTAGAGGGAGTGACTTGGTCTCTGCTGGTGTGGGGTTTGGGGTGGGGGCACACCAGAATCTCTGATGGAGCCAGGCTTTCCCCTGGAAGTGGGCGCTGCATGGATCCTGTCAGGGTTATTTTCGATTCTAGCTGGCTAGGGCCAGACTCCCTGCAGAGTGGGTTCTGGGTTGCCCTCATTTTCTGAGTTGGATTCTCTGCCACCTTCCAGATCATTTGGGCAAGAGCAGGCAGGAGGGGAGTCAGTGAGAAGGGAGGGGTGGCTTGGGATAGAGCCCCCCGGCTAGTCTTTCCCGTTCCCTCGAGGCGCCTGGAGCCACATCAGAGGAGCCTTTTCTGAGGATGTGAGCCATAAATCCCATAAATCCTGGCTCCTTGTAAAGGCTATTGCCTGGGGCTGCCCCGCCGCTGGCCTGGAGGGAGCCGTGGCTCAGCCTTGGAACGTTTTGTCCTGACCCCGAGAGAGACCTCCATGGAGCTTAGGCAGCCAGTGTTCCCCGGGCTCCAGTGATGTGCCAGAGTTGGCCAGCGACTCACCAGTGTTTGCTCCTTCAACTGCCCCAACCACCCTTCCAGAAAGGGATGGCTCACTCCACAGGACAGGTGAGGGAGCTGTGGCACACAGCCGTGAAGGGCAATGAGGCAGGGTCACGGAGCCCAGCTTGGGGTTCTCCCCTCTGGATTCTAGAGGAGGGTGCCCCAGCTGGTGGGGTGAAGGGGCCTCTGTATCTGTCCAGCGGCACAGTTGTGCCTGGAGTGGTCTTTGGATGAAATGAGATAACTCACGGAAAGTGCTCAGCATGGCCCCTGGCACCCAGGAGCCGTTCACTTGCCGTCTGTGGCCCCTCCTCAGCCTTGGCAGCCCCCAGGCCTCTGATGTGGGTTTGGTTCACTTCCGTGTAATCAGAACTCACTGATGCCTGCCTGCTGTGGGCCCAGCCCTGTACCGGAATTTAGAAACCTAGAAAAGAACAAGAAGATCCAAGACCTGAGTTATTCACCTGGCTGTGGGAGGCAGGCCAAGTGTGCAGATGGGGCTGGGGCCACACAGGCTGAGATGGGAGGTGCTGGGGGTCTGGACTAGGGTGGTGGCAGTGGTCATGGAGCTAGTGGGAGAGCTATGACAGACACTTGGGAGTGGCCATGGAGCTCAGTGGGAGAGCTGCGACAGATGCTTGGGAGATGGAAGAGGCCATTCATGGGCTCTGGATTGCCAGTGAATCTATGAGTTCAGATCCTGGCTCCAGTGCTTATCAGCTGTGTGACCTTGGGCAGTTACCTTTTCTGTGCATCAGCTTCCCCATCTATAAAATGGGGGTGTACAGTGTTTGCTTTATAGTGCCGGGGAGATGGTCTCTGTAAAGGACTTAGAACAGTCTCAGCCCACATTGGTGCTCAGTAAGCATTAGCTGTCACTATTATGGGTGACTGGTTGGATGGGGGAGTAAGGCAGAGGACGATGCTCTGACTAGAGGTGGGGAAGGAGGCATAGGTTTGGAGGTGAGGGCAGGAGGGATAATTAGCTCAGCCTGGCTGGATCTGGGGCACCTGATTACAGTGGCAATGTGGCGGCCCTTATGGAGTTGGCTAAGCCTGTTAGAAACTGCCCCCTGTAGCTGCCTCCAAACCAGGAGGCTGACGGCCCACATGTGATGGGTTTGCCCTCAGGATCCACGCTTGATTATTTTTGGCCACTTGGGGTCCCCACAGCAGGAGATGGGAGAACAGCCCTCATCATCATCATCCTTGCCGCCATCATCATCATGATAATGGCAATGATAACAACTACCATTTGTGCTGGGATTTACATTTTTACAAAGTGCGTTCCCATCCATTACCTCATTGGGAACACATGGTTTCAATAGACGGCAAGGGATGCATTTCTCTTGGGTCCTGCGGGGGCCCACTCTTCAGAAAGCCTGTTTCGAATGATGATGATAATGCTGCACGTTTTTATAGTGCTTTGCCGAGTGTCCTCGCTGTGGCTCCTCACACGGCACATCAACCAGGGAAGAACACCCCTGCGACAGATGAACGTCTGAGGCCCCAAGAATGCCACCAACTTGCCTGGGGTCTTCCAGCTTGTGAGGCCTGGACTTAAGAGGGCTTTGTTTTCCGTTAAGCCTTTTCGCAGAGGGCAGGCCTCCCTTCTGTAGCAGCAGTTCAGCCCCTTGATTACATACCTCTGGGGATAGGAAGCTCACTCCCTCCCTGTGTTGAGCAGAGGTCTGTCACCCCAGCCCCAATCCATGGCCCTCCATCCCTCCCTGCACTGGTCCTAGCTCTTGTTTGGAGACACAGCCCAGTGGAGACCTCAGGACAGGAAGTTTATCTTCCCTGTTGGCAGTCCTGGGTTGAATGACTCTTTACTGAATTCTCATCTGGTGGTAGCCAACCTCCCTGTCCCCAGTCCTGATCTGTAGTGTTGTGTCTGTCCCACCATCCCTGCTACTTGCCATGCGGTAGGCACATCCTGGGGCCACCCCAGAGAGGGGCAGCATAGAGGTCCCACAGGGAGCCGTGGGGAGGAGGAGTCTCGGGTGGCTGCTGGAGGCCTGGGTCCTGCTTGACCTTAAGGAGTCAGCGCCTTTCTAGGCCTCCTCGAATCAGGCCTTCAGGGTCCTTCAGCAGCCCAGAAACTCTATCACGTCCTCCCCACGCCTCCCCTTTAAGAGATTTCCAACTGTGTGGGCCTCTGGAGTGGTCTAGGGAAGTCTAGAAGACCAGGCATTTGGGGAGTTTTTGATGTTGGGGGATTGTTTCTAATAAAAACCAATTAGGCTTTTTGAAAATCTTGTTCCAGGACAAAGCCCAAATGCATCACTAGGCAAATAAGCCGTGTGATGGGCCCGGCCTGCCTCTTAACTCCTCCTCTGCCTCCTATCCTGGATGTGCTATTTACCTTAGTCTCCCTGTACCTCATCCCCCCTGCCCAGCTCAAGTGCCCCCTCCTCCAAGAAGCCTTCCCTGACTGTCTCGACTGGGTGAGGGCCTTTTCTGTCACTAACCGTTTGCTTACCTGTCCTCCCAACAGGCAGGGACCCCCACCTGTGGACCTCATTCCCAAGAAGCATTAGCATTTCTCACTTTGCACCTTCTCCTGATTGTGTCCTATGAGCCAGGCAGTGCTGAGACATACGTACATGGATGTGTATATGTGTCTATCTTGCTCAGTCCTCCAACCTTGTTGAGGGGACACTGCCCAAGGCCACTCAGTGGACGGGTGGTGGATGATTCCAACATGGGTCTGCCAGCACACATCCCATCCTGCATGGCCACCTCCCCCTGTGGTGAATCCTGTCTTGGCTGCTGACTGTGGTCCACCCTGCCCAGCTGGGAGAGTCAGCTCGGCTGGTGGGCTACACTTTGATTTGCAGTGACTCCCTGCTCTCTTTGTAGTCTCTCCTCCCTGCTGAGCCCTGAAGGTACACACTCCCATAAACCTGAGCACCAGGAGAGCCCCCATCCAGCCAGATAGCAAGCTGAGAGGGAGAATGTCTAGGCTGAGCTGTGGCTCAAGGGTCCATGTCTGTATGCTGCCCCAGGGGCTGGCCTTTTCCCTCCTCCCTGCCCCAGTCAGGCTGACCCTGACTCTCCCCTTTTCTCCACCCCAGGCCAGGGGTCTGGTTCAAGGGGACTGTAGTCCACGTCCTGTCCTCCTCTACCGTTCTTCAGCTTAGGGTCCCTACAAAGCTGCTCTAGGGTAGAGTGTAGAATGTGGGCTCAAGTTTCTCTTGTGTCACTTACTAGTGTGACCCAGGGCCAGTCTTGGAGCCAGCTTCCTTGGGTGCAAATGGGGCACGCTGTCCTCATCTCTGAGTTGCTCTGACATTCAGGGCCTGATGCCCTGCCTGGCACATAATACGTGCTGGATGAATAAATGCCCCTTACTCCACCCAGAAAGCAGCTCCTTCCTTGTGGCAGAGGGAGGATGGCTGGGGCAAGGGAGGCATGGGTGGAGGTGGGGGTGAAATGAGCTCATCTTGCAAGGGTCTGCAAGATGGAAATGAGGCAGTGGATGCCTAGCCTCCCCTAAGCAAGGCCCTGATGTTTTTCGGATGTTCCCCCATTGAGGTGTCTGGAAAAGGGGTGCCAACAAGGTGGCTCCCCAACCTGGAGAATGTCTGGGAAAGCCCAGAGTAGACTCAAAGAACTGTTGAGCTGGCCGGGACCTTTGTGACCATGGAGCCAAATTGCTCACTTTAGATGAAGCAAAGGGGCTCGAGAGGGAAAGAGCCTTACCCAAGGCCACCCAGCCAGGAGGGAGCAGAGCAGGGGCCTTTTTGTTCCAGTGCCTCAAACAGTTAAAAAGAAAAAGTCAACATCTACCTTTATTGAGCCCTTGAAGCACAATGGGATGTTCTAACTACTCTTTTCTCTTTCATCTCATTAATCCTCACATAGACCCACTGAGGTGGGATCTGTTACTATTTCTATTTTGCAGATGAGGAAACTGAGGCTCAATGTAGATGAACAGCTTTCCCAGGGTGGCACCGCTGGTGGGGGTGGGTCCAGGCGCTCAGCCCCTTCTCAGTGCTGCAGAGCCTTGGGGATTAGTATTCAGCATCAGTGAGTGGGGTCCAGGTGTGGCCCCCTCACAAACATTATTGGCTCTGGGTCTGCTGAGGAGGGCCTGTGTGGAGTGGTGTCCTGACTGGGAGCAGGGAGACCTGGGTGCCAGTCTTGGTCTGTCACCAACTCACCATGTGACCTTGAGGAAGTCCTTTGGCTTCTCTGGGCCTCAGTTTCCCTGTGGATACAATGAAGAAGACTGAAAGACCCTCCAGCCTTGACATTCTCTAATCTAAGAGGTTACCCAGTTGCTGAATGGACAACTAGTGATGGGCATCTCACTACCTCTCTAGGCAGCTCACCCCAGGGCTGGAAAGCTCTCCTCCTGCAGAGCCGAGCCACCTGAGTGCCCGTGAGCTTCTCTGGACCCTGTTCCCAATTGCCCTCATCTCATGCTCCCTCCTGGAATGTGACAGCAAGTCCAGGCCTGCTCTTGACTGGGGCTTTGGAAATGTTTCCTTCCCTTCCTGGCTTCCTTGCTTGCAGAGGCGTTCTTCAGGCTCAGAGCACTCAGAGGGCTTCAGGGTCTGGGCTATTCCCCAGCACCCTCTGAGGCCCAGATGGGTGTACCTGGATATCAGTAAACGCTGCTGTGCCAAGTACTTAACGGCATTCCCCCTGCCACGATCTGCATTCATAGAAGGGGAGACTCTGGGGTCATGTGGCCAGGGCATTGCTACCCCCTTGGCCCCTTGGTGCATTCTTTGGGCCCCTCAGACCTTCCTCCTGCCTGCTGTGCCCCCCACCTCCCCACTCATTCTTCCTGACAACCAGCTTCTTTGTGCCTACTCTGGGTGGGGCCCTGTATTGGGGGAGAGACAGGTAGGCCAGTTATGATGCCACCGTAGAGGACAAGCTGACCCTTGTCCTCTACACCCCTACCTCCTGCTGTGCACCATGGATGCAGCAGTGAGTGGCTGACAGGGAGCCAGGCATGTGAGCAGCACCAGTGCAGTCAGGCTAGTGGGAGTGCAAGGGGCAGCCTCGGCCCAGAGGACCCACCTGGGGTGCTACTGGAAGAGGAGACTCTGACATCAGCATGGGCTTCCTCCACCAGGAAGTCCTCCCTGACTTTCCAGGCCCCAGTAGCCTTTCTCTTCCCTGACCTTGAGCCCATAATGACTGCTGTGTTGCCTGACAAAATTCTTTGTTGGAATTCAGCTTTTCATGTTTTCCTTTCCTGTAGACTGCTTAGGGCCAGGATCTGCACTGAACTTCTGGCGTCATGCATTTGTTATTTCATTAACGTATTCAATAAAACCCTGTTGAACTTTGTGCCGGGTACTGTGTTAGCACAGGGCAGACAAATCAGGAGCCTCTGTCCCTTCCTCAAGCTGCTTCCCAGACTAGTGTATAATAAAGATCAGGTGTATAGTAGCAATATAGGATGGTGAAGGCTAAAAGGGTCCATAGGAGAGAGCCAATAAATGCCCTGGATTTTAGCTGGGCACTGAAGGATGCATAGGAGTTGGCTGAGCAGATGCCAGGGAGCAGTGAATTAGGCAGAGGGAACAGCATATACAACAGCATGGGGGCCTCTGAAGAGTGTGCTCCATCTGGGGAATGGTGAGCATAGGGGTGGACAGGGGAGTGGTGGGTGCGGTGGCTGGAGGGGTGATCAAAACCCCACAGGGCTTTGAGCACCAGCAAGGTTGCTGGAGACCAGGTGGAATGTGGCTAGTAGGGGACCAGACAGGAAGTTGAGAGCCCAGGCTGAGAGGATGAGGCTGAAAGGGAGAGAACAGAGAAGGTGCAGAGAAGGGGCAAGGGTGGATGATCTGCTTAGCAGCCTAGCCCAAAACTGAGTGGCTTCAATCACCCAACATTTCACCAGATCTCACAATTTTTTGAGTCAGGAATTTGCTGTCAGGCTCTTCCTGGTGACCCTTATGTTCCTCTTGCAATCAACTGGGGTCCCTTTGGTGGCAGTCAGCTGATGGCTCTCTGGTTGGAGGGGCAAGACACACGGCTCTTAGGATGGTGCATCGGTGGGGGCAACTGAAGGCTGGGCTGGACCCGGTCCTCTCCCACTCCACATAGCCTTGTGGATGCGTCCAGCAGGGGCATCAGGCTTCTCACGTGGTAGCTCAGGGCTCCAGGAAACCAAGAGGGAAGCTGCCAGTCCTTATAAAGGCAGGCTCATAACAGGCACAGTGCTCCTTCCACATTCTGCTCCATCCGCCAAAGCAGTCACAGGCCACACCAGACCCAAGGGGCGGGGGAACAGACCCACCTCTTAATGGGAATAGTGTCAAATCTGTGGTCATCTTAATCCCTCTTACCCATCTCCCTTGGAGATCTGAGTCCTCTGAAGACTTGGGTGGTGGAATATACAGGTGCTGGGTGCCAGCCACTTGGTAAAGAAAGCTCTGTGGCATGGATTTGAGTCTCTGACCTATTAGCATACCCCTCAACCACTGACCCATTACATACACCTGAGCCTCTAGCTTATTAGCATATGTTGAGCTCATTAAGAGTTTAAGCACACCTGTTTAATGGCTGTGCCCAGCCACCAGCACACACTACAAGGCCCCCGGTGCATTAGCCCAGGGGTGGCAAACAGGGACCCAGCTTCAGCCACTTGCTGTCTATGAGTGATGTCTCCTTTGTCAAAGGTGTGGGGACTGGTGATATCGCTGTCCCTCAGCTCATTGATTGTGTTCCTCTCTCCTGCACCCTCCGGACCTCTGCAGTTATGAGGATCCAGCCACAGTTCTGGTCTAGCTTAGACCCAGAGGACTAGCAGATTTGCACGTACCTGTCTGCGGTAGCCTGGCGGCATGCCTCTGCCCCTAACTGACTGCCACACAGTGGGGCCTGCAGCCTAGTGGCACCTTGGGCTTTGGCTGGACTGGCCCTCCGGTACTGCCAGTGCTAACGCCCACCTTTATCAGCTTCACACCACATTCCTTAACTTCACCATCTCCCCCTGGCCCTCTCCGACCCCTTTCTCAACCCATGGAAGGTTTAATTGTTGCAAATGGAATCCGTGTTCTACAGAAGTCCAATAAATCTGCAGTCTGTCTTCCTGGTAATCCATCACAGATTGCAAATCGCACGAGGAGAAGTCTATAAGATGTGTTCTTCATGTCTAGTATGTTGGGTTATTTTCATGTCTTGTGGTTTGAATTTGGCCACTGTCATTTTAGAGGAATTTCCTGCCATCTGTGTTCAATTGAATTTTCTCACAGATTTGTGCTTGCTTGTAAATACTAGAGGCTGGCAGAAAGGGGAGCTTTGTTCTTGGTGACATTTCAGAAAGCCGTTAATGCAGCCTCCCCGGCTGATCTGCAGCTTGGCCAGGAGGAGGTCTCAGGTGAGGAGAAGACGCAGACTCCTGATGCGAGGCGAGGGTTTCACCTTAGGATGGGGCACTCCCCTCTGGGGTGGAGTGGAATGGGGTGGTGTGCCTGTGAGCCGCAACTCCCCTTCTGCCTCCCTCCCTGTTTGGGGCTCTGCTTCCCTAGGTGCATCTGCTGATTATGAGGTGTGTGAGCCTTTGCCCCGTGCTTCCTCTTTTCCTCTTCCACTGGGGGCAGGAGGATGAGGAGGCTGAGAGCCAACCCCCCTTCCCCAGTTGGCCAGATCCCAGCAGTATATACTGGGCTGAGCCCCTGGTGATGGGGAGAGGCCACTGGCCATGGGACTAGGTATCTCGTGTCCTGGGTTTGGGCCCAAGCTCTAATTCTATCTGGGATCTTAGACAAACCACTTTACTCCCAGAGCCTCAGTGTCTCTTGCTGTAAAATGGAATATTGATCCCTACCTTGGTGCTTGTTGCAAAGATTAAGTGATGATATGCAGCTCGTGGTGCCTCAACCTGAGGTTGGGCCCAAGCAGTGTGGATAAATAAACAGGTGTAACAAGTAAACCAGCACAAGGTTATTGCCTGCCTGCTGTGTGCCAGACCCCCATGTAGGCAAGGGAAATAAGATGAATAAGAAAGATGTGGTTCTCATCCTCGAGTTCACTGTGTGGAGCAGCGATGGCTCAGCTGGGGGTGCCCAGAACGTCTGTGGGGTGGGGGAAGAAATATTATAATGCGATTCTTATCTGGTGCATCTCACTCTTGGTATAATAATGGTGATGAGCCTCCATGTGAGGCACTGTTCTGAGCACTGCACATGTTTGTAACTCACTTGGTCTTCACAATGACTGTATGAGATACGCGGTTTTTACAAATGAGGAAACTGAGACACGGAGAACTTCCTTGCACCCCAAGGCCATATAACTAGCATGTGGTAGAATGCATTTGGTTATATATACATAGTTAAATTATCAATGAATACATTTTCTCCAGATTGGGATATGAGATCAAAAAAGTTGGAGACAACTCATCTAGAGCAGTGATTATCAAACCTCAGTGTGCATAAGAAACATTTAGGGAAGGGGTTAAAATGCAGATTCCTCACCCTCTGGGGGGTTACAGGAGGTTTTTAAGTAAGGTGTCAGGTGAGAAAGGAACACCTGGGCATTCCTACATCTGGAGGTACAGGTTAGCCATTTTCAGCCTCAGTTTCCTCACCTAAAAAATGAGGACAGGTCCTCCTGCCTGGCCAGCCTCTGGGGTGTGTGAGCGTCACACTGGCCCCGTGCACTAGGCCCCGTCACCTGCTCCAAGACATAGCTCCTCATCATCAGCATTTCCTTTCTGCTGAGTCATCCCCATCCCCATGTAAGCAAGCTGATGTTTCTACCATTTTACAAACCAAAACAAACCTCTCAACCCACTTCCCTCTTCAGAGACTGCCTTCGTTCCTTTCCTTTCCTTTTGAGCAAAACTCTTGGAAAGAGTTTGCTGTACTTTTGGTCCCATTTCTCTCTCTCCATTTTTCTCGGAGCTCTGGCTTGCTGGGCGTTCACATCTGTAGCTGCACGACGCTGCTCCTAGGAGGATCGCTGGAGGACTGGCCGGGCTGCAGTCGCCTCAGTCCTGGGACCCTCAGTGCATTTGCCAGGGCTCGCTCCCTCCTCCCTGATGTGTCTCATCACTTTGTTCTCCAGACACTGCGCTCTCTGAGTTTCCTCCTCCGCTTCTTCCCAGTCCCCGTTCTGGTTCCCCACCATCTCACTGACCTTTCTTTCTCTCAATCTCATCCAGGCCGTGGCTTTGAAGAACGCCCATTTGTTGATGACTCCCAAATTTCTATGCCCATCTGGATCTTCCCCGGAACTCAGACTTGCCTGTCTGCCTGCCATCCCTGTGTCTCCATGTGGGCACCCAGGCGGCACCCCAGATTTAATGTGTTCAGAGCTGGGGCTGTTCCGGCCCCCGACCTGCTCCTCTCACCGCCGGTGGCTCCTCCATCCCCCCGGCCTCTGTGTTCTGACTTCGCAGGTTGCTTGCTCTCCACACGAATAGTAGAGATAGTGTGGAATAGTAGCTCCACATGGTCTTGTTGATCTCGTTCGCTGCTCTGTCCCAAGTACCTAGAACCGTGCCTGGCACAGAGGAGTGCTCAATAAGTATTCGTTGAAGGGAAGGGTGGATGTGTCAGGATCTGGGAAATTGTGAAGTGCCAGGCTCAACTGTGCAGGTGATCAGCATTGCTGGTATGCCGAGGTCTTGTGTGTACTGGTCTCAGTCCCAAGCTAGGTGGAATTTGGCACTGCCCCTCTCACAGCCTCCTGTGTCAGCCCCATGGTGGGGGATGGCAGTGCTCTGACTGGGAACCCCTTAGTGAAAACTAACCTGCCGGTCCTGTGGCACCCTGTTCCTTAGGGTCTGGTCCAGGTGGATACTTCTCCTTCGGGAGCACTTCTTCCTCCTCACCCACTGCTGGCAGCCTGTGGGGGGGGCCAGAGGAGGGCCAGGGATCAGGAGACGCATGGGGAGGGCGGGGATGGCGGAGGGCCAGTGACTGGGGTCACAGCTGACCTCAGGCCACACCCCCTTTCAGCAGGGATGTCTGTCTCACCCTGATCCTCTCACTGCTTACCAGCAGTGTCTCCCTGGATAAAACATCTGCAGGCACACCTGTGCGGCAGGAAGAAGGGATTCACATGGCGATCGGGAAGACAGGCAGCGGGGTGAGGCGGAGGAGGGAAGGAAAGAAAGAAGAGGTAGAGGCCAAGAGGAGAGCTGGGTAAAGATACCCACCTGCAGAGAAAAACAGAATGAGCTAGAGAAAGTTAGAGACTTGCAGAAAGAGACCACGAGACAGAACAGAGGAACCCAGACAGAGAAATAGACAGCGAGTGGAGAGGATGGAGACTTGGGCAGGGGTCGCCAGGCTGCATGTTGTGGATAGGTACTTCCACTGGGGGCCCTGAGAGGACTGTGGGCCTGAGTCTCTTGGGGACAAGGCACACCAAACGATGGGAAGAGGAGGAACCAAAACCTTGAGATTTGTCTTCATTCATTCGTTTGTCCCCATCTATATGTCCGTCCATCTGCTTCTTTACCAGTCTAGCATTTGCTAAGCTCCCATCAGTGCCAAGCAATATCCCCAGCCACTTTTTCTTTCTCCTTTGCTTCGTTCAGGCTTGATGGTGCTCAGGACCTCTGCACTTACCCAGTCCGACCTCCAGCCTGGGTTTGTCTCTTTGGGTCCACAGGGCCTGCCCACAGGAGATGCACCATCAGAATGTATTGAGAGACAGACATCAGAAGGAAGCGCTGAGCCTCCTGTGTGTGCAGCAAGCCTCATTCTCTTCTGTTTTGTCAGCTGATCTTCTTGGCCGCCCTGGGCAGGAGTTGCTTTCTCATCATCCCCACTTGCAGATGAGGAAATGGAAGCTCAGTGAGATGTTCAGTGGCTTTCCCAGGACCACATGGCCAGGGTGGGGCTGAAGTTGTCATGCCCCCTGCCTCATTTTTAGGGGCCTTAGCTGGTCCTCATGTCATCCTAGGACTGGCCCCAGGGTCCAGGTCCTCTATGTCACCTTGGACCTTGGTTTTAGGAGGGTGACTGAGGAGGCTTGTGTTGCACAGGGACCGAGGAACCTCGGGAAACACATGGAAGAGATCATTTAGGATTCATTCGTTTATCAACTAACCTTCACTGAGTTGTGGTCTGCTCCCAGCCTGGCTGGGCACTGAGGACTCAGATGAGTCAGACACTATCCCTGCCCTCCAGGGGCTCATGGTCATAGGGCCCAGGGACATGGACATATAAACTGTTCATCCCAGAATGGTTTGGGGCTTCCAGAGATCCCCTGGCCACCATGTCATCCCACCCTCTTTTCTGGTCAGCAGTGTCTGGAGTGGCCAGCAGATGAGGGCATGCCTTCAGGAATGGCAGGTGGAGGACTCACCCCTGGGCCTGAGATCTAAGCCTCCTTCCCCCACTGAGCTCCCATAGAAGGCTGCACCTCCTACTCTAGCAAGCTGGTTTTCCACTGAGAGCCGCGGCCAACTCATCTCCACATCCTCAGCACAGAGCTGGCACAGAAGGGAAGAAAGGGGCCCAACCTTTGATGATCATCTGCTGTGTGCTAAGCATGTGAGAGGCTCATTACATACAGGGACACACAGAATTCACAGAACAGCCCGTTTTACAGATGAAGACACTGAGCTAGGAAGTGCATATCTGAGATTTAAACCCTGGTCTTTCGGACTCTGAATCCTGTAGTCTTCTGCCTCTGCCAGCTGTCCCACAGTGGGTGTACTGTCAATGTTTAGTACTTGCTGCCTGCATAACTCTGGAGAGGCCTTGAGGACGTGCATTTGTCTCATTCACCCTGAGTGCCTTCCACCCCTCAATACTCAGGTAGAGCCCAGGACTTGGGGTGCCCCACTTGTCAATTGCTTTTTTTTGAGACAAGATCTTCGTCTGTTGCCCAGTCTGGAGTGCAGTGGCACGAACATGGCTCACTGCAGCCTCAAGCTCCTGGGCTCAAGCGATCCTTCCACCTCAGCCTCCTGAGTAGCTAGGACTACAGGTGTGTGCCACCATGCCCAGCTAATTTTTATTTTTTGTAGAGACAGGGTGTCACTATGTTGCCCAGGCTGGTCTCAAACTCTTGGCCTCAAACGATCCTCCTGCCTTCACCTCCCAGAGTGCTGGAATTACAGATGTGAGGCCACTGTGCCTGGCCTCAGCTGATTATTGAACAAAAGGATGACAGTGATCCACTCACCAGCCCCTTGGCACCCAAGAGGCAGTCGCCCCCCTAGACCCACCTGAAGGTACTGTCACAGGGATTTGGGTCTCAAGTTTTGTGGGATCTGCACTGGTTCGTGTTTCAGAAGAACACTGGAAAAATGTTCTTGGAAATTTTGTGGTTACTCTTGTGTTTTTGTTTAAGCAGGGCTGGCAGTAGGAGCCCTTATTAGTATCAGTTTGGAAAAAATAGCAAGGCATTCACGGCCAACTGCTTAATAGTTTTCATTGAATTAATTTTAAAATGCGAACCTTGTTTCCCTTACTTAATAGTAGAAAACGACTTACACATTCTGCCCAGTAACAACTCCAGTTACGGGCTCTCCACAAACAATGTGCACATGAAAGGCATCGCTCTGCCCATATGTGGAATGAATAATTTTGTGCAAACTATTTATTATAAGCATACGATGCACTTAAACTTTTTTTAATTTTTATTTTTTACTGTTGTGGTGACAGATCTAGGCCAGAACTGGACTGTTAAATGGCTCAGACTCTGGCCTCTCAGGCTGTGAAAAAAATGGACTAGCATTTTAGAAACGCCACAGGGCTGGAAGGAAATTGTTAACTCATTTGGCCCAACATCCAGGGCTCCCTGGGCCAGTGTTCGATGCCTGAGAGAGGGTGGTGAGGAGGTTTTATTAGAGGCTGCACTAATTAGGCCAGTGCCAGCCAAAACTAGGTGTAAGCCTGAGGAGAGAATGGCAGTGGGCAGACTGGGTGAGATCCCAGGACTGGGGGAGCGTCCTGATTCACCTATTCGTTCCTTCCGCCATCTCTTTAGTCTGTAATTACCGGAGACCTGCCTTTGTTCCCCATGCTGAAATAAGAAAGGAATATCTATTTTATTCTAGCTTTGACAGAGCAGTGCACCCCCTACTCGCCTCATGACCCTACCAAGCCTTTCCTAAAGTGTGGTCTTTTTTTTTTTTTTTGAGATGAAGTCTCACTCTGTTGCCCAGGTTGGAGTGCAATGGCGTGATCTTGGCTCACTGCAACCTCATCTTCCCAGGTTCAAGCAATTCTCCTGCCTTAGCTTCCCATGTAGCTGAGACTACAGGCGTGTGCCACCACGCCTGTCTAATTTTTGTGTTTTTAGTAGAGACGTGGTTTTGCCATGTTGGCCAGGCTGGTCTTGAACTCCTGACTTCAGGTGATCCACCTGCCTCAGCCTCCCAAAGTGCTTTGATTACAGGTGTGAGCCACCTCGCCCAGCCAAGTGTGGTCTTTTTTATGGATTTATGTTTTTAACCTTGAATGCATAGAGTTGGATCAAGCACAGTTATTGGTTTGTGTCACTGCCTTTGGTCCATTAATGAGCCCACCTATCTATTTCTCCGTCTGGATTATCACCCCCACCCCTGTTTCAATATAATTAACCACCCAAACTGTGACTTGAACACTAACAAAATACATTTATGCACGTACTGCCCCTATCTTGTCTCCCTGCTGCCCATCTGGAGGTGATCACTTTACTCAATTTTGTTTCTGTGATTCTATGTTGATTTTACTTGTTGTTGAAGTAAATCTTACACAGTTGACCCTTGAACAGCACAGGGGTTGGGGTGCTGAGAGCCCCGGTATAGTCAAAAATCTGCATATAACTTTTGACTGTCCAAAAACTTAACTACTAATGACCTACTGTTGATCAGAAGCCTTACGGATAACATAAACAGTCGATTAACACATATTTTATATGTTATATGGATTACATCCTGTGTTCTTACAATAAAGTAAGCTTGAGAAAAGAAATTGTTATTAAGAAAGTCATAAGAGAAATATGTTTATAGAACTGTATTGTATTTATCAATACATCATCTGTTTGCAAGATGAACCGTCTGAAATGACAACCACAGCCGGAGACCTCAATCTATGGTACATATCAAGCAAGTCAGCTTTTTCTTGTCATGTCATGACTTTTCTCTGCTTCTTGGGAGCACTTCCAGCATCACTAGTGGCAGTTCATATGGGTCCTATGGTGTTATTCAAGGTTTACAGTTATTCAAGGTTTACAGTATTGCACTAAACACGATAAAAAATATGTGAGAACCTTGAAAGATCACTTTTTACTGTGGTGCGCAATATACTGGAGAGGTGAACTGCTCACACGGAGATGATGAGCACCTCACAGATACTCACAACACTTGAGCTCACCCAATAGCAACAGGAGGTGGCTATGAAATAGCTGCAGTCGTACAGAACATATAGTTAATTTTCTGCAGCTATGATTTAATACTGCATATTTCAGTTTCTTTGAACTGCAAATGGTGCCATGTACAGTTTGTAACTGTGTGCACAGATTTGGATACATTTAAACTTTTTATAATTTGTACATATTTTATGGTAGTAAATGATAAAATAGACTAGTATCTACATACATTTTATGCATTTAAGTCATGCCTTTTTCTTAATTTTGTGATATTTCTAGGCTATGCAGTTCGTCTGTGAATTTTTTCAAATTGTTGCAAATCTCCAAAAATTCTAATATATTTATTGAAAAAAAATCCATGAATAAGTAGATCCGTGCAGTTCAAAACCATCTTGTTCAAGAGTCAACTGTATATAGAAAAGTACACAAATCGTAAGTATGTAATTCGATGAATATCACAAGGTGAATGTAACTGTGGACCCAGTATTTACGTAATTACTATTCCCGGAAGAGCCCCACTCATGGCCTTCCCCATCTCTCCTCCCTGCCTCCTTCTTCAAGGTAACCACAGGCCCGACTTCTGGTACCACAGATTTGTTTTGCTTGTTTTTGAACTCGATATGGCTGGGATCTTACAGTACATACTCTCTTGTGTCCGATTTTTTTCACTCAACATTATGTTTCTGAAATGTGTTCATGCTGTGCAGCTATGGCTTATTCATTTTCATTGATGTATGGTATTACAGTTTACTCATCTTTCCCACTGCTGTCGAGCATTTGTGTTGTTTCCAGTTTTTGACCATATTTACATTATGATGAATATATGTATACATGTCTTAGGATGTGCATATACTTGTACTTCTATTGGGTATATATGTAGGAATTAAACTGCTGAGCTATAGGGTGTGACTGTGTTTATTTTTAGTATATAATGCTAAACAGTTTTCCAAAGTGGTTGCACCATTTTAGCACTCCCGCTGGCAGAGTAGCAGAGTTCCCATTGCTCCCTATCTAACATTCAATGTTGCTTGTCTTTTAAATTGTAGCCATTCTGGTGGGTGTGTGTTGGTGTCTTAGTGTGGTTTGAATTTACATTTTTCTGGCGATTAATGATGTTGAGCATCATTTCATATATTTTTTGACCATTTGAATATTCTCTTTTGTAAAGTGCCTATTCAAGTCGTTTTTTTTAATTTTTATTTTTTTTGAGACAGGGTTTCACTTTGTTGCTCAGGCTGGAATGCAGTGGCGCAGTCACGGCTCACTGCAGCCTCCACCTCCTAGGCTCAAGCGATCCTCGCATCTCAGCCTCTTGAGTAGCTGGGACCACAGGTGCACATACCACCATGCCTGGCTAATTTTTTGTTTTTTGTAGCAATGGAGTTTCATCATGTTGACCAGATTGGTCTTGAACTCCTGGGCTCAAGTGATCCTCCTGCCGCATCCTCCCAAAATGCTGGGATTACAGGCATGTGCCACTGTCTCTGGGGAAGGTTTTTTTAATTGAGTTGTTTGCCTTTTTTCGTGTAGAAGATCTTTATGTATTCTAGATCCAAGCCCTTTGTTAGTTAGATGTGGCTTGCCCTTTTTCTCTCTTAATGATGTCTTTTGATGAGTAGAAACTCTCCATTTCAAAATAGTCTAGTTTATTCATCTTTACTTTTATGGTTAGTGCTTCTGAGTCCTGTTTAAGAAATCTTTGTGAATTTATCTCAAATTGTGAAAATAGTCTCCTATACAATTTTCTTTTACAAGCTTATTTTTGAAGCTTGGCTGTTTTACATTTCGTATTTAGATGTATAGTCCATCTAAATATGAGGAGGCTCTCTGGATTTGGTTTTTATGTTTGGTGTGCAGAAGGTGTCAAGTTTCTTTTTTCCGATATTGTATAGAAATCCGATTGAGCCAGCAGCTTCTATTGACCACGTTGTCCTTCCCCCACTTTTCTGAAGGGCCACCTTTACCATAAATCAATTAAATGAATGGCTCTATTTCTGGATTCTCTGTTCTGTTCCATTAGCCTATTTGTTTATCTTTGTGCCAGTTTCACATTAATTACTGTAGCTTTATAATAAGTCTTGATATCTACCTTATTCTTCTTCAGGATCACCCTGGCTATTCTTGGCTGTTTGAATTTTAATATAAATTTTAGAACCAGCTTGGTAATTTCCACGGACAAAAAGAACCTGCTGGGATTTTGATTTGGATTGCACTGAATCTCTAGATAAATTTGGGAAGAAAAATTTGCAACTTCCAGCTTCTAGATAAATTTGGAATTTCTAAATTCACATTTGGAATCTTCTGACCCATGAATATGGCTTCTCTCTCAATTCATTTAGGTCTTCCTTAATTTATCTCAATTTTCTTTTCCTTCATCCCTCCCTTCCTTCCCTTCCTTCCTTTCCTTCCTTCCCTTCCCTTCTCCTTCCTTCCTTCCTTCCTTCCTTCCTTCCTTCCTTCCTTCCTTCCTTCCTTCCTTCTTTCCTTCCCCTCTCTTTCTCTCTCTCTCTCTTTCCTTTCTTCTTTCTTTTTTGAGACAGAGTCTTGCTCTGTTGCCCAGGCTGGAATGCAGTGGTGTGATCTCTACTCACTGCAACCTCTGCCTACCAGGTTCAAATAGTCCTCCTCCCTTAGCCTCCCAAGTAGCTGGGACCACAGATGTGCGCCACTACACCTGGCTAAGTTTTGTATTTTTAGTCAAGACGGGGTTTTACCATGTTGGCCAGGCTGGTCTCAAACTCCTGACCTCAACTGATCCACCCACCTCAGCCTCCCAAAGCTCTGGAATTACAGGTGTGAGCCACCATGTCCAGCCTGTCTAGCAATTTTCTTTGTTGAGGTCTTGTATATCTTGTGTTAGATTTATCCGTATGTATTTGATGTTATTCTATGTTACCATAAATGATATCTAAAAAATTCCCTTTACTGTTTATTGTAGATAAGCATATAATTGAGTTTTGAGTGTTCCTGTTATATCTACTGACCTTGTCAAATTAACTTTTTAATGGTATAGTTTGTTTTTAGATTCTTTTTGATTTCTGATTATCACTTGTGAATAATAAGTTTTATTTATTTCTTTCAATTCTTATATATTTTATTTCTTTCATCCCTGCTTACCCACTAGAGGTAATCTTACGTTTGTCATTCTCTTGCTTTAAAATAATTTTTAATCAAATAAATAGTTTTTATCACGTGTCTATGTGTGCCTAAACAATATATTCCATTTTAGTGGATTTTGAACTTTATTTGGTATACTGAGATTTGCTTTTTAAATTCAGCATTATGTTACTGGATGTTGCAGGTGTCTCTAGTTCATTCATTTTCATTTCTTTGTAATATTCGTCATATGAATGAATATGGCCCCTGCCCCCCTTGTTCACTGCTGCATTCCTCAGGACCTAGTGCAGGGTCAGGCATGGCATGGCAGGTCAATAAGGCTTTGATTGAATAAGAACTGCAAGGAGTGAGGTAGACGCCACGAAAGCCCAGCTCTACTGCCTGCAAGCAAGGAGTCAGGTAGACTCTTGAAAATCCAGCTCTGCTGCCCCCTAAATTCTATGAACTTGGGAAAGTTACTTAGCTTCTCTGAGCACCAGTGTTTCCTCTTGAGTACAATGGAGATGAAAACACTTATTTCTTGTGGTTACCAGGAGATGGCTTACCATGAAGCAACTTAGCACAGATGGCATAGCCCTTCTTCCCATGTTGGCCTGTACCCCAAGGGTTGTGGTTCATAGGGGGTCTTGCTGTTGGGCAGGCCATCCCCTGTCACCCTGGCCTGCCATCCTGCTTGCTGAGTATGGATAAGAGAGTAAGCGGGAGGAGTCATTCCCCATTCAGTAAGCATTTGCTAGGCCCCTGCTGGGTGTCACAACTGTTGTAGACTTCGGGGACTGATCAGTGACTACAACAGACCAACATCTTCTTCCAGAAGCCTGTCTTCTAGTGGGTGGAGACAGATGGAAACACAGGAAATATAGAGTGTGTCATTTGGTAACAAGTGAAACAGAAACAAATGAGCAGGGAAGGGAGACAGGAAGTATTGGAGAGGGCTATTTCGTGTTTGGAATAGCACGACCAGGAAAGGCCCCAATGTTCATGCAATGTGTGAATCAAGATCCGAAGTATGGAAGGACCCATGCAGATGTCTGGGGGGAGAAGCATTCTAGGCAGAGCGCACACAGCAATTGCAAAGTCCCCGAGGCCAGACTGTGCTTGGCATGAGTGCGGAATAGCCAGGAGGCCGGTGTGGCTGGTGTGCGTTTGTTTAGTTATTTCACAGACATTTTCTATGCACATGCCAAGCCCTGTTCTTAGGCACTGAGGAGAGATAATAGTGATCAATTCAGATTAAGTGCTGCCCTCATGGACCTTAGATTTTTGTTCAGGAGATAAACCGTAAACCAACAAATAAGCGAGACAGTCTGCTTTCAGCACAGCAGCCTGCGTGATCCTTTTATACCAGTGGAATCTGTCACTCCTCTGCAATTAATACTTGCTGTTGTGGAGTGAGCCCCTGTGGCACTCAGGATGCAATTCTGGATCCTCTCTGTGGCCTGTGGGATGATGCCGGACCCCGGGGCCCCCCAACTGCACCGTTTAATTCTTTCCTTCTAATTTCCTCCTCTCCAGCCCAGCACACTGCCTCCTCCGGGCCCTGGTCCCATCTGTTCCCTCTGCTGGGCATACCCTTCGCCACTCTGTGGTGCCCACCTTCAGCACCCCGCCCTACCCCAGCACCCCCATCCCCTTACTCTGCTCAGTTGTTTTTGAAGAATTCTTCCCATTCTAATAGGCTGTATGTTTGACCTATTGATCATGTTTGTTATTTATGAGTCACCTCCTCTTCTGTACAGAAGCTCCAGGAGGGCAGGGATTTTTGTCTGTTTTGTTCACTGTCTTCTCCCAAACATCTATGACAGCCAGGATTTAATAGGTTTAATGAATTTGTTTGTGAATAACAATAATATTTGTTTAATGAAGAAAAATTCATCAATATTATGTCAGGTTGTATGATAAATGGTGATTTATCATGGCAGGGTGAGAGGCTGGAGGTGGACAGGATGGGGTACAGTTTTAGCTGGGCCGTCACAGGCTCTCTGGGGCAGAGCCAAGTGGAGGGAGGGTGACCCGGCAGCCTAGCTGCAGTGGGAGCTGGTGATTGGGATGGTGGTAGGGCAGAGAGAAACAGGCAAATCAGCTGACCCTAAATGGTGTCTTGTGGAGACTTCTTCCAGAATATGAGAGTTGACCCTAACATGGAGCCTTGCTCCCCTCCCCCACTTTGCCCCTTCCTTTCAAAACAACTTGGCCTGGAACATTCTTTATCAGGGAAAGAACTCCAGGCTTGGCATTAGGAGGCCAGGGCTGGGCTCCCAGCTCACTGGATTACAGGCAGAGTAAGCCCCTGGCTCCGAGCCTCATCTTCCTCTTCTATCGTGTGGGGATTACACTCTGTACCCCCTAGCTTACTGGGGGACGTTTGGACAACCAGTTTGGAAGGGCCTCATTTCCTCCTGTCAGCCCCCGATGGCTGAAGTGCTAGGAGACCCCGGGGGTGCTGCTCCACAGGCTTCTCAGTTAACCCCTGGTGCTCATCGTAGCCCTGGGGTAGGAGGAGGCCTCACCCTCCCGCCGTTCGCTCATGTTCGTGGTGTGGAAAGTGAGGCAGAGAGAGCTTCCATAACTTGCCCAAGTCACATAGCTAGTAAGCCACAGCTTGAAGCTATAGTTGCCGTGTTATGCTGTGACCTTGGTTACTAGCACTGAGTCTGCCTCCTTGCTCCCTCCCCATGGTCATTGTACAGGTGGGGAGACTGAGGCCCAGATGGACACATAGCTTGTGAAGGCCACACTGTCTGTGCATGATGGAGTCTGAACTAGAACCAGGTCTCTAGGCTCTCAGCCCGTGGCTCACTCCAGGTCAAGTTCAGGTGACTCCACCCGCAGGGTTACCTGGAGGACAAGAGCATCTGGGAACACTACTGCCCCCAACCAAAGTCATAATGGGCCTCTTCCTGCTGCTCTGAAGGTTTGTTCCCAGGGCTTGCTGGGGCAACGTTAAAACTTTACAGAACTGCTGGAGAGAAGCGGCCCGAGTGTAAATCAGGTTTATGGCCTGGATAATAAAGTGTCTGCTCCAATGGATACTTGATTCCTTGTGCCTCTTGATTCCTTCCATATGAAGCCCTCCACTTTTGGGTCACAACAGACCTTGGTGGTTTCGTTTGTTCGGGAACTAGGAACTGGGTCTTGTTAGTCCGAGAAGACGGGACTCAGAGGACTCAGACCACAGTCTGCAGGCCTCAGACTGTCCCAGCCCTGTGGTGGTTTGATAGCGATAGAACACGTTTCCTCCGCTCACAATTCCTGAGTTGTTTGAGCTCACAATTCCTGAATTGCCTACTTGGTGCCAGGCCTGCACTGGGCACTGGGGACAGAGAGCTTCCAGATAAGTGTGGGACACAGACGTGTGAACTAAGTTACAGTGCAGGGAACTGGGGAGGCCAGGCAGCCTGGTGGAGATCAGGGAGACTTCCCAGAGGAGGTGACGTTGAATCTGATACAAGACGGGTGAGTGGAATTAAAACTGCAGTGGGAAGGGTGTTGCAGGCAGAGGGAATGGCAGACACAAAGACACAAGAAAGGAGAGAGCTTAGCTCATGTGAGGCTGGAAGGCAAGTCCTACAGCACAGAGGAAGAAGTGCTTTACTGTAGGGGATACCCAGAAGGCTTCCTGGAGGAGGTAGCACTTGACTTGGGTGTTACAGGATAGACAGGCGTTCATTAGCACCAACAGAACAAACCTTCTGTAAAGTCTTGAGAATACTGACTGGCATGGCGGTGTGGATACTATGAGCAGTTCCAGCAGCATATTGTGGCAGGGCCCCGAGGTGGAAGGCCTTATCGTTGCGTGGCAACCTGAAACTCTGACAGCACTGCAGAGTAGTGTGAAGTAGGTGCAGGGAACCCAGCCTCTCCTGCCTGTAATGTCCAGAACAATCTCTCCAGTGCTCGCCTTCCATCAAAGCAAGACAGCTCCCCTGATCCCAGATTGCCAAGCTGCTGATGTTTATAATTACAGCGTCCCACCATCTGAATCTTTGTTCATCAGACTCCATTAGCCTGATTTATTTGATGGGCACCAGTCCTCGTAATGGGGAACAGAAACAGGGCAGTGTGTTGACTTGGGATTCATCAGGGTAGGTGTGGCCTGGCCCCACAAGCTCTGGGCCTGCTGGACCACTGAGGTGTCCTGGCCTGGCCAGCTGGCCCCAGGAGCAGCCTCCAGGCCCCACACTTGGCAGTGCCTGGGAGTGGAGTGGGGTCAGGGAGCAGACACTCTTGTCAGGGAGAGCTTCGGGGTCAGCCCAGGATGGGAGGCACAGAGCAGCGGCCCTGGGATGGGACAGCCCTCAGCTTGAGATCTGGGGCTGGAGATTAAATGATGTGCAAGCTGTGGAGGTTCCCAGCACAGAGCACCCAGTGATCTTGAACTCCCTTGCTTTTGCAGCACAGATGGACAGATGGACCGTTCCTTCCCAAGAAGCTTGAGGAGAGGTGTCGGGTGTCAGGAAGGTGTGTTAAGAAACCACCCTCCACCACCAAGATGGCCCCTTTTTGGTGTGCCCTCGTCAGTACCACTCACCTACTGTCCTTGTTTATTCAAGGCTCCATCATCCACAAAGTGCCCTTAGGCCCCCAATCTCTGTGTGACAACCCCACACCCACGGGCCAGAGTTTTTCACCCACATTTTTCAGGTGATGAGCCCAAGGGCCAGAGAGGGCAAGTGAGTTCTCCAAGGTCACACAGTCAGCAAGTGATATAGCCAGAACTTGCACCTGAGGCTCTTCTCAGAGTGCTCAGGTTCCTCTGGCCCCACCTGTTTTCCTCCTCCCCAGACTGCTGGAGCTCCTACAGCAGGCACTGGGATGTCACTGTAGGAAAGCTGTTCCTTTCCAGGGGAGCTTGCTGTCTGTTGGAGTTGATAGGAGTGCAGGGTTGTTCCTTCCTGTGCCAAGCAGGGTGAGAGATGACAGCACAGGAGCGTGGAAGAGGGGCCAGGGAGGACATCCTGGAGGAGGTGAGCATGGGAGTGAGCCTCCTGTTATGCATTTTCCAAGGGGACAGGGTTTCCGGGTGGAGGGACCAGCATGTGCGGAGCTGGGAGGCCAGCCTTTGCTGAAGGCCAGCAGCACCTTTCAGCTGTGGGAAGACAATTGACATTTCCTAGGAAATTCTGGTTTTGCTGCTCATAGATCCCTTTAGGGTAACAGCTCTGGGAAGGCAAATAATGTTCTTTGTCCAGACAGATGGGCTGGAGCAGGGAAAAGGGCACGGGGCTGACAGTCAGGTCTGTCTTGAGACCATTAACTCCAAGACAGATGGAGTGGCTTTGGGCAAGTCCTGCCTCGCTGGGCCTCTCTGAGAAATGAAGTAGAGAGCCTCAGTACAGGTGGGGCTGAACAATCTCAGCTGCCCTCAGGGGAGGCCCTGGGTTTTCCCAGGGCTGGGTTGCTGGGAGTCTTGGATCTTTGGGTTTAGATTTCTCCAAACGCAAAGTGTACATGGGGATATTTGTGTCTGAACTGCTCCAAAGAGAAGCCATTGATGAAATGCTCTGAGGCCCGGCGAGGCAGGAGGATTTAACAAGGCTTGAGCTTGGAGGCATTTCTGACTTCCTCTGGAGAAGAGGAACAGAGGACTCGGGCAGTGTCACCGGCAGAGAGGGAGGGAGCATTGCATACCTAGCCACAGGACAATTTTCACTCTCAGAGTCCCAAGGAGGTCAGTTCGGTCAGTGTGCTTCTCCTCTCAGAAAACCTCCCCAGGAGTTTTGTGCTTGAATCTGTTGTGGTTCCCTACTGCCTTGGACAAGCCACAAGCACCTGGAGAGGCAGGGAGCAAAAGGGCAAAGCACAGGCACCAGGGTCAGACAGACCTGGGTTTGAATCTGACATGGCTCCTTACCATGGAAAGCACTTAGCACAGGCCCTGGCTCCGAAGGAGGCATGTTGAGGGTCCCAGTGCCCTGCCTGTCCATCCGTCTGACGGTTCATCATCCAGCGCTCACCCAGCCAGGGCAACCCTCTGGAGCCGGGAGGCCTGGATGCCGCTGGTTGTCGAGTCCCAGTTGGGCCACTGATTGCTCAGAAGAGCTGAGAACTCTTTCAAAGGAAACTGCAGTCAATTAGTGGAGAGTGGAATTTGAAAGACCCAAATCCCTTTTTTCCCCCAAACTTCAAATCTGGTTTTCGTCAGTGGCTTTGAAAACAAATACCAAAAAGACCCCTTTTTTTTCCCATTATTATTATTTTTTTCCTTCTCCCCTTTTCCCTTCCCTCTCTTCCTTGCTCTTGCTTCCTAGACTTTTATCTCTTTGTGGAGTTAGCTCTGGCTTCTTGGCCTGGTCACACTGAGGTGGCTGAGCAGGTGGCTGTCAGGATGACACAGGCCCCACTCTTCCAGCATGTTCCTAAGCCTGGTGGTTGGTGGGGAACCCCACGAGACAGTTTTCCTGGAATTTATAGTGCATGCTTAGCCGCTCTCGTTCATTTCCATGTTCTATGGGTTCAGCCCGGAGAATGTGTCAGTGCAAGTGCCTGCAAGGAGAAGTGTAGGGGAGGCGGATGGGCAAAATGTGTCAGGGTGCAGAGGGGCTTCACTGTGAGGGGTCACAGAGCTAGGTCTTCAGGGAGGTGTCTGGTCACTCATCCCTGCACCACCCATTTGTTGAGTTACTGACTCATTCATGCCACCAAAGTCAACTAAACATCTATTCTGGGCCAGACCCTATGCTGGAGGCCCCAGGATGAACAGACGTGTGAGTGCTGGAGGAGCCTGGAGTCTACTGGAGAGAGTGTGTTAACAGCTGTGTCAACCCAGGGAGAGCAGGGAGGAGGCACCAGCCAATGCTGTAGTAGTCAGGAAAGGCTTTCTGGAGGCCATGGTTGTTGAACTGGGTCCTGATGGGTGAGTGGGAGTTTGCTAAGGAAAGGGGTGAGGAAGGACATTTTGGGCAGAGGGGAATGGGAGAGCAGAGGCCCAAAGGCAGCCAACAGCCAGATTGTTGTGTAGGAGGTTGGATGTGGCTGTACTGTGAGACACGTCATGGTGAGAGCGGGGCAGAGGCCTGGCTGTGGAGGGCCTCCGGGGGCCAAGCAGAGACCTGTGCTGTTTGCATCTAGTAATTGATTGTGTCTTGGTTGTTCTGTTAACTCCTAAGGGCAGTGGGGCTGTGTCATCCACTATCATTTAATCTCTAGGACAACCCTATGAGGCAGGTGTTGTTATCCCTATTTTACAGATGAGGAAACAGCCTCAGAAAGAGTAAGGACTTGCCCAAGGTCCAGCCCAGGTACTCAACTGGAGGATGAGCACCTTTTGTATGCAGACCCTGGACTGGGCACTCTGATGGTTCCAAGAAGAGTCAACACCGCAGACCCTGCCCCATGGTCCCCCAAGATATTCAGGGACTCTCTCCAGGGAGGTATTCATTGCTGCCAGGCAATAGCATGGGCCCTTTTCTACATTTCTGCCCCAGGGTCAGGTTTAAACCATCCATCATCAGCTGGGCCTGTCTCCCTGTGCTTTTGAAGTCCCCGGTTCTGTTCCCTCCAGAGGCCTGAGAGTGTGCCTTCAGCTCTTCCTTTCCCCCACGTCTTCTTAATCTCGCAGTCCTGCTGCGCATCTCAGCCAAGCCCAGACTCCGGGAGCTGCCTCAGTACAAGCATGAGCGTGTGTGTGTGTGTGTGTGCACATGCATGAAAGGGGCATGGGGTAGGGGAGGGAGTGGCAGAGTGGCTTAATGTAGTATTCCAGACTACTGCCTGGGTTTTAAATCCTGGCTTTACCTCTTTGATGACTTTGGGCACGTTACTTACTTTCCCCTTCTGTATGATGGGCACAGTGACAGCGCTTGTCACAGGGCTCTGGGGAGGAGTGGAGGACAGTCCAAGTGAAGTGCTCAGAGAGGGGCCAGCACATAGCAGGTGCTCAGTGGATGGCTGCTGCTGTCAGACTCTAAACAGCCACCCTACAGGCAGGAGATCCAGGCTCCACAGGAGAGCGGGGTGCTGGGGGCCTGAGGATCCCAACTGTCCAGCCCCCAGCTGTCAGATGAAAAACTGAGACCCAGGGAGGGACAGGCCAGGATTTTCACCAACAACGGTGTAGAGTCACTTGCCTGCTTTTAAACCTGGCTCCCAGCCTTTTTATATTCCTCCCATTTGGTTACAACCAAAAGGAGTCAAACCACTAATTTGCTGTGGATGCAGCCCTGGGTATTTTTCTTTCTTACTGGGCATTCTTCACAAAGGGGCTTTGTGGAGCCTCCGGAAGGCGAGGTAGTGTTTGCCCTGCCTGACCCTGGCTGCCTGGGGAGCTAGCTGGCTCAGTGATGCCGGGCATGGTACCCCACCTCTGACTTTGGGTTGTCCCATCCTGCTGCACAGGGCACCTGCACTCCTCTGACTGCTTTGTGACCTAGGGCTAGTATGTCCCTTCTCTGAGCAATCATAATAATCATAATAGTGACAACTTAATGAATAAAATGCGCTTGGCACTATGGAAGCACCTCATATATATTTAAATCTCACCATGCTCGTGTTTGTTAAGTGTAGTGTCCCTGTTTCTGTGGAAGTATAAACTGAGGCTCAGTGACGTATCAGACTTGGGATTTGAACCCAGGACTATTAGCAGCAAAGCCACAGCTTTTAAACAACATCCACATTTGCCTACTTTCCTCAGTGGCAAAGCAGAACCTCAGGGCAGCTGTGAGGAGTGTAGTCCTGGGGGAGAAGGGTTTGCATACATTGAAGCCCACAGCAGTGCTCCTGGTCCTTGAGACTGGCTTCCCAAGCCTAGAGGTTTATAAATATTCACTGAGTAAACCTGAGTATGCTGTCGGCCCAGGATAGCGGGCTGGAAAAAAAAAAAGCCCCACCCTGTCTCCGAGGTAAGACAGGAAAGAAAATATTATCGTCACCCTCTGGTGGATCCAGCTCTAGGCCTCCGTCAAATTGTGAATCACCTGAGAGTCTGGTTTCGCTGCAACCACAGAAAAGGGCCAGGGTTCCAACCAAAACAGCCTGTGCGCATCTGCTTGGAATTTACTGATTGATTTATGGGGTGCCTCCTGCCAGCCCCGAGATGGACAGGCGTTCTCAGAGTGGCGGCTCAGTCCAGCCTCCCAGACGGCTGCTGCCACCCTGCGGGCCAATGGGAGATGGGAAGGAGAGCAGCCTGCAGGGAAGGGACACCTCCGAACGAGGGTGGGACTGGTGGAGCCCGCTGGCACTTTCTGGATACGCCATCGCCCTGCCAGACCACAGCTCCCTTAGTGTAATGCTGGAGAGTGTGGCCAGTGTCATGTGGGTACTCTGCATCGGCTGGTGTGGCTTCATCTCTAGAATGACTCTGTGGGTGTAGGTATTATTGACTCATTTTACAGATGAGGAAACTGAGGCTCAGTCAGAATAAGGACTGGCTCAAAGTCACACAGTTAACCAGTGGCAGATCCTAGTTTCAATCCTTTGATTCAGGGGCCGGTGCTGTCAACCACTCTGAGAAACTGGAAGACCTTGGCGTCATCTGGTCCAAATTGCTCCTTCTGCCCTCCACTCCCTGCCCCAGTTTGTGCATGAGGAAGTCCAGACCACAAGAGGGACTGTGATTGTCTGAGACCTTCAGGTCACCGAGGGCCAACCCAGAGCCTGGCAGTCCCCCTTCTGCTATGACTTGCCTCCTGGTCAGGGCCCGCCTCGTCCTGTGCCCCCCCGGCCGCTCCCTCCAGGGTTCACCCTCGTTTTCATGTCCACTGGCTGCTCCTGCCCCCACTCCTCCTTGTTCTGGGTGTGGGGGGTTCTAGGGTTGGAAGGGGCTTATTGACAGGGAGGTAGGCTGGCCAGGTCCTCACAGGGATGTGCAGTTGGGACATGGACACTGGACTCTCTGCCCCCAGACGCCAGGGTCTTTGCCATTGCTCCATGGGGCCTCAGAGGCCCTGCTGGGGTCATGAGGCATTGGGATTGGGTGGCAGTGGGGTTGGGGGGCAGTGGGGTTGGGGGGCAGTGGGGAACAAGGGAGGACAGACTGGGCTCAGGACTGGCTTGGTCACAGCTAGATTCTCACTCTCTGCAGTGGCTCCTGGTTAACCCTGTGTGGGTCTCTGCGTCATCTTTCAGCTGGGGCCTGAACTGGCCTGGGGGAGGCCTGCCCCTTGGGGCCAGTGTCTGTTTTGCTCAGCTTGGTTTCCTGCAGGCAACACCCGTGTGGTTGCTGTGATGGGAACGGACCATGTTGTCTTTGGGTTATGGTGTCCAGCACCATGCGGGCCTGTGGTTATCATCTGTCACAATGCAGAGAAACAAGGAACCCTCCCTTTCCCCGAGGTGCCTTCCCTGCTTCCCCTCCCACATATATTGCATCTCTCAGGCCAGGACTTCCCTGACCCTTACACCGTGTGGCCTCTGTGCTTCTCCCCGTGGCAGTCCCCACCACATGTGTGGCTCCAGACCAACAGAGTGATCCCTCTAAACCCAGATGGGATACTGGCTCCCTCCCTCTCTCAGGATTATAATGTTCAGGCTGCAGGCTTTGGCCTGCAGGGGCCAACATCTCCCATGCGTGCCCAGCTGGTCCCCTGGCACTGATGGCCCTCCAGCCAGGCCCCAGAAACACCAGCTTCCTCCATGCCCCTGTCCTCTGCACAAATGTATTCTGTTCCAGGAACACGCTTCTCTCCCCTGACTGTCTGGCCCAGGTCTGGCCATCACTGCTTGATACATGGTGAGAGCTCTGCAATTGGTAGCTGCGCAGGTGCTCACAAGGGGGATGGTGACATTTCCCCACAATGGTACAGTCACTGCGAGGCCACCAGCCAAAGCCTGCAGGACCCTTGTATGTTGGATGTGGAGTGTCTGTCCTAGGGCAGCCTAGGCCCTGCGGGTATTATTTTGAGTCTTGCCCAAGGTTATGGGTGAAAATGAGCAGCGAATCAGCCTTACGTGTGCTTCTTCCCCTAAGACTGCAACAGTTTGACTTTGCCATCCTCAGGCTATAGTCCATATTCTTGAACCTCGGGTGTGGGAATGGGCTTTAAGGTATGTGCACCATCTTATCAGTGTATTCATGTGTTTTAGGGGAGCTGGGTCCACGGTTCTCACAGATAGAAGAGTGACCTCTCTGGTCTCATTGCTGCCTGCTGACTCACATCGTGTCACCCTCAGGGACCCACTTGTAGCTCCCCATCCCTGGGTATCCTCCCGTCATCACCCTCCTTCAGACATGAACATCCACTTGTCATTTATTCCTCAGTTTAGAGGCTCCTTCCTCCTGGGAGCCTCTTCTGACCTTGTGGCTGGGTGAGGTACCTGCTTGCCCCACAGACCCCTGTGGGGCTCTGGCTGTGTGGCCATTGCCAGCCTGCCGGGGGGAGCTAGGTGTCAGTGCCCACCAGCCCAGGGCTGGCACAGAGGAGCTTCCCAGTGCACAGCGGTGGAAGTGGTCTCCTAGGGAAGAAGCCAGCGCATGTTGGTGAGTGGGAAGGCCCCACTGAGGAGGCAGCATCCTTCTGTAGCTCCCATGTCCAGTCACCCTCACGTCCTGCAGCAAGCGCTCACTGTGACCTGTTGTACGTGAGGGGCTAGGGACCCAGAGGTGAGTCAGACCTCGTCCTGCCCACGAACAGAAGTAGCTGAGGTAGGGACACTGCAGCTCACAGAGTAATACAGGAGCGGTCCCTGCACTGAGTGTGGCCCCTTAGGAAGCAAAGTCAGAAACAGCGTAGGTGGAGAGTGGCGTGAGTCAGAAAATGCAGGTGAGTGCATGGGCTCCCAGAAGGCCCAGTAGGCGTCGCCAAGTGACTGAGTGAGGGAGCAGGTGGACTGAAGATAGGTGATGCTCAGGGTGAGCTGAGAGGTGACAGTGATGAGTGGGCTGGGGTCAGAGAAGCCTGGGTGTGGGTGTCAACTCCTTCACAAGTCCTTCCTCTTCTGACTTCTCTTCCTTGCCTTTCCATGCTCTCAGAGCCTTACACAGAATGTCCAATAGGAGCAGTGATGGCAGACGTCTTGCTTCCAATATCTGTTCAGCATTTTACTACCAACTGTGATATTTGCTGTTGGCTTTTTGCAAATATTCTTTATCACATTAAGGAAGCTTTTTTTTTCTTTTCGGGGTTGGTTAATGTTTTTATTTTAAAATCATGAGTGGATGTCGAATTTTTATCAAATGCTTTTTCTGCAATTGTTGAGATGATCATAGTGTCTTCTTTTAAAATCTACTAATGTGGTGAATAGCGTTAAGTGATTTTCTAATGTTAAATCAACTTTGAGTTCCTTGGATATAGCCTCCTTTTTGAGGTTTAATGTCAAAGTTTTCCTAGCCTTATACAGTGAACTGGAGAGTATTCCCCCTTTTTCTAGTCTCTGGAAGAATGAGTATAAGAATAGAATTATTTCTTTCTCGAATGTTGGATGGCAATTACTGGAAAAGCCAACTGGGTCTGGAGTTTTCTTTATGGGAAGATTTAAAACCATTAATTCAATTATGTTAATATCTGTTGGACTATTTAGTTTTTCCGTGTCTTTATCAGTTTTGATAAATTATATTTTCCTAGGAATTTGTCCATTTTGAGTACATTTCACAAATTATTTGCTTGAAATATTCATGATATTCTGTAAACATCTTTGTATTGCCTGCAGCATAAAGTGTTGTCTCAGTTTTATTCCTGACACTAGTTATGTGTGCCTCCTCCTTCTTTCTTGTGGTCTTTGTCAGTAGTTCAAGAGCTGATTTTATTCATCTTTTCAAAAAACCAGCTTTAGTCTTGTTTATGATCCTTTCTATTGTAGTGTGTGCCTGTGTATATATATTTTCTATATTGCTGACTTTTGCCTTTATAGTTTCTCTTGCTACTTCATTTTGCTTTTTTTTTTAACATCTTGTGGTGGATATTTAACTTATTAAGTTTCAACACTTCTAACAAACACATTTAAGACATTAAAATCATAAATTTTTTCTTAGGGAATATGATAGCCATTTTCCAGAAGTTTGAATATGTAGCATTTTCATTATTAATTATTTCAAAATATTTTAAATTTCCATTATGTTTTTGATTCCGGTTGTAGGCCATGTTTCTTAATTTCCAAATATATGAGATTTCTGATTGTCTTTTTCACATGTGGCCAGAGAACATGTTTTGTTCATTTCAGTTCTTTGAACTATCGAGGCTTGCTCTATGGCCCAGTCCACGGTCGGTTTCCTAAGTATTACTGTGGACCCTCCTTTCACTTGCTCAAAGCCACCACTGCTCCTGCCGTTCTCCCTTCTCTTTCCTGCATCAATTTTTGCCCCTCTCCTGGATCATCCCTATCAGCATACAATCCTGTTGTTATTTCTTGAAAAAAGAATTAAAAAAAAAAAAAAACAGAGACAACCTCTGTTGACTCTACATGCAACTACGGCCTCCTTCCCATTTGTCTAAGCCTGGACTCCCCTGAAAGCAGAGATTGTCGTGCTCTGGTCTAGGTAATGTTCCTGGGAAGTGATCCCAGGGAGCAGGAATGAGATGGGGGATGGAAGGCGGTGGGGAGCCAATGCATTAATGAGCTGCAGGAATGCATCTCAGTGTTGTCAAGGGGAAGCGTTTATTCGTGGGCTTCCATACCCCTGGGTCAAGGTGGCTCCAGAGGCATTAACCCCCACCCACTCTGGGGTTGGGCGTGTGAGGTGGCCTCGCAGGTGCTTGCTACTGTGGAAGCTGCCTTCAATTGGCCGCAGCTGCAGTGGCTGGAATAGAGGTGGGGGCCGAGAGGATGTCACAGGTGCTAGAAGAGTCCAGAGCCCATTGTTGTCTATGCCCAATGTCTCGTTTCTCTCCCTGCATTCCCTCACAAATGAACTCTAGTGAGGCCCTCCTCGCTCCACCCTCACATTGGGCAATTCTCAGGCCTCATTTTGTCTGTCTTGTAAGCAGCCTTGACACAGCTGAGCGTTCTACACTCCTGGAAACGCTTCCTTCTCACAGCTTCAGGACGCCACTCATGCCTGGTTTCCTTCCCCTCTGGCTACTCTTCCTCAACTCCCTGACTTCTAAACATTGGCGAGCTCAGGGTTTAGCCCTTGGACCCTTTCTTTTCTTTTTATATTCATTCTTTTGTGGTCTCATCTGTATTACTGCATTTCAAACACTGTCTACTTGCTATGGATCCAAAGTTATCTCCAGACCTGAGCTGGCTCCTAAACTGCAGATCTGCAGGTAGACACTGTTCAGCATTTCCATTTGTGTGTCTAAACATGTCTAAAACTTTTGTGACCAGCATCCGGCTCCTGATGTCCTCCCCAAACCCATTCCTTCTCCCATCGTCTCCATCCCAGGAAATGGCAACTCCATCTTTATATTTATAAGACTTCAGGATGAAAACTTTGGCGCCATTCTTGGCCTTTGTCTCTTACTCCCTGATAACTGATTTGTTGATAAATCCCGATGCCTCTGCACTCACAGTGGATCTGGAATCCAGCTACTTCACCCACTCTTGGCTGAAGCCGCCATGATTCTCTGTTCACTGGTGGATTCGTGATCTCTTAACTGGTCTCTCTGCCATTGCCCCCATTGGCACAGTGGCCAAAGTGATCCTGTTAAAGTGATTCTCAGCTGGGGCAATTTCTCCCCCTATTCCCCCCCACGCCGAGACATTTTTGATTCTCACACCTGGGTGTGTGCACGCATGCATGTGGATGTTACTAACCATCCTGCAATGCGTAAGACAGCCCCCAAGAACAAAGAATTATCCAGCCCCAAATGTCAGTAGTGCTAGGATTGACAAACGCAGTGTTGAGACACAAGAAATGTTGCTTTTCTGCCTAAAACTCACGAAGTCCTAATTTCTTCCAGACATGGAGGTAAAGGAAGAGCCACACAAGGCCCGAGTCCCTCTGTGGTCCCCCGTCACACTCATTCACACGCACTTCAGTCACACTCATTCACACCCCTCAGCCACACTCATTCACACACCCCTCAGCCACTCATTCACACCCCCCAGTCACACTCATTCACACCCCTCAGTCACACATTCACACACCCTTCAGTCACACTCATTCACAAGCCCCTCAGTCACACTCATTCACACGCCCCTCAGCCATTCACACGCCCCCCCAGTCACACTCATTCACACGCCCCTCAGCCACTCATACCCCTCAGTCACACACATTCACACGCCCCTCAGCCATTCACACGCCCCTCAGCCATTCACATGCCCCCCAGTCACACTCATTCACATGCCCCTCAGCCACACTCATTCACACCCCAGTCACACTCATTCACACGCCCCTCCAGTCACACTCATTCACACTCCTCAGTCACATTCACACCTCACAGTCACATTCACATGCCCCTCGGTCACATACACACGCCCCTCAGTCACACATATACATGCCCCTCAGCCACACACACCCCTCAGTCACACTCATTCACACGCCCCTCAGTGACACTCATACACACGCCCCCTCGGTCACACTCGTACACACGCCCCTCGGTCACACTCATTCACACCCCTCAGTCACACTCATTCACACACCCCTCGGTCACACATATACACGCCCCTCAGTCACACTGATTCACATGCCCCTCAGTCACACTCATTCACACCTGTCATTCACATTCATTCACACGCCCCTCAGTCACACTGATACACACGCCTCTCAGTCACATACATACACGCCCCTTAGTCACACTCATTCATACACCTCTCCCTTACTTCCCCTTTCTCCTCAGTCACACTCATTCACACATCCCTCGGTCACACTCATACGCCCCTCGGTCACACATATACATGCCCCTCAGTCACACTCATTCACACCCCTCAGTCTCATTCTCATTCACACACCCCTCAGTCTCATTCACATGCCCCTCAATCACACTCATTCACATGCCCCTCAGTCACACTCATTCACATGCCCCTCAGTCACACCCATTCACATGCCCCAGTCACACTCATTACACCCCTCAGTCACATTCATTCACATGCCCCTCAGTCACACTCATTCACATGCCCCAGTCACACTCATTAACACCCCACACATTCACATGCCCCTCTATTACACTCATTCACACACCCCTCATTCACACTCATTCACACCCCTCAGTCTCATTCACACTCATTCACACCCCTCAGTCTCATTCACACGCCCCTCAGTCACACTCATTCACACGCCCCTCAGTTACACTCATTCACACGCCCCTCAGTCACACTCATTCACACGCCCCTCAGTCACACTCATTCACACGCCCCTCAGTCACACTCATTCACATGCTCCTCAGTCACACTCATTCACACGCCCCTCAGTTACACTCATTCACACGCCCCTCAGTTACACTCATTCACACGCCCCTCAGTCACATTCATTCACACGCCCCTCAGTCACATTCATTCACACGCCCCTTAGTCACACTCATTCACATGCCCCTCAGTCACACACACCCCTCAGTCACACACACCCCTCAGTCCCATTCACACACCCATCTGTTACACCCCCAGTCTCAGTCACACTCATTCACACACCTCTCCCTTACTCCCCCTTCTCCTCAGTCACACTCATTCACATGCCTCTCAGTCACACTCATACACATACCCCTCAGTCACACTCAGTCACACGCCCTTCAGTCATTCACTTGCCCCCTCAGTCACTCATTCACATACCCCTCAGTCACATGCCCCTCACAGTCACTCATTCACATACCCCTCAGTCACATGCCCCTCATAGTCACACACCCCTCAGTCACACTCATTCACACACCCCTCAGTCACACTCATTCACACACCCCTCAGTCACATTCATTCACACACCCCTCAGTCACACTCATTCACACATCCCGCACACTCATTCACACACCTCTTTCTTACTCCCCTGGTCTCCTCAGTCACACTCATTCACACGCCCCTTAGTCACACTCATTCACACATCCCTCACACTCATTCACACACCTCTCTTTTATTCCCCTGTCTCTCCTTTTCTTCTTGCTCTATGGCTTGCTCTACACCAGCCCACTGGCTTCTCGCTGATCCTGGCCATTAGTAAGGTCTGCTGCTCCCTCAGGGCCTTGGCACTGGCTGTTCCCTCTGCCTGAAATGCCCTCCCCCGAGACCCAGACACTCATCTGACTCAATCCCTCACCTACTTCAGGTCATTACCCGTTACACTTCTCAGTGAGGCCTTCCCTGAACACCCCATATAAAAGTGCATCCATCCTTCAGATATTTCGTATGCCCCTTCATGTTTTATTTTCCTCTATATCACTAACATTCTGTATAATTTACTTATTTCTTTTGTTTATGTCCCCTGTTAGAAGGTGAATGCCATGAAAGCAGAGATTATTATCTGTTTTATTCACTGCTGTATCCCAGCACCTAGAATAGTCTTTGGCACATAGCAGGTACACAACAAAAATGTGATGACTGAATAATGTTTTGTAGAGTGTAAGTACATACATGTGATATTTATGATTATTATAACTCTCTGGTGTTGCTCAGAGATGGTGGAAACCCTGCCATAGGGATCTTAAAATAACACAGATGGGGGCAATTGGTTAACTATTTGGGGGAAAATAAAGTTAAATCCTCACCTACATTATCTTGCAAAATATATTCCAGATGGATTCAGGAGTTAAGTGTGAAAAATGAAACCACACACAAAAAATTAGAAGGTATTATAGGGAAATATTTATCTGTTGTCTGGTTGGAAAAGGACTAGCTTTACATAAATCACAAAAGTAATTGCAACTAAAAAAACCCGTTAGATTACACTACTTGAAAAGTTAAAACATTTTTATGGGGAAAAAGTTATAAACAGCAATAAAAGGCAATAAAAAATTGGGAAGAGTATTTGCTACAAAGAGCAAACCTGATATCCTTACTACATTAAAAAGCTCTCACAAAATGATGAGAGAAAATGCATAAAGGACAGGAACAGACACTTGGCAGAGGAAGAAATACAGATAGCCAAAAAGTATTTTCAAATATTCGCCCCCACTAGCTATAAAGCTCCAATAAAAAAATGAACTATCATTTCAGTCTTGCACATTACCAGAGAGAAAGGAAATCCTATTGCTCTTTGTTGCTATGTGCAATGAAATTGGCTCCCTCTGGCTGGGCACGATGGCTCATGCCTGTAATCCCAGCACTTTGGGAGGCCGAGGCGGGTGGATCGCCTGAGGTCTGGAGTTCGAGACCAGGCTGGCCAACATGGTGAAACCCCATCTCTACTAAAAATACAAAAAATTAGCCAGCCATGGTGGCACACGCCTGTAATCCCAGCTACTTGGGAGGCTGAGGCAGGAGAATTGCTTGAACCCGGGAGGCGGAGGTTGCAGTGAGCCAAGATTGTGCCATTGCACTGCAGCCTGGGCAACAGAGTGAGACTCTGTCAAAGAAAAAAAAAAAAGAAAGAAAGAAATTGGTTCCCTCACAGTCACTGGTGGGAGTATAAATTGGGCTGATCTTTCTGGAGGGCAGTTTGACAGTGTGTTCCATGAGCCTGGAAAATATTCAGCCCTTTTGGCCCAGGAATTCCTCCCCTTGGAAGTTTTTCTAAGGAAGCATTTGGAGAGACAGACAGTGATTTATATGCAAGAGCACCCATCACAGCATTATTTATAATGGCAAAAAAATTGGAAACAACCTCAATGTCTAACAACAGGGAATTGCTAAATAAATCATGGTGTGATATCATGATGGAATATTATGCAGCCATTCTAAAGATGGCTTTTGAAGAACCCCTAGTGACAAAGGAAAACACTCATGATTTGATATTTAGTGTAACAAATAATAAATGTCAATGTAGTCAGATGCTAAATATCTGTATGTATGTGTATGCATACACACACAATAACATAGAAAGTTGTAGTGAAAAAATGAATATATCAAAATCTGAGCAGTCTGGGAGCTGCAATTATGGAATTCTTTTTCAGTTTTTGAAGATTCACCCCCAATTCATGAATGAACGAGCACAGTCAACCATACATATCTCTCAGAAAGGAAAATCCAAGGCATTTCCATATTGAATGGTCTAGGGTGGCCTTCTCAAGGCCTGCATGTGTGCAGGAATGATCAAGAAGGCTCTCTGGGCTTGTGGAGCTTGTGTTCAAGTGGGACAGACAGATAATGAGCAAATATAATAATATGTAGTAGGCAGTGTGTGTGCTGAGAAGAAAAAGAGAATGACGGGGTTTGAGGAAGGTCAGGCCTCTTGCAGGAAGGTGATCCTGACGACAAGAAGCAGCCACTGCAACTGTCCAGGCCCATGGGCAGAGGGGACAGAAGGAGGAGCAAGCTCACTGTGTCTAAGATGTAGGAGGAGGCTGGTGTGGTGGTGGCACACTGGGGAAGAGTGGAACAAGATGCCCAGCCATGCCCTTGGCCCTCCTTATCTTTGGATCAAGTCCTGTTCTCCAAGCCCATCTCATGCTGTTCATTTCTAGGGCACCATTAGGAGCCAGGTGCTGTCAGGCAGCGAGACTAGAAGAATTAACAGTGTGGGGTAGGAACAGCTGGGGCCATCTGTGCCGCATGATGCTACAGAGTGATAGCAACTGCCATGTGGGCTTGCTCATGGGCTGTGAAGCACAGAGGGGATTGGGGAGGGCTTCAGGGAGGAAGCATTTGAGCTGGGCCTTGAGGGATGGGTAAGAGTGAGTCCCCAGGTTAAAGTGGGTAGAAAGGCATCTCAGGAGGGAGAACATCATAAAGCACAGAGTAGGGGCGGGGTTGCATCCTTTACACATCATGGTAAGGGTAGATAGCTGGAGAGCCTGGGCTGTATGACTGTGTGGTGTGTATATGTCCCTGTGTGTGGATACATCCTGTGTGTGTACATGTCCCCATGTGTGTACATGTGCATGCAGTCTGGGAGATCAGATCAGAGAGGTGAGATTCTGATTTGATCTACCTGAGCAGAGCCCAGATTTATTTTTCAAGTTCCCCAGGTCGTTCTGATGTGCCAGACAGTTTGGGACCCACTGCTGTGGATGGAAGTCTTGGAGAATTGTAAACAGACGAGCCAGGATTCTGTCCTGTGCCCAGGAGCCTTCCCCGATGGCCACCCCTTCTGACCTCTCAGGGTGCTGTTTCCCGTCCCTATATTGTAGCCTTTGGTTGTTAAATCCATTGTAGCCTTTGGTTGTTAAATCCATCCCGTCTCCACCCTGTGGTTTTGTATCACATTTGAGTCTGATGATCAGCACCCAGGAGACTGAGCTTAGACCTGCTAGGTGATGAGTGGGGTGGGGCTTTGACGGTGGAGGGGGTGCCTGTGGGTGGGTGCACATCCCACTTGATCTTGACCAAGTGGCTTCGGCTTCTGAGAGTTAGGTTCCTCTCCCTTAGGTGGGAATAATTGTCTCTCCCACCTAGGGCTGATGGTGTTAAATTCGTGGATAAAGTGACTGGTACTCAGGTGTAAGCCTGGCGAACGCACTCTGGTGCACAGTTCTGTCCCCAGTGCTGTACAAGGTGGGCATTCAAAAGCGTGTCGAGTGAGCCAGTACAGTCCCTCCCGTGGCTCTCCTGCCCTTGGTAGATGTGATGCTGGTGTTCAGAGTGCTGGGACGTTGAGCATCTCCTGTGTGGCCATGGGAGAATACAGAGGTGGATAAGGTCAAATCTATTGAGGCCACCTCTTTAGCGACAAATAAGACAAACACTAAAATGCTGTCATCTGGGGCACACTATTGAGATCAGAGACCCAGGCCAGGTCCTAGCATAGACACAAGCTCAGGAAATGACCACTAAAGGCACCCCAGGTACAGCAAGGCACAGCAAGGCACAGCAAGGCACAGCAAGGGCACAGCAAGGCACAGCAAGGCACAGCAAGGGCACAGCAAGGCTAAAGGCCTGGCTCTGGAGAAGTGCCTGGGTCACTTGGGGGGACTGGCCCCTCAGGGCTGGAGTGCTCATACCCTTGCTGTCTCTCCCTCTCCCCCAGGTTCAGTGTGCTCTCAGACGGGGTCCTCCCTTTTCACCTAAATTCTATTGGGCAGAAAGAGCAAGGGCTTTAGAGTCAAGAGACACAGGCCACATAGCCTGGAGCAAGCTATCTTGGAGCATCTTGGGGTCCTCATCCATAAAATGGGGACAATAGTGTCTTCTTCACATGGTTGGCATTGTGGCTTAAAACAAGTCATGCCAAGCCCAATGCCTGGCACACAACAGGTACATAATGCTACTGCTTATGTCCCTCCTCCCCTCCACCTCCTCTCTGGTTGATACTCAGCTTTAGGAGGTCCCCAGTGGACTCCCCAGCCAGGCACATTGGCCCTGCATTCTGCTATCTCTTTAAGATAATAAATACGAACAAAACCGAAATCCATTATTAGCTTCTTCTAGACTGTCTGCATGATTTATGGCTTCAAAGTGCGTCTAGTTAATCTGTCGAAAGGGATTTTAAATTTCATTCGTCTTCCCTTCTGGCAGCCCCCTCTACCTTGAGTTCAGCTGTTTGACATGTCTAGTACCGGGGTCCCATTTTAAAAACATTTACAGTGGGCTGGGGGAAAAAATCAGAGCTGGAGCAGCAAGCGGGAGGCTCAATTTGGCACATCTGCTTTGAATTCCACGCATCTCCACAAGCGCAGATAACTTGAAAGTTCGCTCAGGGAAGCGGTCCGGTGCTCACGAGGACTGCCTTAGGTGACTTTAAAGGAGAGGGGGATAATTACTGAAAATGAATTGTCACTGAAATAGAACCCTCCCGATCGGCCAGCTGACCATCTGTGGCTCACATGTGCAGGCCGCCCACACCTCCCCCTCCCAGGACTACCTAGTGTTCAGCTCTTTGGTTTTGTAAACCTCTGCCTCCCAGACCATTCAGGTAATGCCTTGTTCGAGATTCATGCTAACTGGGGCTGTATAGTTCCCAGTGTGGCTGTGGTTGTGGGACCCGGAATGAGGGCCTAGGCAGAAACTGCCCAGGATTCAGTTCAGCAGACGTGTGGTAAGGGCCTCGGCACGTCAGGCCCTGGAGAATGTGTGTGCACAGTGCTCTACAGTTTACAAAGCCCTTCCACATTTATCACAGGCAGGGAAGCTGAATTGCATGCATTTATTTATTCAGCGAAAATGAATGAATCCCCCATGGTGGGCTGGTTGTTGGTTGGATGCAGGATGCAGGGGCATGTCAGCCACAGCTCTGTCTGCAGGCACGGGAGCCAGATGATGCGGGAGTGGACCCTGGGGTCTGCACCTCGGAGGAGCAGAGCAAGGATGTGTAGGAAAGTTGCACTGAGGGCATCACTGAAGCTGGGCCTCACAGGATTCATGCATGTAGCAGATACTTGGTGAATTTCTGTTCTGAGCCAGGCTGTGTTCTCAGATCTTGGTTGTCATCAAAATAGACCAAGCCCCTGCCCTCAGCGAGCAGAAAACAAAGATGTCAACAGACAAGCAAGATGCTTTTAAATAATGATGAGTGCTATAAAGATGGTAGAGCAGGATGGTATGATTGTGAGACTTCTCAGGTCAGGGAGGGCCTCCACGGCCAGCTCAGGGTCCCCTGGATGCAGGCTGGGGAGTAGCAGCCCTGGGAACAGGAGCCACAGAAGAGGGTTTGGAGCAGAAGGGGGTTCCTGAGATGAGGTGGCAGTGTGCAAAGGCTGAGGCTGCTGGCTCTCGAGGACAGACTTGGCAAGACCGGAGGGAGGGGTGTGGTGGAGGGAGGCTGTCCCCTGGGGAAGTTATGGGTTGTGTCTGCTGTTTATTTATGTGACTCTAGCTGGATTAACAACCCCACTAGCTGCAGTAATGGGAACTTCACTATTTGGCCAGGTTCTGGTCATGCCAAAGAGAGGTGTGGGCTTGTAGCAGAGGAAGCTAGAGCCTTGGAACCATGCCCTGCCCTCGTTTGCCATTCCTAAGAGCGGCCCTCACTCCGGGCCTGGTAGTTCTGCCAGGAAGCAAAGGGATAGTGTACCCATTGTCGTGAGCCCTAGAGAGCAAGTGGGTGCCTTCCCAACAGCTCCAAGATCACTTAGCCCTGGCATCTGGGGCCAACCCAGACCTCTGTGAGGAAGGCAGGTCACCTCTGATAGGAGGCAGCTACTGCCAGGTTGGCATGAGCTTCTCTGTGCAGCGTTATGGCCACCTGCGCCCCTGTGCTGGCTGCAGGGCCTGGTCCTCAGCCTATACTTGGGCACTGTTTCTGCGTAGACAGATGGATTGACCTGAAGGGGGGATTGGGAATTAAGTATGGGTTTGAAAGTTTCTTCTCTGAGTCTCTCCTTTTCTCATCTGCAAAATGGAGAAAATGTGAGGATTAAGATTTTCCTTACAAAGCATCAGGCCTGGCTCCAGACACAATAGGAGCTCACTCCATGGTGGCTGTATATCCCAGAGAAAGAGCCAGGGTTGGGCCTGGGGGATGCCATCTAAGATGGGGAGACAAGAATGTCAACAGGAGATGTGCAGTCAATGTTTGTTGAATGACTACTTGAATGAATTAATGAATGAAAATGGTTTGCTTATTGGGATTTAGTTGTGTCAAGGCCGAGCTATGGAATCTATGACTTCATCACAATAGAAGATGAAGTCCAAGGTTACTGATGTGTCACTCAGGCCCCATCTGTGCCAGCCCCTGACTTCTTACTTCCTGGGCTTCCTGGTCCCAGATCCACAATACTCAAAGCCCCCAAATAAATCCAGCTGTTGCATGCCTCTGGCCAGATGCTGGCCTTGCACTTTTGATGTTCTTGCCCCATCTTCCTGGCAAATACTCTTTCAGGGTTTAGCTCAAGAGTCATCTCCTCAGGGAATTTTTTCTGACTCCTTCCTGCTCAGAAGCAAGAAAAGGAGGTCAATACTAATGAAGCCAGGTTTGTCATCCAGGCCTGGAGCGGCCAGAAGCTGGACTTGCGTCTGTTTTCTCTTTGGACTGGCTGTGAAGAATGCAGTCCTTCATGATAGAGTAGTCATCAGCCCTTCAGTGGGTGTCCAGTTACAAAAATTTAAACAGACTAGGATTGTTATTGCCCCCTGGTTTTATTTTAATTTCTCCAGAGCATCTTTGCACCTTCTCATGTGTGTGTCTTCTGTTGAGAAGTGTCTGTTCAAGTCTTTTGTCCATTTTTAAATTGGGTTGTTTATCATTTTATTATTAAGTTATGAGTTATTTATATATTCTGGATACAAGCCTTGTTGGAGATATATATGTATATATATGGAATATTTTCCCCATTCTCTGCCTTGCCTTTTCATTTTCTAAATCGTGCTTTTTAGAGAACAGAGATTTTAAATTTTAGCTGGGCATGGTGGTACATGCCTGTAGTTCTAGCTTCTCAGGGGGCTGAGGCAGGAGGATCACTTAAGCCCAGGAGTTCAAGGCTGCAGTGAGCTAGGATTGCGCCACTGCACTCCAGCCTGGGTGATAGAAGGAGACTCCATCGCTTTAAAAAAAAAAAAAAAAAAAAAAGATTTAAAATTTTAATTTAGTCCAATTTATCAACTCTTAAAATGTTTCCTGCTTTTTGTGTGTTCTAAGAAGCCTTTGCCTGTCCCAAAGTGTGCTCTTTTCTGGAAGTTTTATGGTTTTAGTTCTAAGTTTAGGTTGATGATGCATTATGAATTAATTTTCATGTGTGGTGTGAGATAGGAGTCAAGGTCATCTTTTCCATACAGTTATCCAGTTTTTCTAGCATCATTTGTTGAAAAGATTTCTTTCTCTCATTGGTTTGCCTTGGTACCCTTGTAAAAAATCAAATGACCATGTAAATGTGGATTTAATTGTAGACTTTGTTCTGTTGATCTATGTCTATTCTTATGCCAGTGCCACCCTGTCTTGATTACTGTAGATTTGTAGAAAGTCTTGAAATCAGATAGTGTGAGTTCTCCAACTTTGTTCTTAATTTTCAATATTGTTTTGGCTATTCTAGATCTCTAATATTTTCACATATGTATTTTGGAATCAACTTGTCAGATTTTACCAAAAAGCCTACTGGAGTCTTGGTTGAGATGGCATTAAATTTATAGGTCAATCTGGATAGAATTGACATCTTAACAATATTTAATCCTTCATCCATGAACATAGTATCTCTCCTCATTTATTAAGGTTTTCTTTGCTTTCTCTCAGTAGCAGTGAAAGGTCTATTTTTCAGTGAAAGGTCTTATATATGAATAGCTTTTGTAACTTTATTTCTAAGCATTTTGTGTTTTCTGATGCTATTATATGTGGTATTGCTTTCAAATCCCATCTTCCTGTTATTTCCTCTAGTATAGAGAATTAAAATTCATTTTATTATGTTTGCAATATTTATTATGTTTTATTATATCTTGCAACGTGTCTAATTTATTCTTTCTTTTGTTTTTAGAGATTCCATAGGACTTTTTATGTAAACAATCATGTTATCTGAGGTTAAAGAGTTTTGCTTCTTTTTCCATCTTCATGCTTTTTTCCTTTCTTACTGAACTGCACTAGCTAAGACATCTAATAATAATGTTAAATAGAAGTAGTGAGTGTAGACATCCTTGCTTTGTTCCCAGTCTTGGGGGGAAACATTCAGCCTTTCACCATTAAGCATGATGGTAGCTATAGTTTATCATTGATATACTTTATTATTTTGAGGAAATTCTTTTCTGTTTCTAGTATGCTGAGAATTTTAATCATCAGTGGGTACTACTTTTTCTGTGTCTATGGAGCTGATCAAATGGCTCTTCTTTATTCTTTTGATTTAGTGAATTATGTTTCTCAATTTAGAACCTTATACTCTCTAAACTTCACTTGGTCATGATGTGTTATCTTTTCTATTAATATATATTGCTGAATTTGATTTATTTTTAAAAAGCAGATATCAGATTCGATACACATTAACCATTAATATAAAATTGTAAAGAAAGAATTTTGAAAGTTGGTTGTAAATCATAAAAAGTCCTAAAAAATGGCTAAAGTAATAAACTAAGAAGCAGCATAAGTAACCATATCACAGTCATGTGTTAATTACTAGAAACAAACTGAGGTTAATACATTTCTTAAGACATTAGCAAAAGAATGCTTTAAAAAAAGATAAGAATTGGTAAAACAGAAAATGGCAAAGAATAATTTTTTTAAAAAGCATGTATTTCCTGAGGCTACTGCGACAAATTACCCACAAATTTTAAACAACAGAAAATTTAAAACAACAGATATTTATCCTCTTACAGTTCTGGAGGCCGGAAGTCCAAAATCAAGGTGTCGGCAGGGCCTTGCTCCCTCTGGAGGCTCCGGGGGAGAATCTTTGCCTCTTTGGGCCTCTGGTGGCTGTTGGCATTTCCTGACTTGAGGCAGACCAGCATCTGTCTCCTGGCCACATCGCCTCTTCCCTGTCTGTCTGCCTGTCTCTCCTGTGTATGTCTCTCATAAGGATGCTTCTGTTTGGATTTAGGGCCCACTGGGATAGTCCAGGGTGATCTCATCTTAAAATCCTTAACTTCATTGCATCTGCCAAGACCCTTTTTCCAAATAAGATCACATTCACCAATTCTGGAGATTTAACATGGAATATCTTCTTCTTCGTCTTTTTTTTTTTTTTTTTTTTTTTTTGAGACATCGTCTAGCTCTGTTGTCCAGGTGGAGTTGCAGTGGTGCGATCTCGGCTCACTGCAACCTTCGCCTCCCAGGTTCCAGTGATTCTCCTTCCTCAGTCTCCCGAGTAGCTGGGATTACAGGCGCACACCACCACACCCAGCTAGTATTTGTATTTTTAGTAGAGACAGGGTTTCACCATGTTGGCCAGGCTGGTCTCGAACTCCTGACCTCTAGTGATCCACCCACCTCGGCCTCCCAAAGTGCTGGGATTACAGGCGTGAGCCACTGTGCCCGGAATATCTTTCAAGGGGCCACCATTCAACCTTCTATACAGTGTAACTTTAAGATTTCCTGTATGAGGCCGGATGCAGTGGCACGTCTGTAATCCCAGCACTTTGGGAGGCTGAGATGGGCAGATCAAGAGGTCGAGACCATCCCGGCCAACGTGGTGAAACCCCATCTCTACTAAAAAATACAGATGGCGTGGGCCTGTAGTCCCAGCCACTCGGGAAGCTGAGGCAGGAGAATCACCTGAACCCAGGAGGCAGAGGTTGCAGTGAGCGGAGATCGCACCACTGCACTCCAACCTGGCGAGAGTGAGACTCCGTCTCAAAAAAAAAAAAAAATTTTCTGTATGAAACATTGATGTCTGATGACCGAATCAAATGAAATAAACTGAACAGCAAATACGAAATAAGAAGAAACTCACCCATAATCCTTGATTTTGACCATTTTAATATATTTTTTTAAATGCTGCTGTGAACACAAAATGAAAACGTATTACTAAAACTAAAACCATCTCTTCTAACATAAATTGTTGTCATCTTTATAAATGGTTAAAATAAACAAGTTTTGGGTAACTGTTTATTTGGAAATTTTGGGAATGTAGCCATTTGGCGAAGTAATTTGTGGCTAATTGGCTTTTGACGAATTGGTCATTTGACACATTGATTTTCAGCCAACTGGCACTTGGAGAATAGATGTTCATCAAGTTGGCCCACCTCCCACACGGGCCTGGGGCTTGGTGTCTGGGGCCGGGCTGTGAGGCCCACATGGGCGCCAGGCAGGCTGAGTACTTGGTGTGGGATCCAAAGATCCTCTTAGACCAGGAGGGAGAGCCCCACAAGACCTGGCCATCCCTGGCCTTGGCTGGCCTGCTCCCGGCTGGGCTGGGGGAGACTTGGAGGGGGATACAGAATGAGAGTGACCCTTTATGGACTGTGTGCCAGGCCCTGAGCTAAGTGTCCCATGGGGCATTATCTCACTTGATCCTCACAATAAACCCCTGCAACTAGTATGATGATCTGCATTTGACAGATAAAGGAATGGAGGCACAGAGAGGTTAGGTTACCTGGCCAAGACCACACTGGCAGGTGAGGGGCAAAGTTCAGATTCCAGACCAGGCTGGCTCTCTCTAAAGCCTATGTTCCTATCCCCAGGGCCAAAATGGATCAGATGGAGTCCTTGTCCTCATGCAGCTACTGGCCCAGTCAGCTTCTTGATAAACAATTTCTATGGGCCTTATTGTAGCCTGACAGTGGAGCCCATTTCTCTTTCTCAGATGAGGAAACTGAGATCTGGATACGGTGTGAGGCTTGCTGAAGGTCGCATAGTGGATCAGCATTAGAGCTAGAACAGGGACCAGGCTGGGTCCTGTTCCTCCTCCATCGGCTGCCTCCACCTCCAGCCTGGCTCCGGGATTTCTGCTCTTTTGTGTTCTTCTCCCTGAAAGTGGGACAGGCCCTGCAGTCTCCCGCCTTCCACCCCCAGCCCTCCTTGTTTATGACCATGTTAATGGGCCTTTGCAGGCCGGCCCAGCTGCGGATGAGAGCCAGTGAGCCACCTGGAGCTGCGTCTGCCACAGAATGTTTACGGTGCGTGGAGCCGAAACGAAACAACATCCATCTTGTTGACTAGTCCCAAACACTGTACTCATTCATGGCCAGGCCGCCGACGGGGTCCCTGTGCTTGGCAGTGAGCTGCCCCAGCTCTGCCGGCATAAACTGGCAGTGAGAAGAAAAGCAGGCAAGCTTTGGGGAAGTTGTGCCCTGAGCCCAGGTGGCCCCCCCGCCCATTTTCTGTTCACCCTGTCCTCTGACCAGATGGAGCATCAAGGTGGTACACTGCGATGTCAGCGCTGGTCTGAAGACAAGAGGCTGGGGCACTGAGCTGGCGTCAGAAGTACAGGTCAGCCCTAACCAGTGAGGACTAATGAGGTCATCTGTGTAAACGTGAAGTGCTGGACAGAGCCCAGCAGCCTAGGAGAGCTTTGCCCCAGACAACTCTGCATCGAATCCTGGTATGACTGTCATCACTGCCCAAACTCAGTGTCCTCATCTCTCCAGCAGGATTAATGCTGATCTCAGCCTTGCAGAACTAACCAGAGAACCTTTGAGACACACTCATAAACCAAGTTGTTCCTGTAAATGTCCCGTACCTCCCAGGATGCCAAGGAGAGGAGAGCATCATCCTTTCTGGCCACCTTTAGGAGGCAGCAGCTAGGCGCTCTGCAGTGACTGCCTGATGGGAACTCTGGAGGACTGGGTTCTGGTCCTGACTTGGCCACTGGCCCCAGTGTCACCTTGGACAGCCCTTCACGCTCACTGGGCCTCAGTCTCCCTCTTATGTAAAACAAGATTATCTTTTAGATCTGTTTTAGTCCTGCCACCTTACAGTGGAATGGCTGAGGGATGCTGCTCAAGGTGTGTACAGTTCCCATAGGAATGGCTTCTCCTGGCCTGTGGGCCGCCTGGCGGGTTGAGTATAGGGTGATCACTGGAGCCCTGGGCTGAGGACTGTAGTCTGGAATCACCAGCCCTGGGGATGAACCCCAAGTATGTCTCCTTCTAGATGTGTTATTCAGGAGAAGTCATTTCAACATCCTGGCCTTGGTTTCCTCATCTGTAAAATGGGCTGATTGATGTATCTGGCAACACTGTTGAGAAGCTTAGATGAAATGTTTAGCACAGTGTTCTGGCCCCTTAGGTGCAGACACAACACTCACATCCCATGGTAAGGGCTGTAGTGGGGAATGGCCAACCCTGTGGCAGGGTCAGGGAAGCCTTCCTAGAAGCAGTGGCCCCACTAAAGAAGGATAAGGGAAGGCAGGTGTGCACCCTCATCCTTAGGGCATTGCAGTTCTGGTCCATGTTGTCACCAGGCTGAGGGCTCCTGAGGGCAGCAGCAGTATCTGCCTCATCTCTGGGCCCCAGTGGCCAGCTCAGGGTGGGTGGATGGGTGTTCTCTTTGGCCCATGCCAGAAAGGGTCTTGGGAGGCGGCAACCAGGCCAGACCAGGCAGGCCTGTCCACCATGAAGAGTCCAAATGCTGGGGCCAGAGGAGGGAGAGGCAGAGGTCTGGTCCAAGACCAGCCCCGCCTCTGGATAATGAAGCCTTTTGACAGGGGATTCACAGTGGCTGTCTGGGATTAGAAGACGACAGAACATTTAGAGGCATCTCCAGTCTACTGTGTTTGTTTTATAGAAAAGGGAACTGAAGCCTAGGGGCTGGGAGCTGCCTAAGACAGAAAGTGAGTTAAGAGCCAGGGTAGGACTAGAACTCTAGGCTCTGCTTCCTGCCTGGGGGTCCTTTCCCTGGATTCTTGACCTCAAGTGTGAAAAAGAGGGTCAGGCCTGAATAGGGAGCCCTACTTGCATGAGAACCTGCTGCTTCCTGATGGAGGTAAAGTATGGTCTCATGGGCAGGCTTTCTCCTTGGCAATGTTGGCAGCAGCAGCAGCAGTATCTGTGAGTGGGCTGCCCCTCATCAGCCCCTCGACTTTCCTAGAAACTCCCCTTTGCATCCTCAGAAGTCAGGGCAATGTGGTCCTGTGTGGGCTGGTGCAGCCCTGTGCACAGCTACAGGCAGGGCCAGGGGCAAGTCTGCAGCCTCCCTGCCCCTCACAGAGGCCTGCTCCTAATTGGATGAAAACACTGCTAGGTGCTGCTTCATGGAAATGTTCATTAGTTTCCACCTCCTGTCTCTTGAGAGAAACCAGTGGGTTTCAACCAATAATGTTGTAAAGGCCAGAGCTGAGACTGTGGCCTGGTGACCCACCCTAGGGGCCTGCATCTTAGAGAAAGGGCTTCTTATCTCTCATCTTTCTAGCAGTCTTTCCTGGCAACAGAGGCTTGAGTGGCATCCAAGGCCTAGCCCAGTTCTCACCTGGTGTATTCATTTCTGCATTTGTTCTGCAAGCTGGCAGCTGATCACTTACAGCGGGAGAAGAGGAAGTTTTGGGATGGGCAAGGGTTGGGGAGGTGAGCTCCGTCTCAGGGTCTCAAACCCTCTCTGCTGATCGGCCAGTGGGGAGACTGTCCCTGCCGAGGTCCCTTCCCCAGGCCTGCCCTTTCTGGGCTTTCTGGAGTCAGCCCTGCACTCCCCCACCTTGTGCCCCAGCACAGGGCCTGGACTGCCTGCTCACCTTCCCTGGGGAGCTTTCAAAGGAACCATATGCTTGCCTTCTTGTGGGTCCCCCTGGGCTCAGGACTCTGTCACTGAATCCAGAAATAGTCCCTGGGATGCAAGAAATCAAGACACAGTCCTGCTCACCCCCACTCACTCTGTGACCTTGGGGGAGACCTTGCTTTCCCCACCTGAAGAAGGATGACTGGGAGCTGAGGTTCTCAGCAGCGCTTCCTTTTCTTAACAGGGCCTTCTTTGAACTGCCTCCTTTGCTCTCCTGAAATGAAATGCACCGATAAGATAGCCGGCCTGCACCATCTTTTAAAAAATTTTCATATAAGGTTTTATACTGAAGAAGAACTAAAAGGGAAATAACTTGTAAACAATGTATTTCCACATTCACACACTCAGGCATGACTGTGCTGGAAGATGGGATGAAGTCATCGGCCAATTGCCCCTGTGTGCGGCATTGCTAAGCTTGATGGCTGCAAACACACAGATGTCACGAGTAGCGTGGCCGAGGGTGATGTGATTTTCTGAGATGGTGAACAATCCCTGCTCAGCTCCCAAACAAAACACAGCATAGTCTTTCCTCAATTTACATGGCAGTTCCATTCCTGGAAAATTTAGTGTCTCTTAAGACCATGAGAAAGTACTTGTATTTAAATGTAAAATGGAGCTATGTTCTAGGCTTAGATGATCAGGTTGCTTGTTTACAGATAGTTGAATATCTGGCAAGATATTAGAAAGTTAGTGTGAGACTGACCCACCCATGGTGGTGAGTTGGCCATCCCTGGCTGCTCCCCACTAAATGACAAGTACTCCCAGTCATGGCAGCCACCAGAAATCCACCCCCATGATTTCCAGTGTGTCCCCTGGGGTGGAACCCCACCTTGGAACCTCTGCCACAGTGATGTCTGAGGGCCTGTTGTTCCTGGCGGGCTGAGTGTGCAGGCTGACTCCAGCCTAAGGCCTAGGCTGGCTCTAGGCCCTCTGGAGGAGGGCAGAGAGGATAGCATGAAGCCCCATGGGGTGGGGCTGGTCAGGGAAATCTTCCTGGAGGAGGGACCCTGGGATCTGGGTGGGTTCAGGTCTGGGGTGGAGATGGGGTTGGGGGTGGGATTTTTCAGAAGCCAAAGCTGTGACTTCCCCAGTAGCCCTCTCCCCATTTCTGGCCACATGGTGGAACAAATAATCTTTTCCACAGAATCCAGAAATCCCGAGCCTCGGAGGGACTTGGAACTCTTGCCCCTGTCTGCTCCGGGCTGGATCTCTGGATTGTGCCCGTTCCTGGAGAGCTGAGGTGTCCAGGGTGTCTGCATTGTCCCCCAGGACAGTGACGTTATCTCACTCAGAGCTACCAATCCTTCTCACGGAGACCCAAGATGGAGGGAGGTGGAGGGAGGGGTTGCCAGGTGTTGGCATCCCTGTCTCCCACACACCACTCTCCTGTCCAGAGCTGGGCATCCCCCACCCCACCCTGTTGCTGTCATGGAGTCCTTCTTGCACTTTATATATTTTTGAGCCGTTTGAAGGCATTTTATCAGTGAGGGGGAAAAAACCAGTGTGGGCACAGGAGTTACCTAATTAGCTTGATTTAAAGGAGAAGGTTAAAAAATGCCAAGCATGAAGTAATAAATATATACCTGACATAAGCATCTATGGCCCTGTATGTACTGACAACGCAGATGGAATATGTTTATCTTTGATACATTTTCTTAGCGATTTCAACAGCCATTTCCTCTGGATTTCTTGTCATCCCATTACTGTCCTGGCTGTTTTGAGTGTTGGTCACCATCGCTGTCGCTCCCTGAAAATTTAGGCCAGGCAGGGGCTTATATGGGGCTCTAGGACATATCAGGAAATGGCAGCCTTGGGATCAGAGAATCATGGAATTTTATAACTTCAGAATCTCCTCATGACAGATTCGTGGGATCGTGGAACCTTAGAAGCAGTCATTGAAGTGCTTAGCTTTATAAAATTGTATTACCTTAGAGCTGGGTGCGGTGGCTCATGCCTGTAATCCCAACACTTTGGCAGGCCGAGGTGGGTGGATTGCCTGAGCTCAGGAATTCGAGACCAGCCTGGGCAACATGTTGAAACCCTGTCTCTACTAAAACACAAAAATTAGCCAGGTGTGGTTGCGCACGCCTGTAATCCCAACTACTCGGAAGGCTGAGGCATGAGTTATTGCTTGAATCCAGGAGGTGGAGGTTGCAGTGAGCCGAGATGGTGCCATCGCACTCCAGCCTGGGTAACAGAGCAAGACTCTGTCTCCAAAAAAATAAAAATAAAATAAATAAATGAATAAAATAAATAAATAAAATCATATCATCTTAGAATGAGAGATTCATGGAATTATAGAATCCCTGTTGCATATAAATCCCAAATTTTGAATTTTGGAATCATACTAGCTCAGTATGATAAAAGGTAAAATCTGAGAAGTTTAAAGGATGTTGGGGTTTACTTACTAGGCCATCCCTCCCAACCCTTGGGAGATACAGAAATATGTTAAATACTCTCAGCGCCTTCTTCTACCAGCTCCAGCTCCTTGGGACCTTGCTTTGCACCCCAGCCTGGAGTCTCCCTTGGCCCTAGAGAGGCACTAGTGGTCACTCACACCGGGCAGTGGTGCAGCCTTTCACAGGGTAGGAGTTGGGAAACATGGGGAGCCTGGGAGATGGCACTAGGAGGGAAGAGAGGGCAGAGGCCCTCGCAGACCTGCCCTGAGGAGGAGGAAGCCCTGCACAGCCCTCCTGCCAGCCGCCTTATCTCATGTGGATGCACCTGTTTCCATCCATCAGCCACCAAGGGGAAGGATACCCAGCAGTTCCCTGGGCCAGCATCTGAGAGTGTCCTCCTGACCCCTGCCCTCAAATTACTAGAGGTGGGCCAGGAGGGACAGGGAACTGTTCACAGACCCTGGGGGAGGGTCTGTGCTGAGTTAGAGGACCACCGTCTAGCCCCATTCTGTCTTAGGTTTATTCTCAAGGATTTTGTTTGCAGTCTTTTTATTATTAAAACAATGTGAAATATTTCAAAATATATAATATAGAGATTTTAAAAAATTATTTAAAAATTTATGTACAGTAAATTTACAGAGAATGAGTATGTGTGTGAGAGTGTGTGTGAGTGTGTGCACGAATATGTGAGTATAAGAGAGTGTGTATGAGTGTGTGAGAGGGTGAGAGTCCGTGTGTGTGAGTGTGTGTGAAAGAGTATGTGTGTGCATGTGTGTGCGTGTGTGTGCGTGTGAGAGAACAATTCTGTGAGATCTGACAAATGCATAGAGTCACATTGCCACCACTCCAATGAGGAAACAGAACAGTCCCCTTAATCCAAAAAAAGGAATATAGAGCTTTTAACACTCCTAATCCCAAAGCCACCACCTCCCTGCATCTACACTTTTCTTTCTAAAGTCTTTTTCAACACAAAACTCAGAGAGCGTTTCCCACCTGTCGAGTCTGGTTGCGCCCTGCTTTCCAGTGGCTTCCTGCCACACTGGAATAACACCTAGCATCCTCACCGCAGCCCCCAGACCCTGCTCTGTGGCCTCACTGCCTGCCTCCGTCACCTTGCTTGCTAGGCTCCAGCCACACCTGGCCTGTGTTCCCGCCCTGGAACGCACTCCAGCCTCGGGTCCTTTGTACCCTGCTGCTTCCCCTTCCTGGCATGCCCTCCCTCCCCTCAGGCCTCTGTTCAAATGTCACCCCCTTGGAGACACCTTCTCTGACTGTCCTGTCTCTCTTTACTTTCTAACTTCTTGTTTTCATTTTAATTTATAACATTAATCAGTTCCTGATATTATAGTATATATTTATTTGTTTACTTTTGAAACTGTCCTGTTATTGGAATGTAAACCGCATAAGAGTAGAGACTTTCCTTTCTCATTCATCACTGGAACACCGCATTTTTGGTGCCTGGTCCTGGCATATAGTAGGCATTCAATATCCATGTGTTAAATGAATGAATTATTAACATTTGATGTATTGATTTGCCATTCTTTTTACTCTTCAGGTCATTTTTAGTATATGGAATTTTGAATCCTGCGCTTATAATTAATTCTTATAAGTATTTTCCTTTGTGACTGAAAACTTGAGTAAATCTAGAGAAACCCATGACTTGTGATGAGGCAAATTCATATAAAACATGGCTGGCCATTGGTAGTTGTTGCTGTCCTCTGTCCAGCCTCTTTACAAATGGGGCAGTGAGAATTCATCTTTTCTGTGGAGCTGTGGGGGAATGGATGGGTTTAGGAAGTGACTGCCTCATAAATCATTTGAGACTTTCTCAGTTCCTTGTGTGGTGTGGACTTTGTAATAAGTGGGTTGTTTCTTACATATTTAATCAATGTAAACATTTTTTCCCACACATTAACTGAAAAAAAAAAAAACCACCAAAAATATCATTTTTAAATTACATAATAACACAGCTCTGCATGTTTAATTTATTGAAGCTTTTGGGTCACACTTATTGCATTATGGTAGGGTTTTACTGTATCATATTCAATAGCTACATAAAATTTCTGCTGAATAACTTCACAATAATTTACTTACTCATTCTTCTATTATTGGATATATAGGCTATCTCCTATTCTTTTCTGTTATAAATGCTTAAAATTTTGCATATTCTTTGACTCTGCAGTCTCACATCTAGGAATTTATCCTAAGGCTATAAATATGGATGGACATGAAGATGGGTCTATAAAGACATTCATTAAATGGTCGTTTTGAGTTTTTCACTTCTCCAAATAATTTTAATTCCAACCATGAGGAAAAATTAAATATGTACAACCATAGAATGGAATCTATAGAGTCATTAAAATTATTTGTTAAAAGGGGATTTTTGCATCTGCTATAGCAAATTAGCTTGTATCGGACTAATATTTCCTCTGGATAAAATATAAAAAGCATTTGTTTAAAGGCATCAAAGAACTGGCTGGGCTCACGCCTGTAATCCCAGCACTTTGGGAGGCCAAGGTGGGTGGATCACCTGAGGTCAGGAGTTTGAGACCAGCCTGGCCAACATGGTGAAACCCCGTGTCTACTAAAAATGCAAAAATTAGCCGCACGTGGTGGTGGGCGCCTGTAGTTCCAGCTACTCGGGAGGCTGAGGCAGGAGAATGGTGTAAACCTGGGAGGCAGAGCTTGCTGTGAGCCGAGATCGTGCCACTGCACTCCAGCCTGGGTGACAGAGCGAGACCCCATCTCAAAAAAAAAAAAAAAAGCATCAAAGAACTAATGAGACAGCTAGGACTTGAGGGACCAAGACACCAGAGAGAAGGGAAATGCACTAAGGTGAATATGACACTGTGCCACTTCTTCCTTTCAGGCATTAGCCAATCTGTAGGTAATGTGGGGCCAAGAGTCAGAGAGCTCAACAGATCTTTCTGTAGCCTTACTGTGCTGTGGAGACAAAAATTGGAGTTAAGGGCTACTGAGACAGGCAGATCATGAGGGGTCAAGATCCCAGGGAGATGGGGAAGTGCCAGAAAGCAAGCCTAACAGGCCAGGCGCGGTGGCTCACACCTGTAGTCCCAGCACTTTGGGAGGCCGAGGTGGGTGGATCACGAGGTCAGGAGATTGAGACTATTCTGGCTAACACAGTGAAACCCCCGTCTCTACTAAAAATACAAAAAAATTAGCTGGATGTGGTGGCGGGCACCTGTAGTCCCAGCTACTTAGGAGGCTGAGGCAGGAGAATGGTGTGAACCCGGGAGGCGGAGCTTGCTGTGAGCCAAGATCGTGCCACTGCACTCCAGCTTGGGTGACAGAGCGAGACTCCGTCTAAAAAAAACAAAAAGTAAGCCTAACATTCAGCGTTGCTTTTCCTTCAAGATATTTGCTGATTTATGCATGGCACAGGCTAAGGGGTAAAGAAACCAACAGATGTGGCAGTTATGAAGTTGAGAAGTGGGCTAGGTGTGATGGTTTACACCTGTAATCTCAGGACTTTAGGAAGTTGAGGGGGGAAGATCACTTGAGGCCAGTAGTTTGAGACCCCCTGGGCAATATAGCAAGACATGGTATCTACAAAAATTAAAAAATTAGCTGGGCATGGTGGTATGTGCCTGTAGTCCCAGCTACTTGGGAGGCTCTGGTGGGAGGATCCCTTGAGCCTGGGAGTTTGGGGCTGCAGTGTGCTCTGATTGCACCATTGCACTCCAGCCTGGGCAACAGAGTGAGACCCTGTCTCTGAGAAGAGGAAGAAGAAAAAGAAAAAAGAAGTTGATAAATTAGGCAGAGCTTTCAACAGCTTCAAGTTCTAGGAAGACAAATGTGAAGTTCAGGGTCAGCAAAGAAGAAGCTTGGTATCCCAAACTTTCAGTTGAGGACCCTGACAGGCAGCATCTAGAAGAATGGATGAACCAGAAACAGAGCAACTTGTACAAAGAGTGAAGCCCAGCTTTAAAACAGCCAAATCCCAGACTGAATTAAGATGATATTTTCCTCTTTTACCTGCCTTTAAGAAGCAAAATAAAATTTTCTCTGGAGGAAGATATCATCTGTCCAAATTTCATACACAGTATTGAGCATTCTGTCAAAAATTACCAGAGATACCAGGAGACAGGACCAAGAGGGAGAAAAACACAATAAAAACACACAAGTAGTCCAGATGTTGGTGTTATCAGACACAGGATTGAAAATAACTGTGATTGGCCAGGCGCAGTGGCTCATGCCTACAATCCCAGCACTTTGGGAGGTCAAGGCAGGAGGATCACTTGAGCCCAGAAGTTCAAGACCAGTCTGGGCAACCTGTTGAGACCCTGTCTCTACAAAAAATACACAAATTAGCTGAGCATAATAGTGCGTGTGTTGCCTATAATCTCAGCTATTTGGGAGGCTGAAATGGCCGGATTGCTTGAGCCTGGGAGGTTGAAGCTGCAGGGAGCCAAGGTCATGCCACAGTACTCCAGCCTGCGTGACAGGGCAGGACCCTGTCTCAAAAAATAAAATAACTGTTCATAACATTAATATGTTCAAGAAAATTGATCATCAAATAGAGAATTTAATAGAGATCTGAAAACCATAAAAATTAATAAAATGAAAAATTTTAAATGAAAAAATATAGTAACAGAATTTAAGAATGCAAAAGCTAGATTTAAAAGATGCAGTTAAAGAGAGGATCAGTGAACTGGAAAATAGGCCAGTAGACAAAATCCAGGCTGATGCATGAAAGTTAAAAAAGGATGGAAAATTCAAAAATAGCATAAGAGATATATAAGACATGGTGAAAGGACCTAACATACATTGTTGCCCCAGAAAGATGGGAAAGATGACGAGCAAAGTAAAGTTTGAAGTGGTAATAGCCAGTAGTTTTCCAAAACTGACAGAAGACATTGTGACACATATTTAAGAATTCCTATGAACCTCAAGCAGAATAAATACAAAGAAAAGCACACCTAGGCACACCATAGTTATGTCAAACTGCTGAAAACAAAACACGGAGAGAAAATCTTAAAAGTAGTCAGAGTTGAGGGGGAAGATGCAATAACTTCAAAAGACTTAGAGATGACTTTCCAATAGAAATTATGAAATTCTTAACACAGTGGCATAAATCCATAATATATGGAAAGAAGATAACTGCCAACCTAGAATTCTATACCCAGCAGAAATATTCTTCAGAAGTAATGAAATAATAACATTTTCAAACAAATGTTTGGGTCCCAGAAAAAGTTGAGATAATTCCTTGCCAGTAGGCTTACAATTTTTAAAAATTTTTAATGCAAAAGGAAAAAGACCTCATATGGAAACAGGATGAAGGGAAAGTATTTTTTTAAATATTAACTATTACTATGGCACTGGTTTTGAGAAATATATAAATAAACACTATATTGACTACACAAAACAATACTATCTGGTAACGATTTAAAAATATATGTAGAATTGAAATATACAAAAACAGTATCCCAAAGAATGTGTGTATGTAGGCACATGAATGGAATTAGAGTCCTGAGGTTCTTGCCTTGTGTAGAAAGTAGTAAAAGTACATTTATGCACTGCACAATGTTTCAATCAATGACAGACTACATATACAATGGTGGTTCTATAAGATGATGATACTGTATTTTTTACTGTACTTTTTCTGTTTAGTGATACACAAATGCTAATCATTGTGTTACAGTCACCTACAGTATTCAGTACAATACCATGCTGTACATGTTTGTAGCACAGGAGCAATAGGCTATACCAGGTAGCCTAGGTGTGATCACGTATGCCACATAGATGGTAGCCTATACCACCTAGGTTTGTGTAAGTACATTCTATGATGTTCACACAGCAATGAAATCATCTAATAATGCATTTCTCAGAATGTATCCCTGTTGTTGATGCATGACTGTACTGATCTATATTAGACTGCAATAGAAGAAAGTATATCTAACAAGCTAATAAAATGGAATAATAAAAAATGCTTGATTAATTTGAAAGAAGGTAAGAAAGGAGAGAAAACCTAGAATAGGTTCAAATAAAAAAGGATTTAGGCTGGGTGCGGTGGCTCACGCCAGTAATCCCAACACTTTGGGAGGCCAAGGCAGGTGGATCATGAGGTCAGGAGTTCAAGACCAGCCTGGCCAATATGGTAAAACCCCATCTCTACTAAAAATACAAAAATTAGCCAGGTGTGGTGGCACACACCTGTAGTCGCAGCTACTCAGGAGGCTGAGGCAGAATTGCTTGAACCCAGGAGGTGGAGGTTGCAGTGAGCCAAGATCGCACCACTGCACTCCAGCCTGGGCGACAGAGTGAGACTGCGTCTCAAAAAAAAAAAAAAAAAAAAAAGATTTAAACCCAAATACCCAAATATATGGTAATTGCATTAAATGTAAATGGTATAAATGGACTAAATATTCAAATTAAAAACAAAGATTGTCAAGTGGATAAAAATTATTTTGTAGAAGAATATTAATAAGGATGCTTTTGGTTTAAGTAATAAAATTCCCATCTGTGACAGGCTTGAAACACTATAAGAGCTTTACTGTTCACTGGAGGTTCTTGGTGCCACCAGTGCTGTGACTTAGTTTCTCTGCTGTTCTTCTAGCTGAGAGGTCTCATTTTATTGACCTTGTCCTCCAGTTGACTTTTCTTAGGGGAACAGGATGGCTTCTACTAGCCCCCAGGGCTGCATGCATCCTCATTCACATGCAGGGGGGCAGAGTCATCAAACAGAACTGCCAGGAATCTGTCTAATTAAGCCAGCTTGCCTTACATGTCTCTCTCTGAGCGATTCACTGTGGCACTATATCTGGAGAGATGAGAACATGCTGATTGGTTCAGGCCTTCCACAGCCCACCCTGGGGTGGGATTAATAAGAACAACAATCATAGCAAACAGTTATGTAGTGCCTGCTGTATGCCAGATTCTGTTCTAGGTACTTAATATATGGTACATTAACCCATTTTAACTTCATAAACTGTGGCACAAAGAAGCTAAGTCACTTGGCTTAGACAAGGTCACACAGTAAGTGGCAAAATCAAGATTCAAACCTAGTCTTCTGGCTTCAAAATCTATACTCTTATCTGTGATGCTATACTCTCTCTCAAGATCCATAGCTAGATATAGGAAATATGGGACCCTACTAGGGAGGGAAAAGGAGGGCGTGAATCCTAGGTGTTACAGAATGAATATTACTGTCCCCCTCTCAAATTCATATGTTGAAACCCTAACACCCAGTGTGGCTGTGTTTGGAGATGAGGCCTCTAAGGAAGTAATTAAAGTTAAATGAGGTCATAAGGGTGGAGCCCTGATCAGATAGGAGTAGTATGCTTTTAAGAAGAGACACCAGCCTGGGCAGTGGCTCACGCCTATATTCCCAACACTTTGGGAGGCCAAGGCAGAAGGATTGCTTGAGCCCAAGAGTTCAAAACCAGCCTGGGAAACATAGTGAGACCTCATCTCTAAAAAATAAAAAATTAGCCAAGTATGGTGGTACACATCTGTAGTCCTTCCTAGCTACTTGGGAGGCTGAGGCGGGAGGATTGTTTGAGTCCAGGAACTTGAGGCTGCAGTGTGCTATGATCGCACCACGGCACTCCAGCCTGGATGACAGCAGAGCAAGACCCTGTCTCAAAAAAAAAAAAAAAAAAAAGAGAGAGACATCAGAGAGCTCACTCTACTTTCTCCGTGCCCACACTGAGGAAAGGCCATGTGAGGACATCGTGAGAAGGCTGCTGTCTCCAAGCCAGGAAGAGAGCCCTTACCAGAAACCAAATTCACTGGCAACTTGATCTTGGACTTCTTGCCTCTGGAATTGTGAGAAAATACATTTCAGTTGTTTAAGCCACCTAGTCTATGGTATTTTGTTATAGCAGCCGGAACTGACTAGTACACTGGGGAAGCCATCAGCTGCAGCTGCCCTAAATCGCTTAATGATGTGGAGCAGTGTCTGGGTCAGCAGTGCCTTCCAAGTCTAATAGAGCTGGCCTTGCATCCTGACTGTCCCATTTCACAGCTGCATGACCTTGGGCAAGTCCCTTACTCTTCATCTGGAAATGGGTTTAGCAATACTGGCATGGAAAGAGCCTAGCACTGTACCTGGCACATAATGGGCACTCCATCAACTTTGGTATCATGGTATGTTACTAAATGAAAAAAGCAGAGTATCAGAAAGTATGAGCCGGGTGTGATGGCAAGCACCTGTTGTCCTGGCTACTCAGGAGGCTGAGGTGGAGGATCCCATGAGGCCAGGAGGTCAAGACGGCAGTGAACTATGATCACGCCAGTGTACCCTGGCCTGGGCAACAGAATGAGACCCTGTCTCTAAAAGAAAAAGAAAGAAAAGAAAATACATGTATTGCCCTGCTTTTTTGTCAAAAAATATATATAGATGCATAGAAAATACTGACGAGGTTTATGTCCTCATGTCTGTGATGGTGCTCTCTGGCTGCTAGCCTTATAGGTGATATCTGTTTTCTAATTCTTGCCTAGGTACACCTTCTGATTTTTTCTACAATAAATATGTGTGAATTTGCTAGCAGTAAGAGAGTCTGAGGGAAAAGCTGGCCCCTGGCTGTGTTTATTTACACACACCATACACCTGCCCCCACATGTGTGACCCGCCCTGGGCTGCTCACTCTGGCCCTGGACCGGGCTGGAGCTATGGGCTGGCTCGGGTGTCTCCGCGGCGCCGTCCTGAGGTGAGCCTGCTCAGGTTTCACTGGCCCGAGTCCCCGTAAGTCTAGCTTAGCTTTGAAGGGGGAATTTATGGGATTCTTGCAGTCTGGGATAAGAGGTGGTGGGAGGCATAAGCCCGGCGTGAGGCCGCGAGCGTCAGGCCTGCCGTTCTGGAGGCCCCTGCTGAGGTTACGGCCCCCCTGATGGCCGTGAATGCCCCAAGGCGGCTCCAGGCAAGCAGCAGGTCTCAGCTAACCCGGTCCACCGGGCTGTCCACCTTCCTGCTGCTCCTCTTTCAGAAGCCCATCTCCCTGCTGGTCTCTGGGCTTCTGGATTTTGTGAGGAGGGAAAAGAGGGAGTGACGAGGCAGCCCAGAGAGCAGAAAGGGTTAGGAGATGAACGCTGCTCGGGCTCTGTCTCTGCTGTGTGTCCTGCGGTGAGCTGCTCACCCGCCCTGGACCTAGGAAGTGGGAAGCACTATGTCTCCTGCCTGTGATTCCTGGGGTGCCCCTCCTGCCAGGGCCTGACCTGTGGGAAGCCCAGCAGAGCACTCTTGGGGCACAGAGGGCAAAGCTAGGCTCAGAGAGGGGGCTGCCGCGCCCATGCTCAGCCTCCTGGGGAAGGGCTGCTGGCATGACTCCGTTGGCCTAGGGCTGCTCTTCCGTGGCGGCTGATGCCCACTGCCCAGGAAAATAGGTCTACCCCAGGGGCTGTTGACCATGTCTCTCTGCCTGTCCGGACAGCAGCAGAGGGGCCTTTATCAAAGTGCTGCCTGTGCCAGGCACCATGCCAGAGACTCCATGTACATTACCTCACTTAATCCTAAGAGCCAGCCATCCCCTGGAGCTGGGATTCTTATCCTCATTTTATAGATGAAGAAACTGAGGCTCAGAAGGGTGAGGTGACTGTCTAGGGTCAAATAGCTAGAAAGTTAATGGTGGAGCAGGACTTCAACCTAGGTATGTGTGTGACAAAGCTTGTTCCGCTCCCCTAAGTCACAGTGTCTGGCATATAGTAGGCACAAAAGTAAACTTGAGACAGGCCTCCCAGCCACCTACCCTCCCAGAATTTCTAAGCACTTGCTGTGGGCCTGACTATGCTGGGAATGAGGGAATGAGAGGGCACATGCCTGGGGGGCCCAGGTGTCTAGAGAACGCACTCACTGTGTGACTAGGACAAGTCCTTTCTTCAATCCGGGCCCCTGTTTTCCCTTCAATATGTGAAGCAAGTTGGACAAAATCATGCTGAGGGCCACACTGACATTCAGCAGCTCTGGGGCTCCAAGATCCTTGTCCTGAAGGATTTCTCAGGCTCGTAGGGGAGGTAGGACTTTCATTGCACCGAAAGCATCTGTGTGGCAGTAGAGAGTACTATAGTGATGTTGTGAAGATTTAGAGAAAAACCATGGGAAGGATTTGGCACGTGCTGGATGTGCAGAAGGCGCACCTAAGTGGCAGCTATTCCCAGGGACTGCCGAGGCCGGGGAGCTCAGGCAGTGGAGGAGGCCAGGAGGGAAGGCAGGAGACCAAGCACCATTCCAGGAGGAGGTGTGCTTCTGCTGGGCTCTGAGGGCCCAGAGGGGTTTGGAAGGGTCAGGCCACCCTGATGGGATGCCAAGGATGTGTGCCTCAGAGCAGCGAAGCATCATGGATGTGTGAGGTCACACCAGATGGACAGGGGAGTCTAGGTTGTAGTGGCCCCAGAGCCAGGCTGAAGGCACTTCCATTCACTGAATGCCCACCAGGAGCCAGGCCTGCGTTCAGTATTTGACAGTGATTTCACACCCTCAGCTCCACCCTGTAAAATCCTCCCCATTTTACAGATGCAGGGAAAAGTATGCTCATTTCAGATGTTGAATCCTGTCTCTCTCACTGCTGCATGAGATCGGGGGTTGGCAGATTAACAGCCTAGGAGCCAGCAATCTGTTTTTCTAAATAAAGTTTTATTGGAACACAGTCCCACTCATTTGTGTGTGTGTGTGTGTATATATATACACACACACACACACACACATATATATATTTTTTAATGGTACAAGGGCAGAGTTGAGTAGTTGTGGCAGGGACTATATACCCACAAAGCCTAAATCATTTACTTTTTTGCCCTTTACAGAAAAAGCTTGCTGACTAGATGGCTGAGTCAGGCAAGTCTAAGCCTTATACTTGCTGTGTGAGCTTGGGCAAATCACCTGCCCTCTCTGAGCTTGCCCAGTCAACTCCTGAGGGTTGTAATGAAGCTCACAGGTGATGGATGCAAAAATGTTTTGTAAACTGTAAAGTGCAGTGCCCTATCACCAGCCCAGTGCCTGATAGACAATAAAGTCTGCTTGTGGTTAAAACAAGAAGGTGGTCATGATGTAGGCCTGCCTGGACCCAGCTGCTGGATGCTTCCGGGACTGCAAGGAGGCAGCCTCTGGGTCTTAGATGCTGAATGCATCATTGTCCACTCTCACGCAGACTTGGCAGGGTTCAGCATAAATTAAAATTCTTGTGGGGAGTCACCTTATATGTGGTGCCACTTTATAGCCAAGTCATTATGGTAATTTGCAAAGCTCTCTGGTGTGTAACTAGAGCTGTTTGCTTCAGATTTGTTGGCTGTGACCTCATTTAGGCTGCGCCATCCTGCATGTACTGAACCCCAAGTCTTGGGGGTTTGTCCTTCTGAGTCTGGCCTTAGAGTCATCCAGACCTGCCCTTTCTGGGGACAACATGTTTCCCTTACAGGTCCCCATCTCCCTGCCCCAGGCTCAAGGAGAAATAAAAGAAATAATTATCATCACATTACTTTTTAAGCACTAACTGTGAGCTAGGCCTCATGCCAAATGCATTGTGTTCATATTCTCATTTGTCACCTCAACGTTGTGGGTTAGGTGTTAGCACCATTTTACAGATAAGAACATTGAGGCTTGATGAGAAAACCAAACCAAATTCTTACCTAGCTTAAAAAGTGCCAACCCAGGCCCTGCTATGGATTTGCTGTGTGGCTGGGGCAGGCCCTTTCCTTCTCTGAGCCTTAGCTTCTTATCTATTAATGAAATAGATGGTCAGCCAGTCCCAACTCTGACATTCTAGGATTTCTCACTAACTTGTAAAAGTAAACACAGGACTCCATCACCCTGTAAGTCTCCAAAGGAGCTTCATTTGCATGGGGAAAGCCAGGCCCAAGGTTGGCTCTTGGCCCCCTGTGGCACAGAGTGAGACATGGTTGCGGGTGCCAACCTCTTTCTAGGGCACCCCTGCTCCCCCGGCTTTTCCAGGGAAGGATCCATCCATCCATGCTCTCTGGAGATGGAGAGTGAACAGGAGTGGACCTCCTCCATCTGGGTCTTGTGAAGTCACTGGGGACAGGGAGGCAAGACAACAGACAGGAGGCAGTGCCTACATCTTTCCTGGCAGACATGGGACCGTGATGGGTAGCGATGAGAGTCCCCGCATCTTTCCAGTGACAGCAGCATTTCTGGGACACGTGTTTGCAGTGTTGGGTTTAAATTCCAGTCTCTGAGACAGCAGGTATCCCGGGGCAGAGTCTAGGCTTTGAAAGACCAACTTTGGGCCACGACTATGCCAGCAATTACTGTATGACCTTGGGTGACCACTTGCTGGCCCTGGTGCTCAGTGTCCCTCTGCAAAGTTGGGAGGTTGATGTTTCCACCCAGAGCGCTGTGAGGGTCCCAGCAGACAAGGGCTTGAATGAGCCTAGAGCACTAAGTGGCACCATACTATGACTTGAGTGGCGCCTTCCTCCTTCCCTCCCTCCCAAAGCTGGTTTTCTTTATTTACTGCAGGAAAACCTTTTACTGTATCCAGAGGAGAAGAAGCTAACAGGCCTCAATAGTTTGTTGGGTAAAGACTATTTCTTCCTGTAGAAGTGATGGGTTTGATCTCCACTCAGTCCCTTCTTCCCTGTGTGACCTTGGCAAACTGCTTTGACCATTCTGAGCCTTTGTGTCCTCATCTGTCGATGGAGTGGGCTTACCCTCCTGGCAGAATTATTGCAAAGATTAAAGCTTAGACATCATTATGATGGTTTTACTTTTTACTTTCCCAGAGGCTCTCCAACATGACCCTCATTGGAGTCAAAGGTGGGGACACTTATTAGGGGTCTCTGGTTATTCAGCAGTTGGCCAAGAGGCAGCAGGATGTGGGCTTTGAAGTCTGGGAGATCTAGGTTTGAACTGTGGCCCTGCTTCTTACAGACCCCCAAGCCTGCTCAAAGGCACAGAATCTCTCTCCAAACCTTGCCTTTCTCATCTGGAAAATGGCTGTCCTGCCCCTGCCCCACAGGGATGGACCCTTGAAGGTCTTGATGAGTGAGGGCTTGGTAGGTGCTGGCTGTCCACCCTTTCTAGGGCCTGCCTTCCTTCACTGCACACAGCCTCCTAAGTGCAGGAGGGGAGGAGTAACCCAAGGCCCCAGAGGGGCCTGGTGAGTCCTGGAAGGAAGCTCTGAACGGCACCCCCTGTTAGAGACCCTGGGAGAAAGACCCTGGTGAAACTGCTCCGTGTGATGATTAAGCTCTCTCTGCTCCAAATGCTATTAATGGTCATAAAATTATCCACAGTTTTCTGAGGCCCAGTCCCAGGGTTTGCCTCAATGGGACAATAAAATTGCATGCAGAAACGATTTGGAAAAGGCAAAGACGGCCAAGCAGAGACGGAGTTAAATGAGCGGCAGCCTGCTCTCATTAACTCAGGCCATTCACATTTGTTACCAGGGATTTCATTTTAATTAAAAAACAACCCAGTTATTAAAACATAAGCTTGTGAGGGGCTGGCCAGGCAGCAGCCAGGGCCAGTGGGAACAAGCGTTGCTCGCAGCAGGACGGGCCAGGACTGGGGCTGGGGCTGGGAAGGTAGCGTGGGAGCAGATGTTTGCCGAGTCCTCTCCACGGGCTCGCGTGTGGCTGGGAACCTGGAGGCTCCCATATGAGCACCTCACCTGCCCTGGGACCTTGTGAGCGTTGCATGCTCATCCAGAGACTGGAACGTGCTCGGCAAGCAAATGCCTGGTGCCTGTCCAGAGCTATGGCACATGGCTAGTTAGCACTGAGTGCCCGGCCTCAGCATGGGGATAATTGTGTGCCAAAGGAACTGCCTTGAGGGTGGGCTAGAATTAGGGTTGAGGGACAGGGATCCTCGGGGGTGGACTCTCTAAAAGGCTTCTTATTACATAGCGATTAAGACGTGGGGTTTGGGTCTGACAGATCTGATCCGGAAATCCAACTCAGAGGCTTCCTAGCTGTGTGTTCTTGGGTGAGTAATTGAACCTCCCCACGCCTCTGTTTTGTCCTCTGTAAAATGAGGATAGTGAGACTCAGGCCTCCCTTGGACAGCAGTGGGGATGCTCAAGTGTGACAGTGGTGTGTGTCCCCAGCCCTGGTCCTGCACAGGCTGCTCGGCAGATGCTGCTCTTGCTGATGTCCTTTTCCTCATGGTAAGGAGTCAGTCATGTTCCAGGACCAGGTTTTTTTCACGTCTTAATGGTTTATCTTTCTCAGTGTTGGCCATACTTGGGCCTATCAATCATGTTTTATTGTATCTGCAAGGCACTTTGTAATTGTCGAAGTGCTGTTTAACAATAAGAACAATTTTCTTTCTTGGTGCATCCACTAGGTTTCAGCACCATGCTAGAGACTTTGTGCCCCTGCTCTCAGAGGCTCACAGCATCACTGGGGAACGGGTGAGATCCCCTTACACAGGGGAAACAGGGTCTGGCCTGCGCAGGGATTTGTCTGAGTTATGGAATTGGTTTGGGGCAGAGTAGGGGCTCACATCGAGGTCTGTCAGCCCCCAAAATTCATGTCCTTTCCTCCCTAGCTTTGCTCTGTGAGTGACAGGACAGAAAGCGTAAGAAAATGGAGTTTGGAGGTGTATATCCCTCATCCATAGATGAGAAAACTGAGGCCCAGAGAGGGGAAGGAGCTTAGAACAAGCACGCCTGACTCTTGTTACACTTTCTGTGGTTTTTCAGCACTTTCACATCAACTGCTTCAGCTAATCTTCCTAGAAACCCACTAGCAGGGCGAGGCAGGGCATGAGGCAGGCTGTGGAAGAATCAGGCGATAGCGAGGTACAATTGCACACTGTGTTTCTATGGTGTAACACAATTTGGGAGACAATGTAGACTGAGCTTTTGTGTTAACTGTACCAGATGCTGTTTAGTGAGCACGTACTCCTTGACATTCACATGTCAGTACCGCTACCTCCAGCCTGTGGGCAGCAGCGCAGCTGAGCAGCCACCTGCCCCAGCTGGTGTTCTCACACCTTGCCTCATGAGCACCGTGTGGTTAATGTGAGGATAATACACTGTACGTTCCAAGAGACTCGGAGTTTCTCTTGTTTACCAGTGTTTCCTGCACCTAGAACAGTGTTTGTACATAGGAGGTATCCAGTGTTCATGTAACAGTCATTTAACCACCGGAGACCCAGCATCCCCATCTGAGAATGGAGGATTTTATTATTGATCCTGCTGGTGGTTGTGGGAATTAGATGAGGTATCCTGGTACCTTGCATGCAGCAGGGATGCAGTGAGTGTTGGCTCTGGGTGCCCTGTCCCTTGCTGTACCCCAGGGACTGCCCTCTCCCCACACCCCTCTGCAGGCTGTTCCCACTCACTGTGTCCCTCTCTCCCTGTCTTTCTCTGCCTAGTGAATGGGAGCTACGGCCACTGTACCCCGGGCTCAGAGAAGAGCCTGCTGGACCTGGACCTTGCTGAGGGCCCTGGCCCCACCTGCTGCCAGGGCCTGTTTCTCCCTGCAGGAAGCCCGCCGCCCCAGGCTCACCCCCAAGCTTGTGAGAGGCTGCTGCATTTCCCCCACCCTAACAGGTAGGTGCGGGCAGCTGCTTTCTGTGGACACTCCCAGGAGGCCCCAGGACCATGGGCCTCAGGCCTCACCTCCTCTGTTTAGCTGGGGGGACACATGGGGAAATGGAGGCACGAGGGGCCCATAGCTCAGAAGCAGCTACCTGGCCTAGATCCTGCACCTTCTGCTTTGTCTTCTGAGAGACACAAGATGGTTCTGTTGAGGTGTTTCCCTGCTGAACAAGCAGACGAAGCTTTTCACAGGAATCAATCATTTCAGAAGAGGAAGATTCATGGGTAGGTTGGGGAAGGAAAGCCCAGCTCAGAGTTTATACAGTGTCAAACCCTGAACTGCTGATAGGGCAGAGAGGGATTCCTCCCACATACCATCTGTGCCCCAGGAGACCATGGCCCACAGAGCCCTGCTGGGTAGCTGTCCACTCAGTGCTTGCACACTTCCAGTGCCGGCCACCCTGTCTCATTAGGGTGTGCATTGGGCTGACGCCCGCCTCCTACAGCTTCTCCTGGGGTCTCAGTTGTGCCTTTGTCTTAGTCTATTTTCTGTTACATATTGACAGAATACCTGGCACTGGGTAATTTATAAAGAAAAGGAATTTATGTCTTACATTTTTGGAGGCTAAGTCCAATATTGAGGGTTTGCATCTGGTGAGGCCCTTCTTGCTGGCTGGGCCTCTGCAGAGTCCCGAGGTGGCACAGGGCATTACCTGGTGAGGGGGCTGAACACGCTAGCTCGGGTCTCTCTCGTCTTATAAAGGCACCAGTCCCACTCCCATGATCATCCATTAACCCGTGAACAGATTCATCCATACATGAGGCAGAGCCTTCATGACCCAACCCAGTCACCTTTTAAAGGCCCCACCTCTCAACACTGCCACATTTGGGATTAAGTTTCAGCATGAATTTGGGAGGGAACAGATATTCAAACCATAGCAGCCTTGGTGCCCTCTGGTTTGCTGACAGCCAGGTCAGTCACAGACAGGCCTCTGTGCACACCAGCTCAGCCCCAGGCCCCTCACCCACTGCCTGGGGCTGCTGGCCTGAGGCCTGCTTCACAGACCAGAGATTCTAAACATTTGCCCAGTTGCCGGTTTGCAGTTTATTCCTTCACCAGCCATTTGTCAAGTGCCTGTCATGTGCCAGGCACTGTGGTCGGTGCTGGGAGCATCTTGGTGAAGGAAGCAAAGATCTCTCCTGATGGAGTTTACGTTCTCGTGAGAGCTCCACAGTGGATAAATTCCTAAATAGAAGGATGCTGTTCTTCCCAAGTGCAACCATTTTCCTTTGAGAATTTAGATTCCTTCTGGCTTCCTTTGATATTAGTAAAACTTCTGATTTTAGGTGTGTATTCGTTTGTTTAGGCTGCCATAGCAAATGCCATGGACTAGGTGGTTTAAACAACAGAATTGTGCTTTCTCACCATTCTGGAGGCTAGAAGTGCAGGACTGATGTGCCAGCAGGTTTGGTTTCTTCTGAGGCCTCTCTCCTTAGCTCGCAGATGACCGCCTTGTCACTGAGTACTCACGTGGCCATCCCTCGGCCTGTGCCCTAATTCCTCCTTTTTTTTTTTTTTGAGACAGGGTCTGACTCTGTCACCCAGGCTGGAGTGCAGTGGCACAATGTTGGCTCGCTGCAGCCTCCACCTCCCAGGCTCAAGTGATCCTGCCACCTCAGCCACTCCAGCAGCTGGGACTACAGGCGTGTGCCACCACGCCTGGCTAATTTTTTATAGAGACGGGGTTTCACCATGTTGGCCAGGCTGGTCTCGAACTCCTGGGCTCAAGCAATTCACCTGCCTCAGCCTCCCAAAGTGCTGGGATTACAGGCGTGAGCCACCGTGCCCGGCCCTCATTTCTTATAAGAACACCTGTCCTATCAGAGTAGGCCCTCAACCTTATAACCTTGTTTAGCCTTAATTATTTATTTAAAGGCTCTGTCTCCAAACACAGTCAAACTGGATGTTAGGGCTTCAATATATAAATTTTGGGGGGACACACATCAGTCCATAGCAAGGAGCAAGCGTCTTATAGTTTTTGAGCCGTGCATTGTTTGGTGATAGTCAAATGCATTTATCTGCTGGATTCTTCTCTGGAGGCTCCCCAGTGGTATCCAATTTCCCTGGTGAAATTCATTCTATTATCTCTCAGGGTAGAAGCTGTGCTAACCTAGGAAAAGCTAAGGAAGAGGATTTTTTTTTCTTTTGCTAGAGACAGTCAGAAATATCATTTGTCATTTTGAATATCATTTTGACAATTTATGGCACAGGAGAGTCTGTGTGTAGAATTCTACGCCGGCATCAGTCTAAGTTGCTGTGCCCCCACACCCTCCCTATTAAAGTGGTTGAATTGGAGCTGACACTTTCAGACTCGCTCATTTTCCTAAAGAAAAACAGACCCCCAGCCCCTATGCCACACCTGATCCGAATTCCGTGCCTTCCCCCAACCGCCCGATGGCCTTGTGTTTGGGGCCCCTTCTCTCCACTCTCGGTGCCTGCCCCTCCCAATCTCAGGACCTTGCAACTAGCGCCTGGGCTCCTGCGCCAGCCGCCTCCTTGCCTCCAGCCTAACTCTCTAATACTAATAAAAGCCTCGGTTTCCTGAGTGACTCCTTTGGGTGCACATTCTTGTATTCAGTCCTCATGGTCCCAGGAGGCCCAGATCCTACGGCTAATAAAAAACGATGGTGGTATGCTTACTGTGCACTACACCCCAGGCCAAGCACTTTTTTTTTTTTTCTGAGTCTCGCTGTGTCGCCCAGGCTGGAGTGCAATGGCGCCATCTCGGCTCACTGCAAGCTCCGCCTCCCGGGTTCACGCCATTCTCCTGCCTCAGCCTCCCGAGTAGCTGGAACTGCAGGCGCCTGCCACCACACCTGGCTAATTTTCTGTAGTTGTTTTTTTTTTTTTTTTTTTTTTTTAGTAGAGACAGGGTTTCACCAGGCCAAGCACTTTTTATGCATTAATGCTCTCAACCCCCAACTGCCGTTGAGTGGGGAAACTGAGGCTAGAGAGGCTACATAACTAGTTCAGTTCACCAGAACTCTACCTACCCCTCAGCAGAATGTAAATGTTCTCTCAGGGGACCGGTCCACAGACTCCCCTATTGGAAGGGGAGCTGCCCAAGGTCAGGGACCTGGTCTTCCCACTTCTTCAGCATCACCCAGCGCAGAGTGAAAAGCCTGTTGAGTGAAATCACTGACTTTCCATTCAGACTGCAGTTCCTGAGCCCTCAGAGACATGCGATCTGAGATCCCTGCCTCTCCCCTGAGTCTCTGCTGGAGAAACACTGATTATCCCAATCTCAGCAGCTCCCTTCCAGGGAGCCCTGTCCCTTCCCGGGAGCCCTGTCCCTTCCCCTCCCCTCCTGTACCTCATGACTGGAACTCGGGCTGCTCCAGTTGCAGGGAGCCAGAGATGGAGGGGCTGGAGCTGCAAGGCCATCTTGGGAAACCGAGGGACAGGTGATGACCCCACAGCTCTGGCTGCAGAGAGCCCCAAGACAGTGGTGGTGAACGGCGATAAGAGCTCCCCTCACCCTGCCATCCCCTTCGCAGAGGGCTGTCACGGGGCCATCTCACTCGATCTGGCAGCCATCCTCTGAGGTAGAGAGACTTAGCCCTCATTTTACAGGCAAGGAAACTGAGGTTCAGATGGGATGAGGTGGCGTGGGGTGTCCTAGCCAGACTTCAGGCATAGCACCAGGCTCCCTGTTCTGCCTAGCCAGCCAGGGGGGCGTCCTAACTCTCAGCCCTGCCTCACTTTCCTGACCTTTCCCCTTTTCAGAGTGCTCTGGTGACAGGTAGGCCCTGCCGTCTCTCTCTGCACCTTACCTGGTCCCCCCACTCAGAATGGTGGAAGCTTCAGTGCAGGAATCCCCTTGTGTTATTTAAGCCTGGCCTCCTGCGCAGTGGTGGAGGGAATGTTCCACATGTGGGAGAGGCCCTCTGGGCACCTGTGTACCACCTATGTGGTGAAGACAGCCACCTGGCAAACCCCAGCCGTGCCCACATACACCACCCTTGCTCTCATGGGGAGGATCCTCCTGATGTCCCAGAGGAGGAGAGAGACCCAGGATGGCAAAGGACCTTGCCCATGTTTGCACGGCTGGATGTGGCTGAGCCTGATCTCAAACCCACATGCTCCCATGGGCTGCCCTGCCTGGCCTGCCCCATGGCTTTTCCCCAAAATCGCAGTTTCATGCGGTCACATTGTGAGGGCCTGAAACCCTGGGACCCCTCAGAAGCTTTTCCTCAGTTCCTCCTGAGACACCCCCACCAGGACTGCACTTCAGACTCCCCCATGCACTGACATTAACAGTGGAAAGGCCAGGCTGCTTGGGGCGAAGTGTCATACAATTAGCATTTATAGAAGTTAAGCTAGATTACAAAAATTAAGAAAGATTTAAAGGACATGTAAGTGGAATTTAATATACCCTGGACCTGGGTGTTCCTCAAAATGCCAGCCTCAGCCTTCTTCCTGGAGAACTCACTAGAAGGCCACGGAGAGGGAGCAGGGCAGCCCCCTGGGAGGCAGGATGGCGTGGCATCCAGGGCTGGGTGGGGGTGCTGAGCTTTGGTAAAACGATGCAAGGTCCTCCTTCCTGGTGTTCTCACCACATTCACCCTGGAGTGCATGTTATGACCTTGGCTCCCTGCAGCCTCAACCTCCTGGGCTCAAGCAATCCTCCTACCTCAGCCTCCCAAGTAGCTGGGACTACAGGTGCACACCACCACACCTGGTTAATTTGTAAATATTTTTGTAGAGATGGAGTCTCACTATGTAGCCCAAGCTGGTCTTGAACACTCCTGGACTCAAGCAGTCCTCTTGCCTTGCCTTCCCAAAGTGCTGGGATTATAGGCATGAGCCATTGTGCCTGGCCTCCTGCCTCTTCTTTCCCTCCCCAGCCCTTCTCTTCCTCTCTCTCCCCATTTTCCTTTACACTCTGCTTGTTTTCCAGACAACCAGTCTGTAGGTGCTCTTTCTCTGCCTCCAGCCCCTCAGCCTCTGCCTCCTGCCCTGGGCTTGTCCATCCCTTGGTCCTCAGCTTCCCTGTCTGCCCCCACCTGAGCCTTCCCTCTGTGGCGAGCCCAGCCTCTCATGACCTCTCTGGCCACTGTCTTCCAGGTCACCTAGACCCCAGGCCACCTATGTCAACGGCAGCCTCCCAACCACACAACACATCAAACAGGAGTCCTTGCCCGACTACCAAGCCATGGCAGAGGCCCGCACATCCCTGTCTGCCCACTGTCGGGGCCCGCCGGCCACTGGCCTGCACCCAGACCTGGACCTCCCGGGCCGAAGCCTCGCCACCCCTGCGCCTTCCTGCTACCTTCTGGGCAGCGAACCCAGCTCTGGCCTGGGCCTCCAGCCCGAGGCCCACCTCCCCGAGGGTAGCCTGAAGCGCTGCTGCCTCTTGGGCCTACCCCCCACCTCCCCAGCCTCCTCCTCACCCTGTGCCTCCTCCGACGTCACCTCCATCATCCGCTCCTCCCAGACGTCTCTGGTCACCTGTGTAAATGGACTCCGGAGCCCCCCTCTGGCGGGAGATCTGGGGGGCCCTTCCAAGCGGGCCCGGCCTGGCCCTGCATCGACGGACAGCCATGAGGGCAGCTTGCAACTTGAAGCCTGCCGGAAGGCGAGCTTCCTGAAGCAGGAACCCGCGGATGAGTTTTCAGAGCTCTTTGGACCTCACCAGCAAGGCCTGCCGCCCCCCTATCCCCTGTCTCAGTTGCCGCCTGGCCCAAGCCTTGGAGGCCTGGGGCTGGGCCTGGCAGGCAGGGTGGTGGCCGGGCGGCAGGCGTGCCGCTGGGTGGACTGCTGTGCAGCCTATGAGCAGCAGGAGGAGCTGGTGCGGCACATCGAGAAGAGCCACATCGACCAGCGCAAGGGCGAGGACTTCACCTGCTTCTGGGCTGGTTGCGTGCGCCGCTACAAGCCCTTCAACGCCCGCTACAAGCTGCTCATCCACATGCGAGTGCACTCGGGCGAGAAGCCCAACAAGTGCATGGTGAGTTCCCACCGGCCGCCAGGCCTCACCCCAGCCCCTCTGGCAGAGCAGCACTCACCCCAGTGCCCCAGGAGAGGCCGCCTGGGACTCCTTCCTCTGGGCTGGCTGAGATCCCTGTGGTTGAGGAGGAAAGGACCCATGCTGTGGATGTGGCCTCTGGTCAAGACGGTCAGTGCCCCTGTCACTGGGAACCGTGGCAGAGGGGCCCTCATACTCACTAGGTGCCCAGTCCCCCACCCTGAGGCATTAGATATATCTTAGCACGCCACAGGGCCCGGGGCTGTGTGCACATGCGATTGGAAAAACAGGCGTGGCCAGCCTCTTCTTTCATGTGTTTGTGCTCCATGTCCCATCTGCTGGTGGCCAAATGAGATGTGGAGAACATACTCTCCTCCAGCGCTGGGCCCTCACCGCCACCCATCCCAGTGAGGTTCCCTGGGCCTTCTAGTGCTGCCTACAGCCTTGGCTTCCACCAAGGAACAATGGGGCCTAACAGGCACCCGGCTCGAGAGCTGCGGGTCCCCAGGGCAGGGTTTGGGCTGGGGCCCAGGGTTACTAGCTAAGGCCCTGGGTAGTACCAGTAGCGTTCTTCCTGGAGTTGAGACAGGTTTCTGGCACTAGCATTATGTGTACATGCGCACGTGCACACACACATGCATGCACGCGTGCACACACACGCGCATATTAACTGTGAATACTCAGGCCTCCAGCCCTTGTGATGGGTCATTTCTGTGACAGGTCAATTCTGCCCCGTCTGTGGGGAATACTGTATCAGAGGCTAGGAGCACTCCCTGATACACTCAGCCTAACTGCTGTGCTACCTCCGAGGCACAGCCAGCCCACTAGGAGAGGTGCCTGCCCAGAAACGGCAGAGCTGGACCTCAGGGTGTGCTTGGTGTTGAGAAGCATGGGCCACCAGGGCCACTGCCCAGCCCGCCCAGCCATCAGGGCAGCAGCATGGCTGGTGTGCTGGGGCTGGTGCCATAGCTAAAGTCAAGCTGTTTCACACTTGGACTTGTGCAAGTGTCAAACACTGTCATTGGACACCCACTCATGGAGCACTTGGTCTGGGAAGGGGCATAGTGTCCCCATTCAGAGCCCAAGGTGACATTGTAGGGGCCAGGAAGGAGGCAGGACACATTGGCAGTCAGCAGCATAAACTCCGTCCTCCTGGGGCAAGGTGCTTGCCCTTGGGCCCCACCTACCTGTGGAGCTGGGAGCTGGGCGTCGGACAGGATCTGCTTCTGCAGCTTCAGGAGGCTGGGTCTTGAAGGAGGAGAAAGAGTTTGCTTTGTAAACAAGTGAGCAGCAGTGAATGGCCTGTGCCAAGGGGAGGCAGGAGGAGGGAGCTTGTGGTTAGCATTCTGGTGTGTGGAGCAGTGGTGGGGAGAGTGCATTGGACAGGCTGAGACTTTGACTTTATCTTGTGCCTTTGGGCTGAGAGGATGCTGGAAGGAGGCCTGGTGGCTGGGCCAGCCCCTGGTGATGCTCTGGCTTGTTTGGGGTCCTGTGACACATGCCCCTGCCTAGGAGTTGACCAATAGACAGCGTGCAGGCCAGGCCAGGGCTGCTGGGAGACAGCTGGGCCCCGATATCTCCCCGAGACCCTGGAGCTGACAGCTGCTGAGCCACAGTTCTCCTTCACATATTCTCTTTTATGGGTGAGTCTGTGGGTGCCTGTGGGGGCCGAGGTGGAGGCTCTGTGACCCGAAGGAACCTTGACAAGACTCCACAGGACACTGGCTTACACCTGGCTTCTGCCTGTGGTTAGTGGTCTTCTCACAGTGGGGCCTCTGTGGAATCACGGCATCCAGAAGAGTATCTGTGTTGGAAATTTGGGAAGTCAGAGAGGATCTAGCCCTTCCCCGCCCACTTTCTAGCTTGGGAAACAGGGCCCAGTGAGGGGTCAGAGGGGCCTGGGTTACTCAGTGCAGACTCAGGGTCTCTCTCTCTGCGGCCAGGCTGCCAGGATCTCACTTGATTCCACAGACTTCACAGGACACTGGCTTACACTGGCTGCGGCCTGGTTCTGGGGACCCAGACCTGGACCTCCCATGGCCCTTGCCCTGGGGACACTCATGCTCAGAGATGGGTGGGAGATGAGTGGCAGGTCCTGGGATGGAGTTTGCATAGTCCCAGGGAGGGAAGGCCCAGAAGGGCTTCATGGAGGAGGTGATATCAAGCTGTGTCTACACTCACCTATCAGTATTGTTTAATCCTTACAAGTCCTGTAAAACCAAGGGTTTTTACAAATGAAGAAACAAAGGTTGGGTGGGGTCTGGCTGGCCTTCCACTTGCTCCCATGAGAACACTTGGTCTTGCCTCTTCCAGGGTTTAGGATTGTGGTGATGATAATACCAGAAAGCAGCTTCCAAGTACAGACTGTGTGCAGGTGCTATTCTAAGTGACAACTCCACCTGGTCCTCAACACAATGCTGTGGGGTAGATACTGTGAACCCCCATTTTACAGATGAGGAAACTGAGGTTCAGGAAGGTTGCATAATTTGCCCCAGGTCACACAGCTAGTTGGAAACAATAACAACAGTTATAATAAGAATAGAGGCTAAGAATGATAATGGTAATAAAAATAACTTGCTAAGGGTTACACAGCTAGTAACCATTGGAATGGGACTCGAGCCTACATCTTTCCAAACTGCAATGCTCTTGTTTGTGTAGCTCTGCTAAACTGACTATTCTCTGGGCTCTTAGGGCCGGCCCCACTGGGTGTCACCATCTGGAGACAGCAGCAGTGATCTGGGCTTCGGAGGCTTGTCAGAGCCTCCCCTGGCCTCCTCTTGCCTGCGGTGGGGTGGGCGTGCTCCCCCTCCTCCATGATGCTGGCACAGTGGGTAACCCAGGGGAAGGGGTGGGCCTCAACCAGCACCCAGATAAGTAAAATCTCCCTTCCCTGTAAAATTATTAATTTTTCATGACAGGCCTCTGCTACCATGCACTGTAATAGACAAAGGAATTTTGGACCCAGAGCCTCTGGAGAACAGGAAATAGATGAGACATTTTGATTGAAGAGTAAATGGCCCACTAAAATAGCAGTTAATCCTTTTATTATCTTTCCAGCAGCCGTTTCCACAGTTCTTTCATGAGGTAAGCCTCCCCCATCCCATCCGACTGGAACACTCCCATTCTCGCAGCTGGCTTACATTTAGCCCGCGGAGCCTCTGCTCCGGCACCAGGCAGGCCTCAATGTGCTGAGAGGAGCCCAGCTCCCCTCTGCCTGAGCATCTTAGTCCTTAGGCCAGGCCTGGGACTAAGGACTTGCTGGACCCCCAAGGTCAATGGCATCATCCATCCCCCACCCTGCCCTCTGCACGGCCCATCCATGCTGTCCAGAGGAAGCTCCCTAATCTTTTTGCAATATCCTGTTATGTTTCTTACGTTGCCCGAGTTGTCTCAGCCTTATTAAATGTGGTGCTTCATCTGTGTTACGATAACAAGGTTACCCGTCCAACCCAAATACTGACGCGACGACTCCAAGACGTTAACTTTGAACAGATTAATTTCATGCTTTTTTAGGTTGGTTCTCCCAGACGGCCGGAATTCTGATTGTCTGCGACTGCAGAAATTAGCAGACTGTAGCTTGCTTTTCTCCACATCAAGAAGGAGAGAGGCAGAGTGAAAAAGGAAAAGTCATGACAATGCCCTTCTCTACCTTGGGTTTTATAAAACAACAATAGGCATGAGAAGAGTCCCTTACTTTGGTGAAGAGTTTTACCAAAGCTGTGAGCACAGTCCGGAAGGCATGTGCAGAGGTGAAAAGCCCAGGTCTGGAGTCCCACAGACCTGGGACCCAACCTGGTTTAGTCACTTGGCAGCTGTGTGACCTCGTGCTGGTGACTTACCCTTTCTGAACTACAGCATACTTGATTGTAAAATGGAGTAATAATAGTACTTGCCTTTTAGGGTTGTTGTGACTAGGGATAAGAGAGATGATGTAAGGGAGGGTGCTTGCTTCCCCATCACACTCCAGCATTGATCTCAGGTGATGTGTACAGTAGCCCTGGGGCTTAGGGCAGGGTTATTTACAGCTGATTTACAGATGAAGAAACTGTGGCTCAAAAGAGCCAGTTAATGGATGGCAGAGCCTGGACTTGAGACTGTAGCAGCCTCTGCTGTCAGTAGGGTGGGAAGGGCAGTATGTGGGTGGTTGCTTTGGGCAGGGCAGGCACTCTGTCCTTGCCATTCAATATCTACCAGGGATCCCTGATTCTTTGCATCTTGTTCATTGACAGTCATTTGCAGATCACCTTCTCTGAGTCAGACAGTGTCTGCTCAGGGGGCATGGAGCTAGGCTGGGGCAGCTGGACCTGTGGCATAGGAGGCCCATGCGTGTCCTCCCAGTCCTCATGAGCTGCTGGAGTCTCGGGCCGGGTTTTCATCCTGCCCAGCTTCCTCTGGCCACTGCAGCTGCACTGGCCACTGGTCTCCATTCCTTACGCCCCTCTCCACTGTTTGCCAGTCTGTCCCAGGTGCCTCTGAATCTAGGGCCAGAGAAATCAATCTGGTTGAAAGCTGAGTATTACGGATTGGCCTTAACTAGCCAAGGAACTCAGAACACAAGCCACCTGGCTGGACCTGCCGGGAGGGCCTTGCCCTCCTAGCCTGGGCCAAACTCACGGTCATTCCCCATAATCCTGGGGCTTCTGGCTTTCCCTTTTGCCTTGCCCCAAACCTTTACCCCCCTCCGCCAGCCCCTGAGAAACAAAATCCTGGGTGCTGGGAGGGGCGGGGGAGCTAAAGGGAGTTGCTCCTTACTGAGATTCAGAGATGGTTTTATCCTGGCTCAATGCAAGGCATTCCCTATCTGTTGTTTTGACCTCCTAGCTGGGCATGGTGGTACATGCCTGTAGCCCCAGCTACGTGGGAGGCTGAGGCAGGAGGATCACTTGGGCCAGGGAGTTTGAGGCTATAGTGAGCTATGATCACACCACTGCACTCCAGCCTGGGTGACAGAGCATGACCCTGTCTCAAAAACAAAAACCTCTGAGGCCCAGAGAGGCCAAATCACTTCTCAAGATCACACAGTCTGCCAAGTGGCAGGAGGTAGATACCAACCATATCTGCTGACCTGCCCAACCAGTGTTAACTGGAGAGAGGTTTGATTGGGGTTCTGGGCTCATATCCCATGGGATATCCTGAGGGAGAAGAGAATTAATATATTCTGAAACTTACCATGGCCAGCCATGAATTACCATGCCCATTTTACAGAAGAAGAAACTGTATGTTTCTGAAGTTCGCAGGCAAAATGGCTTGCTCTGTATGACCTGCCTCAGCTGCCTGGCCCATTCTAATGGGACACACCGCCTTCTACTCATCCACTTTTGCCCAACCTCTTCCTTCAGAAGAACAGTCACCTCTGTGCTTTTCAAATCACAGTGGGTGGAGTCCCTGTGCATCTGCTGCCTTCTGCCCCCTGCCCAACATCTTGAGACCAGCCCTGTGGGCTTGAGCATTTTAAGGCCAGCAGACACCCCTCACCCATTGCAACATCTGAAGCTCATCCCAGGGAATTACCCAGGACCCTGAAATGGATGAGTGGCAGGTCGGCCAGTTCATCCCATCACATACAGACAGAGAACAGGGAAGACAGACCCAGAGAGGGTGGTCAGGGGCCCAGGACTGCACAGCAAGTATGCATCAGTGGGCAGGGAAAGTTCCCTGAAGGGGCTGATAATCGAAAGTTGGGAAAGGTTTAGGCTGTGGGAAAGTGACCCTCCAATTAGGAATCATCCCCCTGAAACACTTGCCTCGCTTTGGTGTGCCAGGCCTCGTGCTAGGAGCTGGGGGTGCAGAGATGAAGATGTTGTGATGTGAGACTTCTGGCACTGTGGGAAGAACACTGCTTTTGAATCTTGTGATATTATTGCTGGGTGATGGAGACAGGGAGGGGAGCCAGGAGCTGAGGTTTTGCAGCCTGGCTTTATAAGCTTGGCCAGGTTGATCAAGTGGGACAAGATCATTATTGAGACGCTTGTCGGGCGATTTTCAGTTTATGTAGTGCTTCCACGTGCATGACCTCAGCCCTCAAAATATTCATGGAGACTGGAATTATGATCCCCATTTTATAGATGGGGAAAGGACAGTCCAGTTCTGGCCCAAGTTCAGGTCCCAAATGCATGGTGGGGTCAGATTTAAACCCAGGTCTCAGTCTGACTCCAGAGACTGTGTACTAGCCATGACCCCAAGCCACCTCCCAGGCACAGAATCATCAGTCTGTTTACAAACATTGAGAGAATATCCAGATCTGAAACTCATTCAGCAAGCTGTCACTGAGCACCTGCTGTGTGCCCCCTGGCTGGGCCCTGGGGTCACAGAAGGGAATCAAATCCTGCCTGGTCTCAAGGAGCCCTCAGTCGAGTGGGGAAGTCAATGGATATTGCATGTAACTATTTTTCTCAAGAAGCCAGCACCCAGTCACCTTGAGAGCCTGTTGCCTGCTGACTTGATGGGTTCTTTGTTCTGTCTTGGAGTAGAGAACACCTCATGGGTTGAAAAGTAAAACATTTCACTCTCATTAGAATAGTCGCCTGGAAACAAGCTCCCTTCCTGGAGGCTGGGGTTTCTGGTCAAATCAAAAAGCTGCCCTGGAGAATCCTGCTGTAAATGAGGCCAGAGAGGCCAAGTGGTCCCACCCACTCAAGCCACTAAGTCTATCCTCAACTTGCCTCAACTCAATCTGGGATTGGATGGATCTGGGAAGGAGAACTGTTTTGGGCAAAGTCAGCTTGCAAGTTGGCATCCAGAAGTGTCCTCGTTAATGATCCTTCCTGGGATCATGTCACTTCTCATGTCTACCCTCATTATTAGGTGGGGAAGCTGAAGCCCAGAGAGCAGGCACCATGGCCTCATGTCATCCGGTACATTAACAGCAGCCCAGGGATGCCTGCTTTATTTCTTCCTGCCCTGAAGCTTCCTCTCCTCCTGAATTCCTAGAGAGTCTGCATTCTCCAGGTCCTTTAAATCCTTTGGGTCTTGGCTTTTGCTGATCCCTTTGTCTAGAATGCCTTTCCTAGCCTGGCAAACTCCTATACATCCTTCACAACTCAGTTTAGTGCTCCCTCCTTAGCTCCCCCTTTCTCTGTGCCTCCTGTTCTCCCAGCATGTGTTGCACTGTGTGTAACAGTGGTTCCTAACATGGCCAAGTGTCTGGGGGACCACATGGCCCTTCAGTGCCTGGCCTGGCCTTTGTTATGGAGGAGCTGAGTCCCCTCCCTAGGACAGAGGCTCTGCCCTGTGATTATCTGTTCTCTCTGTTCCAAGGCTGTGTGAGGTTGCCCGGACCCTGTCTTCCTGAGTAGTTTCCTATGAAGTCACAACATTGGTGGGACCTTAAAGACTGTCACGTCTACCCTCTAATCTGGTGCTTGAAGTTTTTCTGCAAGAAAGCCTGAATTTGAAACCTAGCTTTGCCACCCCTCAGCCTGTGATCGTGTACAAGTATAGCTTGACTTCTATAAGCCTCGGTTTTCTTACCTATGAAATTGGGGTAATAGGACTGTTGTGAGGCTTTGATGAGAAACTAGACAATGGCACACAGTAAGTATATCAGAATGGTCCTGGCTGTTCTGGACAATTTGCATTTGCGAAAGAGAAAAGGGAAAGTCTAAAATGGATAGTGGCTGTTCAGTCACGAATGTCCCCAAAGAAACAGAAAAGGCTGTTGGAAGTCCCAGCTCTGCCATGGGCAGGCTCTGTGACCTTGGATGTGTCGCTTGGCTGTGCTGAGCCTGTTTCCTGCACTATGAAATGGGATAGTGCCTAGCAGTCAGAGTGCAGTAGACAGTGTTTAGTAGGGGCTCAACAGATGCCAATGTCCTTTCTTTTCTTGAGCCCGAGGTTTAGCTCCACAGATCTTGGCTTACATTGGGATGCTTTTCTTCCTCCCCTGTTTTGGAAAAGCAAACCCAGGGGGCTTGGGCTTAACAAGGAGAGGCTTCCTGGAAGCCAGTGTCCTTCCAGTTCTCAGGCCTTGCAATTAGGTCAGAGCCTCGTCCCCCACCAGCCACTGTGCGGAGGGGAGACTGAGTCCCCAGATGGAAATTACTTGCCTGGGGAAGGACAAGAGGGACTGGAGATAGATGGAGTTGGAGACTCATCCCAGCTCTGCTGCTCACTAGCCATGCAGCCTTGGACAAGACACTTCACTCCCAAGTCTGTTTTTGCATCTGTAAAATGGGAGCTGTGATGCTCACCCCAGAAGTTTCTGTAGGGGGTGGAGGGGCTGTGCTCTGTAACTGCAGAGTGCTCTGCAGAGGGGCACTGTTGCCCTAGTCAGGGCTGCTGGGCTGAAGCTGAGTCTCTGACTCCCAGTCCAGTACTCCTGCCTGCAGCCAGGCCTCTGAGTACAGACAGGGCACTTTCACAGGTGTGTTCCTCCCAGTTAGATTCCCCATCAGGAATGGAACAGGTTGGCTATGTGCTCCCCAAATGTAGTTCCTAGTCTTGAGGCCTCAGCCTGCAGCTTTGCTGGATGCCCTCCTTCCCTGCTCCACAGCCCACCCCCACCTCACTTCCACCTCCGTCCCCACCCTGCCCTGTTTCACCCCCATTCCCCATCCCCCATTTCTACTTATGTCCATCCCTGACCCCCCACCCCTTTCCCTTCTTACTTAAATTCTGAGCCAGGGTGGACCAATGGCTAAACACACAGGACAACCACTAAGGTTCAAATCCCTTACTCTGCCCTTAACCAGCTGTGAGACCTCAAGACAAGTCACGTGGCTTCTCTGAGCCTTGGTTTCCTGTCTGCGTGGAGGGGAGAGTGTAGTGAGAACTAGATGAGATCATATATGTGTAGCACTTACCTCGTGCCTGGCGCATATTAGATGCTTGAAAACAGGAGCCCTTGTTCCTTCCCCCACCTCCCCATTTTTTGAAGTCATTAGTCCCAAGCTCTCACAGGGAAGAGAATTCCCAGGAGCACCAAATTTGAGGGAACAGGAGGGCTGGCCAAGTTTTGTGAGCCCAACATTGCTTTATGGAATATGAAAAAAAAATTAAGGATAAAAAACACAACTATTTGAATTGAATTTAAACTAATAAAGGAAAAAGCTTTTGAACTTAATGTAAATGGAATTGAAATGATTGTCTTACTGGAGTGAGAATGTCAGATAAAATCAACAGTGACTTTAAGAAGGTGTCCAGACCATGTTTTCTGAGAGGGCCATCCTGGAAATGGCAAACTTCGTAATTGAGAATTTATAGACTCTGTCTCTGCTGGATAACAGATGGGGTTGCCAGAGCTGGCTTTGTGTGCTCACTTGGATGGCTGCAGCTGCAGACCTCAGCATCCTGTTCTCGTCTGTTAAATGGGGGATGGGCCAGGTAACCCCTAAGGTCTCGGTCACCTTGGACACACCAAGACCGAGATGCTGAGGAGAAGAGGCCCTTCTTTAGAGTCCTTCCTTAACTGTGCCCTTCCCTTGGGAGACAGCCTTGGGCTAATCTGTATTGTCCACCCCCACCTGGCCACCAACCTTTCAACACAGCTTGACACCCCCCTGTGCCAAGTTCAGTGCTAGAAGCAAGGAGTACAGTGTCAAAGGAAGAATGGTCTGGTGGCAAATGAATTAACCAAATGCCTCTGACACAGAGGAGGGAGAAGGATTTCCTCAGGATGTCATGAGAGCTGGGCTCTGACAGGTGGGTGGGCACTTTCCAGGTGTAGACCATGAGAAGACGCGTTGCAGGGAAAGGAAACAGCACACGTGAAGGTTTTGACATGTGATAGTCTTGACCTTGTGGGGAACATAGATGTCCTTTTGGTCTTGAAGTGAATTACCTGCATGGGGGCTGAGGGCAGAAACATCGGAATTGAGCCTCAAAGGGCCTGAAGGTCTAGTGTAAGGAAATTGGACTGTGCCCCGAGGGAGTGGAGAGAGTCTCGGAAGGGTTGTACACAGGACTGTAATATGGGCAGAGGTAACATTTAGTGTTGCTAGTGTGGTGGGTACATGGCAATTGGCAGATGAGGACACTGGGGCTCAGGAAGGGCAGTCCACTCAAATCTGGAGCCCTTCTTCCACAGATCCACCGGCATCGGACCATGCACCCAGTCTTGCCAAAGCCTGGGCACCCGTGGGCCGGGCCAGGTCAGCCTAGTGTGTCGTGCTGGGGCACAGTGTCTGCACGTTTGGGTAACGGAGCTCGGTCCTCCTTCGGAAACTGCCTCCAGCACATTTGCCAGTGGGAAATGGGAAAAGCATATCCCATAATGTGGTTCCGTAAAGTTTGCACAACTGTTCTTTGTTTTCCACCCGTCCCCACAATAAATCTTCTTCCACTGCCAGGACTGGGGCCTCCGTGGTCTGTAAGTGATTAAGGCACCGACTTTCCCGGCCCCTCCTCCTCGCAATACATTCTTGTGACGTGGGTAATGATAAAATGAGAATCTGTCACTGAGATTCTGTTGCCTTGCAAGTAGCAATTTCCAAATGGCTGGGAGGTGGCCTCCTGTTAGAAGGCAGCCTGCTCTTGCCCTCTCTATGTAGCCACTTCCCTCGATAGGTCCTGCCATGTTGGGGCATAAGCTCAGACAGCAGATGGACAATGTGGTACTGGGCGGTACGTTTCCTGGGGATGGGGCAATGGGACTGGAGGTCTCTGCAGGACTCTGCATTCTGGGGGGCAAGACTGGGACGTCTGCTGGGCACAGAGCACCCAGTGAGTGTCTGTTCAACTGATGAACCATCTAGCAGCCCCTTTGTTTCATCAGATCCCCAAGCCATAGACTTTTCAAGCCAAAAGTAACATTTGTATCTTCCTGGGGAACAGTCAGGCCCTGGGCAGGGCCCTGGGCTGCAGAGTTTTGATGGCTAGATCCTGTGCTCAGGGAAGGCACAGGGCGGTGGCTGGATTGCTCTTTCACAGTGGGGTCACTGAAATGCACAGAGTGGAAGCTACTTGGCCAGTGTTACATCTGCGCCTCCAGCTCAGGTCCTGGCTCTGCGCCATGATCTTCCCGCTGTCCCTAGTTGCCTACCACATTTAAATGTGAGTGTATTCTTCCCAGCATCTGCTGAACCCCAAGTTTTGGGAGGCAGTTTGGCTTACGGGGTCATTTCTGATCAGGCTGAGTTGCCAGTGAACATGACAGTGATTGGAGCTTAAGAGAGTCTGGCCACAGGCAGAAAAAATGAGTGCTTCAGATACTTCCGTAAGATCCCCAGCACCCCCTCTACCTGCTCCCCTCCCTCCTTCCCACAGGAGTCCAGGACAACAGAAGGTGCCTCAGCTAGGCCACAAGGCCGACTGCCTGGATCTTCACATTTGCTGTTTGCAGATGTGGAAACTGAGGCCCATAGAGAGGATGTGGCTCACTGGAAATTGCAGAGCGAAAGAGGCAAGCTCAGCATCCCTCACTCCCAGCCAGTGTCCTGCCTGCTAGACACCACAGTCTGCTGAGTACCACCTGTGTGCTAGTACCACCTGCGGTGAGCACTTACACGTGTTGCCTTCCAGATTCTGAAGAACACTGGCTCTTGTCATGTGCACTGGGAGGAAATTTCCCAGGTTCAGCAGCTCCTCTGATGCCCCTCCCAACCCCTGCCACACCCTTTGACAGATGGGGCCTTGAGACCCAGGGCGGAGAGGTGACCTGCTGGAGGTCACACAGCAGGAGACGGTTGGCGGTGCATGTAGACCACACGTGTCAAAATCACCTTCCCTCCTAGCAGGGTCTGATTCACAAAGAGCTGCTGGGCAGGCTCCAGGGAGACTTTAACCAGTTTCAAATGTCACACCTTCTTAGTGCATTGGGAAGGTGTGATGACTGATTGCTGTGGGTGTTAGGGTCAGAGGAAGCCTGGCTTGTGCAAAGACCCACACAGGCTTGCACCAGTGCCAGCTCTGCTTCCACTGCCTGGCTCTGCCAGCCTCCTTTCTTCATTTGCATGGAGCCACCTGACCGTGGGGCCTTAGTTCCTCTGTATGTGATTAGGACTTGGATTAGATGAAGTTGGAAGCCCTCCTAGGTCTCCTGACCCTGATACAGTCTAAGTAGAGACAGTGAAGGCCAGGGGTTCAGAGCTAGGTTCCCTCCCCAACTCTGCATTCAAATTGTCTGTGGTTCTGGGCAAGTCATCCCACCCCTCTGAGTCCTCAGTTTTCTCATCTATAAAATGGAAGACTTGGACTCCATTGAGCTCCATCCTGTGAGCTCAGACATTCAGATGTCCATAGTTACTTTCCTGCATTCCTGGCACACCCTAGGGAGGAGGAAGGGGGTGGAGGGCATGGAAAGGGCAGGTGTGGGCCCCTCCTGAGCTCTCTGGCCCCAGTTCCTTCCACACTCCTCTCTCTTGCTCTGTTCCGGCTGTTCCTCAGATATGCTAAGTTCATTCCCACCTCTGGCTCTTTACATGGCTGCCCCGTCTGCCTGGAATGCTCTTGCCCCAGCCTGACCTCTGCTCCCATGTCACCTCCTCCAGGAGGCCTTCCCTGACTGCCTCTCGAAAGTAGCACCTTTGGCCACTGTCTGCCCCTATATTCCACCTGAAATCCTGTTATGTGTTTGTCTATGATCTGTCCTCCAGTCAAACTTGAGCTCCATAAAGTCTAGATGTTTTTGTTTTGTTCCCTCTGTATCTCCAATGCCTCAAACAGTTCCCGATACACAATATGTGATCAACAGATAAATGAATGTTAGTAATAAAAAGGGGGAGAGTGGTTCAGTGGGGCAGAAGGAATGGAACATGCTAGAAAGGACTCAGACAGAGAGTCAGGACTCTTGTCCTGTGAAGTGGGGGGTTTTGCAGCAGCTCACAGGGTCGTGTTGAGGGCTGCACGGTTGCTGTCCCAGAGGTATTTCTGGGTCAGCCTAGCTGGGACTGTCCGCCCAGGGAGGCCAGCCCAGTGCCCAGTACCCAGTGGTGCTCAGCACCCACTTACCCCTGACCCCTATTTCCCTCCCTTCTTCATCGGCATTATCAGGTTATAGGAGAGGCTATGCCCTCAGTTCACAGCTCCTGGAATGTCAGATTCAGACAGGAACATAGAAACCATCTGCTGCGACTGGAAACACAAATTTGGAAACTGAGGCCCAGAGAGGCGTTCTTATCCAGGTTCCCACGCTGTTTCGCTCTTGGAAAGGAATTTACGATCAAGTCCTCCACATAGTAGATGCTCAGTAATTAGCTGCTGCTGCAGCAGCTGTTTATCATTAAGCCCATCTCTGCAGATTCTGTTTTTATGACCATGGGCACAGAGGTGGGGCAGGAGTACAATTTTGCATTAATTGATAACAAAAGGATGGAAACAGCCAAGAATGCATCAGGAAAAATGATTCCACCATCCAAAAACAGCTATTTTAAAGTGTGAGGAAGGAAGGAAAGCGGCATTGGTTAGGCACGTGTTCTCTTCCAGATGCCAGACTAAGGCTTTCATCCATGTTTTCTCAGTGGATCTTGTGATGCGCTCATTTTATGGATGAGGAAACTGAGGCCCAGAGAGATCAAGAGCTGGGATTCCAGCCCCTGGCCTCCCCCTGCTCTGGGGTACCCTCTGTCAGCATCAGCGATGACTCCTTTTTTAAATTGAGCTCACCTTAGAGGACCCCTGACCAGGCCTCTTAATTAGTTCCTGCGATTCCTCAAAAGCAATCACGTGTAATTTGGGCTCTTCATGGATTTGGAGCATATCTCTCCACTTAACCTGCACAAAACCTCTGGGGAGGTTTTGCTAAATCAAGAATCAGCACTAGGAGCTCAAGGTGTCCTCTTGCCTCACTCCCTGACCTTTGTGTACAGGAAGATACCAACCTCACAGGTAGGGAGGCCTGTAGGGCTCAGGAAAGGGAGGGCTTGGGGCGGCGGCCTGGGGCTCCAGCCCTGAAAGAGGGTGCAGGAACCAGGTCAGGATGGAGGGGCTCTGCGGCTCATGGCTCTACCCATGGGGGCAGAAGACAGAATGTGGGGAGGTCCCATGGCCAGTAAGAGGTGGCATGGGGTTCAGGTAAGCCTGCAGGCATAGCCACCCCTCAAGAGGCCTAGGCTCTGCCCCAGGGGCTCCTGGAATCAAGATTCTGATCCCAGGCCTTACCTGATCCCTTATTCATCAGGACGGTGGCTGCACATGCATTTTCCTTGTTCTGGTCTCAGTTTACTTACCTGTTCAGTGGAAATGATAACCGTGTCCAATTGCTTACCTGCCCTTTACTCCGTATAGTCCTACGATAACCTCATGTCATTGGGACCATTGCCCTATCTTTCCAATGCAGACACTGGGACTGGAGAGATAGGGAGCTGGCTGAGCGGCAGGGAGGTCTGTGACAAAGCCCAGGGCAGGCGATTGCCCTGTGCACCTCTCCCTCTGAGCCCGTTGCCACACCCTGGGGTGTGATGATGTTTTCCTGGGCCAGCTCTGCCCCCACGGCTGCCCCCATGGCTGCCCCCGCGGCAAGCACAGCTTGCGTACTGGGGGAAGATGAGGTGTGGTCCTGAGGAGTGAGGGCTGCTTCCAGCTCCAGCTGATAGGAACAGAGGGTATGATGCCTGCAGTCAGCACCTCTGTTGGGAGGTTGGCAGCTCATGGCTTCGAAGCACCAGCTCTTTAATTGTCTCCATATTGTGAACCCAGGAAGGTCTGTCCTGACAACTGGTTGGTGAAATCAGCCATGGGATCCCCCTCCCACAGCCTGAGCAGCGGTTTCAGCCTTTCAAAAGCTGTCTGAGGTGGTTACCTAGAGGGTATTGGATTAGATTCACCTGGCAAGGCCTCATGTCCCCTGGCACGGTCGTGAGAATGCTATAGGTTGTTGCCCTTGGATCTGTGTCAGAGAGAGAAGCATGGAGTAGGCCTGGGCCCCAGGAAGCTGGGCAGGGGGCAATAGGAGTGTCCAGTCCCCATTGGTGAGATGGTAAAGCCAGTGGGGCTTTCTCATTGACGTCCTCAAGTTCCAGCACCTCTGCCTTTGGGCCCTTTCCTCCATGAAAAACATTTAAAAGTATATTTTATGACAGCATTGGTATAAAGACAAACATATTATGTGTTAACACATTTTCTTTGACCTAAACTTTTTTTTTTTATTTTAAATTAAAACATTTTCATGAGTTCCTAGAAGTATCGTGGACTGTAGGTTCTGTGCCTGCTGCGTCTCCTAGAAAATCAGCCCCAAGAGCAAGGCCTGTAGATCCTGGGGCTGCTTGCAGAATGGTACATGTTTTCTTCACCCCTTCCCTTCTCTGGGCTTCAATTTCATCCTCTGTGAAAAGGGGTAGGTGGAGGAAAATCCTGTTGCAATGTTCTACTCTGCTCCCTTCTGTTACAGTTGATTTTGTTCCTTTTCATTGAGTTATTGTTTTCCATTAAGAAATGATGGATAGTTACAATAAAAGATCTATGTGCAGTTAAATTGACATAGATTAGAGAAAAGGACATAAATACTTGGAAAACCTAAGCTCACTTAATTATCGTGATTGAATCGTATATTTTCCTGGAGCTTCCTGGTAGCCAAAGCAAAAAGGGCAACTTGTTGATACAGGATTCTTTTTGAGTGGGAAAGGAAGCAGACCAGCCAGCTTGTGTGCTGGGGGCAGTTTTGTCTGGATACTTAATCCCTATGAGGTCCTATGTGTGAGTCATATGAGCTGATGGCTGGAGGAAGGCTGTAAAAATGAGAGAGTTCATTATTAACAGGTGATGATACAGAGACCCTGAACAAAACAATAGACCTTATTTTCACAAATAACTATGCTACTATTATTTGAGAAAAGCCAAGGGCAAGTAAACACTGGTGGTGAAGGACCTAGGTCCTAGTCTGTGTGGTGCTGTTAGCCTAGCAATATGTCAGCCCTCTGAGGTAGCTGTCATTATCCCCATTTTACAGTAGAGGACATTGCGATTCAGAGAAGTTAATTAACTTGACCCCGATCACCCAGTGGGATTCAGGCTGCTATAGCAAGCAGCCTGTCTTTGCAGACTTCAAGTCTGAGTCTATTACTTGGGACTGATGCAGTCCTTTACTCAAGGAGTCTGTAGCCTAGTGGACTCCAAGGTCCCCGAGGGCGACACTGTTTGCCCTCTTCTTTTACCTGCTTTAAGGAGGTGCTCAGGGGATGATGGGGCCTAGGAGAAGGAGCAACAATCAGCCTGGGCCTAGGGTAGGGGGATCAGGATGGCATTGTGGAGGAGATAAAAGGGCTTCCAGGAGGAGGCACTGGCATGGGGAAAGGCCAGGGGGTGAGTTAACGAAGCCTCGCTTGGAGTGGTGGCAGAGGAGGAGAGAACGTCTACCTGCCAGGTTCCTTAGTTACAAGCAGCAGAAACCAATCCTGGCCATAGTGAGCCCTGCATCCCCACTCAGAAATATATTGGCAGGCTCCAGGGACCACAGGCTATCTGTCCAAGGGAAGAGGATCAGACTCAAGACAGGCAGGATCCCAGGTCCTCCAGGGGCACACAAGCTTAGAGCCTACCCAGACACCATGATGGGATCCTCACTTCTGTGCTCCAGGGCCACAGCTGTAGCAGGGCAACCCACTGGCCAGGCCTGGCTGCCCTCAGGTGGATAGGGGCTGGACCCTGCTTTGTGGGAGGCATAGGTGTTCCCTATTTACACCTTCACTTCCCGCACTCAAGGAGTGATAGTTCTTACTGTGGGGAAACTGGGCAGCCAGTAAGACATGTTTGTCAGCTCCAGAAATGCCTGGATCTGAGAGAGAGAATCAGGAGGGACAGGTCGCCAGGAGGCAGTGCGGAGTCTGCTGGATGCATGGGGTGGGGTGGGGAGCCCAGGTGAGGGCTTCAGCCTCTGGCCTGGGTTCATTGAGTGGGTGCTGGTGCAGGCCTGGCAGCTTGGGGAGGAAGCTGTGACTTGATCTGGGGCATGCTGAATAGGGAGGTGTCAGCCAGAGGGCCCCAGGGGGATAGGGGATGCGCAAGTCTGGAGCTCCTAAGGCAGGAGAGGGGTGTGGTCAGCCTCAAGGTAGACTAAGAAGCATGTTGAGGGGGGAGGCTGGAGGAGCTAGCCTGTGAGATGGGGGGCTAGAGAGCACCCACAGGGGACATCAGCATTTATTGGGGGAGGGAGGAAGAACAGGGAAAGTGAGGCACAGAGATTGGGTGGCCAAGGGGACAGTGTGGTGGGGTGAGCAGTGGAGCCACCAGGAAGAGCCCTGGGGTCAGGGAGGGTTTTGGTGGAAGCAGAGGGAACCTGGGCCTTGTTAGAATGTGAATGAGAAGGGCTGGAGGAGAAAAGGGCAGTTTGAAAGCAGCCGAGGGGGACATTTGAGGGAAAACTGACTGCACAGCAGACCAGGTGGCTTAGGTTGAGGAGAGTGGGGTACAGAGTTGAGCCCTCGAGCCTGTGCTGGTGTGGACTGTATGCAGGCGTGTGTGTTTGTGCATGCATGCACGAGTATGTGTGCATATGTGTGTGCGCGTTGTGGTCATTGCCTTCTTAGCAGCTGGAATCCAGGAAGGCGGAGCTGATCCATGCATTTTGCTCAGGGTTTATACCAGCCTAGCAGCTGAGAGGGCCAGAAGGACAGGGAGAGGCATCTGAGCTGGGCAGTGAGGAGGTGGGGGCCAGAGAGGCCCAGTGGATGGGGAGGCGGGAGGTCAGGGGTGCACTAGCTAACTAGCTGGAAGAAGAGGCAGCTGTGCTCAGTGATCACCATGGCCATCTGCCAGGAATTGCTTGAGGGTTTTATATGGGTCATCTCACACTGCAAAATAGGTATTATTCTCTCTCTTTTATGGATGAGGAAATGGGACACAGCAAAGTTAAGTCACTTATGCTTGGTCACACAGCTAGTGCTGGAGCTGAGATTGTCCCTGCATCTGATGCCCCAGTAGGATGTGTGGATCTGGGAGGGGGCATTGAGGAGGATGGAGGAGAGAGGATTTGGGGAAGGAGACCAGGATAGGAAGTCACCCAATGTGGCTGGGCCTGGATCAGGGAGGAAGCCTGGCCTCAGAAACAGGGCCTTTGCTGAGTGTGGAGTGTGAAGTACCCAGGGTACACGTCTCCAGGAGCTGGTGAGGGAGGCGGGTAGGAAAGGGGCGGTGAGCACCTGAGGTGAGGAGGCAGAGAAGGCAAGTCTGTCTCCTCTGAGGGTGTTTTGCGAAGCCCTGGGGTGCAGCAAGCACGGTGTGGAGTGATGACTTTGACTGTCCTTTCCCTGGGGACACACAAGAGCAGAGTGGTTTTGGTTGTTCGTGCCCACTGTACCCCCTTGGGGCCCTCTTTGATCTCCTCCTGACTGTGCATGTGCCCTGTGTCTTACAGAGGGGACCCGCAGGGCGGCATAATCAGAGGGCATTACAGAATCCTCCTGTGTAGCCCCTCCTGCACCCATCCCAGCCCAGTGCTGCTCCTGCATGGGTGTCACTGTTTGTGTGTGTTCATTCATTCACTCAATCCTGCATTCATTCACCAAGCACCTGCTCCGTGTCCTGCCTTGTGCTGAGTGTTGGCCACACAGCCAGGAATCTTGCCCTGGAAGTGCTCATAGTCCAGACAAGGAGAGCCACTTGTGACCCAAGTTACACAACCAACCACGGGATGGATACCCTGAGGGAAGACAGGCAGGAGCTCAGAGGAGGGGACTTGGACACTAGGGCCCCGTGTGGGGAGGAAAGCTTGATAAGAACTACCGAGGTGCTAAAGGACAGGAAGGGTGTCCCAGGAGAGGGACCAGCATAGGCAAAGCTTGGAGATGAGAGTTGTGCGAGGCCCAGAGCATGGAGTGATGGAGGCGGCCAAAGAGGCAGGCAGGGGCCCGGTGATGGGGGACTGTAGATGTCAGACTGAGGAGCTTGGGCTTTGTCTGCAGGGCTGCAGAGACCGCAGGAGGGTTGAAGCAGGGGGGCGTGAGGTGTGTGTGAACAGAGGCTTGTGTGCGCTTCCTGTTCCCCTTGAGGGCCAGCGCCCATAGGCAGCCGGGATGTTAATTGCAATCTGTGCTCCGTTCTTGATAACTCACAGATAATTTAATTCTAGAAATTTTTCCAGGAACATAGTATCTTTAGTTGCCATTTCCCAGGGTTTAATAACCCCTTTTCTCCAGATTTATATAGGCTGCTGGAAAGTACTGTGCTTGCAAGCAGTTTTCCAACTTGGCCCAAGAATCCTCTGTGTTGGGCCAAGGTGTCCAGTGAGGGCCCAGATGAGATGTGAGGTTCAGACCGGGGCTGCCGCCCTGCCCCCGGAGTGATCACACCATTTGTTAAGAGAGTTGCTGTGAAGGAGCCTGACTGTGGGCGAGGGAAGACATCCTTCCTCCAACGGGCCTGTGGCCAAACCTTGACTAAACTCAGCCCTCCTGCCCCAGCTTTTTACCACATTCACAGCTAGACCCCATGGCCCCGTGAGGGTCACAGTGCCCCTTGCTAATGGTACAGCTGGAATGACAAATGTGGCTTAGACACAAGGCCCAGGTGGGGCTGCTTCCTTTACTCATATCGGGGACCAGCAGACATCATGACCCACCAGCCTCTCCAGGCAGAGAAAGGGTGAGAAACTTCTTCCCCAAAACTAGTCCCCAGGGCTTGCTGTGCTGTGTGACCGTGGGAAAGTCACTTTACCTTTCTGAAGCTTCTGTTTCCTCACCTGTACAATGGTGTTTAGGTGGGTGTCCCAGAGCAGAGCCTGAGAGGGGGATTAGTATACAGGTAATCTCCCAGGGGAGACTGCGTGGGAGGCCCTGCTGCATGTGGCAGTAATGATGCCTGTCTTCCAAGGTGAGAAGTGTTCATTCATTCAATAATCTTATTGAGTACCCAGAATATGCCAGGCCATGTGCATGTTCTGGGTAGAGAGCGGTGCATATTCTGGGACAGAGCAGTGAATGGGACCTGAGGTGAAGGCGGGCTGGATGGGGCAGTGGCAGGGGAAGCTGACCAAAGGCCCAGTGATATGTGTGGAAACTGAGGCTCAGAGCTGTGCTGGACCAGGGAGGGCCTCACGGACAGTGCCCTGGAAGGAACTCGGAACCAGGACCACAGAGGTGTGGGTGGTCTCAGAGTGGTGAGGCCCCACCCAGATCACGGAGTTCTGCCATCTGAGTGCCTGGAGCCGGCTGCAGGATGGAGCAGCAGTTGGTCTATCTTTGCATGAGCTGGCTGGCCTGCAGCAGCTGCTGCTCTAATAGTCATTGCCTTACCATTTGTAGTGCATGGAATGGCGCAGAAAGGATGCCCTGAGTGTCTGTTTATGCTGTTTCTAAAAGAGCCCCTTAGATGCCAGGCTTGCTGAGCAACCAAGGAGAAATCTGTGGTCTCCAGCATTAGCCGGAGCCACTCCGAAGGGATGTTTTCAGGGTATACCAAGTCCATTTCTAGGAAGGCACTGAGGCTGCCTCCCTCAAGAAGCTCCGACCCTGACACCCTGGCTTCTGACATTCCTGTGTCTGAGGGCCCATGTGTGCATGCATCTGCGTGCTCCTCACACCACGTCTCTAACTGTGCCTGTGTGTGTGCGTGTGCTTGTGTGGCACATTTGTATGGTTGAACGTGTTACATGGGTCAAGATGTCATGTGTCCTCCTGTGTGTTAGTTTTTGACCATGTAACTATGTGTACGTGTGGCTGTGTGTGTCTGCACATCTCTGTGTGTGTCCATACAACGTAGGTCTGGGAATGTGGGCTCTATAAGCCTGAGGAGGGCACCATTCCTTCAGGCCGGGGTGGTCAGAGGAAGTACACCAAGAAGGGTGGGCTGGATTGGGCCCTGGAGAGTGGACATAAATGGGAGGGGGTGGAGGGTCTCCCCCCACCGCCACTGTCCTTCCCCCATTCTCAAAGCTTAGAGGGAGAAAGCTATTGAAATAGGTTTCAGCTTTGTACCAGGATGGACTTTCTAACAGGCGGCACCTTCCCCAGCACACAGAAGGGATGAGGTTCCCATCCCCAAAGTGTGGGAGCAGAGGCTGGCCTGCCACTTGGTAATTGAGCTCAGTAAACATTCGCTGAAGCTCTTTATTCCATACCAGGGCTCGCATTGGACCCTGGGACACAGACATAATTCAGCTTGAGTTCCAGCCCTCAGGAAGATGGACCCATAAACTGCTGGTGGTAACCTGTAATACTGGTTCTCCAAAGAAAAATACAAAACACAGTGACTGAGCCTTTGGTGTGCTAGGCTCTGTTCTGAGCACACTAACACTTTTGAGCTAGATGCTGTTTTACAAATGACAGACTCAAGCCCAAGCAGTGAAGCAGCTTGCTTGACTGTGCCTGCAGCAAGCAGAGGCGCAGCTAGGATTGGAGCCTTCACCCCTGAGTCAGGAGGCCTTGGGGCCACTGACCCTCCTCCCTTGCCCCAGCTCCAGGCAATGTGGTCAGCCAGAGCCAGAAAGAGGCATGTTTGTGTCCCCAGAGCTCATATGTGTCCAATAGGTTCCCGTGCCATCCTGCTGGCTCCTTGCCAGCCATTCTCTCAGAGCTCTCAGCACTGGGCTATGTTATTAATCACCAAGGCCTGGAGGCTGCTGCAGTGCCTGCTGAGAATTTTAATCCACCAGGAATGTAAACGTCCCCTGACTGCACGGAGGCTGTTGGCCATGGTGCCACCTGATGTAGTTGCTCCTATGACAGGGCTGGAAAGAGTCTCCCCACTGCAGCCCAAAGGGAGGTGGGCAAACAGGTAGAGAGGACAGCTGGTGTCATGGAAGAAGCACTGGATCAGGTGGATGGGGTGTCTGGGTCCTTGCCCTGCCAGTGACTGTGCTGATCTTTATTAATAGTAAAAATAAAAGTAGTAAATGCTCAGTGTTTCATACATGCCAGATACTGTGCTGCGTTAGGATGAGCTCCCAATACCCACAGGGGAGGTGTCACCATTCTCATTTTACAGATGGAGAAATAAATGGAAGCTTAGAGAAGGAAAGATACTTGTCAGGGCCATGCTCTGGGAAGTGGAGACACCAGGATTTGCATAAGTACTATTTGGCCCCAGAGCCCTGACTCATGTTTAATTTTTTAATTATATCATATTTGATATATTCAAGAGAATACATGCAAATATGTGTAAGCAATAAAGCATAACAAAATGAACATCTGTGAATTCCTGGAACTACTGCCTATTTTCTGTTTAGTGTTCGCTGCTTTCTTTAACATGATTTCATCACACATATGTATCCTTAAACAATATATTGTTTGGTTTTGCTTGGTTTAAAGCTTTATAAAAATAGTCTCATACTGTATGTGGTCTCTGCAGTTTTTTCACTTAATATTATATTTTTAAGATTTTGGCCGGGCGTGGTGGCTCACGCCTGTAATCCCAGCACTTTAGGAGGCTGAGGCGGGCGGATCACGAGGTCAGGAGATCGAGACCATCCTGGCTAACACGGTGAAACCCCGTCTGTACTAAAAATACAAAAAAAATTAGCCGGGCATGGTGGCGGGCGCCTGTAGTCCCAGCTACTTGGGAGGCTGAGGCAGGAGAATGGCATGAACCTGGGAGGTGGAGCTTGCAGCGAGCCCAGATCGTGCCACTGCACTCCAGACTGAGTGACAGAGTGAGACTCTGTCTCAAAAAAAAAAAAAAAAAATTTATCCATATTATTGTGTGCAGCTGTAATTCATTCATTTTCACTACTGTATACTATTACATTCTGTGAATAACTCAAACTTTAATCATTCTCTTGTTGATGGACATTTGGGTTGTTTCAGTTTTCTGCTAGTACAAACAACGCTGCTGTGAATATTCTTGTTCATGTCTCTTTTTGAACCTATGGAATATTTTCACTAGAATGTGTGCCTAGAAATGAAATTGCTGGCTTAGGGAATGTATGAAAATGCTGGCTTGTTTTCAAAAGTGGTTGTTCCGCTTATACTCGCACCTACAGCATATTGAAGTCCTGTGGTTCTATGTCCTCAAAAATGTTATGTAACTGTGCCAGTTTGGCAGGTGTGAAATGGCATCTCGTGGTCTTAATTTTCATTTTTAGCTGATTACTAATGGGGTTGAGCACTTTTCACAGTTTATAGGCCATTTGTGTTTCCTCTTCTGTAAAAGGCCTTTCACGTCCTCTGCCCATTTTTCTATTGGTTGTTTGTCTTTTTCTTATTGATTTATAGGAATTCTTGATATTTTCTGCCAGTTTGTGACTTAGCTTCACTTTCCTGATGGTATTTTTTTTTTAGTAGAAGCTTTTCATTTTCATGAGTTGGATTTATCAGTCTTTCCTTTTATTGTTTGTATTTTTGTGTCTGCAGTAAAATGTCCTTCTCTATCTTAATGCTACAGATAAATCCTCTGATAATGGGAGGGCTTATTTTACATTTTTACTTTCACATTTATTTTTAATCCATTGGAATTAGAGTATATGGTATGAGGTAGGAATCCAGTTTGATTTGTTTCCAGCTGGACATCCAGCTATTCTGGGAGCCGTTTGTTGGATTGCCTATCTTTTTACTAGTGATCTGTAAATCCAGTGATCTGTAGTGCCACTCTGTCATATAACAGAGACTCTGTATATCTGTGAGCCTATTTCTGGGCACTTCTGTTCTATTACTGAGTTTTTCTACCCCTGCACCAATACCACACCACATTAATTACCATAGTTTCATAAAAAGTTTTTGCTAGTGTCTAGTAGAAAAGTCCATCCCCGCTATTTCCCACCCCAGTCTTGTTTTAGTGTTCCTTGGCTTTTCTTGGACTTTGCTCTTCCATATGTGTATTTTGGAATCAACTTTAAAATTTCCACGAAGCCAGGTGCAGTGGCTTACACTCGTAATACCAGCTACTTGTGAGACTGGGGTGGGAGGATTGTTTGAGGCCAGGAGTTTGAGACCAGTCTGGGCAACATAGTAAGACCCCCATCTCTAAACAATTTTTTTTTTTAAATTAGCCAAGAATGGTGCTCGCCTGTAGTCCCAGTGACTTGGGAGGCTGAGGTAGGAAGATTGCTTGAGCCAAGGAGTTCAAGTCTTCAGTAAACTATCTATTATAAATACCAGTGCACTCCAGCCTGGGTGATGGAGTAAGATCTCAACTCAAATAATAAAAAAGGAAAGAGAGAAAGGAAAAAGAGGTCAGGGAGAGGGAGGGAAAGAAAGAAATTTCTATAAAAAACCTTGATTAGATTTTGATTGGAATTCCATTTACTCTATAGATCAATTTGGTTGGGGGGAACGGGAATAGGACCTCTTTATATGATTATTAATTCTTATTGTTCATAAACATGTTCTTTGTGACTTTCTACAGTGTTTTATATTTTTCTCTATATATGTATTATATATCTTTCTTTTAAAGATGTATTATAAGTCTTCTTATGCTTTTTGTTGTGATTGTGAATTTTATCTTTTTAAATTACTTTTTTATTTGTTCCTGGTGAATAGAAATAAAATCGCTTTTTAAATATTTATATTATACCCAGCCAACTTGCCAAATTCTCTTATTATTTCTATTCATTTTTGTGTAGATTCTTTTGATATTTCTATATAGACTTTCATAGATGTGAATAAAGAACATTTTATTCCTTTTCAATTTTTATACTTTCTGTTTTATCTTTTTCAGAAATAATGATAGTAGAACTCCCTGTCTTGCTCCTGATTTTAAATGCTTCCAATATTTTACCATTAAGTGTAATATCTCCTATAGGATTTTTATGGACTCTTTCTCTCAGATTAAAGGCTTTTTAAAAAAAAAAATAGACTTTCTTTTTTAGAGCAGTTTTAGGTTCACGGCAAAACAGAGTGGAAGGTACATGGAGTTACCCTATACCCCTGCCCTCACACACGCAGCCTCCCCTGCTATCAACATCTCACACCAGAGTGGTGCATTTGTTACGATCAACGAACCTACATTGACACATCATTATCACCCAAAGTCCATAGTTTACATTAAGGTTCATTCTTGGTATTGTACATTCTGTGGATTTGGACAAAGGTATAATGACATGTATCTACCATTATAGGACCATACACAATAGTTTTTCTGCTCTAAAAGTCCTCTGTGTGCTGCCTGTTTATCCCTCCTTCCCTTGGCAACCACCGATGTTTTCACTGTCTCCTTAGTTTGTACTTTTTCAGAGTGTCATATGGTTGGAATCATACAGTATGTAGCCTTCTCAGATTGGCATATTTCATTTAGTAATATGCATTTAAGTTTCTTCCAGGTCTTTTTATAGCTCAATAGCTCATTCCTTTTCACTACTGAATAATATTCCATTGTCTAGATGCAACACAGTTTACTTACCCATTCACCTACTGTATTAGTCTGTTCTCACACTGCTATAAAGAACTACCTGAGACTGGGTAATTTATGAAGAAAAGAGGTTTAATTGACTCACAGAGCCACAGGCTTAACAGGAAGCGTGACTGGGAGAGCTCAGGAAATTTACAGTTATGGTGTAAGGTGAAGGGGAAGCAAGCATGTCTTATCATGGTGGAGCAGGAGACAGAGAAGGGGGAGGTGCCACACACTTTTAAATGATTAGATCTTGTGAGGACTCACTCACTATCACAAGACAGGGAAAATCTGCCCATGATCCAATCACCTCCTACCAGGCCCCTTCCCTGATACCTGGGGATTACAATTTGAGATGAAATTTGGGTGGGGACACAGAGCCAAACCATATCATTCCACCCCTGCACCTCCCAAATCTCATGTCCTTCTCACATATGAAAACCAATCACGCCTTCCCAATAGTCCCCCAAAGTCTTAACTAATTCCAGCGTTAACTCAAAAGTCTGAGTCCAAAGTCTCATCTGAGACAAGACAAGTCCCTCCCACCTACGAGCCTGTTAAATAAAAAATAAGTTTGTTACTTTCAATATACAATAGGGGCTACAGGCATTGGGTAAATTATCCCATTGAAAAAGGGAGAAATTGGTCAAAACAAAGGGGCTGCAGGCCCCAGGCAAGTCCAAAACCCAATAGGGTAGTCATTAAATCTTAAAGCTCTGAAATAATCTCCTTTGACTCCATGTCTCACATCCAGGGCATGCTGATGCAAAGGGTGGGCTCTCAAGGCCTCAAGCAACTCCATCCCTGTGGCTCTGCAGAGTACAGCCCCCGCGGCTGCTTTCATGAGCTGGTGTTGAGTACCTGTGGCTTTCCCAGGCACATGGTGCAAGCTGTCAGTGGATCTCCATTCTGGGGTCTCCATTCTGTGGCCCTCTTCTCATAGGCCCAAGGGGGGCTCTGTGTGGGGGCTCCAACCCCACATTTCCCCTTTTCACTGCCTTAATAGAGGTTCTCCATGAAGGCTCTGCCCCTGTAGCAGACTTCTGCCTGGACATTCAGGCATTTCCATACATCCTTTGAAATCTAGGAAGAGGTTCCCAAAGCTCAACTATTGTTTTCTGTGCACCTGCAGGCCCAACACCACGTGGAAGCCTCCAAGGCTTGGGGCTTGCACCCTCTGAAGCAATGACCTGACTTGTACCTTGGCCCCTTTTAGCCACAGCTGGGGCTAGGGCAGCTGAGATGCAGAACACCATGTCCTGAGGCTGTACAAAGCAGCAGGGCCCTGGGCCCAGCCCACGAAACCATTTTTTCCTCCTCAGCTTCTGGTCCTGTAATGGGAGGGGCTACTGTGAAGGTCTCTGATAGCCTTGGAGATATCTTCCACATTGTCTTGGCTATTAACATTCAGCTCCTCTTATGCAAATTTCTGCAGCTGACTTGAATTTCTCCCCAGAAAATGGGCTTTTCTTTTCTACCACATGGTCAGGCTGCAAATTTTCCAAACATTTTATGCTCTGCTTCCCTTTTCAACATAAGTTCCAATTTTAGACCATCTCTTTGTAAATACATATGACTATATGCTGTTAGGAGTAGCCAGGCCACATCTTGAAAGCTTTGCTGCTTAGAAATTTCTTTCACCAAATGCCCTAAATCATCTCTTTCAAATTCAAAGTTCCACAGATCCCTAGAGCAGGGGAACAATGCCACCAGTTTCCTTGCTAAAACATAACAAGAATGACCTTTGCTCCAGTTCCCAGAAATTTCCTCATCTCCATCTGAGACCATCTCAGCCTTGACTTCATTGTCCATATCACTATCAGCATTTTGGTCACAACTATTCAACAAGTCTCTAGGAAGTTCCAAACTTTCCCATATCTTCCTGTCTTCTTCTGAGCCCTCCATATTGTTCCAACTTCTGCCTGTTACCCAGTTCCAAAGTTGTTTCCACATTTTCAGGTATCTTTATAGCAATGCCCCACTCCCAGTACCAATTTTCTGTATTAGTCTGTTTTCACACTGCTATAAAGAACTACCTAAGACTGGATCATTTATGAAGAAAAGAGGTCTAATTGACTTACAGTTCTGCAGGCTTAACAGGAAGCATGATTGAGAGGCCTCAGGAAACTTGGAATCATGGCAGAAGGTGAAGGGGAAGCAAGCATGTCTTATCATGGTGGAGCAGGAAAGCGAGAGAGAAGGTGGAGGTGCCACACACTTTTAAACAATCAGATCTTGTGAGAACTCACTCACTATCATGAGAACAGCAAGGGGGAAATCTACCCCATGATCCAGTCACCTCCCACCAGGCCCTTCCCCCGAAATATGGGGATTATTTATTTAGTTCTTTGATTTCTTTAATCAGAGGTTTGTCATTTTCCTCATATAGATCTGGTAATATTTTGTTAGATTTATACCTAAGCACATCATTTTTAGGGGTGCTAATGTAAATGATACTGTGTTTGTTTTAAATTTCAAATTCTACTTGTTCATTGCTGATATATAGGAAAGTAATTGATTTTTATATACTAACCTTGTATCTTGCAACCTTGCTATAATTGCTTATTAGTTCCAATAGGTTTTTTTCATCTCTTCTTTTGGATTTTCTACATATACTTTTATGTCATCTGTGAACAGTTTTATTTCTTCCTTCCTGATCTGTATATCTTTTGTTTCCTTTCCTTGACTTCCTTCCTTAGCTAGGACTTCCAGTATGATATTGAAAAGGAATGGTAAGAGGGGACATCTTGCCTTGTTCAAGACATTCCTTTTTATTCCTAACTTGCTAATAATTTTAGAATATATGTGCATTGAATTTTATCAAATGCTCTTTCTAAATCTATTGAGGTTATCATAATTAAGCTATATAGCTTAACTACTTCAATTTGTATATGTAGTGAGTCAAATTTACAGACTTTACTAATGTCAAATACTTCTTACATTCTTGGGATCCACCCAACTTGGATATAATTTGTTCTCTTTTCTACACATCACTCAATTCAAAATTTTTTGTCTTTATTTATGAGTGATATTTGCCTGTGGTTCTCCTACTTTTCTTATCTGATTTTGATATTGGGGTTTTATTGGTCTTACGGAGTGAGTTTGGGAGTATTCCTTTTTTTTCTATTCCTTGAAGAATTTGTATAAGATTAGAATGATATGTTCTTTGAACATTTGGTAAACTTGCCTATAAAACTATCTTTGTGGAAAGATTTTAAACTACTGATCCAATTACTTTAATTGGCATAGAACTGTTAATGCTTTCTATTTCTTAGGAAGTTAGCCTGCCCCTACCAAGGAATTTGTCCATTTTGTATATGCTTTCAAATTTATTGCCATAAAACCAGTCACAGTGTTCTCTTATTTTTTAATCTTCGCTGGATCTGTAGTTATGTTTCTCGTTTTATTCCTAGTATTATTCCTTTTTTTGTGCCTTCTCTCTTTTTTTAAAAAAATTATTTCATCGGAGGTTTGTCTACTAGTCTTTTCAAGAACTAATTCCTGTCTCTTTGGTTCTATTTTATCTTTGTTTCTATGACATTAATTTTTGCTTTTATCTTTATTATCTCCTTCCTTTTACATTTTGTTTATTTTGCTGTCCCTTTTGTAATTTCTGAAATGGATCTCCTAGCACATTCATTTTCAGCCTTTTTTTCTAGCATAAACATTTGCAAAATAAATTTCCCTTTTAATACCACTTTTACTGCATCTCAGAATTTTTGATGTGTAGTGTTGGCATTATAGTTCAGTTGCAATAAATTGTAAATAAGTATTGTAAGTACCCATTATAATGTTTTGATTGATGCAGTGGGCCTTTAATTTTCCAAACATAGGGACATTTTTTGCCTTTATGTGATTGACTTCTAATTTAATTTTACTGTAATTGGAGAACATTATTTATATGATATTGGTCTTGTATATGGCAGTTTTTGTAAATGTTGCATATGTACTTGAGAAAAATGTGTATATTCTGTTTTTGTTCAGTAGATCAAAAATCTTGTGTTATTCAAATTTTCTGTAACTTTATTATTTTTTTCTTTGTTTAATGTGTTAGTAATTGAAAGAAAGGTATTGAAATTTACCACCAAGGTGGTAGGCTTTGCATTGCTAATATTATTATTAGGTTTCACTGCAACATGATTAGGTTTCTATAAAATGAAAACTTTTATTATTAGATAATCAATCTATCCCTAATAATGTTTTTGGTTTAAGTTCTACTTTATCTAATATTAATATGGCTATACCAGCCTTGTTTTGAATAGTAATTGTATGGTATATCTTTTTCTACCCCTTAAGCTTTTTTCTTATGTTTTAGGTATGTTTTTCCTTATGTTTAGATGTGTTTATTGTAATTAGCAAAAGGGAGGTTAATTTATTTTATGTCTTTAGTTCATGCTGACATGTTCTGTTTTAATTAGAATTTAGTCCATTTTCAATTTTAGTGATTACTAATGCATTTGGACATATTTCTGATATCTTACATTTTGCTTTCTACTTTGCTTTTTCCTATGCTTCCTTTTTTGCTTCCATGTTTTGGCTTAGTTTTGTTGTTGTTGCCGTTATTGTCTTTTATTTTGCTTTTTAGATTGATTAAAAAGCAAACTAAAATTGGTTAATTCCTTTCTCTTAACGATTACCTATGAATTCTTTACCTAAAAGAGTCTGACATTAATACCTTAACTCCCTCCCCAACAATACAAGAACCTTAGGGCACTGCCTCTTAATCATTTCATCCAAACCTACATGCTTTTGTTGTACAGTATTCTAGTTCTGGCCTTTCTTCAACCCCGTGCATTAGAGGGCATTACCATTTTATAAAACAGTGTGCGTTTAGCTCTACTTACATGTTTGTGAATTTATTTGCACATCATTAGTTTTTATACATTTTATACCTTTCTTCTGGGATCATCTTCCTTCTTCCTGAAGCTTATTCTTTAGAAATTCTTTGAGTAAGGTGCTCTTTCTTTTGTCCTCATTTTGAAAGATAGATAGAAGATGCCCACTTCTAGGTTGACAGTTATTTTCTTTCGGTGCTTTGAAAATATTATAATGTTGCCTCTGGCAATGAATTTTGTTTTGTTGTAGAGAAAACTGTCAGTCTCCGTCATTCTTTTATGGGTGTCTGTGTTTCCTGTCTATTGCTTTTAAGTTCTTCTACTTCTGTGATAGTCTGAATTTTCACTATTCTGTGAGTAAATGTGGATTTCTTTTATTTTTTTCTTCCTTGCAGCTCTGGAAAACTCCAAGCTGTTATCTCTTCAGATACTGCTTCCTGTCTATGCTGTCTTCTTTTTGAGACTTTGATTAAAGGTAGATTAGCCGTCTTATTCTGGCTGCTATATTTCTTATTTTCTAGCTGCTTGTCTTTCTGATCTGAATTCTGTGAAATTTTTTCAGTTCTTTCTTCTGGCTTACCTGTGTTTAATCTGCTGTTTGACTCATTTCAGTCAACATTTTTGAAAAATTAAACATGTTTAAACAAAATTTTCAACAATTACATTTTTAATTTCTGGAAATTCTGTTGGTTCCTTTTCAAATCTGATTGGTGGTTTTGGACAGTCTCTTGTTACTTGCTCATGTTTTGTGATTGTGCCCTTTCGCTCCTTACACATTTCACCCCTGTTAGTATATACTCCAAGTCTGATCATTTTAGCATTTGGAATCCTTGGAAGGTCCAGCGTTGTGGTTCATTGCTTCTGCAGAGCCTCCCTCTTCTTGCCTCATGTGTTTGGTCACCTTTGAGCATGAGACCACATGGCCAGGGTTTGTCTCTGGACACACTGGAGGCCTGAGGTGAGCACCTGCCCTTGGGGGAACCCCACCTTTCAGCCTAGTTCTGGCCTGGGATTTCTACTTCTGTTTCTCCCCTGTCCTCTGAGATTGTCCTTACCTCCTATAACCCAAGCAATGTGACAGAAGCTATATTTTATGCATAATCTGATTATTTTGCAGCAGAATGGCCCAGAAGCACAACCTCCGTTTCCTCATCTGTGAAATGGTCACCAATGATAGCTACTCTACACGTCATTGTAAAAATCATAGGAAATAATGCATGGCAGAGCACTGTAAAGTGTTATTTGAACAATAACTACTAGATGATGATCTTTCACAGTGCTGAGTGCTTTGCATGCATCATTTCATTCATGTCTCCCGCAGATCTGGCTCTGTCATCACCTCCATTGACAAATGAGGAAATCGAGGTTTCTAGTGGTTAAGATTCTTCTTTATCATCATTGTTCTAATAGTGTTGATACTGTTGGAGGAGGAAGATGAAATGAGAATATCTGGAGGTGTACCAGCACCTAAGGGGATGGGATGCCTGCCCCCGGGGCAGTGTGGTGCGATGTGGAGTGTGGGCTGGGACTCAGCTGAGAGGGTGGGGTTGCAGCTCTGACAGGCTCTTGCAGGGTGATGTTGAGCCAGTTCGGCTGTGGTCTGGGGTGCTGGTCTTTTAGGAGCAGGTGGGTGAGCTGTGGGTGTGGGAGTGCATTTCCACATGTCATGAGTCACCATGGAGGTGACCCTCATTGTTTTCCCTGGTTGGGCTGCACTTCTCTGACATCTCAGTTTCATTCTGTGTCTCATCTCTGCACGGTGAAAATCTTGGTGTCCTGTTTCCTGTTTGCCACTCAGCTCCTTGAAAGCAGGCGCTGACTCTTACCTTTCTCCATGATCGTGCAGGAACCTCATCTGTAGCATCTTTGTAAGAAGAGATGGTCTGGCCTCTGCTCATTCATCTCTGGAAAGCTCACCCATTCCCTCACTGTGGTGTTCTGGCATCATCCCAAATTCAGACGCCCTGTTGCATTGCCCCCTTAACCATGCATGCACTTATTCCTGGCAGACAGATCACTGGTTTGGTGAAGATGGTCTCTGTAACCCCATCTGCCCCCAGGTCCTCTTTTCATGGGTAACATGGGAAGACGTTGAAACTGAGCTGCGCTGGGTTCACACTGTGGGTTCACCACTTGCTGGCTCTGTGGACAAATGAGCCTGTCTCACCACCTCTGAGACGGGAATAGTGAAGCCAGCCTCCCGAGGGTGTGGAGAGATTCATATGCTGTAGGTGCGTGGTGAGGGGGAGTTCCTTGCAGTTTCTCTGGACGCCCTCTGGACCTGCCCTGTTTGCTGGCATGTTTTCCCCAACCAGAGCACCTTGGCTCCCACGGGCCAAAGCTTCCTTGGCTTCACACCTCAGGATGACTCTCCATGAACTGCTGGGCCCACTGGCCCTTCGACCTCTGCCAAACCCAGCATGTTCTGAGCTTCCTGAGTGAGTGCAGCCAGCCCCCACCCCAGGCCAGTGCTCTGGATTTTGTATGGCCAGGGAGCAGCTGCCAGTCGAGCTGTTTACCTTGGGAACCTGGTCTCTTCTCCAGCAGTGTTTGCCAGCCACAGAGCAAGGGCAGATTTATGAACTGAGTTACACAGAAATTATTTAAGGCCCTGGTCCGCCAACAATAATGTAAAGACATACAGTGCCTGTTTGAAAAAAGATTGCCCACACTTTGGTCTGATTTACAGTGTAGGCTGAGGATCCAATTAGCAGTCACAGCAGTCTTTTAGCTGAAACCCAGCGCCTTCCAGGATTATGCAGACTTTCCAGGTCCTGGGCTATGATGAAATTATAGCTGGAGGCTTGTAAAGTCGTGCACTGTTTATAAATGCAATATATTCTTAACTTCCCTGCTGCTTGGCTTCCCTGAATCCTGGTGCTCTCCCACTTACCGTGTGACCTTACACAAGTGGTGTAGCCTCTCTGAGCCTCAATTTCTTCATCTCTGACTTGGCCAGTGGGGTGGAATGGGACTAGGGAAGAGTAGTGGACACTCTGCCTGTGGGAATCAAACAGATGAGTCAATGTCTGTAGAGAAGCCATCCCAATCCCAATGCCTGGCACACAGTAGGGGCTCGGTCCTGGGGGCACACAGTAGGGGCTTGGTCCTGGATCGCACATTGGAGATCCTGAAGGGAGCGGACATCCAGTGTGGGCCCGGCCTCCTCTCTGGAGCTCTGCCTGGCTGCCTGGCTGTGGGCAGGGCGGGGTGGGATACCAGTGGCAGGGAAGGATGGGGCAGGAAAAAGTGTGGTGTATTGCCCCTTCAGGTGGCAAGGCCTGGGGTACTGAGGTATGGGTGGAGTCCAAGGACTCATCGCCACTGTCGTGGGCCACTTCTGAGGCATCCACTGAGCAGACCATGGCAGAGGTCTTCTTAAAGCACCTACTGTGAGCATGGCTGCCCCAGTGCCTAGAACATTGCGGGACACACGGCCCTCAACAAGTGTTTGCCAAAGGCAGTGCAAAGCCAGTGATGCCAACAGGACCTGGGGTCCACCAGCCAAATAGGGGCCTGTCTTCAGTCTCACCTATAGCCCGCTCTGCCCTCCCGACCACAGCCTCCACTCTCCCTGGAAGGTACGAAGGGTTAACTGGTGGGCACCAAGGGGAAACAGATATTTGCTCCGTGTGTGGACCAGATATCTCCCGACCGTAACTGTCCGTCTGCCAGTGGAACCCCTGCCCTTGCAAACAGGGAGCGAGCTCCTGCCTGACTCGTGAGGCCCAGGTGCGTGTTACTGGGTTGGGCACTCAGTTGCTGGGCAGGGGCAGGCCCAGCAACCCCTAGGGCTCCTTGTCTTCCCTCAGTGCTGGGACAGAGATGAGTCAACACAGCTGCTGCCCCCAGGTCTGGGCAAAGCTGGCTCTTCTTTGTCTGTCTTCGCTGGTGAGCTACAGGCCACTCCAGCTTCGTATTGGATTCATTTCTGTATCTTCATCAAGGAGGCAGTCCCTGCCCACAGCAGAGTCCTGGTTAGAAATTCCTTATGTTGTATGTGTGCTTCATCCTGCTAGGCATGCAGCTGTGGGAGTCTACGGGCCTCTAATCCTGCCTGGGAAGTCAGGGAGCACTTCCCAGAGGAGGAAGCACTTGAGTTGGACCTTGAAGGATAAGTTAGCCAAGGTGGAGAAAGACCATCTAGGAGAGGGAACACTGTGGGCAGAGGTAGGGGGCTGTGTGTGTGTGAGCATATGTGTACAGGTGAGAGACTATGTAGATGACTGTGTGTGTGTGTATATGTGTGATAGAGTGTGTGTATATGACTGTGGGGGGGATGTAGATGAGTGTGTACCTGACAGTGAGTGTGTGTGGATGAGGGTGAGTGCCTGTGTGTGTCAGAGAGAAACAGAGCTCCCTCCCGTGCATGGCGGGTGGCTGGCTGCAGTGCTGAGGCCAGGGGGTGCAGGGCGTGTTGGGGAGGATGAGCCGCAACAGAGGCTCGCAGGGGCTCAGGACCAGGCTCTGTCCCGCATTGCAGCGGCTGGGCTCGACCCTGAGGAGGAGCAGAGCCGCATGGTGAGTGAGTGATGGGAGGGGCTAGCCAGTGCTGGACATCAGCAGGAGTTCGCCAATCATCATCCCAGCCTGAGGTGGCCTGGCAGGATCAGGGCAGGGGCCGAGCAGGCTCGGAAGGATGGGCACGAGGGCTGAGGGACTGACCACAGTGGAGGGAGGAAGGAGAGGTGAAGGCCAGGACCCAGGATCCTTCCATCTCAGAGTCCAAAACCCTGGGACAGTGCTGGGATTGAACGAGTGGCCCAGTGGGATTGTAGCCTGAGGTCCTCTCTCCAGTCCACCAAGCCAGGAGGCCCTGGTACCTTCCACTCTTTGCCAGGTCAGGGTCTGAGGAAGGATAAGTGCAGCCAAGAAACACTTGGTCCCTGTCCCCAGAGAAGCCAAAGTCCCCAAAACAGGGTTTCTACAAAATGATAGCGGCCACAAAGCCCCCTGCATTCTGAGTTACTGTTTTTAAGAAGTCCCAGGGCTCCAGGGCCCACAAAGCATCCCAGGCCCTTCTCACACTGGGTCTGAGTCTTACCTCTGCTACCACAAACACTCATCAGTTTGGGATTTGTATCTTTCCTGGTTTTTGGTTTCTGGGACAGCACAGGCAAGTCTAGGACTGCTGTCTGCCTTCCAGATGTTTTAACCTTCAGCATCTAGAGCACCACGATCACAGGAGGCAGGTGTTTGCTCGCTAAGCTCTGGTTTGTTTCTGGCCACATCTGAGCAGAGTCTACATGGTCCAGGATAGGTGAGCACAGATCAAGGGTATTCAACACGTGTCGGGGCCTGAATGGAGCAGGGTGAATGGTGCAGGGTAAATGTCCCAGCCAGAGGGGAAGGTGGCATTTATTAATTCATTCATTCACTCACTCAGCTTTTGCTGAAAGCTCCTCTGGGCCAGGCCCTGGGCAGGTGCTGGGCACTGTGGCATGAATGGGACACCCTGCTCGACCTTGGGACACCCTGCTTGCCCCAGTCTAGTGGGGAAGCCAGACACTGGAGAAGGGCAGTGGACACATGAGCTGGCCCTGAGAGAGTGAGATCGTTAGGGGGAGGCGTGGGAAGGGTGTGAACAAAGGCGCATCATGTTCAAGAATGGCTGGAAGTCTGCCGGGGTGGAGTATAGGGCCCGGGGTGGAAAGCAGCAGAGCAGCGACTGGAAAGGTGGCCCAGGGCAGAGGTTTGAATGCACACAGAGGAACCGGGGCCTTATCTTAGAGATCCATGAAAAGTGACAGTGAGGCCTCCATAGGCCCTCATCGAAAGATCGCTTTGATAGTAAGTGACAGAGCAGGGGACTAAAGCCCTGGGCTGACTCTCAGCATGACCCTTGGCCTGCCTGGAGAGGTCCTTAAGTTACTCTTCCTGCATTGGGCCCTTTGTGTCCCTCTGTGGCAGCCACCCCACCTGCGTGCTGTTGCACCTCCAAGGGCAGGCTCTTGGTCACATTGTTTGCACGTTGCGTGTGTTTGACAGTGCGCCCTTCCAGCCTGAGGGGCAGTACCCACTGCAGGGCTGGGCACTGCCAGCCCCTCCAGACCTCAGCTCTCATCATCCAGAGCCTGCTTCCCGATCTAATTAGTGACTCCACCATCCTGCTTTGATTTGGGGCTCCCCTAATGATGTTTGATTGGCGGCAACTGGAGTCAATCCTAAACTCATGCAAAAGGGAAGATTATTTATGTGTTTTCTGCTTTTCTGTTAACAATGACTTCAGAGGGGCATATGGAATGGATAAAGGATTATTTAGAAATCAGAAATTTTCAAGAGACTGGGAACAACTTGATAAAAACCATTTAGGTACTATAACGTGCTTCATTTAAAAGAAGATATATATTTACCCAGTCTGTCTGATTTTACAGGAAGTGAATTAGGAGAGGTATTCAGAAATGTAATTGGAGTGACAAGATATTTCTTGGTAGCTGCTCAATGACACCATGTGACCTGCCCTGTGCGTCTGTTTCAAGGCCTACCTGATGAGGTCAGGGGGCCAGGCTCTTCCCCAGCCGGCCTCAGCCACAGGGCATGGCTGCTCTGCATCTTGGTACCTGCTGCTGCCCTTGTCGCCATTTCTCCAGACCTCCAAGAGGCTTTCTGGACACTTCCTCACCTCCTTACATCCATCTAGCCAGTCACCAAGGGCTGATGACCCAGTCTCCTAAACCTTCCTCTAGAGCCAGACTGCTTGAGTCAAATCCCAATTGCTATGACTATCTGAGTGACCATGGCCAAGTTGCACAATGCTCCATGACTCAGTTTGTTTATCTGCAAAATAGGGATTATGATAATAATGCCTACCACTGGAGCTGTCCTGGGGCCTTGATGATACTATGGACAAAGTATCCAGGATGTTCAGCAAATAAGGCCTGAGTGTGGGCGAATGGACACACTTCATTCCAGTCCCAGCCATGGCTGTGGGCTCATTCTGGTGTTTCGGGAGGTGAGAGGGTCTGTGGATGCTGGCCTGGTGCTGCTTATGTCCCATGCACACACCTTGAAGTATACCTGCACACACATATGCTCACCTGCAGTGTACCTGAACACACTCACACACATACCTGTAGTAAACCTGCACACACACACTCACCTGTAGTACACACGAACACACACACATCTGCACACACACACCTGCAGTATACCTGCACACACACACACATACCTGCAGTACACCTGCACACACACACACATACCTGCAGTACACCTGCACACACACATCTGCATACACACACCTGCAGTATACCTGCACACACACACATGCTGCAATACACCTGCACACACACACCTGCAGTATACCTGCACACATACACACATACCTGCAGTATGCCTGCACACAAACAAGTATCTGCACACACACACACCTCCAGTACACCTGCACACAAACATCTGCAGTACACCTGCACACACACACATACATACAGTACACCTGCATACACACACATACCTACAGTACACCTGCATACACACACACATACCTGCAGTACACCTGCACACACACACACCTGCAGTACACCTGCACACACACACATACCTACAGTACACCTGCACACACACACACCTGCAGTACACCTGCACACACACACAAACCTACAGTACACCTGCATACACACACACCTGCAGTACACCTGCACACACACACAAACCTATAGTACACCTGCATACACACACACACCTGCAGTACACCACACACACACACAAACCTACAGTACACCTGCATACACACACACACACCTGCAGTACACCTGCACACACAAACCTACAGTACACCTGCACACACACACACACCCCTGCAGTACACCTGCACACACACACACCTGCAGTACACCTGCACACACACACACCTGCAGTATACCTGCACACACACACCTGCAGTACACCACACACACCTGCAGTACACCACACACACACACCTGCAGTACACCTGCACACACACACCTGCAGTACACCTGCACACACATACCTACAGTACACCTGCACACACACACACCTGCAGTACACCTGCATACACACACCTGCAGTACACCTGCACACACATACCTACAGTACACCTGCACACACACGCCTGCAGTACACCTGCACACACACACACAATTTTTATTTCTTAATTTTTAATTTTTGTACGTACATAGTAGGTGTATATATGGGTTACATGAGCTATTTTGATACAGGCATGTAATGTGTAGTAATCACACCAGGGGAAATGGGGTGTCCATTACCTGAAGCATTTATCCTTTGTGTTACAAACAATCCAAATATGCATTTTGTTTTTGTTTTTGTTTTTTTGAGACAGAGTCTCACTCTATCTCCCAGGCTGGAGTGCAGTGGCGTGATCTTGGCTCACTGTAACCTCTGCCTCCCGGGTTCAGGTGATTCTCCTGCCTCAGCCTCCCGAGTAGCTGGGACTGCAGGCGCCCACCACCGCGCCCAGCTAATTTTTTGTATTTTTAGTACTGACAGAGTTTCACTGTGTTAGCCAGGATGGTCTCGATCTCCTGACCTCGTGATCCGCCCGCCTCGGCCTCCCAAAGTGCTAGGCAATTATGCTCTTATAGTGGTCTCTTAAAAGCATGAGCTGATGGTGGCATATCTCTCTCAGCAGCCTTCAGAGCCACAAACAAGGTATAAGAGAATTTCCAGAACCAGAGTGGCCTGATAGGTTGCTTTACAGGGAAGGGAGCGGCGATGTCGCCTGAGTGGGGAGATGGGTTACCCGTCTTTAGATCTGAGAGTGCATGGGGTTCTTTCTGAAACATGCCAGTCCCGTGGGTCCCTGAGCCTAGGGAAGCTGCCCAGGTCTGCCCAGGGAGACAGTTTTGGGGTTTCCAGGGACCTGCCAGTCCCCCTCAGATACCCAAGTGCCCTGCCCTACTTGTGAGGCCCTTTCCTTTCTGTGCCCCAGAGAATGGCTCCACACCTCACAGGCCCTGATGGAGCTTAGGAGGAGGACAGAGTGTCCTTCAGAAGTGGCCTCAGCAGGGACAGGGGGTGTGTCGAGGGCAGGGCAGCTGTTCTGAGCCCCACAGTGGCTCTCAGGGGAATGTGCCCCAGCCTGTCAGACCCGGCTGTGGGGGCCCAATGATGGGCACGTTCCAGGTCAGGCTTGGTGGGGCCTGTGTTGCTGTCCCTGCTGTGACCCCCATCCACACCACACCCTTCTCCAGTGCCCTGTTGCCCTGGGGGGAGCAATATGGACTCAGGGCTCCAACCTGAGTCCATATTGGTTAGCACTGATGAGCCTCCGGACTAGTCCTGTAGTGCCCTACTTGAGTCAAATCCTGGCTCCTCCTCAGATGTGCTGTGTGACTTCAGGCATGCCACTTCCTCTCTCTGAGCTTTGGTTCTAATTTTATAAGCTAACCTATGTGAATAGCCGGGCACTGTGCCTGGCCCCAACTGCCTGCCATGACCTCAGTTACCACACATCACCCCCTAGGGCTGTGGTGGGGTTGGTGGGGCCATCTGGATACCCTGAAGGAAGGACTTGGATTCAGGCTGTCTCTACTCGTGACTCATTGTGTGACCTCACATGGTCGTCCTGCCTCTCTGTGCCTCTGTCCCCTCCTCTGTCAAGAGGAGGTTGTCATGAGTGCCCTGTCTCCGTTGTTTGGGGGATGCTTAGATGAGAGAGCAGATGGGAAAGTCCCTTGAGGGCCAGGTGACAGAAGGGGCTGTGGTCAGGAGTAATGGGTGCCATCTTGTGGCCTCATGGCTGCAGGATGGCATTCTCTGCACTGAGAGGTGGCCCTGGCGAGGGGCCTGGAGCCAGAGTTTAGGGAGGCCTAGTGTCCTCTTCTCCATTTAGGGACACCCAGGAGGCTGTCGAGGCTGACACTGCTCCATCTTAGGGAGCCCTGTCCCCCAGAACCTCCAGACAAATCCTCCCTCTGGTCAGCAGGGCACACTGTCTGAGCTGCAGCACCCCCACCTCTCCAGAGCCCCTGGCCATCCTCCACCTGCCCGTTCTGCTCCAGCCACACAGGCCTCCTTGCTCTGTCTCTTTTCCCACCACAAGGCCTTTACATGGACTATTCCCTTTATCCAAAATTCTCTGTCCCTAAAGCTTAGGGGTAGCTCCTGAGAAGGCTGAGAATCCTTGATTTCTCTGCTCGAATGCCAGCTCTTCAGAGAGGCCTTCCCTGACCACCTGGAAGTCGCAAAGGCCCCTCCCCACCAGTACTCCCTGCCGTACCACAAGGTCAGGCGTTTTTTCCTATTGCACTTAGACGGTCTGACATTGTCTTACTCATTTGCTTACTTGGTTGCTGTCTGTGTCAACCCACCGGCAGGTGAGCTGTGCAAGCACCAAGACCACATGTGTCTTGCTCACCACTGTGTCACCAGCAGCTAGAATGATGCTCAGCTTCTTGGAGGCATTTGAGAAATAGTTTATGGATGGTGGATGGGTGGGTGCATGGGTCCTGGTGGTATGGATAGGTGGATGAACGGATGAATGGAGAATAGGTAAAGCTTTTTTTTTTCTCAGGGAGAGCAGCTCTCAGCAGGTATGCGAACCAAGACTGGGTGCACCTGGGCAGGGCACCATGGAGTGGATTCCTGTGCTGGGGAAGCTTGGATGGAATAACCCCACAAACTTCTCCAGCCCCGAGGCTGCGCTTTCCAGGTTTATCCTGGTTTTGAAGCACAATGTGTGCTCGCCAAGGCTGATGGGGATGGGGTTCATCTACATCTTCCGGACAAGCCATTCTCAGCCAGCCGGGTGGGACAGGGGTATCTTTAGAAAGGCAAGGAAGGCTGGTGATCCCAGCCAGAGCTGAAACATCAGCTGTGCACCTGACACAGTTAGTCCTGCCACCAGCTGATTCCTGGCGCACGTGAGTAATTCCTGTGCCTCTAACTCCATCTCCTCATTGGTCAGATGGAGATAGCTCCACTTGCTGCCTCCCAGGTTTGCTAAATGTTTAAATGGGCTGATTTCATGGGAGTCTCCTTTTCTGTCACTGAGGTAGTTAGTCTCTGCCTGCCCAACTCCCTCTTCCAGGGCTGATGACAAAAATAAAAACAGAAAAACTCTCAGAGAGATTGTCTCATGTGGGGCTGCCAACCCATGGTCCAGCTGGATCCTCCTCTGGCCCCTCAGCCTCTAAGTGGGATGGAGGAGCCCTGGGGAGCCATCTGTGGGCACGAGCCGATTCAGCTGGGAGGATGGATGGTGGAGGGCAAGTGTTTCTATTAGGCCACGGGAATGTTTGCTTTTCTTCTCCAAGAACTGGTTGTGGTCATGTAAATCACCCCAGAGGAAAACCAGAGGGTCCCCAAATGCATCTGTTGGTTTTTATTTAAAAAGACAAAGACAACAATCTTTGTGGTTGGCTTAAAAGTATTTTCATCATCAATGAGCAGGGGAAGAATAAACCCCTGGGGCAGGCAGGAATGTGGGAAGGGAGACCTGAGAAGGAAGGCCTGGCGGGAGCTGGCTGTCTGCCTGCCACCTGGGCCATGCTGTGTAGAGCTGGCCCAGGCACAGGAGCAGCGGGGGGCCTTGTGAGGGCTCTCAGGGACCTGCCTGGTCCCCCTCCTACCGGGACACACTTTCCACCTATAGCAGCTTAGGGTTGGGGTGTGTGGTGAGGCCTGGGAGCTGGTAGGGGAGAGGCTAGGGGACTTGCATCTTTGGGCTTTGGTGGGGCTTCTGTGACAGTCAGTGTGTGTGTGGTTGAATGTATCTGGGCATGTGTTAAGCTTTGGGGGTGATTAGAGGGAGTGGGTATGTGTGTTTATGTGACTGGATCTGGGGGATGCTGTTTGCAGTATGTTGGGATGTGTATGGTTGCAGAGTTTGTTTGGGGGTGTGATTGGGGTGTGTTTGGTTGGGAAGTTTTCTGGTTGGGTGCAAGAGTGTGGGTGGGTGAATATGGAGTGCTTCTGCAGTTAGGTACATGTATGTCGAAGTGTGGGGAAGGAGTATATGGCAAAGACAGACATGTACCCATGCACACCCACACACACCTCCACATCAGCACCCAAAGCACACCCAGACACCTCCAGCACCACACTCAGACACACACATCCAGCATCTAGTATACATGGCCACACCCAGCATACACTCCCATAGCACACCCTCAAACACACGCCAGCATATGTGCATGCATGTGTGTGGTTGGATCAGGTGAGTGGGCCTATGTGTGTGTTGGCGTACATGTTTGAGCATGAGTTTGGGGCTGTAGTGTGCTCATGGGGCGTGTGCTTATGTTGGAGAGGGCGCTTTTGAGAGTGCGGTTGGTGTTTGGGGTATGTCATATGTGTGGTGTGTCAGGTGTGCAGTGTGTCAGGTGTGCGTATGTGGTCATGGTGTGCGGAGTATCAGGTGTGCGGTGTGTCAGGTGTGCGTATGTGGTCATGGTGTGCAGTGTGTCAGGTGTGCGTATGTGGTCATGGTGTGCATGTGTTTGAAGGGTGTGTTTGAGAATATATTTTGTGTATGCGCCTGTGTATTGGGTGTGGGAATGTGAGTTGGTGTTGGATTTGTGTGTGTGTGTTTAGGTGTGTACTGGGATGTTTGGATGTGCATTGAGGGGTGTGTGTTGTGTGTAGGGGTGTTGGTATCGGGATCACCCTGGCTGGGAGAGATGAGCCTCTGGCTGGCCCAGGCTGTGATTTGAACCCAGGAGCCTGCAGTGCCACTCCCTCCACCTCAGTCAAGGACCATGCAGGGTGTTGCAGGGGGCATCTGGGAAGACCTCTGGGAGGAATGAGATTGAACAGGGCCTGGGGGTGAAGACAGCACCAGTGTCAGAGGCCATCCCAGGAGGAGGGATGGGTTTGTGCAGAGGCCCAGAGGCAGGAACCACCGGGTACATCCAGGGAAGGCGGTGGGCACAGAGGGCAGAGGAGAGCAGGGTTTGAGCCCTGACACAGGGGCCTCGAATGGCAGGCAGAGGGAGGGCAGAGGTGGGAGCAGGCTAGACTACAGAGCTCACAATTGGGAGTGCCCTCACCGGGAGGGACTGCCAGCATGCTCTGCGGAGCACTCTGAGGGACCCTGAGAAAGGCGGACCCTGAGAAAGGCAGCCCCTTCGCGGGGCTTCTTGTTGGTTCCCCAGGACTCTAAGCCCCAGGGCTCTAAGCAACCGACCTGACGTTTTCCCAGAAGCCCAAGGAGGCATCAGGACAGAGGTGGTTACCCTGTTTGGTGAGAGGAAGGGAGTGGTCTGAGACCCACAGTTCTGCAGAGGCTGAGGGACCCCCCTTGCCCTGCAATTATCCCTCCTCTGCATAAGGCCTCCATCCCGGGCATGGGTGCAGGGTGCAGATGGGCCACCACAGTTTCCAGGCCTCACAACAACCCTGAGAGGCAGGTGTTTTAAATTTCTTTGTATAAATGTGGCATAATCATATGTTAGAAATTTGGCAAACCAGAAAAAGAGAACAGAGGACTTCAAACCACCGTGGCGGGATGTTTTCCTTTGGCTCCTCTCTTAGCACAATGCCGGGCACATAGTGAGGGCTCAACACGGGGGATCCTTTAAAAAATCACTGGCCGGGCGCAGTGGCTCACGCCTGTAATCCCAGCACATTGGGAGGCCAAGGTGGGCGGATTACCTGAGGTCAGGAGTTCAAAACCAGCCTAACATGGTGAAACCCCATCTCTACTAAAAATATAAAAATTATCTGGGTGTATTGGCGGGCGCCTGTAATCCCAGCTACTTGGAAGGCTGAGGCAGGAGAATCACTTGAACCTGGGAGGCAGAGGTTGCAGTGAGCCGAGATCGCGCCATTGCATTCCAGCCTGGGCACAGAGCAAGACTGTCTCAAAAAAAAATAAAAATAAAAATAAAAATTGCTGGGATTTTGGAGTGGGGAGCGTCTGAACCTGTCACCCCTCGTCTTGGATGAAGCACCTCACTTCTCTGTGCCTCACGTTCCCTGTGGAGTTGTTGAGAGGATTATTCATATTCGTGTTGGTGGCTTTAGCATTATGACTAAGAAATCTGCCATTGTGCCATGGTACTTGATAATTGTGGTTTCACAGCAGTATGGTCATCCAGCGTGGGGACTGTGGCACTGTTCACTCAGCTTTTCCCAGACTGTGGGACTTATCTTCCGCCACTCATAGTTCATAACGCCAATATTTTATCATCTTCTTGCATAAAACTAGTCTGACCTCCAGCCTCAGCCTTGGGTAGGAGCCCAGAATGGAGATGTCAAAGGGCAGTTTGAACCTAACTCAGTGTGAGTGTGTGTTCGCTCTACGCACTGTCATGTCTAACCCTCCCAGCCCTGGGGCAAGCCTCCCCTCGAGGCGTCTGTTCCCAGCAGCCCTACCTTCTTCCAGCCCAGGCCTACTGCAGAGCAAGGCCAGGGATGCTCACTTGCTAATGTGTTAATGGGGGCTGAGCTGCTTCTGGTGCTGACATCATCGTTCTGAAACATCATCATCTATGATTTGCAGTGGGTCGGTTCCTGAGCCAGTGTCTGGAATCCCTTGTGGAAGGAAATTCCTTTTCCACCCAATTTGAGCATGCATGCCTGTAAGGAAACTGACTTCTTTGCGAATAAAATTGAATACAGGGCTGGCAAGGGAGAGAGAAAATATCATGAGCTGGGCTGAACCTGGTGGCTCTGATGCCTATCAGGGAGTCATGTCCCCATTAAGGGGCCTCTTGCTGCTGCCACCCCATGCCAGCCACAGGGGCACCACTTCCCAGTTGGAGTGCTAGCTCAAGGGTGGGCGTGACCTTCCCTAATGCCCCAAGCTTTCATTCTGTGGCCTCCTAGGTGGGTGACCTGAGCAGGGTGCTGCTCTGTGACTCTGTTTGCCCATTGGTAATATGGGGATGATATTAATAACAACCATACCTACCTCATGGAGTTGTGGGAGTTAAAATACTTAATACACATACAAGCACTTGAAATAGGGCCTGGAACATTGGAAGTACCCAAGAAATGTTAGCTTTTGTTGTTTCAGCTCAAAATTGACTTTGCTTTTGCAATTACATATCTGATAAGGGACTTGTACCTAGAATATATTAAGAACTCTTTCAACTTAATAATGAAAAAGATAACATAACTTAAAAATAGGCAAGGAACTTGACCTGACATTTCTCCAAAGAAGAGATACAGATGGCCCAAAGCACATGAAAAGTTGCTCAACATTAGCCAGCAGGAAAATGCAAATCGGAACCACAAGGAGCTACCACTTCACACCCACTAGAAGGGCTAGAATCAAAGAGATGCCAATAACGAGTGTTGACAAGGAGGTGGAGAAAGTGGAACTCTTGTACCCTGATGGGAATGTGCAATTGTGCAGTAGCTTTGGAAAACAGTCTGGCAGTTCCTCAGATGATCAGTGGTTAACATATGATCCATCAATGTCTCTCCTAGGTATAGAGCAAAGAGAAATAAGAACAAATGTCCACAGAAAAGCTTGTACATGAATGTTCACAACAGCATTCATCATAATAGCCAAAGGTGGAAACAACCTAGATGTCCATCAATGGAGGGATGGATAGATAAAATGTGGTATATCCATACAATGGAAAATATTTAGCCATCAAAAAGAGTGAAGTATCGACACATGTGACAACATGGATGAGCCTTGAAAACATGATGCTAGTGAAAGAAGCCAGTCACTAGAGACCACAGATTGCATGATTCAACTTACGTGATGTGTCAAGAATAGACAAATCTATAGAAATAGAAAGTAGATCAGTGGTTTCTAGGGATTTGGGAGAGGGAGGAATAGGGAGTGCTGTCTGCTAGTAGATACAAGGTTTCTTTTGGGAGTGATAAAAATATTCTAAAATTGATTGTGGTAATGCTTGTACAATGCTCTGAATATACTCAAAATCACTGAATTGTACACTTTAAATGAGTGGATTTTATGATTATGTGAACTACCTTTCAACAGAGCTGTAAAAAAATAACTGACTTTATTGAAGGTTCATGGATGACCACAGGGAAACAGACGCAAGCATAATGTCAGCCAGAAAATCTGGCCCACGCTTGACCTTCCTCTAGGTTTGCTTTCCCAGGGCAGAGGCTGTCTATAACCTTTACCTTGTCAGAGCACCTCAGCAACTTCTGAGCTCCTCCAAGACCTGTCCCAAAAAGCCAGGCCCAGGGTTCTCATCACAGCAAAGGCAGCACGACAAAGTGGTAGAAATGCGAGCAGGGATAACCCTGGTGGCATGGCAGCGTTGTCACAGGATGAGTCGAGGTTGTGGGTATTAGCATCCAGCTGGAGCAGGTGTCCATGCGTGATATGTGGCCCTTCTCTAATTCCTGCCCTGAGAGCCCCCTGTCCATGGTGGACACGGGAATACCAGCGGCAACATGCTAAAGCCTCACTCAGTGCTGTGTGCAGACCGGGTCTCCCATTAGAGATGTGCATGCAAGGTTGAAGTCCTGTGTTGGTGTGAAGGGAGGCTCTCAGTACTCACCCACCTGAGCCCCACCTTCAGGTGCCCTGGGGCACACCCTGGATGTGGAGTGCCAGAGCCAGAATGGCCCTGTGAGATCATCTTTGGCCCCTGAGTCCCATGGAGTGTGGCAGCTGGAGGGGAGACATTCAGCCTGCACTCAGCAGAAATGCCCCCCGTGCGAAAACAGCAGCAGAAGATGCAGCCAGCAGGGAGGCGGGAGGGAGAAGCAGGAGGAGTCTGTCCTTGAGTTTTGAAAAATAAATATTTGTAAAAGTTTTATATGCTTATTGCAGAAAACATGGAAAACACAATAAAGCATAGATGAGAAAACCAAGTCCTCCCTGCTGCCCCCTCACAGAGACAGCCACCACTGGGCCGTGTTTGGCTGCTCCTGGCTGCTCCAATAAAATAGAAATCGACTTTATGAACCATATTTCTAATGGGAAATCACTGCCATTCTGTTCTGGTGATCGCTGACAACCAGGCTTGGCTCAGCAGAGAGGCAGAGAAATAGAATTCGTTAAACCCAGTCTGAGCCTGATTCACCAAGTTTGTATTCCAGAATGTACGGCCATACCAAAGATGATGAAAACCCACTGCGTTGGCCTTCGCAAATATGTTCCCAGGCTTGAGTAGGCCTGTGGGGCCCACCAGAGGGCTTTGGCCATTGGTGACGTTCTGGAGGGGTAGGTGTGCTGGGGGAGCCCTGCCTGGGTCAGGGCCTGGGAAGTGGAGCCTGGCGGAGGTAAGTGACACCTTCCGTCCATCAAAGGCAGGAGCCAGCAGTGAGAAGTACAGTAGAGCTCAGGCAGGTTCCGTGCTGACGAGGGGAGATGGAGGTGGCCAGACCAGGGTGCATTGTTGGTCTCGCCACCTTCAGCCCCATCGAGCCTGCAGCTCTTGGCTATTGCCCTCTCTCTGGCTGTGAAAAGACAGCCCCGAGGCCAAGGATCAGAGGGCACTGGGCTGGGAGTCTAGAGCCCTGGCTGTCTGTCTCTGTGTCACCACTGACACGTACTGGGCAGCCTTGAGCAGGTCTTTTCTCCTTACCCAGCCCCAGTCTTCCCATCTACAAAATGGGTAGACTTCCTCTAACATCCCTTTCAACTCAGACCTTCTGGGATTTTAAAAGAAAAGAGCCTTTCTCCTTCCCCAGCGGTGAGGTGAAACAAGGGTGGCTAACCCTGATCGAGCACAGTGTTGCAGTCAGCAAGCATGCCCTGAGCACCTGCTGTATGTCCAGTCCCTTGTTGGGCCCTGGAATGAGAGGCCAGTCAGGACCAGGTCCATCCTGCGTCAGCCTCCCACACCCAGTCAGGGGAAGAAAGAGGCGCAGAGCCCGGCAGTTACAATGCTTGAGTCCAGGGGCTGTGATGGAAGGAAGGGCATGGTGGGGGACCCCAGGGCAGCCTAGTCTTAACAACAGGGAAATCTAGGAAGGCTCCCTGGAAGAGGTGGCTTATGAGCTGAAGCTTGGAGGATGAGCAGGACTCAGCCAGATGAAGTGGCAGGAGAAGAACATTCTGGAAACAGAATGATGGCAGCAGAAGAGAATGATAGGAGCAGAGGCACCTTGGTGTCGGTTGCATGGAGTGTGCCACCTGTTGCTGGTGTATTGGCACTGCTGGATGGACCCTGTCCCAAGCCCAGATTGACGAGCCCTGCCATCTCTCATCTCATGTAGTCGTTGCAATAAACCTGCAAACAGGGAGTGTTAACCCCATTTTCCAGAAGACACCTCCGGGACCAGAGAGGCTGAGTAACGTGCCTGAGGACACAGGCGAGTAAGCAACAGGGCTGGGACTTGAATCTGGTCTTCCTGATCCGAAGCTGCACCCCATCCAGATGGCTCAGGGATGTGTCCCCAAACATTTGGCTGAGGCTGCAGAGATGGTGTTGAGGGAGCACTCGCTCCTCCCCAGTGCCCCATGACTCTTGGCTGCTGCTGCAGAGTGAAATGTCATCCTCGCCCTCCCTGACAAGGTTTGTGGCGTGGGCTTGCCTCTGGCTCCTCTGCTCTTAGGAGTGAGCCTGCCTGTCACCAATATCTAATTACACCAGCCCCCTGCCTCCTCAGGCATCCCTGGCCATCATGTGTGAAACAGGAGCTTGGTGGCATCACCCTGCGAGGAGGCACCCACATCCTTCAGTGCATTGGTGGGTGGGTCTCACTTCCCTGATGCAGGCACACCACTGTCACCATGAGCTGTATCCCCTGCCCTTCGGCAAGTTGGTCCCCATCCATGTCTTCCTTAATCCTCAGATCCCCTCTGGAAGCCATCGTGTTGTCCCTGTATTCTTATGTGGAAAATGAGTTCAGAGGAAAGCCCTTTGCTCATGTCACGTAGGACAGGAGCCAGTGCATGGACCGGATCTGGCTCCAGATGCAGCAGGGGGCATCCAGGGTCCCGCCCTCTGCAGCGACTCATGCAAGGGCACACGTAGCACTAGGCAAGAAGTCTAGAATTGTGACTAAATCTGTCCATGAAAGTATGACGCTGCCCACTGTAAATTTTTTTAAACTTTAGCAAAACAACATAGTGTAAAATATAAAGCAATAAGTATAATATGTAAAGAAGTAGAAAGTAGAGAGTGAAATGTAAGGAAAAAAGGAAAAGTTATCCCTAACTACACCACTCAGAAATAACCATTGTTTAATATTTTGGAGTATTTTTCCAGGCTGCTCTCTGTGTGTATAATTACACTCTTTACTAAAGTGGAATCATACTATACTTACTGTTTAGGTACTTGATTTTTTCACTAACAGCGTATTTTGGGTGTCTGGCTATGAGCAGTTAGCTGAGTGAATGAGCGAGTGAGGAAATGAATGAATGGCTGATGAATGACTGAATAAAAGCATGACAGTCTGCCCCATGATGCCGCTGGACAGGTCAGGCTTTGGGGACTCTGCCCAGACTGCCTTCCTGAGGAGCCAGGAGCCTGTGTCTACACCATCAGGCCCCCTGTCCTTGGGGTCCATGGACCACAGTGTCTCTGCATGGGGTTGCAGGTGGTGTAGACCGTGTTACTGCCGTGTTGATGCTGACTCTCCACAGCCCTGGGAGGGGTGATACTCTACTGTCACTACCTCCCTGGCAATGCAGACAAATTAGGGTATCAGGTGGTTTTCACAGAATTGGAGGGGAATCAGGATTTGAATCCAGGTCTGGATGACTCTTGAGCACTCTGTTCCCCACAATGAGCACACAGGAGCAGGAAGAGCCTGCCCTAAGGATCCAGGGGCCTGCAAAAAGCTGGTGGCAGGGGAAGCCTTGGGGAGCCTTGCCCTCTCTGGGCTGCCTTGGTGTCCCCACCCACAACATGAGGTCCTTGGAGGTTTGGCCAGTACTGACATTGTGTGAGGCTTGGGTTCCCACGCATCCCAGCCCAGCCATTTGCATTTACCCCTGGGCTGGGGTGAACCCAGAGAGGCTTTGGGCCCAGGACCCGCCCCAAAGCCCAGAACCTCACAAAGAAGCCAGTGTTGGAGCTGAGCCTGACTTGAGGGAATTCCAGGCTGAGGGAACAGCATATATGAAAACACATAGATATGAAGTTCTGATGGCCCAAGTGGTCAGTGTAACAGGAACCTGGAGAGGGACCAGGGAGCTTGGGGAGCCAGCTACAGCTGGAGGGTCCCCAGAGGTCAGTCGGCGAGATGCTGGAAGTGCTGGGCTGAGGGTGGTATCCTGAAGGCAATGGAGCCACCCATAGGGTTTGGGAGTGGCAAGGAGAGGCTTGCAATTTAGGGGTCTCCCTGCTGCAGGGGAGATGATGGATCTGGGAGCAACGGCCAGCCTAGAGGTGGGGGGCCAGGGAAGAGAGTGGCAGGATGCACATGTACCTGGTGCTGCCCTGGCAAGTGAGCCGCCCGAAGGCCTCACTGTGCCCCGGGGGCCGGACTGCACCCTGGCTCCCAACCTTCCCCTTCTCCCATCTCCAGCAGAGTTGCGGGCTCCTCTCTTAGTCCTCAGCCCTGTTGGCAACCCCGGGGTCCTGACTGGGCCCAAGTGCAATGCAGTGATTTATTTTCTGTAAATTATTGGTGCCCAGGTCATAGCCGAGCGGTTCAGCACAATGGCATCCTTTTCTTTTTGTCCTCCTTAATTTTAGAAGCCAAAGCTAAATGTTTTAATTTTATATTATTCCTGACATAATGCTAATGAGTTCCAGGCGTCCCTCTGAGTCGGGTGGCGCAGCTCTGCTGAGCCAGGCATCTGGGCTGGGCTGCGCGCCCCAGAACGGCTCCTCCCGCCACCCCTTGGTTCTCCATGGAGCTCCTCACAGCGTGCTTCTCCTCAGGGGCCCCTTCCTGCTCTCCCATGTGGATGTAACTTTTCTCAGTGGACACGGTCCTCTCTTGCAAGTGGTGGCCACGGGGTGTTTCTCCCTTGCCCAATAAGAGGGAAGGCTCATGTGAGAGCCGGATGGCCTGCCTGGCCGGCAGATGGCCACTTCCCTCTCAGACCCCTGGGACATCCGAGATGCAGGTGAGGGGTGGGTCACCTCCCCCACACCCTTCCAGAACTTTCCAACCTGTTCTGAGCCAAACAGCTGGCGATTTGGGGTTTTAAGAGAGACCAGTGCGCCTACTGCAGTGGCTGTTATTGCTAGCATTATTTTCTGGTGACATGGAAACATTTAGTCCTTTGTTTCTAGTCATTTCTTCCCCTTGGGCTAGTGTTTCCTAAATCAATAGACCACTCTGCTTTTGACTTAATGCAACATAAGCACAGGGGCCAGGGGTTTGGTATCAGACAGCCCTGGGCTCATTCCTCAACCCTGGCTCCATTCCCACTGCTGCTCTCACTCCTCAGGGGCCCTGGGCTCAGGCCCTCTGGGAGCCTCTGTCTCCTCATCTGGGAAAGGCGATTACGGTGGCACCTTCTGTCTAGAGCACTCCGGAGGTTAAACAAGGCAGTCCGCCGAAAGAGCAGCATGGCCTGACTTGAGGGCGCCCATCAGCGGCAGTTTTCCTCGCTTTTCCCGTGTCCACGTCCCCGTGAGGGAGGACCACGTCCCCGTGAGAGAGGACCGCTAGTGCTCTCTGTTTTGCTTATGTCAGGTCCAAACCTGAAGTCCACAAACTGGAGTGAGAAAGAGAAAAAAAATGTAACTTTAAATGTTCCTTTCACTCCCTTCCTATCCTGAGCCCCCACATGCTGGGTAGCAAATCTCTGGCAGTTCACAGATCACTGCCCATCTTCTCTCATAGTTGCATGCAAATTCTGGGTTTTGGGGGGCTTACACTGAACCAAGGGGCCCGTAGAGTCATTTATCACATTGACACCTGCTGAACCATCCTGCCCCATCTTTGGCCAGAATCTACTTGTCCCTGTCCATCTAAAGGCTGCCTCAGGGCCAGCCCAGACTCAGTGTCTTCTCCATAGTGCGGGGAGGGGACCTCCCTGAGACAGCCAGAGTCCTGCCTGGATGCCCCAGGTAGCCTGGGCCTTGCTGGGAGCAGCCCTGCTTCAGGTCCCACAAACCTAGCTAGTGGTGCTGTCAGCACCCCCAGGGCATAGCCCCAGGGGTGAAGGGGCAGAGCTCAGGACCTCGCAGCTTTTAGGGACCCATGCCATGTACATGCGTCTGGCTTCCCTCCAATGTCCCTGTCCCAGCTGGAGCATCGTTTGAGGGTGGAAGTACAGGAAGCTTTGCTCTTTCCTCATCACAAGGTCTCTCACAGCCCCCAACTAATTTGGGAGGTGACTGCTGAGCAGCCAGCCATCTCCCCACCCGCCCCACACTTCCCTCAAGGCTCATTTGTTTGTTGCTTGGTTCTTTCATTCATTAACAGATGTTCACGAACACCCGCTCTGTGCCAGCCCCTGTGCTGGGCACTCTCCGATGGGTTTATGGCGGAAACATCATTTGAAATATTAACTGCCTGTGACTCATCCGTGTCCAGAGTTCTTTCCATTCGGCCCTGCGGCCTGGGATTTTGAAACCCAAAAGCCAGGAATTTGCTCCTGTCTGCTCTGCTTTCTGCTAAGTCATCTCCTTCCCCCCGGCGCTTGAGTGGAGGTGCAGTGCTATTCCACATGGACCCCTTTGACAGATGAAAACTGAGGCCCATCAGGGAAGGGGATATCCTCAGGGTTCCTGGCCCAGTGGGCTCCTCTGGCTGAGTCTGCTGGGCACCTGCTTATAACCACATGTCACTGTGGACAGTGGGGCATTTGGGGAGGAGGGAGTGGCTCCCAACTGCTGAGAAGCTGAGTGAGCCCTTGAACAGAGGCCTCTGAGCCAAGGCTGTGGCCCTCCCCCTTCCTTAGCTTTGGTGAGTGATCACCCAGGTGCCATCATCACTGGCCACAGGAGGAGCTGTGGATTACAGACCTGTGCACCAGGCACCTTCCTCACCAAACTCCCCCAGCTGCAGGATGAACAGACCGAGCTTCAGAGCCCCAGACAGTTTCCTTCACCACCTGGTGCCTCAGTTTACCAATCTCAAAAGCAGCAACTCCGTCCTGCCTCTCACAGGGCTGCTGTGATGCCAGGGAAGAGAAGGGCTTTGCAGATGGAGGCACTTGGCCACCGGATGGGTTTGCCTCTGTCTGTTCCCAGCTTCTCCTTCCCTCCCTGGTAGGTTTCCTTTGGTTTGTGTGTGTGTGACTGGTTTCCCGCTGTAATTCACCTCCCTTCCCTAACTTGAGTGCGTGTGCAGGGCTGATGTCCTGGGTCTAGGCCATCACTGTTTTTATCCATCTACCTTTACTAAGTGCCCACTGTGAGTCCAGGCACTGGGCTGGACCAGTGCAGGAGGGTGTGATGTGGGCCACTAGGCCTCATGCACATATGGCCCTGAGATGCCAGCACAGGGCCAGCCCACCTTGGGGCCTCTTGGTCAATCACGTGGGTGGCTGGGTGGGTGTGGGGAGGACCAAGGCAGGTTAGCCTGACCTATTGATACCACTGGCCCCAGGTGGCAGGCCAGACCAATTTAGAACTGTGGGCTGTCCCCTGAAGGAGATCTCCTGAAGGTAACCTTAGGAACCATTTGCACCCTCTGAGCAGCCCTGATGAGTACACATCATCCGGCTCTGTCCCTGAGCGTCTGGGACGGGAGGCTCACCATTTCTCCTGGTAGAGCTTATCCTGCTACTAAGCAGAGTCCTCTTGGTGGCCTCCCACCCCCAACTCTCTCAGGTCCCTGTGGCTCCAGGAGCTACACACCAGTGGATCTTCCCAGCCCAGCTCCCACCCCCACACTCTTCACTGGCCTGGTGCTGAATACTGCCCCCTCGCAAGGTGGAGGTCTCGGGCCTCACGGGACATTTCTGGTGGGATCTGAGCCTCAGGTGCACACTGGCAGGTTCTTTCCACCCACTCAAGATGGGGAGCTTTGCCTGTGGTACGTGTGTGATAATTCTGGTGACCTGACACTGGGTTTTCTTTCAGGCAGTGGGTGGAGAATCTCTGGCCTCCGCCCTCCCCAGGCAGCCCCAGATGTATGTTGTGCAGTGCCGGGCATAGATGCATCTGTCACCTGTACCATCGCCCCACTGCCCCATCCTGGGCAGGCGGTCCCTGGTGGGCAGGCAGCTCGGGGTGAAGCTCAGGAAAGGGAGGTGGCTGGGCCGGGGTCACGCAGAGCCAGGGCTGGACTTGGATCTCAGACCCAGGTGTTGCTCACCACCCCTCTCCTGCTATTTCTTCTTGGAACTTGGGAGAGGATCCCAAAAGGGGACTAATGTTACTGAGCACCTGTCCTGTGCCCAGTACCAAGGCCACACCCTGATGTCCACTGCAGGAGGGCACCCCATTTGCAAGTAGAACACTGAGGCTCACAGGAAGAGGAGGAAGCACCTGAGCCCCAGGCCATCCCTGGGGGAGGGAGACCCCTGCTGAGGCCGTGGGGCGAGTTTGTTTGCAGAGAGGGTTGAGGCTGGAGGCCTGGAGAGACCGTTTTATTCACTGTGGCCCTCTTCTTCCTCCTGAAGCAGCGCTCACAGCCTCACCCCCAGGGCTTATGGTGAGGCACTGCACCACCTAAAAAGAATCCCCCAGCAAATGGGAACATGCTCCTCTCCGCTTGGCTGTGTGGGCAGGGCGGGCTGTGCGAGGCTCACTGCTGGGGTCTTATGGCTGCCTCTCTTCCTCCCAGGGCCCAGCTCTGATAGGAGCGTGCGATGCTTGAAAGGTAGGAGAGTGGTAAGGGACCGGCAGTCCTGGCCGCAGCACCAGGATGACAGTGAGAGAACTGGGAAGGCCTCAGGCTTGAGCCAAGCCTAGAGTGACAAGGAGGACTGGCCAGTGAACAGGGGCACCTTGAGCAGAGGACACCGCATGGGCAAAGGCCTGGAGGCGGGAATGTGTGGCCTGTGGCTGCAGCGTGGGGAGGGAAGTAGACATTGGGCTAGAGAGGTCAGTGGAGGTCTCTCAGGTTATGCATGCTGTCCCCAAGGCCAGGCCAGGCCAGCCACCACTCAGAGGTCAGGAGGCGCAGTGGACCCAGCCCCTCAGTGAACCCCACACCCACATCCATGTTCCAGGTGGCCAGTTTCCGCGTGTGCTGTGCTATGCGTGGGGCAGTGTGTCGGTGTGGCTGGTGGGTGGGGGTTAGTGTGTTTGTGAATGTGGCAGGTCTGGGGCTTGGACGTCTTTGGGTATATGTGTGAACATGTGTGTCCTGGCCTGTGTGTTTTTGTTATATGAGTCATGGGGTGTAAACACAGTTTATGTGTATGATGTGTAGTGTGTGTGTGTGGGGTGTATGCCCTGTGGTATGTGTGTGTGTGGTGTGGTGTGTGTATGTTGGGGGTGTGGTACGTGTGTGGGGGAGGTATGATGTGTATGTATTGGGGGTGTGCTGTGATGTGTGGTATGGTGTGTGTGTGGGGTGTGCATTCATGTGCTGTGGAGTGTGTGTGTGGTATGATATGTGTGGGTGTGTTATGTGGTATATATGTGGGGATATGGTATGTGTGAGTGAATTGGGGTGTGTGTGTTTAGGTGTAGTGTGTGTGTGTGTGTGTGTGTGTGAGGGAGTTTCTGGGTCTTGGTGTCTGTGTGTGTGTGAATCCATGTGTGTGTGTTGGTGTCCTGGGGCTGTCTCTGACGTGTGGCTTGGTTGGAGGGAGAGGTGTTCACATCAGAGTGTGTGAGTGTCCATGTTTCTGGGCCTGTGGCTGGTGGCTTGGTGTACGTGTGTCAGCCATTCTATGCTGTGTGCTCTCTGCGGAGCCCTGGCCCCTGGCAGAGCCTCTTTCCTCATTCCAGACAATGTCTAGCCACAGCTCTGCACTGGGAGAGCCCCTGGATCCCACCTGTCCACTTGGGCCCAAGAGAAGCTGACTCAGCCCCTCCTGCATCTCCTACTTTCGGGGGTTCCACATGCCCTGGAAGGGTGACTCTCTTGATCCTTGCTGGCCGGCCACCTTTCCAGGAGATGCCTCAACGGCACTGCTGGGGACAGGAACCCATTTCTTGCCCAGACAGGAACTTTTGCCAGAGAAGAGCCCAGCCCAGAGCTGTCAGTGTGTTCCTGGTGAGGAAGGGTCAGGGTGTCTGCAGCCCCCACCCCCTCAGCCTTGAGATCCTCCTCCCAAGGACAGGCCCACCCGGATGGGCTCCCAGAGAAGGTGTATGGTCCCTCTGTCCCGTTCTCCCTTGCCTCACTGTGTGCCCCCCAGCCCTCCCTGGCCTGCCAGCTCCTCTAGGTGCTTATGAAGGCCCAGTGAGCAGATGGTCTTGCCTCTCATGGCAGTGCTCGATCATGGCTACCTGGGACCAGAGTGTGCCCAGGGCACAGACCTCGGCACTGGAGGTGAACCCAGGCTCCATCCCATGAGTGAGCACTGGGACTCTGGCACTTCACCTAAACTCAGTTTCCACCTCTGTAACAATAGGGGTTGCAGGATTCGTGAGATGGTGTTTAGGGAGAGCTTGGCCCAGTCCTAGGCACATGGTCAATGTGATAGCTGCTGTTCTGGTCAGTCCCCCCACATGCCCCACTTTCCATTCATGTATGCAGGTGGCACTGCATCCCCAAACACCAGACCCTCGAGAGCCTCATGGTCCAAATCAAAGAGCCCGGGTCAGTGCCCTCCAGCCTCACCCCCAGGACCCTCCTCCCGTCTGTCCGTTCCATTCTTGCCTCAACCTCCCCACAGAGGACTGGCAAAGCCCCAAACTCTGAGGAGACCCTCAAGGAGCCCCACGGGGGAGCACAGGACAGTAACCTCAGGCCAGCCAGCGGCCCCTCCCAGAGTGCAGGAGCGAGGAGCGGCCCTCAGTGCCCAGCTTGCTGGCCTTTAGAGCTGGCCAAACGCAGGATTATTTGACATGTTGGAGAAGGAGCTGGCATTGCATTTCTCCCATCCACATCATTGTTGTAAAGTAACTTAAAAGTTCGTACAAAAATGAGAAGTTGATCCCTGAATGGCCTGCCAGACTTTTGTAACCCAATATATTTTACCCTTAAACCAGAAATGTGTTTATTTAGAAGCAAGTCACTGGCAAATGCTAAAACTGAAGGCATTTCCTCCCCTGCCCCCGTGCCATGCCCTGTTCCCCCAAACCTCCTCTTCACTCTGTGTCCAGATTCTTAGTTAGAGCATGAGAAACTGAACCCTGCCTCCTTTTTGGGCCATGCCAGCCGCAGGCAGGAAACTTGACATTCATTAGGCACCAGCTATGTGCCAGTTCCTACACTGGGCATATTCTTTTATTTACTTCTACCAGCCGTTTGTGGTGGCCCCATTTTAGAGAAGAGAAAAACGAGGACAGAAATGAGGCGTGACTAGCCCAGATTCAGGCTCCCGGTGGTGGATCCCCAGCACGAACCTCTGTTTGCGTGACTTGATTTGCAGCACTTTGGTTTGCGGCACGGTGTCACCAACTCACATGTGAAGCAGGGCCCTTGGTTCTTCCCCAGGAGCCAGAGGGAGAGAAGAGCCATCACCTAGTGCCAGCGGCATGCCAGGCACTGTGCTGGGGCTCCCCTGCACGCTCTTAGCCCGTCCACAGATGCATAAAAGGCTCTGAGTGTGGCTTGCTGAGGAAGGTGGACCCACCCTGCAACTTGAACGTCTGAGCCAGCCCCCAGCGGATCTTGGGCTTCAGCCCTCCCTCTCCCCAAGCCAGAGCTTGAGGGGTCCCTGGGCTTGGCCCAGAGGCGAGGATGCCACCCCCTCCCTGGCTCCTGGGATGGCTCCCCTCTGTCTTTCATCTCCTGCCCTCTGCTCTGTGAGCGGCACGCAGCAGTAATGGATTGCAGTGGACATTTTTCAATTAGGTTCTGATTTTCCCCTGCCTGTCACTATAAAACTCCAGATGGCCTGGGGCTTCACGGTTCCCGGGGTATTTTCCCTGTTTTTTTAATCTTCTGTTGTAACACACCCCACATGTGGGAATTGGGCCTTTCAAGGCTGTTCTGTGGATCAGCTGGTACTTTCTTCTCCACTGTGCCACCTGGTTTTCCTTTCTGCATGGAGGCATCCACTGTGGGCATCGTCCCTTCCCAGCGTCAGCTCTGGGGCTGGGCCCAGGCCTGGCCTTGCCCCAGGAATGGAACCTGTGACGCCTGGTGTGAAATGACAGTACTAGCTCCTGAGAGAAAACTTGCTTTTTGGTGCTTTAGGTAGGAGTCCCTGAGGCAGTGGCCAGAGTGGTTAGGGACACATATAGACTCATCAGCCAGACCCAAGGTCAGATTCCTGCTCCGTCACTGACTGGCTGTGTGACCTGGAGCCAGTGACATCACCCTTCTGAGCCTCAGTTTCTTATTCTGCAGAGTGGGCTGGGAAGTAGCTTCCTCGGCGGGGCACGTTGTCTGAATTAAATGAAACACACACAGCACTTGGCCTACGGTAGGTGTCAGAGAAAGTGTCACCCAGTCACTACTATCATTCTGAATTCACCCCAACTTCATCTTCAAATATATTTTACTGTTTGTGTATTTTGGGGTAAATAAGAAAAACCTAACCACCTATTCTTACATTTTTCAAGATTGTTATACACGCCTGCTTTTCCTTCTCCCCATCCTGGGTACCCCCTGCCCTCAGTATCATCTTCTCTGTTCCCATGGTGTGGGAGCCTTTCCTTCTAGCCAGATCAGTCTGTTGTGTTTTTGGTTATTTGAGCCAGTGTGTCTCAAATCCACCCTCGACAGAAGGTGCCTGTATCATTCTCTGCATGGACAGATGGCGTCAGAGCGCTGATGCCTCTGCACACAGGGGTTCACAGAGCCCCCACAGTGTGCCCCTTCTTACATCTGCGGTATCTGGTCTCTGACAAGTGAAATGAGCTCACCCTGATTCATCGGGTCGGGAAGCGTGGAGGCCAGCTTCGCACCCAGGCTGATCTGAAGCTGGAATGCATTGGTGTGGGTATGGGGGTTGGAGGGTACAGATGCCACCAAGCCAGCACCGAGGGACCAGATCATGCTGGCCAGAATGCCAGGGTGAGGATCTGTACATGTTGAGGCACTGGGGAACCATGCAGGGTTTGAGCAGGGAGGGACACAGAGCTATGGGCTTAAGTCTTCTTTTCAGATAGCTCGTGGAAATGGGTTGGGAAAGGCAGGAGGGAGGCAGGATGGCACCTGTGCAGCCACCCAGGTAAGTGATGCTGGGGTGTGGATTAGGGCAGTGGGTGGATAAGAAGAGAAGGGGGCAGACCTGGAAGGTGATTACAAGGTGGCATTTCCTGGGCTGGTGACTAGTTGGATGCAGGGCCCAGAGAGGAGGGAACATGTTCCTGGCTCAAGCATCCAGGTAGAAGGTGGGAGGTCAGGGGCCCCACACCCACCCAGCCATCCACCATGAGGGACTGAGAGGCCCCAAGGTGGGCTGGCCATGTGCCAGCAACTCAGGGCCATATGTGCTTGAGGCTTAGGGGCCCATGTCGCACCCTCCTGCCCCGGTCCAGCCCAGTGCCTGGACTCATGGTAGGTGCTTAGTAAAGGTAGTTGGAAGAAACAGTGACAGCTCAGACCCAGGGCATCAGCCCTGCATGACCTGGGGTGGTCCAGCCAGCAGAAGTCGCACCAGAGTCCCTCAAGTGAAGAGCCTGTGCCACATCAGTCCTTGCATGGAGTGGCTTCTGTGAAGTCTTTAGAATCAAAAATCCCCAAATTTGCCTGCTGCAGAAGGAACCACTACCCCATGTGTTTGAATGAAGGGAGCCCCCAAAACTCCCATTTCTACTTTCACCTCTCCTCTCCCTGCTTCCCTTCCTTCTCTGCTCAATAGATCCTTAGCTGTTTCCAGAACATATCCCACCTCTTCCAGCCTCCCTGCTTTTGTTCATGCTTTGCCCTCTCCCTGGAATGCTTTTCCTGGCTCTGTGTTTCTAGCCCCTGCCTGGGTGTCAGGGCTGAGCTCCTCTGTGAAGGCTTTTGTAGCTCCCCAGCCTCTGCCAGCCAGAAGCCCCCGGGTCAGCCCCTTCCTAGGGCTCTGAACACGTTCCAGTGTGTTTGGAGCTATGGGTCTTTGACGCCCTTGGGTCTCAGCTTGGAGCACACTGCCAGGCACACAGAGGGGCAGCTGAGTGAGGCAGGAGGATAAGAACCTGTGTGCTCAAAGAGGAGAGGATGAGTGAGTGACTCGCAGAAGTGCGTGAGTGGAAGGATGGGGGGTGCACAGTAGCAGGGATGGGGTGGGTGGTCAGGTGGGGGTGGAGGGATGGGGTACACAGCTGGCTTTCAGGCCACAGGGCTTACCTCGTGTTGCAGGCACTTCTTTCTCAGGAGAGATGGCAGTTCTGCCTATGGCATAGCTCAGGCTCAGTGCCCCTGGCACAGGGGGAACAATCTCCCTCTCTGAACCCCCCACATAGAGGCACTTAGCCCTTGCAATGGGGGTCCAGGGTCTGCTCTGCCAGCCTGTACCCTTGGACACTGGCAGCAGGAAGCAGGTGTCTGTCCAGGACAAATATACCATACAGCCTGAGGCGACCAGGGTGTCAGGAAGGCCCCGCCCCTGTGGCATTCCCTGTGGTGCAGGCCCCATGGAATCATTACGATGCCCTCGGGTCATGGTGCCATTACCTGAAGGTAAGTCCTCCCTCCACCTGAGAAACCAAGGTCGAAGCCAGGGACGTGCTAGATGGCTGCATTTCTGCTCTCACAAGCCCCATGCATCCATTCTGCAGCATCTGTGCCCCCATAACCCAATGGTGGGGGTTCCCTCCCTGCAGCCCTCCCAGCCCTACACAGCCTATGGATGGGGCCCCTTCAAGCCACGCCCACCCCAAAGGCTACCTCACACTCATTGGAGGCTGCTCCTGGGACCCAAAGAGCTCCCCCTAGGCTGGGTCTACACCAGGGTCTGTGTGTGTAACCCCTGTGCTGGCTGCACCCTGAGCATCAGCTCCCCATCTGTCAGTGGGGACAGTAATGCTTGCCTACTGGGCAGTGAAGAAGATAAGGTGCCACATTTGTGACAGCACCAGGCCCAGCAGAACCAAGCACACAATAGGTGCTGAACTGATGGTCGCTCTCATCCCTCTTTCTGTGCCTTTGTTGTCCCCATCTGTGCAGTTGTTGACTAGGAAGGACCACAGGGACCTTGGCAGGCAGCTGCAGGCAGATCCTATAGGCCCTCAAGGCCCCTGGCGTGTTTGGGATGCTGGTTCTGATGGGGCATGACTCTGGCTCTGCCAGGGGTGCCTGCAGCATCCTCATCCCAGACCAGTCCTGATGGGGCAGTGCCCCTTCGTCTGCTGGTACCTCTGTTTCCACCTGGAGGGACGGGCCACTCCCATCAGGGCATCCTGGCCAGCTGCTTATTATACCCCAGCCTGTGGCTCAGCTCTGGAAAGTTCCAGGGGGCGGGGAGCAGAACAAGGCTGGGCCAACATACATGGGCACAGCACGGGCATCAGTGCACACGCACTTATCGGGGTACCTTTCCACACACTGGGGTAAGGGGGTGTACTCACAGGGGTGCGTGGACTGCATGCCCAGCAACCCCCATATCATGCTTCTGTCCCACCCTTTGCCCCATGATTGAGATGCCAGCCCTGCTCTTAAGGAACTCTCAAACTCTCAGCCTGGAGGCATGGGGAGAAGGCCATGGCTGTGCAGGGAAAACCTACCCCACAAGCTCATGGGTGTCGCAGAGGATGGGGTGGGGAAGGTTGAGGCAGGCTTCTGAGAGAGAGTGCTTAATCAACAGGAGTAGATGTTTGCGAAAAGAGCAAATAAAGGAAAGGCATTCCAGGCCTAGGGAACAACTGAAGCAAAGGCCTGAGGGCATGGAAATTCCTGACAGAATTCAGGACTGTTCAGACACAGTCTCACTCCTGCAGATCACGCGTGGAGCGTCTGCATGGGAGAGGCAGTTGGGTCCATGTTGGAAGACCATGAACACCAAGCTGCAGATCCTGTGTTTGAAAAACGTATGAATTAGATGGTCAGAGAGTTGGAAGGGAAGGAGTCCCAGGAGGGGGACAGTCCGAACAGAGGCAGAGCAACTGTGCTGAGCAGAGGGTTGGCCAAGGCAGGAATACACAGACCTCGGGGAGAAGATGATGTATCGATCATGGTCCACCATCCAGCACTCTCCCACAGTCAGGAAAATGACGCAGCCTGGAGGAGTTATTGCCCTCTGCTGCAGATACCTCCCTGCCCTGCATGGGCCAGAGGGGAACAAAGGATGCTGAGAGGAAGCCCCACTCTCCAGCCGGGCTCCCCCATCTCACGTTGGGGTGAACTTGGCACAAGGCCATTGCAGGCGAGCAAGGGAGGTGCCTTGCAGCCTATTTACTGCCCAAACAGGATTTCCTCCTGGTTTGGATGCATGAAAAAGGCACAACATCTGGAAGTAGGAAGCAGAACAGCGTCTAAAACCCAGCTGTGGGCAGATAGCCTTGGACCCGCCCCAGCAGAGCACGGCCCCGAGTTGTGACTGGGCTTCCAGGGGACAGGCGCAGAGGGAACTGTCCCGGGACCATCATTGTCTCTCGTGTCTCTTGTGTCTCTCATGTCTGTCTGAGCAGCTCTGCCCTGGCCTGTGCTCCATCTGCCACCTCTGCCCTGGATGGGGCGTTGGTGACCCTCATCTGGAACTGCTACAATTGCCATCTTCCTGTCTCCTCCCCCGGTCCCCACTTGTCACCAGCAGCCAGAGAGGTCTTCCTAGGGCATATATCTGACCCTGTCCTTTCCCTTCTTTAGGAGAAGGGTCTCCACTTTCCCCAAGGTGGAGTCCAGGCTCACTGGCCCAGCATTTGAGTCCCTGCTATCTGGCCTCTGAGCTCCCTGCAGACTCCTTGCCCAGTAGAGCCCAGCCCACCCCCAGCGTAATGAACCCCACATCAACCACTCAGGGGCCTTCACAGGGAATCTCTGCCTTTTTCATGCTTTGGTGCCTGCCCTTCCTTGGCCTTCAGTGTGCGTCACCCCACTATCTTCTTTGGATCTGTTGGTGGCAGTTCAGGGCTCGGGCAGGGCCAGAGACAGAATGAGGTGAATGCATCAGTGTTGGGGGAATTGCCTACCTGTGTCTCCACACTGCTACATATCTGAGCTCGCTACAGTCATCAAGCCCGTGGAAGCAGCTCGCGGCCCACAGGCTGCCTCAGGCATCTCCTCTGTGTGGCCACAGCCCCTGTGTCTCCCTCCATGACATCTCAACCACGTCGCTTTATGGTGGTGTGCGTGTGTGCGTCTCCCGCATGGGCCCTCTACACCTAGAGGGCAGGACCCGTGTCTGAGTTCTCTCTGCAGCTTGGCACTCACCGCAGACTGGAGCCAGTCTGTCCCAGTGAACAGCCTCGCACCAGAAATTACTCAATGTGCTGAACAGCCTTGAGCCAAGGCCATGAAAATCAGCCAGGTGGATCACAGGGTCTGAAATGAGCCCACAGTCCTCTCCAGGCACCCAACCAGCTCCTCCCCCTACTCCCCGCAGATGAGCCCCAGAGAAAGGATGTGAAGAGCAGGCTTTGGGAGCGCCATTCCTCGGGTAACACGGCTGCTACCGGCTCATCCTTGGCCACCTGCTGCTGGGAGCCCATGCTGGCCCCTGGGTCAGAGGGGCGGGGTCCCATGGGCCCTAATCTGGGTTAGTTGCTCATGGTTGGCTGTTCAGCCCTGGACATGGAGGATGAAATCAATGGCTCATGAGAGGGGGCCAGCCTCCTCTGGTCCCTTCCTCCTCAAGGGTCACCTGCCCTAGGAAGGCAGCAGGCATAGCAGAGCCACCTGGCCTTTGGCATCAGACTTGGCCTGAGTCCTGTCATTGCCATGTCACAGCCCCGTGACCTTGGGCAGGTCACTTGACCACATGGAGCCTCCATCTCTGAGATGGGGACATTAATGCCGTATACTTCACAGCTGTTGTGTGTCCAACACCAAGCACCACACCTGGATGTAGCAGGTGCCCGTCAGCGCTGGTCCCCTCCTCCCACCCTTGCAAGCACATGGCCAGAACATCAGCCTGGCTGGGACAGGGACAGATGGGGAGAAGTCGGAAGGAGCAGCTCATCACACTGAAGGAGGAGAGGCTGCTGCTTCCGCTAGGCAGCATTTGAGCTGACTTTGAAGGCTGAGGGAGGTTGGTGGGTGGCTGTGAGGGCTGAGGGAGGTTGGTGGGTGGCTGTGAAAGAGGGGACACTCCTTGCTGAGTGACTTGAATGAACAAAGGCTGGAAATTGTCTGGCCAACCCCTGATGTTGATCTAGGGTGTGGGGTGGGCCTAAAGAGAGGTGTGGAGGGCTGTATATGGTCACAGAGCCACAGGATCTATGAAGGGCCCTTCAGTTTACAAACGTGGCTCTTGTTTTGACAGCAGTTAGCATCAACTCTGTGCTCCAGACGGACAAACCCCGTGACATTCAGTGTCCCACCCCCTGGGGCCCTCATGTCAGCCTTGAGTGGTGGCCACACAGTCTCAAGCTTGAGAACAAGGAAACAAGGCGCAGAGGGGTCAAGAGCACTGCCCAAAGCCTCTCTGGGACAGAGCCCAGTTCAGATCCAGGCTGTGGGTCCTTCCCTATTTCAGCTCTCTGTGCTGGGACACACGCCTGCCCTGATTCGGGGCTGTGCTGTGGTCAGGGCAAGTGCCTCGTTTCCAGATGGCCCTGGGGAGGGGAGCCTTTCGGGTCCAGAACTGGAAAGGCCACTTTCTTCTCCAGCCCTCACGCCCTATTTCTAAGTCAGGGTGCTATTTTTCTGGACTCACCAGGCCTTTCCAGATAAGGCCTGGGCCCTGAGCACTTCATGGGGAGCTGATCCGGAGCTCTCAGAGGCTCCGGCAGGATGGGAGGGGCAGGGGTGCTGGGGCCAGGCAGGCCTGGGGGGTTAGTTTCCATGCAGGGTTGGGGTGCCCACCGGGCTGGGAGTTCCCCTCACCAGCCTCTCCTGCAGTTTGAAGGCTGCAGCAAGGCCTTCTCACGGCTGGAGAACCTCAAGATCCACCTGAGGAGCCACACGGGCGAGAAGCCGTACCTGTGCCAGCACCCGGGTTGCCAGAAGGCCTTCAGCAACTCCAGCGACCGCGCCAAGCACCAGCGCACCCACCTAGACACGGTAGGCCCAACAGGCAGAGGCCCAGGGCGGGGTGGAGGATGGCCGCACACCTGCCACTCATTCAGTGCAGAGCCCCTGCCTTACCCTGTAGCCCCACTGATGTTTGGGGCAGGAGATGCTTGGCAGGGCAGTGGGTCGGATGGCGTCCTCTGCATTCTAGAATGTTTAGCAGTTATCCCTGGCCTCTCTCCACTAGATAGGAGGCAATGTTCCCACTCCCAGTCGCAACAACCAAAACTCTCTGATGCCAAATGTCCCCGGGGGTGAGGGGAGGCAAACCTGCCCCAGTTAAGAAGCAATGCTTTGGCCTGTGGGTACCAGCCTGGGCACCAGAGCCGTGCACAGCCTCATGGAGAGAGCACATTTGCCTTCCTGTGTCCCCTCCCCAGAACCTGTCAGCCACGCCAGAGCAGATTGCTCCCTGCTCTTCCCGTCCCCTCCGTAGACACAGGTCAGAGGCTCTCCAGGGTGGTCTTTTGTCCGTTGAGCCCTGCAGGTGAGGAGCGGAGGTGGGCAGTGCCTAAGACTCCAGGCTCCTGCAGGTGACCCAGGCCTCCAGATACTGGCTCCCTTCCCACCTTCCTTCCCTTGTTTGCACCAGGCACAGGTAACAGCAGCTTTATTCCAATGTCTGCCCAGGGAGCCCTCCATGTGCCGTTAATAGAGCGCTTCCTAAAACTTCACCCCCCAGGATCTCATACAGACCCTGTGCTCTGGGCAGGGGCAGTCACGAAGCCATTTGACAGATTAGGGAAGTGGGACATCTGAGGCCAGTGCCTGCTCACCATCGCACAGCTGGACGGTGGCAGAGCTGACTCAGACCAGGGCCTTACACTAGGCCCTGGGTGAGGGGCACGTGCCTGAGGAGGACCCCAGCCCCCATGTGCTGCAGGAGACTGGGGTCTGCAGCAGAGCCATGTCCGGGCCCCAGGCTGGCTTCTCTATGCTTCCTGCAGGTGTTTGGGGAACTCTGTGGGTCAGAGGCTGGGGGATTTGGGTGGCTGCCCCCCAGCCCGTCCAGTTCACAGATGAGGAGGAAACAGGGGCCCAGGAGGGCAGCTGACCCCTCCAGGGTAAGTTGGAGGCCATGAGACAGCAGAGGTCAGAGCTGAAAGGGCACTTGCAGGTCTCTGATGCCAGCCATTTACCTTAGAGCCGGGAAAACCGAGATCCAGAAAAGATTCAGTGCCCAGAAAACAGCAGGGAAGCAATGTTCTTGGGGCCAGGCCAGGCCCTGGGGGGGACACTCTGTATATCTGGCCCCACAGTCTCACACACACTGCCCCCAGTTTCATCCTGGTGACCAACCAAGATGGGGCCCATTATCCCCATTTCATAAATTGAGACTCAAAGAGACTGAGTCATCTGCCCTGTCCACAGCAGGTGTGTGGCAGAGCTGGGATGCAAACCTGGGCTGGGCCACTCCAGGTCCAGTGCTCTCTGCTGGAAGAGCTGATGTGGCAGGCATCTTGGGGGATGCAACAGAGCAGAGGGGTGAGGGTGGCAAGGAAGGGCCCCATCCCCAACCTGAACCCAACAGTCCTCCCGTTCTCAGCTTCATTGTCACAGGCTGTGCTACGGACATGAAGTGAGGAGCGGTGCTAGCAGATCTCCCTGCCTTTGTCACCTTTTCAGCCCAAGGGGCCCGTGGCACCCTGGCCCAGGTCCTGAGAGGCACGCTCTGTGCCCCAGCACCCCCAGTTATGTCTCCCAGAGGCCACAAGCCAGTGCTGACAGTGCCAGGCCTCCCTGCACCCTCTCCCCACCCTCCCATGCCTCTTGGGCCACCTTCCCTGACCCTCCTTCTTCCTCCCTCCCTCCTTACTGCATTTCCTGGACCCAGCCCCAAAGCAACAGGCCTCTGGCCCCCACTTGGTGTGTGAACAGAGCCCCAAGGTCTAGGTCAGGCCAGGCCCAGAATGAGCCTGCAGGCTTATCTCAGGCCTTCGTCTCCCCAAGAGGTCCCCTGGAGGCCTGGGAAGTGCAGCCGCCAAGCCCAGCACCCCACTCGGATCCACCTCCCCACATAAACACCGCAGGCAGCTCTGTGTTGCTAGTTTGCTGTCCCAGCACCCGCCCCCAGAGGCCCCTCGGGTCAGGCCCCTCACAGGGCAGGGCCTTGCTTTCCAGAGGGGACCAGCCATGTCCCTAGCTCACCTCTGGCATTGGAGAATGTGGGATTCTCTCCATGGGCGGGAAAGTTTCTCAGAACAGACTGGAGAGGACCAGGCCAGGGTTCTGACCGTGGCCCTGCCTCCTGGTCCTGGAGGTCTGAGGAAAGCCCCTGGCCTCCCTGGGCCTCCTGAGAGGTAAAACCCCTGCTTCAGAGAGCGAGGGAGGTCAGCTGAGGCAGCAGGTGTGAGGCCCCGCACATGGACTGGGCAGCCTTCCCCTGCCTGTCCTCTTACTGATTGGGCACTGACCACATCCTGCCGTGTCCCAGGCTCTCAGTGTGGGGCTCGAGTCCTGAGTGCACAGATCCCCTGAGCGGACTCGAATAAGCCGCTGTCCTGCATGGGGCCTCAGCTTCCCCACTGGGATGATTCTCTCTCCCCTGCCCACTTCACTGGACCATTCGAGGCCACCGAGCAGAGGAGGCATTCTAGCAGAGGCCTGCACACGCTCCCTCCCTCTCCCCGCTGTGGGATCTTGGGCAAAATGTAGGTCTCAGTTTCTTCTTCTGCAAAGCAGGATGAGTCTCATGGGGTGGGTGTGGGCTCAGGGAGATGGCGGATGGCCGGTGCTCAGCACAGGGCCTGCACAGGGGAGCGCTCCCAGCAGAGCTGGCCTCCAAGTGCAGACGGGCAGGGGCTCTGCAGGGCAGACTCACTCGGAGCGTCCTCATTACAGACAGAGGGAGGCCACCCGGTGCTGCAGCCCACATGGCCATTCCAGGCGGAGCTTGGCTGCTGGCTGGGGACGGCCACAGGGTTTCCTGAGGGCTCACGGGGAATGGGGCCTGAGGAATGTTCTACACACGTCAGGCCCTGGAAAAACAAACACAGGGATGGGCCTTGCCGCCCGTTTCCAGGCAAATGTGCCGGCAGACACAGAGCCAGCTTGTTTGCTTTTAGACGAAAGCGAGTGGATTTGTATCAGCATCCCCAAGGGACAGTCCTGGGGCCGGCTCAGGGACAGGGCAGGGCCGTGTGTGTGCCTGGGCACATGTGAACGCACGTGTGTGTGCCGTGCGTGGGTGTGTATGATGTGGTGTGTGTGTGTGGTGGTGGTGGTTGTTTGTGTGTGTGTGTGTATGGTGTGTGAGAGAGGGAGCCTACCTCTGGGGTGGGGCAGGCTGGGGGCAGCAGGGGCCATCCGCGGCAGGCCTCCGCTCTCCCTCCCAGGCCAACCCCGGCAAGCTTCTCACTGCTGTCTCTCTCTTTTTGCTCTCCTCCGTTTCTTTAATCTGGCAACTCTCCATGGCAGCACCAAGGTATGGTCGTCTCTTTCTGCTTCCCCTCCTCATGAGGTCCCAGGGCCATGGGTACCTCTCCCTGGGTCTGAGGTTGGCCTGGCCTCTCCTTAGTCCAGCAGGGGCAAAGCTGCCTTGAGGTTCTGGGGGCAGTTCCACGTGGGTGTGTCTGGCAGGACACGGTAGTCCCTGGTACTCACTCTGAGAGGTGTCATTTCCTCCAATCCTTCTCCTGTCCCCTGCAGTCCCAGCAGGGCAGAGGCTTCTAAGAGAGCAGAAGCACTAGACGTGTCCATAAAGGGAAGCCTTGTGAGCTTCAAGCCCCAGCAGCGGCCAGAGTCCTCAAGCAAGGTCCTGTGGAAGCCTTGGGAGAGATTGGGATTCAATTAGAGCCACGAGTCCCCTGCCCTGGGTCACTCAGACCTGGGATGAATCAGACAAGTCGCTCCCTGGCTGAGAAGAGGGACACTGAGCAAACCCAGCACATAGGCTAGACAGCGCTCAGGGGGATGCTCTGGCCCGGGGAGGAGGTGGAGGATGCGAGGAGAGCTTGGAGAGGAGGTGGCTGCGGGAGAGCTGAGGAGGTGCTCGTGGTGGGAGGTGTAGGGCCTGCAGTGCCGGGAGATGGCCTGTAGGGCACCAGGGAGCCACCAAGGGGTTTCAAAGGCAAGAGCGGGTCTGTGAGAAAGACCTTCCCCTCTGGCTGTGTGTGGGGAGCCTGAGGCCTGGAGGGCAGGGTGGGGCCTGGGCAGGAATTCAGGAGGGGCAGTGGGGATGGATTTGGGGTCCACTTCTTATATTCTGGATGAGCCATGGGGGCCTGAGAGGAAGAGACTTGTCCACTCCCCATGCACAGGGCACAGCCCCCAGCCCTGCCAGACTCCCCAGCCTCCCCAGCCCCCCAGCACCCCCAACCTCCCCAGCCTCCCCAGCCTCCCCGGCTCCCCCACCTCCTAGCCCCCCACCCCTCCAGCCTCCCCAGACTCCCCAGCCTCCCCACCTCCCCAGCTCCCCCGCCCCCAGCCTCCCCAGCCTCCCTACCTCCCCCACCCCCGCCCCCCCAGCCTCCCCACCTCCTCAGCCTGCCCAGCACCCCCAGCCTCCCCAGCGCCCCAGCCCCCCAGCCTCCCCAGCCCCCCACCTCCCCAGCCTCCCCAGCACCCCAGCCTCCCAGCCTCCTTAGCCCCCCACCTCCCCAGCCTTCCCAGCCCCCCACCTCCCCAGCCTCCCCAACACCCCAGCCTCCCCAGCCCCCCACCTCCCCAGCCTCCCCAGCCCCCCCAGCCCCCCCAGCTTCCCCGCCTCCCCAGCCTCCCCAGCCCCCCAGCCCCCAGCCTCCCCACCTCCCCAGCCTCCACCTCCCCAGCCTCCCCAGCCCCCCACCTCCCCAGCCTCCCCAGACTCCCAGCACCCCCAACCTCCACAGCCTCCCCAGCCTCCCCAGCCCTGTGTTCTCAGATCCAGCCGTGCTTCCAGCCTCTCACAGCTATTGGCAGGAGGACCTGGTTTCTTGTGGCCCCAAGAGCAGTCCGGTGCCTCTGCACCTACCTGCAAGGTGCGGTCAGTGCCGCCTAGCCTGGCCCTGTGTGGGTGCCCCCTTCCCCTCTCCTCCTCCCCATCTGCAGAGCAGCTGCCTCACTGCACTCCCTGTCTGCTCAATGCTTACTTGCAGCTGTGGGGTCCAAAGGGTGGACTTGGCTCAGAGCCAGGGTCCGACCTGGAAGAACCCTTAGACCTCAGATGGCCCCATTTTTCAGAGAAGAAAGGTGAGACTCAGAGAGGAGAGGCAACTGACCTGAGGTCCCAGGATGGTGGTGGAATGAAGACACAAACCCCTTGCTCTGCTCCCAGGCCAGGCGCCTTCCCCACAGCTGGGCCAGGCTGGCTGAGGCAGAGTACTCTTGGCCTGCAGCCAGCCTCTCGCCTGGTCACCTCCCCACAGCAGGTCACGCAGAAGCACATGTCCCGTAGGGATGGGCCTCACTCACCCCACCCGTGCCCCCCATGTTACAGAAGCCGTACGCCTGTCAGATCCCTGGCTGCTCCAAGCGCTACACAGACCCCAGCTCCCTCCGCAAGCACGTCAAGGCCCATTCAGCCAAAGAGCAGCAGGTGCGTAAGAAGGTAAGCCAGCCCTCCTCATCTGGCCTCCTCCCACCTCGCAGCCGCCTGCACCGCACCAGGCCAGGTGCCCACCCTCAACACATGCATCTGCCCACCCACTCGCCCTGTATGCCACTGTTCGTCCATCCGTTCGTCCGTCCGTCCACCTCCCACCTGCCCTTAGTGTCTCTGCTGATCCACAGCCCTTCCTTCCACACCCCCAGCTGGCCCTTTACCACCCACAGACTGCCCACCAGCTCCTCGCCCCATGCATCTGTGCACCTCCCACGGCTTGTGTGGTAAACACATGATGTCCAGCCTTGTGCTGGGCACGGAAGATGCAGAAATGAAAAAGCACGTCCCCGCTTTCAGTGTCCTGGCAGGCGACAGCAGACACAAAGAAATGATTCTACCTCATGTCATTAAGATGGCGAGAGAGATGTGCAGAGAAAAGTCAGGGCACAGATGAGGGGACCTTAGCCCCTCTGGGTGGGAGCAGGAAGGTCTGTGGAGGAAGTGGCGTCAGTCATGGGTGCAGTGTTTAGGGGTGTGCGCGCGGAGTGGGCCCGCGGTGCTTGCCTCCGCTGGCTCTGCACCCAGGCACGTGCCTTTGGGCTTCAGGTTCCTCAGCCATCAGAGGGGACAACAAAGGACTTGCTTTAGACAGCTGCGGTCAGGAGTAAATGACAGTTTATGCTGAGGGTTTAGAACTGTACCTGGCACAAATTTAAAAGTTCAAAACAGAAATTGGTGTATGTGTTCATTGGTCTTGAGGAAGGACTAAGTGTTGGGCCGGTGAATTCAGAAGAACGCTCCCCAGAGTGACTGGCGCTGAGAGGGCTGAAGCCTGAAGCCCAGTGTGTGCAGGATCAGTGGCCAAGCAGCGCAGTGAGGAGAGGTGGTGTGGGCAGGGCTATGTCCAGGGCACAGTGGGTGCCATCGAGAGGTCTTAAGCAGAGCAGGGACATGGCACCTTGAGAGGTAACCCTGAGGGCCATGTAGAAAATGGGTTGAGGATGCTGTTTTGGACGAGCCGTGTGTGAGTTCCTGAGGGGACTGGGCCATGGCAGGAGGGACAGGACTGCAGCTGGGGGCAGAGCCCACCTGGCTGGGTTAACTCACACCTGCACTCCCATGGAACTCCAGGGCCAGGGAGTGAGGGTCCTTGAGTGCCAGGGAGGGTGTGGGAGTGAAAGAAACACCAGGGGCCAACTCAGGGACACTGGCATGACAGAGGAGGACAGAGTGGGAAGATCGCATTTATTGGTTCAACCAGATTTACAGAGCACCTACTGTATTCCAAGCATTGTTCTGTGAACTGTGGACACTGCCAGGAATGAAATAGCAGAGGCCTGCAGGCTGGAGGAAGCAGCTGCCTCAGGCCCTGGGATAGGGAGACAGCAATGGGGTGCTGGGAGCAAGGGGCCTCAGTGGGAAAGAAGATGGGAGGGGACCGCCAGGCTTGGGAAGTTGGTCTCCAGCCTGCAGGCAGTGGGGAGCATTGGAAGCTGTGGAGCAGAGAGGGACGTGGTCAAATCCTGCGCCATGAGCTTTCTGGTGAAACACCACCTCCATGTTCCCTGAGGAGGGAGGGGATGTGCTTTAGCCCAGGTGCCTCTGAGGCTCAGGCACTGTACCTGGGGCTTCATATCCTGTATCTCATTTAGGCCTCACTATAGCCCTAGCTCCCCAGCTACTCGGAAGGCTGAGGTGGGAGGATCATTTGAGCCCAGGAGTTGGACTGCACACCAGCCTGAGTGACAGAGCAAGACCCTGTCTCAAAAAAAAAAAAAAAAAAAAAGAAAAGAAACCACAGCCGTAGGTGTGGGCACTGTAATTCCCATTTTATTTTATTTTTAGAAACAAAGTCTCACTCTGTCACCCAGGCTGGAATACAGTGGCACGATCATGGCTCATGGCAGCCTCCAACTCCTGGGCTCAAGTGATCCTCCTGCCTCAGCCTCCTGAGTAGCTGGGACTACAGGCATGCTTACTGCTCCTGGCTTTTTTTAAATATTTTTTTTTGTAGAGATAGAGGTTTCACTTTGTTGTCCAGGCTGGTTTCAAACTCCTGACTTCAAGTAATCCTTCCACCTTGGCCTCCCAAAATGTGGGGATTAGAGTCATGAAACACTCATTTTAGAGATGGAGAAACTAAGGCTCAGAGAGTTAACAAACCAGCCCAGCATCATGCACCCCAGAAGTGCCAGAGCCAGGGTCCATCCCAGACCTGTCTGCTTCCAGGGCCTGAGCTCCATTCACTGCTCTCAGGTTGAGGGCCTGAGTGGGGACAAGGGAATGGCCCAGGCTCTAGCAGACTGGAGCTCCACACCAGGGAGGCTTCTGTCCCAAGCGGACCAGTGCCTGAGGACCAGAATCCTGTCCTGGCTTTCCCAGGCCCCATGCTTGGCTCGCACTGAGCCCCCGGGGACTTGGGGCCACAGATCTGCAAACTTCCCAACAATAAGCATCCATTAAGAGCCATCAGGGATGATGTATCTTTCTGGGTAAAGCGACCCTTGTATTATGACAAGTCCTTGGCAGCCCTGCTGCGTTTCAGAGAAAATTAGAAATGCTTTTCTTCCTTAATTCTCCTCTCCTGCTGCTCCTAATCCGATCGACATTGCGGTCTACAAGAACATGCCTTGGCTCTCTTTTGCCAGAAACTTAATTTACATGGAAAACAGCTGCTGGGTCAGGGAGCCAAGAGCCCATCTCGAGGCTGGGCATGCCTTCTCCAAGCCTGGGCCTGGCCCTGTTGTCTTAGGAGGGCAGAAAAGCCCTCAGGGCTGACTCTCAGCTGCTGTGTGATGTGGGGCAGGGCTCTCACCTTCTCTGGGTCTGTTTTGTCCTGGGGAAGATGAGCATTTGGCTGAGCCAAGCTTTGGGATTTCCCTGAGAGAAGGGGCCCTTCCCAGGTGCCTGCCCCAGTCATCACCCAATGTCCTGAAGGCCTCACCCTGTTCCCATCCTGGCTCTGGAAGATGTTCTGAGGTGACTGTCTGGGAACAGCCAAGGGTTGTTGGCCAAAGATTTGCTTGGGTTACTGGGTGCACCCCAGCCCAGGCTCACCCTTAGCCAAGGGACCTCAAGTCTATATACTGATCCATCGTGCCCACGATGGGGTGACCAGATGGGGCTCGGCCAGCTGGAGCTCAGCCACCCCTACTACAGCACTTCCAAAGCATGCCCCCAGCCATCGTCACTCTGTGTCATTACTCCTCATGGCAGCCTGGGGTGAGGCGTGACTGTTGCTGCTTATTACAGGCTGGGTAGGCAAGACCCAGAGAGGTTATGTTATTTGTCCAGCATTACACAGGGAGTAAGAAGAGGTAGGATGGGATCCAAGCCCAGCTCTTCATCCCTAGCCCTGAACTATTTCCACTGAACCTTGTACCAAGAAGGAAGAAAGAAAGAGCTGGGGGGGTGGGGGTTGGGGGAGGCTGACTGCACACCTATTGCGCTTTATTCCTACCGGGTCCAATCACCGGTGCGGCTGCACAGAACGCACCTGCAGAACTCAGCTACCCATCGGAGGCCACACCTCCCACAGGGTGCTCCCAGCAATGACTGAGTGTGGCAGACCCAGCAGGGACACTGAGGCAGAGTCTTCCTAGGAGGCACTGGACTCCCTGACATCCAGCAGACATTGGCTGCTGAGGACTCCCTGAGTCCCTGTCCCGGAGGCTCCCGCTTGACCCCTTCTCCCTGCCTCCTTCTCTCAGTCCTTGGGCTCTCCCAGCCCATCTAGTTCACAGATGGCATGTCTCCCATTTAAATCCTTGCATGTTGAATCCCATCTTGGCATCTGCTTCTCAAAGGACCTGGACTAACAACATCTTCACGATGTACACAGTCAGCCCATTTCACAGATGGGGAACTGAGGCACAGTTCTTTCTGCAGTCCTTTCTGCCCTGTCCCCTAACGTGAGGGTTGCTGGTGGGCAGGGGTCTCACACTAACACCTCCTTTCCCTCTGCTTGCTCCCCAGCTGCATGCGGGTCCTGACACCGAGGCCGACGTCCTGACCGAGTGTCTGGTCCTGCAGCAGCTCCACGCGTCCACACAGCTGGCTGCCAGCGACGGCAAGGGTGGCTGTGGCCTGGGCCAGGAGCTGCTCCCAGGTACGTGTGCGGGGAGGCAGGGCCAGGGGCGTAGCCCAGGAGGGGCCTTTCTCTGCCCACAGTCAAGGACAAGTGATGCTCAGTGGGCCGCCCACATGGGCATGACTTGTTGCAGGCACTCACTCATCTGGACTTGGTTGCCTCTGCCTCTGGCTCCCTACTTCCAATCCATCTTCTCCCTGCAGCTCGTCTAACTAGGTGGACGTTTCCTTCACATTATTCTGTGGCTCCCCATTGCTCAGGGCATGAAGCCCTCACCCGTCTCAGCCTGGCCTTCAAGGTGTGTGGGGCCTGGGTCCTCCTGGCAGCCTCTTGCCTCCTCCTTGGCATGTTGGATGCAGTTCCCTGAACACTCTCTGCTCCTGCTCCCCCGCACCCCCAGACACTGTCCACACCCAGCCAGCCCTCTTCTCCTACCCTTCATGAAGGTAGCTCCTGCCCTTCCTTCAGGACCCACCTCCTTGTCCCCTCCTCCAGGAAGTCTTCCTCTGGGCTTCGCTCTGCCCCAGTGCTGAGCACTCTGAGCTGTCACTCTACTTCCCATCTGCCCATCTGTCTCCCCCACCAGACTGTGAGTTCCTCAAGGGAGGCTCAGGGTCTGCCTCATTCTGGAGTCACCAGCACCCAGGATGGGGACATGCAGAGCTGGGCTGGGGGAACCCATGGCCCTGCCCCAAGCATCATCAAGAGAGGCTCTGGTGCCCTTGCTGATGGCCCATGCTGCCAGGATCATCCGCAGGGAGGAACCGTCTTCAAGAAGAGCCCATTCTGCCCCTGGCCTTGACTCCTGCTCCAGAGGAGAAAACTGAGGCTCTGAGAGGATAGGAACTTAGCCCAAATCACTTCCAGCTCATCGCTAAACTCTGTGGCCCAGAGATGGGGCCCCCAGAGCCCCTGGGACTCTGCGGGCCCCTCCAACCAGATGCTAAGGGCCTTTGGTCCAGCTGAGGTGGCTTGTCTGTCCCTCCCAGCAGCCGTGGGCCACGGGGCAGGTCTCAGGCCGCAGCAGGAATTCCTGGCTTTGTGGCTTAGGCATCCAGCCCAGATAAGGGCAGCGTGGCCTTTGGATTCCAGCTGACAGTCCTTGCGCTCTACCCCCGACTCCCCTAAAGAAACCACAATATCAGAACAGACTTTCTGCCCACCCTCTGGGATTTCTTGAATTACTCCAACCATTTTCAACATTTTTTGTTTTCTAATTTTTTATTCTTTCCCCTCAATGTTGAAGTAGCAACAGATTTAAAAATATATCAAAGCACTTGCCAAACAGCCTCAGGAAGAAAAGCCTTTTAGCCTTTCTCATGGGTCCCCCTTTCCAGGGGTCTGTGCTCAGGCAGGTCCACGAGGGCGAGGACACAGGCGGATGGATGCCTGGGGGGAGGGTCTGCACCCTCCTCACGTCTAGCTAGAGGACCCCTCTGTGTGGCTGCTTCTCATAGGGTCAGAATTGCTAAAATGGCAGGGCTGGAAGGGACCGGGGGGCTCATCCAACCCAGGGACGAAGGTATCTCAAGTGCCAGCTCCTAACAAATGGTCATGACAGTGACTACTTGGAGCTCTGTGTTGAGAAGGCCTTGGAAGCTGCTTCCTGATTCAGCCAGAAAGAAAGCTGTTGCGGAGGAGCAGTGCTGCCCCCAGGGCAAAGGTCTTGTACCTACCCCGTCAGTTTTACCTTGGGAAGACTCAGGCCTGGGCAGGAGAAGGAATCACCTAAGGTCATCCAGAGAAGTCAGCAGCCAGTCCAGGCTGCAAGCCTGTTCTCCCAGATGCCGGCCTCAGGCTTGTCCCAGCGAGAAGGGACAGGGCCAGCAGTTACCATCTCTTGAGCACCTGCTTGGGCCACTGACTTCACAAATATCCTCTCGTTCAATCCCCAACTACGCTGTGCAGTAGGATGTGAAACCCATGCTACCGATGAGAAACAGAATCAGCTGAGTCCTCATCATCACAGATTGGAGGAGCCACTCCTGCTGAAGCTACTGCCCTTGTTCTGTGACAATAAGTGGTATCTTCCCTGCTTTGAGCCTCAGTTTCCCTCCCAGGCACTGAGAGATCTCATCTGCTATGAGAACAAATGTGATCATGGATGCGGTCACTTATATAAACCGTATGTGACTGATCATCTTACTGTTATTGTTGTTTATGGTGAGCAAGAAGAATGACTATGTACTCGTCCACCTTACAATCATGCACAGCCAGCACATATTGACTGTGTGCCAGGTGCTGCTCCAGGGACTGTGCGTGGACATCACTGCCATCATCCTCACGTCGGCCTCAGAAGGCACACGCAAGCCACAGCTAGCAGGTGGCAGAGGCAGGATTGGAACCCAGACCATCTGTGCAGGCTGTCCTCTTAACCAGAGCCCGCACCTCCCTGCTGCTAGTGCTGCTCCTCTGCTATACTGAGCACCTGCTGTCTGCCAGGCCCGGTGCTGGCCCTGTCCTCGAGCTGCTTCCAGTGCAGCGGGGAGGGCAGGACCAGCCAGGTGAAGCCCGGGGTCCTGGATCCCCTAGGATCCGGCCTGCTGGGTTCTTCTGCAGGCTGCAGGGCAGATGGCTGAGAAGGGAACAGATGTTAGGGCCAGAGGTTAAGCGCTCACGGCTGATGATTGATGACACAGCTTTACAGCCTGAAGTGGTGCGTTTTGGGGAGAGCCCATCAGGCCCCGTGGCGTCCCCACTTCCGCTGCCCCTCGCAGTCCCATGGTTCCTTCATTCCCATCTGCTGTTCGCTGACATGGTCAGCATCTCTAGTTCACACACTCGGTCACCCACCCTGTGTCCGTCCTTGGTGTGGAGGCTGGACAGGCAGGGACCTGGCCCCGGGGCAGGGGCAAGGGCAGGGGACTGAGTCAGGGAGGATTAGCAGAGTCCAGAACAGAGGGGAGAGGGTGAGGGACGAGCTGCAGAGGGAGACACCAAATTTCCATTGTCCAATTGCAGGACGCTCCCTCAAGTAGGGACCAGTTCTCTTCTGCACAGGAGACCCCCCACCCAACCCCCGGGAGCTTATCTGCCAGGCCCATCCTGAGCAGATCCAGGGTAATGTGATGGGCAGTGAGGACTTGAGAAGCATGAGGTCAGCGTGGCTGAGGAAGAAGGTGCAGGATCGATCAGGATTCTAAGCCTTCCCAGCTGTCAGGCCCCCAAATTGGTTCAAGATGGCAGGCGAAGAGGTGCTAAGGAGAGTGGTGAGTGGCTCAAAGTGTGGGCAGCTCCTCGCCGGGCTCCCTCCACAAACACCGCTTGAGGCACCTTCCCCCAAGCTGGGGAGGGAGGCAGTGGCTGGACAGACAGGTGGTGCTAGGCCTGGGAGCAGAGTCCTAGAGGCAGGGAGCGGTAAGGACGGTGGCCCAGAGCCCCCGGGTCTCACAGCAGCCAGCAGTGATGCCTGCACCAGAGCCGAGGCCTCAGCTGGGTATCCAGACCATCACCTGAGCTGGAGCCACTCCTAGCCCTGGCCTCAAGTGGACTTTCTCTCTCTGCTGCTTGGAAGAGGGGCCTGATGAGCCGCCTACTCTGTGACTTTGGACAAGTCATTCAACTTGTTAATATTTAGTTTCCTCATCTTAAAATGGAATATATTATGTTCCCCACTGACATTTGTCAAGCTGGTTAAACTAGATAATGTGGAAAGACAGTGTGGCACATAGTATGTTTTTAATTAATGGTAGTTATTTTGATAGTTGAATCTCACATGATGTAACGTAACGTAGAGTGCTTGCAGCTTTAACTCCAGGCCAGGAGTTGCAAACTGTTTGGCCTCATAGGCAAAGGGGCACTTTTTGGTGGTGGTGGTGGTGGTGCTTTGTTTTTTGTTTTTTGTTTTTTTTTTGAGATGGAGTCGCCCAGGCTGGAGTGTGGTGGCACCATCTCGGCTCACTGCAACCTCCGCCTTTCGGGTTGAAGCCATTCTCCTGCCTCAGCCTCCCAAGTAGCTGGGATTACAGGTGCATGCCACCACGCCTGACTAATTTTTGTATTTTTGGTAGAGACAGGGTTTCGCCATGTTGGCCAGGCTGGTCTCGAATTCCTGGCCTTAAGTGATCCTCCCGCCTCGGCCTCCCAAAGTGCGGGGATTACAGGCTTGTTTTTTTTTTTTAACGGTTTCCATGTGAAGGTCTTTCTGGGATGTGTGCTCTCCCCTTTGCCACAGGCCCTGCTGCTCCCCTTGTTAATCCGTGCAGTTTCATTTATTTTGCTCCCCGCCATGCTGCCTGAGGCACTGAGCTTGCCGTCCCTGCCACAGCCCTGCTCGGTTCCCTGCAACAGCCTCCTGAATTGCAGGCCTGGGCCAAAGGGGCCAGCCTGGGATGAGCTAGCCTTGGAACCCCAACCAACTGAGAAGGTAAAAGTTTCCCTTACCCCATCCATGAAAGGAGACTGGTGTGTTCTCAGATTGGTCCTTCTGGTGTAATAAGAGCACTGGTCTGGATCCATGGTAACAAGAGTGCTTATTCAGCATGTAACAGCTGCCCTGGTGCACACTGGCCAATCAGAATGGACACCACATCAGTGCAGCCCCAGGCTAGCCCCCAGGTCACACAGAGTCCATCAGTGCAGCCCCGGGCTAGCCCCCAGGTCACACAGAGTCCTCCCAGGGCATCTGCTGGATGCATGGATTTCAGAAAAAATGATGTCAATTGCTATTAAAATAAACATGGCCAGATTGAAAAAGGGATGCAAAACTGGCCACTCCCTAGAGAGATGAGCCCCGGAGAAGCCAGAGCGAGGCTGGAGGAGGCCTGGGCTCCATTCTGGGTGTAATGGCCTGGAGTGCAGGGGTCAGGTGCATTCTTTTTTTTTTTTTTTTTTAGATAAAATAGGGAACATCAAAAACTTACAACTCTTGCCATGTCTTTCTTAGGCTCCAGTCCCAGAGTAGGAGTTTATTTCCTACTCTGATTAGGGTTTCTTGGTGAAGGCATTTTGGGAGTGCTGGGCTCAGTAACTCCAAACCCTAGTTGGGTCCCTGGAGCAACGTCTGACTCTGACCTAGTGTCCCCCATTGATTTATTAGCCTCCCTGTCTTAACAAGGGTAAGACTTTAGGGGGTAAAAGGTGATAAAAGGTGGCATCACCCTGCAGGTGTCTTCTGAAGGTTTAGAATCTGAGACTAGAATGAGGCTGACTCCTCTCCTCAGTTGGGACCCTTGTTCAGTGTACCACCCATACAACCGTCCATGGCAGCCCTTCTCAGAGGTCTCCCAGGCCAGCTGCCACTCAGCTAGTGCAGTCATCTCTCTTTGGAAGCCTTCACAGTGGACACCCCAGCTCTGCTTGCATATCTCTGGGGGAGGTAGTTATTCTGTGCAAGGGCAGCCCATTGCCCTGCAGCAGCACTGCCTGTTAGAAGGCACTGCCAAGCCCTGGGCTGCTGTCTACTCTCAAGCTTCTCTCCATTCCTGGGTCACTGTCTGCTTCGGGGCCACACATAACAAGCCTCTTCTTTTCCAGAACAGCATCACAGAGATTTGAGGCAGCCTGCCCTATACATGCCCCCATCTCAGAACACACACACACACACACACACACACACACACACACACACACCCTAAGCATCCCACGCCTCTGACAGCCCCTTGCCAGTCCACCTCTGCTATCAGGGTGAGCCCCAGCCCTGGACACAGCTCTTTAGCCAGGGCCTGCAAGGCTGAACTGAGTGGAGTGGGGCCAGCACCTCCCTCATTGGGGCCCCTAAACTTTCAGTGATACAACGTTGTTCATTTTCCCTCTTGTCTTTATTTCTCCATCATCAGGCACACACAGCTCCTGGGCCATCACAACCATCTCTAGGGAGTGGCCAGAGTCCAGTGAGCCTTGTTTGATTCCCTGCAGGTGTGTATCCTGGCTCCATCACCCCCCATAACGGACTTGCATCGGGCCTCCTGCCCCCAGCGCACGACGTACCTTCCAGGCACCACCCGCTGGATGCCACCACCAGTTCCCACCACCATCTGTCCCCTCTGCCCATGGCTGAGAGCACCCGGGATGGGTATGTACACCAGGCCAGTCCTCCTCCAGGGGCAACAAGGGGGGATCTCGGGGGGAGGCAGGGAGAGCAGGTGTCCCGCACTATCTATCTGCTTGTTACTGATAATGAAAATAGCCAAACTTCAGGGAACACTGACTGCAGACTGCATTCCACACACTTTGTGTGCATGATTCCGTTGGTGCCTGCAGTAACTCTGAGTAGACCATACTGGCTTCTGAATGCCTCACTTCATGCAGCTCCTTCTCCCTACTGGAGGACCCTGGGAAAATGCTGTGGCCCCTCCCAGCGACCCCTGCATTCTGGGCTGCCACACGCAGAATGGAACCCAGGCCTCCTCGGGGCCTCACTCTGGCGTCTCCTTGCCTCATCTGTGCATTTGGGAGCAGACTGCCCACTGCGCGCACTCCACAGACGCTGGTCTGGGCCCCACACCCACCTCCAGCCACTGCAGCTGGGGCATTGCCCGGCCTGCGGGGGCTGCCTGGGAGCCTTTACTTCAGGATCACTGTGGAGAGGGGCAGCCTCTTCCTGCGCCCAGTGTGGTTCTCATTGTGGCCACTTAATTGACTGGAAATGGTGAATGTGTTAATTGCTGGACCATGATCTGCCAAAATCTGTTTTTCTTGCAAATGAGCAGAGGGAGGCCTCACAGCCCCACCCTCCTGCCCTCCCTGCTGTTTTTTGCTGATCACCTTGTCCCCGCAGACCTGGCCCCAGCACCTTCCTCCTTCCCTGCCCTTCCTCCTCCTGGCTACAGCCTTGGCCATGGCCTGCCTGCGCCTGGGGCCAGCCTGGCTTCATCGCCACATTTGTGGCCCACTGCTCTTATTATTACTGGGCTCCTCCTGCCATTCATTCACCCATTCATTCGGTGTTCAATTATGGAGCCCCTGTGGGCAGGCCCTGGGCCCAGTGCTGGTGCCTCGGATGACTCTGGCCCTGGAGATGCTTACTGTGAGAGGGAGACCTACCACACAGGGGGCCAGTGGTGTGCGGCAAGGAAGCAGAAGGGCTGTGGAGCCCAGAGGAGAGCCCAGTGGGGTGTGGCTTCCAGGAGGGTGTCAGGGAAGGCTTCCTGGAGGAGGTGAGGCTGGAGTTGGATGAGTGGAGAAGCTGGGAGGAAGGAGTAGCAAGAGTGAAGGTAGGCATGGTGAGAGCTTGGGGTGTTCTGGGAAGCATGAGTCATTGTGTGGGGTGACGAACTTGGGAGAGATGTCGCCAGGTCCAGATCCCAAGGCCTGGGATGAGACTCGACCTGAAGAGTGTTGAGCAGTGATGTGGTCAGGTTTGGGGATGAGGACGCAGGGCGGCATTGCAGGGGTGGGGTGGACTGTGCGGCACCGGACAGACAGCATCCCAAGCCAGGGCCCGGTTCAGGCTGGGGAGGGGGAGCCCGGAAGGCAGAGGAAGGCAGTGGTGGCACAGAGGCAGCGGGAGTAGGAAATCCGAGCTGGGCAGGGAGAGGAGGAGGCCTCAGGGATGAGCTGGCGGTCCAGAGGGGCTGCTGACAGGCAGGGGAAGATTGTGGCTGTGAGTGTGAGCAGAGAGCCATGAAGAGGCAGCCTGAAGGGGGTGCAAAGGGGGACCCAGAAAACCGGGCCCTCCTTGAGCCTCAGCTGCTGCTTCTGTGAAAGGCATTATAAGGCCCTCCCTGAGGAAGGTGGTGAGGGCCGTACACACGCCTGACACTGTGTGCCTCACCTGGCACAGGCTCCGCTACGATGGTCCCCGCCCCCACCCATAGCTGCTCAGGCCACCTGCTCACCCACCAACCAGCCGAAAAACATCTCCAACCAAAGGAAAATAAACCACGAAGGCCGTTCGCTGCTTGGGCCCGTGCACTCTGCTCCGCCTCATTCATCACCTGCCTGCCGCCTGCATAAGTGCCCGTCAAGAATTCTACAGTGAGAAGCAGAGTGATGACAAGACGGGACCCCGGCCTGCCCACCCCTGCCTGCGGGTAGGAGCCTCGGGTCCAGCTGCAGGAGAGAAGCGTCCTCGTGCCTGACACCAGGCCCAGGCCCAGCGTGAATGGGTTTCTTTTTTCATCCCCTGAGAAGAGAGTGGGGAAAGGGCCTTCAGCCTCCACTTCCTGCCAAAGTCAACAAGGAACGGCCACTCGTGGCTCCCCAGTGGTTTGCTGGGACGTTTAAATAGCTTGACAGAATTATCTGATTCACTCAAAAATATGCTAAGAGGGCCTGACTTCATGACCAAATTTATTTACCCTGGCTCAGAGAAGACGCCGAATAGGGTATTTTTTTTCCCAGCCTTGTGCGAGGTATGAAGCCCTCAGTCTGCCAGGCTAGTGAGGTTTTATATTAATTTTTATAGGTTCCAGTTGAAGCAAAAATATTTGATTTAGGAATCATTTGCATGACTCAGAGGAGGAGCTCCAGAAGATCTTTTTTGCCTTTTAAAGAGTTCAGGTAGAGCAGCATAGCCTCAGGCGTCATGTCTGCTGTGGAGAGAGTTGTGTTCTGTTTAATTTCACTGGCTGTGAAGGTGGCAAATGTGAATTTATGGTGGAGTGAGACAGGAAAAACAAACTTTTGAAAACACATGTTTTTTCCCCTTCATATCTGGTTCATCTTAATCCTGCAATGCTGTTAATCTCTGGGATTTGCAACTGAGAGATTCAGAAACTCATTTATTAGTGTCATTGGTTGTTCGCTGTGCGCCAGGCCCAGCGCTGGGCACCGGGTGACCGAGAAGGGCCAAGACCTGGCCCTCCCTACAGGGGCTTCAGGAAACCAGGGGAGGGCTGGGTTGTGGGTGCCCAGATGGGATGGGGATAAGGCAGCCACCACACAGCAGGCCTGCAGGAAGGAGGAGCCACTCCCCGGCCAGGCCCCAGCCCAGCTTCAGCCAGGAGAACTGGTCATGAGAACACACAGCTCGTGCACAGCTGTCCACGGTTTCTAGTGCATAGAGGAAGACACTGTCCCACTTGATCACCCCATAAGACAGACCTAAAAATAATGATGATGATAATGATAATTTATTCCTGGAGGTGTGATGGGGATTCAGCTCATGAACTTAAAACAGTGACAGGGACCCACAGTGTATCAGTGGCTGGGCCAGGGACCCAGCACCGAGGCCCTGCTTCCCCTGTCCTCAGGGAGCTCACAGTGACGGGGGCCCCACACGTGTGGATGATGACAGCAGACTGGAGGGGCAGTGGAGGGGCTGCCAATGTTGGAGGGAGCAGAGAGGAACTTGGCACGGCACAGATGCAGAGACCCCAGCCTCTGTCCAAATCTGCTTTCCCCATTTCCAGATAGCCCTGCTTCCTTCAGAGAGGCACTGATCTGTTTGTCAATACTTGGTGTCTCAGAGGGTGGGCAAGGGTCAGGAGGTCACCTGGAGCTGTGACATTGAATTCGCTGTATATTTTAATGTGGATGGTCCAACAAGCCACAAATCCAGACAAGAAAACGGGGACTCCGAGCTCTCACTGTCTCCCTGTTTCTGCCATGTACATAAATGCTTTACAGGCTGGGAGCCTTCAGCCTTGTCCCCAGAGCCCCCAAGCCATTGATCCCAAAGTCATTTTAGCCCCTGTGAACGGGGCCTAGGGGCTTAGGAAGGTAGTGTGAGAAGGGAACCTGGCCTGCAGCATCCTGTGGTCCAGGTAGTGGGCCCTCGGGCTGGGCTGGGCTCAGGGCAGCTGTGCTGCTCTCAGCCACTGCAGTCTTGTTTCAGAACATGAGCTTCCAGAGTGCACAGTCTAGAGCCTGCATCCCCCTCAGGCTCTGTATGAAGGCAGCTGGTGAGCCCCCATCACAGGAGGTATGCAAGTGGAGGAGAGATGGCCAGGGCTGGAAACAGAAGGTTCCTCAGAGTACACTGTGCAGGAAAAAAATGCCAACTTGGCCATGGGACCGACTTGCTAGTTTTTCTTCCCTTCCTCTTCATAATGATGATGATGATTGATGGAGTAGCTAAGAATGTACTGGACATCACACTTTGTCTATATTGCTTTAATGTCACCCTCACCATAACCCCTGAGATGTTGTGTGGCTGGGAGTAACTTGGGCAAAGCTCTCTGAGCCTTGGTTTTCTGGTCTGTGAAAAGGACACAAGAACACCTGTCTCCCAGGACCTGGGGCAAGTCAGGGGCTCAGTGAATGCTGACTGTGAGTGCCATGGGCTGCTCCAGGGCTCCTCGTCCAGGTGGCCAGAGTGGCATGCACGAGGCAGAGAGCCGGACACCCAGCAGGTAATGAACACTGCAGCGTGCCCGGTGGTGAGCCAGCAGCCCTTCCAGGAAACCAGGGCTCAGAGACATTGAGCAGCTTGCCCAAAATAGTTGGCCAATGGAGCAATTAGGGGTTTGAACACAGTTCTCTCAGCTGGAAAGGTTGTGCCTCTTACCTGTGTTTCTTGCTGACTATCCTAAATACCAGACTCCAAAGCTTACAGGATTGAAAAGTTTGGCTTGAACATGACCAAAAATAAAAGCTCCTCTTCTAACTATTGTAAGTCGGAGCAGGTCAGCTGGTGAGTGGGCTCCCCGTCGCTGGAGGGGTGTAAGCCGCAGCAGCCCTGCCTCTGGCCCCCACCCTCCAGACCCCTGCCTGCTGATGGGCATCTCTGTTCTCTCCAGGTTGGGGCCCGGCCTCCTCTCACCAATAGTCAGCCCCCTGAAGGGGCTGGGGCCACCGCCGCTGCCCCCATCCTCTCAGAGCCATTCTCCGGGGGGCCAGCCCTTCCCCACACTCCCCAGCAAGCCGTCCTACCCACCCTTCCAGAGCCCTCCACCCCCACCTCTGCCCAGCCCACAAGGTAAGCTCTGGCCAGGGGCCCGCTCCGTATAACCCCCCAATTCCCACTTAGGGACCCCAGAGGAACGAGGAGACAGTGACCTAGTGGGGGAGGCAGGTACTCAGAGAATGACCGGCTGGGCACTGGGGGCTGAGAGAAGCTGGGAGACAGGGGACATAAGAGGCCCAGCTGAGGGCACAGCCTGGAGAAAACTGGTTCTGAGAGTGAGGAAGAGCGTGTTCTGGACAAGGCAGCAAAGGCCCGCTGCCCTGAGGAGAGGCCAGTGAGCGGGATTGAGCGCCTGAGAGTGGAGGGAGTAGGCATCAGCCACGGGTGACTCAGGAGCAGCCACGTGAGACCATCTCAGCCACCCCTCGCCTGCCCTCCCCTCCCTGCAGGGCGGAACTGAGAATGGGGCCCCAGCCTCCTGCACCTCCTCTGCCCTGGGCCCTCCTCTCTCTCTCACACCCACAATGCCTGGACAGGACAACACGGGAGGTGGAGCGTGCAGCAAGGATGTTCCCCTCCCTGCCCTGGGCACTTCTCCTTTGTGAACGCGGCCCCTGCTACCCCCGTCTGCAGGTTACCAGGGCAGTTTCCACTCCATCCAGAGTTGCTTCCCCTATGGCGACTGCTACCGGATGGCCGAACCAGCAGCCGGTGGGGACGGACTGGTCGGGGAGACCCACGGTTTCAACCCCCTGCGGCCCAATGGCTACCACAGCCTCAGCATGCCCTTGCCTGCCACAGGTGAGCCCTGCCTGCGTGGCTCCCAGTCCTGGGCACCTGCCGAGGCTCAACCCGGTGCTGGGTGCTGCATACGTGCTGTCCTGCAGCCTTTGGATGCTTATGTGGTGGGGCCATCCCCACTTTACAGAGGGGGAAGTAGAGGCTCAGAGAGGTCCCAGGACCCCGCAGAACTGTCTGTACCTGCCTGACTGGAAAGTGCATGCTCCTTCCACAGCTTTGCGAGCCTTATGTGTGTCTGAATGCTGGCAGGTTTCTGAAGAATCGGACTGGGAGCTCATGGTTTAATTACTGCTTCACTTTATTTATTGAGCACCTACTGTGTGCCAGGCATAGCTGCAGACCCTGGGGATATAGCAGGGAATGAACAAATCCTGCTCTCCCTTTGGCAGCACAGGAGACTAGGCGGGGACAGAACCTGGAGGTCATGCTGTTCCTTCCCCACTTAGGTACCTGGTGCTGCCCTGCAGGGCCCTGGGCCTCCCCAGCTCTGCCCCAGGCTTGGCTAGAAAAGCCCAGGGAGAGGGGAGGGTGCCCGCAGCCCAGGTGGAACCAGGCTCCGATCAGCAGGGCAGGCCTAGTCAGAGCAGGGGCATCAGAAGGGAGGGGCTAGACCCTCCCTGAATTCCTCCAGCTGAGACCCACCCTCAAAACAGCCTCGGGGCCCAGGTCTAACAGGAGGTTTCCAGGGCTCCAACAAAGGGGAACCTGAGACCCGCCCCAGAGGCCCTTGGGGCAGCTTTGAGGTTGTGAGCGGGAGGGTGGAGGGACAGGTATATAGGGACAAGCACTGAGGCCTCAGCCGGGCACATACCACCCTGTGGGTCCACGTCCACACACCTGCACCCATGCCAGGTGTCTGTGTGTGCCCGTGCTTGCGGGGCTTGCACAGGTGGGTCTGGGCAGCATGCGCCCCGTGAGTGTCAGGAGCTGGCAGGGCTGCACTCTTGTGTCTGCACTCTTGTGTCTGCACATGTATTACCCCAGGTGTATGTGGATGTCCGTGCACCCCATCTGTGTGCACATTGTGTCACCCACCCCATGACTCATGGCTGTTTCCACAGACGTGTGCTTGTGTGCACGTGTGCACCTGTGTTTGAGGATTGTGCCCACAGGCCTGTGGGTAAACGTGTGCCGTGTCCACGCGGGATAGACGTGTGTGCATGGCCCCCTGCGTGACATGGGGCTCACATGGAAGACGGGTGCTCTGTGTCTGTGTATACCCGAATTGAGGTGCCCAGCACTGTGGGCTCTCCCCATCTTGTCCTCCCCACCCCCATCCAGCCCACATGGGATTTCTCAGCTGAGCAGCAAGGCTTAGAATGAATAGCTCTGAATGGAGCAGGAGGCAGCTTCCACACCCCACCCCGCCCCTACACCGGCCAGGGGAGTTTCTTTCAGCCTCCCCTCTCCCCAGTGCCCACTCCAGGCCCGCTCAGCTGCCTTCTGTGCACACCTCCCTGGTCAAGCAAAAATCACACACAGAGCATTAAATCCAGGCTGACAAGCTTCAGGGGCTGCAGGCCTCAGAACAGTTCAGCCCAACCCCACTGCGTAGACTGAGGCTCGCCTGTCTTAGGCCACACAAATGCATGACAGCAGCTCATTGGCAGGCCTTTCGGGCAGGGGCTGGAGAAGATCACCCCTCCCGGCCCCTCCCAAGTCAAGGGCCTCTGAGCGGTGGCCCCACCCTGGAGACAGCATGTCCGGTGGAAGAGCCAGGTATCTCTGGAGCCAGATGGACCTGGGTTCCATCCCAGCTCCACCCCTTACTCACACTGTGACCTTAGGCAAGCATCCTGGCCTCTGTGCCTGCCTTCTCAGCTGTACAATAGGATAGTGAATCCCACCGCAGAGGAGCATTGTGGAGCCGAAGCGAGGCAAGCTGAAATGAGCACTTACTAAGTGCCCAGTAAATGCTGGTGCCCTTCTTTGAGTTTCTTGAGTCTGGTTGGGTGGGGGTGAGCCGGTCCTTCTACCAGGAGGGGACCAGCCCCTGAGGGCAAGGGCTGAGCTGCTCCTACCCTACTCCTCTCTTTCCCCCACATTCTGCCCCACAGCCCAGCCCTGGTGATGGACCTCCCTGAGTCAACCCCGTGCCTGTCTCCCCAGCTGCCCTGGGCCCCCTGGGTGTGCCAGGCCCAGGGTGCCTCCCAAGCCCTCGCCCCACCCCAGCGGCCAGCTCCCCCATTTGGAAAAGTTGGGGGCTCCAAGCAGGCCCCACCGACGGGACACTGTGAGGGGATGACCCTGGGCAGGCGGGGTGGGGCCTGGAACTGGGAAGCATGCGCAGGCACAGCCCCTGCTGCCTCCAGCGCTGACCCTTTCCCAACCACTCACAGGCTATGAGGCCCTGGCTGAGGCCTCATGCCCCACAGCACTGCCACAGCAGCCATCTGAAGATGTGGTGTCCAGCGGCCCCGAGGACTGTGGCTTCTTCCCCAATGGAGCCTTTGACCACTGCCTGGGCCACATCCCCTCCATCTACACAGACACCTGAAGGAGCCCCCACATGCGCCTGCCCATCCAGCACTGCAGATGCCACCTCGCCCACCTGCTGTCGCTCCCACCCTCCGTGCACCTAGCGGGAGTGCCAGGCCACAGCCGGAACAGCCAGGCCATGACCCAGGGGAGCCAGCGCTGCCACCCCCCCAGCGCTGCCAGGGAGCCGCCATCCGAGCCTGAGCTGGGCGCACAGAGGTGCCCGCCAGGATCTGTGGCCCTGTAACATTCCCTCGATCGTGTCTTCCCATTCCTCCCTGCAGTGGTTTTGAAATCACAGACCTCGTGTATATAAAATATGCAGAACTTGTTTTCGGTTCCCCTGCCAGTTTTATATTTTTGGTTTTACAAGAAAAAACATTAAAAACTGGAAAGGAGATGTGAAGTCCTGGTTCTGCTTTATGATTCAGCCCAGAGGCTGGGACCGGGAGAGCCTCGGAGGAGGGTGACAGAGCCAGGTGTTCAGGGCTAGGGAGGCTGCGTAGAAACCAGCTCAGGCCCTGGGTTCTGACCACGAGGATGGGAACCAGTGGCACGTGGCCCCCACCATGCGTTATGGTCCTTACAGACACCAGCGCTAGTCCCAGGACTGTGCAGTGAGGTAGGCCCATCCCCATGGACAGGTGGGCAAACTGAGGCTGGGAGGGTGCAGCGACGGGCTTCAGATCCCGGGCCCCACAGTCAGACCACAGTTGGGACCCAGCTCCGTCTGACCTGGGCCTCTACCTGCTACAGCGACTCCTCAGCAGGTGGGAGAACGAGCTTCAAATCTAGTGTCTGGGCTTCTGCAAACAGAGAAAACTGGGAGGGCAGGGCAAGCTTGCTGGGGATGGAGCCCAAACAGCCTCAAAAAGCCAGGGCAAAGGCTGGTCCCTGCAGACAGGCCAGGTGCCGAGAGCAGCCTTTGTCCCAGGAGCCCTGTGCCCACCCTGGAGGACCGAGGCTTGCGTGGGTCTGTCCCCATCTCCCCGTCTCTCTCTCCAGCATCCAGCACGAGGAACAGGCCCATGCTCCAGGCCTGGGCAGGTGACCTGGACGATGGCCAGCATCTCACCATGTCACACTGATCACCTGCTACAAAGATCCAGGAAAATTCCTGCCTCATCCCCTCTGGAGTGGAACCATGCAAGGGCGGTCATGTTTACCACCCTCCCGGTGCTCCCAGAAACAGCCTAGGGAGGGGTCTTCTTGTCTCCTCTGTAGGTGAGGAGGGGCAGCCGGCATTCACACCCTCACCAAAGGGCCGCCTCTTTGTATTACACGCTGACTTAGGCAGGCAAAACAAGATGAAAGGCCCAGTAACCCCCTTCTTTATAGAGAGGGAGACTGAGGGTCAGAGTGAACACCTAGCCACATAGTGACAGAGCCGTGATGAGTGCCTGGTCCTCCCCATCATCCACGATGCCACTGACACAGCAGTGCCATGCCAGCCTGCAGGGCTTCCCGGGGATCTGCTCTCTGCCTCCTCCCAGGAGCCTGCTGACGAGGTTCTTGCACCCATGTCCTACTTGCCCCCTCCAGACATGCGCTCTGCCTGCTCTGTGTCCAGGGCCCACCTGTGGGGGCTGCATTTAGGGCCGCTGCCCTCTGGCTCCGGGCTGGCTCCGGGCTGGCTCCAGCCAGTGAGGAGCCCAGCATGGGAGGGAGGTGGGAGGGAAGGGTCCCTGGGTGGCTGTGTCTTCCACTGAAGGTCTCAGCCCAGTCCAGTGGCTCTCTCCACACAGCCCACTCCAGACTGGGAGCTGCTTCTCTCCTCCCTCACTCAGCGTGGGGTGGGGCTGGGGAATCACTCAAGACACCCTGGCCCACACCGCAGCATGGTCCCCTCAGGAAACTCCTGACCACCCTGAGCTGAAAAGGATGGTCTTCCCTGCCAAACCCTGCTACTTACTCCCATCCTACAGGCACGGAAACTGAGGGACAGTGCGCCCAGCGCGGTGGCTCACGCCTGTAATCCCAGCACTTTGGGAGGCCAAGGCGGGTGGATCACCTGAGGTCAGGAGTTCAAGAGCAGCCTGGCCAACATGGTGAAACCCTGTCTCTACTAAAAATACAAAAAATTAGCCAGGGATGGTAGTGGTCGCCTGTAATCCCAGCCATTCTGGAGGCTGAGGCAGGAGAATGGCATGAACCCGAGAGGCAGAGGTTGCAGTGAGCCGAGATCGCGCCACTGCACTCCAGCCTGGGTGACAGAGCAAGACTCCATCTCAAAAAAAAAAAAAAAAAAAAAAAAAGGGACAGTGAAGTTAAGGAACTTGCCCATGTGACACAGCCTGTGAGTGGTAGAGCTGGGTTCAAACACGGGCATCGGGCTCCGGAGCCTCCACCTTCACCCTTCAGACTGTCTTGCCCCTTGCAGAATCGGGCGACCTGCTCCCACCACCTCTCAGCCTCTGCCTCCCAGAGTGGCCCAGTCCAATTCTCCAGCAGGGAGGGATCGACCCATTGTCACACAGCACATCGGGCTGCTGCCTGCCACCCAGGGTCCCCTCGCCCCCTCTTCCCCTCCTCCACTGATTTTATGGAACTAATTAGGCCGAGGCAAAACCCCTTGAACAGGGATGCTGAGGAATCAATATTGCATGTCACTGTGAACACTTAATCCACTCCAGATAAGCAGCGTGAAGCTCCACCATGAGGACATATTTCTGTTAATAATGAAAGGGGCTGAGCCGCAAGCGGGGAACACACAGGGAGCTGGCAGTTGGATCCCATTTAATTTCAGAGAGCAGAGAGAGGGAGAAAAGGAGACAAAGGCAGAGAAACAAAGAGGCCGAGACAGAGCAGAGACAAGTAGGCCGGAGGGGACGGCAGGGCACGGAGGGGCTCGGGGGTGGGTCCCACTGCTGTGGTGACCGGGATCTGGAAATGCCATTCCTCACTCTTCTGCCTGGGACTCCACTGAGCCCCCGCTCCTCCTGGCACACTCAGGACACCCTGCCCCGACGCCGGCAGGGTCTCCCTCCTAATCGAAGGCGAAGGCGAGCACTGCAACACCGGTCCCCAGGCAGGACCCCCGGGGGCTGGACCTGAGCTCCCTCCCTAGTGCTATCTTCAGCCCTTATTTTAAAAACACCAAGAACAAAGCCCCTCCGAAGCCCTGACCTGCAGCCCGCAGCACATGGGAGCCTGGCCACTGCCACTGCAGGGCACGGCGATTACCCCCAGACCCACCATTGGCAAGGAGGTGTGACTGTCACTGTCACATAGGGAGGCTAGTGGGGTTAGGTGGAGGGGCTGGGATTTCTCACAGGGCCTAGAGAGCCCCTAGGGGGCCACAAGCCCAGGACCCCACAGGGTCTATAGAGCCAAGGGGCTGAGTCCACCCAGGGGCCCCCGAGTCCAACCCAGGGCATAGGCACAGAGCCCAGGATGGACAGGAGACCATGGCATCCTTCCAGCCCTGCCACTCCAGGCCGCCCCCACAGTCCTGGCCTCTGTCAAGTTCAAGCTAGATTGGCCCAGCACCCCCACCCTGAAGCCTTCGTCTCTCTGTCTCCATCAGGGATCAGGGCCCTCTCTCTCCCTGTCCCGCCCTTCCCTCTCTGTCCCTCCCCACTCCTCTCTCTCTCTCTGTCCCTCCCCACTCTCCTCTCTGTCCCTCCTCCTCCTCTCTCTCTTTCCCTTCCCCCCTCCTCTCTCCCTGTCCCTCCCCATTTCCTCTCTATCTGCCCCTCTCCCCTCTCTCTCCCTGCCCCCTCCCCTCTCCTGTCTCCCTGCCTCTCCCCGCTCTCCTCTCTCTATCCCTCCCCATCTCCTCTCTCCTTGCCCCTCCCCTCTCTCCCTGCCCCTCCCCTCTCCTCTCTAGTCCCTCCCTCCTCCTCTCTATCTGCCCCTCTCCCCTCTCCTCTCTCCCTGCCCCCCTTCCCTCTCCTCTCTCCCTGCCCCTCCCCGCTCTCCTCTCTCTGTCCCTCCCCCTCATCTCTGCCTGCCCCTCTCCCCCTCCCCTCTCTTCTCTCCCTCTCCCTCCCCCCTCTCCTCTTTCCCTGTCCCTCCCCCTACTCCCTGTCCCTCCCCCTTCTCCTCTCTCCCCATCCCCCCATCCCTCTCTTCTCTCCCTCTCCCTACCCCCTCTCCTCTTTCCTTGTCCCTCCCCCTACTCCCTGTCCCTCCCCCTTCTCCTCTCTCCCCATCCCCCTCATCCCTCTCTTCCTGTCCCTCTCCCCCTCCTCTTTCCCTGTCCCTCCCCCGCCTCCTTGTCCCTCTCTTCTCCTCTCTCCCCTGTCCCTCTTCTCCCTCTCTCCTCTGTCCCCCTCCCCCTCCTCTTTCCCTGTCCCTCCCCCGCCTCCTTGTCCCTCTCTTCTCCTCTCTCCCCTGTCCCTCTTCTCCCTCTCTCCTCTGTCCCCCTCTGTCCTCTCTGTCTTCCTTCTCTGACTCCCCCATCCCTACCCACTCCTCTCTGGCTCTTCACCTCCATCCTCCTCTGTCTCCACATTTCCCCTTCCAAGCCCCTTTGTCCCTCCCACCCCAGGCCCTTTGTCCCTCCCACCCCTCCCAAACCCGCCTTCTCCTTCCTCCACCCTTCTAGGGTGGAGGAAGGCTCTGACCCTGCCATGGTCTCAGGTCTTGGGTATTAGGTCCCGTCCTGCCCTGTGTGCCCAGGCCAGGTCCCCTCCATGCTGGGCACTGGGATTCACCATCACTGGTCCTGTCCTCTAGGGACTCCCTGTGCTCCTGCTGGCCCTTGGGGACCCCATGAGCTATCAGGGGACCTGGACCATAAGGGCTGAGAGGGCCCACTGAGACCACCAGCCCCACCCCACTCACTGCACAGAAGGGAAGCCCAGGCCCAAGAGACTCTGTTTCTGTCACCCGTTCCAGCCTCTCTCCACACCCCCTAATCTAGCCGACCGGGGGGTTGTCAGGGGAGTGACCCAGCAGCTTTGGGCCTCGGGAGGCCCCTCTGCTGAGAGGGGACTGCGCTGCTGAGGCCCCTGCTAGAACGTCCGTCCCAGGAGGTCAGGGCCTGAGCTGTCCTCTTCACTGCTGACTGCCCAGCCCCTGGAACAGCACCCGGCACACAGCCAGCACACAGTACCTGTTTCTTATACCCATCAGTGGAGCCAGAGAGACAACGAGGAAACAAGGACCTGGCCCCACAGCCCCTCGCCCAGAGCAGGACCACAGCAAACACCCGTCAACGCGGTTGGAGGACACGGGTGTGGAGGGGCATGGGACCTGTCTGAGTTTCAGAGCAGGTGGCAGGCCAGCAGCAGGCAGCAGAGAGCCCAGGCTTCAGGGGCCCCATTTGCGCTCTGTCCCCCATCCCTTCAGCCCACCAGAAAAGAATGCTGGGCTCCTAGAGGGCTTGTGCAGCCTGCTGATGACCTTCTGCAAGGCACGGGTTGTGACCCCATTGTACTGAGGAGAGAACTGAGGCTCACAGGGGTGACTTGCCCGAGGCTGGAGAGGGGGCAGAGCGGGGATTCCAGGCAGGTCTGTGGCACCGGCGCCTGCCTGCCCCCCTGCCCATCTGCAGCTAGAGACCAAGACTTGAGTCCTGGGGCGCCGCCTGAGGATTCTTGGCATACGCCCGTTTCACCCGCCCAGAGGGGGCCATTAGGCTTTTACAAGTCCTGATTTATATACTCGCCTAGGCCGGCAGCCCTGCCAGGGATTTATAGGTTTCTAAGTGGTCGCGTCTCTGGGGGAAATGCAAACGTATGTGAAGTGGGAAGGAGCTGCCAGCCCCTCCTTGGCCCCGTGCTGCAGTGCCAATGCACGATTTAATCGTGGGCCCCAGGCCTGGGTGCAACAGGATCCTGCAGAAGGGCCATGGGAGGCCAAGGAGGAGACAGACATGCCTCTAGGCAGCCCTGTCCAGGCCACGCCATCCACCAGGCGTGTCCGTGTCCTTTCCGCACAGGAGGGCAGGGAGCCCGGCTCTGGGGTTGGACTTGGGTCTGGTTGCATTAGTTTTAGGGCAGAATAAAGAAGCCGGCAGCCCCATGGTTTGGAGGGGGCCGAGGGTGTGGAAACAGCAAGTAGAGATGCCGGCGCTGGAGGCTCGGCCACCAGGGTATTCTCTGGGGCTCCGAGGCTGTTCTCTAGAGCACTTGTGTGGAGGTTTGACGTTTTCCAGAAATGAATTCAAGTAGTCCTGGTGCGGCTGGGCTGGGATTTCTCACTTGCCTGGCAGCTGGGGCAGGCTCTGCTCCTCCAGGATGGGGCCTCCTTGCGGGAGGGTCTGGGGCCTGAGTCCTCTTTACTTCGTGACTGTCTTGTCACAGCAGGGACCACATTGGTGGCCCTGTATCCCCAGTGCCCAGCAGAGGGTCTGGTGCACAGCTGGGATTTAATAATGGCTTCTCTGCATTAATTTGCTGGTGACAAGAGTATGTGCAGAACAAGGGCCAGGACAGGGTGAGCCCGGTTAACCTCATACCCGACAGTGCTGGGGGCACAGGAGACCCAGGGACCCTGGCCCCAACCCCAGAGCTCTGCAGGACACCCTGGAGAGAAGGAGGTGACTGTGCGCAGAGACCCTGGGATGACTTTGGGATGAAAAGGAGCCCCCGTCCCTGGGGCAGTGCAAGCAAGGTTGGCCAAGAGACTGAAGCAGTCCTGTCACTGGGTCAAGGACCACGCAACTTCTCAGGGCCACCTTCTCTACCCCTGAGGCAGGGAAGTGAGGGGTGGTTATTATCTACAGGAGGAGAAATCAAGTCCCCAAGGAGAGGCCCGGCCGTGACGGCCCAGCCAGCCCTGCAGGGAGGCCTGAGCCCCTGCCTCACCTGCCTGCATGGTGGCACCCTCAGGAACCAGTCATCTGAGGGCAGCCAAGTCATGGAGGAGGCAGGAACAGGAGCCCAGAGGACCTGTGGGTCCTTTGGGGTCACTTTGCCCCTCAGAGACTGTTTACCCATCTGCACAATGGGCTCCATAAAGCAGAGCGCCCCCCACTGCTGCTGCGCATTAGAAACACCCGGAGTCCCCAAGCTGCACACGCAGATCCCACCTCTGAGCAACAAAGTCAGCCTTTCTGAGGGCAGCCGGGTTGCTGTTTGAAGAGCTCCCCGGGGGCTCCAGCACCCAGGAGGGGTGAGGACGCCGCTCACCATGGCCAGCACCGCAGCGCTTCATGCACATTAACTGTTAAACCACACAGCCCTGCGGGGAAGGTCCTACTTTCACCCCCATTCTATAGGGAAGCAAAGTAAATTACCCCAGATCACACTGAGCCAGGTTTTGAACTCACGTCCTCTCAACTGCAAAGCCCATGCCCTTGGCCACCCTCTGAGCCCCAGAACTTTGCTGTCCCCAAACTCCTGAGGTGAGAGGCACATGCCAAGTTGAGCTGAGACCCTGGGATTGGAAGTCAGCCTGTTTACAATCTGCCTATACCACTGACTGGAGGAAAGTCGCTTCACACTCTGGGCCTTGGTTTCCCCATCTGTGGAGAGGGAGCCATCCTCTTAGCTCTCCTGGCTTCTGGGGAATAAAAAGCACTAATGGACAGGAGATGGGTTTTGCAAACCATGAAAGGCCATGTGCAGCTGAGCTGGTATTATCACTGGAGCCTGGCACTTCGCCTTCATCTGTGGTTTCCTCTGTGTCAGTGAAACCACAGCCACTAGACGGGGAGCAACTCAAGGTGGGGCCCGGGGTGAGGAGCTGGAGCCTGAGCCCCCAGTGGAGAAGTGAGTGGGGGTCTCCAGCTAGGAAGGAAAGGGTGGGAGGTGGAGAGCAGCCCCAGGGGGCAGTCACTAAGCCCCACGCAGGGCAGAATGCCAGGAACACAGGCGCCACGGGGCCCAGACACCGTCCCTCGCCAAGCAAGACACAGGCTGTGCTGCAGCCATCTCCACGGGGCCTGGGGTTTCCAGGGGGCTCTGTGACCAGGTGTCCAGAGTGCAACAGGCACACACTGCTCTATTACTGATGGGGAAACTCAGGGTCAGGGAGCTGGTGGCTCTCAAAAGATGGTGAGACCCAGGCTGGGCAAGGTGGCTCACATCTGTAATCCTAGCACTTTGGGAGGCCGAGGAGGGTGGATTGCCTGAGCTCAGGGGTTCGAGACCAGCTTGGGCAACATCTCGAAACCCCATCTACTAAAACTACAAAAAACAATTAGCCGGGCATGGTGGCACATGCCTGTAGTCCCAGCTGCTCAGGAGACTGAGGCATGAGAATCGCTTGAACCTGGAGGTTGCAGTGAGCTGAGATAAAGCCACTGCACTCCAGCCTGGGCAACAGAACAAGACTGTCTAAAAAAAAAAAAAAAAAAAAAAAAAGATGGTGAGGCCCAGAGTGTTGACAGCAGGGATTCCGGAGTTCCCAGATCTGAGTTCCAAAACCCACGCAGCCATGCTCCAACTGGGGTCTTGAGCAGGTCACCTCACTGAATCTGAGGTTCTACTCTGTAAGATGAGACGATGCCTCCTCTATTGGTGGGTGGATCAAATGGGGCACTAGAGTGAGGGCTTGGTACATAGTAGGTGCTCAGGTGTGAGTATTTTCGTTCGAGGACTGCCCATTTAGATGAGTGCCCTAAGCATTCTCCTCATGATTTGAAATCAAGTTCCATGGTACAAGTGGGGAAACAGTCCCGGGGAGATGGCCTGACTTGCTGGGGACAATGGCCATTTGGTGGTGGGTCTGGTCTCAGGACACCCAGGGCAGTGCTCAAACCACCCCATGCTGTCTTGGGCAGAGGCCTCACTAGTCAGCACATCCCAGCTTGTCTACCCAGGGCCTTGTACCTTGATTCAAATTCTGGCTCTGGAGGCAGGGCGTGGTGGCTCATGCCTGTAATCCCAGCACTTTGGAAGGCCAAGGCAAGTGGATGGCTTGAGCCCAGGAGTTTGAGATAAGCCTGAGCAACATGGTGAAACCCCATCTCTACCAAAAATCCAAAAACTAGCTGGATGTGGTGGCGCATGCCTATAGTCCCAGCTACTCAGGAGGCTGAGGTGAGAGGATCACATGAGCCTGGGAAGTCAAGGCTGCAGTGAGTGAGCTGTGATTGCACCACTGCAATCCAGCCTGAGAGTGGAGACCCTGTCTCATAAAAAAAAAAAAAAAAAAAAAAAAAAAATTCTGGCTGTGCAGGCTTAGACAAGTCGCATGCCCTCTTTGGGCTTCAGTGTCTTCAACTGAGAAATGGAAAACTATGATCACACATAAGGTTGTGTTGAAGAGGACATGAGAAACCAGGAGTGGCAGCATTTGGTGACCTTGGAGAGCCACGGACAGAGTGGGAGAGGGGAAGAAGTCTCCATCTGTCGATTCAGCAGTTGAGCAATTTGTCATACTCCACTGTGTTTTAAGAGGAGTCGGAGGCTGCTCCAGGTCTTCTTACACCCATTCAACAAGGTAGGCTCCTGCAAGCGTGTTTCAGGGCTGAGCACCCAGAAGTGCCCCCAACATGGCCTCCCTTCCTATAGCCTGCAAATCTCTGTCTTTTTTCTTAATTTCTCTCTGTGCACTTAATGTGCTAACGAAATAGTTAATTCCACAGTGCCCTCTTGACAATTGGCCATATGTCCAGGAATGGGCATTACTTTTAGCATCTCCCCAAGTAGGTTGATAATTAGGGAGGGAAAATCCTGCTGTTGCCAGAAACAGAGACAGAATGTGACCCTGCCAGCTGATGGGCCTAGGCTGCCCGAAGGCAAAGCCATCACTCCAAGGTCAAGAGACCTTCTACAGTCCATGCTGCCTACCCTCATCCATTGGCCAAGAACCTCCCTTGGTCTCCCCAACTTCCAGGCCTTGCTCATGACAACAGGAATTTTTTAAAGCCCCTCTATGTGCCAACCACTTGACATATATTAACTCATTCACTCTTTAAATGAGAGAGAGAGAGAGGGAATCTAGGCTCAGAGTGCCAGACCAGGTCTGCAGGGCCCAAAGATTGCTCTCCCTTCTCCTGGAACAAGCTGCCTCTTCAAGTCCTGCTTCCTCCACCTTGACCCTCATCCTTTGGTTCAGTTCTGCAGCTACCAGCACCAGAGCATAGTGATTGCTCAACAGTCAGTAAGAGCCTTGGATAAGCTCACGGGGTCACAGACTCAGAGCCATTAGGGATAGGGAGGAGTGGGGCCTTCCCAGGTCACTAAGCAAGCAGGAGAGTGGCAGAGACTGGACTCCCAAGTCTCCAAACTCCCAGCCAGATCTCCAGGAGCTCCGCAGCCCTGCCAAGCTGGCCTATCTTTCCAGGACATTTTCCTTAGGCCGCCTCATCTTCCAATGACAGGGAGTTCCTCAAGACCGGGTCACTAAGTCTTCCTTCCACACAGGTAAATGTGCAGTACGTTATACAGCGTTGATGCTGACACATTGGCTGGGGATTCCCGTATGGCTGCTGGGCCCCATCCTGGGAGAAGGCCCCAACTTCTGGGTCTCAAGACCCCAGAGTCTTTCAGGCATCAAGGCCCAGAGTTTCACCCAGTCCATCTCCGAAGGGCCTGTAGGGGAAATTGGTTCAATCCCCATCTGACAGATAGGGAGATGGAGGCCTGGGGAAGGGCAGGGACTTGCCCACTGAGTGCAGAGCCCAGGCCAGGACACTTCTGTCATAGTTCCTCTTCCTAAAGAGACCCAGCCCAGAGAAGCTGTAGACTCAGCTGGTTCTCATTTCCCTTTTGGGTCCCTCGGCTTATGCTGATCACTTAATCAAACTGACTCAAGTCTCCTCTGAGCTGGGCACAAGAAAGTGAGATGACTCAGCCTGGCCCTAGCCCTGGATAGCCTCACAGCCAGGAGAGAAGACTGGCTCAAAAACATCCCCCAGGAGACGCCCTGTTACATTGTGTGGACAAGCTGCTGTGCTCACATGCTCCCACCGACAAGGAACCAGGCAGACCCTTCATCTCTGTTCAGCTCTGACTGAGAAAATCCTTCCCTCAATGTTCTGGACACATTATGCAGTGAAATAAGGTAGTCTATGTGGTGTGCAGACAATTTTCTAAAAAGGCCTAGAAGAAAGTCTGGAAGGATGTTCTTCCAACAGTTAAGAGTGGTTTATCTTTGAGAGATGGGGTTGATAGTGATATTTATTCCTTCTTCATATTTATTCCTATTTTCCAAATTTGCTCTAGGATTTTTTAGCCTTAGTTTTCTAATATATATATGTAAAATAGAGACTAAAATCTCTACCTTACTGGTACACACCAACACCCTTTCATGACTAGAAAAACATTCAACAAACTAAAAATAAAAGAGAACTTCCTTAACTTGTTAAGGCCACCTATGAAAAACCCACCACTAACATCATATTTAATGATGAAAGACTGGATGCTTTCCCCCTAAGATCAGGAACAAGACAAGGATGCCCACTCTTGACCCTTCTATTCAACATTGTACTGGGGGTTCTAGCCAGGGCAATTAGGTAATGAAATTAAATAAAAGGTATCCAGATCAGAAAAGAAGAAGTAAAGCTATCTATTTGCAGATAACATGTTCTCATATATAGAAAATTATAAGGAATATACACACACACACACACACAAACACACAAACACACACAACCTTTAGAGCTAACAAACGAGTTCAGCAAGGTTGCAGGATACAAGATCAATACACAAGAAGTGTACTTGTATACACTTGCAATGAGCATTGCAAAAATGAAATCAAGAAAACAACTCCACTTACAATAGCATTAAAAATAATAAAATATTCAGTAACAAATTTAGTAAAAGTACAAAACTTATATTCTGAAAACTACAAAATATATATATTTTTTGAGACAGAGTCTTACTCTGTCACCCAGGCTAGAGCCCAGTGGTGCAATCTCAGCTCACTGCAACCTCCGCCTCCCAGGTTCAAACAATTCTCCTGCCTCAGCCTCCTGAGTAGCTGGGACTACAGGCACCCACCACCACATCTGGCTAATTTTTATATTTTCAGTAGAGACGGGGTTTCACCATGTTGTCCAGGCTGGTCTTGAACTCCTGACCTCGAATGATCCACCCACCTCGGCCTCCCAACGTGCTGGGATTACAGGCATAAGCCACAGCACCTGGCCTTAAAACTACGGAATATTGTTGAAAGAAATGAAAGAAGACCTAAGTAAACAAAATGACAGCCCATGTTCATCAATTAGGAGACTTAGTATTATTAGGATACCAATATTCCCCAGTTTGATCTACAGATTCAGCACAATCCCTCTCAAAGTCCCAGATGGATTCTGTGCAGAAATTGACAATCTGATCATGACATTCATATGGAAATTCAAAGGACCCCGAATAGCCAAGACAATCTACAAAAAGAAGAACAAAGTTGGAGAATTCACACTTCCCAATTTCAAAACTTACTTTAAAGCTTATAGGCATAAAGAAAGACCTGTAGGAATAGAATTGAGAGTTCAGAAACAAACTTTCACATTTATGGTCAATTGATTTTTAATGAGTGCCAAGATAATTAAATGGAGAAAGAATAGTCTTTTCAACATATGGGTACTGGGACAACTGGATATCCCCATGCAAAAGAATGAAGTGGGATCCCTACCTCATATTATATGTAAAAATTAGCTCAAAGTGGACCAAAGACCTAAATAAAAATTAAAACTATAAAACTAAGAAAAAAAATAAGAGTGAATATTTGTGCCAGCCTGGGCAACATGGCAAAACCCCGTCTCTACAAAGAATACAAAAATTAGCCAGGCGTGGTGGTGTGCGCCTATAGTCCCAGCTACTTGGGAGGCTGAACTGGGAGGATTGCTTGAGCCCGGGAGGTCAAGGCTGCAGTGGGCCAAAATTGTGCCAGCGCACTCCAGCCTGGGTAACAGAGTGAGACCCTGTTTCACACGAAAAAAGAAAAAAAGAAAAAGAAAAACATCTTTGTGCCCTTGGATTAGGCACTGATTTCTTAAATATAACTCCAAAAGCACCACCACCAACAACAAAGATAAATCGAATTCCATTAAAATTAATTTTTTTTGTACTAAAAGGACTTCATCAAAAAAGTGAAAAGACAATCCACAGAATGGGAGAAAATATACGTAACATATATCAGATAAGGAAATTATAGCCAGAATATATTAAGAACTTTTACATCTCAATAATAAAAAGACAACCCAATGTTGAAAGAAGAAAGATGATTTACAAATGGCAAATAGCACATGAAAAGATGCTCAACATCATGAACCATCATGGAATGCAAGTCAAAATTGCAGTGGGATACACTTCATACCCGCTGGGATGGCCATCACCAAATGGTCAGATACTAAGCACTGTTGGTGAGAATGTGGAGAAATCAGAACCCTTACACGCTGCGGGGGAGAATGTAAATTCTCTGCGCTGTGGTAGAAAATAACTTGGCAGCTCCTAAAAAAAGTTAAATACAGTTACCATATGACCCAGCCATTCTATTCTTAGGTGGAATAAAAAACCCAAGAGGAATTAAAACATATGTTCACACCAACTCTTGTATACAAATGTTTAAAGTAGCACAATTCATAATAGCCAAAAGGTGGAAACAATCCAAATGTTCATCAATAGACGAATAAACAAAATGTGGTATATCCGCTCAATGGAATATTATGCAGTAAGGAAAAGACACGAAGCACTGACACATGCTACAACACGGATGAGCCTGGGAGACATTACGCTCACTGGAAAAAGCCAGTCGCAAAAGGCTGCATACTGTACGACTCCTTTTATATGAAGAATCTGAACAGGCAAATCTATAGCGACAGAAAGCAGATTCCTTGTGGCCCAGGAATGGTGGCTTGAGGGAAATGGTGAGTAATTGCTAATAGGCATGGGGTTTTTTTGGGGGGATGATGAAAATGATCTAAAATTGGTTGTGATGAAGTTGCATAACTCTGTAAATATAGCCAAAACCATCAAATTATATATTTTAGATGGATGAATTTTATGGCATGCAAATTATATCTCAATAAAGCCATTATTATTATTATTCTATTTTTTATCTTTTTGGAGACAGAGTCTCACTCTGTCACCCAGGCTGGAGTGCAGTGGCATGATCTTGGCTCATTGCAACCTCTGCCTACCAGGTTCAAGCCATTCTCATGCCTCAGCCTCCAGAGTAGTTGCGATTACAGGCGCTCACCACTGCACCCGTTTAATTTTTTGTATTTTTAGCAGAGACACGGTTTCACCATGTTGGCCCAGGCTGGTCTTGAACTCCTGACCTCAAGTGATCCGCCCACCTTGGCATCCCAACGTGGTAGGATTACAGGCATGAGCCGCCACGCCTGGCCAAAGCCATTATTATTATTTATTTTTATTTTTATTTTTAGAGATGGAGTCTCACTCTGTTGCCCACAATGGAGTGCATTGGCACAATCTCGGCTCACTGCAACCTCTGCCTCCTGGGTTCAAGCAATTCTCCTGCCTCAGCCTCCAGAGTAGCTGCGACTACAGGCACACACCATCATGCCCAACTAATTTTTGTATTTTTAGTAGAGACAGGGTTTCACCATGTTGGGTGGGCTGGTTTCAAACTCCTGACCTCAAGTAATCTGCCTGCCTCAGCCTCCCAAAGTGCTGGGATTACAGGCATGAGCCACAGTGCCCAGCCACATTAGTTTTTAAAAAGAGTCTGTATGCTGAATTGTTGCTTACAAACTTCTTTTTTTTTTTTTTTTTTTTTTTTGGAGATGGAGTTTCACTCTCGTTGCCCAGGCTGGAGTGCAATGGCGCAATCTTGGCTCACTGCAACCTCCACCTCCCGGGTTCAAGCAGTTCTCCTGCCTCAGCCTCCCACATAGCTGAGACGACAAGCATGCTAATTTTGTATTTTTAGTAGAGACAGGGTTTCACCATGTTGGTCAGGCTGGTCTCAAACTCCTGACCTCAGGTAATCCACCTGCCTCGGCCTCCCAAAGTGACGGGATTACAGGCGTGAGCCACCGTGCCCGGCCCAAATTTTTTTATTTTTATTTTTTTGAAACAGGGTCTCGCTTTGTCACCTGGGCTGGAGTGCAGTGGCACAATCTTGGCTCATTGCAACCTCCACTTCCTAGACTCAAGTGGTTCTCCAGTCTCAGCCTCCTGAGTAGCTGGGACTACAGGCATGTGCCATCTGGCTAATTTTTGTATTTTTTGTAGAGACAGGGTTTCGCCATGTTGCCCAAGCTGGTCTTGAACTCCTGGGCTCAAAGTAATATGCCCACCTTGATCTCCTGGAGTGCTAGGATTACAGGCGTAAGCCACCATGCCTGGCCTTCTTAATGATGATAGAATCCAAGCAGTCTAATTAAGTGACTGTCTTGGTGGTGGCAGCAGATGACTAATCTATCATTTTCTCTACTGGCACTGCAGTTCTCATCAGGATGCAACTCTGTCCCTTGCTTGGCCAGTTGTCACCTCAGAGATACATAACTATGAACAGGTGAGGCACTAATGAGAGGAAAGCCACCCTTCTCAAGTGAAACAGGAGTGGCCAGGAAGAGTGTGCATTCCAGGCACAGGCGGAAGCGAACCTTTTCTGCAGACCAAAACCACTGAAGGAAGAGGCCACCTTGGAAAGGCACTCCCACAGACGCCAGGGAGGATAGAAGGTGAGTGGGGGCTTCCGCCACAGCCCGGGAGCCTGGCTTATTTTTGTTTCACAGGCACGCTCTCTCCCAACATGTTTTGCTCCTTCTCCAGGGGAACAGCCCATGCAAAAGTGTGGAAATGAGAGGGTGAGCCCTGGTGAGCAGAACACAGGGTAGTTCGGGCCAGTGGAGCAGGGTTGGGGGAGGGCAAGAGGGAGGCTGGAGAGGTCAGTGTGCCACGACTGCCCAGGGGGCTGACTCCTGCAGAGAGGTCTGGATGGGCTCGTAGGGTGCCCCTGAACAAGCCACCCCCATCTCTGAGCCCATTCCACATCTGTAACTTCCTTCCTAGTGTGATAGTAAGAATCCCATGAGATAATACATTGTAACATGCTTAACGGGGCTCTTGGAATAGAGAAGGTGCTGGATAAATATTAGCTGTTATAATAATGATGATGTTTCTTTGGCTTCCCCAGATTGCCTGATGTGAGCAAAGTGTAACTGAAATGGCAGAGACAGACTGGACATAAGTGTTTATCTCATCTCCTTCTAAACCCCATTAAGATGATGATAAAGAAATAAAAGGAGCTGTCAGAACAGGAGAGGCGCTGATGGGAGATGGGAGCCGGCAGGAAGTAGAGCCTGGGCTGGTGGCAGAAGCAGCTGGAGACTGCCAAGGGGCACTGCCAGACATGGGCAGGGTCTCCCACAGAGCCCAGAAACACCCAGGACTCAGAGGCACCAAGTCCTGAGGAAGGTGGGGGACAGGGTGGAGTAAAAAGAGGGGACTGGGTTGGTTGACAGTCAGTGTAGGAGCTATTAGACTCCCTGGGGCCCCCCGAAAACCAAGCAGCTAGTCCTCCCTCCGCCACTCACATCCCACTCCCAGAAGACCAGTAGATGATGGTTTATCCTTCACAGAAACTGGACCAGAGGGGATTCTGATGCAGAAACACTAAGTGGCTATTTGGACAGGAAGGTGGAGATGCTTCTCTGGAAAAACTGGCCTCTAGAAATGGGCATTTTGAGCCCACCCCAAGAAGCTGACTTGCCCCTAGGTCACCCCAGTGAAGCTCATAGTCAACAAGCCTCACCCGTCCAATCAGGCTCACAGAGCTTCCCATTGGCTTTTTAGTGCCTCACTCTTATACCAGTCATCTGCCAAGGATCACCAGGAACAAACAAACAAACAAAAGCTGGGGGAAACAGAGATAATGCAGGCAGCAGAAAAAAACCAAAACCAACAAACAGAAAAGATAACCAAAATTAAAGCTCTGATAGAAAGTTTGAAGGTAAGAGAGTAAGCACTTAAATGAAAAATAGGGAAAAATTAATGAGAAGGTTTGAATATCAATCCAGGAAGTTGGTATCTGACCAATAAAAATTCCCGGCTGGGCACAGTGGCTTGCGCCTGTAATCCCAGCACTTTGGGAGGCCAAGGTGGGTGGATCACGAGGTCAGGAGTTCAAGACCAGCCTTGCCAAGATGGTGAAACCCCATCTCTACTAAAAATACAAAAATTAGCCAGGCTTGGTGGCAGACACCTGTAATCCTAGCTACTTGAGAGGCTGAGGTAGGAGAATCGCTTGAACCTGGGAGGTGGAGCTTGCAGTGAGCCAAGATCATGCCACTGCACTCCAGCCTGGGTGACAGAGCAAGACTCCATTTCAAAAAAAAAAGTTCTGGAAAGGGGGAAAAGAGAACATGGAGGAAAGAACGTTATCAAAGAAGCAACAGAAGAAAAATGTTGAAGACCAAGGGATATAAGCCACCAGCTTGACAGGGCTCACTGAGTGCCCAGTGCCACGGATTAAAAGGGCCCGTGCCAAGACATAGCATTCGAAAAGTTCTGAAGAGCAGGGATGAAGGAGGGATCCTAAAAGGAGAAGGAGGAGGAGAAAAAGAAAGCCTCTTACAAAAATATGAAACAGTATCTCATCACATTTCTCAGAGCAACACTGGGAAATAGAAAACTGTAGAGCAAAAGACTTAAAATTTTTCAATGAAAGCAATTTTTAATCCAGGATTCTATGCCCAGCTGAACTATTAATCAAGGGTGAGCATAGAATAAAGAATTTTCAGACGTGTGAAAACTACAAAAAAAAAAATTGTTTTCTTTTTTCTTTTTTTTTTTTTTGAGACAGGGTCTTACTCTGTCACCCAGGCTGGAGTGCAGTGGTGTGATCTCGGCTCACTGCAGCCTCCACCTCCCAGGCTCATGAACCTCCCACCTTGGCCTCCCCAGTAGCTGGGACTACAGGCGTGCACCACCACACAATTTTTGTTTTGTTTTGTTTTTTCAGAGACAGGGTTTCACCATGCTGCCCAAGCTGGTCTCAAATTGCTGAGCTCAAGTGATCCACTCGCCTGGCCTCCCAAAGTACTGGGATTATGGGTATTAGCCACCGCGCACTGCCAGAAAGAAGTATTTTCTAATTTTTTTTTCAAAAAGTTATCGGAGGAAAGCTCTCCTAAACTGAGGGAATAAGCCAAGAACTCTTGCAAACAAGGATCCCAGTGCAGGAGAGTGGCAAGCAGAGTCCAAGTGGACAGCTGGGTTGCAGGAAGCGGAGGGCTGGTCCAGGGCTATCAGAGCCAGATGCTTGGATGCATTGGTGGGTATGAGAGTGATGTGAGAGGTGCTGGACGTCGCTATTAGAAGGGCTGGGGAAGAATTAGCAATAGAAACGTAGACAGCTAGGCCAGTGAGAAAACAGGCAATTATTAATTCCAGAAAACGGTAAAAGCATGAGGAAAAGAAACTAATCAGATTACAGTACTTGGATTAGTAAATATTTACATAATCATGACAACATAAATCCAGAATATCGATTTAGTGAAAACGTATGTGCTCTGACTACCAGGAGCTGGGGAAGAGGAAGTGTGGGAGCGTCGGGAGAAAGGCAGGTTCCCACTGCCCTGCCCTGCCCAGGAAGCCCATGGAAATGTCTCTCGGAGGAGCCGAGAAACAGCGATTTTTTTTGTTTGTTTGTTTTAGACGGAGTCTCACTCTGTTGCCCAGGCTGGAGTGCAGTGGCGCAATCTCGGCTCACTGCAAGCTCTGCCTCCCGGGTTCACGCCGTTCTCCTGCCTCAGCCTCCTGAGTAGCTGGGACTACAGGCGCCCACCACCACACCTCACTATTTTTTGTATTTTTAGTAGAGATGGGGGAAACAGCGTTTTTAACATGCTGGACTGCGGTATGAAAGGGAAGACAGAAGCAGCTTGAGGACTTGAGCAGCTGCCTCTGGAAAGTGGAACTGGGTTGGAACTGGTTGAGATGGGAATAATTTGAGGACTGTTGGTTTTCTTTCTTGGCCAATAGTTCCATTAGATTTTTTGAAACAATGTGTTTATATTACTTTAGGAAAAATAAACATGAATGATCAGTAGGTATAATTAATCCATCCTGGCAGAGAAGACACGGAGGCTCAACAAGTCTGAGGGACTCGCACAAGACCCTGGCGTGGCCACATCAGGATGGTGCCAGAGCCCTCCACTGCCAGGTCACTCTTGGTGCCAGTGACCAGAAGCATGATGGCAGGAAGGATGAACACTGGAACCTTACCACGCTGACTCTCAAGAGGCAAGTCCGCTTGACCCTCCAACCCTGGAAGAACAGCTTTTAAAAAGTTCCATCCATTTATAGTATGGCTGGTGAAGTCAGCTGAGTTCAGAAGAAATGTATGACCATAATTTTTATTTATTTGATCCGAAAGCTTTACTTTCAAAGAGAGGGATAAATATGAGACCAGGGGAAATTCTTCTCAATCATCATGAATTCCCAGGCCACAAAGCAGGGAGGACAATTTCCATAATATTCCACCTTATTCTGTACATGTTTCCAGGCAGCCTTTGATGCTGCAGTTTAGAAAGCAGCCCAGAGCCTCTTGCTCTAAAACAAATCAGCAGCTCCCCACCTCCCCTTCCCCACCGCCTCCCCTTCCCCACTGCCTCCATCCCCACCCATTTCCACCAAATTTTGCCACCTCAGCTCCCACCCACCCCACTCCATTGCCTCCTTCCCAACCTGCATTCCAGTGGGGACAGCTCGACACTAGAGTGTGGTGTTCGGGGGGTGCCAGGGCTCCTGCCAGGAGTGGGTTCACAGAGTTCACCAGCCATGGGAGTCCTCAGGATGGTGGGAGACTTTCAAGTAAAAGGACAGTTGCAGAGCGGTGTGAGACACGCCCAGGCTCTCCCAGCCCCAGTTTAAGGTTCAAAGGCCTTGGTGAGGGCTCCGCCCCTCTGTACCTGAGCCCTGGCCCTCCTCCTGTCACTCAGCCTTCTCCCTGGCCCTGCTCTTTTCAGCCTTGCCTCTTGCTTCCAGGCCTTTGTCCGTGCTGTTCCCTGTCTGGAGCACTCTTCCTTCAAGCTTCCCAGGTGCAATGATCACATTGCACTCATCGCTTGCTGTAGGTGAGTGTCTCCCCTCTAGCCTGCGAGTCTCTCGGAGGCTGGACTGGTTGTAAATTCTCTCTGAGCACCCTGGGCACAGCAAGGGCCCCCCATGGGTTGACGCCTGTTAAACAAAGGAAGAAAGGGATAAATGTGACTTTGGGGCTCGGCAGCAGCAGTCCAGCCTCGTGCCCTAGACAAGCTACCTTCATCTATAGAGTGGCTTCTCATAGGGTTGTCTCACACCCAACCCCGCCTTCAGATCCACTTGGGGCAAGTACTCCAAATGCAGATTCCTGGCCTCCCCACAGAGCATCTAACATTGGAAGCCCCTGCACCAGGGCTGCATTTGGACTCAGTGCTCTTTCTGTGAGGAGACCGCCTTCTACTGGGCTGGTTTGTGTATCTGCAGCTCCTAACCCTGGTCCCGTGTGGTTTCTGACTGGGTACTCGCAGCAAATAGAGAAGAAACAGCCCACCCTAGCCCCAGAGCCCAGAGTGCAGCCTTCCCTGCAGTGGGGATTTTCAGGCAGGTGAGTGTGAAAGCATGCAGTGGCCTGTGCCTCAGTTTCCTCACCAACATAGTCCTGGTGACTTCCCACGTGCTTGTGGAGGTCGGGCTGGTGAATAAATATCCTCGGAGCTGGGAGGCGTCCTTACAGGCAAGAGCACTCACGGGGCCCCACGGGGCATGGGTGGGGCCGGGCAGGGAGGCACAGGCCCCAGTGGGCCCTCTCTCAGCCCGTGCCTCCCATCCACCCCTCCACTTCCACACCACCTGGGTGAGGAGGGCACCACCATGGACCAACGGAAACGGGGGCCTAGAGGGCACTGGCAGGACTGGCCGCAAGTCTCTGATGGAGGACAGGTGAGACCCTACTTCATGGAAACTCAAAATTGTCATCGCAGCTCACATCCCCTTGGAAACACATTGAGTAAAGACGAGAGCGTCCCAGTCTCTGCTTGGAGGGCTTGGGCTGGGTCCTGGCGCCCCCTCGCGGTCACTCCTTTGCCTTCCCCACAAGCCCCTGGCCATAAATAAACCAAGTCGTCAGGGAAGATTGGAACCCAAGGAACCTTGGAGGCTGCTGATCCCCTCTGGCACCCACAGACCCCTTCCCTCGTCTCTTCCTCCCTATTTCTGTCCTCCTGGTCATAGCCTAATTTGTAAAGGATGTGTTGACACTCACTTGTCTCTTCCCACCTCATGATCACTCCAACACCCTTCTTGTTCTCTTTAGTGCCACTCTCAGCCCACTACTCGGAACCCGGGCCCCTCCCACCTGTCCCGGCTTTCTTTCCATCCCCCGGCTGCCTCCTTTTCAGGCTTCCGTCCCTGTCCGCAGGCACCCTGCCCCTTAGGACTGCACACCACATCTGCGCGGACAGCATCCGCTCTCCATCCCCAGTGCGGGGTGCCCTCCTGAGCTCAGCCCCAGGAAGCTGCCCCCCACCCCTTCTGCAGCTTCTCACAGACATTCCTGCTCAGCACCCCAAAACCTTTCTCCTACTTTCCCATCTCAGCACATCACCCACTTAGGCCAGAGATCCGGGTGCTGTCCTGATTTTTGGCTGAGACTCCCCTAAGAAGGGGTCTCACAGGCTCCAAATGGCACCTGGGTCTCCAGAGCCAGCTCAGCAGACAGCACATCTCATCCCTGTGAGCTGGCTGCATACACTGGGTGTGCTGAGTCTCCCGGAGGCAGAGGCGAGTGGGACAAAGTGAAACTGCGTCCTCCTGACCAACAGACAGGAATGGGAGCTGGCCCGGCCCAGGCTCGGCATGGCCTCACCATACACTGTGCCTGCGCTCCCTGGACTCCAGGCCTCCGAAGATGCTGTTCCTTCTGGCTGGGACACCCTTCTGTACAATACTAATGCCTTCTTGTTCCTTGACACCAAGCCTGTGTGTCATTTTTTGGGAAGCATTCACTGATGCCCAGGCTGGCAGCCTCTAAGGCATGATCCCGTGCGACCTGGCCCCTGCCTCTCAGCCCTGGGGAGTTTCTATTAGCTCCTCAAATATGAAAACCTTGTTCCCGCCTGAGAGCCTTTACACATGCCACTTTTTCTGCTGGGACCCACCTCTGTCTACCCTGTCCCTTGTTTCCACCAAGGAAAGCTTCCCTGCCTCTTCCAGCAGATCAGGGTCCTCCCATGTCCCCCAGACCCAGTCTCCCTGAATCCCAGTGCTGCTCCTCGGGGGTCAGTCTGCACACATCTGTCTCCTATAGAAATAACGATAACCCTTCCCAGCACCTGCTCTCCCACTGAGGCCTAAGCACTTTGCATACATTCATCCTTTATCACATGTCATAACCCCATCGTTACCCTTGTTTACAGATGGGGAAGTGAGGTCCTATGTCCTCCATCCAAAGCCTGAGTCGAGCACACGATCTGTGCCGGGGAGGGCTTCCCGACCCAGAGCTCTGACAGAACAGACGCCTCCAAATCTTGTTTAAATGGAAAGCAGCCTCGGGGTCGTTCCCACCACTGTCAGCCCTGGATGAAGGCCGGGCAGCCCCTTTCATGCTGTTTATTCTTTTGAACAAATTGTGAGTTTTACAGGATATCCAAGGCCTGTGGTGGCAAACACATGTTCCCATGGTGAGAACCATTGGACCTGCTGGGCACAGGGCTGTCAGTGCAGCTGAATGGCCACCCAGGCCCCTCCTGCCCCTGCTCTGCTGCACCTGGGCCCCCTTGAGCAGGGCCACATCCTAGCTGCCCCATGGGCCACTTCAGAGAGAGGACACAGCTCCCCTACCCCACCCTGGTGTCCCCTTCACACCCCTGGCTCCCACACTCACGGGCCTGACCCCCTCCCACCTCTGCAGAGGCTGCAGCCTCACAGCAGCCCAGGAAAGGGCACTGCTATCATTCCACTCGCAGAGAAGCCAGCTTAGAGAGGGGAGGTAACTTGCCTGAGGTCACACAGCTGGGTCGGGAAGAAGCTGCGAATTAGAACTCAGGTCTCCTGGCTGCAAAGCTGATGCTCCCCGTGACAACATCATCTATGCCACCAAGGCCAAGAAAGCAGAAAGGTCTGTGTCCCTTGTGCCCTTCGCGTTGCCCTGCATTTACACTGAAAAAGCTGGAAGCGCTTGGAGGCAGAGATGCTGCATTCCAGGCCTGGCTCTGCTCCTCGGGAAGTCACTCACCTCCCCAGGCCTTGGTTTCCCCTTCTGAAAACAAGGAGGATGAACCTGCGCTGTGTAGCCCCCATGCTTCAAAGAACGCAGCCTGGCTGAGTGGCCTCAGGCACTCTCACCTTTCCCGGGTCACACCGCTCTGGATGGTGCCTGTTAGTAAGAAGGTTCTTCACATCCTCCTTCCACCACTTTTGCAGGTGGCCCTCAGAAGCATCCATAACAGCTGAGGATGTTTTAATCTAACGTGCATTCTCCAGCCAGAACTTTGATTTTCAAAATAAAGTAACAAGTGCCCCCTAAAAACTGTGAAACTATATAGACTCAAAATGAGCAACCCCCTCTTTTCTGAGGGCCATATTTGGGGAGAACCTCTTGCCTCATATTGAAGCACATGTAATAGCTGCCCTTCCTCAAGGGCCTGGGGGAGTTCTCTGGCTGCCGGAGGCCTCCTCTGGGGCTTGGATCCTAACACACTTTGAAGCCTGGGGCGTGTTCGGACCTCCTTGGCATGACATTCAAGGCCTTCCGGCATCTGTTCTCCAACCGCTTCCAGCGCATCTCTTGCCCCACCCTCTCACCCTGTGCTCCAGCCACATCTGCTGGAGTCCCTCCCTTAGCCCCCCAGGAATACTTTGCCCTCAAGGGGACAGATGTTTGGAGGGGAGGGCTACAGAGCCCAGTGGGTTGGGGCAGGCATCTGAGAAGATGCCATCAAGCTGAACCAGAATGAGGACGAGCCAGGCAAGGAGAGCATTCCTGGGAGAGGAAACGGTAGGAGCAAAGGCCCAAGGTGGGGACGAGCTCAAAGGAATGGAGAAAGGCCAGTGTGGCTGGCATGCGGGGGGTGAGAGAAAGGAAGGGGAGTAGCAGGTGTGGGGAGAGGTGGACCAACAAGGACCTGGGCAGTGACATCCACAGCAGCCCTGCTCCCCGCAGCGTAACCTGCATGCCCACATGCCAGAGGAAGAGCACGAGAACCCCAGGATGCCCCCGGAGTACCCTGCAGCAGAGAAGGCAGCAGCACACAACACCACACCATGGGTGAATGTGAGCAACGTCATATTCAGTGAGGAAGCCTCGCCCCAAAGACTACATCCTAAAACAGCTGTTCAAAAGACCGTCTAGGCATACACATGGATGCAATGAAATCCAACAAGCAAAGCAAGTGCAGGAGGCAAAGGGATTCCGGGTTCTGGCTGCTGAGGCCTGTGAGGTGAGAGTCAATGGGGGCCCGCTGGCTGGAGGTCAGATACTGTCCGGGCCTGGATTTTTGTCTGGAGCAATGGATTAATGGGTGCTTATCACATTATTAAAAACAAACAAACAAACAAACAAACAAGTGAAGGTGTCCTGGACCAATGATGAGTGTGTCTCATGTACCAACCTGGTGGGGGCCAGATGGCTCCAAATCTCAAGGCCCAGGCCAAGGGTCAGGGGGTTATTTGAAGAGCAGTAGAGGCCATTGGTGGGTTGGGGGCAGGGGACTGACCTGATGCGTGTCGTGTGGGGGTGGTTACTCTCCCTCTGCAGGTCGCAAGCAGATGCAGCCTCCACCCTGCTCCGTGTGCAGGGGGCTGACCCCCACAGACAGCATCTCCTGGGCTCCTGCACTCTCTGGCTTCCAGTAGGAGACCAGCAGGCAGGAGGTAACAGAATTTGGAATTCTCCTCTGAAAGGTACATGGCTATACCTTGTACCATCTGCCAGTAGAAAAGAGGCATGGTGCTGGCAGGACCTCTGGATTTCAGAGGATGCGTACACCACACCTGGGAGTGCGGCTCTGACCTACTTCCTGGGAAACTGGTGAGGCTGCCAGTTTTGGAGGGGCTCCAAGTAACAAAGGGCTGTGCATTAGGTCTGGCTACAGTGCGAGCTGCCCTGACACACAGACCTTGTGACCCAGCAGATCCAAGGGAGCGTGGAATGTCTTAGGCAGGTTGGGTGGCAGGTGGGAGTGACGTGCCCCCAGTGTCACAGCACAGAGCCCTCTGCCTTGGAGCCCTGATGCTCTATTCATTAGCTGCTCTTCCACATTGGAAAGGCAGCTGAGTCTGGCTACTGGCCCTGGTAGAGACCGACCTCCATGGCCATGGGACGCCCAACAGCTGTGTCCCGAGCCGCTGGCTAGATGTCTTCCTGTTGCGCACCCACCCCTGCCCCCAACTTCTCTCCCTTCTCCTCCCTTGCTCTGTGCCCCAGGAGGCTGACCTGTGGGGAGTGCATCAAGGGGCTTTGGGGCTCTCTGGCTTCTGGTTAGGCTCAGCATTGAGGAGCCATAGCAGGAGACTGGAGGGTGGGGGAGAGAGAGTCTTTCTGCTCCCAGCGCCCTTCCTGTAGGCTGTCCCTTGATGGGAGTCACAGCTGACTTCTCTACGGCACTCTCTCTTCCCAGGTTCCACCAACTGTCCCATCCCCGCACCCCTCCAGGCTTAATGGTAAGGGCGCTCTCTAGGTACCGCGCTACCCCTCGTTCCCCATTTCCTGTCAAATCTTATTATTAGTTCCTTTATTAAGTCCCCTTAAATTGTCTTAGTTTGAATGTACTATCCGTTTCCTGCTGTACGATGATACAAGTGCACGTCATAAACCAGGTGTGCCGTCAGAATTCTAACATGGCCCCAAGAGCCCACCCCCTGGCGTACATGGCCATAGACTTCCCTCCCCTTGTGTCTAAATATGATGGGACAGTCAGTTCTACAAGTACATTATATAAAACTATCATAGCAGACTGGAGATTGTCCTGGCTTTGAAGAAGAAGTTGCCTGTGTTGAGAAGGCCACGTGGCTAGGACAAGAGCGGGAGTTAAGAGTGAGTTCCAACTGGCAGCCAGCAAGAAAACAGGACTTCATTCCTACAATTGTAAGGAACTGAATTCTGCCAACAACCTGTATGAACCTGGAAGAGGACCTTGAGCCTCAGATGAGATTGCTGTTTTGGCTGACACATTGATTTCAGCCTGGTGAGACCCTGGGCAGAGAACTCAGTTATGCTGCTACCCAGTTTCTGACCTACAGAAACTGTGAGCTAGTAAATAGGTGTTTTAAGCCACTGCATTTGTACCAATTTATGGCAATAGAAAATTGATACACTAGGTTTCATCTGCTCCTCCAAATCATAGAGTTGGGTGTGAGCAGCCTTGGTGAAAGGAGACCCTCTATGAGCAGCAGCACTCAGCATGCAGCATTCTTAGCATTTAATGGAAACACATGCACAAAATTGGGCTGGAACAGGTCCAGAAGTTACAAGTAAATTATATGAACACCTGGCCTAGGTTCCTTCAAAACCTGCTGCTGCTTCTTTGCCATGTCTTTTGTGAAATCCCCTTTGACCAGTTAACAGAAGAGAAACCTCTGGAAGCTTGGCTTAGAAATGGGTGTGCATGGTATGCCAGCACTAGCCAGAAGCATGGAGGCTGCATGACAGCTCCACTCAGGGACTATCCCAAAAGACAGTGGCAAAAGGAGATCCTCCTGTGGGCAGAGAACTTCAACTGGTTCCTTCAATTGCTCGCTTCATGGAAGGAAAGACAGGCTGAGGTATGGATTTGCATCAATGCATGGGCAGGGATTTATGGGTGCTCAAGGAATGGGAAAAAATGAGATTGGAAAATTGGTTATAAGGAGGTAGGTATGTAGCTAGACCTCTCAAAATAGGCATACCAGCACTTTGGGAGGCTGAGGTGGGAGGATCACCTGAGGCCAGGAGTTCAAGACCAGCCTGGGCAACATAGCATATGTTGTAGAGACTCTGTCTCTACAAAAATAAAGAATATATAAAAATTTTAAAATTAAAAAAAAATTGTAAGGCACAGTATGGGAAGATATTCATGTCCCACATAAATGCCCACCAGGAGACAACCACTGCAGAGGAGGCTCTCAATAACTAGGTAAACAAGAGGACCCATCCTGTGGGTATCAGTTAATCCCTTTGCCCAGCTAGTCCTGTCCTTGCTCAAAGGGCTCATGAACTAAGTGACCATCAAAGCCGGTGTCTTAGTCTGCCTGGGCTTCCATAACAAAATACTACAGGCTGCATGGCTTACACAACAGAAATGTTTTCCTCACAGTTCTGAGGGCTGGGAAGTCCAAGATCAAGGGGTGAGCAAGATGGGTTTCATCCTGGGGCTCTTCTCTTGGCTTGTAGGTGGCCACCATCTTGCTGTCCTTACATGACCTTTTTGTGCACATGGGGGTGGGATGGGGAAGGGAGGGAGGGAGAGAGAGAGAGGGAGACAGAGAGAGAGAGAGAGAGTGAGAAAGAGAATGCACTCTGGTGTCTTTTTTATTTTGAGACAGTGTCTTTCTTTGAGACCGAGTCTTGCTCTGTTGCCTAGGCTGGAGTGCAATGGTGTGATCACGGCTCACTGCAGCCTTGACCTCTCAGGCTCAAGAGATCCTCCCACCTCAGTCTACTGAGTAGCTGGGACTACAGCCATGCTACCATGCCTGGCTAATTTTCTTATTTTTTATTTTTTGTAGAGATGGGGTCTTGCCATGTTGCCCAGGATGGTCTTTAGCTCTTGGGCTCAAGTGATCTGCCCTCCTCAGCTTCCCAAAGTGCTGGGATTACAGGCATGAGCCACCCTACCCAGCTGCCTTTTCTTTTAAGGACCCTAATCCTATTGGATCAGGGCCCTGCTCCTATAACCTCATTTAATCTTAATTAGTTTCTTAGAGTAATCTTGGCCCCATCTCCAAACACAGGCACTGTAAGTTAGGCCTTCAACACATGAATTTGGTGAGGGAGACATAAGTATTCAGTGCATAACCATAGGGAGAGGGGCCTTTCACAGGCGCCACAACATGGACTTTTTTCACCAAAGCCGATCTGCCTACTGCTGCTGAGAGCCCAGGCTGCCAATCACATAGACCAATGTTGCCCACTTGGCCATCCCTCAGGAAACCACGGTGATGGCAAGTTGATTACATGGAACAGTCTCCATCAGGAGGGGTGCTGAAATTCATCCCCAGGGAATCTGGACAGAGATTTGCCTTCTCTACTGGATGCTTCTGCCAGTAATGCCATCTGTGGCCATATGGAATGCCTTACCCATTGCCACATTGCAGTGCCTCCAACCCAGCAACTCAATGGATAGTGAGAGAAGGATGGCCACAGGCTTGCACCTAGTAGCTAGTCTGAGGGATGGTGGAATGGCCTGCTGAAGCTTCTGCTGCGGAGCCAGCAGGGAGGCAGCACCCTGTGAGGCAGGGCCCTGTCCTGGAGGCCGGTGGCGTCCTTAGCCAGGGACCAGTACACGGTGCTGTCTCCCACCAGGAGTGTCCCCAGTCCTTCTTTTCTTAATAACAACTTCATTGAGATATAATTCACACGTCATATAAATTTCCTTTTTTAAGTAGCCAATGGGATGGGTTTTAGTACATTCACAGAGTTATGCACCCATCACCACAGCCCCCTCATTCTTGTACCTTAATAACCCACTTATGGAATTCTTGTTTCCCTTCTCTGCAACATAACAGATAATGTTGGAGCTCTGCCCAGATTTCCCTCGGATTCTTTTTTCCCATTTTTGGGCCTCCTGGTTTTGATGTATTTTTGTTTCTAACAGCCACATGTGAGGCTCTTTTTCAGAGAACATCCCTTGGACTCCCAGAGCCTGCCTGGCGCACTGGCTCAGGCAGCTGGAGGTGGCTGGGAATTTACTCCACCGCTGGGGCAGCCCCTAACCATGGAGGGAGTCAGAGGCTGACAGCCAGCTGCCCCGCCTCATGTCCACCTAACTCCCAGGGGGCACATACATGCCAGCGCTCCCATGTGCTCAGGCTCAGGCTGAGGCTTGCCTGAACTTGGGCCCTTCCTGGGGTTCTTCCCCTTCCCTGTCCTTCTTCCCCTTCTCCCTGACTGGTCTCCCCTGGGAGTGCTTTCTTAATAAGTCACAGGTGCATGAAACCTCATTTTGGACTCTGGTTTTGAGGAAGCTGAACTAAGCAGGTTTGGAGGTCCTACTTCTCAAAGTCTTCCGCCAGGAAACACAGTTGTGATGCCGTTACCTTAGAAAGTGGGGCTGCTGTTGGCTACTCAGACTCCTCGTGCTATTGAGCTGACAGGCAAACAGTTACCACGGTGCCTTGGGTGGGTAAGCTCGATCACCATGCAGCAGCTGGGCTCTGCTGCCCGATGAGAAAAAGGGAGCTTTGCCTGGAACCTGGGCATCCATGGAGGTCAGGGAGAGGTGCTCCCATGTCCTCTAACTGCCAGGGGAAACTGCAGCAGGCAACCAAAGCAGGTTGACGGGGAATTCGGGCCTGGCAGGACTGAAGAACTGGGTCACCTACCAGGTAGAGAACTATCACCAGCCGAGGGGCTCCAAGGGTGAGGGGAGCATGGGGTGGGTGCTGGAAGAAAGAAGCCATGATGACTGTCCTCTGCTTCTTGGTCAGCTACAGACGTGGTGACTACAGCCACTGCCTGCAGGCTGTGTTTATTGGTTGATTTCTTTCCCCATCTCCTACCATCGAGTTAGGGTTCTGGTTTAGGCTTCTGGTGGGAGCATGACTGAACTGCCATTGCTGCATGCTGACTCGGTGGCTGACGGGCTCTGTGTCTCTGCCCCCATTTTGGAAACTAGAGTTTCTTGCTCTGAAAGAAGGGCAAGAGTAGACATTGAGCAGCAAAGGGGCAGACTGTGTTAGTCCTGTCTATCCACCCCGCCCCAGCCTATTCTTCGCCCTTCTCTGCCCTGTTCTTTGCCACATGAGGCTGAGCCAGGGTGTGTGAATGGCCTCGCCCAGGCCCCTTGACCCTCTGCTGTCGGCTTGGGTCTGGACAGTGGATGGCACTAGCAAGAGAGCAGAGGGCAGGAGGAGAGCAGGGCAGGGCTGCTTCTCCCGGGTCCCTCTGTGTGCAGGGCTGCTTTTCCTGGCTGCAGTCACATGTCTTCATGAGCACAACCGCACAGGGCAGACCTTCCTCCACAGGCTCCCATTCGCTCTGGGATCTGGGGACACCAGTTTGTCCCTTTGGCCCTGGGATGGTAACGAGTTCCTGCTGCAGCGTCTCTGAGGGCACCAGTGTCTCTCTGTTTCCCTTAACCCTGCCCACAACTCTAAGAGTTGGTGGACTGTGATTAATCAAGAAATTAAATCTCTTGAACCAGAACCCCCACGGCCAGGACACCTTTTAGACATACAGTCAGAGAGGCTGAGACGACAAAGGAGACACAAGTCTGGAGCCCAGGCGAGCCCTCGCTGCACACAAGATGGAGCAAAAGCATGGACCTGGATGAGCACCCCAGAAGAAGAGCATCCACAAGAATAAAGGAGGGGGTGAAGCCCCAATAGCCAGAGGGCAGGCAGAGAAGGAGGAGGAGCATGAGTGAAGGAGGGGCAGCCCAGGAGGCAGGAATCAGATGAGAGGAGAGTGCTGCCCTGAAGTCTGGAGAAGTGTGTGCAAATGCAGCGGGAGGTCAAGGAAGCAGAAGACAGAGAACTGTCCACTGGATTTGGCCACGAAGTTGTGGCTGGTGATTTCAATCAGTGAGTGAGATGTAATCCTTACCCTCGAGGTAAGAAGAAAGAAGAATTGCACAGAAGAAACAAGTGCAATAATGTCTTGGAGACATATGCAAGCCATGCCTGGCAGCAACGGACAGAGAACAAAGGAGAGCAAGGCTGGACTTCTGGGGAAGCTCAGAACAGGCTCCATGGAGTGGGGAGGAGACCCCGTGGGAGGGGCGACCCAGGCAGAGGGTGCTGCGTGAGCAAGGGCTGAAGGCATTTTGGGAAATTCTAATGCAACGGGGACAATGTGGCATAGAAACCCCCGAAATGGTCAGCTGAACTGGAGGTTGTGAGAGGACTTTGATTACTGACCTTTGCCTCTCAATCCCCCAAACAGTGGAGAACCAGGGAAGAGTTTTATGTGGGGAAATGCTCATATCTGGGTATTCGGACGCTCATGCTGCAATGCATAAGGACAATATCTAGCTCATCCTAAGGGCCCAGCACAAAGCCTAACATGTCCTAGGCACCCAATAAATGCTATTGCCTTAGTGGATAGAACATGGGCTGTTTCTGATGTTGCAGATGGTGGCTGACATCACTCCATGACTGATGTGAATATGCCACGGTAGTAAAAAAAAATCAGTCCAAATTGAAAAATTAAAAATCCAAGAGCCAGATGTAGAAAAACACTGATTTAATTAAAGACTGACAATGGAAATGGCCAGGGTCTCAAAACCAGGTATGTTTTGCACATCAGAACAAAGTGTCATGATATCTTGCTTTCCCATGCAAAGGGGGGACAATTGTTCCAGCAAGTGGTCGACAGCGTTGGGAGGCAACTCAGTGTTTGGTGGGAAACTAGATTATAGCTGGAAATTAATTGTCCATGAATGCGGAGAAACAGCCAAGTCCACGTGGAGTGTTCCATGGATTGCATCTACTACCAAGAAGAAAGAAAGAAAGAAAAGAAAACAGATTTTCTGATTTCAATTAAAAAAAAAAAAAGAAAGAAGATGAAGAAAAGACACCACCCAGCAGCTAATTACTCACAGGCCAATGCCTGTGCTAGCTCAAATGCAAGAGCTGACATGATAAAATGTTAGCATCTTGCGATCTGCTGTTAATAAAATGTAGCACAAAGGCACAGAGGAGTTTTACATCTGCTCACAGGATGCCGCACAGCTTGGGGAACCCTCCCCAGCCCGCCTACCCAACTGCTCGCTCACCAGGACTGGCATGAAACCCCTGATCCTAGGCTTGGGAGAAGCAAAGGATGCTGTTGTATGGAGGCTGGACAGTTCCAGAAGGGGTAAGAGGTGAGGCTGGAGCCTGCTTACCCAGACATCCTCCGCAGACTGGCTAAGGGTCTATCCTGAATGCAGTGGGATTGGCGTAGTGGCCCTGCTTGAGAAGAAAACCTTAGCAGGAGAAACCTTCAGGAAATTAAGTTAGCAGTCATAGCAAAAGATTGGAAACAACCTAAACGTCTCTTAGTAGGATTAAATAAGGGTGCATCAACTCAACGAAATACTACACAGCTGCTAACAAGAAAGAAGATGTGAGGATCTTCAAGCTCTAATGCTGAAGTTCATAACTGGGGTCCTAGAGAGAATTAAGGGCTCTGTGAACTAGGATGAGGGAATCACAGCTTGATTTTTCACTAACCTCTAACTATAATTCAGTGTCTCCTTTAATTATGAATGTAGGCCCCAAAACCCCAGTAGAATTAGCTGTGACTTGGTCACTGACAGAAATCACAGATATTCTCGTCTCACTTTACGGTTGTGGCACGTATCTCAAAAGATCAATTACATCACTACTTTGAAACTATTACTAGTGATTAGATCCACGGCTAGACCTTGGTATTTAATGTGTTAGCCAGGAATAACATGTATTACTAAGTGGCAAATGTATTTCTCTGTTTTGACAAGTGTATTAAACCTAATTGGTTTCCTCTGTAACCTTATGCGTTTTGTTTTATCCACTTAAATCACTACTCTAAGAAGGGGTCACTGGCTTCACCAGACTGACGATGGGGTTCATGGCATGAAAAAAAGGCTCAGAAACCCTGATCTGATGTTAACAAACATAGTGACATGCAAAAGTGTGGATCATATGCCACTGTATGTGTGTTTGTTCAAAACACAGATCAATTGAACAGAATAGAGAACCCAGAAATAGGCCCACATACATCTGCTCAATTGATTTTTAACAAAGGCACCAAGAAATTCAGTGGAGGAGTCTATGGTGCTGGAGCGACTGGACATCCACAGGCAAAAAAAGGAGCCTTAATCTACACCTCAACACCTGATACAAAAATTAATTTGAATGTGAACTGTAAAACTGAGTCAGAATAAATGGGATGGATCTTATCGATGTCAATATTCTGGTTGTGATGTTGTACTGTAGTTTTGCACAATGTCACCATTGGGGCGAGCTGGGTAAATGGTACACAGGATTTCTCTGTATTATTTCTTACAACTGAGTATGAATCTATAACAACCTCAGAATTAAAATTTAATCTAAAAAAGCTTTTATATGTATAAATTATCTCTGGAAAGAGACACAAAAAAGAGGGATATCTCTGAAGGATATAAGTGAGCATGAGAAATAGAGGTGGGAAAACATATCTGTTCCTTGCTCATACTTTAAAGTTGTTTACCATGTTTGTGCATTATTTATATTTATAATTAATTAATTATGTTTAAACAAAAACAAACAAAAAGCCTGGAGAAAGATGAAGAAATAACCATGAAAAGAAACTATCCTAGGAAAAATCAAAACTATTTCCCAGGTAACATTTGAATTAAAAGCACTAATACTGAAAAATTTCCCATCTACTTTGTGAAAGGGATAAGGCTTAATTTTTTTTTTTTTTTTTGACATGGAGTCTCACTCTGTCACCCAGGCTGGAGTGCAGTGGCATGATCTCGGCTCACTGCAACCTCCACATCCCGAGTTCAAGCGATTCTCCTGCCTCAGCCTCCCGAGTAGCTAGGATTACAGGCACAGGTCATCACACCTGGCTAATTTTTTATATTTTTAGTAGAGACGGGGTTTCACCATATTGGCCAGGCCGGTCTCAAACTCCTGACCTTGTGATCTGCCGGCCTCAGCCTCCCAAAGTGCTAGGATGACAGGTGTGAGCCACCGCACCCAGCCCTACAAGGCTTAAATTTTAATATGCTATTAATACTCATGTTTTTTTTTTTAATCAACTTCATGTTTGTTTGTTCATCATTTTCAAAATGAAATTAAAGGATTTGGAAATTTCTGAGAAATGATTTCATTCCTCGTGTAGGACCTAAGCTAGTTGTTCTTTGCTTTTGACTGGTCCACACTCACTGAACCCCAGCTGGGCAGCAAGTCCTGGGGGGACCACTTCCCCAAGACCCCCTCTCAGAGAAGCAGGAGAGCACAGTGCAGCTAGGAACTTAGCTCTGCACTCAGGTGGAACTTGAATTTGCCACTTATGGACAGGGCAACTGAGGGGGAAATCTAATCTCTGTAGGCCTCAGTTTTGTCATCTGTAAGATGAGGTACTTGGTGCCTGTCTGAGGGGTCACTCTGAGGACTCAGAGACAGAATGTGTAGGAAGCATTCAGCACAGTGCCTGGAATGTGGGGAGCACCAGGAAGTAAAGAGCCTTGGTCATTTCTAGCCTCTGACGTGGTCTCAAAAAGGTCACTGCCTTCAAGCATCCAATGACACAGGTGCCATCAAAGAAGGTGTTTCACACAAGCACTCCTGCATCCTCAGAGCACCACTGAACCAATGTTACCAGAGGACAAAGTAAGGCTTGGAAAAATTACATGATGAGCCCAACAATACACAGCTAGGAAGAGAAAAGGAAGAAGAGCGAGGTCCAAAGACCCCAGCCTTAGCCAAGGAGAGGAGGCCTTGGCTCATGCAGCACCTCAGGAAGAGGAGCCTAGGCCCAGGCCCACCAAGACCATAGCACCCAGCAGTGGAAGGAGCTGTGAGAATCTCCAGGACTGCTAGGAGAGGACCTCATCCCCCTCCCCCCATGGCTTGAGGGCACATTTTGTCTCCAAGAGGGAGCAGAGTACCTCTACCCAACTCTCCTCAGAAAAGTGGGCTGGGTGTGGTGGCTCACGCCTGTAATCCTAACACTTTGGAAGGCCAAGGCAGGAGGACTGCTTGAGCCCAGGAGTTCGAGACCAGCTTGGGCAACATAGCGAGACTCCATCTCTACAAAAAATTTAAAAATTAGCCAGGCATGGTGGCATGCCTGTAGTCCCAGCTACTCCGGAGGCTGAAGCAGGAGGGATGCTTAAGCCTGGGAGGTTGAGGCTGCAGTGAGCCATGGTCACACCACTGTACTCCAGCCCGGGTAACAGAGTGAGAACCTGTCTCTGAAAATACCCTCCTCACCTTGCTCCATCCTGGCCACAATAGCAAGCATTCTGCCAATCTCATCTCACGTAGTGGGGCTCATGGTGAAGCCTAGGCCACAGCAGGAGCTCAAGCCGCAGAGATGCTGAAAATCTCTGGTGGACTGGGGCGTTATACCTGAGACCCTGAGGGCTCTTCCTGCTGACTCACCACGATGCCAGCTTTAGGATTCCCTCAGGGCCTTGCATGCTATGGTGAATGGAGTGGGCAGTGGTTGAGGAGGTAAATGCCCTTAGGCCGCACTCCCCATGCTGCGCCTGAATTTGCCCAGAAACTAGGGCGCGTCATGGGTTCTGTGTTCAATAAATCCCAGGATGGCACCTCAAAGCAAAATGGATATTAAAAACTCCGTAACTGGTGCCCAGGGACCCATGTTGCCCTCTGCACACCCTTGTCCACACTTCTATTATACCTGGGGCTCTGCCACTTACAAACGGTGTGACTTTGGGCAAATCTCCATCCCTGTGTGTGCCCCACTTTCTAGAACGGGGATGATAATGCAACCCTTCCATGGGTCGTGGTGAGAATTAAACCAGGGAAGGAATGCAGGGCTTGGCACACAGTATAGTTTCAACAAAAGCTGACTTTCTGACCCCTCTGTAATGTCCCAGCAAACAGAGCAAAAATGTAAGGCAAAAGATACCGCAGTAGGTGGCCAAAGGCTGGGCCAACTGAACCCTCCACCCGGAAAACCACACATGCCCTGGATTCACGCATCCATTGGCAACATGCACTGGGCTAACCAGGGCCAAGCCCCACATTGGAAGTTGGGGACAGAGGCTTAAGAGCCCTTGCCACTGCCTGCAGGACGTTCCCGGGCCTGTGGGAGGGGCATCTACTCAGTGGGGTCAGCGGCCTTGACGGAAGGCAGCAGCGGGCAGGGCAGGCCCCATGAGCTCCTAACCCACGCTGAGGCTGAGGCCTGGTGTCCTGAAGAAGCCGGCGCCGGAACTAAGTCTGAAAGGACAATAGATGACTAGGTGAAGCTGGAAGGAGTCTAGGCAGAGGACTGTCCACGCGCGAAAGTGCGGAAAGGAAAGAAAGCGGGCGAATGTGCTATGGAACACGAGGATGGGGGTGGTGTCTAAAGAAAAGTTAGGAGGGCATGGATGTCACAGGCAGGGCTGCGCAAAGACAACTCGCTGAAGTTGGCGATTGCATAGCCTAAACTAGAGGGAAATTCCTAGTCTCCGGGGTGCGCTCCAAGCCCGCCGCTGCAGAAACCTATTCCTCCAGCCCGGCGAGCAGAGGCGCAGCGACCGGCCCACATGCTCCTAGTGGGAGGCCGGTCCCTAGGCAACAGGCCCCGGCCCCGCCCGCAACTGCTGCCGTCGCGCCCTCTCCCGGCGGCGCCCTGCCAGGGCACCGGGGTCAGGGAATGCCGGCTGGTTGCCTTCCAGAACATTATCCCGGCCATCTGGGATGAAGAGTGCTGCCCCTGGCGGCCAGTCTCTCGGCTTTCCATCTTTTTTCTGCCTGGACCTGGACGACCCCAAGCCCTCCAGGAACTGGGCTGGGCCAGCCAGTGAGGGAGAGGCTGGAGAGGCCAGCAGGCAGGTCCTTATTATTATTATTATTATTATTATTTTTGAGATGAGGTCTTGCTCTGTCACCCAGGCTGGAGTGCAGTGGTGTGATCACAGCTCACCGCAATCTCCACCTCCCAGGTTCAAGCGATTCTCCTGCCTCAGCCTCCCGAGTAGCTGGGATTACAGGTGTGAGCCACCATGTCTGGCTAATTTTTGTATTTTTAGTAGAGATGGGGTCTTGTCATGTTGGCTAGGCTGGTCTCGATCTCCTGACCTCAAGTGATCCGCCCACCTCGGCCTCCAAAGTGCTGGGATTACAGGCGTGAGCCACCGTGTCCGGCCAGAGGGAGCAGGAGGGAGCCACGGAGGGCTTGTATGCAGAGCAGCAACATGAGCAGAACTGGTTTTTCAGTGCTCATGCTGTTGCTGCTGGAGGCCTGCCTGGAGGAGCTGGGCATTCAGGGATCATGGCTTGGGCTGCCTGGCAAAGCTGCGGGGAGCAGGGGTCTACCACCTACCAGGGGAAGTAACCGCAGTGAGCCCACGGGAGCAGGAAAGGGCAGGCTGGGTGCTCACAACTTGGGGTTCATACCGGGGAAAGGTAGGAAGGCAGGCCTTCCTGAAAACCAGTAAGCCAGGGGGCAGCACTGGGACAAGCCCCTGACCCCCAGTTGGTCTTTTCACCCCAGCAGGTGCCTCCAAGGCTCCAGGAAAGATGCCGACCAATTTCTGGAGATTCATCAGCTCACAGACCTACAGGAGAAATGAGAAATCCTCCCATCCTGGAGTCGTGTGAGCATCAACCTCTCCAATAGGACATTACTCTTCTCCAAAGACCAAAGCCTCCTATCTCCCCACAGGCTAACTAAACAACCCATTTCCTTGCATTGGTCTGGAATAGTTGTGGTGTCCATGTGGCCACAGAGACTGTTTCATACTTCTGTGTGTGTGCTGACCAGAAACAGGAAAGCAGCTTTATTTCAGTAGTGCAACTTGGTTGTAAAGTCTTTCAAAATGTGGAGTCTAAGATAAAACTTCAAGTGTTATGAAAAAGTAAGGTTACCAGCCAGGCGCGGTGGCTCACGCCTGTAATCCCAGCACTTTCGGAGGCCGAGGCGGGCAGATCACAAGGTCAGGAGATCGAGACCATCCTGGCTAACATGGTGAAACCCTGTCTCTACTAAAAATACAAAAAAATAAATAAATAAAATAAAAATTAGCCGGATGTGGTGGTGGGCGCCTATAGTCCCAGCTACTCAGGAGGCTGAAGCAGGAGAATGGCGTGAATCCGGGAGGCGGAGCTTGCAGTGAGCCGAGATCGCACCACTGCACTCCAGCCTGGGCGACAGGGCGAGACTCCGTCTCAAAAAAAAAAAAAAGAAAAAAAGAAAAAGAAAAAGTAAGGTTACCAATCCAGCCCCACCCTGCTGTACTGGCAGGTCAGGGGTTCAGTTAAGGCATGGTGATTGATGTCAAGTGCAACCAAAAGGCATGTCTTCTCCCACCCTCTCAGGGTCCTGCAGCACTGTGGTCCCCAAGGGGAAGACCAGCACTGGGGTAAGTGATAGCTTCAGCCCCCAAGCCAGGGTAGTCCCAAATCACCACATCATCCTGTCCAGGCTGACACCCGTGCTGACCTGCAGACCTCAGGCCTCAGCATGCGTGGTCTGCCCTGCTGAAAACACTCTTATGTCTGTATAGCAGTAACTGAAAAGTTCTCGTGACAGTGCCTGCCTCCCGTGCCTTCCAACAGAGCCCAGGCCCTGGGCCCCAGCCACCACACTGACGTAAGAGAATAGTTAGGGTATCACTTCTCAATGATCCCCCCACTACCTATCCTAGGACTTAGGAGGATGCCTGGACACCTCTGCCCACAGGCAAAAAAGGAAGTAAAGTTGACCTGTTCTCTTGGGTGCCAGCCCTTCCCTGGACAGAGAACAGGACACTGCCCTGACCATGGAATCCTTCACACCAGGTCCCCATCCTCCTCTGCACCCTTACTGGGAGTACTCATCTCTTTCTTCTCTGCTAACTCATTATTGCCCCTTACGATATGGTTGAGGCCCTGACTCCTGCAGAAGGCTTTCTCTGACCACTCCCACAGCCTCCCTACCTCTCTGTTCTAGTATGAATCCCCTAAGACTCTCTGTCTCTCCCACTAGATGTCATGTTCCTCATGGGCAGAGCTGGGAACTGTCAAGTTCTGAATCTAGTAGAAACACAGGATGTTTTCTAAATGAAGGTATAAATGCAACCAATGGAAGAAGCCGAGGACCCTAAAACAGAATTGGTTCAAGTTCTGTTTTTTTAAATGCATGTTCCTATGCAGGGGCTATGGAAGGAGCTGGAGGAAGGAAACTAAGACATCTTTACATTTTGTGTGTCTACATCAGATTTCCTTAAAAGGTCTCCATTGCTTAAAATAACAACAGTAATAATAAAGAAGTCTACTAGCCTGGCCCGATCCCCTCACTTGATAAAGAAAGGGGAGGTAGAACAGGGAGGGCAGGAACTAAGAACAGGAACTAAGCAAGTGCAGACAAGGCCAGCCACAGGCCACAAACCAAGGCCCCCAATCTCCCCAACTCAGGCTCCTGCCAACCCTACCTTCCACCAGGATCAAAGGGAGAATAAGCCTTCCACAAGGATTTCCATTGCTCATTTTATTTCAATAGCCAACTGTCCTCACAGAAGAAACTGTTCGTGTCACAGGTGATCAGAAGCACCATTCTATTCCCTAGGGACTGCATCAGTGCTTATGAACAGCCTACTTTTTAAAGTTGGCAATCACTATAAAAACATCAAATAGTCAAACTAATAAATTTTTTAAAACCAGTGCCCATAATGGCTGAAACTTTATGGAGGGGGAATGAAGTAGCCTCAGCAGCCAGGATGCTTGCTAGTAAAACCCCTTAGAGGAGGGGCAAGGGGCTGTGGCCAGGAAGATGTGGGGGACAGAGCAGCAAGGCAGGATGCTGCAGAACCTGCTGTCAATGACCCTGGTCCTGGCTGCTGGCTCCAGCCACCTGGGTGAACTGGAATCTTGATGTCTGTGGTGCCCCCAGCAACCTGGAGGACCAGGCAAAGGCAGCAGAAGGCTGAAATAGATGGTGCCTCCTGTCCTGGAGTGGGGCCTGAGGAAATCAAATACTGCCTCTGGGGCTTGTTCCAATAAATGGTAGTGTAACCCAAGGACAGTTAAATTCATTCCTAAATGGGAGCTTCTCCCAGCGCCCACTCCTCAGAGCCCTGGCCCTCCCCTGGTAATAGCTTCCTCCACACTCTTCTTCAACTGTACAGTGCAGGACTGAAACTTAGAAATTGCTCTCCTTCCTCCTATCTTAAACTGGGAATCAGTTGCCATCTATGCTATCAACCTCCTTCCTCCCTACATATCACTGAATGAAGACAAGAAAACTGTTGCTGTTGCCCCCCAGTGCCCCACTCTGCTGGCCCGGAGGGCGGGCCTGGGGCCTAGTCGGACTGCTCCTGAGACGATGGCTGGCTGGGTTCACCCGACAGTACCTCTGCACCCTGGTCATCTGTGAAGGACAAAGAAGGTAGCTGGATTTAGAAAGAGGGAAAATTACAACTACCTATTTGCAGATGAAGATTTTTTTTCTTATTTTATTTTAATTTTTTTGAGACAGAGTCTCGCTCTGTCACCCAGGCTGGAGTGCAGTGGTGTAATCTCAGCTCACCGCAACCTCCACCTCCCAGGTTCAAGCAATTCTCCTGCCTCGGCCTCCTGAGTAGCTGGGATTACAGGCACCCGCCAACATGCCCAGTTAATTTTTGTATTTTTAGTAGAGACAGGGTTGCCCCATGTTGGCCAGGCTGGTCTTGAACTCCTGACCTCAGGTGATCCACCCACCTCACCCTCCCCAAAGTGCTGGGATCACAGGTGTGAGTCACTGTGCCCAGCCCAGATACAGATTTTCCATAAGCCTTTCTCATCATTCCCAGCCCTAGGGGAGAATGTATTTTCTTTAACTTGTTAGGCGCCAGGAGCCTGGAATCCTAGCCTTGGCCATGTGATTCAGATTCAAGTTCCAGCTCTTGCTCTGCTCCTCACAAGCTGGGAGGAATTAGCAAGATACTCCACAGCTCTGAACCTCAGCTTCCCCTTCTGTAAAATGAGACGTATCCACCTTGCAATGGCAGCATGGGCACTAAGTGAAACAGACAGTGATAGGCCACCTTCACCAATGCCTTCATCACTTCAGGTTCTGTTTAATCCTCAGAATCCTCATGAGGTAGGGACCATTATTAGTCTCCTTTTACACATGATGAAACTGGAGCACCAAAGAGTGAATGAGCTTGCTCAAGTTACACAGCTGGGCAAGTGCTGGAGCCAGGACTCACACCCAGGCCACCCAGCACTGGGGCCAGTGGTTTTCAGCCACATGAAACCACCTCTCCAGCTACTGGATCTAGGCACTGCACACACAGGAAGTCTGCAACAGGCCTCAGTTTCCTCTTTAGTAAAATGGTGATACCACCAGACTCCTCTAGCTCATAAGATGGTCTGACAGTCATTTTAAAGGCCTAGTTGAGTTTGTCAGTTCTTTCCAAATCATAGGAGCCCCAGGGAAAGACTGAAAGGAAAAATGTCCTAGAAGCTTTAAAGCTGCAAGGGCCCTCAAAAGAAAACCCAAAACATTTTCACATCCAAAAGTTTCTTCGACCCTCACAGTAACCTAGTAAAGGGGCCCCTTTTATAGTTGAAAAGCCTCAGTGCCCAGGATCATCCAGTGTCCCAGTGGCAGAGCTTGTGAAGGACAGATTCTCTAGCTCCTGGTCTGGTTCCCTCAGAGTGGCCTGGGGCAGAGGCATAGCCCCACCACACGGGTTCCTGCTGCTGCTCCAGTCTCTCCATCTGCTCCCCTACCCCAGCTAGAGAGGCCTGGCACCTCTGGTCTTCCAAACGCACCATATGCCTGCTGTCTTCCACAGCACTGCCCACGAGCCAATAAGGTGAGTGAACAGGCACTAGACTGGGAGCTAGACTGAACAACTCTGTTCAAATCCCAGCTCTGCCATTTACACCCAAGAGAACTGCTGGAAGCCCTGGTTTCCTCACCTGGAATCCCATTCCCACCTCCCTTAGATGTGTGCTTATGGGGACTGGAGGAGGGGTGTAAGAAGGAGCTCATTCTAGGGCTCAACACCCTTTAAATTCCATGTCCCTTCTCTCCACACCTAACCTTTCTTCAGATTAGGTACCTCTTCCTCCAGAAAGTCTCCCTGGCTCTCGCTGAAGCTGGAAGACTGGAGCTCACTCACCAGTGTTCTCCTTGTCAGTATCAAACAGGACAGTCAGTGAGAAAGATGATGGAGGTGGAGGCGGTGGTGGCGGTGGCGGGGGGAGGAAGTGGAGCGCAGAGAGGTAGCCTGGCGGGAGGAACTGGGGCTGCGGTGGAAGCGGTGGAAGGGGCGGCAGTGGCGGTGGCGGCGGCGGCGGCAGGTAGTAGCTTGGCTGGAAGTCTCCTCCTGGTTCTGACGCCTGCACGGCACACATAGCAGAGAGGCGAAGAGGAGAGAGAGTTAGCCAGATGGGCTGACCAAACATAGCTCTCACCCCTGAAGTGGGGGGCTCCTGATGGGGTAGATGCACGGCCCCAAACACATAGGCACAGGGCACTTGGAAGGGGGCATTCAGCAAACACCTGCCAAATTATTGAAGGCAAGAAGGAACACAGGCAACCTCAGATAAGCATGGGAACAGCTGAACGGTCACAGTGACAGAGCCCTTCTGTATATGCCAGGGCGATTGTGCTTGGGTGCTCACAATCCTAGGCGGTGGGTTCTATTACTATTCTTGCTGTAATTATGAAAAACAGGTTCAGTGAGATGAAGCTACAGGCCCAGGGCCCCAGAGCTGCTTTGTGGTTAAGGGGCAGAACTGGATCCCAAGTTGGCTGACTCCATAGCCCACTCAGCTGACCTCTGTCCAGCGCTGCTCTGCACTGGGGAAGGCTCTGAACGCATCCCAACCCCACAGGACCCCCTGTCTGGCACATGTGGTGACTTAAACTCAAGTGCCAGGGGGGCCTTTGGGAGAACAGGTTGGCAATGTGGGTGTAGCGCAGCTGTTTCTGAGGCAAGATACACTGGGTGACTTCAGACAAGTGGCCTCACTGATGAACATTTTGCTGCTTCTGTCCCTTCTTCAAGGGATGGAATACAACCCCTTACCACAGCACAGGGCCCCATCAGAGGATCTGGAGAGGGGATGACTGCACAACTCAGAGCTTAACCAAGAAACACACAAATGTCGTAAGAAATAATACTGAGTTTTGGATGTAGTTCCTGTCATTCACTTCTCTATCCAGATGCTTCAGAGCAACACTTCCTGAGCTGAGTTTCACGGAGTCCTGGCATCCTACAAAGTATTTTTTAGTACTCTTAAAAGTGTTCTTTGTTAAGTGAGCTTGAGAAACCCCATATACTGCTCCCCACATTAGTGGGTCACACATGAGCATATTAAAGGCTTGGAAGAGTCTGCAAAAATCTCCTTAGATTAACCCAGCACTTCCTAACTTCATTCAACCAGCAGGAAGGGAAGAAATCTCACTTTTAAGTACCTACTATGTGCCAGACCCTGTGCTAGGTATTTTACATGCATCGCCTTATCTATTCTCAGGAGCCCTAATAGATAGGTCCTCTCACTCCCATTTTACAGACCAAGACCCGAGTGAGGTCCTCAGAGGTCAGATAACTGCCACGGGTCACATGGCTGGGACACGACGGGGGAGGGAGAATTGGACCCTAGGTCTGCTCACCTCCAGGGCCAGTGCTGTCCTGTGAACAGGAGAGCAGAGGAAGCCAAGCAGCAGCAGGTGGGCAGGGACAGGAACAGGAAGGAGGAAACTGTTCTGGAGAGCACCTCCAAGCCTTGGCAGGGGGCAGCAGGACAAGGATGAAAGTGATTCAGGGGCTCTTGGGTTTGAAACAGCTCACAAATCAATGCCTGATTCTCTCTCCAGACTTGAGAGGGTGGAAGAGGGATTATTAGTGCTTTAATTCCAAGCTGCTCAGCCAAGCATCTCCCTGGATCACAGCTCCTGCCTGGGGTCTGTGGTGGCAGCTCGGGCCCAGATAAACCGACTGAGATCACACTCTTAACAAAGGCTGTCTGGCAGGCCTGTCAATCAGAGCGCTGCCCTGGACGCCAGGCTCCAGACTTCTGTGTGAGCAGACGGAGCGTGCTTTACTTGGCCAGAGCCCCTCTCTTTGTGTGGAGGCTGGAGATGCCTGGCTCTCCCTGGGCAGTGCCCACAGATGTCAGGCAGGCAGCAATGCTGGTGTGAGTCAAGGGCCATGTGTGTTCTACCTCTGTGGGAGGGAGGGAAGGGCAGTGGAAAGCACCTGGGCTCCAGAGTCAGGGCGACCGAGGTGCACGACCCGGCTCTGTCACCAACCAGCTGTGTAACTGGAATCCCAGTCTCTCTCTCACCAGTTTTGTGACCCTGGCCAAAAACTTAACTTCTCTGAGCCTTTTTTTCTCGATGCTACAATGGGGTATAATACCTGCCTTGAAGGTTCAATAGACACCCTGGAATTATCAAGGCCAGTGGCTTTCAAACTTTCTTCCCTTGAATCAGTGGAAAATGATTTTTAAGCACAATCTTACAACATCTAAGATAAGTGGAAGAGAAGCTGCTGCCGCCAGGCTGAAGTAGGAGTGAGGACCCAGTGATCTGTGTGCCCAACCTGCCCGGGTGAAGCTCGAGCCCCATTGGACTGGCTCCACACTGTGCGGCTAATGACTTTCATTAAGGAGAGAGGGGGCTTTTAGCCATCCTAGTCTGGAAGGAGCTGGTAATCAAGGCCATAAAACTCAATCACACCTGCCTCGTAGTACACACCACAGGGATGACCTGACTTTACACACTCGCTCTCAAAATTCCCAGCTTACAGAGAATACCAGCTAACGACTGACCTTTATTAATCTTATAAAAGGATTAAATTTCATTCTTTCAACAGGTATTTCCTAAGGTGTCAAGTGTTTGGGGGAAGGTTTCCGTATTTTTCATGACTCCGCTCAAATGCCACCTCCTCCTGAAAGCCCTCTGCAGTCTCAAGTGTGCTATACCTGTGGGCAGGGAGCCTACCTCTGGTCCTGGCTCTGCCCTAAATTTTGTGGTCCCAGGAAGGTGATATTCCCTTTCTGGAGTCCAGCAAAATGAAGGGCCCTTCTAGCATCAGCATCAATCAAGGAAGGGGTCATCCTGAACGCTCAGAGCCTTTCAGCCCACTGCCCTGAAAAGCACAGGCCATAACCCAAGCCGAGTGGTGCAGACTGGTCCACACGTGTGCTCCCAGAGACACACACACTGTGCCTGGGCAGTGCCTAGTCCTCCACCAGCACTCGGGGGCTGGCATGGCGTGGGCACAGTTTATGACAGCTGGCTTCCTGGGACTGAGGATCCATCAAGGCAGCAGGGGCAGACTGGGAGGAGAAGCTGGCAAGAAGTGAGGGGTGGGACTCACCAAGCCTCCGCCTTGGTACTGGTTGCGGGACACATGCCGGAAGCCCTGCTGCAGGGGGACGCCAGGAGGGGCGTCCAGGTAGCCCAGCGGGAACGGGCAGTAGGGGTGCATGCTGGAGCCGCCAGGGTACTCAGGGCCCAGTGCACGGTCCGGGTTGATGTTCAGAGGGCGCACTAAAGAACGCAAGCAAGGAGGGAAGTGTTAGACACCGCTGGGAAAAGCATCCGCAGGGCGGCCCAGGGCGGCGGGGTCATCAGCGCTGCCGTCCAAGCGCAGAAAGCCCACCCCGCCCTTCCTTCCGCTGGGCCCTCACTGCATCTCCATCCTCCAGCCAGCCCCACTGCTCTTGGAAAGTCCTCAGCACGGCCATCAAGCCCGCTGTGGGCCGGGGCCGCCTCCAGACCTCCCCGCTGCCCCACACACGGTCAGCCCGCACTCTGCCTCTGTGAGGCCTCAGTGCCGAGCTCCTCCTCCTCCTCCGGGTCACAGTGAACCCGGCCATGGCTCAAGCCCTGGACACCGATTTGTGTGACTCTTTGATCAACCCACTCCCTCCCACAAGGACAAGGTCCTTGAGGGCAAGAAATGTGACCCGCGTCCTCCATCACGAATGCCTGGCTCATGGTTCGGCTCAGCCCTGCTTGTCTGTTGAGATGGAAAAAAGAAAGGCGGCTTCTCCTAGATCTGCAGTTTCAGGCCTGTGACCCTGTCAGATGGGACGTTCCCTGGGGACCTAGATTTTCCTGGAAAGTCAGGGGGGCGGGACGAGCCTGCGGGAGCCTCCAGACCAGTGCCCTGGCACACAGAGGGCAGGAGCTTCTCCAGCGTGACCCGGGCCCCCGCCTCGGCCTGAGCCCGTCCCACCACACCACCACGGGGGAGACACCAGGAAAACGCGTCCGCACCAAACCCCGGGGCTTCTAAAGCTTCAAATGTACATGTGACTTGAAACTACTTCAATACCAAAAGCTCCAAGGCACAGGGAACAATGTAATTTATGTACAAGGTGAGGGGAGAAAACAAGGCAACATCTTTACTGACCAACTGTTCTCGTGTGTGGAGTAAAGAAGCAGGCTCTGCTCACCTGCACGTGGGGAAACGGAGGGAAGAGGTGCGCAGGCGCACTGGGCCAGGGCGGAGCTGAGGGGAGGAGCCTCCCGACCGCGAACCGGGAGGGAAGAGTGCGCAGGCGTCCTTGCGCTAACGTGCGGCAGGAAAATTCTGTTATTCTGGAGGAGGAGCCTCCAGCCCAAGGAAATGGCGGGAAGAGGTGCGCAAGCGCAGTAGGAGTCGGCTCCTCGAAGCCTCCCCCGGAGGAGGAAGCACTGCTAAGTCGACTGGACGCCATTTTGTTCTGGCATGCCGGAATGGCACAAACTACAGCTAAATGTTAAAAGCCCTCTGAACCGCCCATTCCTTTCTGTTTCTCGTTTCCTTTTTGCGAAAAGTTACCCAATCCAAATCCCTGTTCGAAGAAGGGTTTCTCAAAGCGGAAGGTCCGTTACCCGTGGAAAAACTTCTCTCCACCCCAACCCCTATGCCAGCTCCCCATCCGGGCTGGCCTAGGCTGCCAGCTCCGGGAGTCGACCGCGGGACCAAGGCCACGACTTACCAAAGTCGGTGAACAGTGGGCCGGGCACGGTCCGCATCGGCCTGCGCAGGTCTAGGGGGCCAGGGTAGCCACTGCCTGCGGCCTCCGCCCCAAAAGGGGGTCCCGCAAGGCTGGGCATCGCCACGGCGGCTCGCTCGCTCGGCTCCACGTGGCTGCGGCCGCCTAGAACCGGCTGGAGGGCTCTCGGGCCGGGGTTCCGGCCCCACGGGGGCCGCTCGAAGAAGCAAGCGGCCGCGCGGACCTCGGGTCCTGGGTCGGCGTCTCCGGAGGGAGTCCCCGGGGGCAGCGGGCGGAGGCTCGCGGCCGGGACGGGGACGGGGACGGGGGCGGGGGCGGGGGCGGGGGCGGGGGCGGCGGCGGCCGCAGCCCCGGAGGCCTGCTTGGGCCCCTGCGCACACAGGGCCGCATCCTGCTCTTCCTCGGCGGCCTGCGTCTTGAGCACCTTCTGCGCGGCCATGATCTTCTGGCGCTCGGAGATCAGGTAGCACTTCTCGCAGAGGCACTGCTTCCAGCGGCATTTGCCCGCGTGTCCCTTGACGGGCACCAGGAAGCCATGGTTCCTGCATCTCGAGCACTTGGGGGTGCGCACCATTTTGTCGGCCATTGGCAGGGTCAGCCTTCGTAACACCACCACCACCTCTGGGAGCTGCAGAGCAAGTGGCGCTGGGATGAGCCGCGCCCCACAAGTCCCTCGTTCTGGGGACATTGGATACACTTGTAACAAAGCGGCTCGCAGTGTGTCCCGGGAACTGCAGCAGGAACCTTGCATTTTCCCTCCTTTTGGGGGGTGCACAGTTTGGAGAGTTTCTGTGCTTTGGGTAATTAGATGCAATGGATTGGGTTGAATAAATTCTTCATGGGATGCTATTGCATGTATGTCATTTAGCTTATCTGAAGTCTTAGGCATGTAATTTTCCAAACTCTGTTCCCGCCACCGACGGAAGGTATTTGTAACTTTATGAAAGGCGGACTGATATTCAACGGTCCACAAATTTAAAACTCGGGAGGAATGTAGCTCTCGGTGTAGAAAAATACTGTAAGAGGCAAACTGTATTTCTTCTCCCCAAAGCTGCTCCTTCTGTGGCAGTTCACTTCTCTGCCCTGCAGAGATGCTTCCAGGATATTCCAGAATATTCTCAAGAGTTCAGTGCAGTGTGATGGTTGCTCAAGGGTATGCCCTTACAGTAATTCCCGTTTCTTGAGAGTCTTGATGTAGGAATGCATTTCTGGATGTTGATGCCTTCCAAAGTGAGCATACTTAGAATATTTTAAAGTAAAATAGACAGAATATTGTAGCACTAAGCCTGGCATAGTGTCCTGTGCCTGTAGCCCTAGCTACTCGTGAGGATCACTTGAGCCCAGTAGTTGGAGACCAACCTGAGCAACATAGCGAGACTCCTGTTTCTAAAAAATTAAATAAAAAATTCTGCAAGACCCCTCTTTCTAAAAAATTAAATTAAAAAAAATTTCTAGCACTAGCTTCAGTGATTGCTTAACCTCATCATGAACTTCGTTATCCTTGTAAAACAACCCAAATCTTGGGACATCTGAAAAGTTAGCACAAACGTCATAGTTTACCCAAGGGCATTAATTTTTTTTTTTTTTTTTTTTTTTTGAGACAGAGTCTCGCTTTGTCACCCAGGCTGTAGTGCAGTGGCAGGATCTTGGCTCACTGCAACCTCCGCCTCCCAGGTTCAAGCGATTCTCCTGCCTCAGCCTCCTGAGTAGCTTGGATTACAGGCGCCCGCCACCATGCCCAGCTAATTTTTGTATTTTTAGTAGAGACGGGGTTTTCGCCATGTTGGCCAGGCTGGTCTTGAACTCCCGATGTCAGGTGATCCACCGGCCTCGGCCTCCCAATGTGCTGGGATTACGGGTGTAAGCCACCGCGCCCGGCCATTAATTCATTTTTTAAAAACAAATTTGTGACACCCTGAGGCATCTCTCTCTCTCTCTCTCTCTCTCTCTCTCTCTCTCTCTCTCTCCCCCCCGCCCCTCCCCCCCACCACCCCACTGCCTCCATTTCCCTCCCCTCCCCTCTCCTCCCTTCTTTGTCCTAAAAAAGGAAAAAATGGGCCACTAACAAGCTGAAAAGCTTCTAATTAGATCAGTCGCATTTAAGGAGGTAGTTACAGTTAATATGTGGCTAAAACTTGTGCATTTTTCATTGCTCTTTCTTTGAATTTCTCTCTTTCTGTTGGTAGAATGGGAGAAGCCCACGCCTGGTGTCCACCTTGATTTTCCTGAGTCCGTGATTGTAGTTGTACCTTGCGTTTCTCACTAGCTGCCTGGGAATAGGAAATAGTTACCATTTGGGGGCTTATTAGATCTGGAAAGCGAAAAAATGTTTTAAAGTCTTTTTCTGCTTTAAAAAAAATCATCTTAATAAGAAAGTAAAAGTAGTAAAAAGTTTCCTGTATTACTTGGCTTGTTAGGACTTCACTGGTTGCTCTGCATCCATTTAAGGAGGTCTAGGTTTGTTTCTGCTTTGCTCTAACAACCTCTCAGTTAAGTTTTTATTTTAAAAATATGATTAGTGGGCCGGGTGCAGTGGCTCACGCCTGTAATCCTAATACTTTAGGAGGCCGAGGCAGGTGGATCACCGGAAGTCACAAGTTCAAGACCAGCCTGGTTAACATGGTGAAACCTCGTCTCTACTTAAAAAAAATACAAAAATTAGCTGGCCATGGTGGCGGGCGCCTGTAGTCCCAGCTACTCGGGAGGCTGAGGCAGGAGAATCAGTTGAACCCGGGAGGCAGAGGTTGCAGTGAGCCGAGATCGTGCCATTGCACTCCAACCTGGGCAACAGAGCGAGACTCTGTCTCAAGAAGAATCATATATATATATGATTAGTGGCCGGTTGCAGTGGCTCATGACTATAATCCCAACACTTCAGGATGCTGCGGCAGGAGGATAGCTTGAGCCGAGGAGTTCCAGACCAGCCTGGGAAGCATGGTGAAACATGTCTCTACAAAAATTAGCCAGGCATGGTGACTTGCGTGCCTGTAGTCAAGAGGATCGCTTGAGCCCAGAACGTCGAGGCTGCAGTGAGCCGTGTTTGTGCCACTGCACTCCAGCCTGGGTGACAAAGCAAGTCCCTGTCGAAAAAAAAATAAAAAAATAGTTAAAGGACAGGCAAGCTCTTTTTCTGACTCTACCCAATAAAAAATGTATAGCGTTTTTCACTGACCTTGTCTTTTGAAAATGTCACTTAAAAATCATAGTTTCAGTACTGCTGTCGAAAAATCTGGGGCACAAGCTGCATTGTTTCATGACACTGCAAATTGTAATGTTATTTTCTGCATTATCAAATTTAAATTTGAACATCAGGTGACATCGGATAATAAGGCCTAAAAACGAAAACTACTCATTCATATTTCATGCTTGACCACCCAAGCTCTCTTCACTTTCTCATTAATATTAATAATTTAAAGGAAAATTTTCTTCAAAGCAAGCTATTTGAGTTAACATACGTGAGCCTTGTTAACTACAAAATGCTTCCATATTCACTTCATAGCTTCAGAGGCAAAATATACCCAAGGTGATGTGAATTTGCATAGTGCTTTGAGAACATTAATAAACAACCATATATCTTCTTAATCAGTAGTCATGTTTTAAGATGCAGGGTTTACACAGTAAACAAATCTACGAAGAAAAATACTAGTTTATTTCTTTCCCCCAAAAGTCTCAATTTGCGTAGGTAAATTTCAACAGAGTTTTATCTATCTCATTCTTGGAAATTCAGGCAAATTGATAGTTTTGTTCTGTTTAGGTTGATGGCTGATTACTTCTTAGACTGCTGCTTTAAAAAAAAGATATATATACAAACACATTTCTTTAAACTGGGTTTTGTTTGTTTGTTTGTTTTTTGAGACAGGGTCTGGCTTCATAACCCAGGCTGGAGTGCAGTGGCATGGTCTCTGCTCACTGCTACCTCTGCCTTCCGAGCTCAGGTTACCTGCCCACTTAAGCCTCCCGAGTAGCTGGGACAACAGGCACACACCACCACACCTGGCTAACTCTTGTATTTTTTTTTTTAGGCGGGGTTTCACTATGTTGCCCAGGGGCTCAAGTGATCCACTGGCCTCGGCCTCCGTAAGAGCTGAGATTACAGGCATGAGCTACTGCGCCTGGCAGTATTTTAAAAGATAGTGACATGATATAAAAGCAGAAAACAGGAAGTCAAAAAAGGATGGGAGCAGTAAATACACAGTGAATGACTTCCTTCCCCACACCTAAACCTTGGGATATTTACATTTAAGAAAGTCTGCCAACTTACAATTGCTGAAGAATTGCAGTTTGACTAATTAACCGCAGTGAGGATGCTTGGTGGTCATATATGACTCCCAGCTTTTTTTCCCAGAGTCCCTAGTTTCCTAACGCCTCTTCTATTTGGTTAATATGATTGCTGCTGGTACTGTTTAATTCATATTCATTTTAAAGAGCCTTGCATTATGCAGTGCACAGGGGTATCATTTATAATCATTAAATATTGCATGCACTAGAATGTTTCCTTACTGGCAGCGCTCAAGAGTAAGGAAGGGTTTTTTTTTTTTTTTTTTTTTTGCCTATAGCATCTTTCCCCCAGCAGCTATAACCCAGATATCTGCTATCTTCCCTTCTTCGAGCTCTCTCCAGTGAGCAATGAAAACTTTATTGAAGATTTCATAGAAGAGGTGGAGGGGAGGATTTACATGATACATCCTATGGCAGATGCTTTAAAATCCTGTCTTAGCATTTCTGTTCTCAGGATCCTCCTCTGCTGTGCCAAACCCACTGGTCTGTCTTCCCACAGACAAGTGCTCTGTCCTCCCACCGGCTAGTACCCAGCCTCTCTAGTTCCACTCTCCTTTCTCTATTTCTGTTAGCCTCCATGATGGCTGTGGCTATCTTATTTCTCTTTATGTCTAGCACAAAATTGATATTCAGTGAATACTTTTCGAATGTGTGAATGAATTCTCCCTCTCCTGCCAATGTCAAAGTTATCTCCTCCCCAATTGGCTTCCGCAACTTCCCTCAAATATTATACAAGTGCTCAGGAAAACAGAAAGCCCACAGTGATCAAGGCCACTGTTCTGACCAGCAGAATTGGGGGACTGACTTTGGTCTTGAGTTCACCCCCTCCCCTAATGGCTTAATAATACTAATAATAATACTTAGCACTTTCTAACTGTTTATATGTGCCAGGAACTCTCAAGTCCTTTACATGTATTAAGTCATATAATCCTACTAACAAGCCTCCAAGGTAGGTTACTGTTATTATCACCCGCATTTTATACATGAAAAACTGAGACCAAAGAAGTTTAGAACTTCCCAAGATTTCACAGCCATTAAGTGGAAGAGCCGTCATTCAAAACCAGGAAATCTAACGTCAAAGTCTATGTTATTAACCATATATTTGCTAACCCAAATATTTCTTCTAAACCAAACAGTGATCTCCCCAAGAAAGCTTCGGTGATGAATAGAAATGTTTGTATCATTATATATTATAGTTGGGGCAAAGGGGGGTAAAGGGGGTACCAACCTGGAGAAACTTCCTAGGATGCCCTGCTTAGCTGCTTTTCTCTATCCATGGTCAATATTTATTGAGTGCCAACCATGTGCTAAGCATAAGGCATGCAGAAGTTAAGTAAAAAGACAGGATCCTTGCCTTTAGGCCTACATTCTAGCTGGCAATCCAATTACTTGGTGAACAAGTAATTCCAGAGTAATAAAAGTCAGGTTTTCGGAACCCATGTGGAATCCTAAACTGGCTTGAGAAATCAAGGAAGACTTCCCTGAGGGGCTGATTTCTAAGCTGATGCCTAAAGGGTTAGTAGCCAGCCACAAAAGCAGAAGTGTGTCCCACATGCTCAGTGGCCTACAGTGTGGCTGTAGTGCAGCAAGGTTGAGACACTGGCGAGAAATGAGGTGGAAAAGTAAGTTGCAGCCAGGCTGTGGAAGGAGTCCTTGAGGGAAATTGACCAAGGAGAAGAGGAAATCACACGGCAGAGCCAGGCAAAACAATAAGTAATAAGCACTCGTGCAGGTATTGCAAGATTCAAATAGAGTTGAGTGGGGTTTTCCTTGAGGTGGTTGTTCCAGGTGGGGCACACATTTGAGGCTAGCCATGGCCCAAACTAGCGCTGGGCCATACAGGGTTGCTCCTTCTAACCCTGGGACACCATTAACAGATTCATCTGACCTCTCCTAGGAATCTTAGAGAAGTGAGGCACAAAATAGTAATGGATGGAAGGCAAAGGAGTGAGAGAAAAGAAGAGCATGAGGCAGTCAAACAGACCAAAGCTGTTGGAGAGGCTGTGAAGATTAAGACTGGAACAAGCAATTCTGTGGAGCAAAGGAAAAGTACACCATCCTGGCGGAGAGGGCATGCTCCAAGTGCTACTGTTCAACCCAATAGTACTGACCTTTATTCTGTCTTGTTTTTACTTGCTAATTGGATGAACAAACATTTTTTGACACCCACAGAAACTTTCTTCCCTCCCTTCCTTCCTTCTTTTTTTTTTTTTTTTTGCAGCAGGGTCTCACTCTATTACCTAGGCTGGAGTGCAGTGGCACGAGCATAGCTCACTACACCCTCAAACTCCCAGCTCAAGTAATCCTCCCGCCTTGGCCTTCCAAAGTGCTGGGATTATAGGCATGAGCCACTGTGCTCAGCCCACAGAAACTTTCATAATATGTATATGTAGCTGATTACATGTATTTTTGATAGTACTATCAAATTTCTATAAATTTCAATTTTTTTTTTCTGAAAATACGAGAGGCACACGTCCCTATAAACTACATTGCTAATAGGGAATAATATAACCTTTAATATCTCTGTCCTGTGGTAAAATGCAAACTCAATTTAACACAAGAGGCATGAATTGAATGCCTACTATATACAAGGTACTGTTCTCTGGTAAAAGCAGTCAAAAAGAGCAAAGGAAAAAGAAAATTAAATTGAATCTTCTTTTTTCTGTGTATGTTCCTTGTCTAGTTTCTTAGAAAACAGTAACTATTTATCGAAAAACAAAAACCAGCATCTTTTTCCTGAGTTATGCTTCTATGAGAAAGGCAAACAGATATCAATAATTTATCTTTCGAGAGACCTTTCTAAACATTTTATGTCAGAGAGTCAGTACAAGTTCAGTCCATTTTGTAACTGAAAACAGATGGCAAGTAATACTACTCTAAAGACAGGCAAGCTGGGTGAGAACATGATCATTAGTTATTAGCTGTGTTAACCTTAGCTAAATTATTTAACTTCTTTGAGCCTCAGTTGCAATAGTAATATTTGTAAAACGTGTTGCAAATCCCAAAGTGTGGCACATTTATCCCATTTAGTGATATTGTTATTTAATGAATGCTTACAACTTTGCAGACATGGCCTCATTTAAACCACAGAACAACATGTATAAGGTAGGTAATTTTATTGTGTCCATTTGACAAATAACATTGAAGCTTAAAGTTCGGAAATATTCTTACGCAAGGTACATAGGAAGTGACAGAAACACATGTGAATAGCCTCCAAGTCTGAACTCCTAAGTACTATGCCATATTGCCATCATTTAGTTATTTCCTTTACTTTAACTATAAGGTGAGATGCCTGACTCTTGTAGGATTGATGAGATAATACATTTGAATAGCCCAGCACAGGTCTGGTATCTGGCACATGGTTAGCATGCATTACATAGTATCAAGGAGGAAGAAGGGACAAAGGGAAGGGGGGTGAGAGATAAGTAGTATTTCTGACTGACTCCAAGCCACCTCCAATCACAGGATTTGATTTAGCTCACAGTGGCATCAGGCTCTCCAAGCATACATTAAACACCAGCTGTCCAATACTATACCTATTATTTATTGTCGCTATTGAGCACTTAAAATGTGCCCAGTTAAATTTAAGATGTTCTGAAAGTATAAAATACACACCAGATTTTAATGACATAGTATGAAGAAAAGAATGCAAAATATCTCAATAATTTTATATAATATATTGAAATAATATTTTGGATATATTGAAGTAATATTTTGGATATATCGAATTAAATAATATTTTAATGTGGCTTTTTACTCTTTTAATGTTGCTACCAGAAAATCTTAAATTATATGTATGATCTTTCATTATATTTCTATTGGGCAGCAGTGCACAAGAGATTTGTGTGCTCAGTCCTTCTACTTCTGAAAACCAAGTTTTCCACAACAGCTTATGTTCAAGGTGTTACATCATCTTCAGGTAGAGTGTACCACGTTCATACACCCCTCCATCATGGTGGTTAGATAACCTTCACTCGCATGAATCTCTGCTCTTTACCATTTAGGGCCTTTTTAATGGGATCAAAACAGTCTCATGCTTCAGAACTGGAAATATTACTATTAGAAAATGCCAGCTAGAAGAGTCTAATAAAACTCCAGTTTGCATTTTGAATCTTCAAACATATGATGTTATTTTTATGAGAATATTTTCCTATTTCTCTTGTTAGGTATAAATTACTAGTAAAATACTGTGTAAACTAGAAAAGAAAGAAGGGTGTCATTATTTACTAAGGTTACAGCATGCCTGCAATATAGAATCCATCAATTTTGCCTAAAAGCTCAACCAGAGGGCACAGGTCGATTATGTACATGTCACTTGATAAATGTAGTCCCGTGGACATTTTATATTGTAAGAATTCTGGAAAATTAGTTTTTAAAGTATTTGATTAATACCCTTCTTCTCCCCTAGAACCTACCCCAGGTAAACAATTACTACCACTAGGAGTAGTAATTTTGCTTTGCACAAATAATTCCTTAAACAAAAAAAGGCATGAAGATTTGTTATGAACAGTTTTTTTCCTAAGCATATAGAGATTATTACCTCCTACACATTTTCTTTAAACATAGTTAAACTTACTTGGCCTAATCAGTTTGGGGATTGTTGCTTTTTCCTCTTTAACTTGCCAGATAAATCAGAAAGATTTATTTTAAGAGACAGTTTAAGGAACTCTATCATTCCCAATCTGTCAGAGTTTTACAAATAAATCTCAGTTGAATGTCTATCATTGTTTCCAATCTGGTCAAGAAAAAAGAAAAAAAAGTATACAATTCATCAGAATAATTAGTTATCTGGGGTTGAATAATTCTAAGAATAAACATTTGGCCCCCTTGCACTTCATAAACGCCCTGGAGTGAGAAGGATTATACATTAATGTACAAGATGTAAAAGGGTCCAGATACACCCTTAACATTATTGCAAGCATGTGGGACACATTTAGGTAAGTTAAAACCAAGTGTGGGTTTTGAGTTTGGCCATCTTTTTTTTTTTTTTTAATTATACTTTAAGTTTTAGGGTACATGTGCACATTGTGCAGGTTAGTTACATATGTATACATGTGTCATGCTGGTGCGCTGCACCCACTAACTCGTCATCTAGCATTAGGTATATCTCCCAATGCTATCCCTCCCCCCTCCCCCCACCCCACCACAGTCCCCAGAGTGTGATATTCCCCTTCCTGTGTCCGAGTTTGGCCATCTTTCATCAGTGGCTTACTAAAGCTTTATTCCTTTGGTGTGAGGATAGTGGGGTGCAGAGAAGTGGGTAGGAAGAATGGAATAGCGGCAACAGTGCCCCCTGCTGCCCGATGGCCACCCCCCTTCATGGAAACTTGAGGTTTCAGGGATTTTTAGAGACATGGTACCCCAGGGAATAATGAAACTCCTCTTAAGGAAGTCAGGAAGGAAAGAACTAACATATATAAAGGTTTTACAGCATTGCAAGCATTGTTGTATCATTTAATAATATGAAGCTTATTACAAATTTAGGAAAGAATATGATGTATTTCATAGATGAAGAAACTGAGGTTCAAGAATATAAGACAAACTTTACAAATTTCATAGCTAGAAGTGGAGTAGTCCAGACTGTGGATCAGGTATGCCTGGCACCAAAGCCTGTGCTTCTTATAGTGCAGCACACTGCCCATAGGTGGAAGCCAAGGACATAGCTCAGACTCCTCAGGTATGGTGACCAAGTGTCCTGATTTGCCTGACACTGAAAGAGTTTTAGGGACACGTGATTTTTAGTGGTAAAACCTCCCTGTTTTGTCCAGGAAAAGCTGGGACAAGTTGGCCACTATAGCTGGAATTCAACGGAATAAAGCACCAGGCTGGAAGGGTTTATTTGGAAAAGGAGGAAGGCTGCCTGGTTCTCTGTCCTGTCCTGCTCTGAGACAGCTACAGGTGAACAATCTCTGTCCTACTTTCATGCGCATCCGTGTGAAGAGACCAACAAACAGGCTTTGTGTGAGCAATAAAAGCTTTTAATCACCTGGGTGCAGGCGGGCTGAGTCCGAAAAGAGAGTCAGTGAAGGGAGATAAGGGTGGGGCCATTTTATAGGATTTGGGTAGATAAAGGAAAATTACAGTCAAAGGGGGGTTGTTCTCTGGCGGGCAGAGTGGGGGTCACAAGGTGCTCAGTAGAGGAGCTTTGGAGCCAGGATGAGCCAGGAGAAGGAATTTCACAAGACAGTGTCATCAGTTAAGGCAGGAACAGGCCATTTTCACTTCTTTTGTGGTGGAATGTCATCAGTTAAGGCAGGAACCGGCCATCTGGATGTGTACGTGCAGGTCACAGGGGATATGATGGCTTAGCTTGGGCTCAGAGGCCTGACACCTGCTTATTTTATGCCTTGACACATCTTGGGGCATTGTCAAAGAAGTTCACACCTCTGCCAGTTATGATTTCTTCAATTCCTGTCCCAAATCATCAGAGTCAGTAGGGATTTAGTTAACCGAATCATCCACTTGAGTGGAGGAGAAAGAGCAGAGACTGGCATCACAGAAACATGAGTTCTGAGAGGATTGAATGGGGCCAGAAAATGGGGGTGAGTAACAGAACTGACATTTGTGGAATGCTTATTAACGTACAGGGTACTGAGCCACATACTTTATGCACAACTTCTCACACATTCGTGCACATTGTCTCTCCTATTGCAACCCTAAAAGATAAACGGTAGTTATAATGAACTCAAATTACAGATTTACAAAAGAAAAATAAGCTCAGAAAGAGGATACATAACTTGTCTAAGTTCACACAGCTAGAAAAAAAATGGAACTCAAAATCTGTTTCAGCCCAAAGTTGTGACACTTTCTCTACTATATCATAGTGTCTGACTGTGATATTGTGATATAATAAGAAATATATATCTGGTCTTTGTCCTGGTTCCTGGCTCAGAGTCCCTAAAACCCTTGTAATTTCCTGAGTGAAAGGGGTGATAGGAGCATCATTTGTTATGATATTTGCCCTTTATCCTCAGTTCCTGACAGGAGCTTCTAAGACCCTTGGAATCTCTGGAATGATAACAGTGTCTTTTTATATGCTAATGATGTGATTGGTGGCTGGGGTCCCCTAGATACCTTCAGGATGGGGGCTGCTCACCAGGAAGACCAAGGCATGATTAGACAATTAGAACTTTCAGCTCCCACCCCCACCTCTGGGGAGGGGAGAGGGACTGGAGATGGAGTTAATCACCAATAGCCAATGATTTAACTATGCCCAAGTAATGAAACCTCCATGAAACATTTAAAGTACAGGGCTCTGAGAGCTTCCAGATTAGTGAACACATTGACATGCTGGGAGGCTAGCAGGCTCTGGGAGGGTATGGAAGCTCCGCGCCCCTTTTCCCCTTAGTCTGTCCTATGCCTCTCTTCCATTTGGCTGTTCCTGAATTGTAGCTTTTATAATAAGCCAGTTCATGTAAGTAAAGTGTTTTCCTGAGTTCTGTGAGCTATTCTAGCAAATTATTGAACATGAGGAGATTGTGGGAATCTCCAATGTATAGCCAGTAGGTCAGAAATAGGGGAGGCTCTGGACTTGCAATTGGTGTCTGAAGTGGGGACAGTCTTGTGGGACTAAGCCCTTAACCTGTGGGGTTTGACATTAATTCCAAGTAGTTAGTGTCCAAATTGGATTGAATTGTTGGATACCCAGTTGGTGTCCAGAGAGTTGGAGAACTGACTGGTGGTGTGGAAAAAATCCACACTTGGTGTCAGAAGTGAGTAGAAACATTCACTGTACTGACAAGTCATAGTGTTTAATAAATATTCAATTCCCCTTCCCATGAAGTTCCTAAGGACTTAAATTTATTAATTTCACTGTCCTCCATATACTTTAAAAATTATAAAAAGATTAAGGATGAGCTTGCTGTTAAGAAAAAAATGTATATAAAAAGAAAAACGTTAGACAAATTAAATTTAACAGAGCTGAATTGGGTAAAGAACAATTTGCAAATCAGGCAGCCCCAGAACCAGAATAGGTTGAGAGACTCCACCACTGGTGCATGGTCGAAGAAGATTTATGGACAGAAAAAGGAAAGCGATGTACAGAAAAGAGGTACAGAAATAGCCAGATTGGTTACAGTTCAGTGTTGCGTTATTTGAACATAGTCTGAACAGTTGGCTGACTTTGATTGGCTGAATCTCAGTGATTGGCACAAGGGTAGATTGCAGTCTGTTTGCACATCCAGTTAGGTTACAGTTCACTATGTACGGAGAAACTTTTAGGCCAAACTTAAAATATGTAAGGAGGCAGTTTTAGGCTAAATCTAACAAAATAAAATAACATATCAAAAACACTATTCTCCAAACTTGTATGGTGAATATAGAGATTCACTATGGGGGAATGAAGTCATCTGATTACGTTCACTCTGAGAAAATAATTCAGGCAACTACTCTGGTTCATTTTTACAGGTAAGAGAGTTGGCCACTATCCCCTGATTACTGGATAGAACACCGTTCGATGAAATGATACATAAACAAAGTAAGCAGTGTTCTTACAATCCTGTCAGAAGTATTTCCTATACAGTTAAAAAAAAAAAAAATGGCAATTTACCAGTCCAGATTACATACAAATGAAAGTCTGGCAAACACAAGGGAGGTGAATTAAGCAAACAAAGTTTTCTGGCAGACATACTTTGTAACTGATTCTGTAAGATGACATGGATTGGTAGAGGAAAGTGGAGGGGCACACACAAAAACATGGACAACAGGAATAAGGACATCTTGCATGAATATATTATATATTTGTGTAACTGTAGTAGAGAAAGTATCAATGGGCCATGGGCCTAAGTATTTATGGCTGAAAATCAAATACCCTACATGCAAATTAAAATTTCATGAGAAGGAAGTGAGTCAAAATGATGTAGAGATCAAAGAATATCTCCCAGATACCTGAACAAATAGGGGTTCTGTTGCTAAAGAGTAGACAACAGTGTCTGCCACTCTGTATTCATGAAATGGGAACAACATCTATCTTGTATGCTTGTTGTAGGATTACAGATGTTTATAGCAACTGGCAAAGAGTAGATACCAAATAAGTGTTTGCTATTGTTTTATCTAAGTGCTCTATGATTATGTTTTAGAGCTTTTGGAAATTCTGTTTGGGGACAATGTGGGATATTAGCTCTGCTTTGCTATACATTTAAAATGTGCCTGGCACATAATAGGCACTCAATAAAAATCTGTTGAATGGATGAATAAAGGAATACATTTTCACTCTTTTCTCTCTAACAAATAAAAGAAACACAAGTCTTTATTCGGTCTTCTGGAAAGGAAAGATCTACTTAACTCATCAATTGAAGTTTGCAGAAAGAACACAGTAAAAGTATAATGATGATTTCAAGACAGAAATGTTGCCCAACATCATGTAACAACCAAGGAAATAATAATGGTAGTTGTGTGCTCTGTAATGATGAAATATTCTTGTAGGCTACTTTCAGTTGTTACTGACTTTATGGCTGTGTTTTAGTAAAGTTATTTGCTATGGCTTGGATATTTGACCTCTCCAAACCTCATGTTGAAATTTGATACCAAATGTTGGAGGTGGGACCTAATGAGAGGCATTTGAGTTATGGGGTGAGTGGCTCCTGAATGAGGGGGTGCAGTCCTCACAGTAGCAAGTGAGTTCCATGAGTTCCTGAGAAAGCCTGTTGTTTAAAAGAGCCCAGCACCTCCCTCCCCTCTTTTTTGCCTTCCTCCCCATCTTCTCCCCATCTCCTGTTGCCTTCCACCATGAATGGAAGCAGCTTGAGGCCCTCACTAGAAGCAGATGTTGGTGCCATGCTTCCTGTACAGCCTGCAGAACCATAAGCCAAATAAACCTCTTTTTTTTTTATAAATTACCTAGGTATTCCTTTATAACAACACTAATGAACTGAGACATTACTGAACTAAGAATTGTCTAAGAAAAGTTTTGTCCTGACAATTTCTTGATTGTTTTAACTTGTACAAATTCATTGTTATAAACAATAGTTTAAGGCCAAGTGTAGTGGCTCATTCCTATAATCCCAGCACTTTGGGAGGCCAAGGAGGGCAGGTCACTTGAGTACAGGAGTTTGAGACCAGCCTGGGCAATACAGTGAGACCCTTGTCTCTATAAACAATTTTTTAAAATTAGCTGGGCATGGTGGCACGTGCATGTAGTCCCAGCTGCTTGGGAGGCTGCGGTGGGAGGATTGCTCAAGCCTCAGGAGGTTGAGGCTGCATTGAGCCATGATCACGTCACTGCATGCCAGCCTGGGTGACACAGTAGACCCTGTCTCAAAAATATATATATATATTTTAGTGGTACAGTGTAGGGTCCAGCCCTACAGGGCCTGTGGGTTTTTCTCTTTGTGTGCAGAGATGAGAGATTGTAGAAATAAAGACACAAGACAAAGAGATAGAAGAAAAGACAGCTGGGCCCAGGGGACCACTACCACCAAGGCACGGAGACTGGTAGTGGCCCTGAATGCCTGGCCATGCTGTTATTTATTGTATACAAGGCAAGAGGGCAGGGTAAGGAGTGTGAGTCGTCTCCAATGATAGGTAAGGTCACGCAAGTCACGTGTCCACCGGACAGGGGGCCCTTCCCTATTTGGTAGCCGAGGCGCAGAGAGAGAGACGATAGCTCACATCATTATTTCTTCTATGTATTTCTTGGAGAGATCAAAGACTTTAATACTTTCACTATTTCTGCTACTGCTACCTAGAAGGTGGAGCCAAGTGTACAGGGTGGAACATGAAGGTGGACCAGGAGCATGACCGCTGAAGCACAGCATCACCGGGAGACGTTTAGGCCTCCAGATGCCTGCGGGCGGGACTGACTGATGTCAGGCCTTCCACAAGAGGTGGTGGAGCAGAGTCTTCTCTAACTCCCCCGGGGAAAGGGAGACTCCCTTCCCCGGTCTGCTAAGTAACGGGTGCCTTCCCAGGCACTGGCGCTACCACTAGACCAAGGTCTGCTAAGTAATGGGCGCCTTCCCAGGCACTGGTGTTACCACTAGACCAAGGAGCCCTCTAGTGGCCCTGTCCGGGTGTAACAGAGGGCTCACACTCTTGTCTTCTGGTCACCTCACCGTGTCCCTTCAGCTCCTATCTCTGTATGGCCTGTTTTTTTCTAGGTTATAATTGTAGAACAAAGATTATTATAATATTGGAGTAAATAGTAATGCTACAAACTAATGATTAATAATATTCATATATAACCACATCTATAATCTATTTCTAGTAAAAGTATTCTTATTATATATATTTTCTTTATTACACTGGAACAGCTTGTGCCTTCGGTCTCTTGCCTCAGCACCTGGGTGGCTAGCCGCCCACAGTACAGAACAGGTATCCGATAGAAATGAGATCAATTTGATATAACCTCTGGTTTCATAAAGTGAACAGTGGTATATGTTAGGAAAACATCCAAGTTGTACCTTTAGGAAATGGAGGCCTAAGGGTTCAGTAAATGTAGCTGCTGTTATTATTACTCTAGCCCTCTTTACTCCTTATATTCTCTAAACTCCATTTCTGAAGAGTCCAGCATTTCCCGAAATATGCTCCATGAAAGACTACGTCTATGAATAGTTATGTCTATGAATAGCAATGTGAATAGGTATGATATAAAAAAGGGGTTCCGGGCTGGGCGCACTGGCTCATGACTATAATCCCAGCACTTTGGGAGGCCGAGGTACCAGGATTGCCTGAGCTCAGGAGTTCCCAACCAGCCTGGGCAACACGGTGAAACCCCATCTATACTAAAATACAGAAAATTACCCAGGCATGGTGGCGTGCGCCTGTAGTCCCAGCTACTCGGAAGGCTGAGGCAGGAGAATTGCTTGAACCCGGGAGGCAGAGGTTGCAGTGAGCCGAGATTGCACCACTGCACTCTGGCCTGAGTGACAGAGTGAGACTCCGTCTCAAAAAAAAAAAAAAAAAAAAAAAAAGGTGGGGGTGGGGGTAGTGCTTCTGGCCGGGCGCAGTGGCTCACGCCTGTAATTCCAGCACTTTGGGAGGCCAAGGCAGGTGGATCACCTGAGGTCAGGAGTTCGAGACCAGTCTGGCCAACATGGTGAAACCCTGTCTCTACTAAAAATACAAAAATTAGCCAGACATGGTGGCACACACCTGTAGTCCCAGCTACTCAGGAGGCTGAGGCAGGAGAATTGCTTGAACCTGGGAGGCGGAGGTCACAGTGAGCTGAGATGAAACCACTGCACTCCAGCCTGGGCGACAGAGTGATACTCCATCTCAAAAAATAAAAAATTAATAAATAAAATAAAAATGAAAAAGGGGTTCTGAAATCCAGGAAAATTAGGAAACTCTACATTAACAAAGCCAGAGTTTTTTTTAAACTAAACAACTTCTCACTCTTCAATGTGTTTATGTGTCCTGTGAATCTCCAAGAGCAAGCTCTGACACAGCGTTTCTCAACCTTTTGTTCATTATAGGCCATCCCTCCCCCAGGGATTTAGACATTTTTACTAATCATCCTTTCCCTCCTTCCCACTCTCCCCCAAAATTAAATACTAAGGAATAAGATTTTACTGGGTGGGCCACAAACCATTGTACTAAGATTCTTTGCCCCCTAAGAACCATTTCACCCTCTTGGGGATGATATCACCTCAGTTGAGAAGCATGCCTTAGTGTGAAATGCTTCTTGTATTAATCTGCTCTCACATTGCTATAAAGAAATACCTGAGGCTGGGCACAGTGGTTCACACCTGTAATCCCAGTGCTTTGGGAGGCCAAGGCAGGTGGATCACTTGAGGTCAGGAGTTTGAGACCAGCCTGGCCAACATGGTGAAACCCCGTTTCTACTAAAAATACAAAAATTAGCTGAGTGTCGTGGCGGGCACCTGTAATCCAAGCTACTCAGGAGGCTGAGGCAGGAGAATCGCTTGAACCCAGGAGGCGGAGATTGCAGCGAGCCAAGATCACTCCATTGCACTCCAGCCTGGGCAACATGAGTGAGACTCTGTTAAAAAAAAAAAAAAAAGAAAAGAAATACCTGAGGCTAGGTAATTTATAAAGAAAAGAAGTTTAATTGGCTCACAGCTCCACAGGCTGTACAGGAAGCATAGCAGCATCTGCTTCTTCAGAGGCCTCAGGAAACTTACAATTATGGTGAAAGGCAAAGGGGACGCAGGAATATCTTGTGTGGCCAGAGCAGGAGGAATAAAAGAGAGTGGGGAAGTGCTACACACTTAAACAATTAGATCTCACGATAACTCACTCACTATCATGAGACCAGCACCGAGGGGATGGTCCTAACTCATTCATGAGAACTCCACCCCCATGATTCAGTCACCTCCCACCAGGCCTCCAACACTGGGATTACAACACAACATGAGATTTGGTGGGGACACAGATCCAAAGCATATTACTTCTCAAACTCATTTGACTGCAGACCTTTTTCAAGTGGACCAGTATTCCCAGGAACATACTGTGGGAAGCCCTAATTTAGTTAGTATGGGATATTTTAACACTTCATTGTTCTCTCTGACTCAAGGATGGAGACTTCTCTTTAATACTTAAATTCCTGGTAGAAGACTATTACAAGGAGAGGAGTTTTAAAAAAGGATTGTTGATTGAGAAAACCTGTATCTGCCTCTGTTCTCCCCTCTAGCCATCATCCCCAGTTTGGGGTGAGAATTTTACACCAGTCAACTTTTTAAAAAAATTATGGTATAATATACATAAAGTGTATAATGTACTCTAATCTTAAGTGTACAGCTTGATAAATTTTCACAGGTGAATACTGAAGGAAACCAGAATTTGTCACATCAAAATATGCCTCTTTGACTTAATTTTTTTTTTTTTTTTTAGTTAAAGGCAATTAAGAAGCAGATGGAGGGCGTTCTCTGCCTTCTTTCTGTCCGACTAAAAGCGGGACAGAGAATTACAAAGACAAAAGGTCTTTCTATCCACCCACCCTGCTTTCCCGCCTGAAGACGGGATATAAATTCTTCTTTACAACCTTTATCAGCTTAGAGACAGTGCCAGAGGAATCTGAGCAGACTTTACTCCATTAGTTTCCCCATAAATTTACCTTCCTACATTTTCCCACCTCAAGGAGCCTGGGACTGCTTTTCTTTTGTCTTGTTACGTTTCTAAAATGTATTGTATCATGCTATGTTAGACATGCTATATAAGCCAGATTCTTAAGCTACTGCTTAGAGTTACTTTTCTCCCACATTATGTGCACTGCATGTGTTAATAAACTTGCTTGTTTTTCTCTTGTTAATCTGTCTTTTGTTGCAGGAGTCTGTCCCAACTGTGAACTTACGAGGGTTGAGGGAATATTATTTTTTATTCTCTTTAATACACCCAGTTCAGGATATAAGCACTAAATTATTGATCAGAAAATCTGATCAACGTGGATCATTACAGCTTGGCCCTGGTACCTGCTGCCATGTGCCTGGGAGGGATGCTGAGCTGTGGGCTGACACACATGTCCATCATGCCCCTGGACCTGGTCAAGTGCCACATGCGGGTGGATCAGAAAACCTTAAAAAAAATTCTTGACTTCCCATACTGTGGTGTGTAGTTTTCAAACTTTAGTGAAGTTTAGTGAAGAATCCACCTAGGAGTGTATTAAAATCACTTATTTCTATGCACAGAGATTCTCATTCAGACGGTCTAGAGTGTGAGGTGAGATTTTTAATAAAGCACTCCAGGTGATTCTGATGCAGGTGGTCTGCGGATCACACTTGTGAGAATGATAGGCCTGCCCTACAGGATAAAAGTCAAAGTCCTGAACAAGACATTAAGGCCTTCCCTAATTTGACCCAATTTTATTTTTCCAGACTCAACCCTTGCTGATTTCCATCATACTGAATTAATCCCCTCTCCTCAGTAGGAAATGCACTTAGGTTTGTTTCCTTTCACCTGAAATTGCCTTTCTAGTCTTTTTTACGTGGCAAACTCCTACTTATCCTTCAAGACCCAGCTACACTTGTCACTTCCTCAGGGAAATCTTCTGAACCTCATCAGGCAAAATTAGTTGCTCCTTCATTGTTCATCTAGAACTTTATTCAAATTCTGTTATAGGCTGGGCACGGTGGCTCATGCCTGTAATCCCAACACTTTGGGAGGCCGAGGCAGGCGGATCGCTTGAGGTCAGGAGTTCGAGACCAGCCTGACCAACATGGTGAAACCCCCCATCTCTACTAAAAGTACAGGGGACAGAGGTTGCAGTGAGCCGAGATCGCACCACTGCACTCCAGCCTGGGTGACAGAGTGAGATTCTGTCTCAAAAAACAAATTCTGTTATAATACTTATCAAAATACTGATTTTTTCTTTTAAAAAAAATCTTATTTAGAAGTTAGCAGGAGTATGTCTAGTTCTTTGCTGAACCCCTAGCCCTGCACAGGGCCTAGCACAAAGTGGGTAAATGAATGGATGATGTATGCTACTGATTTATACCTGGAATCACTTAGTTCTTATTTTTCAGGCCAATGAAACTGTAAGCTTCCCAAAAGAAGAGGGCTTTTGACTCACTTTCGTATTCTCCAAAATCAGTAGTCAATGAAAAGAAAATACCTGATAAGTGAAAATAATCAGCACCCCCCCCCCCCAAATTCAGTGAGTGTCCCCATACTTCCTAGGCTCCCACTACAACCGTTTGTTGGGAGACAGGAGTGGTGTGTGAGCTGGGGGAAACTCACCTACCTACCAGGTGAGAAGATTATGTAAGGCCGGAAGCCACTGGCTCTCTCTGCCCATTCGCACCGTGGAACGTCACTGCCATGGAGATGACCATTCCCCTAAACCGGCATAGTTGGGTGAGGACTCCAGAAAGGCCTCTCAGGAAGGCAACAGTGCATGGCGACTCTTTACCCCTTCGCCCGCCTCCTGATCTACGTACTCGCCTATTCCTGCGTTTACTCGTGTTTGTACTTGCTGGTTTACTTTCTTCGCATTTTTGTAGAGGATTAGGCAGCCAAGCTGGACCAAAGTCACCAGGGTGGTGAAGGCCTGGCCCACTGCCGAAGGTGAGCTCTGGGACCACTGACCACTGACTGGCCTAGGCTCAGCGGGGTGGGGTTCCTGCAGCTACCAGGAGCTCATTGACCTGAAGGGGCGAAGGGGCGAAGGGGAGAAGACGCGAGAAGGGGCGAGAAGGGGCGAGAAGGGTCGAAGGGGCGCCGGGGCGAAGGGGCGGGGCGTGCTGGAGGGGAAGGGGCGGGGTGACACCGCCTACTTAAACCGTCCTTCACACCGCGGACTGCGCAGGCACAGGCTGAAGCACTGTGGTCCCGCAGGGATCCTCTCGCCTGGGCCGTTGTGTGGGCGGACTCGCGAGGGAGGTTCACGACGCTCTGCCCCGCCCCGCGGCCCCTGACTGAGTGCGCCTGGAGGGGAGGAGGGCAGGGTGGGCCCGCACCCAGCGTGGCCATGGATGATCCCCTCGCGGCCGCCGAGCGCTGCAGGCGAGAAGCGTGGGCCAAGGCGGCAGCAGGCCCTGGGCGGCGGCTGTGGAGGAGGCCAGCGTGGAGTACGGCTCGGCCCGGTACCTGCTGCTGTGCGGCCTGGGCGGGATGCTGAGCTGCGGCTGACACACACGGCCATCGTGTCCCTGCACCTGGTCAAGTGCCGCATGCAGGTGGACCCCGGCTGGTACAAGGGCGTCCTCAGCGGCTTCGGCGTGACGATGCGCAGCGACGGGCTGTGCGGCCTGGCTCGCGGCTGCGCCCAGACCTTCTTCGGCTACTCCCTGCAGGGCTTCTTCAAGTTCGGCCTTTACGAGGTCTTCAAGATCCGCTCCGCGGAGCTCCTGGGCCCAGAGAAAGCCTACGGGTGGAGAGCCGGCCTGTACCTTTTCGCCTGGGCCAGCGCCGAGTTCTTCCCCGATGTCTCGCTGGCGCCCATGGAGGCGGTCAAGGTCCGCGTGCAGACGCGACCGGGCTACGCCAGCACCCTGCGAGCCGCGGCGTCCAGGATGTAGGGCGAGGAGGGCCTGTGGGCCTTCTACAAGGGCGTGGCGCCGCTGTGGCTGAGGTAGATCCGCTACACCATGATGAAGTTCGCCTGCTTCGAGCGCACGGTAGAGGAGCTCTACAGGTATGCCGTGCCCAAGGCCCAGAGCCAGTGCACCAAGGCCAAGCAGCTGGGCATCACCTTCGTGGCGTCTTCTGCGCTGTCGTGTCCCATCCCGCCGACTCCGTGGTGTCTGTGCTGAACAAGGAGAAGGGCATCGCGGCCTTGGGCGTCCTCCGAAGACTGGGGTTCACGGGCGTGTGGAAGGGCGTCGTTGGGCGCATCGGCCTCTTTGCGCACATCCCCATGATCGGCACCCTCACGGCCCTGCAGTGGTTTATCTATGACCTGGTCAAGGTCTATTTCAAGCTGCCTCGCCCTCCCGTGGCTCAAGCGCCCGAACCCCTGAAGAAGAAAAAGTAGGCGTGGAGTTCTGAACCGCTCTAGCCACAGTGGGTCCACATTTTCATCAAGTGGGGAATCGCGTGCAAACAATGCTAGTGTGTAAGATGTTAACGTTTTGGGCAGAGGTTACTTAATATGCAGTCTGAGTTCTCTTTAAATGACTGCTTCTTTTTGGCAACTCAAGAGGATTGCAAACATTTCGTTTGGGGGTTTGAACCATTATCTTTGGGGAGTTGGCGTGGTTGCTTTAACTCAATAGCTTTTCAGCAATTAAAAGGAAAAAATACTTAACAGGAAGTAATGTTAGGTAGTTTAGGGTCTCTAGGTGTTATCTCCTTTGATTCGCCCTTTCTGTAGAGATTATCCAAGCATAACTACTGAATAGCCTGCAAATGAGGTTTTAAGGTCAGCACAACTATATGGATGGGGAAGAAAGTGAGATTCTGGTACACGGTGTTCATCTCAATAGAAATCGGGCACCTATTGAATAGATGAAGGACTCATCGCATATTTCCTGTTCATGTCCATTACAGGTAAAAAATTATTAAAAGTTAAATTGTGACTTATACTGCCTGGTAGCTTAGAATGTATTCACTGTTTTCAAAGAGACATGAGAAGATCTGCATTTTCTCCTTTTGCTTTGTCCCTTCTCTTCCTGATGTTGCTGATTAGAACATAGCTCTCTCCAGGAAGTGCTACAATTGGATCAATGTGGAAAGCCAGAAAGAGATGAAGGGCAGGCTCTGGGAATAAATATGTAAAGAAAAGCCTCTGTTCTCCAGAGATTTCTTTTGTATAACTCAGCTTTCAACAGCCATACATCCAAAGAAGACCATACCACCCTGACATTAAAAAAAAAAAAAAGGAAGAAAAAACCCAAAATCCTGCAAATTCCAACTACTGTCTGTTGAATATTGAAGAATGGTTTTGGTGACTTTGGAGGGAAAATCTCACTTTAAGTGTAATAAATACTCTTAACTTAATTTGGTAGATGTTTCAGTGATCTTTACAATGGTTGAGATTCATAAAATATATTGAAATTATAAAGCATGTTTTTTGTTCTCTGTAGCCTTCACATCTCTGGGGAAATTTTACAATCAGTGAAATTCTGTGAATTAGGGATGTTTGTAAAATATGAATAAGAAACAAACTTTAATAAGGCATTTGATATAACTTACTAAAGTGTAAAATGATTGCCTTAAAAACTTGTATTAAATTAGACTACAAACTTAGAATATGTTAATGTTTAAACTTTGTAATAGTAAACTCTTCAGTGGTTAACGGAAGTTTAAAAGTGTCTAGGTTTAAGTATGTCAGAACTGTCTTGAATAATAAAGAGATAAGAAAAAAGTCGACTTTTGAATGAGATGGAATGAAATTTATTAATATTTAATGCTTCTATTTAGCATATTATTGGGAAGGATCATTAGCTATTGTTAAGACACTTCAGTTAAATACATTTCTGTCTATTGTCTTGTAAAATGTAGGAAGTTTGGTAAACAATTTTTAAGTAAAGTACTTTTAGTAATATAATTTTGGAAATTGCTGCAAAAATCTATGGATTTCAAGATAGTAAGAGACCACTTGTTCTGGTTTGTGGTATTTCATGATTGCTGTGTTGATAACACCAGATTAATTTTTGTAATATACATGGTGTGTGTTTAGAGAAGTATAATCTAAGGAGAACCAGATGGCATGATTCTGTCAGTTATGAATATGGTCAAGAAGATGGGTTTATTGGCCAGGGAGGTGGCTCACACCTGTAATCCCAACAGCTTAGGAGGCCAAGGAGGGAGAATTGCTTGAGGCCAGGAGTTCAAGACCAACCTGGGCAACACTGTGAGAATCCCTACTACTTGGGAGATTGAGGTGGAAAGATCACTTGAGACCAGGAGTTTGAGATTACAGGAGTTTGAGGGGAGGATCGTGCCACTGCACTCCAGCCTGGGTGAAGAGCAAAATAATTTACTTAGTTCGGGTCAGCAGTTTTCATATTCAGTTCCTGTACATTCTATTCCCCACTCCCCCTCTTTTTTTTGGTGGCTTACAAATGTCTGTTTGAATAAATAGGGTAGGGATAGCTGATAATAGAGAATAAAGATAATTTAAGTAAAGATAACAAGAATTCATAATCATTAAGGTTTTTCCTAGCTATTATTTATTTGGAACAATTTAAAAATTTTATTCAGTGTTTTACCTTGCCCGTGTAGGAGACCAGAATATGCTGCCCCAAAATATGAAGGATTGTTGAACAGAACAGAAGAAGCAAATGCAGGAAAGCTCTCTACCCTCTCTCTATTTGCCAAAGAGCAGGACATAGATTTACAAAGACAAAAAGTACCTTGCCCACCTTCCTGCGAGACAGAACAAACATTAACCACTGAAAACAACTTTAGACCCTCATAGGTGTGGAGATGATACTAGAGCAATCTGTATTAACAAGCTTTACTAACTAGCCTTTATGTGCCATTTATTGCCTTCCCCCAAGGTGCTGTCCCTAAAGGCTCAAAAGTCCTTTTCCTAAAATTTCTCTGAATATTTGCTGTTCTTTTTTTTTTTTTTTTTTTTTTGAGACAGGGTCTCTGTCACCCAGGTGGGAATGCAGTGGTGCAATCACAGCTTACTGCAACCTTGACTTCCCTGGTCTCAGGTGATTGAGCCTGAGCCCGCCTCAGCCTCCTGAGTAGCTGGGACTGTAGACACATACCACCATGCGCAGCTAGCGTTGTGTGTTGCGGGGAGGGGTTGGAGATGGGGTTTTTCCGTGTGTGTGTGTGTTGGTGGAGATGGGGTTTTTCCGTGTGTGTGTGTGTTGGTGGAGATGGGGTTTTTGCGTGTTCCCATGTTCCCCAGGCTGGTCTCGAACTCCTGGGCTCAAGTGATCTGCTCATCTTGACCTCCCAAAGTGCTGGGATTACAGACGTGAGCCACCATGCCCGTCCTGCTGTTCTTTGTTGAAGATGCTATATAAACTGAAATTCAAAGCCACCTCTTTGAGAACTACTCATTCTCTATTCTCATGTATATGTGAAATATACATGTTAAGAAGCTTTTCTTTTTCTCTTGTTAATTTGTTTTTTGTAACAGGTTAACTCCAACTAAGAACCTATGGGGGTTATTCTTCCCTCACACCTATAATTGGCATTCTCTGTGAAATCATCCATATCTTATTAGAATAATAAAAGCCATAGTATACATATGGTATTGTTAGGCATTTCATATTCATTTTCTCATATAATCACTGTCATGCGCATCCGTGTGAAGAGACCACCAACAGGCTTTGGGTGAGAAATAAAGCTTTTTAATCACCTGGGTGCAGGTTGGCTGAGTCCGAAAAAGGAGTCAGCAAAGGGAGATAGGAGTGGGGCAGTTTTATAGGATTTGGGTAGGTGGTGGAAAATTACAGTTAAAGGGGGTTGTTCTCTTGCGGGCAGGGGCGGGGTCACAAGGTGCTCAGTGGGGAGCTCCGGAGACTTACTGTCCCGGAGAAGGAATGTCACAAGGTAATGTCATCAGTTAAGGCAGGAACTAGCCATTTTCACTTCTTTTGTGGTTCTTCAGTTGCCTCAGGCCATCTGGATGTATACATGCATGCTTGGGCTCAGAGGCCAGCCTGACATTCCTGTCCTCCACTGTAAGAGTTACCCAAGGCGTCTGTGATGGTCCAGGAGGCTTCCCAGGCAATCGGGCAGCGTCAGTCTTCAGCCGCTAAGCTGAGAAGATCTGGAAAGGAGTCAGAGAGCCTTAGGCCACAGTTCCAGGGGCTGTGGGAGTGGCTGCCGGGAGAGCTGGACAGTCCAATTTCCAGTGGGGTCCCACACAGATGGGACACATCTTAGGAGGAATCCTGGGCTGCGGGCATTCCTTGGCCCAGTGGCCAGATTTCTGGCACTTGAAGCAAGATCCTGGGGGAGGAGGTCCTGGAGGAATGCCTGGCTGCTATGGTTTAGGTTTTTGAAGTTCTTGTGTGCTGGAAATGTGGCTGGGGTTTTTCTCACAGTGGAGGCAAGGAATTGCAACTCAGAAATACGTGGCCACTTGGCTGCCTCTATTATTGTACACCTTGAAGGCGAGGTTAATTAAGTCCTGTTGTGGGGTTTGAGGGCCAGAATCTTAATTTTTGGAGCTTTTTCTAATGTCAGGAGTGGATTGGGTAATAAAATGCATATTGAGAATAAGACGGCCTTCTGGCCCCTCTGTGTCTAGGGCAGTAAAGCGTCTAAGGGTTGTTGCCAAATGGGCCATGAACTGGGCTGGGTTTTTATACTTGATGAAAAAGAGCCTAAACGCTAACTGATTTGGGAGAGGTTGGCTAAAGAAAAAGGAGCATTAACCTTGACTATGCCTTCAGCTGCAGCCACCTCTCTAAGAGGAAATTGTTGGGCAGGTGGGGGAGGGCAAGTTGTGGAACAAAATTGTAAGCCAGACTGGGTATGAGGAGGGGAGGTGATAGAAGGATTACAGGGTGGGGGAGTGGAGGCTGAGGAAGAATTGGGACCTGGCTCGGCCTGGCGAGGAGCAGCCTGGGGTGGAGGGGAGAGGTTAGGTGGGTCTGTAGAAAAGGAGGATTCAAAGGACTCAGAGCTTGGGGTGGAGACTGAAGGAACAGACGGGAGAGAAACAAGAAAGATTTGGGACAGTCACATTGGGAGCAGAGACTAGGGAGGGACCGATGTATAAAAGAATGCCTGGATATCAGCCACCTCAGACCATTTGCCCATTTTTTGAAAAAAATTATCTAGATCTTGTAGGATGGAGAAAATCGAAAGTGCCATTTTCTGACTGTGGAGCCATTACCAAGTTTGTATTGGGGCCAAGCAGTGTTGCAGAAGAAAATAAGACGCTTAGGTTTTAGATCAGGTGGGAGTTGAAGAGGTTTTAAGTTTTTTAGAACAAAGGCCAAGGGAGAAGAAGGAGGAATGGAGGGCAGAAGGTTGCCCATAGTAAAAGGGTAAGTTTAGAGAAAAGAGAGGGTAGAGACACAGAGGGCGGGGGGTGGTACTTGCCACCAAGGTGAAGGATCAAGGCAGGCATCCCCATGGTGATCAGACACCTCTGAAATGTGGGTGAATAATCAGGCAGGCATCCCCACAGTGATTAAACACCAAGAGAAGACTGTCTTCCCGAGTCTGTGACCAGCGCTGGAGTTTTGAGTTCACAGATAAAATGCGTCTCCTCTGTCTCTACCAGAAAGGGAAAGGAACCAAAATTAAGGAGGGGAGAGATCGAAGGGTGGAGGGATAGTGAGAGAGGTTGGAGAAGGGAGTGAAACGACCGCTTACCCGATCTGAAATTGGTGAGATGTTCCTTGGGCTGGTTGGTCTGAGGACCCGAGGTCATAGGTAGATCTCCTCACCGAGTGAGGGCAAGGATGGGGGACTGGTCTCTCGAAGGAGTCCTCCTGTCCTGAGTCTTCAGCACAAAATGTCAAGCGCATCCGTGTGACGAGAGTCCACCAACAGGATTTGTGTGAGCAATAAAGCTTTTTAATCACCTGGTGCAGGTGGGCTGAGTCTAAAAAAGGAGTCAGCCCGCCTGCACCCTGGTGATTAAAAAGCTTTATTGTTCACACAAAGCCTGTTGTGGACTCTCTTCACATGGACACACTTGACAATCACAATTCTTGTTTCTTTATAAAACTAAGACTCAGATGCTAGATAACTTGCTCAAAGTCATGTAGCTAATGAGTGATATAGTCTGAATCAAAGTCCACATGTTCTTCATTACTCCAGCTCAGCACCTTGATAGAACCAATGACTATCATTTTCTTAAATTGTTTTTTATAGTACCTTGAAATTATTTCTTTAAAAAATTTCAGGCTGTGTGCAGTGGTGCAGGCTTGTAATCCCTGCACTTTGCGAGCCTGAGGCAGATAGATCACTGGAGCCCAGGAGTTTGAGACCATCTTGGGCAACATGGCAAAACCCTGTCTCTACCAAAAAAAAAAAAAAAAAAAATTAGCCAGGCATCGTGGTGCACGGCTGTAGTCCCAGTTACTCAGAAGGCTGAGGTGGCTGACGTGGGAGGATCCCCCATCTCAAAAAAAAAAATTCTATTTATATGTACTGTAAAGCTTTCCTCATTTTCTACCAATGAGGAGTTTGCAGTGTGTCTCAATTGTGGAAAACCTATGGCAAAATTGTCTAGAAATAAACTGCAAAATAGTCAATATTTAATTTAATATTTAAGTCATTTGCTCACCAGGTCAGTGCCTCAGTTCTAACTTGAAGGGACTGATCATAAATGCAGCACTTTTGCATGTGTGTGTGTGTGTGTGTGTGTGTGTGTGGTATTGCAGCTTCAACGAGAGGCTTTATCACAATTTTTTCCTCTAATCTTAGTTCCTACAGCTAAGGAAGCGGTATCAGGCTATTTATCTTTTCCTCCAGGTGGTGATTAAAGTAGCTTTCTCAAGTATATGAAATTAATTTCATGATAGCTGTAATCTCATCCATTGATCTGTCCTTTGAGAAGTGAATAAAGGAAGTAGGTAAAATCTTGAAAAGCAAAGGTCATATTTACATGTTAATACCACATGATAAAGATGAGAAGGAATCAAAGTGTTAAGGTTATGAGTTATTTTCCTTGCTGCACAAGTATGTCTTTAGAAAGTCTTTTGAGCCTTTGGAAGGCAAAAATAATTACCGAAGTCAGATCACATTTTGATAGGCAGCCATTCAATTATAGTATGCTTGTTTTTGTGGTCTTGAAGATCAATTATTTTTAAAATCATGAGCAAAGAACCATTTGAAAGGAAATGTAAATTTTAATATCACTTAGGAGACTTTGTCTTGGCTTCCTGAATTCTACTATTTGGGTGGATATGTAAATAGCGTAGGTATTAACGATGTGATTATGACCACATTTGTGTGTGTGTGTGTGTGTTTCAGTTAGTATATTTTGAGAGCTTCTGTGATATGGTATCCAAACTTTCAGCAGCATTGTGGTAATTCTGCCCATGCCCCAGTCTAAAACACTACCAGTCAATATCCACCATGTGCTAGGCAGAAAGGTTTTGTGATGAGCATAATACACGGACCCTTCCCTTGGGGATCTTACAGTTTAGTGGGAAAAATAAATTTTGTAGGGGCAAAGGGGGAAACTTCTTCACCCTCTGAAGATTCACTGAAAAATCAACTCATAAAAGGCAGATTAATAAGAGAAAAGGCATCCAATTTCTTAACATGTACATAGAGTACATCAGAATGATTACCCAGTATCCCAGTGGGGTGCAGAAGCTTTTATGCCATCTTGAGGTTACAGAAAGAATGGGGGCCTGGATTGTGGCAAATCAGGTTATGGCAGCATACACACACACACACACACACACACACACACACACACAAAGGCTATGGGAGGAAAAGAAGAGAAGGCCTGACTAGCAAAGGTGGTCTTGTTATGTAGATTAAATTCCACGGGTAGTAGCCCTCAGAGAGAATAGATGGTGTTTCTTTCAGACCTTAAAGGTGTCAGACTCTTTTCCCTAGATCCAGACAAAGGAAAGCCTGGCTGCCTCAATGCAAATTCTCTACAGATGTAAATCTCCCCCACAAAAGACAGCTTTGCATGCCTACTTCTGTTTGCTGGCTCTCTGACAGCCATCTCAAAATATGGCAAAGAAATATATTTTGGGGTAAACTATTTTGATTTCCTTCAGTCCCCACGTTGAAACCTTAAAAAAATTCACATATTAAAAGCTAAGCCAATAGCTTTGGAGAGATTTGGCTTAGAAGTTGTTAGGTACAGATGGACAAAGGAGTAGAAAAACAAATTGGGATAAACAGAAAAGAGCAAATTTAAGTGTATCGTTCTATATCTTCTTGAATCAGTCTCAGCCCTGAGAATATATCAGTTTGGTTAAACAGTTGTGACCTATTCCAGGAGGTGGCATTGCAGATTGGCTCTGTCTGTATGTTGCTGGCAAACATCTTTAATACGAGGCATTTCTATGGAAACCGAAGAAAAACAAAGGTTAATGCCTGGAATAGTCTATAGACAAGCTTTTCAAGAGTCTCTGAAACATCTTCAGATTGCAGTGGCAACTTCGGATTGTAGTTCGAATCAGGTGTTTAAGTGAACTTTTTCAGTAGTCCATACTTCAGCAAGCATGAAATCTGTTTATATGTAAGTTGCTTTGATTTCTCCTGAAGTTTAAGTTGTCTAGCTTCAGTTTGCAGGGCCTTAAGAAAAGCACAGTTTCAATGATTTCTAATGATTCCAAGTCAGAAAAATGGAAAAAAAAATTTGAAAATGTTAGTTTGGAGACATATAGCCAGGAAGGAATTCAGAATTCAGTCCAAATTACAGGAAAATAATAAAAACTCAAGAACAATGGACAAAGCTAGAATCTAATAATATGTGTTTCATGCGTGTCTATGTGAAGAGACCACCAAACAGGATTTGTGTGAGCAACATGGCTGTTTATTTCACCTGGGTGCAGGCAGGCTGAGTCCGAAAAAGAGAGTCAGCAAAGTGTGGTGGATTATCATTAGTTCTTATAGGTTTTGGGATAGGCGGTGAAGTTAAGAGCAATGTTTTGCGGGCAGGGGTGGATCTCACAAAGTACATTCTCAAGGGTGGGGAGAATTGCAAAGAACCTTCTTAAGGGTGGGGGAGATTACAAAGTACATTGATCAGTTAGGGTGGGGCAGAAACAAATCACAATGGTGGAATGTCATCAGTTAAGGCTATTTTTACTTCTTTTGTGGATCTTCAGTTACTTCAGCCCATCTGGATGTATACGTGCAAGTCATAGGGGATGCGATGGCATGGCTTGGGCTCAGAGGCCTGACATTCCTGTCTTCTTATATTAATAAGAAAAATAAAACAAAATAGTGGTAAAGTGTTGGGGTGGCGAAAATTTTTGTGGGGTGGTATGGAGAGAGAATGGGCGATGTTTCTCAGGGCTGCTTCAAGCGGGATTAGGGGCGGCGTGGGAACCTAGAATGGGAGAGATTAAGCTGAAGGGAGATCTCGTGGTAAGGGGTGATATTGTGGGGATGTTAGAAGAAACATTTGTTGTATAGAATGATTGGTGATGGCCTGGATATGGTTTTGTATGAATTGAAAAACTAAATGGAATAAGAGAAGGAGAAAAACAGGTATAAAAGGTCTAAGAATTGGGAGGACCTAGGGCATCTGATTAGAGAGTGCCTAAGGAGATTCAGCATAGTCCTGCCAGCAAAGATTATTTATTTACTTCAAGAGTTAAGAGTGGCAGTTTGGGGATAGCACCAGGAGATACCAGCTGTGATGGCTTGGAGAAACAGTGTAAACTGGCAGTGTGAACAAGAGCAGGGCATGTATGAGTAGTTGAGAACAGTGAATAGGAGTATGACTAGAAAGAAGATAGTAGGGATGACAAGTTTTTTTGCGGGGGGGGCACAGTCTAAGTTGGTCTGGTGTCTGGAATGAGACTGGGGCCTAATAAAAAGGAGCGTCTACACAGGAGCTTAAATGGGCTGTACCTTGTAGCATTCTGAGGACAGGTCTGACTTCTGAGAAGGGAAAGTAGTAAAAGTATTGTCCAGTCCTTTGTAAGTTGGTGGCTGAGCTTGGTGAGGTGTGTTTTTAAAAGACCATTAGTCTGTTCTACTTTTCTTGAAGACGGAGGACCGTAAGGGATATAAAGGTTTCACTGAATACTAAGAGCCTGAAAAAATGCTTGGCTGATTTGACTAATAAAGGCTGGTCTGTTATCAGACTGTATAGAGGTGGGAAGGCTAAACTGAGGAATTGTGTCTGACAGAAGGGAAGAAATGACTGCGGTGGCCTTCTCAGACCCTGTAGGAAAGGCCCCTACTTATCTAGTGAAAGTGTCTACTTAGACTAAGAAGTTTTTTAGTTATCTGACTCGGGGCATGTTGAGTAAAGCTAATTTGCCAGTCCTGGGTGGGGGCAAATCTTCAAGTTTGATGTGTAGGGAAGGGAGGGGGCCTGAATAATCCCTGAGGAGTAGTAGAATAGCAGATGGAACACTGAGAAGTTATTTCTTTGAGGATAGATTTCCACGATGGAAAGGAAATGAGAGGTTCTAAGAGGCGGGCTAGTGGCTTGTACTATAGCATAGCCTGCCTTTGCTGGTGTGTGGCGATTAGGCCTGGTGGAACTGCCATCAATAAATCAAGCATGATCAGGGTGAGGAACAGGAAAAAAGGAAATATGGGGAAATGGGGTGAATGTCAGGTGGATCGGAGAGATACAGTCATGGGGGTCAGGTGTGGTATCAGGAATAATGTGGGAGGCCAGATTGAGGTCCGGGCCAGGAACAATGGTAATTGTGGGAGTTAACAAAGAGTGAGTACAGCTGAAGGAGCTGGGGAGCAGAAAGTATATGCATCAGGTATGAGGAAGAAAATAATTTTGGAAGTTATGAGAAATGTAGAGAGTGAGTTGAGCATAGTTTGTGATTTTTAGGGCCTCTAAAAGTATTAAAGCAGTGGCAGCCGCTGCACACAGACATAAGGGCTAGGCTAAAACAGTAAGGTCAAGTTGTTTGGACAGAAAGGCTACAGGGGGTGGTCCTGGCTCTTGGGTAAGAATTCTGACTGCACTAACCATGCCTAGGAAGGAAAGGAGTTGTTGTTTTGTAAGGGATTGAGGTTTCGGAGATTAATCAGACACGATCAGCAGGGAGAGCACGTGTATTTTTATGAGAATTATGCCGAGATAGGTAACAGATGAGGATGAAATTTGGGCTTGACTGAAGTAATGGGGGATGTCTGTGAAGCCTTGCGGCAGTACAGCCTAGGTAATTTGCTGAGCCTAATGGGTGTCAGGGTCAGTCCGAGTGAAAGCGAAGAGAGGCTGGGATGACGGGTGCAAAGGAATAGTAAAGAAAGCATGTTTGAGATCCAGAACAGAATAATGGGTTGTGGAGGGAGGTATTGAGGATAGGAGAGTACATGGGTTTGGCATCACGGGGTGAATAGGCAAAACAATTTGGTTGATAAGGCATAGATCCTGAACTAACTTGTAAGGCTTGTCTGGTTTTAGGACAGGTAAAATGGGGGAATTGTAAGGAGAGTTTATAGGCTTTAAAAGGCCATGCTGTAGCAGGCGAGTGATAACAGGCTTTAATCCTTTCAAAGCATGCTGTGGGATGGGATATTGGCGTTGAGTGGGGTAAGGGTGATTAGGTTTTAATGAGATGGTAAGGGGTGCATGATCGGTCACCAAGGAGGGAGTAGAGGTATCTTATACTTGTGGGTTAAGGTGGGGGGATACAAGAGGAGGATGCAAAGGAGGCTTTGGATTGGAAAGAAGGGTGGCAATGAGATGTAGCTGTAATCCAGGAATAGTCAGGGAAGCAGATAATTTAGTTAAAGTGTCTCGGCCTAATAAGGGAACTGGGCAGGTGGGGATAACTAAAAGGGATTGCATAAAGGAGTATTGTCTAAGTTGGCACTAGAGTTGGGGAGTTTTAAGAGGTTTAGAAGCCTGGCTGTCAATACGCGCAACAGCTATGGAGGCAAGGGAAACAGGCCCTTAAAAATAAGGTAATGTGGAGTGGGTAGCCTCCGTATTAAGAAGAGGACGGACTTATCCTCCACTGTGAGAGTTACCTAAAGCTCGGCGTCCGTGATGGTCTACAGGGCTTCCGAGGTGATCGGGCAGCGTCAGTCTTCAGCTGTTAAGCTGAGAAGATCTGGGAAGGAGTCAGTCAGAGAGCCTTGGGCCAGAGTTCCAGGAGCTCTGGGAGTGGCTGTCAGGTGAGTTGAACAGTCCGATTTTCAATGGGGTCCCACACAGATGGGACGTGGCTTAGGAGGAATCCTGGGCTGCGGGCATTCCTTGGCTCAATGGCCAGATTTCTGGCACTTGTAGCAAACTCCTGGGGGAGGAGGTTCTAGAGGAACACCTGGCCACTGCGGTTTAGGCGTTTGGAAGTTCTTGTGTGCTGGAGATGTGGCTGGGGTTTGTCTCACAGTGGAGGCAAGGAATTGCAACTCAGAAATATGTTGCTACTTGGCTGCCTCTACTCTATTATTGTACACCTTGAAGGCGAGGTTAATTAAGTCCTGTTGTGGGGTTTGAGGGCCGGAATTTAATTTTTGGAGTTTTATTTAATGTCAGGAGCGGATTGGGTAATAAAATGAGTATTGAGAATAAGACGGCCCTTTGACTTTTTAGGGTCTAGGGCTGTAAAGTGTCTCAGGGTTGCTGCCAAATGAGTCATGAACTGGGCTGGATTTTTATATTTGATGAAAAAGAGCCTAAACGCTATCTGATTTGGGATAAAGAAAAAGGAGCATTAACCTTGACTATGCCTTTAGCTCCAGCCACCTTTTTAAGAGTAAATTGCTGGGCAGGTGGGGGAGGGCCAGTCACGGAATGAAACTGTGAGCCAGATCGGGTGTGAGGAGGGGAAGTGATAAAAGGATTATAGGGTGGAGGAGCGGAGGCTGAGGAAGAATTGGGACCTAGCTCGGCCTGGCGACAAGCAGCCTGGGGAGGAGGGGAAAGATCAGATGGGTCTGTAGAAAAGGAAGACTGGAAAGACTCAGCGATGCTTGGGGTTGGGACTGAGGGGACAGGCGGGAGGGAAAGAAGGAGGATTTGGGAGGAATCACATTGGGAACAGAGACTTGGGAGGGAATGAAGTGTGAAAAATGCCTGGATGTAAGGCACCTCAGACCATTTGGCCATTTTTCGACAAAAATTATTTAGGTCTTGTAGGGTGGAGAAATCAAAAGTGCTGTTTTCTGGCCATTTAGAGCCATTGTCAAGTTTGTATTGGGGCCAAGTGGTGTTGCAGAAGAAAATAAGGTGTTGAGGTTTTAGGTCAGTGTGAGTTGAAGAGGTTTTAAGTTCTTAAGAACACAGGCTAAGGGAGAAGAAGGAGGAATGGAGGGTGGAAGGTTGCCCATAGTGAAGTTGGCAAGCCCAGAGAAAAGAGAGAGTAGAGACATGGAGGGAAGAGGTTTGGGGGTTCTTAACCTCCAGAAAAGCGGGAAAGGGGTCGGGGTGTGGAAATAAGGGATTGGGGCACAGAGATAAGAGGTCAGGGTGCGGAAATAAGGGATTGGGGGTTCTTGCCCCCTAGAAAAGTGGGACTTGCTGCTAAGGATGAAGGAGAAGGGGTTGAGGGGTACTTGCCCCTCCCCCAGAAACGCAGAGAAGGGGTAGAGACACAGAGAGAAGGGGTTCGGATACTTGCCCCTCCCCCAGAAAAGCGGAACTTGCCGCTAAGGGTGAAGGACCAAGGCAGGTGTCCCTGCGTGGTCTGACACCTCTGAAATGTGGGTGAATAATCAGAGAGGCATCCCTGCAATGATTAAACACCAAGGGAAGGCTGCCTTCCCAGTCTGTGACCGGCGCCGGAGTTTTGGGTCCATGGATAAAACGTGTCTCCTTTGTCTCTACCAGAAAATGAAAGGAATTGAAATTAAGAGAAGGGAGAGATTGAAGAGTGGAAAGGAGAAAGTGGTTGAGGGATAGTGAGAGAGGTTGGAGAAGAGAGTAAGAAGAGGCCGCTTACCGGATTTAAAATTGGTGAGATGTTCCTTGGGCTGGTGGGTCTGAGGACCTGAGGTCATAGGTGGATCTTTTTCATGGAGCAAAGAACAGGAGGACAGGGGATTGATCTCCCAAGGGAGGTCCACCAATCCGAGTCATGGCACCAAATTTTATGCGCGTCCATGTGAAGAGACCACCAAACAGGCTTTGTGTGAGCAACATAGCTGTTTATTTCACTTGTGTGCAGGCGGGCTGAGTCTGAAAAAGAGAGTCAGCAAAGGGTGGTCGATTATCATTAGTTCTTACAGGTTTTGGGATAGGCGGTGAAGTTAAGAGCAATGTTTTGCGGGCAGGGGTGGATCTCACAAAGTACATTCTCAAGGGTGGGGAGAATTACAAAGAACCTTCTTAAGGGTGGGGGAGATTACAAAGTACATTGATCAGTTAGGGTGGGGCAGAAACAAATCACAATGGTGGAATGTCATCAGTTAAGGCTATTTTTACTTCTTTTGTGGATCTTCAGTTACTTCAGGCCATCTGGATGTATATGTGCAAGTCATAGGGGATGCAATGGCTTGGCTTGGGCTCAGAGGCCTGACAATGTGTCCTATGATTTTCTTTTGAAAGATAATTTTTCTCTCACCAGTCCCCTGTTTTTACCAAAGACAAATCATAGTAAGACAAATTTATTTGCAAAATAAGTTTTAGTCTTGGCCAGGTGCAGTGGCTCATACCTGTAATCCCAGCATTTTGGGAGGCCAAGGCAGGCAGATCACAAGGTCAGGAGATTGAGACCATCCTCGCCAACATGGTGAAACCCCGTCTCTACTAAAATACAAAAAATTAGCCCAGCATGGTGGCACGTGCCTGTAGTCCCAGCTACCTGGGAGGCTGAGGCAGGGGAATTGCTTGAACCCAGGAGGCGGAGGTTGCATTGAGCCGAGATCACGCTGCTGCACTCCAGCCTGGCAACAGAGCGAGACTCTGTCCCCACCCCCCCCACCAAAAAAATTTAGTCTTATTATTAAGCTTATTATGCTTGGACTGATTATTTGCATAAAATGTAGCAATAATAGTGATTGGCCATATCAGCTGTTTTAACATCAGAATTTCAGATTAGACTTTTAAAATCCTCAAGGCTAGGAAGCCAAGCCAGGGATTTGCCATTAGACTGTGCTTGTGGTACCTGTGTGAATTGGGTGCATTCCTCTTTCTTTGAGGTTCCAAAATAACTTGAGTTTCATAGGCCTGTCAGAAAGTGACATTTTTTACTTAACACAGGTTAGAAACCTTATGAAACCTCATAGACAAGGTACCAGGCCAGTCTTTCCAAGGGGCTTATTATCAGCTCTATAAAGTCAACCTTTGTTTCTCAAAGCAATCTGATCTTACTGGAAAATATGACACTCCGGTCAAAGCCTTAGTAAAATAACCAACCTCTAATGTGCCTGTTACAAAAGAAAATAGATTCATATTGAACTTACACAAATAACTATATTGCCATAAAATAAGAATACTCACATATAGTTTCCAAATTCTGGAGAAATCAGAGAGAAAGATAAATGCTTCAAATCTGCTCACAAAGGTATACTTTACCTAATTGTTGTAAGCTATAAATAGCTCAAAAGAAAAAAAAGTTTTCTTGACTCTGGAAAACAAAACATAAAAAGAATCAATAACCAAAAAAAAAAAAAAAAAAAAAAAAGAACCCAAAATCTCTTTTTGTTTTAAACAAAGAAGTCATAAAAACTATTTCAGTTCTTTATTAGTTTAGTTCTATTTAATGAATTCTTATTCCACTTGATGTTGAGTTAGCAATCTTTTTTTTTTCTTTTTTTTGAGATGGAGTCTTGCTCTGTCACCCAGGGTGGAGTGCAGTGGCACGAGCTCAGCTCACTGCAGCTTCTGCCTCCTGAGTTCAAGAGATTCTCCTGCCTCAGCCTCCCTAGTAGCTGGGATTACAGGCGTCCACCACCACACCTGGCTAATTTTTGTATTTTTAGTAGAGACAGGATTTCACCATGCTGGCCACGTTGCTCTTGAACTCTTGACCTCAGGTGATCCACCCTCCTCAGCCTCCCAAAGCACTGGGATTACAGGTGTGAGCCACCACACCTGGCCTGAGCTAGCAATCGTCATGAACATATCAACCTTTTAATTAGAGGCTTGGAAGTTTTTACCTGGTTCAATAGTATAATCACTAAAGTTGTCAGAAACCTGTATTCAAGAGTACTTGTGAAAGTCTTTTCCATTAATTCCTTGAAGAAGAAGCAAATTTTGGACCATAGCCAACTATAAACCAGTTTTTGAGAAGAGTCAAATTAAAACAATAATTGTCTAGATGACAAAAGTCTAGAATAGCCATGGTTAAAGATATAATTGACAAGGAAATTTGGTTATTTTTGTGGTGTTTAACATAATAATCATAATTATTACTGATAACATATACTAAGACATATAAGAATTTTAGGAGTCTCATACAATTTTGGAACATATATTAAAACACATTTATACAAATATAACCCAAATAAAGTTAAACACTATTTCTTATTTGACAATGAGTCCCATATGATTTTAACATATGAAACAAGTCTAATATGTCTCTCTTAGACTTTCAGGGGCCCTAATATCCAAAAAGTTAGTTTGAGGTCAAAAAGATTGAATTTAGAATATGGAATTTTGATTTTGGAAAGTTAGTCAAATACCAAAGATTTAAAACACTTGTTCAAAATAGGATCATGGGTCACTGGAAAATGATAGTTATTCATTTAGCCAGAGTGATAATTCAGAGATTTCAAAAAGCAAAAACTTTTACTCTTTAATAGAGAGGAGACTCAGTTTCCCAAGCAATCATGAGACCTAATAAAGACACCATGAGGCAAACTGAATCTGTCTTTTCTCTCTCCCCTTTATATCTTTTTTTGCAGTTTACTCGAAGGTAAACAAAAATATTTTTCTATCTCTTATTAATACTACACAAAAATCTTGTTCAAAAGAGAAGACCAAATACTACCTTTGTATCGGCGTGTTACTAATACTAAAGCCAGCCTTAATAAACCTTGTAAACAAGTCTATCCAATCTCAATCAGTTTTGACCACAAGATAAGGTTTCCATAAACCTTTTACAACCTCTTACAATTTTCCCATTTTCTCTCTTTCTCCAACTTTCTATATCCGTTCTTTTTATTCCTTCAATTTAAAACAACTTTTTAAAACCTCAAAACTAGACAAAATTACTTTTCCTTTAACAAAAACTACATTCTCATGGCTTTTTATAATCTTTTAAAACAAAAACACAGCTCTTTTCTTCTGTGTCCTCAGCAGAATTGCCCTTAATGCCTCATTCACAGTAACCCATGCATTTCTAGCCTGCACCTCTAAATTCTTCCAGCCTTTACCCATTATTCACTTCCAAAGCCACTTTCACATCTTCAGGTATTTGTTATAGTGACAGCCCCTCTCTGGTACCAATTTCCTGTTTTAGTCTGTTTTGTGCTACTTTAACACAAATACAACAGACTGGGTGATGTATAAACAGTAGAGGTTTATTTGGCTCACAGTTCTGGAGGCTGGGGAGTCCAAGAGCATGGTGGTGCTGTCTGACAGAAGCCTTCATACTGTGTCACTCCATTGAGGAAGGTGGAAGGGCAAGAGAGGGCCAAATTTGCTTTTATAACAAATCCACTCTTGGAATAAAAAACCCACTATAGCAATAATGACATTAATCCATGAGGGCTCTGCCCTCATGACCTAATCACCTCTTAAAGATCCCACCCCTCAACACCATTGCATTGAGGATTAAGTTTCCAATGCCTAAGCTTTGGGTGACACATTCAAAGCATAGCAGGAAGTGATTATTTAATGGACATGAAGTATTTTTCCAGGGTGATAAAAATAGTTTTGAAAGTAAAGAGAGGTAGCAGTGGAAAAACATTCTAAATCTACCAAGTGCTGCTTAATTGTCCACTTTAAAATAGTTACTTGTATGTCACATGAATTTCACCTCCATAAAAATAATCATGAGACACTTTTTCATAGTAGCCCTAAAATAGAAACAACTCAAATGTCTATCAACTAATGAATGGATAAAAATGTTGCTTATCTATACAATGGAATATTTTTGCCATAAAAAGGAATAAATTACTATTTGCCCTAAAAAGAAATAAAGTACATGCTACAACATGGATGAATCTTGAAATCATTAAGTGAAAGAAGCTAAACATAAAAAGCCATATATTGTATGATTCCATTTATATGAAATGTCCAGATTAGGCAACCCATAGAAACTGAAAGTACATTGGTACCAGGGGCTGGAGTGGTGGGTGAAGGTGGGAGGGTGGAATGGGGAGTAACTGCTAATGGATAAAGGGTTTCTTTTGGGTGTGATGAAAGTGTTCTGGAATTAGTGGTGATGGCACACAATTTTGTGAATATACTAAAAACCACTGAATTGCTCACTTTAAAAGAGTGAATTTCATGGTATATGAATTCTGTTTCAACAAATCTATTATAAAACATTATGGGACTATGAAATGCACCCAAAATATTTCTTTCTAAAAGTAAATCCCTTACCTCAAGCTTCAAATATCAAGTTAAGACCACAGCTGCAGAAGTAAACATTAAATTTCATACAAACAAGTTGAAAACAACCTACCATGTTGTAAAGAGTGGAAATTGCCTCTAAGGAATCAATGCTATCTTAGTCTCCCAGTGAAGCAGGGATCACTGATTTTGGAAAATCACAATGTGAAAAGTTGAGCTACCACTAATTTTTCTCTTTATTGTAAAGGAGGAAAGAGGAAATATGTGTATAGCACACAAGAAAATCTCAATTAACCAAAACGTTCAGTAATTGGTGGTTTTATTCAATTAACTGCAAGCTAACTAGAAAAACCCTTTGGGTTCCAATTCTTCATGAATTTTTGTCTGTATGTTTGATTATTTCTTTTTTATAACAAATATGCTGACTCTGATTACTAATTCAGAGATCTGCAAAGCCTTATGGCCATCAGTTATAAAAATCAGTGCTTGTTATATAGCACCATAGGCACAGAAGGTACAGGGCTTTTGGATGGATGTACACTAACCTTAGACATAAGTGGATAAGGATGTGAGTATGTGCATATGTTTATTCCCCAGTGTTAATTTGTAACCTTGTCATTTGCCTCTTTGATAAAACATAGAGTGATGAAAAAAAAAAAGTCTGGTTACTTTGAGATTATTTATTGAGTATCTGCTATATTACCTCTACAGTAATAGAGGTATTACTTCTTACTTCTGTTATACTAGACACTTTCACATGTTATCTTATTGTTTTCTTTTTTTGTGTTCCAGTAGGTTGTATTTAAAAAATCAGTGCTTTCATGTAAACTATATGTGGTCCTGTGATACCATGGTGATTCAAAATAGTAGGCTATATCTGTGGAAATTATATTCCTAAATTATATTTGTATATGTCAGTGTATCTATCATTCTGCCATAAAGAAATAAAACATGTTTTTAGAAAATTCTAGTAAAATTTAGTATTCTGGAAAGATATTTTGTAGGTTGAAAGAACCCTGCCCCTTCACAAGGCTGGGAATTCACATACACATAATTGTTAGGCTTCAGACATGAATCGGAGCTGCTGACAGGGTGATTGTTGGTTTGTGAGAGGGGAGATGGAAATCTGGCAAAGAACCCCAGTCCTTTCTTCGCCAATAGCTTGTGTGCTCTGGCAGTGGTTGCAGCTTACTCCCTGAGATGAGGATTTGTCACTGTAATCAATGTCTTCGACCTCAAGGTCTCCCTAGCACTCCTTCACCAGGAATATAAAGGTGGTTTTTGTCATGCTAAATCAGTAGCATTCGTTTTATCTGTGTTGTGTTTTGGAACTTTTGCTCTTTTAAATCATTACCTACGTTTGATCAGTTTTGTTACTATTTATAGCAGCCACTTACTGTGCCAGATATTGTGCTAAGTACTTTATATACAATGTATGGTTTATTACAACCATCTTATGAAGTTGTTATTTGTATAAGTTAGGGTGTGTGTGTGTGTGTGTATGTGTGTGGCTGTAAGCAACAGAAAACCCAATACTCAACAGGTTAAACCATAAAGACATTCATTCTTAACAAGAAACCTGGAGATGGATAGACCAAGTTTGGTTCAATAGATCAGCATTGTCCCCAGGGACCCGGGCTCTTTCAGGCCTTTGGCTCTGCTGTCTTTAGTGTGTCCGTGATGTTTCTTCTCGTGTTCATAAGACAACTGCCGCAGCACCAGACATCATGTCTCAACGACGGCATCCAGAGTGGGAAGCAAGGGGGCAAAGGCAAACGGGCTTTCTTTTTTTCTTTCTTTCTTTTTTTTTTTTTTTAGATGGAGTCTCGCTCTGTTGCCCAGGCTGGAGTGCAGTGGTGTGATCTTGGCTCACTGCAACCTCCCTTCTGAGGTCCAAGCCATTCTCCCGCCTCAGCCTCCCACCACAGGTGCGCACCACCACACCCAGCTAATTTTTGTATTTTTAGTAGAGATGGGGTTTCACCATGCTGGCCAGGGTGGTCTCGAACTCCTAACCTCAAGTGATCCATCTGCCTAGGTCTCCCAAAGTGCTGGGATTTCAGGCATGAACCACTGCACCCGGCCCGAATTGGCTTTCTCTTCATGTATCTCTCTTATCAGAGAGGAAAATCTTTCTCAGAAGCTTCTAGCATATTTCCCCTTCAGTCTCATTGCGTGGAATTTGATGACAAGCCTTCCCATAGGTGCTGAACAAAACTAAGATCTGTTGTCACTCATTGAAGGAGATGGAAATGGCTGTTAGGTAGGCAACCAGGGTCTGTCTTGCATTATTTTCCCTATTTTACAGGTGAGGAAACTGAGGCTTAGAGAGATTAGTAAGGTCAAACTGGAAGGACAAAACCAAGATTTAAAACAGATCCGCCTGCCTCCAAAGCAGTTTGCTGTCACATTACTTGCTTTAGCCTGGAACTTGCTATAAGGCAGAGTTACTATAAATCACATCAAAAGGAATTTATTACTGAAAGTGTCAGAAAAACTGCTTTTTAACAGTGATTAATACATAATTAGGTCTCAAAGCTAGGAGTCTTTGGACAATGATGGATTCATGAATAACAGGAAACTAGGTGAGAAAAAACACAAAGACAAAGAAGTATCTTAAAAGAAAGTAAATGTTTATAATCTTTTTTGGCAGGCATCTGCAGTCTTTTAATTCTGCACTTTCTGCCCCCGCTCCCCCCACTTGACTTTCCAGAAATGGCCAATTTCTTTCAAATGCTGTATACTGGAAAAATCCAAAGGACTCATCAGATGAACACATTTCAAAGAGCCACTACCAATTTTTTTTCTTAAGCAAAGCATCAAGCCTCTGATTTGCCGCTGATAAATTCTCTGTAAGTAGCATTATAATTAAGCACACACAAACCATTCTGTGTTTCCAAGAATACAGCTGGGCTGGCACTGAATTGGTGATAGCGTGCAGGCACCGAGTGGGAGGGGTCCATTGCATCTCAACTACCATGTACCGTCTTTGTGCCGAGACCAATCCGTCTCTCTCCTTGACACCCTCTGAATCACAGGCCATTGCCCATTCACCCCATGTCTGTCACGGAGCTCTTTTATGGGGCACCTTCACTGAGCCTTGAGACTGTGGCCGTCCTGCCTCTAGGCTCTGGTCGGAGAAAATGCCAGGAAAGCAAAGTGCAACATGACTTCCTCCCACCTCCCACCAGGCTGGTGGAAAAAAAACCAATGGTGTGAAAGCAAAACTGGGAAAAGAGAGGCAGCTCGGGGCGGGGGTGGCAGGGGTGGCAGGAAAGGGCTGAGCGGTCAGTCAGGCTTCCAAACCTGGTTTCACTGCCCTGGCTTACAAGGCTTTGAAAAGGTACCTTACCTTGACGTGCCTCAGTTTCCTCCTATGTAAATGGGGAACCACAACACCAACCTTGAAGACTAATTGTGAGAATAAGCAATAATTTATGTAAAACACATGGGATATCATAAATGCTCAATATATTATAGCACTTATTATTACCAGCCTCTTAGTAAAAAGTTGACAGTCTGTTAGCACGAAACATTTAGCATGTGTTATTGTTGTGGTTGTTCTTGGATATCTACAGGATATAGTTGCTTTAAGTTTTAATGCATCAAAAAAATCCATAACCCTTTTTTGGAAATTCAGCACACAGGAAAGTGAAAAGTAAGTAGCCTGGGAGTGTTATGTGTATAGAAGTCAGCAGTGGCAACCCTATCTCCCCCTGGCTTCTATGCAAACAGTTTCTTTTACAAATGTGTTTTTGGTATGCAAATCACTCTATGCAGATTTCTGTGTGTGCAAAATACAGCATAGAAAAATGGCCTTCTTGCCAAGGAAGACAGGAGATGTTGGCTGCCGTCAAATGAAATAGCAGCAAATTTTAGATTTCTTTTCCTACTGCTCTTTCTAACAATGTATGGGGTGAGCATATTTTTGGCACGTTATACTCAACTATTTTGGCTTTCGATTGTGTGTTCTTGTGATAAAAGTGTGGTTATTGAAGCATGTAACTACTTTTTGAAGCCGTAATCATGTTTAGTGGTATTTAATTTAGAATTTCACAACAGCGTGCTACCTCAGGTTAGTTCTAAACTCACAGATGGCTTTGCATGTAAGGTTAGGCTGCTAGTGTCTGTGTACTTCCTGCTTTTCTATAAAGACTCCAGCTTATTAAAGGATTTAATGTCATATTTTGGAACATGTTTTCTCCCTAATTAATGTATGGCTTAGTAAGTGAAAAGAATACATTTAATATTAAAATCCTCCTTTTCTTTTGGTGCACATTGAAAGCTGGCACATAATTCACAAAGAAATATTTTACCATCCAGGCAGAATAAGAATACATCTCTTTTAGGGTATTCCTTGCCATTTCCAATGCCTTTTCCCATTGGTTCTTCTGTGAGCTAATGGAAGGAAGTGAGATACAAACTTTGTCTAAGGTCACTTGTCATAGAAGGCCTGTCGACATCCAGGCCTGGGTTTTTGTTTTCCTCAATCATATGCAAGAAACACAGCACCTGTAAACCAGTGGCCCGAGACCATGCTTTCTCTCTCTCCTTTTCTTTTTCCCTTTCCACCCAAGCATTTTTTGCTTGTTTTGGGTGTTTCGAACTTGCCAAATGAGCCACTCCTTAATTTTACAAAATCAACGTTTAATTTGAAGGCATTTTTCAAAACAAAGTACACGGCCTGAGAGAGAGTGCCAAGTGCGGCTTACCCTTATCGGACATCACTGATCGCTGGAGAGAGGGTGGAGGAGAGTGTCTCCTCTCGCTCGTTATCCATTTACTCACTCATGCTGACCTGCATTCATTCACTCGATCCACACCCTGCTTCATAGGTGTCAGACACTGCTCCAGGCCAGGAACACAAGAAGGAAAGTAGACCCAACCATGGAGGAGTTGGCTGTCTCCTGGGAGGCAGATGTGTAGACAAGGCACACTGGCATTGACGCCGCAACAGAAGTATGTACCAGGTGTGAAGGGGTGCAAAGGTGGGGTGGTTAACGCCACCACACTTGTAGTCAGGAGACGCTCTGTGGAGGAGTTTCATGTGAGCAGGTGTTCTCCAGATGGGCAGTCATAGGTGGGAAAGGAGCACTGGAGGCTGCGGAGCAGTGAGCACACGGGCACAGTAGCCTGAACCCACACACCATGGGGAGCTTTTTCAGTGGAGAAATTTCTTTGGGCTAAGAACAGAGGTGGGGGAAAGTGTGGGAAATATTCCCAACATGTCCCCGTTTTTATTTCCACTCACTACCCATGGTAGGTCACCTTATGACTGGTCCAAATTATTGCCACATCTGGTAACTGGTCTTCTTGCCTCCAGCTTCTTCCTCTCTGACACAGAAGAACATTCCCAAGACCCCTGTGCTGCATTCCCCTCCTGCAGGGGAGCCACTGTGGGCAAAATTAAGTGCCTCACTCCAGAGGCTATGAGGCCTGTCATGGTGTGGTCCCTCCTGGCCACTGGCATGGGTCACTTTCCACGCACTGCCTAAACCTCACACAGCCTCTCAGGTGCCTTGCCCCTCCCCTCCTCTGTCCATGTCCATCCCACTGGCCAGCCCATCTGCCCCTCACTTGATCTTCACTTCAGCCCTTCAGGATTCCACCTGGGCCCCCTTTGTCTGGCTGGGATGGGTTCCATCCCCGTCTGCCAACAGCTATCAGGGAATAAACGAAGGCTTTAGAGTCCCAAGATGTGGGTTCCAATCCTGGCTCAGGCTTTAGACAAGTTTTTGAAACTTAGTTCCCAACAGTGGAAGATGACTGCCTCCCTTGCACAGTTGTCCTAGGATGAGCAGAGCATATTCACATCAGTCTTCAGATGTTGCAGTTCTTATGGTTACTATAATTTAGCCTCTGTGTGAAATTCAGGTCATGGTAACTACCTTTCTAAGGTATGAGGATCATATATACTGATGGGCATGAAATATTTGTAAACAAAAAGCCCTTGGATAAAGTTTATTATTATTTGTATCTCTATCAGCATATTCATTCATTCATATTTTTTTTATCCATCCATTCACTCATTTAACATTTACTAAATTCCCAAAAGCTGCTACATGTTAAGCTCAGCAGGGAGGTTAGAAAGATGAGTTTGAGTTTGAAATACCTCAAAAGAGCTCATAGCCTCATGGGGGAATCAGACAGGGAGGCAGTCAAGTCTCAACCCAGGAGGGGAACCCTGCAAAAAGTTGGGAGCTGTGGGATATGGGGGAACCAAGGGCTTAGGGATGAGTTCCAGAAGAACAGCCCTGTACTTGGATCTGGAAGGATGGGGAGGGAAGGGCATGACAGCTGGAGGGAACTGTATTGGTCAGTCAATATGGGCCAGAGGGGTGAGACGGCTTTTGGGAGTCAGGAAACTGCAGCATCAGACCGAGGATCCAAGCTTCTGGGGCTGTGGGTTAGGGGGAAGGAGAGTGGACATGGGGCGGGATGCACCTGGGAGGCGGTGGCAGGTCAGGAAGGTAGACTGGGCCTGAGGGTGAAGGTTCCAGGTGCCTGTGTGCTCAGGAGGTGGGAGGACCCTGCAGCTCCAGCCAGGCTGCAATCCCTTTGAAGGCAGAGAGGTTCTGAGGCATCTTTCTACTCCCACAACACTCACAGCACCCTCACCACAGTGCAGTCTGGAGAATCCAGAGGGGAGACATGTGATGGGCAGTTCTGAAGATGAGTAAGCAGAGCCATCCCCAGCTGCCACCCCGGGCTGTGCCTCACTGTACCCCATTACCCACCCCTCATGCCACCAAGGGGTGCAGTGGCCTGTTTTTGCCAGGGAGCTGTACCATCCATATGACAATAATACAAGTCAACAGGATGCTACAGAATTTGACTTTCGGTAAATTTTGCTGCAATGCACTTAGTTACAAAGAAGGGCAGTCCATCTACCAAAATGCTTTTGAAGTGTTCAGGAAATGATTCACTGTAAAGGTTAGGCTTTGAAAACACGTCTGTGGGACAAGGCCGACAAGCGTGTAGGTATTAAAAGAAACACTAAGTTATTGACTAGAAAATGGGCAATAGGATATGTGAGGATAAACTGTAAGAGGCTGGGGGTTAATGACCTTTTCTCTTCTTGCATGTGGAGAAATAAGCACTTGGAACAGAAAGGAGCTCTACCCAACTACCCGGAATGCAGGCGGGCCTGGGACTATGTGACTACCACCCTCTAAGTGAGGTTTTGAAAATAAACACTTGAAAGTCTGCCCAGATTGTTGTAATCTTATTAATCTAACAAAGAGACTCAGTGGCTGCCTTAACCAGGGGTTCAGTGTTTACCATGTAATTTGCAACAAGCTGATAAACACACCCTGACCCCACTTGAAGAAAAATCTCCTGCTCCCTGCGAGGAAAGCAGTTGGCAGAAAAACAGTAATCGAGGATTAGAAACCAAAAAGACCATGCCTTAGGTTCCAGGCCACCTCCCCTGCCCCCTGGACTGCCAGCCCCCTGCCATCTCCAAGTTCAGAGGTGTTGTGTGTGGCTTCTCCTGGTCTCGCTCTCCTAAGATCTGTCAGATGCTCTGGCCCTTCCCAGTGGCCGGGCTGTCCATGGACAAGGAGCTCCCTGTGTGGGATTTCTGCCTTGGGGTCTTTCTGCAGGGTCTGGGGCTATTCTCCATTCTGTGGGGGAATTTAGGCCTGTCTTCTGAGCTGACCCTTCTCGCTGGTCTGAGGGCATTCCAGAGGGCAGTGGTATTGGACAGCAGTGTTGAGCATGGCTCTTCTTGGAGCTCTTGGTTGCATTCTACAGGGCAGCCTCTGGTGATGCAGCAGAAACGGGATTTATTGGAAGAGCAGCAGGCAGGAGCCAGGGCGGTTATGCCAAGTTAGCACAGGGACAGTCTACTGATCCCCCACACTGGTCAGCCACCCTTCCCCATGCGGCCACCAGCCCTGCAAAGCATCTCCAAGAGGGGTCCCGGCACCTTTGTCTCACTCCCTCAGGATCAAAGTCCTAAGCCTCCCCCAGGCCCACCTTCTGCCTCCTTCATGCAGGGTAAGCCCTGCCTCCCACAGGGACCCCCACAGAAGGAAAGACATTTGGATGCTGGGTAAGTTAAGAGATGAAAAATGCCCACTTCACTCCTCTGAATCACCATGCCTAACATTTACTGACTGCTTTGCCATCCTTTAAATGGTATAACTCATTGAGTCCTCACAACAGGCCGAGAAGAAATGGCTGTTTTTACAGATGAGAAACTGCGGCACGGAGAAACTGAGTAAGAAGCCCAAGGTCACATGGCTGGGAAATGGCAGAGCTGTGAGCCAAGCTTCACCTTGGGGTTTGAACAGAGGTCCATCTGTTGCCTACAGAGGCTCTGGAAGCTGCTTGTAAACCTGACCTAAATGGGGCTGCCCTTATCTCCAGGTCATCTGTGTCTCTGCTGCTAACTCTTGCCCTGCTTGCGTGCCCTGTTTTGGCTTGAGTCTAGGCCCACTGAGTCCCTGACCCATCTCCACCATCCAGGATCTTACTTGCTCCCAGTCACATCCCTGGCCCTCTCACCCCCTATGTCTGGGCAGGGTCCCTCTTGTATTTCACCCTGGTTCTCGAGAGTGTGTGGCCCACATCAGAAACACACAGAATGCCAAATGCCATGGTTCATTCTAAGTGATACATTCTTCCACTGTAACTGCCCTATCAGGGTGTGCTTCAGGATTTGAGTCACTCAGTGAAAAAGCATACTAACCTTTAAAGACCTAAGGTTTGTAATTTGTTTTTTTTTTTAAAGTGTCATCAATCAGTGATTGTAACATGTACAACAACAGAATTTGCATGTAGGGGTGTTTACTGATTTAAAAAGATTGCCATGCGTGGAATCTGGCACACAGTGGGCACCTGATCGATATTTGCTGCATTAAGGAATGAGAGTCAGGGGCCTGCGACGCCGGTGGTTGCAGCATTTATTGAAGGATTTACGTTCTTTTTTGCTCATGTTATGAACAAAGCCTCATTTTCAGGTTTTTTTTAAGTCCTTTCATTAATTTATTTCTCCTTTTCTTACCTCCTTTTAGATTATTGATTACCTCCACTTTTTTGTGTGCATGGCCAGATGGCAGAGATGCTGTTACAGAGCAGAGCATCTGCCTGGGGCATGTTTCTGCACAAAAGCAGCATTCTACCAGCGACTGGAAGGTTGTTTAGGGGGCCACCTCTCCCAAGGGTCTAAACCCCATAAAAGCAGTTTCCTGAAAACTTCTCTAAGGTTGCCTCTAATGCTGGAAGTTCCTTGAGAGTAGCTACATGTGCTGGCCCCAAGCCCACCAGCCAGCCTAGGAAAGGACGTTTTTGCTTAGCCTTCATTTTAGTGACACTCCTCCCTGCTCTCCCCCACCAGCCACACACACACACACATGCAGCGTGAGAGAATTCTTCATGTTCCACGCCATTACTGAAATCTAAATGTGACTATTTAGACTCAAAATCGACCAGGCGGGAACCGTGTTAGTCAGTTTGTCTTATTCTGCAGAGCCCATATCCCACTGTGAATTCTCAGCAAGACATCATAATTATCCATAATTAGATAAAGTCTGAACATTAAACCCGTCCTTCTAAAAACAAAAACTGGTGGTTTGCAACACACTAGATCTTCTGCAGTCCAAAGTTGCGGCTGGAAGGAAGCTGGCAAACTCCTTAAATGCAACGGTGAATAAAGTTTTTGAAATGACAATGGGCCGATACTTTAAAAATAAATCTGTTTCGAATGAAAAGTAATTTAGGATTTAAGACTCCGGTAGTGATGCAAAAAGGAAGGGAATGGCCTCAAGACACCTTTTGCTAAGTCGGAGTGATTGAATTCATTTCCACCAGCTTGATCCTTTCCTGAAGGCAGCCAGGGAGTGCGTCCAGTCACCCTCAAACATCTCATCAATCTCCTGCCACAAAAATGAATCAGCATTGCACACAGACCCTCATCCTACAGCCCCTCAGCAAAAGCACCTGCCAGGCTGGGTTAGAAAGGAGTGACACGGCCGGCCGCAGATGGAAGTCCCCACGCTGCAGCACTAGGGGGCCAGCGGGAGGAGCGGAGCAGCCCCCACCGCGAGTGCCTCGTCTCCTCCGGGACCTGTCCGTCTCACATTCCCTCCAGCATAGATCTGTCATATCCTGTTGTCAGCAGCAGAGTGGGTGGGCAGATGTGTGCATGGCCAAACAGCGGAGATGCTGTCACAGAGCGGAGCATCTGCCTGGGGCATGTTTCTGCACAAAAGCAGCATTCTACCAGCGACTGGAAGGTTGTTTAGGGGGCCACCTCTCCCAAGGGTCTAAACCCCATAAAAGCAGTTTCCTGAAAACTTCTCTGAGGTTGCCTCTCGTGCTGGAAGTTCCTTGAGGGTAGCTACATGTGCTGGCCCCAAGCCCAACCAGCCTAACACCTGGTACATCAGGGCTGAGTTACGCATCTGGTGCCTCCATTGAAACCTCTGTGGCCCAACTGCAGCAGTGTTTTTCTGCCCCGACAGGACTTATGAGAGTCTCCTGGGGTCCCTGCGTCTCCCTGTTCGGCAAACACAGATCTAGGGTCAGACAGTTGTGGGTTCAGATTCCAGCACGGCCACTCAGGCAAGCTCCCTAGCCTCTCCCCAGCCTGGTGAGAAGGGCAGCGCTCACCTTTAGAGGTGATTATGCAGCACAGAAGCAGCACATGGGAGCACCAGACATGGCAGCCAGCACGCTCTAGGTGTCCTCCTTACTAGATTCTGTTTGTTGGCAGGATCTTTAAAAAGACCAGCCATGTGGCATTTCAGAGACTACAGAGATCAGAAACAGAGACAAGTCACTAGGGAGAGGGGCCTTCCCCGACTCCCAAATGCACGGGGATTTCTCCTTTAGGTGAGCTCTCCAGCGGCCTTCAAACTCCCAGCTGGGACCTGCAGCAGAGCCTATGCCCCATCTTGGGGTTACCTAGTCCACTCCTGGGGTCACCTAGCCTCCTCGTGGGGTCCCCTAGCTGCCTCGTGGGGTCCCCTAGTCCCCTCATAGGGTCACGTAGCCCTCTCGTGGGGTCCTCTAGCCCCCTTGTGGGGTCTCCTAGCCCCCTGTGTGGAGTCCCATAGCCCCCTGCGTGGGGTACCCTAGCTCCCTCAGGGGATTCCCTAGCCCCCTCATGAGGTCCTCTAGCTCCCTCAGGGGATTCCCTAGCCCCCTGTTTGGGGTCCCCTAGCTTCCTCATGGGCTCACCTAGCCCCCTCATGAGGTCCCCTAGCTCCCTCATGGGGTCCCTTAGCCCCCTCGTGGGGTCACCTAGCCCCCTTGTGGGGTCCCCTAGCTCCCCCATGGGGTCGCCTAGCTCCCTCGTGGGGTCACCTAGCCCCCTTGTGGGGTCCCTTAGCCCCCTCATGGGGTCCACTAGCTCCCTCGTGGGGTCCCCTGGCCCCCTTTTGGGGTCACCTAGCTCCCTAGTGGGGTCCCTTAGCCCCCTCATAGGGTCACCTAGCTCTCAGCAGCACATCAGCCTTGCCCGGGAAGGCAGGTGGGTAGTGCAGGCCAGGGACCTTGCCTCACAGGCCCACTGTTCCACAGTTCCCTGTACAGGGCCCATGCTTAGAGCAGCTCTTTTAGGGTCAGGCTACTGTTGACTGGGAAGCCCCGAAAAGATTGGGCCTGAGTCATCCTGGCACCATAGTTACTGTCTGGAGACTTAAGGGATGAGTCTCATTTGTGACTTTCTTCAGATTCTGCAAACTTTATAGCCTGTGAGTCCGTCCTGCCTCCCACCCTCCTTTCCTCATGGGCCCAGACTCCACCCCGACACTGCCCCAGTTTTGCCTCTCACCCACCCAGCAAACCCAACCCAGGGACAGTCTGATGGCCTCACCTTCTCCATGCCTACCCAGGCTACTGAGTGCCACTGGGTCCTCAGCACTGCCAGGCTGTTCAGAACTGTCATCTCCCTGTTCCACCCAACCTCCATTCAACCCTCACTCCCCTCTCAAACCCCTGCCCACTCCCCTCAGCAAGTGACTTTGGCCCTCACTCCATGGGGACTACAGAGATGCATTCCTCCTCCACACCTTGCTCTCCCAGCTTCTCTTCTGCACCTACAGCATCTCTATCTCCCTCTGTCTTAGCCTGCTTCCATTTCTATGAAGGAATAGCCAAGGCTGGGTGATTTATAAAGAAAAGAGGTTTATTTAACTCATGGTTCCTCAGGTTGTACAAGAAGCATGGTGCCAGCATCTGCTTCTGGTGAGAGCTTCAGGGAGCTTCCACTCACAGCAGAAGGTGAAGGGAGCAGGTATCACCAGGTGAGAGAGAAGGAAACAGAGAAGGGATCTTTTAAACAACCAGACCTCCAGGTAAACTCATACAGCGAGCACTCATTCATTACAGCAAGGACACCGCAAAGCAATTCAAGAGGGATACACGCCAATAACCTAAACTCCTGCCGCCAGGCCCCACCTCCAATACTGGGCATCAAATTTCCACAGGAGATTTGGAGGAGACGGATTTCCAAACTATATCACCTTTCCTGCCAGGCACTGGCAGGGGGTCCAGCCTCAGCCTCCCCATCCTCATCCTCTCTAGCCTTCCCTGGGGAATCTCTACCACTGCTCAGCTGTTTCTCCGCTGTGTTCCCAGGCTAAGCTACTGGCACCACAAACCACCTCCCTGTGCCGATTTGAGACCTGGGAGTCATCCTTGGTTCCCCCTCCCTCCCCACAGGCTGTTTATTCCCTCTTCTGCACAGGATTCCTTCTCTCTTCCCATGGCCATCCTCACCTTGGTTCAGGCACCCTGCCCCCAGCCTGGCCTCCTCCCCCAGTCCTCCCTCTATGCTGGATTGCATATCTGTCCAAGGTCAGACAATCATCCTTACCCAAGACCCTCAGGACTCCCCTAGCCTCCTGAGTGGGGTCTGCCCCTGACTTTAGCAGTACATCCATGGCCCTCTGTCATCTGGTCTCCATGACCACTCTGACTTAGGTCCTCCCCACTCTCACCCCTCCAGCTTCCCTCGGCCCTCTCCTAATTCTCTGCCATGAAACATGCAGGTTCCTCTGCCTGGAAGACCTTCCTCCCCTCCCAGCCCCCTCTTCAGCTGACCCACTCCTCTCCATCCTTCCAGACCCGGCTCATGCATCAGCACCTCCTGGGGCTATCCCCAGCCTCTAGGGTTAAGGTTATATAGCCCCTGACAATTCTTCTGTCTAGCCTGGATCACAAGGTGCTATTGTCATCTGTTTACACATCTGTCTTCCACATAGCCAGAGTGTTCCTCCAAGTCAGGAGCTGTGCCCCATTCACCTCTGGGTGCCCTAAGCCTGGCACTTGGTGAGTGGTCAGTGGCTAACTTGTGATGGAACTCAGGCTGTAAGATGTATATCCAATGTCCATACCTCTGGCCTGGCCAGTAAAATAACGTTTCCTGCTCGTGCAGAAGGACTGTCTCCAGCTTCATCTTGTCTCCAACTCTGATGGCAGGAGCGTGGACTGCAAGGTCAGATAGTCCCAGGTTCAGGCCCTGACTTGGCCAATTATTAGTGATGGGTTTTGGGCAAGACACTCAACCTCTCTGAGCCTTAGTTTCCCCATGTATAAAATGGAGATGGTAATGCCTACCTCATAAGGTTCTGGTATAAATTAAATGACGTGATGCAATGGGACCTGGTAGAGGCCCTGCATGTAGTAGACACATAAAAGTGGGAGCTATCACTCAGGTGGGCTTTTTAGTAACGTACAGTAAATTAAATAGAATAGGGCTGGATTACATTAGCTACAGAAACAAGCCAGGTGCAATGGAGTGAGCCCCAGGATAAAAACAAAAAGACCTCAGTCCCACCTCTGTCACCAAACTAATGTCCTCACTGGGGTCCTCACTTTTTAAAAAAGGGATGGGCCAGGCACGGTGGCTCACACCTATAATCCCAACACTTTGGGAGGCCAAGGCAGGAAGATTGCGTGAGCCCAAGAGTTCGAGACCAACCTGGGCAATGTAGTGAGATGCACCTATAGTCCCCAGCTACTCAGGAAGCTGAAGCAGGAGGAACACTTGAGGCTGGGAGGTCTAGGCTGCAGTGAGCCATGATCGTGCCACTGAACTCCAGCCTGGGTGACAGAGAGAGACCCTGTCTCAAATTTTAAAAAAGGGGACAGCTTGGTTAAAATGGTAACCAGGTTAACTCCCAGCTCACACGTCCTCTGATTCTAAGATTCTTTGACTCTACAATTTCATAAACTGCCATCTGTGGCCTGAGGCATGACTAAGGTCATTAAGGAGAAATGCTCAGAAAACCTTATTCTATTGAAGGGCAAAAGACTGGCATTAGAAGGCCAGGTTAGGTGATAAGTCCTTACCTGCAACTATTTCCTTCCACAGGAGAATGTGGCTTTCCTCCTGAAGCGTTCAGAGGTAGTAGTGCTTAACACAGCTGTTTTGTGAGTCCCAACAATGCTTAACCTTCCCGTAATCACCGTGAATGGCTGGCAAGAGCTTATGCCTGAGAAATGCAGCCTTCTAGATGAAATTTTCAGGGAAATGGAGGCTTTAGACATCACAGTGTTTTCAAATATCATTATTACTGCTCTATAAATATCCCACGCCCACAGTGTATCAGGTGCCACATGGGAAATATTGGATTCAGTTGGAGATTTTCTTAAAAGACACATAACAGTACCATATGCCAGTCATCTTGTATAATATTTATGTACATGCTGCAGAAGCAAAGATTAGCTATGTCAACATGTATAGAAAAATCCCACAAAACAGAGTCCGTGGGATGTGTATTATCTGTACTTATGATCAAAAGCATTTGCTGACTTTCTTCACTATAAGAGCTATTTCACCCATAAACTACAGAAAGGTTAGAGGAGCAGGAATGAATAGAGTAATAACCAGGTGGAAATCATCAGCGATCCCTGCAATCTCCTACTAGTTCAGAGGCTCTGCAGGTGAAGAAAGCAGTTCCAGAACTGTGAACAGCAATTAACCCTTCCATTTACTTTGAATGAATGATATTTAAACACACTTTACTCCTTTTCAACGGTCCTCACCAGCACACCAAAGGGGACATTGCTTGGAGAAAAAATATTTTCTTGGAGACATGCAAGAGGAAAAATTATTTCCACTAGTATGATCCTAAGTGCAAAATTGTTCATGAGCACTGTGCAAGTAACCAGCCAGTTGCTTTAGGTAGGTGGGTGGTATGAACTGAATTATATCCTCCCCACTCATATGTTGAAGCCCTCACTCCCAACGTGATGGTATTTGGAGACGGGGCCTTTGGGAAGTTCTCAGAATTAGATGAGGTCATTAGCATAAGGCCCTCACAGTGAGATTGGTGCCCTTATGAGAAGAGACACCAGAGCTCTCTCTTTCGCTCGCTCTCTCTCACTCTCTCGCTCTGCCAGTGAGGACACAGCAAGAAGGTGGCAGTCCACAATCCATAAGAAAGCCCTCAGCAGAACCCAACCATGCTGGCACCCTGATCTCAAACTCTCAGCCTCCTGAAATGCAAGAAAATAAATGTCTGTTGTTTAAGCCACCCAGTCTATGCTATTTTGTTATGACAGTCTGATCTAATACAATGAGGTTCTTTCCCTCTGAGCTTTCATTGTAGATTGTGACAAGATCAAAATTCAAGATCACATTAAGCAAACACACACTAGAGTGGCCAAATCTTGGTAGAGTTTGTAGCTAAGAACTGAAAGGACATGTGACTATCTCTTAGGGCATTAATCCTGAGCTAAAAATATGAAATTGTCCTATTATTTGGAGAACTGAGCTGTACTAAACAGACTAATGCCAGCAAATGGTTTGAAATCCAGTAGCAATATTGTGCAGCCCAGGCAGGTGGAGTGGGGAGAGAAAGAACAACTTAGTTTATTGTGAATTGCATTTCTCTTTACTGTGCAGTTTTATTTTTAATTGCAAAGTGTCTGGTTGAGCAGTTACTACTGAAATTTATTTTTGTAATAAAAGCTCTTCATTAAATCACAGTTTTATGAACAGTGACTTAAACCAGATTTTGCTGTAATAAATAAGATATTGAAGTGCTTTTAAAATTTGAAAAAGCTCTGTGGCTCACCCCAAATGTTAATGTAAATGTTAGGCAGAAATAACAGTGACCTAACGGGATTGTACAAGAACTTGCCAGGTGCTTGTGCTGAGCATGCTGAGGGCTCATCTGGCCTTACTGGCCTGGTGTTCTGGATTTAATTTGATCCTCAAATAGCTGTGTGGCCTGGGACAGGTCCCTTTCCCTCTCTGGGCTTTAGTTTCCTCATGTGTTAAAAGAAAGCAAAACCAAAAAAGACAAGAAGGCTGAATCTTTCTGCTCTGACATGCTTCTCAGGAATATGGCTCCACTCAAAAGAAGGCAGCTCTGAAAGATGAACTCCCAGACTGGGCAGAAAATGAAGGGTTAGGGGCAGAAGTGAAGCATGAAAACCCCTTGCCCAGGTGTGGAAGGCCCAGTGTGTCACACTGACACAGGATTCTTGCAGCTGGAAACCTCTGTGGTCAGTGGCACCTCTGCTGGGCTTCACTGGGCTCTGGGCTGGCTGCTGGACTCCCTCCGCCCATTCGGTCCAGTGGGCCCCGCTCAGCTCCAGCTACTGACCCAGACCCCACACCCCCGGCTCTGTGCTCTGCCCACAACTGGTCCCAGCTTGCCACCTTGAACAGCTTCCGCCTTGGGGCCAGTATCTAGACAAGGGGGATACAGTAGTGCCCGAAAACTCTCAGACGTCAGCAACACGGAGTCCCAAGGGATATGGCTTTTACCTGGAGAGTCCGGAGGCCTGAACCCCCAAGAGCTGTTACAGTTCTCTCTCCTTCCCACCCCTGCAGTGCAGTGAATGGTATGGGGGGTTGTTACGAGGGGCATGTAACAGGGGGTATGTTAAGGCTCATTTGTGTTACAGCTTGCTTGTTCCTGCCATCTGCATGCTTTGGCAAACAATGGCATGTCACAGCTTATTCAGTCCCTTTGCCCCATTCTGGCCCAGGGCTCCTGGGCTGGCCTGGCCCAGCTGCTGCTTCCATCATGTGGGGAAGCCACCCCAAGCCAGCAGAGTGTTACAGCTCATTTCCCACCCCCGTTCAGTGGGTCCTGGGTTTCTGTCCCATGTCCAAGAAGAGTGAGGGTTATGTAGACAACTAGAGAGAGAGCAAGGTGGAGAAGAGTTTTATTGAGTGACAGAACAGTTCTCAACACTGGAGGGGACCTGAAGTGGGTAGCCCCTACCTGAAGGTGGGTAGTCCCAAGGTGTGGCTGAGTCGGGAGTTTTAATGGGCTCAGAATAGGGGGAGAGCCTCCTGATTGGTCCATGGGTGGGCCTGGAAGAAGCACCATTGGATTGACTAAAAGGCATCAAGGAAGTTCTCACTCTGGGTTGTGGACTCTGCCTGGAACTGACAGCCTAGTTTTCAGGCTTTAAGCTGTCTTTGTCTTGAAGGTCAGGTTTCACCAGGGACCCATCCTGTCTGCCTAGGAACCCATCTGTTTCTGGCTGCTATCAACATGATTACCCTTCATAGAGGCCCAGCTCCAGCCCCCACGTGGTGCTGGTGGCCAGGCATGTCCAAGGGCGTACATGGGAAAGTCCAGGCACAGGCGGAAGGCCCCAGGCCAAGGTACCCACAAGGGAGCCTCACATAGGAGTGGCCTGGGGAAGCAGGACGTTCAGAGGTGCCTCTGCAATGGGGGACTGGGTAAGAACCATGCTCCTGAAAAGGTGCCAGGTGGGGGCTCATGGTTTAGTGTGCTGACTCCCGTCCACCCCATCCTTAAGCCAGCTCCTGGCAGCCAGTGCTGCCAGCCCAAAGGTGCAGGCAGAGGAGTCTCCAGTTGCCTTCCCACCCATCAGGGCTTGGGGTAGATTAGTTTGCTGGGCTGTCATAACGAAATCCCACCATTAAGACTGCGGCTTAAACAACAGACATTATTTTCTCACAATTCTGAAGGCTGGAAGTCTGAGATCAAGGTGTTGGCAGGGTTGGTTTCTTCTGTGGCCCCTCTCCTGGGCTCATACATGACTGTCTTCTTCCCGTGTCTACACATGGGCTTCCCCCTGGGCGTGCCTGTGTCCACATTTCCTCTTTTTATAAAGACACCAGTCATATTGGATTAGGGCCCCTCCTAATAACCTCATTTTAATTTAATTACCTCTTTAAAGACTTTGTCTCTATGTATAGTCACATTCTGAGCTACTGGGTGTTAGGATTTCAACATGTGAGTTTTAGGTGGCCCAGATAAGCCCCTCACAGGGGGCTGTGGATGCACTGATGGGACGTTGAATTCATTTTCTAGGGGGTGCCATAAGAAATCACCACAGACTGGGAGGCTTTCAACAACAGAAATGGATGTTCTCATAGTTCTGGAGGCTGCAAGCCTGAAATCAAGGTGCTGTCAGGGCCACACTCTTGGAAGACTCTAGAAGAGGTTCCTTCCCTGCCTCTTCTAGCTTTTGTCAGTGGCTGGCAGTCCTCAGCATTCCTGGGCTGTAGGCACATGGCTCTTAGTCCCTGCCTCTGTCTTCAAGATGGTGTTCTCCCCTGTCTGTGTACCCCGCACCTTCACGCAGTGTCTTCCTCTGTGTCGTGTCTAAACTTCCCTCTTATTACAAGGTCCACCCTATTCCAGTGTGACCTCACTTAACTTCATTACCTCTGCAAAGACCCGACTCCCAAATAAAGTCACATTCACGGTCACTGGGGGTTGGGACCTCAGCATATCCTTTGGGGGGACCCAATTCAGCCTACAGTGAACCCCTTCTCCTCATGCTGCTGCCCCTACACCCTCACAGCTCCTCAGATACCATTATTTTGCTCATGGCTTCAGGAAGTGAGCTAACCAGCTTCCCCGGATTTGCAGCTGTTTTGAATGACTAACATCATTCTCTCTCCCTGCTCCCTCTTCTCTCCCTCTTTGTGTCTCTTTTCTTCTTCTCCTCCTTCCCCTCTCTTGTCCTCCCCCGTTTTTGTCTCTCAGCTCTGCCTCTCTCCTCTTCTTTCTTCCTTGCTTCTCCCCTTCCCCTCACCCAGGCTCCTCTCCTGTCTGTCCCTCCGCTCTGAGGTGCCCAGAGGACACTGTGGTTTCTCAGAGGCGATGACCGGGAAGAGTGTTTCTCGGCTGTTAGAAATGTCCTGAGTCTTGGCTTTGCTCTGGTGACCACACCACGGCTTTCTTTCCCAGTAGAGTGGGTCTGTGTTTTTCCAAGCATTTTACAATAGTATTTGGCTTTTCACTCTTTTGAATTCTAACGCTCTGGAATTAATAAAGTTAAAAAACAAAACAAAACACTATTTTCTTCTTCTAAGGAAGGCCCGGCTGAGAGGGGTCAGTTAATTCAGCCTGAGTCTGCCTGCTCTGTGTCTGCTGGTCCTTCTGGTAACGGGAGCCTCCTCCATGTTTTTGCTAGGCTGCTCTTTGCTATCTGGTTGGTCTATTCCGGGCCCAATTTTTGGTTTACCACCCTCTTTATGGAATATAATGCATAAGTCCTAAATAAACTATTAGCAAACCAAATCTACCAGTGTATTAAAAGAATACTAGGCCATAACCAAGTAGAGCTTATTATAAGAACTCAAGGAAGATTCCAAGAAATGAACCATTGATATAATACCACAGCTGAATCTCAAAATAATTATTCTGCATGACAGAAGCCAGACCAAACAAGAGTATATATGAAACTCTAGAAAGTGCAAACTAATCTGTAGTGACCGGAAGCAGATCAATGGTAGCCTGGAGGAGGGGGTGGGGTTTCGGGGTGGGGTGCCAAGGTGGGGCCAAGAGGAAGCTTTGGGGGATGATAAATACGCCCACGCTCTTGATGGTGGTGATGGATTCAGGGAGCGTATGCACATAACCAAACACCAAATCACACGCTGAAAAGATCAAGGAAGTTTACACATGTGTAGGGTCCAGCCCTATGGGGCTTAGCGGGTGCTCTCCCCATGTGCCGAGATGAGAGATGGTAAGAAATAAAGACATAAGACAAAGAGATAAAGAGAAAACAGCTGGGCTCAGGGGACCACTACCACCAAGATGTGGAGACTGGTAGTGGCCCTGAATGACTGGGCGCGCTGATATTTATTGCATACCAGACAAGGGGGCAGGGTAAGGAGAGTAAGTTGTCCAAGTGATTGATAAGGTCAAGCAAGTCACGTGATCATAGGACAGGGGGCCCTTCCCTTTTAGGTAGCCGAAGCAGAGAGGTAAGGCAGCATATGTCAGCGTTTTCTTCTATGCACTCATAAGAAAAGATCAAAGACTTTAAGACTTTCACTATTTCTTCTACCACTATCTACTAAGAACTTCAAAGAGGAACCAGGAGTATGGGAGGAATATGAAGGTGGATAAGGAGCGTGACCATTGAAGCACAGCACCACAGGGAGGGGTTTAGGCCTCCAGATGACTGCGGGCAGGCCTGGATAATATCCAGCCTTCCACAAGAAGCTGGTGGAGCGGAGTGTTCCCTGACTCGTCCAAGGAAAGGAGACTCCCTTTCATGGTCTGCTAAGTAATGGGTGCCTTTCCAGGCACTGGCATTACCGCTTGACCAAGGAGCCCTCAAGTGGCTCTTATGCGAGCGCGACAGAGGGCTCACCTCTTGCCTTCTAGGTCACTCTCACAATGTCCCTTTAGCACCTGACCCTATACCCGCCGGTTATTCCTTGGTTATATTAGTAACACAACAAACAGTAATATTAAAAGCTAATGATCAATAATGTTTATACTAATGATTGATAATTGCCCATGATCATCTCTATATCTAATTTGTATTATAACTATTCTTTATTCTAACTATTTTCTTTATTATACTGCAACAGTTTTTGCCTTCAGTCTCTTGCCTCGGGACCCGGGTAATCCTTTGCCCGTACACATGAAGGTGTTGACTAACGTTGCCGAGTGTATACCAAAATACAAAATACTAAAACCGAAAGCCACGCGGCAGATGGGAAGATGCAGCAACGTTTCCTCCATTCTGTCCCACACAGATGTATTCAATGACAGAGGATTCTGGAGTCCAAGGTTCCCCCAGGGTCTCTCTGTGTCTCTGTCCGCCCTTCTCAGTGGTGTAACTGGGCAACTATGTCTTACCTTTGGGCCTGTTGCTGTGAAATAAGGATAGAAAGCCCCACGACTCAGGGCTGTTGCAGGGTGAGAGGTCATAACTGCGAGGTGCTCACGACAATGCAGAGCCTCCGTAGATGGCAACGATGGGAAACTGACGATTACTCCCAGTCCCTGGGACCTTCTGCTACGGGCGTGACCTAGCAGCTGGGGATCCTGCCTGCAAAGGCACGGCTCCTGCAAGCGTGTTGCAGGAAAAAATGAGATGTCCCCTGGGTGCGGGGACAAGAGTACTTATGAAACTCTTGTCTCAACACAGCACTTTAACAAGGTCTCTTATTCCCGAGTCCAGCTCAAGATCCCTCCTCACCAGCTTTCCAGAAATTGTTTTGCGATGCCCAGAGGAATGAGGCCTTCAACCAAAAGCAAACACCTTTTGACCATTTGAAAAGTGCACTGAATATATATTTTGAAAGCTGGGAGTAACAATAAATATGATATCATAAAGAATACATTTGAAAGGAAATTCAGATATGCATTTGAAAAGAAAGGAAGCCCCAGTGCTGGCCCAGAACAAAGGACAGGCAGCACCGAAGGCACAAAACATTCAGGACATGTTTTGTCAGTGGAGTTTGTAACTTTTAGAATACATGACAAAGCTCTTTGGATTTCCAAGGGGCTGATGTCATCACCAAGATCCACCATTCCCAGTGGAGGCTGAGACTAGCAATACATGTGAGGAGGCCTCTCAGAGGCTTCCCCTCTGGACTGTGAGGGCTGGAGGCATAGTTAGGCAGTGGATGGGGGAAGTCTTCCAGCATGGCTCAGGAGCACCAGTGTAAGTATTTGCATGATGGCACAGGCCCGACCTTGGATACTGTGGGGCTGCAGGACAAACCCATCTTCATCATCATCACGGCAAGCTCATATTGAGTGCTGACCCTGTGAGAGGCACTGTTTGAAACACTTCCCATCTTTCATATACATCTAATTCTATCCTGACAACAGCCCTATGTGTGTCGGTGCTATTATTGCCCCCCGCATTTTTTTTTTTTTTTTTTGAGACAGAGTCTCACTCTGTTGCCCAGCTGGAGTGCAGTGGTGCAATCTCGGCTCACTGCAACCTCTGCCTCCCGGGTTCAAGTGATTCTTCTGCCTCAGCCTCCCAAGTAGCTGGGGCTACAGGCATGTGCCACCACGCCCAGCTAATTTTTTGTATTTTTAGTAGAGACAGGGTTTCACTGTGTTAGCCAGGCTGGTCTTGAATTCCTAATCTCAGATGATCTGCCCACCTGAGCCTCCCAAAGTGCTGGGATTACAGGCGTGAGCCACTGCACCGGGCCTTATTGCCCCCTTTTTTTAAACGATGAGAAAACTGAAGCATAGAGAGGGGAAGTAGTTTGCTCAGGGTCATACGTGCAGGACTGGGGAGGGGGAAGGGAGTTGAGACGCAGGCAGGATAAATCAATAGAGGGGGCATTCTTGTTCACAGAGCATTAATCTAAACATTGGACTTGAAGGGTATTGGCTCCCTAATCCCTAGAAGGGTACAGGCCTGGGGACACTCATCCAATGCCTGGGAGTGGGGGAGGTGGGTGCATATCAGGACCATTTAAATAATGTTCAGAAACAGGAGAAAGGGGCAGGGCCCATAACCTCCCGACCAAGTAGAAGGTACGGGGGACTCCTCGGTGTTTCTGCCTAAGGAACATCTGCATGGCCTCACATTTGATGAGGAAACTGAGTCCAAAGGAGCTAAACAACTTGGCCAGGGCCCCATGGTTAGTCCAGAGCTGGCACTTGAACTCAGGTCTTCAGGGAGCTAGCTTTGCCCATAGCTCTTTAAGAACTGTCAGAGTCCCTCTCACTCAGACCCTAGGAACTGGGGCCCTGAGAATTGAAGGCTCTTGTTGCAGGCACAGCTGGCCAGAGCCACAGCCACAGCTCTCTGTCTCCCCCGACCGGGCTCCTTTGTCTTATTCATGTGGTTCCTATGCCCCTGAGGCAAAGGCGAGACCCCGGTAGCTGCCTCTTCTGCCTGGCTCAGGAAGGGCAGGCATAATTGAGGAGCATAAATATGGCTTTTGAATAACCCCTTGATACCTGCCCATTGAGAAAAAGAACATCCATACCGGGAAAATTAAACGAATGCACTGCTCAAAAGACTTTGAGTGGAGAAGGCTCCTGATCAGATAGATCTGGGAATGCAGCCAGGAGAAAATCACTTCCATAACCCTGCTGGGAAGCAGGGACAGTGACCTGGTTCGAGAAACCTTTGGTTAGAGACTGTCCTGACTGTCCCCTCTGGTAGGGGCTCCTGCCACCTCTTTCTCTCCTAGGACCACATTATCCACAGTTGTTTAGGACCTCTGATTGTCCTCCCTTAAAATGAAAGGGGTAGTCCCTCCGCTGGGGGGTGGATAAACTGAGTATATCCTGACAACGGGATACAGCTTGGCAATGGAAAGGAGGAAGCTTCCCGCAAGCACCACAGCAGTGAGGCTCAAAAGCACTGTGCCGAGTGAAAGAAGCCAGCTTGGAAGCTGCATGAGTAATGGTTCCATGTCTATGACATCCTGAAAGAGACAAACCACAGGGATAGAGATGGAGAGACCAGTGTGGCCAGGGTGGGGAGCAGGGGAAGGAATCAACCGCAAAGGGCCCTGAGGGGATCTGGGGGTGATGGAGATGCTCTGAATTTTGTGGGGTGATGGAAACACTTTGTCGAAACTTCTCAAACTCTGTTAAGTGAATTTTACTATATGCGAATGATGCCTCAATACAGCTGATTGAAAATTACTGGGGAAAGAGAAAGGAAGGTGGCAGCCACCGGCTCTGCCACTGTTGCATCCCAGTGCCTGCCTTAATGGTCACGTGGGAAGAGCCCCTTCAGTGTCTTTGGGGGAGGTCCAGTGCCACCTGGCACTCCCACCTCGGTGTGAGGGAATGGCCCAGAGACAGCTCCACCAGGAGGGGCACCTCCAGCCACAGCCCCCGCAGATCAGGTTGATAGCCGGGTTTCCAGCCTCCGTACAGCAGGCACTCTCCTGGCTGGGTTCTGGAGGACTGCTGCTTCCTTTGTTGCAACCCTCACCAAGACTGAGCTCTCCCTGGGTGCAATCCCTGCGCAGGCACTGGGGACAAGGGCAGAGCACACTCTGGTAGGGTAGCAGAGCCAGCTGCAGACAATTATGACAGGTGAGACAGAGGGAACCGTGCAACTGCAGAAGCCGGAGAAGGGGCTAGCCCGAACCTGATGGGAGGTCAGAGAGGCTTCCTGGAGCTCAGCTGGGACAGGGATGAGGAGGAGTTGGCCATTGACAGGCAGAGGCTGGCACGAGCCAGAGGAGTTATGAAGCAGCTTGGCCTCGGAGGGGGGGGTGGGGGGAAGCCTGGGGGAGGGGTGCGGCAATGCGTTCTTCCTGGAGAATTATGTATGTGATGGCTGGTAAGCGCCCTCTTTATCTTGAAGGCTCATGAGTGTTTGACTCTGCACCCTCCTGAGGTAATGGTGGAGCTCCAGGAGCAACATCATCCAATCTTCATTTTAGGAAAATTGCCGTGGCAGCCAGTGGGTCCCAGGAGTTGCCACTTTCTGGGTTTCACATGCTAGCATTTGGGTTTTATTTTTCTTTGTAATATCTCTGGTTCATAAGGTTGTCACCTTTTAATTTTGCCATTAAAAGCAACCGCAATTCTCTCCCACTATGTCAAAAATAAAAAATTTAAAAGTGAGGGGGCAGATTTTAATACCCAATGTTGGAAAGAAACTAATCTCAGAATATGGACCTATCTTTAAAACTAAATACATGCAGCTTAATAAATATTGACCATGGAGCCCCCACAGGCCTGAAAAGACTTTCCCAGGTCTTGCTGAAGTCTTCAGACAGGCTGGGATTCCAGGCCTTGGCTGAATCACCCTCACGGACAAGAAACAACCAGAAAGCACCCTAAACCATCTGCAGGGAGAAGGGAGAAGCGGGCAGGGGCTGGAATAGCCAGAGAAGGTTCTAGAACTGTACTGTCTGATAAAGTCACCACTAATCATGTGTGGTTTTGGTTCCTCGAAACATGGCTAGTCTGAATTCAGATGTGCTGTTTATACACTGAATTTCAAATATTTGGTATAAAAATGTGAGTTATCTTAATAATTTTAATATTGATTATATGTTGAAATGGTAATATTTTGGAAATATTGGGTTAAAAATATTATGGAATTAATTTCACCTGTTTCTTTTCCGTTTTTAAAAATATGACTTGTAACAGATGTAAAATTCCTTATGTGCCTTGAATTTGTGTCTCTCATTACATTTCTGTTGTTCTAGGAGGCAGAGCCCAAGCAGTGGTACAGCAAGGGGCAGGAAGTGGTGCTGCCCTAGCAGCCAGGGGGCACAGCACGGGGGGTGGAGTGGAGGTGGAGGGGGTGGAGAAGGGCACATCCAGAGACTGGACTCCATTGATTATGGGGAAGGATTGTTGGTCTTTAGCAGAGAAGTGAGCTGTGATTGGGAACAGGATCTCTCTGTGGCAGCATGCAGGAGATCAAGCCTGGGCAAAGCGGTGGCCAGGAGGCTGGAGTCATGGTCTAGTCGTGGTCTAGCGGGATGCAGCAGTGGCAGAGCCAGTGGCTGCCACCTTCCTTCCAGCCCATGAGGGTCTGGACAAGGTGAGATGGGAAGGATGAGGTTGGAGTGGGCAGAGAAATGGTGAGAAGCTGTAAAAGGCTGACAGTGCCTCACAGGTTTGGGACAGACACATGGATAGACCTCTACCACCTCAAGTCCCTCAGGGTCCAATCCTGAAGCCCAGAAAAAAGTTCAGGGCACCTGGAGAGGTTGCTGCCATGGGGCTGCAGAGTTCCCTATTGTTAGTGAACACACACACACGCGCGCGCACACACACACACACACACACCTGTCCCAGAGCTGCCAGGGCTGAGCTGGCAGGAGAGCTTGCAAGAACTTCTGCCCTCTTCCAGGCTGGTACCACAGTACACCTTCTCTCTGAGCCACGGGACGATTTGCTCCCACATTTGTTTACCTGAGCCACAGCCAACACGTTTAAGACATGCATGGCTTTTACAGGGCACCTGTGCGAGCACCATCTCGAGTGACACACAGAAGCACCTTGCAAATTGTGTTCACCTATTACGATCTGTCGCAGGCTACCTGCGAAGTCAGCAAGCACTTCAACCCTATCTTACAGGGCCAAGCAGCACCTTGAGGAAGTGAAGGGATTTGCCCAGACAGTTCCAGTCATTTTGCGGTGGGCCAAGGCTCCAACCCTTGGAGCCTGATGCCAAGAGGGAGAAGAGAAAATATCTTGGACACATTTCTGTGTACAGCAGCTGGGTGCCGTCAGAGGCTGCAGGACTTGACCTCTCCTCTGGGCTGCCATCTGACCATGCCCCCGAGGAATGCTGGCCAGCATGGAGGTCCCCAGGCCTAAAGAGCAGAGCAGGTCTGCGCAGGCTCTCTGAGCCTCTGTCTACCCAGGAAGGCCTGAGCTCTGGGGACGCCGTTTTTTGTCTGTGGCCAGCAGGGGGCGCCCCAGGACAAATGACTTTTTCCGGACTCACCCACAGGGATCACTCAGGAATTGTGTCCTTTATACACTCAGAACTCATGTCCTGCTTTTCCTCTTTCTGCCAAAACCTAGATGGGCACACATCTTCAATAAATTGTGTTCGGACAAGCCCTCTGCACTTGACACCCTTGATCAGGCCCAGTATTTTCAAGAGAAGGCCTTGACAATCATTATAAATGGGGTTCATGCCCTAGGAGCTTTTTCTGAGATGGCGGGTCCTATTTATCAAGGAAGGGGCACAGGTAATCCTGGGGTTAGGGGATGGGAGATACTGATTGGAAGAGGCTCCCAGGGGACCCCTACAAGCATTCACCAGGGCCATTTCTTTTTCTTTCTTTCTTTCTTTTTTTTTTTTTGAGATGGAGTCTTGATCTGTCGCCCAGGCCCGAGTGCAGTGGCGCGATCTCGGCTCACTGCAATCTCCGCCTTCCGGGTTCACGCCATTCTCCTACCTCAGCCTCCCGAGTAGCTGGGAACTACAGGCACCCGCCACCACGCCCGGCTAATTTTTTGTATTTTTAGTAGAGACGGGGTTTCACCATGTTAGCCAGGATGGTCTCGATCTCCTGACCATTTCTTGACACACAATCAACCCATTCCCCCATTAGGCCCCTCACTCTCAGGGGATCTGCGTGGCAGGAGGAGACCTTGGGACCCCCTCCCATAACACTCACAACAAGGCTTTAGCCTCCTAGAGCCCGGGCAGGTTTGGCTCTGACCCGAGGCCAAGTGTGTGTGTAGGTTCATCTTGAAGTCAGCTCCAGGGTCAGCTCAGAACTGCCCTGGCTGGGCGGTGTTGTGTGGGCCCGGAGCAGGCTCTGCACTGGCTGTGTTAGGGTGAGAGAGGGCAGCCTTGCTCAGGGGGGCGCGCTGTGCAGATGAGTGTCTCAGAGCGAAGTTCGGCGATGTGATTAAACATCACGAACAACAGAGTTAATCCCACGCCCAAGAAAGAAGTGATGGCGATTGTGTGGTATAATTGGGCAGAAAAGAAAATGTGTGTGTAAATGACTACAATTAATGCTGCTTTTGCTCAGCAAACCTTTCACAGCTTCCCGTTCTCTGCCGGTGCTTTCCTGTGTAAGGCAGGGTTGGTCATTTCTCCTGACACCAATTTCATAGCCATCCTATGTACCCAAACAGAGACAGGGATTTTCCTGGAGGCACCTTCCTTTCCCTACTTGTAGCCTACATGGTTTATGTGGTGCTGACCCCACGCCAACCTCGGGGGTAAGCACATGGTGCAGACATGCCCCATTAGAGTACTGCATACACTGTGCCCAGTGACTAGTGTAGGGATGGCCGTGCAACCCAGTCACAGTCAATGAAATGCAGCTGGATTCTGGTTAGATCTGTTAAAAAAAAAAAAAAAAAAATCTCTCTCTGCTGGCCTTGATGTGGGAAAGATGAGACCAGCCCATGGGGAGAGTGTGCCAGGGAATTATGTTGATTAAGAAAATGGCAAAGCAGAGGGACCAGGTCCTCTTGACTTTGCTTATCTGCTGGATCCAGCCATGCCCGAAGCGAACCTGAGCCTTTTAGTTATGTGAGCCAATACATTCAATTTTTTGCTTATGCTAATTTGAGTTAGGTTTATGTCACTTGCAACTAAAAATCTCCTATCTGCTGCATACTACATACTACATACTAGGGAGATTTAAGACCAAAGAAAGATGGAAGTGAGAGGGAACCAATCAGATACGAGGGCCTGAACTTGAACAGGTACTAGGGAGAGAGATGTAGCCAGATCCAAGAAGAACTCCGCAGGCATTGTCAGTGGGACTCCCTGAGTGACTGGATTTGTTGGAAGAGGGAGAGAGAGAAGTGAGGATGAGTTAGTGGGGGCAGGGGACAGTCTTCCATTTACAGAGGCAGAGACTATGAGGTGTGGGCATGTGGAAAGACACCAACTTCCACTTGGCAAATATGTAATCTGGGTGCCCCTGGGCATCCTGGCATTTGTCCAGTGGGCCTCTGGCTGTGTGTGTCTGAGGGTCAGAAAGCTCCAGGAGGCCGAGTGTGGTCACTCACACCTATAATCCCAGCATTTTATTATAGGAGGCCAAAGTGGGAAGATTGCTTGAGCCCAGGAGTTCAAGACCAGCCTGGGCAACATGATGAAACCCTGTTTCCACAAAAAATGAAAAAAATTAGCTAGGTGTGGTGGCATATGCCTGTAGCCCCAGCTACTTGGGAGGCTGAGGCACGAAGATTGCTTGAGCCTGGGAGGTGGAGGCTGCAGTGAGCCGTGATCCTGCCACTGCACTCCAGCCTGGTTGACAGAAGGAGACATTGTCTCAAAAAAAAAAAAAAAAAAAAAAAAAAAGAAGGAAAGAAAGAAAAGAAAGGTAAAAACTCTGGGCCTGAGTAAGCTGAGTGGTCAGCAGAGGGGAGCGCCTGAAAGCTTCGAGGGTGGAGATGTTCCCCGGGAGATGGGAGAGTGTGGCAGAGGAGGCGGGCCCATGCGCTGAGGGGCACCTATGTTAAGGGAGAACAAAATGCTGGAAACAGAGAAGAAAAGGGTTTGGAGCTGACCCTCCAGAGAGCCCTGCGGGAGTCACTGCCAGCCCCCTTGTTAACCTGGCTGCCACCAGCCTGGAACGCCCGTCCCTAAGGGCAGAGACTATGTCTGATTCATTCCCCAGGGTATTCCAGCAGCAGCCTGGAGTTAGGCACTCGGTAACTTCTGGGTCCATAAGTGAAGGAAAAGGGAAAGAGCAGAAGGGCTGGTGGACTACAGATTGGAATTTGGCCCAACTTCTTTAAAAAAAACAAAACAAAACAAAAAAACACATAGATTGGAACATTAGGAAACCAGGTTGGTGAGTTCCTTGGAGGGGGTGCCTTTGTCTGGCGCCTCTGTGAGGCCTGTCTCCTCCAATTTCAGGGCCAGAGTCCTCCCCACTCCCCTTCTCCTCCTTCTGCTGTCTCAAGTCACAGCCAGGGAGGAGCTGGCAGGAAAACAGGCCACTTGGTTTCATTTCCCTTTTCGAGAGCCTGGTGTTCCCTTAATGTAGGTGTCCCTTGGCACCTGGCCCTGGCTCCTCTGCCCCATTCTCCTTCTCCCGAGGCAATGTCTCCACTCTCAAGGCTTCCAGACACTTCCCTCTGCTGACCATCATGCTGTCTGCTCAGGCCTGGGGCTCTCTGACCCTCAGACACACACGACCAGTGGCCCACTGGGCAAGCACCAGGATGCCCAGGGGCACCCAGACTGCACAATTGGGATGTGGCAGCTGGTGTCTTTTCACGTTCCTGCTCCTCATACTCTCTGCCTTGGTGGATTACATGATCTTGATCCCCTGGCAGGTCCTTCTCTCTGTCCCCCAAACCCACTCAAATCCAGCTACTCCTCAAGTCCTTTTGAGGCTGCCTGCTAAGTTCTCAGATCTGCCCTTTGCTCTTCCTCAGGGCTTGCTGAGTCCATGCCCTCACACTGGCTGGTTCTGCTCATTCTTACCCATCCTCCTGGCTCCTGCTGTGATCTGAATGTTGGTGTTCCCCCAAAATTCATATGCTGGAACCTAATACCCAATGGGATAATATAAAGAGGTGATTAAGTCACGAGGGTTCCACCCTCATAAATGGGGCTCATGCCCTTAAAAAGATGCTCGGGGCCGGGCGTGGTGGCTCATACCCATAATCCCAGCACTTGGGAGGCCAAGGGTGGATCACTTCAGGCCAGGTGTTTGAGACTAGCCTGGGCAACATGGTGAAATCCCGTCTCTATTAAAGAGACAAAACAGATCCTCAGGGGGCCTTCTGTGCTCCTTCCACCAAATGAAGACACAGCAAGAAGTTGCGGTCCATAAGGAACAGGCGCTCGCCAGACACCAAACCTGCCAGCACCTCAATCTTGGACTTTCCAGCCTTCAGAACTGTGAGCGATACATGGGTCTTGTTTATAAATTACCCAGTCTACAGTATTTTGTTATAGCCACCTGAATGGACTAAGACAGCCCCCAAGCTCCCTGACACTGCTGGCGCCTGCTGGGAACCAGACTCACCCACCCCCCTCACCACCCCTGGGCCACAAATGCTGCCGCCACCCACCAAAGTCTCCTTTGTTATTTCTTCCCCTCCCCTTTCTCCCACACTTCCCCCCACCCCCAGCCTGGGATCCAGACACTGTCCTTGCCAAATGGGGTGGAGTGAACTCCTTAACATGGCAGGTGGGTACTTGGAGTGCCAGGCTGGACATTGTAGGTGAGGAGAGGCAGATGGCCTCCTGCACACACTGGGAGGCGGTGCACCACACTGACCGTGCTGCCTGGGGGCTGACGCAATGGGACACGAATCCGAGCTGTCCTGGCAGGTGTGTAGTGGTGTCTCCTTGTGGTTCTAATCTGCTGTCCTTTAATGACCCAATGATCCGGGGCATCTTCGATGTGCTCATTTGCCATTCATACATCTTCTCTGGTGAAATGTCTGTTCAAATCTTTTGCTCAGTTTTAAAAATTGAGTTTATAACCTTATTGAGCTGCAAGGGTTCTTTATATAGCCTAAATACAAGTCCTTTGTTGGATATATGCTGTTTTTGTTTACAGCTTTATTGAGATATAATTCACATACCATAAATTTCATCCTTTTAAAATGTAAAATTCAGTGGCTTTTAGTATATTCACGAAGCTGTGCACCGCTCATCATTATGTTGGTATATAATTTGCAAATATTTTCTTCCGGTCTGTGGCTTGCTTTTTCATTTTCTTAACAGATTCTTTTTTTGTTTGTTTGTTTTGTTTCGTTTGTTTTGAGACAAAGTCTCACTCTGTCGCCCAGGCTAGAGTGCAATGGCGCAATCTCGGCTCACTGCAGCCTCCACCTCCTGGGTTCAAGCAATTCTTGTGCCTCAGCCTCCCGAGTAGCTGAGAGTACAGGTGCGCATCATCATGCCGGGCTAATTTTTGTATTTTTAGTAGAAATGGGGTTTTGCCATGTTGGCCAGGCTGGTCTTGAACTTCTGATCTCAAGCGATCCACCTACTTCGGCCTCCCAAAGTGCGGGGATTACAGGAATGAGTCACTGAGCCCAGCCTTAACAGATTATTTTGAAGAATAAGCCTTTATAATGTTGATGAAGTCCAACTTACTGATTTGTTTTCTTTTATAATTTGTAATTTTGTGTTGCATTTAATAAATCTTTCCCACACCCAAGGTCATTAATATTTTCTCCTATGTTTTCCTCTAGAAGTTTTAGAGTTTAGCTTGTTCTCAAGCTGATTTTTACATATAAGGTAACTGTCAAGGTTCATTTTATGGTCATTTGGGTCGTACAACTGTCCCAGCACCATTTGCGGAAAAGTGCATCCTTTCACCTTTCTCAAAAATGAGTTGTACATGTGTGGGTCTTTTACTGCACTTCACTGTGTTTCATTTATTCATTTGTCTATTTTTATACCAGTATCACACTATCTTATTTATTGTGGCCTTATAATAAGTCTTAAAATGAGGTAGTGTGTGTCCTCCAAGTTTGCTCTTTTTCAAAGTTGTTTTGGCTAGTCCAGATCCTTTTGCATTTACATATAAATAATTGAAATCAGATTGTCAATTTCCACACACATACAAAAAAGCCTGATGGATATAATTAGGATTGCATTGAATCTACAGACCGATTTGAGGATAATTAGCAATAATACAGAGTCTGCTGGTTCATGAACATGAGATATTTCTCTTTTTATTTACATCTTCATTTCTCTCAGCAATGTTTTGTAAATTTTCAATGTTTGGGTCTTGAATTTTTTGACAAATTTATTCATAATATTTCATATTTTGATGAATTGTATAGTCTTACTTTTTAAATATAAAAATTTAAGTATTTGTTCCTAGTATACACACAATTTCTGTATTTCTAGTATATAGAAATACAATTGATTTTTGTGTATTGACCTTGTGTCTTTGTTAAACTCCCTATTATTTCTAGTAATTTTTTGTAGGAGCTATAAGATTTTCTACATAGATGATCACATCTTCTGTGACTAAAGAAGTTTTCCTTCTTCCTTTCTAATCTGTAAGCATGTAATTTCTTTTTCTTGCCTTATTGCACTGGCTAGAGCCTTCAGTATAATGTTGAATAGTAATGATAGAGAGAATATCCATGCCTTATTCTTAATTGTAGGAGGAAAGCATTCAATCTTTCACCATTAATGATTAATAATGACACTAGCTGAATAATTTTTGTAGATGCCTTTTATCAGGTTGAGAAAATTTCCTCCCATCCTTAGTTTGCTGAGAACAATTTTTGTTATAAATGGAGACCAGATTGTATAAAAAATATTTTTCATTTATTAAGATGATCATATATTTTTCTTTTTTTAGTCTATTAATATGCTGAATTACACTGATTGGTTTTTAAATATTAAACCAACCTTACACTCCTTACACTCCAAGTGGATAAACTCCACTTGGCCATGATGTATCAACCTTTCAATATATTGTTGGATTCCACTGGATAACATTTTGTTAAGAATTTTGTTATCTATGACTATTGTGACAAACCATTCCCTATCTTGTGTGAGTCCAGGCGTCACTCCCCCGCTCCTTTCTGGTGGCTTTTCTGCAGCCTTAGGTAATCTCCTCTCACACAGGCATTGATCAGTGCTCAGCTGAAGGCACAAGGGAGGCCATCTGCAAATTGCCGGAACTTTCTCTGTGGGCAGCTTTCCCTTCTTGGATCCTCTGCCCTCTGAAAGCTAGCGCCATGGCTCCCTGGACTTCCACTCTGTTTCTTCAACTCAGGGAGGGTAGGCTCCACCTTGGTGCCCTCCTGCCCTGCAGCCTCTCCCCAGGCTGGCAGCTGGGCAATCCAACATGCTCACCTTTGCGTCTCCTCCCTCGGGGGCCACTGTCTGAGCTGCCTGGTCCTCAATGTCTGAAATTCATTGTTTCCTGTATTTTGTCTGGCTTGTTGTTTCATCTGGGAAGGTTAATCTGGCCCCTGCTATTCCATCTTGGGAAGGAGATTACATTTGTTTTTAGATACTTGTGATCATCTGGCCATCTAATTTTATATCCTGCTCTTCTCACTCAACATTTTCAAATAAGCATTTTTATGCTTTTTATGCTTTTAAACTTTTCATAGATGTCACTTAGAGGAATGTGAAATGCTCTGTCAAGGCTGGGGCCAAGTGTCATCGATCTTGCTCCATGTCAGGATAGTCCCCCTTCCAGCCAAGTCAAAGGAGGTCGGCCCTCCCCACGCAGGGGCTCTGTCCTCCCTCTCACGCTCTTCCTGTCACTCTCAGACTTCCTCAGCAGAAGACGTTTTGTACCACGCACTTCAATGAGGTGGTGATTAAGGACTGCAGAAGAAGCGTTTTTCAATTTAAACCTATTTTTTTCTTGAATGGAGCAGGTGTCTGGAAGTCACAGTTACAGGAATGAAAGAATCACATTATTCACAATTTGCCTGTAATTAAACTCCTCCACTTTCTGAATGAGGGCCTGTGCCCAAAATCGTAATAACTACAGCTCCCACTTGAGGCGCCCTTACTGTCTTTGTATCAGGCACCATCTTGAGCACTGGAGCCAGACTGTGGTTTGCTCCAGATACTGGTGAACCTCAACAAGGCCTCTCTCTTGAGCCCAGAGCAAGCCAAGTCCTGTTGTTAGCTGCACTCCTGCTCCAACTGAGCTTCCTTTCCTCCGGCGCTGGGAGAGATCTGGAGGAGGCTTGGTGTTAAATGCCTAATCCTCGCAAAAACCCTGTGAGGGACAGATAGGGAAATTAGGGCTCAGAGAGGTGAATTAACTTGATCAAGGGCACACAGCAAGTTGGTGGTGCTGCTGGGATTCTAATCTGGACAGTCTGACTATGCTGGAACCATTTCTTCTAACCACTGGGATTTGCTTGGCTAATAGAAGCCCATTCACCCTTCTCTCTGCAAGAAGCCCAAGGGAGCCGGGTGGCTGAGATAGCCTACAGGTGCCAAGCCCCAAGGAACACTTCAGTCCTGGGACTGACCACTGAGTGTCTGAGCATACTGAAAGCCAAGAGTGACACAGAGGCCACGCTTCCGTCCTGGAGGGAGTGGAGTAGGCCCTCTGCCCAGCACAGGTCTCTCCTGCCCTCAGGCCCACACCCCTGCCCCCAAGTCCCAGTGCCCTTTTCCTGCCCCAACCTCTGAAAGAACCACAAATTCTTTAGTGAGATCAGTCAATGTCCTGCCCACCAACATTGCCAGCATGTTGCATTACAGTATTCTCTTCTGGAATTCTCTGGCTATCATTCTTCTAACTTTACCAATAAGGAAACCAAGACCGGGGAGCGGGGGGTAATTCATCCAAAGAAAGTGATGGAGACAGGATTTGAACTGAGGTCTGCTAAGGATTCTGTTATACTCAGCTGGTGGCAAAGTTATTTTAACTGACTGCAAGTCCTCTTGTCTCTTATCTCATTTGTGAATCTGCAAGTACTAACTGAGCAAGTGGAAAACAGAAGGTGCTGTGTCCCTCCTGGGGGTTGTGAAGGATCAAGCAGATAACGGATATTGCATTCTTAATCCAAGGCAGCCCTGACCACACAAATTGATTCTGAAGCTTCCTCTAAACCATGCTGTGGATTAATTACGGTGTGGACCAGTCAGGGTCCTTGGTTAAGGGCCACAAAAACAGACGTAACCAACTTAAGCAGGGAAAGTGCTTCCAGTTGAAAGGATATTGGTTTGAGCCAAGGGTGGCCAGGCCACTGAGGACTCAGCCACCACTGTACCTTTGAACCAGCCACTTATGGTGGCCCTGCCTGGCAGCCCCGCACCATGGCAGCGAGTCACACAGAAGACTCGGCTCCCTCTGTGAGACTGCCATTGTCACCATCACAAATAACAGCAACAAGTGATCTTCGCAGAGCCCTCATGGGGCCCAGGCATGTGCTAAAAGCTTCTTCTGTTTTAACTCATTTTATAGATGAGGGAACTGAGGCATAAAAGGCAAAACAAGTTGGCCAAGATTCCAGCCGGTAAGTGGGAAAGCCAGGATTCCACCCGCTGGCTCATTCTGGAGCCCATGTTCTTAACCTCCACGGTTTACTTTCTCGCCACCACCTCATATGGTCCTTTCTTCCGGAGCCAAGGTCCCAGCATGGTTCCCAGCTGAACCCATGTCCCAGATTTCAGGGAGAAGAGGGGAGACCACTTGTTCTGTTTTGTGTTTTTGTTTTTGAGACAGAGTCTCGTACTGTCACCCAGGCTGGAGTGCAGTGGCACGATCTTGGCTCACTGCAACCTCCACCTCCCAGGTTCAAGCATTTCTCATGCCTCAGCCTCCCGAGTAGCTAGGATTACAGGCATGCACCACCAAGCCCAGCTAATTTTTGTATTTTGTGTACAGATGGGGTTTCACCATGTTGGCCAGGTTGGTCTCGAACTCCTGACCTCAAGTGATCCGCCTGCCTTGACCTCCCAAAGTGCTGGAATTACAGGCGTGAGCCACTGCACCCGGCCAAAAGGAGAGCACCTGTTCTGCCTCAATTTCTACAGTGGGAGGTCTGGCCCTGCATCTCAACTCTTTTGAAATGCCTCCGCAGATGGAAGGGGACTCGGATATTGGGCACTCAATAGCCTCAAGTGCCCCCACAGGACTGAAGTGACCCCTAATCAGGACCATTTGTCAGGTCCAGCCCTCAAAACCTTAGGCTCCCAGTGGGGAATCTCAGATACACAGTCTTTGGGGTCCTTAGCAAATAGGGTCATTCATGGGCTCCAGGGTAGAAGAGGTAACTTGTGGCATGGGCTGGTGATCCTTCATGGGAAAAGCTGGGCTGGGGTCCCCCAAATGCCTGGAGGTCATGTGCATACAGGCTGGGAAGCCACATTTCCCAAGAGGGTGTCAGCAGCCCTTGACCCCAGAGCTGGCATCTCTCACCGCATTTTCCCAAGAGACACAGCAGCTGCTTCCCCATCCCTGGAGGTGCATCTCAAGGAGAGCAAGCCGCTATCTTTGTTTGGCATTTTTCGATGTCAGCAGTAGAGAAGCAAAATCAGCCCAAAGGACTGTTTAATTGCAATATAAAAAATCATGCTTTTTCAAGAGAAAAAAGGAGAGTTCTCCACCCCATCGGTTTCCAGTGCAATACCGTATCTGCTGATTCTGCCTCATTCAAATCCAAACAAGTACATTCATCATCCCAAAAAGTACCATTCAAGCGGCTGCTCTCCGCAGGGCCATATTTTGCCTCAAATGTTCCCTAGCTCAATTAAGCCTGGTGCAAGCTACTGAACTCCTAGAGGAGTGGGTGCCAAGGGGGAGAGGCTCCAACAGCGCCTTGGAAAATGCTTTCTTGCTCCTCTGGTTCTCCCACGGCGGAAGAATCATCAGCAGGAGCCCTGGATGAAGTCAGGAGTCCCATCCCAGAAGAATGCCAGCTGTGACCCGGGCATGTCCCTTCCCCTCTTGAGGCCTCAGTTCCCTATCTGTAAAGGCAGAAGCTTGGGCTGGATCAGGGATGGCAAGTAGGTGAAACGTGCACCCCCGTTCTCGCTTCCTTGCTCATGCCAACATCCCTAATTACTCAAGGCTTTATTTACTGAGCCCAGATTCAATCGCAGAATCCTTCTCAACACAGCACTCCAGGCCACCAGCACTTGAGATGAAGTGTGCTACCATCCTGGGCTCCATGTGTCTCCTGGGTTCTTTCGAAGTCACACGCTTGAACCTTGGCAGCAGTGATAACAGCCAACAGACCCTCACTGTGTGCATCCTGTGGGCCAGACAGCATTCTGTGTGCTTTGCCTAAGTGAGTATTTAACACACCCAGCAACCTCATTACTAATGTCTGCACTTTATGGATGAGGCCGAGGTTACACAGATGGTTAGTAGAGGAGTTGGGACTCAGATTCAGGCTGTCTGGCTCCAGATTTGGAGCTCTTAACCCCTCACTAGGGTGGACACAAGTCAATCAACACAAAAACCAGCCTCTGGGCAGCATCAGGGGCTACACCTGGGTCATCTTTATGTCCCCATCACTCTGTACTCAGGCAACGTTTGTTGAATAGCAAATGAATAAATGAATGAGATGAAAATTAGAGAGACACTGGGAACAGCACAATCATAATGATATTAATAACTAACGGCTGCTGTTCATTGAGTGCAAACTCTGTGCCAGATGTGACACTGTCTCACTTGGGAGGAGCTCAATAAATATTCATTGAAAATGACGATCCTAATACTTGCCCTTGGTGTCCCTCCCCCACTCCCACCCCACCTCTGCTCCTGTCTCCTGGCCAAGGACCAACAACCAGGAAGGAAACAGTCCAACCACGCTCAGCAGAGGCTTGTCAATTTTTTTAACTGTGACACACAGAAGGGAATTTGTTTTATACACACACCTTGAAACAACAGTCCCACAAAACAATATTTACCCTTCCTAATTGCAAAGTATTGTGATCAATTTCTAGTCTATCCTATCAAAAGAAAACCCTAGTGGTGATGCACTAAGTCGATTTCTGGGTTCAGTAGTGGGTTATGTGATTTGAAAAACATCACGCGAAGGTCAGGCACTAATAAGAGTTGGTATCGAGTGCTTACTACCAACTGTGCAGTTAGTCATCCATTTGACTCATACAATGGCCAGGTAGTTAGGTCATTACTATCCCTATTTTTCAGATGAGGGAATTGAGACCAGAGAGCTTGAGTTACTTAGTGGTCCATTCCCAATCTATCAGTCAACTATTGCAGCAGAACAAACAACTTCAAAATCTCAGTGGTGCAAATCAATAACCATTTTTTTCTCACTCCCAAATTTGTGGGTTGGCTGGAGTAGCTCTGCATTCCATGTCTCTCATCCTCATCCTGAGACCAGCAGGCCATCCAGGACATCTTTCCCCAGCAACAGCAGAGACACAGAACAAGCCTCACAGCAAAGCACATTTCAAGCCCTGCTGCATCACACTTGCCACCCTCAAGTCCCAGGGATGCACTGCTGCACTTTTAATTAAGCATTTGGGCTCTTCAGAAGAAGAGAAAAGACACAGATCTACGCGTAACAGCACAGCAGCACTACATATTTCATTCTGACTGCTTTTGGAGTACGGAGTCAAATGAAAACGGCATTTAAAAGTCATCCATTCGCTTGAGTCCAGGAGTTTGAGACCAACCTGGGCAACACAGTGAGACCTTGTCTCTACAAAAAAAGTAGCTGGATGTGGTGGTGCATGCCTGTAGTCCCAGCTACTCAGGAGGCTGAGGTGGAAGGGTCGCTTGAGCCTGGAAGGTCCAGGCTGCAGTGAGCCAAAATCGTGCCATGACACTCCAGCCCGGGTGACAGAGCAAGACTTTGTCTCTAAACAAACAAACAAACAAAAAATGTCATCCATTTACATACTCTATGGTAAGACTTATAGTTCTTTGTTTCTGTGCTTCCAGTGAACTTATTCCTTTAAGAAGGAGGGAAGGGAAGAAGAAGAAGAGGGAAGGAAGGAAGGAAGGGAAGGAAAGAAGGGAGGGAGGGAGAAGGAAGAAAGGAAGGAAGGAAGGAAAGGAGGAAGGGCGAGAGGGAGGGAGGGAGGAAGGAAGGAAAGAAGGAAGGAAGGAAGGAAGGAAAGAAGGAAGGAAGGAAGGAAAGAAGGAAGGAAGGAAGGGAAGGAAAGAAGGGAGGGAGAAGGAAGAAAGGAAGGAAGGAAAGGAGGAAGGGCGAGAGGGAGGGAGGGAGGAAGGAAGGAAAGAAGGAAGGAAGGAAAGAAGGAAGGAAGGAAGGGAAGGAAAGAAGGGAGGGAGGGAGAAGGAAGAAAGGAAGGAAGGAAGGAAAGGAGGAAGGGCGAGAGGGAGGGAGGGAGGAAGGAAGGAAAGAAGGAAGGAAGGAAGGAAAGGAGGAAGGGCGAGAGGAAGGAAGGAAGGAAGGAAGGAAGGAAGAAAGGAAGGAAGGAAGGGGCTGGGGGAGGGAGAGAAAATCCACAGGGTAGATATGTGGGCGAATGGCCTCCCATCTCTGAGCTGAATTTCTTCACCTTTAAAATGATGATACAGATGAATACATGTTTAACATGCCGTTGAATGACAAAATTAGGTTACAGCCCAGCACATAAAGGAGTGCCTCATTTTTGCAGCTTTGTATTTGTATAATATATATGCACGTGCATACATATTTAGGTGCATAGAGAAGTCTCTGAAAAAGGTTCACCCAAGTCTTACCAGTGATTCCCTCACAGTGGTGGGATCTGGAGTGATTTTTGTTTGCTCTGTGTAATTGCGCTGTTCTGCGTGAATGTTTTTATCAGGAAAATTCATTACGTAGATCATCAGAGAAAGCAACAAGGACAGTCATAGTTTGCTAAACAAAACCAATATCACCAGTGCTGGTGCCCTGTTCCCTGTGCCTTCTGCTGGAGGCAGCCCCCACCCCCAGCCAGCCCTCTTTTGAAGCCTAGGCAAGCTTATCTCCTGGACAGGGTTCAGGCCCCCACACACTCCCTCCACATTCCAGCCTCATGTCCTTGTTCCTCCTGTTCAGCACCCTGACATCTTATCTTTCACATTCCATTTGCCTCCCCATTCCCCAGACGTTTAACAGCATGGGGTCAATCTCCACCAACACCCTGTGAGGCTGCAATGCATTCATCCATCCTTCCACTCATCCATTCGTTCATGCATTTTTCCATATAGTCACCCATCTATCCATCCATTCATCAACATTCACTAGAGCTCACTCTGTGCGTATGTCTGTGCTGGCTGCCAGGGACCCAGAGATAAATCAGATGCCAGTCTTCAAAGTACCCCAGGCTAGCATGCGCACGTACTGGCTTACAGTGGCATGGACAAAATGCTGCAGGAGCACAGAGGAAGACCTTGATTCTCCTGGTCTAACCCCCAGGTTTACAAATAGGGAATATCAATTATCACCTCCATTATACAGACAGGGCACAACAGAGGCCACGATGTCAGAGCTAAAAGGCCCTTGGGGGACTCTATTAGGGACAGCAAGCACATGGTGTGTGTAGCATCACTCCCTGCATCTCAAGACCATGGCAGACATTACTAATCAAACAAGCATCTTTCTCATGAAGCCGAGGCTCCTCTGAATCAATGTCAGTCCTCTGTTCCAGGCAGCCGTACCCGGCAACTGGAGTTGGCATTTGCGTCATCAAGTCCAGTCTTGGATGGGGGAGTGGAGACTGACAGGCTCAGAGGCACTGAAGGTCACTGTGAGTTAATCTCCTGAGTTGTTCTCAGAGGGATCTGACCACAGAGGGGTCATGCCAGAATTTACTGTGTGCAGCTCCAACCTGCCTCCCTGCACCTTCAACAGAAGAACTTTTGCTGTCTCTGCCTTCTGCGCCCTGATGGCAAGGGAGGAGGCATGATCCTCAGCTGAAGAAATCCAAGAGGCACTGTGGCAGGTGGCTTTTTGGCAGACCCCATAAATTACCAAGTGGATTAGGAAGGATAAATAAGCCGGAAGACGCCAGGCCCACACACAGTAACAGGCCCGGCCTGGACGTATTTCATTTCTGATCACACTGGACCGAGCAAGAATTATGGACAAAGTCTATAAACCTAAGCACTGTGCCTGATAATTTACACTGCCCACTGTCATTTTTAATGCATGGTGTCTGCTTCTCTCCAACCTGGGAACACTAAATCTGGCCACCTGAAGAACCACTTCATGCTACAATATGCCAGGAGTCTTTTTCCAGATTTGGTTCTCATGGATCATCTGCACCCACCAGGAGCCCTGAGTCCGCACCCGTGACCCTGCAGGGGGACTCAACTAGTGGTTGAGTCTGGCAGAGCAGGCACTGGACACGTGGCCTGTATGTTACGCATCAAATCTACAAGCACATGTGCCCAGATCCATACCCCTTCCCTCTAAAGCCCCATCACATTTTAGGCATTAGAAGGAGTTGAGAGACTTTGGAGTCACATGGACTTGGATTCAAGTCCTAATCCTGCCACTTATGAATGGCAGGACTTTGCATGAGGCATTTAAACTCTCTCAGCCTCAGGGCCCTCATTTGTAAATGGGCTACCAGCTCTGCTTCATGGGATCGTTGTGGGAGTCCGTGCTGAGAATATATATGCGACCCGTAACACAGCTCATGGCATCCAGTGGCCCTTAAACACAGCAGTTATTATCGTGGGTAGTGTCCAGACACAGGATGATAGACTTGCCTTCTGTGGCCTCAATAAGCCATCCTCAGGCCAAGGTCCATAGAGTCCCCTCCTGAACACAGAGGATAGACTCTGTATGTGGTGGGTGGGTGGATGGATGGGTGGAATGAATAGGTGGAAGGATGTTTGAATAGGTCCTATTTATGACACAGAAAACATCAAGGCAGGGATTTGAGAGGGCTCAAATTTGGTCTCCCTGATGTCAGCCTCAAAGGTAACATTTCCTGCTCCCCTCAGTAACCCATTGCTCATCCACACTAGAGAAGCCAAGAATTTCCTCAAATCCTTCCCAAACCTATTTAGACCCTCAGCAGGCCTACCTAGATCCTGCCTGCCTCCTGCCTTGTTCTGCCACATCCAGTCTGAAACCCTTAACTTGGCACTCAAGGTCACTAGGACCAGGCCCACCCTCGTATCCCCTGAGCTGCACACAGCACGGTGTACTGTTAGGGACAGAGATGGCCCTGAGGAGTGTTGGAAGCAGGGCTTTGGACTCGGCCACTAGAGCCGAGGCACCTGGGGAAGGATGCCCTGACCGCAAGGGGTGCTGGGGACTGGGGACTGAGTGCTGGGTCCTTCCAGGCTGTAGAGCTGCTCAGGGTCTCAGGGTCTAGGCTAGCCCAGCCTGTGGGCAGCATTCCTTCCCAGCAGTTTTTTTTTTTTGAGACAAAGTCTCACTCTGTCGCCCAGGCTGGAGTGCAGTGGCATGATCTTGGCTCACTGCAAACTCTGCCTCCCACTTCAAGGAATTCTTCCACTCCAGCCTCCCTGGTAGCTGGGATTACAGGCACGCACCACCACATCTGGCTAATTTTTGTATTTTTAGTAGAGATAGAGGTTTCACCATGTTGGCCAGGTTGGTCTCGAACTGCTGACCTCAGGTGATCCACCTGCCTCGGCTTCTCAAAGTGCTGGGAATGCAGGCGTGAGCCACCGCACCTGGCCCTCCCCAGCTTTAATGGAAGGCTGTACCTTGTCCCACCGTCTGAGCCAGATGCCCAGGGCAGCTCAGGGCAGGGCCTTCTGCGTATCTCCTGTGGTCACTTGACACACAGTGAATTGCTTTTCAAGAACTCAGGCAGGAAGCAGTCCAAGGGGAGCCACTGCCTCATGACGAGTGACATTCGTAAGGTTCGATCTTCATTCTGCACAGGCGGGACTTGGCCTGTCTGGCGTAGGGAACTGGAGGCAGTGGCACACTCTGGGCCACCACAGCACTGTGGTACTGGGCAGGGCGCCGAGCTCCCCGGCCCTGCCAGGCCTCCTGAATGAGGCCAGGTGGGGCTTCACTGGGGAGAGGTGTCAACAGGGACACAGGTGCTAAGGTGCCCTGGAGGAACCAAGTGCCAGCTGCCCGCTGCTATTCTGACACTTAGTTTCTTCCTTTCTAAATGAGTGCAGTGGCCTCTCCCACTTTACTATATTATTCTGAGGATTAAACAGACAAAAGGCATAACAATAATAATGGCTTGTATTGGTCCAGCACTCCACAGTTAACAGAGCCCTTTTCCTTGCCAGGAACACAATTCAGTGAGTACTTCCGGCTCTCCTGTCAACTGCTACCTAAATCTCCACCTGAGATTTACCTGCCTTCATCCTCCGCCTGGATTGCTCCGTCTTGCCCCTTCCCGGAGGGGCAGTGCTTTTTGTGCCCCAAGGGGAGGCAGCAACCAGGGCGCTTTCCTGCCGCTCTCCTTCCCATCCTTGCTTGAAGGCAGGTTTAGTGAGGAGCTGAGGAGCGGGGAGGTGCTGGGGGAGGGGGACCGGGGATGCCACAGAGGAAGCCGGCTTTCCCGCCCGGACAAGATAGGAGGAAAGGGAGATGTCACACCCCAAAGTGTCTTGTGATGCTCCCCACAACCACCCCTAGGTAGATACAAATCAATACCCTCATTTCCAGCAGTGGAGGGGTGGGGTGCTGAGACTCAGAGAGGGCAAGAAGCATATCCCAGCCACAAGGCTAGGAGGTGGCAAAGCGGTGTCCAAATCCATTCTGTCTGGGTCTTGGCTATGTGGCTAGATGGGTGAGTGGGGAGTGGTTGGGTGGGGGACGGTGAATGGATAAGATTTGGAGGGTTCAGGTTAAGCCACAAGTTAATAACAAAAGATTGAATCAGGCTTCGTCCCTGAAGTCCAGGGCTGCTCCCGGCCCTCTCCATTCTGGGCTCCACGTAGCCTCTGATCAAGGGCAGGGGAGGATTTTACCTGGGCAGAGCCTCCGGAAAGCCCAGGGTGGAGTATGGGCAGAATAACAGTATAGGAGGTTGACTTCCTTCACCCCTGTCCATGGAAGGGCTCCCCCTCCTCCTGTCCTCACCCTGCTCTCCGTGTCCCTGGAGGTGTGAGGGCACAGCTGGGGCGCCATCTGGCAGGAAAGCTGTAGTGGGAAGTCCTGCCCGGGTGGAATCTGTATTAGCAGGCTCCGAGCCTCTAGAATAGTCACAGCACTACTTCTGTTAGAGCAGAGGAAGGCCGCCTGGTGGGCGGTGGAGGGGGCAAGAGTGTGTGTCCCCTGGGAGTCCTGGAGTGGCCCAACGCAGAACTGTTTCCCTTGCCCGGCCGGCTGCTGGCAGCTGCTCATCATCAAAGGCTCGGGCTCCTCCATTATTCACCAGGGCCGGGGCTCCCACAGCCCCCCCATCCCCCCGCCATTCCACACGCACTTGGGCCCGCTCCTCTCCGGGCTCCTCTTGTCCCTGGAGCTTTGCACATCAAACGCTTCTCTTTCTCTGTGCCTTGTTTCATTTTTAAATATACTCATCTCCTTCCTCATCTCCTAGTCCATCTGCAGGGACAGCTTTTCCTTGCAGTTGCTCAAGCCAGAAACCTTGGGATCATCCTAGAGTTATCTGTCTCTCCCACCCAAACCCATCCACCAAGTCTGGGGGCTCCCACTTCAGATTCCAGTATCCACCACAGCTCCTTCCCAGGCCCCAGCGCCACCCCCAGGCCTGGACCCTCAGCCGCTCTGTTCTCCCAGCTTCCGCCCAAGGCCCCGGTAGTCCCCTCTCAGCTCAGTGGGTGCCAGAGTGAGCTGTTCAGACTCGGTTAGATCACGGCTCCCCTGCATGGCCCCCTGCTCACTCCTGACTGTGGCTCTCAGCCAAAACCCACCCCGCCGCCACCGGATGAACTCTGCTCCCATCTCACTGGCCTCCTGGCCGCTCCTGGTACCTGCTAGCATGCTCCCACCTCAGGGCCATCCTGGGGTATTCTACATGGATATCCGCCAGGCCCACCCACCACTCTCTTCAAAACTGCACCCTGCCTCCCAGCGTCACACACCCCATCTCCTTAACATGCTCTCCTTTTTCCTTCACTCGCAGTCAGAGCCTTCTAACAGCTACACAGTTTATTCATGTGCTATGACTGTTGTTCATCGTCCCCTGCTTAAGCTCAACAGGGGCAAAGATTTCTGTTTGTCTTATCCATCTTTGTATCTCAAAGCCTAGCCCAGTGCTTGACACATTGTAAGCACTCAATAAATATTTGTTGAATGAGGCAGGGCACAGTGGCTCATGCCTGTAATCCCAGCACTTTGGGAGGCCAAGGTAGGTGGATCACCTGAGGTCAGGAGGTTGAGACCAGCCTGGCCAACACGATGAAACTCCGTCTCTACTAAAAATACAAAAATTAGCTGGGCCTGGTGGTGCACGCCTATAATCCCAGCTACTAGAGAGGCGGAGGCAGGAGAATAGCTTGAACCCAAGGGGCGGAGGTTGCAGTGAGCGGAGATCGTGCCATTGCACTCCAGCCTAGGCGACAGAGCGAGACCTCATTTCAAAAAAAAAAAAAAAATTGTTGAATGAATAACATAAAGGTTATTAGAAAGGTTCTCACTGTACAAGTAACCCACCATGCTGTAAAATGTAAGGAAAACAGAAAAGAAAGAAGAAAATTAAAATGATTACAGTCCTATCACTTAAACACAGCTTCTCATTAATATTTGGGGATAGTATCTTCTAGTTCTTTTTATTAAAATTTATATAACAGGTACCATGAATTGCTTGTCTACTGCCTACCAGACACTATCCTAGGCCATTTCCAAATAGCATCCTATGCCTTTTTTACAATAAGCCATGTGGTAGGTGTTACACCTAGTTTTCAGATGAGGAAACAGAGATCCCTAGAGAGATGATGAAATTTGCCCGAGTTTATTTGAACAGTTGTCTTAACGATTGTGTTAGTACTGGATGTAGCATTTTTTTGTCCTACCTTTTTCACTTAATTATTTGGGGCCGGGCGTGGTGGCTCACATCTGTAATCTGAGCACTTTGGGAGGCCAAGGCAGGTGGATCACTTGAGCCCAGGAGATGGAGACCAGGCTGGGTGACATGGCAAAATCCCATCTCTACAAAAAATACAAAAATTAGCCAGGTGTAGGGGCACACGCCTGTAGTCTGAGCTTACTCGAGAGGCCGAGGCAGGGGGAGGATCACCTGAGTTCAGGAGGTCAAGGCTGCAGTGAGCCATGATCACACCATTGCACTCCAGCCTGGGCAACAGAGTGAGACCCTGTCTCAAAAAAAATAAAAATAAATATTGGATCATGATAATGTCCTATGTCATTAAAACTGTTTGCAAACGTAATTTCTAATGACTACATGACACCTTTGCGAAGAGGATATGCTACCATTTCCTGAACCCATCTCTTATTGTTTAGAATTGTTGATATTCCTAACCCTTTATTATCATAAATAAATGAATATTCTTAAAGACAACGCTTTTCCCACATTTCTGATTATTTCCTTTATCCAGATTTCCAGAAAGGAAAGACCCATGGGAGAAGTTGTACAAACTTCCGAAAACTCTCTGCATGCCTCTGCCAGCAATGCGTGTTGTTGACTGCAGTGGACGGGTTCAGATCATATGTGCTGGGGTGATGGGGGAAGCATCTAAGGTGTTTTTCCGTGGTGCTTTTGTCCTACTCATGGACTAGATCAGCTCATGTTTCTCTGTGCAAAGCCCTCGTTTTTATTGAAGCCCCAGCCCTCGGTGTGGCTGCAGCCAATGCCTCTGGCCTGTTGCATTAATATTGCAGGCAGGGCTCCTGAGGACCTAAATATTTGATCAGAGTGTGTGCCAGGCTGCTAGTGAGCTGTATTCAGAGCAAATTAGACTCTCCTCCCCTTTTGCTGCACCCAAGGCGGCATTCTGGGGGCCCAGCCGCCATCAGATGATGTGGTCAGTTGTCTGTGGAAAGCCGATCATGGTGGGAAAGACAGGCTAAAATGATAATGACACATCTTACAGCAGCCCCAGGCTTCTCTCTTTATATTCCACACCCGACAGTCTGCAACAGCATCCCTGCCATCTGAGTGGGTGGGGAAGGCAGATCCGCAATACCTAGCCCGAGGCCTGGCGCACAGTACGCCGGGCATATTCACCTGTGAGTTTGTGGCTTGTCCCCAGGAACCGGGGATGTTTACTTAATTCATTCGGTTTATCCATGCACCACTTATTAAGCACCTACTGAGGACCAGGCTTCATGCTATTGACTTTGCAGAGATTATTTCAATTGTATTTAGAACAGTGCCTAGCATACTGTGTTTAAAAAGTGTTAGCTGTTACTATTATAATAAATGCTATCATTTATTTCTTAATATTTATAATCTCAATTCTATGAAGAAGGTATGATCATTATTCCCATTTTACAGATGAGGAAAGAGGGGCTCACAAACTTAGCTAAGGAGTCCAGAGGCTGACCACAGTGGACCTTGACAATTCACTTTGGACCTAGAGCTGGACATGAACACTGTGGCCCAGCCTAGGCCCTGGGGCTGCCTGGGACTCTCACCCATCTATGCAGGCTCCTCTGGCCCAGGTCTCAGCCCCTGCTCCTTGTCTGGCCTTGGCCATAGAAAGAGAGAGACGGACAGACAAATGCCTGGGGCCAGTGGGTCTGCCTCACTCTCCCCTGACAGGCGCCATCCTGATGGGAGAAGGCCCCAGTCCTCATGGAGGAGGCCCCACTTCGAGCTGGCATCCAGCCTCTCCCCTTTTCAGGAGCTCCAGGGTCCAGGTGACAAAGGCCTGGAAGGAGAGCAGGAGTCAGTGTGGGGGTGCTGGAGGGATGATACAGTGGAGATGATGGTGACGGAGGGGCCCTGAGACAGTTGGCTGGCCCTCAGAGACATTGATGCAGAGCTGGCACCCCAAAATGAGGCCGTCTGGAGCAGCCCTGTCCCAGGCCTCAGTGAAAAGTGAAGATCTGCCACTCTCCAGCCATGACTCACCTGTCTGCCTGGGGGTACCTCTTCCTTGCTTGGGTAGCCCTGCCTTCTGCAAGAAGTGTCCTGTTCCCCACCATCTCCCAACTCTTTCTGTGACACTAAGGGCTGTCTCATGTCCCACAAATCATTATTATCAGCACTTCTAGCAGTATATTCTGCCAAAATAATCAAGGAGATGGGCAAAGATTTAGTCTCAGTGGCATTCATCATGATGGTGATGACAACACTGCTACGTCCGCATGGCTGGACCCACTCATGCACACAATCACCCATTCCCTCCCTCCCTCATTCATTCAATCCTCACACATGTTAAGAGGAGCAGGGTAGCTCTCCTCTACCTTAAATCCTGCAATGACTTCCCATTGCATTTCGAATGGAAATGCAGCCTTCACCAGGCCAACAGGGCCCTAAGGATCCGTCTCTCCAGTGTCTTTCCTCTTCTGGATGGGCATCTGCAGCTGTGTCTGTCCCACACTCTCCTCCCACATCTTCTACTCCTCTTCAGTCTCAGCTCAGCCTTCCTTGCTGGCCCTGGCTGGTCAGCCTTAGCTGAGATGGCTCCCTATCGGGGGTCACTCTGTCCCATTACTACCCTGTTTCAGTTGCTCCATAAATTATCTCAGTGAATGCTTTTTGTCCACTCAAAATCTCAAAGCCCCATGAGAACAGGGACTTATCTTTTTCTGGGTTCTACTTCGAGTGCCCATGTTCGTGCCTGGTAAGGTGGAAGGAAAGAAGAGAAGGAGGGCTGGGGGAGCTGGACAGACCCCGTGGGCTCTGGAGTCAGCTCTGCTGCTGAGACCAGGCAGAAGGGCAGGGGAGGACCCTGAGACCCAGGACCCCTGGTGCCCAGGCTGTGGGGGGGTGTCTTCTTCTCTTTACTCTTCAGGAGAGGAGCAGGACAGGTATTCCCTTGCCCATTTTACGGATGAGCCCAGGAGAAGATGTGGACAGTCCCCAGGATCAGAGGCGCCAGCCCTCTCCCCAGCATTCCCGGCACCCGCACCCCCTGCCAGGTGAGGCTGCTGCCCTGCTTGGCATTCCAGCCGCGGCGCCTTCCCTCCCTCGTTTCCCACTGTGCCGGGAGTGGGTTTGTGATAACGTCCGAATAAATTATTGAAGTGACTTTCCCTGAGGCTGAGATGCAACTCCAGGCTGATAACCGTGTGGGGGCTGGGAAGGCTGGGCTCCTGCATCTGCCAGGGCTGCTTCCTCCAGCGCCCCAATGAGCCTGTTAATTATCCGGCTGGGGTGGGGGGCAGCAGGAGCTTCTTACTCTCAAGGAAACCAAGCCAGGAGGCAAGGCTGGGGTTGCAGGGACCACAGCTGTGGCTGGGCCTCACTCCTGGCTTCTTCATTCATGGTCTCCTCCCTAAGACCGTGGGAGGAGCTCCTAGAGCACCCCAAAGTAGGCAGTGCACTACTCACTCCAAGGAAATGGGGTGAGGAGCCTCTATATGGGGTGGTGGAGGGAAGGGTGGGGGACCCCCTGTGGGATACAGCAGGGGGAAGCGTGGGGTGGGTGCGAAGTAGAGGACCCCCACGGGGGCAGAGTTTGTTGCCTGAGGAAACAGGTTGCCTGAGGGGCAGACGTAGAAGCTGGGCCTCCCAACACCTGGCGTGGGCATAGCTGGGGCACAGGCATGCCTGTGGGATGTGCAGCGCTTCCCCATGACTGGGGGGCAGGGGTTGCAGGCAGGGGCTGCTCTTCCTTGGAGGGTAACGGCACAGTCCCCGGGAGGTGAGGTAAAGCTGACTGCTGCTGGGCAGCGGGCAGGGTTGAGCCACATCCCAGGTGTGTGAGTGGTGCTGTCTGTCCTGCTTTTTCTAAGAATCAATCTGTCTGAGGTGATGAGAGGGGCCCTGCATCTCAGGTGAAGGCCCAGGGGAGGCCCAGTCACCACCCAGCCCTCCCACTGCCAGCCCCTGGTGCTGGCATGACCCATGGCTCTGAGACCTCAGCCACGGCCCTGTGAGACCTCAAGTCTCTGGAGGGTCTGGAACTCGGTGGCCATGCCTGCCTGAGGGCCTGCTATTTCAGGGCTCACATGACCCCCACCCCAAGTGAGGGCTGCTGTCTTTTCACTTAGGGGAGCCTCCTTCCTCCTCCCTCCTGAGCTTTCCTCAGAAGGCTGCCGTCACAAGCGTCATTTTCCTAAGGTGGCTTAGAAATCCCAACCAGGAAGGGCAGGGTCTAGCAGAAAACTTCTGCTGGGGGCCCTGCCACAGCCCCCCAAGTCAGGAGAACAGAGCCCCTGCTTCAAAGAGGAAGAGAAGAGGAGAAATACAGCCCCCAAAAAACAACCCAAATCAATATCCCAAATTCTGTTCCTGCCCCTCTGTAATCATTGGTAGTGGTAGCACTCCTGGAGGATACCAAGACTTATTCTGTCTTGTACTAAAGTGGGTGACAGGGTGGCCTGGTGGCTATGAGGGGCAAGGCAGGGCCTAGGGGCTGAGGTCAGGAGTCATGGTGGGAGGGGCATTCTCAGTAGGGAACAGGCACCTGAGCCTTGGGTTTCTTTCTAAAAGTCCCAAGGCAAGTGGGTGGCCAGCTGGTGGGCTGTGTTTTGGGTGTCCTTGAGACATTTATGTTTGGGAACCAGTGTGGGGCAAAGGGCTCAAGCCAGGCAGGTTGGAGACCTGGCTGCCGTGTGTCGGCTCTGTGACCTTGGCTGAATGTCCTGGTCTCTCCTGGGCTCAAATGATCCTCCTGCCCCAGCCTGCCGAGTAGCTAGGACTACAGGAAAGCACCACCACACCCAGCTAATTTTTTGTTATTGTTTATAGAGATGGGGTCTTGCTATGTTGCCCAGGCTGGCCTCAAAGTCCTGGCCTCAAGAGATCCTCTTGTCTTGGTTTCCCAGAGTACTGGGATAACAGGCGTGAGCCACTGCACCCAGCCTGTGGCTTTACCATAAACCACCTGCGTGCAGTGAAGCCCAAGCTCTCCTCCTATGGCCTCAGAGCTGTCCAGTCTGGGCTGGTGCCAGACCCTCTAGCGCTCAGCACACAGGAGGTGCTCATGAACCCCAGAGGACCTTGAGCTGGTGTGGTGGACGCTGCGGTAGCCTAGGAAACGAAGAGGCCGGGGTGGGGCCCAGCCACAATTGTGGGCCCTTTCTGGGCCTCAGTTGCCTTACTGCCAGTGGGGACCATAGTTGCTGCCCTCTCCACACGCAGAACACAGGTGAAATAATAATGGCTAATCCTCATGAAGCGCTTCCCAGGGGCTCTGTTGTCCCGAGAGTCACCTGTGTATTACCTCATTTAGTCCACATACCAGCCCTGCGGGGTAGACACTGTTACTCCACTTTACAGACAAAGACGCACGGAGGATTAGATAACTTGCCCAGAGACACAGCTGATTGTGGTGAAGGCTGGCTTCAGAGTCACTGCTCGGGCCCTTCACACTGCAGGTAGCAGGCTCAGGAAGGGGTATTTGTGCTCCAGCTTCTTGGGTTGTCAGAACTGGTCCTGGTCACCTCCTAAACACTGGCAGGACTTGCCAGGGCCACAGAGCCTGATGGTGTCTGGGCTTCCTGGACTGGGGAGCTCTGCTTAGCCCCGTCAGAGTGGACCTGAGCAGGCTGAACCCCAGGGCTCAGGCTGTGGGTGGGACTGTGGGAGGAGGAAGAGAGGGGGTCTGCCGCCCACGGACTGGGCAGCAGGATAGACTGTCAGCAGGCAGCAGCAGCCTTGGCGTCATTCCCAGTCAAGGGCAGAGCTGCGTCCCTAGAGCCGCCTCCCGCCCCTGCCAGGACCCCACAGTTTCTCCTAGGGGTGAAGAGTGGCTGCGGCCCTGGGAGGAATGGCTGAGGCCGATGCCACATGGTGAGCCTAGGCACCCGGGCCCAGCTGGCTCCCAGCCCATCCATTGCTGGGATGGAAAGGGCAGGCAGTTGGAAGGGCAAAAGAAGGAAGCAACATGCCCACAAAGCCTCTGCTGGGCTAATCCTCTTCTAGTCCCCACACGGTCCGCTGCGTGGAACGGTTAGGACAGCCTGTTTAACAGAAGGGAAACTGAGGACTGGCAGTGTGGAGGAAACAGACAATTAAAAGCAAAGAGACAGCTGGGCAGGGAGTGTTTGCAGCCCTGGAGGCAGATACAAAGTTGCACCCGGGCTAAAGGCTGAGAGACAGCATTTACTGAGCACCTTTTTTGTGCCTGGCAATGTGCTCTGTTAGCTCCATTTTATAGATAAGCAATCTAAGGTTCAGAAAAGAGGAAGCGGCCAGCCCTGGGCCATGCAGCTGGCTGAGTGAGAGCTCCTAACTTGTACTTTCTCCCCTCCGGGAAGCTTTGGTTTGTTGGGGGAAGCAGATTTATATCAGACCCAAGGCAACTCAGCTGTGATTGAGATAGACATCGAGTCTTTTGGGAGACAGAAGGGAGGGAGAGTGCCAATCAAAAGGGTTTCGTGAAGAAGTTTGCATCTGACTGGGACAGTTAGGCCTCTGTGTACCACTTTAAAAGGTAAGACAAGGGGAAAGAGGGCATGGGGAAAAAGGACTTGGGGACAGACGGCATGGGGGCAGGCAGGTGAGGGCCGTGCTTGGAGAATTGAGGGGTCCTGGGAGACTGGATCACTGGTTGTGGGGAAGGGAGGGAGGCCAGGCAACCCCTGATGGGGTCCCCTGGGGAGAGAGCCCTGGGGCTTGGAGCATGGGGACGGGAAGTGACTGGGAGGACGCTGCACAGGGCATGGGGTGTGGGGAAGTGAGCGCCAGGGAGCTGGGTGTGGAGCCAGGCACCTGCCGGGCTTCTGGGTTTCCCCAGCAGCTCTCAGGGACTCAAGCTCTGCATCAGGCACACCTCAGTTTAAGTCCTGGCTCTGCCATTACTAGCTGGGTGGCCTTCGGAAGTTGCTTGTCATCTCTGAGGCTGGCTTTTCCCCTCTGTAAGGGGAAGATAACCATAGAACTCCCTCCAGGGGTGGCTGTGGATGGCAGCTGTCAGCACTCAGGGCATTTCACTTAACCCTTCTGACCTAGGAGTTAGGAGCTATCATCGCCCTCGTTTCGTGAAGGGCTGACCAGCGACTGATCATGGCTAGGATGTAAAGGTGCAGACATTTTGACCTCCCATGGGATAATTTAGATGGGCCACATGGGCTCCAGGGATGGCTGAAACTCGGTTGGACCTGCATCACTGTTCACCTTCTCTCTACCAAATCCTGCTTCCTCCCTATCTCTTCCCCAGATGTTGACTTTTCTCGTAAATATCCTCCATGTCAAAGTCTATCTCAAGATCTGTTCCAAGACAACCCCGCCTGCAACAGGGCCCATTTATGTTCCAGCCAGCACGGCGATCCTGAGTCTGGGAGGGTGCCCACAGACTGCTTTTGTGAGCAGCATGCCTTCAGTGGCCAGTCCCCAAGCCCCTCAACTCCATGTGGAGCAAGGACCAATCACCCCATGGAGAAGAGGAACCCGCCTGCAAGGCGAGCCAAGAAGGGACCTTTGGAACCAGCCACACTGGACTCCGTAGGGGGCTGGATGGCTGGCCCCAAAAGCATAGGTCCATGTCCTAAGCCCCAGAACCCGTAAATATTGCCTTATTTGGAAAGAAATGCTTTGTAGATGTCATTAGGGATTTTGAGATGAAGAGATCATACTGTATTATGCAAGTGGGCCCTCAATCCAATGGCAAGTGTCCTTACAAGAGTAAGGCAGGGCTGGGTGTGGTGTCTCACACCTGTCATCCCAGCACTTTGGGAGGCCAAGGCAGGAGGATAGCTTGAGGCCAGGAGTTCAAGACTGGCCTGGGCAACGTAGTGAGACCCTCCATCTCTACAAAAAAAAAAAAAAAAAAAACCAGAAAAAAAACCCACAAAGAACTAGCCAGATGTGGTGGCACATGCCTATAGTCCTAGCTACTCAGGAGGCTGAAGTGGGAGGATGGCTTGAGTCTGGGAGGCAGAGGTTGCAGTGAGCAGTGTTGCGCCACTGCACTACAGCCTGGACAACAGAGAAAGACCCTGTTTCAAAAAAAAAAAAAAAAAAAGCGGGGGAGTCAGGCTGAAGGAGAGACACACACCTAGAGAAGAAGGCGATGTAAAGATGCAAAAATGGGGCCAGGCGCAGTGGCTTACGTCTGTAATCCCAGCACTTTGGGAGGCTGAGGTGGGCGGATCATGAGATCAAGAGATCAAGACCATCCTGGTCAACATGGTGAAACCCCCTCTCTACTAAAAATACAAAAATTATCTGGGTGTGGTGGCGGGCGCCTGTAGTCCCAGCTACTCGGGAGGCTGAGGCAGGAGAATTGGTTGAACCCAGGAGGCAGAGATTGCAGTGAGCTGAGATTGCACCACTGCACTCCAGCCTGGGCAACAGAGTGAGACTCCGTCTCAAAAAAAAAAAAAGAAGAAGTAAAAATGGGAGTGACATGGTTACAGCCAAGGAAGCCGAAGAGGCAAGATGGGAGCCTTCCTCAGAGCCTCCAGAGGCAGCATGGCCCTGCCAATGCCTTGTTTCTGCTTCAGGCCTCCAACGCTGGGAGAATAGAGTTCTGCAGCTTTTGAAGCCACTCTGTGAGAATTCGATACAGCAGTCACAGGAAACTAAGACAGCTCCCACACCCAGTTTCCACTTCACAACCTTGAGAAGCTGGGGAAGCAGTTCTGGAGGTGCCAGGGACTGGGCACCGAGCCAGCCTGGGCTGGGGTCAGAGGCAAGATGAGAGCTCTCTAGAGGAAGCCTTTATCTTGGAGTTTGTTCTTGAGTAGGAAGTGTTCACGGGGCAGGTGGTGGTGGTGGGGCGGTGTGTGCATAATTTTCAACAGCCCAGAGAACTGAATATCATGGGGCTTTCTAGAAATTTTGACTTGCAGATATGGCAGGAATGGGAGGTACCTAGAAGGGAGAGAAGGGAGGCATGACTCAACAGGAGGCCAGGGCCCGGTCGCAGAGGCCACTGCGTGCCTGTGGGAGGCTTGCTCTAGATGTGAGATTTTTCTTCTAACTTTGTATTTTAGAACAGATTTAAAGATTCAGAAACGAATTCCAAGTTTGTATAGAGTTTATGTATACTGTTTCCCCTAATATTAGCATCTTACATGAGTGTGGGTATATTTGTTACAATTATCGAACCTATGTCAGTCCATGAACTGAACCTATGTCAGTCATGAACTGAAGTCCATAGATGATTCAGATTTCCTTTGTTTTCCCGAATGTCCTTTTCTGGGCCGGGACCCCATCTAGGACCCCACATTGCATTCAGTTGGTGTGTCTCCCTAGGCTCCTCTTGGTTGTGACAGTTTCTCAGACTTTCCTTGTCTTTGATGACCTTGACAGTTTTGAGGAGACTGTCCTTCAATTCGGATTTGTCCCGCGCTTTTCTCACAGTTAGACTGCGGTTGTGGGTTTTGGGGAGGAAGATCAGAGAAGCAAAGGGTGATTTTTACGCCATCATAACAAAGGTGTGCCCTGTCACCATGACTTACCTCTGTTACCGTTGAGCTCGGTCACCCGGCTGAGGTAGTGAGACTTCTCCACTGTAACCCTCAAGTTACCCTTTTCCTTCCCTTTCCACACTGCACTCTTTGGAAGAAGGTCACTATGCACAGCCCACACTTAAGGGTGGAAAGTTATGCTCCAACTTTTTTTTTTTTTTTTTTTTTTGAGACAGAGTCTCACTCTGTCGCCAGGCTGGAGTGCAATGGCGCGATCTTGGCTCACTGCAAGCTCCGCCTCCTGGGTTCAAGCGATTCTCCTGCCTCAGCCTCCTGAGGAGCGGGGACTATAGGTGCCTCCCACCACGCCCAGCTAATTTTTGTATTTTTAGTAGAGATGAGGTTTCACTATGTTGACCAGGATGGTCTCGATCTCTTGACCTCGTGATCCGCCCGCCTCGGCCTCCCACAGTGCTGGGATTACAGGTGTGAGCCACTGTACCCACCCACTATGCTCCAACTCCTTGAGGTGTGAGGGGTTTTAAGCAGGAAATTTGCATAGTAAGATTATCTTCTTAAAACCCAGTGTTGACAAAATGTGGGGAAGTAGACAGGCACCCTTATATTCTGTTGGTGCAAGTGTAGATTGGAGCAGTGTTTTAGGGGGACAATTTGACACATCCTTCAAATGTTACATGCATATACCCTTTGACCCAGCAAGTCAATCCTGCAGAAATGTCCACCCACAGGCAGAGCAATACCTGGACAGAATTCTAGTGGTGGCACTGTTGGTAGCCAACTAAACTGTGAAAAGAACTGAATGGTCATTTATAGGGCAATGGATGGGAAAACTGGGAGATCTGTATCATGAAATACTAAGTAGCCATCAAAGAGGAGTTAAATCTACGAGTGTGGACATGTGAAGTTCTCCAAGATAGGTTACAAGTGCAAAAGTCGTCGCAGGCATATTATATGTGTGATCCGAATCCACTACATGAATAAAAAGAGCTGCACATTGGTATGTGCACATATGGATGGAAGGTGCATGGCGGGACCCACAAGGAACCAGAACTTGGCGGCTCTACGGAGAGGGACCCTGGGAGTAAGGGTGGGGACTGGGGAGGAGGGCATTTCTACTTCTCATTTTATACCTCTCTGTAGTGTTTGACATTTTGCACAATAAGCAAGTATTGCTTTCATGATAAAATGTCTTTAATATTAAAAATATTTATTTGAAGTTTTGCATTTGAAGAAACCTCCCGTGGCTGCTTGTGAAGGGTGAGGTGGGGGATCCAGGGTGGAGTGGAGAGACCCATTAGGAGCATCCAGGGTGTTTATATGGCACCTGGGACACAGGAGAAGAAGGTGGGTTGGGGAGTTACTTAGGAAGCAGAATCGAGAGGACTGGGTATTTCTTGGTGGGAATGGGGTGGGGGCAGAGGGTGTTTCCCACAGGGCCCTGGCAGGAAGCAGATGGTGCACTCCAGATGGGGAATGGAGAAGAGTAACCAAGGTACTGGTGACTAAAGCCGGGACATGTTAAGGGAAACTAACAAGGGATGGTGCAGCACCTGGGCTGGCCACATGTGGGAGATGTCACCACCCCCAGGCAGAGGGAGGGCAAGGCCGCTGGAACCAGACAGGGTGGCTGTGGGAGAAGGTGCTTGACAGGAGGGACCAGCCTACCCATGGCCTGGAAGTAGGGGGCCTGGAGCAGACACCCCAACCTCACTCCTGCCTCCCCATCTCCTGTTGGAGATGGTACCTCCCGTTGGCCAAACCCAACTGGAAACCACAGAACTTGCCCATGCAAAGCAGCCTCCTGGGTGACAGCCAGGTAGGGATGAGGAGAGGGGACTCAGTACCCAGAGGGAGGGGTCTAGGTTGGTATCCAGATTCCTGGCTTGGGTGCCTGAGGGATGAAGGGTCCCTTGGAGATGGGGACAGAGGAGAAGCAGGTTTGCGGGAGGGTGAGAGTACCACTGGGGTCTATTTCAGGTGGAGTGGGCTACCTGCTTCACAAACAGCCCCGCAATCTGTTGGTGGTGGTGGGGTTGAGATATTGGGCTGCAACTTAGATCCCAAAAGGCCTAGTTTCCCATGCCAGACCCTTTAACTACGGTGACCCTTTGAGTTCACCCACCCCGCTCAGGCACACAGGCCTCTGTCTGAGTGTAAAATGGGCCCTAGATGGCTTTTGTTGGGGGCACACATCAGAGGCGCTGGGCCTCCCCCAGTTCTTCAGAGTTGTCAGGGTCACTGCTCTGGGACCCACGGACTCGTGGGTGTGTGGTCTGGCCCTGTAAGGCAGCCTAGGGACACAGGGTCTCAGGCTGGGTGAAGGAGAGTGGAGGGGGTGTCTTATCAAAGCTTACAGGGACTAGCCTCGGGACTGGAGGGCCTTGGGCCACAGCATTATACCCAGGCAGGAGCAGATCTTGAAAGAGCTTGATTTTCTATGAAAGGGTCAGCTGTGAGGGAGGCAGTGGGAGGGGGCACAGTCCCACCACCCTGTAGGGGACTGGAGTTCCTCCAGGATGGCGACCAGCTCCTCAGAGGAATGAAGACCCCAGAACAATGTAAATAGGGTGTTTGCAGGGAGAACAAGGAACCCATTGGCACCATCAGCACATTCCACAGGATTCTATAATCAGATTAGCTCCCAGGAGGGCCCAGGAGGGACGGGACAATGGGGTGGAGCAGAAAAGGGGCCAGGAACCACCTCTGTGCTGAATTTGCCTACTCTTCCCTTCCCTATCCCATTCTAATGCTTTTAAATCTCTCCACCTGATTGCCCCTCACTGATCCTAAGGGGAAGCAGCCTGTGTGAGGAAAGGGACTTGTCTAGGGTCATACGCATTTGTCAAGGACTTACTCCTGACCTCGAATTCTGCCCTTTCTTTGTGGGAGGCTATTTTCCCAGCCCCCTTTGGTGACAGGCTCACCCCCACTCCCTACAAGGCTGGTACATAATTTATGAGATCCAGTGTAAAATGAAAATGTAGCGCTCCTTGTTAAAAAATTATTAAGCATTTCAGGATGATGCCTGCAGAGCATTAAACCCTTCCGAATGCAGAGTCTTGTGCAGTTGCACAGATCGCAGGCCTTGGCAGCCAGCCTCGCCCTCAGTGCCTCTTAGTGCTGGCCTCCTCCTTCCTCCACCCCATGGCCCCAGTCACCCCCTAGAACCCAGCACCCCACCTGCCCTGGAAGAAAAGCCCTCCTAGGCTCCAGGTTAGGCCAGGGGCTCCTGGGTGTCCTACAGACCCTGGGTGTCCCTAGATGGCACTGGGAGGCATCATCTCTAGCAGTCTGTGGGCTTCCTGAGGGACTCCCCCAGAGTCAGCAGCACCTGGCACAGGCCTGTGGGTATTTTGTGAGTGACAGAATGTATGTCTTCTGGCTAGGACATTTAGGGCAGCTTGGAAGCCCCTCCCACTCTGACTCCCTGCGCACAGCCAGGGGAAGCTCCCAGACTCAGCACTTCCTTCTGGGTTCACCCAGGTCCAATCAGGACCCACAGCCAGGCCTTCCCATTCTCTGGTTCCCCATGTGTGGGCGGCAAGCCACCCAGGCGCCGAGGCAAGAGACCGAGGACACGAGCTGTTCCAGTATAATAAAATATAAAACAAGAATAGTTATACCAGATATAGATCTTAGATATGATTACATATGAATATCATTAATCATTAGTTTGTAGCAATTACTCTTTATTCCAATATTATAATAATCCTCGCTCTATAATCATAACCTAGGAAAAACCAGGCCATACGGAGATAGGAGCTGAGGGGACACAGTGAGAAGTGACCAGAAGACAAGAGTGCGAGCCTTCTGTTATGCCCAGACAGGGCCACCAGAAGGGCTCCTTGGTCTAGCGGTGACGCCAGCGTCTGGGAAGACGCCCATTGCCAGGCGGACCGTGGTCTAGCAGTAGCGAAAAGTGTCATGGAACAACACCCGCTACTTAGCAGACCGGGAAAGGGAGTCTCCCTTTCCCCAGGGGAGGTTAGAGAAGACGCTGCTCCTCCACCTCTTGTGGAGGGCCTGATATCAGTCAGGCTCGCCCGCAGTTATCCGGAGGCCTAACCGTCTCCCTGTGATGCTGTGCTTCAGTGGTCACGCTCCTAGTCCGCCTTCATGTTCCATCCTGTACACCTGGCTCTGCCTTCTAGATAGCAGTAGTAAATTAGTGAAAGTACTAAAAGTCTCTGATATGCAGAAATAATGGCGTAAGCTGTCTTTCTCTTTGTCTCCTCTCTCTCTCTGCCTCGGCTACCAGGCAGGGAAGGGCCCCCTGTCCAGTGGACACGTGACCCACGTGACCTTACCTATCATTGGAGATGACTCACACTCTTTACCCTGCCCCTTTTGCTTTGTATCCAATACATAACAATGCAGCCAGACATTCGGGGCCACTACCGGTCTCCGCGCATTGGTGGTAGTGGTCCCCCGGGCCCAGCTGTCTTTTCTTTATCTCTGTCTTGTGTCTTTATTTCTACACTCTCTCATCGCCACACACAGGGAGAGACCCACCAACCCTGTGGGGCTGGACCCTACACCCACTCCAGGATGGGATGGCCCCTCCCTTTATTGGAAAAAAAGTGAGGTCTAAGGCAGATTAAGGCGATAAGGGGATTTCGCAGAGAGCAGCTGTAAAGCTCTGTGACAGGGTGAGAATTAGTAGATTAATATCCGGGGCCAGGTTCTGGGCTCTGGGCTCTGGGCTCTGGGCCCACATCTTTGCTGATAAGTGTTGGTTCCTCTCCTTCCAGACAGAAGGAGTTATACTTCTGGAACAGATAATTGACATTATTCCCATTGTACAGATGAGAAACTACAGCTCAGAGAGGTCAAAATGCTTAAAGATGGCTGATGTGCAATTTAAACCTAGTTCTGGCCCAAACTGCCTCCCAGGTCCTTGGGCTGAGTCATGTCCTGCCCCTACCCTCATGGCCCTCACTGTCTAGTCACTGAGATACACACGGAGTGAGACACACAGGGAACTCAGTCGAGGGAGAGGTCTTTGTGGGTAGGGCAGTCATGGGAGACTTCCTGGAGGAGGTAGAGGAGGTAGACAGATGAGCTGTCTTTCAAGGTCAAACGTTATTCTCTTCAGGGTACCTGTTGCAGGTGTGCAGAACAGCCTGAGCAAAGGGGTAGAGGAGGGCTGGACAAGGAGGGTCTGGGATCTCCATACAGGACCTAGGAGTCCAGAGGTCCTGACAGGGGTCCCTGGGTGGACAGCAACCAGGCTGAAGCCCTTGGCCTTTGTCCTCTGGGCCAGGGAGCTCTGGATGGGGGCAGGCTGGACACTCTGGGGCAGCTATAAGCAGGAAGGGGCTCTATTCTGGGCTGCAAGAAGCAGAGAGGAGCTCAGCTGCAGGAAGGCCATGGGGTCAAACATGGGGCGGCAGAAGGAGATAATCAAGGACCTGTCTCACAGAATTTGTCCTGCTGACTAACTCCTGGCCCAACTTGGTCCAAGGATCTGCAGAAATCTCCGTTCCAGCAGGCAGCCCCCCACTGCACAGGGTGACAGCAGGCCCAGAAGCCCAAGGGTCTGCCATCTCTTGTTTGGGTGCTTACACTACCCAGGTCCCAGGACAGAGTTACAAGAGAGGAAGGCAGTGATGATCCAGCTCCCAGAAACACTCATTTGGCAGATGGAAACACTGAGGCTGGCAATAGGAAAGGACTTACCCCAGCCTATACCCCAGCGAATAGAGGGAGTGGCAGGCTCAGTGCATTGATCTAGGATGGGTCTTTTTGTTCTTTTTGGAAAGAGGAACAAACATCAGTGAGCATGCACATGTCAGGGGCCACTGGGGTAGGCATTATGGTTTGTCTTGAGTGTGTAATATGACATCAAGCTCAGAGAGACTAAATTCCCTGTCCAAGGACACACAGCTAAAAAGTGGTCAGGTGACTTCTTTACCAAGTCTCAGTTTTCTCATCTGTGCAAGGTGGGATCAGGCTGGGAGAGGCTCACAAGGAGCAAAAAAAAGGGCTTGAGAACCTCTCCACACTTGTCCATGAGACTGGCTCCTGGCAACCAGGGTTAGATCTAGAGGCTTGAATGTATAGCAAAAGTAATTCATAGACAGTATTGTGAACTTCTATCAGGAGGAATTAAATGTGAGGTTGTCCTCATTTTGTGATATTAGCTGCTATTTAAGAACATTGACTAGATCCATTTTCCCATTATTTAACTAGGGCTTGCAAAATGAAGATATTCTGATATTTCTTTATCATTTGTTAGCTAAAATATCTCTATCAAGGGAAATTTCTCTTTATCAACTGTTAGTTTACCATGAGGCATAGTCACTGCAGGTGTTCCAGTCTAAGCAAGTATGTGATGGGATTAAATTTGCCTTTTCTGAAAGAAAATCTCAAAGGACCAAATAGTGTAATATAAACAAAGAAAATTGTTAAGCAAATTGTTTACAAAGTTGTTTACCTTGTGGTAAACTAATAGTTGATAAAGAGAAATTTCCCTTGATAGAGATATTCTAGGTAACATATGATAAAGGAATATCAGAATATCTTCATTTTGCAAGTCCCCAAAACCACTATACTTTAAAGATTCACAAGTAAATTCTTCAAAGCCTTTTAGAAATAGATATCTCCAATGCTACATAAGTGGTTCCAGAGCATAGAAGAGCTTCCAGTTATTTTTCATGAATGCCATTTAACATTGATAGCAAAATGCAAGAAAGCACAGAATAGAACACAATAAGTCAGCTCACATTAACATTGAGGTTGCAACTATCCTAAGTAAAGAAATAGTTTTAGGAATATACTTTAAAATACAGACACATATTAAGGAAATAGCTTACTGTTGTAACAAACCTTTGGAGTTTATACCGGAAATGCAAGGATGGTTCAATTTTAGAAAATCAACTAATTTAGTTGATTTTACATTACATTACATTACAATCAATAATGTAATATTAATATAAATGTCATGTAAATATAGTACATCAAAAGAGGGGAAAATCATGTTATTTTCCCTATAGATATCAAAAAGGCATTTGACAAAATTCAACATCCATTCCTGATTTTTAAAAACTTCTTGATAAAACAGAAATAGGTGGATATTTCCTTAATGAGACAATATCAAAGCAAATGCCATCCATTTGCATAATGATGAACAATTTGAAGGATTCCCAACAAATTTGTGAGCAGGACAAGGATGTCCCCTTCCACCAGCCTTAGTTGACATTACTTTGGAGATATCAGCCACTATAATTTCACAAAAAATAGAGGTACAAGTATTGGAAAGAAATAAAGAGACAAAAGTGCTGTGTTATTTGCATATGATATGATTATACACTTGAAAAACCTTAAAAAACTATTACAAATAAGATGATTTGGTGTGATAAATGGGTAAAAATTAAAATATAAAAATTAATAACTTTCTTATATGACAATGAGTTAGAAAAGATAAAGATTCCATCTATAAAAGTAGCAAAAATTATAAAATATCTTGCAACACATTTAATAAGAAACAGGCAAGATCTATATAAAAAAATTTTAATGTTACTGGACACCTAAAACACAATAAGAATAAATAGAAAGAGGTGTCCTATTTTGGAAAGGAAGATAGTATTTTAACAAAATCAGTTCCCTAAATTAATGTATACATTTAGAATGATTTCAATAAAAATGAAAATAGAGTTCTTCCTCAATATATAATGGCTAGAATATGGTAGATATTTAATTTTGGCTTATGTGAAGTTCAAAATAGATATTCCTGATTGGCAGGTTTTTCTCTCTCTGTTTCTTTCTCTCCCTCCCTTTCTCTCTTTACTTCCCCTCTCCTATTCAGATTTCTTTAATCCTGTGTCTCTCTTGTTTTCAACACATGGTTTCCAAGGTGACTGTGCTCATCTGCCTCCAGCTGGTAGAGGAACATGAATGACCAAACATTGAAGGTTTTTAAGGCCAGTCCTAGAAGTGATACACATCACTTCCACTCACATTCCATTGGCTAGAATTCAATCAATCATATGACCACATTTAATTACAAGAAAGGCTAGGATATGTAGTCTATCTGGTTGCTTAAGAAATAGAAGAATTGAGTTGAAGCACTTTTTGTCATGGGAAAATTGACAGATTCTAAAGGTCACATGAAAAACATTCAAGGATAGCTGGGGAACATTATAGATAATTTTATGCAAATTTTGACAACTTAGATGAAATGGACAATTCCTTAAAAATGCAACTCTAGCAAAACTGACAAAAGAAGAAATAGAGAACCCAAATAGCCCTATATCTACTAAAGAAACAAAATTTACAATAAAAACCCTTCCCACAAAGAAAACTCCAGGTCCAGATGGTCTTTGCTGGTGAATTCTATTAAACTTTTAAGGAAGGAAGAAATAATACTAATTCTACACAAACTATTTCAGAAAATAGAGCTTTTAAAAATCAGCAATAAATGCCAATTTTTGTCATTTATAGAGAAAATAATATGAACACTTCCTAACTCATTTTAGGAGACCAGTATAATCCTGATATCAAAACCCAGGAAAGATACTACAAGAAAAGGAAGTGCAGACAAATATTCCTCATGAATAGAGATGTGAAAACTTGTAACAAAATATTAGTAAATTGAATCCTGCAATATATTAAAGGAATAATACATCATAACCAAGTGAGATTTGTTCCAGAAGTGCAAGATTAGTTTAACATTCAGAAATGAATGTAATTCACCATATTAACAAAATAAAGGAGAAAATTCACGTGATTATTTCTATAGGTGCAGAAAAATCATTTGGCAAAATTCTAAATCTATTCATTATAAAAAAACTGTCAGCAAACTAGAAGTAGATAGTAAATTACTCGAACTGATAAAGGCCATCTACAGCTAACATCATGCTTAATGGTGAAACATTTAATCTTTTTTTCCTAAGTTCAGCAATGAGGCAAGAATGTGTATTTGACGTTGAGTTGGAAGTTTTAGTGCATTAAAGTAAGATAAATAAAAGGGGCCAAGCATGGTGGCTCGCACCTGTAATCCCAGCACTTTGGGAGGCCAAGGCAGGAGGATCACTTGAGGCCAGGAGTTCAAGACCAGCCTAAGCAACATAGTGAGACCTTGTTTCTAAACACACACACACACACACACACACACACACAGTAGCCTGGCTAATGATAATTAGCTACTCGGATGGCTGAGGGGGGAGGATCACTTGAGCCAAGGAGGTTGAGGTTACAGTAAGCCATGATCATGCCATGGCACTGTAGCCTGGGTGACAGAGAGTGGCAGACCGAGACCCTGCCTCAAAAAAACCAAAATAAAAAACACAAACGTTGGAAAGGAATGAGTTAAAATGTGGAATTTGCAGATGATATATTGTTCAATCAGAAAACTGTGGAATTTATGAAGAATTCCTAGAACTAGTAAATAAATTTAGCAAGTTTGCAGGATATGAGGTGAGTTCATAAAAATCAATTTTATTTCTATATACTAGAAAAAAACAATTGAAATTTTAAAATATCATTTACATTGTCATCAGAAAATATCAAATACTAGAAACAGCAAATAAAATATATGTAAGCGTGTCTAAAAATATGGCTAAGAGAAGACTTGATATGGTTAAGATGTCCATTCTCCCCAAAATGACCTATCGATTCAACACAATCCCTATTATAGTAAGAGTAGGCCCTTTTAAAGAAGTAGACAAGCTGATCTGAAAATTTACGTGAGAATTTAAGCATCCAGAATAGCTAAAACAATCTTGAAAATGAAGAACAAGTTTGAAGAACACTGCCTGACTTAACGACTTACTATAAAGCTACAGTAATCAAGACAATGTGATATCAATGTAAGCATATGCAAATAGAACAAAGGAACAGAACGTAAAATTCAGAAATAGATCTCATGTATATGGTTGAGTTTCAACCAAAGGACCAAAACAATTTACCGAGGAAGGAACTTCTTTTTGAACAAATGGTGTTGGAACAACTGTATATGGACATGGGAAAATGTTAAAGTCCTTATCTCACTCCAAACACAAACATTAATTTATATGGATCATAGAAATAAATGAAAAAGCCATAATCATAAAATTTCTAGGTAAAAAATAGAATGTTTTTGGGACGCTGAGGTAAGCAAAGATTTCTTAGAAGTCAGGACATAAAATAACCATAAAAGAAAACAATTTATAAATTTTGAAATTAGACACTTCTGCCATCAAAAGACATCATTGAAAAAATGACTTTGGGATGCAAAAGCGGTATTATCGCTTGAGCCCGGGAGTGCAAGACCAACCTAAGCAACATAGTGAGACCCCCATCTCTACAAAAAAAAAAAAAAAAAAAAAAATTAGCAGGATGTGGTGGCATGTGTTGGTGGTCTCAGCTACTCTGGAGGCTGAGGTGGGAAGATTGCTTAAGCCCAGGAGGTCAAAGCTGCAGTGAACCATGATTACACCACTGCACTCCAGCCTGGGTGACCCTATCTCAAAAAAAAAAAAAAAAATAGTGTGCGTGTGTGTGTGAGAGAGAGAGAGACAGAGAATGAATAGGTGAGTTACAGATTGGTAGAAAATATTCACAAAACATAAATACGTGTATGTCTGTGTGTGTGTGTGTGAGACAAAGGACTGGTATCCAGGATATATCAAGTACTCCTACAACTCAATAATTAAAAAGATAAACAACCTAATTTTTAAGTTAGGCCAAAGATTTTCATGGACACTTCACAAAAGTTATGCAAATGGCCAATAGGCAAATGAAGAAATGCTCAACACCATTAGTCATCATGTAAATACAAATTAAACCACAATAAGATACAACCACCCAACCACCAGAATAGTTAAAATTGAAAAGATTGACAACCCCACAAATATAGCAGAGGTTGTGGATCAGTTGGAAATCTTATATACTGTTGGCAGGAATAGAAAATGGTACAACCATTTTTTTAAGTCTGATAGTTTCTTACGTGACATTACTTTGGAGATATTAGCCACTATAATTTCACAAAAAATAGGGGTATAAGTATTGGGAAGAAATAAAGAGACAAAAGTGCTGTGTTAACACCTACCCTCCACCAAGAGAAATGAAAAAAATTGCAGTTACACCAAGAGAAATGAAAAAATACGTTCACAAAAAGATTTGTATAAGAATGTTCATAACGGCTTTATTCATAGTTTTCCAAAATTGGAAACGGTCCATGTGTCTGTTGGTAGGAAACTGGCTAAAGAGACTGGATTATGCATGTAATGAAACATCGTGGAGCAATCAAAAGGAGCAAACTGTTGCTTCACAGAACAACCTGGATGAAATTTTAGAACAAGCAAAACAAGTCTGTGATGAAAAACCTCAATTGTTGCCTCTGGGATGATGGGAGTGGAGACTGACCAGGAAGGAGCATGAGGGAATCTTCTGGAATGATGGAAATGTTTTATGTTTTATTTTAAATAGTTACACGTGTATATGATTGCCAAAACTTACCAAACCAAACACTTGAAAATCTATGCATTTTTTATATCTAAAATAGACCACAATAAAAACTAAAAGAAGAGCTAGGAAGATAACAAGAAATAAAGAATCCAGAATTAGACACAAACACATATGAGAATGTAGTTTTTCTAATGAGTGGGTAAAAATGGATTATTTAATAATGATATTTAGGTAACTGGAAAAAAGTAGGTTGAGACTGCATAGCACTTCTTACACCAACATTAATTTTGAATGGATCAAAGATTGAAAGATAAATAAATGAAACCATGAAAGTACTGAAGCAAACATGTTTCATTCTTTTGTTGTTCTTTGTCTGGAAAGGCGAAGGCCTTTCTCAAAATAATTCAAACCCAGAAGTCGTAAAAAAAAAAAAAAAAGATAAATATGATCACACTAAAATTAACCACATCTGATTGGGGGGGGAAATACCATAAATAAAATGGAAAGAAAATGAATAAACTATTATGTAAAGAGAGACCACTCTTTTTTTAAAGATTAATAAGCCAAGAAAAAAATGGGCACAGGGCATGGACAGATGGCTCACAGAAAGTATATGCAAATGGCTTCCAAATACATGAAAAGATGTCCCCCTAAATTACAATAAGAGAAGATGCCAATACAAATGACATGAAGTTACAATTTTCCCCAGCTAGATAACACAGATAAAAATTTTTGATAATATCTTATGTTGGTAAGAGTGGAGGGCAGTAAGCTCTCTCCTGCCTTGTTAATGGGAATATAAATTGATAACTCTTGGGAGGACATTCTGGCGATATCTATCAAATACAAAATTGCACTCACCCTGTGACCCAGGCATTCAGCTTCCAGGAATTAATTTAACAGATACACTTCCACATGTCCAGAAAGATGAATGACAGAGATATCCATTGCATCCCTGCTCACAGTGGCAAATAATAGCCATCAGGAGGATGCTGGTTAAATAAATGACTGTGTCTTGATATAATGGAATTCCTTGAGATTGCTTGAAGTACACCAGAGCAGTTGAATGTGGTCCCTCAGAACACAGACTCTGGAGCTAGGATGCCTGGCTCCTAACCCCAGCTCTGCCATTTACTGACTGTGTGACCTAGAGCCAGTTCCCTAACCTAATCTCTCTGTGCCTCAGTTTTTGTTATCTCTAAAATGGGACTGGTAAGAATGCTAATGATGATAGTATAATAATAGCAGCAACAACAATAATAACAATAATGTCACCTACCTCAAAACTGTGCTGAAAATTAAATAAGCAAATATACACAAAGCATTTAGATCAGTGGTCCATGGTAAGGACCGTGTGTGTAGGCTGCAATTGTTACTGATCTAAAACAATTTCCAAAACATATTAAGTACAAAAAAACAAGATATGGTTTCAGTGATATAAAATTGGAGTCTTCAGGATAGTTCTACATACTTATGCTTGTATAGGCATGAAATATCTCTAGAAGGGTACATTTTAGAACAAGCAAAACAAATCTGTGATGAAAAATCTCAGTTGTTGCCTCTGGGATGATGGGAGTGGAGACTGACCAGGAAGGAGCATGAGAGAATCTTCTGGAATGATGGAAATATTCTCTGTTTTATTTTGAGTAGTTACACATGTATACAATTGTCAAAACTAAAAACTACAAATTGCATCTGAGGAGTAACCAGCAGTGGGAGACACAGTTCTTACCGAGTAACTTTTATACTTTTACGTATTTTTTTTACAAAGTATATAAGTTATCTATTCCAAAATTTTAGTATCAAAAAAGACATATTTTGAAAAGAAAGTCCCTTGTGTTCTGATTATGGTGGTGGTTACATACGTTTGTACATGAGTTAGAATTCATAGGATTGTACATCAAAAGAAATAAATAAATTTTACTACATAATTTTTTTAAAAATTAAAAAAGAGAAAGTCCCTTTGGCCTCAATACATAATACAGCGCAAGCCTGGGGGATGGGACACCAGCAAGGAAGTGACTGCATTTTGTGGAGGAAGAAAGTCTTGGAGCCAGGGAAGGAACCACAGCAGCAGGAACAGAGAGAAGAGGGTTCGGGGCTGTGTGGGGAGGCGCCTGGGCTTGGTGCTCCTGTGAAACACACACTGTCTGCCAGGCACTGTCCCTGTGCTCTCTCCTCATCACAACCCCAAGAATGGCAGCTGCAGCCATTCCTAGTCTCTGTGAGGTTCAAATGACCGGCCCGGTGTGTAAGCAGCAGGGCCTCTGAACCAGGCCTGTCCGACTCTAAAACCTGTGCTCTTTTTAGCACAGGAGGTTCCTTTTCCCCCAGTAAATTAGATCCAGGGGAGTCTGGGAAGACTTCACAGAGGAGGCGACATTTGAACTGGAGCCTGGCTGAGTTTATCTAGGACTTCCATCCTGCACAATCCTAAGCAGTGCCATTCACAATGTGTTCTCTGGGACTGGGTCTCCCTGCAGTTGTGCAGTGCACAACCTGCACAGCCATAGGCAGCAACTCTGAGTTCTTCACACAGAGATGGAGGTGGATGAGGAAGATTTTGCTGTATAACAAATCACCTTCCAAATGCAGTAGTTGCTTTAAAACAATCGGCATTTACAGGCCAGCAGGGCAGTTCTTTTGATCTCAGCAGGATTTGTTCCTCTACCTGAGTCAGCAGGTGGGTCAGCTTAGGGTGATCAAACATCCTGATTTTCCCAGCACTGTCCCAGTGATAGCCCTGAAAGACCCATGTCCCAGGAGAAACCTTAATCCTGAGCAAACTGAGACAATTCGGTGACCCTGGTGACTAGGGGCTCTCAGGTCTGGGTGGGCCTGGGCTGCGGTGGCTGAGGCCTCCCTCCATGGGGTCTCTCATTCTCCAGCAGCCGAGCCCAGTCATTCTCATGGCAGCAGTGATGGGCCAGGACAGTGAAAAGAAGCATGTAGGGCCTCTTTCTTACAGCTGAGGCTGAGAACTGGCCTGTCATCACTGCTGCCACATTCCGTTGTTCAAAGCAAATCATAAGGCCAGCCCAGATGGAGGGGTAGGAAAATGGCACCCCACCACCACCCGCTTGATGGAGGAACTGTGAAGTCACACTGCAAGGGTCACAGATATGGGAGGAGGGTGGAGACCTGGGGCCAAGTGTGTAATCAACCTGTCACAGATGGGACATCCTGACTCAGGTGCAACAATAAACACAGTGACATCAACACAACTGCCCAGTGGAACCATAAATGCTTATTGTTTTAAACCAACAGGTGCAACTGGGAGGCAGTTTATTACACAACAAAATCCAATTGACGCACCTTCCCTAACTCATCTGATATATTTGGGGAGTGGCAGGAAGTTCAGCGTGGCTGGAGCATGGTGGGGCTGTCGGAAGGTGAGGAGAGAGAGAGAGAGAGAGAAGAATGGCTGGGGCCAGGTGTTTTCTCCTAGACCAGCAGGATGAGAATAGGAGAAGGACCATTATTCCTTTACACAGGTGGGAAAGACTGAGGCCCAGAGAGGGCAGTCATGCGCTCAAGACCACACAGCCAGTCAGCACAGTCAGGGATTGGAGCCAGGACTTTCCCTGCTGGGCCAAGGGAGGACATGGGAGGAAGGAGGGGCTTGGAGGTACTTTTGTAATTTCTTTACTCGAGGCCAAGAGGCCATCAGCTATTTGTAAAGAAATGGGGGTGGGGGCTACTGTTAGAGATGGGTGGGTATTGAAATCACTGGAACTCCCCAGGGCACTTGCACTCCTGCAAGCCTGTGTTTATTTATTTCTTCAATTTGAATGATTTTTTTTCCTTCAAAAATTCCCTGGGGCTCCCTCCGTATTATTAGGTAGCAAATGGATCTGCAGGTGTTTAATGAGGTTGGAAAATAAAGGATCCAGAAGCCTTGACCAGGGTTCTCTTGCCTCCTGGGGAGGCCCCTCAGGCCAGGAACCAGGCCAGGTCTAGGGGAAGGGCCTCCCCGGCAAGGTTCTGACCAAACCAGCCCCTGGCAGTCCCACTGACCGGCCACTGGCTTGTAGCAACTTTGGACTAGCCACTTCCCTCCTGAGACCTTGGGCTCCTCCTCTGTAGCTTGATGGGGTAACAAGGTGAGACTCAGTGTGTGTGGTAGGATTAGAGACACCAAGGAGCATCCTGGCATTGCAGGCCGGAGGCCTGGTTTGAGCAAACTGGTGGTGGCCAAACCAACAGGGACCTGTGCAGGGGACATTACTACCCCCAAAGTGGCTTAGAGGAAGTTGGCAGAGTGCGGCACCCCACCAGTGACTGTGAGGAGACAGGAGGGGCTCTGTCCTCTCTTGTAAAGGGCAGACGGTATTCTGTTTGACCAGCAAGCCTATCGCGTGCCCAGGGCTTACACATACCCTACATTGACCCATGGCGGCTTCTCTGCACTCCTAGGGGGAGCCGTCGGCTGCCCCAGAGGACAGATGAGGAAACCAAGGCTTGGGAGGAGAAGTGGCGCATCCTGTGGCACACAGTAGGTGTGACACAAGACAGCTGACTCTGGCTTCCAGGCTCTTCCCACAGATCTGCAGAGCTTCTGCCCTCCCAGCCCCACCTGCCAGGACTAGGTCCTCTCCGCCGGCCCTGCAGCTGCGTTCTCTGCCTCTGCTCTGTGGACTGATGCGTCACACGAGCTCCCTGGCCTCTGGCTTCTGGTGGGTTTGCTCAGCAGGAAGGAGCAGCAGGAGCTCTGGGGGTGGGAAGGAGAGAGAGGCTGGCGGGTTCACTCCCTGGTGCCGCCCCTGCTGAGCCAGTTGTGTTCCTGTACCGAAGGCCACTGGCCCTCTTCCACTGCCTCAGCCCTCACGTGGCTCCAGGACCACTGCCCGCTTTGCCCTGTGGGTCCAGGGGTAGTAACTGCTCCCCACTGTTGCTGTCTCGGGGAATTTAACCATCCCTTCACCTGTCATTAAACTCACTCTGTCACACCTATGAGAGGGACCCTGGGAGACACCCTGCCCCCACTCCCAAAGAGCTCTGGGCTTTGTCACCCACACTTCCTCCTCTCCCCTCTCCAGCCTCCCCAGGCCCTCTCTTGTGAACAGTCCATCAGGGCTGGGAGGAAAGCAGGCTGAAACCAGTTCCCAGCGAAGCAGCATTCGCCAGCATTTACTTCATACCTCCCTTTAATCAACTCACTTTTCTCTAAAAGCTTTAAAAAAAAAATGAACCTGGGTATTTTTTAAGTAACTATTTAGTTTAGGACAGTTTTAGATACACAGAAATATTGTGAAGGTAGTTCAGAGATCAACTCACTTCTTAAACTTTATTTTAAAAGGAAACGTTTCATTATTTCTACAAATGGAAAACCAGTATGACCTGCCTCAAGTAGACTTTAATCTTAAAAATGAACAGTGAAAACAACACAATGTTATTAAATTTTAAAAATTAAAATAAAGAATTAACAGCCCTATACAAGCCGTAATAAATCTGACTGATTACAAAAATGCAGTCTATGCAGAGTTGGCTGGGGTGTGTGTGTGTGTGTGTGTGTGTGTGTGTGTGTGTGTGTGTCTAGGAATAAGAGGAGACAATTCAACCCCTTCACAGTGCTGGGCCATCACCAGGTGCCACGTGGCTATTCTCCATGGCCCATGTTAATGGCCCTGCTGAGAGCTCGCCAAAGAATGGGCCAACCATGGCGCAGCCCACATTTATGGAGCACTCGCCTTGTGTGGGCTCCATTCTGACGACTTACATATATTCCCATCACAGCCTCCCAAACACCTGATGGGGTAGTATGTATGTCATTATCTCCACTTTTTAGGTGAAGAAATGGAGGCCGGTTAAGTAACTGGTTCAAGGCCACAGCCAGGAGCCACATCAAGGTAGCTGGACTCCAAAGCCTGCACTTTTACCCATTGTGTTCTGCTACCAAGAGCTGGAAAAAGGGGAACTGTCTTTACATAGGAGTTCAACAGGGGCATCTCCTCAGTTTTATCTCCCCCAACGAACTTTGTACCCTGAAATTCCTCAGTGACACAGAAAAGTTGAAAATGTGCTCCTCCTTCACCTTCTGCCATGATTGTGAGGCCTCCCCAGCCATGTGGAACTGTGAGCCCATTAAACTTTCCTTTATAGGCCGGGCACAGTGGCTCATGCCTGTAATCCCAGCACTTCGGGAGGCTAAGGCGGGCGGATCACTTGAGGTCAGGAGTTCAAGACCACCCTGGCCAATACGGCAAAACCTCCTCTACTAAAAATACACACACACAAAAAATTAGCTGGGCGTGGTGGCGCATGCCTGTAATCCCAGCTACTCGGCAGGCTAAGGCAGGAGAATCGCTTGAACGCGGGAGGCGGAGGTTGAGTGAGCTGAGATCGCACCACTGCACTCCAGCCTGGGCAACAGAGCGAGACTCCATCTCAAAACAAAAACAAAAACAGAAACAAACAACAACAAAAAAAACCTCCTTTCTTTTATAAATTACACAGGCTCCAGTATGTCCTTATAGCAGAGTTAGAATAGACGAATACACTCTCCCTCCCCCAGTTTGCTTCTCCCTTCACCCATTCCCACTGATGGGGAGCAGGCAACACCCTCCTCCTGGCTGGGAGGCCTGGCTGACAAAATCCCGAGCTGGACCAGATAGTGGCAAGTGCCAGCTGGGACACAGCAGTCCCAGGGTCTCTGCCACAGACTCACCATGTCACCTTGGGCCTCGCCTTCCATACCTGCAAAATGGGGGCAATGAACTTGCTCTGGGCCCGGGGATAAGGAACGATTCTTGGTCAGGTTGGCACACCCCAGGACCTTCCACAAATAGCAGCTGAACCACCCCATCCCCTGGGGCCTCAGGCACAAATCAGTAGCAGAGAAATACCTCTGGGCCCAGCTAGCCTAAGCACAGGCCGAATCAAGGAGGAGCCAGGCCAGGGCCCCTGCAGCTGCCTACTTCCGAGCTGTCAGCATGATGCATGGGACAAATTAAATCCATAAATAAAAGAAGAGTGGCCTGTGGCATCTTGGCCACAACTGCACTTCTTGGCAAACGTTGGCAGAGGATGATAGGAGAGCCCCTAAGAAGGCCCAGCCCAGCATCCTCTGTATCCACCTGCCTGCCCTACAGGCCACAGAGTGTCTGGTCACCAAGCGTTCACTTGGCCTTGTTCCTGTCTCATGTGCGTTCTCCCTGACCAGCTCCAGACACAGCCACCTGCTGCCTCAGCCCCGGTAGTTCCTGATGTAGGAGAACGGGGGCTGGTGGGAGCCAAAGGGCTTCTGGTAATGAGGGGCTTGGGTCAATAGTCTGGGTTCAAGGCCCAGTCTTGGGGTGAGGGCTGTCCCCTACCCACTCTGCCTGGTACCCAATAGATCAGGAGTGAATTAACTTCCAGCCTCCACTAGGAATCTCTCCTCAGGACCCTCATACCCTGCATAGTAACCACTCCCTTCTCATCCTCCAAGGCCATCATTGGACACCTCCTCCAGGAAGCCCTGCTGGAATGACCCAGATTCAGCCACTTGACTCCCAGGTGCATAGGCTTCTCCCAAAGTGGGAAAGTCCTGGGCTGGGCCCAGCCCACCAAGATCTTCCCTGGCAGACTTGTTTAAAATGCCAGCATCCTCCTTGCCTCAGCAGCCCCAGTCCCCATTCCCTGCTTTAGTTTTCGAGCACAGTCCTTATTGCCATCTATCATGATTTTAATGATTTCTCTATTTTCTGGCTCCCCCCTAGAATGTAAGTTCTCTGAGGGGAGGGTCTTTGTCCTCTCTGCTTGCTTTTGGATCTCTGTGTGTAGAGCAGCGCCCATGTACATGGCCTCAAATATTAGACAAAAGACAAATAAAAGGTAGGGTGCACAGCATATGCAAAGGCTCAGAGGTGTGATCGGGCTTGGGAAAGGAGGTGTGACAGATGGTGGGCATCCCAGAGCAAGGTCCTCAAGAGGTGAGGCCAAGGGAGGAGAGCAAGGCCCAAACAGAGAAGGATCTGGAATGCCAGGTCAGGGTTACAGGGTGATGAGGGCCATGGGAGGGTGTTAAACATTCATTCCACGGACAGGACACAGCCTGCACAGTAGCTTTCTTTCTTCCCTTTTTTGCTTGTTTGTTTGAGTCAGCATCTCGCTCTGTTGCCCAGGCTTGAGTGCAGTAGTGCAATTATAGCTCACTGCAGCCCAGATCTCCCAAACTCAACCTTCAGAGTAGCTAAGACTATGGGCGTGCATCACCATGTCTGGCTAATTTTTTATTTTTAGTAGAGATGAGGTCTCACTATGTTGCCCAGGCTGGTCTCGAAGTCCAAGCAATTCTCCCACCTCGGCCTCTCAAAGTGCTGGGATTACATGCGTGAGCCCCTGTGCCTGGCCATTTGTTTGTTTTTATCAAATTGGTTGCAAACATTTAAAAGATAAAAGATCAAGATATTTTACACAAAAATCTAGATCTATTTTCTTGAAAGCTTTTCTTGAAGAATCAGAAGAGCTGGTCTCACCGGGTCCCCATCCCTGCCAGGCAACCACCCACTGGAGTGGGTCTCACTCCTCTGCCCCTGAGCAAAGCTAGAAGCCCCTAGCCTCTTGTCAGGGTCTCCAGAGCACCTGGCCTAGGCCTGGTCCTTGGACGGATGCTGGATTGATGAATGAATGAGTGGAGAACAGATGAATGCAGCAAAAATGAGAGTAATAATGCCTGCTCCCTGTGCCCCACTTTCCCAGAGAAGCATGGAGGTCCTGGTGTTTTGTAAACTTAAAAGTGCCGGAGCTGAGTGTGGTGGCTCACACCTGTAGCCCCAGCTACTCAAGAAGCTGAAGCAAGGGGATTGCTTGAGCCCAGAGTTTGAATCCAGCCTGAACAACATAGTGAGACCTCATCTCTAAAATAAAACAAAACAAAAACCAACTTGGAAGTCCTGGGAAGAATAATAACAAGAAAATAAACACGTATGTAGCATTTACCAGGTGCCCAGCCCCGTTCATAGCAATTTTCTTCCATTATCTAATTTGTCCCTCCCCAGGGTGCAGGATCTCATCCCATCCTGGGAGCGGTATGCCACTTACAGGGCTGGTGGGATGATTAACTTAATTAATGCAGGTAAAGTGCCTAGAAAAGAGCGTGGCACCCAGCAGGTGCCCAGCAAGTGCTAGTCATTGATACACAAGTCAGGCACTTCCACCAGCAGTGAGCTTGTGTGGTGCCCAGATGAGGCCGCTGAAGATGGGGAGGTTGAGAGACTCACCCAAGTTCACAGGATGATTGGTAGGGAACAGATGGAGAAATATGTGGCACTGGGGGCCTCCACCAGAGAGCCTGTTCTGGTGAGGGGCTGGGTGAAGGGGCAGATCTCTGGTAGAGCAGAAGGCTCTGGTCACGGGACCATAATTCTGGTCCGGGTTGGGGGTTTGGGCTTCCTCCACTCCCTTCCAGCCCTGCAGTCTGAACCCAGCACCCTCCCTCCTCGCTGACCCATCCAGCAGGCCCTCTCAGTGTAGCAACTCACCTTACAGATGGAGACACCAAGACCCAGAGGAGAGGCAGCCTGGCAGGGGAGAGGCACCTGGGCCTCTGGTCAGACCCTCCATGTTCCAGTCCCGGCCCTGCTCCTTACTGGCCCTGAGACCCTGGCCAAGCAGCTTAACCATACTGGTTCTGGGTCCTCACCTTTTATGACCCGTCAGAAGTGTGTACCCTGCCCCAGGCACCCGGCTCAGAGCCTTGCATGTATCATTCCATTCATTCCTGACAGCAACCTCATTCCATGCATGGGGACTCTGAAACGCAGAGAGGGGAAGCAGCTTTCCTGGGTTCACACAGCTAGGGGTGGATTCAGAGTCAGGATTCAGACCGAGACCCGGGTAAGTCCAAAGCCTGTGTTCTTGAAGTGAAGGAAATAATGTGGGCCTCATACAGTCGTTGTGAGAATGTAAGGAAATAATAATACAATAGTAGCTAATGTTTCCATCACTTTTGGTTATTGGATAAAGGTGCTATTATAAGCATTTTTAACATATTACTAGTTTAATCTGCACATCGATACTATTGACGGGCATCAATGCTATTATCATCCCCTGATTATAGATCAGGAAACTGAGGCACAGAGAAACTGAAAGCACAAGTTAGGTGATTTGCCCAAGGTCACAGACAAGTGTGTGGTAGAGTCAGGGTTTAAATCCAAGCCTTCAGCTCCCAAGTCCTTGTTTTTTTTACCCACTACTCATGAGCGCAGAGCACCAGCCTGATGGGGCATGCTGGACCCGAAATCCACATGGGCTCTTCTCCTACCTCCAGCATTATGATGTCAGCAGCAGAGCCAGCAATGGGGATGCAGGACACAGGGATTCCTGTCCCAGACAGCTCCCCATCCACCTCACTCCAGCCCCACCATAGGATCTGGTTGGGTCTGGTTGGGTGCACAGGCCATCACCCCTGGGAAAGAGAAGTATCAGCCCAAGAACGATGTGTTAGCTATGCCATCCATCTCCCTAGAAACCTGGGGCAGGGCTGGTCCAGCTAATGCTGCCTGTTCTCCATCCTCACCAGGGCTGTCCCTTTCTCTCAGTTTCCAGAGCCTAGATCTGGGATCCCACAGCAGGCCCCACGGAAGCCATGACCATACTGAACATACTCTTTGACTTCTCCTGTCCTATATCCCGCCATTCCAGGTCTTCTTAAGTGAGGAGACGTCTCCAGCCTTGCTTCAATACATGCTTTCCAACTTCTGCACCTGTTCTGCGGTTCCGTCCGCCTGAAGGCTCTCTCACTCTCCTCCAGAAAGACTTCCATCTCCCTGCAGGTAGGGTTCGTCCTCCCTTTCTCTGAAACTCCATGGCCCCACAGCATCACACACCACTGTGATTGTCTTGTTTGTCTCAAGTCCTAGACTAGGCACCTAGTAATTTTACACAAACCCCTCCAAATGCACAGCAACACACTAGAAGTATGCAACCACACAGATGTATAGCAAAGCTCTCTTCATCTAGGATACACCCAGACACCCCAAGGGCCAATTACACAAAGGCACAGGCACATACACATGACCCTCTAACCAGGACACCCACATACATGCTAATGGTGACACAAGCAACAAGTTGACATCTGGGAGTTTACACACACACACACACACACACACACACTCATAGCATACTTCCAAGCGCACACAGACTCAGCTACCCACGCAAGACCACATGAAGAAATAGCCTTCTCCACACATGGATATGCACACACATGTACAGTCATGCAGAAACATGCAACACCCCACAGTGGGCTCACACACAGAGGTGCCATCTGGTGTCTGTGCTGGAGTCAGTCCCAGGGTGGGCTGGGCAGGCTATGGCTTGAGGCTGGGAAGGCATCTCCTCCGAGACAGGTTGGGGGTCCCAGGGGCAGGGCCTGGGAAACCAGGCCACCATCCCCCGCTGGAGCTCACTCATGGAGGGGAAGAGAAATTATGTGTCTATTGGGCTCCTGGGGAGTATGGGGTGAGGGGTGGGGAGAGGCTGGTCCTGAGTGGGAGGGGCCTCTTGGCTCCAGTTTTCTTCTTGCCACTTGGGCTTCAGACCATCACCAGCCCAGGAAAGCCCTGTCCCCCGGCCCGGCTGCAGGCCATTGCTCAGGCACTCTTGACAGACTTGCCCCTTATGTAGTAAAAGGCAGCATTTACCAAGCACAGGGCCAGACCCAGGGAGAACTTGCACCCCAGGTGCCTCACAGGTTCACCCTATTCCCAGCCTGGCAATGCTGACACACAGATCACAGTGTGCCTCACTTCAGGGATGTCATCTCCCATGATGCTCTCCATACCTCTGACACCTAGGGATCATTCTGCCCATTTTCAAGAGGCTTAGAGAGGTGAAGGTAATTGCCTGAAGTGACCCAGCCCTCCCGAGGTGTCTCCTCGTCCCTGGGTCCCCAGGCTGGGGCTGAGTGTCCCTCAGTCCTCACCCACTCCCCAGGAAAGCGGCAAGAGCAGGGATGGCCCAGAGTAGGGGAAACAGCAGGATAGATGTTGCTGGACACAGCCCAGTGAGGAGCCATAAACTGTAAGGGCCGGAGATGGTGCATCAGGGACTACACATTCCACTCACTGCACCCACCCAAGCAAGGGCGGGGAAGAGACCTCAGGGCTTTATTTGTAGGTGGGTGTATTAGTCTGTTCTTATGCTGCTATAAATACACACCTGAGACTGGATAATTTATAAAGAAAAAGAGGTTTAATGGACTCACAATTCCACATGGCTGAGGAGGCCTCACAATCATGGTGGAAGATGAAGGAGGAGCAAAGGCACATCTTACATGGTGGCAGGCAAGAAAGCGTGTGTAGGGGAACTGCCCTTTATAAAACCATCAGATCTTGTGAGACTTAGTCACTATCACGAGAACAGCATGGGAAAAACCCACCCCCATGATTCACGTCCCTCCCACAACACCTGATTGTGGGAGCTACAATTCAAGATGAGATTTAGGTGGTGACACAGTCAAACCACATCAGTGGGGTACCTGGAAGTCATGACATTTCATTCATTCGTTCATTCATTCATTCATTCAGCACATATTTATTGAGTCACCACCCTAGGAATGGAGGCTGCAGCGGCAGACACATCAGAGGCCTTGCATCTGGGCCTGTCTACTGGTGGGGACACATCCAGCCCTGTTCTGGGGACTGCCGTCTCGAGACTAGTCGCTGCCACCAAACCTTCCTGTCCTTTCTCTGGTTTCTTCTTCCTTGGGTATAGTCTCCTCTGTTTTGGAGGAGAGCAGGTGGTGTCACCCCAGTGACCATGACGGCTCACAGTGATTGAGAGCTTACTATGTGCCAGGCCCCTGTGACTCAGTTAAGCTTCAGTGAGGTAAGTACTTCCATCATCCTCATTTTACAGGGAAACTGGACACATGGAGACATTGAGCCACCTGCCCAAAGTTACACAGGTAGGACAAGTGGCAAGGCTGGGATGTGAACCCAGGAAGTCCCATAGCAGCACCTGCACACAAGACCACAGAACTATTCCTCCCCTACCGGCTCTGCAGTGTGTGTACGGATAGGTGCGGGGGTGGTGGGTGCAGGACAGGGGGAGGAGGCTGTCAGGGAGTGGGTTTACAGGACGAAGCAGAACAATAAAATGTCTCTGCTGCCTTGTCTCTTTCCGCTTCTCTCTCCCAATTTCGCTCTCACCTCACTTGATATGACTCACCTGGCCTGACAGTTCTCCTTGCTTCGCTCTAATGCCTTCAGTGCCTCCTTGCTGCCTTCAGGATACAGTCCAAGACCCTGGGCTTGGCATTCATGGCTCCAGGAGGCACCCTTTGCAGCCCCACTTCTGCCAGGCACTGCCCTGTGCTCTGTGCTCTGCTCACAGCAACATGTGAGCTGCGTCCCCCACCGTGCCTCCTTACCCTACTGTCTGCACCTTGTCCTGTCTGCCCGGAGCACTCTTCCCCCCACTTTCCCTACCCAGCTCACTCCCGTCAGACTTCAAAACAGCTCCAGGCAGCCTTCCCTGGGCCCCAGGTTGGGCTAAGCCCTCTCCTCTGCAGTGTCACAGCCTGGTCTGTGCCATAGCCTTGATCCACTGGGTTGTCACGGTTTCCATCTCCAGCTGCCCCCAGGATGGTTCCCCAATATCACCCGGCATGGGGCCTGGCACAGGGGCCCTGGGTGGACCTGGATTGTGGGTGAGGTTTCAGGGCCCCTGGAAGATGGCTCCACAGGCAGTGAGAAGTGGAGGAGAGGACAGAGTGGGGCCCAGGACAGGTGAGGTGTGGGGTCCAGGGCACAGGGAGTCAGAGTGGCCAGAGGGATCTGGGGACTGGGTGCTCCAGGGCTTGGTTCATTGAGGCCCCAAGGACAGTTACCCAGGCTGGTTCACAAGGTTGTTAGGGTCAAACCACAAACATCCCATGAGACTGTGGCCAGGCTGTGGCCCCAGTATTAAAAACTATATCGATTATGGAGGCCAGGTGCGCTGATTTATGTCTATAATCTTAGCATAATCCTAGCCTTGGGAGGCTGAGGTGGGCAGATCACTTGAGGCCAGGAGTTCGAGATCAGCCTGGGCAACATGGCAAAACCCTGTCTCTACTAAATATACAAAAATTTAGCCAGATGTGGTGGTGGGTGCCTGTAGTCCCAGCTACCCGATAAGCTGAGGCACAAGAATCGCTTGAACCCGGAGGCGGAGGTTGCAGTGAGCTCAGATCGTGCCACTTTACTCTAGCTTGGGCAACAGAGAGAGACTTGTCTCAAAAAAACAAACAAACAACAACAATGACAACAAAAACAAAAACAAAAAAACAAAAACACCTGTATAGATTATGGAATAATAGATACATACAAAAGAGATGCATGTTGCATTTTATAAGAAATAAGTTGGCCAAAATAATTTATTATCTACATTAGGACCTTTCTGAGAAAGGAAAGGCTTGCACTGAATAATTATGTTGAGACAATAGATGTAAACCAAGATTGTCCTAGAAATACCAAATGTATGGCCATCATTATGAAGCATTGTAATAATGAACACCTTTGAACCCAACTTCAACATGAGAGCATGACCAATGCTGTGGGCTTCCTCCTTGTCCCATTCCCCTGCCTTCCCTATAGAAGTAACTAATATCTTAAATTCTGTGACTAATTTTCTCATTAAAAACAAAGAAACACACTTTTATCACGTATGTATGAAAACCTAAACAATATCATTTAATTTTCTTTGTTTTGGAGCCTTACAAGTGTCAAATCCTGTTGTATGTAGTCTTCTGCAACAGGCTTTTCTCACTCCGCATTATAATTCTATGATTCCTTCTGTATCCAGCCACAGCTATGTTAGACTCATTGCCACTGCTGTATAGGATTTCATTATATGGTGATGCCACAATTAATTAATTTTACTGTTAAGGACATTAGGGTGGTTTCCATGTTTTTACCATAATAAACAGCACTGCTATGAATATCCTTGCACCTGTCTCTGGGTGCTTGCATGCAAGTGTATCTCCAGGGTTTACACTTAGTAATGAGATCGCAATATTCTAAAGTGGTTGCAGCAATTTACACTGCATTAGGAGCATATAAGGATCCCTGTTGATTCCTGCCTCTCCAATACTTGCCACTATGGGACTTCTTTTCCATGGAAAATCTTCCTGTGGTCTTAATTTACATTTTCCTGATTTCTATAAGGCTGAGAATCTTTTCTTGTGGTTTATTTTTCATTCATATTTTTCTGCTGTGAAATGCTCATTCATATCTTTTGCTCTTTTTTAATTGAGTTGTCTTCCTACCAATTTGTAAGAATTCTTTATGTATTCCGGATAGTAATGCTTTGTGCGTTATTTGTGCTGTAATATATTCTCCCAGTATGTGGCTTGTCTTTTCAACAATCAGAAAAAAAAAATTAACTTGGACAAAGAAGAGATTAGGCATGGTGAGAAACACTTCAACAGAAACAACAACAAAACATTACTAACATCCTCAAAGAAATAAGAGAAAATATTGCATCCATGAGAAAAGAACGAGATACTCTAAAAAAAGGAATAGTCAAAGAACAAACAAAAGGCTTTTGGAAATATGATAAGATAAATTTTTGAAAAACAACAAAAAACTGTTGAAGAGTTGAAGAACATTTCCAGAATGAAGAGCAAAATGGGATGAAAAATAGGTGAAAAAAAGTTATAAGAAATATAGAGAACTGGTCCAGGAGGGCCAGTATTTGAATAATTAAGGAGTTCCTGAAAGAAAAAATAAAATCATTATAGAGGTAATTCTTTTAAATTTTCTCCAAAATGAAGATGATTAGTTTGTCCGTGAGGACTCACTGGGTACCCAGCACAGTGAATGGAAATCGATTCACTTCAAGACACACTAAGGCTGAGCAGGCATGGTGGTATGAGCCTGTAGTCCTAACTACTCAGGAGGCTGGGGCAGGAGGATCCTTGAGCCCAGGAGGTCAAGGCTGCAGTGAGCGATGATTGTGCCACTGAACTCCAGCCTCGGTGGCAATGAGATCCCTTCTCTTAAAAGAAAAGACCCACTGAGGACACAGCTTCCAGAAAGAGAGAACAGAGTCTCTATAAAAGATTAGGAAACAGAATGGCCTCAGACTTTTCAGCAGAAACTGGAAGACAATGGAGCAAGCCTTCAAAATTCAGAGGGAAAAATATTTCCAGTTTAGAAATTTATACCTGGTCAAACTATCTGATTAAATGTGAGGCACTTTTAGAAATGCAAGGTCTTAAGATTTCACCTCAAACACATCCTTTTAGAAAAGTATAGGTATACATGGGGCCAGGCGCAGTGGCTTATGCCTGCAATCCCAGCACTTTGGGAGGCCAAGGCGGTTGGATCACCTGAGGTCAGGAATGTGAGACTAGCTTGGCCAACATGGAGAAACCCCATCTCTACTAGAAATACAAAAATTAGCCAGACATGGTGGCACGTACCTGTAGTCCCAGCTACTTGGGAGGCTGAAGCAGGAGAATTGCTTGAACCTGGGAGGTGGAGGCTGCAGTGAGACGAGGTCACACCACTGCACTCCAGACTGGGCGACAGAGGGAGACTCCGTCTCAAAAAATAAAATAAGATAAATAGGTAAACAAAAAATAAAACAAAAAGAAAGCTATGGGTATATGTTCCCCCAAATAAGGTAGTGAACCCAGAAGGGGAAGACGTGGGATCTAGGAATTGAGGGGTTCGACCCAGGAGAAAAGTGCAGCACAGTCTCCAGGTGACAACCAGGGCAGCTGGCCTTGCCATCAACCAGTCCAGGACTCAGCAGTCAGAAATCCGAAGGGAATTCTTCAAGAGGAATAAGTTGGTAGAATACAGTAGTCCCCCATTATCCTCGGGGATGTGTTCCAATACCCGCAATGGAACCTGATTGCCGTCAATCAGAACGTTTCTGTTCGTGTCTTGCACCCACAAATTTAATGGCTTTTCCATCATTACTAAGCACTCATCACACACAGGTGTTGTAACTTTTGCAGCTTGAGTTGCAACAGCAAAACTAGCACAAATTTCTTTCCTTCTTCACGATTTCATGAATAGAATCATTCTTACTGTAGATCTTAGCAACCACAGCATACAATTTTGTTTTTTAAATTTTCTTATTAAGTCAAGTACTTTCACCTTTCTACTTAAAGGAGTACTTTACAGCTTCCCTTTGGCATATCGGAATCACCAGCAACACTCCTCTTGTGCTTTGGAGCCCATAATGAAGTAAAATAAGGATTACTTGAACAGAAGCACTGCGATCCTGCGACAGTTGATCTGGTAACTGAGGCAGCTGCTGAGTGACTGATGGGAGAGTAGTGTCTATAGCGCGGATCCACTGGACAAAGGGATGATTCACATCCCAGGTGGGACGAAGCCGGACAGCACGAGATTTCATCCTGCTACTCAGAATAGCATGCAACTGAAAACTTACACATTGTTTATTTCCGGAATTTTCCATTTAATATCTTTGGACCGTGGTTGACCTCGGGTAAATTAATCTGCGGAAAGTGAAACTTCGGATAAGTGGGGATTACTGTATTGAATGTGGGTGATTGTAGTAAGAGGAGATTTACACAAATGAGGGAGAGTTTAGGGAGGAAAGAGAGATAAATACATAGAAAGCTAAGAAAGAAATAAAGCAATAAAGCAAAAGGTAACAATTATTAATTCCAGGGAAAACACAAAGGCATGCAGGAAAAAAGTATTAATCATGGCACACTACAAATAGCATTTATTGTATTATGATCACATATAAGTATGTTCAGAATATGACACCAAAAGCACAGACAACAAAAGAAAAAACAGATTGAACTACATCAAAATTGAAAAATTCTGTGTATCAAAGGACAGAATCAACAGAGTGAAAAGGCTGCCAATGGGATGGGAGAAAATATTTGCAAACCATATATCTGATAAGGGGTTAATAGCTAAAATATATAAGAATTCCTACAACTCAACAACAAAAAACTAAACAACCCAATTGAAAAATGGGCAAAGGACTTTAATAGACATTTCTCCAAAGAAGATATACAAATGGCCAATAAGTACATGAAAAGATGCTCAGTATCACTAATTATCAAGGAAATGCAAATGAAAACCGCAGTGAGAAAAAAAACCTCACATTCATTAGGATCTGTGTTAAAACAAACAAAGAAACAACAACAACAACAACAAAAGCAGAAAACAACAAGTTTTGGCCAGGACATGGAGAAACTGGAACTCTTACACATTGTTGGTAGGAACGTAAAATGATACAACTGCTGTGGAAAACACTATGGTGGTTCCTCAAAAAATAAAAACTAGAATCACAGTATGATCCAGCAATTCCACTTCTGAGTATATTCAAAAGAACTGAAGGCAAGAACTTGAAGAGATATCTGTACACTCATGTTTATAGCAACATTATACGCAGTAGCTAAAATGTGGAACCAACCCAACTGTCCCTTGATGGATGAATGAAGAAACAAAATGTGGAACAGACATACAATGGAGTATTCCGGATCCTTAAAAAGGAAGGACATTGTGACACGTGCTACAACATGGATAAGCCTTGACGATGTTACACTAAGTGAAATAAGCCACTCACAAAAGGGTAAATATTGTATGAGTGCACTTACCTAAGGTGCCTAGAGTAGTCAAATTCATAAATACAGGAAGTAGAATATGGTTTCTGGGGCTGGCAGGGAGGAAGGAAGGGGATTTCGAGGTGTCTCACGCCCGTACTCCCAGCACTTTGGGAGGCTGAGGCAGGTGGATAGCCTGAGCTCAGGAGCTCAAGACCAACCTGGGCAACATGGCGAAACACTGTCTCTTTAAAAAGACTTAAAAAAAAATTAGCTGGGTGTGGTGGTGTGCATCTGTAGTCCCAGCTACTCAGGAGGCTGAGGTGGGAGGATTGCTTGAGCCTGGGGCTGGTGGAGGGTGGGGGTGGCAGAGGTTGCAGTGAGCTGAGATGGTGCCACTGCACCCCAGCCTGGGTGACAGAGCGAGACCCTGTCTCAACCAATCAATCAATCAGTCAATCAATAAAAACATAAAAAACAATTTAAAAAATAAAAACTAACCCAAAATAAAGGCAAACAGAAAAGTACTGAGTCTGCCCCCGAAAGCCATGTGACTCAGGGGGTGGGCACCCAGGGCCTGAGCCACCTGCAAGTCACCTTGAGGAATGCCTGTCATCATGGGCAGAGTGGTCAGGGCTCCTGCCCTCCATCCGTCCTGGAATAAACAGGGAGCTCAGAGCTGATGGCCCTTAGAGAAAAGAGACACATCTGGGTGCACAGAGGCCCATTGTTTATGTGAATAGCCATACATTTAATTTAATATGTATTGGAAAAATATAACGAGCATATAAAGCCTGTGATTTCATGGAGATTATTGCTTAGGTTGAAGCTAAATCTACTAAGTGAAAGGATTTAAGGGGAACCCTGGGATGACAGTAGCAGGTAAGGGGAAATAGAGAAAGTCATTCAAGTGGATGAGAATGGCTGCAGTTATGGGATATACTGACCTAGTTCAGCCCCTCAGGTTAGGGATGGACACCCCAGGCCTAGAGAGGGAGAAGGACCCACTCAGTCTCCTACATAAGACAGTGGAGGAGGAGGCAGTTGTGAGCCCACCCTCCTGAAAGCACACAGCCAAGAGGCAAGAAACCGAGGCTGGGTCTGTCCTGCTTTTCTACGAACCCCTGAACCACCTTCATCCTCTCCTTTCCTCTGCAAGATGAAGGGATTGTGCAGCTAATAGCAATAATGCAGCTAATATTAATGGTAACTGCAGATAATTCTTACAGAGTTCTTACTATGTGGCAGAAACAACCACAAAGGCAATAATAATAGCAATGACTTATATAGTGTGTACTTAAGTTCTTAGAAGGGTTTTTAGTACATAGTACACACTATATAAGTGTATACATAGTTGGCCCTCTCTATCCATGGGTTCTGAATCCTGGATTCAATCAACTGCAGATCAGAAATATTCAGGAAAAAATAATTGCATCTGTACTGAACATGTACAGGCTTTTTATCCTTGTCATTATTCCCTAAACAATACATCGTAACAACTATTTACATAGCATTTACATTGTATAGGTATTATAAATAACCTAGAGATGATGTAAAGTATACGGGAGGATGTGTACAGATTATATGCAAATATTGTATCATTTTCTATCAAGCACTTGAGCATCTGAGGATTTTGGTATCTGCAGGAGGTCCTGGAACCAGTCCCCCATGGATACAGAGGGAGGACTGTATTAATTCATCCTCACAAATCCTACGACAGTGTGTGGCAGCCAGCCTCCAAGACAGCCCCCAGACAGACCTCCTGGGAGTCACAATCCTATGTAGTTCCCTTCCATATAGAATAGGGCTGATCTATGTAACCAACAGGATATTGCAGAGATGAGGGAGCGTGACTTCCATGGTCAGGTCATACAAGACATTGTGACTTCATTGCTTTCTCTTTCTTTGATCTGTCTCCCTAAGGAAAGCCAGCTATGTCATGTGGACACTCGAGCAGTCCTCTGGAGTGAGCCACATGGTGAAAAATGGAGTCCTCCTGCCACCAGCCAAAAGGGACTTGCCAGCCTTGTGACTGAGCTGGCCCAGACACTCCAGCCCCAGTTAAACCTTTGGAAGACTGTGGCCTCGCCAACATCTTGACTGCAACTTCGTGAGAGACCCAGAGCTAGACCCATGCAACTAAGCTGCTCCCCAATTCCTGGCCCACAGACACTGGGAGAGATAATACATGTTTATTTCTGTTCGAAGCTGCTAAGTTTTGGGTAATTTGTTTTGCAGCAATAGGTAATTGATAGCATTAGGAAACATTAGCTAATGCTAACAATGTTTTGCAGATGAGGGAATTGAGGCATAAAAGTAACTTGCCCCAGGTCACACAGGTAACAAGTCGTTTAAACCATGGCAGTTTGGATCTACGTAAAGTTCAGTAATAAATTAGAATCTCTCTTTTACAGGAATCAGGACACTTTGCCTGCTCAGAGGGAGAGAGGGAAAGAGACAGAGACACAAACACAGAGAGACAGTGACACGGAGAAGTGCGCCGTGGGCTCACAGTACCATGTGAAGGACTGGGGCTGCCCTTCTGTAAAGTGAAGGCAGTGGAGAAGTGAAGTGAAGTGTAAATGAAGCGGAAAGTGAAGGATGGTGGAGAGCACCCTTGCCCTTGCAGCCTGGCTGTGCTTGGCTTGGGGCTGCTGGTCTCTGACCCTGGCTGGGCTGGTGACACAGCCTAAGGTACCTGGGGGTGGAATCTGGCGCCCCTGAGCAGACCCCTCCCTGGCTCTTGTCCCCCTGTGCTGACACTGTCCCAGGCTCTCTCTGCCTCCAGACCAGAGCTCCTCCAGGGAAAAGGTGGAGTCTTGTTCATCTGTGTCCCTCACCTAGCGTAAGGCCTGCCAGAGCAGGCTGGGCGAGGTGAACACAGAAGGTCCTCTGGCCCTGGTACTGGAGAGGCATCATCACTGGGGACAGAGTGAGAACCAGGATGATGCTGTTTGTTACTAGAGGAGCTCCCATTGGATGGAGGAGCCAACGACGACAGTCCAGTGTGATCAGGGAGATTGGGACACACAGTGCCGTGGGGGCCCAGAGGAGCAGGGAGGATCTCTGTGGAGGAGGCGAGAAGTCTTCCCAGAGGAGGAGGCATTTGAGGTGAGGCCCAAACGGTAAACAGAAGCCAACCCATGCGGGAGTGTTCTAGGCAGGGGGCACGGCCTAGCAGAGGGCACAGCCTGGCAAAGGTCTGAAGCTCCAGTTCCTGGGGGGCAGTGTGAAAGAGTAGGCTGCTGGGGCTCCCATGGCTCTGGAGACCAACATGGGACTTGGGAGTGGCAGGGTGCCATATTGACAGCAGGTGAAATATCACCTACATCTGTCTCATGGGGAATTCATTACATTTCGGGTTGGGTTTGGGAGTTTTCTTTGGAAACTCAGGGTAGGCAGGGTCTGTAAGCTTGAGTCAGCCCAGGATGGAGAGGCAGGGTAGGGGAGAACCAAAGTCACCTGGGTGGCAGAAGCTTTACCAGGACCTCGGTGTCCATTTGGTGTCTTGTGTGTTTCAAGGACTGCGCTTTCTCCCTTTGCCCCTCACAGAAATTAACCAGTTTATGTGCCCTGAAAAATTCCCACTTCCACCCTCTGGGTTCGCATGCTGGCTCAGTCACTTACTAGCTGTGTGACCTCTCTGCTGCTTAGTTTACTCATCTGTAAAATGGGATAAACACAAAACCTGCCTGATGGAGATGTCGTAAGGATCAAAGAGGAAAAAGAATTTAAAACATTTAGAATGGTGCGTGACCCCCAGCAAGTATACAATAAATATTGGCTATTGTTGTTACTTTATGTGGTTTTCTTTTAACTTTTTCAAGTAAATATAACTTACCTAATGCTTGTTATGTGTCAGGCCTTGTATTTATCCTCTGAAGACAAAGATGAGGAAGACATAGTCCTCCTAGGGGTACAAATCCTTCAATAAAGGCAGAAACAAGCATTGGTCAAATGTGCCCTGTGCCAAGAATCCAGGAATGCAGGAGAGCGGGCTCCTGTCCTCCAGCAGCTCACAGAGTGACGAGGGAGACAGTTGCATAAGCAGACTGTGGCAACACAGGGTGGTCAGGGCTGTGGCAAAGGGAAGCCCAGGGACTGCAGGAGCCCGGGGAAGTGGCCCAAAGTGGGTGGAGGCTGAGAGGAGCCAGAAGGACCTCAGCTGAGGGGGCTGTTGAGAGACAAGGATTTGCCCACTTTGGCAACTGGCATCCTTCTCCCTTGGGGAGGTCGGGGGATGCCTGGGCTCAGTCTTGATTCTGGGTATTGGAAAGCCATCAGGGTTTTGTGAACAGGGAATTATGTTTGAATAATAGTAACAATAACTAACATTTCTCATGCAGCTACTATATACTGTATGCTGTGCATACACAATCTCATCTCATATCCTCACCACAATGCTGTGAGGTGAGTACTGTCACCTTTCTCATTTTTCACATTTAGAGCCACAGAGATTGAGTTGCCCAAGTTCACGTAACTAGAAAGGGAAGGAACAGACTCAGACCCAGGCAGTCTCACCCACAGGCCCATGCTCTCCATCTCTCTCTTTTTTCCTTCCTTCCTTCCTTCCTTCCTTCCTTCCTTCCTTCCTTCCTTCCTTCCTTCCTTCCCTCCTTCCTTCCTTCCTTCCTTTCTTTTTCTTTCTTTCTTTCTTTTTTGAGACAGAGTCTGGTCCTGTGGCCCAGGCTGGAGTGCAGTGGCGCGATCTCGGCTCACTGCAACCTCCGCCTCCCGGGTTCACGCCATTCTCTTGCCTCAGCTTCCCGAGTAGCTGGGACTACAGGTGCCCGACACGATGCCCGGCTAATTTTTTGTATTTTAGTAGAGACAGGGTTTCACCGTGTTAGCCAGGATGGTCTCAATCTCCTGACCTCATGATCCGCCCGCCTCGGCCTCCCAAAGTGCTGGGATTACAGGTGCGAGCCACCACGCCCGGCCTCTTTTCCTTTCTTTTCTTTTCTTCATCTGCTGCCTCTAGACTTCGGCCCACATACTAATCTTACAGTTGGAATGAACCTCAGAAATTCCTTATCTCTTCCATTTCCCAGATGAGAAAGTGAGACTGGGAGATAGGATTGACTTTCCTAAGACCACAGAGTGGAGGAGGAGGAGGGACTGAGTTGGATAGGTCAGTTTGGGCAGCAAGACGGGCTTCTATCTTTATCCCACAGTCCCAGGCACCATTGTGCTTGACACAGAATCCAAACTCCAGCTGTGGCCTACAAAGCCCTGGTGATCAGGGCCTTGCCAACTCCCTCCAGCCTCACCTGAGGCACCCACTCCTTCCCTGTCATCAGGCCCCGACCCACCTTGAGGCCTCTGCATTGCCATTCCCTTTGCCAAGAATGCCCTTCCGCCTGATCTTCATGGGTCAGGATCCATCTTGCCATTCAGTGAAATGTCACCTCCTCTGTGAGGCCTTGCCTGATCACCTCTACAGTTACACCCATTGCTCTCACCTGGGTCTGTTTTGTTTTTTCCATAGAAGTTATGATGACCTGAAATAATCTTTTGTTTTCCTGCTTTTGTGTGTATCTCTTCCAACTAAGACATAACTGCAGGAGAGCAGGGAGGAACCTTATCTGTTTCCACTGTATCCTTGAGCCTTGAAGGGCGTTTGGCACATATAGGTGAAAGTACGCCTGCATTTCGTTGTCTGTGTGCTAATGGTCTGTCTCCCCACAGGTCAGGGACCTCTCTGGGGCTGGCACCATGCCTGATTCACCTTGGCACCCGCAGGCCCAGCACAGGGTTGGCACAGAACAGGGCCTGAAATGCTTGCTGAATGACTGAATGAACAAGGGACAGGAGGGGTGATGATGGCAGGAGCACCGTGCCGGGCTCTCTGGGGATCTAAGTCCCTTTCTGGTGGGGTGGCCACAGATATTGCCGCTGGGCTGCCCTTTGGGGGACTACGGCTCAGGAGGCTGCTGAGGAGAGAGGGTGGTTTCCAGGCCAAGGGCTAACAGCACCTGCCCATCCGCAAGGGAGGTGAAGGGGCAAGAGGGGAGGGAGGGTGGACCTAACACTGGCTGTTGGCACCTGCAGGCCGGTTGTTTTGAGTGGCCAATGCCCTGGAATCTCATTCTCTAAAGAAGGTTGTGTGGGTTGGACCCGGCTCACAAGTCTGAGGCTGAAATCAAATCCCAGCTCGCTCTCCGCACCCATTCTCCCCAGTGTGGGTGAGGCGGGCTGCAGCCCTCCAGAGGAAGAGGTGCCTTCTCCTTCCTGCAGAAGACAGCAGGGGCGGACAGCGCGGGCCTAGGTGCGCGGCCCCTAGCGGCAGGGATGGCATCCCTTCCGTGCCCTCCCCTTCCCCCCCGCTCGGCCCGCCCCACAGACCTCGCCTTTCTCCATCACAGCGAGGATTCCTTGTCTTCCCTGCGGGCCCCCCTGGTTGCCCCTCTGACTAGGGGCCTGGAGCGTACTTAACGACGCTGAATAGTCTGTGCACCAGGCCCAATCCACCTGCCTCACGTCCCCATGATCACATGAGCGTGCAACATGCACAGATGCACATGGCACGGAAACCAAACCAGCCACAGGGATTTATAATATCCCAGCCGGAGCCCATGACAGGTGCAGGGGTCCAGCCCTGCGCCCCCAGCTTCTCCCTGCTCATCCACATCTTGGGATCTCACCCCCATCCCTCCCTCCCCCGCCCCACGCGCACACTGCACAGGCCTGTTCGTCCTGGAACATCATTTCCCCTCCCGCCCAGGCTCACTCCTAGACATCCCTCAGCCTCTGATCCGCCTGTCACCTCCTCCAGGAAGCCTCTGCTGCTTCCTCTGGACCTGCTACCTCCGTGGTGAGGGGCTCGCCTGGCTCATCCCTGCGTCTGCAGAGCCCAGCACTCAGGCGAGCCCAGAGCAGGGCCGTGGAGCGCCCGCTGAGAGAAGAGTGGACGAAAGACAGGAGGGTGGAGGGCGAGGAGGCGGCGGCAGGGGGAGCGTGGGGCGGAGGCGGCAGCGGGAGGGAGCGCGCGCGCTGGCGGCGGCCGCCCAGGGCCGGGGCCGCGCGCCCAGCCTGAGCCCGCCCCGCCGCCGAGCGTCACCGAACCTGCTTGAAATGCAGCCGAGGAGCCGGGGCGGGCGGCAGCGGCGGCGGCGGCGGCGGCGGCGGGGGCAGCGGCAACCCCGGCGCCGCGGCAAGGACTCGGAGGGCTGAGACGCGGCGGCGGCGGCGCGGGGAGCGCGGGGCGCGGCGGCCGGGGCCCCGGGCCCGCCATGGGCCGCCCCGATCCGGGCCCTCTCCGGCCGCTGGCGCTGCTGCTGCTGCTGCTGCTGCTGCGGCTCCAGCATCTTGCGGCGGCAGCGGCTGATCCGCTGCTCGGCGGCCAAGGTGCGTGCGGCCGGTCTCTGACTCGGCTCTGCTCCGCCCTAGCCACCAACAAAGCGCGGCCGGGAGGCCGGAGCGGGTGGGGGGGGGGGGGTCCAGAACCCGGGGCTATCGGGGGCGCCCGGGCGGACAGGCTCCATGCGAAGCGGCTATTCCTGAATTTGCCCTCGGCCCCCCGCCCCCGCGGTCCTCGGTGTTGAGGGCTCTGCCCTCTGGGCAGCGGCTCTTGGGGGAGGGGTGCAGGGGGGCTTGGCCAGCGGGGAACTTTGCCGGAGGGGCGGCCATTCATGGTTCCGGATGAGCTGTGTGATTCTCGCCGTTGGGGTTTATTTGACACGCGCGCTCCGCGGCGGTAATGAGCAGAGCCGGGCGGCTTCTCCGCTTGACAATGCGTTTCCGCAGACCCCTGCGCGCGGCGGAGAGAGAGGGGGCTGCCTGCCAGGGTGATGTGCCTGCGGCTCCCACTGCGCCTGGCGCGCGGGCGCGGGGACTCCCTATGGGCTGTATCTGCGCAGATCTCTGACTATGGGTCGCGTGTGCGGGTGAGTGCGTCTGAATGGAGGGTATACCCAGGTCGTGTGACACTTTAAGTAGGTGCCTGGTCTTGCCGTGCCACCGAGCGGCCCGACATCCATGGAACCCCTGCCATCGTGCCCTCCCTTTGGATGGAGTGTGCCTGAAGCCCCCGGGGTCTCCATAATCGCCCCCTTTCCTCCTCCCCAGCGGGCCCTTCCGGGTGGCCCGGACTGCATGGTGGGGAGTGGGGCCGAGTCCGCTGATCCAGCTCACGCTCCCTCCCCCTCGCAGGGCCGGCCAAGGAGTGCGAAAAGGACCAATTCCAGTGCCGGAACGAGCGCTGCATCCCCTCTGTGTGGAGATGCGACGAGGACGATGACTGCTTAGACCACAGCGACGAGGACGACTGCCGTGAGTGGCGGGCCAGGGAGCTCAGGCCCGGAGAGAGAAAAGGAACGGTGGGGGGCACCATGCTTGGCGCGCACGTGGCTGCAGCCGCGGCGCTGCCACCTGCGCGGGACTTGCCGCCGGAGCCTGCGACAGGGAAACCGCCTGGGCACCGCCTCCCTCGGGGCCGGGTGGCTCTTAGCGACCCGGAGCGGGCAGGAAAGCTGGCGTGTCCTGGTGGGGCCGGGGCGGAGCCCCGGGCAGTGTGCCGGAGGAGGAAGGCGCACCATGCTGGGGAGACTGAATTGGAGCTGTGGGCGGGGACGCGGCAGTCCCTGCAAAGGTCTAGCTTCCCGAAACACGGCCCTCTCGGACTCTTGCCTCGGCCCCGCGGGACGCGCGCGTGTTTCAAAGTTCCACGCAGCTCCGGGCCGCACTGCGCTCCTTTTCCTGCTCAGTTTTTGTGAATGAATGGGCTCCCCAGGGCCCCTGATTGGCTGGGCGAGGACCACCCCATAGGCCCCCGTGGCCGGAGCGGCCAATCGCGGAGCAGACGGATGTGTAGTATTCGGGTTCCCTGGGCGCGGGGGCACCGCCCTGCCCTGCCCCGGCCCCGCCCCGGCCACACCCCCGCGCATATCCTTAGGGTGGTAGGTGCAGGCGGGGCTCGGGCGCCGCTTTTCTGCCGAGTCACAGTGAAGACCTTTTTGAGCCACCCTGGTTAGCAGACCGCGCTTTCCTGCTAGCCCTGCCCGGCTCTGAGTCATGTGGCACACCAGGAAGGAGGGTACCAGGAGGGAGAGTTTGTTTCCTGGAAGGGGCCCGAGAAGCCCGAGGCCACGCGTGAAACGGCTGCCGGCTGCCTTTGCTGGGCGTGCGCGACTGATTTTGAAGTTTCTTCTCAGAGTGCACAGGGTTTCAGAGTGTCTGCGGGACCGGGAGCTAGTTAGCAGGCAGTTGCCACGATGGAAGAAATGTAGTTCCGGGAACAGAAAAACAGGGCTCTCCTAGAGACATAGACCCAGGCAGTCATTCATTCATCATTCGGGAGCATCTGCTGTGTGCCAGGCGCTGGGGCGCCCTCCAAGACAGGCCAGCCCTGCCAGCCAGGGAGCACTGACAGGGTCTGAGGGAGGAGGGCGACAGGTGGACAGGCCCACAGCCCCACACTGCACAGGAAGGGTCACGGGACACTTGTACAGGCACCCTCTCTGTTGAATCGTTTTGGTTTTTGACTGTTTGCCAGTCACCCTCCCGTTCACTTTCAGACCTAACCCAAAGTTGGCTTTGTGTCTTGTGCGTGGCAGAACTAGACTGACTGAGTCTATGTCTCTAGCACATCTTTCCCTCCTGCCTCAGTTTCCTCACCTCACCACTTGGGTTCACATAATTCCTGCCCCAGCAACATCATTGGACTGTTTTGAGGACCAGTTCTAGAAGCGAAATTGGAAGTAATGAGACTAATGTGTGCTGACCATTAACTGTGCCAAGCACTGCAGTAAGTACTTATCTTGTATAAACTCCTTTAATCTTCATAACAGTCCTATTTTAGAGATTAAAAAACAAAACAAACAAACCAACAAAAACTGAGGCACTGAACTGTGAAGTTACCTGCTTAGCAGCTACTGAGTTGTTAAGTAGGAGCCTGAACTTAAGCATCTGACTCTAGAGTTCTTAGTCTAATCATGACCCTGGACCATTTCCCAGTGCTGTTGAGGTTATGAAAATGGCTGTGCCTTGGTAAAATATTGCAGTGAGTTTCCTCACTGGGAGTTGTTCTGTGGTCTCCTTAGAGTGGGAGTACTGAGGACGAGGCAAGGAATAGAAACTGCGTTTCTGGGCTGGTTATGCCTTATCTCCCTGGCTCTTTATAACAACTGTCCTTGTGAGGATGGCTGTGAAAAGCAGAAATTTTCTTGTCATTCTACTTTCTAGATAAGGATGCCTCCTCAGAGAAGTTGAGTGACTTATGCAAGGTCACACAGCTCAGGATGACAGAACTTGGTCAGGATCTCTGCCTGCCTCGAGTTCAGGGCACTGTCTGCTGAGGTGGGGAGTGTGGTGCGGAAAGCACCAGGAGTGTGATCTAGGAGCTGGAAAGATGGGCTTTAAATGTTAGGCCTGGCACGTTTCAGCTCCATGTGAGGCTTTGGACGAGATGGAGGAGTAAAGTAGCTGGGTGCTGAGTGACGCTCAGGTGGGCCAAGAGAGCTCCAATGGCCAAGCTGGGCTCCTGCATGGCTCTGAGATGCATGGGGTAGAGTCATAGGCAGGGAGTTATTAAACAAAAGTGAATGACGTCAAGCTTGGAGTGGAAAGGGTGGCGGCGCTGCTGATAGTACCAAGTAGTAATCACACATGGCTTGGCTTTTCTGAGCTTGTTTCCTCATCTGCCAAACAGGGGCAGCTGTCCCTCCAACGCTGGCTGTGCACATAGACACACAGGGCTGGCAAGAAGGGAATGGATGGATGAGTGTTCCCACCTCCACGGCCTTTAGAAACGGACTCCTGGTAGCCATAAAGGGAAACTGAAGAAACGGAGTGGGGCTTACGTGGCTGTGTTGGGGCCAGGTGCTGGAAAATGTTCTTTCCTCAGCCCTTCCTGCATTCTAGGCCACCTGCCCAGACTGAATTTCTTTGAACTGTTCTCCCTGCAGGAGAGAGAGCTGTTGGCTCGTCCCTGAGGAGCTCTTTATTAAACCTGGGATGGAGGGGTTATAGGTGCTGGGATAACAAAATCTGCTCCTCCCTGAGCAGTCTCCGTGCCTTATCCCTGACCACCCTCTTTGGCACACCACCCTGCAAGAGGGCTTGAGCTTCCCCACCTTGGTACATCTCTGGGCCTGCAAAATGGGGGGTGGAATTTGTAGATAGAGTCTGTGTGAGGCAAAACGAGTCCAAGTTCCCAAAGGGGCCAGAATGCAGCCCCTGAATACCAAGAGGCTGGAAGGAGGGAACTTTTAAGGAAGCCAAGGAAGGCTTCCTGGAGGAGGAGACTGCTGAACTAGGCCTTGAAAGATGGTAACTAATAGCATTCCCCCAGAGTTTACCATTTAAAAACAGGTGGTATTGTTCCTATATTATAGAGGACATAGGCTTGGAGAGGTGAAGTGACTCCCCCAAAGTCACAGAGCTCCTCAGGGTTGGAGCTGGAACTCAAACTGAGGCCTTCTAAGTCCCGAGCCTCAGCCACAGTGGCTGGGACTTGGCTCTTTGGAGACACAGCTGGAGCTTGCGGGATGGAAGAGGGAAAAGCTCCTGGGGCTTTAGTTCTCAGCTCAAAGAACCTTCAAAGTGGAGGAAGGAGCTGGAAGCTAGAGAGCCAGGCCCAAGGAAGCCCAGCCAGGGGAAGTCGGGTGGGATTCTTGGCTGTGGGCCTGGGTCACGTAGGCCAGCTGGCCCCTGGGCCTCAGTTTCCTGTTGCTCCCTAGTGTCTGGGGGCAGAGGCAGAGATTCCGGTCTCTGGCCCGGCCTTTACTCCCAGAGTCACAACTACAGTAACCATAGCGCCGATGAACGCTGTCTGGGCACTTGCTGTGGACCGGGCATCGTGCTGAGATTGTCCACACATCGCCCCTCGTTCCTCTATTCTATAAAATGGGGCAACACTATGAAGTACCTGAAATAGTCCTATCTCATCGAGGCACAGACGGGTTACGTAACTGGCCCAAGGGTGTAGAACTGCTGGGGTGTGAATGCGGGTGACCAGCTATGGAACTTGTACTGTCTCAAGTACTGGCTGGTGACTTAGGTAGGTCCTTCCCAGGCCTTCATTTCCCTGTCTTGAGATGACATCTTAAGGCTACTCCACCTCGCTTCCTCCTCTAGGAAGTTCTGTGCTTCTCGCGGAAAGGCTGGGTGGACAGGTGGACCAGTTTTGTGCTCACTGACCTCGACTTTGTTCAGGCTTCTTTGGACTCTTTTGTTATCCCAGCACCCATCACCCCTCCATCCCAGGTTTAATAAAGAGTGGCCACAGGGAGGTCTCCCATGGCTGAGAGTTCATTAGCTGGGCAAGGCCAGGCTGCAGGAGTGCTGAGGCTTGCTGGGAAACAGCCTCATAAATAATTAAAGCTCGGCCACAGCTCCCGGCCTGTGCTGTAGCCCGCATCTGCCCCTCAGTGTGCGGCCTGGACGTGTGCTCCTGACACTGGACCCAGCCTCATCTCCTTCGTGGATGGAGCCATCTGACGACAGTGCGGCTCCTTTCTGAACCTCCCCGTCTTCACCTGACCGGGCAACTCCACCATCCAGAGTCCTCCTGGGGCTCCCAACTATCCAGAGAATAAAGTCAGTGTAGACTCCTCTGTATTTGGCCCTCTGTGACCTGCTCCTGTTACCCACTTCCCTGCAACCTCTTCCTGCCTCTTCCTGTGAGCCTGTGACACCAAATTAGCTTCTGCCACACTCTCACCCTCCTGCTGCTTCTCACCTCCAGGCCTTTGTGTGTGCTATTCCTCCTGCCGGACACCCTGCTCCCTCACTGGCTGGATTCATTTTATCATCCTAGGAGATCCGGTGCAGGTGTCACCTCCTCTAGGAAGCCTTCCCTGACACCCCATTGCCTCCAGGCTGAGATACAGGATTTGAGTTACTTAGAGACCCATGTCAAAGTCACAACTCAGACACACCTGGTTTTTACATCCCAGCTGTCGCCTCCTGGATGAATGGCTGTGAGGATGATACTAGGCCCTCCTTTTCGGAGATTAAATGTGAGGATTAAATGAGGTCACGTGCCTGGTAAGCAGGAGGTGTTCAGTGAATGGCAGTGGGTGAGGTTGTTCTTGGTGGGAGGGGTTTCACTGAGGTCTCTAGGTACCTGACGTCTGGTCTTTGCAGGCCAACCCGGACCCCCTGCTTCCCCTGCTCCTGTCTGCTTAGCCAGATGTCGAGGTTCCTGCAGCTGGTGCTCGCCTCAGCCAGGGAGTTGCCCAGCCACCGTAGAGGTGACAGAAAGCTGCTTGGAAAGGAGCTGGGGGAAGAAATGAGTCAAACAGGCCTAGGGCCCTAGGAGGGGCAGCGGATGGCTTCCCTCTGGCTGTGTGCTGGTCCTAGAGGCTGGCTTCTGTCCTGTCTCATCCTTTCCTCTTGGCTGTGCCTGGGGAGGAGAGGAGGGCCTGCATCCCCCATGGCACTGCCCAGCAGGCCCTAGCAGGCCTTGGGAGTGTTTGCTGAAGACTTTCCCTTGGGCCCTCCCAGGTCAGCATTCCCCGGTGTGAGTCCCTTGGGCCTCAGGGATGGTTGGCTTCTTCCTCCCCAATTGTCTGCTGGTGGCCGACTTGACAACTTTCCTCCTTGGGGAAATGCTGGTAGCAGGTGAAGCCAGAGAGAGAGAGACCCCCAGGGGGCAGTGAGGAGCGAGAGCCCAGAGGGCAGATGGAACAGGCACGCCCTCGAGGGAAGTAAATGCATGCATGCTCTCCCAGCACCAGGTTAGTGGTCTACTCCCAGGCCCATGCTGTCCCAGGGGGCCAGCACTGGGGTCTGTGAGAGGGTGTGGGGTTGTGTCCTTAGGGTTGTGGAGCCAGGCCTTGCAGCCCCAGGCCTAAGTAACGTTGGTAGCACCTGCCCCCAAAATGCCCACACATCCAGATCACCCAGGCTCTGAAGGCCTGGCAGGGATGCCACTTCCTCCAGAGATGCCTTTCTAGACCCCTGTCCTCCAGCCCCTCAGGCCCTGAGCTCCCACAACGTGTCCTTGTTCTTCCCACAGTTGCAGATCCTTCTCAACATTGTGCGCTCCGCCAGCCTTGTGCTGGGCAGTAGGAATTCCAAAGTCGTTTCCTCAAGGGGTAGCTAATAACAGCTATTGGCTGCCTATATCCCATGCCTGGGACCACGTTGGACAATTCACATCCTTTAGCTTCGCTACTCACAACCCTGGGAGGGCTAGTTTTTCATTCTTATTTCGAAGATGATGAAACTGAGGCTCAGAAAAGAGACGGAACTTGGCCAATGTCATGACCATTAAGTGGTGGAGCCAGGAGCTGACCCAGGTCTGTCTGGTCTGGAGCCCAGACTCTTCTTAAGCCGTTCCCCGCTGAGCGCTGTCTACCCTGGTGGGGTCAGAGGCTGGTGCTTGGAGGGTATGGGAGGAAGTAGGGAGCAGCTGCAGGACTCAGCAGTGCCTCCCTGAGCTACCAGTTTCTGACCTGGGGAGTGGGACTGGGGAGGGACCCTGTTCTCTGGAGACCCCGCAGAGCCCTCACATAGGCCTTTTCCAGCTCCCATGGGGATGACATTCCAGTTTCCATAGGCTTCTCTCAGCCTTTGCCTGTTAGATGCTGATTCTTCTTCTGACTGTATGGAAGGGGAAACTGAGGACCTCATGATAGTGATGCAGATGACCTCAGGGAGTGTCAGCCCAGGGTCATCTCTTTTACTCTCTGTAGTAACACAGGGCCTGGCTGCCTCCTCACACCCAGGCTTAGAAAGGTGAAACTAAGGCCCTGATGGTCGAATTGGCTCCATCGTCAGTAGGGCACCATTCTCAGAACTCAGGTGTCCTCAATTCTGGGTGGGACTGGAGTCAGAACTGTATGTGCTTCCCCCTCCCACCCCCACCCTCTTTGTTCCCTGCTGGATCCGGGAACAGGGTGCTCTCAGGCTGAGGGGTGGACACAAGCCTTTTGCAGTACCGAAGGGCTTTGGGCTCCTGACTGGGGACCTCAGGTGCACCACTGGCCCCACTGGGCCCTGCTTGCCCACCTCTGGATTGCCAAGAAGTCATCTAAAATACTCATGTTAACACTAAGAAGAGTTAGGGAGCGAGCTAGTGAGGGGCTTTCTCATGTAAGACCTCCTTCAGCCGGTGCCTTGAGGTATCATGACTGCATTTCGCAGAGGAGAGAACCAAGACTCTGAGAGATGAAGTCACTTGCCCCGGGTGGCCCCGCTGGTCAGTGGCAGGACTGGGCCATGCCTGTCTGGCTGCAGGTCTGAGGCAGCTGAAAGGAGATATGCATTCACACATCCCAGTCACGATGACAGTAAAGTGTGGCTTGCAGGCTGTGCTGGGGCCTCTCTTCCTTTCCAGGCGTCCCTCTTTGCCAGCACCTGCTAGTGGGTGTGCCAACTCCCTCCTGAGCAGCCCAGCCCCTTGGGCGCCCTCCAGCATGAGCTGGGTCCTCCGGCAGCGGTTTTAATTATCAGCCCTGCTCACCCCAGCTCCTCTCACAAGCTGCCATATGTCATAGACTCCAGTAATCACCCCGCAGCCGGAGTGGCAGGGGAGGGGCTGAGGGCCTTCAGGGGAATCCTACTCAGTCACTGACTGCACCCGCTCTGACCTCTTTGTCTCTGGTGGGGCCCAGCCTAGGTACCCACAATGGGAGAGCCGGGCCTAGCTGCTTTGGGGGCATAGAATGCGGCATGCTCTCAGGCGCCATGGAGTGTCCTCGGGAAACTGAGAGTCACCCAGCGAGCCCAGGGCTGTGGGGCTCGTGTGGTGCACACAGTTCCCATGACCCCTCATGGCCTCTACACGCCTGCCCCTTGGAACGTGGCATGTGGCAGGACAGACACCCCAAAGCTGTCTGCCAGTCTGTCTAGGAGTCCACGGGAGTGGTCATTTGGCCCCCATCCTCCCCTGGTCACTGGCCTTGAGGTACCACAGGGGACTTCGTCCTAGCCACTCTGGAGGGCATCTTAGTTTCCAGCCCTCTCAACCTGCCGTAATCCTTGGATGGCTTTTCCAGTTGGTGCCTCACAGGTGTGCTCCTGGGAGGCAGGCGGTGCAGGAGTTCATTATGATCCCCATTCCCTGATGAGGAAAACAAGGCTCAGAAAGGATAAGAGACTCACCCAGTTATTGGTAGTTCTGGAGCTAAAACTCACTTCAACTGATTTTACTTATTTAGTTTTCCAGGGTAAGTAACTTCTGGTTAGCTGAAAGTAACTTTACACTTGTAATGAAAAACACAGTTAATAAAGAACAGGAAACGAAGGTTGCAGTGAGCCGAGATCACACCACTGCACTCCAGCTTGGACGAAGGTAGTTCTCACCCTTGCTAGTACCACTATGTAAGCAGCATAGCCTTCTAGAGATTTTTCTCTGCATGTGAGCTCTTGGGCATGAACGTATGTATTTTTTTTTTTTTTAACAAAAATGAGGCCATGTTATGCCGGTTGTTTTCACATATGGCTTTCTATGGCAATAACAGTAGTTCACATCCTTGTTTTAAAGGGCTAGATAGTATTGTATTGTGTGGATCTTCCATAATTTAATGACATTTTCTCCCATTGATAGATGTGTGTTTGGTTGCTTCCATGTTTTTCCCTGCTCTGTGCAATGCTAGGATGGACATCCTTGAACTCCATCCTTGTGCATTTGCTTGGTCCTTTCTTTAAGATAAGTTCTTAGGAAAGGAGCTGCTGAGTGTGTGCATTTTCATCATTGCCGTTCTGCTCTCTAGAGGGGAGAATCTTTCCCATCTCACAACTCTCTCCCTCTATGGCCCCACGGCTCTCCTTTCCAGCGAGGCAGGCAGCTGAAGGACTTCCCTCTTCTCTGAGCACAGGGCCACCTCATTCTGGTCCCATGGGACAAAGCAGCCATATCCAGGCCACAGAAAGCAAAGCCAGGAGAGAGAACAACGAATGGTGTTCTGGCCCCAAGGGCTTTCACCCCCACCAAAAAAAAAAAAAAAAAAAAGGCAGAAGAGTACAAAACTGTTCCTTCATTCTTCTCAGGATATTGGTAGAAGGCATCTCCTCCGCAGCGTTCTAATTCTTCTATCTATGCCCCTAACTTGCTGTGTGACCTTGGGTGAATGGCTCTCCCTCTCTGAACTTCATTTTCCTTTCACTCATTGGTCCTTATTCCACCTGCACTGCCCCCAGCACTTGGAGCAGACTCCTGTGCCTGGAGCTGGGTTCAGGGCTGGAGCTGGCCAGTCCTTGCCTAGGGCAGGGATCTGTGCCTTACTACCTGGTGACAGTGCGGGGAGTATAGCTGGCTTGGTGGGCTGGATTCTGGGCAGGGAAACAGGGCAGCTGGACTCCTTAGCTCCACTTCCAGAGCTCCACCCTGAGGCCCAGGTTCCTTGGGTGACTTTCCCTTCTGCCTTCTTCCTGCACTCACAATTGGGCCGGATGCAGTGCAGTGATGGAGAAAAATGGAGTGAGGCCCACCAGCTTCATGAGACTTTCCGAAAGCGGGAAAATGAGCCCATATTCCGGAGGTGTGCGGGCTGAGGAAAGTAGTTTGCCCAGAGCCTGGCCCTGAAAATGAGCGTTTCCCTTCCCTTCCTGAGCCTGTGATTCCTGCACAGGGAATGGCTGAGTAAAAGGAACCGTCCTCAGCTTTCCTCCTCCTCCACCAAGGACACAACAAGAGGGCAGCAGCAAAATAGCAGCAGGAGAGATTTAGGTCAACTGGCCAGTTGGGAGGACTTGGCTGCCTGAGAGAACAGCAGCTCCTCGGGCTGGGAGGGACTGTCGGAGCCATCTCATCCCACCCCATCTGCGCTGGGGCCCCAGGGTGGCTGCTTCCTGAGTGGCCCAGTGGGGCTAGTTAGCCAGCTGGGCCTGCCACGGTAGTTAGCCACGTGGGGCCTTGGTTCCCCAGTGGGTCCAGGCTAACATCAGAGACTTGGCAGCTGATGAGAGGCAGGAAGGTCCCATCAGGCCCAGGTTAAGCTGCCCGATTGAATAGCTGGAGGCCAAGGGTGGGCTTTCCTGGTGGCCTGAATCCAGGGACATTCAAGCCAGCACTCCTCCCCTCCCTCCCTCCCCCACTTCCTGGACCCTGAGCTGCCATCTGCTGCCCTACACTCTCAGAGCCCTTTCTCGGCCATGGGCATGGGCACATGTGCGTGTGCTTGGGGTGTGTGCTTCAGAGGAGGGGCTGTGTACCAAGAGGGAGGTGACTATTCTGGACCCGTGGAGGCTATGGGGCCAAGATGACACTCTTCTCCCATACCCGCTAAGTCTGCCCAAACCAAGCCAGAGCTCCCCCGCCTCCCCACCAGGCCGTCGTGGTGGGGAATGATTTGTAGCTGGAGAAGCGCCAGCAGTCTCTCTTCCCAGCCTGCCCCCTGCCACAGCAGCCTCTCCTCCCCAGGCCACGTGTGCTCTGGTCCCACCCGGAGAGGGCTGCTTGTTATAAACAGCAGCCTTCCTCCTCTGCTCCCACCTTGCCGAGTGGCCATTTGGCAGATGCTTGCCCCTCTTGGGGTCTCTGCCCCTTGGGAGTAGGGCATCTCCAGCCCCTCTCAATCCCATTCTGTGGAATTCTTTTGTTTTCCCCTAAGAGTCAGGGATTCACATGGTGGGAGTCTGCCATGGCCAGGCCCCAGGTACAGGGTGCTCCAAGGAGCTGGCCCTGTTCTCTGAGGCCCGGGGCTGGAAGCATGGGGGCAGGGGCTGTGAAATCCAACCCCATGGGGCCCCAACAGGAGACATGGCCTAAACCACACAACTGTTTATTAGCAGAGCCTACATCTACTGGAGGCTTTTTACGCCTGCTTATTTTTGTGCTGAGCTCTGATGGGGCTGATTTTTTAATACCTATGAGCCAGTGAGAGCAGACTCTACATCAGCTGCCTATGCAACACTCTTTTGTCTCCCTCCCCTCCCCATTCCCAGCCTGCCTCTACTGCCTACTGTAGGGGCCAAGTGGTACATCGGGCCAGCGTGGCCTCTCCAGCAGCAGCCAGACCTGGCTTCCAGCTGCAGCTCTCCCACTTCCTGGTTGGGAGGCCCCGGGGCAAGTCCCTTGAATGGAACCCCAGACTCCCGCTCTGAACAACGTGGGTAATAAATAATTCCTGGCCTATGTAAAGTACCAGAAACCTCCTTGGCCCTCAGTGTGCGAGTTCCATGAGCCAGTCGGTTCTTCTTACACCACTGAATTGGACCAAACCAGGGCAGAGTGGTCTGGCAGCCCATGTGGCTTGAGCCCCTGTTCTCTCTGCCACCTCCCCCACCATGCCTTGCCCTCCCCTCTGGCCCTTGGTCTCTCCCACCCTTGAAGATCCTGTGCTGATGTCTCCCCTCTGTGACAGAGGCCTGATCCCTTGTTGCTGCTGGCTAACTGACCTACCTGGCTGGCTGCCCTCCAGGCTGTCAGCCTCACCTTGTCCCCAACATGCCGTGTGACCTGGGTGTATTCCTGCTCTGGGGTTCTGAGAGACTGAGGATTAGATCAGTGGTTTGTGTCACTTGGGGCAGCTTTTTAAATTCTGCCCCAGCCCCTTCCAGGCCCATTTGGTGCGAAGCCAGCTGGGAGGTGTAGATGTGCAAGTCCCCAGGACGGGCCCCTACCTCATCCAGGAGAGGATCTATCATGACATGGATAACAGCAGGGCCCTACCAGGCCGCCTGGGGTCAAGTCCACACCTCACCACTTCCCAGATGTGGGGCCCTAAGCAAATGACTTCACCTCTCTGAGCACCTGCCTCATCTGGAGGATGGAGCCGCCCCTCAAGGTGGTTGTGGGATTGACAGGTGAGTTAACTTCTGAGGCACACTAAGAGCAGTGCATGGTGCATGCGCAGTGCTCAATTCAAGATTGCCTGGGCTTCTTTTGACCTCCTTCTCTGAACCTCCCTCTCCCATCTGTCCTTCAGGAATCCCCATCCTTACTGGGCTGCTGCACTGCGGGGTAGAGTAGGAGGAGCCAGGGAGCCCCCAGAAAGACTCCTTTATCTCCCTTTCTCCCCTGCCGCTCCAGGCTGTCACTTGCTGGCCCAGTTTAATTAGGGAGAGGCCTTCTAGGGACCTCATTAGGAAATGAGCCCAGAGCCTTAGGGACCTTCAGGAGGGGTGGGGTGCAGAAGGAGATTACATTATGGTTGGCCCTGCCTGGCCCCTGGCTTTGTGCCCTAAATATGCCTAGGAAGTTATGGACACTTGGTCCTTTAGTGGCCAGGACACAGGCCTGTGACATGGTGCATGGTCAGCCAGGGCTGAAGGGACCCATGCTTCTATCTCCTACTTCCCCTGGGCTCTGGCCTCACCTCCCAGATCAGGATGGAGAAGCGTGACAGAGGAGGCTTATCTGGTTCTGCTCCACCCAGCCCTGGTGCCCACTGTCCCCAGCGTGGCTCAGAGCAGGCCCTGGTGAAGGTGTTGAGTGAATGGATGTGTGAGCTGTGGGCAGCATCTTCATTAGGCCAAAGCGGCCTCCGCCTTCCATCCCAGTGCAGGAGTTTCCTCAGCAGCCTAGTGGGGTGGAGGTCAGGGGGTCCAATGCGTCCGGGGACTGGGCGCTCACCCACTGACGAAGCAGCTCCCCGCCCCTGGACTGCTCTTCCTGTTAGAAAACCTGCTGTTCTGTCAATCCCAGATCTGTCTCCTGCAGCTCTCCTGCCCTCTCTGATCCCAGCTCTGTTAATGGGGCCTCTGCTTACAGAGTCTGCCCCCACCTTCACGGCAAGCCTGCCCCATGTCCCTTCCTACCTGCATTCTTGCCACAGCCCCCATGCTTAGGGAAGTCCAGCCTGTGACAGCTGACTTGTGGCGTGGGCTCAGATAAGGACCATCCTCTCTGGGGCCATTGCTTCTTTGGCTCCCCTAGCATGGGGCCTGGTGGCGTGCACATTCGCAGGCTCTATAAATGTTAGCTGCATCCTGTGACTTGCCTCCCAGGGCTTTGAGAAGTGGAGGGTGAGGACAGAAATGCCGTGCCTGGAGGCAAAGGTATCGTTATGGACAGCTTGCTCTCCTGGGTAGCAGGGCAGGAGCGCCCAGATCCTGCAATGACTGTGGCACAGCACATAGCACTGGGGGGCTGTGGCTGAACGTCTTCTGCCTCTTGGACTAGTCCAGAGTGCGGGCATTGCCTGGGCCTTGGGCAGGAACCTGGGAGTCATCACAACCCCTCTCTTCCTTCCCCCGAGCCCTCACCTTGAATAGGGGAAGGAAGAAGGTCCCGACACTCACCCTGCCTACCTGCCAGCCTGAGCCTCCCCCGCCCCTGCCACCCCCTGCCATGCCCTTCCTGGATCTCAGCAGCAGCCCCTGCCTAGTTTCTGTTCTGTCCTCCAAACCCATCTTCGCTCTGCAGCTGAGTGCTCTGAGAGATGCAAAGCTACACCCTTTCCTCGCTCAGCTTCTGCAGTGACGCCCACCCCTCATAGGACCAAGTCTTCTTAACTGACATTCAGAGCCCTTCAAGACCGGACATGTACCTGTCTCCTCTCCAGGTCTCACCTGGCAGTGACCCCAAGCCCCAGGCGTCTCCTGTCCAGCCACACCTCCAAGAGAAGCCTCAGGCCCTTTTGCATGCAGGCCCCTAGCCTGGAAGGCTCCATCTCTGCTTGTCCGGCCTCACCTGACCTCTGGAGTCACCATTTCCAGGGTGCTTCCTCCCCTAGGTGGGTCAGAGTCTCCTCTGGGCTCTCTCATCCTTGTGTTTCCCCACACTCTATACCATGATGTCCTGATTTAGAGTCTGTGGTTCACAATGCAGTCCACAAGCCTCAGGGGGACAGGGACCTGTGGAGGACGGTGGAGGAAGGAGGGGTGGAGGGTGCCTCTGGGCTCCGAGTGTGCACTGTGCCCCTGACCCCTTGCTAGGTTTCCAGCCCCTCTTGCCGCACATGACTGGGTGTGGTTTTCTGTGAGTCCCTGGGAAGTGCCTGCTGTGGACTGGAGCCTTTGGGTCCCAGCTCCAACATTCACTGAGGGTTTGTTCTGTGCCAGGTGCCCTGCCAGGACCTGGGGAGGATCTACAGATGGGAAAGCAGGCCACGCCCTGGGGGCACCAGCCCCTAACTTAATGTGTGACCTTTTCTGAACCTCAGCTTCCTCTGCTGTGAAGGGGATGAGGACCCAAGACCCTTCCCTGTTACCTTGGGTACATCTATGCTGTGGCTGAGATCAGACATGGCCCCGCATGATCCTGAGGCTGCAGCTAGACCAGAACTTGCTCTCCACTGGGCCTCTGGAACACTGGTCCAAGCTTCACAGGAGCAGGGGGTGAGCAGAGGTTTTGCTCTCTTTTCAGCGAAAACGCCCACTTCATTTGCCCAGCACGTCAGCATTGCCGTGTGCTTGCCATGCATAAATTGAACACGGCTCCTCGGCTGCTCAGAACTATCCCAGTTTTAAAACTCAACATCCTGCATCTCAGGAACCCCTTCAGTTGTGAGCAAACTGGGACACTTGACCAGTCTAGCTGAGCCCCCAAGCCCTGGCCACTGCTCTCTCAGGTCCCCAGGAGGTCCTCCCCATCCCTTGTGGAATCTGCTAGCTGGGCACGGCTCACTTAATTAAAAACAAAGAAAAAGGCCAGGCACAGTGGCTCACACCTGTAATCCCAGAATTTTCGGGAGGCTGAGATGGGAGGATCACTTAAGGCCGGGAGTTCAAGGCCAGCCTGGGCAACATAGTGAGACTCCGTCTCTCAAAAAAAAAAAAAAATTAGCCAGGTGCCATGGTCCATGCCTATAGCTACTTGGGAGGCTGAAGCAGGAGGATTGCTTGAGCCCAGGAGTTTGAGGTTGCAGTGGCCTATAGTCATGCCGCTGCACTCTGGCCTGGGTAAGGAAGCCAGACCCTGTCTCAACCCCTGCCTGCCGAAAGAAAAGACTGATTTCTTCCTCACCTTTTGGGAGAACTCAAGAAAGAAACAGAGGCTCTTGGAAGGTCTGGAAGAGCAGGGCCAAACATTCTGAGTAGGGAGCTGTGTGGATAGGGCCAGGAGGCCTGGCCGCTGTTACAGACTGCCTCTAGCCCAGCTGCGTGACTTCCCTCCCTGGCCTGTTTCCCCATCTCTGCCCTGCTCACCTCGTATGACTGTGGTGAGAATCATAACATTCATGGGCCTGCCTGTGTTACCACCGCCATTTCTATTCTTCCAGGCATGTGGCTGTCTGTCTATGTCCCATGTTGGCCTCACTCCTCCCAAGTGGAGGGCAGCACTGAGATCGTTGTTCTCATGATGAATAGAAAGAAGCTGGAGGCGCTGGCCACGTGCCTTGTATGAGGCTCTGCAGTCGACAAGGCCCTTCCCACATGTTGCCTCCAGGCTCACGGTGGCCCTTGGGAGGTGGGCCAGCAGGAATGACTCCACCCATTGTACAGATGGGGACACTGAGCCCATAGTCCCACAGCATCTGACTCCTTAATGGTGGGGAGAAGGGAAGCCACATAGGTGGCCGGGCTGTGGCCGTGGCGTGTGGTGGTTACGAGTGGGGTCACCGGTTGGCTGGTCCTCTTCCCCTCCCTATGCCCACTCTGTCGATGTCTTCATCAGTAGGGAGAGATGGAGACAGATGGAAGAGAAGGCAGAGACAGAGGAGTAGGGAGAGAGAGATGGGGTGGGCTGGGGAGCATGCTGGGGAGGCTGGGGGCAGGGAGGGTCCACGCAGTATCGCTCCTTCCTCTGAGGTTCTCACAGTCTGTCTGCACCGATTCCTGACAGATGGAGGGAGGAGAGAGCTAGTGCCAAGAGGCTGTCACCACAGGCGGGCAGAGTTGGGGGAGGGCGCTTTGTGGCCAGGGCTTGTGTGGGGAGGGGAAGCAGCTGGTGGTCTGGCTGCTGGGCCTCCTTGGAGCCCACACCCAAGGAACTGCCAGGGGACAAGAAAGTGGGCAAAGGGTAAGCCTGCCACCTGCCTGGGACTGGCCGTGCCCATGCCCCTGTCCAGGCAGAGACAGCTACCCCTCCCCGCTCCTCACACCCTGCTGCCAGCAGGGCCCTCCCTGTAAACTATGGATTCCTCCTGCGCACCCCTCACTCGGTGTTGGGGGTGGGCAGGGGCCTGGGGACTGGCCCTGAGCTGTGATGGAGGTGGACCAGGGCAGGGAGGCCCCCGGGATACCGGAGGGCATGGCAGCTCAGAGCAGGCTGGGGCCTGGGTCTTGCATCTGCTGGCTGGAGCTCAGCCCTCACTGTGCTACCCTGGATGTTTCCCAAGCCCCTTTTCATGGCATAGGGCCTCCTGCATTTCCTCCGGGCTCTGAAGCACGTGCGGGGCTGGGCAGGCATGACCCGGGTTCGATTTGGCACCTTTGTCATCTCCTGTGTCTTTATAGTATGGCTTTCTTCAGGCAGGACTGGCTTTCATGCACTCTTTCCCAACCCCCCAGTGCCCATCACAGGGCCCAGCACAGAGGAGGGGCCCATTGTATGCTTGTTGAATGAATGAATGGATCCCCCTGCTTGCATACCTCCTGGGATGGAGGCCTCACTCCTTTATACGGCAATTCTTTCCAAGATTTTCAGAAACGAAGTTCGTTCTGGTTCTTCCCGAGAGGCTCCATGGCTCCCAGGCCTGCCACAGGGGCCACACAGAGACCCTGGCTGATCCTGCTGCCTCAGAGCAGCGCAGAAAAGACCAGAGACCTCTGAGCCAGCCCAGCTCCTCACAGGCTCCTGCACGGCTGGGTCTCCACTGCACTAACCTCTGGGTTGTCAGTAATCATAGGTGTCACATATGGAGCCCTCACTGTGCCAGGCAGCATCTCATTCCATTCACATCAGCCTGTAAGGCAGGTAGTTCTCATCCCCCATTTACAGAGGAGAAAAATGACTTCCTCCAGGTCACACGGCTTAGCAGGAGACAGAACATCTGAGTCAGGAGGGTGGGAGGTGGGCTGGGGTGGGCTGGAGGAAGACCTCCTGGAGCATGGGATTGTGGCAGGGCTTGGGGATACTGGGGGCTTGGCAGGAGGGGGCAAGGCTGAGGAGGGGCCCAAGGGCTTTTCTGGAGGTGGAATCTGCCCCTGCCCCAGCCCCTGTCTCTTCCCTCTCCCCATGCTGTCCCCAAATGGATCCCTGACACCAAGACTCCAACTGGGGTAGTCCCAGAGGTGAGACCTGTGGACCTGGGGCCCAGAGCCCTTTCTGTCCCCCTGAAGGCCAGGGTGTGAGTATGCTCCAGGGCAGAGCTCAAGGCCGCTAAACTGACAGGAAAGGTCAGTCCAGTGATCCGAGACGTGCAGGGTTATGGCTGGGGGCGTGGGGACTCCCATCTCTGGTGAAGCATCAGGGTAGGTGGGTGGGGCTGGGCTTCCTTTCTGCTGCTGCTCAAAGTTGGTTCTGCTCAGAAGCATCCTCCCATTCATATGAATAACGGCGATCACTGATGATAAATGAAGGTGTGCCTGCCCCGTGCCAGGGCTGGGCTGGGTGCCCTGGGGACAGCTGAGAGGAGTCGGAGGTGGAATCCATCCCGAGAGCAGGGGCACAGCTTTCACCACCTTTATCTCATCCCCGGAGCCTGACACAGGCTGGGCCCTCAGGGGGCAGCTTAGTAATGCCTTAGTCATTGAAAAACAGGGACCTGGCCTCTCTGACGGGATGCCCACTGTCCAAGGGTACACTGGTCCACAGCATGGCCCCGCAGCCTGACCTCTCCCCTCACCGTGGCTCTCTGGATCCTTCAAGGGGCTCCTGCCAGTGACTGTAGTGAGTGACTGGAGCCTCTTCCCCTAACGTCACACAGCATGTGGGCTGGATGAGCCACCTCCCCTCTCAGTGTCTTGGTTTCCTCTTCTGCACAGGGGCGTCTTGGCAGGCCCTACCTCAAAGGGCTGTTGGTTGGGAAGATTAAATGAGATGATGAGCCCCACGCACCATCATCAATGACGCTTATGCTTATGGGGAGTGGGGTGGGAAGCACCTCTGCTCTCCATGCATGACTTCATGAATTCTTTTTTTTTAAAGATGGAGTCTCACTCTGTCGCCCAGCCTGGAGTGCAATGGCATGGTCTCGGCTCACTGCAACCTCCGCCTCCTGAGTTCAAGTGATTCTCTTGCCTTAGACTCCCAAGTAGCTGGGATTACAGGTGCCTGCGACCATGCCCAGCTAATTTTTGTATTTTTAGTAGAGATGGAGTTTCATCATGTTGGCCAGGCTGGTCTCGAACTCCTGACCTCAGGTGATCTGCCCGTCTCAGCCTCCCAAAGTGCTGGGATTACAGGTGTGAGCCACCGCGCCCGGCCCATGGATCCTTTAACAGCCCTCTGAGCGGGGATCTGTCCTGTCTCTTTACTGATAGAGATGGTGAGGCACAGAGAGGTGGGGAAACACCCAGGATCACGTAGCATAGGAGTGGCAGCAGCAGGATTTAAACGTGGGTCTCTTGCACTCCAAGGTCCACATGTTAGCCAGTGCACCAGGCAAGGGATAAAGGACTTAGTGTGAGAGCTCCTTTGGAATTGGAGTTGCAGAGGCTCTGGCTTCCTGTGCTGATCTCCTGCAAGCCTCCAGCCCCCAGTCACGTCTGTCAGCAGCTCTGAGAGCCCTCCTTGGGCCTCTCACCTCCCACATGAGCAGGGAATCAGCAGGCAAGGTCCGGGCGGTGAGGATGGGGGATTTCCCGACTCACTTGAGATCCGTCACAACATTAATGTTAATTAAGCCTTGTTAATTCAGCCCTCTGCTTACACATGGCTCCTGACAGCAAATTGCTCATAAGTGAGGCAGTAAATTTATTGCTGCTTTTTCCAAACATTTAGCAGCAAAGACGGTGCCCCAGGAAAGGCAGAGGAGAGACCTGGAGGGCCAGTGATGCTTGGTTCCTGCTAGCCTGAACCCCCCAGGATCCTCATGGCCTAGAGAATAAGGTGGGGCTCCCCAGGAGACCTGGGTGAGAATGAAATTCTGGCCTGCTCGGAGCATACTGCCTGGAGATGCGGTGAGCACTGTCTCAGCACTAACTCTCTGGTAGCTCTGTGCTCTGTGAACATCCCGTTCCCTGCGCTGTCCTCCCACAGTGCCTTGAAGTGTGCCCTGCACAGTAGGGCTCAGCAAAGGTGTGTTTGGATTTGGATGTGCAGCCCCGAGCCCACCTCCATGTCAGGAAAGCCTCGCTGCAGTGCAGTCTGATAGGAGAGTCAGCAGCCTCCGCAGGGACTGAGCGCCCTGCATCCTGAGGTGTGCACCTGGGGCCAGACCACTCCGCCAGGGCTGCTGGGAAGGGGTCTCTCCCTGTCCTGGGTCATAGGAGCACTGTTGGAACCAGGATCAGGCTCAGATTCTGGGCCCGTGACCCCAGCCCCTTGCTAGGCTAGGTATCTACTCACCAGGTGAGGGAGAAGCCTCTCCTGGGTATAGTGGGACACCCTCGTCCTAGGTCCTGCTTCCCGCCTTGGCCTCAGACTGGGTCGTGCCTGGACCAACTGAACAAACCCAGGCTTTGGGTACCTAGAATTTTAAAAAATTAATTAGAGCATTAAATGGCAGCCCTCTGGGAGAATCCCACCATCTGGCTGTCATGGAGAGGCAAGAAAATCTATGCATATTTGTCTGCAGTGTGTGAGCATCATATGAAGCCAACTGTGCATGTGTGGGTATGCGGTCTGTGTGCTGCAGTGTGTGCCCAGCATGACATGCGTGTCTGAGTATTTTCAGTATGTGGCGCACACCTGAGTGTGCAAGTGGGTGGTGTGTGCCTTGCTGTATGCACGGGTGCCCATCTGCAAGTACATGCGCTGTGTGCATGTGCCTGAGTGTCTGCACGTCTGTCTGAACATACCTCTGTGAGTGGTCCATGCCCAGGCCTGCCTTTTTGGTGCAGTGAGCCAGGCTGGGCTGTGTGCAGATAGGGAAGGGGCTCGTGACTCCTCCTGGCTGAGGTGGTGGGCACAGACAGCTGTGCAGAAGGTGGGACGGGATAAGTGTGGCAAGTGCACAGCTGGCCTTCAGTGGGTGAGGCAGGGCAGGCATCCTTGCCCTCATTTGACAGATGGGAAAACCCAAAACTGGAGCCTGGGCTCTGGGGCTCCCTGCGTGGTGCTCTTTCTGTTCCAGCGAGCTGCTGCCCTGGCTGGCACCTATGCTTTTGGCATCTTTATGCTGTTAGATTTTCATGGTGGCTCAAAGTGGTTCTGAGAGAGTACCACCCCCCCTACTCAGTATTGCTCAGGGGGCAAGGTCAGGATTCCCACTGCACATCCTGTGTTCTTCCTGTTTCAAGAAGGAGATATCAGGGCTGCTGGAGAATGCTGGGCCTGAGAGTCCTCTGACTGCTGTGTGACCTGGGCCCATCCTGTCCCTCTCTGAACCTCAGGGGTGATTGTAAGAACTAAATGAGGAGACATATACAAAGGGCTTCGTAAACCACGAGATGAGGTGAGGTGATGTAGACAGATGAGGGCCTGGCCCAGAGATGGCATCACAATACGATCAGAGCCAAAGCTGAGGCCCAAGTTCATGTGTCCCAGGGTTTCCTGAGGAGCAGGCCAGGAGGTGGGACCCAGGACAGAGGCAGGTGCCCTCCCAGCCTTGCAGACTCTGAACCTGTCCTCAGAACCATCTGCCTGGTGCCAGCACTCTCCTCCAACTCCAGCCCCAGACACATGGCTCATGGCAGTGAAGTAAAGCAGGAACAGACCCAGGGAGCAGTGGGACCCAACCCCTCATCCAACCGGTGTTGACGCTGAGGCCCAGAGAGGGGGAGTGGCTTACTCAAAGCCACGCAGCAGCTCGGGGGGTGGAGCTGGGACCAAAACCCAGGCCTCCTGGCCCCTGGCTCTGTTCTCCTTGGTACCATACCACTGTCTTTGGCAAGAGAAAGAGGACACAAGAGCTAGTTCACATGCCTGGAGAAAAGGATGTGGGAGTGCCACCCAGCTAGACAGCACTGGAACAGACCAGAGCCCCACTTCCTGCATGAATGGAGGATCTGAAGCAAGGCTTCAATGATTACTGCTTTTCCTAGGTATGCAGAATGCTGGAGGGTAAATAGGGTTTGTGTCCTGGGCTGTACATTCTGTATAGATGGAAAAGCCCCAGGCTTCCAGATTGTCTGCATGCGATGCCTTCAGCACACGCTTCCTCAGTGCCTGCCTCCACCGAGCTGCTAGTCTGGTAGAGAAAGATGGTTGAGTGCCACCAACACAGGATGATGAGGCTGTGGATCAGAAGAGGTCTCTGATCCCACATGGGGTCGTGGAAAGCTTCCCAATAGAATAGAGAAGGGGAGGAGGGTCCTCCACTCCCAACTCCCAGAGAGTGAGGAATGTGTGTGCCTCAGACACCCTGGCCCCCCTGGCAGTCTGGGCCTCATAAGAGCTCATGCTTGGGCAGGCTCACCGTTCACCCTGGAATGGGTGGCTGGGTGCCTTCCAGCTTCCTCCTCAGCGCCTCTCCTGTGCCAGGGCCCATGCACGTGGGTGGAGGAGAGGCCATTCTAGAGGCCCCTGGCTCCCTGTGGGGCTTAGGAGAGACTAGTGTGGGGGCAGGGGTGGAGGTGCAGGGAAGCTGGTGGCCAGACCTCCTGTGACCTCCACTCATTGCCTGTGTGTCCAGGTGGGCCAGTCTCAGCTGCCCCGCTTGGCGTTATAACCATTGTGGTGTTAGCCAGGGACGAGGCTTCTGAAGTAGCCTGCACTGTGAGCCCCGCTGGCTGCCAGGTAATAATTCCACCCGCCTTGACCTTTTTCTCCAAGGAACAGGCCTTCTACTTTATACATGGAGAAAACAAGTCACAGAAGAACCAGGTGGCCCAGGATGACAGAGGCTAGGCCTCCAGGTGCCCTTTAAAAATTGCAACAAAAACTTCTTAAGGACTCACTGTGTACAAAGCCTGGTGGTGGGGCTGCCACAGTGGCTGAGATAAAGGGAGGAGGAACTTCGGTCACTGAATATTTTCTGTGTGCCATCCCTTATGTCGGGCACTGATAGATGTGATCTAGCAACCAACTGCCCTCCGAGTCAGGATCTACCACCACATTTTTAAATGAGGAAACATGGGCTCAGAGCGGTCAGGTAGCCTGCCTGAGGTCGCTTAGCTAGTAAGGGACAAAGGCGTGATTTGAGTCCTGCGTTCCTTCACCTGTTTTTGTGGGAGAATGGCCATGTCAGGCAGCAGACTGGGATCTTCCAAACCTTAGTTCTGGGAGGAAGGTTCACTTGCAGGAAAAACCAAGGTGAGTGGAATCATCTTCAGGCAGCCAGCAGTGCTCACTGGGCAGGCTGTTTAAAAGTGGCTTCCTCTTCAAGCTGTAGTGGGACCTGTCTTACTGGGGGAGCCATGCTGGCTCAGAACCCCTAGGCTGATGGGCACCCCTCTGTAAGGGGCTCTGAGAAGTGGCCGGTGTGGCTGAGGTCTGGGCCAGGATGCCAGTGGGCGGTGAGGGTTTGCTGGGCACATGACCCCACACCTTTCCTCTTCTTGCCTCCCACAGCCATGTCTGTCCTCTTCTGCCCAGCTCTGGCTGGAGGTGCTGAGCTGGGGCTTGTGGCCATGAACCATCCCCATACTGCTGGCCCTGTGGCTGGCCTCAGATGGGTGGGTGGTCCTGGCCAGAGCCCTGAACCCCGGCCCTGCCAGAACCAACACCTGGAGACATGGCCACCTCCGAAGGTCTTACCTAACTGCAGGGCGTGCCAGCATCTAGCAGGGTCCCTCACACACAGTTGGCCTGCTGCTTGATTATTTTGGCTTCCAGCAGCAGAGACCTGAGACTTTCCCGGTAGCACAGGAGTCAGCAGAAGCTTGGCCTTCCCAGAACATGGGACCAGAGGAGCTGTCCTGGACAGGGCCGGGTGAGGGGAGGCTGCTGGTGGCCCCTCACTGAGCCTTTCTGCAGTGGGCCTGGGGACCCCCTCTGCCCTGAGCATTTGCCAAGCAGTCCAGTGGCTGCGCGTGGGCCTGCCTTTCCTCCCCCACTTTGGCATGGCTGTCTCCCAGGAAACGGGGAATTTTCCCTCATTCCCATCATTAGGGTGCCAGGGCAAACAAACAGTCTAATCCAGATGAGCCCTGGGCCACAATCACACTCTCTTTGGGGGTTTTCTCTTCACTTGGAGCAATGTTGAGAAGGCTGGAGTAATTGGTATTCCACCCAGGTTAATAGAACTGCTGCCTCCTCGGTATTATGCCTTAATTTCCTTTATCGCTCAGCAAGTTGGAATTCATCGCCCCTTTCCTTTCTTTTTCCCACCGAAACCTATCACCAGCCTGTCTGCTGGGTAAAGTCATTTCGTGGCAGCTCTTGGCTCCTTTCCACTTCCCTGGGAATCTTTCTGACCGAGCCAAAGAACAAGGAGGGGTGAAAAATCCATTTGTACAAAGTGGGGATCTCCTGTTGAGAGCTTATTTCCCTCCCCGTTCAAGAGGAAGGAACGTGTTCAGCCTCCAGCCAGCACGGCTGACTGAGTCCCCTGTCGCTGAGAGCATTCAAGAAGGCGAATGGCCATATGTCAGCGGTGGGAACAGAGGATTCCAGCACTGGTGGGGGTTGGGGGAAAGGGGCAGGCCTTTGCCACTCCTGGTGCCTGGATTAGATTAGAAGCTTCTAGGGTTTTGTTCTGTTTGTGAGTCTAAGATTTGTGATTTAAAACTGGAAAGATTCTGTGGCTCCTTGGTCCTAACGTTCAACGGAATGAGCCTAAGTACTTGTAAATTGTGTGTTTTACGATTCTCAGATCCTGAGACAGGGAGATTCTGTTCTGTGATTCGAAGACTATCTTATGATTCCTCCAGTCTCTTCAGCGGCAGTTCTGTTCCTGACTGGGTCTTGGGAGGAGTGCAATTGCTTTGCTGAGGTTGCCATGGGAGTGCGAGGCTGCTGTGGCCCCTTTTCTCATGTATGAAATCCAAGGGCTGGGCCACATGGCCCTGGGGCCCAGGTGTGTTCTGCCTGCAGCCCCCTTGGCTCCACCGGAGCCTCCCACAGGCCCTGTGAGGACTGCCTGCTCCCCAGCACCTCACTGGACCCAGATGCTTTTCCAGCTAAGCCACGCCCCTTGCCTGTCTGCCCCCGGCCCTCTCCCATTCGAACGGGGAGTCAACCCAGCTCTCCCCAAAGTCCCTGCAGGAAAGCTGGAGCAGTGGGGGAGTGGTGGTGGCAAGAAATAAGCCGCATGATTGACAAGAGCTCTACCTGCTTTTGTGGTGATGTGCAATTTCACCATGAATTTCAACATTACAACCTCTCTTAATTCGCACCCTCTGAGGTGGTTAGCCCCATTTTATTGATGAGGAAGCTGAGGCTCTGAGAGGTTAAGTCACTCACCTATAATCATACAGGTTGTTCCCAGGCCCTGACTCTGGATCACCTGCTGTAGTACGGCTCTAGGCCGCCTGGGCAGCATGATGAAACTGTCTCTACAACAAAAATAAAAAAAATAAAAAAAATAAAAAATTAGCTGGGTGTGGTGGTGCATGCCTGTAGTCCCAGCTACTTGGGAAGCTGGGGTGTGAGGATGGCTTGAGCCTGCAAGGTTGAGGCTGCAGTGAGCTGAAATACTACTGCACTCCAGCCTGGCCAACAGGGAAACCCTGTCTCCAAAAAAAAAAAAGGCATTGATTCGCCCAAGGTCATATGGCTTGAGGCGGGACCAGAACCCAGGTCATCTCATTCCTAATGCAGTGCAAGCAAAGGAAAAAGTGAGAGGTGGACATTCATCATAGAGTCTATAGCCAAACTGAGGAACAAGAACCCTGGGTGTAACAGCCACAACCCAGAACAAAAGGAGATGGGTCTTGGTTAGACTCCGGGGTGGTGACGTCACTCATCTCCCCTCTCTGGGCCTCAGTGCCCCGGCTGTAAAACAAGGACACCGACCTTGGTGGTCTCCAAGCCCACATCATGTTAGGTTCCGGTCTAACGTGAGCCCGAGGCTGGGAATCTGCTTGTTGGGTGGGGGTTGTGGACCACACGCTTACACCTCCCTGTTGGAACCAATCCTGGGGCGGTTAAAGAGCTTCAGAGAATGGACCCCATTTCCTTCCAGATGCACTGAGAAGCCAGAAGCAGCCTTCTCCATCTGCTTTCAGAATCCACCTTTTCCTTCTGGATCAAACATAGTTCCTCGGGGCAGGCTTCCTCAGCCCCTACTACTGCCAGCCAAAATCACCCCCTTTCTTTGAGGACCAGCTTAAAATGTCTCTCTTCCAGGCAGTGAGCCCTCCCCAGGCCTGCCTCCTCTCCCTTCAGCAGACCTTACTCACAGGCAAGGGAGATGCGGGCTTGGAGACCACCAAGGTCAGTGTCCTTGTTTTACAGCTGAGGCACTGGGGTCCAGAGAGGGGAGATGAGTGACGTCACCGCCCCAGAGTCTAACCAAGACGCATCTCCTTTTGTTCTGGGTTGTGGCTGTTACACCTGGGGTTCTCCTTTCCTCAGTTTGGCTATAGACTCTCTGAAGGAAGGTCCACCTCTCACTTTTTCCTTTGCTTGCACAGCATTCGGGATGAAACAACCTGCGTTCTGGTCCTGCCTCAAGCTACATGACCTTGGGATGATCAATGCCTTTTTTTTTTTTTAAGACAGGGTTTCCCTCTGTTGCCCAGGCTGGAGTGCAGTAGCATGATCATGGCTCACTGCAGCCTCAACCTCCCGGGCTCAAGCCAGCTGACCACCCCAGCCTCCCAAGTAGCTGGGACTGCAGATGTGTACCACCATGCCCAGCTAATTTTTTTTTGTATTTTTGTTGTTGTAGAGATGGGGTTTCGCCATGTTGTCCAGGCTGGTAGTGAACTCCTGGGCTCAAGTAATCTGCCTGCCTTGGCCTCCCAAATTTCTGGCATTACAGGCGTGCGCCACCACGCCTGGCCAGTTCATGCCTTTTAAGGTCTTTGCTTCCTAATCTCTTAAAGTGGGTGGTGGCTTCTGCCTCACACCCACCTCACAGCTGCCCTGAGGAGCCAGGCCGAGGGACTGGGGATGGAGTCTCAAACCTGTCACTCAACTCCACACCCACTAAGGACCAAGGGCCAGTCTGCTAGATTTCTCTTGGGCTCAGGGAGTATCCCAATCAGACAATTCCCTTGTTCCCCAATGCCCCCATGATCCCCACCTCTGAGCCGAAGGTCCTCAGGAGCCCCTGGCTTCAGGGCCCTCCCACTCTCTCCATTGAGCACCTGCCCTGAGCCACGTGCTCTGCTGTCCGCATCACCCAGCAGCACACCTGTCTCCCCTCCTGGAGTGGGTGCTGACTACACTGGCCCACACCACTCCACCCCACCCCCCACACCTCGAGCACCCTCCTTCTGTCCCTTTCACTCTCACCTTGTGAGGTAACCCAGGCAGGCCTTTGAATGGTACACATGAAAACCTGACTCCTCCAATGTCTAGGTGAGGAGGCTGAGGCACCAGAGGGTAAGGGGCATGTCCAATGTCACCCCAGAGGTCAAGGGCAGCCTGGAGGGGTACCCAGGGCTCCCGAGGCCCAAATTACTGAGACGGTCTGGAACCCAGGCAGGGCTTTGTGGAACTCCCCAGAGAAGCCCTGTGAAGGGCTTTCTCACACCGAGGGCCCAGCTTTCACTAGGAGAGACTGGGAAGGGTTTGCATCTCCCTGAGCCCTGCTTTATGACAGTGGCCGAGCCACGTGTCACTGGCTTACTGAGCTGCTGGGATGACTTCTGAGCCTAGTCCGTTCTGGTGGATGGCTCCTGAGGTCTCCCCTGGCCAGTGGGGCTGCAGATCTTCATCTCAGCACTGACGGCCAGGGTGGGCACAGCCTGGAAGGGGCTTCCCGTAGGCACTGCCTGGGTCTGTTTGCCAAAATACAGCAGCAAAATAAGCACCCCATGGAGACTCGAGCTTGCTAACGTCCTACCTTTGGTGTTGTGGGCCCTGGCTGGCCCTGGGCTGGGATCCACTCATTTCTGCTCTGTCAGAGGTGGGGGCATTTGGATGGGGGCATTGTCAGACACCATGAACAGCTGATGCTTGAGCTGGCCATCAGGGGTGGGAGAGTTTTGCCCATGGAGGTGGAAGAAGGGCTTCTGGCCTGGTGGAGCTGCGTGAGCAAAAGCACCTGGTATGAAGGCCAATGGCTTGTCCATAACCATTGAGTGGTTACTGGAGGCAGGTGATGGCCAGGGATGGGCCAGAGCAGTAGCAGGGCAGGTTGAACTGTTCCTGAGTGCCCTGCTAAGGCAGTTGGTCATATTCAAGAGGAGATGGGAAGCCAGCAGGCAAGGAAAGATGGCTCTTTGATTACGGAGAGGACTTTGGTAGGACAGTGACTACTGGCTCTGGATTTGTAGCCCCTGGAGCCACAGGAGTGGACTGTAAGGGACTGGGGACCAAGCCACAGTTCCCTCCCTCTGTCAGCTCACTCTGGGCCTGGTGGTGGGTAAAACCATACCTAAAAAGGAGAGGAACTTAGAGCTTATCTCATCCAACTCACCATGCCATGAAAGAACAGAGCAAGGCACAGAGAAGGCCAGAGACTTACATCAAGGCCACAGAGCAGAGCCAGGCCCTCCAGGCCAGGAGTGGCAGACGGCCCATTGCTAACCCCATTCTCAGTGAGATATTCTTAACCTCTCTCCAGAAAAGCCAGCAGACTCCCTGCACAGGCCTCAGCGATATCACAGAGTGATACTTTAACCTGCAGACCTTCTGCTGGGCACACAGGTGGGCACAGGTGGGCAGAGGCTCCCTGGATGACCAATGTGAGGCTGGGGGTGGCAGAGAGCTCACACCAGCCTCCTGGGCACAGCCTGCCACACACTCCCTGGTGAGGAGCCCAGAGCCCAGCACAGAGGAGCACTCCAGAGAGGCAGCAGTCCCACACCAGGAGATGGATTTCCCAATAACAGGTGCTGCCCATTTATCACCGGGATGGGCCAGTGAGGCTCCTGTTAGGAAATGCTTCTCCTACCAGCCTAATTGGTGAAAGCATTTGCGTTTTTCACTAGACAGGGCTGCTTCCTAGTGTGTGCAGTCTCTACCTGGTGGGCACAGGAGAGGGTGCTGCAGCGACCCACTGCTGACATCAGAGGCCTGAGTGCCCTGCCTGCCTGTGGGTAGCAGCCAGGGACCCGCCACCCCTCCCCACACAGGCTGGGGTCATCACTCAATCATTTGCTCCACACAGGCAGGGGTCATCACTCAATCATTCGCTCCACACAGGCAGGGGTCATCACTCAATCATTCGCTCCACCAGAGGAGTGTCTGCGCCTCGTGGGTTCTTGAGTCCCTCCGGCCTGGCCTCCTTGGCCCTGACTGCAGAGTTCTGCTCTGGGAGCCCTGAGCTTCCCACTTGCAGTTAGTGGGGGCCGAGAGCCCAGAGAGGCCTGCCCCTTGTCACACAGCGTGTTGGTGGCAGAGCAGGGCTGGAATGAGATCTAGAACCTTCTCCTCAACTGCAAAAGAAGAAGCGGAAGAGCTGCCCCTCCTTCCCTCAGAGGGCTGGTGGCAAGAACAGGGCCTGGAATGCAGGGGTCCTTGGCAAGCTCCAAGGTCAGCCTGCCCAAGGGAGGCAGAGCTGTGGACCCATCAGCCCCAGGGGGCCTGGCTGGGGTTAGCCAGGAAGGTGCCCTGGTCAGAGGAGGCCACGTTTCCACTGGGGTAGGAGTGGAAGGGGAATGTGAGGCTGGGAGCCTGGCAATGACTCTGGCTGGAGGGCCTAAAGGGTCTCCTGGCCTTGCCTTCTGGCCTCTGGAAGCTTCTACTTTAAGAATGTCATGAGTTTTCTTCTAGCTCTTTCTCTGGAACCCACAATCCCAGTGCCAAAATCCAGGGTGGGGCTGGCTGGAGCCTGGGAGAGGGCAGGAACGTGATCATCTTCTCAGCGTGCTGCCTGCTCTCAGCAGCACCCCTTGCGTAATGCTTGGTCCCTTTGCAGGCGCCAGCCAGGGACCCCTGCTGATCCCATCCTGCCCACCTCTCCCCCATACCCACCTCCTCCCAGCCCCTCGGCTGTCACTCGTTCAATACCTCCTGCAACCACAAATCACTGGGACAGGAAGACGCTTTTGTCGGTCTGTCCCTCGGAGACGCTCTTCTTCCCTGTGGTGACAGGGAGGCCTACATACCCCAGCAAGGGCTTGGGCCTCCCTTGGTGACAGTGGGGCCAGGGTCCGGCAGTATCTGAGAGCAGCCGGGATGTACTGGGGCCTGGAGGAGGTGCTTGGCTGTGGGAAGCCCCAGATGACCTCTTTGGAAGGACTTGGAACAGCACCAAGATCCACAACCCCTCCGTGTCACGGGGTCACTAATCCAGAAGGTCAGCTGGAGGGGGCCCTTAGAGATGTGTTCACCTGAGGAAACTGAGGCCCAGAATGGGAAGGGGTGACACTCCTTCCACCGCTGGGGGCCCTGCCGCTGCCTCCCATTTTGTCTTTCCTCGGGCCTCCTGATCTTTGCAACCTCATTTTCATGCCTTGGTGTTTGGGGGCAAAGGTGGACCACTTGTTTCATGTTTGGACCACTTGTTTCTTGGGAAATAAATAGATTTATGGTCTTAGGATCTGGCTTGGTTAGAATTGTGTAACTCCTTAGTGGAATGGGTTGGAGGAGAGAACCCAGAAAATTTTGAGGGAAACTCTTCCCGATTTGAAAGCAAAGCCGCCCTCACCAAAAAGTGCTCCTTCCGCTGCAGCCTCTTCATTCCGAATGGGGTGAATCCTTTGGCTGGAGCCCTTCGTGTGTCTCCCTCCTCCTCAGCACCTGCAGCTTCTCAGTCTCCCCAGGTGGGATGGGAAGGTGGGGGAGAGGGCGAATTTCGATGTCGCCTGCTGATGGATGATGGTGGCTTGAGCCCCAGAGCCCGCTGGGCAGTACAAAGCCACGCACCGAGTCCCGCCCACCACACGCGGGTGCTGGCTCCTGCACCCTACTGTCAGGACACTGTGGGAACCGTTCGCCTTCTGGGAACCGCCGAGCCTTGAGTAGTCAGAGACTGTCCGCATGTGGACTTCTGGACTCAGATAAACAGTTCCTTTCAGGGAAGGCATCAGAGGCTGCCATCCGCAGCTTATCGACATCTCCGACTCTGGCGGTAGCTGTCATGGAGTCTTGTCACAGGGGCTTAGGGTGCAAATCAGAGTGTTACAGCCTTAGAACCGTAGGTCCCTAGAGTGTCAGAAGCAGAGCCATGTGGAAGCTGTTTGCAATGTTATAATGGACCCACGGGATGTTTAAACTGAGGGCTTTAGGAACATCACATGTCCAAGGAGGGGTTAGGATTTGAATCCATTGCTGCTGGACCCCAGATCTGCTGGCGATGGAGGATTTGAATCCAGTGCTGCTGGACCCCAGATCTGCTGGCGATGGGCTCTGGGCATCACCCCCACCACCACTTCCAACCGTGCAGCTCCGTTTTAATCTGTCTTATATGTTGGGGGTTCACTTGGGAAAAGGGTTCCTCTGCTTAAAAATAGTTTTCCAGGCCCTGTGCTGAGCCCCAGCTCCATGCCAGGACCCGCCACAGCCTGAGAGGGTGGCTCTGGTAGTGGGACGGCCGTCAGGCCAGGGCCCCCGGGTGGGGTGCAGGTTGCTCTGGGCCACGGTCTCCTCCCCCTCTCATTACTGCTCTGTCGTTGCTGCAGCCAGAGAACACTCTGGGTCTGTCGTCCTGTTGACTGGGGTGACAGTTTAATAGTAGCTTCCTGGACTGTCATTTAAATCTGCCTGCCAGGTTAGTAGGCCAGGGGTGGGCTGGCACGCCCCCTGCCCCCACCCCAGATCTGCATTCTGCTGGAAGCGGTCGTCTTGGCAACGCTGGGGCATGGCGAGCTCTGTCGAAGGGTAACTTGGTGGGAGCAGCCCTTTCATCTCCCCGACCCGGGTACAAGTGGCCCAACTGCCTTAGGGCCAGAGCCAGGCCACCCTGTGCTGGCCCAGGCCTGGGAGAGGAAGTGGGAACATCCAAGTCCCTTCTGTGCACCCAGCTCTCCAAGTTAGGGGCTTTACCTTTGCTCTCAGCCTCTCAACTGCCCTAGGAGGGGAAAGAACCTGCCCCAGCTTGCTGAACAACAATGTTGAGCTGGAATCCACCTTTCTTAGGGGTCGCTGCTCTGCCTTCAGAGAACATTCTCTAGACCCCAAGACCTGTCCACAGAAACCAGAGATCAGTCAGAGCCTGTAAGGCTGACAGCTCCCTCATCTCCCTGTCCTAGGTGGCTGGGTATCAATTCTCTCTGTTCTTTCCAGGGCCTTTCTCTAGACGTGTCCCTGCTCTGAGGATTGGGGTCTCCAGTGGGGTCCCTGCAGCTTCACTCTGGGCTCCATGCTCTGTGAATACTTTGTTCTATTTTTTATGGCCTAGTGGGGCTGGCCCAGAGACAGACGGCTAAGTACAACTACCAGGCTGCTGTGTCAACACGGGCCAGTCCCTCCCTTCTCTGCACCTCATCTAATCATCTGTAGGATGAGAGGCTTGTGCCCCAGCAGTGTTTTCCTAGGTGTGGTTCATTGGACCACTTGTTTCTTGGGAAATAAACAGATGTGGCATCTGAAAAAGGAGTTCCTTGGTTAAACAAGCTCGGAAGGCTGGAGGAAACCGTCAATCAGATATCTTTACTGCAGTCCTTCCCAGGGCCTTTATAAACCGTGGGCATCATGCATCTCCAAGGGGGAAAATAATAAGTGTCTATTCCAAATATCCTGGTGCATGGCCACCCCTGGGCTCTGTCCTGCCCCCTACCCCTCCCCTCCTCTTCTAAGGGCCGATTTTCTGTCTTGCATGGCCTCACGAAATCCCAAAGGAAGCTCTGGCAGCCTGGAGCCCTGGGTTTTTTTGGCTGCTGGAGAGCAGCCCTGTGTTTAGCAAGAGGCTGGATGGGTCCCTGGGCAAGCTCAAGGAAAGCCAGGCCCCTGTGCTGGGCCTCTGCAGGGCAGCTTTGTGCACAACTTGGTGAACAACTCCACCAGGGTGAATGGTTCCCTGGCCTGGTGGAGCTCCAGGTCCCTTGCCACTCGCCTTGTCCCCAGCCCCTAATGGTCACTCTGCTCGCTCCTCCATGCCCCTAAGCCCCATTATCCTTCCTCCTGGAATGCTCTTCCCTGCTCTCTTCACTCCCACAGCTTGGCTGACTCCTCTTCCTTGAACACAGTGCCCCTCCTCTGGGAAGCCTTCCCTGACCCCTGGGCCAGGTCAGGTGGCCCTCGCCTGGCTTGCTGGCTACAAAGTGGGATTGGGAGTCATTACCTGGGTTCAAGTGCAGCCCTCCCACAGACATGTGCTGTGGCTTTGAGCAGTCACTTCTCACTAGGCCTTGGCTTCCAGGCATGCAACATGGGAGACCCACGTAGGGGGCCTCAAGACCCTGGAGTCCAACACAGCAGGACATTCGGATTGCCAAGAGGAAGCTGCACAGAGCAGTGCCCCTGGGCAGCCCGGACTAATCTTTATTTTGGAGCCTCCTCTCTGCACCGGGGCTCCACGATGCGTGTGGGTGGGGAGCAGCATGGGAAGGATGTATACTGTCTCAGGGAAGGATGTCTCTGGAGGCGGGGGAAGCCAAGAAGTGCTGAGTGATTCTAACAGTTTCACAGGATCACAGACACTGAGTGTGGATAGGGCCTTAAGACTTAGTCAGCGCCACACCTCCGTTTCCTGACGAGGAGGAGGCAAGCTCAGAAGGGTTGACAGATGGGCCCAGTGTTACACACATGGCAGCTGGGGCCAGGGCTGTGACTTCACACACCTCTAACTTGCACCTTTTTGCTTCTCAGTTCATAAAGCCCTGGGGCCATCCTTAGCTTATTTGCTTCTCACAATGACCCTGTGTGTCCCGTGAAGCAGGGATGGTATCCTTGAGTGCAGACGAAGAAAGTGCGGCTCACAGGAGTCCTGTAACTTGTGTAAGGTCACATAGCCTACAAGTGGCAGGGCGCAGTTTGATAGACCATGGACTGTCTGGCACTTTCCTTGGCCCGTGTTCTTGTTATAAATAGCATTTCCCACTTCCTTTGTCCTGGATTTCCCACTCTCCCCTACTCTACCCTGGGGTCAGCCCCTCCTCACTGCCCCTAGAATCCCCTAGTCCTTTGTGGCAGCCCATCTGTTGCCATGGCACCAGATTATGATGTCGCAGACCCTGGTTGACTATGTATCACTCCTGGGCTGAGGGACTCACAGAGGTGGGCATTGTCCAAGGGGCAGACTGGCATGGGGGGACATAAATCCCTGGAAACAGGGAGCCATGGCCTTGAGCCCAGCTGGGGAATCACCCTGGGAACCAGAGCCAAGGCCAGCAGAGTAGGGGTCTGGCATGGCTTGCTCTGACAGCCTTAGAATGGCGGCACAGCCCTCATCTCATGGCAGGGCTGATATGGTCTCTTCACGAGGGACTATTGGGCTCATTGCACTGAACGGCCTGACACTGGGTGTTCACCAGGATCCCCCAGAAGAGTCTTTTTGCCTTTTGTCCTTGTGACAAAGCTGCATGGGAAAGCCACATCCCCACTTGCCCAGGTTCACCCCAAGGTGGCTATGCCAGGAGTCAGTCTCCACTCTGACTCCAGATCCTTCCATATGGTCACACTTCCAATGGGGCCCTCCAGCGTGCTTTAGTCTAGTCCCCACCCTGAAAGTGCTGTCCATTAGCAGAGCAAAAGCCGTCCCAGGCCTGGGTTTATTCTGCTGCACACTTCTGGGCACATTCCAGGAGACCTGAGAGATGTTTCAGTACATTTGAGGACTCTCTGGGGTCCTCATTCTTAGCCTGGTAACACTGAGGTGGCTGAGGGTCTGAGTGGAAAGAGATCAAGCTTTGGCAGCTGCCACACACAGTTGAAATCACACTTCTGCCACCTAACACCCTTACCTCTATGCCTTAATTTCCTCTTCTGTACAATGGGATTAATAACAACAGCTACCAAGATAGCTGTGAGGAGTCACTGGGATATTGGGTGAAAGGTGCCAGGCCAGAGCCAGGGTGGAAAATCTCCAAGCTGGTCCAGCCAGTGAACAAATCTGTTCCCAAAAACACCACCAAATCTGTTGCCAAAAACACCACTCTCCCTGCAGCTGCCATTTCCTGGGCGGGGCTGACCTCAAAGCTGCCCTTTGGGACAGCAGTGGTGTTTTTGGCTGCTCTGGCCTCCTTGCCCAGTGCCTGCCAGGGCTTGGCACATGGAGGAGGACAAGATCACCCCCAGGCTTTCAGAATCCCAGGGAGGGCAGGGTTTTTGGGGGGTATCTGGTTGTCCTGTGCCCAGCAACAGAGCCCCATCATCACCTTCTTCAAGCCTGCCCTGCTGTTTTGGGCACTGTCTGACCACACATCCTTGCCAGACTTGCCTACTTGCTCTTAATTCCCAGAGACTGGGCTGGGCTGATTCTGTGTTCTCAGTGCAGAACGTAGAACAGAAGCAAGGTTCATTGAATGTGGAACTGAAGCTTGCACAGGGCTTTCCCACCTGCTGTAAGGTTTTTCTTCCACATTTGGTACTGCTGAATGTTTGACTGGGGAGCCGTGGTGGAGATGAGCAGGCATCTGACTGTGGGTTCAGACTGTGACCCTGCTCCCCCCAGCTGTGACCTTGGACATGTAACTTAACATCTCTGGGTCTGGATTTCCTCATATGTCAAATGAGTACATAGCAGGCCCCCTGCCATGAGGTTTCTTGGGTAAAAACACCTGGCAGAGACTGGCACAGAGGAAGCACCCAGTGAGTGTTAGAATGAGAAAAAGAGAAAACTAGGATATACGTTTCTTTTTTTGGATGCTGAGCTTCTTGTGGGGGGAAAACCACTGGTGTTCACATTAGGAAATTCCCCAGGTGCTGTGGTTCATATTGGTACTTACTTTAAGATGATTATGGACTATGATTTACGAATAGGTGGTATTCACATCTATCATTGACGATGACCTCTCAGTGCAGGAAACAGGGAGGGCCTCTCCAGAGCCCTGGGCTGAGAGGCAGGAGAGCTGTTCTTATCCCTGCCGTGCTGTATTTCCCTTAGCCAGCCCCTTTCCCTTTCTGGGCCTCAATCTACCCATCTGAAGGTGGACTCTGATTCCTCAGGTTTCTTCTAGTTCTGCACGTACAGAGGCATTCTTCTAAGCAAAGTGTGAAGAAAACTCATCTTAGAATGCAGATGTACTGCAAAGATTCCACTGAGAAGGACAGACATGGAACAGATTCAGAGACACAGTCTCTCTCACCAAATCCTTGCCAGGCTCCCCAGAGGAGGGGGAGCAGGCCTGCAGCCCCAGAAGCACCCAGAGGGCCTGTGGGTAGATTTGAATAAAGGTGGTCCATGGGAGTGGCTTCCCAGGGAGAAGGCAAGCCCCAGAGCTGCAAGTATGGAGCAGAGGCTGGGTGGCTGTGCTCGCATTTAGCTCAGTGTCCCGCACTGAGACCTACCCCAAGCTGGATTCTTGCTGAATTTGACAGTCTCTGTGCTGCAGGGACAGGGAAGAAAGCAAACCATGTTGGACTCGCAATCAGTGATGATCTAGAGCAGAGGTCATCAAAATACAGGCCACAGGCCTGGCCTGTCACCAGTTTTTTGTAAATAAAGTTTTATTGAAATATAACCATGCTCACTCATTTATCTAATGTCTCTGACTGCTTCTGCCCCATAGTGGCAGGATTGAGTGGTGTGACCGAGACCATACAAAGCCTAAATAGCTACTATCTGGCCCTTCACAGAAAAAGTTTGCCAACCTCTGCCCTAGAAGGACATTCAGGGGATTGTAGGAGCTCAGGAGAGGCTACTGATCAAGACTGGAGGTGATACTTAAGCCCAGTGTGTAATGGAAAGAAGGCGAGAGGTGGGGGAAGGGGCTTTCAGACTAAAGACAGCTTGGGCAAGGTATGATGGTATAAAAAGCATGGAGTATATGAGGACCTACCGGCAGTTGAGGTGGGGCTAGATTGGGAAGTATGAGGAGGGGAAGATGAGGGAGCGGGGCAGGCTGGGGCCACGGGACTTCTAAGCCCCTGGGGAGAGGCCACATCCTAGTGGCCCCTGATGTTAAATCCATCCCAAGCTCATTCCAGGAGAGGACTTTGGTGGTCTGAGCGCCCCAAGGCCTGGGGTAAGTCACTGCTGTGCTGAGGTATCCTCTTTTAGGCTGAAAAGAGACCCCCCTGCCATCTTCATTTCTGGGCCTCCTGATCTCGAGCTACCACACCTGAAAGCTTATCTCTCACCAGATCACCCTCTCTTTTCCTGATGAAGAAACTGTAGGCCGGAAAAGGGCCATGATATGCTTGAGGATACAGAGCAAAATAGCACAGCAGTGACTCAAATCCAGACCTCCGGACTCCCTGCCCAGTGCTCTCTTCCTCACCTTGTTCTGTAGCGGGTCCTGGATGCTTGGTCCAGCAGGAACAGGGCATGTGTGAGTTCAATGCAGATTTGATGCAGATGAGCCCCCAATAATTCAGAGGCCTAGGGCTGCTACAGAGGGTGCAGGATGTCAGGGGTGGAGCGCTCAAGGCCCCTTCCCGGTCTCCAACACCCCCCCACCCCCACCACCTACTGGGGGTAGCCAGGCAGCCTCAGTTCCCCCATGGAAGTCCTGACAGGGCAACTGCTCTCCCCCAGGCCTGCTAGGTGCGCCCAGTGCTGTGCTGCTGCTTGGGAAGAAGCTGGGGCACCTTATGACATGGGCATCCATCTCTGTTTCCTCTCATTGATCTGGAAACTCTAGTTCCTCGTAGGACAACACACAGAAGGCAGTAAAGAACCGGGCTGGGGATGGTACCTGCATTCTTATCTCAGCTCCGTAACCAGCTGTGAGCTCTCAGCCTGCTACTTCCCCTGTGTGGACACAGAACCCCATTCCTTCAGCTTCTAATTAAGACTCAAACCCTGAAAACAACAGTAGCTGCCACTTCTCCAGCATCTGCCATGTTCCTGAGTCTGCTGCAGGTTCTTCATACATTACGACTTCTTGTTGCTCCTCCTCACCGCCTTTTGTCTTCTTCTCCCTATTATATAGATAAGAAAATGTAGGCTCAGAGATTAAGGAACATCCTCAAGGTCACACAGATAGGAGGAGGAGGAGGAGGAGGAAGTGGGATTGAGATCCCCAGAGCAGTGTGGAGGTCACCCTGCAGGCTGTAGGCACCGGGGGGCAGGGACTGATTTGGGTGTCTTGCCCAGTAGATCCTCTTCCCACTGCTCTGAACACAAAATACGTCATTCATCTTGCCACAAAGGAATCATCTATGTGTAGGATTCATGATCACAAACTCCCTGGCGCCTGCAGAAGGGACTTTGACTTCCAGTCCAGTTGGGGAAAGTGGGACAGGCAGGTAAAGAGATTGAGAACTGGCTGAAGGAGCTAAGGCAGCTGCTGTAGGGTATCAGGGAAGGCTTCCTAGGGACAGTGGCAGTGGAACTAGACATTGAGGGGAAGCAGGAGTGTGGTGGGGTATGATAAATCTTGTCATGCTTGCTGGATTTGAGCTCTTGGACTTGGAGGGCAGAGCAGAATGTCACCTGTCTTCACGCAGTGTTCAGATGCCTAAGGAATGAAGAAGCTTGTCTCTCCTGTCCTCTGCCCTTGGTCAGCAAGGCAGTCCATGGCCTGGTTTGCAGACCAAGCACATCCTGGTCGGCCCATCACCCTCCTGACTGCTCCCAGGCTCACCACGCTCTCTTCCTTGCCCTGCAGCCAAGAAGACCTGTGCAGACAGTGACTTCACCTGTGACAACGGCCACTGCATCCACGAACGGTGGAAGTGTGACGGCGAGGAGGAGTGTCCTGACGGCTCCGATGAGTCCGAGGCCACTTGCAGTGAGTCCTTCCCCTCAGTCTGGGTGGGGGTGGGCCTCAGTTTCCTCCTCAGATCTTCCTTGAGAGGCTGTGAGGCTCAGGAGAGGTGACCAGTTGAACACTCTGTGCCACGCACTCAGGGCGCTCCTGGTAAACAGATATATTTAGTTGCTGGTTTCTACTGACCTGTTTCTGGACTTTCTTCACAGCCCTCTTGTAGGTTGGACCCTGTTTCTGTGGCAGCAGGAGCTAGAAACAGCCCTGTCAAGCCCTTCTGCCCAGAAGGAGCCCTAGCGTGTCCTCCAGGCCTCCCTGCTGCTGTTCTTGAGGACCCCGACCATAATTCCAGGAGTGCCAGTGGCAGCTGGCGCTTCTTAAGCCTTTATCGTGTGCTAAGCTCTCTGTGTGCATTAATGCCTTTGATAACCACAGCAGCCTCATGAAGCAGATACTGTCATTTTCTGAGTTTTGTAACGGAGAACACTGAAGCTCAAAGAGGTTGAGTGACTTGCCCAAGGCTACCCAGCCAAGACTTTGAGGCTCTGGCCCGTTCCTCTACCCTGGGTGGGCCGAGCCTAGGAGCTCCTGCCTCCATGGCCAGCTGGGTGGTAGCAGAGGCAGGCAGGGGGAGGTAGAGGCCAGAGCTGAGCCCCAGGCCTGCCCCCTACACTCAGGGCTTTGTCTCTCCATGATTTATTTTCCAGGCCCTAATCCTCAAAGCAAACTTACACCCGGCAGGTCATTCCGTGACATTTGTTAAATTAAAAAGGAGATGAGAAGGGGGCGGGGAAGGACCCAGCAGTCCAGAGGCAGAGCTTCAGCAGCGTGAGCCCGAGACAAAAGGCTCAGGCGAAAGCATGTGGAGGATAGTGGGGCTGGCGGGGACCCAGGAGCCCCTCTTTAGGGGTAACAGTCGTCCCAGAGGCAGAGGTGGGGACAATGGAGACTGGAGTCCCATCTAACGCCGTGGCTGGTGATAACTGGGTTTCCTTGTCTCCTAGCAACAGAGCTACCAGTCTCCACATAAGAGAAAGAGAAAGGGAGAGAGAGAGAACAGAGCAAGAGCGGCCCCCACCCGAGACAAGGAGCCCTCATTTCCTCGTACAGCTGCTCCTGGCCTCCCCAGCCATGCCGCAGGCCCCATCCTTTCCTTACCCACCACGTGGCCAAACTCCATGCCGTCCTGAAGGCTCCCAGGCAGGAGGGAAGCCCAGTGCTTTGTCCTGAGCTTCAGAAGGAACAAAGCCCTGCCACGCCCACTTGTGACTTTCATCCTCTTGGCAACCTAAGGAAGGAGGAGGATCCCCATGTAGAGAGAAAGAAACTGAGGCTGGAGTCAGTTCTCCCCCTTGCCCAAGGCTGCCCAGCTAACAAGAGGCAGAGTCGTGTGCAGCCTGGAGTGTGTGCTTGGGGAGGGTTTGTGGCCACAGGGAGCTTTTCCCTCACTGCAGTCAGCCAGCTCCTCCATCCGTACCTCACTCCAGCAGATACTCCGACAATGGGGGCGGAAAGGGAAGGGAGAGGAGCCTCATCGTGGTTATTAGAGGGGGCTGCCTTGCTACCTGAGGGCTAGGCTCCCCTTCTCCCCCTGCCCCACCCCCACCCCCGTCTCTATCCCTTTGTGTGGATGTCCCTTTTCATCTTCCATTCTGTCCCCTTCGGGGTCGCGCCCACCCCTGCCCTCTTGGGCTGCCTCCCTTCCCTGCTCATCTCCTATCCTCACCCTCCCTCTCACCATCTCTTCTCACTGCCCTACTCATGTGTCCCTCTGTCTTTTTCCCTCTTGCCCATCCCAGCACCTGCTGCCTTCCCATCCCCTGGGCTGGGCAGGGGCCCTCCTGCCTCATTCCTCCTGCCTCCCAGGCCCGCTTTTCACAGTTGAGGGATAACAGGAGGCCCAGAGAAGTTGATAGACTTCCTTCAAAAACACACAGCTTATTCATGGGAGGTCTCCCTTTTATGAAAAAAGACTCTTCGAGCTCTCTGAGGTTTCATAAGGCATCTATGGGAACAGTAGCCAAGGCAGCACCCCAGGAGACAGAAGCCCAGCTCTCCTGTGGGCTCTTCCAGCTACTCACCGTGAAGCCCTGCATATCTTCCCACCTCCCTCTGGGCCCTGATCAGTAACACTCTGGAATTCCAGAATCTTCTCCATTCCTAGATTCCTAAACTCTTAGTATTCTGAGACCCCCTTTCCCCCTTGCTTGTGCTAGCTGGGGTGCAAGAGCCATGATACCCACTTCCTGTGTTACATTGGTCGGTGTAGGCAAGGCGGAAGACTGCCTGGAGGAAGTTGGCTAGAGTGGGAGCTCTGGTCAGGGTCAGGCAGAATTTGGGGCAGCAGGACCTGATAGCAGGCTTGCTCACTGCTTCCCAACTGAATGAGAACCTAGCAGCCAACCTGCTATCCATTTAATTGGTGTTGCCATAGCAACCTCCACGGCCCACCAGGTTCCTGGGGCTGTGCCAGCTCCCAGGATGGAGCCCCATTCCCTACCCCTAAAAGAAAGATTATAGGCAGTAAAGTGTAGTGAGTTTGGAATTGGATATAGTTGGGTTCAGGTCTTTTAACCTGTTAGACCTCAGGCAAGCTGCCCAGTCATCCTGAGCCTCAGTTTATTCATCTGTAAAATGTGGTAATGGTACCTGCCTTAGAGGGATTGTGAGAATCAAATGAAAGAATGCAAGTATCATCGCTGGAGTAAATGGCAGTGTTATTTGTATTATTATATTTTGGCTGCAAGCCCTCTCTCCCCAACACAACACTTTGTTAGATATTAAGATGTTAGATTCTTATAGTGTTAAAATAGTGTCAGTGAAGGGAGTTGCATTGAGCGGGAAAGGGATTTGAGAGAAGGTCCCAATTCTTGTGTTTTCCCCGATTATGTTGTCTGTCCCTAGCTGGCTGGGGTTTCTCCCAGCTCTGTTTCCCTCTGGTTCTGTGTTCTGTACCTATCAAATGTAGCCAGGAGTCACAATGGAAAAGCCCAGAACATTTGCCTAATGGCAATAGCATTTCAGCTCTAATTATAGCTCACTTGATTGGGGACGGCTTCTGACCCACCTTCAGGCTTCTGTTGGGAGGGGTGAGGGTGGGGGAGGGGAGGATGGTTCAAGGTGAATTATAGTTCTGGATGCTATTTATTTGAATATGGAGGCTTTTTCATGCATCTTAGAACCTTTCCACCTGGGAGGGGGGCCTCTCTGATTAACCAGGCTCATCTTCCTATTATAGATCAGAAAATGGAGGCCCAGAGATTTTCTGAGCTCACTCAGTAAGTTAGGGACTGACCCAGCTAGCAGCATTTTGCCTGGCCTTGACTGAAGGAACTTGGTGTAACTCCCCCTTCTGCACCTTGGGTGGCCCCATGCTGTGCTTCCTGTGGATTGAGTGACACTGGCAGTTCTCACCACCGGAGCCTCTGGTCCCTTAGAGCTGGCAGTCCCCATTTGGAGGTTATCTGCCCCTGAAACTCACGTGGGTTGACACTGTAGATGCGTTCCCTCAATGGGCAGCCGCCAAGTACTTTCATTCTTTAACAGACATTGCCCTTTTCGTTAATTTGTGAATTTATGAATTGGAGAAAGTACCAATGGATTTGAATTTCTGGGGCAGGATTCTCTGGGAATTTAAATGCCTTTAAATGCCGTGAGCCACTCCAGGATACAGAGTTTCATGAAAAGCCCCCTTGCCAGCTTTGGAGGGTTCCTGTTGTCTGAGAGACAGTGGGATTCTTCACTCCTGCCTCTCAGAACCTAGGGTACTTGGAGAGCAGGCCAAAGGCATATGGTCCCCTCCGGGGGCATCTGTCACAGAGGGAGTGGCTGTCCTGGGATGGGGTCTGCATCGCGGTGGACCATGTGGACTTATAATGTGCATTCCCCAGTGGTGACAACAGGCACGTCCCCAGCCATTGGCATTTGCACTTCATGAAATAAAACAAGGGCAAGTGTTTTCTGAGCTCCTAGTTTGTTCCAGGCTCTGAGTGTAGGGATTTCCATATGGTTCCCCTTTTAAGCCATCCACCAACCCTAGGAGATTATTCAACCCCATTTTCAGATGAGGGGAGCCAGAGTGCAGAGAGGTTCAGTAGTTGCCTAAGGACCTTAGTTTTAGTAAATGAAATTTGGATCCAGGTCTGTCTGACTCTAAAACCCAGGCTCTTTCTCCTACATCATGCTGCTGGGGGCCCTTGGGCTTCAGTTATCCTGAGAGTGGACATCAGATGGCCATCGTGCAGAACCTGCCCAAAGGCTCAGTGAGTCCCCTTCCTCCAGTGACCTCTCTCTGGGCCAGTGGTGCCAGGGAGACCAACAGGGTCTGCTTGATTCTCTTGTGCAGTGGTTAGGTGCAGTAAGTTAAGCAGTGTGTTTGGACCTGGGATGGAAGTCCAGATCTGCCTCTCACCACTAGCCTTTGAACAAACAACTTACTCTTTCTGGGCTTTACTTTCTTCATTCATAAAATGGAGGTAAGAATATCCACTTCATAGGGTGATACCATGTGTCAGTAATTACCCAGACCAACTTCCCAGGACTGTGGAGTAGAGAGGCCTGACCTGCGACCCTGCGAGCCAGGCTCAAGTCCTACCTTTGGGGAAAAGCTACATCACAGGAGAGACGGTGAGGTTCCAGGAGAGACAGGAATTGGAATACCCAACTGCCAGTAGCTGTGTGACCCTAGGCAGGTCCCTTTTGCTCTCTGGGCCTTGGTCTCCTGCCACTCCAAGGGATGTTCATCAGTGTGACCTCTGAGATCTCTCAAGTCCTGGCATTCCAAGAGCCTTGGCTCTTTGAGGGTGGAGGGCTGTTATCAGGCACTGCTGAATCCTCGAGAACCTATAATTAGAGCTGTCTATTTAGGGACACAGCAAATGTCTTATTAATTATAAAGAAAGGAAGCAGACAGATTGTTTAATCATTGTCCTTGCTGAAAGGTTATGCAATTAACTAGATAAATATTCATTAAAAGTTCAAGCAGCCGCTTGCTGCACTGGGGTCTGTAGAACCTGGAGGTCCACCCTGGAGGTGGAGCGTACAGCCAAGGGCCCTTTCTGTCACCTGGGCTTTTGTGAGGAGAGTTTGGGGATGGTTCTGGAGCATGCAGGGTTTGACGGAAGGGCAAGGCTCTAGTCATAGGAACCCAGGCTCGGTCTCTCGCCTGCTGTGCATCTTTGGGCCAGATACTTGGTCTCTCTGAGCCTCAGTTTCCTCATCTATAAAATGGAGTGCTTACGTGCAGGACTGCTGCCCTGCTGTAGTGCAGTAAGTGGCCCAGGTATGTGGTAAGTAAGTGGCCCAGGTATGTAGTAAGTAAGTGGCCCAGGTATGCCACTTATGTGGTGACCTTTGTGAATGGCACCCCCGGAATTTGCACTGGCAGCCCGCAGGGCCTGCTTACCTTACAACAGACATTTGTTGCTCACAGTTCTGGAGGCTAGGAAGTCCAAGATCAAGGCACCGGCAGTTTCTGTGTCTGGTGAGGGCCCGTTCCTCATAGACTGCACCTCCTTGCTTCATCCTCACATGGTGGAAGGGGCAAGGAGGCTCCCCCTGACCTCTTTTGTAAGAGTACTAATCTCATTAAGGAGAGCTGTACTGTTATGGCTTAATCACCTCCTAAAGGCCTCACCTCTTAATGCTATCACATTGAGGATTAAGTTCCAACATGGATTTTCAGGGGATACCAACGTTCAGACCATGGCAGAATGAAATGAAAAAATATAAAATTTTCAGCACAGAGCAGCCTGACACAACGTAGGTGTTCAAAAACTGGGACTCCCCTCCTACTCCCTTGAGAGGTTCTGTTTCCTGAGGCCTGGCTTAGGGATAAGTAGTTGCTTTGACCTTCCATCCCATTGCTCTCTTAGGGGCTTGCAAGTGTATGGAACATCTGTATCGCTTTTATCGTAGTGAATTGAAAAGAGATGAAACATCCCTTGTCTTCTATGCTTGCAGAATGTTAACCAACCCAGGGGTTCCCAAATAGAGGTGCATGGGAATCCCCTGGGTTTTGGTGGGGAGTTACTAAAATGCAGATCCCTAGGCTCTGCCCTAGAAGTCTGGATTCAGTCGGTATGAGCTGAGGCTCAGGAACCTGCACTTTGAGTAGCTCCCTCACCCCCCATCCTTTGATGAGAGGACCCCAGCAAAGCACTGGTCAGCTTCAGCTTCCTGTGTTCCAGTGGGGCCCAGAGGGGAGGTGCTTACCTGGGGTCCTGCAGTGTTGGTGATAGAGGTACCCTGGAAGGACCCCATCTCCCAACTCCCAGTTTCCCTTCACCACCCTGCACTGCAGCCCCAAGGTGGCCTTATATAAAAGGCCTTTGAGGGTTAGTACTTTCCAGAGCTCAACCTGACAGTTATTTGCTCATCCATCCCACAAGTCTGCCAATCCTCGAGCAAGGGAAATTTCTGTGAAATGAATACCAGGAATCCTGTATTCCCAAGGGATTGCCCTGTACTCATGAAATGCATTCCTAGGGATAACGTTGGGGACCTCACTTTCAGGGGCCTAAGATGCTCTTCTCCCATGGCAGTAGTGGTGTCCAGGGACCTTGACTCAGATAACCTGCCCCCCTCTCCAGCTCATCTGTGCCCTTTTCTGTATCCCTTGTGGTCTCTCATCCCAGCTATAGAAATGGGAAGAGGAGAAACTGGTCTGAGATCAGAGAGCAAAATGGAGGGCGAGGCATGAGTAGCCCACTGCCTCCGGGGAGAAATGGATTGTGCCGAGTCTCCGGCATCAGACACAGCTGACTTTCAGTCAATCCTAACACTGCTCTTTATCAGCTCTGTGACCAGAACTTGGTGCCTACCACCATGTTTGTCACACAGCAGTGCTCAAATACTCAGTGAATAAGCAAAATTCAGAGTCATCTGGTATGTGTGGATAATCATAGTAGGTAACATTTAGTGAGCACTGGGCTGGGTGTTCTTCTAGGTGCTTGCTTTACAGACATTAACTTAGTTATCATAACAATCCTATGAGAGATAGTATTATCCCCACTTTATTGGCACAGAGATAAGGATTGTTGGCCAAGGTCACATAGTCAATGAGTGATTGAAGTAGGATTTGAACCCAGGCAGCCAGGCTCCAGAGCCCATGTTCTCCGCCTCTATGCTGGAGGCCAGCACATAATCCTCTCACCCTGCTGGCTTATTGTGAAAATTAGATGGAAGTGTCTAGCACCATGCCTGGCACATCCTAGAGACCACGGAGGTCGGGCCTCCTGCACACCCTGGAAGGCTGAAGGGAGCCAACCACGGAGGTCTGAGATGCATCTGCCTTGGCTGAGCCTGTCACATGGGTCCAGCAGAAACTCATGATAAGAGCTGTCCCCAGCCTTGAATAGGGTTCTCATTCTTCCTTCCAAATTGAGATTCAACCCTGGGGCTTCAGGCCCCTGATTGAGTCAGCCTCTGATTGCGGCTGCAGTAATTATAGCTATGCAGTCCCGCTGGGCCCTGCCATGCAGCAGCTGCTCTCAGCAGCAGGATCAGCACCATCACTCGGGGAGGGGGCTTAGAGGCAGGCCGATTGGAGCCGTTGGGGCCTTGGTGAGCCCTCCAAATTTACAGGTTCCAATCATGGAGTCACTGATCTGGAAGGCAAACTGAGGCCCAGCTGGGGCATATCTCACCTAAGGGCACACAGCTGGGAAATGGCAGAGAAGAGTGCAGGGCATGGTGGCTCCATGTTGCCGGAACTTAAAGTGGAGGTTTGGAGGGATGAGAGGTGTGGCCAGGAGGGGCAGGCAGAAGTCAATGGATCAAAGGGACTTGAGGGCCAGGGACCAGGGGGCCATGAAAGATGTTATGTAGAGAAGGGTCAGATTTAGGATTTGGAAATTTCTGGCACAGACAGAGGCTTCTTCTCAGCTGATGAAACTGAGACATGGGCCAGAAGAGCCCTGATGGACCCCTAGGGCCTTGGACCAGGTGGCTGGAACAGGGTGGTAGGACTGGTTGGCACCATGCCCTGTGTCCCCCTTGGCTAAGCTATGCATGGACGTCTGTCTCCACAGCCAAGCAGGTGTGTCCTGCAGAGAAGCTGAGCTGTGGACCCACCAGCCACAAGTGTGTACCTGCCTCGTGGCGCTGCGACGGGGAGAAGGACTGCGAGGGTGGAGCGGATGAGGCCGGCTGTGCTACCTGTGAGTCTGGGGTCAGATCCGCAGGGTCTGCCAAGCATGGTCAGGCAGCCTCAGGGAGTGGCAGCCACTTCTGGGGAGGGGGCCCAGTTCCCCGTGGGGCTTGGTGGTGGAGAGGAAAGGATAATGATCAGGACACTAGTAATGGCTAGATTCTATGGAGACATTGTCTTCTTTCATCTTCACAAGCACCTCATGAGCAGCCATTATCATCCCCATTTTATAGGTGAGGAAACTGAGGCTCAGACAAGGGAGGAAAAGTACCCAAGGCTGAGTGATGAAACCAAGATTCAGATTCAGGACTGGACAGCAAAGCCCATGAGCTTTTTTTACCATGTCTGACATCTGCTCATCCATCCCACAAGTCTGCCAATCTTCGAGCAAGGGCAGGGGGACCAGGGAGGGTGCTGCGTGGAGAAATGGTGGTGGTCTGAGTCAGGGCGCCAGCAATGCTGGGGGGAGGGGGATGGATTCCTGAGGTGTCAAGGACGACTGTTGCTGAAATCTCAGATTCGAGCACAGACGTCACAGGGCAGAGAAGACATTCTCAGCAGCCTCGGCAGGGACAGATGGAAGTGGTCACTGGGACAGTTCCACATCACTGAGCTTCAAACACAGGATTATCTCCTTCCCAGGGAGCAGGCCAGCAGGGCCTGGGCCAGTGGGGAGCATGGCCAGGCCTCACTTTTTCAATTCGAGGGGCACCTACTGTGTGCCAGGCCTGAAGCCAGGCTCTGAAAGGGACAGTGAGGTGAATCCTACACAGTCTTCCCTCTGGGAACACATGATTAGTGGGGGAGACAGACTGGCTGTCGCTACTAGGCTGTGTGGCTGGGCTGAAATACGGGCGGTCACCCTGGAGGGCTTGCCAGGCACTTGCCCATCACTGCTGCCTACTCCCCTCTGCCAGCCTCTATATTTGCATCCTATCCATCTTTCCTGGCCCAGGGAAAATGCCATCTCCTCCAGAGGTGTCTGAGTCGTCACACTTTAAGATTCTAAGTCTGGAATTTGATGTGTCTGAAGCAGGAAGCATCTGGGTATGGAAGGAGATCCTGGCTGGGAACAGCAGTTTCAAAGTCCCAGTGATGGCACTAGCTCACTTCCTCAGCTGTGATAATTTTGCTGGGACTCACTGGCTAATGAGAATCCTCTTTCCTCTTTACCAAGCCCCATAATCAGATGATTCCTCCAATATGAAGGCCACTACTGCAAGGGATAGGAGTCTCTCCAACTAGGGCATGTTGGAATAGGAACATTCCCCATTAATTATGGGAGAGAGAGGTGTCAGAAGGTCTTACTGGGCTTCTATGCTATAGCTTCCACCCTCCTAGGCAGAGGAAAGAGTCCTCCCACCCCTCATCTCTCAGAGCTTCTTCCGTTTGTGAGTGCTAGGAGTAGGGTCTCTCGGCCTACGTAGGCCTGAGAATATGGATCTTAAAGTTACTGTTGGCTCCAAAACCTCAGAGAAAACTCAGTATGAAGAAGCACTTCCTTGCCATCCAAGTCTTCAAGTAAATTTAAAAATTAAGGCGGGGCGTGGTGGCTCATGCCTGTAATCCCAGCACTTTGGGAGGCCGAGGCAGGAGGATCACGAGGTCAGGAGATTGAGACCATCCTGGCTAACATGGTGAAACCCCACCTCTACTAAAAATACAAAAAAAAAAAAAAAAAAAAAAATTAGCCGGGCGTGGTGGCTACTCAGGAGGCTGAGGCAGGAGAATCACTTGAATGCAGGAGGCGGGGTTGCAGTGAGCTGAGAGCACACCACTGCTCTCCAGCCTGGGCGACAGAGCGAGACTCCATCTCAAAAAAGAAAATTAAAAAAAAAAAAAAAAAAGCACTTCCCATCAGAACTCCCAGAAAGCAGTGAGTCCACCCTCCCTGCACATGCACAAGCTGGGTGGGGACAGGCAGGAAGGGAGCTCATCTAGGTGTCAGCGTAATCTTGAGGGGCAGTGGCAGTGGCAGCATGTGCTTTTTCCACCAATGCCCCAGTGTCTCAAAAGCCCAGGAGGGGAAAAAAATTCAACTGTCAGACACTTGGTAGAGCTGTCAGAAACGCATGACACGAGCTACCTACCTGGTGAAACTGAAGACATCACTCTATTTTATCTTCAATAACAATGAAAATTCACGTTTTTCCATCAGAAAGTGAAAACACAGACTCTGGGCGCCCCCACGTGGAAAGATCTGGTGCTGCCACCACCACATCACCTTTGGCCACAGCCACTGCATCCGTGCCCCACCGGGGCCTACCCCCATCCTGGGGCCAGGTCTTGGCCTGTGTGTGGACACACAGGAGGGAGGGAAGTGAGGAGGTCACTGCCCTGAAAAACAGCTGGAAAAACTCCAGGAAGGGAGGAGAAAACCAGAAAAGCCAAGAGGAGGAGTCAGAGTAGGAAAGAAAAGCCCCAAACGTGAGTTCTGGTTCTCTTGTTGTCATGGACTGTGTGACCCTGGGCAAGCTGCTCCTCTCTCTGGGCCTCAGTTTCCCCATCTATAAACTGGCAATAGGGCTGGCTGGCCTCTAAGTTCCTCCCGGCCACTGAACTCAGACTAGCCTACCAGAGAGAAGCCCAGAGCCCCAGGCAGAGCCATGACGTGTGTCCTTAATTACTGCACATCCCATAATTACACCTCATACCTGGGCCAGACCAGTTCCATCCACTCCACACCCACTCACTACAGGGAGCTCTGTACCAGGCCCTCAGGACAAAGGAGGGACACCCCCAGGCAGTGTGGATTCTTGGGGCAGATTGAAAAGGACATGAAACTCAGATGCCTGCGCGACTGAGGGGCTCAGAAACGAGGGCAGAGGCAGAGATTTCCCAAGCGGGGAAACGCCAGGGTGTCATGGAAGAGGTGGAATTTGGGCCCTTGGAAGATGAGAGCTCATCATTGCAAAATGTAGAGACAGTGGTGGGCAAGAAGTAGATTCCCAGCAGATGGAGCAACTTGAGTAAAGGCTTGGAGGTGGGAGCCTGTGCACTGGGCCCTGCAAATGGTCTAGCATGGCGGGAGCTGCGAACATTCAGGAGTGAGGTGATGGAGCCACAGGACTGACCCAAGAGACGCCTTGGATACCAGGCCAGGGGACTCAGGTGGAACAGTGCATGTTATGCTATGCATCGCTATGCTATGAGGAGCCAACCCCAGACCCTGGTCCCTGGAAAGGGTCAGTGTCATTTAACAGATCATGTCCTGGGACCACAGCAGGGTCCTTCAAGACAGGCAGTGGTCTAAGGTTTCGGAATCCCCCTCCTAGTCCCACCATGCTCATGCTCATTTACCCCGTGAGGCCTGGGGGGCTCACAAAGGGCAGGTGTGTTGCCCGTCACCTAGCATGTCCGTGTTGGAAGCCCGCCTTCGCTATGCCTAACTGCACGTCCACCATTCAGCCCCCAAAGGGCACTTGTTCTGGCCCCCGGGTGAGGGTCGGAGCCCCTGTAGCCGGACCAGCGGGGCCCCAGGTCGGCCGGGGAGGGGGTCGGCGGGCCGACCGGCTCTCTGTCCCGCGCAGTGTGCGCCCCGCACGAGTTCCAGTGCGGCAACCGCTCGTGCCTGGCCGCCGTGTTCGTGTGCGACGGCGACGACGACTGTGGTGACGGCAGCGATGAGCGCGGCTGTGCAGACCCGGCCTGCGGGCCCCGCGAGTTCCGCTGCGGCGGCGATGGCGGCGGCGCGTGCATCCCGGAGCGCTGGGTCTGCGACCGCCAGTTTGACTGCGAGGACCGCTCGGACGAGGCAGCCGAGCTCTGCGGCCGCCCGGGCCCCGGGGCCACGTCCGCGCCCGCCGCCTGCGCCACCGCCGCCCAGTTCGCCTGCCGCAGCGGCGAGTGCGTGCACCTGGGCTGGCGCTGCGACGGCGACCGCGACTGCAAAGACAAATCGGACGAGGCCGACTGCCGTAAGCCCCCTCCATACCGCCCAGCCCCGCCCAGGGATTGCGGATCCGCTACCCGATCCGGATCCGTCAGGTGCAGGCTTCCTTTCATTGCCTTACCTGAATACATTACCCGGGTTTACTACAGAGGAGACCGAGGCTGGGAGAAGTGAAGTGACTTGTTTGAGTTCACGCAGCTGCTGGGCTGCGGAGCGCAGGTCTAATTCCAGAAGCCTCCACTGGTACCTGTGTCCCTGCTGTGAGCCCTCCCAGTCGTACTTCCCACCCCCATCCCCCGAACCCCTCTACCCAGAAACCTGGCAGGCTCAGGAGCTTCCCCCATCTCTTTACCTGCTAGGCCTGCTCATTCCTCAAGGCCTGGCCTAGACTCCTCTGACCTTCCCAGCTGGGCTGGGTCCCTCTGCTGGGCAGGTCCCCAGCAGCCTTCTCTTATAGCTCATCTCACACTGATGTCCCCATCTGAGCATTCCTCACCCTTGCTCTGCACCCTGAGCTCCTAGAGGATGAGGAGGCTCTTAGGAGTCTCTAGGCTCCCACCCCCACCTCCACCCCTCCCAGCACAGCACCTGGCACAGGAAGGTTTGCTAAATGGATGAAGTCATTAAGTAATGAGCACCAAGACTCAAAAGAAGGCCGTGTGTCTGTTCTGAGGAGTGGCCCTGGAGAGAGGCAGGGACAGGGAAACAGGAGATCTGGGTTTAGTCCTGAATCTGCCAGCCAGAGTGCTGTGTGACCCTGGGCAAGGCCTTCCCCCTCTCTGAGCTTCAGTCTCCCCATCTGTACACTGAGGTGCCTTGGCCAGGTGTCCTTTGAGGACTCCTGAGTTCAGCCACTGGTTCTGTTTTTGCTGGGGGTGGCTACGGCATGGGGATTGGGGTGGTGGGGAAATTGTCCTAGCACCACACTGACTCTGATCCTCTCCCCTTGCCCTCTCCTGGCAGCACTGGGCACCTGCCGTGGGGACGAGTTCCAGTGTGGGGATGGGACATGTGTCCTTGCAATCAAGCACTGCAACCAAGAGCAGGACTGTCCAGATGGGAGTGATGAAGCTGGCTGCCTACAGGGTGCGTGTGGTCAGGGCACAGAACACATCCTCTGTGAGGATGCCCTAGGCTCTGGTGACTCTCCAGAGGGCAGAGTTGGGAGGAGTTTCCCCTTGGTCCCCAAGATGCATTTTCCCCCAGAGCATCACTTGCACCTAAATCACCTGGCTCCCTTTCCATGGGGTCCTAGTAGCACCAGAACTGGATTTGTAAGGACTTTGCCAAAGCTGAAAGACACCTAGGGGGACATGACAGAGCACTTGGGAAGTCCAGCCCCCACCACTTGTCCAGGTCCCAGCTGGTGAGTGGCTTCCCTCACTAGTTCCCAGGCTGAGCAGAGGCTGAGTCTTGCTCCCCAGGGAGCCCCTTTAATTCTCAGATGGTTCTTCTGGTCACCACCTGCCCTCTGCAGGAGCAGGGACCCTCATTCACTAGTCATCTTGGGGAATGGATAACAGGCTGGGCAGTGTAGCAACTTCCCCTATCCGGGGTCCATGGGGCAAAGTCCCCCCAGGAGATGGTCAGTCCAGCCTCTAAGGTCTCTCTAGAGCTGCTGCCTGGTCCGTCCTAGGACCTGAGTCCTGCAAGATGAGACGCAGATCCCCACAGCCCTGCCCAGCTACATGAGGCTTAGCCTCCTAATCATCCCTGGGATCCTGTCCTGTGAGCAGAGCTTCCTCAGGTCCTGGATTTACCTGTCTGTCCTGGGCCACCCTCCAGGGACCTGTGAGGGACTGGAACTGGAGCTCTGCTTGCCTCCTGTGGGCCCCAGCCCAGCCCTTCTTGTCCAAGGTCTCACAGGCACTGTCCACTCTCTTGTCCGGCCCAACAGAGTCACCTTGTGAGGGTCCCCGCAGATTTCAGTGTAAGAGTGGCAAGCGTGTGGACGGCGGGAAAGTGTGTGATGTGCAGAGGGACTGCCGGGACTGGTCGGATGAGCTTCTGAAAGTGTGGTGCGGTGCCTGTCTACGCCCACTGGCTGGACTCAGTCTCCTACCATCCCCCTCCTGGTATCTGGGCTCGAGGCCCTCCAGTGCCCCCTGCCCTGACACTTTCTGCTCTGACCCTCTCTTTGGATTCATGTGCCGTCCTATGGCTTCACGTGGGGCTTTTCGCCCCCAGGCCTCTGGTCTACATCTCTACAAAGTGCTAAGAGCTTGTCCATCCCAGGTACTAAAAAATTATGTTTTCTCTCACAAACTTGGCCTTTCCTCATTCCTTCCCCGTTCAGACCTCTGAGACCTTCTGGAACTTTCTCTCTTCCTCGGTGTTCCTGCCCTGCTGACCCAGCCAAGGCCCTGGGCTCTGAGGTCTTCTAGCCCCTTGCAGAAGACCCAGCAGAGGGAGAGGTGGGCACAGCAGGCAGGCAGCCAGGTGAAACACATCCCAGGGCCACTGCTCAGGCCATACCTGTGTGGGAGTAAGGCAGGCCTTGCAGCAGGAGGTGGCACCATCCTAAGCCCTGAGGAGTTCGGACCTGATGGGGAGACCAGACTTGCAGGCCAGACTAAAGCGAGACCTGGATGGAAGTGGCTGCCCTGATGTCGGCTACAGCTGTCAGGGTGGGTTCCAGGCTAGAAAGAACAGAGGCTCCAGGCTGTAGGTAGGGTGGGCATCCCAGAGAACATGCTAGAAACCCAGTGTGGACTCCAGGAAGGTTCATGAGTTTTTTTTTGTTTTGTTTTGTTTTTTGTTTTACTGTTCCCAGGTTAGGGCTTGAGGGAGATTTGACAGAGAAGCCCTGGGAGGACAGAGGCTAGGTCAGTCCCTCCCTCTCCTGCCTCCTGGCAGACTGTTTCCCCAGCACCTCCCTCCTGGGTGCCTAGAGGAGGTTCATCCTCCTGAGCTTCCCAGGAAGAGCATATTTCCTCCCCCTTTTGAAGATTAAAAAACTGATTGTGAAAGGAAGAGTAGTTGAGTGAAAGTGACTCAGCTTCTACCTGAGCTGGCAGGAGACAGACACTCCCTCTGCCTCCAGGCCCTGCCAAGAGAAGTCCCAGAAGAAGAAACTTGTGGAAAAAGAGACAGGGAAGCCAGAACTACTGAGCCTAGCCACCCCGACACCCAAATTTGGAGTAGCCAGGGACTACTGTCCTACTAATCCCTCCCTTCTCTCTCGTCGTTTGCATGACACACCAAAGAGGAGTATGTACACACGTGCTTGTGTCTGTGTGTGGCCTCTGTCTCTGTGTTGGTGAGAGGCCGGTGTCTGTATCCATGTCTTCTCTGAGTAAAGCAGGGGAACTGCATTCATGCATCTATGTGTGTGACCCCATGTATGTGTGAATGTATCTATGGAGTCCATGGGACTGTTTGTGCTCTGCACATAAGCTGGTATGTGTGCATGTAGTTGTGTGCATGCTGGTGTGTGCATGTAGGTGTGTACAGTGACACCACTTCTTCCTTCCATGGAAGGAAGCCGCAAATACTACTCTGACCTCTCTGCACCACTCTACCCCATCCCCCTCCTCTCCTGGCTCCCCAGCGGAATCACACCCAGGCTAGGTAGAATTAAGGAGGACTGAAGACTTCCCTGCAGGCATTTGGGGAAAGGTTACAGGGACAGACAGGTGCAGACCTGCTCTCCTTTCTCTTCCCCTCACCCACCTGAGCCCTGGAGGACTCTGTGCCTTCCTTCATCAAAAGCCAGTCACTTTGAGCTCTCTCCTTTCCCCTTCCCCCTTTCAGGGCCATCCCACCTACACATGCCACTTCATCAAGTGCTCAGTAAATAGAATTGTTGAGTTGCTGCTAGCTGCAAAAGGAGAGGAAGGAGGCGAGTGGATGCATGATGGGGGCAGTGGGTGAGTGGGAGGACAGATGAATGAACGGTGCTCAGGGAATAACACAGGAAAGGAGAGGTCAGGGAGGGCTCCGAGCGACTGAAAGATTCCTAGAGGTGGGAGCTGCCATGGCTCAGCCCACCTCCAAGGGTCTGAGGCTTCCCAGGGCTGGGCCTGGCTGAGTCATCCCTGGGTCCCCCAGTCATGGAGTTGCTGTGGTCTTGTTCTTTCAGTTCCGCCAACATTCCTGGGAAACAGGAGGAGGCCCAGGGGTAAAGGGGTTATTCCCTAAGCATGGCTCAGGCTGGAAGTGGGGGCACCCCATAGCTGTGCATGGCCTGGGGTGGGCAGCTCAGACCAGCTACATGCATGGCCATGGCTGGCTCAGCTCAGCACTGCTTGGCTTGGCTGGAGTGGCAGTGCATGAGCCTGGGGGGCAGAGGGGGAGAGGGGCGCGGCACCTCCCCTTGGCTTGTGGAATTAACCTTCTGTGACTCTAAAGCTCAGGAGAGGCTGTAAGAGCATTGGTCCTGGATTCCCTGACCTCCCCTAAGACCCTGCCAGAAGGTAGTGAGGGAGTGGAGGATGGGGAACCAGAACCAGATGACCTCTGGGCATCCCTTCACCTCTTGCAGCAGGTGGTAATCCTGGAACCGGGCCCATGACAAGATGGAGGAACAGGGACAGGTGCTGAGAGGAGAGGAGTTAAAAAAACCCATCATATTAGTTCATGATAGGAGAGAATTGATTTAGCAATGGCTCCATGTTAAAAAAGGCCCAGGAGTCTTAAATAACCACAAGCACATTAGGGGGGCATCCTGTGTTGTTCAGGTTCCTTCTGGGTAGCAAACTAGCTCTGGGCCCTGTCCAGACAGGGACATGAACAGATGGAGTGAGTCCAGAGAAAGGCACCCAAATGGCAGGAGACCAGATATCAGTGCTTTAAGGGAGCCTGTGCACCCTGGCCAACCCCACACAGCAGAGCTGGGAGCACAAGCAGAAGCCTCAGCAGGCAGTGCTGGTCCACAGTGGAGCCGGCTGCCCCAGGAGGGAAGTGGGCTCCCTGAGGCTGGAGATATTTAAGCAGGGGCATTTTGGAAGGGATTCTTAGGGTATCCTGAGGGTTGGATGTGACACACACAGGCCCCTTCAACTCTGAGGTCACGAGGAAGGAGGTGCTGTGAGAAACATGTTTGTGAAAGGAAAGACCTTGGGCCACTGGGGAAGGCCTAGCTGCCTCCAGCTTGGTGGTGGACAGAGCCCCAGCCGGGAGGCCGGGAACCAAATTCTGGTTCCACGCTACCCTGTCTCTGTGTCTGGCCTGGAGTAGGAACCTGCCCTCTCTGTGCCGCCTGCTGCCCAGAACACCTGGTAGATGAGGCTGAGGCTCAGTGAGGTTGTGGTGCCCTCCTGCCTCTGTGGGAGTCCCACTGCCCTGAGGCTCTGCTTCTGCTCTAGGTCCTACCCCTGCCCTGCCCCCACTCCTCCTGGGCTCCTGGACCTTCAGGAGCCCATGTCCCTCCCCAGGGCTGAACGAGTGTCTGCACAACAATGGCGGCTGCTCACACATCTGCACTGACCTCAAGATTGGCTTTGAATGCGCGTGCCCAGCAGGCTTCCAGCTCCTGGACCAGAAGACCTGTGGCGGTGAGACCTTCTCCCACACCCCCAAGCAGAAGCAGATCCTCCTGCTGGTTCTGACCCCTGCTCCTCCCCACAGACATTGATGAGTGCAAGGACCCAGATGCCTGCAGCCAGATCTGTGTCAATTACAAGGGCTATTTTAAGTGTGAGTGCTACCCTGGCTACGAGATGGACCTACTGACCAAGAACTGCAAGGCTGCTGGTATGGACACCCCAAGGGCAGAGGGGCAGCTCTGAAAGGGATACAGGAAGCAGCGTGCTTCCACATGTGAGGAGTGGGCGTGTACATGTGCGCACACACGAGAAGGCAGGTTGTGTTACTGAGAGGTACAGGAATCCTCGGTCCCTTGTCTAGCTTGGGAGAAAGAATTCAGCCAAGAGACAATTAGTAACATAAGCCGAAGGTTTATTAAGGAGATAAGAGTACAATCTAAGACAGGAGCAGGCTGACCCAGCTGGGAGCAGCAGCAATAGCTGTGTTTCTTTAAAGGGACAGTGCACTCTGAAAGGTGAGGCAGAGTGGGGCAGCCTGCTAAAAGAGAATGAACCAGCGGCAGCCCTAAGAGTTCTGCATTGGGTTTTTCTTCTTGAAGTTCCTGTCTGTGTCCTAAATCTCTGCCGTTTTCTTTGTCTAGTTTTCCCATTCCTGCTTTAAGTCCCTGCCTGTTCCTCACCTAGTTCCCACCCAGGCTTGTGGGACCTCCCCTTACTATTAGCTTGTGTGCATGCCCAGCTCTGGGCACAAATACTACCTAATGGTGCCATCACTCGTTACCACCACCCTAGCAAGGTTGTATAGCAGTCAAATCTGATTGGGCCTGCATATTTTATTAGGGATTTCCCCTTTGCCCTTCCCCTCCTCCTCAACATGCAGCTAGCTACATTCTGATGGGAGAACTGCAGAGTGAGCAGTTTCTGGACATCTTAAGGGGCATTCCTTTCTGCACAGGTATTTCCCCTCCTCTCTGCTCATATCTAGCATGAATGTTTTGGGTGGTCTCTAGGTGTGAGATTTTCTAGACTTCCCTTTTCTCAGGGACTCCCCCTTCTGCTCATGTCCAGCTGTCTGCCTACTCTAGCAGTTGCACACACAGTGCTCAAAAGTGTACATACACATCACACACACAATGCACTGCACACTAACACCCACACAGACACTGTATAGAGCCACCCAATATAGCCCACAGAGATGACACTCATACAACAGAATATGAACCACACAGAGACTACACACACAGCATACGGAGTCCACACAAAGAGCACGACCTGGGCAGACCTACACATTGATCAATTCAGCCAGCAGAATTAATTCATTGTATTCAGTTGTTTATATTGAACACCTAACATTGTAGTAGACACTGGGGATTCAGCAGTAAGCAAAACAGATGCAAATCCCTGTCTGCCCTCAAGGGACTTATATTCTAATGGGTGAGCCAGGCTAGAAATCAGATAAATAAATAAAATATAGTGCATGGCAGATGGCGATAAGGGCTAAGGAAAAATAGAAAGTAGAGAATGGGAATAGGGAAGTCCAGGTGAGCAGGGGGTTCTAGTTTTAAATGGAATGGTCAGGGAAGCCCTCACTGAGAAGGTATTTGAGTAAAGAAGGTGAAGGGGGGTGGGTGTGGTGGCTCACGCTTGTAATCCCAACACTTTGGGAGGCCTAGGCAGGAAGATCACTTGAGGCCAGGAGTTCAAGACTAGTCTGGGCAATGTAGTAAGACCCTATATCTAAAAAAAAATTTAAAAACTAGCCAGGTATAGTACCATGCACCTATAGTCCCAAGCTACTCAGGAGACTGAGGCAGGAAAATCCCTTGAGCCCAGGAGTTTGAGGTCACAGTGAGTTATGATGCCACTGCACTCCAGCCTGGGTGACAGAGTGAGACCTTTTCTAAAAAAAAAATAATAATAATAATAAATAAAAAGGGAGTGAGGGAGGTGGGACAGTAAGCTACCATGCAATTATCTGTAGGAACAAGCATTTCAGGCTGAAGAGACAGAAACCGCAAAAGCCCTAATGCAGGAGCATGCCTAGTATGTTCAAGGAATAGCAAGGAAGCTGGTACAGTTGGAGCAAGGAAACTAGGAAGAGATGAAGCCAAGAGAGGTGGCTTGGGGCAGCCCAAAGGACCTTCTAGACCATTGTAAGAGCCAGCTCTGGATTTCACTCTAACTGGGGGGAAACCATTGAGGGCTCTGCGTAGGGAAGGGACATGGTGTGACATTTTATTCTGACTGCAGTATTGAGAACAGACTGTAGAGGACAAGGGAGAAGGCAGGGAAACCACTTAAGAGGTCATTGCAATAATCCAGAAGTGAGGTGATGGTGGCTGAACCCTTATTCCTACATTATTACTGTGGGAATAATGAAAAGTGGACAGACTGCAGATATAGTGCAAAGGCCAGCCAACAGGATTTGCTTATGAATTGAATGTGGAATGTGGAAAAAAAAGAGTTACAGCAACTGAAAAAATAAGATTGCTACGTATGGGCTTGGGAAAGATGGTGAGGGAAGCAGGTTTGGAGGAATCTTAGGCTGTTTTGGACATGTTATGTTTAAGAAAACTGGTTAGGTATCCAAGTAGAGATATTGAGAAGGCAGCTGGATATATGAGTCTGGAGTTCATATGCAAGTTAAATACAATATACAACAGATAAATTATAACAATACAGCAGCCATAATACTGACATGTAGCCCATAAACCCAAAAAGTGTAACACCCAAACTGTACAATATGTAACTCATACATTAGTATATCACATATAACGTGTAACCTGTTCTTGCCCCCATATAGAACACATGTAATACATGACACAGATTATGTACATGCACTGGAGACAACATGCAACTACCCATGCATATACAAAATCCACACACATGAATATTTCAAGTGCAATTACATAAAATCTCAAATCATGAACACAGGGGGTTCCTGTCACAGTCACAGCTGTCATTTAAAATCACTCCAACATGCCCCTTTAACCTGGCTCCTGCCTTCAGGGAGGTGAAGTGTCATTACTGTCATTTTGGGGTGAGGGAAATCACAGCTTGTCCGTGGCAGAGCTGGCCTGGAACTCAGCTTTCATCTTTGCCCCTTCCTGCACCTTGAGCCCATTCTCCATGCTCTCTATTTGTACCACACTTCTGTCTCACTCCCACCCTGCTTTGAATTAGTCTCCATCACTACACACAGGTCACACACCCAGCCTCAGGCCCGACTCTGTGCTGGTCCCATCCTCCAGGGAGCACATTAGCTTGGCAACAATGCACAGTGACAGGGACTGGTGGCTGGCAGAAGTGTCAGCTGGAAAACAAGAGAAGGAGGCACAGGGAGCTTGAGGGGCAGGTGTTACTAGGAGCAGCCCCTCAGACACTGTTGGTGCCTGAGAGTGGCCCAATACATCTAGAAACAGCCTGTGGGAGCTGGTGCTAGGCTCTCAGAGGCCCATGGGACAGTGTCCTCCCATATGGAGTAGCCAGGAAAGTCTAGGTCACTTATTTATCATCTTAAAATCTAACCCTAAATCTAAGAAAAATACAGGTTTTGTGTATGTTGTCTCTACTGCATATATATAATCTGTGTTGTATATCATATATGTCCCATCTCTGCCATTGGCTCAGGATAGAGAACAAACTCACCCAGCTCATAGGACCCTTTGTGATCTGGCCCCTGCCAATCTCTGAAGCTCATCTCTTGCTATGTCCCCAATACTTTCTATCCTAAATTGTCTTTTTTTTTTTCCTTTGAGACAGAGTCTCTGTCACTCAGGCTGGAGTGCAGTGGCACAATCATGGCTCACTGCAGCCTTAACCTCCCGGGCTCAAATGATTCTCCCACTTCAGCCTCCTGAGTAGCTGGGACTACAGGCATGTGCCACCATGCCCAGCTAATTTTTTTTTTTTTTTTAAGAGATGGGATTTTGCCATATTACCCAGGCTAGTCTCAAACTCCTGGCCTCAAGCGATGTGCCAGCCTCAGCCTCCTAAAGTGCTGGGATTACAGGTGTGAGCCACTGTGCCTGGCCCCTAGTTATCTTTCTAAGACACTTACTTGCTCAGGTAGTTCCTTCTTGAACCACAGCAGTAGGGCCCAAGCAGAGAAGATGGTAGTTGCTGGAAAGAAATACATAGTAGGTGGAAGGGACAACCTGAGCAAAGGCTCTGAGGCAGGAAGCCCATCCATGGCTAGGTAATGGTATCTGGTAGGTGGAATCAAGCTATGTTGGAGAGGCGAGTAATGAGGCTGGACAGGGAACTTGGGGTCACACTGTGGAAGGCTTTCAGTGCAGGCCTAAGGAGAAAATGGGGAGCCATAAAAGATTTTGGAGAAGTTTGTATCTAATAAAAAGAATAAGCATCTTCCTGCTATGCGTGGTGCTCTGCATCTTCTGCTTTCTGTACTCATTATTTCATCTGCTCCTGCAACCTGTAAAGTAGGAATTGTCACTACTATTTTAAGGAAAATGGATGTGTCAGCCAGCAAGCCAGTGGCAGAGTCTTGGTCTCCAGGCTCCCTGCCTCTTGCACTGACTCTTTCTCTTTCAACCTCCCTGCATGGCAGCTGGCAAGAGCCCATCCCTAATCTTCACCAACCGGCACGAGGTGCGGAGGATCGACCTGGTAAAGCGGAACTATTCACGCCTCATCCCCATGCTCAAGAATGTCGTGGCACTAGATGTGGAAGTTGCCACCAATCGCATCTACTGGTGTGACCTCTCCTACCGTAAGATCTATAGGTGAGCGGCCATATCCTCTGCAGCAAGGCATGAAGAGTGGGGGTGAGGGGTGGTGACAGGTGAGGAGGGGAGGAGTGGTGTCTGCCTCTAGAGCTCCTCAGGACAGAGTTGGGACTTGGGAAGAGATGCAGGATCACAGTGGATATGGAACTTCTGGGACTTTACTGGGGCTGGAGTAGTCTGAGGGCTCCCTTGGGTTAGCAGCTTTGAGCCCCAAACACCTGGGATTTGTCTGACCTCTGGAGGCCTAATATGGAAGCACAAGACACGGGAACTGTTTGGCCAGGGCAGAAAGGAAGAAATCCTGGCTTTGGGGAGGACTTTCCAAGCAGCTCACATCCCTGTGTGTTGGAACCTGGGGACTTAGACCTGGTCCCTGCCCAGAGGATCCCACTCACAACACAGTGACATCCATTTGTGATGATCATGAGAAAGTACAGAGGAGGCCTCCGAACCCACCTGGGCATCTGATCTGGCATGCCTTCCTGGATGGCATTACCCCAAGGCCAGCTTTTCACTGTCTTTGACGCCACAGTCAGTGGACCTGGTGCTTGGGAAGCTCTTCACACACTGGAGGAGGTTCTCTCCTAGGACTTTCTCAGATGCCAGCACCTGCCCCACTGCATGTCTGGGCCCTCTTCAGGCAGTCATGTCCTTTCTTTGTCCTGAGACCCACTTGGCAGGAATGCCGATGACCAGGCGCTGGGTAGACACTGAGTCACTGATGAAAGAATGATGGGACAGATGGGTGGAAGAGTGGATGGAAGCAAATATAGCAAGTGCTACTCACTGACAACTAGATTCCTGCCTCCCTGCAACATACAGACACTCAGTTCACACACACCCAAAAACATAACTAGAACAATGCCTGTCCAAGAGTTGTAACTGAAAGAGGCAGGATTTGGTGACAGACTAGATATGGGGCTGATGGAAGAAATTTACTCCTTCATAGTGAATTTTGGGAGTTTCAGGTTTTTGGCTTGGGAGGTTTCATGAATGGTGGTGCTGTTCTCTGATGTGTGAAGCAGTAGAGGAGGATCAGGGCTCAGGGGTTGGGCCGTCTGGTTGGCCGAGGGGAGGGGAATGGGGATGAACAGTTTTGGACATATTGAGTTCAAGGTGTCCATGGGACATCCAAGGGGAGCTAGTTAGCTTTGCAGTCTGGATCGTAAGAGAGCTGTTGGGATTGGAGACTTAGTTATTGATGGCAGTGGACACTAAGGAACTAATCACCCAGAGAGAGGGCAAGAAGAAGAAGACCTCTGGGGAGACAGCATTTGCTGTTTTGCTAATGTTGCCTCCTGAGTGTCTACTGTATTCTTAGCCCTTCTCTCCATTCTCACTGGCACGGTCATTCTTCAGACTCCCTTAATCTCCCACCCAGATGCTGTAACATCCTCCTAACCAGTTTCCCTGCTTCATTCCCTCTCCTTCCAACCCATCCACTCCATAGATGCCACAGTGAACTAACATGCTTATTGGACTATATCCTCTGGCCTGTCTAGTTACCACTGGGGATAAATCCTAATTCCTTGGCATGGTACTCAAAGCCCATCAAGATGGGGTTCCTGCCTACACCTGCTTGCAGTCTGACACCCACATAAGCAGCTCCCCTAAGTGTCTCACTGTTCCAGAGCAGACTCACCTCTGGCCATTTGCACAAGCCTTTCTTGTTCCCTAATGGCTTTCTGTCCTGGTGACTTCATGCTCCTGGTGAACTCATCCTTCAGGACTCAACTATAAAGCCTTCTCCCGCCTTCTGGGATGAGGCAGTCTCCATGCCTCTGCTGCCATAGCCTCTAATGCTTTCCATAATCACATTGTATTATATCTGGCTCACCCTAATGGGCAGAGCTGTGGGGCAGCCCCACCTTAGAAAGCCAGAGACCGTGGCCCATGTAAGTCTGTACCCCTACCCTGGTACCCCAGGGAATGTGTAGAGTGGAAATTATCCACGTTCCTCTAAAAATCTATTGCCATGGCCCAGATGGAAGAGAGGGGAAGGGTGCACAGGTAGCTCATGTCAGATGGGCCCATGGGTGGAACATCTGCCCCATGGTCATCTCTGTTTTCTCTTAAGTGCCTACATGGACAAGGCCAGTGACCCGAAAGAGCAGGAGGTCCTCATTGACGAGCAGTTGCACTCTCCAGAGGGCCTGGCGGTGGACTGGGTCCACAAGCACATCTACTGGACTGACTCGGGCAATAAGACCATCTCAGTGGCCACAGTTGATGGTGGCCGCCGACGCACTCTCTTCAGCCGTAACCTCAGTGAACCCCGGGCCATCGCTGTTGACCCCCTGCGAGGGTGAGTGTCCCAACTGAACTTCCCATTCTCCCATCATAGGTGCTCAGTCCTCTTGTGTCTGCCACAAGAGCTATCTTGAGGGTTCTAGAAAGCTCTGGGCCACTCAGACACAGGCCATGGGGAAGAAAGTCTTGTTAATCCCCAACCAAGGTTCTCTGGGCATTGGTCACCAAAGTTCTCCCTGGACTCTCCCACCCACTTGTTATATCGTAGAATTGGAGCGTCTCAGAGCAGAGTAGGGCTCTAGAGATGGCCTGATAGAAGCTCCTGGGGGAGGAAGCCTTTCTTCAGGCTGCTGTAGGTGGGCATCTGGCAGCTGCTCACATACTTCCAAAGACAGGTAGCTCATTACCTCCCATAGGGCCTGTTTCACTGTGGGGCAGCTCTGCTCATTAGAAAGTGGGTCTTTTCCCCTCATAATGCCAAATCTATCTCCCTGTAACTTCCTCCATTGGCCTCTGGAGTTACATAAAACATGTCTATTCCCTGCCCTGTGAGAGAGCCAGCAAGATTTGAGGACCAAGATCACTGGTCTGTTCTGCTTCAGACTGCCTGCCTCCATCCCTACCCCTGTTGCCTATGGTCTCTGGGCCCTCACCACCTAGGTTGCCCTGCTCTGGCCACCCCTCAATTTTGGGAGTTAGGGATTCTGAACAGAACAGGACTCCCTCTCTCCCTCAGTGTGGATATCTTGAGATGGTTTTTTTAGCGTTGTATCATGTTAAGTTTAACAGAATCAACAGCTGCTTCCTACTGCTATTTCCTTGTTAAACAGGGATAAGAAAACCCTCTTCGAGCAAGGGCAGTTGGTGAGGGGAGTACCACATGGGAGGTTATGTGAGGCCTTGGGAAGTGACTGATAGCTGCCATTCACTAAGCATGGGTCAGGTGCTTCCAGCACAGAACTAGGCACTCTGACAGATACGGAGCCTCTCCTCTTACCCTCACTTCATCCCTGTTCTCTGTCTGTTCTCATGCAGACCTTGTGTTGCACCTGCCACATCCTGTCCCTCACATCATAGAGTTACACCCAGCCCAACCCCAATCCACTGTGGATCGTCAGGGTCCCAGCAGGAAACCCACTGCATACTCAAGACAATCAGAGGAGGGTTTAATAAAGGGACTATTTACAAAGGAGTGGGTTAGGTCTAATTTACTACCTTGGATTAGTAACAGTGGGCTGCTACTGGCCCTAGTAGGCCTGAGGAGACAAAAGCAGGGAGGGTTACCTGAGTTAGGAAGCTCATCCACTTTCTCCTCTGAAACCAGAAAAGAGAGGGCTTACTAGGGCCTTCCCCACACTGACACCCTAGGGCTCTAGTTAGTTAGCACTGCCAGAAGTGGGAGAGATGGGGTCACAGGCTATTCAGCTGAGTCTGGGTGCAATCTCGGAGAATAGTTTTCCTCAAGTTCTCAAATGAGGTGAAGGCTAAAGTGCCTGCTAATTCTAAGATTTGATGGTTCAAAAGAACTTTAGAGGTCTTCTCAGTCCCTACTAAACATAAACCACAACTAGTCAATGGGTTATTGAGCTCTTGTGACTCAGACTACCCCGGTCATGTCCCCAGCAAGAAGGCAAATTGGGTTATTTTGTCTTTTAGGTTCATGTATTGGTCTGACTGGGGGGACCAGGCCAAGATTGAGAAATCTGGGCTCAACGGTGTGGACCGGCAAACACTGGTGTCAGACAATATTGAATGGCCCAACGGAATCACCCTGGGTGAGCCCTGCCTTTCCTGGGTTGGGGGCCTATTCTAGTGCCTTGTCCTGATCACTGTCTGGAACTCCATGAGTCTTGTTTCTGGGTCCTCTCATGGTGCCAATGACTTTGTTTCCTAATGGTTGCCCTAGGCTGGCCTCAGTGTGAGGCCTAGAAATGTGGGCAGGGAGGGTACAAAGGAACAGAGCTCCAGACTGGGGTCCCAGGTTCATGACCTGATCCTGCTTCCTTCCCAAGATCTGCTGAGCCAGCGCTTGTACTGGGTAGACTCCAAGCTACACCAACTGTCCAGCATTGACTTCAGTGGAGGCAACAGAAAGATGCTGATCTCCTCCACTGACTTCCTGAGCCACCCTTTTGGGATAGCTGTGTTTGAGGTGAGTCCTGTAAGGAGAGGCAAGGGCCCACTAGGAAGCTGAAGCCTAGAAAATGCTTGTTCAAATAGGATGAGTCCCTGAGACTTGTTCAAATGAAAACAGGAACAGGGAAACCAACTGATTTGTTTGTAAACAATCTGTGAGCTGCCTGCACACAAAGGCTCTGCAGCCCACTCTCCACCTGGCAGCCTTTCCCATGCTCTCTTCCCAAGACCCCTCTCCCAGAGCACTTCTCACAGGTAAGTTGCTAGGCATGTATGTTTCCTCTCTGTGCCCTCAGCACCTAGCACTGTAAGCCATATACAAAAGGCACCCAGTAAAGGGAGGAAAGGAAGAAGGAACATACATATCCTTAGAATCATTTACTGGAGGAAATGGCCTGAGAGATGCTGTTCAATTCTGCATACTTTTATTGACCTCTGCCAGACCCTGGGGTCATAGAAGTGAATCAGACACTATCCTAGTCTCAAGAAGCTCCCAGCAAAGTGAGGAGCGAAGACCCTCCTGTGCCCTGACCCTAATGACTTTTCTTCTCTGGGAATGAAGAAGCCAGAACCAACCAAGGTCTCACACCTTCACCTCTTCCCCAAAACTAACTCCACCACCAAGGGGAGGGAAAGCAAAGGGATGATGGTCTGTGGTGGGCATTGGCAGGATTTGCTTGCAGCAAAGTTACTCAGCACTGCTCTGAAGTTGTGGGCAAAGCTCCACCTCTAAGTCCAGCCCCTGCTTTAAAGGACAGGTGTGTTGGTACACAAGTGTTTGTGCTTGTTTATATACATGGCATGTACATGTAAAGTATGTGTATGTGCATGGGTAAATATAAATGCATCAGAATAAAAGTGTGCATTCCTCTAAGTGCTGGTGCTTATGTGTGTACATACATATACCAAGATGTATTTAGACTGCATATTTAGGGGCAAATGTAGATTTTTGTGTGTGGATGAACATTTGGGTATGTGTTTAGATCTGTGTATGAAGATGCACAGTGGTACCTGTACGTGTGGATTTGCTGACAGATGCACATCTAGGCTTATATGGACTAACCATGTGGACTCGTGTGGATACCCAGAGGCTACAGGAAGCCCAGCAAGGCATAACCCTCATAGCTCACACATCCCTTCCAATCTTGGTCCCAGGCCCCAGTAATGATAATGCTATAGAGATTTAACCTTGGGTTTCTGCTGGGCTCTAGCAAGCAGGCTTAGTTCAGCATGAATGAGTAATGTTGTGGCTGTCAGTTCAAAGCACAGAATCACCGAATAATCCTCTAAGATAGAAGGGAACGAGGAGACGTGCATCACAGATTAGAGGCTGAGAGCCCCACCGTGAATCCATAGACAGGACAGATCAGGGGAGATTTCAGGGCAGTTCTTGTGACTATGGTTTGGGGCCAACCCCTCAGACTGAGGTCATGGATTTACACTCCAGGCCTCCCATCCTCTGCATCTATACCCCACAGGACAAGGTGTTCTGGACAGACCTGGAGAACGAGGCCATTTTCAGTGCAAATCGGCTCAATGGCCTGGAAATCTCCATCCTGGCTGAGAACCTCAACAACCCACATGACATTGTCATCTTCCATGAGCTGAAGCAGCCAAGAGGTGAGCTGTCTCTGGTCCTAGGTCCCAGGTCCCCTGACTGTGTCACTGTGTCCTCTCCTTTCACCAGGCAGGCTGTGTTCACATTCAGGTCACAACTCAGCAACCCCAGGAATAATAACAACAATCCCTCTTGTTGGTAGAGTACTTTTTCATCATATATTTTGTCTCATTTTACCTCAAGTTCTTTGTGAAAAAAGGCTGGGTATAAATGAATACATAACTGTCCTGTTTTTGCCAATCCTACAAAGTGTGGGTATTACTCTTCTGACAGTTGAGGAAACGGAAGCTCAGAGAGGTAAAATAATGTTAGCAGGTGGCAGAACTGAAACCTAAACCCAGGTCTATCTGGTTCCACAGCTGCTTTCACCATGACACACTGCATCTAACTTGCTATTTGTAGCCATTCTGCAGTAGTATAAGCTAACGTATCCGAGGGCCATATAATAAGTCAGCTTATTGGTTGGGAATAGAATCTAGGAATCCTACTACTAGGTTGTCCCCTCCTCTATCACTAGGATATACTAATTCTAACTGTAACTGAAGTGTTGGCTGCCACGGTGAAAGAGGGAAAGCAAGGGAGTGTAAGGAGATAAGATTGGTGCCTGATTCTAGACCTAGAAATTTAAATGAGAGACATAGTATGTGGCACAGGGAAAAATAAAAACCACGGGCTTATGGGCTTTGGAGCCCAGCCAACCTCAATTTAAGTTCTATCTCTAGTCCAGACATGGTGGCTCATGCCTGTAATCCCAACACTGAGAGGCTGAGGCAGGAGGATCCCTTGAGCACAGGAGCTCCAGGCAGCAGTGGGCTATGATTGCATTACTGCACTCCGGCCTGGGCGACAGAGCAAGACCCCTACCTCTTAAAAAAAAAAAAATTCCTAGAGTATAGGTTTGACGAGTTTGTTCTCTTTGAGCCTAGGTGTCTTTATTTGTCAGTCTGGGATGTAACGTCCCCACCTCTCAGAATTGTTGCAAGGATTATATGAGAGTGTAGGGATAAAACACTAGGTATGGTGCTGGAAAGTACCCAATAAAAGTAGTAGGGAGGCCAGGCATGGTGGCTTATACCTGCAATTCCAGCACTTTGGGAGGCCAACGCAGGAGGATCACTTGAGCCCAGGAGTTTGGGACCAGCCTGGGCAAGAAGGCAAGACTCTATCACTACAAAAACTATAAAAATGACCCTTGTATGGTGGCATGCGCCTATAGTTCCAGCTACTCGGGAGGCCGAGGTGGGAGGATTTCTTAAGCCCAGGAGTTTGAGGCTGCAGTGAGCTATGATTGCACTGCTGCACTTAGTCTAGGCAACAGTGAGACCCTGTCTCAAAACATAAAAAATAAAAAAAATTTAAAAAGTAGAAGGGCTTCACAATTGCAGAGATGTGGAACCAACCTAAGTGTCCATCGACTAATGAGTAAATAAAGAAAATGTGGCATATATACACCTTGGAATACTACTCAGCCATAAAAAGGAACAAAATAATGTATTTTGCAGCAACTTGGATGGAGCTGGAGGCCATTATTCTAAGTAAAGTATGATAGGAGTGGAAAACCAAAAACTATATGCTCTTACTTATAAGCGGGAGCTAAGCTATGAGTACACAGGGGCATACAGAGTATAGCTAAGCTATGAGTACACAGGGGCATATAATGGACTTTAGAGACTAAAAATGGAGAAGGTAATAGCAGGGCTAGAGATTAAAAAAAAAAAAACTACACATTAGGTACAATGTACACTACACTTGGGTTACAGGTGCGCTAAAGTACCAGAATTCACCACTATATAATTCATCCATGTAACAAAAAACAACGTGTATCCCAAAAGCTTTGGGGGATAAAAAAGAAAGAAAAAGAAAAAAAATGTGAAAAAAAAGTATAGGGCAAGCTTTTTGAGCAAGCCAGGTGGGAGAGGCCTCATCCTCAGGAGGCAGGAAGACCTGGCATGTCCTGTCTGTGCCCCAGCTGTCTCCCTCTCTGCCATTAGCTCCAGATGCCTGTGAGCTGAGTGTCCAGCCTAATGGAGGCTGTGAATACCTGTGCCTTCCTGCTCCTCAGATCTCCAGCCACTCTCCCAAGTACACATGTGCCTGTCCTGACACAATGTGGCTGGGTCCAGACATGAAGAGGTGCTACCGAGGTAAGCAGACCTTCCAGGAGGGATGGCCCCTGGCAGTGTCAGACCCTACCCTGCTGAAATCTTCCCTTGGCTTCTGGGACACAGTATGCTGCTGGTTTTCTTTCATCTTCCCTGGTTACTTGTTGCCTTTTGGGGGTTTCTCTTTTTTACCTTCCTTGAATGCTCATGCCCCCAGGATCCTTCCAAAGCTTTTTCTCACTCCCAAGGAAAAAATGCACATATACATAAAACATTTTAAATTCAGTTTCAGGGAGTTTCTGGAACCCTTTAAAAACCTCAAGTTAAGAACCCTTAATAGCCGTGGCTTCAGGTACATGCAGATAACTATATATTCGCCTGTTTCTCACCTAGAACTTAACAAACACTACACAGCAGCCCTTTTGCAATATAATTGGGACTAATAGTTAATACTTCAACCGCATACACAGATTCATGTCCTAATCTTGATGTATAGCCAAGGCCTTTCATTTGAGCCTAAGTCTACTGAATTATTAATAATTGACAGGTTCAATTGTTTAAAGTGGAATAAGAATTTCAATCTATTGGTATAACAATATGAGTGTAAAATCCTTCTAGATTTATCTGATTTCCCCTCCCTACAGTCTTTTTATTGCTGGTCTTACTCACAACTAATTCCACAGCAATGTTTTAATGACTCATCTTTATTGAATCAAAGTGAAGTGCTTAGCACTCAGCTAAAGAAAAGATCATAGCCCACTGGGGAGATTAGGAAAGGCTTCACAGAAGTGGCATTTGAGCTACGCCATGAAGATAAGTTCCTAAGTATATCTCAGAGGCAATAACTTAGGCAACAAAATTATCTGTCCAAGTGACCTCCATGGTATTTCCCCTCCAGCACCTCAATCTACCTCAACTACGACGTTAGCCTCTACCATGACGAGGACAGTACCTGCCACCACAAGAGCCCCCGGGACCACCGTCCACAGATCCACCTACCAGAACCACAGCACAGAGACACCAAGCCTGGCAGCTGCAGTCCCAAGCTCAGTTAGTGTCCCCAGGGCTCCCAGCATCAGCCCGTCTACCCTAAGCCCTGCAACCAGCAACCACTCCCAGCACTGTAAGGAAATGAGTTCTGCATTCTTTCATGACATGGGAGGGCTCCTAGGGAAGCCAGGAAGGGGGTATGTGATAAGACAGAACCTACCAGAGCTGAATACTGCATATCTTTGAGGAGGTTACTGCATATCTGAGAGGGAGGTAGAGTACCAGCCTGCGATTTAGGACTCCTAGGTGCCCCTACCTTACAGAGGGTCTCGTAGGAAGCTGAGACCCTGTGAGCCTCAGCTGCTTCTCTTACAAAGTGGAAATAACCACCCTTCCACAACCTGCTTCACAAGATTGCCATGATAGACAAAGGTGTAACCGGTATAACCGGAGGTGCTCACGCACACAGCCGTTGCTGACTCTGCGAGGGTGTGTGTGTCTATGTTTCACAAAGTTCTGATGTGTATATGAGGAGGTGTCCCTTGTGTTTGGAAAGCTCTGATCTCAGTTCACAGCAGGTCCCCAGATAGTAATATCTACAACCATGGTCTCCTTATACCTCTTTCCAACCCTGGGATGAAAATAATTAAGTTCACCACTTATTAAATCATTGGGAGCAGTAATTGTCACTGCTAGAAATGTTCTATCTCATTAATCAGCAAATACCTTTTTAATTGAGTTACCTGCCAGAGGGAGTTCATTTAAAAGGATAAACTATCTTTTTAATTTTTTCCCCTACATGGACAGCCCAGAAACCAAGCTGCTTGGCAGCATCTTCCTAACTGGTCCTATTTGCCAGCAGAAGCTGGCTTTTTGGAGTGGAGCACTTACTCCGAAGTTTGCAGAGGCAGACGGAGCATGTGTGAATTCCAGTTCCTCTCATCTGAGGGCAGAGCCTCTCACCAGCTTCTCCTCACTGGCTTCTTCATGCTCTAGGTTTTAATATCACTGTCCAGTGTTCGCTGTGGCCCAGAGCAGGGAGGACAGCAGGGAGGACACAGTTAGCTCTGGAAGCAAGCAGTGCAGCTTTTTCTCCCCTTAACTGTTAGATTCTCTTGGAGTAACATGGATAAACAGTCACATTGAGAGAGGATGGGCCTTGGGCCATTGCCGGGACAGTCATCTCACCTGCAGCAAGTGTAGATGATAGCTCCTTTTCACACCACAGGGAGCTGTCAGGAGGATCTAAGGGAAAAATGCTTTCTGAACTATAAAGTGCTTCACAAATGTTACAATGAAGATGGTTATAAGAGTGAGAAAGATGGCATGGCATAGTTTTTCAAAAAGACAGTAAATTTTCCAAGCACTTTTCAGTTTAAAATGTGCTTTTACGTATCTTTTTAAAATTTAGACCTTATTCAACAACCCCATCCCACTCTCCACCCTCTTAGAACTAGGCAAAGTTGTGCCAAGCATTTTATATTCATTTTAGATAAATTATTTCATTTAATCCTTACCATATCCCTAGGAGGTAGGTAATATCACCATTTTAAAGATATAAAAGTATAATACCATGTGCTGTATTTATAATATATAATAATTTGCCCAAGGTCACATGGGTAGTGAGTAGTAGGGCTGGGACTTGAACCCAGAAGTCTGACACAGAAGTCTGTGCTCTTGATTCCTCTACACTATACTATGTCCCATTTCAATTACTTATGAAAAATAATCTGATAATGCAGATGGACAGACAGCTCACCAAAAACAATACTGGCAAAGCAACAGATACTGATGGAAAAAGGCAAATGACCTAGTCCATCAGCAACATAAAGACCTAAGTGCTCACTTTGCCATGCACAGCCCCCAGCTTCCTACTACCATGATGCTGTGGAAAGGGTATGGGACTTGGGACATGAGTCCTGGGTTCAAGTCCCAGCTCTGCCACTTTTCTGTGAGTCCCCAAACCCCTCAGTTAAGACTCAGTTTCCTTGCCTGTAAAATGGAGATAACCTCTGTCCTGCTTGCCTCACAGGAGTTGTGATAGGATCTGGAAAGACTGAATTATTAGGCAACAGCCAGGATCATCATTTTAGAATGAGGATGAGCAGCAGTTGGGTAGTTCTTACCACTTGAGGCCAGTAGGGGCTTGGACACACAGTGACAGAGCATCATTCTGCAAATGTTTGTGTTTTGCAGATGCGAATGAAGACAGTAAGATGGGCTCAACAGTCACTGCTGCTGTTATCGGGATCATCGTGCCCATAGGTGAGTGTGGCCCCCAGCCACTGAAGAGAAAAGAGAGACCCTGCTTAGGCCTAGGGAAAAGCGCTAGCAGGGTAGAGAACTTGGCCTGCCCTATTGACTTGTTCTGCCCTTGCAGCCTTCCTGCCCACCTCCCAGTCCTGATTTAATTTGGTTTTTTAGCCTAGCACACAAGGCTCTTCAGGACCTGGCCCCAGGTGACCTTCCAGGTACATCCCCCATCTCCCCACCCCTCGATTCACACTCTACACTCCAGCTATGTGAAGTGCGACTGTATGATCCCTAGGAACAGGGCTGGTATCTCTTGCTCACCATTCTCCCCAGCTCCTGGCAGTGTCTAGCACATGGTAGGATATCAAGGATTTGTTGAATTAATGAATAGAGCTGCTTACCATTCCTTTAATAGGTCATACTGTCTTGTTTTCTTTCTGTTTGGTTTTCAACAAGTATTTATTAAGCAGCTACTATGTGCCAAACTCTGATAAGGGGAGGAAAGGCAGTTAAAGATGAATAAGACATGGTTCTGTCCTACAAAAGTTTATAGTCTTGTTGGAGAGACCCACATAACACAGATAAGTTCATTACGACCTGGTAGGTCCTAAGGTTAAGCTGCATGCACTGACTTCAGAGACAGTGCTGAGGAAACACTTAACTTGGGCTGGGGGAGGGAGAAGAGGGAAGAGGAGGTTTCCTAACAGAAGTGATATTTGAGCTGGGTCAGCCAAGTGAGGGAGGATCAAGAACAGTCCAAACAGTGAAGACAGCATGAGTAAAGCCAGGAGTAGGAAATGGCCTGGAAGGGTCAGGGTGGGGTGGGTTTAGAGCTAGAAGGAGATCAGTATGGCCAGAGTATAACACTTTGTTAAGACCTCACAGAGAATCATGGGGGCTGATTCATTCTCTTCCACCCTGATGACCACACGGTATCCTGTACACCCCTTTCTTAGCAGTCTCATCTCTTAGCAGTATCTTTGCATTCTGATTGTCCATTCAGAGCTTTATCTCCCTTACTTGGCTATATGAGTACTTCAAGGACAGAAACTTTGTCCTTTTATCCTGGGAATCTTCAGTATGCCGAGTTAGTCAGCAAATGTTTTAAAAACTTCTCCCCTGTGTAAGACACTGTGCCAAGTGCCAAGGATCCAGGGAAGAAAAAAATAAAGACTTTAAGAGCTTTCAGTCTTTAATCAGGCAAAAATAAAGTCCTTTAAGGTAGATGTTAATACATGTCATTATGTGCTATGATAGGGGCATGTTGGATATAGATAGAGACGGAGGAACAATGTAATAGTGGCATGATACTCCTGTGAAGGGATGGTAGAAGGAAAGGTAATTCCAGAGTAAAAGTGGCGCTTCTGGAGAAGACAGCATTTGAATTGGCCTTAAAAGGCTTCACCAGGAAAGATGATGGTGAGGTGATTATTCCAGGATTATTTTGATTGGAGTGGAGAAAGATAAATCTACCCCTTTCTTGCCATCCTTTGCCCTATAGAAAGAGGCAGATATATGCTGTTTTGCTGACATAACTCACTCTGAAATATTCAATATTTTGAATTTCTGCTAATCTGAGGAGTGAAAGATGAGTATTATTTCCCTGACATTTCCCTGTGAGGTAGAGTATATTTTCGTAAGCTTATCAGCCCCTTTACTTGTATTTTATCTGTTATGAATCGCCCACAGTCTTTTCTTATTTTTCTATTGGCTATCTTTTTCTTATTTATAGAAATATTTATACATGACAAATATTAAACCTTTAAAATATATGTTACAAATATTTTCTTCCAGTCTGACATTTGGTTTTAAAGTGTGTTTATGGTATCTTTTGCCATGCATAAATATGAAACTTTTAAGTATCAGATCTGTCAATCTTTTAAGATTTCTGGGTTTTGTGTCTTACTTAAGAAGGCCGGCCTCACTCTAACTTATTAAAATATCTCCTGATGTTTTTCTTTTCTACTTTCAACTTTTTTTTAGTATTAGGATATTACTCTATTTGGAATTTAAATTTTAGAGTATGGTATGAGGTAGAGATTTAACTGTTTTTTCTCTATATACCTGTCTAGTTTCCCCAAAACCATCACTGAATAATCCATACTTCTCTCCTGACTTGCACATCATCTTTATTATAAACTACATCCCATTTGTACTTTGATTTGCATCTAAGCAGTTTATTTTCCTTCACTGATTTATATATTCCTACATACTATTAGCACAACTTCATGATATGTTATGCTCACAACATCTTCTCAGCTATTTTTATTCAGTTTCTCTTCTAGGTGAACTTCGGAATAATCTTATCAATTCTATAAAAATTTTGGTGAAGTTTTTATCAAGATTGCTTTAGATATATGAGTTTATGTGAGGAGAATATACCTTTTTATTATATTAAAGCTTCCCATCCAGAAATGTGGCCTATTTATTTCGGTCTTCTTTTACGTCCCTCAGCAGAATTTTATAGATCACATAGGACTTGCATATTTCTTCTTAGGTTTTCCTAGGTATTTTATAGCTTTTGATGGGCTATTATGAATGTATTTGTATTCCATTACTTTTTCTTTTTCTTTTTTTTTTTAAGAGACAAGAAGATCTTGCACTCTTGCCCAGGCTGGAGTGCAGTGGTGTGATCACAGTTCACTGCATCCTCGAACTCCTGGGCTCAAGGGATTCTCCCGCCTCAGCATCCCGAGTAGCTGGGACTACAGGCATGCACCACCACACCTGGCTAATTTTTTAAATTAATTTTTTTGTAAAGACCAGGGCTCACCATCTTGCCCGGGCTGGTCTTGAACTCCTGGGTTCAAGCAATCCTCCTGCCTCAGCCTCCCAAAATGTTGGTATTACATGTGTCAGCCACTGTGCCTGGCCTCCGTTAAATTTTCTAATTGGTTCTTGCTGATTAAAAAGATGGCTAATGATCTTTTATGTTGATTCTTGATTAACTAAAATTATTTCTGATAGTTTTTCACCAGCTTCTCTTAAGAGTTTCTAAAAATACAAATAGCTGTTAATAACAGTTTGGTTTCCTCCTTTCTCATATGTATTTATTTATTTACTTTTTTTTTTTTTTTTGAGACAAGGTCTCACTCTGTTGCCCAGGCTGGAGTGCAGTGGCACGATTGTGGCTCACTGCAGCCTTGACCTCCCAGGCTCAAGCAATCCTCCCACCTCAGCCTTCTGAGTAGCTGGGACTACAGGTGCCCGCCACCATGCCCAGCTACTTTGTATTTTTTGTAGAGATGGGTTTTCGCCATGTTGGCCAGGCTGGTCTCAAACTCCTGGCCTCAAGTAATCTGCCTGCCTCGGCCTCCCACAGTGTTGGGATTACAGGCGTGAGCCACCGCACCTGGGCTCTTTTCCCATATTTATACCCTTAGATTTTTTTCTGGCCTTACTGCATAGCTAGATCTCTAAGACAATAAATATTAGCAGTGATGACTGCCTTGTTCCTGTCTTTAATGCATATCAATTATTGTAATCTTACTAAAACAGAAACCCCTTCCATAGCATCCTAGATAGGTGATCATTCAGCCTCCACTGGGATGCTCAGAGTGACTGCTAATCACCTTACAAAGCTACTTGCTCCATTTTTACCCAGCTGTGTTGGAGAGAGCTTCCTCCTTTAATCATTAACATAGTCATTTATTCTAAATCAGAGCTTGTGTTGCCCTCTGTGTCTCCTTCTAGAGATGTTCTTCTTCAGGTGGAGCCTCACCTTTGGAAATAAACACTCTGCCTGGCCCCATCCCACTCTCCACCCCCCAGTTTTGGGAGAGAATCGTTTTCTTAGAGAAATCTAGGGAAGCAGCAGCATTAGGGCAAAGGTGTGGTAAAATTCACTCATTCATTCAGCACATGTTACTAGGCACCTAGTCAGTGCTAGGAACTGGGCGTAGAGAGTTTAAAAACAAAAAAAAGACACAGTCCCTGCCTTGAAAGAGCTATCTAGTTGGGAGTACAGATACATAAAGTAAGATACTGTGTGTGATCTGGGAGCACACATGAGAGAGCAACTGACTCTGCCCACAGTTGGGGAAGACTTCACATTTGAACAGGATCTTGAAGGATGAATAGTTAGTAAAGGAAAGAAGGGATGAGAGATGGGCTTTCAAACAGCAGTAAAAGAACATGCAGAAACAGAGCCTGAGGAGCAAAGGGCAGTAAAAGTGGAGTGGTGACAAGCCTTGTACTGATGTCTGAGCAGTGGGTTGGAGCCTGCTGGAGGTCCAGTGTCCTGTGTCCTTCCTCCAGTGGTGATAGCCCTGCTGTGCATGAGTGGATACCTGATCTGGAGAAACTGGAAGCGGAAGAACACCAAAAGCATGAATTTTGACAACCCAGTCTACAGGAAAACAACAGAAGAAGAAGATGAAGATGAGCTCCATATAGGGAGGACTGCTCAGATTGGCCATGTCTATCCTGCAGTAAGTATTTCTCACTGGGAGAATTCCTACCTTCCGACCATCTTCCCTTCCATCCTTTCTTCCCCTCCCATCCTTTCTTCCTTCCCATCCTTTCTTCCCTCCCTTCCTTCCTTCCGTCCTTCCCTCCCTCCTTTCCTTCCGTCCTTCCCTCCCTCCCTGTCTTTTTTCTTTCCTTCTTTCCTTCCTTTCCTCCCTCCTTCCCTTCCTCCTTCTTTCCTTCCTCAAACATTTATCAAAAACGCACCATGTATCAGGCACTGTTCTAGGCCCTGGGGAACACAGAAATGCTGGGGTAGGTGGTTAAGGTAAAAAGGTATCAGGACCACCTTGTACCTAGAGGCTCTTCCTGGCAGTAAAAAAAGCCAAATGTCTCTCTTTCTGCTCAGTAAATTTTCAGAACCTTTAGCCTGGAAGGGTAACTGTGGCCATTTAATTCAAATGTATTCATTTCAATACTGTATGCCAGTTATGTGCCAAGCACCACATTAGATATCAAGTATTCAAAAGTCAATAAGGAACGTGCTTGCTCCCAAGAAGCTGGTAGGGAGTTAGAGATACTAACATACAGTGGTATAATTGTGTGCTGAATGCCGTGGTGGAAGCTCAGGAGTCCCCTCTTCTAGAAAGCTATCTTTGGCTTGCTTTGTTCTCCCACAGTACTCTGGGCCTCTCTACCTCACAGCCCCTGTCCCACTGTAGTCCACTTGTCTTTTACTCAGTGGTCTCCTCACTAAACCATAAGATCCTTGAGGGCAGAACTGTCTGATTAATCTGTTTTCCTGATGCCTAGCACAGCATGGCTGACTCCCAACAAATATTTGTTGAACAGATGCCATGGAAACATCAACAAGGGAGCTATTAATTCTGTCTGGGGAATCAGGCAAGGAATGCCTCACAGAGAAGGTGACAGATAGACTATGTCCTTGAAAGATTAATAGCAGTTTTCCTGGGAGAGAAGGAGGGAAATGGCATTCCAGATAGAGGCATGTGCAAAGGCTTGAAGGTACAACACAGCATGGCTTTTTGGGGGAATGAGGACCACAAAGTGGCACAGCAGGTGTCACTGTTATACAGCACAGTCAGGGGGCTGAGTGTGACCTCAGAGGTCATCCACAGTGCCATCCCCCTGTCAGGCAATCAGCAGCTTTGATCGCCCACTGTGGGCAGAGCCCTGTCTTGGGGAGACCAGAGAACCGGAAGACCCAGCCCCTGCCCTCAAGGAGCTTTTTGTCTTGCCGGGGGAACCAAGGTCACAGCTGCACCAACTCCCGAAGAACCCTCTTTCCGAGCTGCCTGTCGTCAAGTCCAAGGTAGGGCAGTGCCACTCTAAGTCTGAGGGGCTGGTGAGTGAGGGCATGAACCAAGGCAGGCGCAGCCAATCCTAGAAGGCTTTCTGGTTTGGGAAGGCTGCAAATTGTAAGCTGGGTGTTGGGGCAAAGAAGAAAAATGGGTTAGTCACAGACCAATGAATGGCATGTGGAAGAAAGCAATCAAGTTTGGGGCAGGGCAGACAGAATTGCTGCTGAGGCAAACTGTTCATGAAGGGGAGACATGGGAAATGAGATGGAGCAAATGAGGAGGGTTAGCAGATGGCCTTGAGGATCCTTAACCTCAGCCAGTCCAAAAAAATAGTTGCTTGACCAGTTTTTGAAGATCAGAGGGAGCACAGTGGAAGAAGCACTGAACTTGGAATAAGAAAACTCCCAGTTCCATCCTTCCACTGCCCTGTGATCTCAGTCACTTCTTTCTGCTCACTGTTATTTGTAAAATGAGAATAACAACCCCCATTCTACCTGCCTCCTGAGTTTATAAAGTACAAGTGAGATAGCACATGTGAGAGCACTTTGTGACTTACAAAGCACTCTGCACATGTAAAGTGACATTATTTCCAGAGAAAGAAATGACTCAGGGGGAGTTACTCCCGATGAGTGTTAAGGACCAAGTAATAAGCTTCTGCCAGTTGCAGAGAAATAAGGAAATCAACATTTAGTGAGCACCTACTGTGTGTCAGACACTGTTCCCAGTGTTTTACATACATTTTCTCATTTAATCTTCATAATAACCTTATCAAGCTGATATTATTCGCCCCATTTTGCAGATGAGGAAACTGAGACTCATAGAAATTGAATAACTTGCCTAAGGTCATAGCCAGGAAGTGGCAGAACCAGAATTCAAACTCCAGTCTGTATATACACAAAAGCCCATGCTCTTTCCTTTATATCGTGAGGTAAATAGCCTTGAAGCTGTGGAAATCAATATTCTCAACAACCTGTCTCTCCTCTGTCCATTTCTCGGATAACTGTACCATCACTACTGGGGCCTATCTTTGGCCTAGAGATCTGTCTTGGAGAGAGTGGGAGGGTAGCTAGACTAGAATAAGATAGTCTTAAATATCTACACTGGTGGAGGATGGCCATTGCATTCATAAAAAAACTACAGAAAACCCAAAGATGACTTGAAAGGCAGTAGAGTTACTTTTTATCATATGTAGAATGTCCAGAGATGGGAGATACTAGTCTGATTCTACTTTACGTTGACCTAGGATATTCTGGGCCCTATGTGTTGTTAGGTACTATGTTAAACACTCTCTGTGCATTATCTCATTTGATTCCTCAACAACCCTGTGAGGTAGGTCCTATTACTATTCACATTTGATAGATGATAAAACTAAGTCTCAGAGAAGTAAAGTGGCTGGCCCAAATTCACATAACTATGAGGAAAAGTACTGAAGCTGGGGAGGGTCTTTCCAAAGGAGGGTATCTGGGAAATGGAAAAGAGGCAAACAAGATTACATCAGGACTAGTTGGGGAAAGTTAGATGTGTACCCTGGAGAAGAAAACACTCAGAATGAACGGAAGGGAATTCAAACACCATCTATAAATTTCAAGGGTTGTCCTATGTAGAACTGTCTCTGAGTCCGAGATGGAATCAGGGAATGTCAGAAGATATAAACAAACAAATTTCACATTAATATAGGGAAGAATTTAAATCTGTTGTCCACAATGGAATAGACTGGCTCAGGGGTTAGTGGGCTCACCATCCCATGGTCAGCCATTTTTGGCAGACAGGAGTCTAGCATCTACCTAATGACTGGAAAGCAGGGGTGAGGGAGAGAGGGATGGAATTTAATTAACCTGCATTGCCTCCCAACTCTGTTTAATCTGTTGGGAAGGTGCAGTATATTACCTTTCTAAATGTGATTAGCATGCTAGAGACAAGTAACCCCATAGCCTGAAATTTAACATTTGCCAAAGCTAACCCACTGAAATTGACCAAACCTAAAATCCTATAAGGGAGGATTGAGAAAATTTAGATCTGTGCAACTGTTCTTTACAAAGATACAAAACAGAATGATGAAAAAATCTACAGCTTTGGATTCATACAGACCTGGGATCAAATTTTAGTTCAGCCACTTGCTATGTGATCCAGAACAAACCCTACTTAAGCTCATTGAGTTTTTTTTCTCATCTGGAAAATAAATAGGATAAATCCTGTCTCTTAGGATAGTTTGAAGATTATGTGAGCTAATACCTGTTAAAGTAACGTAAGTCTGTGATTTGTCAATACTCAATAAATAGTAACTCTTATGGATCTAATGACAAATTCTTTGGTTTGTCTCCCCAGCGAGTGGCATTAAGCCTTGAAGATGATGGACTACCCTGAGGATGGGATCACCCCCTTCGTGCCTCATGGAATTCAGTCCCACGCACTACACTCTGGATGGTGTATGACTGGATGAATGGGTTTCTATATATGGGTCTGTGTGAGTGTATGTGTGTGTGTGATTTTTTTTTAAATTTATGTTGCGGAAAGGTAACCACAAAGTTATGATGAACTGCAAACATCCAAAGGATGTGAGAGTTTTTCTATGTATAATGTTTTATACACTTTTTAACTGGTTGCACTACCCATGAGGAATTCGTGGAATGGCTACTGCTGACTAACATGATGCACATAACCAAATGGGGGCCAATGGCACAGTACCTTACTCATCATTTAAAAACTATATTTACAGAAGATATTTGGTTGCTGGGGGGGCTTTTTTAGGTTTTGGGGCGTTTGTTTTTTGTAAATAAGATGATTATGCTTTGTGGCTATCCATCAACATAAGTAAAAAAAAAAAACAAAACACTTCAACTCCCTCCCCCATTTAGATTATTTATTAACATATTTTAAAAATCAGATGAGTTCTATAAATAATTTAGAGAAGTGAGAGTATTTATTTTTGGCATGTTTGGCCCACCACACAGACTCTGTGTGTGTATGTGTGTGTTTATATGTGTATGTGTGTGACAGAAAAATCTGTAGAGAAGAGGCACATCTATGGCTACTGTTCAAATACATAAAGATAAATTTATTTTCACACAGTCCACAAGGGGTATATCTTGTAGTTTTCAGAAAAGCCTTTGGAAATCTGGCTCAGAAAATAGATACCATGGTTTGTGCAATTATGTAGTAAAAAAGGCAAATCTTTTCACCTCTGGCTATTCCTGAGACCCCAGGAAGTCAGGAAAAGCCTTTCAGCTCACCCATGGCCGCTGTGACTCCTACCAGGGCTTTCTTGGCTTTGGCGAAGGTCAGTGTACAGACATTCCATGGTACCAGAGTGCTCAGAAACTCAAGATAGAATATGCCTCACCCTCAGCTACTCCTTGTTTTAAAGTTCAGCTCTTTGAGTAACTTCTTCAATTTCTTTCAGGACACTTGGGTTGAATTCAGTAAGTTTCCTCTGAAGCACCCTGAAGGGTGCCATCCTTACAAAGCTAAGTGGAGACGTTTCCAGATCAGCCCAAGTTTACTATAGAGACTGGCCCAGGCACTGAACGTCTAGGACATGCTGTGGATGAGGATAAAGATGGTGGAATAGGTTTTATCACATCTCTTATTTCTCTTTTCCCCTTACTCTCTACCATTTCCTTTATGTGGGGAAACATTTTAAGGTAATAAATAGGTTACTTACCATCATATGTTCATATAGATGAAACTAATTTTTGGCTTAAGTCAGAACAACTGGCCAAAATTGAAGTCATATTTGAGGGGGGAAATGGCGTACGCAATATTATAGTATATTGGATATTTATGTTCACACAGGAATTTGGTTTACTGCTTTGTAAATAAAAGGAAAAACTCCGGGTATATGTATAGATGTTCTTCATTATAGACATCTTCTTTGCTTTTCCTGGCCTTGGGGGAGGAAGGGAGAAGTGCTCTTTTCTACTTGTGGGGTCTCCCACTGGAAACATAATCCTATAGTCCCAGAAGGATTCAGTCCCCAGTGGCTTTCCCATCCAAAGAGAAAGAGTTTGAGTTTCTTAACTCTGCTGTTCTGCCACTTACTCCCACTAGACAACCAGGGACAAGGTGCAACATGGAAGTGTTTGACTTAAGTAGGAGCAGAGGAGCTGCATCTAATCTCATCATACCTGGAACTTGACACACTTAAGCAAATGCCTTCCCATCCCTACCTGCCAGATGCCCCCAACTCAATGAAGTTGGATGTCTCACCAGCTTGATACCCTTTGAATTTTCAGTCAGACATTCTGGAGTTCCAGCATCCTGTACCTAGGACCTTCCTCTGTGTCACTCTTGGCCTCTTAAACTCTAAGAAAATAACTATATTCTGGAGCTTGGGCAGTGTGTTTTGCATAATCCAGCAATCTCCTCATGACATGCATGTGTTGATAGTCCTGAAACATTCATTGAGAGGGTAAATGCAGTTGACCTAGAATGATCAATACCAAACAGAATTTTAAGAACAGGTGGCCAACTCCTATGGAGCTTACTCACATATTACTATTCTTTTAAGAACGGAAAGTAAAATTATTTTTGACTGAAGAAAAATGATGACAGTGAAAAACATGGAAATGTACTCAAAACAAGTGACTTTTTCTGTAACCTTCCAAAGAAACTGAATTTTCCAAGGAATTAAATGATAACAGGGGCTAAGGCATAGTTTCTAAACTTTCAGTCAGATCCTGGCATTCACAGAAAAAAATAATGAATGGGGTCTGGACATACAGCCTGAGATCTCAAAATGACGATGAAATTCACAACTTTTCTCAGAGACATTCATGTTTCCTGCATATGCTACAACTGCAGTTTGAAAGAGGCAGCAATGGGAAAAACCCTTTACAAGAAACAAATTATGATATATTCATGTGTTGGACCGCAGTAAATAAGATGAAACCTGAGGAGTCAGATCCACCTTCCCCCATTCATAGAGGCTTTTCAGCCTCATTTTGAGGTTACATATCTTTTGCCTTTTGCCCCCGTGCATAGGTATCTACAGCCAATCACAGATCATAGAGTCACTGGACTATAGAGCTGGAAGGAAGCTCAGAGACAATGCCAAGAGGGCAGAAAATTTATCAGAAGCCAGTCCCAGTGCTTTTCCTCCATTTCCTTCTGCAGAAAGACTATCTTGGGCTGCCTGAACATTGTATCAAACCTGCTACCTATACTATGGTCTACCTTTCCTCCAGTGGAATTACAAAGGCACTAGCTGAAATGCCTTCTAGAAACAGAGAAAACGAAACTGTACTTATTTACTCTTGATACACAGATTATTTATAAAACAGATTGAAGTAACCCGTTAACTGGCAAAAAGAGAATGAGATCGGATTTAAATGTATGGCAGTAAGTCCTATTGATCCCTCCAGTTATCTCAGTATGACTGCAGTATATTCATTCACTAAAACCACTCACTAGATACCAACTACACACCTGGCACTGCAGATGTAAAGGTCAGTCACACATGTTCTGACTTTACAGAGTTCACAGTAGCAGTGGAGGATGATATATGTGGAAACAAAAAAGGCATTGATTCTATTCAGAGCACTATTAGGGCTCAAAGGAGAGAGGGGTCTTTCCACCTAAGAAATGAGGAATAGGGTCATCATAGAAGTGACCTTAAGTCTTAAAAATTAAGGGGATTCCAAGCTGCTTCAGGCAGAGACACATCGAGCTAAAACAGAGGTATGAAAGAGCACAGGGACTTTAGGAATTGCACAGTTCATTCTAACAGGAACAAAAGGCTCAAGGGGGGCAAGAAATGAGGCTGTATGGAAAGAGATTCAATGTAAGCACTTTATAAAATAGATTAATTTCTGATTCAATGAAGCATTTCTTGATCATTGTGTACAAGGCACTAAATGCATCATGGAAAATTCATTAGGATGCATTGCCAGCACTTTGCAGAACTGACATTATTCAGCCTCAAGCTTTCCAGTGGCCAAAGGGAAATGCTGACTGCTTTTCATATATTTGAGTCAAAGATTTTTTATATGGTCAATGAAGACTAATATAAGGGCAGTGGGATTTTCACAGAAGCATGCCATGTTGTCGAGAGCCTCTTAGATTTTCTCAACTGTGAGAAAGAAAAACGAAAATGTTGAAGACGTTGAGTCTGGAGAGGGGATACCAACCACTGTCCAGTTGGGCACTGGTGGGAATGGGGAAATGGCACAGGAATGCAAGCCTCTCCACCCTACCCCCCGAACTCCAGCCATACACTCATCGTTTCACAAAATATAAATGAGTTAGCATTAAATGTTTCAGAGTAAATAATTCCTTTTCCCGAAATGCATGAAGATAGAGTAACAGACTTCTCACACTGTATTTTTAGGGTATGGAGAATTTAGAAGGTTAAAGAATTACTGCTTCAATTTTTCAGTTAAAAAAAAAATCAGGAAGCTCTGTTCATTCAGGCTATGCACCATGTGCACAGTCAAGAATTAGCAGAAACCCTCTGCATTTACAAACACTTTGTGCTATAAAAAAGTAATTTTTAAAAAGCCACTTGTGTATATATATATATATATTTAAAGCCAAGGTTTTGATACTTTTTTACAAAAACTACAAGAGAAAACAAATGTACCTGTCCAAACCATATACTTTTAAAAGAGCATTTTTTTTTCCATACAAGCTGTTGTTAATTTGGGGGTAAAGTGCTGGTTTGCAAACTTCATCAAATTGTTCCCAAGTGGATTCTCCTTGTCTCCCCCCACCAACCCCCAAGTTACCATATTTGATGTAAGAATCAGGCATGTGGCCGGGCGCGGTGGCTCACGCCTGTAATCCCAGCACTTTGGGAGGCCGAGGCGGGCGGATCACGAGGTCAGGAGATCGAGACCATCCTAGCTAACACGGTGAAACCCCGTTTCTACTAAAAATAGAAAAAATTAGCCGGGCGTGGTGGCGGGCGCCTGTAGTCCCAGCTACTCGGGAGGCTGCGGCAGGAGAATGGCGTGAACCCAGGAGGCGGAGCTTGCAGTGAGCTGAGATCGGGCCACTGCACTCCAGCCTGGGCGAAAGAGCAAGACTCCGTCTCAAAAAAAAAAAAAAAAAAAAGAATCAGGCATGTTAGAATGTTGTGTCACACTAACTGGTTCTGCTCTTTTTGTCTTGTCATTCAAGTTCCGTTAGCTTCTGTACGCGGTGCCCTTTGCAGTCTGGTGTCTCTTCCAGAGGCGAGGGGGCTGAAGATGGCGTGCTGCATCTCACTAGCTATACTGGCATCATCTTGGTAAACTGAAAACCAAATGTGGACATCTGTAAAATCAGTGCACTGTTTCTAGAGAGAGATTAAATTCATTTAAAAAAAATCTTTTAAGTTTTGTTTCATTGTAATACTTTAATGAGGGGGAGTGAACTATCACTGAGTCCCTAATGTGTACCAGTATTCTACATAAATTATCCCAATCTTTGTCAACAATTCGGTGAGATAAATACTATCAATACTATCCACTCCCATTTTATAGATGAGAAAATGGGCAAAGTAACTGCCCAAAGTCACAAGGTTATTTTTAGTGCCCCCAAAGAGCAATTGTACATGTAGCATTCTCTGCCTAAATTTTCCTTCTCTGCCTCCACATGACTAACTCCTATTTGTCCTTGAGTACTCCACTTAGGTAATGCCTCCTCCAGGAAGCCTTCCCTTTTCTCTAAGACTAGGTTAGATAACTCACCTCTGTACTTCCATAACAATTTTTGCCTACTTGCATCCCAATACTTCTGGCTACCATTCATTCCCATGCCATTGGGGTTGCTTTTGCCAAGGTCATCCAGGACCTCCTCGATTATAAATCTGGTAAACATTTTCAGTCTTGCTCTTCCTTGACCTGGAAGCAGTAGTTAACACTGTTAGCCACTCTTTTCTTGGCATATTCTTATTTTGGCTTCCATGATACCATTTCATGTTTTTTCTCCTATCTCTCTGGCCACATCTTAGTCTCCTTTGCCTACCCCTTAAATTATGGTATTCCATCTCAAATCCATCCACTTTTCTATCTCCATTATTATTTTTTTTTTTTTAAGAGACAGGGTCGTACTCTGTTACCCAGGCTGGAGTACAGTGGTAGGATCATAGCTCATTGCAACCTCCGCCTCCTGGGCTCAAGCAATTCTCCTGTCTCAGCCTCCCGAGTAGCTGGGGCTACAGGTGCATGCCACCCTGCCCAGCTAATAGATTACTTAAACTACTTATCTGAATGTCATACTTCTAGTCTTTTCATTTTCCAATCTAACCTACAACACTGCAGCCAAAGTGTCTTTCTAAAGTACCATAGATGTATCACCACCACTTCTTTTCACTTTCCTGCTTAAAGCCCTTCAACTGCTTTGCTGGCACAAAAATCCAATATTCTTGGGTTTGCCCAAACTCTTTTAATATGGCTTATAAAGCCCTTCATGATTTGGCTTCTGCCCCATCTCCAGCTTCATCACTCACTACTCTATATTCTAATCACACAGTTCTGGGCCTCCGTCTGGAACATTTCCTTCAGGAACATTTCCCTAAGGACCCTACACTGGATTAGGAGTCACCTCATGTGCTTCCATAGTTCTCTGTGCTTCCTTTATTGGTAATCTTATCCTTACATTGTAATTGCTTGTATGCTCCTTAACTGCCTCCTCTGCAAGCTCTGTAAAGAACTGTCTTGCTCAACATTGTATCCTCTCTGCACATGACACTCAGTGGATGCTCAATAAATGATGCTGAATGCAGGCACTGCAGACACACAGACCATGCTCTTTCAGTTACACCATGTCTCATATCCAGAAACCTGGATTACTTCACAGCCTGACTGGAGTTGTGTGTCCTTTAAATTTCTCAACACTTTTGTTATTTGCCACATCTGAAGATCCCCAGATTCACTTATGATTTTTATAATTTTACTCCTGGAAAATAACCTTGAAGCAATTGCTTAATCCCTCTACATACTTAACTCTAATTACCACCTCAAGATTGTTGTGATGATTCAAACAACAAGCACAGGTAATCCCATTGACCCTAGGGGCTGACATTTATTAGGTGCTTGATACCTGGTCCCTTTTCTTTTTTTCTTTTTTTTTTTTTTTTTTTGAGACAGGGTCTTGCTTTGTCACCCAGGCTGGAGTGTAATGGTGTGATCATGGTTCCCTACAGCCTCGACCTCCCAGGCTCAAATTATCCTCCTACCTCAGCCTCCCAAGTAGCTAGGACTACAGGTGTGCACCACCACACCTACCTATTTTTAAAATTTTTTGTAGAGACAAAGTCTCCTATGTTGCCCAGGCTGGTCTCAAACTCCTGGGCTCAAGTGATCCTCCTGCCTCAGCCTCCCAAAGTGCTGGGATTACAGGTATGAGCCACCGTGTCTAGCCCCCTTCTCTTTTATACAATTCCCTTGTTACCACCCATATCCAGTGTTTTGTAATAAAAATGTCTTATGGTTTTACAGCAATTTACAGTTTCCGAGACATTGCTTCTTATAATAGTTCTGCTAGGTGTACATTATTATGCTCATTTTAAAGAGAAGGAAACTGAAGTCTTAAAAAGTTGAGTCGGTTCACCTTTGGTTACAATGAGTTGTTGTTACACAAGGGATTATTTTAACCTGTGTCCAGTGATTTTTTCCCCCACCACACCTACTCTACACTCTGCTGCTAATGCTTTTGCAGGGAGAAAAGGACTCAGTGTTAAGACTGAGGGCCGGGTGCGGTGGCTCATGCCTGTAATCCCAGCACTTTGGGAGGCCAAGGCAGACGGATCGCCTGAGGTCGGGAGTTCGAGACCAGCCTGGCCAACATGGTGAAACCCCGTCTCTACTAAAAATAGAAAATTACAAAAATTAGCTGGACATGGTGGCGCATGCCTGTAATCCCAGCTACTTGGGAGGCTAAGGCAGGAGAATCACTTGAACCCAGGAGTTTGAGACCAGCCTGGGCAACATAGGGAGACTTTGCCTCTACAAAAAATTTAAAAATTAGGTAGGTGAGGTTGCGGTGAACTGAGATCACTCCATTGCACTCCAGCCTGGGCAACAAGAGCGAAACTGCATCTCAAAAAGAAAAGACTGGGAATAGGAATCAGAGACTGCTGTCCCAACTTACAGAATCGTATACAGTTCTAGCCGCCAGGACCCAAGAATGATGTCATCTCGGCACTGTCTCTAGAACCATTCATTCTTTCTAAGCCTGGAACTTAGATGAGTGAAAGCAGGTTCCTACTACATAATTATGATCTTGATTGCCCTGGGCCTACTCAACTGTAAATTTTTTCCAGAGCCAGAAAGGCTTCACAGAGGACAACTTTACCCTGAAAAGAAAGAACCTCTTTGGTCAGTGGTCCTCAACTCTGACTCACCTGAAAGCTTTACAAAAAGTATCAATGCCCAGGTCCAGCGCTGGAGATTTTAACTGGCTTGGGGTAGAGCCCTGGCATCAGTATTTTTAGAGGCTTCCCAAGTGATTCCAATGTGCAGCCAGGCAGAGAATTACTGCTCGGTAAGTGGGATGACTGGGGAGTGGGAGATCAAATACTCTAACGTCTCCCAGCACCTATTCTAGAGATCAGTGGGGCAGAAAGGTAGAAATAAAAGGTGGAAAGGGATGAAATGGGTAAGTGTGGGTGAATTAGTTCCAGGAAAACGGCAATCTCCACTGTGGATTCAGGGAAGGCGTCACTGAGGAGGGCTTTCTTAACAGTTCAGGTCAGTGGAAGCCAACTTGAGGCACACATCGTGCGCGGCATCCTCCGGGGAGGTCGGGTCATTTCACCCCATTTTACTGCCGAGATGACCTAGGTCCAGAGACGGTAAAGAGCGGTGTACGACTCACACAAGTCGGGGGTCCTGTGAACCGAGGTTGAGCCTGGCGGGCCTTCGGCCCGAGGTCTTTCAGCGAAGTCACCAGACCCGGGGTTCAAAGCCCAGAGGTAGGCAGGCGGCTGGCTCTCCGCCTCAGGCCTGGAGAGAACCCACGGGTACGAACCTCAACCTCGCTCCCGCGTCCAGCTGGAGGGGCGGAGCTGGCTGGCCCCGCCTCCGGGTTAAACAAAGTTCTTTACAGACTAGGCGTAAGGGGATGTAGCAGTATTGTTGCCACTTCCGGGCGAAGAGGTTAGCGAGAAGGAACCCCTCCACGCAGCGACGACGGGACCAGACGTCACTTCCGCGCGCCGCCGCAAACGTCAGTGTCGGGCGCAGACGGCGGCAGTGCGGCTTGCTCTTGGAAGTTCAGGCTCGGTTGTCTTTTGGGAGCCATGGAGAGTGACTTTTATCTGCGTTACTACGTGGGGCACAAGGGCAAGTTCGGCCACGAGTTCCTGGAGTTTGAGTTTCGACCGGACGGTAAAAGCAGCCTGCCGCCCGCCGGGAGCGGGGACCAGGCCTGGGGGCCGGCGAGTGGGGAGGCCGAGGGTCGGAAATCTGTGGGGAACTAGAGGAGGGAGGGACTGAGACCTGTGCAGTGCAGATCTTAAAGGAACGCCACTGTGTCTGCTCCACGGGGTCTTTCTATCCATTCAGCAAACGTTGACTGAACGCCCACTGTGTGCCAGGCTCTGTTCCACTCTTTGGGAATACGGCAGCGAAGGTAGACAAACTTCCCCTCTCGTGGAACTTGTGTTTTACTGCTGGGAGAGAGATCATAAACAAAAAGATGATTCCAGATAGCAGTGAGTGGTCAAAAAATAACATGGTAGAATAATTGCTGGATGGGCTGCTTTTAGATAGGTTGGCCATTAGAGAGCTCTCTGTAAAGGGTATATTGCAGCCGAGTCCTAATTAACAAGAAGGGCTCAGCTTTGTGAAGCTCACAAGGAAGACCATTCTACACAAAGGGAATACCAGATGTCAAGGCTGCAGGGCGGGAATGAGCTAGGCGTGTCTCAGGTGGTCAGCGTGGTTGAAGAGTGGTGAGCTGGGAGATAGCAGGAGATGATGTCGGATAGGTAGGTAGGAGCGGCACCTTTTAGGTCTTTATAGACCACGGTAAAGAGTTTGGACTTGGAAGGCTTTTTTTTTTTTTTTTTTTTTGAGACGGCTTTCGCTCTTTTTGCCCAGGCTGGAATGCAATGGCGCGATCTCGGCTTATTGCAACCTCCGCCTCCCGGGTTCAAGTGATTCTCCTGCCTCAGCCTCCCGAGTAGCTGGAATTATAGGCACCCGCCACCACGCCCGGCTAATTTTGTATTTTTAGTAGAGACGGAGTTTCACCATGTTGGCCAGGCTGGTCTCGAACTCCTGACCTCAGGTGATACGCCCGCCTCGGCGTCCCAAAGTGCTGGGATTACAGGTGTGAGCCACCGCGCCCGGCCGGGCTTGGAAGGTTTTAAGCAGAGGAGAAATGTGATCTCTTCTTGAAAAAGCATTCTGGTTATTGGGTGCGGAATGGGCAAGAGTGGAAACAGGGCTATTGATTAGGAGACTGTTGCAGTTGTCAAGACACGAAAGATGTTGGGGGCCGGGCGCGGTGGCTCAAGCCTGTAATCTCAGCCCTTTGGGAGGCCGAGGTATGCGGATCACTTGAGGTCAGGAGTTCGAGACCAGCCTGGCCAACATGGTGAAACCCCGCCTCTACTAAAAATACAAAAATTAGCCGGGTGTGGTGGCAGACGCCTGTAATCCCAGCTGCTCGGGAGGCTGAGACAGGAGAATCTCTTGAACCTGGGGCGGAGGTTGCAGCAAGCTGAGATAGTGCCACTGTACTCCAGCCTGGGTGACAGAGCAGGACTCTGTCTCAAAAAAAAAAAAAACAGAGAGATTGGTTGGGACTACAGAGATAGTAGAAATGGTGAGAAAGATTTAGGAAACTGTTGGAGGCAGAACCAACTGGACTTTGATCGTTGATAGGATTTTGTTGGCAGAGGCACTGTGGTGAAGGAAGAGGAATCAAAGATGACAGAAGACATCCACTAAGTGGGGCACAAAGATGAATCTGACAGGCCCCGACTGTGAGGGAGATAGATTTGTAAGCAGTGATAAAACAGCATATTAGGTGTTGTGGTAAAAAGAAACAGAGGAGGCTCGCAGCAGAGAAGGGTGCACCTAACCAAGCCTGAGGGTCAGAGGAGGCTTCCTACATAAAATGATGGGAGGAGGGGATGTGAGGAATTGGTTAGGAGACGAAGAAGAGTCAAGAAGGCATTTTAGACAGCATGCAAAGAGGCTGAAAACCAAAAAGTGCTTGGGATGTTTCAGGCAGAAACCAAGTAGTTTGACTTCAGCTGTGTGAGAGAAGAATATTGGCAGGAATGAGGCTGGAAAAGCAGGCAGGGGCTTAGCTTAGCTGTATGCCATGTTGAGGAGTTTGGATTTTACCAGGAAGGCAGTGGAAAGCCATTGACTTTATCAAAGTATTAGAGTAACCTAATCTGATAGATCTGTTACCACATCACCTTGTCCACTGTATGGACAGTGAACTGAATGTGAAGAAACTTGAGGCAGAGAGACAGCACAGAGGCTGTTGGAATAAATTCACTGGGCTCATCTCACATGTATGTCTTCTAGTCTACATGTCTTCTATTTCCTTCTGTCTTCTCCTCATCCCCACCATTAATCTGTCAGATGCACACATGGGCAAAGGGTCTTGTGTACCAAATGTGCTCAGTGATAAAAGCAGCAGCTTTTCCATCACAGAAATAGAGTATGGCACAGTCACATGATAATATATGTAAACTGCATCCTACAGTTTTCAAAATGTTTTCACAGCTCATTTGAGCCTCAGGAGGTCCTATGTGTCGGTAAGTTATCAGTTACTAGGCCTGTTTTCAGGACATTCACCTGCAAAAATGTGATTCGACAAAGTCAGAAAAGAGCCTGCCTGTGTTTATACCTCACCTGAGCTGCTTTTTGCAGTAGTTGAGTGTCAGCTGTATATTTGGCTGTTTAAGCCTGAAGTGAAGAACTGAAAAGACTAGTATTGTTGAAATACCTTAAGAGTAAATAATAAATCTGTTAGATACTTTGAGCAAGTTAGATACATTTTGGGCAACTGCTGATGCCTTGGCATGGTATTGATGCTTTATTCATATGTTTTTATTATACGTTGAAATTGTTTTTTGCCCCCACAGGGAAGTTAAGATATGCCAACAACAGCAATTACAAGAATGATGTCATGATCAGAAAAGAGGTATGAGCCTTCTGCCTTCTGAGAGTCGTTCATTTGCTACATTTCAGCTTTTTGTCTTGCATTGTTTTTATTGTTTCTAGTAGTATTGAAAGATAAAGAACAGGGAGAGAGACACATGTCTGTAGACAGCTTCTGGATTATTTCCCAAATCATCTTTTAGTTGGGATTTTTTTATTTTACATTGTGGAATCAATTACTGGTAACCTTTGACATACCTTGGTTTGAACCCTGAGTCTGCTGCTTACTACCCCATGTGACCTTGGGCAAGTTCCTGGCTGAACTTGATAAATCTCTGTTTCTTCACCTGTAAAAACAGGAATAATAAAAGCTACCTCCCACTCCCAAGTGCTGTCATAAAATTAAATATGTTCTATTTAAAGTGCTCTGTATATTCCCTGTGTACATGGTACACAATGAAGAGCTATTTAATTTACATCTGAGTGGGAAAGGGAGCATGGGAAAGCAGTTGACATCATTGAATGCATGTTAGATGTGAGGCGTGGCATCTTATTTAACCCTGATTGTAAGCCCATGTGATGGGGGAGGGTATTATAGCCCCCTTACAAATAAGAAAATAAAGGCCCAGATATTAATTATGAGGCTTGTTCTGAGTTACCCCTGCTAGTAAGAGATACAGCAGGAATTCCCAATCCTGCCCCAGTAAAGTTCATATTCTCCGTTCTGTGATTTCTACTACATCATTAAGGCTTCATCAAAGCTACTCTTTCCTTTTAACCACTTTGCCACCTTTGAAAATGTCTTAGCATATATTTTCATATTGTTATTTTAGCTATTGATTTTATGCTTATTCACACATGTCAGTATCCTCACTATTTTTTTACACAGGCATATCTTTTAAAATACATTTTGCTCCTCAGGAGTGTATTACCTAGTTAAGAATAACTGGCCGGGCGCGGTGACTCACACCTGTAATCCCAGCACTTTGGGAGGCCGAGGCGGGCGGATCACGAGGTCAGGAGATCGAGACCATCCTGGCTAATACGGTGAAGCCCTGTCTGTACTGAAAATACAAAAAAATTAGCCGGGCATGGTGGCGGGTGCTTGTAGTCCCAGCTACTTGGGAGGCTGAGGCAGGAGAATGGCATGAACCCAGGAGGCGGAGCTCGCAATGAGCCGAGATCACACCACTGCACTCCAGCCTGGGCGACAGAGCAAGGCTCCGTTTCAAAAAAAAAAAAAAGAATAACCAGGGCATGTGGGTGTCGCAGTCTCTTTTTTGCTGCAACAAAATGCCTGAGACTGGGTAATTTGTAAGCAGTAAAAATATATTTCTCACAATTTTGGAGGCTGGAAAGTCCAAGATCAAGGTGCTGGCAAGTTCAGTGTCTAGTGAGGGCCCAGTCTCTGCTTCCACAACTGTGCCTTGTTTTTGCATCCTCCAGAAGGAATGAATGCTGTGTCCTCATATGGTGAAAGAACAAGAAAGGGGCCAGCTAGTTCCCTTAAGCTCTCTCCTAAAGCACTAATCTATCCCTGGGGCCTCTGCCCTCAAGGCCTGATCACCTCCTAAAGGCCCTATCTCTTAACACTGTTGCTTTGGAGATTAATTTCAGTATGATTTTTTTGGAGGAGACACAAACATTCATACCATGGCAGGGGGCACTCACAGATCTGTTTTGGATTTCGTTGTGAGTTGGGTATGTGGGCAGGCAGAAGGGCCATGTGAACAGGATGTACCAGGAGGTAGTAACAGCTAGATAGGGGACTGAGGTGCAGTTACTGGATACTTCTGACCGTGTCCCTCACCTGCATCATGCCGAGGTTGAGCATGAATGTCTTCCCACTTAAGGAGATGCCAGAAATAAGTCTGCAGGAACAGTTATTTTTATCTTCCATCACTATCTGAGTCAAAGCACTGCTTAAGGATACAACATACATTTTGTTTTTTAACTTGCTTTCAGGCTTATGTACATAAAAGCGTGATGGAGGAACTGAAGAGAATAATTGACGACAGTGAAATTACCAAAGAGGATGATGCATTGTGGCCTCCTCCTGACCGAGTGGGCCGGCAGGTGTGTTTTATTGATTATCCTGTAGTGCAGAAATCTTACAAATAAGATGAGGTTTAGTAATCTGCATATGATAGTGAAACTGTGTGTGTGTGTGTGTGTGTGTGTGTGTGTGGTGTTGGTGGTGGTCAGCCCTGCAGAAAGCAGATTGCCAGCGCCTTGGTCTAAGGAAGCATTAATCCCATGGGAAGGAACAGGGAGAACAAGTGCTGCTGGCTGCCAAGAACCTAGCCTTGAATTTCTTCTTAGGACCCCCCACACTCCCTCCTCCACTTAAAGCTTTTGTTGCCTATCTCACTTACTAACTACTATGGACAAAGCATTGTGGAGATACAAAGAGAAATAGAACATAATTATTTCAACAATCTAATGAAAGGAAAATCATACAAATAATTCAGTGTATGTATTTAAATTCATGTATATTTATATATATTAATGTATATATTCATTCTGAGCACCATTTTGGTAACTAAAAAATAAAAGCCACTGTCATATTGAACTGAATTAACAGAAAAGGTATTTTCACTCTGACTGCTACCATTCTAATCCAGACTTCTAATAGATTTCCTTGTTTTTCCTCTTGTTCCATGCCATCCTGAAAGCCAGTGTGATTTATTTATTTATTTATTTTTTTGAGTTGGAGTCTCGCTCTGTCGCCCAGGCTGGAGTGCAGTGGCATAATCTCAGCTCACTGCAACCTCTGCCTCCTGGGTTCAAGCGATTCTCCTGCCTCAGCCTCCCGAATAGCTGGGATTACAGGCGTCCTCCACCATGCCCAGCTAATTTTTGTATTTGTAGTAGAGATGGCGTTTCACCATGTTGGCCAGGCTAGTCTCAAACTCCTGACCTCAGGTGATCCGCCTGCCTTACCCTCCCAAAGTGCTGTGGTTATAGGCGTAAGCCGCCGCATCCTACCGGTCTGATCTTTAAAAACGTAAATTTGCTTATGTATTCCACTGATTTAAACTCCAATGGCTTCCCACTGTACTTAAAATTCAAACTCCCACCTTATCTTTTACCATGCTTCCAATCTGTCATGGTGTTCAAACCTTACTAGCTTCATTTCTGTTCCTCAGACATACCTAGGTGGTTCTTACTTTAGGGCCTTTGCACTTGCCACATTCCGCCTAAAATATTCTTCCTTTAACTTTATACAAGACTGTCTCTATTATTGAGGTCTTCAAAAGTCACTTCCTCAGTGATGTCTTGCCTGTCCATCCAATCTAAGAAGTCGCTTCCCATCATTAAGAAAAAGATCTGTTGTGTTGTCTTTTTGTGTTTTTTTTTTCTTTTTGCTTTCAGTTTCATCACAATATGTGTTGTCTTTGTAGCACTTGCTATTGTCTAAAATTGTCTTACTTGCTTTTCAGTGTTTTTCACTGCTGTATCTCTAGTGACTAAAATAGTACCCATGTATAGTAAAAGCTCAATAATAATGTATTTGTTAAATTAATATGAAAACCCATATAAACTCATTCCTAATAATCTCAAAATGATGGACCAACCCTTGAAGAAGAGTTTTTTTTTTTTAAATCCACCCTCAGTACTTACTAAAGTTAACTTTAATTTATGTTCAAGGGATCTCAGTAATATCATATATATGTATTTTGCTTTACCACTTATAAAATTTTTATTTCTATTAACTCGTTCTACCATCACAACAATTCTGTAAAGAGGGAAGGGCATATTCCTTTGTACCAGCAATAAGCCATTGGATACTGTAATTAAAATCAATTCCATTAATAATTGCAAGAAGAGTTATAAAGAACTTGGGAATGCATTTAACAAGATGCATTTAACAAGATATACAAAACAAGATGTACAAAAGGGCTTTATAGAAGGACAAAAATATGTATCGTTTTTGTGGATGGCAAGATTCAGTATCATAAAGATGTCAGTTTTCAACAAAGCAATTTATAAATTCACTGTTAATTCAAATAAAAATCGCAGTAGGATTTTTTTCCCTTTAGAATCAAATAGAATGAGCATTAAATTCATGGAAAATCAGAGGTAAGAGTAGCCAAAATAATACTGGAAATTTCTTATAAAGCTATGGTCATTTGTAGTATGATATTGCCTCGGGAATTGACAGCTAAACCAATGGAACAGAATAGAGAGCCCAGAAACCAACCTATGAATATATGGAAACTTAGAAAAGTGTGCTACAGAGGTGGACTTTCACATTAATGGGAAAAGAACGAATTATTTAACAAATTGTACCAGGACAGCTGACAATGTATTTATGGAATATTTTTTAAATTAGGCCATAGAAATCAAAAATTTTAAACAGAATATAGACTTGTATTATTTCTGGGTAGAGAAGGAGTTTTTAAAACTCCTTAAGGGGTAAGATTGGTAAATTTGACTTCTTTACAACTTAGGTTTGACAAAAGATGGCAAGATAAAGTTGAAAGATAAGCCATAGACTGGAAGAAGTTATCTGCAAAACATAAAACTGGCAAGAGTTCTCTATCCAGAATATATAAAGAATTACAAATTAATAAAAAGACTGTCCCGTGGCAGAATGTGCAAAGGTTATGAATAGATAACTTACAAGATCAAACAGGTGGCTAATATGAAAAGATTTACGGCTTCATTTGTAAAATGAAAGGACAACAGTGAGATACCATTTCAGACCCATTAGAATAACAACAGAAAAAAATCTGCCAAATTTTAAAAATGATATGAGAAAAGAGTGAGAATAAAATTAGTATAACCGCGTTAGGGAGTAATTTTGTGGCATCTGGCAGCATTTAAAATACTAGGAATTATATGGAGACATTTTCACATGTACAAGGAGATGTATAGAAGAATATTCTTGCTACATTGTTTATAGGAATAAAAATTTAGAACTTAAGTTTATTTCAGTAGGGAAATGGAATACCACAAGCATTTAAAACTAATGAGCTAGATCTGTGTAACTCAGCATTGATAAATCTCGAAAACAATGTGGAATGAAAAATGTAAAAAGTATGTATAATAAGACCATTTTTGTAAAAATTTTAAAGCACACTACCACGTCTAGGCCAGGTGCAGTGACTCATGCCTGCATTCCCAGCACTTTTTTTCTTAATTGGGAGGCCAAGGTGGGAGGATGACTTGAGGCCAGGAGCTCAAGACCAGCCTGAGCACAGTGAGACCTTTTTTCTACAAAGAAAAAAAAAAAAAAAACCCTAAAAATTAACTGGGCGTGGTGGCGCATACCTGTAGTCCTAGCTATTTGAGAAGCTAAAGGTGCAGTATAGCATGAGCCCAGGAGCTCAGGGTTACAGTGAGCTATGATCCTACTACTACACTTCAGCTGCAGTGACAGAGTGAGACCCTGTATCTAAAAAGAAATAAGTAAAAACATACTACCAAATCTGAAACAAGAGTGGAACAAATCGGGATACAGGAGGGAGAACAGAATGGGAGATGGACATAAACTTTGTAATATTTTACTTCTTTTTTAAAAAAAATCTGACACAAGTATGGCAATAATTTATAAATCTGAGTATTGGAAACATCTCAGTTTTTTCGATTTTCTGATTGAATTATAACAAAAAGTATATATGAATCAAAAAGAAGAAAAAGTAAATAGGCCTCACAAGAATATGAATTCCACAGGGCAGAGATCTTTGGTTTGCTTGGTTTTACTTATCTGTCCAAAGCACTGAGAACAATAGCCAGCACCCAGTAGGCTACACATAGATACTTTTTGAAGGTTTATGGTACTCATGTCACTGTTTGGAAATTGAGATCCAACATCATACATGTAGGGAGTGACAAAGTGGGGATCAAACCTAAGGTCTGGAAGTTGCCTAGATAGATTAGATTCTTTGGTTTTTGTTTTTGTTTGTTGTTGTTGGAGACAAGGGCTCACTCTGTTGCCCAAGCTGGAGTACAGTGATGAGATCATGGCTCACTGCAGCCTTGACCTACTGGGGTGAAGGAATCCTCCCACCTCAGCCTCTCTAGTAGCTGGGACCACGGATGCACACCACCACACCCAGCTAGTTTTCGTATTTTTTGTACAGATGAGGTTTAGCCAAGTTTCCCAGACAGGTCTTAAACTCCTGGGCTCAAGTGATTCTCCTGCATTGGCCTCCCAAACTGCTGGGATTACAGGTATGAGTCACCACGCCCAGTCCAATTGTTTGGTATTTTTAAAACATAGGTGTATTCATGTTACTCCACATTGTTGACAATGAAAACTCATACAAAATACTACATAGGCTGGGCACAGTGGCTTATACCTATAATCCCAGCACTTGAGAGGCTGAGGCAGGCGGATCACCTGAGGTCAGGAGTTTGAGACCAGCCTGGCCAACATGGCGAAACCCTGTCTCTATTAAAAATACAAAAAATTCCATCCTGGCTAACACGGTGAAACCCCGTCTCTACTAAAAATACAAAAAAAATTAGCCGGGCGTGATGGCGGGCACCTGTAGTCCCAGCCACTCAGGAAGCTGAGGCAGGAGAATCGCTTGAACCTAGGAGGCGGAGGTTGCAGTGAGCCGAGATCATGCCAGTGCACTCCAGCCTGGGCAACAGAATGAGACTCTGTCTCAGGGAAAAAAAAAAAAAAAAACCTACATAGATTTTTCCAAATCTGAGAAATGGTAGGGCCTTAAGGGTACAACTTCTTCTAAATATGAGCTGTATTTATCTCTTGTTTTTAGTGCCCAGCACAGTTTAGTGCTCAGAGTGAACTGCCCTTGTTTTTGTGGCCATCTGTAGTCAAGTTTGTGTGATTTGGCAAATGATTAATCCTTCTGTGTGCTTGATGAATAATCCAATTCTACTTGACTTCGATTTTCTAAAATGTTTCTAGGAGCTTGAAATCGTCATTGGAGATGAACACATTTCTTTTACAACATCAAAAATTGGTTCCCTTATTGATGTCAATCAATCCAAGTAAGTGTGCATGATCCTTATATCCAGTTGTGTCTGTTTTGGAGCAGATTGATAAGAAACCTTAACCAAATTGGGACCATTATGGGAAGAGCTGGGGCAAATGCAAAATGCAGGTGGGCAGCTTTGTCCTTCTTGTTAGGGAGGAACCCCAAATTATTTTTGAGGACTTGCTCCTATTACTTTTGGTGTTTCATTCAGCCATTGCTACTGCGAGCTTCTTGTTGACACACACATATAGATGAATGCATAGGAGCAGCCAGAAGAAAAAATGGAATATGCCAAAAAAGTGCTCATGATAAACTGTAGAGTCACCGAGTCTGAATAGCTTTCTCAGTGTGACTGTTGAGACTGGCACATCTTAAAATCTGACTTTGGCGAAACTTGACATTTTTTAGGATCTAAGTTTTATTTTATTATAAATTTATTATTATTATTATTTTGAGATGGAGTCTCCCACTGTCACCCGGGCTGGAGTGCAGTGGCGCAATCTCAGCTCACTGCAACCTCTGCCTCCTGAGTTCAAGTGATTCTCCTGCCTCAGCCTCCTGAGTAGCTGGGACTACAGGCACCTGCCACCACACCCGGCTAATTTTTTTGTATTTTTAGTAGAGACAGGGTTTCACCATGTTGGCCAGGCTGGTCTTGAACTCCTGACCTCATGATCCGCCTGCCTCGGCCTCCCAAAGTGCTGGAATTACAGGCGTGAGCCACCGTGCCCAGCCTTAAATTTATTATTTTTTACAAAAGCATTGGTTTGGTGAAAAGGGATCAAGATTTTAAAATTCATGTTGTCAGTGGGGCAGATTATCAAGTTGAGGCATGAACCTATGTGCTACAAAGAATCCTTAGAAGTTGGCAACTTCTTTGGCTCTTACGTTTTGAGGGTTCAGGATTAGGTACGGCTCACTTTTGGCAAATGTTGGGCATAATTGTCTTCCTTTGGACACTCTTCTTAGCCAGTGATGCCACAGTAATCTTCAACCTCTTGGTCCTGCTTAGTACTACTACTTTTTAAAAAAGTTTTCCTAACTCGGGCCGGGTATGGTGGTTCACACCTGTAATCCCAGCACTTTGGGAGGCCGAGGCGGGCGGATCACCTGAGGTCAGGAGTTCAAGACCAGCCTAACCAACATGGAGAAACCCCGTCTCTACTAAAAATACAAAAAATTAGCCAGGCGTAGTGGTGCATGCCTGTAATCCTAGCTACTCGGGAGGCTGAGGCAGGAGAATCTCTTGAACCTGGGAGGCGGAGGTTACAGTGAGCCAAGATCACGCCATTGCACTCCAGCCTGGGCAACAAGAGCAAAACTCTGTCTCAAAAAACAAAACAAAACAAAAAAAGTTTTCCTAAGTCTGAAAGTAATACATGCTCATTGTAGAAAATACAGGAAATGTAGAAAAGTAGAAAGGGGAAAATCATCCACAAGTTTATCAATCAGACAACCATTATTAATATCTTACAGTATTTCTTTTTAGTCTTTAATGCATTTATTCTATGCATTAATACAATATATACTTTTTAAGAAGCATAAAAAATACAGTTGAGATTAATAATTGTTATTTTAATTATATTTTTTTCACTTAATGTAAGCATTTCCCTATATTAAAAACAGCATATTTAAATTACCTCATAATATACCATTTTAATATATAGTCTTTTCCTTTTTAGGGACACTTGATGGGTCAAAGTTTTAATGCCTAAACTTTTTTCCTTTTGTATTTTAGGGATCCAGAAGGCTTACGAGTATTTTATTATCTTGTCCAGGACCTGAAGTGTTTGGTCTTCAGTCTTATTGGATTACACTTCAAGATTAAACCAATCTAGATTGAATATTGGTGTGGACATGGGGGGGGGTGGGTGGGAGTAGAAAATTTTGTGTATATCAGGGCAGTATTTTTTTATGAACTATAAATGATTGTCTTTAATAAATATGTGATAAAATCCAATTTTTATTATTTTATAAAGACCTGAACATGTGAACTCTTCTCAATTACTTTGTAGAACACTAACATTCTATGTGAAGTATTGCCCAAAAATCAAATCTAATCAACTCTCTAGATATACCTACGATTTTGTAGGAAATAAGAGAATACAGAAACATGTTTTTAAAATACAGTGGGACTTCAATCAGCCATATTGAGAGGAAATTCCAAGGCAAATGACCTGGTTTCTTCAATAAATTACAAGGGAAACAGAATGGGAGCTTATAAAGGAGACTTAAGAGACACATAACACAATGTTTGGACCCTATTTGGATAATGATTCAAAAAAATGTAAAATTGGGCCAGATGTGGTGGCTCACACCTGTAATCCCAACACTTTGGGAGGCCGAGGCGGGCGGGTCACCAAGACCTGCCTGGCTAACATGGTGAAAACCTGTCTACTAAAAATACAAAAATTAGCTGGGTGTGGTGGTATAAGCCTGTAATCCCAGCTACTCAGGAAGCTGAGGCAGGAAAATCGCTTGGACCCTGGAGGCAGAGGCTGCAGTGAGCAGAGTTTGTACCACTGCACTTCAGCCTGTGCAACAGCAAGACCCCATGTCAAAAAAAAAAAAAAAAAAAAGTAAAATTAATACCATTAAGGAAATTTAACACTGGTTTGATGGTTTAGGTATGAAATAGTATGGTGGTTGGAGTTTTTAAAATCACCTTTTATAGATACAAATATTTTAGGTTTTAGTAGGTATTTCAGTGTAGGGGAAAATACTTTGGTTTCTTACATGATAACAGGATAAAATGTTTGGTCTCAGAAAAGTTTTCCATTAATCCATTTTAAAATCAGAATACCAACAGCCATTCAGGACCAAGACCAAGTTGTATAGTGTGGGAATTTGTTCAGCAGGTAGACCTGTAGACAACTTCTTCTTTCTGCTAAATTGCATGGCTTCTTTAAGCACAGTACTGGTTGAACAGATTGCACCTGCTGAAAGGAACCAGGCCTTACTAAGCCTCATTTGAAGGGAAGTGATTAGCCTAAACTCACCCTACTAAAAACAGGCCAGCTTGGGACAAGGTCCCAAGTGTCCTGACTCCTGGACCCATTCTTTTTCCACCACACTCTACTCCTTCAAAGACTATGGGGCAAGTTAAGAACAGCACTGAGATGTCAGGGTTCCTGACTCCAGTGCACCTCCCCCTATAAGAGCACTTGGGGCAATGAAGCAAGTTGGTAGTAAAGTAGACATCAAAAAAAGTCACTCTAAACTTTTAAAGAAGTGACGGGACCTCAGGTGATAAAAGAGTCTTTTGTTTTCTGAGGCAAAAAAAACTTTAGTGTAGAAAAGTATTCTTGGCCAGGTGCAATGGCTCACCCTGTAATCCCAGTACTTTGGGAGTCTGAGGCGGGTGGATCACCTGAGGTCAGGAGTTCGAGACCATCCTGGCCAACCTGGTGAAACCTCATCTGTACTAAAAATAAAAAATTAGTCGAGTGTGGTGGCGCACGCCTGTAATCCCAGCTACTCGAGAGGCTGAGGCAGGAGAATCGCTTGAACCCAGGAGTTGGAGGTTGCCGTGAGCCGAGATTTTGCCACTGCACTCAAGCCTGGGCGACAAGAGCAAAACTCCATCTCAAAAAATAAAAACTAAAAGGGACCGGGCATGGTGGCTCACGCCTGTAATCCCAGCACTTTGGGAGACCGAGGCAGGCGGATCACCTGAGGTCAGGAGTTTGAGACCAGCCTGACCAACATGGAGAAACCCCATCTCTACTAAAAATACAAAATTAGCCTGGCATGGTGGTGCATGCCTGTAATCTCAGCTACTCGGGAGGCTGAGACAGGAGAATCACTTGAATCTGGGAGGCAGAGGTTGCGGTGAGCCGAGATCATGCCATTGCACTCCAGCCTGGGCAACAAGAATGAAACTCCATCTCAAAAAAAAAAAAACAAAAGAAAAAAACAGGGTTTGGCTGGTCTCAAACTCCTGTGCTGAAGCCGTCCTCCTACCTCAGCCTCCCAAAGTGCTACAATTACAGGTGTGAGCCACTGTGCCCAGCCTATCTGTCTGTCTGTCTGTCTGTCTGTCTGTCTATCTATCTATCTATCTATATATATATATATATTTTTTTTTTTTTGAGACAGGGTCTTGCCCTGTCACCCAGGCTGGAGTTTAGTGGTGTGATCTTGGCTGATTGCAACCTCCGCCTCCCAGGCTCAAGCGATCCTCCCATCTCAGGCTCCCGAAAAGCTGGGACCATAGGCATGTGCCACCATGCCTGGCTAATTTTTTGTATTTTTAGTAGACATGTGGTTTCACCATGTTGCCCCAGCTGGTCTTGAACTCCTGAGCTCAAGCGATCCACCTGCCTCGGCCTCCCAAAGTGCTGGGATTATGGGCATAAGCCACCGTGCCTGGCCCCTATTTATATCTTATACTGTCTATGTTTTGAAAAGTTATTATTTTTGATAGCTTCATCTTTTAGTCTTGCTACTCAATATATGAGTAGTTTACACACAATTAGTGTTAAAATCTTTTGCATTTGTCTGTGTAGTTACCATTCCCAATGAGTTTTGTGCCGTCAGACGATTTCTCATTGCTTAACATCCTTTTCTTTCAGACTGAAAAACACTCTTTAGCATTTCTTGAAGGAAAGGTCTGGTGTGTTGACAAAATCCCTCAGCTTTTGTTTGTCTAGGAAATCTTTATTTTTCCTTCATGTTTAAAGGACATTTTTGCTGGATATACTATTCTAGGATAAATGTTTTTTTCTTCAGTACTTTAAATGTCATGCCACTCTCCTGGCCTGTAAGCTTTCCACAGAGAAGCCTGCTGCCAGACCCATTGGAGCTTCTTTGTGTGTTATTTGTTTCTTTTTTCTTGCTGCTTTTAGGATCCTTTCTTTATCTTTGACCTTTGGGAGTTTGATTATTAAATGACATGAGGTAGTCTTATTTGGGTTAAATCTGCTTGGTGTTCTATAACTTTCTTGTACTTGAATATTTATATATTTCTCTAGGTTTGGAAAGTTCCGTTATTCTTCCTTTGAATAAACTTTCTATCCTAATTTCTCTCTACCTTCTCTTTAAGGCCAATAACTCTTAGATTTGCCCATTTGTGGCCATTGTCTAGATATTGTAGGCATACTTCATCCTTTTTTGTTATTTTTTCTTTCAATTCTTCTGTGTATTTTCAAACAGCCTGCCTTCAAGCTCACTAATTCTTTCTTCTGCTTGATCAGTTCTCATGTTTAGAGACCCTGGTGCATTCTTTGGTGTATCAGTTGAATTTATCAGCTCCAGAATTTCTATTTAATTTTTAAAATTATTTCCATCTCTTTGTCAAATTTATCTGGCAGGATTCTGAGTTCCTTTTTCCATCTCTTTGTTAAGTTTATCTGGCAGGATTCTGAGTTCCTTCTCTGTGTGCTATCTTGAATTTCGCTGAGCTTCCTCAGTGACAGTGAATTCTCTGAAAGGTCACATATCTCTGTCACTCTGGGATTGGTCACTGGTGCCTTATTTAGTTCATTTGATTAGGTCATGTTTTCTTGGATGGTATTGATGTTTGTGACTGTTGGTCAATGCAGAGCATTGAATAATTAGGTATTTATCGTAATTTTCACAGTTTGGGCTTATTTGTACTCATCCTTCTTCAGAAGGCTTTTCCAAGTACTCAAAGGGAAATGAGTGTTGTGATGTAAATATTTGGTCACTGCAGCTGTAACTGCATTAGGGGGCACCCCAAACCCAGCGATGCTGTGACTCTTGTAGACTCAGAGGTACTGCCTTGATGGTCTTGGGTAAGATCAGAGAGAATTCCCTGGATTACCAGGCAGAGTCTCTTGTTATCTTCCCTTACTTTCTCCCAAATAAATGGAGTCTCTCTCTCCATGCTGAGCTGCCTGGAGTTGGGAGAGGAGTGACACAAGCACCCCTGTGGCCACCACTGCTGGAACTGTGCTGTGTCAAACCTGAAGCCAGCACAGTAGTGGGTCTTGCCCAAGGCCCATGGTGACTATTGCCTGGTTATTGCTGATGTTTATTCAAAGCCCAAAGGCTCTTTAGTCAGCAGGTGGTGAATCCAGCAAGGCTTGTGTCTTACCCTTTGGGGTGGCAGGTTCCCTTCCGGCCCAGGGTGGGTTTAGAAATGCTGTCCAGGAGCTAGGGCATGGAGTCCAGGCTTTAGAAACCTACTTGGTGCTTTATTTTACTGTGGCTGAGCTGGTACCCAAGTTGCAAGACCAGCTCCTTTTTAACTCTTTCCTCTCTTTTCCTTAAGCAGAAGGAGTCTCTCCCTGTGGCAACCATTGCTGGGAAGGCACTGGGTCACACCTGAAGGCAGCACAGTACTGGGCCTCACCCAGTACTGTGGCTATTACTAATGTTTATTCAAGGCCCAACAGCTCTTTAGTCAGCAGGTGATGAATCCTGCCAGGACTGGGTCCTTTCCTTCAAAGCAGCGGGTTCCCTTCTGGCCCATGGTAGCTCTAGAAATATCTGGGAGATAGAGCCTGGCAAGGGGGCTTCAGGACTCTGCGTGGTGTTTTATTCTACTGTGGCTGGGATGGTATCCAAGCTGTAAGACAAAGTCCTCTTTACTTTCCCCTCTCCTTTCCTCTAAGGGAAAGGAGTCTCTCCTGGAGCTGTGAGCTGTGCTGCCTGGGGTTGGGGGGCTGGTGACATAAACACTCCTTTGGCTCCCCAACTGGTATCTCACTAGGCTGTGTGCACCCCAAGTCCACGGGCCCTGAGCTCAGCACAGCACCAGGAATTGCAGTCTTTGTGGCCTAGACTGCCTTTCGAATTTATTTAGGACCCTGAAGCACTTTAGCCAGTGGTGGTGGGGCTCGCCAGAACCTGACCACTGGGATGGATGATTCCTCTCTGGCTAGGGTTTCTCTAAGTGCTTCCTCTGTGGGCGCTAGCTGAATTCTGCCCTGAGTTGCTTTCCACTGTGACAGGGCAAAACTCAGTTCCAATGCAAAGTCCCATAAGCACACAGATTCTCTCTCTGTGCCAGGCAGCCAGGTGCTGCCAGAGGATGAGGGAGGGGTGGTGGTAGCAATTCAAGACTGTCTTTCCTACCCTCTTCATTGCCTTGTCCCTTTTTTTTTCTTCTTTTATGAGATAGAGTCTCACTCTGTCACCCAGGCTAGAGTGCAATGGCATGATCTCAGCTCACTACAACCTCCACCTCCCGGGTTCAAACAATTCTCCTGCCTTAGCCTCCGGAGTAGCTGGGACTACAGGTGTGCACTGCCATACTCGGCTGATTTTTGTATTTTTAGTAGAGACAGGGTTTCACTATGTTGGCCAGCTAGGTCTCAAACTCCTGACCTCAGGTGGTCTGCCCGCCTCAGCCTCCCAAAGCACTGGGATTACAGGTGTGAGCCACCACACCCAGCCATTGCCTTATATCTTGATGTGATGTTACAACCAGCTACTGTGATTGCTACCTGAGTTTTGGTTCTCATGAAGGTGATTTCTTGTGTGGATAGTTGTTCAGTTTGGTGTTCCTGCCAGGGAAGAGGAGGAGGAGGATCACTGGAGGGTTCTATTTGGCTATCTTGCCCCGCCTCCTAGAAGAGTCTTGAATGTGCTGTTCCTTTTACCGTTAATCTCCACAGCTCCTGCATGGTCTCAGATGTAGCCTGGACAGGAGGCCAGGTAAAATAAAGTTCAATAAACGTTATGAGAGAAGGATAAGCCAGGTGGGCTCCCAAAAAAGAGCCAGCTGAAGGGGAATGTCCAGTCGCAAGGACCACAGTGAGAAGGATGTGGACACAGGGCAACCTCTGGAGAAGAGCCTAGAAACCAGGTCTCTTGGGTGAAACAGGAAAGGGCAGTTTGAAGAAAGGCATCATCCCCAAATCTGATAAACCAATACATTCTACTTTTTAAAGCGTATTGGTTTATCTTTATTTGGCAGTCTTGGAACTCTTCCTTTTGTAGCTTTTCCCCTGGGCAGAGGGAGCTGACGTGATCTGAGAAGTTCCAGGGCAGGCAGAGTAGTGAAGAGCCTGGAAAGAACTGAGGGGCAGGAACTGTCCTGTTCGCTTAAAGCAGGCACAAAATTGGCGTTCAGTAGCTGTCTGTGGCACCACCGAATCCTGGAGTCAGGCTTCCGCTGGCCTGAGCACAGGTTGCTCGCGGACCTGGCTGACCTCCACTGGCCCCAGATCCCCAGATGCGAAAAGCCCAGTGGGCCAGGCGAGCAGCCGCGCGCAGAAGTCCCTGCCCCGCGGCCCGGCCCTGGCCCCGCCCTACTGAGGGTGCGCAGACGGCACCCGCCTTTTACGACGCGCCGGAAAGCAACGGCAACGGCAGCAGCCAGCACCGGGCGGAGAGGGCTACCATGGGGGTGAGGGGAGGCCGCCCGCCGCGGGGACACGGAGGGGAGGTGGCGAGGGTCTGGGAGGCAACAGCTCGCGCCAGGAGGAGATGAAGCGAGTGGGTGCGCGCTGAAGGAGCAGGAGGCAGAAGGAGTGTCTCCCTGTGGCACCCACGGCTGGGAATGCGGGAGGGTCGGGCAGGCGTGGGGCTGCGCAGGCACAGCTGACGCAGTCGCTCTGGCCCTCCCCCTCAGAAAATCGCGCTGCAACTCAAAGCCACGCTGGAGAACATCACCAACCTCCGGCCCGTGGGCGAGGACTTCCGGTGGTACCTGAAGGTGCGGCCGGGGCGGGGCCCGGGGAGAGGAGGCCCGTCCTGATCTCAGTGCTGAACCGGAGCCTTCTCTCCGGCAGTATGAGAAAATATTTAACCAGGCACATTAAGTGTTCGGGGTTTTCCTAGATAGAATTTTATGTTTGCTTTCTATTAAAGTGTATTGGTTTATCTCTAATTGGCAGTCTTGGAAAGCTTCATTTTGTAGTTCTTCCCTGTGTTAAATATTTCGTGGTCTGTAAATGGACACTAAACGAAATGCTACTTGAAGGGACGCTTGTGATTATTTAATAAGGTGAATAGTTCGCCTTTCGTTTATTGATTTGGTTTTCTTTATTGTGAAATAGTTTAATTTTGTGCGTAATCCACCCTTCCTTAGCCCTCCCACACTGGTAAAGCTGGTACCCTAGTGGCATGGTCTACAGAGGCCTCCCCTTCCCCAGCAGTTCGAGGCTCTTCACTCTTCCAGATCCCAGAGCTTCTGCTCTGTTTTACTCCTGGTCAAAATCCCAGCATCCTTCTGTACCTCTCAAAAGCCCTGTTCTTCGGGAAGCTGCCCCCGGACTACTTTTGTTTCCCAGGATTTTGAAGCCTGAATACCAGGGCTTACTTGGGAGAATCTGTTCTTTGCTTTGAAGAAGCGGAATCGAGTGAAGGAGACAGAAAAATAGAGTTAACAATACAGTGATAAGTGCTTATACCAGTGACATACAGGGCCTGTGGGAACATAAAGCTAACCAAGCAGAGTGGGTCGGGGGCCTGCTGAGGCCATTTCTCTCTCTTTTTTTTTCTTAATTGACACAGAATTGTACATATTTATGGGGTATATAGTGATGTTCCGATAAATGTAATGTATAGTGATCAGATCAAGGTAGTTAGCATATTCACCTCAAACGTGTATCATTTCTTTGTGTTGGGAGCATTTAATATCCTAGCTATTTGAAACTATATATTATTGTCAGCTATAGTCATCCTACAGTGCTATAGAACACTAGAACTTATTCCTTCCATATAGCTGTAATTTTGTATCTTCTAACAAATCTCTCCATATTCCCCCCCGCCTCTCCTCCGCTGAAGCCATTTCTGCACCACAGGTGCCTTGAATCCCCGGCCACACTGAGCACTTCATAGAGGAGGGTGGGCACGCCGGCATAGGAAACAGCCTTACCTATCCTTTGCCCAGAGATAGTTCTAGTTTTGTCCTTGTTGGGGCAGGTGTTAGGGATGAAGTGAGATTGCCATCAAGAAGGTAGATCATGAGCCTGCCCACCTCCCACTGTTCTTACCCTTTCCTTGGTGTCTGTGCAGCAGAGCCAGCTGCTTTACTAACATTCTTTTTCCCCCAAAGATGAAATGTGGCAACTGTGGTGAGATTTCGGACAAGTGGCAGTACATCCGGCTGATGGTAACTGTTCCCCCTCAACCCCCAACATAAACACTCACAAACACACATACACTTCTGGGCAGGGATTTGGGGAAACTGGCCTTCATCTCTCCAGTTCTTTGCTCCCTGCTTTTTGTGGTTTGGGAGGGTAGGTGTCAGTGTGATCAGCACTGGATTCAATAGGCATCTTTGAGGTATGAGGCAGAGTTCAAAATCAAGGGGAAGCCCTTTTTTTATTTTCCTCAGGAAGCCTTCCCAGGAGTCTTGTCCTAGTAAGTTACCCTTTCTGGGTCTTGGTCTCTTTAAGTGGACAATAAATGGTGGGCTCGATCTCCTCAGGACTGTACATCTAATTCATATGTGACTGAAAGTTCTGTTTGCTTTTTGCCAGGACAGTGTGGCACTGAAGGGGGGCCGTGGCAGTGCTTCCATGGTCCAGAAGTGCAAGCTGTGTGCAAGAGAAAATTCCATCGGTAGGTCAGGCTGTGCGTACTGAGTTCTGCCAGGGTGGCCCACAGCTTCCTGGCACCAGACTGAAAGTAGACTCATGTTACCTGAGGGTGGAGTCAGGCCTAAGATGCCGACACCTGTACAGCGTGATCTTTTTCAGGGCCACATGTGGGCACCTGGCTGGGGCCAGGGTATGGACTCAAGTCAACTTTGTGTTCTCTTTTCTATTTCAGAGATTTTAAGCAGCACCATCAAGCCTTACAATGTAAGTTTGCTGCTGTAGTGGCAGGGATGGTGGGCTTAAATCCTAACTGGAGTTAGTAGGTCTGGGTTCTAGAGTCATGCCTGCATCAGAGTGACCTGCCATAGGACATTCACTCATGAACTTAGTTCTTCTTTGACTCAGTCATTTATCCACTGTACACTGAGTGCTTGGTATATTGCCTCTTGCAGTGCCTTCTTATGAGGGCTGGGCTGTGAGAGCTCAGGGGACCTCTCACACAACCTAGCTGTTCAGTTTGCATCACTGAGAGCACTTGCCTTGTCTTCATTTTAGGGGACTAGCAAGCTTTCTCTGAAACCATGGGTGGGGAGGTCGTTTGGTGCATCCCATCCTTTATATCATCAGTGTTAACAAGTTAGCCCAAAGGTGAGGGAGGGAGTGTGTGCTTTGGATCTGTTTGTTTAAAGAAAGCCAGTTACATGTATTCACCTATTCCTTATTTGGTATTTATTTAAAGTATCTTGAGTTGTGCCAAATTCTTGGCTTTGTCCTGAAGTTAAAGAGAAATTAAATGAGGACTCGCCTTCACGTACATAATAATCTAGTGGAAAATACAAAAAACAAGAATCGAACTAGGGCCCTAACAGAGAAGTGCCTTACCAGTGCCAGAGATGTGGTCAGTGTGCAGGAAATTACTTTACAGTGAATGACAGGATGAGACTGAATGTAGGGCATGGCACTTGTGGTCCCTAAGCCCATAGGTCAGGTAGGCATGAATTTCCTGGCCACCTGCCCCCCAAGAGGTGCCCCCTCCACATACATAACCATTTCAAAGGCTATAAGACAGCCCTCTGCCCGTACTGCATGGCAGATGGTCAGCAAAAGGCTATGGTTAAGTGTACTGGGTCTGTTTGGATGATCTAGAGACTTTGGAGCTTAACATTCTTGTTCATATTTTTGGTGTTGATAATTTACTATTTATTGAGCACTGTGCTGGGCACTTTATATGCATTTCAAAATCTGACAGTAAAATTGTAGAGGTTTCCTCGGCTCTATTTGACAGTTTAGGAATCTTGGGCCCAGAGGGGAAGATAGGCAGAGCTTACCTTACATCCAGGCAGGTTGACCCCGGCATCCACGCTCTTCTGCAGCCTCCATGTCTGCTGTCTACAGAAAGCTTCATAGGGAGCAGGTGCCCAAGGCAGGCTTCCTCTAAGAAGGGGATGAGTTCTTCCTGGGTCTCATACTAGGCCTCCAGGGGCAGTAAGTGCCCATTTGGCAGGAAGGAGAGGGGCCATGGGGTCATCCTGAGAGCTCATTTGGGCCTGCCTCCTCAACACACTTCCTTTCTAGGCTGAAGACAATGAGAACTTCAAGACAATAGTGGAGTTTGAGTGCCGGGGCCTTGAACCAGTTGATTTCCAGCCGCAGGTGTGTGTGTATCTTTCTGGGGAATCTTTGTCTTTGGGGAGGGGATGGATGAAGTGACAGCCAGAACTGTGCTACCTACAGATACCATGGACTAGACATTCTCCTTTCTAGCGGTAGTAATAATTGTCCCTTAAGTGGCTGCTGTATGCTTGGGCACCCATGCCATCATTTTTACATGTTACCACATTTAATTCTTATGGTAACCCTATGAATTTATTCATCCTGTTCTTCAGATGAGGAAGGAACTGAAGAGATTTTGCAACTTGCTCAGGGTCACACAGTAAGCAGTGGAGCTATAGTTTCAACCCAGATCTATCTGACTTGAGCTGGTGCTCATCCCCCTTTATTTGTGCATGTTTCACCTCACAACAAATCTGTGAGGTAGGCAGAAGAGCAAATACTTCATCCCCATTTTATCAATAACTAAGGTCCAACCTGGGAAATAACATGCCCAGGAGCCTTCAGCAAACCAGGGCTAGTGGAAGGGATTACGCTGCCCCTGCTGCCTTCTGGTCCAAGGCTGTAATTCAGAGAAACCACCACTCTAGTTCTGAGGCAGCTGCCGGGTCCTGGAAGCTCAGCAGTTATTCTAAGACAGGTACTCATACTGCATCTCTGTCCTCCATCCCAGAAGTGTGAGAAGAGCCAGCAGCCTGGCCGGCCCTTACTTATAGCCCAATGCCTTCTTTTGCCAAGACTAACTGGTACCTTCTTGTGCCCTGCAGGCTGGGTTTGCTGCTGAAGGTGTGGAGTCAGGGACAGCCTTCAGTGACATTAATCTGCAGGAGAAGGTATGAGACTTGGGGGCTTTGGGAGGTACTGTAGGGCACCTGGTGGGAATTATTTTTTTGGTGGACAAGGCTCATCAATGGAAAGCCAACTTTGTATTTTTGTGCTTTTTGTTAGTGATTTTGCTGTTGAAATGGCCACAGGTATAGTGCTAAAGTGCTTTCTAATGTTCCTACGTATGAGAAAGCTATGATGCCCCTTACAGAGAGAATACGTGTTAGATAAGCTTTATTCAGGCATGAGCTATAGTGCTGCTGGCTGTGAGTTCATGAATCAACAATATATATTAAATAAGTTATCTTTAAACAGAAACACATAAAGCTAGATTATTGATTGGTTGATGAAAATGTGACCAGAGGCTCATAGGAACCTAACCCTGTATTTCCCCGGGGAGTATTCATTCAGTATTCCCTAATTCAGTGTTTGTGGTGGCTTTACTGCACCTAACTACCATGAAGAACAAGAAATAGTCTGTATTACTGGACATATTACTACCCTGCAGATAGAAAAGCCTTGTGCTCAAGCCTTGAAGGAAGGACAAAAACTTCATTTCATTTGCTCAGCACCTAATAACAGCAGCTAGCATCTACTGAGCTCTTAGATGTGCCAGGCACTCACTATGCTGAGTGCTTTTATTTTATTTTGTGTATTTTTTGAGACAATCTCACTCTGTCGCCCAGGCTGGAGTGCAGTGGTGCAATGTCAGCTCACTGCAACCTCTGCCTCCTGGGCTCAAGTGATCCTCCTACCTCAGCCTCCCAAGTAGCTGGGATTACAGGCGCCTGCCACCATTCCTGGCTATTTTTTGTATTTTTAGTAGAGACGGGGTTTCACCTTGTTGGCCAGGATGGTCTCGGACCCCTGACCTGAAATGATCCACCTGCCTTGGCCTCCCAAAGTGCTGGGATTACAGGCATGAGCCACCACGCCCGGCTGCTGAGTGCTTTTAAATGTGTTACCTCATTTGATTCTTTCAACATTCAATATGAACTCCATTGTCCTTTTTTTGTTTTTTTGTTTTTTAAATAGAAGACAGGACTCGGAGAAGGGACTCAGAGAAGTTAAGTGATTTGCCCACAGTCATACAACTGAAAGAGCTAGAATTCAGGCCTGAGCTATCTGGCTCTGTTCAGGGTCATACATGTTCATGATTATTTGAGTCAGAGCCTGAGCTGGGCCTTTTAAGTCCCAGTTTTCTGCTCTCCACATGGCTGCATTCTGCGTTGTGAGGCTAACAATGCCATTTTGTTTCCCAGGACTGGACTGACTATGATGAAAAGGCCCAGGAGTCTGTGGGAATCTATGAGGTCACCCACCAGTTTGTGAAGTGCTGATCCCTCTTCCTTCCCAGTTGCCCTTAAGAACTGAGAAAGGACAAAGTACTCTAAGCAGCAAACCCCACAGAGGCTCGTTCCTTTGACCCTTGTCTCCTGGTGGCTATACAAAACCTTCACAATCTGCATGCTGGACTTTATTACAGCTTCCCAAGCCCCATCAATAAAGCCCCTGTTCATGCTGCACTGGTGCATGAAGGTGAAGTAAGGAGGCAGCTACTCCCTCCACAAATAAGAATTCGTGCAGCAGCAGTTCACTCCTTAGGAAAATGAAGAGTATTTTTAAGGAGATGGTATCTCCCCAGTCAAGGGCAAGTTTACAGAGATGAAACCGCGATCCCACCATCACTCAATGAGCCAGAAGCCAATGGTGATGTACTGTTAGCTGAACTTACTGAACTTGCTGTTGGAAAGATCTTTGTGAGGATTAGGAATTAGGTTAAAAGAAATTAAGAACCATCTTCAAGCAAAAATTAAACTTTATTTCTGCTTAAACAATAAATACACCTGAGTTAGTTTTCCAAACCTTTCCTCCTGATTAAATGCCCTTAAAACTTAAATCTCTTGTTATCTTCAGTTGTGATCTAGTCCCACGTGGAAATTACGTTTAGCTTTAAAACCATGAATTTAAAGCTCAAGCCTGTAGCTGGCTGCCTAGGCAGCTTATGATTAGTTTCACAGAATAGCACCCACTGGCTACACAGGCCCCAGTTTTTTTTTCTTTTTCGTTTTTTGAGACAGTCTCGCTCTGTCGCCCAGGCCAGAGTGCAGTGGTGTGATCTCAGCTCACTGCAACCTCCACCTCCTGGGTTCAAGCAATTCTGCTTCAACCTCCCAAGTAGCTGGGATTATAGGCACATGCCACCACACCCAGCTAATTTTTGTATTTTTAGTAGAGACAAGGTTTCACCATGTTGGCCAGGTTGGTCTCAAACTCCTGACCTCAAGTGATCCACCCGCCTCAGCCTCTCAAAATGCTGGGATTACAGGCATGAGCCACCATGCCCGGCCTCCCAGTTTTCATGATGAGGAAGTGATGGTAGCTTTTCATCTGCCCAGAAGTTAACTTTTGATGGATTTGCCTTCTAAGGCATCAAACATGTCTTCTAAGGCCTTCTCCACACATTGGAGAAACTCCCGGGCATTGCGGCCTGGGTAGGAAGAGACATTGCAGCCTATCCAGTTGTCATGAACAGCATACCCAACACCAAAGCCATCAGAGACCACAGGGGCAAAGCCCCCAAGGTTCACTGCTGGGCTGCTCAGCGTGCTCGTGGACAGGACATTGTGGTTTATCTGCCCGTATGCAGGGTCCAGGTAGAGCTCAGGCAAGATGATCCCTTTGGCTGCTGCCAGATGCCGCAGAGCAAACAAGTGTCGGTCAAAGCCCTGGCCTGTGAGAAACAAAATGGAAAACCAGAGTCTCAGGATGGAAAAGGACCTCAGGAAAACCTCCCAACTCACCACATGGTAGGAATACCCCTCACAGCATCCTTGAGAGTGGGGGAAGGCTCTACCTCTATGCACACCACCAACTGACTAACCTTCAGAGCAGCTCAAGCTAGACTATTTTAAATTATTTAGGAAATATATTATGTCATGTTACATTTAAAAATAGCTGTCAACAGCTGAGCTAAAAATGAGCCTAAAAGGAAAGCATAATTTTAAAGATTTGAAATCAGTTTAGTCAAAGAGTCAAGACAGTACAGGAAGACAGCTATGGACTCAAAAACTACGATAAAACTAAAAGTCTGATTCAAGTGTAAAAGAGAAGATTGAGTCAGTGGAACAAAATGGAAAGTCTGTTTGACCAGGGTTCGAATCTCAGTCTTACTACTAACTGGCTGTGTAACGGGGTCAGTGGCTTGGTTTTCTCCCTATAAAATGGAGGAAGAGAAGATTAGAATGTCTTGGAGGTCCCTTTCACTTCCAGCACTTCATAGCAACATGAAAGGACAACTATGACCCTCCAGGTCCTTTCCAGGTCTTGAATTTTATCAAAAAAAGGTAATGACGGATGACAATTGAGAAGAGCTTCTGAGATAAACTGTTTACAGAGAGCAGACACATTACAACTGAGGTGAAGTTAGTGGGGCCGTAAGTTTAGAAATCCTAAATTTTCAAAAGTAAGTCTGATAACCAATCAGTAATAGAAAAAGGCTGGGTGCAGTGGTGCATGCCTATAATCCTAGTGCTTTGGGAGGCCAAGGCAGGAGGATTGCTTGAGCCCAGGAGTTTGAGACCACCTTGGGCAATACAGTGGGACCTCATCTCTACAAAAAATTTTAAAAATTAGGCCCGGCATGGTGGCTTACGCCTATAATCCCAGCACTTTGGGAGGGTGAGGCGGGTAGATCATGAGGTCAGGAGTTTGAGACCAACCTGGCCAACATAGTGAAACCCCGTCTCTATTGAAAATATAAAAATTAGCTGGGCATGGTGGCATAAGCCTGTAGTCCCAACTACTCAGGAGGCTGAGGCAGGAGAATCGCTTGAACCCAGGAGGCAGAGGTTGCAGTGAGCTCAGATTGTGCCACTGCACTCCAGCCTGGGCAACAGAGCAAGAGTCCATCTCAAAAAAAAAAAAAAAAATTAAAATATCAGCTGGGCATGGTGGTGCATGCCTATAGTCCCAGCTATTTGGGAGGCTGAGGCAGGAGGATTGTTTGAGCCAAGGAAGTTGAGGTTGCAGTGAGCCATGATTGCACCACTGTACTCCAGCCTGGGTGACAGAATGAGACCGTGTCTCCAAAAAAAAAAAAAAAAAGGCCAGGCGCGGTGGCTCACGCCTGTATTCCTAGAACTTTGGGAGGCTGAGAGGGGTGGATCACCTGAGGTCAGGAGTTCAAGACCAGCCTGGCCAAAATGGCAAAACCCCTTCTTTACTAAAAATGCAAAAACTAGCCAGGTGTAGTGGCGGGTGCCTATTATCCCAGCTACTCGGGAGGCAGAGGCAGGAGAATCACTTGAACCTGGGGGCGGAGGTTGCAGTGAGCCGAGATCACGCCATTGCACTCCAGCCTGGACGGAGGGAAACTCTGTCTCCAAAAATGAAAAAAAGAATTAATGCGTCACAGCTGAATGTGACCTTAAATGAGGACAAAGACACATGCATTTCCCCACCCCTGCTTAGGAGGCAAGAACATTCTGATCCCTAGTGGCTAGTGTGGCTGTTCAGACTGCTAGGGTAGAAAAGAAAAATTTGGGGAGTTGGCGATGGATTAAACCTAGTGAACGGGTAGAAATCAGATTTGGAGTAGAATGATTTAGGCTTGCTTACCCAAGCACTGAGGACAAGACCCAACGGCATGCTCCCCACCCCTGCCTCACCCATTGCTGCTTCTTTGGTCAGCTGGCCATGGTACTTGGAGCACTCAACCATCATCTGCTGAAGCTCGCCAGCACTGTGCCTGGAGGGCTCCCTGACAAAGGCCTCAGAGCACCTCTTTGTATAGATGGAGGCCGGGCGGATGGTCTCAGTGCGGCCGTGCTTGAATGCGGCAGTGCTACAGGACTCGTAGGTGGCCACTGTCTGCCCGTACTGCCGCAGGAAGGCCATCTGGAATGCCAGCTGGGCAACTGCGTCAGGGCTCAGCTTTTGCTTCTTCAGGAATTCTTTGCCTCCTCTCTGAAACTGGACGCAGTCAATAGTGAGGGTTTTCATGGTGGCATCAAACTTTTCCTTAGCAGCTGTGATGCCAGTCTTTAAGGCATCAGTCAGCTCGAAGTTGAGTTTCTGCACCGTGACAGTAGAGTCAGTGGTAGCTGGCTGGCTCTGTGGAGTGACGGCAGGGGTCTGAGTGCTGTCTTTAAATACTTCATTAAAAAATCTGAGCACTGCCACACCATCACCCCAAGAGTGCTCAAAGTGGACGGCAGTAGAGCCATCCTTGGCGATAATGAGGTTAAAGGATTTATCAAACCAGCGGTTTGTGCCATCCCCATGCAGCATATTGTGGGACAAGTGGACAAGGTCCTTAATGGGGAAGTCATCTAGGCAGAGGCAGAACACTGCCGAGTCCACTTTCCTCAGGTTCTCCTCATTGCCACTACTCATCAGCTTCTGCCTGAGCTCTGCCCAGGTGTCTCGGTTCTCACTGGTCAGGTATGCCAGGGGAAACTCGGGGGCGGGGCTGCTGTCTGAGAGAATGTACTTCAGATGTGCCTGGATTTCCAAGGGGCTCACAATGTTCCCATCTTGATCCAGGACATCAAAGATATAAAAATTTCCTTTCCTTAGGACCAGGAGGTGTCTGGCCTTGTCATCAGTGAAGAGTTCATCCCGACTGGGTTTGGGTAAACGAGTTGAGTTGAAAAGCCGAAAATACTGGGACATATCCAGGGGATACGCATTGACCAGGTAGGCCCCATACCAGGACAGAGAGGAAGGCACAAAGCGTATGAGTCTCTTGAAGGTGATAGTGTCACTTTTTGCAGGGTTCAAGTGGAACACTTCTGGCTCCAGAAGGCCAGCCCGGAGTGTCTTCAGAAACCGGATGGCAGAAACAGTCATGTTGGTTGCCCGGGTGAGCTGGTCATTATACTCAGATTTTGGGTCAGGATTGAAAGCCATAAATGGATTAAAGTTCAGAACAACGGAGTCTCGAGCAGATAGGTACATATCAAACCAGGGTCCTAAAAAATAAAAAGAAAAAAATAACATAAAATGATAATGCTGTCCCTAAAAATAAAATTTGAAGAAGAAAAAAAATTCAAGCATAGGCAAAGGAAATGGCATCAACCTCCAGAGAGAAGAATTCCCTGAATGTTTTTGCTCTGCAATAATTCAAGACATACAAATGGGGTCATACAATATATGGTGTTTTGCATCTAGCTTCTATCACTTACAATAATGTTTTTGTTTTGTTTTTTTGGGACGGAGCCTCGCTCCTGTCGCCCAGGCTGGAGAACAGTGCTGCAATCTCAGCTCACTGCAACCTCCGCCTCCCAGATTGAAGCGATTCTCCTGCCTCAGCCTCCTGAGTAGCTGGGATTACAGGCGTCCTCCACCATGCCCAGATAATTTTTGGATTTTTAGTAGAGACAGGGTTTCACCATGTTGGGCAGGCTGGTCTCAAACTCCTGACCTCAGGTGATCCACCCGCCTCGGCCTCCTAATAATGTTTTTAAGGTTCATCCATGTTGTAGCATTTAAGTTCTTCATTTCTTCTTAGCGCTGAACAATGTTCCATTATATGGATATACTATATTTTGTTTATCCACTCATCAGGTAATGGACATTTGAACTGTTTCCACTCTTTATTATGAATTATATTGCCTTTCTTTTTTTTTTAAGAGACACAGGATTTCTGTCATCCAGGCTGGATTGCAGTGGTATGATCATGGCTCACTGCAGCCTTGAACCCTGGGCTCAAGCGATCCTCCCACCTCAGCCTCCCAAGTAGCTAGGACTACAGATGCACACCACCAGCCTGGCTAATTTTTTTATTTTTGGTAGAGATGGGGTCTTATTATGTTGCTCAGGCTGGTTTCAAGCTCCTGGCCTCAAGTAATCCTCTCACCTCAGCCTCTTAAAGTGCTGGGATTACAGGTGTGAGCCACTGCACCTAGCTATTAAGAATTATGTTGTTATGAACATTCTTATACATGTTTTTGTATGGACATAGCTAGGAGTGGAACTACTATCACATGGTAAGTCTCTGTTTAACCTTTGAGGAACTGCCAGGATGTTTTCCAAAGTGGCTGCACCATTCCCACGAGCTGTCTATGAGGGTTCCAATTTTTCCACATCCTCAGCAGCACTTGTTACATGTCTTGTGGCATGGAGATATTCTGGTAGGTGTAAAGTAGTATAGCATTGCAGATTTGGTTTGCATTTTCCTAATGTTTATTAATTGCTTTTTCTTCCTCTTCTGTTTCCTTTCTTGGTTTAAAGGAATAAAATATGGTAACACTCCACTTGCATTCATGCTGGAACAGAATAGTTAATTCCCACCCCATCTCTTTAGGTTTCTCTTGCTTCATCTCCTTTCAGGGGCAACAATCATACTTGATTGCTCCCCGATAAGGGGGGAAACGTCTTCATTGTCCTTCTATGTACAGTGTACATTTGTACACTCCCTGTTTAGAAAGTACTAAAAAAGCTATTATAAATATCAGTGCATGGATCACTCAGACTAGCCCTCTGAGTTCCTATAGATGTTTTACCTGTAAAAATTCCAGAAGCAATATTTTATCAGAAAATATGTCAGGGAAAGTTCCTGCTGGGATTAGTAAACATGAATAAACTCTATAAATAAGGACTATCTTTCATTCAGGCAAATAATGTTCATATGTATAGCACTGGGAAAAGGATTAATAGATGCAGATTTCTCTGTTACTCATTTGTTGGTCCATCCACTCATTCCATCCCTTGAGAATCAGTGCTGTGCCAGGCCTTGGTCCAGGGGATTTAGAGAGGAATAGGACATGGTCTTTGATTCTGAAAAACTCTGGTGAAGGAGGCAAATAATTAAAACATAACGCAATGCACTAAAATGGTGAGAGAAAAGTACTGGTGGATAAGATATATTTGATGAAAGAAGACATAAATTCATGCCTCTGACCCCCCTTTAGCAAAAGAATTTCAAAGAGACATAAACCAGTCAGGCCAAGAGAATGGGAGACGAGAAAACAAATACTGGAAGCTGGAAAGCACTTATGCAACTGGTAATGACTAAAGCCGACTCAAGAAAGCCAATCCTAAATTGGCAGGAGAGAAAGCCAAGAAATCATGATTTGCACAGCAGAACCCCCAGAGGGCTCAGTAATTGGCAACCTAGATACATCTGGTTGAAGGACTATTCAATTATATCACCACTACCACAACCTGAGATTCCCTCCTCACTCCGGTAGAAGACTTAAGTTTTACTCTCTGGAGATAATAAAACTGGGGGCTGGGTGCAGTGGCTCATGCTGGTAATCCCAGCAATTTGGGAGGGCAAGGTGGGTGTATCATGAGGTCAGGAGATCAAGACCATCCTGGCTAACATGGTGAAACACCATCTCCGCTAAAAATATAAAAAATTAGCCAGGTGTGGTGGCACGTGCCTGTAGTCCCAGCTACTCAGAAGGCTGAGGCAGGAGAATCACTTGAACCCAGGAGGCTGAGGTTGCAGTGAGCTGAGATTGTACCACTGCACTCCAGCCTGGGTGACAAAGTGAGACTCTGTCTCAAAAAATAAATAAATAAAATAAAACTGGGAGACCTGAATCACAGTTGAGATCTCAAACCTTCTTCCCTTACTTACCCTACCTTCTACAACACTAGCAACCTTTTGGCAGTTTACTGGAAAAGCCTCCCTAGGGAAGCTAACCCAACTACACTACCATTAGGGGCAACCCAGGGAAGCAGTTTAGCTGGATCACTGTATTAGTCTGTTTTCACACTGCTATAAAGAACTACCTGAGACTGGATAATTTATAAAGAAGAGAAGCTTAACTGACTTAGTTCCGCATGGCTGGGAAGGCCTTAGGAAACTTACAATCATGGTGGAAGGCAAAGGGGAAGCAAGGCACATCTTACACAGCAGCAGGAGAGAGAACAAGCGAGGAGTAGGAACTGCCAAACACTTTTAAACCATCAGATCTCATGAGAACTCACTATCACAAGAAAAGCATGGGGGAAACTACCCCATGATCCAATCACCTCCCACTAGGTCCCTCCCTTGACACTTGGGGATTATTACAATTCAAGATCAGATTTGGTTGGAGACACAGAGCCAAACCACATCATTCTGCCCTGGCCTCTCCCAAATTTCATGTACTTCTAACATTTCAAAACACAACCATGTCTTCCCAACAGTGCCCCAGAGTCTTAACTCATTCCAGCATTAACTCAAAATTACAAGCCAAAGTCTCATCTGAGTAAAGGCAAGTTCCTTCTGCCTATGAGTCTGTAAAATCAAAAACAAATTAGTTATTTTCAAGATACACTGGTGTTACAAGCATTGGGTAAATGCTCCCATTCCAAAAGGGAGAAATTGGCCAAAACAGAGGGGCTACAGGCCCCACGCAAGCCTGAAATCCAGCAGGGCAGCCATTAAATCTTAAAGCTCCAAAATAATCTTTGACTCCATGTCTCACATCCAGGGCATGCTGATGTAAGAAGTGGGCTCCCAAGGCCTTTGGTAGCCCTGCCCCTGTGGCTCTGCAGAGTACAGCCCCATGGTTGCTTTTACAGGCTGGCATTGAATGCCTGTGGCTTTTCCAGGCACATGGTGCAAACTGTCGGTGGATCTACCATTCTGGGGTCTGAAGGGCAGTGGCCCTCTTCTCACAGTTCCACTAGGCTCCCCATTGGGAACTCTGTGTGGGGGCTCTAACCCCATATTTCCCATCTGCATTGCCCTAGTAGAGGATCTCCATGAGGGCTTCACCCCTGCAGCAGACTTCTGCCTGGACATCCAGGTGTTTCCATATAGCCTCTGAAATGTAGGAGGAGGTTGTCTTTTTTTTTTTTGAAATGGAGTCTTGCTCTGTCACCCAGACTGGAGTGCAGTGGTGCTATCTTGGCTCACTGCAAGCTCTGCCTCCTGGGTTCACGCCATTCTCCTGCCTCAGCCTCCCCAGCAGCTGGGACACAGGTGCACGCCACCACACCCGGCTAATTTTTTTTGTATTTTTAATACAGACAGGGTTTCACCATGTTAGCCAGGATGGTCTCGATCTCCCGACCTCGTGATCCACCCGCCTTGGCCTCCCAAAGTGCTGGGATTACAGGCGTGAGCCACCGCACCTGGCCGGAGGAGGTTTTCAAACCTCAACTCTTGTTTTCTGCATACCTGCATGCCCAACACCATGGGGAAGCCTCCAGTGCTTGGGGCTTGCACCCTTTGAAGCAATGGCCAGAGCTGTGCCTTGGCCCCCTTTAGCCATGGCTGGAGCTGGAGTGCCTGGGACACAGGGCACCATGTCCTGAGGCTGCACAGAGCAGCAGGGCCCAGGAAACCATTTTTCCCTCTTAGGCCTCTGGGCCTATGCTGGGAGGGGCTACTGTAAAGATCTCTGAAATGCCCTCAAGACATTTTCCCCATTGTCTTGGCTATTAACATTTGGCTTCTCATTACTTATGCAAATTTCTGCAGCTTGTGGCTTGAATTTCTCCCCAGAAAATGGGTTTTTCTTTTCTACTGCATGGTCAGGCTGCAAATTGTCCAAACTTTTATGCTCTGCTTCCCTTTTAAACATAAGTCCCACTTTCACATCATCTCTCTGTGAATGCATATGACCATATGCTTTCAGAAAAAGCCATCTTGAATGCTTTGTTGCTTAGAAGTTTCTTCTGTCAGACACCCTAAATCACCCCTCTCAAGTTCAAAGTTCTGCAGATCTCTAGGACAGGGACAAAATGCCACCAGTCTCTCTGCTAAAGCACAGTAGAGTGACCTTTGCTCCAGTTCCCAATAAGTTCCTTATCTCCATCTGAGACCACCTCAGCCTGGACTTCATTGTCCATATCTCTATCAGCATTTTGGTCAAAACCATTCAACTCTCTAAGAAGTTCCAAACTGTCTGACATCTTCCTGTCTTCTTCTGACCCCTCCAAACTGTTCCAACCTCTGCCTATTAAACAGTTCCAAAGTTGTTTCCACATTTTCAGGTATCTTTGTAACAATGCCCCCCTCCTGGTACCAGTTTTCTATATTAGTCCATTTTCACACTGCTATAAAGAACTACCTGAGACTGGGTAATTTATAAAGAAAAGAGGTCTAATTGACTGACAGTTCCTTGTGGCTGGGGAGGCCTCAGGAAACTTACAATCACAGCGCAAGGTGAAGGGGAAGCAAGGCACATCTTATGTGGCAGCAGGAGAGAAAGCAAACAAGTGAGGGAACTGCTGAACACTTTTTAACTATCAGAGCTCGTGAGAAACCACTCACTATCATGAGAACAGCATGGGGAAAACTGCCCCCATGATCCAATCACCTCCCTCCAGGTCCCTCCTTCAACACGTGGGGATTACAATTCAAGATGAGATTTGGGTGGGGACATAGAGCCAAACCATATCAATCACATTAGAGCAAAGCCTGTAACTGACAAGCCTCACCCCCATCCACATAGCTTCCAAGAGCTTTTTAATATCTCACTCATATCGAAGACAACACAGGATTATGAAGCATCTGAAGAAAGAAAAGGGCAAAGCAAACAGGAGAAAAGCAACTTGGAGGCAACAGACTATGAAGAGAGATCTTAAAAAAAAATTATCAGAGATAAACTATTTTTAAAAAGAACACCATAAGAAGAAAAAAGAGCTTGTGGAAGTAAAAAATAGGAAAGCAGGAGTTTTAAAAACAGGTTGAGAGATTAAAATTAAGTAAGTCTCCCAAGAAAATGTAACAAAAAGAGTAAGAGATGAAAAATGTGAGAGAAAAGAAAATTAGAGGATGAGACCCAGAAATTCTACACCTGAATAATAATAGAGTTCCACAAAGAAAAAACAGAGAAAAAAAATGGAGAGGAAGAAATCCAAAGAAATAAAACAAGAAAATATCCCAGACCTGAAGGATGAGATTCCAGATTCAAAGGACTCACAGAGTGGCCCAACACATACTAAAACACATTACCTGAAATTTCAAAACACTGGGGACAAAGAGAAAATTCTAAAAAGCTTCCAAAGGCAGAGAGAAGAAGTAGTCAAAAGATTAAGTCTCAGAATAACATTAGATTTACCAACAGCAACACTGGATGCTAAAAGACAATGGAGCAAAGCCTCCAAAATTCTGTGGGAAAATGATTTCAAACCCAGCCAAACAAATTATCAATGAAGTATAAGGGCCATTTTAAAATTTTTGCTTCCCATATTCTGTTTCCAGATAGTACAGGGAATATGTGCTCTGATTTAAAAAAAAAAAAAAAAGAAAAGAAAAAGCCAAGAAATAAGAAAATATGAAAGACAAGAAACACAAGTCCCAACATGAGAGAAAGATGATAGATGCCCCAGCTGATGGTGAAAGAGCACAGGAGAGCAGCTTCACAGTAGGCCAAGAGGTTCACAAATCCAGACTACAGCATGTCGCAAGTTCTGGAAGAAGTTTTGTCAAGAAGACCAAAAGGGATAGAATGTCCAATCTGCTTTCATGTATTGAGAGGAGATTCAGACAGCTTGGGAAGAGTCTGGGGGTAAATTAGTAAGCATATAGAAAACTAAACAAGAGAAAGGATGGAACAATTATTAACTTCAGAGAAAACAAAAAGTTTGTACTGGAAAGGAAAAACAATCCCAATATGCTACATGAGTCAGCTGACAATAGTGTTTCTATGATCATAATGGCATAAAACTAGATACTGAGTTATCCAAAATTACAAATCCCTATGCTGTGAAAATAAGGGGATAGGAAGTATGTGTATACACATCCCACATATGTGGTGGGATGTAAAGTACTGCTGAATTCTAATCTTCTACAGTGAGATGTCAATAGCTAATGACTAAAGCAAAAAAATCAAGATGCAGTAATGTAAGTATCTAATTTAGAGATACGGGGGTATATAACAAAAGATTTAGGAGCTGAAAGTGAGAAGTGGGAAATAAGATGATGAGGAAGTTGCTCTTTTTCCTAACAAGCCTTATAGAACTGTCTGATTCTTTAAACTATATGCATGTATAACCTTGGTAAATATATAAACTAAATTAAAAGAAGTGCTGTAGGAACAGAGGTGGAAGCAACCAACTCTGGAAAGGAAAAAGGACTGAGAAGGTTTCACAGAAAACCATCCTCCTTGGATCTTAAAAGAAGAATTTGCCAGGCAAAAAAATGGTAGTGGGAACAGCATGGATAAAGGCACAAAAGAATGAAAGACTAAGGGTTCAGGGAGCAATGAGGAGTTTAGCAGGAAGTATGTCAGGGTGGGTGGTGAGAGAAGAGGCTGGAGAGGACAGTTCTGTCTGACAGTGAAGGACCCAGAATGATATAGGACATAGGACTTAATCCTGCATCCTTTTCAGACAGGACCATTGATTAGGTTCTGCCTCAATCCCATCTACAGAGAAGGCTGGCCATCATTCTTGAGCATGGGCTCAAGTCAACACCTCAGTAGAGGAGGAACACACTCAGCCTTAATTTACCTCAGGAAGGGAGGATGAGACGTTACTTCATTTGCTGGTCTCACCAAAAATATCTCTGAGACCAAAACAGGAGAGAATATGCCTTACTTTTCATTATGGAGGGCTCTGGGAGAAATCATACCCACAGCCCAGCCTACCTACCCGAAATGTAGCTTGTATGTTTATTCTGTTTGTCCAGAGCAACCAGCTGCTCGTGCAGTTCTTTTCCAATCCCATTTTCAAAACTCTTGCAAAATTGTTCTGTTTTCCTAAAACATTCAAGAAAAGACAAAATCAAACCATGGTAGGGAATACATGATTTTTAGGTTCATGGCGAGGAACTCATAATAGAGTTTTGGGTCCCCAACAGCATAGCCCTAAAACCTGGAATGAGATCAGAAAGTACCTCTAACCAGAACAGGAATCAGTCTAAAATTGATAATCTAGACTACCTTCTTAAAATGAATGATTAGGAAAATCAATCAACATCTCACAAAATAATCCATATCCTAGGAGGCAGTTTGGCATGGAGAAAAGGACACAAGCTCTGGAGTCAACAGAAGTTAAGTCTGAATCCTAGCTCTGTTGCTTTTCAAACTGTGTGATCTTGGATAAGTTACTTGATCTGAGTCTCGGTTTCTTGATGTGTAAAATGGATAATAATACCACTTTACAAGATTAAAAATATTTATAAAGCTAAGGATTTAGAATATCCTAAAACATAATACTCAATAACTGGTAGCTATTACCATATCAAGAGGAACTTTAAATGACTAATAACAAATATTTGAAAACAGAGGCCTAGATTATGGATAATTCATCTGCTTCTCCATCACTGTCCAGTGAAGAGTTCTGTGATTCCAACAACAATGCCAGTTACCTGTACAGAAAAATTTCCATTATGGAAAAAGAGTACTACACTAGGCTATAAGAGCTTAATGCAATCCACTTTTTGACAATATTTGATATTATTTTCCAATTCCATGCTGTATTTGCTTCCTAGGACTGCTATAACAAAACACCACAAACTGGGTGGCTGAAAACAACAGAAATTTATTCTCTCACAGTTCTGGAAGCTTTAAGGACAAAATCCAGGTGTCAGTAGGACTATATCTTCTCTGAAGACTGGGGAAGAATCTGTTGCATGGCTTTCTCTTAGATTCTGGTGTTGCCAACAATCCCTGGCATGCCTTGGCTTGTTGACACAGGCAGAGGACACAATCTCTGCCTGTGTCCTCACACGGCTGTCTCTGTGTCTTCTTACAAGGACACCAGTCATATTTAATTAAGGACCCACACTACTCCAGTAGGACCTCATCTTAACTAATTACATCTGCCACAACCCTAATTCCAAATAAGATCATATACTAAATTTCATGAAAAAGGGCATAAATTTTGGAGGCATGCTATCCAACTCAATAAACATGCTCACAATGCAGACTTCTGGTCTGCTGTATGGTCTCCTCAATGGACCTCCCTTCCAAGGGTACATGCTCTCTATAAATGACCAGGACCAGCGAGCCTCCCAGGTACACCTGCTAAGGGAAAGTACACATTTGGCATTCTGGCTTATAAACTATCTCCTGTTGAGCCTGTTTAGAGGAACTCTCGGGGCTTGGTCAGTCCTTCATGAATGAAAATCTATTTCCTGAACTTGCAGATGTACAACTAGGTTCTGGGTTCCTGGAGACCCAGCCACGTCACAGACATTCCCTGAAGTCCACCACTACTTGCCAGCCTGTCTTGAACCACCCCAACTATGCTCACCCAAGGTTCTCAGTGTTTACCTGAACTGGCCATCATCCAAGAGAGGCTTCTGTGCACTGAGGTATCTCTTAATGGTGTCTTCAAGTTTGGGAATAGGCAGCCTGGGGAGAAAGCAGGGTCAGTGTAAGGCTGACAGTATATGGAAGAGGTTAATTAGCTTTACAAGCTAATGAACTGATTACTAGATCATTAATTTCCTCCCCCAAAACCAATAATCAGAAGTGACTGACAAATCAGAATCAATGGGTTTACTAATGCCAAGTATATCAATGGTAACTCTACTTTTAAGTAAAATAACAACTAAATCTTTAAGTAAAATACAAATATAATTATTTTAAATAACAATAATAGATTCAAAATGGGGAAGCAGAAGCTGCCCCAAGCATTCCTGTTTTCTGGTCACAATGATAACACCTGTGCAAACACTGTATTGGCCCTGATTTAATTCTACCCTTAGTTTGAACAACTGCATTTTTCTCCCCTAGGATAAAATGAAAAGGTTCTATTTTTTAAATTTTCTTCTGCATTTTACAACAAATAATTATATAAGAGTGAAACACAGATCTGTCCAAGGGCCAGCCATATATGGGGGCTACAGTCACTGAAAGGTAGGAATCGACCAGTAAGCCATGCCCAGATACCAGGAACGCCATTAGGAAGAACCAAATAGTCCCTGTGCTTAAATAACAGGAACAGCAATTTGCCTACTTATCATTCTGTCTACTAGTGATTCCCAAAGATGGCTATGGTGATGAAGTTACTGGCTTATTGTGAAATGAAAACACATGGACAGTAAAGTGAGGTGTATTTTCTCTTTCAATTCATTGGTTTTATTGAAGGAAATATCCCCTAATAGCAAAACAATCAAGAGTTTGTTAGGTTGCCTCTACCAACTCAAAATTAACACTGATATGCAAAATACTGAAATGTATCAGTCATTTAGGAAAACTGAAACATGATACATAAAGCAGTTTAAAAGCCTAATATAAGATATACTGTGGTTCATCAGTTTATTTGTAATGCATGTTTATCCATAATATGACAAAAATAAATCAATTATTTACTGCCATTATGGACTTAGACTGCACTAAGTACCGATTTACAACACTTTAACACCATAGATCCCCTTACATTCACTGACTTACTCAGAAAAATTCCAAATACTATCTCAGCTACCTCATAATTCCAGTTGCCTACATATGTTTAAGATTTAGTTTTATTACAGTAGGAATATTCATGAAAGTTTACCTTCTTCCTTTTAAACAAAATTCTAGATTAGAGACAATGGCAATTTGATTTTAAAAAGTCCTACTTAAAAATTTCTGGAGTGAAGCTGGGCACGGTGGTTCACACCTGTAATCCCAGCACTTTGGGAGGCCGAGGCAGGCAGACTGCTCGAGTCCAGGAGTTCAAGACCAGCCTGGGCAACATGGCGAAACCCTGTCTCTATAAAAGATACAAAAAATCAGCCAGGCATGATGGTGCATGCCTGTGGTCCCAGATGGGAGGCCAAGAGCAGATCACTTGAGGTCAGGAGATTGAGACCAGCCTGGCCAACATGGTGAAACTCCATCTCTACTAAAAATACAAAAATTAGCTGGGTGTGGTGGCACATGCTTGTAATCCCAGCTACTTGGGAGGCTGAGGCGGGAGGATCCTTTGAACCCGGGAGGCAGAAGTTGCAGTGAGCTGAGATAGGGCCACTGCACTCCAGCCTGGGCAACAGAGCGAGACTCTGTCTCAAAAAAACCAAAATAAAACTGTGGCTCAGTGAAGTTAACAGAATTGCCCAAAATTATAGCTAAAGACTTGCAGATCCAGAATCTGCAACTACATTCTACCAGACCTCAAAGTCAGGGCTTTTCACCAAGTGTGACATCAATGAGTGAGTGTGAAAGATTATACATTTTACCAGTCTAGAATCTGAGCGAGAGAAGGAATCTCATCTCTCATCTAACTCCCAGTTTACAAATAAGGTAATGGAGGTCTGGGGGAGGTTGGTTGCTTAAGGTTATGCGTAGGTGACTAGTGGTACTATTTGAACTGGAGTTTGAATTGGTACCTCCAGATTCCTACAGACTGTGCTATGGATGGGGTTGGAATAAATAATCTTGAATATTCTTTCCAGCTTTCCAATTCTAAAGTGCAGAAAATCCCTCTGATCTTAAACCTGGGTGGGGCCCAGGCCTGCCTGAAAGTCAGTGACCATCTGACTCTGAACTTGGCAAGTGAAGACAGGTTCTGTCAGTCCTCACCTTTCACCCATATACTGGCTCAGCTCATACACACAGGTTGACAGGGTGGAAGCATGTACCAGGCTTATGCCACAGGCACAAAGCCCCTTTTTCTTCCTCCCTCCTGCCACGTGTAGATAATCTCATTTTCATGTCTTAGATGTTTGCACAAAATGTAATTTCACAAGAATCACTCGATCCTCCTGAGAGGGTGAGGGTATGTAGTGATGACGTTGGGTTAAGTGGTCCCAGATGCAGAGAAAAACAACCCAGCAGCTCGGGTGAGGCCTGTGACACAATGTTCCACACATGGAGAAGAAGCCTGGCCTCTAGCTCTTGGAGTGTGGGGAATCCCTGAGGGCAGTTTGGTGAGAAATAAGGTGAGAAGGGTCTTTGAGACAAATTTTGAACTTGGCTCCAGGAACTGAGTTACTCACTCAGTAAGTTAGAAGTTAGTTTAGGTTTGGTTTAGAGGGTGAAGAAAATTTCTAATATTGAAGAAGGAGATCTGGCAACTCAGACGAAAGCGGAGTTCGAAGGCTGGAAGAACTGGAAGCTGGATTTAAGAAAGTACTGGGGGAGGGAAGGGGAAGAGGATTTACTAGGGCTATTTTCAGAGGGGAAGTCGATTCTGGGTGAAGTGTTTCGAAGGCAGGGTAGCCAGTGGTGAGGAGGAGAAGAGAAATTTGGGTGGACCCTGGATCTGAGTATGATGGAGTGTGGATGGGGTACTGAGGGTGGTGTCTAGAATTCTGTGAGGGTGAGCTGCACTTACAAGGGGGTGGGTGAGGAAGGATATTTTAAGGGGAGGAACCTGTTGAGGAGGGCTTGGAGAGAGTGAAAGGTTTCCGGGTGAACACTGGATTTAGGAGATTAAAGATTTAAAAACATGGGGGAGGGTCAGTTGAGGACAAGGGTGAACACTTGAGGGCTGTGCTTGTGGGGGCTCATGGAGGGGTGAAAGAACAGAGTACTGGAGAAATGGGAGGTGGGGCTGAGGGTCCTGAGTGACAGGGGTGAAGGCGGTGCTGGGAGAAGTTAAGGAATGGTAACCATGATGTATTAGGAATCAGCCTACCCATATTCCGGGTAGGAATGTGAGGCAGTCATTAAAGTACTTCAGGAGACACCATAGTCGAGGGATTACAGCGGCGCTGGAAATATGCAGGTCTGGCATTTTTCAGGGAGAAGAGGACTCAGGATAGCTGGCTGGAAGTTAGGTTAAAGGAGAGGGAATCTGAGAAGCGTTCAAGATGGAGAATCTGAGATAGCATCGAGGGGTTCTGGAAGAGAATTTGAGGGTTCTGAGGTTCCTGTGCTAGGAGATTCTGAAAAGTCCCAAGACTTCCAGATAAGGGGCTGTGGCAGCCTCCATGGTAGGGGCTTGGGGGCGGAAACGGGTTCACTAGAAGACTCATGAGTGACTGCAGTCAGGTTGGGGCCGATCCTGGGACGGCGGCGGGCGGCGGGGACCCGGAGGCCGGGCTCACCTGGGCAGGCTGTCCTGGTAGTGCATGGTGGGCACGATGCTGCGCTGCAGGTACTGGCCGGGCCCGGAGCCGGCGCTGAGGGGCCGACTGGGGGCTCCCGGACCAACCGCGGGGCCCCAGGGCCAGGCGCGCAGCAGCAGGCGGGGCACCATCGTCCCGGGAGCCTGCGGCGGCGAGAACGCGGCAAGTGGGGAGTTCTGGAGTCTAAACACAAGGCCGCCGCCGCCTTTAGCGCCCAAGACACTGCGTCAGGACTCCTGGGGCACTTCTCCGCCCGCAGGCCACTTCCGGCCCCTGTAAGGCCGTCGGCTCCGCCCCGGACTGGCTCCTTCCGGGCAGGGGCCGCTCACTGACAGGCCCCGCCCACTACTAGGCCCCGCCCGGAAGGGGGCCCCAGCCTCCGCGCTGCTCGTCTCCCTTCCCTTCCCTAGGAGGCGGGAAACCGAGCGCCGCAGCCGCTCCTTCCCCTTTTTTGGAGCAAGACAGAAACTGGAGTTGGAGAAAAAAAGAAAAGCTAAGAAACGTGATTGGAATCTGATAACCCAAAATTTGATCCAGGCTCCATCCTTGCGAGACTGTGGACTAAATTTTAAACCTCTATTTCCTCACCTAAGAAGTAGATAGATCGTAATGATTCAAAGTACCTCCCAAAATTCTAGATATGAGATAAAGATAACATGTTATGCACAGTGCATGGTGCTTAATAGGAAAGCAGTAAACGGTAACGGTTGTTACTGTTGTTAGTAATCCGTGCTGAAGGTCATTGACATATAATGACCCTGAACCCTGCACAGCTACTGCCCTGCCAGCTCACCTGAGTGGATGGATATTAGAAAGGATTTGTGCAGGAGTTGGAAACCTGGAGTTTCCCGCTGGCCACCACTTCAGTGCAGAAAGCCCCTTCCGAGCGGAATCCCCTCTGCTTGAACATCCATTCTTGGCTTGAGCATTTCCAAAAACAAGAAGCTCACTGCTAAGAGGAAAGAAACCCTTGTCCTCTGGCTCTAGGAAGTCTTCCGTGTTCAGTCTGTTGGAAGAGGCTTCCTGTCACCACAGACCACCTCCAAGATTCCTTCCAACTCCTGACTCTAAGATTCCGCTACTTGAACATAGATCCATCATCCCTCATCCATCACAAAACAGCTGCAGAACACCCCACCACGCCCCAATCCCTGATCTTAGAAGTAGCTGCAGGATTAAGTAGGCTCTACTCCCATTTTACAGAAGAAGACAGGGAGTTACCAAAAGACACACAATTATGCTGCCTAGCTTGAGGCACAACAGAATTCCATTTTGGGAACAGAACTGCCCTTTAGCCCTGTTTGGGGCAGCCAAGTACATTCTGTCTGTTCCATAATTGGCTAAGCAGAGCCAGAAGCTGGAGCACACCACAAAGAGTACTGGATTGGGAGTCAGGAGACCGGACTTTTAGTTTCAGCTCTTTGTTATCTAGTTAGGTGACCTCGGATTGAACAGGAAGATCACTAACCAGCTCTGGCACTCATTCAGTGGTGATCACAAATGCTTAACCCATTTCCCGTTTAGAAAAAAACAGTGCAGCTTGCTGCCAGCACTTATTTCTTAGGGCAAATGGGAAATGGGTTAAGAACTAAGCATGAAATTCAGAAACACTGAATATCAAATCCTCCTCTCTTGAGGGGAGAAAAGGCCCAACTGGCCCAACTCCAAAACATCGGTGCCATTTGCCTGTAGTGTATAAGGCCAGAGGGAGAATATAAAACTCTTTCTGAAAATGAGCAATCTCCTCTAAATCCTGATCATTTTCAGAGCCTTGATACCTGAGGCAAATATCGAGATCTGTGTAGTGCTAAGGGGATCAGAGGACCAGGAAGAAATAGTGGGCCCAGTAGAAAAGCAGCGGCTCTGTTCTAGAGACAGAGGGCCAAAAGATTGAGCCCATCCAATCTAACAGCCAAAAGAGGGACTTGAACACCTTTGGTGAGTGCATGGCCAATGCGAGCAACTCTAAGCCTTTAGGCTGGTGTCCAAGGCCTTCTGAATTCTGACCCCTACCTACTTCTCCAGCTCCCATCATGTCACCCCAAAATACTCTATGCCAGGGGTGTCCAATCTTTTGGCTTCCCTGAGCCACACTGGAAGAAGAATTGTCTTGGGCCACACATAAAATACACTAATACTAATGATAGCTAATAAGCAAAAACAAAACAAAACAAAAATTGTAAAAATATCTCATATTTTAATAAAGTTTACTAATTTGTGTTGGCCTCATTCAAAGCCATCCTGAACTGTGGGTTGGACAAGCTTGCTCTATGCTGTAGTAACACTGAACCACTTCTCATTCCCATCCTTTTCCTTACTCTGCGACTTATTTATTTATTTATTTTAGCTGTCTCTGCTGCCTGGAATGTTCTTTCCATGCATCTCTGCCTAGTAAACTCTTACTTGTCCTTCAAACCCTATTTCAAAACTCACCTCTTTGAAGTCTTCCTCAATCCTCATCCTTCTTCCTCACTGCAAGAATGAATCCCTCCCACTGTGATTTTACAGCACTTTTTACATTCATTTACAGTTATGTACATGAAACACAACTGTATTAGGGCTTTTAAAATAATCAGCTATTTAATTACCGATTCATCTCTCACAATAAATTTTGAGGTCTTTGGGCAGGGACCTTGTTTCCACTGTGTGTCCACTGTGTCTAGCACAGGCCTACTATGGGGAGGTGCTTTGCTTCCTTTTCTTGGGGATGGCCCTGGGGTCTGGATCACATTAAGAATAACCATGAGCTGGTAGTCCAAAAAGACCTATATTGCTGTGTAAGGGTCAAGAAAGTTCCTCTACTTAGAGAAAGATCCTGAAGAATACATTGTTTCTATTGAACTAATCCCCAGAGTTCTGCTCTGTTTTGAATTAACTACGAAAAAGCAGTACATGATGGCCATGTTAAAGTCATATTCATCTTCAAAATCAAAGTTCTGAAAAACAATGAACTTTAACTGGCTAGCAGTAGAGTTCACATTTCAACAAAAAAGAGGTCCAGTTGGGTAAGTATGACCAAAGAAAACAAATGTGACCACCCAAACATTTAAAGAAATGTCAGGAACTAGTACCTAGAGTTGGCCTGGCAGTCCCAAGTTCTCAGGTTCTATTGGAGCTTACCTGGACTAAACAGTGCTTGAAATGAGGAAATTCATAGGCAAGACCTTGAAAAGCCCTGCCTATTTAATGGGATTTGTTAAAATGAACTCTAACCCTTTTATAAATATTGAGTATGTGAGAAAGTATTTAAATGCAAAAAAGTGAAACCAGAGTATTAAAAAAATGCTCTCCCTGCCCCATAAAGGAACTTTTAAAACATACCTGTGGACACATGAGATATTGTAACTAAACCAATCAATGAGAAATTCATGGTATGTGGGGAAAAAATCTGTTCCTTTTAACTTTACAAGGAATCTGATGTTTCGTTTTTGAAGCATTGCTCAGAACTGCTGGAGAAAAAGAATCGATGTACAGAGCATGAAGAACTTCTTGCATGAGGGTCTACGGGGAGTGACAAATACAGTGTACTTTTGAAGGATCCAGAGGACCAAATTTATGCATCTCAAACATGGTCCTGGTCATCTGGGCTGGCAGGTTTCTGGGCTCCTGGTTCCAAGGATGCAATGGAGAATGGGGGTTGGGGAGGAGGTAGAGACTTGACCCATAGCTAACCTCTTCTGGGGAAGGGCCCTAGAGCAGGAAGGCCCTTGCCCCTCTCTGGCCCCTCTGGAAATAGATTCCTGACTTCTGTTGCACTCCTGTATGCATTTAGCTCTTCTGAAGTGAGGAAGGCTAAGCTCAACTCCAGCACCCTCCAACTGTCACCATTTTCACTGTGGATTTTTCTTGTGGAGGTAGGCCTCACCCACCTAAAGCCCCAAGCCAGTAGCCAGGTAGAAGAAGGGAGGACAACTTTTAAACTCTAAAATAACAGCCTGGTCCAGCTCCTAGGTGCAATGGGATTATTGTAAAAGACCAGTTTCCAGTGGAAAGTGGAACTTTGCTTCCTCACTGGGTCCTTAGGTTCCAGTTTTCTTTATGCCCCTTTGCCAATTTCATTGAAGGAAAGAACTTTAATGGGGCTGTGTGTGTGTGTGTGTGTGTGTGTGTGTGTGTGTGTGTGTGTTCTGGGTTAGTGAAAATGTCACCAAATTCAGCAACATAGAAACCCCAGTCAAAAAAATTTAAGATTGTAGAAGAAATGGACAAATGATGACAAAAGGAGCTGAAATCAAGAGTTTGGTATTTTAGCTAGGCACAGTCCTAGCTACTTGGGAGGCTAAGGCAGGAGGATAGCTTGAGCCCAGGAGGATCCCTCAAATTTGAGGCTGCAGTGAGTGAGCTATGATCATGCTCCTCTAGCCTGGGTGACAGAGTGAGACCCCATCACACACACACACACACACACACACACACACACACACACACACACACAGAGATAATACAGGCAGGTGATACGGTTTGGATCATGGGGGCAGATTTCCCCTTGCTGTTCTCTTGATAGTGAGTGAGTTCTCATGAGATCTGGTTGTTTAAAGTGTGTAGCACCTCCTCCTTCACTCTCTCTTCTTCCTCCTCCAGCCATGTAAGACATGCCTGCTTCCACTTCATCTTCTGCCATGATTGTAAGTTTCCTGAGGCCTCCCCAGCCATGCTTCCCGTACAGCCTGTGGAACCATGAGTCAATTAAACCTCTTTTCTTTTCTTTTTTCCTTTCCTTTCTTTTCTTTTCTTCTTTCTTTTTTTCTTTTTCTTTTTTTTTGATATGGTCTCACTGTCTTGCCCAGGCTGGAGTGCAGTGGTGGGATCTTGGCTCACTGCAACCTCTGCCTCCCAGGTTCAAGTGATTCTCCTGCCTAAGCCTTCTGAGTAGCTGGGATTGCAGGCGCAGGCCACCACATCTGGCTAATTCTTGTATTTTTAGTAGAGACTGGGTTTCACCATGTTGGCCAGGCTGGTCTCGAACTCCTGACCTCAGGTGATCTGCCCACCTCATCCTCCCAAAGTGCTTTGATTACAGGCATGAGCCACCATGCCTGGCTCTATCTCTTTTCTTTATAAATTACCCAGTCTCAGGTAGTTCTTTACAGCAATGTGAGAATGAGCTAATACAGGGGGATAAGATGATTATTCAGCCTCTTCACATATGAAAGGGGATGAAAAAGTCTGGCCTCCAGGGACCCTGGCTGTCTGACTGAGATGCCTCTTTCTCCACTCCTGGAAAGGATTCCTTGGAGGAGAAGGGAACCCAGCTGGGGATGAGGACCTGAGCTGAGGTATCTGCTCCTTTTTTTCCCCGTCCCCATCTGTCCTCATGTCCCCTAGCCCATTTGGTCAGGGCCTAACTGATGATGGACTTGTTATTTATTTATTTATTTATTTTTTATTAAGACAGAGTCTTGGTCTGTCACCCAGGCTGGAGTGCAGTGGTGTGATCTCGGCTCACTGCAACCTCTGCCACCCAGGTTCAAGTGATTCTCATGCCTCAGCCTCCCGAGTAGCTGGGACTACAGGTGTGTGCCACCAACCCAGCTAATTTTTTTTTTTTTTTTTGTATTTTTAGTAGAGACAGGATTTACCATGTTGGCCAGGCTGGTCTTGAACTCTTGAGCTCGGGTGATCCGCCTTCCTCGGCCTCCCAAAGTGCTGGGATTACTGGCGTGAGCCATTGTGCCCGGCCTGGACATGTTATTTAAAACAGCAAGAACGTTTCCCCAGCAGTCTGTGGTGCCTTGGTTGAGTTTCTGGATGGTCCTGTTGGCATAGCAGGTGGTATTAGAGTTAGGTGTCAACCCGTACTGAGTATGCAAGCCCAAAGCAATAGGCACCAATGGCAGGAAAGCCCCCACCTTCCAGGTCAGGCTGGCCAGCTCCCTTGTGGTGAGGATTCTGTGATCCATCTGGACGTAGGCTGAGATGAAGAAGGCTGTGTAATCAGCACCCTTAAGAGGCAGCTCAGGTCTGCAGAGCAAACAATATCTGTGTAATTCCTGACCTGTGGGTAGAAGGAACAGAAGAAGATGTTGGATCTCAGGGGACTTCCCTCAGGAACCAGCCCCAGACTTCCTTTCCAGAGTGATCTCTCATTTCTCTCCTTCAGGACCCATTTCCTCTAGCCAGGCTGTCTTTTCACTCTCCCTGGAGTATCCCAAACTCTTTCTGGCTTCCAAAATTTGGGCATACTTTTCTCATCACCTGGAATACCGTTTCTATCTCCTTCTTGCTTGTACAACTCTTATTTTCCTTTCAAGGCCCACTTCTATCTGCCAATCCCCCAAGCCCTCCCTGACCATTGTGGCTCCCTCGGGAACTGCTCCCTCATGTCACCTCAGGGCACTTCCCATTAGTCCCCTTCATTTCCCACTCATCTGCATGGCAGTGCCTGAGACATCCTCACATCACAGACTGCATCAGGCCTGAATTCCCGCGGCGGAAGCTAACTTTTTTGTGTATATCTTGTTATCCCCACGTGACGGTGGCCGCTGGGGCTTCTCATACTTTCCCAGCGAGGTACCCCAGCGAGTGAGGAATGGGGAAATGTTCCTTTGGGAGAGTCAAGGGCATAGTCCATATGGCAGTGGTCCCCGACCTTTTTGGCACCAGGGACAATTTTTCCATGGACAGGGGGTGGGGGGGTGGGGGTGGTTGCGGGATGAAACTGTTTTGCCTCAGGTCATCAGGCATTAGTTAAATTCTCATAAGGAGCTCACACCAGCAGGCGGAGCTCAGGAGGTAATGCTGGCTCATGGCTCACCTCCTGCTGTGCGACCCAGATCCTAACACGCCACTGACAGAGGTCTGCAGCCCAGGGGTTGGTGACCCCTGCCATATGGAATGTCTGTGCAGTCACTAATTTTTATCTCTAAAATTGGTGAGGATTTTTTGGTTTTATGTCATAATGTATGTTTGTTTTAACAGAAAAATACTTTTCTTCAGGTTGTATGAGCTTCAATAAGTTATTCCACCTCTCTGCTCTTCAGTTTCCTTATCTGTAAAAGGGAGATGGTAGTCTTCACTTGACAGAATTTATGCTACACCTAATACAGGTCCTGACATCTGAAACACCAGTCACTGTAACTTGTTTTGCACACAGCTAAACCATAAGCAAAGTCTTCCCCATATATATGAGGATATGTGAACGATGCTGCTTGTTGACTGACCCAGCCCATCCAAAACACTCCTCCTTAGCTACCTTCCAGCTGTAGGCGGCTGTGTGAAATGAGATGGACACAGAATTCTACTGGGTGTGGACTCCAGGAAAGCTTTTGTCTTCTCAATAGAGAGTGGCAGAGTTGGCTGGCAAGGCCCGGTTTTCCCCACTTTGCCCTTCTTGCTTCTGCCTACCTGGAGGATGCTTGGAGATGCATTGCCATCTTGCATCCTTTGGGCCGCAAACCAACATGCCAAAGGTGACAGTGTGAAAAGACAGAGGGGCCTAGAACGCTGACGACTGTGTAAAGGGGCTGCTGCTTTAGCCTACAAGTACCTTCCCCTGCCTTTTTGCCTGTGAGACAAATCATTTGATGTGTATCATCTCTGTCTATGTTATATGTTTAAGACAAAGTTAATAGCCAAACAGATTCCTCACTGATGCACTATCCCCCAAAGTATGAGACATTAAATAACTAAGTTTACACAGAGACAGTCCATGAAACATCAGACGAACAAAAGTGTGGTAAAGGAGTCCATTTGTAAGCCATTATCAGTTCTCAAAGAGAGTCACAGTAATCAGAAGGCCAACTTTGAACTTGAGATAATCAGAGACAGTAGTCAGACGACAGAGGTAAAAATCAGATTAAACCTTCCCGTTCCTCTGTGAAGCGTGGGTGGAGTTGTTTATTAGCTCTGCAGGGCAGTAGCTTGAGAATATGGCAGGACTAAGATGAGGTGTTCCTTTAAGGATGAGTGAGGTTGGAGCAAACTTGAAGCCTGAGAGGAGCAGCCAGGGGGAAGGCAGAGATTAGAGAGAGGTGGAAATTAATTGATGGAGAAGAGGGAAATGAGGGGAATGAGTGGAGAAAGGGACATGCCTTTGAAACAGAGACAAAGGCAAGGATGGATCAGGATAACTTCCCCTCCCCCTGCCAACTGCTCCAATATCTGTACTTCCATTGCTACTTTGCTTTCATAACCTGTCAGCTCTAAGATTGTGTTGGGAAAGGCTGGGAGCCCTTGATGGATTCTTCTCAAAACTGTCTGAAAATTCCAGTGTTGAGACTCTGGCCCCTATTTCCATATCTGGGAATGTCGAGTTAATGGTAACAGTTGTTGAACTCAGGGTCCCTTTATTTATTTTAAATGTATGTATTTATTTATTTGAGAAGGGTTCTCACTCTGTCATGCAGGCTGGAGTGCAGTGGCCCAATCTCAGCACACTGCAACCTCCACCTCCCAGGCTCAAGCAATCTTCCCACCTCAGCCTCCATAGCTTGGATCACAGGTGCGTGCCACCACACCCAGCTAATTTTTTGTATTTTTGGTAGAGACGGGGTTTTGCCATATTGCCCAGGCTGGTCTCAAACTCCTGAGCTCAGGCAGTACATCTACTTCAGACTCCCAAAGTGCTGGGATTATAGGGATGAGCCACCGCGCCCGGCCTCAGGGTCCCTTTAAGGCCACACCAGTACACCCCACATGCCAACCAGGAGGGGTTACCCCACCCTTCCCAGTGTTCATATAGGATGTCTACCTTATAGGAGGCGGCCCAACACAGCAAAAGGAATGCCTGGTGTTGAGTCAGATAAACCAGAATTGCTCACACACTTGTCATGTGACCGTAAATAAGTCAGTTCATTTCTGAGTCTCAGTTTCCTTTATTAGTAAAATTGGACTAATGCTTATGCTGACTCCTTCTCAAGTTTGTTATATGAAAGGAATTTGCAAACTGCTATGTGCACATGGGAATGTTTAAATTATTGCAAGAACCATGTCTTTCAAGTCCTGCCAAATCTACCTCCTTCGTATCTGTCTCATTCCTTGACTGGGTTACTATAATAGTTTGTGACCACTTTCCCTGTTTCTAGCCTAGGTCTCCTGTAGCCAATTCTCCATCCTATTGTCAGTATAATATCTCTAAAACACAAACTGGTAATAATAATAATAATAGTAGCATCAAAATGATAATGTTGAGGCTGAATGTTTGTTTTGTGTTTGCTATTTTCCAACATTCAGTCTTCTTAAAATCCTAGCATTCAGGATGAAAGTCAAACTCCTAACTTAGCACCCCTTCATGATCTTCTTCCTAATGTCTTCTCCAGCCTAGTTACTTACCCTTCCCTTGAGTGAACTCAAGTCTTTTCCAGCATGTTATGTTATTTTACGGCTCTTCCTATTGTTCTAACTTGGTTCTATTCCTTCTTTAAACTCAGTCCTACCCTCACCTCCCACAGAGAAGCCTTCCTTGCCTGTGACCAATCAAGATGGCTAAATCACCACAGCCACTGTCCTGGGCTCCCATGCAAGGCATCCTCTGCCCAGCATTTAGCATATGCACTGTCATTGCTGGTTTTTTTGTTTGTTCTCCTTGCCAAATTCACTGCCTGGCAGAGAATAGAAGCTCAACAAATATCACTGATTGAATGAATCAGAATTAGCTGGAGAACAGAATTAGAAAGAATACAGGGCCTTAGGCCAGTGGTCTTCAGTCCTGGCTGAACACTACAGTCATCTGGCTTGCCTATTAAAACTGTAAATGTCTAAGCTCCACCACTGGAAATTCTGATTCAGTAGATGGAGTGCAAGAGCAGAAAGCCCATACTTTATAAATCTCACTAGATCACTTGAATGTGTAGCCTGGGTAAGACCGCTGTTCTAGACCTTTGCTATTCAAAGAGTTCAATGAATTGGAATCACCTGGGAGCTTGTTAGACCTGTAGGATCTCAGACATCATCCTAGACCCGCTGAAACAGAATCCACAGGTCAACAAGATCCCCAGCTGTTTCTTAGGTACATTAGAGTTTGAGAAACACTTGTCTAGTCCATTGGACTGGTACCTGCCTCATCCTAGCAACTAGCATCTGTCACTTTGTAATTTATAATGCACATTTCAAATAGTAAAAGAAAAGGCAGCTAAAAATTACTAACTGCCCACCCTGTGCTCTTCGCTGTATCTATGTCATTTCATTTAATCCTCACCTTTCCCATAGAATGTGATCTGGGTTGAGTGTTTGGGTCCCTCACACACACATCACTGAGACACAGGCTGACTTTTTTCACTGCCACGTTCCCAAGTCCCCTCTCTTCACTGCCTCGTGTTGCCGTTGCTCACCAGCTTCTCCCTCAGCCTCGCCCATGCGTCTCAGTTTTTTATTGTCAGGTAGGACAGGGGACTGTGGGTGGGGCTGTTGCCTAAGAGGATGTACTTCAGAGGAGCCTGGGTTTCTGAGGCCTCACAACAGTCCATAAAGCATTGGAAATATAAAAATAGCCCTTCCTCAGCACCAAGAGGTATTGAGTCATTTCATCAGTGTAAAGTTTGTCTTCCTAGAGCTTGGATTGCTGGCTTGTGTTAAAAAGCAGAAAATGGAATCATCCATGGGGAAGATTCTGGGCATGGAGGATCAGTGGGCCACACCAATGTTAGGGCACCACTGAATCAACTTCTAAAAGATGTCAGGGTCAGTCATATGGGGATAGGGATGCAACAGCTCAGATTCCAGACAACCACACCTAACAGGGCTCCAGAAACTCAACTGGAAACAGTTGGGTTGTAGCCCTAGTTGTCACACTCAGCTCTGGGATCCTGATGGAATGCCAACCATACTTCTCTATTAACTATGGTTGAGTTATGGCATCTTAGATAAGAATCCATTGGAATCTCTGGAAAGGAAGGGCAGTGGAGATGTGTGGGCGGCAAGCTACCCAGGTGCCGAGGCAAGAGACCAAGGGCACAAGCTGTTCCAGTGTAATAAAGAAAATATATACAATAAGAATAGTTATACTAGAAATAGATTATAGATATGATTATATATGAATATTATTAATCATTAGTTTGTAGCATTACTCTTTATTCCAATATTATAATAATCTTTGTTCTACAATTATAACCTAGGAAAAACCAGGCCATACAGAGATAGGAGCTGAAGGGACATGGTGAGAAGTGACCAGAAGACAAGTGTGAGCCCTCTGTTATGCCCAGACAGGGCCACTAGAGGGCTCCTTGGTCTAGCGGTAGCGCCAGTGCCTGGCAAGGCACCCGTTACTTAGCAGACCGGGAAAGGAAGTCTCCCTTTCCCCGGGGGAGTTAGAGAAGACTCTGCTCCACCACCTCTTGTGGAAGGCCTGACATTAATCAGGCCCACCCACAGCCATCCAGAGGCCTAAACGTCTCCTTCTGATGCTGTGCTTCAGCGGTCACGCTCCTGGTCCACTTTCATGTTCTGCCCTGTACACTTGGCTCCACCTTCTAGATAGCAGTAGCAGAAATAGTGAAAGTATTAAAGTCTTTGATCTCTCCAAGAAATACATAGAAGAAATAATGACGTAAGCTGTCCTCTCTCTCTCTTCCTCGACTACCAAATAGGGAAAGGCTCCCTATTTGTCCTGTGGCCATGTGACTCGCGCGACCTTACCTATCATTGGAGACGACTCACACTCCTTACCCTGCCCTCTTGCCTTGTATACAATAAATAACAGCACAACCAGGCATTAGGGGCCACTACCGATCTCCGCGCCTTGGTGGTAGTGGTCCCCTGGGCCCAGCTGTCTTTTCTTCTATCTCTGCCTTGTGTCTTTATTTCTACGATCTCTCATCTCCGCACACGAAGAGAAAAACCCACAGGCCATGTAGGGCTGGACCCTACAGAGTTGTAGACAGAACAGGAGAAATATGCTCTATCATGGGGCATGGAAGAAATAAATCGCTGTCTTGTCAAGACCAGACCACTGAAACTGCGGCCTTCCCGGAGCTGCTGCTTCGCTTCCAAGCACTCACTCTACACCAGTTGCACAGAGATAAATATGGAACATGGCACAGTCTTCAAATAGCAGGCAGACTCATAAACAATTATATGACAGTGCAATGTATGCAGCAATAGCAGCATGCCCAAGATGCTACCAAAGCACAGAGAAGGAATGCTGCTCCCAACAACCCCCTCAGTTATGCACGCCAGGAACCCGGGAGCCAGCCTAGACTTCTCCCTCACTCCACACACCTCGACAGTCTCCAGGTCCTCTTCATCAGAAATGCCTTTGGACTCGTTTCATCCCATCTTCCAAGGCCCTTGATATCTATTGCTCCATTATCGCTTGTCATCTCTGTCTGGACCTCATGGCTTGCCCCAGTTATGGCCTCATTTCCCATCTTCCCCTTTCAGCCAATTTTCCCCAACAGCTGTTTCTACTTGCTGTCTGCAGACACTCAGTTTCCATTCTCTGTTAAATCTGCTCCCTCAGGCTTGCGCACCCACCACTCCACCAAAACTGCTCCAGTCTTCTACATTGCTAAACCCAGTGATTCTTATCTTCAGCTTACCTGACCTATCAAAATTTGATGCACACCTCCCTCCTTCCAGTGCCTTCCTCCCTTGAACTCCAGGATGCCACGTCCTTCTGGTTTTCTGCCTACCTCGCTGTCTGCCTCATTTCCATTATCTTTGTTGGTTCTTTCTCATCCTTAACTTTCAATGAGCTCTCCTCTGAATGAGGCTTACAGATCCTACTGTCTAACATTGAATTCTTCATGATCCCCTGAAAACTCATTCTTCCCACGGCTTTTCTCTTCTAGGTAAAGAACAACTCCATTTTTCAGTTACTCAAACAAAAAAGTTAAAATCTTCCTTAATTTCTCTCTTTCTCTCCACCCTGTATACAAATCATCTGAAAATTCTGTTTGCTCTACCTTCAAAATATGTCCAGAATCAGATCACTTTTTATTACTTCTACCAGCATAACCTGGTTCATGCCATCACTGTGTCTTGTCTAAATGACTGCATTAATAAAAATGGCTACCATATATAGTGCTTACTGTGTGCCAGGCACTTCCCATGTGCTTTGCATATGTTGATTCATTTACCCTTCACAACCGCTCCATAAGCTAGGTATCATTACACTATTACCCCAATTTACAAAAGAGGAAACTGAAGGCCAGGGAGGCTGTGTGACTTGCCCAAGGTCACTCAGAGAATAGAGTTGGTCTCCCTACTTCCACCCCGGACCCCCATGCAGTCTATTCTCACACAGCAGCCAGAATGATCCGAACGCAACATCAGTTACATTGTGCTCCGTCTTTACTCAAAACCCTCTCCATCTTATTCAAGTAAAACTAAGACCTTCAGTGTCTCCAATGTCCTACACCAGCGTTGACAAACTGTGGTTTGCAGGCCATTCTGACCCATCACCCATTTTTGTAAGTAAAATTTTGTTGAAACAGCCATGTTTATTCTTTTACATTTGGTCTGTGGCTGTTTTCACACTACAAGGGCAGAGTTCAGCAGTTGCAAGAGAGACCATGTGATGCACAAAGTCTGAAATATTATGTTTACTGTCCGGCCCTTTACAGATAAGCTTTGCCAACCCCACCCTACACAGTTTGCCCCCTCCCCTGTCTCTGATGTTGCCCCTGGCCCCCACCCTGCCTGCCTTGATTCTGCTCCAGCCACACTGGCCTCCTTGCTTTTCCAAGATCTCACCAGGAACGCTCTGACCTCAGCCTCTGCCTTTGCTGTTCTCTCTGCCTGGAAGGCTTTCCCTGGGACCTGGAATGCTTTCCTCCCTCACTCCCTTTAGGCCTTTTAATCCTTTTCTCACCAGGGCCTTCGCTGATCCCCTTATCTAAAATTGCAACCCTGCCCACGTTCTCTATCCTCCTTCCCTGCTTTATTTTTTTCCCATAGCTTTTCATATTATCTGAAACACTATATATCATATTATTTATGTGTTTGTTGCCTGTCTCCCCCTAGTAAAGTGTAGGCTCCCAGAGGGCAGCAGTCTTTATTTTGTTGTCTTATAGATCTCTAATGCCCAGAACAGTCGCTGGCACAGTGTGGGCATTCAGTATTTGTAGAATTCATGAAGGGATGGGAGACTTCTTCAACAGTCTGCTAACTAGTTCCCCTGTTTGTGGTGTCTTCTCTCTTCTAGTCCAACATCCACCCTGCTACTGGTAATCTGTCTAAACACAGACCTGCCTGTCCTTCAGTGACCTCCACCCCTGCAGGAGAAAGGCTCCTTCTCATGGCACGTATGGCATTTTCCACCCGGCCCTGACCCTCCTCTCTAGCCCCAGCTCCACCTCCACTCCCCTCTCAAGACATAAGGAAATAAGATGCAGAGCTGATGACTTGCCCAAGATCACACTACTGGGAAGTGATGGAATAGAATTTGAACCCAGACTGTCTTACTCCCTAGTCCATGAGCCTAACTACCAATCAAAACAACAGCTAAACACCCAACCTTTCACCAATACCTCATGTCCTTCTGTGATGTTATGGCATTCTCTACTCTGCTCTCTGTGCCTGGAACATCGTCCTCCCTTTTCTCTGCTGTCCACTTCTGTGCGTTCCTTTGGAAAACTCTCAAAATCTGACTCACAGGTCACCTCCTCTGGGAGCCTCCCTACACTTTACCTCCCCCTCTAGGCCCTGTCATGTCCAGATGCCCAGCACATGCCCAAATCCCAGCACTCACCACACGGCATGGAGGGGTCCCTATCGGCCCAATTTAAATGATAGGAATTAGAAATCGTGTGACACGCGATACTAATAAAGTCTGACTTGATGCCTACAACTTTGGAATAATGCAACTCTCACCAATTAAATAAAAAGAACTAAGGTTCACGTAATTTCGAAGCTGCCTATCCAAGTCCATTGCAAATAGCGTTTACATTCTTGCCACACGGTGGCGCCACTTTAGCCGGTAAGGTGAAATCCCCGACACGTCCTGTCAGTGATGTCTGAACAGGGGTGTTGTTTGCACACACCAAGTGATTGTGGTGGCTTTTATTCAGGTTTTATACTTTTAAATCTCTTTAAATATCTTGTAATAATGTCATTCATACATTCCATAAGCGGTAGTTCTATGACAGTGCTGAGAAACACTGTGGAAAATCAGTTAGGATGGAAGGGAGGTTGTATGTTGGATGTGATGAAACCCCATGCCATGCTCTGCTGTTCAATGAGCAGCCAGCCCCCCAAAAAATAAGAGATGATACTGAGGATATAGGAATTATGGTTATAGATTGATGTTTCCCTAGAATATATTTATCTCTTTTTTTTGTCAGGGGAGGGGACGGGGTCTCACTCTGTTACCCAGGCTGGAGTGCTGTGGTGCGATCACGGCTCACTGCAGCCTCGACTCCCACCTCAGCCTCCTGAGTACCTAGGTCCACAGGCACATGCCACCATGCTGGGCTAATTTTTTAATTTTTTGTGGAGACAAGGTCTCCTTAATTTGCCCAGGCTGGTCTCAAACTTCTGGGCTCAAGCGATCCGCCCACCTCAGCCTCCCAAAGTGCTGGGATTACAGGCATGAGCCATTGTGACCCCGCAGAATGCATTTCCATAAGAAATATTCTTCAGAAGAAACGTGCACTGAATGACGTGCACTTTGACTCCGGCCCTGCATGGTAAAGATTCATTTTTCTTGCTTTCTCAGCCATAAGCTGGGAGATTCCTAATGACTCGGCTACAGTTGAGCTGCTGCTTTGATTAGTGGTTAGGCTAATGGGCTAGGCAATCTGGGTTCAAATTCTAATTCCACCACTCCCCAGTAGTGTGATCTTGGGCAAGTCATCAGCTCTGCATCCTATTTCCTTATGTGTAACATGGCCACAGAACCACCCTCAGCTCATGGGGTGCTGCGTGAGAGGTAAATGGAGCCAGTCTATGAGGGCTGAGCGCAGCTCTGGGACAGTGTCCCTGCTGGCTGGGCATGAACCATGCTTCCCTTCTGCAGCCACATTAACCCAGCTCACAGCTGAGCCAACCTCCCAGACAGGGAAGGTTCCCATCACTTAGAGAATTGTTTCGCCCTCCTCTCTTGCCCTTTCTGACTCGGAGCTAGTGTGCTGACTGTGCTCATCTCAGAAAACCAATATGGTATTCAGCTCCTTGCCAATCCCATTTTGAACTCTGTGGGGAAAGTTTTGGGTTTTTCTGAAATAGTAGGAAAGGCCATTATAGCTCTGGTGAATCAAGGCTGGCAAGATGTCGGCAAAGCCTTTGGGGACCTGTCTCTCCCGTTTGCCACGTCTACCTCTCCTTCCCTGGGCTGTTATGACCAACTCCTCACATCTCTGGAGACTTCACAAGGACCTGCTGCCTGACACATGGCACCCCGTGAGCCAGACCCAGCGTTCTCTCCTTCCCCCACCCCCAGTCAGAGCTCAGAGAGCGGGGCTCCATGGAGATGCCCTTGCTCCTCCTTCTCGGGAGGCGCTCTTGCCATCTTTGGGGAATAGGATATTTTAGGGACAAGTAAAAGGATGATAAAGGCTGGAAGGGGCTTACAGGGACACTGCTCCTCCCTCTCCTTGGAGTGCCATTGGCTAGTAAGATTTGAGATGGCCCATTTTGAGGGCTGAGGGTGGGAGTTGCTTCTGATTGCAAGACTCTGACCCGGAATCACTAAAGCAGCTGGGCAGGCCTGGAAAAGGGAGAACAGGAATGTATTAGTCAGGCTTCTCCAGAGAAACATAAGCAATAGGATGTGTAGATATGAAGACATTTATTGTAAGGAATTGGCTTACATGACTGTGGAGGCTGGGAAGAACCTCTTCCTGCCATCTGCAAGCTGGAGACCTGGGAAAGTCAGTGGTGTCGTTCAGTCCAAGTCTGAAGGCCTAAGGACCAGGGGAGCCTATGGTCCCAGTCTGAGAGCAGGAGAAGACAAATGTTGCAACTCAGGCATCCAGGCAGAGGACAAACTCAGCCTTCCTCTGCCTGTTTGTTCTATTCAGGCCCCTGACAGATTGGATGGTGCCACCCACACTGGGGAGGGCTGTCTGCTTTACTCAGCCACCAATTCAAACACCAACATCATCCAGAAGCACCCTCACAGATGCACCCAGAAGTAAGCCAACTATCTGGACACCCCATGGCCCAGTCAAGTTGACATGTAAAATTAACCACCCCAAGGAGGTTTGCTCCTTAGAGCTTCATCTCTGCCAGGGTTCAGAACATTTTCACTTTTTTCCCATGGACCCCCTATTCAGAAAGATTTTAGCTACCAAATTGCATTTTTAAAACAATCTCCTAATTTATTTCTCCGTTGCACACATGCACATGGGTGAGTGGGTAAACCGAAGAGGAGTGTGAGGGAGGATTGTCAGAGCAGAAGGTGAGACAGGAGGTACCAGCCTTCCACTCTCTTGGATTCAGATGTATTGGTGAGGCAGGATAAGGAAGGTGAGGAGGCCACACTGACTTGTCCCCTGGTGTGAAGCCCCGTGGGCTCCTTTCAAAGCAGGCCCCCCTTGTGCATCAGCACCTACCTGTAAGCAGTCCTACAGGCTACCGGCAGACCGCCAGATGGCTACAAGTTCCTGATACCTAGTACCACCTGAGAAAGAGAACAAAAACCCATTGTTCATGATGTGATGCAGCTTCCCCAATCTGTAGCCAATCAGCACTAAAACCCCAAGAAACTATTAGCTACAAATTCCTGGCTTGTGGGGGTGGACTAAGGACTTCTCCTGGGTCTCATATGAGCAGCTAGGCTCAAGGTTTAACTTAGGGATTTTTCCTCATTTTAATAAACACACCTCTGGGTGATTTTCTATGCTAGTGATAACATGCAATGCATGTGAAAGCATGTAGATGCTGAGTGCATACACCAACCATAGGTCAGCCTTTGCACTTCACCTCACCAGTATTTCATGCATATGTATGTACAGCTCTCATAAAGGGAATTCCCTTGGGACACTGGGGGCTGTCTCTGCCTCTGAGCAGCCCACTCTGCCTCTGAGAGTGTACTTTCACTCTGCAATAAACTTGTTTGCCTACTCTTACTTTGGACCCACCCTCAAATTCTTTTGTGCGGTGAAGTCAAGAATCTGAGTCACCCCACCAGCCACACTGGCTTGGGTGATGCTCTGAAAAGGCCCTGGAGACCTAGACAGTTGCCCTTAGCTCAGCCCCTAACTGGCTGTGTGACCTTGAGCAAGTCACTTCTTTCAGCCTCAATTTGGAAGCTGAGGAGGTCTGATAGTGTCATCTCTGCAGCTTCAGATGAGGGTTCTCCCCTCCCATTGCCATTCTGTCCCATCTGCTATGCTCAAGTTCCTGAGAGACACCCAGTCTTTGTCTCTCCCATGGATCCTTGCACAGCGTCCTGCACAAAGTGGGCACTTGGTACATTATTTGATCAATGAGAGAATGATAAAAGGAGCTTCCATTTCTGCAGCATCTCTCATGGGCCAAGCACTGTGTCAGGAACCTTTATGAATATTATGTCTAATTCTTACAACACCTCAGGATAGACATTTAAAACATTTTCTGCTGCAGGAAACTGAGTTGGTTATACATCTAGGTTAACAGTCTACTATTATCACTGATCTATGCAATGCTCTTCTCTTTTCTTGTTTTACTCTATACCCCCAATATTATGATTTACAATAAGAATTTTTTTTGTTCCTCATCCATGGTTCCTGACACAGAGCTCCTAAAACACTTGTAATCTGCAATGAGAGTGCTAGGTACATCTTTTGTTCTAATATTTTGTCTTTGACCCCAGTTTCTGACACCAAACTCCTAATCTCTTGGAATTTTCTGGGTGATAGGAGTGTCTTTTGTTCTAATTAGGTGACTTTTTTTTTTCTTTCGAGATGGAGTCTTGCTCCATTGCCCAGGCTGGAGTGGAGTGGTGCGATCTTGGCTCATTGCAAGCTCCACCTCCCAGGTTCATGCCATTCTCCTGCCTCAGCCTCCCAAGTAGCAGGGACTACAGGTGTCCGCAACCACGTCTGGCTAATTTTTTTTTTTTTTTTTGTATTTTTTTTAGTAGAGACGGGTTTTCACCATGTTAGCCAGGATGGTCTTGATCTCCTGACCTCATGATCCACCCGCCTTGGCCTCCCAAAGTGCTGGGATTACAGGCGTGAGCCACCATGCCCAGCCTACCCAACACTGTTTTGAAGAATTCTCCATGCTGCTCTGTGTACATCTAGTCCATTGCTTCTGCCTGCTGTCCGGAATTCCACAGGCGCATCCACTGTGGTTGACTTATCCATTCCCTGGTGGTGAAAACCTCCAATATCTCTCCTGTCTGCTACCACAAACAAACACCACCACGACGAATATCCTTCTACACATCACCATACACGCCTTCTGGGATATAATCCAAGAGCAAGATTGCTGGGTCCAAGGGCATGTACAATGTGGAGATTATGGCCCCAATTTTAGAACTGAAGAAATGATGCTTAGATTACACAAACAGCACTTGGGGATTCATTTCCAGAGTTTCCGCCTCCAGATGCTGTGCTAGTCCCAAGGTGTCAGCCCACCTCAATGAATAACTAAATCTGGTCCATTCAGTGCAACAATTAATTTCCCTGCTATGTAGACCTCGCATCTCAATAATGAACTGAGATAAACTAAAGGGATTGTCTAGACATCGTGGCATGACTGTGACTTGAGGAACTCTTGCTTCTTTTAATTATTGACACTCTCTCACATGTTTCAGCAGAACACAGTTACAAGCCTGCCCCATGTCTATTGTCTTACTCTCCTAACAACCCTATGAGGTAGGAATGATCATCATTTCCATTTTACAGCGAAGGAAACAGAGGTTCAGTATCATTTATTTAGCTGTAAAGTGGCAGGGCTCAGAATCAAATGCAGGCCTCTGAATCCAAGTCTAATGTAATTTCCACCACTCCAGTGCTGGTAGCCCAGGAAAATAAGCCTGTTCCGCATAGCCAGGCACTTGGATGAGATCACAAAAGCTCAGAACTTTGAGCCAGCTGTTTGCAAACCCTGTCTACAGATGTTTGGCATTCAGCAGGGACAGCCCTGGCCAGGAAAGGGAGACAGCCCAGCTGGCACACAGAAGGGAGAGGGGCATGGTACCAGGGATGGCCCCCTGCACAGGCAGTCCCGGAACTGCAGAGCTCCATGCTGCTGTCAGTGGGTGGCAGCAAGGCGCTGTGGCCTTTTCCAACGATGGGACTACCTGGCTTCTCTCTCCTGGCTCTCGCCCCAGACACTGAGAAACATTAGTGGTGGCAAGAGAGAAACAAATGCCCTCTGCTTTTGAAGTCTTCCCTGGCAAACCCCTCTAGCTGATTTTATTCTGTTCTGTTTAGCTTACACAGCCCAGCATTTTCACAAACACACTTCCATTAGACAAATATTTGCTCTCTACTCTGTGCCAGACAAGTGCTCAGCAACTTGAGATTATGAAATGACTAATTTCATGAGCCATGAGTTACTAAGCAAGATACTTACACCCTGAGCCAATGATGATACGATATGATACGATAGTACCTGCCCCAAAGGTGGTTGCAGGGCGAGCACATGCGCAGCACAGGGCAAATGCTAGAGGAGCAGTATTTGGTAGTATTACTTGATGTAATAAAGGAAGAAAGTAGTAAATAGAAGATATGAAGGAGCACTGGGAAGGGAACAATGAACTAGCTCTGGACAGAGCATGGAGGTGGCAGTAGATACCACTGAATAGGGAGACGGTATTCAGCTGCAGGATGAGATGTTTCCTGGTGAAGAGGCTCAAGGTAGCAAAGGGAAGAACATGCATAAAATAAAGACGTTCCCTCCCTCTGCAAAGAGCCTTCACCAGGGCTTCTTTTCTCCCCTCTGTAGCCTGGACGTGGTTGCACTTAATCCGTTTCCAAGCCTCTCTTGCCCTTAGATTCTGAGCTCTTTGCAACCTGGGACCGCGTGTTCCGCCCTTAGCACAGGGTTGTACACAGTCAGCCCTTATTAGAGATTTTTGGTGAATGAAATACAAGAGGTATAAAGGAGCATGGGCTCTACAAGTAGTGGGGAAGGGTTTGCATGCCTGATGCATAGAGCAAATGCTGGGAACGAGAGGGATGAATGCTAAGAGTTAGACCGTCAACTGTCCCATGCTATCGGCAGGGGATTTCCATGGATGGCTCGGATTAAGGAGTAGCAGTAAGAGAGAGAGTAAATGTGGGAAGTGGGAAGGGTTGGCCACTACACAGATTGATGGGGACGGAAGCTGGAGGAAGAAGTCAAGGATAACACTTTGCTCCATCCTGAACTGGCTTCCTGCTCTTGAATAATTCGCCATGTCTGCCAAGAGGGCACAAACATTCATTCGAATGAGGCCCCACACATTCTGCTGGAATTGATTGGCTCCCATCTTGGCAGGGGAACAGAGCCAACAGGATGTGTATCTATACCTAGAAAAAGAGAGGTCTATTTTAAGGAATTGGCTCATGTGATTGTGGAGGTGCAAGTCCAAAGTCTGCAGGACAGGCCAGCAGCTGGAGACCCAGGGAAGAGCTGCAGATCAAGCCCACAGTCAGCCTGCTGGCATCATTCTTCTTGCTTAGGGGAGGTCAGTCTTTGTTCTTCAGCTTATTAGATGACACTCGCCCACGTCATGGAAGGCAATCTTGTTGACTCAGAATCCACCCATTTAAATGTTAATGTCTTCCAAAAAACACTTTGACAGAAACATCCAGAAAAATGTTAGAATGTTTAACCAAAGATCTAGGCACCATGGCCCAGCCAAGCTGACATATAAAATTAACCATCACAGACAGCACTCTAAGAATTCAGCCATGTCCCTCACACGGACAGTCAGTTCATCTGCAGCTGATCTGCAAGCGTGCTTTCTCTCTCTCTCTCTCTCTGATATCTCTATACCCCAACAGAGTCACTATAGGGAAAATTCCTGATGTTGGGGTGGTTACTCCCATGCTGTTCTTGTGATAGTGAGTGATTTCTCACGAGATCTAATGGTTTTATAAGGGGCTTTCCCCCCTTGCTTGGCACTTCTTCCTGCCACCCTGTGAAGAAGGTGCCTGCTTCTCCTTTGCCTTCTGCCATGATTGTTAAGTTTCCTGAGGCCTTCCCAGCAATGCAGAACTGAGTCAATTAAAGCTTTTTCCTGGCTGGGCGCTGTGGCTCACGCCTGTAATCCCAGCACTTTGGGAGGCTGAGGCAGGCCGATCACCCGAGAACAGGAGTTCAAGACCAGCCTGACCAACATGGTGAAACCCTGTCACTACTAAAAATACAAAAATTAGCCAGGCATGGTGGCATGCACCTGTAATCCCAGCTACTCAGGAGGCTTAGGCAGGAGAATTGCTTGAACCTGGGAGGTGGAGCCGAGATCATGCCACTGCACTCCAGCCTGGGGGATAGAGCGAGACTCTGCCTCCAAAAAACAAAACAAAACAAAACAAAAAAAAACCCCACCTTTTTCCTTTATAAATTACCAGTCTCAGGTATTTCTTCATAGCAGTGTGAAAATGGACTAACACACCATCTCCAGCCCTGTTTTGCCCACATGAGCCATGCCACCCCATTTATCGTTCTCCTCACATTCCCAGAGAGAGACACATCTGTAAGGCAGCAACTCACGAAAACTCCTGAGAGTATGCAGGGAGCAAATCCTCTCCACTCCTGGGTCCCCTCAAGTTCCAGGGGAACATTAACCTGTGTCTCCTTGGCCAGGGATGGAAGGGCAGGGGCAGGGAGCCGATGGTATGTTCAAATGGTGTGTTTTGAAGAGAATTAAATACAGAGACTATTTATGAAGGTGTGGGCAGGGTGCGGGGAAACCCATGTCCAGTGCAGTATCCCTGAGCTAGCTAGTAACATAGGTGCTGTTACCACCCGCAGCCGCCATGACCAGAGCCATAGGACCTTGGCAGAAGGAAGCCCCGGAATAAATACCCACCCTCACTTTCCTCCTGCCTTCTTTGTCCTGTTACTGTTCCCCATGATCTGAATCCAACCAGAGGCACTGGTCAGAGAGGCCCATTGATGTGTTTATAGCTCAACTTCCCGGGGCAGAGAGCCGAGTGGAGAGGGTGAAGAGGGAATGTGGAAGGCGATCCTGAAGCTATCTAGCCAGGCAGGGTAGAGGTCCCTTCACACTCACATCTAGAGCTCTTACTCCTTCTCCAAAACCTCCCACCTGTCTCCAGCTCAGAGCCGAGCATGGTGACCAGGGGATGGGGAACTTGTTCTGCCTTTTCATTTCCTCCTTGAAATATCTTCTTTCTTATACCTGTAGGCCTAGACCAGGCAGCTTGCCCTTCAGAGCTGAGTATTTGCCATCTGTTTCAAGCTGGCCCATTTCTGGCATCTACCCCTGGGCAAACGGTGGCCTCCATGTCAGCCATCTCAAGTGTGTGTGTGTGTGTGCGCGCGCGCGCGTGCATGTAGGTGAGTGTGTGTTAGTGTGTGTGAGTGTGTGTGAGTGATAGTGTGTGTGAGTGTGTGTATATGAGAGAGGAGGAGAGGAAAGGAGAGGGGAAGGGGGGAAGGGGAGGAGAGGGGAGAGGACAGGGAGGGGAGGGGAGAGGAAGCAGGAGGAGAGGAGAGGGAGGGGAGAGGAGGAGAGGGAGGGGAGAGGATGAGAGGGAGGGGAGGGGAGGAGAGGGAGGGGAGGGGAGGAGAGGGAGGGGAGAGGAGGAGAGGGAGGGGAGGGGAGGAGAGGGAGGGGAGGAGAGGGAGGGGAGGGGAGGAGAGGGAGGGGAGGGGAGGGGAGGAGAGGGAGGGGAGAGGAGAGAGAGGGAGGGGAGAGGAGAGAGAGGAGAGGAAGGGGAGGGGAGCAGAGGAAGGGGAGAGGAGAGAGAGGAGAGGGAGGGGAGGGGAGGAGAGGGGAGAGGAGAGGGAGGGGAGGGGAGAGGAAGTGGGGGAGAGGAGAGGGAGCATTTTGGTAAACTTCTAAAATAACGAATCCCTGAAAATGGTGAATTTTTACTGAATATTTCCTGTGTACCAAGCACGGCACAGCTCCATTAGTCCTCCCCTATCTCCTTCAGTGATGTTGTGTTTTTCCTAATTTACAGATGAGGAAACTGAGACTTCAAGAGTCCAAATATCTTAGTGTTCTTGAGCCAAAGGTGCTGAGTGAAGGAGACATGGTCCCTGCCCTTGAGGAGCTGGCAGGCTTTCTGGGGAGACAGATGGTGAGCAGGTGAGCAGGTGCACGGTGTGGTAAGTGCTGTCACGGATGGGTGAGACACCATTCGGTGCACAGAGGAGGAAGTGATTTTATACCAGGGGTGTGTCCATGAGGACGTCAGAAAAGAGGGGATATTTGTGTTTAGGCTTAAAGTCTTATTTGGGTCACTAGATGGACCTAGAGGGCACTCCAGGCAATGGGAAGAGCGTGCAAAGACACAGACAAGAAAGGGCATGGTGTTCTGGGAAAATGGTGAGAATTCCATTGTGGATGGAGCAAGGGAAAGAGGGAGGAGGGGAGGAAAAGCCGAGGGATAGAGGCAAGGAGAACAGTCTTGGCTTTTATGTTAAAATAAATTCTCATGGCAGAATTCTTGCTGATGTGCAAATTCAAAATTTTATTCAAAACATAGGCTCTGTAGTGATCAACCAAAGACCCACACTGGAAGTGTTAAGTAAATTTCATCTGTTCAGTCTGTCCAAACACAGCTATAAAAAGAGCTAAACAGGGCTTGAAAAGGATGTTTTGAATACTTAAAAAAAAAAGTGGAGTCAGAAGAGTGTTTTGCAGTTTCTAGGAAGATTGACTACTCTGTGTTTTAGGAGCAGTGCCTGCCACTATGCATGGTTAACTGAGCTGGAGGACCCTGTGCTTCCTGCACCTCGCAGGCAGAGCAGCCTCTCAGGAACCCCTTCCGAGGCTTCCACCTGTGGGCATGCTGCTTTCTCGTCACTGCTGCTGCTGACCTTTCTCCCCAGCAACTACCAAAAGCCCTTTTATCCACAGTCTAAACAACCAAGAGAATCAAGGAACCCCACAGAAGGAGGACGAGAGCAGTCTGTACTCAATTTTATGATCAGTAAATAATAAGAAAACAAGCTCCTGCTGGGCACTTAGTTCAACAACAGCTCCCAGGTTGCATGTAGCCCCACAACCAGCATTGTTCAACTTCTGCATCTTTTGTGTGGCTCGCCCTGTTCTGGGCACTCAAGACACTTCACAACAATATCTGCGAAATTATAACATGTCATCTGCATTTTTAAGATGCATTATGGACCAGGTGTGGTGCTGGGAGTGCTTTGGGAGGCTGAGGTGGGAGGATCACTTGAGGCCAGGCACTCCAGTCCAGCCCAGGCAACAGAAGAAGACCCCATCTCTACAATTTTTTTTTTTTTAAATCAGCTGGGTGTGGTGGCACAAGCCTGCAGTCCCAGCTATTTGGGAGGCTGAGGAAAGACGATCACTTGAGTCCAGGAGTTGGAGGCCACAGTGAGCTAGGATCATGCCACTACACTATAGCATGGATGACAGAGAGAAACTCCTTATTTAAAACAAACAAACTGACAAAACAAAAGGGAAGCATGATGGTGTGCCAGGGAGGGGTCTATTTGAAGGCATTTAGACTGGATTCAGCCAGTCAGGAAGTTCAATTAACCAGAAAATTTCATTTTCCAAAGAATCAGAATAACCAGGAGTTCATTGGAATCTCCCTGAAGGTCCTCCTGGATTTATTCCCATGGACTTACCCTACGAGCTTGGAGCTGCAGCAACATTCTTCACTTCCAGGAGGCGCAGGGACCCCGGCATCACGGTGCTCTCTGGTCTTCAGGGATGCGGATGTGTGCGGCAGCTCAGGCTTAGGCCTCCTGGGATGCACAGGCTGCTTGTAACAAGGGCCCAGCAATGGGTGCCGGAGGCCGAAACCTGTGCACATTCTTTTGTCTGAAAGTCATAATCAGCCAGGCATGCAAAGATGTTGTTTGTAGGGGATTTATTCCAGCCGTGTATATTAGAGCAAAAAATCAGAAACAAACTAAATTTCCAACCCTCAAGGAATAGTCAACTACACTGTGGAACAGTCGGGTAATGTACTATAAAGCAGCCACTAAAAAAGGCACTGGGAAAATTTAATTATTCATCTGAAAAGATGTTCATAATAGATTAAGTTAAAAAGCAGTATACACAATAGCTAGAACATAGACACAATCCAAATGTCCATTGACAGGTGAATGGGTAAGCAAAATGTGATCTATACACACAGTGGAATATTATTCAGACTTAAAAAGGAAGGAAATTCTTTTGTCTTTTTAGACAAGGTCTTATTCTGTCACCCAGGATAGAGTGCAGTGTTGTGATCTTGGCTCACTGCAGCCTCAGCCTCCCAGGCTCAAGTTATTCTCCCACCTCAGTCTCCTAAATAGCTGAGACCACAGGTGTGTGCCACCACACCCAGCTAATTTTTGTGGGCTTTGTAGAGATGGGGTTTCAGCATGTTGCCCAGGCTGGTCTCAAACTCTTGGACTCAAGGGATCCTCCTACCTTGGCCTTCCGAAGTGGTAGGATTAACAGAAGTGAACCATCATGCCTGGACTCTTTTTTTTTTTTTTTTTTAATTAAGAGACAGGTTCTCACTCTGTCACCCAAGCTGGGGTGCAGTGGCGCGATCATAATTCACTGCAGCCTAAAAGGAAGGAACTCCTGATATATGCTACCACATGGGCGAACATTGAGGACATTGTGCTAAGTGAAATATGTCAGCCACATAAGGACAAATATTTTATGATTCTACTTATATGAAGTAGGTAGAGTGGTGGCATTCAGAGAAAGTAGAATGATGGTTGCCAGGGGCTGGGAGGAGGGAAAATGGGGAGTTATTGTTTAATAGATGCAGAGTTTCCATTGGAGAATATTTTTAAAGTTCTGGGCCGGGCGCGGTGGCTCACACCTGTAATCCCAGCACTTTGGGAGGCTGAGGTAGGTGGATCACTTGAGGTCAGGAGTTCGAAACCAGCCTGGCCAACATGGTGAAACCCCATCTCTACTAAAAATACAAAAATTAACCAGCCGTGGTGGTGCACACCTGTAATCCCAGCTGCTTGGGAGGCTGAGGCAGGAGAATCGCTTGAACCAGGGAGGTGGAGGTTGCAGTGGGCCGAGATTGTGCCATTGCACTCCAGCCTGGGCAACAAAGTGAGACTTTGTCTCAAAAAAAAATACAAAAATACAAAAATAAAAATAAAGTTCTGGAGATGGGTGATGGTGATCGTTGCATAACAATTTGAATGCACTCAGTGCCACAGAACTGCATACTTAAAAATGGATAAAATTGTAAATTGTAAATTTTATGAGAATGTATTTTTTTTTTAATTTCACAATGTCTTTTTTTTCTTTGAGACGAAGTCTCGCTCTCTTGCCCAGGCTGGAGTGCAATGAATGGCATGATCTCGGCTCACTGCAACCTCCGCCTCCCGGGTTCAAGTGATTCTCCTGCCTTAGCCTCCTGAGTAGCTGGAATTACAGGCATGCACCACAACACCCCACTAATTTTTGTATTTTTTAGTAGAGACGGGGTTTCACCATGTTGGCCAGGCTGGTTTCGAACTCCTGACCCCAGGTGATTCAACTGCTGCGGCCCCCCAAACTGCTGAGATTACAGGTGTGAGCCACCAAGCCTGGCCCACAATGAATTTTTTAAATTGGCAATAATTGTATGTATCTGCAGGGTACAATGTAATGTTTTGATATATGTATACATTACAGAATAATTAAATCAACCTAATTAACATATCCATCATGTCACATATTTGCATGTGTGTAGTGTGATTTGATTTTTTATTTTGGTTTTTATTAGTGATGGGTACACTAGAATCCCAATCCCCACCATATTGAGCTTTGCCCAAATATTGAACATTGTACAGAATAGGGAATTTGTCAGCCCACCCCCACTTTGTAGTTCCTGCTGTCTGTTATCTCCATCTGTATGTCCATGTGTACCCATTGTTATCTCCCATGTATAACTGAGAACATGGAATATTTGACTTTCTGCTTGTCAGTTAGGTGTAGGGAAAAGAAAGAGAGATCAGACTGTTACTGTGTCTATGTAGAAAGGAAAGACATAAGAGACTCCATTTTGAAAAAGACCTGTACTTTAAACAATTGCTTTGCTGAGATGTTAATTTGTAGCTTTGCCCCAGCCACTTTGCCCCAACCTGGAGCTCACAAAAACACGTGTTGTATGAAATCAAGGTTTAAGGGATCTAGGGCTGTGCAGGATGTGCCTTGTTAACAAAATGTTTACAAGCAGTATGCTTGGTAAAAGTCATCGTCGTTCTCTAGTCTCAATAAACCAGGGGAACAGTGCACTGCGGAAAGCCACAGGGACCTCTGCCCTTGAAAGTGGGGTATTGTCCAAGGTTTCTCCCCATGTGATAGTCTGAAATATGGCCTCGTGGGATGAGAAAGACCTGACTGTCCCCCAGCCCGACACCCGTAAAGGGTCTGTGCTGAGGTGGATTAGTAAAAGAGGAAAGCCTCTTGCAGTTGAGATAGAGGAAGGCCACTGTTTCCTGCCTGCCCCGGGAACTGAATGTCTTGGTATAAAACCCGATTGTACATTTGTTCAATTCTGAGATGAGAGAAAAACCACCCTATGGTGGGAGGCGAGACATGTTTGCAGCAATGCTGCCTTGTTATTCTTTACTCCACTGAGATGTTTGGGTGGAGAGAAACATAAATCTGGCTTACGTGCACGTCCAATCATAGTACCTTCCCTTGAACTTAATTATGACATAGATTCTATTGCTCACATGTTTGTTGCTGACTTTCTCCTTATTATCACCCTGCCCTCCTACTACATTCCTTTTTACTGAAATAATGAAGATAATAATCAATAAAAACTGAGGGAACTCAGAGACCAGTGCCGGTGCAGGTCCTTGGTATGCTGAGCGCCGGTCCCTTGGGCCCACTGTTGTTTCTCTGTACTTTGTCTCTGTGTCTTCTTTCTTTTCTAAGTCTCTTATCCCACCTGACTAGAAATACCCACAGGTGTGGAGGGGCAGGCCACCCCTTCACTTAGGATAATGGCCTCCAGTTCCATCCACGTTGCTACAAAGGACATGATTTCATTCTTTTCATGGCTGCATAGTATTCCACAGTGTATGTGTACTATATTTTCTTTATCCAGTCAACCACTGGTAGACACTTGGGTTGGTTCCATGATTTTGCTAATTTTTTGTAATGTATATTTTACCACAACAGAAAAGAAAAAAACCAATATGTATGTTTCTGCAAAACAAAAAATTTAGACATAGAGAAATATTTGGGAATATAAACTAAAAAGTTATTTCTCAGGGTTGGATTACGGGGAATTTTCTTTTTTTTTTTTTTTTTTTTTATCTGAGATGGAGTTTTGTTCCTGTTGCCCAGGCTGGAGTGCAATGGTGCAATCTCAGCTCACCGCAACCTCCACCTCCCGGGTTCAAGCGATTCTCCTGCCTCAGCCTCCTGAGTAGCTGGGATTACAGGCATGCACCGCCACGCCCAGCTAATTTTTTGTATTTTTAGTAGAAATGGGGTTTTGCTGTGTTGGCCAGCCTGGTCTCAAATTCCTGACCTCAGGTGATCCACCTGCCTTTGCCTCCCACAGTGCTGGGATTACAGGTGTGAGCCACCGCACCTGGCCTATGGGGTATTTTCATTTACATTTTTCTTAGTTTTTGACAATGAACATGTATTACTTGCAGCATTCACTTTCTTCATTGAAGGAGATAGGGCAAGATAGGCACAAACTGACTCAGCCTGTCCCCTAATGGGCAGTGGTTGGAAGGAAGAGTGCAGCACCACCGGCATGTGTCAAAACAATCTTCATCACTGGGCAGATACTGATTATCCCTGATGGGACCCCACCTGCCTGGACAGAGAGCCCACACCCATTCTTCCACCTTCACTCATGTGGACACTCAGACAACAGCAAGTCCATGGAGAACCACAGAAGCTGTGAAGTTTCCAGATCTCTCATGAGTCTCACTACTGCCTTGCGCTTTTTCTCTCCATTCTCTCCCTTATTCACCTGGACAACATTAGTTCATTGAAACTCAGCCCAGCGGACACCTCCCCCAGGAAGACTTCCCTTACCCTCTGAGCTATGTCTAGAGTCCCGAGCTATCTCTGTGCAGTACATATCCCACAGACTGAGCTCCTGGAGGCAGGGCCAGAGCTCAGCAGCTGTGCAGCCTCAGTGCCCAGCCCAGGCAGGAGCTCGGGTTGGCTGAGCTGAACAGAAACTATCTTGTTCCTGAGATGTAGCTAGTTTCTTGATAGAGGTCATCCAGTGCTAGCAGCTCAGTTTCCAACTCCATTTTGAGAATTATGGCCAATAATTTGTTTTCCTAAAGCAAAAAGGAGGTGAATCATAAATCCCAGTGGTTTTTGTTTGGCGGACTTTTTCTTTCTTTTTTTTTTTTTTTCCTTTTTGAGACAGGGTCTTGCTCTGTCACCCAGGCCGGAGTGCAGTGGTACAATCACAGCTCACTGCAGCCTTGACTTCCCTTATTCAATGTTTAGCCTTTAATGCAAATATCACAAGTGGGTCATTGATTATTTTTAAGGGGAAAGGTAACTTTTTGGCAAGCGACTCATGTCCACACACACCCCATATTTGAATTTCATTTGTCAGTGATTCTTACCTGGACTTGAGCTGCTCAAGAGCTGGGAGCCCACCCACAGCATGCCACGTAGTAGGTCTTCGCCCGTGTGCCAATCATTAGAGACACTGGAGCCCTGAAAGCTGCCGATGTTGCCCTGTTGCCATTGGCTTTCACTCTTTCTTGTGCTCTTGCCACATGCCAGGCATTGTTGCAGGTGCTGAGGAGGCAGCAGGGAACAAATCCTACAAAACACGAGCCCACCCCTCCCACCAAACAACACTTACAAACTCTTACCAGAAGCTGGGCCCCATAGACTCACCCATTTTAAAGAAGAGAAAGAGAGAAAGGAAGGAAAGCCTGCACTGCAGGACTCTGGAACAAGTGTGGATTAGGACCCAGAAGTCTTCAGTTTATTTTGAGCTTTCTGGCTGTGTGACTTTGGGAAATCTATTTGACCTGTCACTACCTCAATTTCCTTATTCATAAAATAGGAATAATGACAATATCTGATAAGATTGAGAGAATTAAATTAAACATGTAAAGTGCTTAGAATAATGCCTGGCACATGGTAAACAGCCAGTACAAATTACTATTTATTGCAGTTGCTGTTATTACTAACCCAGAGTAGGTCCTGTAACATCTCAGCTTTAGTTTCTTCTCCTGTAAAGGGAACAATACTAACACCTCCCTCATAGGTAAAAGTCTAATGAGATGAAGCAGGTGAAAGCATTTTATCAACTGGGGTTATAAACTAGGTACTCACAGCCTCCAGCAGCAAGCCACTCAGGGAATCCAGGGAGATAAGGGGTAGGAGGCAGAAGGTGTCCGGGAGTCATGGGGTTTGGGATCAGGAACAAGAAGCTGACTCTCAGCTCCAGCAGTTGTGGTCATGCAGATGTTTCCAATGAAGCCACAAATCCAGATTTTTATGTAAGATCCCTAGTTTTTAAATGTTGGCAACTAAGTCAAGTTTTTGTAAGTCACTTTGAGTGCCAATCAATACAAAGGTGCCGCCAATTTGTGACCTGTTATAAACTTTTACAACTATTACTTAATAAACCAAGGGGGAAAACTACGAACGTAGCTGATGCAATAACTCAACTGAAAAGCCGAAAAATAACTAACATTCCATTCTCCCAGTGGCCCTAAGAGACAGGCATTAGCATCCCCATTTTACAGATGAGGAAACTGACCAGAGATGGAAGGTCACAGAATTGCTGAATGGCCAACGGGGCTGGATGCTGTGACTCTGTGACTCCCTAACCCAGTCTTTTTTCACTCTGACTATGCAGCATGATTGCAGCACAGTGTCCTGAGCCCTCAGGCCCCACAACTTCACTGCAGAACTAAAATGCAGGGGAGCCAGCATCCAGACTCATTGTCCTGCCCTGCTCCACAGCGGGAAAAACCTACATGAAGACCATTAACGGCAACACAAATTTATTTTATTTTTTTGAGATAAGGTCTTGCTCTGTCACCCAGGTTGGAGTGCAGTGGCACAATTACAACTCACCACAGGCTTGACCTCCTGGGCTCAAGAGATCCTCCTGCCTCGGCCTTCCAGGAAGCTGGGACTACAGATGTGCACCACCATGCCCAGCTAATTTTTTGATTTTTTGTAGGGATGGGGTCTCACTATGTTACCTAGGCTGGTCTTAAACTTCTGAGCTCAAGCAGTCCCCCTACCTCAACCTCGCAAAATGCTGGGATTACAAGCGTCAGCCACCATGTCTGCTGTGGGTTTTTGTGTTCCATCATTCAACATCTGAATTGCTCCTTGCCTAAGAGAGCTGCTAGGCCATTAAGGTGTCTTTTCAGCAAGGCTTCCAGATCTGTAGGCAACTGAAAGAGAAAAGAGAGGGAAAGGATGTTAGGGTCTCCAGATCAAAAACAGCCTCAGAACCAGCCCCCAAAGCAATGTACAAAAACGCAGCAGGGTCTATATACTAATACACTCACTTTATATGCACAATCCAAACCATAAGTCTCTACAGAGCTGTGGTTTAGACCAGGGGCTCCCATCACCCTCAACTCAATGAAGGGCCCCACCCCCAAACAATTCACTCAGAACTGGGGATTTGATGGGGATATGGGTATGTTTTAAAAGCTCTCCAGTGACTTACCAAGATCACTGATCTACTGAAGACTAAGAGAATTCATTCATTCACTTTATTCATTCAACAGCCCTTCCTTCCTTCCCTCCCTCCCTCCCTCCTTTCTTTCTTTTTCTTTCTCTCTTTCTTTTCTTTCTTTCTTTCCTTCTCTCTCTCTCTTTCTTTCTTTTTCTCTTTCTCTCTTTCTTTCTTTCTTCGGAGATGGAGTCTTGCTCTGTCACCGAAACTGGAGTGCAGTGGCACGTTCTCGGCTCACTGCAACCTCTGCCTCCCGGGTTCAAGAGATTCCTCTGCCTCAGTCTCCTGAGTAGCTGGGACTACAGGCATACACCACCATGCCAAGCTAATTTTTGTATTTTTAGTAGAGAAAAATACATGTTGGCCAGGCTGGTCTCAAATTCATGACCTCAAGTGATTACCCACCTCAGCCTCCCAAAGATTACAGGCGTGAGCCACCACACCTGGCCAAACAGCTATTTCTTGAGTACCTACTACGTGGCAGGCACAATATTAGTGTTGGAAATAGAGGGAAATAGAAGACAATGTCCTTACCCTATTCTAGTTGGGAGAGAAAGTAAAAAAAAAAAAAAGCATAATTTTAGGTACAATATTAATTGTTATAAAGAAAAACAAAACAAGTTAAGAAAGTAGGTAGTGACTGAGGAGCAGCTTCTTTTATTGAACATTTTAAATGTTTTTTGAATTAAGCTTATTTTTGAGTAGGTAATAGATTTGCAAGTTTTTAAAAAATCAAAATAGAAAAGATGTACCCTGAGAAGACCTGCTGCAGCCTCTAACTCCATTCCATTTTCTGGCCCAAACTTGGTTCCCTGACTGGCAGCGTCAGCACCCCTGGGAGCTTGTTAGAAATGCACATTTTTAGGCAGGGCACGGTGGTTCACGCCCACAATCCCAGAGCTTTGGGAGGCCAAAGTGAAAGGATTGCTTGAGCCCAGGAGGATGAGCCTGCATCGGGCTAGGATTGCGCCACTGCACTCCAGCCTAGGTGACACAGCAAGATGACACGGCAAGATCTTGTCTCAAAAAATAAAATAAAATAAAAGAAAGAAAGAAAGAAAAAAGAAACAAAAGCAAAAGGAGAAAAAGAAAAGAAATGCAGGTTTTGTGGCTCCACTCCACACCTACTGAATCAGAAGCTGTAGGAGCGGGAGCCAGTGGTTTGCATTTTAACAAGCCCTCCCTGTGATGCTAATCCACGCTGAAGTTTGAGAACCGCTGCTCTCTGTTAATAAACACACATTCCTCTTAGTTTCTAATGTGTCTTTCCAATGTCTCTTTCATAAATACTGGTAACACAGGTGTTTATTCTTGTTTTCTCTTTTCTTACACAATTACTAATCTGCACCATAGTTTTATTACTTAATGTATGCTAGAGATCTTTCCATTTAAGTACAAAGTTTATTATTTTCTATACATCCCTATGAAGTCATCATGTGGATGTATCACAGACTAACCAATTCCCACTGAATGATCGTAGGTTATTTCCATCTTTTGCTGTTACTATTTGCTATTATGGCAGTTGCTAACCTTGCACATGTGTCATTTCGTGCTTGTGCATATCACAGGATGAATTCCTAGATGTGAGATGCAGGATCAAAGGGTAAATAAACTTGGAAATGTCATAGATGTTGTCAAACTGCTGCTCCTTAAGGATTCCCATCTGCAACGAATGAGAGCATTTTGCTTCACCACAAACTTACCAACAGAATGTGTTGGGATTTTGCCAGTCTGTGAGGTGAAAAGTTGTAGCCTAGTGTACTTTGTTTTGTTTTGTTTTTGAGACAGGGTCTCGCTTTGTCACCAAGGCTGGAGTGCAGTGGTATGATCACTGCTCACTGCAGACTCGACTTTCCAGGCTCAAGAGATCCTTTCACCTTAGTCTCCCGAGTAGCTGGGACTATGAGCACAAATCACCGCGCCCAGTTAATTTTTTATTTTTTTGTGGAGATGAAGTCTCTCTATGTTACCCAGGCTCGTCTTGAACTGCTGGGTTAAAGCAATCCTAGCACTTTGGCATCCCAAAGTGCTGGGATTACAGGTGTGAGACACCTTGCGCAGCCACCTAGTGTAGTTTTAATGTATATTTATTGAATGAAGTTGCCCACCTTTGCGTATGTTTAAAGCCATCTGTATTTCTTTGACTGTAAACTACCTTTTTGTGTCTTCTGCTCTTTTTCTGTTAGATTGAGGTATTAGTTCATTCTCATGCTGCTAATAAAGACATACCTGAGACTGGGTAATTTATAAAGGAAAGAGGTTTAATTGACTCATAGTTCAGCATGGCTGGGGAAGCCTCAGGAAACTTACAATCATGGCAGAAGAGGAAGCAAACACGTCCTTCTTCACAAGGTGGTAGCAAGGAGAAGTGCCAAGCAAAAGGGGGAAAAGCCCCTTATAAAACCATCAGATCTCATGAGAACTCACTCACTGTCATGAGAATAGCATGACGTTGACCACCCCCATGATTAAATTACCTCCCACGACACATGGGGATTATGGGAACTATAATACAATTCAAGATGAGATTTGCGTGGGGACACAGCAAAACCATATCAATTAATAATCTTGTATTTCTTTATTTCTAGAAGCTTTTTATATATTAAAGGAATTAATCCTTGGTGATATGAGCTGCAAATAATTTTTCCCAGTTTGTCTCTTGTTTTTTGACTTATGCTTAAGTAGTTTTTGTTTTGTTTTTTGAGACGGAGTCTCACTCTGTTGCCCAGGCTGGAGTGCAGTGGCATGATCTTGGCTCACTGCAACCTCTGTCTCTCAGGTTCAAGCAATTCTCCTACCTGAGCCTCCCAAGTGGCTGAGATTACAGTAGCACGCCATCATGCCCAGCTAATTTTTGTATTTTTAGTAGAGACGGGGTTTCACCATATTGGTCAGGCTGGTCTCAAACTCCTGACCTCGTGATCCGCCCACCTTGGCCTCCCAAAGTGCCAGGATTACAGGCATGAGCCACCGTGCCTGGTCACTTAAGTAGTTTTTTAAATTTTGGTTTGACTTTTAATTTCTTTTATTGTTTTCTACCTAAAATTTAGTTCTTGAAAATCAGAATTTAGTAACTCATTCAAAATTTATTACAGGGCTGATCAGGGCCTATCAGAAGCAAATGACCAGGCCCCTTCCCTCAAGGAAAAGGCACCCCTTTTTCCTTTCCCCTCCACTCCTCTCTGGGTGGGTACCTGCAACCAGGATGCCATGGTCCCCTGTGGACCAGCCACAGGGAATGGAAATAGTCAGGTGGCTGGGGGAGCACCAGGCTCTCCCCATACTGGCTTTGTGGCCTCAGCTATGTGACCCCTGCCCTGTGGAATCTGAGTGAGCACGTGCACAACCCCACTGTGGGAACAGGGAGGGGCCTAGGGCTAGGGGCCTTCTTGCCTTCACAGGACAATACTCTCTGGCCCTGGACCTTTGGCCCAGGCCAGGCTTCCCACACCCCGTGTGACTGGCAGCCACGATGCCTGGGACCCTGCCCTGCTCAGAAGTCATTCAGATGTTCTCATTCTGGTTCAGGCTCCAGCAGACCTCTTTGGCCTCATCTCCAATCTCTGGCCTGAGCTCTCCACTTGGACTTGAGGGAGGGAACCAGCTTCTCTGCCTGTGGCCCTCAACCACCTTTTCTTCCTATAATCCACCTTATGCATCAACTTTGAAAATTAAAGAAGGTAACAGATACCAAAAGAAAATTAGTTTTATCTATAATATTTGTATACATATATTTATGTAGTATCCACTCTGTGTCAGGCACAAATAAAGTAGTATTTTTTTTTTGAGCTACATGTTTTCTCCTATGATTTTTCAATATAAATATTAATATATATCACTATACAGGTGGTTCCCAACATAGGATGGCTTGACTTAACCATTCTTTGACTTCATGATGGATTTTCTGAGCCATAACCCCATCATAAGTAGCTGTAAATAATTATGTATAAAGGAAGAAATGTTTTTTCATCAATGGGGCCAAGAATCCAATATACAGAAGAGTGTATAACTTTTTAATCCCCCAAAAGAATAAATTATTCTAATAACTAAACATGGATTTACAAGTGAAATTCTGGAAGGCAGCCCATTTGCAGATTTGTGAGTAGGTTGATGGTACATTTTCTATCTGCTGCTCAACGCTAAGCTCTGAGAAGGCAGAGGCCAAGTCCCCACAGTGTTCACAAAATACTTCTGGGAACAACTTACTAATGAAAGAATCATGGAGAAGGTGACCTAATCAAACACTTTTTTTTTTTTTGGAGACGGAGTCTCGCTCTGTCGCCCAGGCTGGAGTCCAGTGGCGCGATCTTGGCTCACTGCAAGCACCACCTCCTGAGTTCACGCCATTCTCCTGCCTCAGCCTCCTGAGTAGCTGGGATTACAGGTGCCTGCCACCATGCTCGGCTAATTTTGTTTTTGTATTTTTAGTAGAGACGGGGTTTCACTGTGTTAGCCAGGATGGTCCCGATCTCCTGACTTTGTGATCCGCCCACCTTGGCCTCCCAAAGTGCTGGGATTACAGGCGTGAGCCACTGCGCCCGGCCTCGGAATGGTAGATTTTAACATCTACCATCAATCAATTGATAGATCAAGTAGACCAAAAAAAAAAAAAAAATGAGCACAGATATAGGAGATTTGAACGAATGGATTCTCAAGTTTAATCTAATGGATATGCATATAACACTGGACTCATTATCTGCAAAATACACAGTCTTTCCAAGCACATGTGGAGCATTTATGAAAACTGAGTATCATAAAGCAAGTCTATTCAAAGGATTACTGTCATATATTCTCATTTTCTGACCACAATAGGGTTATCAGAAATCAACAAGGTGTATTAGTCCATTTTGTGCTGCTATAAAGGAATACCTTAGACTAGGCAATTTATAAAGAAAAAAGGTTTAATTGGCTCATGGATCTGCAGGCTATAAAAGCATGGCTCCAGCATCCACCCAGCTTCTGATGAAGCCTCAGGCAGCTGTTACTCCAGGCAGAAGGTGAGGGGGAGCACGTGTGTCACATGGCAAGAAAGAGCACAAGAGAATGAGAAAGAAGGGAGGCACCAGACTCTTTCAAAAACCAACCAGCTCTTGAGTGAACTAACAGAGCAAAAACTCACTCTACTGCGAGGATGGCACCAAGCCATTCATGAGGGGCCCATCCCCATGATCCAGACTGCTCCCGCTAGGCCCACCTCTAACACTTGGGATCACATTTCAAACATGAGATTTGGAGGGGACAAATATCCAAACCATAACACAAGGTTTTCCAATAATGGTGCTGGAACAATTGGTTATCCTCATAAAAAAGATGAGCTGATTGATTGCTTGAGATGAGGTTTCACTCTGTCACCCACGCTGGAATGCAAGCATGATCATAGCTCACTGCGACCTTGAACTCTTGGGCTCAAGGGATCCTCCTGCTTCAGCCTCCTGAGTAGTTAGGACTGCCAGCATGCACAACCACACCAGGCTAAATTTTGAAAATTTTTTTGTAGAGATAGGAGTCTTACTATGTTGGCCAGGCTGGTCTCAAACTCCTGGCTTCAAACCATCTTCCTGCCTCAACTCCCAAAGTGCTAGGATTATAGGTGTGAGCCATCACACCCAACCACAAAGGTGAATTTGGATCCTTAACTTATACAACACACAAAAATTAATTCAAAATGGATTGTAGACCTAAACTTAAGTGATAAAACTATAAAGCTTTTAGAAGAAAGCATAGGAGAAACTCTTCCTGATCTCCAATTAAGCAGAGTTCTCAGATACAACATTAAAAGCATAATTCATAAATGAAAAAAATCAATAAATTGGAGTTAATAAAAATTACACACTTTTATACTTTAAAAGTCACTATTAAATAAATGAGAAAGATAAGCCACAGGCTGGGAGTAAATATTTGCAAATCATAATTCTGATAAAGGTTTTTTATTTTATTTTATTTTATTTTTTTGAGACGGAATCTTGCTCTGTTGCCCAGGCTGAAGTGCAGTGGCATGGTCTTGGCTCACTGCAGCTTCTGCCTCCCGGGTTCAAGTGATTCTCCTGCCCCAGCCTCCTGAGTAGCTGGGATTAGAGGCGCCTGCCACCACACCTGGCTAATTTTTGCATTTTCAGTACAGACGGGGTTTCACCATGTTGGCCAGGCTGGTCTCAAACTTCTAACCTCAGGTGATCCGCTGGTCTCGGCCTCCCAAAGTGTGGGATTACAGATGTGAACCATTGCGCCTGGCCACTGATAAAGATTTTAGCCAAGCATAGTGGCATGCACCTGTAGTCCCAGTTACTTGGAAGGCTGAGGCAGGAGGATTGCTTGAGTCCAGGAACTAATTTGAGGCCTCAGTGAACTATGATCATATGACTGGCATTCCAGCCTGGGTGACAGAGTGACACTCTGTCTCCAAAAAACAAAAACACAAAACAAACAACAACAAAAAAGCTTTCATATCCAGAATATATGGAACTCTTACAACTCAGTAAGAAGAAGACAACCCAATTTTTTTTTTTTTTTTTGAGATGGAGTCTCGCTCTATCACCCAGGCTGGAGTGCAGTGGCGCGATCCCGACTCACTGCAACCTCTGCCTCCCGGGTTCAAGCGATTCTCCTGCCTCAGCCTCCTGAGTAGCTGGGACTACAGCTGCGTGCCTCCATGCCCAGCTAATTTTTTGTATTTTTATTAAAGATGGGGTTTCACCATGTTAGCCAGGGTGGTCTCGATCTCCTGACCTCGTGATCCACCCACCTCGGCCTCCCAAAGTGTTGGGATTACAAGGCGTGAGCCACCACGCCCAGCCCCCAATTTTTAAAATAGGGAAGAGATTTGAGTGAACACTTCACTGAAGAAGATATATAAATGATTAATAAGCACATGAAAAGATGCTCAACATTATTAGTCATTAGTAATATGCAAATTAAAACCAAAATGAGATACCACTTCATGCCCATTAGGACAGCTGTAATGAAGAACACAGACAATAATACCTGTGGGCAACACTGTGGAGACATCAGAATCCTCATACTTTGGTGGCAGGAAGGTAAAATGGTGCGGAAACTTTGGAAAACAGCTTGGCAGTTTCTTAAAAAGGTAAACATAAATGTATCCAGCAACCTAGCAATGGGACTCATAGGTAGCTACTCAAGATAAATGAAACATGTCTACAGAAAAGCTTTTGTATGAAGGTTCATAGCAGCATTATTCATAAAAGCCAAAATGTGAGTACAAATGTCCATCAATCGGTGAGTAGAAAAAAAAATGGGGTACATCCATACAATGTAGTACCTACCATTCAATGGTAAGAGGGAGTAACTACTGATCCATGCTGCAAACATGGATGAGCCTAGAACATATGCAGAGTAAAATGAGAAAAAAAAGAACACAGATTGTATGACTGCATTTTTATAAAATGTCCAGAAGAGGCAAATCTATGGAGATGGAAAGCATATTAGTGATTGCCTTGTGTTGGAGATGGGAATGGGGATTGGCTAAAAGTGGGCATGAGGGGCTCTTGGGGATGTGGAAGTGTTCTAAAATGGGACTGTCATGACGATTGCACGACTCAGTAAACCTACTAAAAACGATTGAAGTGTGCACTTTGAATGGGTAAATTATACAGTATGTAAATCATACCTCAATAAAGCTTGTTTATAAAAGGAACAAAAAGATAATTAGGAAAGCCTATGTTGGGAAGTTACGAAACATACATAGTTATACATAATGCATAAAAGTAAAAAAATTGAGCGGTGGCAAGCAGACAACTACATGTACTGGGTTTCCTGGTGGCCCAGAGTTGTGGCTTACAGAAGAGATGAACTATGGTCTGAGGATAATATGAATTGGAAAGACTTCTAGGAGAATGAGAGCCTCCTCAACGTCCCCCCAGGGATGGCTACCGTATTAGCTGTTCTCTCACTGCTATGAAGAAATACCTGAGACTGGGTAATTTACAAGAAAAAGAGGTTTAATTGGCTCACAGTTCTGCAGGCTGTACAGGGAGCATGGCAGCATCTGCTTCTGGGGAGGCCTCAGGATCCACCCGCCTCAGCCTCCCAAAGTGCTGGGATTACAGGTGTGAGCCACCGTGCTGGGCCTATTTTTTCTTTTGTTACTAGAGATGGGCTCTCTAAAATATCTTAGTTGCAATTTTTTTCCCACATGTAGACCCTCCTAATCCATGCTCATCTTTTTTTCTTTCTAAAATTATTAGTGACGGCGAATCTGTACAGGTCTGTAGCAACCTCAATTCTTGCGTCCTCAGAGGAAAGAATTTGACCGAGGGGCACGAGGCAGAGGGAGAGACTGAGGCAAGTTTTAGAGCAGGAGTGAAGGTTTATTAAAAAGCTTTAGGGCAGGAATGAAAGGAAGTAAAGTACACTTGGGAAAGAGCCACCTGGGCAACTTGAGAGATCAAGTGTGCCATTTCTCCTTTGACTTGGGGTTGTACATGTTGGCATGCCTCTGGGGTCTTGCGTCCCTTCTCCCCTGATTCTTCCCTTGGGCTGTCCGTGTGCACAGTGACCTGCCAGCCCTTGGGAGAGGAGCGTGCACAGTGTGTTCACTGGAGTTGTATGCATGCTCACTTGAGGCATTCTTCCCTTACCAGCCAAATGTCCCTGGAAAGACATGTATCAGTTAAACTCACCATTTTGCCTCTTAGTGAGCATGCTTGAGCCCAGTTGCCCAACTCCTGAGATTAAGCAGCTGACCACCAGTTTCAGGTGTTTCTATCTACTGGGAGACGGCCTTTCCCTGGCACCAGCTGCAACCAATTATTATTTTAAACAGACAGTTAACAACCACCTGACCATCACCTGATGGTTGCCTGACATTTGTGGTGAGGTAGAGGGAGCCCTCTCCTGCCCTGCTCATGCTTGACTAGCTACCTGCTGTAACAAAATGATGGGCCAATTAACTTTTCAAGCTTTGAGAATGCAGCCTTGGAGAGCAGCTTTCTGTACTTATGTTCTGTAGTCTTCCACAGTACGTAATCATTTGCTTGTTACAGGAGTGTAATTTACAGGTTAGAGATCATTCCACTTAAACATTTGTAGTCTTTGCATCTCATAGTGTTACGGGATCTTTGGGGTGTCACTTTTCTGGCCAGAAACTTCTGTGGGCAGTGGTGCCTTTGCCCGAGTTCTTGTCCTGCATCCAGGAAGAATAAGGTACTCAGACAATGAAGGGCGAGCAAGACGAAGAGAAGCTTTGTTGAGTGTTAGGACAGTTCAGAGGAGACCCTCAGCGGGCAGCTCCTCTCTGTAGGCAGGTTGTCTCATCCAGCGTTCAGCTCTCAGCAGACAGGAGGCCCTGGAGAGGGTGGCTGCTCTCTGAAGGCAGGTCCCGGTTGGCTTCCCAGCTTTCAGCAGGAGCTTTCAGCTCCTCTCTGAAGCTGATCATCCAGTCGCCAGTCATCTCTCTGTCCTCTCCATCCTCTGCCCTTCTCTGGCTGATCCCAGGGCTTTTATGGACCTCAGAGGGGAGGAAGTACATGCCAAATGGTCTATGGGCGGCCATGGGCAGACTGGAAGAGGCACCACAAGTCCCCACTCTGGTCTGCAGGACTGGCAGCCAGGCTTCCAGGCTTCAGGCCCTCCCTGTTAGAATTCACAGCAGTGATTCTCAAGACTTGCATGCTTTTTCTTAGACTTTGTAACTTTTAATAAGTTAAAGGGTACTATCCCAATAAGCTGAATACTCTAGCATCTTAGAGAATATTTGCTTTGAGAAAAATTCTCATTCAATGGTAAAATAGAGCACTTAAATCTCTGAAAGTCACCTCGGAATAAAATTTTTCTTTCCAAGTAAATGAACTCAATGTCTGCTATTGAAATAATCCTAATAATTCCTGACTCTCACCAATGTGTGAGTCTTAAACAATATTATTTACAAGACTAATAAAAGGGGGCAACTTGAGGGATATTTTAAAGTTGAGATTTCTCAAAAATTGCTCGGAAACAAGAGCTAGACTCAGTCTCAAAAAAAAGGAAAAGGAAGAAAGGAAGCGAGGAGGCCAAAGCACTCCCTTCACAAGTGAGCCATCCAAATCATGGGTTAGTTAAGAATCTACCTGGGATGGTTAGGATATTGCACTAATTTCCTGGTCCCTTCCAGCAGCCCACTGACATTGAGCCAAAATACGCAATTTTGTGGCATTAGTTAACTAGTGAGAAAACCTTAAAAATCCTGTTTCTTATTACTACCCAATTTCTTTATCCTCCCATTTTCTTTCCATTTCTATTCTCTTCTCACTGGAATTCTGGCATTATTTTTAGTGGCCTCTACTGATAATATCAAAAAGAGCTTCCCCAGGTACATATAAATTATATTAAAAGTGAAAATATGCCACGTTGAGTAGTTGGGTTAAAAAGAAAAAAAAAAGTGTAAATAGGCCAGGCAGAGTGGCTCACACCTGTAATCCCAGCACTGTGGGAAGCCAAGGCATGAGGCTCGCTTGGGGCCAGGAGTTGGAGACCAGCCTGGGCAACATAGTGAGATTCAGCCTCTACCAAAAAAAAAAAATTAGCTGGGCATGGTGGCATGTGCCTGTAGTCCTAGCTACTCTGAAGGCTGAGATGGGAGGATCACTTCAGGCCAGGAATTTGATGTCTCAATGAGCTATGATCGCGCCACTGCACTTCAGCCTGGGCAGCAGAAGCAAGACCTCGTCTCGAAAAAAAAAGTGAAAATAACAGTATGCATAATTTTAATTGGATCCTATAATGATGCTCAAAATATCTACTATGTCAATCCACAAATTTAAAACATAATTGAGGATAATTAGTTTTTAACATTTCCTAAATGAGACCACCCTTAATTGTTATATTTGCCATTTAGATGTTATACTTATCTAATTTTTTAAAAACATAAGCCAAACTAAACCCTACATATCAACTCTGGTATTCTTTTTTTTTTTTTTAAGATGGAATCTCGCTATGTTGCCCAGGCTGGAGTGCAATGGCGTGATTTCGGCTCACTGCAACCTCTGTCTCTTGGGTTCAAGCAATTCTCTGCCTCAGCTTCCTGAGTAGCTGGGATTATTTGTTACCCATTTTAGCTATCTAAGAAAGTACTAATCTTATTTTTCCTCTTTCCCGCCTCAATGTTGTCCTCTTCCTTAAATATTCTAGTCCCAGGATTCCATTCCTTTAGTCAAGATGTCACAAGTTTAAAAATAAAATCCGAGAAACTACCAAAGGCAAAGAACTTGTTCACTTTGTTGAAATTCATTAAATTAGAGAAGTCTTCCTAACAGATGCGCTTAAATGTAGGTTCAGCAGATAATTTCTTCTTCTCCACTTCCCCCAAATTACATTCAACATTGAAAGCTGTTTATAGCTTGCTATCAGCTTTGTTCTGGTAGGCTAGTCAGTATTGAAATCTGTTTGAGATTTTTTTTTAAAGCCTTTTAAAGTCTAATTTTAGGAGGGATGAATTCAGATGCATGCCAGAGTGTGTATTTTACAGAATGTTCTTGATTAAGGAGATTTGTTTGTTAATTTTTCATTGTTTTTCAGTATGCCCAATTGATGAAATAAAATTTTCATTGTCTTACCATAAAGCTTTGATGATTAACTAGAGGAAGGCAGATATTGTAAAGCTTTTTGTGAGTTTTAAAAGTGCAATATAAAGCAACCACGTTTAAATAAAAATAATGATAATAATAAGAAGAAGAAATCATGGCCAAATTGTGTTTATTTCTGTTATACAAGATTGTTACAATGTTTCACAGTTATTTAATATAATTCACCACATTAATAAATTAAAAGAGAAAAATAATTTGACAAAAATTTAACATCTGGCAGGGCACGGTAGCTCATGCCTATAATCCCAGCACGTGGGGAGGCTGAGGTGGGTGGATCACTTGAGGCCAGGAGTGTGAGAGCAGCCTGGGCAACATAGTGAAACTCGTCTCTACAAAAATTAGCCAGGTGTGGTGGCGCATGCCTGTAGTCCCAGCTACTTGGGAGGGTGAGGTGGGAGGATAGTTGAGCTCAGGAGGTGGAGACTGCTGTGAGCTATGATCATGCCATTGTACTCCAGCCTGGGTGACAGAGCGAGACCCTGTCTCAAAAAATAAAAATAAATAAAATAAAATTCAACATCAAAAAACCAAAAAGCAAAACCCCTTTTTAACAAACTAGGAATAAAAGAGAACATTCTTAATCGGATAAAGGGCATGGGCAAAAACCCCCTATAGCAATGGCAATACTAATGGTAAAATGTTGAAAGCATTCCTCTTAAGATCAAGACCGAGACCTGAGTGCCTCACATCATGATTTTTATTCAGTTTTGTGCTAGAGGGCTCAGCCAGGGCTGTCAGGTGAACAAACAAACAAGCAAGCAAGCAACAAATAAAAAATACATAACATATATACATATATAATATACATATATAAAATATGGTGTAAGGATTGAAATGGAAGAAGCGAAGCTATTATTGTTTGCTGATGATATGCTTATCTACATAGAAAACCCCAAAGATTAAGAGAATATAGTCAGTCAACAGAATACAAAATCAAGGTGCAGGCCAGGTGCGGTTGCTCACGCCTGTAATCTCAGCACTTTGGGAGGCCAAGGCAGGCAGATCCCAATGTCAGGAGTTCAAGACCAGCCTGGCCAATATGGTGAAACCCCATCTCTACTAGTAATACAAAAATTAGCAGGGCATGGTGGTGCATGCCTGTAGTCTCAGCTACTCAGGAGGCTGAGGCAGAAGAATCCCTTGAACCCGGGAGGCGGAGTTTGCAGTGAGCCAAGATAGAGCCACTGCACTTCAGCCTGAGTAAGAGAGCAAGACTCTGTCTCAGAAAAAGAAAAGAAAAGAAAAGAAAAGAAAAGAATCAAGGTGCAGTAATCCATTTTACGTCTATAGCAAAAAACAGAAAATGCAATAAAACAGAACACTATTTACAGTAGCATAAAAATAAGATATATGAGAATAGATCTTTAAAAAGTTTTTCAACACTTTTATGGAGCAAAATAAAACTATAGAAACAAGATCTAAATAAATTGAAAGATATGTTCACAAATTGGAAGAGTTAATATCATAAAGATGTTCATTCTCTCAAATTGATTTAAAAGTTCCCATGCAATTACAATAAAAATCTCAATTTTTTTCTGGAACTTGACAAGTTTTCCTTTAAAATGTTTTATTGAAGACTAATACATTCTTTTTTTTTTTTTTTTTTTTTTTTTGAGGCAGAGTTTCGCTCTTGTTGCCCAGGCTGGAGTGCAGTGCAGTGGCGCCATCTCGGCTCATTGCAACCTCCGCCTCCCAGGTTCAAGTGATTCTCCAGCCTCAGCCTCCCAAGTAGTTGGGATTACAGGCATGCGCCACCATGCCCTGCTAATTTTTGTATTTTTAGTAGAGACGGGGTTTCACCATGTTTGTCAGGCTGGTCTCGAATTCCTGACCTCAGGCAATCCACCCACCTCGGCCTCCCAAAGTGCTGGGATTACAGGCGTGAACCACCATGCCCAGTGAAAACTAATACATTCCTGAAGAAGACAAAGATAGGACTTGCCTTGCAAAGTATCAAAAATTATCATTAACTTATAGTGATCCAGACAAGAGTGGTATTGACAAAGATATAGACAAACCAACTAATGGGAACCCAGAAACAGACCCAGACATATACAGAACTTGATTTTATTTCAGAGCAGCCATTTTAGTTTCAGGTGTAAGGATAGATTTTTCAATATGTGATACTAGGACAATTAGTAGATCTTAAAGAAAATAGGATATTAGACTCTTACATCAGTCTTTAACCAGGTTAGTTAATTACCTGTATGAGAAAAGGAAAAGTAAACTACTCTTAGAAATTTACACAGAAGAATAACTTTACTGGAGTGGGAGGTTTTTAAAATAAGACAGAGACAAGTCATAACAAAAAAGAATGATAGATTCAGTTACATTAAAAGTTATAACTTCTGTTTATCTAAAGACAGATAAGTCATAAATAGGAAAACATATATAAACAATAAAGAGTTAATATCCAGATTATATAAAGAATATTTATAATGTATGTGAAAATACAAATGACCCAATTAAAAATAGGCAAATGAACAGCAATTTCACCAAAGAGGAGGCATGGATGACTCACAAACATAGTACAATATATTCAGTCTCACTAATCAGGGAAATGCAAATTTAAACCACTGTGGAACACCATTTCACACCTGCCAGATTGGCAAGAGTTAAAAATTAATCAATATCAAATGTCAGTAACCATGCAGAACAATGGGAACTTACAGACATTGTGGATGAACATATTAGTTGGTAAAACTAATTTGGAAACAGTTATTACCTACTAACGTTGACCATCTGCATAATCTGTGACCTAGCAATTCTATTGCTACGTATATATCCTAGAGAAACTCTTGTACATGTACATTAGTATTCAAGAATGTTTCTAGCAGCGTTGTTAAAATGATGGTCAAAAACTGGAAAAAAAAACCACAAATGTTCATAAACAGTAGCTTATATATAATATTCCATTCATATCATGGAATGCTATATCGCAGAGAAGAAAATTAACATTTCTTCAACAACATTGATGAATCAACAACTCAACAACATTGGTGAATCCTGTGCACTCTGTGGGTGAGGCCCCAGGTGCCTGCTGCCATAAAGGGCCGAGGCAGACATCAGAGAAGAAGACAAGCAACAAGGAACCTCGAGCCACTGACCCTAAGTTCTAGAGCAGCCTCACTGGATATAAGATGTTAGGCATTTTACACAAGAAAGAACAGAAAACCAAGGTTTTACTAAGCAAGCCATGCCAAGAGCTGAGTGCCTGGGACAAGGTACTAGATATTTTGCTGTGTCTGCCTCGTGTATCCACTTTTCTAACTGCTACTACACACATCTACAGAGTTACCATAGAAGCAGCAACTGTAAATAATGTGACCCTGCTCCCTGCCCCTACTGGCTGCAGGTGATTGGTCTAAACTGGGCCAGTCAGAACCTTCCCTGAGAACTGTGGCACTGGAGCGAAACAGAGCTGCTGGTGGCCACGCTTCCTCCCTGTGGACCGCAGTAGTAGTGGAGATGGGTTCATTAGAGAAAGAATAATGTAACATAAATGTCATCACCAAATGTAGGCTCTATAAAAGCAGGGATCGTTGTCTATTTCGGTTTATTACAGTATTCCAAGTGTCCAGAATATGTCTGGCACATAGTAATAATAGTAACATAGATATAGATAGATAGGTAGATAGAGCTTACTATGATCAGACAACTGTCCTAAGCTTCATACATGTAATTCATTTGCTCCTTATAACAACCCTATAAGGTAGAATATTATTATCCCTCCACTCCGTATGAGAAAACTAAAACTGGGACACAGAGTAACTTGCCTACAGTTCCAAAAAGAGTAGGTGAAGGAGATAAGATTCAAACACAAGTCATTTGGTTCCTGAGTTTGTGCTCTTAATCAATACCTTATGCCACCTCTCAACATATATATGTTGAATGAAGAATGAATGGACAAATCAGACATGTAGAAAGGAGAGCTGGTGTGAGAGATAATTCCATTAACAATCAAGTACCTGGTTCAGAGGGTCTTTGCAGTTCAGTTCTGCTCTTGTCCTTGGGTTCTGCAAAACCCATGCTCACCTGGTCTTATAAATGGGACCGGTTTCACAGTTCTATGATCTGCACAGTTGCACAGGGCCCCATGCTCAGAAGGGCCCCTGTGCTTGGTTTAATGCTCTGTTGTCACCGTCACTAAATTCTTAATAATTTTATCTTTGAACTTGTGTCTTATAAGCAAAGTCTGATGGGACAATAGAGTATACACACAAACAGAAAAAACACTTCCAATATACATGCCGCCACTGGTAGTTGCCACTCCATCCTCATACAGCGTGTGTGATGTCCCGTGAGCACAGAATTCCGGTAAACTGGCAACGCATGGGAGTTCAGCAAGACTCAAATAGGTGTCAGGTAAGTGTGTTATGTCTACAGCTAAGTAAGCAGAGGCACCAAGAGTCACGAGAAGCCTCACTTTCCTCAAACCAGAACTTGTTTCGAACACAGGAAGAACAAAAAATTGCATTCTAAAAATGCAAACAACCAAGGAATTTTATCATATCCTTTCTTACTAGTGTTACTCACCTGCATTAGCCAACTACTTAAACACTGAAAATGATAACATCAACAGCAAGGGAATGAGAGGACCACCAGAGTTCCTTTTCTTTTCAGTTCTTCCTTACTCATCAGTGAGGCAAAGGTAGAGAGGACAGACGGAATGGATATGCATTGAGAAGTGAAATAAAAACAGTTGGATTAGTTTTGTGCAGCATTTCTACCATCTGGTAAAAATGAAATACACACGCATGTATGAGCTACTAAATACAAACTGTATAACTTTGGTGATTCTGCATGTGAGTTAAATGCTCTTATATTTGCATTTAAAACTGGCATTGCACAGTGAGTGTGAAGATGAAGGGCCGGACACGGTGGCTCATGCTCGTAATCACAGCACTTTGGGAGGCTGAGGTGGGCGGATCACTTGAGGTCAGGAGTTCGAGACCAGCCTGACCAACATGGTGAAACCCCATCTCTACTAAAAATACAAAAATTAGCCAGGCGTGGTGGTGTGTGCCTGTAATCCCAGCTACTCAGGAGTCTGAGGCAGGAGATTCTCTTTAACCCAGGAGGCAGAGGTTGCAGTGAGCTGAGATCAAGCCACAGAACTCCAGCCTGGGTGACAGAGTAAGACTCCAGCTCAAAAAAAAAAAAAAAAAAAAAAAAAAAAGATGAATGTTAAAGTTAATGCTACTAATTTAAAATTGTTATTTTTATTTACTTAAGAATGACAAAATCACAAATAAAAAACATCATGATAAGTTGAGAGAGAGAAACTGTGGAAGAAATAAAGCTATATATTTTAGTACCTTTGATGCACTTTTTTCCTGCTTTTGGAAAGAAGAGCCCCACGTGCTCATTTTGCAGTGGGCCTCACAAATTACACAGTCAGCCCTGCTTATAAATTCCCTTTTAACCAAAGTCAGCTTGATTTAGTTTCCTAGTATTTATTAACAAAAATCCTAACTAATTTGGAAACCTAATCTGAACTGGCTGGAGGGTTTAACTTTATACTTTGTCCTAACTTTTATATGCAAATGAGAGGAAGTATGATGCAATGGAAAGTGCATGGGCTTTTATAGGCACAGAAAAGAGGCTCCGAGAGGTTCGCTAACTTGGGCAAAGTCGCACACCTTCCAAGCCAAAGGCTGAGCTTTGAATTTGGTTCAGGGTGACTGTAGAGAGTTCAGTAGAACTTTCTGTGATCATGGAAACGTTCTCTAACTGTGCTGTCCAACATGGTAGCTACTGGCCACATACAGCTATTGAGCCCTTGAAATGTGGCTAGTGCAACAGAGGGACTGAATTCTAAACTATATAAATTTTTTTTTGAGACAGGATCCTACACTGTTGCCCAGCATAGAGTGCAGTTCCATCACGGCTCACTGCAACTTCAAATTCCCAGGCTTCAAATGATCCTTTCACTTCAGCCTGCGAAGTACCTGAGACCACAGGCACACACCACCATGCCCAGTGAATTTTTAAAATTATTTGTATAGGCAGGGTCTCCCCATGTTGCCCAGGCTGGTCTGAAACTCCCGGGCTCAAGCCATCCTCCCACCTCAGCCTCCCAAAGTGCTGGGATTACAGGCATGAACCTCTGGGCCGGGTCCTATTTAATTTTGATTAATTTCAATTTAAGTAGTGTAATGGATGCTATGTAATTGTACTGCACAGACTTAGAGCCCCCAGGCTTGACTGACCCAGTGAATGTGGAGGGCTCCCTGGCTCCCCCTGGTCAGGGCCCTTCTAGGTGAAGGTGTCAGAGTACCCAGCCAGAGCCTGGTACACAGTCGGTGCTCAACACAGAGCGGCTCAGGGGCTTATGGGTGCCCAGGTCTCATTTCCATTAAGTGACAGATTTAGACGGGGGACTGGAATGGAAAAAGGAAGGCGTGTGTCTGAGTTGCCACCACAGAGTCACTTTCTCCCATCCTCTGAGGCAAATGTGGGAAAGGACTAGCCCTCAGCGAGGTCAGGACAGCCCCTCGGTGACTAAAGCTCGCAGGAATCCACACCCAGCTGGATCAGCTGCATTTGTTGCCCACAGAAAACCTTCCCGGAAGGGCCCAGCTTCCAGCGAGCTGGAAAGACGTGTCAGGGAGATTAAGGCGCCTCTGGTATGTCTCTGGAAAGCAGCCAACATACCCCGAGCTGTCGTCACAACAGACCCAGATGGGAGCTCACCCGGCCAGACCTAAACTCATTTTGACACGTGGTGGAAGGTGTAAGGCCCCAGCCCCGATGGCCACTGCAGCCCACCGATGCACTGCTAGCCCTGGGAGGCCCTGCTGTCATGCCTCCGGCCTAAATCAGACTGTCGTCTCCCCTCTCCCTTGACCAGCACCCGCTTCCCTGGCTTATTGAGGCCTCTGCCTAAACCACGTCTCCTCTGGGAAGCCTTCCTATCCCCGCCTTCCGAGGCTGAGTTGGCCCCGCCTGTAGCCCTGGCGAATCATTAATCATTAATCATTAGCAAATAAGTCAACCCCTGCTGCTCTCCCCACAGCATAACCCAAGCAGAGGGCCCGGTGAAGAACAGCTCAACTGCACGCCTGCTTCTGCAGGGTGAGGCAGCTGCACCTGTGACTTGGCGTTCATTTTCGCCAACACCATGTCTCTTCTTTGCCATAGCATCTCAGTCTGTGCAGCTCAAGCCTCCCCAGAAGCATCTCTCAGGCCACCTGCTGCCCATTATACAACACCTTGCTCCTCAGGCTATCCCTATCACCCCGCTGCCCCTGCCAATATACCCTCCAACTTTGAGGATTCTCCATTGAGGTGATTTCAAATGACATGGTAACAAACAGAGATTTGATTTTATTTTCATAGATTCTTATTTCCTTGTCAGAGCCACTTAAAAGGGAGCTAGGTGAATCCCCAGCTGGTGACTGTGAAGGGCCTGAGTTAGAGTGAGAAAAAGAGAAGGCATTGTATCTAGGGTAATCAGGGAAGGCTTCGAAGAAGAGGGGGATTTAACCTGTAACTTTCGTGACAAGGAAGGACATTCTAGGCCAAGGAAATAGCACAGGCGAAGGTGCGGAAGCCTGAGACAGGATGCAGCGTTCCAGGACCCTGCAGTGGTTTGGTGTCATAGGAGCTGGAGGGGTGACGGAAGGAGTAGGAGGTAATGCTGAAAGGGTGAGGAAAAGGGTGAAAGTGCCTTGCAGGGGAGCATAGACTCGATGCTGGAGACTGGGGTTTCCCAGGCGTGTTCTCCAAACACCAGGCCCAGGGAGTTCTCTGCTCCAGAGGAGGGGTGGGATTCTCTATTCTCCACTTGGTGACTTCCTCCGACACAGCCGCTACTGTGAAGACTTTCATAGTAACTACCTGGGGCTATCTGCAAGGCACTGGGCCACGCTCTAACCACGGCGCATGCAGCACTGTATGACCCACATCACAACCCTATGATCTAGGTACTGTTGCATTATCCCCATTTTACAGGGAAGTTAAGAAATGTTCCCAAGGTCACACAGCTGGTTGAAGGTAGAGCTGAGGTTTTAACTCTAGCAGTCTGACTTTGAGCTCTCTCAGAGGAAATAACGTGCTTAACTTTTTGTTTCGTCCAGCATTTCCCAAACTTCCTTTTGATGTAATTATGGAAAAATTGTCTTGCACATCTAGTGACATTGTAAAAGGCAGTTGATTCTTTGTCAATGGTGAACTATTATAGGGTTCTGACCCAGGAGACTTGATTTGATTTGCAAATATTCTTAGTAAACTCATTATCAGTCACTTACACTTTAGTGTGAATTAGTCCATTCTTGGGGTCTCTCCACTTTCTTATAAGCTTCCTGAAGGCAGGGCAGGTACTGTCTGATTCACTGTTGTGTTTCTAGTACCCAGGGGGTGTGGCACACTAAATGGTGCTATAAGAACATTTGCCAGAGTGAGTTGAAATTCTCCTATTGAAGACCGTAGGAATAGTGGAAAGAAAGGCTGTAGTCTGGTAGGCAGGTAGTGGTAGGCTCAGCCTGTGGGAGAGAGGAGTCAGTGGTGGCTATAGGGCATGTCCTGGGAATGGGAGTCATGGAGCTGCGGTAGAAAGCAAGACTCACCTATATCATGGCACAGCTAAAGGCCAGGTCTGGGCTGGGTGTGGTGGCTCATGCCTGCAGTCCCAACACGTTAGGAGGCCAAGATGGGAGGATTGTTTGAGCCCAGGAGTTGATCAAAACCCAAATCCAAATACCTACTTAGCATGTTTTCTCTTCTGGGAAGTAACTAACCACCTGATTATTTGGAAAATGAGGCATTTGTTGGAGTTGAAGGTGTAGCAAGAAACTTTTGGTTTTAAGAGTCAAAGTCAGAGAAAAAAAAACTCTCAGACTTGTATTCACCCCCACCCCCCACCCCAAGCTACTGCAAAGAGCAGGGGCTTTGGAAGATTGGTTTGTTGAAATGAAGTTCCTTAGACGAAGGTACCTGGGCCCATTTCTCTCATTCTAAAAAGGACAAGACTAAGACCCAGAGACGGCAAGGTCACAGAGTTGATTAAATTGGGATCAGAATCTTCTCAGTCAGGAGCTCTGTCCATGGCTTCAGAGCCTGTGCCCCAGTCCCCTCTCCCCACCTCTCCCCTATGCCCTGCTTGGCCCGTCCTCTTCATCCTCTGCCCCTGTCTCCTATGTCAGGAGGAGGAAGCCCCTGTGTGCACCCCACCCTTTACCTCCCACCCTCACTGCAGACTGCACTTCCCATTCCCTGCTGCCTGCTGCCTGACTGCCCCTAATGAGATTACAGATCTCTGGTGAAATAGACGAGGGTTAATTCCCCCTGGCTTTACAGGGCAGGGCAGGCCAGGCCACAAGAAATAGCAAAAAGACACCTATTCTCCAAAGCACTAAGTGTGATAATGACCCTAAGAGTCCGTTCCCCTGTTCAGCATGCTAGGGTTCACACTGCGTTTCCAAATACCCTCTGGGTGGAATTTTGTACCAGCCCTAACAAAGTAGATGCTGTTATCATCTCTATTTTACAGATGGAGAAACTGAGGCACAGTGAGATGAAATGCTTGTCTGAGGTCACACAGCTAGTAAGTGGGAGAGCTGGGACCTGAATGTGGGTCTCTTGGGCTCTGTCATCTTTAAAAAATAATAGGCCCAGAGAGCCTGCAGGGTGCCCAGCACCAGGCTTGAAACAGCCCTGAAGCATCTACGTCCCATTTCCCGGTGAGTGGCACAGCCCATCTTTGAACTCAGGTCCCCTGGACTCGAATCTACATTCCCCGCAATACTGCCAAGCACCCTTGAACCTATCTGCCTGTTCATGTGGTGGAAACAGACTGGCCTAGCCCTGACTTCTGACCTCTGTGACCATGGCCAAGGGACTGGCTTCTGGGGTCTCAGCCTCCCTTTCTGAAAAATGAAGGTGGGAACCCTGGGATCTTTGGGACAGTTCCCTATGATTGGCATAGCTAAGGCAGCCAGCACAGGCCTGGCCCGCAGCACATGCACCCACCCACCTCAGTTTCTTTATCTGTAAAATGGTGATATTAATAGTACTTATTTCTTGGGACTGGTGTTAGGATTAAATATGCCAGTACATGTAACATTCTTCTAGAATGGCACCTGGTGCACAGTAATTGTTTAATTAATGTTGAGGGAAACTAATATCTTACTGTCTTGTTTTTTATTCTTTCTGGAAGGAAGCAGGGGTAAAGATCAAACCAACCAAGCAAATGTTCCTCTTGTTCCTCCCAGTACCTGGTCCACTCAACTGTTTAAGAGGAATGCTTGGCTTTGAGGCCTGAACTCCCAGACCACGTGGTCTGCTCTAATTTCCCAGGCCCTAATCTGCTCCCAGCTCCTAATGATGCAGCTGGTAATAGGATTGTGGCTTCCCTCTAAGGCGGCCACACAGGCATGGCCGTGGGGCTGGCGACTGGTGTTTGGCAACTCCAACCACCTGCCTGCTGAGGGGCTAGAGCCCTCAGCCCAGACCCTGTGCCCCCGGCCGGGCTCTCGTGCGTGGAATGGTGCTGTGCCCCTTGCCAGCAGGCCAGGCTCGCCATGGTGCCGCATGCCATCTTGGCACGGGGGAGGGACGTGTGCAGGCGGAATGGACTACTCATCCTGTCTGTGCTGTCTGTCATCGTGGGCTGCCTCCTCGGCTTCTTCTTGAGGACCCGGCACCTCTCACCACAGGTCAGCCACCCAGAGCATCTCGGGACCCCTGTCCAGCAGGGGCGTGTGGGCCTGAGGGATCTGGGGTCCCGTTCTAGCATCACAGCTCCCTGGTGCCATGACAGTGTGTGAATCCCTCTGCCTCTCTGGGTCCTGGTTTTCTCATCTGTAACATGGGTGTGATAAACACTTTGCAGGACTAGAGGGAAGAACCAGTGATGTGGCTGGGGAGTGATTACAAACCCAGCACCATCAGGTGAGGAGAGGCGAGGGTGCCTCATGACGACAAACACAGGGCCAAGAGCTGTGGCGGGGAAAGAGGGGGGTCTTGTGTGAGTTCAGACAGGCACCAGAGAACACCTCCTAAAGGCTGCTCAAATGACAAGAGATCCAGGAAGGGTGCTCTAGGCAGAGGTGACAGCAGATGCCAGGTGCAGCGGCCGGAGCGCAGAGGCCAGCAGGCCCATAGGTCCCATCACCACACGTGGGCTTGCGGCAACCATGAGATGCTTTTGGGCAGAAGAGCGACAGGCCAGTTTGGAGCTTGGGAGACCCCTCAGGTGCTGAGTGGAGAGGGGGTGATTCTGGGGCAGGCAGGGGGCCGAGAAGTGGCAGCCTGGGGGAGATGTGGCAGTGCAGACAAAAGGGACAGACGTGAGAACTGTTTTCAAAAGGGGGAGCTTCAGGATGTGGGGGCCGATTGGATGTGGGCTGGGGGACAGGAAGGGGAGCCAGGCCCTGGGTTTCCAGCCTGTGTAACTGCCATGAGGAAGCTGCCTTGCCTGGGAAAGAGCCCCTTTCCCTGTCAGCCCCCATCTCCTACAGGAGAGGGAGGGACATTCCCATGGTGTTAAGGAAAAAATCATTCTGCCACTAGTTAAACTGGTAAGGAAGGCTCTATTCAGGACTATTGTGGTAGGGGGGTAGTTTTCAAGACCTCCTGGGGAGAGAGATGGGACCCAACCACAAATACAACAAAGATGGCTGGAGATTTATAGCCAGCGAGCAGAGGGAGGGGGTCGGGGACAGAAAATGACTACAGGAGACATCAGGGTAGGGGGATTCTTGTTGAAGGCAGGCCAGGGTGATCAGACATTGATCTGGGATGAAGAATTTGATCCAGTATCGGGATGCTGGAGGGTGAGGGATCCTCACTAAACTGATATGGCAGGACTTTTGCTACAGCTGGACTATGCAGGCTGAAGACAAGGCCCAAGGACAACGCCCAGTGGAAAAGAGGGCTCAGAGGAGCCTGCCTAAAGTGTGGTCAAGGAGAGAGGCTTTGTCAATGGGCTCCTGGAAGAGTCCCTATTCCCAGAAAGTCCTCTTCCCGCAGCTCACTAATGTCTAATACCATCTCTACAACTGGGGTCAGGCATTAGACTTTGTCTTCCATTACAAGGAAAACACCCACTCCTGGAGAACTGAGCCACGACTATAGTGACCCTGTTAAGCCTCGAGCAGTTACTTAGGAAGAAGCATGGACTCTGGAGGCAGAGAAACCCTGAACTTTGACTCTGCTAGCAAATGGCTAGGCAATATCCTCTCTCTTCCCTGGGCCTCAGTTTCCTTGTCTGTAAAATGGGATGTGGAGCAGTATATGTCTACTAGAATTGTTATGAGGAATAAACCAAGGATTCATCAATGCCCAGCATACAGTAGGTGCTTACTACATGTTACTTCCCCCTCCCTCCCTTATCTACCTGTTAAAGTCCTATCTACTTCAGGAACCATCTCATCGTCCATAGCTGATGAAAGTAACTGTAACCCCGCTGCTGGCTGCCTGGCTTCAGAGCTGGTTATATGGGTGTCTCTTTCTCCCACCAAGCTGCATACTGCTGAACAACATATGGGTTTGTTTGTTTTTTTTAACCAAAACGTGAGCCTAGCCCTGTGTCAGGCACAGAGAGAACGCTCAACTATCTGCTGCATTAAACTGGCAATGGAACAAAAAAATCTGCAATCTGTTCTCTTTAATTTTCCTCAGCAACAAAAATATATCTCCTGCAGGAAGATTATTTTGTGAAAACAAATTGGAATGCCTATTATTAAAAGCCAAACTCATCTGGGGCCTACTTTGCCAAAGCTGCCTTTCCCATCTGTTTGGAAATGCAAATGTATTCCGGTCTGGATTAACCTGCCAGATAAATTGAAGGAAGGATGTAGAGGCTTAGAACAATTATTTGGCAGAAACTGGCTTTCTCAGCATCTTACTTTGAAATCTGGGATTTCTCTGTTTGATCTCTTTGCCTGTGACTCAGAAACTAAACCCTTCTTGTTTTGTAAGCTTATGCAACAGGCAAAAATCATAAACAATATGGAAAATGGTAGAATGTTCTATTTGTGAAAATAACTTTTATCCTTGATAAAATCACAGGATTTTATCTTGGTGTATGAGTATCTCATTTAAAAATACTGAGCATTTTGAGACTTCCAGTTAAACCATGGTGAATCACAGGTGTATCCATTTTTTTCCCTCCTTCCTAGAATTCCACTAACATTTTAGTAATGGGATTTTTAAAAGGTAAAACCACCAAGAATAAAGAGAATATAAAAGGAGACAGTTGAGAAAAAGAAATCGAGAGGCTACAACAAATTAGATAATATGGAGGTGGGTGGAGCTGATGACCTCGTTCACAGAAAGCTGGAATCTCAGTCTGTGGAAGTTGATACCAAGTCAGTTTGTCTTGCAGACTCCAGAACATAAAAGAGCAAGATGCTGCACTAGGCAGGGTGAGGCTGGGGTTGAAAGCCTGGGCATGGTTTGGAGTTTTGTAACCAGAGCACTTAGACCCCTAGGGACCTTCCAATTCAGTCGGGGGACTCATCCACCCATCTCCACCCACTGCCTGCCCCAAGGAACCAGAGAAGCTGGACTTGAGGGTATTGGGCCACCCCTGTGTGTGTTGGGGAGAGGGCCATGCTGAGGCACCTACTTCAAACTAATTAACAGACATCTTTGTCTGAGTGGGGTCCCCAGCACGGTTTCAGATCACTGTCAGCTGAGCTTAGGCACCATGTCATTCCTCAGCCAAAGGCAGGAAGAGACTTCTCTCACTGAGGCCTCAGAGAAAAGATCTCTAAATTCTGCTATAAAGGAGACTCCTCTACCATCCCACGCAGCCCCAGTGAAAAAGCCAGATCAGCACCTGTCACCCTGCCCTGAGGGCCGTCAGTTGACAAACCCTACTCATACATGCAGAAGTTTAGCGCTTCAAACTTACATACGAGCAGAAAGCCACGCCACCAGAAATGTGAGGAGGCTCCTAATGCGAAACAGAGTAAACGAAGAGAAAAGGGGGTCTCTAATGAGAGAAACAAAGAGAAAAGTGGGTCTCTAATGAAGCAGAGACAAGGCAGGGAGGAGAAGGAAGCTTTGTAAATCTCCTCTTAAGCTTTCTGGAGCTGCGAGTGAAGATATAGTTACCGTACAACAGAGGGGATGTGAAAAGAAGGAACAATCAGAGAACAAGAAAGAATCTGGGGAAATTAAAAATAGAAGAACTAAGATAAAAATGTGAGTAGCTGCCCAACACACAGAAAGGATAAATACTTGAAGTGTTGGAGACCCTGAATACCCTGATTTGAACATTACACAGTGTATTTAACAATATACCAACTGTATCCCATAAATATGTACAAATATTATATATTAATATAAAAACTTTGGCTAGGCCTGGTGGCTCATGCCTGTAATCCTAGCACTTTGGGAGGCCAAGGCGGGTGGATTGCCTGACCCCAGGCATTCAAGGCCAGCCTGGGCAACATGGTGTGAGACCCCATCTCCAAAAAAAAAAAAAAAATTAATGTCAATAACTGGGATAAAGTTGTAGAAATCTCCCAGAAACTAGAACAAAAATAAACGAAAATAGAAAAAGAAAATATAAGAAAATTAGAATGTTCAATGTCCAGCTACCTAATGACACTTTTAGAGACAGCTAACAGAAGAAAAATAGAGGAGAAACAGTTTGCAGAGAATCTAAGCAGTTTCTCAGAAGTGAAAGGCAAGCATAGCACTGTCAATTTTGTTTACAAAAGAAAGAAAACCCCATACTATGGCCCATCACCATGAAATTACCAAAAAGTGGAGGTAAACTGATGATCTTTGGATGGTTCTGGTGGAATAAAACCAACCTCATCTAAGGAACAGGAAATCAGAATGGCTTTGAACATCTTAAGCAAACTGGAAGCTAGAAGACAAGGGAGAAACACCTTCTAAACCTGAGGGGAAATTATTTCCAACGAAGTATCTCACACATGGCCAGGCTAATATCAGAGGTAAAGGTAGAATAAAGGCATTTTTACTCATGTAAGGACTCAGAAAAGTTTATCTCCCATCCACTCTTTCTCAGAAAGCTACCAAAGGAGATGTTTCAGCAAAACAAGGAAGTAAACCAAGAGGACAAGGGATCCCAGAAACAGGGGGCCCTCTAAAGGACAAGTCCCAGAATGACGACCAAGAAGGAAACCATGACAAGCACTGGGCCTAGAGAGCAGTCAGTCCAAACTGGAGCAGGAAGGTGGAAAGCTCACAGACCAAGGTCCCAGGCAGGATAAAAGAGAACCGATGTGCTTGAGAGAGCAGAAAATACTATTGTTAGGTAGTTTAGTAGACATGTTAAAATGTTTGGAGGAAATTAGTGGGTGATTCCCAGAAAACAAGACAAATAAAAATCAGTCAATTAACTTTAGGCTACAAGCAAGGAGACATGGTTGTAGTACATTACTTGGCTCAACGGTAAACACTGTTTGGCGATCAAAACATTGTAAATCTTGATTTACCAAAAAATTGATATAAATATAATGCTGAAATAGGTGGAGAGAAAGGGAGTAAGAACTAACTCCTCATCAATCATGGCAGGGAAATTGATAGATGTCAAAATGATGAATCAAGAAATAGCATTATGACCATATTATCTAGAAATAGTGATACTACGGGAAACAGCTAGAAGAATTGAGCATGTTCACTACTGGGAAGTTGCAAGATAGGGATAGAGAGAGGTGAGGTAAGAGTTGCCTTTTTATCAGTAGAGCACTTTTTTTTTTTTTTTTTTTTTTTTGGAGATAGAGTCTCCCTCTGTTGCCCAGGCTGGAGTGCAGTGGTGCAATCTTAGCTCACTGCAATCCCCGCCTCCTGGGTTCAAGCGAATCTTGTGCTTCAGCCTCCTGAGTAGCTGGGACTACAGGCATGCACCACCATGCCCAGCTAATTTTTGTATTTTTAGTAGAGACGGGGTTTTGCCATGTTGGCTGGGCTGGTCTCGAACTCTTAACCTCAAGTGATCCACCTACCTTGGCCTCCCAAAGTGCTGGGATTACAGGCATAAGCCACCGAGCCTGGCTATTACAGCACTTTTAACTTAAAGAATATATACATGTGGGTGCCAGTGCAGTGGCTCACACCTATAATCCCAGCACTTTGGGAGGCCTAGCTGGGAGGACTGTTTGAATCCAGGAGTTTGAGACTAGTCTGGGCAACATAGTGAGACCCTGTCTCTACAAAAAATACAAAAATTAGCTGGGCTTGGTGGCATACATCTGTGGTCTCAGCTACTCGGGAGCCTGAGGTGTGAAGATTACTTGAGCCCAGGAGGTGGAGGTTGCAGTGAGCTGAAATCATGCCACTGCCCTCCTGCCTGGGTAACAGAATGAGACCTTGTCTCAAAAAAAAAAAAAAAAATATATATATATATATATAATATATATATGTTTATATATATTATATATGTTTATATATTATATATGTTTATATATTATATGTTTATATATTATATATGTTTATATATTATATATATGTTTATATAAATATATGGACTAAAGTTAATTAAAAATAAATTGTTGGCAGGGCATGGTGGCTCACGCCTGTAATCCAAGCACTTTGGGAGGCCGAGGCGGGCGGATCAACAAGGTCAGGAGATTAAGACCATCCTGGCAAACATGGTGAAACCCCATCTCTACTAAAATACACAAATTTAGCCAGGCATAGTGGCGCGCGCCTGTAGTCCCAGCTACTTGGGAGGGTGAGGCAGGGGGATTGGTTGAACCTGGGAGGCGGAGGTTGCAGTGAGCCGAGATGGCACCACTGCACTGCACTCCAGCCTGGTGACAGAGCAAGACTCTGTCTAAAAAATATATATATATATAATATATAATTATATATATTATTTTATATATATATAGAGAGAGAGAGAGAGAGAGAGTCATGATGGGCATATTTCTTTAAAAACAGATTTTCTGGTGCATTGGAAATGTTAGCAGTCCTGGTCCTGTGCTGCGGTTAACATTGGGTGGGTCTGTCACCTCCCTTTCGCGGTTCAGCTTCCTCATCTATCACATGAGTGGGCTGGGCTAGAAGATCTCAAGAGTCCCCTCACAGCACCAACATTTGATGATTTGGAGATTTTTAAAGCATCAGATCATTAACCGAGTATGTTTGGCTTTGGTTAAAAAAAAATAGTTGCAAGTACAACAATTCAACTTGGATGATGTTTGAAAGTCCATTTGCCTGCCTCACCCACAACCTCACCCTCTGAAGAAAGTGGCCCCATGCCAGGGTTGCCAGAAGTAGCAGAACTGAATTAAGTTAAAAAATTTTATAAACAGCACACCCAGTTAAACTGGAGTTTCAGATAAACAGCATTTTTTTTTTAAGTATAAGAATGAACTATATGTTGTTATCTGAAAGTCTGATTTAACTGGGCTTAGCAGCCCTTCTGCTTCAGTTGTCAGGTCCTGGTCACGTGACTGTTACTTGGGAGACAGCTTATTGGGCAAGGAGTTGGCGCCTTAGTCAGAGATCCGTGGACAGGCTGGAGCCAGCAGCCTAGGAAGGGGTCAGGCGTAAGAACTCTGCCAAAGGGGGCTGTTTCTACTGCGTGGTGTTGCACCCATTCAATCTGATCCTCTCTCTCTCAGCATTTTCGAGGAGAAGCGCTAGAGAATGGACCCAAAACAGATGGAGAAACTGACTCGCAAGAAGGCCATGGTCTGCTTAGGAGTGGGTCTCCTCACCAGCTAGGCTGGGAACTTCTCAGGACAGGAACCCTGCCTAGTTCATGTTGGGGTACCCACTGTGATGCCTGGCACGATGCGGGTTGAATGAATGCATGAACAGTACTCGGCTCTGTCCTCTGGTCACCTGCCATCTGCTACACGAGAGAGATTTTATTCCATGGCTAGGCAGATGCGTGGTGCAGATGGAGGAGAGCTGTTATTTTCAGGATTACCAAACATTGACTGTCATCCAGGCGCTGTGCTAAGTGCTTGCGTGCATTCTCCCGTTTAAGCCCCCCAATGACCCTGTGAGGCAGAGCAGTCCCCCCTTATCCGCCATTTCGCTTTCTGTGATTTCAGTTACCGATGGTCTGAAAATGGGTGAGAACAGTACTGTAAGATATTTTAAGAGAGACCACATTCACATAACTTTTATTACAGTATATTCTAATCGCTCCATTTGATTATTAGTTACTGTTAATCTCTTACTGTGTCTAATTTATGAATTACATTTTATCATAGGTATGTACATATAGGAAAAAAACAACGTCCACAGGGTTCAGTCTCTGTGGTTTCAGGCATCCACTGGCGGTCTCGGAACCTGTCCGCTGAGAATAAGTAGGGACTACTGTAGTTATTACCCTCATGTTACAGATGAGAAAAACACAAAACTCAGAGTGGTCACAGAAGATGCTTAAGGCCACACAGCTTGTGGGGGATTGGTGGAGGCGGGGTGTTTACCAGGATTGGAACCCAGTTCTGTGGCTCCAAAGCCAGTTCTTTCTCCATGGTCTCTGCTGCCATGTGCTAGACAGGGGAGTCAGATGGGATAGTGCTTCAAAGACTGTGAAGAACGGAACCACTGTGCAGTCTGCATCTCTTGCTATAACCCCAGTTCTTACTGTGTTTTCAGGAAATTAGTTACTTCCAGTTCCCTGGAGAGCTCCTGATGAGGATGCTGAAGATGATGATCCTGCCACTGGTGGTCTCCAGGTGAGAGCGGGGTTTGACCAGGTGGTCCGGAACCAGGAGGGGAGAGGATGGCTTCTGTTGCTGCCCTCCTCCTGCTGTGGGTGGCTGGACAGCAACCACAGGCCCTGGGATGAGTGTGACCGTGGGGCCTTTATGGGCAGTGCCGTGGGCTGCCGGCTTCTGAGTCATTCAGTGGCCCCAGTTGTTGGTTCCATCCAGTAGAATTTTTAGTGGATAGAACAGGTGATTTGGAATCAACGGATATGACCCGACTCCAAGATAGCTCAAGGCCAGGGAGTTGAGGGATGGCTTCCCAGAGGAGGGGCTGTTCATGGTAATGCAGCAAGGCCTGGGGAAAAGAGAACTAACTCTGAGGATACTCCAGTGATCATAGCCTGGCTTGGCTGTGTAACCTTGGACATATTACCTCACCTCTCTACGCCTCAGTTTCCTCATCTGTAAAATGGGAATAACAACACCTACTTCGAAGGGTTGTCATGAAGACTATATGCTTGTGTATGCTGAGCACTCAGGAGGTTGGGACTTGGGGACAAGGGCGGGATGGTGCGAGATGAATTTGGAGGGTGAGCTCTTGCCCAATCATGAACGACCTTGAACACCAGGCTGAAGAATTCAGACCTTACCCAGTAGGGTGCGGGCCATGGAAATCATGGGAGATCACTTGGTCCCTTTCACTGATGTGCTAGGTGAACTTGAGCAACCCTATCCCTGTCCAGGTCTTGAGTATTCCAGATGTATAATGAGTGGCTGCTCCAGGTGATGTCTAAGAGCCTTTTGCTCTGAGGCCATGAGAAATCTTCATCTTCCAGGACTCCTCTGCAGAGAGGAAAGAGGATGAGCCTCTGCATGTGTTCTGCCTCCCAGCCTCCCTGCTGCTGAGCAGTGAGCCAGCTCCTTGGACCTCCCCCCTTTGTGAAGTGGAGATAATCCCCAGGCCAAAGGCGCTTTGTATTTTCTGCACAGAGGCCTTTGCAAGCAGCATTTAAATCTCTCAGGACTCAGTCTTCAAGGCTCTGCTGAAATGCTACCTCCCTCAGGAAGCCTTCCCTGACTCCTCAACTCACTCTAGTGACTGTCCCCTCTTTCTGCATCTTTGGAGTCATTCACTGAGCCAGTGAATCTGTCAGGGTCAGCAGTCCTCTGTGTTGCTGAATCTGTACGACATGTCCAGTTCTTCCACACGGCCTCTCCACAGCCATGGGTGCAGCTGATTACTCTTGCCCTCATGAAATGCCCTTCCCTATGGACTCACACTCTCCTAACTTTTTGCCTGCTTTCTGCCCCTCCATCTTGGTCTCTCTCTTACTCAACCTCCAAATGTTCAGCTTCTCCAGCCTTTTCTCATCTAATTTCATAGCTTTAACATACCACCTACAAGCCCAATGCCCCCAGATGGAGATCTCCCCAGACCTCTCCTGTGAGCTCCATACTTCATTAACCAACTGCCTATTTGACATCTCCACTTGGATGTTTCACAAACATTTCAAGTTTTGTTTTGTTTGAGATAGGATCTTGCCCTGTCGCCCAGGCTAGAGTGCAGTGGCACAATCTCAGCTCACTGCAGCCTCGGCTTCCTGGGTTCAAGTGATCCTCCCACCTCAGCCCCCCAAGTAGCTGGGACCACAGGCACACACCACCACACCTGGTTATTTTTTGTATTTTTTGTAGAGGCGGGGTCTCACCATGTTGCCCAGTCTGGTCTCAAACTCCTGAGCTCCAGCAATCCACCTGCCTCAGCCTCCCAAAGTGCGGGAATTATAGGCATGAGCCACCGTGCCCAGCCACACTTCAAGTTTAATGTCACCAACTTGAAGTTCCACCCAGAAAACTGCCTCCTTTTCCTGTTTTCTTCTTGTCTGCAAATGGCAGCTCCATCACCCAGGTCTTCCATCAGGCCTGTCATTGGCTATCCTCTTTCTCTCAACCCCACAGCCCCATCCACAGTTCCAGTGGATTCTGCCTACTCAGTCGAAGAATGGAGCTTCCTCCCCACCCTACAGGCCCAGGCACTCTCTTCTCACGTCCAGACTCCACCGCCACCTCACTGGTCTCCTCGCCTCACTTCTTGTCCCCGTCCCATCTATTCCACCCAGTGGCCAGAAGGATCTCGAGAAAAGCAGATTGGGCCCTGCCCCTCATTTACCTTCAACAGCTTCCATGACATGTAGAATCAACCTGCAGACCGTTAACCTGGTCTAGGAGGCCCTGCATGATCTGCCTTGCCCACCCCACCTCATCCCATGTTACATACTCCAGTCCCACCAGCCTCAAGTTCCCTAAGCAGACCAAGCCCTTACCATCTCAGGGCCTCCACACGTGCTGTTCCTTCCTCTGGAACATGCTTCCCCAACATCTTACATCTCTTCTTCTTCCTCTTTTTTTCCATCTCAACTTGCACATCATCTTCTTAGGAAGGCCCTCCCCACCAACCCCTTCATGCCACCCTGGCTCTCCCTCACTGTACCCTGTTCCCTCCTGGCCACAGCACATATCATATGTTGTCATTCTATATGCATTCACTTGTTAACTGGTTTCTTTATCCACTGGGCTGTAAGCTTTGCAAAGTTAATGAGGCTACTCTGCCTAGATTCAACTCTGTGTTGTCAGCACCTAGCCAAGTGCCAGGCACATAGTAGGTGCTCATTAATACTGGTCAAGTGAATTAATTAATGGATCCTGCAATCATGCATTGTGCTTTCTGGACACTTGGCCCTGTGCTGGGTGCTGCAGACACAGAGATGATGGAGAGACTGTCCTGTGGTGTTCACAGACTGCTGGGGAGACTGACAGGAAAATAGACAATCACAGAACAGCTAAATAAGTGCACTGGGGGAGGAAGCCAGGACCCTTGGCAGGCAGTTCTGTCTGCCCTTTCCTGCTGACTGTCCTAACTGCCTGGGCATTGCCCCTCTCTCAGAACAGAGGCACCTTAGAGGCCATTGTATGGACCCTGGAGTCACACAGCCTGGCCTTGCTATGTATTAGCTGTGTGGCCTTGGACAAGTCACTCAAAACAAAAAAATCCTGTTCAGAAGTCAGAGGCCAGGGTCCTCGACCTGCCTCCACCACAAGCGATCATGTGATCTGAGGTGAGGCCCCCAACCCTGGGCTTCTTTACCCAGCAACAAAGGCCTGTCCAGCTCTCCACCTTCTGGCTCTCAAATGCCTGGTCTCCCTCCACCAGACTCAGTGTTCTCTTGGCTGGAAATGCATGTGATATTAAGTTGAGAAAAGCCAGGACGTGTTCATACATTTCATTTGTTTATTATAGAGTTTGGACTGGTGCAGAGCAACCGTGTCACTAAGAAATGGAACCGCTTTAACATTTTCCTATGAAGGGAAAATTAAACCTTCAGGGGGGAGATATGACGCATTTCTGAGTCCTAAAACCCCTCGTTCCTGAACTCTCCCTCCTTTGGCCTCAAACTGGCCTATTATCCATCCTGGCCAGGAGTCCATCCACACTGTCCCCTGAGCTCTTGCTCCTGGCCAGCCCAGGGCTGGGTGTCCCTGCCTTTGAGGAACAGCCACTCTGGTGTGAGGTTGTTACTCAGGGCAGAGCAAAATCACCAGAGCTGCTTTGAAAAATTCAGATGTCAGGCCTGACCCTGAGCTGACTGAGCTAGAACCCCAAAGGGTCCAAGCAGAGGTTTGCTTTCAGAGCCCTGAAAGTATTCTGAAGATTTTAAACCTCTTGATTGTCCTGGGGTCAGACCTTCTGGCTCCACAGCTTAGGAGCCCAGCAGGAGGCTGTGGTGCTCCCATCCCCAGGGGCTCCAAGCTGTGACCCAGGAAGGCAAGGGTTTTCTGCAGTGTGTCCTGGCTACAGGGCAGTAGCGGGGGAGTGGGGGGGTGGGGGCAGGGGGTTACATTTGGGCTCACCAGCTTCCAGTTCCAACCATCTGCAGGTCTGGGCCTCGAAGCCTGGCTCCCATGACATCTGTTCCCACCTCCTCTCCAGGACAAACAGCCACCCTTTCCCCATGCCAAGCCCTGGAACCAGGCTGGTCACCCACTAGTCCCACAGCATGCCACAAAGGTCTATCTCCACACTCCTGCTCCTGCCCAGCCCCTGCCATGCACGCCCTCTTTTAATTCTTTTAATTTAAAGTCTCACTCTGTATTCAAGACCTAGCTCAAGGTTCTGTGTGGGAAGTCCTTCCACCTCCCCATTTGTTGGTAAAATGGATGATGATCTGTCTCCAATGCTGACGCTGTGTGTGACCTGCATGAGCTGAGTGTCGTTAGCTCAGTGACCTCACGGTCGCAGCTGGCATGCCACACAATGGGGGACAGGCATCTTTTAGTCCAGTAGTGACATCTATGTGAGCAAACCAACTAGTATCCCTATTCGGAAGAGCCACTCATCTCACTGAACAAGAAAGCCACTGTCGAGGGGTCGGGCCAGTGGCATGGCCCCCTCCGTGGGCAGGGTCGTGTGCATCTTTGTTTTTTTCTGAGATCCCAGGAGGGGATCAGGTCATTGACCCCCTTGTCTTTCACACTGACCTCTGCCTGGTACTCAGCGTGACAGATTCGTTCAGAAGTTGGAGATCTAAACAACAAGCAAAGGGAGGTGGTGAGGTGTAAAGAAGTGTGGGTGACTGCAAGGGTGGACGTGAGGGCTGAAAGGCCCCTGGGCTGCCATGGAGGGGTCACAGGCACACCTTGCTCTGGAGAAAGGAGGCCCAGTGGGAGGGCAGTGGGGCCAGCGGGGTTGGAGCTGAGTTCAGTCACTCTTCCCATAATCTGGCATCTTCCAGCTGTGGGCTCTTTTTTTTCTAGAATTTCTCCAACCCAGCCCCTGGCCCAAGTCCCTCCTCAGACATGTGTGCTTCAGTCCAGCTGAGTGCAGCCCACGCTTGACCAGTGGTGGCTTCATCTGTCACAATGTGGCGGGGGAGCAGGAAGCATGGGCGGGGGTGGTTGAAATCTGCAAAGGCTACAGGGCAGGAACAGGGCTTTGGAGTCACCCTCTAGATGTGCAAACGTAAACAAGCCTTTTAGCATCTGAGCCTCAGTGTCCTTATCTATAAAGTGGGAAGAATACCTCCTTCACGAGGTTATTACGAAAAGTAAGTAAGAGAATGTACGTGAAGACCCAGCATGGCTCCTGGTACGTTATGGATGTCCCATGTTTTTCTTTTTTCTTTTTTTTTTCTTTTTTGAGACATAGTCTCACTCTGTCACCCAGGCTGGAGTGCAGTGGCATGATCTCAGCTCACTGCAATCTCCACCTCCCGGGTTCAAGCAATTCTCCTGCCTCAGCCTCCCAAGTAGCTGGGATTACAGGCACCCGCCACCATGACCAGTAAATTTTTGAATTCTTAGTAGAGACGGGGTTTCACCATGTTGGCCAGGCTGGTCTCGAACTCCTGACCTCAGGTGATCCGCCCACCTTGGCCTCCCAAAGTGCTAGGATTACATGCATGAGCCACCATGCCTGGCAGATGTCCCATGTTTTTCTAACTTATTAAAGCATCACCAGGCTCTTCAGATGTGTCATGAATGCTCCCCCAGCCCGTGGCCACCTCTGTCACTGCTCTCAGCAGGAAGCCCCTTGGATGGCCTCTTCCATCTTCATGGTTCTAATTAGCACCTGCAGCTCACCTGTCCCCTGCCCTGGAAAGCCACCCTTGACTGAGGCACACCCGGGTGCTCCCTCAACACTGGTACAGACCATGCAGCATGCCCTGCTTCACCTGAGTCGTGCACACCTGCACATCCACAGGGCCTCTGCAGGGGCCCTGGCCAGGTCCTGCCCACTTCTCTATGATGCACTCACCTGGCACCCAGAGCCATTCCTTGCGCCATGACAGTCAGAGCCTCCTTATCTGTCATGAATTCCTATTCTTTTTTTTTTTTAATTGAGACAGGGTCTCACTCTGTCCCTCAGGCTGGAGTGCAGTGGCATGACCACAGCTCACTGTAACTTTCAACTCCTGGGCTCAATCGATCCTCCCGACTTAGCCTCCCAATTAGCTGGGACTACAGGCACACGCCACCATGCCCAGCTAATTTTTTAAATTTTGGGTAGACATGGGGCTCTCACTATGTTGCCAAGGCTGGCCTTGAATTCCTGGGCTCGAGGAATCCTCCTGCCTTGGCCTCTCAAAGTGCTGGGATTACAGGTGTGAGCCACCTCATCCTGCCCAATTCGCATTCTTACTGCCTCTTGCTTTTCTCTGCCCTTCACTCCTACAACCAAGCAGCCTTCATCAGTTTCCCATTCACACCAGCATTCCGTGCTTCAAGTAGTGCCTTCAGTTATCTCCTGGTTCTCTGTTTGTGTCTGTGTGTATTCGTTACCATTGCCGTGTAACAAATTATCACAAACTTAGTGACATAAACACACTTCATGGTTGCCTCAGTCCCTGGGCCAGCAGTCTGGGCGGGCTTGGCTGAGTCCTCTGCTCAGAGTCTCAGGCTGCAATCCAGGTGTCCGCTGGGCTCTGTTCTCATCCGGAGGCCCAACCAGGGAGAATCCGCCTCCATGCTCCCTCAGGTATGGACAGAAGTGATTCCCCATGGCTGCTGCCTGAGGGCCCAGCATTGACAGCTGTGCAGTGGAGCCACTCAGGTTCTAGAGGCTGCCTGCAGCTCCCCACCCAGCTGTCTCCACAGGCAGCTCACAGCATAGCACTGTAGGTCATCAAGGCCAGCAGGAAGCCCTGTCCTCACCAGTCTTCTGAGTCAAAGTCTTCTACCACATAACCACAGGGAGACATCCCACCACCTTGTCGTGTTGTCATAGAAGTCACAGGCACTGCCACACTGCGGGAGGAGGATATACCAGGGCTTGGGTCATCGGGGTGGCCTGAGGGCCTGTCCACCTCCTTCTCTCTCCTGGAACCTTCCTTCTCTCTTCCTCTGTCCCCAGAGCAGCTGGATGTCTTTCAGAAGTCACTTCTGCTCACCTCTCTCCCTGGAGCCGGCTTGGGTTGGGTGGAGCCACTGCTCAGCTTCTGTCCAAGTAGTTCATCAAGAACTTTCTTCTGAATAAGGACTGCTCCCTTACTGTAAAAATAATTCTGAAGAATATAACTCTCCCCCTTTCATCTGATTTCTCATTGCCCCATACAGGGCCTGCTACTGCCCGTGCCTGATTAATACATTTTCAATGAATAAGAAGCAGCGGAGGGCAGCGGAAGCAGAGTTCAGGGAAAGCCTCACCACCAGCATTTGAATGAGCCCTGGAGGACAGTTAGGAGCTGACCTTTAAAGATGTTTTCATATTTTTTAAAATTTGATAAAGCCCTGGCAACATAGTGAGACCCCATCTCTACAAAAAAAAAAAAAAAAACTTTTAAAATTAGCCAGGCATGATGGTGGGCACCTGTAGTCCTGGCTACTTGGGAAGCTGAGGTGGGAGGATCGCTTGAGCCCAGAAGGTTGAGCCTGCAGTGAGCCATGTTCATGCCATTGCACTCCAGCCTGGGCAACAAAGCAAGACCTTATCTCATAAAAAAAAATTAGATAAGCAAATTACAAACATTTTGGATAACAGAGAAGAAACCATCCTCTCACTCCACATTGCTAATTCTGCCACTGTGATTTCTTCTCTACAAGGTTTGTTCTTATTCTTACTGGTGAATTCACCAGATGTGGGGTGAGGTCCTTGGCTGATGGGATCAGAAGCCCAACTGTCTGGGCCCCAGAGCTGGTTGGGCCTGTCCCCCGATGCTAGCAAGGGGCAATCAAATATGCCACATACTGATTTATTCATTCCCAGAGATCAAGACACTTGCCAGCAAGGACAGTCATATGCAGGCTCTGGCCAGAGCCTCTCTGTGGGCTTACCATGCAGGGAACCCACTGGTTAAATCTGCTTGCTGGTGGGTACATTTAGTTATTTAACTGTATAACCCGGCGTAACTCCAGGTTTGCCATTTTCAGTTTATTTCAGCCCTCCCCACCACCGCCGCCTTATAGTGGAGTCCCATCATATGTGCATTTAACTTAAGTGAATTCAATTACATGTGCTCTGAAAAAGGGAGAAAATCATTTAAATGAGACAGGAGACTCCTCCTTCCAAGGGCTCTGCCCCAGGTGAGGGCCACGAGAGAGGAGGGCCTGAATTGCCTCCACCAGCTTCTGTGCCCAGGCACCTCCTGAACAGTGAGCACCTCCCTGAAGCCAGAGAGTTTCTAGGGCCTGCAGAGGGGTGGGTGTTTTAGATCACAGCCTCTGAGTGTATGCTGATGGTCTCATCTGGTGTTTGCTTAAAGAAACAGCAACCCACTCCAAGGCTGGAAGGAAAACTGTCTTGAATGAACTTACACAAAACTATACCTCCTGGACTCTATGGGCAACTTAAGAGATTTTCAAGGGCAAAATTAATTACACTTTGTTTTTGCTTTACTGACTTGAAACTGAATACACTGAATATGGTCCTACTCCCCTGTACTAGCAGGAAGCCCAGTGTCTCCCTCTGGAGGCCTGCACCCCATGGCCACAGTCAGCTTATTTCACTCAGTGGAAGCTTCTGGTGTAAACAGAGCTGGAACATGGGGTCCTGCCACCAGCCCTGCTGCTCTGGTTCCCTCCACGGGGTGGCCCTGTGGAACGCAGGTCCCGCACGCTCTGGTGGAAGTCTGCACACTGCCCCTTGCAGGTGCACAACGCTGCTCAGGCCACAGGGATGCCTCCAGACCCCTAGGTCCCCCTGAAGTGCTCAATAATTGTTCCTAAAGCAGCCTCAGTCATGTCCTGAGATCAGCTCCCCAGGAGTTGAGCCCCAATTCCCTTTTCCCTCCTACTGGGTTCATTTTGGAGGCCTTGAATGCCAGGCCATCTCGGCTGGGGGACTCTAGCGTACCCTGGTGCTAACTTCAAATCACAGGGAACTGGGGCTCAGATCTTAGTCTTTTTCCTCTCAGAAGGCCCTGATCCTCTGGTGCAAATGGGCACAGTTTTCCATAACTCTGCAGATCTCAAGTTCTCAAGGAAGAGGCATTCATCAAGCCACAACAGCGCCTCCCTTCCCCTGACAGTGCTGCCTTCTCATCCGACATTTGCTGCTCAAAAGATTCTTTGCAAAATAAAATTGCCTGCAGGGGAACTTGCTCTGTCCACCCAGGAACAGAGACGCCTTGGACAAAAATTAGAAAATTCTGCCTCACATTACATTAGTATAGGAACGAATCGTCTGGACGGGACCTGCATTGGGGCCCCCCTCCCATGGTTTTGCCCTCCTCAGCCATCTTCCGTGTGCTGCCACAGTTCACTAACGCCATGCCAATTACATCTTTATTTAGAAAAGTCAAGCCTTTAGGGCCTGGGAGCCTTACTTTCCCATTCTCCCCCCAGCAGGCCACTTGTCACTACCCCAATCCTTTTTGCTTTCAACTTACAGTATAACCCAAAAAGTATCTTCCACAAAAATAAATCTGTAGCCTGCTTGCTTTGGTTTTCCCCCAACGTGATGTCATAAGAATTTCCACGCTGCACCTTCACCTTGGTGATCCTGTTTTACTCACCCACTCGGGAGGCACGGAGTTTGCAAAGCCTTTTGCCTGTCACAAGGCACTTGGGAGGCTGCTAGACTCTTGAGGGAGCTGCCCTGCCTCGGGACTGTGGTCTCACCTCGAGTTCACCCTCTTAGCCTCAGCCATAAAATAGGCACAATGCTGTCTGCTAATTTACAAAGCAGGTCCCGGCAGGTGCTCTGCGTGTGTGTTTGTGTGCCCATGTGTGTTTATGTGTGTGGCCCATTATGGCCCCATTCCACTGAGGCTAGACTTTGCACCTCACCTTGGGAGGTCAACTGAGCCTTGTTTTCACACATCCCCAGACAAGCTTGACACAAGGAATTAGGGGTAAGTCAGACCAGCATCTGGATCCAGCTAGAGCCTCCAATTCTCCACTTGCTTTTTGCCAAACCCTTCTCTCCCCTCATTCTTCAGTTTCTTAAACCAGGCGTCCTTCAGGGGAAACTGAATCCATGTGTTTGTGATTCACTAGGGCTGCGCATGGTAGAGTGTTCTGTGAGCTCCACAACATAGCAAAGACAGCCAAGCGTGGGTGTGGGTTTGTCTGTGAAGCTGTGTTGTGTGCGTGTGTGTGTGTGTTGTATTGTGTATGTATTGTTTTCCTTCCTATTTCTTGTAAGGACTTTAAACTGATTTTTCTTAGAATCAGGAAATCATGTTTGGCCAGAGAAACTCAACACTCCCTTCTCCCCTTCCTGAGGAACTCTAGTTTGGCAGAAAATTCCCAAACACCCACATTCTAACTTATTGGAAATGGGCCTGGGCCAAGCAGCCGTCAAAGTCTGGTTTGGGAGCCAGTGTGCAGGGGGCTGCCCAGACTCCCCAGGACAGGCCGTGAGCAGGAGGAGGCAGAGGAGCGGGTGGCCAGAGGGCCAAACCGGCACAGCCTGTGCTTCGGACGCTGCCCTCCGAGTCGGGGGCAGCCACAGTTCAGCGAGCTCCACTGAACCTTCTGGTGTGAGCCCTGGGACCTGCCTTTGGCCCTCCTGCCCAGTCAGATGATTTGCCTTACTCATCAAGAGGGGAAACGTGGCCCGCTGTGGGCTGCGGGTGGGGTCAGACCTCCAGCCTAGTGACTCCGAAAAACTCCCAGGCTTTATCCTGCACCACAGACTTCCATGCTCTCCCTCCCTTCCAGTTAGAGAATTCCTACTTGGCCTTCGAGGCTCCATCCAGCTGTGCCCTCCTCTGGGAGGCCCAGCCCAATGCCCGGAGGGCTGGCCCTGCTCTGGCGCTCAGTCACAGCTACCCCCACCCCCGGGTTGGTGTTGCTCTGCTGCTGGTCTCCCCACCCGCTGGCCAGAGCACCAGGAAGAACACAGACCCACCTCATTCCCTTCTGAGCCCCACAGCACCCAGTGCAAATGTTCAACACCGGGCAGGGTGGGCACATATCTCAGAGCCTGGGAAGGTGGGTGAGGTTTTGAAAACTGTGCTGCCGCCCTTCTCTGTGGAGAACCGCTGCACTGGAGAGAGGCCCACAGGACAGCCTCGCCTGAGCCCCGTGCGGGGCAGACTCCAGGGGCCCTGCTGGTGCAGGGAGGGGAGGCAGGAGACCTGAGTTCCTCTGACTCCTCATGATCTTTGCCACATGGGCAAGGAAGGGGTGGGGGATTCAGTTCACGTGGAGTTGGAAACTGGACCTGGCCCTGATTACCTTAGGGAATGCAGCCTTCTTGGTGGAGAATGGTTGAGAATGGCCAGCAGTCTGACAGTGAGCTCTGAGGGCTGCAGCTGTGGCTCCTCCAGCTTTTGCTTTTGATCCAGTTCAAGCTTGTCATTCTCACAGGGCCCAGTGGAGCGCCCTCTTGGCACCCAGGCCTGGGAAGGAGGGACCTTCAGAGGGCAGCAGGGCATGCCAGGGTAGCAGCACCCACCGCCCACACTCTGAGCCCCACACTCTCTCCCACCTTCCCTCCATGGAAATCAAGGTGGAGGCAAAGAGGTTTGGTCCATGTGGCTCCAGAGGGCTGGCTGGGCCCAGTGTGGCCCAATGCTCTTCCCCGGAGGCAGATTTCATTGTGACACCAGGAAGGACTTCCTAATAAGCATCACGAGCTCATAGTGGAGGGGCTGACTCAGAAGGTAGTGAGTTCTCTGTCCTCTGAGATATGCAAGCAGAGGTGGTGGAGGAATTTCTGCCCTTGGGAGGGTGTGCTGAGACGAGATGGCCCAGACTTTAGCTGAGTGGGAGTCTGGGCATGCTGCCTCAGGCCTCAGGAGGAGTCGGCTTGAGTGTGGGGCTTTGGCAGAGCTGTCTGGGAAGCATGACTTGGAGCTGGCACTAATGGGCATGGCACTGGCTGTCAGCTGTTGGGCCTGCCTTCTGCTCAGGGGAAAAGAAGAGTAAGCCATGATGCTCAGATGGACTGAAGGGACCCCTCTTGCCCGCAGACCCCCGAAGCCTCCTTCCTGCGGCCTGTCTGGTGGACTTCCTGCAGCTGCATCCCAGGGCCAGCTGGGGAGAGCCTCTGTGGCTAGGTCAGCCGAGGCCAGAGCCCAAGGACTTGGCTGCAGGGCTTGGGGCTCCTCACTGTCCCTCAGGTCCTCCCACTGCCAAGAGGTTGTGACTGGATGCTGTCATGCTAGCAGACTAGGGCTTGAACCCACTTATTGTGTGACTTTAGCAAGTTGCTTGCACACCTCCAGTGACTGGGAGGTCACCACTTCTCAAGGTAGTTCCTGCCAGAGCAGGACAGCTCTGCCAGAAAGTTATTCCTGGTGCTGAGCTGAGAGCCCTAGGGCTTTTCCCATCACCCCCAGCATTCCCAGGTCTGCTCCGCTCCGGACCACACAGCACCTGCCCCCCAGCCCCCCAGCTGCTCCCCGCAACCAGGCACGTGCCTCTATCACCTGCTGCCTACCCAGCTGCCCTCTACAGGACACACACACCCCGCCCCGTCCCTTTCTCAATGAGTCAAAGCAGGTCTGCAGCAGCCTCCACCAGCCCCCGGGCTTCTGAAGCCACAGGCGGGGGGCCCACCAGCCCTTTGGCAGCCCCGCGTCCCAGGTGACTCACCAGCTGGCAGCAAACAAAGCCCAAAGTCCCCTCCCCACGTGTGCAGCCACGGCTCAGCCTCCCCCTCCCACCCCGGTGTTTGTGCACTCCAAGCTGTGGAAGCCAAATGCGGCCCAACACATGTCTGTGTTCAGGCTCATTGTGTCAGAATTGGCCCGTGGTCCCAGTCTGCTGGGGTCTGCTTGGATTCCCAACTCCCTCATCCAGCACATTAGCTGTTCCTCCCAGCTTCCTGTCCTCTACAAATCTGCTCCACATGCTGTCGGGGGCCTTGGCCAAGCCATTGATTAAAATGACCAGAAAGGAGAGGGCCGAAAGCAGAGTCCTGAAGCTGATCTCTAGACACCCTCTCTACTGCCCAGGACATTCAGCTCCTTGTCCCTTCACCAAGCCCCCATCTCTTCCCAGATTTCTGGTGCCAACTGTCTCGATGTCACACAGACACACAACACCATGGGCATTCCCCTAAGCCCATCCGGGGACCAAGGCTGGTACTGGTGATCTGTTCTCAGGAAACCTTCAATGGCTGCTCAGTCACCTGGGCACACAAGTCGTCCTTTTCACGTCTGATCTAGAATGTCACCCTGGTTCAGCATCACACACATCAGCAACCCTGCACCCAGGCCTGTGCCAGACCTTGGGTTCTAAGGACCTAGAGCCAAACTAGACTTAGCCTTGCCTTGGAGGAGTTCCAGTCTGCTGGGGCAGGTGGTCACAGACAGACAGTGAAGACAGAGGAAATTATAACAATTGAAATGCAGTGCGTACTTATCACATGCCATGTACCACTCCAACCCAAGATTTGGCCTCACAGCAAACCGGCATCATCCCCACTCATCCTCAGTGGAAACTGAGGCACACCCAGGCCCAGTCACATGCCCAAGGGCTCCCAGTGAGTGAGGGATGCTTACGGGAGCTTCCTCGCCTTGCCTAGGGCCAGGGCGGCCTTCAGAGGGCGGTGGTGCCTGAGTGGAGACTTCAGAGCTGAGCAGCATCCATAGGACAGGAAAGGAGAAGAAGGCGGGGACTGGGCTCCCGGCACTCCGTGACAGCCCGTCCTGTGCCAGGCGCTGGGTCAGGCCCTGGGGATTCGGGTTGAGCCCACTAGCAGGGTGCTCCGTAACAAACTGGGAAGCATAGGGTGCCCTGGGGAAGTGGGTGAGATGGCTGCAGTCAGGGAAGGCTTCCCAGAGGCAGTGATGTCTAAGCTGACCCAGGGTTGGGGACATTGGGCCAGGGTTGGGGAAGGGATGGTAGATGGAGAGTTCCAGGCGGGAGGAACATCCAGTGCAAAGGTACTTCCAGGAGCAGAGTGGACGAGGAGGAGAGCGGCCCAGCCCCAGGGGACCCAGGGCAGGGAAGGAGCTGGGATGGTTGCGGAGGGCAATGGGGAGTCACCCCAAACTGGGGGAGGGGCATCCGGCAGCTGGGCAGCCTGCAGGCTCTCTTGGCTCTCTCTGTAGGGAGGTGCGACTACAACTTCGACTTCGTGGGGGCGTGGTTTCTAATCCCTCACCTTTGTAACCAGCGCTTGGCAAATGGCAGAGCTGCCCCGCACCTCCCAGTGTGAGATGGGGTCAGGAGTCCCACCTCAGGGGTTGGTGCGAGAACCAGGGGAGGGTCAGTCAGCAGCCTTTTTCTCCTTCCACGGGGAGCCTGGCAGTCTTTGCCTCCCTTCCCCCACCCCTGCAAGTGGAGCAATTACCAGATTGAGACAGGCTGGGCCTCCCCACTGCCTCTGCGGGTTAATGTCTCTAATCACTGCAATCTCTTGATCCGCAATCCCTGGGCTCTGAGTGGTGGCCAGATGGCTTAGGAGGGAGTTCCAGCCTCCAGACTCCCAGAGGCTCTTCCCTGGGGCCCTCAAACACCGCAGGTTCTCCCAGGAGCACCCAGCCAAGCGTGGAGTGGGAGAGAGGTGGTTGCCTATTCTCCCCTCACCATAAATCACAGAGCCAGAAGGAATGTTTGAAGTCATCCTCATGGAACCTCCCACTCTATCTGGAAGCCTCCATCTAGCATCTCAACAGGTGGCCATCCAGGATCCACCTGGATGCCTCCAACAATGGGAAGCTCACCACCACAAATCTGAGGCTCATTACCACGGGCAGGCTGTGAACTCCGAGATTGAACTAAAAAGGCTTTACATGGGCTGGATCACATTAAAATCATAGTCAGCTGGGCTGGGTGGCTCACACCTGTAACCCCAGCACTTTGGGAGGTCAAGACAGGAGGATCATTTGGGCTCAGGAGTTCAAGACCAGATTGGGCATCATCAAGATACCCCCATCTCTACTAAAATTTTTTAAAAATTAGCCAGGCATGGTGTTGAATGCCTGTAGTCTCAGCTACTTGGGAGGTTGATGTGGGAGAATCATTTGAGCCTAGGAGGTCAAGGCTGCAGTGAGCCGTGATCGTGCCACTGAGCCCCAGCCTGGGCAACAGAGTGAAACCCTGTCTCAAAGAATTAATAAAAAGTAAAATCATAGCCCAAACCAGACCTTTTCCCCCACCACCAGAGTTATACCAGGTTTGTGCCACAGACAGGCACTGTGGGAGTGGGAACCCCACAAGGTTCTCAATCAGAAATCCCTGTTCCAATATTGACATTATGGTTCACCAACTGGAGGGCCTGGCCAGTTGCCTCCATCTCCCTGTGCTCCATTTTCCCCATCTGTAACTCAGAACTATTGTATTGGGCTGTCCAATACAACAGCCATGAGTCAGAGGAGGCCTCTGAGACCCAAAATGCAGGCAGTGCAACTGAGGAACTGAACTTTTATTTAATTTAATTTAAAATTTAAAACCTGAAGCAATATAAATTTTTTTTTGAAACGGAGTTTCACTCTTGTTGCTCAGGCTGGAGTGCAATGGCGTGGCCTCGGCTCACTGCAACCTCTGCCTCCCGGGTTCAAGCGATTCTCCTGCCTCAGCCTCCCAAGAAGCTAGGATTACAGGCATGCACCACCACACCTGGCTAATTTTGTATTTTTAGTAGAGATGGGGCTTCACCGTGTTGGTCAGGCTGGTCTTGAACTTCCTGACCTCAGGTGATCCACCTGTCTCAGCCTCCCAAAGTGCTGGGATTATAGGCATGAGCCACCGTGCCTGGCCTAAAAATTTTTATATTGATGACATATTGAAATGATAATATTTGGGATAAACTAGGTTAAATACAGTATTAAACTTAATTTCACCAAAAAACTAATTTCACCTGTTTCTTTTTACTTTTTAATGTGACTACTAGAAAATGCTAAATTACAAATGTGGCTCACAGTGGAACTCCACAGTGCTTCACTCAGAAGGTTAAGGATCCAGTGGGCTGGGTGTTCAGGTGTCTGGGGAACAGTAAAGTCCCAGAGAGATGATGGCTTCTGAGGCTGCTGGGTCCTCCAGGAGGTGTCATCTCCATCACACAAGAAGACGGGCTGAATCTAGAAAGAATAGAGAATGTGAAGGACTATTCGAAACAAAACAAAAATTACTTATAACACCCAAAGATAATAATTACATTTCCTATAGAGTTTGCTTGTTTCCGTGCCTGTCCACACGACCTGGTCTCCCACCACCACTGGACACCAGCTGCAAGTTCTCAGAAAAGTCACCTTTAACAGCTTGACCCTGAAGCCTGGGACCTTGAGGAGCCTCAGCAGGGAGGAATCCCTCAAAAAGCCAAAGGGCAGGGCCTTACACCTCCTTTCTGTGCCTGTGAGCTCTGAGTGGAAGCCACGCCCTCTGCATGCCCAGCTCCCATTCTTCTTGGCCTCCGCCCTCACCTGCGGTGGCCCTGGCACTCCGGGGGAGGCTGGCCTGCGCTGCCAGCTGTCACCAGCAGTTCCCGCGGCTGCTCACCTCTCCCTTCCGCCATTTGTGGGAAGGGAGGGAGGCTCCAGCACAGAATGACTTGGGTCCCAGGATTCTCTACATTTCGTCCATGGGTGCTCTCCTGTCCAGAGCCGATGGGGGCCCCAGGGTGGGGTCAGGGGTCCCTCTTGCTCTGTCTAAAACCTACACTCCCTCCCACATCTCAATCTGTCCCTGAGTTGGTGCCACCCCCGTGTTAGGCCTCTTCGTCCCCGGGGGGGCCTTCTGAGGGGCCTTTATCCTTTCCTGAAATCCAGTCCTCACCTGCACCCCACTCCACACAATCCCTCAGACACATCTATGTGCCTAGACTGCAAATCCGGAGGGAGTCCACCATCCCAGGAGGTTCCGGGGCTCACTGCAGAGATGCAAACAATCTGGTAACTTGCTTTTCCACTTAGCATTGATTTAGGAACACCCTTCCAGGGACACGATCACTCCTGATGGCTGCTATACCGTCCCTTTCTATCTAATCTGCATTGGTGAGTTCTTAGGTCAGGTTTTTGATCTTACAAGTACTACTTCAGTGACCCTCCCAGTACACCATGTGTACTTTGATCTTCTCAAATGGAAGGAATTGTTCGTTGTCCCTTCTAGACATCCAGCAAATTCTGCTGCCTGAGTTGTGCTGAAGTGCCACAAGGCCACCCTACTCCTGAGCTCAGCCTATCTTCTCTATCCCTTCTATCACCAATCTGTCACTAACCCTCAGATATTACCTGAGCTCGGACCACATCGAACAGCACGGTGTCTCACACTTTCCAGCCTCCCTTCTGCCTTCCGCTGTCTCACTGCTGGGCATGTCTGCCCCATCTCCAAATCCTCTCCCATTTCCAAGAGCCAGGTCAAATGCCACCTCCTCCAGGGAGCCCTTCCTGACTTCCCTAGCTCGAAGTGACTCCCCCTTCTCTGAATAAAGACAGCATTTCCTTGTCCCCGCTTCCCTTGCGGTTCTGATGCTCCCACATAGCCCAGGGGCCATTTGAGTGCACTTGTGGCCCAGTGTCCTTTCCTTCTCCCTCCCCATTCCCTGGCAGATTAGGAACTCCTTGAGGTCAGGGACAGGTTCTGATTTCTTCCTGTGGGCACAGGGCATGGCACGGAGTGGGCATGTGCGAAAGGTTTGAACGCACGTGAATGAAGGAGGACGGGCCTGGGTCTGGCCCTGAGTTCTGGCCCAGCCGGGCACTGCTGTCCTGTGTGACCTCAGGCAGGGCCTGCTCTCGGGGACATGGCTTCCCTGTGGCCTGAGGCGGCTGGACCCCACTGTGGGGGGTTCTGTCATGGTGGGAGGACTGTTTGGCCCTGGGGTGACGCACCGGCCCTGCGTGGGATAATCTCTCTTGGATGATGATTGCAGGGCAGCCCCTCATTTCCTCTGGCTGCACAATCCCATTATGAGCCCTTCAGGATTTATGTCTAAGACCCACCCTAAGCCCATCACTAACATATGGCATCCTGGCAGATGAGGATGAGCAGAGATTGTAAACACTCATTCATTCATTCATTCACTCACTCCTTCACTCAGCAGTCTGCTACCAAACTGCGGACCCAGCATTCAATCAGAACCTGGCCCAACCCTGGAGGTGCTTCCAGTAAAGAGTCCGCAGTCCAGTGAGGTGGGGGCAGGGACAGTGGGAGGCACAGGGACTGTGGAGCCAGAGAAGGAGGCTTCACTCAGCCTGGTGGTCAGAGACGGCTTCCTGGAAGAGGGGATGCTCAAAGTGTGTCTTACCAGAAGAGTAAGCCATTGCGCCAGCGAGCAGGCAGGGCAGGGCCCTCACAGGCAGTGGCTCCCGCTGGGGGAGGGGGCCGGTGTTCACGCTCAGCCTGGGGCTGGATGCTGCTGCGTGGAATCTAATGATAAGAGGAGCGTGGCTGGGGATTATCTGCTCTTGTTTACATGATTAAAACCAGACAAATACTTCTTTATCTGAAAGAATGAAAGGGCTTTGGGGAAAAATCCTTTCGGCAACAAAGCAAAGCACAAGCATTTCCTTAATTAATCTCTCACTCCCCCCCACACCCCCCACCGTCCCACACCCCCAACAACGGCTGCAAGAAGCATTGCTCTAGGGCTCCAGGGCTCCAGGGCTCCAGGGCTCCAGTACTCTGGGGCTGACCTGCACTGGTAGGCAGAAAGCCCAGGCCAGGGTGGCTAGGGGTGGGGAGGAGCCAAGAGGAGAGAGACCCACAGCCCTCTCAACACAGCCCCCTGTGACAAGGAGCCTGGGCCCAGGCACAAACCCAGGATGTCCCCATTTTACAGATGGAGATCCTGAGGCCCAAAGATGGGGAAGTGACTTGCTTGCCTGAGGCCACACAGCCAGTTGGCAGAGCTGGGACTAGGACCTGGGTCACCAGCCCCCAGCCCAGCGCTCTCACTCACTCCTCATTAGCTCGTCCAGGAGCCTGCAGGAACCGCCTGCAGTGCCGTCCTCTCGGGACCCACAGGGAAGTCAGACTCATCCCTCCTCTCACAAACAGACAGGCAGGGTCCTGATGGAGCAGCCAGGGGCTGTGGGGGTCCTAGAATGGGCTCCTCACTCTGGGGGAGAGGCAGGTAGATCTCAGAGGTAGACCAAGCTTGGTCCTGCCTGGCTGGGCAGGGGTCAGGAGAGTGAAGGAAGCTTCTGAGAGGACACCAAGCATGGGAAACTTGAGGCAACAAAGTAAAGCACACGCATTTCCTTAATTAATCTCTCACTCCCCCAACAGTGTCCCCACCATCCCACAGCCACCCTGGCCTGGGCTCTCTGCCTAGCAGTGCAGAGGTCTCAAGGCACAGATGTGTGTGGCCTGCGCCCCGGGGCGTGGGGGAGAGGGCAGAGCAGAAAGAGAGGCTGGAAGGAGCACAGGACTGGATTGTTGGAAGAATGGGGTTCCCTGGAGCACTGTGAGGCAGCTGGACATGGCCAGGAGGGGCTGAGTGAGCGCTGAGTGCCAGCCAGGCCCTGGCCTCCCCACCACAGCCCCTGACCCCCTCGCCCTCCCAGCTTGATGTCCGGACTTGCCTCCCTGGATGCCAAGACCTCCAGCCGCCTGGGCGTCCTCACCGTGGCGTACTACCTGTGGACCACCTTCATGGCTGTCATCGTGGGCATCTTCATGGTCTCCATCATCCACCCAGGCAGCGCGGCCCAGAAGGAGACCACGGAGCAGAGTGGGAAGCCCATCATGAGCTCAGCCGATGCCCTGTTGGACCTCATCCGGTAACTATTGCCACCCACACCCCGCTTGGGAACGCCAGGCCCAAGCCTGCCCTGCCAGGTCCCCCAGAGGCCAGGACGGGGTGTGGAGATGGGGGTGATCACGGAGTCCATGATCACCCTGGTGGGTTGAGCTCTGGGCTGCCTGCCGGGCTCATGCTGCATCGTCTGCCCCACCAGGCTAGAAGCACCTTGCAGCCTGGACGGGGTCTGCCCCTCTCTGCCTGTGGATGGGCGCAGAGCAGACATCTGTGAGCATTTGCTGATGCCCAGCCTGTAGGGTGGGAGGCTGGCTGTTATTGGCCCCTCCCTTTGTTTATTGGTCCTCTTTTTACAGATGAGGAAATGGGGCTTAAAAAGGTGCCGTGACTTTTCCAGAGTCACCGGTAGGTAGGTAGTGGAGACAGGATTCAACTTAGTCCTGTCTGACTCCAAGGACAATGCCCTTTGCCCTGTGGTGCCACCCCCTAGCAACGGCAGTGCCACATCCTAGCCACAGCAGTGCAGCTAACCTTGCTTCTCAGACCTAGGCTCCCTCTCCAGGGAAGCACTGCAGACCCAGCGGCACAGCCACCTTCCACTCCCTTTCCCCGGGTCCCCTGCAGGTCACCCCTGCTCCTCTCCTTCGTGCATTCGCTCCCTCACCAGTGCCAGTTCTGTGCCAGGCCCTGGACCAGGGGACTCAGAGCCAGCCCTTGCCCTGGAGGAGTGGTCAGACCCACGAGCAGACAGGGACAACATGGGGGCCTGGGGCTGCAACGGGGAAGCTGGGGCTGCCGGTGAGAGCAGGAAGCCACTGCCCTTCTAAGGGAGGGGAAGATGGGGAGGCAGGGAGGGCAGGCCTGGGGGCGATAGCTGTGCGAAGGTCCTGAGCTGCAGGGAACTGTCTGGGGGGAGAAGGCATAGCACCATCAGTGTGACACAGCAGAAGGGGTGAGAGGTGGGCAGAAACCCCTGCTGGAGAATTCAGGTGGGGACCGGCCTCAAAGGGAACCGTGAACCAGGCCAAAAGCTAAGTTGCATCCTAAAGGCCACAGAAAATGAGTTTTATACAGAGAAGCGGCATGATCCAATTCAGAAGGTTCACTCTGACCAGGGATCAGAGTTGCAGGGGAGGTAGGAGGGGAAGGCAGAGCCAGGGACAGGGCCAAGTGGTGGCCCTGGGGATGGGGAAGGGGGCAGATGGCAGGGCTGCTCAGGAGGGATCCTTAGCAGGAGGTGGGTGAGTAGGAGGTGAGGTGTGCTGATCACCCAGCATGAAGATTTCTGGCCCACGCATCCAAGTGGATGGTGGTGTGGTCACCAAGCGATGGATGGTCTGGAGCAGGTGCAGGCATCCTGGGGTAGGTGTCACTGATGGTTGGCCAGTGGATGAGAATCTCATGGGGGAGTCTAAGCTGGAGATGGAGGTTTGGAAATCGCCAGGGAGAGGTGTTAGGTGCTACCCTAGTGGCAGAGGGGCTCTTGCAGGACAGGTGGTGAGAGAGCAGGGATTGGGATGGAGCCTGGGAAGCCCCACCCAGGAGTGGTGTGCTGGGCTCCACAGGCTACCCCACTAAACCCGCTCAGGGAACACCTTCTAGTACCTCTCACTTCCTGGTCAATTTCAGATCTAAGAAGTCTAGGCCTAACATTAAAACTCCAAACTCCTGCAGTTTAAACTAACCCTGTCTTAGCCTTTTGGATCTGACTCAGACTGGGAAAGCTGCAGTGGGAAGAGGGTCGTGGTGAGTTTGTTTCTCTTTCCTGCTCTGCCTGCTCCCTGGTGAGAGGTGAGGGAGTGGGCTAGGAAGGGCTGCCCAGACTGGGAGAGGGGTGAGCTGGAGCAGGTGCTCCCTGGTTGTGTCTCTCCAGGACTACTTCTATGGGTTCTCTGGAGCCCCTCTTCTCTCTCGCATCTCTCACCTGCTGTCCCCTGGACTCAGGCAATTTATTCCATCTGGCTACTTACAACATCCCCTAGACCAGGGCTCTGGTTGACTCCTCTGCTGGGGTCACCTCACCCCTCTGGGTGACCCTGTTGGGTCATGTCTGGCCCATGGGAAGCATACATAACCCTATTGGAAGTGCTGGCCTTTCCCAGGGCCTTTGGACATGAGTCAGGCACCAGGCCCTACATTCCTCAAATTCTAAGAGACTCAAGCCAAGGTCTCTGAATAGTTCTCTTGGCTTAAGGTTGTGGAGAAGCATTCCTTTCCTCCCCCGTGGGGATAGATGCCCATACACAGGCTCCCACCCACTGTCTAAAGAAACTCTCGTTCCCTGTATCAGCTAGTTACTGCTGCATAACAAACCAACCCAACATTTATCAGCTTAAAACAACAGCCACAAGTCTATAGGTCAGCTGGAAAGTTCTGCTGGTTTGGACTGAGCTCACTCACATGTCTGCAGGCAGCTGGTGGCTCAACTGGGGAACAGTTGGTCTAGGGGAGTCTGGCTGAGATGATTCAGCTATACTCTGTGATCTTTGTACTCCAGCAGGCCAGCCTAGATTTGTTTCATGGTGGTGACAGGATTCCAGGAGAGAGCTAGCCCAGGCATTTTTTTTAATAACAAAGGTGGAGGAGCAAGAGATGAAATCAAAACATGCAAATGTTTCTCAAGCCTCTGCTTTCAGCAAGTCCACTAACACCCTCTTGGCCAAAGCAAGTCAGGTGGCCAAGCCCAGACTCAGGGTGGGAAGGGACCACAATGTTACAAGGGAAATGGAGTCTACAAACCGAGGCCATCGATGCAATCAGTCTACCACTCCCTTCATTTCTCCAGGAAGATCTTCAGCTTCTCTTTTACCCTTTAGAGTGTGTGATGAACTAAGGATCATCAAATATTTGCCATGCTGTTCCTATCGCGTGGCTGTCACCTATAGGGTCTGGAGCCAGAAAGAGATCCAGGCAGGGTCTGTTCTGTGTTTGCTTACTTGGCTGGCAAGACTTCATCCAATACCAGGGCTTTGAACACCTTCTGGACTCTGGCACTTCCGAATTTAGTCTCCAGCCTGGAAACCTCTCACCTGAGTTCCAGATTCTCACATAAAGTGTCTAGAGGTATCTCAAAATTAACAGGCCCAAGCTCAACTCTTGATTTCTCCATAAATCTGCCCTTTTCTCGCCCCGCCCATCTTGGTCTGACATCTCTCATTCTCTCATACCCTGCAGCCAGTTCCTCAGCAAATTCTGTGAGCTCTACCTTGAAAACCAAATCCCAAGCCATGGCCCTTCCACCTCCCCTGCCACTCCCGCCATTGCCGCCCACTCCAGTGTCTGGCCTGGCCTCCGCTTCCTCTCTGCTTCCTGTCCTCTGTTCTCAGCACTGCAGCCAGAGGCATCCTTTTCAAAACCTGCTCTCAACCCAGCACGTGGCAACAAAGTCGTAGCCTGCACTGCAGCTTACAGGCACTTGCTGACACACATCAGACTCTGACCTCCGCCCCAACTCTCCCTTTCCCTGCCCTGGCTCCAGCCCCACCCGCCTCGTTGTCCTTCCTGTCTGGGTGTCATTGCCTCCTCTCTGGGTGGCCCTCCCTGCAGAAAGCATGCAGCTCCTTCCCTCACTCCATTTACATCTCTCCTGGGTGTCGCCTCTCCTGAGACCTCCCAGGCTCTGCCTCTCTGTTGTCTTCTCTTGAGTCACTTTTCCTCATAGCCTTTCTTACTACCCAACATGATCATATCTATGTGTTTCTTTTCCTCCCACATCCACTGGAATGTAATATGTCCCGTGAAGCCTGGCTCTTTAACCTCCGTTCCCTGCTTTATCCTGGAGCCTAGGACAGCACCTGGCACCGAGTGGGTGCGCAGAGTTTGCTGAATGCACACGTGGGGTTTAAGGTCATCAGTGGCATTGGGGTCTGATCCCCAGGAGGAACTGGAATGGTCCAGGGAGAATGTGCCCAGCAAGCAGGTGCAGAGGCCTAGGACAGGCCTTGGCTCACGGCCGCACTGTGGGCTTTGCACAGCAAACAGAGCAGGGGCAAGCAGAGAGGCAGGAGAACTAGGAGAGTGAATATCCTAAAGACGAGGAAAGAGGAACTTCAAGAAACCTCATTTGTAAGATCTGTTATTTCTAGGATCTGGTAACTGTGATTCATGGTTTCTTGGGTCTTATGATTCAGAACGGCTTCTCCACATGGTGGAAGGAGGTGTCGGTGCTGCCTGCTTCACCACTGCCTGCCCTTACTCAGGGGCTGCGGGGCTCCAGATCAGAAACACGTGCCACAGTCAAATGTTCCAGAGTGTCTCCTGCTCTTGGGTTGCTTTTCACGTGGTGAAAATTGATCCTGCTGCTTAGAGCCGCACCCCCCACGCCCCAGCCCTACCCCACCTGCTCTCAACCCTGAGGCAAGTTGTTCTGCAAAGCTGGGTGTTGGGCCTCACTCTCACCGTTTCTTGGTCAGAGAGCGGGGCTACAGGGAGAGAACACAGGCGTCCTGGGACAGGAAACCAGAACCTAGGAGACCTGTGGCCTCATCTCCACTCTGACAATAATAAGTTACTGTGTGACCCTGGGCAGGCCAGTTCCCCTCTCCAGGCCTCAGTTTCCCCAGTGATTTTCAAGATCCCGTCTAGCTCTGTGGTTCTGAAACACAAAGGCCTATGAGCCAGTGAGGAGGCTGCAGGGCATGAACCAAAGCTTCTGGAGGTGGGTTCTGGGAGATGAGGTTGGGAGGGCTGGGCAGAGCCCAACCTTGAAGACAGGAGGCCCAGGTTGAGGGGCTGGCTGTTAGGCTTTGGGAATGGGAAGCTGGTGGGTTTGGGAAGGATGGATTAGAGCAAGGTGGAGTGGACAGAAGGTGAGCAGAGGCATGGATGGGGTGCCCTGGGAGGAGCACAGTCACTTCCTTTCCATTCAGCTCCGCTGTATTCAGCTGCTGCTCTGGGTGAAGACATTGTGCTGGGAGCTGGGAAGCAAGTACAAATGCCCCTCACGCCCCCACCCCAGGGCTGCCCACCATCTTAGGACAGACGGACAAGTGGGTGCACTGACAGCCACTCCTGATGCTCTGAGAGGCTGTGAAGGAGATGGGGACACTGGCAGTGAGGGACCAGGGGCCTCCTGACCCTTGCCCTGGCCCAGAACAGGTGCCTACCAGGTGCTGAAGACTGAACAAAAACACTGATGACCAGGAAGAGAACTGAGAACCAGGGCAAGTGGGACAAATGGAAAGTGGGAGCCCACTGCGTGGGGACATAAGGCACACCACAGGGGCAAAGATCTGCATCCTTGTCTCAAAGATGACTCCAGAGGAACACAACAGGCCATGTCCCTGGATGACCCTCCAAGACAGGAATTCATTTTCCAGGGCTCCGGGGGGCCGCTCCAGAAGGCTGGCGCCTGCTCACAGTGCAGCACGCAAAACAGAAACCCAAGCAGAGCACTAATCAGGTCTGGCCCCTTCTCTTTTTTTTCGAATCTTATTAAAACACCACAGAGATTAAGTAATGACTGGGCTCTATTTATAGCTCCCAACTACCCTCTCAGGGATTGGAGGAAGCTTCCAGGAGCTGTGCTTGGGAAGGAACAATTCCCACCTTTAGGGCTTGGTTTGGGGACATGTTATTAGGGGTGGGTTTGGAAGCATCTCGGTGAGAATTTGCAAGTAGCAGGTGAAGAGGGGAGCTGAGAGGTGGACTCTGGCTCTGCCTAGAAAACGTGCAGGGAGGCACAGGGCAGAGTGTGTGGGTATTTGATAGGCATGGCTATTAATGTCCCCAGGCACGTTCTGTGTTTTATGTAGCTGCCACCAGGAGCATGGACCTCATGGGACAAGCAGAAAAGTCTTCCCGCGAAGGCTCAAAGCCAAAAGAAAATGTACATTTCCCCATTTAATAATCAAAGGTATAATTCTTGATTAAAATCTGCAGGATAAATTCATTGGTTATTAGTATGAGCACACACGAGTCAGGACTTGCTTTTGGCTGCCAGATCAGCAGAGGCTTAAGTAAGGTAAGGTTTGCATTTGTTCCTGAAGAACAGTCCAGAAGTGGGAGGTGGGCAGCTGGCAGTCACCAGGGTCCCAGGCCCCGCCCTCCTGTGTGCTGTGCCATGCTTAGCACCTGGCTTTCATCTGAGTCTCATGGTCCATGAAGGTTGCTCAAGCTCTAGCTATTATCTCCATGTTCCAGGCAGAAAGAAGAAAGTTGGAGGAATGGACCAAAGGGTCCTGGCTGAATGGGCACCTCCTTAAGAGTTTTCCAGGAATCACCACCCAACGACTTCCACTCACCTCTCGATGGCCACCCCATTAGCAAGAGAATCAGGGCTTGATGGCAGGTCCCATTTGGTCCCCACAACATAACAGGACTTCTATTAAGGAAGGACGGGAGAATGGAGACTGCATAGGCAACTAGCTGTCCCTGCCAAGGCCCACATTTAAAATGATTGTAATTGTAAAGGAAGTTGTAAAGAAATGTCTATATAGGTATAAGTTCCATTTGGCTTCTTATGATCTTCCAAATGTTCTCCGTGTGTAAACTGAGTCTTGAAAGAGGGGAAGAGGGTTACCGAGGACAAGAGTGAGTGGGAGGCGACCCAGGTGGAGGCAGTGTGAGTGTGGGGCGGCAGGTTGGAGGAAGAGCAGGCATGCAACGGAAGCCTCTTACCAGATGCTCACCTCAGAGTTGGCATTTCTCACAGGACACACTCCTAGAAGGGGACTGTGAAGACAAAGATACAAATGCTTTTAGAGAAAGGTTGCTGCCAGGACCATGTGAGGGTGCCCATCTCACCAAACCTCCCACATCGTGCACTGTCATTTGAAAAATACTTTCTCAGTTTGACAGGTGGAAATATCTTGAATTTGTTGATGAAACTAAACATTTTAAAAAGCATTTTTGGCCACTGACTTTTCTTCTTTTGTAACACGAATTGCCTGGTCGTATCTTTCCATCGTTTTCCTGTCGGGTTTTTGTGGTCTATTGGTTTACGCAGCAAATATTTACTGAGTGCTTGGTATGTGCCGGGAACTCTTCCCGGGGCTGGAGACACAACAGTGAACAAACACAGAGCTTCCGCCCTCCAGGGAGCTGATATTCTGATGAGAGGAGATAGTGAAGGTAGAAACCAGGCCAAGATTTGTAAAAGCTCTTAGTAGATTTAGGATGGTAGTGCTTGGTCACGCAGTCTCTCCAGCTCGTCACTTGCTTTGTGGTTTTATTTGTATTGCAATCTGTCTTAGAGAGCTTCTCAAGCATTCAGCTTTCCATTTTAGCATAGTTTTAGGTTTACGGAAAAGTTGTAGACAGTACAGAGAGATCCCACACACCCTTCACCTGGCCTCCCCTGATGTTAGCGGTTTACATAACTAGGGTACGTTAGTCGAAACTGAGAAATTAAATTGGTACAACACTATTAACTAAGTTACGGATCTCGTTTGGATTTCATCAGTTTTTCCACGAATGTCCTTTTTCTCTGTTGCAGGATCCAATCCAGGATGCTATGTTGCGCTTAGGGATTTCTTTATTTTCATGTAGTAAAATCTATTGATTTATTGCTCATTTTGTTCTTAGAGAGTCATTTCCTATACTGAGACATGATAAGATCTCAACCTATATTTCTTCTAGCTTTTTATGGTTTCTTTGTCTTTTTTTTTTTTCTTTTTTTTTTTTTTTTTAGTCAGAGTCTCACTCTGTCCCCAGGCTGGAGTGCAGTGGTGCGATCTCAGCTCCCTGCAACCTCCGCCTCCCGGGTTCAAGCAATTCTCCAGCCTCAGCCTCCTGAGTAGCTGGGACTACAGGCGAGCACCACCACACTCAGCTAATTTTTGTATTTTTTAGTAGAGACGGGGTTTCGCCATGTTGGCCAGGCTGGTCTCAAACTCCTGACCCCAGGTGATTTCCCCGCCTTGGCCTCCCAAAGTGCTGGGATTACAGGCATGAACTACTGTGCCCAGCTGGTTTCATTTTTCAAAGATTTATTTATTTCTTTAAACCTTTTGGAATTTATTTTGGTGTAAGGATCTAACATCTATTTTTTCCAAACAGTTGGTCAGCTGCACAGCATTCTATAATGAATCCTTCGTTTCCTCACTGATTTGTGAAACAACTTTTATCAAGTACAAAACACTTAGAGGTGCTAGTTTCTGTTTCTGGGCTACAGCTTACATGGACTTTTCCACTGACTGCTGTGTCAGTATCACAGTTTGACAGTTACTTTTTTTTTTTTTTTGAGACGGTGTCTTGCTCTGTCGCCCAGGCTGGGGTGCAGTGGCGCGATCTCGGCTCACTGCAAGCTCCGCCGGGTTCACGCCATTCTCCTGCCTCAGCCTCCTGAGTAGCTGGGACTACAGGCACCCGCCACCGTGCCCAGCTAATTTTTTGTATTTTTAGTAGAGACGGGGTTTCACCGTGGACTCGATCTCCTGACCTCGTGATCCGCCCACCTTGGCCTCCCAAAGTGCTGGGATTACAGGCGTGAGCCACCGTTTTTTATCTAGTAGGAAAGACTCCTCCACCTTTAGCTTTATAATAAAATATGTTACTAAGAATAATGAGCCCACCTATGTGCGAGGTCCCGTGTTAGGCCCCACAGATAGGACATGAACAACCAAGTCCCACCTGCAAGGCGGCCACTATATGGGGGAGGCAGACAGGTGAGCCAGTGACCACATGGTGGTGTGGCGGAGCAGCAGCGACCCACACACAGAAGGGCCGCAGGGTCTCGTGGGGCAGTCAGGGAGGGCTGGACAGAGGAAGAGGTGCTTGATCTGTGGTAGCTTTGAGTAGTTCACCAGACCGAGAGGCAGGCAGGGCATTCCGGGCAGAGGGAACAGTGTAGACAAATGCCTGGCTCTGGAAAGTATGTGGCACAGTCTGGGGGCGGCAGGTGCTGGCAGTGTGGAGTGTCCATGATGTAGGGGGTGAGACTGCAGAGGAGGCTGGCCTGAGGAAGGCCCGACCACCAAAGGAGATGTCCAGATGACCCCAAGGCCACAACCCCCAGGGCCCTCCTGTCCTGGGCTCTGGAATTTTTCAATTGCTGATTCTTTTCCTAGGAACATGTTCCCAGCCAACCTAGTAGAAGCCACATTCAAACAGGTGAGTGAGTCTCTGGGCAGTGGAGGGGAGGGAAGGGGCAGCAGGCAGGAGGGCAGGCAGCAGGGCTAGTGGCATGGCTGGGAAGTGACAGGTGTGCTGGCCAGTCACGCTGTCTCCTGGAGGTGGGATGCTAGAGGGGAGGGTACACTGGGGAACCTAGATCCTTAGAGCCCCCCATGGCCACATCCCTGTCCTGGGTTCCAGTTTTCATGATGAAAAAGTGTGGGGGTGGAGAGAAGCCTTCACTGAGTGCCTGCTCTGCTTCCATATACACCATCTCACCCATCCACACAGTAACTCGGCACTGAGGTAGGATGAGCCCCACTTCCTGAAGAGGAAACTGAGGCTCCGAGGAGTCAATGATTTGCCCAAGGTTATACCACTAGTAAATGACAAAGCCAGTAGGTAAACCCAGGCCTATCTTCTTAGCCTGTTTTCTCTTTCTTTTTAAAGTAATCATTTTTCCCCTAACAAGAATAATAATGATGTTCACTGTAGAAAATTAGGAAAATACTAAACAATATAAAGTAGAAAATAAAAATCATCTCTAGTTCTAGTACATAGTCCCTGGTAGCAGAGGATATATTTCTAGTCTTTTTTCTTCCGCATATTTTTAAATAATATTATAATCATAGTGCATATACAGTTTTCATCTTGCTTTTTTTCACTTCCATTATATCCTGAGCATTTTCCCCGGTTATGAAATATTTCTTAAAAGTACAATGTTTAGTGGTACTACAATGGCCTGTGATAAGGCTGGGCTGTAATTTATTTCCCACTCCCCCTTTCAGTGTTCCCTTAGGTTGTTTTCAAAGTTTTTCCTTTGTCGAAATTGTGGTGAATGTCCTTGTGCTCAGTCTTTGCCTGCCCTTTGAATAATTTCCAATTCTTTTTCCCTTTCTAAACTGTCAGCTGGTTGGTTGACTTAATCCAGCAAGGGTTTCCTGAACCCCTTTCCTGGGCTGGGCCCTGTGTTGAGCCTGGGGACGCAAAGGAAGTGGCTGAGGTATAGAGAGGAGGCTTCTGAATAGGGAGCTGTGAAAGCTTTGGCATATCGCCGCGTCTCTCCTGACATCTATGAAATAAGCCAGATTGTGAAGGGGACTGAATGCTAGGCTAGGGAGTTTCTATTGTAATTGGGAATCATTGAGGGTGTGAGAGATAAAGAGAAAGAATGTTGCTCTGCTCTGTAACTATCCGGAATGCCCTTTCTCTTTTGGCAAACTCCTACCCATCCTTCAGGACTCAAGTCAAATGTCCCCTTCTTTGTGAAGCTAACTCTTTCAGCCAATTAGTCACTCCCTCCCCAAGGCAGAAATCATGTCAGGTTCATCTGTGTATCTCCAGCAACCAGCACAGAGTGTTCAACATGATGATGACGATGATGGTAGCAGTAATGCTTCCATGGGGCTTAACATGTACAAGGAACTGTTGTAAGCACTTTATATACATCGTCTCATTTCATTTCATGCAGTAGATGCTATCACAGTCCAATTTTACAGAGGAGGAAAAGGAAGCAGAGACTTCAGGTCTCATATGTTTCCTGAGTGGTTGGCCTTATCGATGCAGTGATGTTTGAGGGGAGAGGAGGCTCCCTTTTTGGGCTCCCAGTACCTGAGGGATGATGGGGTGAGACCCATGAATGCTCTGGGGGCAGAGAGGGAAAGGTACGTGGCTCAGGAAGGTCATTTCCTTGTGCATGGGCTTCATCTCATCAACAAGGCTTGGGGCAGGCTATGCTTCTTCAAAAAGAAGGTCCAAGTTTCCACCTGGTGGGCAGCAGGGCCAGCAGGCTACCAGGTGGATGGACACTGGATGATTGGGAGGGGACAGATGGGTGGATAAAGGGTTACTTGGGTGGATAAGGGGCTAGGCAGGCAGTTAAGAGGGACCCAGATGGGGTGATGAGGTATAGAAGGAAGAAGAGGAATGAAGGCAGGAGGCAGCGTGGCTGGGTGGTGTGGTGGTAGAGGAAGGAGTTGCAGCTTTCTTTGGGTAAAATATCGATAGCAATCCCTGCTCTGCCTGCCTCACAGGGTTACTGTCAATCAAATAGGATAGGAATGGATACAAATGTGCCTTCAAGATGCTATTATTGTTGTCGTTAATATTAGTAACAACCCTTGGCCCTGACTTCTCTCTGGGTGGGGTGTCACCCACCAGTACCGCACCAAGACCACCCCAGTTGTCAAGTCCCCCAAGGTGGCACCAGAGGAGGCCCCTCCTCGGCGGATCCTCATCTACGGGGTCCAGGAGGAGAATGGCTCCCATGTGCAGAACTTCGCCCTGGACCTGACCCCGCCGCCCGAGGTCGTTTACAAGTCAGAGCCGGGCACCAGCGATGGCATGAATGTGCTGGGCATCGTCTTCTTCTCTGCCACCATGGGTATGTGCTGCCCACCTGCCCAGCAGTGCCGTGGAGCCAGGCCCCCAGCCCCTCCCAGCAGCCTGCTCCTCCACCTCTTACTGAGGTCTGAGGAGAATGCTGGAGAGGTTTACTGTGAAAAACTGGAAATATTCACCACTCCTGTTTATTTAAATCCTTCGCCTCCCCACCCCACCCCACCCCAGGGGCTTCCCCCGGCACCTCCCCCTCAGGCCCGTCTGGGCCATTTCTTAGGCCCACAGCTGGCATCCCTGCCACACCCTTACCTTTGCTGCCCTCTTCTGGGATGCCAGGCCCTTCACCTATGCAAGCCCCTTGGAGGCCCGCACCTTGGTTTTTAAATTTTGTGTTATTTTTCTTAAAGATGGGTCCCAAATTATACAAGCTTCAGACTCCACAAAGCCTGTGGAAATGTCCTGCCTGCCATCCCCGACTCCTCCACTGGGTTTTCTTGTCAAGGAAAAGACCTCACCAACCTCGTTCATACAAAAACTCTAGGGGTGACTTTCTACCTCGTCCTCTGCCTTGGCCCCCACCTTTGCATCCTGTCGGGTCTGCCCCCAAAGTCCCCTCCAAGCCGTGCGTTTCCTTCTACCCCGCGTCACTGCCCGGGTCAAGGCCGTGTGGTCTCTCGCCTGGTTCCTGTGAAAGCTGCCTAGAAAACTTCCACGGCTGTCCCTGCTGGTGTGTCCAGCTCAGGAGGTCACAAGTCTGACCGTGCTCTGCCCATTGCCCCTGGAAAGGGGCCAAACCCCTAGTGCCGGCTGAAAAGCCCTGTGAGACTGGCCCGTGTGCTCCTCTCCGCACAACCCTCAGCCAGGCTGCTCTTGCCACTCCCCCTCCACGTTTGTCATCTTCAGGGTGCTCCCCACAAGTGCCATGCCCTCAGGAGAGTCCTCCCCAGACTAGGCCGGGTGCCCCGGGCTACACTGCCTGGTTACTCTGTGAGCACTAGACTCGATTGCAAGGATATCATTGCTTGCTGTCTGCACAGCCATGACCAGCCCCACACAGGCTGACGGGCTTGTCTCCATCCACCCCAGAGCCCACCGCTGCCGTGGCTACAGCAGGCACTCGGCAGACCTGGTAGGGAGATGGGTGGACGGCTGGGTGACAATGGGTAATGGAGCTCTTCTCATCTGGGCCAAAACGCCAGGCGTGCAGAGGGGCCGGGGCCTCGGTGACCCAAGTGTGTGAAACGAAAATGTCTGAAAGTGCCTCTCGGCACATCTGACAAGCAGTCCCCAAACTCAGCCTTTCTCAGGGCTGGGAACATAAGAGAAGGGCATCTACTGGCAGAGCAAAAGAACCGGAGACCCTTGGACTCAACTCGCTGAGCGTTCGCTGCGCATGTGTAACTGTCTGTGCATCTGTGAACATTTGTGTGAGTGTACTGAGGCGGGGCGTATGAGGGTACCGAGGCAGGGCGTGTGAGTGTACTGAGGTGGGACATGTGAGTGTACCAAGACAAAGAGTGTGAGTGTACCGAGGCGGGCGTGTGAGTGTACTGAGTGTGCGTGTGAGTGTACCAAGGTGGTGTGTAAGTGTACCAAGGTAGGGTGTGTGAGTGTACCGAGGCAGGGTGTGTGAGTGTACCAAGACGAGGTGTGTGAGTGTACTGAGATGGGGTGTATGAGTGTAGTGACACTGTGTGAGTGTACCAAGCTGGTGTGAGTGTACCGAGACATGGTTTGTGAGTGTACCAAGATGAGGAGTGTGAGTGTACCGAGGCAAGGTGTGTGAGTGTACTGAGGTGGGGTGTGTGAGTGTACTGAGGTGGGTTGTGTGAGTGTACCGAGTAGGCATGAGTGTACCGAGGCAGGGTGAGTGTGACGAGTCAGGGTGAGTGTACTGAGGCAGGGTGTGTGAGTGTACCGAGGTGGTGTGTGTGGGTGTTTCGAGGTGGTGTGAGTGTACCGTTGTGAGATGTGTGAGTGTCCTGAGGCAGTGTGAGTGTAACAAGTCAGTGTGTGTGAGTGTAATGGGGCAGTGTGTGTGTGTACCAAAGTGGGGTGTGCGAGTGTACCGAGGTGGGGTGTGTGAGTGTACCGAGGCAGTGCGTGTGGGTATGTGAGTGTACCGAGGCAGTGCGTGTGGGTATGTGAGTGTACCAAGGCAGTGTGAGAGTACCAAGACGATTTGTGTGAGTGTTCCGAGGCAGGGTGTGTAAGTGTACCGAGGCAGGGTGTGTGAGTGTACTGCGGCAGTGTGTGTGAGTGTAACGAGGTGGTGTGTGTGAGTGTACCAAGGTGGTGTGTGTGAGTGTACCGAGGCGAGTTTTGTGAATGTACCAAGGTGGGGTGTGTGAGTGGACAAAGGCAGGGTATCTGAGTGGACTGAGGTGGTGTGTGTGAGTGGACCAAGGCACGGTGTGGGAGTGTAGCGGTGCAGGGTGTGTGAGTGGACTGAGGTGGGGTGTGTGAATGTATCGAGGCAGTCTGAGTGTACCAAGGCAAAGTGTGTGAGTGTACTGAGGCGGGGTATGGCAGTGTACCGAGGTGATGTGAGTGTACTGAGGTGGGTGTGTGAGCGTACTGAAGCAAAGTGTGTGAGTATACCAAGGCAGTGTGTGAGTGTACCAAGGCAATGTGTGTGAGTGTACCGAGGTGGTATGTATGAGTGTACACAGGCAAGGCATGTGAGTGTACCAAGGCAAGTCGTGTGAGTGTACCGAGGAAAGGTGTGTGAGTGTACCGAGGTGGGTTGTGTGAGTGTACCGAGGCAGGTTGTGTGAGTGTACTGAGGTGGTATGTGTATGTGTATTGAGGCAGTGTGTGTGAGTATACCAAGGTTGGGTGTGCAAGTGTACCGAGGCGGTGTGTGTGAATGTACCGAGGCAGCGTTTGTGAGTGCACCAAGGCAGTGTGTATGAGTGGACCGAGGTGGGACATGTGAGTGTACTGAAGCAAGACATGTGAGTGTACTGAGGCGGGGTGTGTGAGTGTACCAAGGTGGGGCGTGTGAGTGTACCGAGGTGGGTTGTGTGAGTGTACTGAGGTGGGGTGTATATGTGTACTGAGGCAGTGTGTGTGAGTGTACCAAGGTTGGGTGTGCAAGTGTACCGAGGCAGTGCGTGTGAGTGTAGCGAGGCAGGTTGTATGAGTGTACCAAGGTGGGTTGTGTGAGTATACCAAGGTGGGGTGTGTGAATGTACCGAGGTGGTGTGTGTGGGTGTATGTGGATGTGTGAGTGTTCTGAGGCGGGGTGTATGAGTGTGTCGAGGTGGTGTATGTGAAGGTATCAAGGTGGGGGGGTGTGAGTGTACAGAGAGGCAAGGTGTGTGTGTACCAAGGTGGTGTGAGTGTACCAAGACAAGGTGTGTGAGTGTACTCAGATGGAGTGTGTGAGTGTACTGAGATGGTGTGAGTATAACGAGGTGGTGTGGTGTGTGAATGTACAGAGGCATGGTTTCTGAGTGTACTGAGTTGGGGTGTGTGAATGTACCAAGGCAATGCGAGTGTACCAAGGTGGTGTGTGTGAGTGTACTGAGGCAGGGTGTGTGAGTGTACCAAGGTGGGGTGTGTAAGTGTACCGAGATGGTGTGTGTGTGTACTGAGACAGGGTGTGTGCCAAGGTAAGGTGTGTGTGTAACAAGGAGGGGTGTGAGTGTACCAAGGTGGTGTGTGTGAGTGTACCGAGGCAGTGTGAGTGTACTGAGGCAAGTTGTGTGAGTGTACTGAGGCAAGGTGTGTGGGTGTACTCAGACGGGGTGTGTGAGTGTACCGAGGTGGTGTGTGTGAGTGTACCGAGGCAGTGTGAGTGTACTGAGGCAAGGTGTGTGAGTGTACTCAGACGGGGTGTGTGAGTGTACCGAGGTGGTGTGAGTATACTGAGGCAATGGGTATGAGTGTACTGAGGTGGTATGTGTCAGTGTACCGAGGCAAAGTGAGGGTATTGTGGTGGGGTGTGTGAGTATACCAAGGTGGTGTGAGTGAGTGTACTGAGGCGGTTGAGTGTACTGAGGCGAGGTGTGTGAGTGTACCAAGGCAGGTTGTGTGAGTATACCGAGGCGGGCTGTGTGAGTGTACTGAGGTGGTGTGTGTCAGTCTATCAAGGTGGGGTATGTGTGTGTACCGAGGCAGTATGTGAGGTACTGAGGCAGTGTGAGTGTACCGAGGAGGGGGGTGTGAGTGTACCAAGGTGGAGTGATTATACTGAGGCAGTGTGAGTGCACCGAGGTGGTGTGTGAGTGTACTGAGGCGGTATGTATGAGTGTACCAAGGCAGGTTATGTGAGTGTACCAAGACTCTGTGAGTGTACCGAGGCGGCGTGTGTGTGTACCAAGATGGTATGTGTGAGCCTACCGAGGCGGTATGTGTGCATGTACCGAGGCAGGGTGTGTGAGTGTACAGAGGCGGGTTGTGAGTGTACAGAGGCAGGGTGTGAGTGTTTTGAGGCAGTGTAAGTGTAATGAGAGGTGGTGTGTGAGTGCGAGGCAGGATGAGTGTACCGAGGCAGGGTATGTGAGTGTACCAAGGCAGTGTGAGTGTAATGAGGCAGAGTGTGTAAGTGTACCAAGGTGGTGTGAGTGTACCAAGGCAGGGTGTGTGAGTGTACTGAAGCAGGTTGTGTGACTGTACCGAAGAAAGTTGTGTGAGTGTACTGAGGCAATGTGAGTGTATCGAGGCAGTATGTGTGAGTGTACTGAGGCCAGTTATGTGAGTGTACTGAGGTGGTATGAGTGTACTCAGGCAGAGTGAGTGTACTGAGGTGGTGTGTGTGAACGTACTGAGGTGGTATGTGTGAGTGTACTGAGGCGGTGTGTATGTGTGTACCGAGGCAGGGTGTGTGAGTATGCTGAGGTGGATGGTGTGAGTGTACTGAGGCATGGTGTATGAGTGTTCTGAGGCAGTTTGAGTGTAACAAGGGTGATGTGTGAATGCATTGAGGCAGGGTGAGTGTACCAAGGCAGGGTGTGTGAGTGTACTGAGGTGGTGTGAGTGTAACAAGGTGGAGTGTGTGAGTGTACCAAGGTGGTGTGACCATATGTGTGTACCAAGGTGGGGTGTGTGAGTGTAGCAAGGCAGGTTTTGGTACAAGTGGAGTGTGTGTGTGTACCGAGACAGGGTGTGTAAGCCTACCAAGGCAGTGTGAGTGTACCGAGGCAGGGTGAGTATACTGAGGTGGGGCATGTGAGTGTACCGAGGTGGGGCATGTTTGTGTATTGAGGCAGTGCATGTGAGTGTACAGAGGCTGGGTGCGTGAGTTTACCAAGACGTGGTGTGTGTACTGAGGTGTGAGTGTACCGAGGCAAAGTGAGTGTACCAAGGTAGGGTGTGTGAGTGTACCAAGGCAAAATGTGTGAGTGTACGGAGGCAGGGTATGTCAGTGTACCGAGGCAGGGTTTGTGAGTGTACCGAGGTGGTGTGAGTGTACCGAGTTGTGGTGTGTGAGTGTACCGAGGCATGGTGTGTGAGTGTACCGAGGTGGGGTGAGTATACCAAGGTGGGGGTGTGTGAGTGTATTGAAGCAAGGGTGTGTGAGTGTACCGATGCAGTATGTGTGATAGTACCAAGGTGGGTTGTGTGAATGTACTGAGGTGGAGTGTGTGAGTGTACTGAGGCGGTGTGTGTGTGTACTGAGGTGCTGTGTGTGAGTGTACCAAGGCACTGTGTGTGACTGTACCAAGGCAGGTGGTGTGGGTGTACTGTGGTGGGTTATGTGAGTGTACTGAGGCAGAGCGAGTGTACTGAGGTGGGATGTGTGAGTGCTTGGAGGCAGGGTTTGTGAGTGTACCGAGGCGAGGTGTTTGAGTGTACCGAGGCAGTATGTGTGAGTGTACCGAGGTGGTGTGTGTGATTGTACCAAGGTGGGTTTTGTGATTGTACCAAGGCAGGGTGTGTGAGTGTACCGAGGTGGGGTGTGTGAGTGTACTGAGGCAGGTTCTGAGTGTGCCAAGGCACTGTGTGTGAGTGTACCGAGGTGGTGTGTATGATTGTACCAAGGTGGGTTGTGTGAGTGTTCCGAGGCAGTGTGTGTGAGTGTACCAAGGGGGTGTGTGTGAGTACGAGGCAGGTTGTGTGAGTGCACCAAGGCAGTGTGTGAGGGTACCAAGGTGGGTTGTGTGAGTGTACCAAGGTGGGGTGTGTGAGTGTACCGAGAAAAAATGAGTGTACCGAGGCAGGGTGCGTGAGTGTACTGAGGCAGGGTGTGTGAATGTTCTGAGGTGGTATCTGTGAGTGTACTGAGGTGGAGCATGTGAGTGTACCAAGGCAGGGCATGTGGGTGTACTGAGGCAGGTTCTGTGAGTGAGCCGAGGCAGTGTGTGTGAGCGTACTGAGGCAGTGCGTGTGATTGTACCGAGGCAGGTTGAGTGCACCAAGACAGTGTGTGTGAGGGCACCAAGGTGGGTTGTGTGAGTGTACTGAGGTGGGGTGCGTGAGTGTACCGAGGCAGGTTATGTGAGTGTACCGAGGTGGTGTATGTGAGTGTACTGAGGGGGTGTGTGTGAGTGTACCGAGGCAGGTCGTGTGAGTGTATCGAGGCAAAGTGAGCGTACTGAGGCAGGGTGTGTGAGTGTTCTGAAGTGGTATCTGTGAGTGTATTGAGGCAGGGTGTGTCAGTGTTCTGAGGCAGTATCTGTGAGTGTACCAAGGCTGGGTGTGTGAATGTATCAAGGCGGGGTATGTGAGTGTACCAAGGCACTGTGTGTGAGTGTATTGAGGCGGTGTGTGTGTGTACTGAGGCAGTGTGTGTGGATGTGTGAGTGTACCAAAGTGGTATGTGTACTGAAGTGGTGTGTAAGTTTACCAAGGCAGGGTGTGTGAGTGTATCGAAGTGGAGTGTGTGAGTGTACTGAGGCATGGGGTGTGAGTGTACTGAGCTGGGGTTTATGTGCATGTGAGTGTACCGAGGTGGAGTGTGTGAGTGTGCCAAGGTGGGGTGTGTAATTGTAATGAAGCAAGATGTATGAGTGTACCGAGGCAGGGTGTGTGAGTGTACCGAGGCGAGGTGTGCAAGTGTACCTAGGCGGGATGTGTGAGTGTACCAAGGTGGTGTGAGTGTACTGAGACAGGGTGAGTGTACCAAGATGGGGTGAGTTTACCGAGACAGTGTGAGTGTACCGAGTCGGTGTGTGTGAGTGTACAGATGCATGGTTTGAGTGTACCAAGGCAGGGTGTGTGAGTGTATCAAGGCTAGGCGTGTGAAAGTAACAACGTGGGGCATGTGGGTGTACCGAGGTGATGTGTGTGAGTGTACCAAGGCGGGGTTAATGTACTGAGGTGGGGTGTGTGAGTGTAATGAGGTGGGGGGTGTCAGCATACCAAGGCAGTGAGTGTACCGAGGCAGTTGAGTGTACCGAGGTGAGTTGTGTGAGTGTACTGAGGTGGAGTGAGTGTACTGAGGCGGGATGTGTGTGTACCAAGGTGGTGTGTGTGAATGCACCGAGGTGGTGTGACTGTACCAAGGCAGTTTGTGTGAGTGTACCGAGGCGGGTTGTGTGAGTGTACCGAGGCGGTGTGAGTGTACCGAGGCGATGTGAATGTACCAAGGTGGTGTGAGTGTACTGAGGTGGTGTGTGTGAGTGTACCGAGGCAGTGTGTGTGAGTGTACCAAGTCGGGGTGAATGTACCGAGGTGGGGTGTGTGAGTGTAACAAGGTGGAGTGAGTGTACCGAGGCAGTTGAATGTACCGAGGCAAGTTGTGTGTGTGTACCGAGGCAGGGTGTGTGAGTGTATTGAGCTGGGGTGTGTGAGTGTACCTGGGCAGGTTGTGAGAGTGTACTGAGGCGACTTTAAGTGTACCAAGGCAGTGTGTGTGTAACGAGGCGGGGTGTGTGAGTGTATCGAGGCAGGGTGAGTGTACCAAGGCGAGTTGAGTGTACCGAGGCGGTGTGAGTGTAACGAGGCAGAGTGTGTGAGTGTACCGAGGCGGTGTGAATGTACTGAGGCAAGGTGTGTGAGTGTACCAAGGCGGGGTGTGTGAGTGTACCAAGGCAGGGTGTGTGAGTGTACCAAGGCAGTGTGTGGCTTACTGTGTATGCTCATGCCTTTATGTGCCCACATCTGCCAGTGCCTGTGTCTGTGTGCACGTGCATCTCTGTGTCCCTGCATCAGTGTGTGCCTGGCCTCTCCGTGCCTGTGTCTGTGTGCACCTGTGTCCCTGTGTTCCCCCATCAGCATGTGCCTGGCTTACCTGTGCCTGTGTCTATGTGCACCTGCGTCTGTGTGTGCTCATGCCTGCGTGTGCCCACATCTGCCTGGGCTCATGTCTGGGTGCAGCTGCATCCCTGTGTCCCCGCATCAGCGTGTGCCAGGTCTTTCCGTGCCTGTGTCTGTGTGCACCTGCTTCTGTGTGTGCCTGTGCCTGTCAGTGTCCACATCTGCCGGTGCCTGTGCCTGTTAGTGCAGATACCAGTGTCTGCCCGCGTGTGTGAGTGAGCACACTAGCACAGTGGCTCCGAGCAGGGCTTTCTTTGGTTCCCTCAACCCAGCCTCCTTTCCCCACCCCATCCCTGGGATGTGGCTGGTGCTAAGGTCCTGCTGGCCCTGCCGTGAGGGAGCCCCCGTGCCACACTAGGGTTCCATGCACACTGGCTCCCAGCAGCCAGTCCTTGGATGCCCCTGGGAAAATCCAAATGGGCCTGAGGAGGGGCAGGAAGCCCGTGCGTGGTGGTGGTGGAGCCTGGGGAGGGCGGAGCCGGCAGGGGAATCTGGGTCCACATCAGCCAGGCGGCAGGAAGACAGGTGGGCGGGGTAGGCCCAGGGTCACCTCCAACTCCAGCCTCTCCTGCCCACCCTGGCAGGGCCCCCACCTCACTCCGTCACCACGGGGTAGCAGCTCCATGGACTGTGTGGCTCAGGCTTCTCAGGACAGGGAAAGAGCCCTTCTCTGGTGTCCCACAGGCCAGGGTTTGAATCCCACCCTACCTCCCTAGCTGAGCCCCAGCACGACAGTGGGCCTCATGAGCGCAGCTGTAGAGAGTGCTCTGCTCCCCACGTCAGTCTCACCAGGAGGTATGGCAGCCACTCAGTCCCTGTTTCAGGACTGGCCTGACAGAGCTCACCCCACGGAGCCGTTCCCACACCACCCTTTCCTGGTGTGTGCGAGCTGGGGAGGAAGGCCTAGAACGCCGGGGGAGGCGCCAGGAGCATCAGGAAAGGCCCTAGTCCTCACTCACCATTGACCACTGTGCATCTAACATGCTCCAGCTAAGGAGATGCAGTTCTTGCTCTCGCTGAGCTAACCTCGCAGAGGAGACGGGAAAAAACCCAGACAGTTATGTTGTAATAGGCCCTAAGAGGTGAGATATTGAAGAATAAATGGGAGTTTGCAAAGGGGAGCGGGGATGGCTTCCAAGCTGTTTGGAGAGCGGGCAGCCAGTGCCTGGGGCACTGCGTAAACGGCTTGCGCAAAGGCCCTGAGGCAGTGAAGAGCTGGACTCCCTCCTTCCAGAAACTTAAAGAAGGCCAGTGGTGCCAGGGCACAGTGAGATGGGCAGGAGCAGGAGGGAGAGGCAGGCAGGGCCCACTCGAGTGGGGCTGAGGCATCGAGCTGGGTGAGGCAGCGGGGAGCTTGTCATGGCCTAAGTGCACAGCAAAGCCAGGGGTGCACTTGGCAGGGAGCATTTTTATCTTGAGGAGGTGACATTGGCTGCTGCGTGGAGGAAGGTGAGAGAGGAGGAAGACGTGAGAGCACTGTGGGATCGGTAGTAGAGTGGAGGAGGAGAGAGGGAGAGAGAGAGTGGGGGGAATGGGGGGAGTGTTGGAGCATCAAGGCTGCTGGGAAGCCAGCCATGCTGAGACCCATGTGGGCCTGTGGGTCTGTCCCTGCTTTACCACAGCATTGTGTCCCTGACCCGCAGGCATCATGCTGGGCCGCATGGGTGACAGCGGGGCCCCCCTGGTCAGCTTCTGCCAGTGCCTCAATGAGTCGGTCATGAAGATCGTGGCGGTGGCTGTGTGGTAAGCCTCCTCATTTACCCACCTCACCCCGGCCGGCCCTGGGTGGATGGAGGGAAGACAAGACCCCACCCTCTTCTCCCCTAAAGTGAGCAGAAAGCTGTGCCCAGGCTCAGCCCTGGGCTGGGGCCTCCGGAGCTACATGTGTTTCCATGGGTCCCCCAGCCCCAGCCAGGCCTGGCTCCGGCCCTGGGCCTGCCCCTTCCAGCCCGGTCTAAGAGCTCTGCCCGGCTCTGCTGCTCTCCTGGGCTCAGTTTCTCCATCACATGGAGCCTTATCAGCTCAGCTTTTGGAGAAAGGAAAGCTGGCGGTGAGGACTAGCTGCTATTCCTTGGCCCACAGTTCAAAGTTCAGGAGCTCAGTGGGGAACGCAGAGGGAGGGCTGCCCAGGCGCACTGTGTAGACTCTGGCGTTGTTGGGCCTGAAATGGGGGCGTCCTGAAGGCAGGGCGGGGGAAGGAGTGGCAGAGGTTGTCCGGAGCTGGGGCGGTGGAGGTAACGGTATGAAGGACGCCATGTGCTGAGCCTGGGCCGGGCACCTTGGCACAGTCTCGCTCTGTCCTCGCAGGAGCCCCAGGAAGCTCAGGGAGAAGGCCGCGCAGCGATGCGGGGCTGGGGCCGGGGTGTGTCTGCCTGCCTGGTTCCTGAGCCTGGCTGCCCCGCCGCCCCCAGGTATTTCCCCTTCGGCATTGTGTTCCTCATCGCGGGTAAGATCCTGGAGATGGACGACCCCAGGGCCGTCGGCAAGAAGCTGGGCTTCTACTCGGTCACCGTGGTGTGCGGGCTGGTGCTCCACGGACTCTTTATCCTGCCCCTGCTCTACTTCTTCATCACCAAGAAGAATCCCATCGTCTTCATCCGCGGCATCCTGCAGGCTCTGCTCATCGCGCTGGCCACCTCCTCCAGGTAGCCCCGGGGACGGGCAGGACGGTGGGGAGCTGGGAGGGGCTGAGCCCTGTCTGTCTGTCCAGCCATCATTGGTTCATAGCCACAGAACCACCAAAACGCCAGTGTGGCCCACCTCACAAATGTGGGGACGGCTGGTGCTAGGGTAACAAGACTGACTTGAGGGACTTTTGGCCTTTGTCGAGGCCTCTCCTTCCCCCACGGCCCCAGTCCTCAAGCTCACTGAGTCCGCATGGGGGCGGCCTCGACGCCCCAGGGCAGACAGCGCAGTAGAGTCAGTGGGAAATCACATTGGCAACGCGCTGCTGCTGCCTTTTGCCCCACAAGGTGCTTCTCCTGGAGTCGGGCCCTGTGTTGCTCTAGGAGCTCGGCCTGTCCACTGCCGCTGGGATGTCCTGGCTGGGTGCCCTGTCACAACCTTGGCAGTGTCCCTAGACCTCAGGGACTTGAGCCATGGCTCTGTCACTCACTCGCTGTGCCTGGGCATTGCTTTCCTCATGCACAGACTGGGGGAGACTCCAGCTTCCAGCTCATAGGGTTGCAGTGGAGGTTGAGCCCCTCCTTGCCAGGCTGGGCCAGGTGAACCAGCACTTGGCCTTAAGGATCCCAAACCGCAGCCCAGTGCAGAGACCTCAGGAATTTAGAGTTGTGCAAACCATGTCGTTGGTGGAGGGGGCAGGAAGGAAGTGGTCCCTTATGGAGCATTTAGTGCTGTGAAGGCAGTTTGGCTCTCCCCATGGCAAGTGTCTGAGCTCCACATTAAGGGAGTAGCAGGAACTTAAGCCACATCTTTCTGGCACTGAAGGCCTCACTCTTCCCTCTAGCCCTCACTTGGGTCTCAGCTTTTCCATCTGTAAAATGCCCTGCAGGCCTCTGTACCCAGCAGTCATATGACACCCACCCCTGGCAGCAGATGCACCTCCTGCAGGATTCAGGAGCAGACCCCAGTGAAGAAAAGCCCAGGAGCCATTGCCAGGAACACCCTCCCGCAGATAGGGGGTCAGGGGGCAGGACAAGGCCCCAAACATGCCAGCTCCCATGCCAGGGGCCAAGCCAGCCAGAGCCAGCAGCCCCCTGGCCATCTCCTGCCAGCAGGAACCGCAGCCTCAAGCCCAGCAGGTCTGGAGCTCCTGAGAGGCTCTGGCGAGTAGAACTGGCCTTCCAGGCAGAGGCCCGGGGGAGAGGAAGACACGGGGGCCACACCGGCCTGTTTTAGTCCCAGCACTGCCACTGGGAACTCTCATGACAAACATAGTCATAATAATAGTCATGGTCACCATTGACTGAGTGGGTACAATGGGCCAGGTGCTGTCCAAGCCCGTAGTTGTTTAATCCTCCTAGTAGCTCTGTGACCCAGGTCTTTTTGGGACAAAGATGCTGAGGCACAGGGTTCAGGAACTTGCCAGGGCCACTTGACAGGAGGCTGGAATCTAAGCCCAGACAGCCTGGCCCAGGGCCCTGCTGCTCAGACCTCCATATCTCTCGGCACAGCAGTGTGACATGGGTCAGCCCCGCCCTCTGGGCGTCAGCTTCCTCATCTGTAAAATGCACCCAAACACCTCCCTCATAGGAAGAACCAAGTGAGAGCACTGCAGTGCCCGCGGTCCTTACCTCCTGCCGGAGCAGCGCCGCAGAGGCACAAACACTCCTGGCGGGGTGGCTGCCTGGGGAGGGGTGAGCTTCCCGACGGAGGCCCCAGCCATCCTGGAGGAGGGTGCTGGGCAGACACCGGCCCCTCTAACCGTAGCTCAGCCACACTGCCCATCACCTTCAAGTGCCTGCTGGAGAACAACCACATCGACCGGCGCATCGCTCGCTTCGTGCTGCCCGTGGGTGCCACCATCAATATGGACGGCACTGCGCTCTACGAGGCTGTGGCCGCCATCTTCATCGCCCAGGTCAACAACTACGAGCTGGACTTTGGCCAGATCATCACCATCAGGTGCACCCTGACACTGCACCTGTGTGGATGGGGCGGGGGCTGGGGGCCTTGGGGATTCCCAGGCTCCCAGACTTGACGGGTATCTGAGGCGAGCGAGCCTGGGCTCGGAGCACAGCAGGCAGAGGGCCAGGGCTGGGAGCTCCAAGCCTGGAGGACAGCCCGGGAGGGAGGGCATTGCTGGTGGGCACAGGGCGAGCGGAGGCCAGGGACAGGACTCAGGACCCTGGAGAGGCCGCCGTTGCGGCAGGAGCCAAGGAAGGGGTGCTGGGATGCAACTGAGGCTGACGGAGGCCTCACAGGCCAGCCAAGCACACAGGTCTGACCCTGGAGGCCAGGCCCCAGAGGGAGGCAGGCAGAGCCATGTGGTGGTCAGTCAGAGTCCCTGGGTAGCCCCATAGCAATATAGCTTCCTGGAACCCACAGAGGCACAGCTCCAGACACAGGTGTTTGCACATTTCCCAGGGGTTCTCCTGAGGCCAGGAAGGGGGGTCCATGGGGCTGCGGGACTGTGAGGAGGGACTCGACCCCAAGAGCTCCCTGGTGTGGCATTCCTACCCACCCCCCACACCAAATGGCTGTCCCAGAGGCCCTGACACTCAACCTCTTCCTTGGAGCCAGACCCTGACAATGCACCCTGCCCCTCCTGCTGCTCCTCTTCCCCTTCCCACCCCCTGCAGTATCACAGCCACTGCAGCCAGCATTGGGGCAGCTGGCATCCCCCAGGCCGGCCTCGTCACCATGGTCATCGTGCTCACCTCCGTGGGACTGCCCACCGATGACATCACCCTCATCATTGCCGTTGACTGGGCTCTGTGAGTGGACTTTGCCTCTAGCTCTAGCCCTCTGGGAGGGGCTGACTTCAGGGTCAGCAGGGATCAGGGTGAGTGGCTGAGTCCCTTCCCCAGGGTAGAAGGCTGGGGACTGCCCCGCTTGGCACTGTGGGAGTGCCCTACTCATCAGCACAGGCCTGGCTGCATAATTTGTGGGGTCCAGTGTTCAAAAATGAAAATGTGGAACCCAGTCCAAAAACTGTAAAGGCCAGGCATGATGACTCATGCCTATATGTCCCAGAACTTTGAGAGGCCACGGCAGGAGCATTCCTTGAGCCCAGGAATTCCAGAGCCCAGCCTGGGCAACACAGTAAAATCCCCATCTCTACTAAAAATTAGAAAAGAAAAAATTAGCTGGGACTGGTGACATGTGCCTGTAATCCCAGCTATTCAGGTGGCTGAGGCACAAGAATTACCTGAACCTGGGAGATGGAGGTTTCAGTAAGCCGAGATGGCGCCACTGCACTCCAGCCTGAGTGACAGAGCAAGACTCTGTCTCAAAAAACAAACAAACAAACAAAAAACAAACCTATAAAGAATTTCAAGACAGAAACAGCAGAGAATTAAACCAAACCTAACCCTTCTAAGCATGGGGACCTGTGGAACCCACAGCTACATGCCAAGAAGCTGCTTCAATGATGCCAAAGGGTGGGCTTGGGAGGAGCCAGGAAGCCATCTGGCTGCAGGCTCTGCATGACAGCTGGTCACCGGCCGTGCTGTACTGTGCTGGGTTGAGCACTGCCCTCTTCCAGCTCCCCTTCAAGTGCCCACCACTCACCCCCAACCTTGGCTCACCAGGGACCGTTTCCGCACCATGATTAACGTGCTGGGTGATGCACTGGCAGCGGGGATCATGGCCCATATATGTCGGAAGGATTTTGCCCGGGACACAGGCACCGAGGTGAGAGCAGTGAGATCCAGAGGCCGCCAGGAGGGTGGAGCCACGCAGGGTGGGCAGGGCACCAGATCTTCCACCAACCAGCTGGGCAGCCTCCAGCCAATCCCTCCCTCCATGCCTCTGGGCCTCGGTCTCCTCATCCGTTACAGAATAACTGATTCCTCTAACATCTATTTATTGAGCACCCGCTGTGGCTGGCGCTGATATAGACACAGGAGGAACAGTGGAACAAGATATGATAAAATTCCCCGCCCTCGTGTCGGGATGGTCTGTCCAGTTTAGCCAACATGTGAGCATTTGTAGGTCTGTGCAGGCTGTGTGGGCTTCAGGCTCCTTCTACAGGCAAACGGAGAAGGCTGTCCCCACATCATGGGGAAGAAGCTGAGGTCAGGCAGGGGATCCACCGATTCCCCAGATGGACCCTGTGGATTAAGTCCCCTCCTCTACTAAGCCAGCTCCAGTGGGAGGCAGGACAGCTTGGGAACAGGAGCCCAGGGAGGCCGTGACCTGCCGAGGTCACACAGCGTGTCTGCAGGAAAATCCATCTTGTGGTTCCTAGCCCTGAGCTCATCCTGCCCCCCTGGCCCTCAGTCCTCCCCGGTATCTAACCTTGGTCCCTCCTGCTGCTACAAAGACCTGTTTCCCTTCACCAGAAACTGCTGCCCTGCGAGACCAAGCCAGTGAGCCTCCAGGAGATCGTGGCAGCCCAGCAGAATGGCTGTGTGAAGAGTGTAGCCGAGGCCTCCGAGCTCACCCTGGGCCCCACCTGCCCCCACCACGTCCCCGTTCAAGTGGAGCAGGATGAGGAGCTGCCCGCTGCGAGTCTGAACCACTGCACCATCCAGATCAGCGAGCTGGAGACCAATGTCTGAGCCTGCGGAGCTGCAGGGGCAGGCGAGGCCTCCAGGGGCAGGGTCCTGAGGCAGGAACTCGACTCTCCAACCCTCCTGAGCAGCCCGCAGGGGCCAGGATCACACATTCTTCTCACCCTTGAGAGGCTGGAATTAACCCCGCTTGATGGAAAATGTATCTCAGAGAAGGGAAAGGCTGCATGGGGGAGCCCCATCCAGGGAGTGATGGGCCCGGCATTGCCTGAGGCCCCGCTGTGACAGTTTCCCCGGTGTGAGCCCGGTGAGGGCAGCAGGCAGGGGTTATCCGGCCCCACTTTCTGGATGACAGACTTGAGGCTCTGAGAGCTGAAAACACTTGTCCAAGGTCTCACGTTAAGGTCAAGACACTAACTCAAATCTTTCAAGCCCTGCCTCTCCTCTTGGAGGACAGGGCAGCCTGCAGCTGTGTCCAGGCCCAGGCCCCACCCCATAACAGGTGGCCTCAGCCACACAGTTCTCCCCAAGGGGAGCAGCCCAGGGCCAAGCCCCGCTGCCTTCCCCAGGCCACAGTGCGTCCAGTGTCCTGTCCTGCCACGTGTCTCTTGCAAAGCTCCTTGGATGTGGACACAGATGTCTTTACTAGAGCTGAAAGGCCCCCTCGACACATCCAGGCCAACCTCCCATGGAATAGGTAGGCAAGCCAGGACTCCGGGAAGGAGGTGCAGCCAGGATGCTCTGGTGGAGCTGCCGATGGGGCCCTGGTGTCAGAACTCCCCAAAGGCCTGTGCGTCCAAGTGGAGTCAGGTTTTCTATTCCTTTCTGTGTTTGCAAATTCAGTGTTAACTAAATAAAGGTATTTTGTTTTTCACTTCTTGTGGGCTTCAACACCTTATGCTAGCCAGCAAATATGATATTAGCTACTGGGCTAATTAATACAGGCGGCCAGAGTGCAGACGGGCCTGTCTGGGCAGCCAGGATATGGGCGGGCCTATGCAGGTGGCCAGAATCTAACAGGCTTGTCCATTTGGCTGGAGTGTAGACAGGTCTGTCTAGGCTGCCAGTGTGTGGACAGGCCTGTATGGGCAGCCGGAGTGCAGAGAAGCCTGTCCTGGTGGCTGCAGTAAGGACAGTCCTATCTGAGCTGTCACATGCAGAAGACAGAGTATAAGCTAGCCTACCCAGGAGCCTGTCTCAATAAACCACAGGGCGGCTGGGCGTCGTCCAGTGTGGACAGACCTCTCTGCCGTGGCCTAGGCTCTGCTCTGCAGGCAGGGCCTTGAGATCAGTCCCCAAAGAAGAAACAGATTTCCTTCCCAGTCTGGCTCCCCGTGGTGAATGCTTTGCTTTAGACAGGGGCGTGCCCAGGGACATTTCCAGATGGTCTCCCTCATTCTCCCACCCCAGGCTGCCTCCAGGAGGCCTGCAGGGCACACAGAAGGGCCCTGGCAACACAGCCTGTTCCAGATATGCCTTGGGGAGAAGATACAGCTCTGGGGTCTGGAGGGGCTTGCACCATGATGCCCATGAAGACACTAAGGCCCAGGGAGGGGACAGGCCTTCCCCAGGTCACTCAGCGTCAGGAGGGCACCTGCTCCCACTGCCCCACTCCTGAACTCCTTCCACCCTCCTCCCAGGGGTGGAGTCTGAGGAGTCTGGGAAGAGCACGACCCCAGGACACCTCCTCCCACTGCAGGGCTGGGGGCTGCAGGTCTCCACGAGAGCATCCTTCCTTCCCTGAGGCCTCCTCACCTGGGAGAGGTCAGATGTCATGCAATCGGTCATCCCACCTTCATGCAGACAAGCTTAGCAGCCCCTTCTAGGTGTCACATCTCTAAGACCCCTTGAGCAATCGAGTCTGTCCCAGCACAAGGCAGGAGTCTGCTCTTTAGTGGACTTGGCAGGAGCATCCTTACACACCTCCAGCAGCAGGGAGGTCACCACTTCCCGAGCATCTCAACCCACAGTGGGGCAGCTCTGCCCATCAGAGGCTCTTCTTAGCTCAGAGCTGGGTACCACCTCCCAGTGGCAGCTCTCCCACTGGGGTGGGAAGCACACTGGGTGCATCTGTTAGCTCTTTCCTGGAAAGGTCTGCGGAGACCTGGGCCCCCAAGTCGGCTCTGCTCCAGCTCCCAGGCCTGCCTCCAGTCCCCTGCTCTCCTCTAGAATCCACCCTGTCAGTGCAAAAGTGACCCATGACCCTCCAGGTGAGCCCTTAACAGGCCCAAAGCCCATGAGGTCCTTTGTTTGGATGCTCCACCTCTGGGAATGCACAGCAAGCTCACAGGCCGCGTGTGCTGGTTCAGGCCTCACCTACTATTCCCGAGTGGGCCATCGGCACACACCTCAGGCCCCCTCGCCTGAGGCTATGCCCTGTTCTCCCAGGATGCCTGCCTGTGCAGCTACTCTGCGGGCCCCGAGAACTGGACTTTCCACTGATGCCTGCTGTTCTGGCCAGGGTGCTGAGGGGCTTGTATCCTGCCCCCTCCACCCGGCACCAGGCCAGCACCTGGCAGGAAGCAAGCACAGACATAGCCACAGGCTGCAGGGATAGGGATAATGCTTTTATATTAGTTTTTCTATAACAAGAAAAATCAGCTTTGAGATTTTTATCATTTTTTTCCTTAGAAAAGAATAAAAAATAAAGGCACCCGGAACTTCCCCCACAGGCCTGAAGAACAAAGGTGTCTCCTAGGTGCAGCTGGGTCCTTCCTCCCTGGCTCAGCCCAGCCCCATCACCTCTGCTTCACTCCTGCCCCAAGGCCCCAGCAGCACCCAGGGGGCTCTCCCATCCTGCCTCCGCTGGGCTTGCCCATTGGAAAAGTGCCTGTGTCCTGCCAGGGCGTGGCAGGGAGGGACTCTTAGCAGAGTGACTGCCCAGCACCTGGAGGAGCAGGGTGGGCCAGGCCAGGCCAGCAGTCCTGAAGGCTCCTGTCCCCATAGGGTGGGAAAGGAACAAAAGCCAGCTTTTGTGAGTTCCAGAGGGTGGCAGGCACCTGGCCACAGAGCATGGATACCCTTGTGTCTTCTCCAGGGAACGTACGGACAGATGGACAGGGCAGACGGCGAGCTGCTATGGCTGATTCTGGCTGGGGCAAGAGCTGTCTGTGGCATAGGCTTTGGAGGGCCGTTCGCACATTCGTGTGCATACACATGTCAGCAGGGGGAGGGAGTGGGTGCCTGTGTGTGCCAGGGCAGGGGCAGACCCTTCCCTGCATGATTCAGAGGGCGTGGCAGCGGTAGTGGGGGTGTGACAGAGACTGTGGTGGTTTGGAGGGCAGTTGTGTGTGGCTGAGCTGGGTGTTTGAGGGTGTGACGTGTGTGCACGTGTCTGGCCGTGGGACACGCCGTGGGAAGGGGTGGGAATATGAGACTGTGTCAGCCCATGTCATGTGGGATGCCTCATGTGTGCAGCTGGGTGTGTCTGTGTGAGCACGGCAGAGTAGGGGGCTCACAGCACACAGGCGTGTGCTGCAGAAAAGAGTCCGGCGGTCCATCGTCCTGTGGAACATGTAAGAGAGTCAGGGGCCAGCTCAGGGCAGACCCACCAGCCCAAGCAGCCTGAGGGGACCTGCTGTGGGGAGCCCTGCTGGAGGGGGCTCTGGAAAGGCCAGGCTACTGTGAGTAGGGAGGGAGCGTTGGCCCTGGGAGCCCAGAGCCAGCGGGGTGCCAGAAGGCCTTTGGGCCCCACCAGCCACTCCCCAGGGCTTCTCCCAGAGCCCCACTCAACTGACCTGAGATGGGGCAGATTCTCACCCACCCCAGGACTCCACAGCCCCTCATGAGGGCTGTGGTGTCCCCACTGGATGGCCAGTCACCCTGTCGCCCACCCCAACTCTGTGTGAGGACAACGCCTCAGAGAACCAGCTCTACCTTCATACTCCCGGGCCCTGGGAACTGGGGAAGGTGACCCCCAAGCTCAGCCTCTTGCCAGCCCCTCCACACTTGCGGATACCCAACCCTGTGCACACTCTTCTCTCACCATCAACTTGCGCCCCTCTCCCAGCTCCCTCTGTCACCCACCCAAGTGGCCCTCAACAGCCCCCTCTGGTTCCTCTTTGTCCCAGGCCCTACTTCAGTCAACACTCAACAGTGGCCCGGCAGCCCCTCCCACGGCTACGTCCTGGCCCTGTGACCCCCAGCCTGGCTCACTCCTCACCAGCTCTCCTCTCTCCTCCGACCACACGGCTGCTCCTGGCTCCTCTCCAATGTCTTTCTCTGAGTCCCTGCCCACCAGCCCTCCTATCTGCACCTCCTTCCCTACCCAACCTGACCCCAGGACCCATGCCTGCAGCCAGCCTCCGGCCAACACACTCCCTTGTTCCTTGCCCTCCTGTCCTGAACTCTTGGCTGAAAAACCCAGCTGTGGGTGGATCCACCTGTCCGTTTTCTCCATACCTTTGGTCTGCGGAGCACCTCCCTGCTGCACAGAGAAAACGGAAGACTGGAGGCATCCGGCTGACATGGCTTCACATCTGGCCACCAAGCCACCAATCTGCCTGTGACAGCAGCCACCCTGCCCTTTGTTCCTCCTGCTAAAGCCAGCAACTTCTACCATTCCCACAGGGGCCCTCAAAGCCAGCTCTTTCCTACATCGGTGACTCCCCCTCCAGGCCAGCCTCTTCCCACCAGCACCCAAGCCAGCCCCCTCCTTTAAGAGGGTGCGTGTGGAAGATGCATGTGTGTGTCGGGGCATCTTCCCAGAGCCCCTCACACAGGGCTCCCCTCGAGAGGCCTTTGCTTCCTGTGAGGCTCAGAAAATGAGCGCTTCCTGAACTTCACACCCCATTCCCACCTCTGCCCTCTCTCATCTCTCACAGCCAAACTTCTCAAAAGGCTGGTCTGCAGTGCCTGGACCCACTTCCTTTCCAGCTGCTCTTCTCATCCCAGCTTCCCCTACTGCTACAAAGTCACAGACAGCCTCCAGGTGGAAAAATCCAGTAGGTGCTCCGCAGTGGTCAGCTCCCTCAGTGCTCAGTTCCCTCAGCCCCTCAGCAGCACTGACACAGCCAAGTCCCCACTTCTAGACAGGCCGGTGCATGCACGCATCATGTGTACATGTGTGCATGCAGGTGTGCATGTAAGGGCCTGTATACGTGGGTACGCATGGGTGTTTTGTGTGCATGTACTCACATGCATGTACACACGTGTGTGCAAGTATGTACATAGTCTAGGCATGCAAATGTGTCATGGGGTACAAGCATGTATGTGTGTCTGTGTGCATGTGTGTGGTGTGTGTGTTCTGCCTCTGCATGGTTTGTGGATGTGTGTACATGTTGAGACGTGTGTGCACATGAATGTATGTGTGTTGGTGCATCCGTGTGCATTTGTGTGCATGTGCACACGTAGGTGCCTGTGTTACATACATGTGCAAATGCCCTCTGCCCACGGCAGTCTGGGGTTTTCCTACCTCCTTTCCTAACTGCTCTGTCTCAGTCACCTGCCCCCCTCACTCACTCTCCCATGGCAAGCTTCCCCAGCCCCCTGCAGCTTGAGTGATTGTTTCAAGGCTAACAATGCCTGGATCCCTCTCTCCAGACCAGACCTCACTCCTGAGCCCCGACCCACATGTCCAGTGCCCCCCGGTCTCTCCCGTGACAGCACCCTCATGCTGGGTGAGAATCTTCTGGAAGGTGTGGGCCTCCCGTAGGCTTCAACCTTTCACCCACGGCCTGGTACATCCCAAGTGCTCTTATAAATTTGCTAAATGGGTGGATGAAGCAGAGGCGAGAGGGTGAAGAATGGACAGAAAGACCCTCTACCAGGGTCAGGAAGGGGAAAATGCAGGGAGCAGAAGTGAGTGCTGCCCCATACAGGCCACATACCTAGGTCACATCTGCATCACCTTGTCACTATCTTGTTTCCTCTTCCTCCTCCTCCTCCTCTTCCTCCTCCTCCTTTTCCTTCCCCAAGCGGCCACGGTCCTTGGAAACGTCACCAAACTCTAAGTTGCCTTCAATGTCCAAGACCTGCAGGTGCTTCAGCCTCCGGAAGGCACTGTCCACCACGGAGCCCACAGCCAGCTTGTTAAACCTGTGTGAGCATCGAGGCAGTCAATGCCAGGAGCCCAACCCCCAAGGAACCCTCCCTTCTCCCGACTGGCCTCTCCAGAAGGTAACAGGGGAGGGAATGGCCCTCCCGGAAAGTGGTGCAGCAGGCGGGAAAGGCCAGGGGCTGAGAGCGCAGTACATGATGGAAGGTACAGGCCGGTCAGGGCAGCTGCAGCTTGTGGTGGGGCTGGCACTGGGCCAGTCTCTACAAAGTGAGGGGTCTCTCTCTGCGCACACTCTCACTGCTATTTTGGAAGCCACAACTTTGGGAGCTGTCTCTATGCCATCCCTGGCATTAACCCCAAGGCCTGAGGCTCCTGGGCTGTGGTAGCCAGGGGTCACCGCAGTGCCTGATGTGGAGTGGCACACAGGCAAGGCCAGCGCTGAGCCAGGCCAGGGCCACACTCAGGGGTGGAAAGGTGGAGGCTGTGGCTCTGATCTCAGGCCCCTCACTCTCTGTGCTTCAGCTACCCTGCAGATGCCTGAGGCACATGTCAAGCCACCCTGATATCATCAAGCCCCGGGCTTTCTGGGCAACCGAGCTCCTGGGAGCACACTCATCTCTGCCTTGTCTCCTTCTCTCTGATTTGGGGGCAGGGATTGTGGGAAGTGCTGGGAAGAACCACCCTGGCTCTGCTGCATGGAAGCCCCTCATATCCTCAGGGAGCTGCATCCCCTGAATCACTCCAAATCCCCATCTCTTAGTCCCAGAACCCAGGGAGGACCTGAACATCTATTCCTGAGTATGAGGCCCGGACCCAGCCTGGATGGCTGCAGACACAGCAGTCACCTGTGCTCTCAGGGCCTCAGCTCTCTCAGCTGCAAACCGGGAAGACGTTGTCCAGCATCCTTTCTGCCACAGTAACATTCACAACACCCATGCGCACTGGCTTCTAACGTTTCCAAAGCCCTTTTACAAACCTAGGAACCATATCGGGCCTGGCCAGGACTGTCCCCACCCTTGAGAGCTGAGCCGTGGTTACACAGGCAGCAGTGGAGCCAAGCTGTTCCCACGTGCATCAACTGTCCCGTTGGAGCCGGGGTGGGCCCCACGGGGGTGTGTACAGGGCCGCGAGTGGGCTCCTACCTGAGAAAGATCCCCTTGAGGTTGGGCGTGGAGTCGAAGGCATTGGCGGGCACCGCACTAATCTTGTTGTTCTGCAGGTACAGGTACTCAAGTGACTCGGGGAGCCCCTCGGGGATCTCTGTGAGCTGATTCCCGGCGATGTCCAGCAGCTGCAGGGGCGACCAAGGGAGTCAGGGACTCCCACCTGTGCAAAGCACTTAACAGCTTACAAAACTCCCACCAAGCCCCCAGCCTATCTACATCTAACAATAACCCTGTGTGGAGGAGGGGGGTGTCTATAATTATCCCCACTTCCCAGATTGGGAAATAGAGGCTCAGAGAGGTTAAGTGATCTTTCCAAGGTCACATAACCTATAAAAGGCTGTAGCCGGGTGCGCCTGACTCCAAACCCTTATTCTAATTGATGAACGTCCTACCCAGCTTCTTGTGCCTTCCCACATAAACCCACAGCCAAGATGTTTGGGTGTCACAGTCCTACCTCCTGACACACTTGTCATTCCCATTAGACTTGGTCATTCCCAAAGATCTCAAATGGGCAGAGCCCAGGGATCCTCCAGACTCTGAATCTCACCCCACTGGCCCTGGATGGGTGCAGTGGGAGCTGCTTGAGTGGGACTGCTCACTTATGGACCTCAGGGGCCACACGTGCAGAGGTCAGGAGCAACGGTGTGAGACCCACAGTGACCCCAGCACAACAGCCAGTCCCCCGGCCATTCTGTCTCAGATCATCACATGCCTGGCATCCAGGGGAGGGCAGTCAGGAAAGTGGGTTCCCACAGGGAGCCGCTGAAGCCGCTGGGCAGCGCCTAACTGGCAGCACCCCACCCTCCCTCCCAGGTTCTCTGATGAGTTTCCTTTTTTTTTTTTTTTTTTTAATTTGAGACAGGGTCTCACTCTGTCGTCCAGGATTGAGTGCTGTAGCGTGATCATAGCTCACTGCCAGCTCTATCTTCCTCAGGCTCAAGTGATCCTCCCACCTCAGCCTCCCAGGGTGAGGTGCATGCCACTGCACGGGGCTAAATTTTTTTAAATTTATTTTTTTGTAGAGATGAGGTCTCATTACGTTGCCCGGGCAGGCCTCAAACTCCTGGGCTCAAGTGATCCTCCTGCCTCAGCCTTTCTAACTGCTGAGATTCAGGCATGAGCCAGCGTACAGAGTGGATTTCTCTTTCACCCACACTGGTTGAGTTGGGGGTTTTGTTACCAAAGTGAACTATGTGCCCAGGCATCCCTGCCTAATTCTGACCATGTGGTCACAGCAGCCACATCGACTGGCCAGCCCCAGAAAGCATGAGTAGATCCCCATCTCCAGCCCTCTGCAGACTGGTGAGGTGGGCCCACAGCTCAGGCTGTCCCCTCTACCTCCCATCCCAAAGCCCAGCCTTCCCCACATACCTACTCCTGTGCCTGCAAAGGGGTGAGCTTGACTCTCCCATACATACCACCCGAACTGGCCCCTGGTCCTCCTGAGCCTAGGGCCCCTACCTGCAGCCATGACCTTCCTTACCTCCACAGCCCTTCTCAAACCTGTATCTGCAGGTGGTGAGCTCAACTTGGCCATACCAGCTGTACTCTGCCCCTCACTCTTATACCTGCAGGTGGGCTGGGCTCACCCTGGCATGCCAGCCACACCCTCTGCCTGACCCACCTCCTGCCTCCCCTAAGGCCTAGCTTCGCCTTAGCCAGCATCCCCAGCAGATACCTGAAGGTGAATGAGCTCAGCCTGGCCATACCAGAGGAACCTCCCTCACCACCCAGCCCTTCTCCTCACCCTTCAGACAGGTGGGCTCAGGGCAGCCATGCCAGTACCCCCCTCCATGGGCATGGCTCAGCCCCCTCCCTTCCGCTTACCTGCAGATGGGCGAGGTCCACCCAGGCACGGGGGCCCAGGGCCCGGCTGCGCAGTCGGTTGCTGGTGAGGTACAGCTCACGCAGCTGAGCCATGCCCGCCAGCGCCCCTCGTGCCAGGGCAGCCAGCTCATTGCGCTTGACCTTCAGCACATGGACATTTCGAGGCAGCCCAGGTGGCAGCGTGTGCAGCCGGTTGCCTGACAGGTCCAGCGAGCGCAGCAGGCGCAGCTTGCGGAAGGCGTCGCGGTGCACCTGCGGGCTGGTGATGCGGTTGTAGCTGAGGTTGAGCTCCTCCAGGAAGTAGGTGGTGGCAAAGTCTTCACGGCCGATGCCTGTGATCTGGTTGTGCAGGATCATGAGGGTGCGCACGCGGCGAGGCAGGCCACTGGGCACGCGCTCCAGCGCGTTGTTGTACAGGTGCACCGTGTGCAACCGCTTGAGGCCCTGGAAGGCCAGTGGGTGGATGCCCTGCGCCCGCAGCTGGTTGCTGTGCAGCAGCAGGTACTCCAGGCTGCGGATGGGGGTCAGCACGTCCGCGTCCACGCTCCGGATGGCGTTCTTCTCCAAGTGCAGCAGCACCAGGCTGCGCGGCAGCCCAGCTGGGACCCGAGACAGGTTGTTGCTGGACAGATCCAGGTACTCCAGGCTGGAGAGCTTCCTGGGGCAGGGAGGGAATTAGGACAGTTGGCAAGAGCCCATATTGTGCTCGTTTCCACCACGATTCCCAAGAGATGTGGCTGGGGAATTGCCACTAGCTCCTCCCAGCTCTGCTGCTCACTGACTGTGGGCCCTCAGTCCTTGCTCCTTGGGTTGACTCAATGATATTCTGGTGTAGGAAGGATCCGGCATTTTCTGACACACAGGAGTTTACTTGAAGACCACTATTTAACCTTTTGATAGCCTTTTATGGCTACCCTGGTCCCTTAGAAAAATGAAAATGCATTTGCCTTCAGCAAGAATGCCCGAGTCTGTATTTCGCACCAAGAAGCCAGCCTCCACCAACGCTTCTTTGCCTCACTGGAATCTTGGAAGGCCTTACTTCTACATAGTCCTTGTTCCCAGGGACAGAAATGTCAACAGAGGCACAAGGCTTAAAGTTCCTTCTCCAGGGAAGGTGGGCAGGGGACGTGCGTGAGGGGCTGGGCTGGGCTGGATGGTTGGCCCTGAAGGAGCTTCCCGGGCCCCGTGGTCACGCCAAGGATCTGGTGAGACAAGGACTCACCAGAAGGTCTCGTTGTCCAGGCACTCATCAGTCAGGTAGTTGTTCTGCAGGTACAGCTCGCGCAGGCTGCTCAGCTCGCTGAAGGCCCCCGGGGGGATCTTCTCCAGCTTGTTGTTCTGGGGGATGGAAGGGAAGGGAGGAGAGTGTGATGGAGGGCCGAGGGCAAGGTCAGGGCCTCGGGATGAGGTGTGGAGAGGAGTCTGGGAAGCCACCAGGAAGGCACCCAGACCTGAAGCAACCCAGGTGTGGGGCCACCAACGCCACACACAACCCACTGGCCAGGTGCCCCGGTTTCTGCCCACTTCTCCACAGTAGACTCCTTGCTGTCAGCCCCAGGGCCCCACTTGGGCAGCACCTGTGCCCATGTGGGCCTGAGCTCTTCTCCTGCAGGCCCCTGCCCCAGTGCCCTGGCCGTGGGGTCTGCTGTGCCCCTCCTTACCCCTCCCCTGCCCACCTTGAGGTGCAGCTTGTACAGGGCAGGCGGCAGGTGCTTGGGCACGTGGCGCAGGAAGTTGCTGGACAGGATGAGGACCTCGACGTTGCTGGAGCCATTGAACATGTTGTCCGGCAGCCCGGCGTCTGCCAGCTTGTTGTTGTGCAGGTACACAGACCTGGGGGTCAAGGCACAGGTCCTCACCCACCTGGGCTCCCCAGGCCCTGCGCCAGCTCATCTGGTGAGCCTCTAAACCCTTGCCCAGGCTGCTCTCCTTCCATCCAAACTCAAGGGTACAGAGTTAGAAGCACCTCAGATGTTGCCTACACAGCTGACAGAACCAAGGACCAGAAGGGGCCGTGCCCCACCACAGGTGGTCCCATAAGCTAGCGGGAGAAATAGGATTTCCCGACCCCTGGCAGAGGCCCCTCCACGCCTTTCAAGGTCTCAGTTGACCCCTGACCCTTTCAGCCCTGGAGTCCTTGCCTGACTCGCGGCCCCTTCATCCCTGCCTGTCAACCCCATGCAGCCTGGCTCTGAGTTCCTAGGACTTCCTAAACACAGGGCCTATCTCTGCCTGCCTCTTCGGCCCTAGTGCCAGCACAGGGCCTGTCTCAGAGGAGGTGGCCCTCATCCATTCAGCAAATATATAGTTAATATATTATGTAATATAATATATTAAATAGAGATATATGCATATATATATAAAAGGTGTATCAATAAATATATATATGAGATGCCAGAGCTGTTCTAGACTGAGGGCATAACAGTGGACATGACCAATGAGACAGACCCTGCCCTCGTGGAGCCAACATACTAGAAGGAGGGAAGACAAGGAACAAGGGTCATCTGTGACAGACACGGCTCAGTTTTGCTGTGTGGCCCGTCTTGAGCCTCTGTCTGTGGGATGGGGCCATGTACAGTGGTCCTGGGTCCTCAGACAGATGGAGAGAGTCACTGAGATGGCAGACGCAGGGATGGAAGGGCACTGGGGTTGTCCAGCCCCCAAACTGTCCAGGAGGCGGCTCCCCGGCAGCCCCCCACCCCGCCTGCACCACACTGCTCCCTCGCACACCTATGCTGGGGGGCGGTTGCTCCTCCCAATGCAGCTCAGCGAAGGGCAGTTCTGCCTGTTGAAAGATGCTCCCCTTCCCCAGGGGCTGGGAAAGTGGGGACATCCTCACTGGTTCACCACAATTCCTGTAGACAACACTCTCTGTCCTCACCTCCTGGCCCGAGTTGTCCTCCTCTGTTAGGGCCCCTGGGTGTCCCTCCACCACAGCCCTGAGTGCAGGGCCTCCTTCGGGACCTGTCTCTGCCTCACACAGGATGGCAGCCTCCACCTCAGCCCCTCCCCTTGCCCCAGCCCGAGCCCTGACCACCCCCGACCTCTGACCTCAAGTTTGGCTTCTGGCCAAAGGTGAGCCCATAGATCTTGGTGAGATAGTTGGCAGCAAAGTCCACACTGATCAGGGCGTTTGGCAGGAAGCGGGGTGCCAAGGTCAGCTGGGAAGGGAAGAGTTGGGGCCGAAAGAGCAATGGAGGAGCAGAGGCCAGCTGTGGGTCCCACTGCCTGCTGCCCACCGGGGCCCCTTCACTGTGTCTCCCTGCAACCAGGCCATCTTTCTCAAATTGAAACTTGTCCCACCCCCTCTGCAAAAACAAAAACAAAACCTCTCTGGCTGTCCTCAGCACTCAGCTTGGCATTCAAGGCCCTCAGGACTTGTCCCCTGCCCTGCCCGTCCTCCTGGGTTCATCCCGAGTGGATAAGGGGCAGAGGTGGCTGTGGCTTTTACACCTGATCTTAGCCAAAAGACCAAGAAGCGATGGGTGTGACTTTAAGGTTGCTCTGGCTTCTCCAAGAATGGGGGGCAAGTGAGGAGGCAAGTGAGGAGGCAAGCGTCCAGGTGAGGGATGGGGGCCAGTGCGGTAAGAGCTGAGGACCTCAATGGGACTGGACATGGTGAGGAAGCTCAGGGCCCAGAGGCACCATTTGTGGCTTGGACCAGTGGGGCTGTAGGTGGCTGGAGATGCCCCCTTGCAGAGCTGGGATGACAGAGGAGGACTGGGTCTGGGTGCTGCGGGCGGGAAGCTGTAGCTTCCTTCCACTGGATGTCTAGGGGAAATGTCAAGGAGGCAGGCAGACCTTTGAGTCTCAAGTCCAAGGAGCAGAAAGAGTTGGAGACAGCCACTGGACACGGCCATGATGCAGATGGGAGACAGAGTCTGGGAGGGCACAGGTCACCTCCAGAGAGTTCAGAGAGAGAAGGGGCTGGGACAGAGCTCTGGAGCACACCAAATATTTTGAACATGAGTACCCTTGTGCCTTCACTCATGACATTCCTTCTACTGCAGTGCCCCCCACCCTGGGGCCCCTGCCTAGAATCCTATTACCCTCCATGCTCCTGCTCAAATACCATCTCCTCCAGGAAGCCCACCAGCTATGCCTTCCCCAGTGGGGACAAGCTCTTCCCCCTCTACACTCCTGTGGGCCTTGGCTTCTGTCTTCATGACCTGACACACTCTGATGCCCTGAGTTATAGGCATGGGGTCCGTGTCTCCCCCACCCCCGACCCAGGGCCATGTCTGAGCAGCAACAAGGACCCAGCAGGGAGTCCAGAAAGGCCCTGGTGAAAGTTCATGGAACTCAGGGAAGACAATGCCTGGAGGACAGGGCAGCAACCCCCCACCCTGCCTCAAGCCCCTCACCTTGTTATTGGCCAAGTACAGGTAATTGAGGTTGGTCAGATGCTCAAACGCCTTCTCTGGGAGCCCTTCAAAGGACAGGCATTGGTCAGAGCCCTGGATGGAGGAGATGCTACAGGGAAGCACAGCAAGCGCCCACCCTCCTCCCCACCCGCCTGCCAGGACTGGGGAGGCAGAGGCAGCTCAGATCCCCTCCCAAGCAGTCGGGGGGCCTGCCCAGCCCTGTTCTTTCTCCTTGCTCACATGAGCCCAGGCTCAGAGGAGCAGGCAGTTATTGTCTTCTGAGAGACTAACTCCTCGCTCTGAGTGGGGATGACCCCTGAGAGGTCAGGCCAGCAGCAGAGCATCCAGCCTGACCCTTTCCTGCCAGAAAGAAGTGCTCCCCTCCAGGAGAGCCCCAGAAGGTCACAGCCCCATCCACAGGCAGGGGGGCCGGGCCGGGAATGGCTCCATGCAGGGTGGGGCTGCGGCTCTGGGCCTCCTCACCACCTGGCTCACCCCTGCTCCATCTGGCAGATGTGTCAGGACTCGGCTGCTACCGGGAGCCCTGCCAGGCTGGCCTCTGACTCTCGTTTCTGGGCTCCAAGACCCCCAGATGCTGGACCTCACCCACATATCTAACAAGAGGGAACAGTTATATAAACTGGCATGTCTCTCCATGGAACACCCTGCTGCCACTATGTAAGATGATGGTCAATGAGAGGCTTTAGCAACACGAGAGAGGCGGCTGAGCCGACGGCTAAGAGAAACAAAGCAGGCTGTGATATCATAGCATGTGTTCAGCCACGAGTTTAAAACACAAAGGAAAAAAGACCACCGGACTGTGGTGCTGGCTGCACCGCTGACTAAAACTCAGCCAATTATACCTTCAAATTGGGTAAATCCTACGGTATATAAATGATACTTCAAGAAAGCTGCTTTTTTAAAAATGGAAACAAATTTACCAAAATGTCAATAGTAGTTAATTCCAAGTGGCAAAATTATGAGAAATTTTCTCTTTCCATTTTATTTTACAAAGTTTCTATCCCAGTCAGATGTTATTTTCGTCATCAGGGAAAAAAAATCTTTTTAAAATGTGAGGACTCTACAACTCTTGGGTTCTAAAGGCCCTCGGAACCGAAGATCCTGTGACAAGGTTCTGGAAGCTCAGCTTCTCTGAAGCCTCTCTCCTGCGCATCCCCCAGGTCTTAGAAACACCTGCCTGGGGTGCACGGGAGGGATCAGAAGCTGGCTGGCGTGTAAGAGATTTTCTCGCTCTAGGGAGATCCTTCAACCAATCACTATGTCAGCAGACACAGAGGTTTCCCATTTTTCACATGATGAAGATCAGGGATCCAAACTTCTTCAGAAAGCTAAAGAGGCACCATTTGTCCCATTGGAATGGCAGGCTTTGCAGCCATTGTTGCATAGGGATTACACAAATTGAAGAGCATGGGAAACACGAAAATGTCCCTTCATCTGATCCACATGCATGTGGCAGCTCAAGGCTTTGTTATAGGAGCCATGACTGTTGGTATGGGCTAGTCCATGTATCAGGAATTCTGGGCAAATCCTAAGCCTTAGAAGGAGAGATGCTGTCTTGGTCTTGTTGGAGGAGCTTGCTTTAGTTAGACAGCTTTTTTCACTCTTATTGCCCAGACTGGAGTGCAATGGTGTGATCTCAGCTCACTGCAACCTCCGCCTCCTGGGTTCATGTGATTCTTCTGCCTCAGCCTCCTGAGTAGCTCGGATTACAGGTGCCTGTCAGCACGCCGGGATAATTTTTTGTATTTTTAGTAGAGACGGGGTTTTGCCATGTGGGCCAGGCTGGTCTCGAACTCCTGACCTCAGGCGATCCACCTGCCTTGGCCTCCCAAAATGCTGGGATTACAGGCGTGAACCACCACGCCCGGCCTAGTTAGACATCTTGAAACATGTCACCTGAATGCGCTTGATGGTGTTGAAATGTCCACCTTCTTAAACTGTTCAGATGAAGTTAGTTATAAAGAAGACAGGGACGTCTAGGGAAAATGTCAAGGAGGCAGGCAGACCTTTGAGTCTCAAGTCCAAGGAGGAGAAAGGGTTGGAGACACAAGGATGGGAGGGCACTGGGGTTGTCCAGGCCAACCCTGACGTACTCCCAGTTGCTGCAGAATCTCGTATGTTGGATGTTATATAAGGGTCCTATTTGCCCCAGTTAATTTAACTTTTTTCTGCCTGTCTTGTGGACTGGTTGGCTCTTTTAGAACTCTGTCCAAAAGTGCATGGAATATAACTTGTAAAGCCTCCCACAACTGATACTATCTATGTGTGTGTTTAAACCAAATTTAGAAAGTTTACGATAGAGTTGCATAGTAATAGTATTTATTAAAGAATCACAAGTGTAAACATGAAAATAACTTATGGATTCTAGTTTAGTTCTTTCGTAATTGCAGAATTATATTTTTGCTGCTGTTAGAATCATTTTTAAATGTCATCTTGAAATAGAATCCTGTATTTTAACTCATGCAAAGGTAAGTGAACGCTTTAAAAATGTGTGCATTGCTTATTTTTATTTTTTATTTATTTTATTTTATTTTTATTTTATTTTATATTATTTTATTTTTTATTTATTTTATTTTATTTTGCTTATAAACATTCAACTAAACAAATGACCTGTAATGGAATTGATGAATGACTTATGAGCATATGCTGGTTTGGCCAGACAGTATACACAAACTTTTATATACCACAGAATGTTATTACACTCGTGAAATTCTCTTGTCTAACCTGAATTTACATTCCATGGTGATAACATGGTATATGTATTGTTATTAAAGTACATGACTATGTCAAAAAAAAAAAAGAAATATCTGTGTAGTATTCAGGCAACAATAGGGAGCCCCCTTGCCCGTGTGGAGCTGGTTCTCATGCAGCCCCACTGCTAGCCCGGCCCGGTCCTGCTCTCTTCCATCCACACCCCAAGATCCGCAGGGCCAAGCTCTCCCCCTGGGCACCCAGCATCGTTCAGGCCCCCAAGGCCCCACTTGGTGCCCCTGACCCTGGGCTCTGGGTGGCCCCTCACCTCGGGAAGTCAGGCGGTTGTTTTGCAGGTTCAGCGTCTCCAGCCGGTGCAGCCGGGAGAGCTCCTCAGGGTAGATCTTTTCCAGCTGGTTGTTCTAGGGGGTAGGGGCCGCAAGGAAGCAGCATCAGCCTAGTGGGGTGTGCCCTGGACTCCATTCCCTACCCATAGCTCCAGTCCTAGAATCCAGTCCACCTGCTGGGCACCTCCCTTGGAATTCTCCCCCATGGCAGCAGACCCCCGGTGCCAGCTCTGGGCCAGGTCTGCATATGGGCTCTGGGGCACAGCAGTGATCACAACAGGAGTGTGGGTCCTGCCTTCAGGGAGCCCACACATGGACATCTACGGGCAGTTCAAACTCGACATGCTATCTCCTCCAGGCGTGCTCCTGGAGCGTTCCCACCTCGTGACAGGCAACCACAGCTGCTCCCCAAGCCAGAAACCACTTTTCCTTCCCCTCCTTGGCCCTGCAGTCCCCTCTCCACTTGGAATGAATGGAAAGCTGGGGCAGGTACCACCTCCTCCAGAAGCCTTTCTGGGTTGGGTTGGAGCTGGATTAGGAGGTTGCTCTGGGCAACACACACAGTCCTTCCATTTCCATCTGGTGCCTCTATCTGTTTAAGAAGTCTCTGCCTCGCCACTGACTGTAAGCACAGGGCAGGGAACGCCGAGCCCTGCCTCCATGCCCAGCCCCTACACAGGACCAGAGGCCCAGTGCAGGCGCCTGAGAGAGTTGATGTGTGGATGAAAGAGCAAAGGAACCAACAGTAAGAGCTGCCCTCAATGTGGCCCTTTCTCTCAGTGGCTGCCCTGGCCTTGGGCTCCCACAGCCGCCAGCTCAGACCCACCAGTGTGGATGCCAGTAGGCAAGTCACTCTCCCGCACCAGGCCTGATCGCCTCTGGGAACGGGTGCCGCAGCCCCTCCGTCTCCCTAGGGCTGCTGGGCCGCACAAGGTGAGGATGGGTGCACCTGCACTCCAGGGTGCTCCTGGTCTGGACACTGTGTCCCACCTCTCAAGATTCCAAATTCTAGCCTGCCCCTTGGCTGGAGACAGCGCTCCATCCTCCGAGGCCCCAGAGTATTCTGTCAGGTCTACTTTGCTCTGGTTTTCCTGACCGTGTAATGGTGGCTGTGCATTCAGAGGGTCAGCTGCTGGGCAGGTCTGTGTCCATTTTCAGACAGAGCCTGGCTCGACTTACTGGGCCCAGCCTGGACTCTAAGTGAGCAAAGTGGGTTTTATTGTACTATCACAGTGCTCCGTGAGTGGGACACCAGGAGGGTGTCACCTGGTGCGGCCAGGGCCCCAGAAATCTGACCTGCCCCAGCACCCTGTGGTTGGGAGTGGAGAGCCGCACATACTGGAGGTTCTGGGTGAACAGGTTGCTGGGAGTGTCAGGGTTCTGGGATGGGAACCAAGGGTGTGTGGGGCAGCCCCCGTGACCACGGGTGCAACGCCGACCTCACCTGCAGAGATAGGTGGTTGGTGTGCTCAGGCAGGTCCCCCGGGAACTCACGCAGGTCAATACCGCCACAGTCCACGACGCCCTCCTGGGAACAGGCACAGTCTCGGGGGCAGCTGACCACGGCTGGGCCAGGCCCGGGCTCCTCAGGGCTCAGTACCAGCACCGGCTCCTCCTCCGCAAATTCGTTCTCTTCAGGGCTCAGGCTGTGGCCGCCGCTTCGGCCAAATCCTGGGGCCCTCACGGCAAGCACAGGTCCCAGGTGCAGCTGTGGCGGCAGCAGCAGCAGGAGCAGCAGCACCCGGCTCTGGGCCATGGTGCCTGCAGGGGGTGCCGAGTCAGATGCGCCTGGGCGCCAGGGCTGACGGAACCTGTGAGGTACAGTGGACACAGCTGGGGCCCTCGAAAGTCATGACGGGGCCCTCCCGAGCACAAAGCAGGGCCCACTCTGGACTGTCTTCAGAGCCCAGCCGATGACTGACTGCTGCCCTCCGCACCTGCCCAACCCCCACCAGGCTGCCCTCCAGAGGCGGGGGACGAGGTAAAGCCCTGTCCTCTGGCAGGTCTGCAAAACCTTCTGCAGCCTTCATTCAGCAGCAGGCTTGGCCCTAAGGAGTCTGTACCCCTATTTCCTAGAAGGGGAAGCTGAGACACGACCTGGACTGTGCTGAGCCCTTGCTATCCTGGCACTGGGAAGACCCCCTGCCTCCTCCAGCAGCCACAGGCCATGGTGAGCCAGCACTGGCAGGGTGCGTCCCGGCTCTCCAGCTCGCCATTCTCAGGTCTTCCTGACTTGGTCCTGACTCTCTTCCAACTGTCCCCTCAACTGCCCCCAGTTCTACAGGACTATTGAATAGCTCCTCCCTCCAGGCCTTTGCACATGCTGTTCCTTCTGCCTAGAGTGCCCTTCCTCTGTCTTGTGCAATCAGCATTTTCTTTTCTGGGAACCAATTCCAGTGCTATGAACATGGGAAGAGGGGGAGCAGCAGGACACTGAGATGCCCCAGGGCTCCCCACGACTGTGTTCACCCAGAGCTTAGCATTAGTTGGGTTGGGTTTTGAATAGCAAAGGTATCTTCTTCCCACAGAGAGCTGTGAGCAACTCTCTGTGTCTGGGTATAGGTCAAGCCCAGAGCCCAGCACAGAGAAAGCATCAGCGACTACAGCTGCTGCTGCCCTCATGGCCTCCCATTCCTGATGTGTATCCCCTCAGCTGCCCTCACCAGGGCCTGATGTGCTCAGTGACCACTGCCACCTGCCAGAGACCACTCCCTGGCATGGCCCCCGGGTCCAGCAAGGATGGGGTACAGGGGATGATCTCAGGCCCATACAGGAAGATGCTGAAAGATGCCATTGTCCCAGCAGTCCCGTGGCGTAGGCTTGGCTCTTGGTGGGTTCCTGGTTTCTGTTTACAGGGACTCAGACATCTCTGGGCTCTGATAAGACATGCTGGTAGCTCAGGTTCACTGACTCTCAGGTCCGGCAAATCCCAGTTTGAGTCCCACCTCTGACCTTGCTGAGCCTCAGTTTCCTTGTCTGTACAATGCAGATAATACATCTAAACACACTGCTTCTGTGGAGTAAGATAAGATGCAAAGCACCTGGCTTTTAGGTGATGAGGTGATAAGGTGATGCAATTAGGTGATGAGGAGCTGCTGTCACCACTGCAGCAATGACACACAGCAACATGCTGCACTAAGTGAGCAGCAGGGACAGCGGCAAGGACCTGCTGTGGATGCCTCCAGCAAGGGGGACATTCACTCCTGAGCTGAGTGGCCACAAGCACTGGCTCAGGCTGAGCCTCTCTCCCCATCACCAGATCAGAAACCGTGACCATAAAGCAGCTAGAAGGGTCTGGTAAGACCCTGGGCCTAGGAGGGTTTTGTAAACTGGGGAGCTTGACAATGATGTTAATGACTGGAGCTAGCGGCCAGGGCTGCAACCTTGGCTCTGGCCTCAGCTCTGGCTCTTATGTGACTATAATCATCTAAACCTCAGCTTTCTCCCCCATCCTTGGGGATGATAACAGCACTGTCCTTTTGGGAAGACTGAGAGGGGTCAGTGAAATGCATGTACTGCACATAGTAAGTGCTCAATAAACGTTAGCTTTTCCTGCCACTAATTGTCTGTTCCGTGGGCATGGTCTGCACCCCTGCCACACCACTGCTCACTCCAGAATCCTCTGCTGCTGCTCCTTTTCCTTCCCTTGTCTAGATCTTGTAGATCTTGCTGGGCTTTTTTTTTTTTTTTTAGACAAAGCCTCACTCTGTCACCCAGGCTGGAGTGCACTGGTGCAATCATAGCTCACTGTAACCTTGAGCTCCTGGGCTGAAGTGATCCTCCAGCCTCAGCCTCTCAAGCAACTGGGACTGCAGGGGTGCACAACCGTGCCAGCCAAATTTTTAAATTTTGTGTAAAGATGGGGTCTCTCTATGTTGCCCAGGTGGTCTCAAACTCCTGACCTCAAGTGATCCTCACATCTTTGCCTCCCAAAGTGCTGAGATTACAGGCATGAGTCACTTGGCCTGGCCCTTCGTTTGGGCTTTCTGACCCAATCCCAGGCCCACCTCCTCCCAGAAGATGTTGCAGACATCGTAGCCGCCTCTGAGTTCCTGCTGCCCTGTGGTGGCTGTGGGAGTTCAGATACCACTTTGTCTCACTTGGTGGTTCACCCAGTTCTCTGAAGTAAGGGCCTATTTGTGCCTGGGCCTGTACTGGGCACTGGGGACACAGGTGAGGTGGAAAAGATCCCTGTCCTCCATCTGGAGGGGGCAACAGACCCTGGTACCAATAACCACTGCCCACCCAGACTGGGGGTGAGGGGGCAGCGTAAAAGGGGTCCCAAGGAGTAGGAGGCCCTAGAGGAGACAGGAGGGGTGGCAGCCAGGCTTGCTTGACCCTACAGATCCACATGGTTTATGGAGACTCAGGTCTCAGCCACTGGCCCGGCAGAGAACCAGGGAGCCCGGCACACCTGCAGCTTCCAGGCTCCAGGGATCAGTCGGCAGCAGCAACTGGCTCCCACAGCAGCCCAGCCCTACGCTCATTCCACCACACCCCTGCTGCCCCTGCCCCTGACCCAACATCAGTCTACAGACCATCATTCCCATAGCACATCATAAACTCCACAGCCAGCTCAACAGCCATTAGCCACTTGCCCATCTGACCCCACTGTAGTCCGGGGTTCTAAGAGCGAGAGTGTGGGCACAGGCCCAGGTCCCAAATTCAATCAGGGCAGAAGGCCAAGGAGAAGAATCCAGGGGAAGGAGCTCTGGTCTCACATATCCTGTGCACGTACCAGGCAGGCTGTTCTGCCTCCTCACCTTCCATTTGGTATCTGTAAAAATCTGTAAACTGTATCCATAAAAATATTGAATTTATATTAACATTCTGCACCGTACTGAAAATGTTATCATCACCACTTTACAACTCAGAGAGCTGAGCCCAATGGGGTCAGCCAGTGAACAGCTGTTAAGTGGCAAAGCTGAGCTCCCAGCCCACGTCATATCAACAATGCTACGCTGCTCTCCCCTAGGCCAAGCATGACAGGAAGCAGGGGACCCAGACAGAAGACTCAGCGTGGCTTCTGCCCTTCAGAGGCCCACAGCTGCACCGTTCACTCCATTAGCCACTGGCCACATGTGGCTACTGGGCACTTGAAATGTGGCTGGTCCACATAGAGATGTAAGTGTAAAATGTAGTGTCCATAGATCTCAAAGACGTTGTACAAAAAAAAGTAGGATACCTTATTAATATTAATATTAATGACATCAAATCCCATTTATTGTTATATTGATTACATGATAATATTTTGAACAGGTTAAATAAATGTTACCAGTTTCATTTTACTTTTTAAAATGTGGCTTCTGGCTAGACAAGGTGGCTCATGCCTGTAATCCCAGTGTGGGAGGCTGAGACAGGTAGATCACTTGAGCCCAGGAGTTTGAGACCAGCCTGGGCAAGATGGCGAAACTTCGTCTCTCTAAAAAATACAAAAAATTAGCCAGGTGAGGTAGCATGCGCCTGTATAGTCTCAGCTACTCAGGAGGCTGAAGTGGGAGGATCACCTGAGCCCAGGAGGTTGAGGCTGCTGTGAGCCGTGATCGCACCCCTGCACTCTAGCCTGGGTAACAGAGTGAGACCGTCTCAAAAAAAAAAAAAGACCTCTAGAAAATTTTGCATTGCATATGTGGCTTGCATTTGTGGCTCACGTTACATTTCTATTGGACAGTGCTGGTCTGCAGCATTATGTATAAGCTGAGTATTATAATCCCATTCTAAGGGATGACTACCAGGCAAAAGGGAAAGGGTCATACAAGCAAGGGGGTCAATGTGTGCAAAGGCCCAGAGGCAAGACAGTTCACACTCACAAGACTGTCTGGTGGGGGATAGGGACTAGGAGTGATACAAAAATGCACAGTCGCCACAAGCCCAGGCCACAAAGTAGAGACGTGAAGGGCAGGTTAGGGAGTGTGGTCCTTATCACTGGAAGACGAGGACCACTGAAAGGCAGGAGCGTGACACAGGCAGGTTTGTGGGTGGACACGAGGCTGTGCAATTGGGACAGGTGAGGGCTAAGGGGCCTGCCCCTGGCAGAGAGAGAGGTGCTGGACTGCAGGAATGGAGGGAGAGGTAGGAAGGACAGACAGGGCTTGGAGAGTGGTCCCTCCAGCTTCGCCAGCCACTCTCAGGGCTGTGAGGCACTGGGAAGGTCCAGCCCTACTACCTGGTTTGCCGTGTGACCTTGACCATACCACTGACCCATCTGAGTCTAAATTTTCCAACTTTCTTTTTTTTTTTTTTTGAGACAGGGTCTCCCTCTGTTACCCAGGCTGGACTGCAGTAGCACAATCATGGCTCACTGCAGCCTTGGGCTCCTGGGCTCAAGTGATCCTCCCACCTCAGCCTCCCGAGTAGCTGAAACTACAGGCATGTGCCTCCACACCTGGCATCTGGCTAATTTTTTATTTTTAGAAATGGGGTCTCACTATGTTGCCCAGGCTGTTCTTGAACTTCTGGCCTTCTGCCTCGGCCTCCCAAAGTGCTGGGATTACAGGCATGAGCCACTGTACCCAGCCTTGCTCTTCTAAGAATGGAGCAAGATAAGCCCCCCAAGGCCCCTTCTGTGTACCCAGCCATGTGGGAGGTGTGTGGGGAAGAACAGGGGAGCTCCCTGGTCTCCAGGAGTTTCAAGTCCACCTGGTGAGGAACATCTCAAACCCCTGGACAGCGGGGCAGCTCAGCCAGCAGTGAGTGTTTCTCATATGGAGAGCTTTAGAGACAGAAGGGCATGGGTTCCAATTCTGACTGCTGTGTAAGCCTGGATGAGCCACTTTACTGCTCCGAGCCTCTGTTAACTAGTCTAAGAAATGGAGTTGGGAGCTACTTGTGAGAATTAAATGAAATAGCAGTCTCAGCCTGTCACCGCTGGCATCAAATAGGTGTGACATACCAGGGGTTACTGTTACTGAGAAAGTAAGTGGGACCCACTGTCTCCCCTGACCACTACCAGGGAACCAAACCTCAAGGCCCAAAGTGTGAGGTTAAGGTAGGACTAGAAGAAGGAAGGGAAAGGGAGCCCCAAATCAAGAGGCGGAGCCTCAGCCCTCAGCACTACCTTCCTTCTCCACTCAAATTCAGTACAAATCAACTGACCACCTGCTCTGTGCTGGGCCCCAAACAGCTGCATCTTATTGACTCTAATAGAAATCCTGAGACTACATGTTCGTCTTTCTATTCTGCAGATTTGGAGCTCAAGCACAAAGGGCTGGCATTGCTGCCCATCCCTAGAAAGCTCCTGCTGAAATGCCCCTGCTCAGGGAAGCCTCTCCTGCCCCCTTGGCTGGGTTAGGGTGTTTCTGGGTGCTTCCACAGCAACCTTGGCTGGCTTTATCCTTCAAGTCTCAGCTGGGCCTCCCCTGTCTCCCCAAGCATGGAGTGGGTGCTGGGGAAATGTTTGCTGAATGAACGACTTTGTGAAAGGCAGAGTTGGAAAAGATCTAAAGATCTGCAGTATGATCTGCTCTGACTCCCCCAGTTTGCAAATTAGTGTGTTAAAGCCAAGGCCAAGAGTAAAATGTTGGTCTTCTGACTCCTGCCCAGAGCCTTGAGTTGGCCTTGAAGACCGAGCAGGAGTTCTCCAAGTGGACGAAGTGGGAGAAACAGCCCTCCAGGCAGAGGTAGGGTGTGATCAAAAGGTAGGGGTGGGGCTAGAGGAGAGGGACGTGTGTTTAAGGAAGGGTCAACAGGGCGGGAGGCCTAGGTGGCCAAGGGCCTCCACCGCCATGCTAGTGTTGGTGATAGGGACTCATTAAGGGTTCCAAGCAGGACACGGCCAGCACTCGCATGTATGACTACACCAAGCCTAAAAGTGCCACCATTAGTAATCCCCTATCCTAGACTCAGACAGAAGGGATAAAGTGTGCTCCCACAGATGACATGAAAACAGTCGTGTGACTCTGACATTCCTCAACTTGCACTCTAGGCTAGAGTAGACTGGGTCTTGGGCCCTAAGAGTGGACATGAGGGAGCAGAACCCCCAGAGTAGTCCCCCCTGGTCTTTCCCAGGGCAGTCCACGGGCTCTTCTGAGTGACCCACCTCGGAATGCTGTGCGCCTGCAGATCAGCCGGCCTCCTTGCTCACCATGAGCCCTCCTGCCTCGCCGCTGCCTTCCCAGTGTGGAAGGTTTCTATATAAAGAAGGGATAGGGGACGGGACCACCCAGGGGCTCTCCCGGTTCACACCAGTGGTGCCTCTTGGAGCAGGGCAGACCACAGCTTCCCCTTCCCTGGCCAGCCGGTAATCGAAGGGCAGACAGGTCAGTAATTCACTCCAAGCGCTGGGTGAGCATCCTCCGCGCCTCCCGGACCAGCTCAGTCAGTGCCGCGCGCACCGGGGCCAGGGTGCTCGCCCCTTGCTGCCGCGCCTGCTCCTCTCCAAAAGGCTGCGGCTGCCTCTCCTAGCCCCAGCCCCCGAGGCTGCCAGGAGCCTCGCTGCCCCGCCACCACCTCCTCTTCCACCTGACGGCGCGTCAGGTATTCCAACGCCAAGATCTCGTCTCCCGCCCCAGGCCGGGCTGTGGCTCGGGGACCTGGAACCTGGGGCTTCTGCCGCATTCGCAGGAAGGCGCGGATCTCGCTCCTCGCGCTTCGCGGACCCCCACCCCTTCCTCCCTCCAGCTGTCCCGGCTGGGAAGCAGCCGCGTAGACAGATAGACGGACTCCAGGCCGCCAGCTGAGACCTTTAGCTCAACTAGTGTTTGGCACTAAGCTGGGGCGGCACAGTGGCCGGGGAAGCCGAGCCCCGGAGGGGACCCACCCGGCGTCCGACGCGCCCTGGGGCCAGACCTCTGCCCCTCTCTGGGCCTCAGTTTCTCTATCTATAAAGAGGTGGAGGTTGGACTCGCTAGGGGGCCTGATGAGTTGACGTGGAAAGACGCGGGGATACCTCGGGCCCAGGCTCTCATGACAGGGGTCCCCGCCCCTACACAGTTCCACCTGCCCCCCACATTCCCTGTCGCCCGCCGGCGTCCTCCCACTCCAGCCCCCGCCCCCATCCGCCCTCAGATTCTTTCCAGATGTGCGCAGCGGGAGGGGCCTGGGGACGGGGACCAGCCTCTGCTCAGAGAGGAGAAGGCCCCTGCCTGGGTCCTGACTGCGCAGGGGTCGCACTCCAGAGGAGGAGATCTCCGGCCGTGCCCTGGGTGCAGGGTCCTACAGAGGGGGTGAGATGCGGCGGGCCCGCCCCAGGCAGCTGCTGGAGCCATCCGGAGAGGCGGGGACGTCTGAGTGCGCTGCCCGGGCTCAGCCCCCGGCCCCTCGGCCCACCCCGGCCGCCAGCGCCCTGTACCTGCTGCGCCCCGGCGCCGAGCGGCGCCCCACCGGCCGAACGCGCTCCCCCAGTCTCAGCTGCGCTCCGCGGGCTCGGGCTCCTTCCATTCAAGTCAAGCTGGGCGCTCTCCGCGACGCAAGTTTTGTTGTGGGTTTTCTCCTCCCCGCCTCTCTCCCGCCCCCCTCCCCCACTCCCCACCCCCCCGCGAGCATCTGCTGGACGCCGGCCTCCTTCGGACACAGGCGTAGGGTCTCCCCAGGCGCGGGCAGGAGAAAGCCTGCCCCTCCCCGCTCGGGACTTGGCCGGGCCCCACTTCCCGGGGAGGCAGAGCCGCCGCACCGACCCCTCTCAGCCCCGGCCGCCGCACCACGCCCCCCGAACCCCCACCCGGGAGACCGGGAAGGCGGGCTGTCTGGTCCGCGACGCTTTCTAGTTCCCAGCCTTCCGCACTGGAACTGGACCCCCTTTAGGCCCCGACACCTGAAAGGAGGGCTGGGGAGAGGGGTCCTTCGACCCAGTGCCTCTGAGCTGTATCTCCCTCATTACGGAGGATGTTGCAACCGCTCCAGGCACGAGTACCTTTCCGTTCACTCTCCCACCCTGGGGTCCTGGGCCGTGGCTAATGGGGCCGCCAGCCAAGACCCTGCTGGGCCTCTTCCCGGAAAAGTTCCCCACGCTCCACCCCACCCTCCACTCCCATCCCTGTTGGCCCTGGGCCCACAGCCTGGTGAGCCTTGAAGAATGGTAAATTGGGCCGGAGTCGGGGACATGCAGATCCCAGTCACAGAGAAACAGGGCGGGTGAACAGTGAGACCTCACGCCACCATATTGCTCCCAGGAACTGAAAATGTTTCCAAGTAAAGGAATATTAACTACTACCAGCTGAAGCAACACTGTTTGGCGCCAGGGCCTTCGGCGGTGGAACAGGCAATGCGGCTGGGCTTAGGTGGTACTTGGCACCTCCACTGTGTAGCAAGCCTCTTCCCCTTACCTGCTCTGGCCTGTGGGCAGGGCATCCACAGCTGCCTCACCTGGCTGCCCTCCCACTGAAGAGGGAGAAGGATGCGTAAGTCACACGTGGGACCCCTTGCTCAACCTTAACCTGAATGAGTGAATGAATGAATGGCCCCTGTAAAGCAGCTCCAGACCTTTCACTGGCTGCCGCCCCCATGGCAGCCTGGTTATACCACATGCATTATGCTCTGCTTCACAACTCTGCAAAGGAAGAACTGCAGCTGCCCCACTTTATAGAAAAGAGATGGCCTCAGAAAGGATACTTGACTGAGTAAAATGCCCATTCACTGGCAGAGCTGGGGTTTTGACCCCAGGTTTACCCTTCTCCACAGCCCAAGTTCTTCCCATGATGGAAACAGGCAGGTAACTTGAGTAGGCAAATGTAGAGTCTAGATTTGAACCCAGGACTGTCTGTTTCCATTACACCAACAACCCAAGAACTTAGCAAGAATGGGGAGGGAAAATATTTTGCCTTCTTTGGCCTCAAATTCCAGTCCTTTTGGAGCTCAAACTCACAAGAGTTGGTATGATTCACAGCATTGGACCTGGACCAACAGAGATGCATCTCGTGTCTTCTCCTGAACATTGAGCCTAGATTCAAGTAGAGCTAAAAGGACAGGATTCTACTAGCTTGAATACTCATGGACTAAAAGTCTTTTAGGACAATGAGAGCCAGCACATACTGAGTGCCTAATAAATGACAGGCACCATCCTAAATCCTTAAAATATCTTAATCATCCTAACCCTGTGGGGAAGATATTCTCTATACTTATAACTGCTAAGGCCAAGGTGTTTCAGGGTCCAGCTACACGGCACACCACACACCCAGTACTCACCACCTCCCAGAGAAATAGGCTCTTCTATGGAATGCTGAGCAAATGCCCATGTGTGCTTTGTGGTTGGCTGCTACTATAGATACAAGCTGCAGGAGGAATCACTTTGAGTGTCTCTGGTGGAAAAATGGAGGCAACCTTGGTGCTCTAGAAGCAAATCCTCTTTCAGAAGGATTGTAAAGGCAGAGTTTGAAATTGAGGTTTCCTGAATCTACTTGTGCTGCTTCAATTCCTTCATGCTGCCCCTCAATTTCAGCTCCTGTTTGATATTACTGAAGTACATAGTGTCAAGTACAAGCTTTAAGCTTGGAGCTGGGTTCAAATCCTAGCTAGGTTCAAATGAATATAAAAATAGTACCTACACTTCACAGTATGTCTAAATTGGAGAATGCAAGTACAGAACTTTACATAGTACCTGTCACATGGTAAGTGCTCAGTAAATGGTAGCTATTACTGCAAAACTATCACCCAGACCTGACCAAATAGCCAGGAAACATTATTAAAATAGAAATGACAAGTGGCAAGAATTAAACAGTAACCTCTGTACTGCCCAGGGAAAGTGCCTTCTAATTCAAAACAATAAGAAACAAGAACACTCCAAAGAGGAGGGAGGAAAGACATACATTGATACGGTAGAGAGCTAGGAGTAAAGAACAAGAAGGCTCTCAGTGGGGTTTGACGATGAGAAACAGGAGATAAGGAACAATGAGCTCTTGTTATGGCTCATCATCAAAGAAGAAAATAATTCCTCCTACTTTGAGCTGAGGGCTGAGATCTTATTAAGCAGTAAAGTCCCAAATAGCTATGGCAGCAGCTTGATTTTCTGGACATTTAAGGAATCAAATCACATGGTGGTGTTTGGGGTATATGAATTCCATCTGAAGGACCTTGATGAAGGCAAGACTCTTCAGGGAACAAGAAGAGAATAATGAAAAATCTTCAGTCCAAGTCAAGTACACAAGGAGTCTCCTGGGCTGCTATAACATCTCATATAGACTCTTTATTATTGGAACTTTCTTGCTGTTTTTCCTCTTTCTCCCACTGGATTGTGAGTCCTCCAGGGCAAGAATCTCATGTTCTGCAAGCTCTCCTCTCTCACCCTAAAATACCACTGTGATAGGAAGAATACCCCCCAACCCCGCCCCAAAGATATCCACACCTTAATCCCTAAAACCTTTGAATATGTTACATGATGAAAGTGACTTTGCAGATGTAACTAAGGTTACGGACTTCAAAATAGGGAGTATATTCTGGATTACCCTGGTGGGCCTAATCACATGAGCCCTAAAAAACAGAGAACTTTCTCTAGCTGGAGAGAGAGAAGATGAAGCAGAAGAGGAGGTCAGAGAGATTTGAAACATCAGAAGGACTTGACTAGCTTTAAAGATGAAGAGGGTCATAAGCTAGGGAATAAGGCAGCCTCTAGAAAGTGAAACACCCGTAGGCTGCCAGGAATGGTACAGGGACTTCAGTCCTACAGCGGCATGAAACAGAATTCTGCCAGCATCTGAATGAATGTGGGAGCAGAGCCACCTTCTCCCCTGGAGCCTCCAGATAGGAGCCCAGGGCAGCAATACTTTGACTTCAGCCTTGTGAGACCCAGAGCAAAGAAATCAGTCAAACTCAACCAGACTTCTAGGCTACAGAACTGTTAGATAATAAATTTATGATCACTACTTTGTGATCATTTGTTTCATCAACAATAGAAAATAAAACAAACATGAATAACTAAAACTGGTACACACTTTCCCACACACTGTTTCACTTGATCTTCACAGCAAACATGATGGTGTTATTGCCCCATTATTTTGGAAAAGGGATGCTCAGGGAGGATATGCAACTTGCTCAGGTGACCCAGCTAATGAGTGCTTGAGTCAGAATTCAAACTCAGTCTTCAGGTTCCAACTCCAGTGAGAGTTGTCTCCCACACTGTAGCCAGCCAACTAGCTGTTACCTTAAGCTAAATAAAAATGGATGAAAAAAAGACAAAAAACAAATTCAGACAACTTTCATACTACAAAAACTTGAAGCTTTTGAATTCTCATTTCTTTTGAAGACTGTTTCTTCCAAAGGTATGTCATGTTTCTTCCAAATTAAGTTATGAACCAGTCAGGGTATAAACAAGTAAGCAAAAAGATCTCAAGTCTTCTTTCTAGCATATAGAAGAAAAAAAAGATTTTGATCAACTGCAAAGGAGAAATCCTCAAGAGCGGCTGTCAATGAAATACCACTTTCTCCTGTTCAGATGATCTTTCAGCCACTATTAAGGTACATCTCCCACAATGAAATGCCCTGTTTTTGCCATGTGGGTCTAGAAGCATCTCTGTGGTTGGAGCTTCTAGTCCACTCATGACCGATTTTTATTGTCTGGAAATTCAATGGTATTCAGTCTGAAATTTCTCTTTCTATATTTCTTCCCCTTACTTCTAATAACTAAGCAAAATAATTCCTCTCCCTCTTTGGTCTTTCCATCTTTCGAATATTCGTGAACCGATATCACACCCTGCGTTTGGGTATCATTTTGCTAAGCTTAAGTCTTCTTTCAGCCTGCCTAGTCAATTGTTCCTATACTACTGTGTCTTCGTGTCAAATTATTTTCTATTTCTGTTCCAATAAAGTGTCTAATCTTGAACAGAGTGCTCTGTACACAACAGAAGGTGCCATATTCTAAAAGGTGAATCACACAACAACTTCCAGAGAGAGAAAAAAAATCACTGTTTGGTAGTTGGTTAGACAACTACCTGCAATTTAAATAAACAGCAGACTACAATCAATTTCCCCCAGTTCTACATAAAAGTTTATGGCCATAAATTCAGAAACAAAAAGGTCAAGCACTTACTACATGCTGCTGGAAACAGTACTGTGAATATTTACAAAGTGTTTAAATGACCATTAATAGGATAGATAGACCAAATGCACATGACTTTTTGCAATAAGCTTTGGTTACATTTTTAAAAAATTATTTCCCCTAGAAGTCTGGCTAAAATTCCATACCAAACTAAACTTCCAGCCAAATGGAATCAGACTCCACATTTCTTAGGGGCCAGAAATCTGGCCCAATATTCTTTGTTCTTACCAAGAACTAAAGAGCTGTTTGTTCGCAGCAGTCTCCAGATAGATATAATACGAGACTGTTCCAGAAGATTTTGTAACTCTCTATTGAGAAAAACTCTAAAATTTGGCCAGATATGGCTGTGGTTCCTAATAGCTCATAAATCTTTCAAGCCCCTCATTAGCTGTTTAGTACCATACTCAACATTCCTAATTCATATCGGTGTGGTTTCTAAACAAGCTTACTCCCACAGAGTAATTTGCCCAGAGGTACCATCTAGCTGATTACCATTTTTTTTCCTAGTCAATAACATCAAGTGACTTCTTTCTGTTCAAAAAGTAATCATGGCATGGGCAGCTAGAATTTAATCTTCGGCTAAAATGCAAAACTTCTGAAAGTCAAACTAAATAATTCTATATCCATTCACTTAAGTATAGAGACCATTAAATTTTAATGGTTCTTGAGGAAAACATAAGGATGTAAACAGTTAATAAAAGCAAATTGTCCTCATTCTGAAGCCAGCTGATTATGTGAACTCAAACGATTATCATGGGCCAGGCACGGTGGCTCACGCCTGTAATCCCAGCACTTTGGGGAGGCAGAAGGTGGGAGGATCACAAGGTCAGGAAATCGAGAACATCCTGGCCAACATGGTGAAACCCCATCACTACTAAAAAAATACAAAAAATTAGCTGAGTGTGGTGGTGCACGCCTGTAGTCCCAGCTACTTGGGAGGCTGAGGCAGGGGAATTGCTTGAACCAGGGAGGCGGAGGTTGCAGTGAGCAGTGATCGCACCACTGCACTCCAGCCTGGGTGACAGAGCAAGACTCTGTCTCAAAAAAAAAAAAAAAAAAGATTATCACAAAATGTTCCAATGAATAAATTTCATGTTAATAAAATTCCTTAAATAACATTTTGCAGCATCTACTCAGTACCTACTATGTGCTTGACATATTACAACTGCAATTGCTCATCTTCCTAACAACCAGGAAGGCAGACATTATGAGTCCCTTTTCACAGAGGGAGAAAGTCTCAGAGTCTTTCCTTGTTATTAGCTCAAGGTGGTCCCAAAGTTGTGTAAGTGCCAAAGGTAGAAACAAAACTCACATCTGATGGGCCCCAAAGTTTTCCCATTATACCAGGCTGTTCTAAATGTACCATTTTCTTTCTTTCTTTCTTTTCAGACAGCATCTTGCTCTGTTGCCCAAGTTGGAGTGCAGTGGCACGATCTCGGCTCACTGCAACCTCCGCCTTCCAGGTACAAGTGATTCTCCTGCCTCAGCCTCCCAAGTAGCTGGGACTACAGGCATGTGCCACCACACCTGGCGAATTTTTTGTATTTTTAGTAGAGACGGGGTTTCACGATGTTAGCCAGGATGCACTCGATCTCCTGACCTCAGGTGATCTGCCCGCCTCAGCCTCCCAAAGTGCTGGGATTACAGGTGTGAGCCACTGTGCCCAGCCAAATGTACTGTTTTCTGAGACTGCTAAAGTTTCAGAAGATAAAGCTGTTAATTGTAGGATTTAATTTCATTTTTTTTCTAAGATGACATGTGGGGAAAACAGAGGGAACTTATATTTATATGTGATTGACCCTTTCACAAAGTATTTTACAATTTAAAAATAGCATTAATGATCATTGTCTAACCCTTATTTGTCCAAGAAACAGTTATTGATGCTGCTCTGGTGGATGCTGCATTAATACTAGAGACACAGAGATGAGTAACAGAGTTACTGCATTCAAGATGTATACAGTCTAATGAGACTGACTGTAAAAAAAAAAAAAAAAAAAAAAAAAAAAAAAAAATTCAACAGTGTCCCTCCTTTGCAGAGGCAGAAACTAAAACTAAATGCTGGTGAGGCTTAAATGCCTTACCCTAACTTAGCTTCCAGGAGGCAGAGACAGGACTTTTTGACCTGAAATTCCTCAGTGACTCCTTTGTCATACCCCCACCTCTACATGGACTTGACATGCTAGCAATGCTTTCCATTATTTTTCCTCTACACATCCAACAAAAATTGTAGAAATCTGAGAGTGTGAATTCATCTGAAAAAGTACAGCAACAAGACTAATGATTTTAATGCAGAAAGAACCCACCAGGCAACTTTTTATTTATTTATTTATTTAAGACAGGGTCTCACTCTGTCGCCCAGGCTGGAGTGCAGTGGCAGTGATCTCCTGACTCAAGAGATTCTCATGCCTCAGCCTCCCGAGTAGCTGGGATTACAGGCGTGTGCCACCACACCCGGTTAATTTTTAAATTTTTAGTAAAGATGGGGTTTCACCATGTTGGCCAGGCTGGTCTTGAACTCCTGGCCTCATGTGATCAGCCTACCTCAGGCTCCCAAAGTGCTGGGATTACAGGCATGAGCCACCACACCCAGCCACCACTTTGTTTTCAAAAACATAAAAAGACCATTAATAAACAGATTTTTCTTACTACTTCCAAATGTTTCAGTCTGAAGTTGAAAGATTGTTATGGGAAGCTGCAAATATTTTCAAAGAAAAATTAGGAAAAGTTAGGCTAAGGGAAAAATTTTTAATGTTCTCTTTCATCATCAGGGCTACAAAAAGTCTTTGTAACGGAGAATGCAATTCTGTGACTAGGCTCTCATCCTCAGAAATGTTCCCTCTGTGAATATAAAATTGTTACTCGCCTATCTCCTTCATTCATTTAACAACAATAAGCCAAGACTATGCTGGAGATCTCAAAATGGATGCATGAGAAGCAGTCCTTTCCTTTAAGAACCTCTCTACTGGGTGGGAGAGAGAAACAAATGACCAGGAAGGAATGATTAGCTCTACTGTGTAACAAACCAGGACAGCTTCCTGAAAGCGAAGGTACCTAAGTAGGTCTTGAAGGGTGAAGAGAATTTGCCAAGTGAACTGTGTGGTGGGGGGCAAGAGTGGGGAGGGGGAGAATAGTGAGGGCAGGCACAGAGAACAGCATGTGCAAGATGACCTAGCTTAGACCTGTATCAGCTAATGTGCTTGCTCTATATTCGTCACTTGGAAACTGAGCATATCACTACCAAATGGAACTCTTCTGTTCCTATTTTTCATAAAACTTTATGAAACCAATTCCAATATAGCTTTTATCCCTACTGCTCCGCTGCTTTTTTTTTGTTTTGTTTTGAAACTGATTTTGCAGTGGTCACCAGTGACTTTCGTGTTGCCAAATTTAACCCAGTAGACACTTTTCAGAGATCATCCTACTTGACCTCTCTATCGAGTTCAAGTGACATAGTTGACCATTCCCATTTTGGCCATCTCTTCTTGGAGTTCTCCCTCTACCTCTCTGGCCCCTTGTCCTCCTCTACCAGACCTCAAAAAGCTGAAGTTCCTCAAGGATTACCCTAACCTTCCTTTTCCCCAACCCAGGTAATATCCATTCCTGTAGCTTTAAATTCAAACCATATATTCATGACTTCCAAGTGTGTATCTCCAAGCTGACCTCACCTCTAAGCTCATCAAATCCAACCCTCTCCTTAATCTCTATTTGCAAACCTCTCAGCCATCTCCAAGTTAAAATTTCAAAAGCAGAACTTATTTTAACTACTGCCCCTGAAACCTGCTTGTGTCACTGCCAGTCCAGTCACGATCCACCATTCGGCTGGCCCGTCACTAGAAGTCATTCTTGCCACCTGCTCCCCCACCCCGCCCCGCCCCTGACATTCAGTTACCAAGTTCTGTCAGCTCTACCTCTGCCTGTTTTTCCACATCTATCTCTTACTACTGATACCCTAGTCCAGGACGCCATTTTCTTGCACCCAGACAGCCATTCTCCAGCCCTCTGCCACCAGTACATTCTCCACACACCAGCTACAGTGGTAGTTTAAATTATTTAATTCCCATTTGCAGCCCTTCTGGTGGTCATCAGTTCTCTTCACGAATATTCCCACTCTGCTTTCTCCTTCTGGTACATGTTAGGTTTCTGAAGTTAGGTGGGGCATGTGACCTTCTTTGGTCAAGGAGATGGGAGCAAAAGTGGTATGTATCACTTCAGGCAGAAGCTTTAAGAGCCAACATGCACTTCACCTTTTTCTCTTCATCTGCCATGATGGTCATGATGTTCCAGGTAGTGGCTACTCCGTTAGTCTGGGTTCCAGACCTAGGATATGATGGCAAGATGAATATGTAGCCTAAGTAAGAAATAAACATCTGTAAAGCTATATTGTCAACAGCTCCTGACTTCACTAAGAATGAAATACAAAAAAAGCCTTACCGTAATGAACAAATCCCAATAAAACTAGCTTCTGTGTATCTATCCGATCTTATCTCGGGCCTATCCTTCCTGCTCACTATTCCACTCACACTGGCCCCCTTGCAATTTTTGGAACAAATCAAGCCTGTTTCCACCCTTTCATGCAATGTTCTTTGCATGGTTTGCTCCTTCTTAACCTTCAGATCTCAGCTTAAAAATTACTTCCTCAAAGACATCTCTTTTAACTACTTTATCAAGGTCCCTCGCTATGACTGCTTATCAGAGCACCCTAACCATTTCCTGCTGGGCACTTCATAGTCAATAATAATTGTCTCTTTGACTGACTGTCTCACCCATTAGAATGTAAGCACCTTGAGAAAAAGAGCTGACTAGTACCTCCAGTGAGATTACGCCTTCTATATAGTGCTCTGTACATGGTAGGCACTCAATAAATACTCGTTAAATGAACAAACGAAAGACTCCAAAAGTGGGACATAACACTACAAACATCATTATCATACATCACAGGAGCAAGTGGTGCTGCTAATGGTGAGAAGAGCAAGGGAACTCACATTTACTGAATGACTACCCTAAACTAGCAACTGCTACAGGTACTTTACATGTTCTCTCTCCAGCTTCTCATAATCCTAGGAAGCCGATATTAGTATCTCCACTTTATCAATCAGGCAGCTAAGACTCGATCTCTTCAACTAGCACAACTAGTAACGGCAGTTTTAACTCAAATTAAAACTTAATCTCCTTCCTCCAAACTATAATACCAGAAGGCGGGAAAAAATCAAACTATTTTATCACTAAGTACTTTTCTATCATGCACACAAATTACATCATATATGAATATAATCCTACCGTAAGAACCAGTTTTTGTTTTTCCTTTTAGTTTTTGAGGTTCATCCTAAAGCCTATTTCAGGTATCTCTTGTTATCTGGGACAAGTGAGGAAAGAATGATGCAGCAAATCCAAACTACAGAGAAATCAGACATTTTGTTGAAACTCTTCTTGAAGTCTTTTTCTTCTCAGAGTAAGAAGCTACTATGATTAAGAAGTAGGTCTGTGTTCTGAATTCATTTTATGGAACTTGGGATCAACTTCTATTGGCTTAATGTATCCTCTTGCCCTATCACCAAATGCTGTTCTGCTGGTCACAAAACATGCAAAGCTAAATGGTCTTAGGAGATCTGATCCATAGTCCTGAGTATATTAGCAAGGGCTCCAAACACCTAAACAAATGAAACCAGCTGGTTGTCTACCTCTGACCACCTATGGGTGAAGTAATGAGTAAACAACAGAAAGGTGGGGCCTGGGTAATTCCCAAACCATTCTACTGTGCTCTGAGGAAACTCACAGGATTCTGAGCAGAAGGGACCTTTGGGATCATCTACTTAAATCTCCTAATAGTTTAGCAAACAGGTCCAGGCAGGCAGTTATCTGCCTAAGAGAAGCAAGTCTCTTGGCTCCCAGTCAAGTGCTCTTTCTATTATACCACACTGCCTCCCCAATCAAAAACTAGTGATTATGTCCAGATAACATTCAGTTTATAAATCCCCCAATGTTTCTCTTTATTCTGCATTATCTAGAGAGCCCTGAGCAAGAAGAACATACACAGTAAAAACAAGAGAGGCCAGAAAAAGTTATTTTAATTTTCTATTAAACATTCTTCTCAAAGCATTATTTTATCCTATATCTCACTGAATTTTAAGAAATAACATTAGTATTAGAAAAACTAGGAAAAAAGATAAATGCAGATAATTAAACTTACATGAAAAAGGAAAATTATAACAAAGGACTGAGAACGTTATAAATTGAAATGAGATTATAATTTGAAAACTGTGAATCTGAAAGCAAACTTTATTGTTCAATTATTCTTAATGATGGTGTTTTATGACTAATACACTGATTTTTCAAGAAGGAAACCCATGTTAAAAATATTTTTATTTTAAAAATAAGCCTGTGTTCAAGCTCTGATCATATTTCTTTTATTTTGATTTGGGAAGAAAATACTGTTTCTGATAGCATGAAATGCAAAATTTTTAGATTTTTTAAAATCTAATTTTAAGAACTATTGAGAAATTGATTCATGACATGAAGTGCACAACACTAATTACTGGCCAGCTGTTGTTGGCATTGTGTTTCTTACTTAGTTCTCCCAAGGAAAACTCTTAAATTGAATCTTCAGCAGAATAATCCTTAAATATACTTTGTAAGCAAAACAAAAGCTTTTTTGTTTACATAGTTCTTTGGATTTTACTGTTCCTAATTTTATTCTGAAACTCAATTTTACCCCAGACCATAATTACCATATTAACTTTGTAATGCACAGTTGTATGCAATTCCGCAAAGCAGTAGTATACCATCAGGCTCTATTCACCCAGAGCATAGGAAAAACAGGATTGGTCACACCCATTAAGAAACAAATCTATCCCACACTATTTGCCAATGTGTAGTTTCAGTCTAAATTCTGACAATAAAATGTGTGGATATATATCTATATATCTCATCTTGATTTTCAAAAGTAGCCAAAGGGAGTTCTTCAGAGCTTAGCGTTGCCTGGCTGAAGCTGAAGACTTTGTAACTTCATAGCGAGACCCATGTTGCCAGTGATTTTCAATTTGCCTTGAAAGAAGGCCTGTGAAGAAGAAAGAAAATTCATTACTTGGTGTTTTTTTTGTTTTAAGATTGCTGATGTTTCTACACTATCTAGCCCTGAGATCATTTATTTATCCAGGTCACATGACTTTCTCTAAAATATGAAACTTGGCTTTCTGGAATAGATTTGGAACCACATTCTTCAAAAGGAAGAATTTGTAAAGGCCACGCTTTTCGCAGATCAGCAGAAAGGAGCAGCTTTCCCAAATTTCTCATAGAAATTGAGCCTGTTTTCACCTGTCCTCCTCAAAGTGGGTTCATACTACACTGATTCTGTTTTAAAACATTCCATGTAGGTGGGAAATATGAACTGAAATTTTTAGCAGGCTGCTGAGAGAAAAAGCATACACAAAAAACACAGAAACTCTTGGGATTCAATCCAACATGCATGTGAATGAAATGCCACCAATGATAAAGGACTTATCCCTACAGAGGGCACAGAGCCTGCTGAGAATGAGGTGCTTGTGTTACTCTTTGGCTCAACAAGAAAAATCAAACCAATCTGAAGTGCAGAGCCACAATTTGTTCCATTTAACAACTGCCTGGGATTAGATCACATGATGTTTGCTAAATTTACCATGTAACAAAATCCCAGGAAAACTTAAGAGAAACAGCAAAATTGGGAACGTAGCATAATTTCCCTGCCATGATCTCAGTATTTTAACCGAATGCTTAAAATAAGGAAGGGCTAGATTTTTTAAAAAAGCTTCTGGTAGTCCTAGGTTTTTAACAGTACATTAAGAAGCTAGGAGCTCTTCTACATCATCCATGGGAATGTAAGGAGCTCTGGTTTTTTCTGTACCTCCTGGTAAGGGTGACTAATTCCTTTTTTTCCCCTTCCTCTGTCTGGACAAACTAAATATTTCCTTTCTATATGGCACAAAGCCTTCTGTCTGATGCCTTAAAGGTCAGGTGTCTCAGAACACAATATATTGAACAAACATCATTTAAAAATATGGACCAGTAGTACAGGAGAAACTCGCCACCTTTCTCCTTTGTAAGTTAACAAAGAAAATCACTTTTTATTTACTAACAATAGAGAAAACATGAATCTTCACCCTTCAGAGAGTCCATACATAAAGATGATTTTAATCTGGCCCCTAGGTGTTCTTCATGTACGCTTGCTGCTGGAGCCAAACACTGAAATTAGAATTTCCACTGCATTTAACGATTTCCAGTCAAATCCTCTGGAAATCCTCTGAGCATAAGGGAAGTCCATTAGCACATTAATAGAAAGGTCTGCTATTTTTATCTTTAATTCCTTTGGGTGTTAACAGGTGCTGAAGGAAAATAAGCTGACACCTTGCCCCCAAAATGGGCAGTACAAAGATAAATTGAGAGAATGAAGGCAGCTGATGTGTGAAGTCTGAACAGCCTGCCAAAGCTGTGCATGGCATGTGCAGTGGGTGGGAAGGAGGATGACAGCCAGCTCCTATACTGGTGGCCTCTGTTCTGTCCAGATTTCTGGAGCAGGCTCAGTGGAAATGTCAGTGCCAATGGTGTGTATTCAGCTGAAACATCACAGATGCAAATCTCTCACTTGTCATGGCGTCAACTAAAATGTGCTTGGTTACGTAGAAAAAGCATTTTAAAAAAGCAAGTGGGAATGAGATTTAGTTGTTCTATCCAATCTTGGAAATTACCAGAGAACCACAGGAATAAAACCTAAAACAAACCAGACTGAGACAACAGAAAAAATTAAGTTACATTGGAAAGAAACATCTTAGTTTCTTTTTTATTAATGGAAAGCTCAGTATATATCAAGTTGACAGAAAGCTCACTATATCAAGTCCATTCAACACTGCAGCTGAAGAGCCTAAGAGGACCCTTGACAATTTGGGGACTAGGAAAATCTATACAAGGCATAAACACACTTTAGACAAATGCAATTTAGTCCAACAGTTGTTTACAGAATACCTAAAAACATCAGATACTGTGCTAAATTCTGGAAACATAAAGACAAATAAGATGTGCTTTGATGCTTTGAGACACTCACAGCCTAACAGGGAAGAGAGAGAGGCATATTATGACTAACATAACACAACAGGCACTAAGCTGGCAGTCCAGTACGTGGCTCAGGAGAGGGACTGGTTACAGCTCCCCAGCAACTTGGAAAGAGGTCCTTGGAGATAATATCTGAGCTAATTTTGAAAGACAAGTCATTTGTCAGGTAAGGACAGGTCAGGCAAAAAGAAGAGCATGGGCAAATAAATGGAATGTAAAAGGTCAGGCCTTTGTTCATGCCACCCCTCCCTCCTCCTGGAACACTCCTACTTTCCGCCTGGGTACTAAGCTCAAGAGCTGCTTCCTCTGTGGTGCTCTCCCTGATGGCCCAGAGAGATATGGCTGCTCCTGCCTTCATCCTCCCCTGACCACAAGCCAGGTGTGGCACCTTGGATCTCTGGCTGCACTGACTCTTTTACAGATCTGTGGATGCCCTGAGCGTGGGAACTTTCTTACTCTTCTGGGCACTTCCAGCACACAAGACAGTGTCTGGCACACAGCTTGCTCCACAGACGTCTGTCAACTGTTTGGGGAACACTGAGTTTTGTGAGTCTGACCACTTTGCACTTTAGAGTCTGAGTCAGGAGATGGAGTAGAAAGGGCTGAAAGACCTACCTACTAGCAGGATATAAGCTCCATCATACTCACCGACTGAGGATTCATTTTACCAGTCATTAAAGCCAGGAAGTCTGAGTCAGCCATTGTGATTGTGCAGTCAGCCTTCTTATCTAAAACAGATACACAGGAGAAGGAAGGAGAAAAGGAGGTGTTCAGTTTCACATATACATTTTTGTCAAGAGCCACTGACTGCAACAGAATTATAACCAGCACTGAGGCAGTGTGGGGAAATGGGCACTCACATATACTTCTATGGCAGCCTGGTAAAATGTGACATAAACCACAAGCAATCCTGATATTTAACAAGACGGAATTGATTAAATAAATTATGGTATATTCAAATAGTGAGGTATGATACAAGCCACAATAAGAAATGATATGGATCTGGATTTACTGACATGAAAAAATGTTCATGTTACATTATTCATGATATTATTATATAAGCCAGTTACAAAAGAAACTGTATGATGCCATTTTTGCTTAAAACAGAATTCAACTATATAAACATAGAAAAACATCTGTAAACTTAAGACACCAATATATTACTAATAGTAACTGTGACAGACTCTAAGGTGACCCTCCTGGTGTACATCCCCTTCCTTCCAGTGTGAGTAGATCCTGTGACTTGCTTCTAGCTAACAGAATATGGCAAAGCTAATGAGATGTCACTCTTGTCATTTTGTTACATTAAATGATTCCACCTTGCTAGCAGACTCATTCTTGCTCTCCTGCTGGCTCTGAATGAGCTCACTGCTATGTTGTGGACTTCCTATGGAGAGGGCCACGTGGCAGGGAACTGGCCGTTAGGAGCTGAGGGCCAGCTCTGGCCTATAGCCAGTAAAAGAGGGAAGCTATCATTCCCAAGGCCACGGGGAAATGAATTCTGCCAGCAACCTGAATGAACTTGGACATGGATCCTTCCCCATTGAAGCCTCCAGATGAGAGCCCAGCCCTGGCCAAAAGCTTGACTGTAGCCTTGTGTGACTCTATGCAGAGGACCCAGCTAAGCTGTCCTCAGCCTACTTATCCATGGAAACTGTGGGCTAATAAATGTGGGCATTGTTTTAAGCTACTAAATTTGTGGCAATTTGTTATGCAGTAATAGAAAATGAATACGGTTATCTAGATCAAGGGTTAACAAACTTTCTGTAACGGATCAGACACTAAATATTTCAGGCTTTGCAGGTCAGTAGGTCTCTATCACAACTACCCAATTCTGCCCCTGTAGTGCAAAAGCAGTCATAGATAATATATAAACAAATGTTGGCTATGTTCCAATAAAATTATTTTAAACAGGTGGCAGACAGAGGGAGGAGAAGATATTTGCAACTCATATATCTCTGACAAACAACTCGTATACAGCCTATATGAAGAACTCCTTTCTAAGGTACAGTGGATTATAGGAAAAGATAAAAAAAAGAACTCCTACTGCTCAACTAGAAAAGGTTAGACGATCCAATATAAAAATGAGCAAATGACACATGTAGGCATTATATAAAAGAAGATCTCCAAATGGCCAAGAAACACATGAAACAGTGCTTCACTTCATTAATCATCAGAAAATTCACATTAAAATCATGATGAGTGCCACATACCTACTAGAACAAATGGCTGAAATTAAAAAAAAAAAAAAAAGACAATACCCAGAGTTAGTGAGGATGGGAAACAAATGAAAGGTCAACATAATACCAGAAAGACTGTAAAATGATACAGCCACTTTCAGAAAACAGTCTGGAAGTTTCACATAAAGCTAAACATACACATACTATATGAACTAGCAATCCTAATCCTAGGTATTTACCGAAGAAAAATGAAAACTTACGTCCACACAAAAACCTGTATGTGAATGCTTATAGTGGCTTTAAGATTCATAATTGCCAAAAGCTGGAAAAAACCCAAATGTGCATCAACTGGTGAAGGGGTAACCATTCAGCAGCAAAAAAGAATAAAATACTTGATGATCCATGCAACAGCATGAATAAATTTCAGTGAAAGAAGGAGGCTCAAAAAACTACATACTGTATCATTTCATGTGTATGACTTCCTAAGGAAAGCAAAACTACAGGGAGAGAAATCAAACTAGTGGCTAAAAGGGCCTGAGGGGGCTGACTATAGAGGGACATGAGGACACTTTCTGGGGTAATGGAAACAGTCTGTCTATATCTTGATTTCTGGTGATAGTTACACAACTGTATGCATTTGTCTAAATTCACAGAATTATACATCTAAAAAGGGTTGATTTTATTGTTTATTGTTAATTGTACATCAATTAACCTGATTTTTTAAAAAACCTGGCAAGTACCAAGTACTGTCAAAAATGCGGAGGAACTAAAACTCTCATATAATATGGAAGGAAATGTAAAATAGTACATCCATACCAAAAACCTGTTTGGCTATACTGCACTTTATCACCTAGCCCTGGGTACATGTCCAGTAGAAGTAAGTACAATGGAAATGTCCACTAAAAGACATCTATAAGAATATTCATCACAACTTTATTCATCAGGCCCCCAAATTGAAACAATGCAAAGATACATCAAATGTACAAGGAATAAATTCTGGGGTATTCGCCTAGTAAACACAAACTATTGCCACACGCAACCATATGAATGAATCTTATGCTGTTGAACAAAAAAAAGCCAGACCTAAAAAAGAGTAAATGTTACTGTTCTATGGTTCTATTTGTATGAATTTCTAAAATAAATAAAATCAAGCTATGGTGATAGGATTTGAAATAATGGTTCCTTTTGGGAGTGAATAGTGATAGCAGGGGGGTAGGAGGGAGCCTTCTGGAGTACTGGCAACATTCTGTGTCTTGACCTTGGAGGTGTATTCATTTGTAAACATTCATCACGTGGTACACTCTGGAATTACGCCCTTCACTACAGGCTAGACTTCAACAAAAATTTTACAAAACGCAAAACAAAAAAACAGGTGATGGGCTAGATTTGGTCTGCAGGCCATAATTTGCCAACTCCTAACCTGGACAGTGGAATTTTGGTAGGGTAGTTCTTCGTTTCGTTTGTCTATCTTTTCTAATTTTTTAAAATCAAGTGTATGCAATTTTAATAATACAAAGCTTTTAAAATATTAATTTTATTATCAAAGTAAAATAGTGGAAAAAAGACTGGACAACAAAGACTAATATCTCATTGCTAAATCAGCCATGTCTACCTTGTCCAAATGAGAGGTTTCAAGTGCAAAAGGAAAAATTCACCAAGAAATCAACATTTTCAGCAGTCAACGTTTTAGGCAATCAATTAATATAACAATAGGATTCTAACAGTTGGCTCCTCCTCTCATTAAAAATTAGCTCAAATTAAAGCTGGCCTCTCCCTAAAATGAAGTCACATTTTATTCACAGTGCACTGATCTGAAACTACTTATATGTGTATGTGTTTTCTGTCTGTATTTGTCCAATAGAATGAAAACTTCAAGGGGGCAGAGCCCTTGTCAGTGTTGATCACTGCTATATGTACAGGTCCTTGAAGAGTACTTGACACATAGGAAATCAATAAATACTTGTTGAATAAATTAATAGATTATGTGAATTTCAAAAGATGATCAAATTATGTCATAATAGCTAATCAGATAATCTGTGCCTTAATAAAAGAGACGGAATAGAAGCCGGGTGCGCTGGCTCACACCTGTAATCCCAACACTTTGGGAGGCTGAGGTGAGCGGATCACCTGAGGTCAGGAGTTCAAGACTAGCCTGGCCAACATGGTGAAACCCCATCTCTACTAAAAATACAAAAATTAGCCGAGCATGGTGGCAGGTGCCTGTAATTCCAGCTACTTGGGAGGCTGAGGCAGGAGAATCGCTTGAACCCAGGAGCAGAGGTTGCAGTGAGCCAAGTTCATGCCATTGCACTCCAACCTGGGTGACAAGAGTGAGACTCCATCTCAAAAAAAAAAAGAGATGGAATAAACTGTTAAAGCATAGTATGCCTATAGTATTAAATAACTGAAACAAGATAGAAAAAAAGGTTTTATTATGTGTCTTACAACTCAGGGATTGCCCCTAAAAAGACTGAGATTCAATGGTCATCCTAACTTAGCTGCTAAGAAAATTTTCTCTTAATACTGGAAAAAAGGTCTAAATCCTTAAAAAATAAACAAATTTACAGCCTAGAAAATCCAGTTCTATTGCAGATATATAACATCAAAGAGCACGAGGTAAAAAACAAACTGAGATAGTTGGACCTGGTCCTAACAGTCCAAGAAAGGACTCTCGGTCATTGAAAGGGGGCTTCAGGAAGTAAAATCTGCTACTGCTGCTGCTATAATATCAGCATTTATTGAGCTCTCACTATGCTGAACACTTCAACATATCTGGTCTCATCTGATCTTTATAACAATCCTATAAGGGTCAGAGGGACCAAATAACTTGCCCAAGACCACATAGCTAGTAAGTAGCTGAGCTACATCTGAATGCAGATTCCTGTTGCCAAAGCTCATACTCCCAATTCCTATGCTCTACAGCTTCCTTTTGTTTTAGGAAGTATGTAAACATTCAACAGCTCAGTTTTAACTGCACCTTCACTGATTCATAGCATTTGATGAATCCCAGATGGTTTCCAAGTTTTCAAAGCCCTTTTGAGGGGCTGAGACAAACCTATGTATCTAAGCAAAATTAATGTTTAACATATGGTCTGGGGAGGAAACAATGATTTACTGAGCACTTACTACACTAGGTGCTCTATCTTCCTTATCTCATTTAATCCCCACAACAGTTCTATGGATAGAAATTATTCTCATCATATTTAGATAAGACCACTGGACTCAGGGAAGGTATATACCCTCTGAGTGACAGAGCCTAGATCTGAACCCAGGTTTGGCTGTTTCTAAAAGGCTATGCTCTTTCTAGTTTACCTTGGGGATAGGAGACCCTGAAGCTTTCTGTATCATGCTGCCCATAAAGGGACAGAGTTGAGAACTCAAGGTGCTGAAGGGTCAGAATAAAGGAATGAAGGAATAATATGTTATGTTAGATTAATCAAAGATGGCCTCCTGGAGATATGCTATATGAGTCGTTTCAAAGGAGATGAGGGAAAGGCAGAACTCATGGAGAAGATACTAAAAGGCACACAGGAAGCAAAAAGAGATGATGGAAAATGCACAAAATCTAAAAATCCATAATATAATCATCTCAGTAATCATTACCAAGCTCTTACAAAATACATTTAAGTAAATCTTACTTTGTTAACAATAAACAAACCCCCTAACATTATGTACATGCCAAATGAACTAGCAATTCTCCTTAAGATGCTGGTTCAAACTAGGACAGGTTATTAATGCTTTAATGTAGCTAATCTCTAACAAATAGCCATTTGTTGGTTGATGTAAAAGGAGCTGGCAATTTCCAGTGATGGCTTTTCTTGGTAAGTCTGTATTTCAACACCACTCTTGGCTGCCAATAAGTGTCAGTTTCAGCAGAAACTATCCTTCCCCAGGGTAAGATCCCTTGGGGTCTGGGGTACAGCACCTAATGTGGGAAGAACATGGCAAGAACGTATCTGGAGGGAACACAGCTTTTCCAAAATCATTCAACAGCTTTCCATCAGCATTTGATCTTTGATGACAAACCAACCCTATCAACCAACAACAACAAAATAGGAGGAAAAGGAGAAATTTTAAAAAAAACAACCTTAATATCAGTATGGGCATATCTAAATATAAAAGTAACCATTAACCTTCAGTCATTAAAAAAAAAAGATCACTACTATAATTCCTGAAGTTCTATTTCTAAAAGCTGGAATCCAGATAAAGCCTTTAGCTTTTCTTTGTACACCACCTTAGAGTGGCAGCTCATAGAATGCAAAGTTATGGCCATTTTTTTCCCATTCATTTTGGAAGGAAAAAAAGGGACTCTGTATAATTCAGGAACCTTCCACAACAAAGCCATGCTGCCCACACTAGACAGATGCCCTAACTACTGCTCAATTTTTCTTTCATTCATCTCTCATCAATCCCTTATTCAACCATGCACGTTAACAGTGCTCTTCACTTTTTCTCCAGACTCCAAGGTCTACACTCTATTCCAGGAGCTTGCCAACCTCCTCTCCTCTCAAAATGCCCCGGAATATTTCACTACCCTTGCAGAGAAAGAAGTTTCCATCCACCCCTTCTTACTAGAGGTAACCTTGCTTCCACCTGTGCTCCCGATGTCATCCTTTCCTACAGGACCTCCCTCAAAAATGTGCCAGTAACGAAATTTCACCATCTTTGATAGACACACTTCTTCTATACAATTCCCAGGTCCCATTACCTTCACCTCCAGTATCTCTGGCATCTACTCTCAGAACACTTACTTTTCCCACTGCCTACACTAAGGCCGGTCATCCTCTCCGCTCACTTAGACAGTGGCAACATCTATCCTCCTGATGGCTCTCTCTGTTTCTGATCTCTCACCCCTTTCAATTCATCAGGTCTAATGTACCAGCTTCATCCTCTAAAACACAGCTCTGACTTCACTTTTCTACTTAGGAAGCTCTAATGTATATTAAAAAGCTTTGGTATACTGGTTTTATACAAAACGACTTTCAAAGTTCCTATCATGACATTTTTTTTTTTTTTCTCAAGACAGAGTCTTGCTCTGTCGCCCAGGCTGGAGTGCAATGGTGCCATCTCGGCTCACTGCAACCTCCGCCTCCTGGGTTCAAGCAATTTTCCTGCCTCAGCCTCCCAAGTAGCTGGGATTACTGGCACGCACCACACACCCAGCTAATTTTTTGTATTTTTAGTAGAGACAGGGTTTCACCATGTTGGCCATGCTGGTCTCGAACTCCTGATCTCGTGATCCGCCCACCTCGGCCTCCCAAAGTGCTGGGATTACAGGCGTGAGCCACCGTGCCCAGCCCCTATCATGGCATTTTAAGCCCTCCAAAGAGCTGGTCCCAATCCACAGTGTTTCTAAATTACCCTAGGCTCTCTCCAACAAGAGAAGCATAACAGTACAGTACAGCTACCACTTACTGAATGCTTACTCGATGCCATTCATTCTGTTGTCCATTTTTAAATTATTCATTTTTGAAGGCCTTCCATGTGTCGGGTACATTCTAAGCACTGGGAATGCAGCAGTGTACCTCAGACAAAAAGCTCTGTCTTCAAGGAACTTACAATTCAAGTGAGAGAGATGGACAATAAGAAAATAAGTAAAATACTACATGGTATATGAGATGGTAATAAGTGCTATGGAGAAAAATAAGGCAGAAAAAGGCAATAGGGAATAGTAATGGGGGTAAGATTTTTTTTTTTTTTTTAGACGGAGTCTCGCTCTGTCGCCCAGGCTGGAGTGCAGTGGCGTGATCTTGGCTCACTGCAAGCTCCGCCTCCTGGGTTCACACCATTCTCCTGCCTCAGCCTCCTGAGTAGCTGGGGCTACAGGTGCCCACCACTGCGCCTGGCTAATTTTTTTGTATTTTTAGTAGAGATGGGGTTTCACCATGGGGTTAAGATTTTAAAAAGGGTGGTTAGGGAGTAGCTCACTGAGAAGGTGAAATTTGAGCAAAGATCCAAAGGAAAGGAGGGAACAGGCCACAAGGATATCTGGGAGAAGGTAATTCCGGACAGGGAACAGAGAGCAGAAAGCCCCCAACCAAGAGAATCCCACATTCATGCAACAGCAAAAAAGTCAGTGTTACTGGAGCCAAGTGAGCAAGGACATACATAGTAAGACAGTGAAAACTGGGGCCAGATCATACAGTGCAATTTTAAGAACTTTGCTTTTACCTGCAGTGAGACAAAGCTATTGGATGCTTTTGAGCAGATGAAGGTAACAATTCGACAAGTTTTTCAATGATCACTCTGGCAGGTGTGCAGAGTAGTGGGCAAGAACAGAATCGGGGAGACCAGATAAAACAATGATGCTGGCTTAGACCAGGGTGGTGGTGGTTACAGAGGAGGACAAGATGTGTTGATGGGTTAAACTGTGGAGTATAAGAGAAAAAAAGTGGCCAAAGATGACTTCAAGGCTTTTAGACCAAGGAACCAGTAGGACACAGGAGCAATTTACCAATTGCAACAGCAGGAGGAGTACATACTTAGAGGGGAGAAGAAATATCAGTAGTTCAGTTTCACACGTTAGCTTTGCGATACCTATTAGGTGTCCAAGTAAACTTGTCAGTTAAGCAGCTGGATGTATACCTTGTAGTTCAGTGGCTGGGTCCACACTAAAGACAAAGTCATCAGTGTAGAAACTGTTTCAAAGCATGGGACTAGTTAAGATCCCCAAGGAATTAAGGCAAATAGAACTGAGCCTTGGAACACTCCAATGCTTAGAAATTTGAAGACAAAAAGAAACCATCAAGAGAGGCCAAGGAGGAACAGTCAGTAGGTAAGGAAAACGTGTAAGTGTAATATCATGAGGGCTGGGAATTTACCACTGAATTTAGCAATGTGGTAGTCACTGGTGATCTTGACAGGAACAGTCTGGGGATAGTGATGAGGACAAAAGCTGACTAGAATGGGGTCAAAAAAGATTTGGATAAGAATAACTGGTGATTGTGAGTATGGACAGATCTTCCAAGGCTACCAGCCATGCACTGGACCGTGTGCTTTACGGTTAATTAAGAAAGAATCCTCTTAATCTTCATACCAACCTTATGAAAAGGGGCCATTTATTAAGCCCATTTACAGAAGAGAAAACTGAGTCTCAGAAAGTTAAATAACTTGTTCAAGGTCACATTATGTGAATGGCATGGATGGGACTCCAACCCAAGTTTGCCTAATTCCAAAGCCTAAGATTGGCAACTCTGTGATGGAGCCTCCAAATCCTTGGGAGGAGGTGGCTTTGACCTGTTCCTGTTCCCTGGAATTTACTGGTTCTTTAACATTAAAAGCCAGTCCTTTTTGGGAACAGTAAAGCAAACCCCCATTTTCCCAGCTGACAGCCTTCGTAAACTCGTCAGTGCTCCTAGAATGAAGTCATTCCCAAACTAACCTGAGTTAGGAAGCACTGATCCTTTGCCATTCTTCACATCCACCACCCAGGTGGCCTCTTTACCCCCAGGGCCATCTTTCACCTTGAAGGCAAAAATACCACCGATTTTCTTCACAAACTGTTCCCCTTCCTGGAAAGAAAAATAACACTGGGGTTACATTAAGTCCATTTCTCTGGCTTTCTCCTCAAGCAAATTCATGTTTAAATAGATACATGATATGAGTATACGGGCCAGGGAGCGGTCCCCAAGGTCCCTTATGATCTTTTACCCAGAAAAGTCTGAAAGGCAAGCAGGCAACAACTCCCACATCTGCCAAGTCTTTTATTAAAAATGGCTTTTTAAGCCAGCCATGGTGGCTCATTCCTGTAATCTCAGCACTTTGGGAGGCAGAGGTGGGGGGATTACTTGAGCCCAAGAGTTGGAGGCCAGCCTGGGCAACATAGTGAGACCCGGTCTCTACTAAAAATAAAAAAATTAGCCAGGCATGGTGGTGCATGCCTGTGGTCCCACCTACTCAGGAGGCTGAAATGGGAGGATCACTTGAGCCCAGGAGTTTGAGGTTATGGTGAGCTATGATCATGCCACTGCACTCCAGCCTGGGCAACAAAGCAAGACCTTGTCTCAAAAAAAAACAAAAAGGGCTTTTTAGATACAACTGGTGGAAGGGAAGGAGGGACAGGGCAGCATTTTCTGCCAAAATAGCCCTCGTATGTTTCAATAATTTGGGAAAGATTCACTCTGGCATCTTTAATGTAGAGATCCCAACCTGCCCTTCTCCGTGTGTGTGTGTGTACACACACATATATAAATGACATATATATATAAGCATATAAATGGTATATATAAAAACACATATAAATTATATATATATACACATATAGGTTTTTTTTCTTTTTTTTTGAGACAAGGTCTCACTCTGTCACCCAGGCTGGAGTGCAGTGGCACAATCAGGGCTCACTGCAGGGTCGATCTCCAGTGCTCAAGCAATCCTTATACTTCAGCCTCCCCCAAGTAGTTGGGACTACAAGCATGTGCAACCACAACTGGTTAATTGAATGTGTGTGTGTGTGTGTATAGAGACAGGATCTGGATCTGTGTGTGTGTGTATGTGTGTGTGTATAGACACAGGATCTGGATCTGTGTGTGTGTGTGTGTGTGTGTGTGTGTGTGTGCGTGTGTGTATGTAGAGACAGGATCTCCCTATGTTGCCCGGGCTGGTCTCAAACTCCTGGGCTCAAGCAATCCTCCTGCCTCAGCCTCTCAAAGTGCTGGGATACAGGGGTTAGCCACCACAGCTAGCCTTACGTATATTTTTGGTTCCTTGCAATCAGAACTTAAAGACAAGTGGTTCTGAAATCAAGGCCTTTTTTGTTGTTGTTCAACTCATTTTCTCTATCAGTATAAAGAATTATAGGAGTAATATACAATCCACCACTTGCTTTTGGACATCGGGGAAAGAAGCTGGCCTAAATACAGAAAAAAACCTCAGACCTATATCTCTGCAAGGGGGTTTCCCTTCTCCCTCCCGTCCTCTTTTTTTTCCCTTCATTCCCAGCCTTTCCTTCCTGAAGCATTTATTGAGCCAAATATTGTTACAGGCACCAAGGATATAGAGATAGGAGTCAGAAAAGTAAGTAATGTCAATACGCTATGATCACTATGACAATACGCTGCGATCAAGGGAAACACAGGGGACTGCAGGAGCACAGAGGAGCAGCTAAGCCAGCTGGCAGGGTGAATAACAAAAGGAGGACAACAACCTCACACAACTTGTTTAAAAAAAACAAGAGCAACCTAATAATTTTATTGAAAAAAATTTTTTAGAGAAGGAACATTTATTTCACTGTGGAAAAATTAGAAAATATCAGCAAGCAAGAAGAAGAAAATATAAATCATTCATCATTTTTTATTATTATTATTTTTTGAGACAGAGTCTTGCTCTCTCACCCAGGCTGGAGTGCAGTAGCATGATCTTGCCTCACTGCAACCTCTGCCTCCTGGGTTCGAGTGATTCTCTTGCCTCAGCCTTCCGAGTAGCTGGGACTACAGCACACGCCACCATGCTAATTTTTCGTATTTTTAGTAGAGACAGGGTTTCACTATGTTGGCCAGGCTGGTCTCGAACTCCTGACCTCAAGTGATCCACCACCTCAGCCTCCCAAAGTGCTAGGATTACAGGTGTGAGCTACTGCACACGGCCAAAATCATTCATAACTTTATCACTCAAAGAAAATCATTTTTGGTACATATATATGCAGAGAAAAAAAATGGGTTTTGTACCAAAAACAAGAAAATCTTTCTGTAAACAGAAAAAGTAGATTACAAAATATGATCTCATTTAAGATATATATCTTTTAAATGGAATCTGTTTAATTATATTAAACAGAAAAGATTATATATATGTATCTTAAATGGGGTCTGTTTAATTATATTAAACAGAAAAAGTAGATTACAAAACAATATGATCCCACTTAAGATATATATATATATAAGATTTATATATGCTACATATATATTATTATATATATATATTCAAGAAGGTCTAATAACTTGGCTAGGTTTGTAGACGTACAAGGAAGAGCAAGAATTCAAACCTATTTTGATTCCTAGATTTGGTGTTCTTAATTAGCAAAGTTTAATTCTAGGGATTTACCCTTAAATAAATGAGGCTCTGTAAAAATATTTAGATATGAGAATGTTATTCACAGCATTGTGATAAGAGCCAGAAGTTAGCACAAGCCTGAATAACAATTAACAGGGTATTGATTAAATAAAATATAGTATATATATGTTATATATAAAGCTTTTATATATATATCTTAAATGGGATCATATTGTTTTATAATCTACTTTTTTGTTTAATATAATTATCCTAATTACTGTGTCACTAATATTCTACATAATTTTAAATGGTCACATATAGTCTTTAATTGTAAAAGTATACCATATTTATTTAACCAATATCCTGTTGATTGTTATCAACAAGTTAGCCAAGTTACTTTCTGAATCTCAGTTTTCTTTTTTTTTTTTTTGAGACGGAGTCTCGCTCTGTCGCCCAGGCTGGAGTGCAGTGGCCTGATCTCGGCTCACTGCAAGCTCCGCCTCCCGGGTTCACGCCATTCTCCTGCCTCAGCCTCCCGAGTAGCTGGGACTACAGGCGCCCGCTACCACGCCCGGCTAATTTTTTGTATTTTTGTATGAATCTCGGTTATCTTATCTGTTAAATGGGAATAAAACAGTAACTACCCTCATAGAGCTGTAAGAGAATTATGTAAATACCCACAACACACAGAGTACTCAATGAATGTTAGCATTTTGTTGTTGTTGTTTTATTCTATGATCTAGCTGCTATTTCTGTGCCAATATTATAGCTTTATAATACACTTTACTCTGACACAGCAAATCTCAATTATAATTCCTCTCTTCCAAATATTCTTGGCTATTTTGGATTTTTTTTTTGGACACATTTTCCTTTATATGTACGTTATAATCACTTAGTTCTTCTCCCAAAATGTTGTTGGAGTTGGATGGGGTTACATAAAATATATAGATCTGTTTAGGAGAGAGGTAGTATCTTCACAATATTAAGTCTTCCCATCCACGAATATAGTAAATCTTCACCTTTTCTTTAATGTCCTTTGGGAAAATGTTGTCTTTTTTTTGCCAACATAGACTTCTGTACATTTCTTGATAAGTTTATTCTTAGGTATTTTATATTGTTTTTGTTAATAGCACATCTTTGCATTAAATTTTATGGCCAAGTTATTGCAAACATATAGAAAATATACTAATCTTTTAATGTTTATTTTGGAACTGGCTACCTGTTGAGTTCTCTTTAATTTCTAATAGCTTTTATTTCCTATCTTCTTTATTTCAGCCTTACATATCTGCAATAATTTATACACAAAATTCTTCCTTTTGGTATCATATTAATTTTTTTTTTTTTGCTTCGAGACAGAGTCTCACTCTGTCACCCAGGCTGGGAGTGCAGTGGCGTGATCTCAGCTTACTGCAAGCTCCGCCTCCCAGGTTCACGCCATTCTCCTGCCTCAGCCTCCCAAGTAGCTGGGACTACAGGTGCCCGCCACCACACCTGGCTAATTTTTTGTATTTTTAGTAGAGACGGGGTTTCACCGTGTTAGCCAGGATGGTCTCAATCTCCTGACCTCATGATCCGCCTGCCTCGGCCTCCCAAAGTGCTGAGATTACAGGTGTGAGCCACCGTGCCTGGCCTCATAATATTAATTATTTTAAGAAAGACTTAAGTGTTTACAATGTTCAGGCACTCTGATAAGTACCTGAAATACTCAAATAATTACTGCCCCTGAGGAATTTACATAAACTGACATTAGATACTAACCTCTGTTTCTAAGTATGCAGAGAGCCTGGCCTAAGTTCACTATTTCTTTTTGTTGTGTTTTGTTTTACAACAGCATTGAGATATAATTTATATCCTATAAAATTCACTCTTGTATTCAATTCAGTGGTTGTTTTAGTATATTCAAGGTTGTACAACCAAAACCACTATCTAATTTTAGAGCATTCTCATTAACCCCAAAAGAAACTCATACCCATTAGCAGTCATTCCCTGTCTCCTCCACCCCTCAGTCCCCGGCAACCACAAATCTACTTCCTGTCTCTATAGATTTGCTTATTCTGGACATTTCATATAAATGAAATCATATATTTGTGACTGCTTCTTTCACTTAAGTATGATGTTTTCAAGGTTTATCCACATTGATGCATACATCGATCAGTCTTTCAATCTTTTTTTTTTATTTAATGGAGTCACTCTGTCACCCAGGCTGGAGTGCAGTGGCATGTTTCAACTCACTGCAACCTCCTCCTCCCGGGTTCAAGTGATTCTCCTGCCTCTGCCTCCTAAGTAGCTGAGACTACAGGCGCGCACCACCACGTGCCAAAAAAAAAGTACTAAAAATTTTGGTGTTTTTAGTAGAGATGGGGTTTTACCATGTTGGCCTGGCTGGTCTCAAACTCCTGACCTCGAGTGATCCACCCACCTCGGCCTCCCAAAGTGCTGGGATTACAGGCATGAGCCACCATGCCCAGCCTCCTTCAATCCTTTCTACAGCTAAATAATATTCCATTGTATGGATGTAACATGTTTTGTTTATGTATTCAGCAGCTGATGGTTGTTTTCATTTTTTCCTATTATGAATAATACTGCTATAGACATTTGTGTACAAGTTTTCGTGTGAACATAGGCTCCTAATTTCTTTTGGTTACATATCTAGAAGTGTAATTGCTGGGTCATAAGGTGATGTTTAATTTTTTAAGGCACTCCCAAAGTGGCTACATCATGTCACAATGCTACCAGCAATTAATGAGGGTTTCCAATTTCTCCACATCCTCACAAACAATTGTTATTGTCTTTTTTATTTTAGTCATCCTACTGGGTGTGTCAACCTTTTTTTTGGCTCTGTCTCCCAGGCTGCTGGAGTGCTGTGGTGCAATCTCGGCTCACTGCAATGTCTGCCTCCTCGGTTCAAGTGATTATCCTGCCTCAGCCTCCCAAGTAGCTGGGATTACAGGCACACGCTACCACACACAGCTAATTTTTTTGTATTTTTGGTAGAGATGGGGTTTCACCATGTTGGCCAGGCTGGTCTTGAAGTCCTGGCCTCAAGTGATCCACCCACCTCGGCCTTCCAAAGTGCTGGGATTACAGGCGTGAGCCACTGTGCCCGGTATGTCAACCTTTTTCTTACATATAGGTACATTCCCTGAGAGCCACCTGGAATCTTGGACATGGGTCTTAGGACTAAATATTTTGTTTTGTCCTAAAATATTTAGTTTTAATAAGTAGTCCTAAAATGTTTAGTTTTAATAAGTAGTCCTAAAATATTTAGTCAGGGACTACTTATCTCAATAGTCATGGCGGCATCTCTTACATGTAAGTATCCTGAAATTAACTACCAATATTTTCTACTTAAACCAAGAAACCAAAATGACTGTCAGGTTTTTCTTTTAAGTGAAAAAGAAATTCTCTTATGTTGGCTTCCCTTAAAAGAGCTCACTTAAATTATTTTAAGTTAACTGTAGAAAAAAACTACTAACAATACTAATATTTTGAGGGCCCTTCAAGTTTTTAATACTTTTGCATATATAATTTCTTTAATAATCACAAAACCATACAAATAGTTGGGCAGACATTAGTATTAGCTCATTAAGCAGAAAAAGCAATTGAGGCTTATAAAGATTAAGAATGCTTCTCCTCTATACTGCTGCCAAGTAGTCCATCTAACACTAACATATCCATCTGACACTCTCAGGCTTGAACTTCTTAGTGGCTCCCCACAGCCAACAGCATGAAGTCTGTCTTTACATATTATCCTAGAGTCTTCATGATCCGAAGGATATTTGTCTGTTCTTATCTCCAGCCACTTTCTCTTCCTCTTCATCTCTGAATTCCGTGAACATGTTGAATTCCATGAACTTACGTGCCAAGTGCTTGTATGCCTCCATGCCCTTACTCATACCCCATCCCAGGACACTCACTTCTTCCTAGCCTCTACTCCCACCCCTGACCTCATCATTCAAATCTCAGCTCACATGCTAACTCTTTTGGGAAGGAGTCTCTATCTCCAGATATTTTGATGGCCCTCTGCACATAAACCCATGTTGCTTTTTTCTGGAAATATTTTTCCATGTCTCTCTTCCCACTAAACTCTGTGTTCCCTGTGAGGCAGGGACATATGGCTAGTGGGTAGTATAACCAGAACTCAATCCCAGGTTGCTTTAATCCCAAATTCAATGCTACTTCCATTTGACCATACCACACTGAAACTGTAGGTCACATCAACATTTCTAAACTTTAGCCGATGACAGCAGAGCTGTATCTGGCACCATAAAATGAAGAAAGTTCAAAGTCTTCTTCACATTCCTTAAAATCTTTTCTCTCTCAAAGTTCTGTAGAAATAATATAGGAGAGGGGGTTAATAGTGTGCTAGGCCACCTGAGAGGAAGGCTTTCTCTAGGGCCAGTGGCCCATGAATGACTATTTCCAGGTGCATCCATGCCATCTGCTTGCACAGTGCCTCAGGAATACAGCTATGTGCAGACACCAACAAGTTACAGCAGGAAAACACCAGCAAACATTTAGAAATTCTACCTGCATACTTGAAGAGAAATTCCTATAACCTTACTACTTCTCCTCCCACCTCCTTAAAATAGATAGAGAATAATCTGCACTTGCTGCTACTTTTCAGAAACAACTGATCCTCTTATAAAATCACATCCCTTCGACAATAAAACATTTTCAATTGAAGTGGGAGTGAGAGAGGGTAAGGAAACTGATGAGGAGAAAGAGTTTAAAGGGAAAATAAAATACAGTTGTGAAATTGGAGATCATTAGTACTGAGAAAGTTCTGAGTGCCTCCTTGCTTGAAGAAAAGTACTTCTTTCTGAGTAGGCAAAAGGTTAAGGAGTAGGTCCTGTGGCAAACTTAATAGGGACAAAAAATTAAGACAGAATTCAAAGAAGGGCAATGGAGAATTGCTAACAAAGACAAAAGTGGAAATAAAATCTTTTGCCAGGCTGCCTTTGCTAATGCAGAAAATGCATGAATTGACAAAAGATTCCAAGACTTTTACTTTCTAGTGCTGCAAACACTTAGGAAACTGACAATCGTGGGAAGGAGAAAGAAACAAGGGAACAAGGTTGGTAGGGAGGTTATAGAGAAAAGAATTAAAATGGAGCAAGAGGCATACATTTGCAAAGCTAAAAGAATACTGTAAAATAAAAACCACACTAATTTGTAAATCCCAGTAATGAAGTATTCAATGACTGATATACTGCCATATCTCATACTTCATAGTAGATAATCTCTACATTAATTTAGTTGATTTTTTTTTAGATGGAATAGGGTTGAAATAAATGAAGCAACTCGTCAGACACCACTATCCTATGTGTTCCTCTGCAGGAATATATTGGCAGCATTTTTAAAAACCAAAACTTTTAAGCCGAGACTTTATAGAGTGCAACTTCATTTTATAGGAACACTTGAAATGAAAGAAGTTCAAGAAACAATGAGATATTTTTTCCTACTAGGTTGGCAAAGCCTTTTTTTTTTTTTTTTTTAATTTTTTTGAGGTGGAGTCTCGCTCTGTCACCCAGGCTGGAGTACAGTGGCGTGATCTTGGCTCACTGCAACCTCTGCCTTCCAGGTTCAAGCGATTCTCCTGCCTCAGCCTCTCTAGTAGCTGGGACTACAGCTATCTGGGACTGCGCCATCATGCCTGGCTAATTTTTATATTTTTAGTAGAGACAGGGTTTTGCTATGTTGGCCAGGTTGGTCTTGAACTCCTGACATCAAGTGATCCACCCGCCTCAGCCTTCCATAATGCTGGGATTACAGGGGTGAGCCACTGTGCCCAGCCCAGAGATTTTTTTAAAAACCAGCCAACATAGTATCAGAGGTGTGAAGTAAAAATAGTTAGTCTCCAACATAGCAAGACCCCATCTTTACAAAAATAAAAATAAATAAATGTTTTAAAAGGAAAAAATAGTCACTCTCATGAATTGGTAATGTTTGTAAGTTAGTACTCTCTTTCTGGTGGGTAGTTTGGCAATATGTATCAACATACAAAATGCACATAGCCAACCACCCGACAATTTTCCTCCTTTATTTATATTAAATTGATCATAGCTTAAATACTTAAATATGAGTGCAACAGGAAATTTATTACAGCACTGTTTTACTTGAAAATGTTAAATACAACCTGATATTCATCACAGGAAGCTACTTAAATTTTGACAAATACATATGAATACATACTATGTATTAAAAATGAGGGTAAACGGCCGGGCACGATGGCTCATGCCTGTAATCCCAGCACTTTGGGAGGCCAAGGCGGGAAGATGACGAGGTCAGGAGATAAGAGACCATCCTGGCAAATATGGTGAAACCCCATCTCTACTAAAAATACAAAAATTAGCTGGGTGTGGTGGCACGTGCCTGTAATGCCAGCTACTCAGGAGGCTGAGGCACGAGAATCGCTTGAACCCGGGAGGTGGAGGTTGCAGTGAGCCAAGATCGCGCCACTGCACTCCAGCCTGGGTGACAGAGTGAGACTTTGTTTCAAAAAAAAAAAAGGGGGTAAAGATTTAGATTTATGGCCATGGAACATACTGTCAAAAGAAAAACATAGGTTATAAAACAGGTAGCCCCATGTGGATGCATCCCAAGATGGTTGCAGGACAGGTCTGCAGCTTCTAGGCCAATGCCTGGCCCTGCTCTCCCTCAGGACGGTTGTAGATTATAATGAAAGTCCTGGGAATACTGGGTTCTTTCACAAGACACATCAGTTATATCACCTGTATTCCCATCCACAGTGCAATCATCTCAGATATTAAGTAGTCCTCTGGCCTACAATAAGGGTTATGAGATAAGAACAATGTTTGTCTTTCACACCATGGCTCTAATGTGAGTGAAATACAGTTTAAACATTCTATTTATTCCAGCCCACTTTGATCACCTTAATAGATGTGTAATTTGCATTGTGATTATGGCTGTAACCATGCCTTATATGGTCTCAGATCTGAAATCCGTAATGAAATACATCCAGGCAGAGGCTCACACCTGTAATCCCAACACTTTGAGGGGCCAAGGTGAAAGGATCACTTGAGCCCAGGGGCTCAAGGCTGCAGTGAGCCGTGATCATGCCACTGCACTCCATTCTGGGTGACAAAGTGAGACTCTGTTTCAAAAAAAAAAAAAAACAGAAAGAGATCCCAAGATTCTTCTAAGTTTAAAACAATGAAATAAATATCAATTTTGCCTGAAGAGAATAACTTTCTTTCTGGAGAGTTATTTTTAGATTGCCTTAGTATGATTATTACCTATCAAGAACTAATTATTGTATATAAACATAGATCCGCATATATAGTATAATAAAAAACAACAGGTGTTGTGGTGGGCACGGTGGCTCACCCCTGTAATCCTAGCACTTTGGGAGGCCAAGGCGGGTGGGTCACTTGAGGTCAGGAGTTCAAGACCAGCCTGACCAACATGGTGAAACCCTGTCTCTACTAAAAATACAAAAATTAGCCTGGCGTGGTGGTGGGTGCCTGTAATCCCAGCTACTCAGGAGGCAGAGGAACAAGAATCACTTGAACCTGGGAGGTGAAGGTTGCAGTGACCCAAGATCATACCACTGCACTCCAGCCTGGGCGACAGAGCAAGACACTGTCTCAGAACAAAACAAAACAAAAAACAACAGGTTTTTTTGACCCTAGGTTAAAACTGTAAGTTAATATACACAGAGAAAGATGTCTGAAAGAATGTTAACCACTGTTAACATTTCAGTAAACTCTGAGTGGCAGAATTTGGGGAGATTTTAAACTTTTGTTTAAAAGGTTAAAACAAAAGTATAGTATAAAATTTATACTATTCATAAACATATATTTCTGTATAGTATAAATTTTTTAAATTAACATCATTTTTAAAACAAAAAAATTTTTTAACTACTTTAAGAAATCAAAACACAATTTCTTTTTACAAAGAATTTTGATATATATACAAAAAAGGCTCATTTTAAATATTATTCTTTGAAATGATTTTAAGTAAGACCTTTTTAATTCAAAGGAAATTACAGCAAAATAAATTAGAATCCCTTTATATTTGAACTTTGCCCATGACTGAATGACCCTCTGACAAAGAGGACCTAGAAAAGAGTGACAATTTTAACAGTATTTATTATAGTTCTTTAGCTCAAATCTGGAGATTCATACATTTCTGAAATGCATTCCTTTTAGAATTACAAGGAAGCCTTAATAGACACTCAGAAATCTAACTACACTCAATAGTTGACAACATGATATAAATTTTCAATTGTACCACCTCGTGGCAACACCTGAAACCTGTGTCTGCTTCCTCTAGCCTCAAGGTCCTTCCTGGCAATATTTTACATAAATCTTACCTCTTCAAGTTTCTTCTCAATCTCCTTAAAAACAAGATTTGCCTTAAATCCATCACTTGCAGAGCTGGTTGGAACAGCTTCAATTTGATGAGTTCTAAAAGAACTGGGGAAAAGAAACCGTTTCAATTCATGGAGTCACATAGGTACTAGGTTTTTCAACATTTATAAAATAGTAATTTTCAAAATTTTCAAAAACCCTAAGAACAGAGATGTTGCAAATCTTATCCAAAGGAAATCTTTAGTAAGCATATAAAATAATTAAGCTTGGCCGGGCGCGATGGCTCAATGCCTATAGTCCCTGCACTTTGGGAGGCCGAGGCGAGTGAATCACCTGTAGTCGGGAGTTCGAGACCAGCCTGGCCACCATGGAGAAACCCCGTATCTACTAAAAATACAAAAATTAGCTGGGCATGATGGCGCATGCCTGTAATCCCAGCAACTCAGGAGGCTGAGGTAGGAGAATCGCTTGAACCTAGGAGGCGGAGGTTGCAGTGAGCCGAGATGGCACCATTGCACTCCATGCTGGGCAACAAGAGTGAAACTCCGTCATAAACAAAGAAACAATTAAGCTCTTCTTCTCATTTTTTCAACACATAATCAGCTCATTAGGAGCTAGAAGTTTTTCTTGAAAATACAGTAAACCAAAGAAGCTACCCTCATGAATCTTACATGCTAGTGGAGGAGACAATTTACAAACAAAAAAATAAATAATATAGTTAGCCAGGCACAGTGGCTCACACCTGTAATCCTACACTTTGGGAGGCCAAGGCGGACAGATCGCTTGAGCTCAGGAGTTCGAGACCAGCCTGGGCAACATGTTGAAACCCCGTCTCTATAAAAAACACAAAAATTGGCCTGGTGTGGTGGTGCGTGCCTGTAGTCCCAGCTACTCAGGAGGCTGAGATGGAAGGATTGCTTGAGCCTGGGTGATGGAACCAGACCATTTCTAAATAAATAAGTTATTTATTAACCTATTATGGTGGCATGTGTCTGTAGTCCTAGCTACTCAGGAGGCTAAAGTGGAAGGATCACCTGAGCCTGGGAGATAGAGGCTGCAGTGAGCTATGATCACACCACTGCACCCCAGCCTGGGTGACAGAGTGAGATCCTGTCAAAAAAAAAAAAAAAAAAGTGCAGCGGTTGTTCAATAAGCATCTGTCTTTTTCTTCCCCTCTCCTCTCATGTATGTCTCCCTGCAGTCCTCCAATCCATTTCTCCTTCCTCTTTCCCTTTTCCTTCTATTATTTCATACTTTTTTTCTCTCTCTCTCTCTCTCCCACAGGGGCTCTGTCGCCCAGGCTGGGGTGCAGTGGTCCAGTCACAGCTCACTGTAACCTCGAACTCCTGGTCTCAGGCAATCTTGCCTCAGCCTCCCAAGTAAGCTGGGACTATAGGCGCATGCCACCATGCCCAGCTAATTTTTCAAATTTTTTGTAGAGACAGGGGCCTTGTTATGTTGCCCAGGCTGGTCTCAAACTCCTGGGCTCAATCGATCCTCCCACATTGGCCTCCCAAGGTGCTGAGATTACAGATGTGAGCCACTGTGCCTGGCCTCGTTTCATAAATATTTAATGACTTCTTGCTACATGCCAAGCAAGACATTTCAAAACACTGGGGATATGATAGTGAACAGATCAGACCCAGTCCTTGCACTCACTTAGTTTATATTCTTCCAGTGGAGGAGAAAAAGAAGTAAACACAAAATAACTGCAAACTGTACCAAGTACTTTGAAACAGGAGTAGGGTGACTATAGTTTACTATACATTTACATTTCTAAATAGCAAAAAGAGAATAATCAAAAGAGAATAATTCAAATGTTCCTAGAATAAAGAAAAGACAAATATTTAAGGTGATGGATATCCCAAGTATACTGATTTGATTTTCACAAATTACATGAATGTATCAAATTATTACTTGTACCCTGAGACTATGTACATCAGTTATGCATCAATAAAAAATAATTTTAAATTTAAAAAAAAGGAACCTACTTTAGGAAGGACAGTCAAGGAATGACCTCTAAGACCTTATTAAAGGAAGAAAAGGAGCTAGCCATTCAAAGAGGAAACTGCAAAGATCCTGGGGGAGAAAGGAGTATGTTAAAAGAAAGTCAAATAAGACCAGAGTCTCTATAATACAGTAGGTGTGGGGAGAGTGACATGAAATGAAATTGGAGAACTAGGCAGGCCAAATGATGATGCAGGCAGGCCAAAGTAGGGAATTTGGAAATCCATAGAAATGATAACATGGAAGTGAAATTGTTTGATTTGTGATTATTCTTACAACAGTGTGCTGAATGAATGACGATGGAGAGAGGAGCAAGAGGAGTGGGCACTAGTTAGGAGGCTGTTGGAATAATCCAGATAGGAGGTGATGGTGGCCTGGACTACAGAGGCAGTCTGCCAGTAGATAGAGAGTGGGAATAGATTCAAAATAGAAGTGGAATCCACAAGCCTTGCTGTGGGGGTGAGAGAGATACAAAGAGGAAAGGGCAAGGATTATCCAGGCATTTGGCCTGAATAACTGGGTGATGGAGAGGCCATTACGAGGACAAGGAGGAATGTAGTGGGAATAGAGGGGATCCAAGTTCTGTTTAAGGCACAGTAAGTATACTATTTTATAAAACAAGAAAGCCATGGATATGAGAGTCTGGAGCTCAGTGGAGAGGGCCAGCTAGAGATAAAATGGAGAAATCATCAGCATAGTGAAAGCATTTAAATCCCTGGGCAGGGACTGTAAGAGAATTATAGAGAAACAAGAGAGCCCAGCAGAATGCCCTTTAGACCTCCATTACTCAGAGTCAGGGACAGAAGGGAAAGCAGCAGCCAGTGATGCAAGAGGAAAACCAGAAGAGCATGGTGTCATAGTTGCCGGGAGCAAGATTCCAGGAGGGAGGGGCAAACTGTCAAATGCTGCCACAAGGTCAAGTATCCACTAGATGTGCACATGGAGAGTACAGATGACCTGACCTTGACAAAAGCAGTTTTCAGTGGAGGGTGGAAGTCAGATTATAGTGAATTGAAGAGTGAATTGAAGAGGGAAATAGACACAGCGTGGCTCTTTTGAGACATTAGTTTTAGTGGAACAGTAAAATGAGGTGGTCTCTGGAGAGGAATGTGGTGGTATCAAGGAAGAGTTGTGGGGTTTTTTGGTGGGGGGGATAAAGATGACATCTTTATTTTCACTAATCTCTTAAAGAAATGTAGCCTTTCTGGGCAGGCGTGGTAGCTCACACCTGTAATCCCAGCACTTTGGGACGCCGAGGCAGGTGGATCACCTGAGGTCAGGAGTTCAAGACCAGCCTGGCTAACATAGTGAAACCCCGTCTCTACTAAAAATACAAAAATTAGCCGGGCATTGTGGTGTGCGCCTGTAAACTCAGCTACTCGGGAGTCTGAGGCAGGAGAATTCGCTTGAACCCAGGAGACAAAGGTTGCAGTGAGCAGAGATCATGCCACTGCACTCCAGCCTGGGCAACAGAGCAAGACTCCATCTCAAAAAAAAAAAAAAAAAAGAAAGAAATGTAGCATTTCCTTCTGGATGTGGGCATATGAGAGTCCTATAACTTTTAAAAAATACTTTATTTTCCAATTTTTTATTATGTTAAAATACACATAAAATTTACCATCCTAACCATATTTAAGTGTTCAGTTTAGTAGTATTAAATACAGTCATAATGTTGTGCAACCATCATCACCTTTCATCTCCATAACTCTTTTCATCTTGCAAAACTGAAACTCTACCCATTAAAGAGTAACTCCTCACTTCCCCCTGCTTCCAACCCCTGGCAACCACCATTCTACTTTCTGTCTCTATAATTTTGAATACTCTAGGTACCTCTAGGTACTATGATTCTAAGTGGAATCATATAGTATTTGTCTTTTTGTGACTGACATATCACTTGGCATAATGTTCTCAAGGATCATCCATCTTGTAGCATGTCAGGATTTTCAAAAAGGCTGGGTTTCATTTTAAGATGAACAAATCAGAACAGGTATGCCTGATGATGGTAAGGAACCTGGAAAAAGGAGATGGAAGGAGAAAAATCTTGTGGCCTGTGACAGGACGAGGAGACTCAAGCGAAGAAAGAGGATCAGATGGGTGTAATTCTCCTGTAGTGGGTCTGTAGGTCTTGGATGGAAGTTGAGGAAGTTTGGGTTTAATGGCTTCTATTTCTCAACAAAGTATAAGGCAAAGTAATCAGCAGAGAGTGAGGGTGAAAGGAAGGGTGTGGAGAGTCTAAATTGAAAAGAGAGCCTACTAGAGGAATCATATTAATATATGAACAGGGAATGGAACCTTATCTCCAGCAAGCAGACTCTGTGCAGTACTCGTTGCACAGAATGCCACCTCACACCTCTATGCCTTTGCCACTGCTGCTCCCTGGGTCCAGAATACCTCCATCTTAGCAAACTCCATTTCTCCCTTCGAGACCCAGCCCTTTCAGGAAACTCCTTTTCTGTGAAACCCTACTAAATGTCAACGGCTTAAGAGCAGATACCATACCTTTTCTTTAAAAAAATTCTCTGTATTGCCAGTTCCCAGCAAATCATAAGCATTTAGTGAACAGTGACTGAATGGAACTGAAGTTACCCTGAATTCTCCCTTGCCTAACTCCTAATTCCTTCCTGTTCCATTCAGAGCAGAATTATCTATGGTACACTATATCGTCTTGGTCAAAAGTCTGAATATGTGACCTAAAATCAAGTAGCCACAGCTAGTTCTCCACAAGCCAATTTCATTTCATTGGTCCAATTTTTCAGTTACTTTTAATCATCATTGTGCCCTTTTCCAAACTTGCCACATCTTGCATGTTCCCAAAGGTCACAGGTGTGTCTTTTATCTTGCTTGTTTTGAAAAGTTCATGAAGTTAGTGATGAACCAACTTTTCATCCAGATTAAAAGTTAATATGTAAAGTTTTATCAATGTTTTCTGAAAACCCCTCATTCCTTAAAATTTATATATGTGCCCTGCTCTAAGAAAACTGAATATATCAACTTAAACTCAGAGAGTATTCACATTCACAAAAGGATGTTCCTCATGATTTCTTTACATAAAAAGTTCTTTTATCAGAAACTAAATTCCAATTGGTTTTATTTTTTTAATTTGGTTTATATATGTTTCCTGGAATAAATCTAGTATATAAACATTGAAAGGAAACTTGAAGATAAAAACCAGCAAATATCCTACTCAGCATATGAATTCCCTCTATGATTCTTGAAAATTTTCATTCTAAGGCCTAAAACAGGCTCTGCTACAACAATGTCAAAGACTGAGAGCACAGAGTAGCCAGGAAAACAGAAGCACCGCACTCAGCTAGAACCTTGATTCCTACCACTCAAGGCTCTCTCTCCTTAGATAAGTTATTTTAACTCTGATCATCAATCTCATCTATAAACAGAAATACCTAATGTGTGGGACTTTTATGAGGATTAAACAAAGAAGTACATGTGAAACACCTAGTGTGGTCCTGGCACATACCAGGCCCTCAAAAAAGTGATTGTGAAAGAGATCTTACAACTCAATAATTAAAATACAAAGACCCCAATTTTCAAATGCCAAAGGATCTGAATAGGCTTTTCTCCAAAGAAGATATGCATATAGCCAATAAACATGAAAAGATGCTGATCATCAATAGTCATCAGGGAAATGCAAAGCACAATGAAATACCACTACACAACCACTAGGATGACTAACACTAAAAAGATAGGTAACAAGAAGTAATGACAGAATGTGGAGAAATGGGAACCTTCAGCCATATAAAGGAATCAAGTACTGATATATGCCACAACATGGATGAATCTTGACAACATTATGCTAAATGAAAGAAGCCAGTCACCAAAGGCCATACAATGTATGATTTCATTTACATACAACGTCCATAACAGGCAAATCCATAGAGACAGAAAGTAGGCTAGTGTTTGCCAGAGACTGCAAGGAGGGATTACTAATGGGTACACACTTTCTCTTGAGGTGACGAAAACATTCTAAGATTAATTGCAGTAATGACTGCACAACTTTGTGATATGCTAAAAACCACTGAACGTACACTTAAAATGCGTGAATTGTGGGCATGTGAATTAGGTCTTAATAAAGTTATCTGAAATAATTTTTAAAAAATGGTTGATGAGGCCGGGCATGGTGGCTCATGCCTGTAATCCCAGCACTTTGGGAGTCCAAGGCAGGTGGATCACATGAGGCCAGGAGTTCAAGACCAGCCTGGAAAAAATGGCAAAACACCGTCTCTTCTAAAAATACAAAAATTAGCTGGGCCTGGTGGCCTATGACTGTAGTCCCAGCTACTCAGGAGTCTGAGGCACAAGAATCGCTTGAACCCAGGAGGCAGAGATTGTAGTGAGATGAGATCATACCGCTGCACTCCAGCCTGGGTGACAAGGCAAGACTCTGTCCCAAAAAAAAAAAAAGAAAAAGAAAAGGAAAGAAAAAGCCCGAGCTCGGTGGCTCATGCCTGTAATCCCAGCACTTTGGGAGGCCAAGGTGGGAGGATTACTTGAGGTCAGGAGTTCAAGACTAGCCTGGCCAACATGGAAAACCCCATCTCTACTAAAAATACAAAAATTAGCCAGCTAGGCCTGGTGGTGCGTGCCTGTAGTCCCAGCTACTCAAGAGGCTGAGGCAGGAGAATTGCTTGAACCCGGGAGGCAAAGGCTGCAGTGAGCCAAGATTGCGCGACTGCACTCCAGCCTGGGCGACAGAGCAAGACTCCATCTCAAAAAAAAAAAAAAAAAAAGTGGTTGACGGCCAGGCATGGTGGCTCATGCCTGTCATCTCAGCACTTTGGGAGGCCAAGGCAGGTGGATCACTTGAGCCCAAGAGTTCAAGACCAACCTGGGCAACATGGTGAAACCCCACCTCTACAAAAAAAATACAAAAATTAGCTGGGCATGACGGTGCGTGCCTGTGGTCCGAACTACTCAGGAGGCTGAGGTGGGAAGATTATCTGAGCCTGGGGAGGTCGAGGCTGCAGTAACCCATGATAACACCACTGCAATCCAGCCTGGATGACAGAGTGAGACTCTGTCTAAAAAAAAAAGTGGTTGCTGTTATTCTTAGTGTTTGGGAAGATTATAAAGTCCTGCATTGTAATCAAACCTTCATCCCTAAAACGAAAATTTAACCAGTAATCAGTTTGTTCTGACTGGAGACGGTCGTACAGTACGCATAAGTTTCAGGGAATATCAAGTTCATTTGTAATCAGCTACTCCCCATGACCTCAGAGCAGGCACATGGGTCCATCACACATAGAAATACAGCCCACAGAGTTGAGAGTTGGAAGACAAACAAAGAAACCTCATAGAGGTATGGTGGGAGATATGATAAGATCCTCTTTGGCCAAGCTGTGGGCTTCAATGAGTTGGATATGTTCCCCATACTGTACTAAAAATTTAAGTTCATTTTTTTCCTACACCCCTAAGTAATATTTATAATTAATAAATAAAACCATTTTCAGGCTGGGCGCAGTGGCTCACAGCCTGCGCTGTAATCCCAGCACTACTGGAGGCTGAGGTGGGCAGACTGCTTGACTCCAGGAGTCTGAGACCAGCCTGGGCAACATAGCAAAACCCTGTCTCTATAAAACTGAATTAAATTAAACTAAAATAAAACTATTTTTGACCTTTAACCAGTGACACGACTAGAGAAATAGGAAAGAAGAAAGGAAAATGCACTGGGAAATAAAAAACCAAAAGTTTATTGAGCAACTACAATGTGTGGCAGATATTTTTAATTTGTTATTTTCTGATCCCTAAAGTACATATTTTCAGTATTTTCTAAATAAGGAAAAGGCTAAATTAATATGCTCAAAGCCAGTAGTGTGATCAAAAAGTTGATTAAGGTACTCTTCCCACTGATCAAAACTGTCTCTGATGGCATGGCATGGTGGCTCACGTCTGTAATCCCAGCACTTTGGGAGGCCGAGGCAGGCAGATCACTTGAGTTCAGGAGTTCAAGACCAGCCTGGACAACATGGCAAAACTCCGTCTCTACTAAAAATACAAAAATTAGCCAGGCATGGTGGCACGCACCTGTAATCCCAGCTACTCAGGAGGCTTAGGCACAAGAATTGCATGAATCCAGGAGGTGGAAGTTGCAGTGAGCTGAGAATGTGCCACTGCGCTCCAGCCTAGATGACAGAGGGAGACTCTGTCTCAAAAAAACAAAAATCTGTCTCCGGTAACTCTAGTCTATAAAATTTAAAAAGTTGTCACATACAAGTGACATTTAACTAGTTTTATAAATTCCTCATTCTAACTGCTAACAAACTGGTGGCTACATGAGTATGGAAACAGATATACATCACATTAAGATTATTGCGTGCATTCCTTAAATATCTGTTTTAAAACAAAACTAAAGTAATGCTTGTGTGTGCTACTGCGCTTGCTGAAAAGGCCTAGAAGTAATAATAACAAGCACACAGCTAACAGCCATTTGTGGTTTCCATATACCATTCTCTACTAAAAGGAACCAGGACTCAGAGAAATGACTGATCCTAGGGCTGAGGCATGGAAAGCACAGGACGAGCCTGGAATATCTTCTTGTGCCAGAAAGTAAGGAACTACTAAAAGGAATCATAGGGAAAAATGAATCAACTTGATCAGGTTCCCACTGGCCAAATCTGGGGCATTTTGAAAATCAAAATAATTGATACCACTTTACTATAACCCAGTGAATACAATAAGAATTCATGAGTTTGTATGCATACATATATAAATATATGAATAAATTTTGAAATGGAAGACAAGGGAAAGCTCTTCTTTACAGAATAATGCCAGTTAATAAGTATAGAAAAAATGGTATCATCTCAAAGCATCTTGCTACAAATTACTTATTAATTACAAAGAAAAGAACAGCAACTTTTCAGAGGAAAACATGGTAGATGCCACATTAAGTGATTAAAGCTAACACAACACCAATATGGGTTAAACAACCTCATGCACCTCCAGATATGATGCACCTAGAAGGACACAACATAATTTCATGCTGCAAAAAATGTATAATCTGAATCTAATTTGGGGAAACATTAGGCAATTGCAAACTGAGAAACATTCTACTATTAAAGAATATACTTGCACTCTTCAAAAAAATCATGGTCAAGAAATACAAAGAAAGTCTGAGGGATCATTTCACATTAAAGGAAACTAAAGAGACATGACAGCTAAATGCATTTTTAGGGATTTCTCCTGACAGGGAGAAAAAATAAAGTTTAGAGTATATTTTATAAATATATTATTGGGACAGTTGTTGAACTGTGACTATGTTATTTGAATGAGTTCATAGTATTGTATCCATGTCTTTCTTTTTTCTTTTTTTTTTTTTGAAACAGAGTCTTGCTCTGTTGCCCAGGCTGGAGTTCAGTGGCATGATCTCAGCTCACCCCAACCTCTGCCTCCCAGGCTCAAGCGATTCTCATGCCACAGCCTCCTGAGTAGCTGGGACTACAGGCATGTGCTACCACGCCTGGCTAATTTTTGATTTTTAGTAGAGAGGGGGTTTCACCATGTTGTCCAGGCTGGTCTCAAACTCCTGACCGCAAGCCATCCACTCACCTCAGCCTCCCAAAGTGCTGGGATTACAGGCATGAGATACCATGCCCAACCCTGTTAAGTTTCTTGAGTTTTATAACTACTGTGGTTAAGCAAAAGAATATCATTGTTTCTACAATTACACACGAAATATTTAGGGATAAAGAAGCATAACAACTCCACCTTTCTCTCAGATAGTTAAGAAAAAAATGTATACAGATATAAATATATGTAGAGGAAAAATGATAAAGCAAATGGGCAAAATGTCAACAATTGGTAAATCTAGGTAGAAGGTATAAGGGAGTTCCTTGTATTATTCTTAGAATTTTTTCCTGTTTGTTTGTAACTACCTAACAGGTTCTAATTGAAAAAGAAATTCAGGCCAGGCGCAGTGGTCCATGCCTGTAATCTCAGCACTTTGGGAGGCAGAGGCAGGTGGATTACCTGAGGTCAGGAGTTCAAGACCAGCCTGGTCAACATGGTGAAACCCTGTCTTTACTACAAATAGAAAAATAAGCCGGGCATGGTAGTGAGCACTTGTAATCCCAGCTACTTGGGAGGCTGAGGCAAGAGAATCACTTGCACCTGGGAGGCGGAGGTTGCAGTGAGCCGAGATTGTGCCATTGCACTGCAGCCTGGGTGACAAGAGCCAAACTCTGTCTCAAAAAAGAAAAGAAAAAAGAAAATATGAACAAGTTAATCACCTGCAATGCTACTACTCCAACAATTTTTCTCTAACCATTTTTCTGTATTGCTTCTTGTTGTCTTTATTTATGGGCATGCATACAGTTGTAATCATTATATAGAAACAATTTTTACTTCTAATTTAACTTCTTATATGACTTAGGATCTTCAAATAGTACCCACTGGGTTAAACTTTCAAGCTAACTTAGTTTTCCATTAAAAAGAAAATGGGAATAATCCAAATATGCCTCAACCAAAGAATGGGTAAGCAACTAACACTTCCATACAATGGAATATTATTGAGCAATAAAAGGGGACAAATTACTGATACACACAATAACGTGGATGAATTTTAAAATGTGTAATACTAAGTGAAAGAAGCCAGACTCAAAGGCTTTTTGATTCCATTCACATGACACTCTGCAAAAAGGAGTACTACATGGGTGGAAAACAGATCAGTGGTTGCCAGAGGCTAGAAGAGAAGGAGAAGGGTTGACTACACAGGTGCACAAGGAACATTTTTGGGCAATAAAACTATTTTATATTTTGATTATGGTGGTAGTAATACGACTGTATGTTTATCAAAACTTGTGGAAATATAATACAAAGAATGAATTTTACTGTACGTAAATTATACCTTAATTTTAAAAAAAGAAATACAAAACAAAGTTGGGCTTTAAAAGGGGGTTTTATTTAACAGAATATAGAATACATACCTATTCTTAGTCTGTAGCACAAAAGCTCCTCTCTTACGTAAAATGAATAGGATGTTATAATACAAAGTTGATATTCATGTTCAAAACTGGTGTAAATTAAAGTTTAATTGTGAATTAAATGTAGTTGTTCACAGCCCTTAAATGTGACCTCTCCTCTTCATTGTTCACAGCCTGTGTTGCAACACTAAACATTTCTCCTCCACACTCCTACAACAGCTTCCTAAGCATTCCTGGCCTCTGGTCTCTCCACCACCAGCTCAAAGTAATGTCAGACTGATCTACCTAATGTGTAATATAGTCACATGATCTTTTGCTAAAGAATATCTTTCCATATTCTATAGGATAAATTCCAAACTCCTGAGCATTGCATCTGAATCATTTCAAAACCATAATCCCACTTTGTCCCTCTACCCAGGCACACACAAAATAATCTACTCTGTACCCACACAGCACAACGACTTGTCAAACCTCCTTGTATTTTCAAATTTCTATACCTATGTACAGACTCGGAATGCCCTTCCCCTATACTTCTGTTGGGCAATCCTAGTCATCTCAGTTCAAATTTACTTTCTTCATAATAATTTCTTCCTCTGAGCTTCTACAGCATTTTGAAAAAAGTATGTTGCCTTCCCCATATATTTAGAGGACCATACAAGACTCTGTCTCAAAAAAGAAAAAAAACCCACAAAAACTTAAGATTCAATACTTTTTATTCCCATTCAATAAACATATGAGAGACTCCAGGAACAAGAGATGTAAGTCACAGTCTTAGGCCTCAAGGATTTCATATAATAAAGGGAATTAAAAACTGGATACAGTGCAACCAAACCAACTAGATAGTACCCAAAAACATACAAAGTGCTGTGGATATTCAAAAAGAGATGGTATTTGAGACGGGCTTTAAATTATAAGTTTTACAACAGAAATTATATTCTGGGCAGAGAAAGAGGAGAGGACAAGAGAAGAGATCCAAGAGCTTACAGAAGAATAAAACAGACTCAATAAAAGAAGTGTGTCTCCATGTATCCATATGCAACAAACCTGCACGTTGTGCACATGAACCCTACAACTTAAAGTATAATAATAAAAAAAAGAAGTGTGTCTCATATCCTTTGTTGGAGAAACAAAAAGTGTGAATAAATGATTAAATAATTACCAAGAATTTCAAAAGAAAAAAGGGAGCCAATTAATGTCAAAAGCTACAGCCGGGTTAAAGAGAGTAAATAGGGAAAATAAAGACAAAGTTATTCAATTTCATTTAGATCCTGGTGGCCTTACCTGACACTGACCTCAGTGGTGAGGTAAAAATTAGACTGTGAGGTATTCCGGCTTGGAAAAATAAAGGTGGCTCAACATAAAAGGCTCATCATGAACAACAACAATTAAGGCAAGGAGAAAAAGAGATCTAAGGGAAGACCAGAACATGTATGCAGACAGAAGAAAAGGAGTCAATGGAAAGATAACTAAGTTACAGAAAGTGACTGGAAACAAAAGTATGGAACAAGGAAAGCTGAGCCTTTGACAAGAGGGGCGCTTTTTTCCTCTGGGGAGGAACACTTCTCTGAGAGATAAGCAAGGGAGTTGAGGGATCCTGAGTGGGATGGGAAAGAAAGTGCCTGCAAATTGAGGAGCCTGGGCAGTTGAAGGAGAGGAAGAAAGTCAGCAAGAGACAAAAAGAATTCTAGCATCAACGAGGGCTTATTAGCTGGACTCGGAAATACAAATTTGCAAAGATCCAATCAGCACATTTAATGACTCCCTAAACCACCTCAGAAGCCTGGAAGACCATGAGGAGACCTGCCTAAATAACTTAGGTTGCTAGGGCCGAGACCCATACCCAGCTAGCTCAGGCTTCTAGTTCAGTACTCTCGTGACTATCCTGGGTCCTTTTTCAACAGAATTCACCTAAAGTTGGTTAAATTTAAAACCTGATGGCCACTTTTAAAGCCATGTTCTTAAAACAATGTAATGAGATACTTTTCCTTAAATACTAAGACAATAAAATAAGAAATTTTTACATGTAAAACATCAACAATGTGAAAAGTCAGAAGGATTAATTGACACACAAAACTCTGAATGTCACTCACCTGGCGGCTTCCGGAAAACCCATCTTGTAGAGTGTTACAACCACAGCTCCTCCAATGCCTAAATTATGCTGCAGAGCCACCTTTGCACCAGGAACTTGCCTCTTTCCGGCTTCCCCTCTCAGCTGCCAGCAGAGTTCTGCACACTGAGCAAGACCTAACAAATCGAACACAGAGCACTGAGCTGCTTCCACCAGCTTTCTCAAGCCAGAAAAGGGATGTTTGTGACTTTAAATTAAAGCATTTGATGAAGCCGAGGCCACGTTTGTGTAAATAGTAACTTCTCTTAAAACACCGAAGGGTTTTGCAGCTAGTTATTTTGTCTCTAAATTTCTTTCCTGCACTGTTTCGACTTAACCTGTCGTTTTCTGGCATGTTGAAAGAGAAAACACCGAATCTACAATTCTCTAGTCCAGGGAAAATGGCATAAAAATAATTTAATTTTACCATTTTTAATGTATTAAAAGAAAATAAACAAGGATTTGGAAGTTCACATTCCCTAAAAAGTTTAGCTGGTATGGGAAATTTTTCCTATTATTTTCCTCCAAGTAGTTCCCAACAACGAGTTGTTTTCCAGACCTATTCACAGCTACTCACAAGAAAGGTTCTGGAGTCAAAAGGATAACATTCTGTCCCCTGAATAATAAAATCAAAGATGTTTAGAGCTGAAAGGAACTTACTGATGTAAACACTGAGAAACAGAAAGGTTAATCTGTGAATGGTTACAAAGCAGGCTAATTTCAGAGGTAAGGTTAGAACCCATGACTCCAGATGTACATTTGTTTGCCTTTCTATCGGACCAGCTATTGAAGGAGAGCTGGGTTAAGAATGTTCTATCAGGGCCGGGCGCGGTGGCTCACGCCTGTAATCCCAGCACTTTGGGAGGCCGAGGAGGGCAGATCACGAGGTCAGGAGATCAAGACCATCCTGGCTAACACGGTGAAACCCCGTCTCTACTAAAAATACAAAAAAAAAAAAAAAAAAAAAAAAATTAGCCGGGCGTGGTGGCAGGCGCCTCTAGTCCCAGCTACTAGGGAGGCTGAGGCAGGAGAATGGCGTGAACCCGGGAGGCGGAGCTTGCAGTGAGCTGAGATCGGGCCACTGCACTCCAGCCTGGGCGACAGAGCAAGACTCCGTCTCAAAAAAAAAAAAAAAAAAAAGCAGTGGCGCAAGCCCGTAGACCCAGCTACTCCGGAGGCTGAGGATCACTTGAGCCCAGGAGTTCCAACCTACAGTGAGCCGTGATCATGCCACTGCACTCCAGCAAAACATCTCACACCACCAAAAAATTCCTTTTTTAAAAGTACTTTAAAAATATGAGACAGCCAGGCTGTCTAAAAAAATAATAAGAAGAAGAAAGAAAAGAAAGAGACCAATACACCCGAATGTGGCGCTTTGACATGCTGAACTGAAGAAGCCTCAAGGTCTTTCTGATATCCCCCCTCAACATCTCTCCCAAAACCTTTATCTGCCTAAGAACCAGACCCATCAAAATAAACAATTGCTTTTTCTTCCCCTCAAAAAAAAAAAAAAAAAAAAAAAGAATGTTCTATCAGGGCAGACCGGTCTGCATGTCTACTACTTACAGTGCCTATTCTTCCATACACATCCCCAGCCACAACTTCCAATTCCTGAGTACCTGTGACAATTTCCTGTATAAACCCCAACTTCCCCAAGAAATTTAACTGCTGCTTTTCATTTCTAAGCAGTGTCTATATATTTACAGACCATGTATCTTAAACACTATTTAAAAATAGGTAGCTCCCAGCGTGGACAACATAGCAAGACCTCATCTCTACTAAAAATAAATTTATTTTATTTATTTATTTATGTTTGAGACAGAGTCTTCCTCTGTTGCCCAGGATAGAGTGCAGTGGCACGATCTTGGCTCACTGCAACCTCCACCTCCCAGGTTCCAGCAATTCTCCTGCCTCAGCCTCCCAAGTAGCTGGGACTCCAGGCATACGCCACCACTCCCAGCTAATTTTTTTTTTTTTTTTTTTTTTTTTTTTTTTTTTTTCAGTAGAGACGGGGTTTCACTATATTCGCCAGGCTGGTCTTGAACTCCTGACCTCATGATCTGCCCACCTTGGCCTCCCCAAGTGCTGGGATTACAGGCATGAGCCACCGCACCCGGCCTAAAAATAAAATTTTTTTAAATCAGCCAGGCATGGGGACACATGTCTGTAGCCCTAGCTACTCAAGAGGCTGAGGAAGGAGGATGGCCTGAGCCCAGGAAGTCAAGGCTGCAGTGAGCTATAATCATGCCACTGCACTCCAGCAGGGCAAGATTATAGGGCGAGACCCTGTCTCAAAAAAAAAAAAAAAAAAAGGTAGCTCCACAACTGGTAATAACTTTTTGAATTGTGAACATTTTAGAAATTAATGAGGAAGGTCAAAGTGAAATGACTCTATTTATACCCAAACTTGGGGGCAATCAGTTTTACTGGAAATCTGCCTTTATAAATGAATATGTAAGACAAAAATGACAAAAAATATTCAAACTGGTCTTAGATACGCTGCTAGTTGTCTTCACAAAAGAACAGATGCAATTTACAACTATTTGAGAAAATACTCAATCTCGCCATTGATAAAAATCAAATAGATACCATTTTACACCAATCAAATTGGTAAGAATATTTAAAAATGGGAATAATCAATGCAGGGGAAACTATGGTAAGATAGCCACCTCTATACAGAACTGGTCAAAGTTTAAACCAGGACAACCTTTTTGGAAAGCAATGTACAAAGTTATGAAGAGTCTTTAAAATGCCTTCAAAACCATTCCATGGAAATAATCAAATGTAGGGAAAGTTTTACACACAAAGCTATCTGTTCATCATACTGTTATAACAGTGAAAAACTAGATAATCTAGAAGTGAAATAACTGGGGAATGGTTATGTAGAGAGGGGCAAAGGGAGCAAATGCTCCTTGGCCCTCTGAAGGTTTCCTGAAAAATCAACTTGTAAAAGTCAGATTAATTAGAGAAAGGGTATACAAATTTATTTAACATGTATACATAGGAGCATTCAGAATAAAGACCCAGAGATACAGGGGAAGTTGTCCATTTTATGCTTAAGTTCAACAAAGTATGGAACAGCCCTATAGAAATATGATTGGACAAAAAGCATATGATCTAATGCTAATAGACTGAGTGGGGAAACCCAGCCAGGCCTGTCCATCTAGGTTCTTCTTGGCCTCTTTGAGCATGCATTCCTTCCTTCTGGGCGTGGGGCAGGTCCCTTTCTGGAATGGGGGTCTTATGACCCCCAGTCAAACAAGATAGGTCAGATAATTTCTTTATGGCTAGTTTTTACACAGAAAGGTGAAGGGAAGTTATAGTAGTATTCTAGGTTTTATGACTGGCTTTGGGGAAAAGGGGTTATGGCTTTCATGATCTGCCTTGAGGAAGAGGGATTCTAGTTTCTACGGCTGGCCTTGGTGGGGAGAATGGGACTGAGAGACAGGAGGCCAGGAGAAGGCCAGAGAAAAATTTTTGCTTCTGAGGCTTTTATTTTGGTGTATTGTTTTCTAAGCCCTAACAGTGATTGTAAATTAAAAGCTAGATGTAAATAGAAAAAGCAAGCTGTTTTTCCTCTCTACTCAACATACTCACAGCGCACTTCTGTGACTAGATGTCGGAAAGGTGAGGGCTTCCCCCAAATAGCAAATCGATTCTTTTACAGACACCGATGAGGTATTCTGTAATTCATTTCAATTCTAACACTATTTACCTGGAGATAGTGTCAGATCCCATGGGTTGAGGGCTGAGTCCCACCAGGCTGTTCATACTTCAGATGCCAAATGCAAGTCCAGGCCACCTGTACTTCCAACCAACTGGTTACAAAACATCATCTTGCTGCAAACATTTCCTAACAAGATGTTGGTCAACCTTTTTACATGAAAGTAACTGACCTAGGACTCAGCTACATACATAAGAGTATACAATCTGGTTGCTTCTAAAAATAAACCATTCGAACATGTATCAAGCACTCTACCAAATGTTAAAGATAACAGAGGATTCACAGTGTAATGTAAATGCAAAGTGCTAACAAAGATAAGGACGTTAAGTGCTATGAATAGACACAGAATGGAAAAGCTATAGGAGATAACATTTTGAGTTATTCTCTGAGGTCTTTTCTTCCTTCTCCTTGAACCTATAAACCTTCCTATACTATCAAGACAGCCAAGTACAATAAAGTCATAATTCGGCTTTAGTTTCAAATTAGACATTTAAATGCTTTTCTAAAAACAACATTAAAAAGCATGTTTTCCAAAAACAACAGTAAAAAGTTTTCTACTATCAGAGCCTGAATTTTTGAGGAAGAAAAGGCTTGTTGAGCTTCAAACAGCAAAAAGTTTTCATAGACTCAGCATACACTGAAGAATGTATATTTATAATAGAGCAGTTTTTCTCTCCAAAAGATATAAAATTTGTCACGCGCGTCCATGTGAAGAGACCACCCAACAGGCTTCGTGTGAGCAACAAGGCTGTTTATTTCACCTGGGTGCAGGCGGGCTGAGTCTGAAAAAGGAGTCAGCAAAGGGTGGTGGGATTATCATTAGTTCTTATAGGTTTTGGGAGAGGTGGTGGAGTTAGGAGCAATTTTTTGTGGGCAGGGAGTGAATCTCACAAAGTACATTCTCAAGGGCAGGGAGAATACTACAAAGTACCTTTTTTTATTGTTATACTTTAAGTTCTAGGGTCCATGTGCACAATGTGCAGCTTTGTTACATATGTATACATGTGCCATGTTGGTGTGCTGCACCCATTAACTCGTCATTTATATTAGGTATATCTCCTAATGCTATCCCTTCCCCCTTTCCCCAACCAACGACAGACCCCAGTGTGTGATGTTCCCCACCATGTGTCCAAGTGTTCTCATTGTTCAATTCCCACCTATGAGTGAGAACATGTGGTGTTTGGTTTTCTGTCCTTTCGACAGTTTGCTCAGAATGATGGTTTCCAGCTTCATCCATGTCCCTACAAAGGACATGAACTCATCCTTTTTTATGGCTGCATAGTATTCCATGGTGTATATGTGCCACATTTTCTTAATCCACTATATCATTGATGGACATTTGGGTTGGTTCCAAGTCTTTGCTATTGTGAACAGTGCCGCAATAAACATACGTGTGCATGTGTCTTTATAGCAGCATGATTTATAATCCTTTGGGTATATACCCAGTAATGGGATGGCTGGGTCAAATGCTATTTCTAGTTCTAGATCCCTGAGGAATTGCCACACTGTCTTCCACAATGGTTGAACTAGTTTACAGTCCCACCAATAGTGTAAAAGTGTTCGTAGTTCTCCACATCCTCTCCAGCACCTGTTGTTTCCTGACTTTTTAATGATCACCATTCTAACTGGTGTGAGATGGTATCTCATTGTGGTTTTGATTTGCATTTCTCTGATGGCCAGTGATGATGAGCATTTTTTCATGTGTCTGTTGGCTGCATAAATATCTTCTTTTGAGGAGTGTCTGTTCATATCCTTCTCCCGCTTTTTGATGGGGTTGTTTGATTTTTTCTTGTAAATTTGTTTAAGTTCTTTGTAGATTCTGGATATTAGCCCTTTCTCAGATAGGTAGATTGCAAAAATTTTCTCCCATTCTGTAGGTTGCCTGTGTACTCTGATGGTAGTTTCTTTTGCTGTGCAGAAGCTCTTCAGTTTAATTAGATCCCATTTGTCAATTTTGGCTTTTGTTGCCATTGCTTTTGGTGTTTTAGTCATGAAGTCCTTGCCCATGCCTATGGCCTGAATGGTATTGCCTAGGTTTTCTTCTAGGGTTTTTATGGTTTTAGGTCTAACATTTAAGTCTTTAATCCATCTTGAATTAATTTTTGTATAAGGTGTAAGGAAGGGATCCAATTTCAGCTTTCTACATATGGCTAGCCAGTTTTCCCAGCACCGTTTACTAAATAGGGAATCCTTCCCCCATTTCTTGTTTTTGTCAGGTTTGTCAAAGATCAGATGGTTGTAGATGTGTGGTATTATTTCTGAGGGCTCTGTTCTGTTCCATTGGTCTATATCTCTGTTTTGATACCAGTACCATGCTGTTTTGGTTACTGTAGCCTTGTAGTATAGTTTGAAGTCAGGTAGCGTGATGCCTCCAGCTTTGTTCTTTTGGCTTAGGATTGTCTTGGCAATGCAGCCTCTTTTTTGGTTTCATATTAACTTTAAAGTAGTTTTTTCCAATTCTGTGAAGAAGGTCATTGGTAACTTGATGGGGATGGCACTGAATCTATAAATTACCTTGGGCAGTATGGCCATTTTCACGATATTCATTCTTCCTACCCATGAGCATGGAATGTTCTTCCATTTGTTTGTGTCCTCTTTTATTTCATTGAGCAGTGGTTTGTAGTTCTCCTTAAAGGGGTCCTTCACATCCCTTGTAAGTTGGATTCCTAGGTATTTTATTCTCTTTGAAGCAATTGTGAATGGGAGTTCACTCATGATTTGGCTGTTTGTCTGTTATTGGTGTATAGGAATGCTTGTGATTTTTGCACATTGAGTTTGTACCCTGAGACTTTGCTGAAGTTGCTTATCAGCTTAAGGAGATTTTGGGCTAAGACGATGGGGTTTGCTAAATATACAATCATGTCATCTGCAAACAGAGACAATTTGACTTCCTCTTTTCTGAATTGAATACCCTTTATTTCTTTCTCCTGCCTGATTGCCCTGGCCAGAATTTCCAACACTATGTTGAATAGGAGTGGTGAGAGAGGGCATTCCTGTCTTGTGCCAGTTTGCAAAGGGAATGCTTCCAGTTTTTGCCCATTCAGTATGATATTGGCTGTGGGTTTGTCATAAATAGCTCTTATTATTTTGAGATACGTCCCATCAATACCTAGTTTATTGAGAGTTTTTAGCATGATGGGCTGTTGAATTTTGTCAAAGGCCTTTTCTGCGTCTATTGAGATAATCATGTGGTTTTTGTGTTTGGTTCTGTTTATATGATGGATTACATTTATTGATTTGCATATGTTGAACCAGCCTTGAATCCCAGGGATGAAGCCAACTTGATCGTGGTGGATAAGCTTTTTGATGTGTTGCTGGATTTGGTTTGCCAGTATTTTATTGAGGACTTTTGCATCAATGTTCATCAGGGATATTGGTCTAAAATTCTCTTTTTTTGTTGTGTCTCTGCCAGGCTTTGGTATCAGGATGATGCTGGCCTCATAAATTGAGTTAGGGAGGATTCCCTCTTTTTCTATTGATTGGAATAGTTTCAGAAGGAATGGTACCAGCTCCTCTTTGTGCCTCTGGTAGAATTCGGCTGTGAATCCGTCTGGTCCTGGACTTTTTTTGGTTGGTAGGCTATTAATTATTGCCTCAATTTCAGAGCCTGTTATTGGTCTATTCAGGGATTCAACTTCTTCCTCGTTTAGTCTTAGGAGGGTGTATGTGTCCAGGAATTTATCCATGTCTTCTAGATTTTCTAGTTTATTTGAGTAGAGGTGTTTATAGTATTATCTGATGGTAGTTTGTATTTCTGTGGGATCGGTGGTGATATCCCCTTTATCATTTTTTATTGCATCTATTTGATTCTTCTCTCTTTTCTTCTGTATTAGTCTTGCTAGCGGTCTATCAATTTTGTTGATCTCTTCAAAAAACCAGCTCCTGGATTCACTAATTTTTTGAAGGGTTTTTTTGTGTGTCTATCTCCTTCAGTTCTGCTCTGATCTTAGTTATTTCTTGCCTTCTGCTAGCTTTTGAATGTGTTTGCTCTTGCTTCTCTAGTTCTTTTAATTGTGATGTTAGGGTGTCAGTTTTAGATCTTTCCTGCTTTCTCTTGTGTGCATTTAGTGCTATAAATTTCCCTCTACACACTGCTTTAAATGTTTCCCAGAGATTATGGTATGTTGTGTCTTTGTTCTCATTGGTTTCAAAGAACATCTTTATTTCTGCCTTCATTTCATTATGTACCCAGTAGTCATTCAGGAGCAGGTTGTTCAGTTTCCATGTAGTTGAGCGGTTTTGAGTGAGTTTCTTAATCCTGAGTTCTAGTTTGATTGCACTATGGTCTGAGAGACAGTTTGTTATAATTTCTGTTCTTTTACATTTGCTGAGGAGTGCTTTACTTCCAACTACATGGTCAATTTTGGAATAAGTGTGATGTGGTGCTGAGAAGAATATATATTCTGTTGATTTGGGGTGGAGAGTTCTGTAGATGTCTATTAAGGCCACTTGGTGCAGAGCTGAGTTCAAGTCCTGGATATCCTTGTTAACTTTCTGTCTCGTTGATCTAATGTTGACAGTGGGGTGTTAAAGTCTCCCATTATTATTGTGTGGGAGTCTAATTCTCTTTGTAGGTCTCTAAGGACTTGCTTTATGAATCCAGGTGCTCCTGTATTGGGTGAATATATATTTAGGATAGTTATCTCTTCTTGCTGAATTGATCCCTTTATCATTATGTAATGGCCTTCTTTGTCTCTTTTGATCTTTGTCGGTTTAAAGTCTGTTTTATCAGAGACTAGGATTGCAACCCCTGCTTTTTTTTGTTTTCCATTTGCTTGGTAGATCTTCCTCCATCCCTTTATTTTGAGCCTATGTGTGTCTCTGCATGTGAGATGGGTCTCCTGAATACAGCACACTGATGGGTCTTGACTCTTTATCCAATTTGCCAGTCTGTGTCTTTTAATTGGAGCATTTAGCCCATTTACATTTAAGGTTAATATTGTTATGTGTGAATTTGATGCTGTCATTATGATGTTAGCTGGTTATTTTGCTCGTTAGTTGATGCAGTTTCTTCCTAGCATCAATGATCTTTACAATTTGGCATGTTTTTTCAGTGGCTGGTACCAGTTGTTCCTTTCCATGTTTAGTACTTCCTTCAGGAGCTCTTGTAAGGCAGGCCTGGTGGTGACAAAATCTCTCAGCATTTGCTTGTGTGTAAAGGATTTTATTTCTCCTTCACTTATGAAGCTTAGTTTGGCTGGATATGAAATTTTGGGTTGAAAATTCTTTCCTTTAAGAATGTTGAATATTGGCCCCCACTCTCTTCTGGCTTGTAGAGTTTCTGCCAAGAGATCTGCTGTTAGTCTGTTGGGCTTCCCTTTGTGGGTAACCCGACCTTTCTCTGTGGCTGCCCTTAATATTTTTTCCTTCATTTCAACTTTAGTGAATCTGACAATTACGTGTCTTGGAGTTGCTCTTCTCGAGGAGTATCTTTGTGGCGTTCTCTGTATTTCCTGAATTTGAATGTTGGCCTGCCTTGCTAGGTTGGGGAAGTTCTCCTAGATAATATCCTGAAGAGTGTTTTCCAACTTGGTTCCATTCTCTCCCTCACTTTCAGGTACACCAATCAGACGTAGATTTGGTCTTTTCACATAGTCCCGTATTTCTTGGAGGCTTTGTTCATTTCTTTTTATTCTTTTTTCTCTAAACTTCTCTTCTCGCTTCATTGCATTCATTTGATCTTCAATCACTGATACCCTTTCTTCCACTTGATCAAATCGGCTACTGAAGCTTCTGCATGTGTCACATAGTTCTTGTGCCATGGTTTTCAGCTCCATCAGGTCATTTAAGGTCTTCTCTATGCTGTTTATTCTAATTAGCCATTCGTCTAATCTTTTTTTCAAGGTTTTTAGCTTCTTTGCGATGGGTTCGAACATCCTCCTTTAGCTCAGAGAAGTTTGTTATTACCGATCATCTGAAGTCTTCTTCTCTCAACTTGTCAAAGTCACTCTGCGTCCAAATTTGTTCCATTGCTGGTGAGGAGCTGTGCTCCTTTGGAGGGAAGAGGCACTCTGATTTTTAGAATTTTCAGCTTTTCTGCTCTAGTTTCTCCTCATCTTTGTGGATTTATCTACCTTTGGTCTTTGATGATGGTGACGTACAGATGGGGTTTTGGTGTGAATGTCCTTTCTGTTTGTTAATTTTCCTTCTAACAGTCAGGACCCTCAGCTGCAGGTCTGTTGGAGTTTGCTGGAGGTCCACTCTAGACCCTGTTTGCCTGGGTATCACCAGCGGAGACTGCAGAACACCAAATATTGCAGAACAGCAAATGTTGCTGCCTGATCCTTCCCTTGGATGCTTCATCTCAGAGGGGCACCCGGCTGTATGAGGTGTTGGTCAGCCCCTACTGGGAGGTGTCTCCCAGTTAGGCTACTCGGGGGTCAGGGACCCACTTAAGGCAATCTGTTCATTCTCAGATCTCAAACTCCATGCTGGGAGAACCACTACTCTCTTCAAAGCTGTCAGACAGGGACGTTTAAGTCTGCAGAAGTTTCTGCTGCCTTTTGTTCAGCTATGCCCTGCCCCCAGAAGTGGAGTCTACAGAGGCAGGCGGGCCTTGTTGAGCTGCGATGGGCTCCACCCAGTTCAAGCTTCCCAGCCACTTTGTTTACCTACTCAAGCCTCAGCAATGGCGGACGCCCCTCCCCAAGCCTCGCTGTCACCTTGCAGTTTGATCTCAGACTGCTGTGCTAGCAGTGAGCGAGGCTCCATGGGTGTGGGACCCTCCAAGCCATGCATGGGATATAATCTCCTGGTGTGCCATTTGCTAAGACCATTGGAAAAGCGCAGTATTAGGGTGGGAATGTCCCAATTTTCCAGGTACCATCTGTCACAGCTTCCCTTGGCTAAGAAAGGGAATTCCCCAACCTCTTGCACTTCCCGGGTGAGGCAATGCCCTGCCCTGCTTCAGCTCATACTCCATGGACTGCACCCACTGTCCGACAAGCCCCAGTGAGATGAACCTGGTACCTCAGTTGGAAATGCAGAAATCACCCATCTTCTGTGTCACTCACGCTGGGAGCTGTAGACTGGAGCTGCTCCTATTCGGCCATCTTGGAACCTTCTTAAGGGCGGGGAGGGTATACCCTACAAAGTACATTCACAAGGGCGGTGAATATCACAAAATACGTTATTGCAAGGGTAGGGAGGATGTATTGTCACAAAGTCAATTGATCAGTTAGAGTGGGGCAGGAACAGATCACAATGGTGGCATGTCATCAGTTAAGGCAGGAACTGACTATTTTCACTTCTTTTGTGGATCTTCAGTTGCTTCAGGCCATCTGGATGTATACGTGCAGGTCACAGGGGATATGATGGCTTAGCTTGGGCTCAGAGGCCTGACAAAATTATCTATCACATGTAAAATACATTTCAAAAAAAAGTAAAATACAGTAGTGCCCTCACATCTATGGTTTCACTTTCCACAGTTTCAGTTACCCTCAGTCAATTACAGTCTAAAAATATTGAATAGAAAATGCCAGAAATAAACAATTCATAAGTTTTAAGTTGCATGCTGTTCTGAGTAGCATGATAAAATCTCGCACCATTCAGCTCCACCCCACCTGGGATGTGAATCATCCCTTTGCCCAGCATATCCAAGTGGTACATCCCACCCACCCGTTAGTCAGTTAGTAGCTATCTTTGTTATTAGAATGACTGTGATGGGTACTGCAGTGCTCATGTTCAAGTCATCCTTAGTTTACTTAATGATGGCCCCAAAGCGCAAGAGGAGTGAAGCGGCGATTCAGATGTGCATACAAGTGCTTCCTTTAAATGAAAAGGTGGAAGTTCCCAACTTTAAGGGAAAAAAATGGCATGCTGAGGTTGCTAAGATCTACAGTAACAATGAATCTTCTATCCGTGAAATTGTGAAGAAAGAAAAAGGGGCTGGGTGTGGTGACTCTGGCCTGTAATCCCAGCTTTTGGGGAGGCCAAGGAGAGAGGACCGCTAGAGCCCAGGAGTTTGAGACCAGCCTGGGAAGCATAGGGAGACCCCATCTCTACAAAAGAAAAAATAAAATAAAATTAGCTGGGCATGATGGTGTGCACCTGTGGTCCCAGCTACTTGGGAGACTGAGGCGGGAGGATCACTTGAGCCCAGGAAGTAGAGACTGCAGTAAGCATGTTTGCACCATGTTTGCACCATGTTTGCACTGCACTTCAGCCTGGGCAACAGAGGAAGACTCTATCTCAAAAAAAGAAAAAGAAGGCATGATGGCTCATGCCTATAATCTCAGCACTTTGGAAAGCCAACATCGGCGGATCACTTTAGCCCAGGAGTTCGAGACCAGCCTAAGCAACATGGCGAAAGCCCATCTCTACCAAAAATGTAAAAAATTAGCCAGGTATGAAGGTGTGTGCCTGCAGTCCCAACTACTTGGGAGACTGAGATAGGAGAATCATTTGAGCCCAAGAAATCGAGGCTACAATGAGCCATGATCATGCCACTGCACTCCAGCCAGAGCAACAGAGTGAAACCTTGGTTTCAGAAAGAAAAAAAGAAAAAAAATAGAAACAGAAATTCAGGGCTTTCTCCTAGTTATCTCTAGCTAGCAACAGGTATCTAGAGTAGACACCATCTCCTGGGTTCCATTTGTCCTGGCACAGATAGAGTTTAATGATAAAATTTACCTCTCCTCACATTGCAGTGGTAAAAATGCAAAACTCTGGGCAATGGAAATAAGGATGGGTGGCCTGGAGGATATGATGAAAGGTAAAAAAGAAACTTTGGTGAAAAGCTAATTAGCTCTTACTGACTTGCTGGCTTTTTAAGAGTTTATATTGGATTTAGGTCTTACCAGTCATCGTCCTAGGATTTATTTTGGCAACCTCTTACAGAGTAGACGAGATAAGCCATGGTTTGATTTGAAAATGCTAGGTCCCTTGGTTAAAATTCCACTTCTTCTCACATCATTTTCACCCAAATTCTTAAGACCTAAGAAGTTTATAATGCCTTTAAAAGTACTGAAACATGTAAACAAAAATCACAGGATAGAATAATAATATACGTGTCATTAAAAACATCAAGAACTATGTGAATGCAGAAAAAGAAATAATTACTTCGCACAGGAGATCAGAGCATCTTATAATAGAATTGAAAAGGATCTATGAATTCATCAAATCTAAGGCCCAACAGATGGGCAAAATTCTCCTTACAACATTCCTATCAAGTTGTTACATGTATTTTTTGTGCACAGCCTCCCTGACAGGTAAATGCATGCTCTCAGGAGGCAACCTATTCCATTTTTGAGAAGCCATGTTAGAAAGTTCTCTTGTATCCGGCCAAAATATAACTTCCAATGAATTCTTCCTAATGATCCTAATTCTTCCCACATTAAGCAAATGTATTCCCTTTGCTCCATGCCACGTTCTAGATGTTAAAGGAGCAATAATATATTCAACTATCCCTTTAAATATGCAATGTATTGCACACTGTTCAAGGTAGAGAGACAAATGAAATATGAATCCTGACTTCATAGGCTCTTAAATAGGAAAGATATTTTTTTCTTTTTTCTTTCTTCGTTTTTTTTTTTTTTTTGAGACGGAGTCTCACTCTGTCACCCAGGCTGGAGTGCAGTGGCGTGATCTCGGCTCACTGCAAGCTCCGCCGCCTCCCAGGTTCACGCCATTCTCCTGCCTCAGCCTCCCGAGTAGCTGGGACTACAGGCGCCTGCCACCACACCCAGCTAATTTTTTGTATTTTTAGTAGAGACGGGGTTTCACCATGTTAGCCAGGATGGTCTCGATCTCCTGACCTCATGATCCGCCCGTCTTGGCCTCCCAAAGTGCTGGGATTACAGGCATGAGCCACCGCACCCGGCCTAAATAGGGAAGATTTTTTTAAAGCTTATAAATAATGATAATATATACTATGAGCATAAATGTCAAAAGAAAAGTACTGAGAAAGTATAGGAGTTCAGAAAAGGGAAAGGAGATTAATTCAATCTATGGAAAGAATCAGTGAAACAGGAAAAGCTTCATAAGGTGGATAGCATTTGAGAGACCACTTGAAGATGGGCGTTTCCAGTGAGGAAAGGACACTGAAGAACAGTATAATGGTTAAGACCCTGGACGCTAGGAATACATAGTCTGTGTTTGAATCTTAGCTTTGCCACTCTCTAGCTTGATGACTTCATGCAAATCATTTAAACTCTCCATGCCTCTATTTTCTTCTTTTGTAAAAGAGAAAAATCGATACGAAAATTGAATGCACTTGTACATGAAGTGTACTTAGAACAGTGTATTATTATTGAGAAAATAACAAAGGTAGAGTTTGTATAGGCAAGAAGGAATTAAACCTGTTTGGTAAAAGCAAACAGTTTGGTTTAAACATGCTTCCTCTTTGTGCATCTCCTTCCCCAAAACTCAAGTAGATAGAAATGCTGGCAAAACACCAGGCATGTGATGGGATTTAGCAAATCTTCATGACCCTGCCATCCTCCTTTCCCTTTTTCTCCTCTTCATACTTCTGCTTTGTACTTCTCCTACAGCACATTCTGCCTTGTATTATAATTACTTATTTAAATATATAAGTATTTGTGTTCTTATATTATCTGCCTCTTATACACTTCCTGAGACTAGTAGTTACCTTGTATATCCTAACCCTAGCCCTCAAATCTGGCTATGCATGAGAAGCTCTGGCGGAACTTTAAAAAAATGTAAATTGTTTAGGACCAACCCAGACCCAAGAAAATGTCTAAGGGTAGGACAGGAACATATATATAGAGAGAGAGAACATATGTGTTATATATATATATATATATATATATATATATATATATGTATGTATATATAATTTTTTTTTTTTTGGAGACAAAGTCTGGCTCTACCACACAGGTTGGAGTGTAGTGGCATGATCTCAGCTCACTGCAACCTCTGCCTACTGGGCTCAAGCTACCCTCCCACCTCAGGCTCCCGAGTAGCTGGGACTACAGGTATGCACCATCAGGCCTGGCTAATTTTTGCATTTTTTGTAGAGACAGGGTTTCACCATCTTGCCCAGGTTGGTCTCGAACTCCTGAGCTCAAGCGATCTGCCCGCCTCAGCCTCCCAAAATGCTGGGATTACAGGCATAAGCCACCACACTCAGGCAAGAACATATACTTTTAAAAGCTTCAGGAGGCTCCGAATTGGTCTATGAGTAGACCTCGTATTTCACAGCCCTACAGTACCTAATGATGAGGTGGGTGCACAATAAGTCACTACTGAACTGATGTTGACTGAATAACAGAAGATCAGGACCTAACACTAGATTGAAGCCTATGGAAAGGCACAGAGGCCTTTCTTAAAGGCCTAAAAGGCAAGGCTGAACTACGACAAAAGGTCAAACTAAAAAAAACCACTTCTAGCTTCAAAGCAATCAATAATCCTTTGTCAAGAGCTTTATCTCAAAGGCACTTTCATGTCCTTTCAGTAGATTACAGACATTAATATGGATTTTTTAAAAAGTAGAGATAGCTAAGAATAAACTAAAGCCAAATTTTACTTATTCTTTTTTTTTTTTTTTTTTTTTTGGTAGAAACTAGGGTCTCGCTTTGTTGCCCAGGCTGGTCTCGAACTCCTGGCTTCAAGCTATCCTCCTGCCTTGGCCTCACAAAGTGCTGGGATTATGGGCATGAGCCACCATGTCCAACCTTTATTCATTTAAAACAAGTGACCAGGCCAGGTGTGACAGCTCACACCTGGAATCCCAGCACTTTGGAAGGTGGATCACTTGAGGTCAGTAGTTCGAGGCCAGCCTGGCCAACATAGTGAAACCCCAGCTCTACTAAAAATACAAAAATTAGCCGGGCATGGTGACAGGTCCCTGTAATCCCAGCTACTCCGGAGGTTGAGGCAGAAGAATTACTTGAACCTGGGAGGCAGAGGTTGCAATGAGCTGAGATTATGCCACTGTACTCCGGCCCGGGCAACAGAGTAAGACTCTGTCTCAAAAAAAAAAAAAAAAAAAAAAAAACAAGTGTTCAGTAAGTGTTGGATAGTATATGTAAAAGCACTTTGAAAACTGGAATAAAATATGACATTATTACCTGAACACTAATGTGTTTTTTGTCATACGATCACTGCAAAGTAATCAAAAAAAGTTCAAGTTTAATGTAATTTTCCTGAATGGAAATCTAAAAGGAATTAATGTTTTTAAACTAACAATGAACAAAAGAATACTCAATTCAAATGCTGAAAACTACAATTTTCTTTTACTATTGATACTGTTATGGCAGCTAGAAACTTTCATCCAGATCTAAACAAAATCAGAAACCAGTATCATGAAGCTTTAATTTTTAAAGCTAATTCCCCAATACTGAGTTCCCAACCAAAGTAGCACTGCCTTACAATTAAATTAATACCATTTACAGAAGAGAATCTTACACCCTCATCACGAGTCTTAACATATTTTGGAACTTCGCTTGACCATTTTCTGAATCTCTTAGAATTCTATTGCAGTTTGTTATCCAAGTAACTAGAGAAAAAATGTTTAAGCTACTTATAACTGTCATTGTGATATAAATTCAAGGAGTCTGAATTCTTTCTTGGGGCACATTACAGCTAATGGCCATGTGCCAGATTTCCTCGAAATATATCCAAATCCTCAATATGTAGCAAGGAAACATTTACTTTTCAATAATTCCTCATCCCTATTCAGACTACCACTCAAGTCATCAAGATTCATAATTTTTTCCCAAAAAATGCTACACCATCACTAGACATAATATCTCAAAGATTAATGATAAAAGGAAAAATTTACCAACAGTGTAGACTCAAATGTTAGAAAGGGTTATCAAAGGATACTGCAGGAAATGCGAGTCTCTCTTTGAATATTTAAAAATTGAGTAAATTCTATCTTCCTGGGGTGTTTTAGGTTACCTGTTCAGTACCCAGGGAAGAAAAACAGATGACCTGTCAAGACTGGCAAAATTTTTAACATTTGAGGAAAAAATCCAATATTAACAATACTGAAGGAAAAGAGGCAGTCTCATACTCTGCTGTTGGAAACATACACCGATAACAATCTTTTCTGAAGAAAATTTGGCAATCTCCACTGATTTTTAAATGTATACTACCCTTTGACACAATGATTCCACTGTTTGAAATTTATCCTATGGATATACCTGCAAAAGTATGGACAGACACAGGTAGCTGGGACCACAGACGTGCGCCACCACGCCTGACTAATTTTTGTATTTTTTGTAGAGATGGGGTTTCACCATGTTGCCCAGGCCGGTCTCAAACTCCTGGGCTCAAGCAATCCCCCTACCTCGGCCTCTTGGGTAGCTGAGACTACAGGTGCATGCTATTGCTCCCAGTTAATTTTTTAATATTTTGTAGAGACAAAGTCTTGCTTTGCTGCCCAGACCAGTCTCAAATTCCTGGCTTCAAGCAATCCTCCCACCTCAGCCTCCCAAAGTGCTGGGATTACAGGCATGAGCTACTGCACCTGGCCTTTTTGACAGTTACTCATATAGATCTGTCCTATGACCCAGAAATTTTGCTCCAGGTTATCAACCCAAGATAAATAAAAATATATGTCTCCAAATAGACTTGTATACAAACATTCATAGCAATTTTATTCATGCAGCCCTAAACAGGAAACAATTCAAATATCCATCCACAGGACAATGGATAAGCAAACTGATATATTTCAACAATAGAATACTACTTGGCAATAAAAAAGAACTACTGATAAAAAGAAAAACTTGGATTAATTTTATATTCTGCTGAGTGAAAGAAGCCAAACACAAAAGAATACATACATGTGCTGTATGATTCCATTTATATGAAGTTCTAGGATCAGCAAAACTAATCTACCACGAGAGAAGTCAAACATCTCAGCCTGGTGGTGGTGGAGAGTGAGAGAGAAATGCTTCAGGGAGGCCAGAGGATTGACTGGAAATAGACAGGCTAGAAATTTTGGGGGTAATGAAAATGTTTTTGATCTGGTTTTGACTGGTTGCTACCTGGATGTATATAATTTTCAAAAACAATTATCGATTTAAAGTGTATAATTCAGTGGTTTTTAGTGTATTCACAGAGTTGTGCAACTAGCACCACAATCAATTTTAGGACATTTTCATCATCTCAAAAAGAAACTCCACACATACCCTTCAGTTATCTCTCTCCTGTGTTCCCTAGTCCTAAGCAACCACGAATCTATTTTCTGTCTCTATGGATTTGCCTATTCTGGACATGTCATAAAAATGGAATTTAAAAATGTTTTCAAGGTTCATCTATATTGTAGCATATTTCAGTACCTCATTCCTTTCATGGCCAAAAAATATTCCATAGTATAAATATACCACATTTTGGCCGGACACAGTGGCTCACATCTGGAAGGCCGAGGCGGGTGGATCATTTGAGGTCAGGAGTTTGAGACCAGCCTGGCCAACATAATGAAACCCTGTCTCTACTAAAAATACAAAAATTAGCTGGGCATGGTGGCAGGTGCCTGTAATCCCACATACTCAGGAGGCTGAGGCAGGAGAATCACTTGAACCAGGGAGGCAGAAGTTGCAATGAGCCAAGATCGCATCACTGCACTCTAACCTCGGGGACAGAGTGAGACTGTCTGGAAAAAAATCTAAAAAAATAAAAATAAATATACCACATTTTGCTCATCAGTTGATGATAGACATCTGGCTTATTTCCAGCTTTTGACTATCATGAATAATGCTGCTGTAAACATCAGTGTACACATTTTTGTGAGAACTGTGCATTTTTTTTTTCCAATTCACATTTATTTTTGGCTCTTGGAGCAATGTCACATTTTCAATATGAAAAAAGGCAGCAAGTTCAAAATAGAAATCTGTAGTGTAGGATAGAACAAAACCAAGTGTAAGTGGGAAAAAAGCAACAGCAAAAGGAAGATAGGAGATGTTGCAAAAAAGATGGAGGAGGGTTCCCCTTCCCTCTGGGGAATGACTCAAACACTGATGTGGCAGTATATACTATCCCACATAAAGTCAGGGATGTTAATCCTTTTTGGGGGTTAAGAAAAGGTGGAGATTAGGAGGGCATTTCTGGAGGCCTAGGGACCAAGGCTGATCTCTTTCCCCCCTTGATCCCCTTCTCTAATCAGGGGAAAGGGAGGAATTCAATATATGAGAGAGGTAGAGCCAGAGAGGGAAAGATTCCACTTGACAGAGTAGTGCAGACCTCTCCAAAGGGCAGAGCTTGGAGGGAGACTGAAAATGGAGAAAATACTGCTAACACCTCTCTTCAAGCTGAGAAATGGAAAATAGAAATACCTGGAAATTATGACTTTAATAGCCTGGATTTCCCTCTCCAAAACTTTTAGGATGGAAAATCCCATCCCCTTCCTTGCAGTGACTTCTACCTGCCACCTTCTACCATCTTTCGCTTTGGGCTTAGGATGGTGGCCATTATCCACATGGGCTTTCAAAACCCAGTTGGTTCTAAATGAGATCTGGATGAGACCCAGCTTCTTGGAGATTTTAAAAAGGAGGAAATATTAACTGGAGAGATGGAAGGGATGGGCACCAGAAGGAAATACAGGGTCACCCAGAGTGGCAGAAACCTAGGCTTCCCAGAGTGGAAAGAGAAAGGAAACATTCAACAAACAAATACTTATTGAGTGCCTACTACGTGCTAAGCACTGTTCTAGATCTAGATTTGTGTTTCAGGCAGCAAACACAAATTCTGAGGTAGAGAAAAGGGGCAGGTGAGTAAGATGGCTAAGGGAACTGAGAAGCCTGAGGCGATGGGGGCTCTGCCTTAGGCCTCCTCTTCAGCCTCCTCACCAAAATCCTCCTCCTCTTCTGTGGTGGCATCCTGGTACTGCTGATACTCAGAGACGAGGTCGTTCGTGTTGCTCTCAGCCTTGTTGAACTCTCGTCTCATCCATGCCCTCAGCTGTGTACCAGTGGAGGAAGGCCTTCCAGGGGAACATGGCAGTGAACTGCTCCAAGATGCACCTGAAGAGCTCCTGGATGGCCGTGCTGCTGCCGATTAAGGTGACCGCCATCTTGAGGCCATGAGGTGGGATGTCACAGACAGCTGTCTTGATGTTGTTGGGGAGCCACTCCACAAAGTAGCTGCTGTTCTGGTTCTGCACGTTGAGCATCTGCTCATGGACATCCATCCACAAAGACAGCAGCCACAGTGAGATATAAGCTGTGGCAGGGGTCTCATTATGTTCTTGGCATTGAAATCCTGCCGGATGAGTTTGGGCACTGTGAAAGCTCGATGCTGCTAGCTTCCACAGCTGGTGAGAGGGCAAAGCCAGCCATGAAGTAGTGGAGATGTGGTAAGGGCACCAGTTTGACTGCCAACTTGCGGAGGTCAGCATTGAGCTGGCCAGGGAAGTGGAGACAGGTGGTAACACTGCTTGTGGTGGCTGAGACAAGGTGGTTCAAGTCCCCATAGTTTGGTGTGGTCAGCTTCAAAGTGCGGAAGCAGATGTCATAGAGGGCCTCATTGTCAATGCAGTAGGTCTCATCAGTGTTCTCTACCGACTGATGGACGGAGAGGGTGATGTTGTAGGGCTCGACCACGGTGTCAGACACTTTGGGTGGAGGCACTACACTGAAGGTGTTCATGATGCAATCAGGGCACTCTTCTCGGATCTTGCTGATAAAGAGAGTACCCATTCCAGAGCCCATTGAGTGGGTCAGCTGGAAGCCCTGCAGGCAGTCACAGCTCTCTTACTCCTCCTGCACCACATCTACAACTGAATCAACCAGCTTGGCCCCCTCTATGTAGTGGCCTTTGGCCCAGTTGTTGCCTGCCCCAGATTGACCAAAAACAAAGTTGTCTGGTTTAAGCACCTGGCCAAAAGCGCCTGAGCTAGCAGAGTCCATGGTCCCAGGTTCTAGATCCACCAGGTTAGCACAAGGAACATATTTGCCATCTATGGCTTCACTGTAGTACATGGTGACACAGTCCAGCTGCAGGTCGCTGTCCCCATGTTAGGTGCTGGTGGGGTCGATTTCACGTTCATCACTGATCACATCCCAGCACTTGGCACCCATCCGGTTGCCACACTGACAGGCCTGGATGTGCACGATTTCCCTCATGGTTAAAATTTATTTTAATTTTTTTGCTCGCCTCAAGGTATGCATGGGGCAAGAAAATATGTAATTTATTTCCTCTGCTAGTTGCAGGCTGAAAGGATGGAATGCACCCCAGAGGCTAGAGCAGCAAGGTGCAAACGTGGCAGCAGGAAGGTTCTGAGAGGCAGAACTGTGCATTTTATTGTATAAAAATTAGATCTAAATTTTAATAACAAATATAGATATGAAAAATTATATTGTTACTATAAAGCATGATTTCTGAGTATTTCAGTGGATGGCATAACAAAAATATCTAATAATGGCAATCAAGCAAATTATAATAAAAACATGCTATTTCAGAAGAGAAAAAAGTTGTATGTCAACAAGAACAACTAAAATGAAATATCATATTCATCTCCTAATGAAACAGAGGTTTCCTATATGAGTAAGGAAGCTGTCTGAAAGGAGGATTTAAGTCACTTCTTTACACACAAACTACAGCATAACTCTTAAAGGCTTCAGTGACCATACCACAGGAATATTTATTATCATCCAGACATCTCCATGTCCCATTAGCAACAAAATCAACACTGAAGTATGATCTAATTCTTTTGAGGAATAAAGAAAACAGTTTAGTCTATTCACCAAAGGCAGAAAATAGTTTTAAAATAATGTCTGTGTAGCATTGGGCACATTTACATAGAGATACGGTACCTTGAGGGTGTCACACTAGAAAACAAATTTTCTTTACAAATTAAAGAACAGACACTTGATGTATTTGTATTTCTATTAAAACTGCAATTGATGGCTACTGATAAAAGCTAGTATAGAGCTGAAGATTTGCAGTGGTGTCCTCTCCAAAACGTAGTTTAGGAATACTATCATATGATTACTAATGTTGTATAAATGCATGAGAATGACAGACACCAAATTCAGGATATTGATTACCTCTTGGTGTTGGGGGAGGAGAGAGGGGAATATTATTGAGGAGGCATGCAAGAGTCTTCAACCATATTACAAATGTTTTGTTTCCTAAGTTGGGAGTCCTATTTTGTAACGGATTATGATCCAACCATTGAAGATTCTTACACAAAGCAGTGTGTGATAGATGACAGAGCAGCCCGGCTAGATATTTTGGATACAGCAGGACAAGAAGAGTTTGGAGCCATGAGAGAACAGTATATGAGGACTGGCGAGGGCTTCCTGTTGGTCTTTTCAGTCACAGATAGAGGCAGTTTTGAAGAAATCTATAAGTTTCAAAGACAGATTCTCAGAGTAAAGGATCGTGATGAGTTCCCAATGATTTTAATTGGTAATAAAGCAGATCTGGATCATCAAAGACAGGTAACACAGGAAGAAGGACGGCAGTTAGCACGGCAACTTAAGGTAACATACATGAAGGCATCAGCAAAGATTAGGATGAATGTAGATCAAGCTTTCCATGAACTTGTCCGGGTTATCAGGAAATTTCAAGAGCAGGAATGTCCTCCTTCACCAGAACCAACACGGAAAGAAAAAGACAAGAAAGGCTGCCATTGTGTTATTTTCTAGAATCCCTTCAGTTTTAGCTACCAACTGCCAGGAAAAGCCCTCATCTTCTCTTCCTCTCCTCAGTTTACATCTTGTTGGTACCTTTCTAGCCTTAGACAAATGATCACCATGTTAGCCTTAGACCAAGAAGCTGGCTAGTCCTTTCTGTGAAGCTAATACAATGGTCATTTCCAGACAAATTTAAAGGAAACACTAAGGCTGCTTCAAAGATTATCTGATTCCTTTAAAATATATGTCTATATACACAGACATGCTCTTTTTTTAAGTGCTTACATTTTAATAGAGATGAATCAGTTTTGGAATCTAAGTTGTTTGCCAAGCTGAAGCTACAGGTTGTGAAATAATTTTTAACTTTTGGAATCATACTGCCTACTGTTACTCTAAATAGAAATATAGGGTTTTTTTAATGTGAATTTTTGCCTATCTTTAAACATTTCAATGTCAGCCTTTGTTAACCTTAAATACACTGAATTGAATCTACAAAAGTGAACCATCTCAGACCTTTACTGATACTACAACTTTTGTTTTCTGGTGGCCAAAATACCAAATGCCTATTGTATTTATGGATTAAAAACTGCTCATAAAAGCCTGTGTTACTGCTCCTACTCTTGAAGATGATAATATTCTACGTGGTCAAATATTTGGACTCATTTAGGACTTAGATATTTCAGTGTACTTGGTTTTTTAATTTAACTCTTTTTCACAGCCACGCTAAGGGTAAAAAGGAATAATTTCTGTCTGTCTTCCTTTTCAAGTATTTCTGGGTAAGGGATTCAAAAAACTAAAACTTTTTGTTTGTAATATAAAATATGGAATTGATCTTTCTGGGGTCAGAGATGATTAATGTTTTTGCTATATACTTTTATACATTATTTTCTTATCAAACTAGTTAACAAGTATTTTTATATGTTTGTAAGCAGATATGCTTTCATAGCATACCTTGTGTATATGTAAAGATAAGTATTTAATTCTCACTGTTCACTTTTAACTAACAAAGAAAAACAAGTGGAAACTACAGAAACTGTGGTAGAACTTTTACTTGCTGGTCTGGTCTTGGTTGTACCCATCTTTGGCCAGTCACACATCTACTCAAGAAACCTTCCCAATAGAGTACAACAGGATGAGACTCTGAAATCACTTTCAGTATTCCCTGCTAGATATTGATTGTTATTTCAAGTATTAAGTGTAAGCTTTTAATGGATAATTAGTATAACTGTGGATGGCATCTGATTTTGTTTTTAATTCTGTGGATTGTATTTAAGCAATTCAATAGTATGTTCCTGATTTTGAGACGCTAAGTGGTATTGCACGGTTGTCACTTTATCAAGTGTGTACAACAGTCCCATGAAGTTTATAGAGCATACCCTTGTATAGCTTCAGGTACTAGAATTAAAATTGATCTGTTATCACACACACAAAAAAAACAAATTAAAGAACATTCTTTTCCAAAAATGGTTAAAAATTATTTTTCATACTGTGATAAAAATAAGAGGTTTGGGCTGGGCGCGGTGGTTCATGCCTGTAATCCCAGCACTTTGGGAGGCCGAGGCAGGCAGATCACAAGGTCAGGAGTTCAAGACCAGCCTGACCAACCTGGTGAAACCCTGTCTCCACTAAAAATACAAAAATTAGCTGGGCGTGGTGGCACATGCCCATAATCCCAGCTACTTGGGAGGCTGAGGCAGAAGAATCGCTTGAACCTGGGAGGCGGAGGTTGCAGTGAGCCAAGATCGCGCTACTGCGCTCCAGCCTGGGCGACAAAGCAAGACTCCGTTTCAAGGAAAAAAAAAGAAAAAAAGAAAAAAAAACAAGAGGTTTATTACTGGCAAACAAACAAACAAGAACCAGTTAAGCAGATCCATCATGGCTCCCTTTTGTAGTTGGGAAGGGAATTCTGGAAGTTATTGTGTTCCTACTCTTTTTGGGGGACTCTACTATATACTTTACATACATATATTTCCTCATTTAATCCACAGAACAGCCTTATAAGGTAGGTACTATATTCCCATTTTATAGATAAGAAACTAGGATTAACTGGCTAAGCTACATACTAAAGAGAGTGAAGAGGCTAGGTTCAAACCCAAGACTTCATTCATACAGAACACGTACCTATAATTCAGGTACATCCCTTACATATATACCACTTTCCATTCATAGCCACTATTTCTAAAAGTGTACCTGCACTATTATTGCCACTTTCTCACTTATAATTCTTTCTGAATCTCATCTGCTTCCACGCAAAACACTTCTTCAAAATTGCTCCAGGATTGCCAACGACTTTGTAACAGCCAAATCTGAAGGACACTTTTCATTCTTTATCTATCTAACTTTTGTGGCCTAATCTCTTACTTTTGAAACACTCTCCTTCCTTGGCTAACTGAGCATTCCCTCTCATTATTCTTAAATGGTTCTTCTTCTCCACCTATACCTTTAATTTTTTTTTTTTTTTTTTTGAGACGGAGTCTCACTCTGTCGTCCAGGCTGGAGTGCAGTGGCGCCATCTCGGCTCACTGCAAGCTCCGCCTCCCAGGTTCACGCCATTCTCCTGCCTCAGCCTCCCAAGTAGCTGGGACTACAGGCGCCCGCCACTGCGCCCGGCTAACTTTTTGTATTTTTAGTAGAGACGGTGTTTCACTGCGTTAGCCAGGATGGTCTTGATCTCCTGACCCACCGTGCCTGGTTGTCTTTTTTATAATTTCTATTTATTAATATTCTCTACCTGGAGAAACATTGTTCTCATACTTTCCTTTAGTTCTTTATATATGGTTTCCTTTAATATATTTAAAATAGCTAGTTAAAGTCTTTGTCTAGTAAGTCCAATGTTTTGGCTTCCTCAGGGATAGTCTCTATTGACTGCTTTTTTTCCTAGGTACATAGGTCACCCTTTATTGTTTATCTGCATGTCTTTCTTTTTTTTTGTTGAAAACTGGACATTTTAAATAATGTAGCTTCTCTAAAAATCAATCAAATCCTCCTCTTTCCCAGTTTGTTGTTGTTGTTGTTGCTGTTTATTGTTGTGGTTGTTTATTTAGTGACTTTTCCAAGCTAATTCTATAAAGTCTGTAATCTTTGTCCCACATGGCCACTGAATTTTCTCTTCCCTCAGCTACTCACTGGACAGAGATGTCCTTAAATGACTGAACTAAAAAGTCTCCTGGTCTTTACTGGACCTCTACCTGCATAATGTGGTACTCAGCCAGGCAGTTTACAATTCTACCTTAGCCTTTGCCTTTTGCTTGTGCAGAGCCCCAAGTTTAGCCAGAGGTGAGCTTAGGACCTTCTCAGGTCTTTCTGAGCATGCACACAACTCTGACCTTATATATGCCATTAGCCTTCTAGATTCTCAGGAACATATCAGATCTTTTCAAAGCCCCCTATGGACATCCTACTCCCCAACTTTTCCTTTTTTTTGGTTATTTTGTTGTTTACCCCAATTGGCACCTGAGGTAGCTACTTTGTTGAACGGTTGTGGCTGATTTTTCTCGACAATTGCCTCTAGGGAAAATACTCTTTGCACTGGGTGAGTTTTCAGTGAGGTGAAATAAAGACAAAGCTTTCAAGTGGGGTTTACTAGGACACTGTCAGACAGGTCATATAATGACAGTTCTCTAAGGAAGGGGCTTTGAAAGAGCTCCAACTCTGTTCTGACTTGCTCAGTGCCAGCTAGGCTGCTAATTTTCACCATGACTGCAAGCTGTAGGTTTTCAAGGCTACAGTGGAGCTGCAGAAAGGGGGAGGTGTTAAGGCAGGTGAAAATGCCACAAAGCTCGTTGCTCTCACAGAGATTATGTTCTTTGTTGTTGTTTTAAGCACCCCCCACCTCCACTCCCAACAGACTGTTGTAAATCTGGTTAATTTTTAAAGTTATGGAAAAAGTTGATCTTGACAATTTTTGCCAGAGTTCTCCGAACTTTTATAAAGGACAGGATTTTTGGATGTTGTTATTTTGCCACTTCCCATAACATCACTGATCATCCCCATAATTCTTAGATTTCTTTGAAAGATATTAGATTGTTTAAAGCAACAATAATAATAGTATATTGTGAGGGTTATAATATACTTAGGAATAAGTGTATGGAAACAATAACACAAAAGATAGGAGAAGGTAAATAGATAGGCAGCTGTAAAAATCTTACGTTATATACAAAATGGCATAACACTATTTGAAGGTAGACTGTGATATATTAAAAATGCATGTTGTGGCCATGTGTGGCCCATGCCGGTAATCCCAGCACTCTGGGAGGCTGAGGCAGGTGGATCACTTGAGGTCAGGAGTTCAAGACCAGCCTGGCCAACATGGTGAAACCCCATCTCTACTAAAAAAAAAAAAATACAAAAATTAGCTGGGCATGGTGGCACAAGCCTGTAGTCCCAGCTACTCAGGAGGCTGAGGCAGGAGAATGGCTTGAACCCGGGAGGCAGGGGCTGCAATGAGCCGAAATTGTGCCACTTCTTTCCAGCCTGGGCAACAGAGCGAGACTCCATCTCAAAAAAAAAAGAAAAGAAAAGAAAGAAAGAAAAAAGGAATTGCATGGTGAGGTTTGGGCTTAATTTTTTATTTAAAAAAACAGAAACCGCATTGTACAAGTTTGTCATTTTATAATTAAGGAATTAAAAGTTAAAGTGATTGACTGACAAAAATAGTTTCACACGGCCAGCCAGTCAACAGCAGAGCCATAGTAAAATTCTTACTTTATAAATTCTAGTCCAGTTGTCTCAAGAGAAAATAATTTCCATGCAATGTCAACCATGTATACAACTACATATAAATAACATGCTCATTTCAAATGATTCTTATTTAGCAGGCCTAGTAAGATCTCTATTTGGAAACATCCTGAATTTAGTTTTAATTAATTCAAATTCTCATCAATTAATGAAGATTATTTAAGTGTGCTCTACTTAATGGAACATCAAAAATATTGAAGCTAAACAATCATTTAAAGCACCAGCTACCAAGTTCAGAGAATATAATCTTTCACTCAAATGAAAGACTAACTCATTCACACTTAAGGAAAAAATGATTTTAAAATGTATGAAATCTGTATGTAGCATTACCTGTAGCGCCTAGTGGGTGTCCCTTTGAAATCAGTCCACCACTAGGATTTATGACCCACTTTCCTCCATATGTATTATCTCCTCTATCAACCAGCGTTGCACCTTGTCCTATAGAAGAAAAAATAATATTCACAAATGTTAATAGTAACAATAGAACAAATGATATGCTTTTATAAGATTTCCATATAGCCAAGAATTTCTTGGAGCAAATATTTCTTAACAGTTCAAACTAACAATAATTTGACATAAGCACTTTTAAAAGTAATAAATACTTACATTTTCAGAACATTTCCTGTATGAAACAAAAGCTCCTATTAGTTCCTTAGAGCTCTCTGACTTCCAAAATTGCTCTAAATATGGTAGAGATTCAGAGAACTAGGAGAATAGAACTGAAATGGATATAATGCTATAACTAAAATAACTGTCAGCTTTAAAAATGCATAATTTTGCCAAAATGTGTTCTTTTCTATTTTCATCTGTACTGCTATATACTATATAAGTATTTTTAATAAATATGGAAAAACAGGAGAAAAAAGGCACTTTCATGAAATGAAGAGAAATGTCTGAAAACACTGTTGAGCCACAAAAGTAAGGTTAAAGAAAAAATTACTTCACATGCTTGGTGGCTTCAATGTTCCTGTCAATTTCCTGGTCATTTGGTCATTCTTCCAGATGCTTAAGAAGTAAATAAAAATGGATGTATTGTATAAAATTGTCTTCCACATCTATTTACGATAAAGTAATAAGATGTGGACGCTCCAAATAATGATAGTAATGATGGTGGCAATGCTGTCAAAGGTAGCTAATAGCTTTGAGCACTCACTCTGGGTCAGCTCTTGTTCTAATTATTTTCTGTATATATAGTCAGCATCCATGGGTTCCACATCATGGATTCAACCATCCACAAATCAAAAATATTCAGAAGAGGCAGGGCACCATGGCCGATGCCTGTAATCCCAGCACTTTGGGAGGCCGAGGCAGGTAGATCACCTGAGGTCAGGAGTTCGAGACCAGCCTGGCCAACATGGTGAAACACCATCTCTACTAAAAATACAAAAATTAGCCAGGCATGGTGGCGCACCCCTGGGCGACAAGAGCAAAACTCTGTCTCAAAAAAAAATATATATATATATATATATATGTGTATATATATATGTATATATATATATATATGTGTGTATATATATGTATATATATATATGTGTATATATGTGTATATATATATGTGTATATATGTGTATATATATATATGTGTATATATATATACAGAAGAAAAAAATTACAAAAAGCAAAACTTCAATTTGTATGTGCTGAGTACTACATTGAATCCATGCGAATGAAGTGATATGTAGTTATTATAGGTAATCTAGAGATTATTTAAAGTATACAGGAGGGTGTGCATAGGTTATATGCAAAAATTATGCCATTTTATATAAGCAGCTTCCATGGATTTTGGTATCTATGGGAGGTCTTAGAAAAAAAACCCCACAGATACTGAGTGATGACTATTTATAAAATTTAATATTCAATCCTATGAAGTAGGTGCTATCATTCTCATTTCCTAGATGAGAAAACAGACAGAGATATTAAGAAATCAACCAAGGCAACAGCAAGAGATCTAGGATTAATACTCAGGGAGCCTGGCTCCACAGCCTGTGTTCTCAGCTAATATATTATATTGCCTTCAAAAACAAAAGTTCCTCTGTTGGTAAAATGAAATACACTAATCACAGGATTTTAGATGACTGACACTTCTAATTTGGCTTTAAATCTAGGTTATAGATAAAACCATTGGCTAAGACATTCTCTCTTTTATTTTTTGGTATGTTTCTACCTTAGAAATTGCTCTGAGGCTCTAGTCATAAGAGATAAATCTATCTACTATTGCTACTTACAAACTGCTAAATATTGTTTCTGTAGCAAGTAATAGCAAACTAAACACAAGCTAACCCCTAAAAGTGAATAATTCACTACACTTTTCCTATAATATATACAATCTTGTAAAGTATTAAAAGATTCCAAAGGGAAGTTATCTTGAACTCATCAACTAAAAATATTCAGAGATTAAAGTACTGTAAATGAACGTTCTCCCCTAGCATAGACAGGAAAACAAATGCATACGCTTTTGGAAAACAATTATTATACCTGTTCTGTGCCAAAAACTAAACTAGGAACTTATGGATACAATAGTGAACCAAACGAAAATCCCTACTATCATGGAGTTTAAGTTATGTGGGGAGAGGGGTGAGGAAAAGACAGACAATATATAAAATAAGTAAAAAAATATGTAAAGTGGTGATAAATGCCAAGGGAAAAAAGAAAGCAGGGAAAGGGTATAGGACACATTGAGACAAGGAAGATGGAGGTGAGTGGTTTATATTTCAAACAAAGTGATCGGAGAAGGCTTCCACTGAGAAGGACATTAGTCAAAGACCTGAAGGGAGTGAGAGAGCAAATCATGTATGTTTGGAACAAAGGCCCTGAAACAGGAGCGAGCTTCCAGTGCTTGAAGAAGGAAGTCAATGTGGCTGCAGCAGAGTAGAAGATTCAGAGAAAAGCAGAGGAAGTCAGAGATGGGAGTGGGGAGTAAGGAGGACAGATCATATTTGGCTTGTTCGTCTGAGTGAGTTGAGAAACTACTGGGTTTTGAATGAATTAATGAACTGATTTGCTGCACATTCTAGCTTCAGTCTGGAGAGACAAGGCAGACGCACGGGACCAGCCATAAGACTCCAACAATAATATAAATGAGAAACGATGCTGTTCTGCACTAGGCTGGCAGTGACAAAAGTGGTGAGATGTGGTCATATTCTGGATTTATTTTGAAGGTAGAGTCCATAGCCAACAGGACTTAGAGATAGATTTAATGATGATTGTGAGAGAGAGAAAAGAATTCAAGCCCGATGGTTTCCAGTTTAAGCAACAGGAGGATGGGGAAGACTGAGGGAGGAGAAAGTTTGAAAAATATCCATAGCTCAATTTTGGACTTAGGTTTGAGATGCTTATGAGACATCCAAAGAAACCCCTAAAAAGTAGGCAGCTGGATTCTTGAGTCTAGAGGTTGGAGAAGCAGTTCAAGCAAGGAGTATAAGTTTGAAAGTAATCATTTTGGCCAGGCCTGGTGGCTCACACCTGTAATCCCAGCACTTTGGGAGGCTGGGGTGGGTGGATCACCTGAGGTCAGGAGTTCGAGACCAGCCTGACCAACATGGTGAAATCCTGTCTCTACTAAAAAATATGCAAAAATTAGCCGGGCGTGGTGGTGTACCCCTGTAATCCCAGCTACTCGGGAGGCTGAGGCAGGAGAATCGCCTGAACCTGAGAAGGGGAGGTTGCAGTGAGCTGAGATCTCACCATTGTACTCCAGCCTGGGCAGCAAGAGCAAAACTGTCTCGGAAAAAAAAAAAAAGAAGAAAAGCTGGGTGTGGTGGCTCACACCTATAATCCCAGCACTTTGGGAGGCCAAGGCGGGCAGATCACCTGAGGTCAGGAGTTCGAGACCAGCCTGGCCAACATGGTGAAACCCCGTCTCTACTAAAAATACAAAATTAGCTGGGCGTGGTGGCGTATGCCTGCAATCCCAGCTACTCGGGAGGCTGAGGCAGGAGAATCACTTGAACCCAGGTGGCGGAGGTTGTGGTGAGCTGAGATAGCGCCACTGCACTCCAGCCTGGGCAACAAGAGAGAAACTCCATCTCAAAGAAAAAAAAAAAAAGAAAGTAATCATTTTATATCTGTATCTACATAAAATATTTAACTTTTAGATTAAGTTCCATATTAGGCAGAATATGTTCACTACAGTTTATCTCTTGCATTGATTACAACTGAAAACACTGGATATAAAAATAAAAAAAAAAAACTGCCTGAGGACTCTGAAAAGTAAATAAAAGCAGGGGGATTATAGAGCAAGTCAAAACTTGGAGAAGCCACTGCATAAGGGTGAGGTCCTGGTTGTCTTTTTTTCTTTTTAGGCTCTCTCTCTCTCAACAGCTTTGCCCCAAGGTTGAGCACAGCCCTGGAACAGCATGGCAGCAGAAACAGCAAAAGTAGCTAAAACTCTAACAGAAACCCCATCTTCCTAACCAAAGGAACTAGGAAAAGAAATCTCTGCAGGCTGGAGAGTAAGGGAAGAAGTCCATAGTGGAGAGAGCCAGAGAAGAGGATCCCCTAATTCTGTGTATAGACCTGTACAAGTCTCAGGCTCACTCTGACATAGGCATACGTTTAGAGAGCTGAGCAAAGACTTTAACCACCACCCTCAGAAGGCAAGACAGAACTTATTGTCAGAACATACTGGCTTAAATGCTTGCTAAAACAAAAACATCAACATTCTCCAAAGGATCTATATAATAGGACATTCACCCTGTCCAGGATACAATCCAAAATTGTTTGCTATACAAAGAATCAGAAAATGTAACCAATACTCTCAAGGTAAAAGACAATCAACAGATGCAAAACCCAACAAAGCCCAGATTATGGAATTATTAAAGACTTTAAAACAGCTGTTAGAACTACAAGGTAAAGAAAGCCCACTAGAAATGAACAAAAAGATGTAAGCTCTCAGCAGAGAAATAGAAACTATAAAATGAACCAAATGGAAATTTTAGAACTGAAAATACAATATTTGAAATAGAAAACTCATTAGAATGGTTCATGAGTAGAAAGAACATGAAGGAAGAGTCAGTGAATTTAAAGATATATCAACATAAATTATCAAATGTGAAGAACAGAGAGAAAAGGGGATTCAAAGTGAACAGTTTCAGGGACCTATGGGACAATATCCAAAGGTCTAATATATGCATCATTGGAAGTCCAGAAGAAGAGGAGGAAAAAACTGGGACAGAACATACATTTAAAGAAATAATGGCTGAAAACTTGCCAAATTTGGTAAAAGTTTTGCATTTTCAGACTTAAGAAACTCAGAAAACACAACAGAGAATAAATTAAAAGAAAACCATGCCTAGACATTACACAGTCAAACTGCTAAAAATCTTGAGAATAGCTAGAGAAAAATGGCCCATCACATACAGAGAAACAATTTGAATGACCATGACTCCTCGTTAGAAACTATGGCGGTCAGAAGACTGGAACAACATGTTTTAAGTGCTAAAAGACCTGTCAACCTAGAATTCTATAATCAGCCCAGAGTTCCTTTAGGAATTAAGGTTAAGCAAAGACATTTTCAGTTGAAGGAAAACTAAGAGGATTCATCTCCAAAAGATCTGCTTTATAAAAAATGCTACAAAAAGTTCCTTAGGCTAAAGAAAATGATTACAGAGAAAAACTTGGGTGTTCAAGAACAAAGAGCAACAAAAAATGATAAATATCTGGATAAGTATAAAATACTTTTTCCCTCTTAGTATCTTTAAAATTATGTGTGACATTTTTACCCATGACATATAACAGACATCTAAGTGTATGACTGTTGAAAGCAAAACTTATAATATTATATATTGGGGTTTTCAATGTAAATAGATATAACACATATGACAATTATAACATAAGGGACAGTGTAGGGCAAAGGGGAGTCAGTGAATGGACCTATACGGTTGCAAGGCTTCTACATTTTATGTGAAGTGGTACAATATTAACTCAAAGGAGACGCTTAAGGGGGCATACTATAATTCTTATCGCAGTGGTTCTCAACTGGAAGAGTTTTTTTTTTTTTTTTTTTTTTTGAGATGGAGTCTCGCTCTGTCACCCAGGCTGGAGTGCAGTGGTATGATATCAGCTCCCTGCAAGCTCCGCCTCCCGGGTTCACGCCATTCTGCTGCCTCAGCCTCCCAAGTAGTTGGGACTACAGCGCCCAACACCACGCCCGGCTAATTTTTTGTATTTTTAGTAGAGAGGGGGTTTCACCGTGTTAGCCAGGATGGTCTCGATCTCCTGACCTCGTTATCTGCCCGCCTTGGCCTCCCAAAGTGCTGGGATTATAGGCCTCAGCCACCGCGCCCTGCCAACTGGGAGAGATTTTACCCCCCAGAAGACATTTGACAATATTTGAAGACATTTTATGGTTGTTACAACTGTGGGGGGTGGTGCTACTGGCATTTAGTAGATAAGAGGTAGGGATATTGCTGAATATCCTACCATGCACAAGCTGTATCACAAGAATGATAGAGCTCAAATGTCAATAGTGCCAAGGTTGATAAACCATGCTCTATAGCAACCACTGGGATAAACAAAGAAGAAAAAACAAAGAGATATGGTGAAAAAAACAATCGATAAGTTGAAATGGCATACTAAAAATATTTAAATAATGCAAAAGAAGTCAAGAGGAGGGGCACAGAGGAACAAAAATTACAGGGGACAAATAGAAAACAGATAATTAAATGACCAACCTAAATCCTACTATATCAATAATTACATTAATTATCTAAATAAATATTGTCTAACAGAAATATAATGCCCACACAATACTTTTAAATTTTCTAGTATATATTTTATTTAATATATACATTTTATATATATATAAAATATTTTCATTCAACATGTAATCAACATAAAAAAATTATCAGTGAGCCAGGTGGCTCATGCTTGCAACCCCAGCACTTTGGGAGGCTGAGGCGGGTGGATCACTTGAAGCCAGGAGTTTGAGAACAGCCCGCGCAACATGGTGAAACCCTGTCTCTACTAAAATTACAAAAATTAGCTGGGCATGGTAGCATGCACACCTGTAATACTCGGGAGGCTGAGGCACAAGAATTGCTTGAACCCAGGAGGCAGAAGTTGCAATGAGCCGAGATCACACCATTGCACTCCAGCCTGGGCGACAAAGCGAGACTCTGTCTCAAAAAAAAAAAAAAAATTATTAATGAAATACTTTACATTCTATTTTTCAATATTAAGTCTCCAAAACTCCATGTGTACTTCACACTTACAGCACACGTCAATTTGGACTAGCTACATTTCAAAGACTAAAGTATAGCTAGTGGCTGTCATTATCAGCACAGGTTTCAACACTCCAGTTAAAAGGCAGAAATCAACAAAGTAGATTTTAAAAAATACATTATCATGGCTGGGCGCAGTGGCTCACGCCTGTAATTCCAGCACTTTAGGAAGCCTAGGTGGGTGGATCACCTGAGGTCAGGAGTTTGAGACCAGCCTGGCCAACATGGTGAAACCCTCTCTCTACTAAAAATACAAAAATTAGCCAGGCGTGTTGGCGGGTGCCTGTAATCCCAGCTACACAGGAGGCTGAGGCAGGAGAATCACTTGAACCCAGGAGGTGGAGGTTGCATTGAGCTGAGATTGCACCACTGCACTCCAGCCTGGGCTACAGAGAGAGTCTCCGTCTCAGAAAAACGAAAAAACAAAAAAAAACTATTGCTTACATGCTGCCTATAAGAGATACACTTTAAATAAATTAACATAAATAGGTTGAAAGCAAATGAATAAAATCTCATGCAAAGAATAAGCATAAGAAAGATGGAGTAGCTATTTTGGTCAGATAAAAGAGCCTTCCAGACAAATAATATAATCATAATACAAATTATCTGGACACTCCATCATCTTAGTGTTGGTACTGCCTAATACCACAAGTTCTAAAACGTCCACTACCAAAACAGCTTACATTCACTTCCCACAGTGTGGCAGAGCCAACGTTAAGGGAAAAGTGAATAGTGAATTCTTTTATCTAACGGTCAAAGTGAAGTTTTCTCAGTGAAATTTACTGAATTAATCTGCCCTATTCAAAGATGTTACCTTCTGGACAGAGTCCCAGTGCTTCATAAGTAAGGAGTTCGTTGGTAGAAAAGCAATCGTGAAGTTCTATTACGTCAATATCATTTGGTGTCAGGCCAGATTTCTCATAGCATTTTCTTGCAGCTTCTTTACTCATATCAAAGCCAACCTAAAACAAAAACCATATATAAATAAAGGGCACCAAAACTGGGCCTTTTAAACAAGTATTTTAAGAGATTAATAGATGCATAACCTTAACAACTGATAATTGACCACATATATTAAATTCTTGCCCAGGTGCATTGGCTCATGCCTATAATCCAAGCACTTTGGGAAGCTGAGGCAGGAGGATCGCTTGAGCCCAGGAGTTTGAGACCAGCCTGGGCAACAATGGAAGATCCTGTCTCTACAAATAATTTAAAAATTAGCCTGGCGTGGTAGTATGTGCCTGTGGTCCCAGATACTCGGGAGGCTGAGCTGGGAGGATCGTTTGAGCACAGGAGGTCAAGGCTGCAGGGAACCAGGATCACCCCACTGAATTCCAGCCTGGATGAAAGAGCAAGATTCTGTCTCAAAAAAGAAACAAAAAAAGAAGAGAAGAAGAAAAGAAAGAAAGAGAGGAAAGGGAAAGGGAAAGAAAGGGAGGAAGGAAGGGAGGGAGGGAAGGAGGGTCAGTCAATTGATTCTATATTACACAGAAAGTCTAAATAAAATAACATCTAGGATAAGGATGTACATATTCAATTTTGTACTAAAAAATGACAGAATTTTTAAATAAAATATATAAAAATGACCTAGAATTCCTCAGAGCATATCTTGTGCTAAGTTACAAAACTTCTGTCAAACTACAATGTATAGTTGTGATAAACAAGTTGAAGACATTTATTACCAGATCATTATGAGTCAGATACACTGAAAAATATGGGAGAATTTCTATATAAAATGACACAATCTTCTTTTAGAAGATCATCTAGGATTCAAACCATTTTTCCAAAGTCCATGTTCTTAACATGTTTTTCGCCTCAAATAATAAAATAACTTTTCTTCAAGGAATAAAACCGTGAGGCCAGGCGTGGTGGCTCATGCCTGTAATCCCAGCACTTTGGCACTTTGGGAGGCCGAGGCAGGTGAATCGCTTGAGTCCAGGAGTTCAAGACCAGTCTGGGTAACATGGCAAAATCGTGTCTTTACAAAAAAAAAAAAAATACAAAAATTTAGCCAGATGTGGTGGCACATGCCTGTAGTCCCACTTACTCGAGAGGCTGAAGTGGGAGGATTGCTTGAGCCTAGGAGGCAGAGGTTGCAGTGAGCTATGATCGCACCACCACGCTCCAGCCTGGGCAACAAAGCAAGATCCTGTCTCAAAGAGAAAAAGAAAAAGAAATAAAACTGTGGTATAATGAAAAATGTACTATAACCAGGAAACCTAAATATAAATTCCACCTCTGCCACAACCTAACTGTGATCTTGGGCAGTTACAAAAACATTTTCCAGTTCACAGTGTTGTTGTAAAATCATTTGTAAACTATAATTTAGCAGGCAATTTTGTGTATTGTGTGTATGTCTTCAAATATTCAACTAACTCTAGGTCTGAATTTTCATCTTTTTTACTTTTTCCGTTTTGTACTCAATCTTTAATCAGAATTTTTAAAGTGCTGAGGGTCAAGAAAGTTCATTAAAATCATCTTTGTGGCAGTGTGTGGTGATTCACGCCTGTAATCCCAGCACTTTGGAAGGCTGAGGCAGGTGGATCACTTGAGCCAGGAATTCAAGACCAGCCTGGGAAACATGGCAAAACTGTGTCTCTACAAAAAATACAAACATTAGCCGGCAGTCGTGGCATGTGCCTGTAGTCCCAGCCACTTGGGAGGCTGAAGTGGGAGGATTGATTGAGCCTGGGATGTGGAAGCTATAGTAAGCTGAGATCGCACTACTGCACTGCAGCCTGAGTGACAGAGTAAGACCCTGTTGAAAGAAAGAAAAGAAAAGAAAGAACAACAAAACAAAACAATCATTTTTCCCTTAACTCTGTAAGATTGGAGTTCTAGGCATAGTCAACTTAAAATAATGACAAATAGCATGTCTAGTTAATTAAAAGTTATTATATAATAATGCATGGCTCCATCACAAGAATCATGAGACTCCATCTTAAAAATAAAAATAACAAATAGAATCTCAGACATACCATTTTAATAATGCTTTTTTCTTCAAATGAGCTTGGCAAATCAGTCATCATTTCTTGTGCCAAAATTTCCACAGCTTTGGATTGCAGGCCATACTTCTGTAAAAATGCTTCACTGGCCAAAATTGCTGCTGCAGCGCCATCTGAAGTGGGACTAAGAGGAAGTAAAAATAATTCTCCACACCCAGTAGCACCTGATCGGAGGATTTCAGACTAGGAGTTACTTCTATGTGAAAGGAAAGGCCAAATATGCTTGCTGGTCAGTGGATTGTCTTCTTTGTGATATCTACAGTTGTAAATCACACATGCTTCCCACCTGAGGACTGAACCTCTATCAAGAACTTAAATGTTGTCAATCACTACTTGGAATCTAAGAGTCCCAAAAAGTTCTTTTTTTTTTTTTTTTTTTTTTTTTGAGATGGAGTTTCGCTCTTGTTGCCTAGGCTGGAGTGTAATGGTGTGATCTTGGCTCATTGCAACTGCAACCTCCTCCTCCCCGGTTCAAGTGATTCTTCTGCCTCAGCCTCCTGAGTAGCTGAGATTACAGGCATGCGCTACCATGCCTGGCTAATTTTGTATTTTTAGTAGAGACGGAGTTTCTCCATGTTGGTCAGGTTGGTCTCGAACTCCCAACCTCAGGTGATCCGCCCGCCTCGGCCTTCCAATGTGCTGGGATTACAGGCGTGAGCTACCGCGCCCAGCCCCAAAAAGTTCTTATTGCAAAGAATTACCAATTTGCCTCTGGAGATGCATAAGGCATCTTCTGAGGAGTAAGTCCAAAAGGTTATTCCTATCCTAATACAATAAAGATTCTACTACAGACCGCCCCAGCTCCAACTTTGCTATCTCCAAATAACTCAGTCCTGAAATCCTTTTGGAAACTGGGAAAAGATAGCTTGGGAATACTAAACCATCTGCTTTAGTTAAGACTCTCGAGATCTTAAACAGATCTTTTTCTTACAGCAAACTGTGATGGAAGGTAGCAAACACAAGAAGTCTTCTGGGAGTTCAGTTAGACTTTCTAAATGGGCAGACCCTCATATCACAACAAATAAAAGCTTACCCGACTTATTTCTTTCCATCCCGGCCTATATCTACAGGGCACAGCCAGGTGTTAACTAGGACACAGGCAGGAGCTAAGCAGTACTCACTCAATTTTCTAGGAGACAGATACTGTCAAGCACTTTGCAAGAAACAACTGTTATCATCATTAGAGCTATGAATTTTTCCTTGTTTTACTTTTACTCATAGCTACTATTATAGAGTAGAATTTCCTGTAGTAGAAGTACATAGCAGGGAAAACAAAATGCTTTGGGCTCCACTGGCCCCCAAGCCACAGTTTAATGAATAAATACAATTGCAATCACCAAAGTAGGTAGAAGTCCTGCAAGAAGAAGTAAAACACATCATTTTCCAAGAGAAGAGACAGTCTGTCTCTAGGCAGGAGTAAGAAGTAGGGTACTCTAGTGAAGTGACCCATAGTGGGGACGGCACTGGGAGGAGTTCTGTGAAAGCTCCGCCCAGTTGCAGAGCCTAAGGTTTAACCACAGGGGGGTGGCAGGAAGGGCAGCAGTTACTTCCCTCATTAAATGTTAAAATATATTTTTCTTACCAACATTGTAAGATAGTCAAAAAATCAAAAACTTCTTTAGATGCCATCACTTCGTCTAAACTGTATTCATCTTGGAACTGGGAATACCTAAATACAAAATAAATATTAGTTACAGAATGTGAGATAGCAACTGTAATTTTTGTTGCAGAGTAAGAAACAGAATAATATGTAAATATTATTTTCACAACCAGAAGACAGATTTTTATGAATAGCCATAAATGTCATCTGAATTGACCTTTTAAAAAATCCTAACTCTAAAATACAGTATGTTTTATTTTTTTAAATTTGGTCTTTGTCCTGGGTTCCTGGCTTGGAGCTTCCAAAGCCCTTGGAATTTCCTGAATGATAGAAGTGTCTTTGTTATGCTAATGAGGTCACTTATGGTGGGCCTTGTTATCTTGAAAATGGGAGACTGACCACCAAAAGACCAACCATGTGACTACAGAGTTGAGACTTTTGAGCCAGCTCAACCTCTGAGAAGAAAAGGAAGGCTGGAGATTGAGTTCAGTTATGTGGCCAGTGATTTAATCTAGCATGCCGACATAATGAAGCCCCAGTAAAAAATCTGGACATGGTGTTCAGCGGGGCTTCCTGATTGGTGCACATCTTGATGTATCCGGAGGATGACATGCCCTGACTCCATAGGGAAAAGACAAGAAAGCTTTGCTTGGGATGCTCCCAGACCTCACTCTATATGCCTCTTCATTTGACTGTTTCTGATTTATATCCTTTATAATAAAACTGTAATTTTAAGTACTTTCCTGAGTTCTGTAAGTTGTTCTAGTGAATTATTGAAACTGAGGGAGTCATGGGAGCCCCTGGATTTGTGGTTAGTTGGTCAAAATATGGGTGGCATGGGCTTCCCACTTGCAGCTAATGTCTGACGTATGAGCAGTCTTGTGGAGGACTGGGTCCTTAATTCATGGAGTTTGCATTAACTCCTAGGCGCTTCATGCCAGAATTGAGTTGCAATATACCCAGTTGGTGTTAGACCAGTTGGGGATTAAAACAGAATAACATATTTATGTTTCCTGGCAAATTAAAGAATACTAGTTCCTTAAAAGCAAAATCAAATCACCTGCAATTCAGCCAACTTTTGAGCCGATAATATTATACAAGTACATTAATTAAGGCTAATGGAGCTTTTAAATAAATGTACAATTAGCCAGGCATGGTGGTTCACACCTGTAACCCCAGCACTTTGGGAGGCCAAGTCAGGCAGATCACCTGAGGTCAGGAGTTCAAGACCAGCCTGGCCAACATGGCAAAAGCTCGTCTCAACTAAAAATACAGGCTGGGTGCGGTGGCTCACACCTGTAATCACAGCACTTTGGGAGGCAGAGGCAGGTGGATCACGAGGTCAAAGTTCAAGACCAGCCTGGCCAAGATGGTGAAACCCTGTCTCTACTAAAAATACAAAAATTAGCCAGGTGCTGTGGCAGGTGCCTGTAATCCCAGCTACTCAGGAGGCTGAGGCAGGAGAATCGCTTGAACCCAGGGCACAGAGGTTGCAGTGAGCCGAGATCATGCCACTGCATTCCAGCCTGGGTGACAGAGTGAGATGCCATCTAAAAATAATAATAATAATAATTAGCCGGGCATGGTGGCTCCTGTAGTCCCAGCTACTAGGGAGGTAGAGGTTGCAGGCAGCCGAGATCACGCCACTGCACTCCAGCCTGGATGACACAGCGAGGCTCTGTCTCAAAAAAAAGAAAAAGGGTCATTAGCCTAAATGATATTCTAAATATAAAGTGGCCAAAAACTGGAACTGAAAAGTTGTCAAAAGTTTACTTGCGTATAAGCCTTTTGTAAGAAAAAAATAAAACATTCTAGTTAAAATATTTGAGATCTTTGCATTTGCTTTTCAAGTATAAAGTTGCATATTATACAGTAGGATAACCCAGATTTTCATTATTTCATGTCTCTGAAATACTTACGGGTTATTAACTGAATGTTTATGATTTTTCCATCCAATTTTTGCAAAGTGTTCAATTTTTGTTCCTGTAAAGAAAGCAAACATCTACCAGTGGGTGAATGTTTTTCCGCTGCTTATTAACAAATCTTGCAATGGTACTCAGTGTTCTGCTAAATATCTCTATATTTTCCCTTTCATATATATCATCAGTATTAAAGACTTCAGCACTGTTCCCTCAAAAAAATTTTATTTATAATTAAATGTGGGCCTAATTAATGAACTGAATCAACTAATAGGCACATAAGATAAAAACAGTTGAAACTGATCTATTCTAATTAAAATAAGTAGAACCCAGTTTCAAAAACAAGAAACATGGTGGTTTTAAGGCAGGAGAACACTACAATTCCTCTAGGAGTCTGTCAAACACCCCAGTACGCTAGACTGAGAGAATTTTACACAACTCACACCCTCCAGGGCATGATAAGATATTTCATCTTCCTCCCTTTCCTTATGATAAAACAGAAAAGTTTTTAGAAGAGTTATATCCTGATAAGAAATATGTATGCCTTTTAAATTCCTTAACAGAAAATTTAAATAATCGTGTCAGGAAAACAAAAAAAAGTACAGTAATGAGGTAAAACACGCAAAAAAAATTTTTTTTACTACTTTTAAAAAGATAAAACTGAATAAAATATGCTTTGAATTCTCATTTGGTGCTGTAAAGGCCAAAGAAAAAAGAAAGCCACCAATTAGAGCTGATAATGTTATATTAATGGCACAGTAAAGTACAAAGTTCCCCATGTCTGTTTTATCTCTCTCTTCTCTATCAAGGAGGATGATCTTCAGAGCAAAAATGACATACATATAATTAAGCAAATCTTATCTCAATTCTAATAAAAAGAGAAGATAAATTCCACACTTGTGATCTTCTAACAATAAAAATAGTGATCAGGGCCAAGCGCGATGGCTCATGCCTGTAACCCCAGCATTTTGGGAAGCCGAGGTGGGTGGATCATTTGAGGTCAGGAGTTCAAGACCAGACTAGTCAACATGGTGAGACTCCGTCTCTAGTAAAACTACAAAAATTAGCCAGGCGTAGTAAAAACACAAAAATTAGCTAGGTATAGTGGCATACACCTGTCATCTCAGCTACTTGGGAGGCTGAGGCAGGAGAATCACTTGAACCCGGGAGACGGAGATTGCAGTGAGCCGAGATTGCGCCATTGCACTCCAGCCTAGGTGACAGCGTGAGACTCCATCTCAAAAAAGAATAGTGATCAGGAGGAGGCCAATATGGGTTCAATAAGAATAAGACAAGTCAAATTATGTGTTATCTTTTCGTGACTGAATTGACTATTAGATCAAAGAAAACATAGTATCTGGACAGCAGCAAGAAATTAACGAAATTTCTCAAAATATTTTGGACAAGATAAGGAAATATCGTACTGTGGGATTTTGGGGGGTTATTTTCATTTTTATCTTTTGGTGTTACCAAAAAAAAAAAGAGGGTTCTTCTGTCAAATAAGTTTAGACTATGGTTAAACAAAGCTAAACACGTCTTTACTGTAAGACATTTGGAGCCTTTACTATTGCACTATGTGCATTATGACCATCTAGAAGAGGATTAAAGTATGAAGCATTTCCCAATATTACACTCATGTGAAACAACAGGCATTAATTAATGCATTGACCTAGAGAAAAGTTTCTAGCACTAACTTCTAACCTCAGCTCTGGTCTTGTTAATATTTCTATTACAAAGTGAGTAAGAAAACTAGAGGCTCTCTCACCAAACCTAAAGCTGGAAGGGACTGCTATAATGTTGAATTTCAACAAGGTCTATCAATAGGATGGATCAGAATATAAATTAAACACTCAGTTCTATTCTTGAACTCCCACAACAACCTGCAAAAATGAGCAACAACTATGAGAAACCTCAAGCTCAGTGAGATTTCATAGTGTGATGTGACTAGCAGAATAGCTTACATGGGATCACAGTACAGCAATTAGACTGCTTATGGGTTATGAAACAAGTCTAATGAGAGCAGTTAAGAGAAGAAATTAAATATAGGGTCAGGCTGGCTTCAGATATTTGAAGGGCTACAAGGTAAAATAGGCTTTTTCTGTCATTCTCAGAAGACAAAAACAAGACCATGGATGCAAACCATAGGGTGAGAGATTTGGGTTCAACATGGAAAAGGGAATTGTAACAATTGGAATCTCCTAAAAATTGGGATTGGTGGCCTCAGTTGGTGACAAATTCCTTGTTTTAGGAAGTACACATGCTTTATTGTCTCTATTAGATTTGCAAGCAATCCATGCATAGATTGGTAGGAAGAAGGGTGGCTAAAACAGTAAAGTACTTGGCATGGTGTCTGACATAAGAGATGTTCAATAATGTTCGTATCTTTTCTTCCTTTTTTCGTAACATAGGATCTGATTAATCAATAAAAGACAGCATCCCCTTGAAAAATATTCTGCCAGTCACTTACATATTTATTAAGCCTGGCCACTGATGAAGGGCTTATTGACTACTGATTCTGAATTGCCAATTAAGATTTTTGGCTATTCAAAGGCTATGTCTTTATGTCAAACTATTTTAATATCCTATAATTTAATTATGAAACCACAAACTCGGCTGGTTCTACAAATGATTTAAACTACTATAAGCTTTCTTACATATTCATTTCTAGTGCACATTCAGAACACTCACAAACAGCAATTTTAAATAACAATTTAAATTATATAAAATTCTACAATTCATTTAGAAATCTGTCGAATGAAGAATAAAGAAACAATACCCCCAAATGATAGCCTCAGAAGCAAAAGTTTTTCACTGACCTTCTCCTACCCTCCTGTCTCTCAGGCCCATTCTCTCCTGAGGCTAACCATAGAAACTAGAATCCCTCTTCCCCAAGGCAGGTCATAGAAACCAGAACTCCTTTTCCCCAAAGCCAGTCATAAAACCTAGAAATATTACTTTAACTTCCTTCACTTTTCTGTGTAAAAAACTGGTCATAAAGAAATTATCTGACCTATCTTGTTTGACTGGGGGTCATAAGACCCCCATTCCAGAAACGGACCTGCCCCACGCCCAGAAGGAAGGAATGCATACTCAAAGAGGCCAAGAAGAACCTAGATGGACAGGCCTGGCTGGGTTTCTCCACTCAGTCTATTAGCATTAGATCATATGCTTTTTGTCCAATCATATTTCTATAGGGCTGTTCCATACTTTGTTGAACCTAAGCATAAAAATGGACAATTTCCCATTTCTTTGAGTCTTCATTCTGAATGTTCCCGTGTACACACGTTAAATAAATTTGTATGCCTTTTCTCCTGTTAATCTGCCTCATGTAAGTGATTTTCAGTGACCCTTCAGAGGGTCAAGGCCCTTGTTCCCTACAATGACATTTCCACTAAAATAGTGTACATTTATATTTCAAATTTTAGACTAGAAAACTGTCCAATTATTCTGAGCAATGTAAAACTTGAGAAAATATATACACTTAAAAACACACCAGTAACAGGATTTCCAGGTAATTGAGGAAAAATGGAGGCCACGTAAATCTGTGTCTCTCGGCCGGGAGCAGTGGCTCACGCCCGTAATCCCAGCACTTTGGGAGGCCGAGGCGGGTGGATCACGAGGTCGGGATATCGAGACCATCCTGGCTAACACGGTGAAACCCCGTCTCTACTAAAAATACAGAAAAATTAGCCAGGCGTGGTGGCGGGCATCTGTAGTCCCAGCTACTCGGGAGGCTGAGGCGGGAGAATGGCGTGAATCCGGGAGGCAGAGCTTGCAGTGAGCTGAGATCACGCCACTGCACTCCAGCCTGGGCAACAGACTGATACTCTGTCTCAAAAAAAAAAAAAAAAAAAAAAAAAAAATCTGTGTCTCTCTATAGCCTCTAAAACCAATACAGAATAACCAGAAAAAATAAAATAGCACAAATCATACTCTCAGCATAACTAGAAAATAGAAAATGCCAAATTTCAAATTATCTATAAGTTAAAAAAGAAAAAGAAAAAGAAAAGAAAAAATATATAAAACCAAATCCCAGCCAACAACTGCTCACGTTTCTACACAAACCTTTAAGGGTACAAGGGGAGGCTGAGGAAACTGTGCAGAGAAGAGGGGAGATAATGGCAGGCCAACAACTGCTCTAAACTACCAAGAAAAGAAAGACCTTCTCCCCAAGTATGAAAATACCAATAAAATATTCCTATAGATCAAACCATGACTATATGGAATGGGCTGAAAAACACAGGAGATCTGAGGTGGGAATCTTAAAGGTATAAGTTCTGAGAGGAAAAAAAAAAGCAAAATGAAAGGGCAAGGTCCCTTTTGGTGCAATTGAGTAGTGAAGGAGAAAAGCAGCATAAGAGGACATTTGTATGTAAGAGGACATTTGTATGGTGCAATTGAGTGGTGAAGGAGAAAAGCAGCAAAAGAAGACAAGGTACACCTGTAGTCCCAGCAACTCAGGACACTGAGACAGGAGTATTGCCTGAGCCCAGGGGTTTGTGGCTGTGGTGCACCATGATTGCACCTAAAAAGAGTCAGCCTGGGTAGTATTGCAAGACCCCATTCTACTACACTTACAGAAGAGGGAACCATAGAACTAAAAATCCCTTCAATCTACAAACAACACACTCAAATCACCAGGCAATAAAACTAGAAATTACTAATAAAATTAAAAGTCCACCTGGAAATTTAAAAAATATTTCCATGAAATAATTCTTGGGTAAAAAATGAAAATAGAAATGGAAATTATAGAAGTTGTCAGAAAATAATGATAATGAAAATACTACATATCAGAATCAATGTGATACATTTAACACAGTAATCAGGAAAATATATACCACTAACCATTTATTAATAAGAATAAATGAATGACATAAGGAATATTATTAAGCAGTAAAAAGGAATGAGGTCCTAATACATGCTATGACATGAATGAACAGTGAAAATATACTAACTTAAAGAAGCCAGTCACAAAAGGCCACTTTTTTTGTTTGTTTGTTTGTTTGTTTGTTTGAGATGGAGTCTAGCTCTGCCGCCCGGGCTGGAGTGCAGAGGTGCAATCTCAGCTCACTGCAACCTCCACCTCCCAGGCTCAAGCAGTTCTCCTGCCTCAGCCTCCCCAGTTGCTGGGATTACAGGCACACGCGACCACGCCCAGCTAATTTTTGTATTTTAGTAGAGATGGGGTTTCACCATGTTGGCCAGGCTGGTCTTGAACTCCAGACCTCAGGGGATCCCCCAACCTCAGCCTCCCAAAGTGCTGGGATTACAGGTGTGAGTCACTGTGCCTGGCCTTTTTAGAAAAAACAAACAAACAAACAAACAAAAACAGGGTCACACTCTGTCAACCAGGCTGGAATGCAGAGGTGCGACCTTGGCTTACTGCAGCCTCCTCCTTCCAGGCTCAAGCAGTCCTCCCACTTCAGCTTCCCAAGTAGCTGAGACTATAGGCATGTGCCACCACACCAGCTAACTTTTGTGTTTTTTGGAGAGATGAGGTTTCATCATGTTGCCCAGGCTGGTCTTGAACCCTGGGCTCAAGCGATCTACCTGCCTCAGCCTCCCAAAGTGCTGGGATTACAGGTGTGTACCACCATATCCAGAAAGGCCACATATTGATTATATTTGACTCTTGAACAATACAGGTTTAAGCTGCATGGGTCCACTATAAGGGGACTTTTTTCAATGACAGTTACATCAAGTATGCCTGCCTCTTCTGCCTCCTCTTCCACCTCTTCTGTCTCTGCCACCTGGGACAGCAAGACCAACCTTCCCCTTCCTCCTCAGCCTACACAACAAGAAAATGATGAAGAAGAAGAGCAACAAGGATGAAGATCTTTAAGATGATCATCTTCCACTTAATGAATAGTAACTATATTTTCTCTTCCTTATGATTTTAATAACATTTTCTTTTGTCTAGCTTACTTTATTATGAGCATAGTGTATAATATATGTAACATAAAAAATATGTGTAAATCAATTGTTTATGTTACCACTAAGGCTTCTGGTCAAGAGCAGGCTATTAGTTAAATTCGGGGAGAATCAAAAGTTATACATGAATTTCTGACTGTGCAGGTCAGTACCACTAAACCCCCTGTTGTTCAAGGGCCAACTGTACATTTATATAAAATGTCCAGAATAGGCAAATCCAAAGAAAAACAAAGTAGATGAGTGGCTGCCAGGAACTAGAAGAGGAGGTAATGGACTGCTAATGGGTACAGGGTTTCATTTTTGGTTAATGAAATGTTCTGAAATTAATCATGGTGATGGTCATGCAACTCTGTGAATATATTAAAAATCACTGAATTGTACACTTTAAAAGAGTAAATTATATGATATATGAATTATACCTCAATAAAGCTGTTATATTAACAAGAAATAAAATATTAAATTCTCCAAGTCAAAAAACTAAAAATAAGAATAAAGTAAACCAAAAGAAAGTACCAGGAAGATGAAGAAAAGAATGAAGGTAAAGAATAGAAAGAATAGACCTAATTAATCAAAATCCTGTTATTTTGAAAAATTTAACAAAAGAGACAAACTACCAGCTAATTTCATCAAGGGAAAAGGGAGAAACCATAAATGCACACAAAGAATAAATGACAAGAGAGGCCGGCATGGTGGCTAACACCTGTAATCTGGCACTTTGGGAGGCCGAGGCGGGCCGATCACCTGAGGTCAGGAGTTAAGAGACCAGCCTGACCAACATGGAGAAATGCCATCTCTACTAAAAACACAAAAAATTAGCCAGGCATGGTGGCACGCACCTGTAGCCTCAGTTACTCAGGAGGCTGGGGCAGGAGAATTGCTTGAACCCGGGAGGCAGAGTGTTACAGGCCAAAAGAGTGAGGGTCGTGACTGACTCAGTATACCACTGGAGGCTATATGAGCAAACAGGAAACCGGATGAAAGCAGGATGTTGGAAAACTGACAACTGCATCTGCTGCCAGAAGGGGTGCTGAGGGCAGTCACACCCCAAGCACAGTGTTCCTTGTGATTATCTATAGGAACATCAGAAACCTGTTGTACAAAGAAAGCAATTGTGTGTACCTGTGATAAATCAAGCAGCGGACCAACAGTTACCTCTGCCTCCCTGCTCTTTCTACCTAATAAATATGAAGGGCTGTAAAAGCTCAGGGTGCTTGTTCACTAGAAGCAAGGAGCCCCCTGACCCCTTCTTTCAAAACAGATCTTTCTGTCTTTCTCTTCATTTCTGCATTTGTCCCCCTTTGTTCAATCCCACAGCAACTGACAGCAACAGTGGAGGTTGCAGTGAGCCAAGATAGTGCCACTGCACTCCAGCCTGGGCAACAGAGCAAGACTCCATCTCAAAATAAACAAATGACAAGAGGAGAATATCATTGAAATAGAAATAAAAATTTACATTGTTAAAATACTACTTTTCAGACTTCTATACAAATTGATTTGAAAATCTAAATGACGTGGATAATTTCCTGGAGAACTACAGACTACCAAAATTGGCCCCATTGGATATAGAATGTTTAAACATTAAAAAAAAAAAAATAGATTACCAAGCCAAAAAGAAAGAACCAGGCCCAGATTATCTCACAAGGAATTCTACCAAACCTACAAAGCAGTTGGTTTCAAAGTTCCATAAATTGTTTCAGAGCATTAAAATAGCTTCCTATTTCTTTTTTTTTAATTGAGGAGTCCCAGTCTGTTGCCCAGGGTGGAGTGCAGTGGCACAATCTCGGCTCACTGCAACCTCCACCTCCCAGGTTCAACCGATTTTCCTGCCTCAGCCTCCTGAATAGCTGGGATTACAGGCGCCTGCCACCATGCCTGACTAATTTTTTTGTATTCTTAGTAGAGACAGGGTTTCACCATGCTGACCAGGCTGATCTCGAACTCCTGACCTCAGGTAATCCGTCCACCTTAGCCTCCCAAAGTGCTGGGATTACAGGCATGAGCCATCGCGCGTGGCTCCTATTTCTTTTTAAGACGGGGTCTTGTCCTGTCACCCAGGCTGGAGTACAATGGCATGATCTCGGCTCACTGCAACCTCCACCTCCCGGGTTGAAGTGATTCTCCTGCCTTAGCCTCCCAAATAGCTGGGATTACAGGTGCATGCCACCATGCCGGCTAATTTTTTTTTTTTTTTTTTGTATCTTTAGTAGAAATGGGGTTTCGCCATGTTGGCCAGGTTGGTCTCGAACTCCTGACCTCGTGATCTGCCTGCCTCTGCCTCCCAAAGTGCTGGGATTACAGGCATAAGCCACCACACCCAGCCCCTATTTCTTTAGTATAAAATTAACACCCAAACTTGATAACAATAAAGTATATATATATCACTTACAAATAATGATTTGAAATTACTAAATAAAATAATAGCAACAGAACCTAATTCCATGTTAAAAACAGCAATACACCATGATCAACCGGCATTTATTCCAGATATGCAAACTTGGTTTACTGTTAGGAATCCATTACTAAAATAGTCCAGCCATAGATCTAAGTGGGGAACATAATGCAATTATCTCCATAGATACTGGAAAAGCTACAAAATTCAATACCCATTCCTGGAAAAAAAAAAAACTCAAGAAAATAGACACTGACGGATACTTTTTCAACATATAATAGATATATCTACGTGCTTAACTCAGTACCTTACTTAAAACACCAAGATCAGGAACAGGACAAGGATGCTTACTGTCTTCCACTGCTACTTAACATTGTACTGGCCCGCCCGCCACCGGCGGAGGCCGAGGGACTGGGCGGGGGGCTCCTGCAGCGTCAGTGAAGAGTGAAGAGTTTTATACAGCATCTTCCGTGGGGTGGCAGTTTGGTGGATGGGGAAGCTACACTGAATTCCGACCTGGGAGACAAGCAATCTGCTTACAGCTTTGACGCCAAATAAACTGCAGCCCAGGTGCTCCGCAGATGCTGAAGAACCGCAATTAGTATCACTGATTTTATGGTGTGTGAAGGCCTTAGGCTGTGCTTTTGACTGCCGCCTGCCTTGGCCCCCCAAAGTGCGGAGATTGCAGCCTCTGCCCGGCCGCCACCCCGTCTGGGAAGTGAGGAGCGTCTCTGCCCGGCCGCCCATCGTCTGGGATGTGAGGAGCCCCTCTGCCTGGCTGCCCAGTCTGGAAAGTGAGGAGCGTCTCTGCCCAGCCGCCATCCCACCTGGGAAGTGAGGAGCGCCTCTTCCCGGCCGCCATCCCATCTAGGAAGTGAGGAGCGTCTCTGCCCGGCCGCCCATCGTCTGAGATGTGGGGAGCGCCTCTGCCCCGCCGCCCCGTCTGGGATGTGAGGCGCGCCTCGGCCAGGCCGCGACCCCGTCTGGGAGGTGAGGAGCGTCTCTGCCCGGCCGCCCTGTCTGAGAAGTGAGGAGACCTTCCGCCTGGCAACCGCCCCGTCTGAGAAGTGAGGAGCCCCACCGCCCGGCTGCCACCCCGTCTGGGAAGTGAGGAGCGTCTCCGCCCGGCAGCCACCACGTCCGGGAGGGAGGTGGGGGTCAGCCCCCCGCCAGGCCAGCGCCCCGTCCGGGAGGGAGGTGGGGGGTCAGCCCCCCGCCCGGCCAGCCGCCCTGTCCGGGAGGGAGGTGGGGGGCTCAGCCCCAAACCCAGCCAGCCGCCCCATCCGGGAGGTGAGGGGCGCCTCTGCCCGGCCGCCCCTACTGGGAAGTGAGGAGCCCCTCTGCCCGGCCAGCCGCCCCGTCCAGGAGGGAGGTGGGGGGGTCAGCCCCCCGCCCGGCCAGCCGCCCCATCTGGGAGGGAGGTGGGGGGCTCAGCCCCCCGCCCGGCCAGCCACCCCGTCCGGGAGGTGAGGGGCGCCTCTGCCCGGCCGCCCCTACTGGGAAGTGAGGAGCCCCTCTGCCCGGCCAGCCGCCCCGTCTGGGAGGGAGGTGGGGGGGTCAGCCCCCCGCCCGGCCAGCCGCCCCATCCGGGAGGGAGGTGGGGGGGTCAGCCCCCTGCCCGGCCAGCCGCCCCGTCCGGGAGGGAGGTGGGGGGCTCAGCCCCCCGCCCGGCCAGCCACCCCGTCCGGGAGGGAGGTTGGGGGGTCAGCCCCCCACCCAGCCAGCCACCCTGTCCAGGAGGTGAGGGGCGCCTCTGCCCGGCCGCCCCTACTGGGAAGTGAGGAGCCCCTCTGCCCGGCCAGCCGCCCCGTCCGGGAGGGAGGTAGGGGGGTCAGCCCCCTGCCCGGCCAGCCGCCCCGTCCGGGAGGGAGGTTGGGGGGTCAGCCCCCCGCCCGGCCAGCCGCCCCGTCCGGGAGGTGAGGGGCGCCTCTGCCCGGCCGCCCCTACTGGGAAGTGAGGAGCCCCTCTGCCTGGCCAGCCGCCCCGTCCGGGAGGGAGGTGGGGGGCTCAGCCCCCCACCCGGCCAGCCGCCCCGTCCGGGAGGGAGGTTGGGGGGTCAGCCCCCCGCCCGGCCAGCCGCCCCGTCCGGGAGGGAGGTGGGGGGGTCAGCCCCCCACCCGGCCAGCCGCCTCGTCCGGGAGGTGAGGGGCGCCTCTGCCCGGCCGCCCCTACTGGGAAGTGAGGAGCCCCTCTGCCCGGCCAGCCGCCCCGTCCGGGAGGGAGGTGGGGGGGTCAGCCCCCCGCCCGGCCAGCCACCCCATCCGGGAGGGAGGTGGGGGGGTCAGCCCCCCGCCCGGCCAGCCGCCCCGTCCGGGAGGGAGGTGGGGGGGGTCAGCCCCCCGCCCGGCCAGCCGCCCCGTCCGGGAGGGAGGTGGGGGGGTCAGCCCCCCACCTGGCCAGCCGCCCCGTCCGGGTGGTGAGGGGCGCCTCTGCCTGGCCGCCCCTACTGGGAAGTGAGGAGCCCCTCTGCCCGGCCAGCCGCCCCGTCCGGGAGGGAGGTGGGGGGGTCAGCCCCCCGCCCGGCCAGCCGCCCCATCCGGGAGGGAGGTGGAGGGGTCAGCCCCCCGCCCGGCCAGCCGCCCCGTCCGGGAGGGAGGTGGGGGGCTCAGCCCCCCACCCGGCCAGCCACCCCATCCGGGAGGTGAGGGGCGCCTCTGCCCGGCCGCCCCTACTGGGAAGTGAGGAGCCCCTCTGCCTGGCCAGCCGCCCCGTCCGGGAGGGAGGTGGGGGGCTCAGCCCCCCGCCCGGCCAGCCGCCCCGTCTGGGAGGGAGGTGGGGGGGTCAGCCCCCCACCCGGCCAGCCGCCTCGTCCGGGAGGTGAGGGGCGCCTCTGCCCGGCCGCCCCTACTGGGAAGTGAGGAGCCCCTCTGCCCGGCCACCACCCCGTCTGGGAGGTGTACCCAACAGCTCATTGAGAACGGGCCATGATGACAATGGCGGTTTTGTGGAATAGAAAGAAGGGGGAAAGGTGGCGAAAAGATTGAGAAATCTGATGGTTGCCATGTCTGTGTAGAAAGAGGTAGACATGGGAGACTTTTCATTTTGTTCTGTGCTAAGAAAAATTCTTCTGCCTTGGGATCATGTTGATCTGTGACCTTGCCCCCAACCCTGTGCTCTCTGAAACATGTGCTGTGTCCACTCAGGGTTGAATGGATTAAGGGTGGTGCAAGATGTGCTTTGTTAAACAGATGCTTGAAGGCAGCATGCTCGTTAAGAGTCATCACCACTCCCTAATCTCAAGTACCCAGGAACACAAACACTGGGGAGGGCCGCAGGGTCCTCTGCCTAGGAAAACCAGAGACCTTTGTTCACTTGTTTATCTGCTGACCTTCCCTCCACTATTGTCCTGTGACCCTGCCAGATCCCCCTCTGCGAGAAACACCCAAGAATGATCAATAAAAAAAAAAAAAAAAAAATTGTACTGATGGTATTTGCAAATACAATTAGATAAGTCAGTTCAAATATTACAATGAGAAAAGAAGTAGTAAAACCATCTCTTTTTGTAGATGATATAATATAGCTGCATATGTGGAAACCCCTATAAGTAAAATCAATAATAAAACTCAAAAATTAAAAACTTCAGTGAGATAGCAAGTCATAAGATTAATATATAAAACTCAATAGCTGGCCAGGTATGTGGCTCATACCTGTAATCCCAGCACTTCGGGATGCTGAGGCAGGTGGATCACTTGAAGTCAGGAGTTCAAGACCAGCCTGGCCAACATGGTAAAATCAGGTCTCTAATTAAAAAAAAAAAAAAAAAACTACAAAAATTAGCCAAGCTTGGTGATGCGCACCTGTAATCCCAGCTACTTGGGAGGCTGAGGCAGGAGAATCGCTTGAATCCAGGAGATGGAGATTGCAGTAAGCCAAGATCATGCCATTGCACTCCAGCCTGGGCAACGGAGCAAGACTCCATGTTGGGGGAAAAAAAAAATCAGTAGCCTTTGTATACACAAGTAACGACCAGTTTAGAGGATATAACACCAGTGAAAAGTCCATGTGCAATAGCAGCAGCAAGGATGATTAAAGGAATTAAAGAAGGTATTTAGGAATAAGTTTAACAAGAAATAAAACACTTAGATATGAAGAAAACTTTAAAACACTCCTGAAAGACACAAAGACAGAACTGAATAAATAAAAAGATAATCCCTGTTCTTTGACAGGACAACTCAGCCTCATAAATACATCAGTTTTCCCTAAATTAATTTAACAAGATTAATACAATCCTAGTAAAAATACCAATAAGATTTTTTATGGAGCTCAACAAATTGAGAGTAAAGTTCAAATGGAGAAAAAAAAAAACCCATGCACATAACCTATGCATAAATGGAGGCAAGAAAACACTGAAAAAGAAAAACTATGAGGGCTCTTGGGCCAGAAAAAGATGTTAGTGAGATAACTGGTAAAATTTAGAATGAGGTCTGTAGATTATATAATAGCATCATATCAATATTAACTTCCCAATTTTTATCACTGTAGTGACTATGAAAGAACTGCAACTTACTCTCAAACTTTTTTTAATTAATTTTGTTGTTGTTGTTTGTTTGGTTGTTTTTTTTTTTTTTTTTTTTGAGATGGAGTCTCGCTCTGTTGCCCAGGCTAGAGTGCAGTGGCGCGATCTCGGCTCACAACCTCTACCTCTCGGGTTCAAGCAATTCTCCTGCCTCAGCCTCCCGAGAAGCTGGGACTACAGGTGTGCACTACCAGGCTGGGCTAATTTTTTGTATTTTTAGTAGAGACGGGGTTTCACCATGTTGGCCAGGCTGGTCTTGAACTCCTGACCTCATGATCCGTCCGCCTTGGCCTCCCAAAGTGCTGGGATTACAGGCGTGAGCCACAGCACCCAGCCTTACATTTTTTAAAAATTACATAGCAATATAGATAAAAAGAATTCATTAAAACAACAAGCATGGCAAAATGTTAATTTTTAGAAAATCTAGAGGAAAAGTATTAGGAATTCTTGTACTATTTTGGCAACATTCTTGTTCAGTCTGAAATTACTTCTAAACAAAATATTTTTAAAGTATATTACAATATACCTCTAAAAATGAAGCATATCATCTTTTAAAATCGACAAACCTGGGCCAGGCGCGGTGGCTCACACCTGTAATCCCAGCACTTTGGGAGGCTGAGTTGGGCGGATCACGAGGTCAGGAGATTGAGACCATCCCGGCTAACATGGTGAAACCCCGTCTCTACTAAAAATACAAAAAATGCCATGTGTGGTGGTCGGGTGCCTATAGTCCCAGCTACTCGGGAGGCTGAGGCAGAAGAATGGCGTGAACCCAGGAGGCGGAGCTTGCAGTGAGCCAAGATCATGCCACTGCACTCCAGAGCGAGACTCTGTCTCAAAAAAAAAAAAAAAAAGAGAGAGAGAAAAGAAAAAAAATTGACAAACCTTTCAAATGACAACCATAAACAAATTTAATTTCAAATTATAATCTGGCCACATTCATTATCTAATTAAGTAATTTAAAATATTTATTATTTTTAAACAAAAATGCTATTACAATATTCAGTTTTCCTTCCCCTTCACAAAATAGGTCAAAAAAGAAAAAAGGAAAGCCAAGCACAAATGAAAATTTCAAGCAAAACATGTTTCTGTACCTATAATAAATGCTAACAAAAAGTACTTAATGTCCCTCAACTATGTACAGGAATGACAAGAAAACTAAAAGTTAATATACAGTAAAACCTTTTTATTATTTAAAATTAAATATAGCTATATGAGAAACAATGAAAAGAATGGAGGTTTTATAGTATGGCAGATTTGGGTGTGAAATCCTCTCCTATCACCTATTAGAAGAAGTTACTCAAATTCTCCAAGCTTCAGGTTCCTCATATGAAAAATAGGCATACACTTACCTCTTAAAATAGTTGTTATATTTGGTGTGTAAAATATCTAAGATGTGTGAGGCACGCAACAAAGAGCAGCTACTATTACTGGGAGAAAGGGCTGCGCAAGGGCTTTTGAGTGAGACAGAAATAGAATGGAACATAGGCTCTGCTACTTATTGACCCTATGATCCTGGTCAAAAACTTGTCTGAATATCAGATTCTTCTGGTATAAAATGAGATAATAACACCTCCGATAATGGATTCTTGTGATAGCTGAATAAGATAACATACGTATGGAAATTCACTCCTTCATTCAATAAATGTTTGTTGAGTATTTAAATATGCTGCAGACTATAGAAGAGAAAGAAGAAAAAAAAAAAACTTCTTTCTGGTTAAATAACATGCCAAGCTCTGTGCTTGGCTGTGTATATCAAGGTAAACAAAGCAGACATGGACCCTGCTTTCGTGGAGTTTATAGACTAATAAGGAAGACGAAAATTAAACAAGTAAAATCACATATGATAAATATATGAACATAAATAGTGCTAAGTGCTATGAAGGAAGCAATATGAAGCTATCTAAGAAAGAGAATAACAGGAGGGGACTACTTTGATTTGAATAGTCATGGAGGGTCTTTCTAAATTTTAAAGATGAATTAATTACACAACACTGATTTGTGCCAGGCACTATTCTTTTTTTTTTTTTTTTCTTTTATCCTTGGTTTAGCCAGGTACTATTCTAGGTTAACAATCAATGTGCAGGAAATAAGACAAATAAAAATCCATGCTTTTGTTGAACTTATATTCTGGTTGGAAGAGTCAATAAACAAGAATATATATATATATCATGTTATATGGCACCTGTAATAATCTGACATATATGTATGTGTCAGATATATGTCAGATTATTATAGGTGCCATATAAAATGATAAAGCAGGAGATAGTGAATAGGAAGTTCTGGGAAGGAGAGTGATGAAAGAAAGCAGAAGGTGGCTTTTAAGCAAAGACCTGATGGAAGCAAGGGAGCTGGCTCTGACAATCTTAGGGTAGAAGCTAAGGCCCTACCTGAAGAAAAGCTTGGTGTGTTTGAGGAACAGAAAGAAAGGATAGTGTGGTTGGAGCAGACTAGTGAAAGAAAAAATGGTCGGAGATACGGTCAGAGAGCTAATGAGGGTGGAGGGAATGATCATGTAGAAGTTCATAGGCCATAAGAAGACATTTGGGTTTCAATCTGAATGTCATGAGAAACAATGGAGAATTTTAAGCACAGGAGTGAAATGATCTGATATATTTTAAAAGCATGGCTCTGGCTATAAAGTAGAGAATTGACTCTGGAGGTGCACAAGCAGAAGTAGAGAAACCAGTTAGAACACTCCTAAATTTCAGGTGCGAAATTATGCCACTACAGCAAAAGTAGCAGAAATGGTGAGAAATGGATAGACTGAGAATACAGAGAAAAGGCTTGCTGATATATTGAATGTAGAGTATGAATAGCTTGATCTTTCACCTCTTCTTGGTTGACATTTTAAGATCCTCAATTTATAGTCCATGGCCAGTCATGGTGGCTCACGCCTGTAATCCCAACACTTTGGGAGGCTGAGACAGGTGGATCACTTGAGCTCGGAGTTTGAGACCAGCCTGGGCAACATGGCAAAAAGCCACCTCTACCAAAAATACAAAAAATTAGCCGAACATGGTGGTGCACATCTGTAGTCCCAGCTACTCGAGAGGCTGGGGTGGAAGGATCGCTTGAGCCTGGAAGGTGGAAGTTGCAGTGAGCCGAGATCGTACCACTGCACCCAAGCTGCATAACAGAGTGAAACCCTCAGCTTGGAAAAAAATAATTTATAGTCCATGATTAAAGGAGACAAGATTTGTGTTATTTTTCCTATTTCAACTTCCTGCTATAGAGTACTCTAGGTACTTCCCATACCATAGTCTATATATAAATACTTTCTCTATGACTAAGTTCTACAAGAACTATTACTTCGATTTAATTCAAAAAACATTTTACATCTTATATATCCTGGCATCCTCCACAGTTCCTTAATAAATCACTGTCATTTCTCATCTCATGTATATAACTAGTAAGAAGCCTCAAAGTTTTTTAACTGTAACATACCATATTTTTCCATATGTTCTTTTCCAGCATACCCAAACATCTGAGGAGCAACTGGGTGAGCAGACAATCCATACTTATTGATCAGGAGGTCAACATGCTTATCAGTGGGAATGGTTCTATCTGAAAACTAAGAGGGGGGAACAAAATTTCATAAGCAGCTGACATGATAAGTGTCTCTTTCAAAACTACTACAGTGCTATTAAGACATTTATTTATTCTAAGCACATAGTACACCAGAAATTGTCAATGTGAATCAAATCAGTTAAGACATGCTCCACAGGGAAACATGGGAAGAAGAAAAAATAATCAAGTGACCAAAGAGGTATTAACTCTTTCAAGAAATATTTATTGGGCATCCAGTATGTGCCAGTAACTATTCCATCCTGTCGTGGGGTGGGGGTTGGGGGGAGGGATAGCATTAGGAGATATACCTAATGTAAATGACAAGTTAATGGATGCAGCACACCAACATGGCACATGCATACGTATGTAACAAACCTGCACGTTGTGCACATGTACCCTAGAACTTAAAGTATAATTAAAAAAAAAAAAAAAACCGAAGGAAATAGGCTGGGCGTGGTGGCTCACGCCTGTAATCCCAGCACTTTGGGAGGCTGAGACGGGTGGATCACTTGAGCTCAGGAGTTCAAGACCAGCCTGGCCAACATGGTGATCCCTATCTCTACTAAAAATACATAAATTAGCCAGGTGTGGTGGTATGCACCTACAGTCCCAGCTATTCGGGAGGCTGAGGTGGGAGAACTGCTTGAACCCAGGAGGTGAAGATTGCAGTGAGCCGAGATCACACCACTACTGCACTCCAGCCTGGGCGACAGAGTGAGACTCTGTCTTGGGAATGAATAAATAAATAAATATATACACACACACACACACGCACATAATATATACACACAACACACATATATACATATATATACACATACATATATACACATATATACATACATATATACACATATATACATACATATATACATATATACATACATATATACATATACATACATACATATATATACATATACATACATACATATATATATACATATATACACACACACACACACACACACACATATATAGTAGCCAGGCATGGTGGGTCATGCCTGTAATCCCAACACTTTGGCAGGCCCAGGTGGAAGGCCCACCTGAGCCCAGGAGTTCGAGACCAGCATGGGCAACATAGCAAGATTCCGTCTCTGCAAAAAATTAGCTGGGCGTGGCTAATTTAAAATAAAGAATAAATTAAACCCAAAGTAAGGAGAAGAAAGGAAACATCAAGAATGAGAGCAGATTGAAATAGAAAATGAGCAGAATGAAAAAGAATGAGTAGAAGTGAGCAGAATAAACTAGAAAAAAGAATATAGGCCAGGCGCCATGGCTCATACCTGTAATCCCAGCAATTTGGGAGGCCAGGCGGGCGGATCACGAGGTCAGGAGTTTGAGGCCAGCCTGGCCAACGTGGTGAAACCCCGTCGCTACTAAAAATAAAAAAATTAGCTGGGCGTGGTGGCAGGCGCCTGTAATCCCAGCTACTCAGGAGGCTGAAGCAGGAGAATTGCTTGAACCCGGGAGGCAGAGGTTGCAGTGAGCTGAGATCACGCCATTGCACTCCAGCCTGGGCGACAGAGTGAGACTCTGTCTCAAAAAAAAAAAAAATTGAAAATCAGTAAAAACAAAAGCTGGTCGTTTTATTGTAAACTTTCTTTTTCCATGATCACCCTGACAAAAGATGACCATGGAAAAAGAGAGAAGATAAAAATTACCAACACCAGAAGAAGGGAAGGGAAAAGACACGTCCAAAGATCCTACATTAAAAAGACGGGAATAACATGAATGACTTTTTACCAATAAGGTTAATAATTTAGATGAACTGGACAAATTCCGTGAAGGACATAAACTATCAACGCTCACTTTACAAAAAAAACAGACAACCTCAATAGTAATATATTTATATATAAACTTAGAAGATTGAAAACTTTCCCATAAAGAAATCACCAGGCCATGACCCAAAGATGAGAATGCAAAAAAAAAATTTTTTTTTAATTAAAAATATTTTAGGGCTGGGCGCGGTGGCTCATGCCTGTAATCTTACTTTGGGAGGTCGAGGCGGGTGGATCACCTGAGGTCGGGAGTTCAAGACCAGCCTGACCAACATGGAGAAACCCTGTCTCTACTAAAAATACAAAATTAGCAGGGCGTGGTGGCGCATGCCCGTAATCCCAGCTACTCGGGAGGCTGAGGCAGGAGAATCGCTTGAATCTGGGAGGTGGAGGTTGTGGTGAGCCAAGACTGCGCCATTGTACTCCAGCTTGGGCAACAAGAGTGAAATTCCATCTCAAAAAAAAAAAATTTTTTTTAAAAAGAAAAGAAAAGAAGTCACCAGACCAGATGTGAACTGGTGAATTCTACCAAAAATTTAAGAGAAAAACATACCAATTTACATATAAACTACTCCAAAAAACAGAAGAGAGGAGAACACTTCTCAGCTATTCTATGAGGCCAGCATTATTCTCGTATTAAAACTAGACTGGGTGTGGTGGCTCACACCTGTAATCCCAAAACTTTGGGAAGCCAAGGTGGGCAGATCACTTGAGCCCTGAAGTTCAAGACCAACCTGCACAATGGAAAGAAAAAAACAAACCAACACCCTTGCGGACATAAACACAAAAATCCTTAACAAAATTTTAACAAATCAGGCCCAGCGCAGTGGCTCACACCTGTAATCCCAACACTTTGGGAGGCCCAGGCGGGAGGATTGCTCGAGCCCAGGAGCTTGAAACCAGCCTGGGCAACATAGGGAGAACCCGTCACTTAAAAGAAAAAAATTAACAAATCAAATCCAACAATATACAAAAAGGATAATATATCATGACCAAATACCAAACATTACCCCAGAATATGGGATAGACTAACAGTCAAATATCAATCAATATAATTCATCATATTAACAAACTAAAAAAGAATAACAAACAAAATAAGAACATCTCAATAGATAGCTAAAAAGCTTGTGAAAAAATGTGGCCAGGCGCGGTGCCTCATACTTGTAATCCCAGCACTTTAGGAGGCCGAGGCAGGTGGATCGCCTGAGGTCGGGAGTTCAAGACCAGCCTGGTCAACATGGTAAAACCCCGTCTCTACTAAAAATACAAAAATTAGCCCGGCATGGCGGTGGGAGCCTGTAATCCCAGTTACTTCGGAGGTTGAAGCAGGAGAATCGCTTGAAACAGGGAGGCAGAGGTTGCAGTGAGCCAAGATTGTGCCACCGCACTCCACTCCAGCCTGGGTAACAGAGACTCCATCTCAAAAAAAAAAAAAAAAATTGTGAAAAAATTCAACAGAAGGACTGACACTACTCAATTTTAAGACTTACCTAAAGCTACAGTAATTAAGACAGTGTGGTATTGACAAAAAAAAATTCAGACAAATTAGACAAATAGATAAATGGAACAGAATAAAGAGTTCACACATAGACCTACATAAATATATGACAAAGAAGCAAAGGCAATATAATGGAAAAAAGATAATCTTTTCAACAAATGGTGCTGGGACAACTGGACATCCACATGAAAATAATGAATCCAGGCACAGACCTTACACCCTTCACAAAAATTAACTCAAAATAGATCGCAGACCTACATGTAAAACACATGTGACAGAAAACCTAGATGACCTTGGGTTTGGCATTGGCTTTTTAGATACACCATAAAAGGCACAATTCATGAGAGAAAGAATTGAAAAGCTGGACTTTGTTAAAATTAAATTTTCCTCGGTTGCCCAGGTTGGGGTGCAGTGGCACAATCATGGCTCACTGTATATCAATATGTTCTAATCAGGAAAGATGTTCAACTGTTAATTGAAAAAGTAACATGTAAAATATCATTAATCTTCTCTATATATTTACAAAGGTTTTTTATGTGTGGTTTTTTGTTTTGTTTTGTTTTGTTTTTTTGGCAGAGCTAGCTGAGGTTTTATTTTGGAAAAAAAAAATTGAATTGTTTTGTAGCTGGAGGCATGGGCAAGGGGGGTACCCCAGGCAGTAAATTTACAAAGGTTTTTTAATGTGTGTGTGTATATGCATATGAATGCTTAGTTACATGTGTCTGTATTAATTTGGGAAAATGGCAGGAGATATAGATACTTAATTATTAACATTGGTTACCTCTGAAGGACAAGATTAAATAGACAGAAGGGGCCAGGGACCAGGGGCCAGGGGCCAGGGGCAGTGGCTCACGCCTGTAATCCCAGCTCTTTGGGAGGCCGAGGCGGGCAGATCACGAGGTCAGAAGTTTAAGACCAGCCTGGCCAATATGGTGAAACCCCATCTCTGCTAAAAATACAAAAATTAGCCAGGCGTGGTGGCGGGCACCTGTAGTCCCAGCTACTCGGGAGGCTGAGGCAGGAGAATCGCTTGAACCCAGGAGGCGGAGGTTGCAGTGAGCCAAGATTGCACCACTGCACTCCAGCCTGGGTGACAGAGGGAGACTTGGTCTCAAAAAAAAAAAAAAAAAAAAAAGGCAGAAGGAGGGACTTTTAATTTATATATATTTCTTTTTAATTGTACTATGGGATTATGGATGAATTTTACTATTTTATAATTTTTAATAATTTTCAAATAAAAGTTACCAGTGTATGTACCATTCGCTGCTGAAAAAAATACATATTTTTCATGTATCATAAACATTATATATTCACTTACACAACCTTATTTCTCAGTCTTCTCCAGCTGCCACTCTAATCCAGACAGTTTTTAAAACTGTTCCCTAGGTATATCATATTCATTCAAACACCCATGACTAGGCTCATGATGCTTTCCCTGACATCTAGGAAGAGCTCATTTCCCCTTACCCACTTCTAAATTATCTTTAAGATCCAACCTAACTTCTACCACTTTTTAAAGGCATTCTTTAAAGAGGGAAACAACTCATTGATTTGAATGCCTATTAAGTGCCACTTTTGTGGTTTCTAAGAAATATTATCACATGTATTTAACTTAATTTGGGGTAGAGGTCCTTTAATGTTTCAACAGAGAAAATGGGATCAGGTTGATCACATAAGTTAGATAATAGTATAATCTTAGATAACAGTAAAAAATTATCTTCAACTCATTTTCTTTTTTTTTGAAACAGAGTCTCACTCTGTCGCCCAGGCTGGCGTGCAATGGTGCATCTTGGCTCACCGCAACCTCCACCTCCTGGGCTCAGGCTATTCTCCTGCCTCAGCCTCCCGAGTAGCTGGGATTACAGGCGCGTATCACCACATCCGGCTAATTTTTTGTATTTTTAGTAGAGATGGGTTTTGCCATGTTGGCCAGGCTGGTCTCGAACTTCTGGCCTCAAGTGATCCGCCCATCTCAGCCTCTCAAAGTGCTGGGATTACAGGCATGAGTGAATTTTTAATTTTATTTATTTCATTTTTCTTTTCTATAAATTATGTTTAGGTTTTTTTTTTCATGCCAATAATGTTCTTTTTTGTAATCTCCTATAGCCTAAAGCGGTTCCCAAGCTGTCTTTTATTTCTCTAAACATAACAAACATGGTTAAATCTGCATCCAATAAATCTAGTTTTGGTGGTCTTCAGAGATTACTTTTTACTGCTCCTTCTTCCTTTCGGTTCTCAATTGTGGTGTCTTGTTTCTTTAATCCTTGGTTATCTTTAACTGCGTGTCCTTGAAATTTTATTTGAAGGGTTCTCAAAGCCTGGAAGAAGGGTGCTTTCCTCCAGAAGAAAATTTGTCTAGGTTACTACCATTCTGGAACTAATTTAGATTCAATTCATGGTTTGAGGTTTCCTGGACGACTTAGATAATGAGAATGTTGGCAGTGATCCCACATGAGGGCTAGTCTGTGATTTATTAACTCAATGAAAGGTTTTACTGAGTTTTTTATTCTTTCTCTTTTTTTTTCCTCCCCTGTTTTACTGGATGCCATGGTAACTCTCCCTATCATCTCATGGAAGTGGGCAGTTTTACTTCAGGTTCATCCTACCCAAAGAGTTTACCTTACGTAGTATCAATTTAATGTGGGTATTAAACTTCTGATCTTGGGAAGGCCTGAGCTTTGACTATTTCCCCTTTCATTCCAGGGGGCTGTTAAAATTGTGGCTCACAGCTGCCTGATCAGCAAAGATCTTCAAGGCAAAAGTAGCTGCAAATGCTGATGTTAATTCTCTGGCACTCATCTGCAGTTCCTCTCTCTTGCTAGTTCTTCAATACCTTTAGGATTTCTTTTTTCATATTCTATCCAAATATTTTAGTTGTTATCAGTGAGAGAACTGGCTCAAAAAACTTGGCTTGCCATTACCAGAATCAGAAGTCCCACATTTTATTAACTCTCTTCAATTTGTTGAATGAATTTCATTTATTGAATGTAATTCGTTTATCAAAAAAATGAATAAATGAATGGCTTTCAAATTAAATAGATAAGTCAACTTCAAATTCCAATAATCTCATATCCTTGAACACCAGTTTCATCATTGGTAAAATAAACAGTTTGAACAAAATTATCTCTAAGATTCTTCACTATTCTAAAATACCAAGATCTATGCATACATGTAAGTATCACCTTTCAACTTTTGGGTTATATTAGCTCATTTAGTAACTATGCCAAAATAACACTCACTTTTATTCCAAGGCTTCCCTTACTCATCTTCTCAAACCCAAGAGCCAAGACACATTCTGCCACACCTTAAAGGAAAATGTAATTATTTTGAAAATTCAAATTTCCAAACACCAACAAAATACCATTAAATACTTCAATTCAAATAAGTACGTCAAGTGAGCACACAATGGCTCGAACTTATAGTCCCATCAGTTTGGGAGATCAAAGCAGATGAACTGCTTGAGGTCAGGAGGTCAAGACCAGCCAGGCAACATAGTAAGACTCTGTCTCTACAAAAATTAAAAAAATTAAAATGTTTGAAAAATTAGCTGAGTGTGGTGGTACACACCTGTAGTCCTAGTGACTTGGTAGGCTGAGGCAGGAGGTCACTTGAGCCCAGAAATTCTGTCTCTAAATAAATAAGCCAATTTAAATAAAATATAAAAACATACTATAACCCCACAAAGGTTTTTGTTGTTGTTGTTGTTGTTGTTTGTTTGCTTTTTTTTTTTGACACAAAGTTTCAGTCTGTCACCGAGACTGGAGTATAGTGGCAGGCTCACAGCTCACTGCAGCTTCAACCTCTCAGGCTCAAACGATCCTCCCACCTCAGCTCTCTATTAGCTGAATGGGGTGGCACATTCGTGTGCCACCCCATTCAGCTAATTTTTGTATTTTTTGTAGAGAGAGTTTTACTATGCTGCTCAGGCTGGTCTTGAACTCCTGGGCTCAAGCGATCTGTCCACCCCGACCTCCCAAGTGCTAGGATTACAGGCATGAGCCACTATGCCCGGCACCACAAAGGTTTTGCTGGGTTTTGGTTGTTTTTTTTGTTTTTTTTTTTGAGACAGTGTCTCACTCTGTCACCCAGGCTGGAGTGCAGTAGTGCAATCATGGCTCACTGAAGCCTAGACCTCCTGGGCTCAAGCAGTCTGCATGTAGCTGGGACTGCAGGCCTGTGGCACCATGACCAGTTTTCTTGCTTTTTTTTTTTTTTTGTAAAGATGGAGTCTCACCATGTTGCCCAGGCTGGTCTCAAATTCCTGGGCTCAAGTGATCCACCCACCTCAGCTTCCCAAAGTGCTGGGATTACAAACATAAGCCACCAACCAGCCAAAGTTTTTAATAACAGAAAAATTATAGAGAAAATCTTTATATTCTTCTAGATAAGAGGAAAAATCGGGCCAGGTGCGGTGAATCACACCTGTAATCCCAAAACTTTGGGAGGCCAAAGCAGATGTATCGCTTGAGACCAGGAGTTCAAGACCAGTCTGGGCAACATGGCAAGACCCCATCTCTACAAAATATACAAAAATTAGTTGGGTGTGGTGGCGCACGCCTATGATCCCAATTATTAATACTTAGGAGGCTGAGGTGGGAGGATCACCTGAGGCCAAGAGGCACAGGTGGCAGGAGCTGAGATCATGCTACCACACTCTTGCCTTGGTGAGAGAGTGAGGCCCTGTTTCTAAAAAAAGAAAAGAGGAAAAATCAATAAGGTGCTTAATTCTTCTCTTGAGTCTTAATACGTTAATAAAATTTCATGTTAATGTAGAAATGTGTTTCAGTAATGAATATAAAAAGCTAATTTAGAATCACATTTAGAAAAACATTTAAAATTTGAAATTAAAAATTAAAAAATGAAACCAGTGAAAATCTCAAAAGAATTATTTTTGGAGAGAGGGGGGCCCCTAAAAATGATGTTAAAGTTCAACTGAAGAGCCAAATATTCCTGCAGAAGCTGAACTAAAAAAAAAAAAAAAAAGACAGAATTGCCACATTTTTTCTTAAAAAAAATAAAAGAACAGAAACAGGGACCACTAGCATTATCAAACAATATAAAGTTCCAATAATTAAAATGCTGGGTAGTGAAATAGTGATGAACAATCAAATCAGTGGAACAGAGAGAGGACCTAATAAAAAACCCTAGAATATATGGAAACATAGGATATGATACATATACAAAAGAACTGAAAATACACAGCCACAAAAAATATATATATATACACAATGTTTACAATGGCATTATCTACGCCCTCCCCCTTCCCCCAAGTTTTAAAAGACAGTGTCTTGCTCTGTTGCCCAGGCTGGAGTATAGTGGCACAGTCATAGCAAACTGCAGCCTCAGTCTCCTAGGCTCAAGTGATCCTCCCGCCTCAGCCTCCCAAGAAGCTAGGATTACAGGTGCCAGACACCATGCCCATTATGGCAGCATTATTCATAACAGCCAAAAAATAGAAACAATCCCTCAACTGATGGAAACAAAAAAAATGCAAGCAACAATGTCCATCAACTGATAAACAGGTAGAAGAAATGTGGTGTAGCCATCCTAGCACTTTGAGGGGCCAAGGCAGGAAGATCGCTTAAAGCCATTAGCTCAAGATCAGCCTGGGCAACATAGCAAGACCTCATTTCTACTTATTTTATTTTTTATTTTTCTTGTACATTTAAAATACAGTCCATCTATTTTTTTAATGTGATATATCCATACAATGGAATATTATTTGGCCATGAAAAGGAATTAAGTACTGATATATGCTACAACATGAATAAATTGTGAAAACATTGTGTTAAGTGAAATAAACCACAAAAGGCCATGTATTGTACAATTCTATTTATATAAATATTCAGAATATGAAAATCCACAAAAAGAAAGTAAATTAGTGGTTTCTAGGGACTGAGGGGAGGAGAAAATAGAGAATGAATGCTAATGGGTACAGGGTTTCTTTCTGTGGTGATAAAAATGTTCTAATATGACCAGGTGTGGTGGCTCACACCAGCACTTTGTGAAGCCAAGGTGAGCCTCACACCTCACTTTGTGAGGCCAAGGTGTAATCCCAGCACTTTGTGAGGCCAAGGTGAGCAGATCACTTGAGGTCAGGAGTTTGAGACCAGCCTGGCCAACATAGTGAAACCCCGTCTCTATTAAAAATACAAAAAAATTAGCCAGGCACGGTGGTAGGTACTTGTAATCCCAGCTACTTGGGAGGCTGAGGCATGAGAATCACTTGAACCCGGGAGGTGGAGGTTGCAGTGAGCTGAGATGGCACAACGGCACTCCAGTCTGGGCAACAGAGCAAGACTCCCTCTCAAAAAAAAAAAAGTTCTAATATTACATAGTGGTGATAGGTATACAATTCTGTGAATATACAAAAAACACTGAATTGTACACTTTAAAAAGGTGAGTTTTATGGTCTATAAATTATATCTCACAATGCCTTTTTAATTTTATTTTATCTTAATTAATTTTTTTTTTTTTTTTTTTTAGAGACAATCTCACTGTGTGGCCCAGGCTAGAGTGCAGTGGTACGATCATACATCCTCCAGCCTCAGCCTCCTGCACAGCTGGGACCACCACGCCTGGCTAATTTTTTTTAATTTTGTATAAACACAGGTTCTAACTACGTTGCCCAGGCTGGTCTTGAACTCCTGGGCTCAAGTGATGCTCTTGCCTTGGTCCCCCAGAGTGTTGAAATTACGAGTGTGAGCCACCATGCCTGGCTGATAAAGCCTTTTTTTTGTTTTTTGGGGGGTTTTTTTGAGACAAGGTCTGGCTCTATCACCCAAGCTGGAGTGCAGTGGTGCCATCTAGGCTCACTGCAATCTCTGTCTCCCAGGCTCAAGTCATGCTCCCACCTCAGCCTCCCAGATAGCTGGGACTACAGATGCACGCCACCATACCCGGCTAATTTTTGTATTTTTTGTAGAGACGGGGTTTTGTTACATTGCCCAGAGCTAGTCTCAAATTCACGAGCTCAAACAATCCACCCGCCTCGGCCTCCCAAAGTGCTAGGGTTACAAGCATAAGCCACCACACCCGGCCTGATGAAGCCTTTTTTAAAACAAATACATTATAAAATAATTCCTCTGATGGTTGTGTGATTAAATGATTAAAATGGGGCAATATTTAAGTACACTAGACAAGCACTCCTTACCACCCTGAATCAGCTGGCGGGCCATAAACAAAGCAGTAGAACCAGTAGCACAGTTATTGTTGACATTGATTATAGGAATTCCAGTCATTCCCAAACTGTGATAGATAGCCCTCTGACCACAGGTAGAGTCACCTGAATAGAAAAACAAAAATTTTAATATGGAGAATTATGGAGTTGCAATGCAACATAATACTACATTATGGGTTTTTTCAATATTATACCTTTGCCTAGCATATAACATGTGCAAGACAGTAAATATCTTAGAAACAGTTTTAACACAAACCATCATTTACTCTGCAAAAAAGACTGAAAACAGAATATATGTGCACTTTCTGTATATAATACAGAGGTAGAGAAGTAAAGAAATGATCAGTTAATAGAAAACAGTTCCATCTGGCTAAGGCTACATGATAAAGAAAGCAATATTTCATTAACACCTAAATGTCAGAAAAAAATCTTTAAACCTTGGCCAGGTGTGGTGGCTCATGCCTGTAATCCCACCACTTTGGGAGGCCGAGGTGGGCAGATCACGAGGTCAGGAGGTCGAAACCATCCTGGCTAACATGGTGAAACTCCATCTCTACTAAAAATACAAAAAATTAGCCAGGCATGGTGGCATGCACCTGTAATCCCAGCTACTTGGGAGGCTGAAGCAGAAGAATCACTTGAACCAGTAGGCAGAGGTTGCAGTGAGCCTAGATCGCACCACTGCACTCCAGCCTGGGTGACAGAGCGAGACTCGGTCTCAAATAAATAAATAAATAAATAAATAAAATCTTTAAACCTATGCCAGTGATTAAAGGCCATGATTTACTTTTCATATAAAGATTCCACAACTTTAAAAAGTTTAAAAGACCCTGCATGCCAAGGCATTCCAGGAAAACATGATCCATGTTAAATACACATGTGCCTTCCTTTCCCAAGTGTAAAAAGTAAAGTAGAGGTTCCTCTTCAAAGACTTTCCTCCTCATTTAATTAGGAATAAATAGTAACTTCTCTTAGAAGCAAAATTTATTCAAAGACCTGTGCTAACATTCTTAAATATCTGCTAGCCATGGTAAAGAAATCATTACACTTTACGTTCTTAGCTCCCACAATTTAGCCTAAATATTTGGCCTGGCATGCTTATACTGGCCCAAGCAAGCATTAGGTCATAGCCTGTTCCTCTTCCTTATTTGAAGGTGTTTTTACCTTTCTCAGCATTCCACAAGTTACTTCCTCCTTCCTTTGTTCTCCTCTGCCTTTGCCTCTTTTAAAAAGTTCTAAGTTGCCAGCCAATCAGGACAAATACAGAATGTGAGGTCCCATTCCAGCCAATGGAACTGGACACAGCAGTAGGGTGGACGCATCAGGTTATAAATGACCCTGTCTCCTTTGCTCAGTGTACTCTCGTGGCAAAACTGCTGGCGAGTGTACCCTTTCTGCAGGAAGTTAAAATGGCCTTGCTGAGTAAATTAAATTTATGTTCAAGTGCTATTTCTTTACGGCACCAAGGAACAAGCATTTCAAACACAAGTAACATGACCACCAAGGTAGATATGCTGGAGCAGTGTGATGGGAATATCTGAAGGTACAGGCTCCAGGAGTCTTCAGCAAAATCAGGAAAGTTAGGGATCTGCTTTTCAATAAATATATTCTGCATCCCTTTAACCCAGTACTTTTCCCTTCTAGAATTCTCTTGATATCTTGATATCTCAAAGAAATGAATCATAGATATGCACAAATATTCATCTACAGTAACACCTACTATAGTATTTTAATAATACTGTATATATTCATAGAATTTTTATAACAACTAGAAATTAGAAAATATCATTACTACTTCTAAATAAGCTGTAGTAGATCTTCAAGAGTAGAATATCATATAATCATTTAAAATGATGTAGGGGTTCCCACACACACCTTACCCCTTTGCCAAAAACAAAAAAAAAATGTTGTTAGGGTTGGGGGAAACAGAGAGATGTTAGTCAAATGGTACAAACTTTCAGTTATAAGATGAACGAGTTCTGTGGATCTAACGTACAGCATGGGTGGTAATTAATGGCTAATTAACTGGATTGTGGCAATTATTATACAATATATACATAAATCATCTTATTTTATACCTTGAATATATTCAATATTTGACAATTAAGTATTTTTTAAATTCTGTGAAAAGACTGGAACTTTTAAATATCCATTGAAAGGGGATTGATAAAATAAATTATAATACATTTATTCAATGAAACAGTATGCTTTTTTTTTTTTTTTTTGAGATGGAGTCTTGCTCTGTTGCCCAGGCTGGAGTGCAGTGGCACAATCTCGGCTCACTACAACCTCTGCCTCCTGGGTTCAAGAGATTCTCCTGCCTCTCCCTCCTGAGTAGCTGGGACTACAGGCGCATTTTTTGTATTTTTAGTAGAGGAAGGGTTTCACCTATTAGCCAGATGGTCTCGATCTCCTGACCTCGTGATCCGCCCGCCTCGGCCTCCCAAAGTGCTGGGATTATAGGCGTGAGCCACAGTGCCTGATATTTTTAAAAAGGCCAAAGAAGATCTTTACAGTATAATTTGGAATAGTCACCAAAAGAAAAATTACACTAGGTTGACACACAAGGGAAATCTATAAATAGTGGTAATTCCCTTAAATCAGACTTTGAATTCTGAGATTTTTTTTCTTTTTTCTTCAATACAAATATAATTGAATGAATTCTGAGTTTTTGAGGGTTAAAATTCACAAATGCCTCCGCATTGTTTGTATAGTTGCTGCTAGATTTAGGTAAAAAAATTTTAGAATACACAGTTTAATACATACCAAAAACATAGCCAACACATGCCTGGTCCACTGCTGAATAAGGGATCTGTGCATCAGCTAAAGCCTTCTTGCCTATAAAAACGAAAGGTTTTTATCAAAAAGTGCTTTAAGTATTTGTTTTAGGAGAGTGAAAATTAAGTTTAGAGTTTTCTCAAAGTAAACTACCTCTATATAGTCTATGCTCAATTCAAATGACAAATCCTTCATCAAATCATGTCAGATCTCTACTTTCAGAAGTAATCATTTTTTCCTCTAAGCTACTGCATCACTTTTCCGTATCTCCTTTTTGGTACTTAACACTTTCTGTTATAACTTCACATCTATCTACATTAAATCTGAAGAGTCTTACAGCTCCTTAATGACAAGGTCCTTGTCCCTTGTCTTATTCATCCCTGTAGCTCCACTGCACATCTAGAGGGTAAAATGAGAAAGACTGTCATTACTGGGAGCAGATAGCACTAATGTGCTCATCTTACAAAGAAAAGATCAAGAGGTGACTCTGTCTATGGAACAAGAAAGAGAGCTTAAGGATGCTATCAAAAGTGGCAGAAATAACTAGTGGAGGAACTGAGAAAAATTATGTAAGTAAATGAGAAAAATTATGTAAGTAAACTGGAAAGAGGACAGTGAGGTTGAAAAAAAAGTGTGAGCTAAATCCTCATTTATGACAGTGAGAAGCAAACAGACATCTAAAACTGACAAATCAAAAACTTGAGGAAGTATTTAGATAATCACCAGAAGAACTAAAGCAAAACGAGTTAAAAGAAGTTGTCCATGGGGAACAGGCCTGAGAATTATAAGCCACTCTTCATTCTTTTTTTTTTTTTTTTTTAAGGACAACGTCTCTCTGTCACTGGAGTGCAGTGGTGTGATCATAACTCACTGCAGTCTCAAACTCCTGGGCTTAGGCGATCCTCCCACTTTGGCTTCCCAAAGTGAGGGGATATGAGACATGAGTCACCACACCTGGCCCTGTATTCCTGTATTTTCTGTTTTTTGTTTTTTTTTTTTTTTCGAGACAGAGTCTTGCTCTGTCGCCCAGGCTGGAGGGCAAGGGCGCGATCTCGGCTCACTGCAACCTCCACCTCCCAGGTTCAAGTGATTCTCCTGCCTCAGCCTCCCAAGTAACTGGGATTACAGGAATAACAGGCGCCTACCACCACACTACTTTTTGTGTTTTTAGTAGAGAGGGGGTTTCGCCATGTTGGCCAGGCTGGTCTCAAACTCCTGACCTCAAGTGATCCACCTCCCTTGGCCTCCCAAGGTGCTGGAATTACAGGTGTGAGCCACCAAGCCTGGCTTCTTTTTTTTTTTTAAACCATATAAATGTATTTGAAATTTTTTTAATTCACAAAGATACTAATTATAATAATCAATTATTATAATTTATGAAGTAATTGGTTACAGAATTGGGTTAGTCAAAAAATGAGTTATCTTTTCCTGCTTAACATATGGACAAAAAATAAATGTCTTATAATAATGTTTATGAGACTATGCTGAGAAGAACATTCTCATATGTTGCCAATGAGACTCTAAGGGTGTAAAGGCTGAAAATTAATTTGGCAAGAATCTTGGTTGACACAGTGGCTTACTGTACTTTAGGAGGCTGAAGTGGGAGGATCACTTGAGCCCAGGAGTTTTGAGACCAGCCTGGGACCCCATCTCTACAAAAAATAAAAATTAGCCAGGTGTGGTAGCATACACCTGTGGTCACAGGTACTTGGGAAGCTGAAGAAAGAGGATCACTTGAATCCTGGAGGTCAAGGCTACAGTGAGCCATGATCTCACCACTGCACTCTAGCCTGGGCAACAGAGCCAGACCCTGTTTCAAACAAACAAAAAAAAGAGGCCAGGCATAGTGGCTCATGCCTGTAATCCTAGCACTTTGGGAGACCAAGGCAGGAGCATTCCTTGAGCCCAGGACCTCAAGACCAACCTGGGCAACATGGCAAAACCCTGTCTCTACCAAAAATACAAAAATTAGGGGGGCGTGGTGGTGTGCATCTGTGGTCCCAGCTACTTGGGAGGCTGAGGTAGGAGGATTGCTTGAGCCCAGGAGGTCAAGGCTGCAGTGAGCCATGATCACACTACTGCATTCCAGCCTAGGCAACAGAGGGAGACCATGTCTCAATTAAAAAAAAAAAAAAAACTTAAAAATGATCATATTCACTATTCCTGCAATTCCACTTCTAGGCTCTTTCCTCAAAAATAAACAGAGATTAGAACAAACATCTATTTAGCAAAATGTTCACTACAATTTTTCTAAAATATCAAAAACTTGGGAACCTAAATGTCCAACAAAAATAATGGCATATATATATATATATATATATATATATATATATATATATTATGCACAACTTAAACATTCTTTTCCAAACAATTTTTTTTTTTGAGACACAGCCTCACTCTGTTGCCTAGGCTAGAGTGTAGTGGCGCTAACTCAGCTCACTGCAAGCTCCACCTCCTGGGTTCCCACCATTCTCCTGCCTCAGCCTCCCGAGTAGCTGGGACTACAGGTGCCCACCACCAATCTGGCTAACTTTTTGTATTTTTAGTAGAGACGGAGTTTTCACCATGTTAGCCAAGATGGTCTCGAACCCTTGACCTCAGGTGATCTGCCTGCCTTAGCCTCCCAAAGTGCTGGGATTACAGGCATGAGTCACCACACCTGGCCCTTTTCCAAACAATTTTAAGTAGAAGGAGAAATGCTCATGAAAAAATAAATTTCAGAAATTAGGATACAAGCTGTGCGCAGTGGCGAGTACCTGTAGTCCCAGCTACTCAGGAGGACTGCTTGAGCCCAGGAGTTTGAGGTGGAGTGTACTATGACTGGACCTGTGAATAGCCACTGCACTCCAGCCTGGGCAGCATAGTGAGATGTTGTCCTTAAAAATATCTAAATAAATAAATAAATAGGATACAAAACTACAAATGTGATCCCATATAGCCATAGGGGAAAAATGCTAAAATAGAATAACACCAAGATACTAATAGTGACTAGGTCTGGGTCAAAATTTTGTTTTCATTAGTACATAATTATTCGTTACAATAAAACACATGCATTGCTCTTATAATCAGTGGGAAAGAATGAGTTACAAAAAGGTATGTTTAGCTGGTACTCTGTACCTCCTTTAAATGCTAACAGCAGGCCAGACACGGTGGCTCACGCCTGTAATCCTAGCACTTTGGGAGGCCGAGGCGGGTGGATCACCCGAGGTCAGGAGTTCAAGACCAGCCTGGACAACAGGGTGAAACCCCATCTTTACTAAAAATACAAAAGTTAGCTTCAGGTGCTCCGCCCACCTCGGCCTCCCAAAGTGTTGGGATTACAGACGTGAGTCACCATGCCCGGCCAGATTTCTTATTACTAGTCAATCCCCAGAGTTAATTTCAAACATCATTAACTTTACCTCAGTATTACCATTTTATAATCAAAATATTATATACCCACTAAAGTAACTTCAAATTTTTTAATGAAATAAAAGAAATTGGTCAAAAAATATAGAGAAAGCTGATCAAAGCATCTCCCACTTCAAAGACAGGTAGAAACTATTTGGAGGCATCAATTGAGAGGAGAACATTTAACAATGCAGAAGATAAACATTAAATGAATAGTGTCTACCCTGAGAACCACTGCAATTAATCAAATCTCTTGAACCTTCCTTTTGGAGAACAGACATGCTCTGATTCCTTGTATAACATTTAAGTATTGAGTTGAATAATCAGAGTTGATGTTGAAGGAATAGTTAGAAAGAGAAAAAAGAAAACAAAAAAAAAGTTGAAGCAAAATCTAAATATATATGCACTGGATTTCCCCATAATATTACTTATGGTAATAAGCAGGAACATCTAAGGAATAAACACAGTAACTCCTTTTGGGTTGCCTGGCAACAACGTAGCAGGAATTGAGTTGGGGAGGCTCCCTAGGAAAAGGACTGTGCCTAACAACTTATGGGATGAAAGAGAAGGTCTCCAGGTGTTGACAGCAGGTATTTCCCAGAATTCCCCTAAACAACCGGCACCTAAGCTTAGAGTACTTGCCCCCAAACCAAAACATTTATTTAGGTGTTCCAGCAGCTGCTGCCCCTCTCTATCACCAGCACCACCTCTAGCTGGCAGAGTTCCACCCAAAGAAGGAGGGTAAGTAAGGAGGTCTCTATACCATGGCTAGTACAAAGCTGACTGCCCGAAATCAACCACTGGTAAAGCATCCAGGAAGCAACTGGCTATAAAAGCTGCTCGCAAGAGTGTGCCCTCTACTGCAGGGGTGAAGAAACCTCATCATTACAGGCCTGGTACTGTGGCACTCGGTGAAATCAGACGTTATCAGAAGTCCACTAAACTGATTCGCAAACCTCCCTTCCAGCGTCTGGTGCAACAAATTGCTCAGGACTTAAAAACAGATTGGCACTTCCAAAGTGCAGCTATTGGTGCTTTGCAAGAAGTAAGTGAGGCCTATCTCGTTGGCCTTTTTGAAGACACCAACCTATGCACTATCCATGCCAAATGAGTAACAACAGACATCAAGCTAGCATACTACATATGCAGAGAATGTGCTTAAGAACCCACTATGGGCGGGGTGCGGTGGCTCACGCCTGTAATCCCAGCACTTTGGGAGGCCGAGGTGGGCAGATCACGAGGTCAGGAGTTTGAGACCAGCCTGGCCAACATGGTGAAACCCCGTCTCTACTAAAAATACAAAAAATTAGCTGGGCAAGGTGGGGGGTGCCTGTAGTCCCAGCCACTCGGGAGGCTGAGGCAGGAGAATAGCGTGAACCCGGGAGGCGGAGCTTGCAGTGAGCTGAGATTGCACCACTGCACTCCAGCCTGGGCGACAGAGCAAGACTCTGTCTCAAAAAAAAAAAAAGAACCCACCATGTTGGGAACCATTTCATTCTCAAAAACAAAAATATTCTCTTCTTGTTATTGGTAGTTCTGAACATTAGATTTTTTTTCCATGGAGTCAAAGGGCACCTAAGCATATGATTGCAAGTGGAAAAATAGAGTACAGAAATCAAGTATTGGTAGTTTTTCCATTTTCATGCGTGTGTGAATTTTTACTATAACTGCAGGGATAAAAAGAAGCCCGTTAGGTTGGGCACAGTGGCTCACACCTGTAATCCCAGCACTCTGGGAGGCCGAGGTGGGTGGATCACCTGAGGTCAGGAGTTCGAGGCCAGCCTAGCCAACATGGTGAAACCCCGTTTCTACTAAAAATACAAAAAAATTAGCCTGGCATGGAGGTGTGTGCCTGTAATCCCAGCTACTCAGGAGGCTGAGGCAGGAGAATCACTTGAACCTGGGAGTCCGAGGTTGCAGTGAACTGAGATCATGCCATTCGCACTCTACCTTGGGCAACAAGAGTGAAACTCCATCTCAAAAAAAAAAAAAAAAAAAACCTGTTAAATTTTTCTGGCAATGCCAGCATTTGGATTTTTAAAAAATAATTAAATTTCTTATTGATGGCAAAAAAAAATTCTTTATCTATATCATGTAAAGAAGCTTTCATACTTGTCCCCTTTTTTAAAAAAAAGAGAGGTGGGGGAGAAGAAGAACAATGGATGGGGATCTCTCTGCTACAACTCAGACCCACAGTGCAGCCAGATGCAGCCTGGTTGTGGCACGTCTCTAAAGAATGCCGAATGCTTAGAGAACCAGGACCCATACACCTGTAGATCCTTCTCCCTGTTAGTTCCACTCACACCAATATTCACCCGTCTTTTGCTCAAAAGTACTAATACTCATTATAATAAACAATAACAAACTGCATCACCTCCTTTAGTCATGCAGTAATCTAGTGACAGAAAAAGAATTCTCTATGTTGGCTCAGTGAAGTAAAGAAAACCACCATACAGGTATTTAATACATTTTGAATGTGATTATCCCTTTTCCAGGAAAGGAAGACACTAATTTTGTTAGAACTCCTGAAGTTAACACACACTAGAATGATGTTATCCCTTTTAATGACCCTACCTCTCTCTCCCACAGATCCCTTAACCATCTCAACACATATTTGGATAGCACATAAAATTGTAAGCCACTCTCTGCTCTGGCTATGTAGCTGCTAAGAATGCCCAAGCTCTTTTCCTTTGTAGTGAGTCACTAGGCATTTCTCTGTACAGGTTCTTCTCCCTTGACTGGGCTTCCTTTTGTGCTTGCAAGGCTGCCCCATCCATGAAATCAAGACAGACCACATAATAAACTATGAATGTTCAAAGATCTAAATGTTCTATGTTACCTGCTTCTTCTGCCAAGTCAGGGTAGTCTCTTGAATTCTCAGCTCCAGGCTTCACAAACTAGAGATATAGAAAGAGATAATAAATACAAACAAGTATAGTTACATTTTTTTTTTTTTGAGACGGAGTCTTGCTCTGTCACCCAGGCTGGAGTGCAGTGGCATGATCTCGGCTCACTGCAACCTCTGCCTCCTGGGTTCAAGCCATTCTCCTGGCTCAGCCACCCCAGTAGCTGGGATTACAGGTGCACACCACCATGCCCAGCTAATTTTTGTATTTTTAGTAGAGACGGGGTTTCACCATGTTGGCCAGGCTGGTCTCAAACTCCTGACCTTGTGATCTGCCCGCCTCGGCCTCCCAAAGTGCTGGGATTACAGGCGTGAGCCACTGCGCCCAGCCAAGTATAGTTGCATTTTTTACACAATAAAAATCTATTCATTCACTACTCATTCAAACAAAAAACACATTATTATTAGACTCTCATAATAAATAATATAAAATCCTTGCCCTCAGAGTGCTTCCAGTCTAACCTAAGACAGACAGTTACACTACAGTGTCAGAAGTACAGAATGTCTTGACAGAGACATCTACCCAGACTTGGAGGGAGGAAAAGAAAGGCTTCCCAGAGAAACTGCCATTTAAATTAAGTTCTTATGGATGAGTAGCAGTTAGCAAAGTGAAAGAGAAGGAAATTTTGGAGTAAAGATCTAGAAGTAAGAGAATACAGCAGTTTTTTCTCTGTGGAAGAACTGTAAATAATTTGGTATGACATAGGTTAAAACATAAAGTGGAAAGTGTTAAGGATGGCTGGGTGTGGTGGCTCCCGCCTGTAATCCCAGCACTTTGGGAGGCCGAGGCGGGAGGATCACTGAGGTCAAGAGTTCAAGACCAGCCTGGCCCACATGGTAGAACCCTGTCTCTACTAAAAATACAAAAATTAGCCAGGCATGGCGGTACACGCCTGTGATCCCAGCTCCTCAGGAGGCTGAGGCAGAAGAATCACTTGAACCAGGAGGCAGAGGTTGCAGTGAGCCGAGATAGTGCCACTGCACTCCAGCCTGGATGACAGAATGAGACTCTGTCTCCAAAAATAAAATAAAATAAAATAAAAGTGATATGAACATAAAAGTACCTTAGGTCCAAACAATGATAACAACTAATATTTATTGGGCGCTTACTGTGGTATGCATTGTGTTAAGCATTTCACATGTATTTACTCATTTAATCCTCACAACCATCCTAAAAGGTAGGTTCCGTGCATTACAGATAAGAAAACTAGGACACAGAGAGATAAACAACTAACCCAGGGGCATAGAGCTAATAAGTAATGGAGCTGAAAGTTTAGTCTAGGTCTGGAGCCAACTCACAAGGGACCCTTTATGCCCTGCAATGCTGGTCTGGGCTTTATCCTGAAGACAGTGTTTTTGTTTGTTTGTTTGTTTGAGATGAGGTCTTGCTCTGTCACTCAGGTTGGAGTGCAGTGGTATGATCACAACTTACTGCAGCCTCAACCACCCTGACTCAAGCAATCCTCCCACCTCAGCTCCCTTTGCACCCACAGTAGCTGGGACTACAGGCACGCACCACCACGCTAAGTTAATTTTTGTATTTTTTGTAGAGATGGGGTTTTGCCATGTTGCCCAGGCTGGTCTCAAATTCCTGGGCTCAAGTGATGCTCCTGCCTCAGCTTCCAAAGTGCTGCAATTACAGGTGTGAGCCACCATGCCCAGATGACAATGTTTTTTAAAATGAGACTGGAATAAAACAACAATCAGATACCACTATTAATTAGAATGGCAAAAATCCAAAACACTGACATCAAATGCTGGCAAGGATATGGAGCAATAGGAAGTTCGGCAATTTCTTACAAAACTAAACATGTACAGGTTGGGCATGGTGGCACACATCTGTAATCCCAGCACTTTAGGAAGCCGAGGTGGGTGGATCATTTGAGGTCAGGAATTCGAGACCAGACTGGTCAACATGATGAAACCCTGTCTCTACTAAAAATACAAAAATGAGCTGGTCATGGTGGCCAGCACCTATAATCCCAGCTACTCGGGAGGCTGAGACAGGAAAACCCAGGAGGCAGAGGTTGCAGTGAGCCAAGATTGTGCCATTGCACTCCAGCCTGGGCAACAGAGCAAGACTCAGTTTCAATAAATAAATAAATAAAGCAAAAATAAAGCACACACAATACACATATGAATTAGCAATAGCACTCCTTGGCATTTACCCGAAGGAGTTGAAAACTTATGTCCATATAAAAACCTACAAATGGGTGTTTTTTGTTGTTGTTTTGTTTTGTTGAGATGGAGTCTCACTCTGTTGCCCAGGCTGGAGTGCAGTGGTGTGATCACAGCTCACTGCAGCTTCAACTTCCCGGGCTCAAGCAATCCTCCCACCTCAGCCTCCTGAGTAGCTGAGATCACAGGTGCTCATAATCATGCCTGGCTAATTTTTAAGTTTTTTTGTAGAGATGGATCTCACTATGTTGCCCAGGCTGATCTCGAACTCCGGGGCTCAAGCAATCCTCCTGCCTCAGCCTCTCAAAGTGCTGGGATTACAGTCACGAGCCACTATGATGGAACCACACAGATGTTTATACTAGCTTTATTCATAACTGTCAAAACTTGGAAGCAATCAAGATGTCCTTCAGGAGGTAAAAGGATAAACTGTGGCACATCCAAACAATGGAATATTATTCAGTGCTAAAAAGAAATGAGCTATCAAGCTATGAGAAAACATGGAAGAACCTTAAATACATATCATATTAAGTGAAAGAAGTCAATCTTAAAAGACTACAAACTATGATTCCAAGTAAAGGACACTCTGGAAAAGGTAAAATTTATAGAGACAGTAAAAAGATCAGTGGTTGCCAGGTGCTGGTGGGAGAGAAGGATGAATATGTGGAACACAGAGGATTTTTAAGGCAGTGAAACTATTCTGTATGATCCTATAACACTGGATACATGTCATTACACATTTTTCAAAATCCATAGAATGTACAATACCAAGAGTGAACACTAAAGTAAATTATGGTCTCTGGGTGATAATGATGTGTTAATGTATGTTCATCGATCATAACAAATGTATCACTCTGGGTGTGCCCTTGCTGATAGAGGGAGAGGCTATATATGGAGGGATAGGGGAAACACATGGGAAATCTCTGTACCTTGTACTCAATTTTGCTGTAAACCTAAAATTTCTCTTAAAAGTAGTCTATTTTTAAAAAGAGAAAGAGACTGGGATGACGAGACTTGCATTTTAGATCATCCTAGACACAATGTGAAGAAATGATGAAAGGAGCATGGCGGGAGGCAGTGAGACCAACTAGCATAATTCTGAAACAGGCCAGGTGAGGGCTAAGACAGAAGCAAAAAAGAAAGAAATAGACCTCAGAAATACAAGGGAAGTAAAATCTACTGAACTTGATGACTGATTAGGTAAGATGTAGTGCTTTGCTGGTGAGTGGTCACATTAAAGAGAAATGGCTTTGAATATTCTTTTGACTGCAAACCAAAATAAAATACATTTTACAACACAACCCAGTACACGCATATATACATACATAAGTGAAGCAAAACTTTCATGAAATATTTATTCTTATTTCAAGTTAGGATACCAACAGGACTTGTTTCCTGAGCCTCAGTCACTACTGATCACCTTGCTGATCAAAAAAGGATGTGACAAATAAACCAGCTGAAATCAGCTAAGACCAAGATGGCAATGAAAGCAACCTCTAGTTGCCCTCATTGCTCATTATATGCGAATTATAACACATTTACATAAGACACAGCCACCAGCAGCATGACAATTTACCTACTATGCTGTGGCAATGCCTCAGAAGTTATCTTATATGACTCTGGGGACTCCCTGCCCCTTTTCCAGAAAGTTCATGAATAACCCACCCCTTTTAACAGTAGGTATAAATATAGCTGTCCAGCAATCCACTGGGCTACTCTGGGCTGCTCTGCCTATGCGACAGCCCTGCTGTGTCTATGGAGCAGCCATTTTGCTGTACCTTGCTGTTCTAACTTGCTTTCTTTCACTGTTGGCTCACTCTAAGTGAAGCTGAGAACCCTCCCAAGATAAGCCCCAATTTGTGGGCTTGCTGGCATCAGTATTTCCTGTTCTATTTCAATTTTTAATTCTAAGACAACTTTCTAAATTGAGTTCACGACTCGCTAATGGGTCACAAAAGTTTGAAACATGATATGTGACTTAAATGCCACATTTCATTGCACAGTACCAAAACACTTAATGTGTTCCTATCTCTGACCCATCCCAATTCTTCACCATAATTCTTGAATTACAGAAACCTTTTTAAGGTTTAACCAGAATTAATCCAGCATATTAAAGGTCAGAAGTCAGAATAATAGTAACCCTTTGAAGGCAAGGGGTCAGTGGCTGGAAGAGGACACAAGAGGGCCTTCTGAGGTGCTAGCAATGTTCTATTTATATTTTATTTTTTCATAAAAGAAATGCAAAAGCAAAAGATAAAGACAAAAAGTACCACAAACTTTATAATAAAAACAGCAATCCTGTTTCACTACTCTGCACCCAGTAGTCTTATTTGCTCCCAAAACATCCACTTTCAATTCTTTCAGATATTTCTTGTTAGAAACTGACATCTTTCTAAATATCCTTCTTATACTACTATTTCCTTCTTCATCAATGTAAGAAGTCATATCATAATCTCCTATAAGGATCAGACCTTTTCTGCCACCCCACATATACATTAGTTTACATATCTCTTACCCTTCTTACATAGCAGAATCACAATTTGGTGTTAATTTAATTCTCGGTGTTTGCTTTATTAAGTACATTTTTTTCAACTGCTGGGCCAGTTGTCTACTTATGATTCCATTTCCTTACTGTACAATTTTTAGGATTTTTTTTTTCTGGAGTTAAATGCATATCCTAATGAATTGTTTTAAGGCAAACACCCTTGCTACCATCACCCAGATCAAGAAATAGAACTTTGCCCTCCACCCCAGAAACTCCTCCAGGTACTCTGTAGCAATCTCAATCCCCACTCTACCCCCAAAGTAATTACTATCCCGATTCTTACAGTAATTACTCTCTTGGAATATTTCATACTTTTATCACCCAAATATGCATCCAAAGACATTATAGTTTAGTCTTGCCCATTTATTTTAAAAAAGTGTCTTTTAATTCTCTTTTAATCTACAGGCTTCCCTCTACTACTTTCTTTTCCTTTCAAATACAGTAAGATGTGTCTGTTGAAGAACCAAAGCATTTGACCTACAGTTTCCCAGAGTCTGGATTTTGCAGATTGCATACCCATGTAGTTGAATGTGTACTTCTGTTCTCTGTATTTCCTGTAAATTGGCAACTGGATCCAAAATTTGATTGTACATTCTATCCCTTTGACAAAACTACAGGTGGTAGTGTATTCTTTAATTAGGAAGCATATATCTGATTGTTTCTCTGTGTTGTTAGCAGCAGAGACTAGATCCAGCGATTCTCAAACTTCTTAGTCTCAGGACCCCTTTACGCTCTTGAGGATTATTGGAAATGGCAAAGAGCTTTCGATTATGAAGGTTATATCTACCAATAGCTATCATAATAGAACTTAAAACTAAAGACATTTTAAAAGATTTTCCAATTCATCAAAAACAATAAATCCATTACATGTTAACATAAATAATTTCTATGAAAAATAATTGTATTTTCCAAAATAAAGTGGGAAGAATGCCATTGTTTAGCATTTCTGCAATTCTCTTTAATTCAGGAGACAGCTGAATTCTCATATCTGATTCTTCATTCAAACTTTAGCATTATGTTGTTTTAGTTGAAGTCTATGAAGTACATCATGTGACCTAACGCAGACGTGTAGTTGGAAAAGGGAAGAGTATTGGAATTGTGGATATTCTTTTTTTTTTCTTCAAGATAGGTTCTTGCTCTGTCACCCAGGCTGCAGTACGGTGCCATGAACATAGCTCCCTGCAGCCTCAAACTCCTGGGCTAGAGCAATCCTCCTGCCTCAGCCTCCTGAGTAGCTGGTACTACAGGCATGCACTACTGCACCCAGCTAATTTTTCTATCTTTTGTAGAGACGGGGTCTTGCCATGTTGCTCACACGGGTCTCAAACTCCTGGGCTCAAGTGAGCCTTCAACCTCAGCCTCCCCAACTGCTGGGATTACAGGCATGAGCCACTCACTGGACCCAACCGAGTGTGGACATTCCTTTTTTTTTCTTGAGACAGGAGGTTTCTTTTTTTTTTTTTTTTTTGACTGAGTCTCGCACTGTGGCTGAGGCTGAAGTGCAGTGGCACAATCTCAGCTCAATGCAACCTCCACCTCCTGGGTTCAAGTGATTCTCCTGCCTCAGCCTCTCGAGTAGCTGGGATTACAGGCGTCCACCACCACGCCTGGCTAATTTTTGTATTTTTAATAAAAACGGGGTTTCGCGGTTTTGCCATGTTGACCAGGCTGGTCTCGAATTTCTGACCTCAGGTGATCCACCCTCCTTGGCTTCTCAAAGTGCTGGGATTACAGGCATGAGCCACCACGCCCCGCCAAGTGGAGGTTTCTTTTTTTATTTTATTTTATTTTTTTGAAACAGAGTTTTGCTCTTGTTGCCCAAGCTGGAGTGCAATGGGGCGATCTCGGCTCCCTGCAACCTCCGCCTCCCGGGTTCATGCAATTCTCCTGCCTCAGCCTCCTGAGTAGCTGGGATTATAGGTGCGCGCCACCATACCCAGCTAATTTTTTGTATTTTTAGTAGAAACGGAGTTTCACCACGTTAGCCAGGCTGGTCTCAAACTCCTAACCTCAGGTGATCCGCCCACCTCGGCCTCCCAAAGTGCTGGGATTACAGGCGTGAGCCACCGCTCTCGGGCCGAGGTTTCTTAAAAGTTAGGCCGGGCGCGGTGGTTCACGCCTGTAATCCCAGCACTTGGGAGGCCGAGAAGGGCGGATCACGAGGTCAGGAGATCGAGACCATCCTGGCTAACACCGTGAAACCCCATCTCTACTAAAAATACAAAAAAATTAGCCGGGCATGTTGGCAGGCGCCTGAAGTCCCAGCTACTCGGGAGGCTGAGGCAGGAGAATGGCGTGAACCCAGGAGGTGGAGCTTGCAGTGAGCCAAGATCGCGCCACTGCACTCCAGCCTGGGGGACAGAGCGAGACTCCGTCTCAAAAAAAAAAAAAAAAAAAGTTAGCTGGAATGTAGAATTTGAAACCGTCTATCAATGAATTTTTCATACTCTGTTATAATAAAATATTGTATTTGGATCTCTTACTGATCCATTTAATGGATCCATAAATGAGTGGATTATTATTTAAAGAATGCAGAACATCATCCATTGGTTTTTTGGAAAAATATCGGCTCCATGAGTTATACGGCCCTTTCAAATTTTGACTTTATATAATTCCAAAAACTCACCTTTGTTAATATTACCTATCCCGTTAAAAAACAAAAAAAAAAAAACAATTTTTAAATAGTAGGAAGTTATGAAGCAGATACAAGTTTTCTAAAATTCTAATTTTCACTTGAAAGCCCAAATTTTATCTTTAGAAACAAACACTTCAGTTGTTTTGCTTGACGTGACTGCTGACTTCATTCGTTTTTGAGAAAATGTCTGTAAAATACTCAAGTATGAATTAACCATCACATGTGTGCCATTTGTTCTCTCAAGTAAAACGTGTTTCATGAAAAAAAGTAGTTGGTTTAGCTCATAATGCAAATCATCTCTTAAGGGTTGAGATTCAATAAAATTAACCAATGTTTTCTGCTTCATCGAGGTCTTAAGTTAAAATTAGTGCTTTTCTTTTTCCTGTGAATGCATAAGTGCATGACAAATATAGTGACTACTAGTTTGGTGCCAGTGCTTTGATTCATGCTAAGATGCCAACAGTGTTACCCACCATTACTTTTGCACCATCAGTGTAAATGTCAACATACAATGAAAATGGCAAACAATATCTTAGTATTATTATGAATAGTCTTGATCTTTCAGGTCCCCTCAAAGGGTCTCAGAGACTACCCCAAGGACTCCACAAACCATATTTTGAGAACCCCTGCTAGATCAATTCATTGGCAGCTGTCAAAAATGATGGTAATGTTCTGTCATTTCTTTTTCAGTTATTACTTAAATATGTTTGATAGAAGACACTACTCCTCATCTACTATTTAATTATTCAATGATACAGTTCATACAGGAAAAACAATAAACATATGATTGTTTCCCTTTGTCAATTTTCAAGACAATGAGTAGGTTCCCTGTTATCCTCCAAAGACTATAATTAGTTGATTTTTAAAATATTATCACGAACTCTTGTTTAAACATACCTGATGGGGTTTTTTTTCTTAATTTTTGATTTTTATTTTTTTAGTAGAGATGAGGTTTCGCCATGTTGCCCAGGCTGGTTTCAAACTCCCGGGCTTAATTAAGCCTCGGCCTCCCAAAGTGCCAAGATTACAGGCATGAGCCACCATGCCCAGCCTGATGGGTTTTAATCAACTGCAATTACTATCTCTTTTAAAGCTCAAATTTTCTCAACTTTGGTAAGTGAGAACTACAGGTTGGCTCCTGAATCCTTTCGGCATCACTCAAGTAGGCTTTGATAACTTCCTTGCAATTAGCAGTGACAAAATATTCTAGACTCACGTTGTACATTTCCTGCCCCATGGGGAATAAGCAATTTCTGCAACCACCCATTTCTTCTAGTAGAAAAAGATATTTTAAGATCACAATGGTATGGATGTAACAGATTTGGTCATTATTTCTAAGCTTCTTCAGTGGACAGAGCCAGAAAAACATTTAAAGATGAAATACTAATTAAAGTTTATACTAATACTTTTTCAGAATTACAGAATTTTTTACCTACTCCCTTCTGTATTACATCTGTATCTCTTTTCTTCTCCACCAAGAATCTTAATTCTCAAGCACCAAGGGATGAAGTAGAATTATATTTATTTACATATTTTAAGCCATGTTACACATATAATAATCTCATAACAATACTAATGCTAATGCTCAGTAACATAATTACTGAGTTTAATTTGCCTAACTCATGTATTTCATTTGCTTTTTATGTGCCTAACTCCAACTCTAATATACTCACCTCTAAAATCTCTCTTAAAACCATAGTCCACATGGTCAAAATGTTTTTTTCTAGAGACCTCCCTCCTGGAACCATCCAGAACATATTCCAAACTGAGTCATTGCACAGATGCCACCCTGGGGCTTTTCTCACTATTCTTTGTTATCCTGCTTCCAGGATCCAGTATCTTCTTCCTTGGTTTACTCCACCATTTTGGTGGACACATTCATTCTCTAATTAGCTTTGTGAGTAAGGATGTGTAAAAAGTTAATTTTTTAGCATTTACATTAAAAAATTTTTTTCTACCCTCAAATTTGGATTATTTATTAGGGAATAGAATTCTAGGATCAAAAATTTTGCTTAAGAATTTTGAAAGCATTATTCTGTTATTTGTAGCTTCCAAGGTTTCTGTTGAGAAATCTAATGCTACGGTTCTGATATTTCAGGATAATGTGCCTTGATATGAGTTTTCTTTTTATTCATCGGATTGGCTTTTCAAACTGAAAAATTCAGTTCGGAAAATTCTCTATTATTTCTCTGATAACTTCCTAGTTTCTATGTTCTCGGTTCTTTTTCTAGAACTCATTAACTAGATATTGGATCTTTTTTATTAAACATTGAATTTTATTTTCTCTCCTAATACCCATTTCTTTGTTCTTGCTCCATTGTCCAGATTTCCTTTACGTTATCTTCTATTGAATATTTTGTTTTGGTCAAAATATCTTTAATTTCCTAAGAGCTCTTTCCTATGTCTTTTTTTTTTAAATAGCACTCAGTTCTTTTTTCAGAGATGTAATATTTTCACTTATCTCCCTGAGGTTGTTACAGTTTAGGTTTTCTTTTGTTCCCTAAGTGTCTTCTGATCCCTCCTCCAAAGTTTTTCCTTAGTATTTTGTTGTTTTTGAGTAGGGGGTTGATGTTGTCTTGTTGGAAATTTTCCTTGAATATCTGGTGATCCTTGGCTATTTGTTCATAATTAAAACAATTAAAAGCCTGAAGGAAGCTCTCTGCATGAATAAAGCTTATCAACTGCTGATCTTCACCACAAGATGATGGAGTAGCAAGCTGGCTTTTCTCTGCAGCCATTTCAAATAATTTTCCAAATCTCTGCCAGGAAGGTAGTATATGTGTGACTACCAGTGTTGCTTCTCACAGCTGGGAAGTACTACCCTTTAGCATGCAGAATTCAATTTAATTCCCTTTTTTTCAACTTGGGCCTAACAGCTCAGATGATTCTAGAGCCTCTTCATCTGTTCAGTTTCCCCAGAGAAAAAGTCTCCAATACTCTGCTAAGAAAAGGTAAAGTCACCTGGTGGTAAAAGAGATCTTGGGACCTAACTGTTCCTTAGAATAGTCTTTTTCTTCTTTCCCAACCTACCTGGCACCTAGTATATCCAAGTTTTGGGCCTTCTGGAGTTCTGCTGGGAGGCTCAACCAGTATAACCCCTCTTCAGGAACTTAGGTAGTGGTCTCTCTGCTCTGAGTCAGTGACTACTTCTCCATCAACTTCAGAATCTTCCAAAAATTTTCCGATATCTCTCAGCTATTGTTTCCTTTCCTACTCACTTTGCCCTTGTGGATTAATATCATTTTCTTTCCTTATTGTTGCTTTAGTGGGATATGGAAAGCACCAACAGAGATAAATTCATGTTCTCAATCTGCCATGTTTAATCAAATATCTCAAATAATCTTATTTAAACTACTTGTTTATTCTTTTCTCCTCCAGATTAGACATTCCTTTAAAACAGGAACTTTGTTTTTTTCATTTTTGCATCTCTAGCATATAACCCATAGAATATTTACTGAATATATGTTTCAATGATAAATTATAACAGTAATATACAGTAGAGATGGCATGGAAAGAGCACGAGATTTTAAGAAAGGCAGTTCCAAAACTTAAAAGCTGCACCAAAATAAAGTACTTAGCCCCTCTGAGCCTCAGAGTCAGATAATTGAATGGATATAAAAATCCATTACGTGGTGAGAATTAAATAATGTAATATTTTTCAAACTGAAATTTGAACTTATTAGATTATGACCAAATCAATTTAGTAGGTTGTGAGCAGCACTTTTTTTTTTTGAGACAGAGTCTCACTCCCATTACCCAGGCTGGAGTGTGGTGGCTCAAACAGGACTCACTGCAGCCTCGACTTCCCAGGCTCAGGTGATCCTCCCAGCTAAGCCTCCCGAGTGGTTGGGAATATAGGTGTGCGCCACTAAGCCCAGCTAATTTTTCTTATTTTTAGTAGAGATGGGGTTTTGCCAATATCGCCCAGGCTGTTCTCAAACCCTGGGCTCAAGAGATACACCCACCTCAGCCTCCTAAAGTGCTGAGATTTCAGGCATGAGCTACCACATCCAGCCAAGCAGCAATTTTTTTTTTTAAGATATACCTTAGGGATACCAAGAGTTCATCACATGTAATAAGCGTTGCTTTAACAAATTGTTTCAGTTGTTACAAATAAGTTTTGTATGTGTGTACTGGATTGTGATGTAAGATGTATTTCATGAAATTACCATACATAAAAGTACTAGAAAACTGAAGTGCTAAATTACATGTTCTGACTATAAGGTCACCAGAATTTCAAAAAAGGTGACCAGTGTAACTTAGAGTAGTCTGAGGAAGTTTTAAGAAGGTATGGGACTTAGACTAGTTCTTGAAAGATAAGTAGAATTTAAGTAGATGAAAAGAGCGTATATCAGGAGATAGGCAGCATAAGTGAAGAGGCTTGCTGTCAGCCAGATGGCAGCTGTGACTTAGTTGTGTTAAAACCTGTTGACGGCCAGGTGCGGTGGCTCACGCCTGTAATCCCAGCACTTTGGGAGTCCGAGGCGGGTGGATCACGAAATCTGGAGGTTAAGACCATCCTGGCTAACACGGTGAAACCCCATCTCTACTAAAAAATACAAAAAATTAGCCGGACGTGGTGGTGGGCAACTGTAGTCCCAGCTACTCGGGAGGCTGAGGCAGGAGAATGGCGTGAATCCAGGAGGCGGAGCTTGCAGTGAGCCAAGATCGCGCCACTGCATTCCAGCCTGGGCGACAGAGCAAGAATCTGTGTCAAAAAATAAAATAAATAAAAATACAAAAAGTAGCTGGGCATGGTGGCACACACCTGTAATCGCACCTACTTGGGAGGCTGAGCAGAAGAAACACTTGAACCTGGGAGGCAGAGGTTGCAGTGAGCTGAGATCGCCCCACTGCACTCCAGACTGGGGGACAGAGTGAGACTCTGTCTCAAAAAATAAAAATAAAAATAAAGTATTATGATAAATTATAACAGTAATATATGGTAGAAATGAGACCCATCTAGTAGTAAGTAGTGAGACCCTGTCTCTACAAAAAAAAATTTTTTTTAATTAGCCAGGTATGGTAGCATGCCTGTAGTCCTAGCTACTCGGTAGGATCGCTAGAGTCCAGGAGTTCAAGGCTGCAGTGAGCTATGATTGCACCACTGCCTTCCCATCTGGTTGACAGAGCAAAACTCCGTCTTCCAAAAAAAAAAAAAAAAGTGTTACAGTGTTGTCTAGTCAATATTTCTCCCTCCTCCATCAAACTCTGCCCCAAGGTGCAGAAGACCAGACCCATAGCAAAGTACACTGGCCAGATAGGCACATCATTAATGGCACTACCCAAACTCCTCACCACTTTCCTCTGGACTGTAACACCTCCCCGACCTCTACCTCCCAACTTGAGGAAAAAGGAATACATCTATTTCCCAAAGGTTTAGACAACTGTGCTTTTCCATACAGCACATATAATCAGGCATTCAGCAGCCAGAGGAAGGTTTGACTGCATTAATACCTTACTTCGAAAGATCTTACTGTCCACCTGTGTTAGAAGCCTCCCCTTCTGTGAAACACTAGGATGATGTCCTTCCGCTTCATAAGGTATTGGTCCACTTTTCCATTTCCATGGATATTTTTAGTTTTTGTTGAGACAAGGACTGACTCTATGGCCCAGGCTCGGGGTGCAGTTGCGTGATCTCAGCTCACTGCAACCTCCATCTCCCAGGCTCAAGCAATCCTCCCACCTCAGCCTCCCGAGTAGCTGGCGTGTGCTACCATGCCCGACTAATTTTCGTATTTTTAGTAGAGACGGGGTTTCACCATGTTGGCCAGGCTGGTCTTGAACTCTTGACCTCAGGTGATCCACCCGCCTTGGCCTCCCAAAGTGCTGGGATGACAGGCGTGAGCCACCGGCCCCGGCCTATTTACATGTTGGACTGAATTAGGTACGCTCAGCCCACTGGTAAAATAATAAACATTTTAGGGCTGTTTTCTCAGAAATAGAACTCTCCCTAGGAACTCTTTCACAAAGCATATCCATTTAGTATTGTTCAACTAACATTCACTGAGGGTCTTCAGGCATCAGGAACGTTCAGGGCGAGGGGCACAGCAGTGAATAAGCCAGGTACCCAGTCTAGAGGAGCTGCCATGCTAAGGGGGCGCGCAGACGCCTATGAGCTTCAGTACTGCCCCGTACTGCCGAGCACAGTAAGTGCAGGACAGAGGTAAGCACAGTGCAAGGCTCTAGGGGAAAGTCAGGAGGATCCGAGGCGTCCTGGAGAAGATCCGATCTGAACGGATCCTTTCAGGATGCACAAAAGTAACAGAACAGAAGCAAAGCAACAGAGGCATCAGACAACTGCGTCCGGGGAGAAACGAAAGGCAGTTTGGCATTAAGGAGCATGCGGGCGATGAGGGGAAAACGGCCGTGGGAGCCTGCGGCGTCCGAGTCCCAAGCAGTCACTGGAGGGACAGAGGGAGGCCGGAATCTGCCACTCGGGCCGAGGCGCTGGGCATCAGGAGCGTTTCTCCTCGCCATCCACATCTGGAGCTGTCTCTATGAGGGCTCCTGTGGGGGCTGTTTCTGGGAGGGCCGAGCAGGCGGCATTCGCGACCTGCCTCCCTCCGGGGCAAGCCAGCCCACACACCTCGGGACTCCGCTCAGAATCTAAAGAGGTGAGATCCTTGGATTATCTCGGGGCTGCTTCATGAACTCTGACCAGAAGAAAAGGGAAGGAGGAAGTAGAAGGCCGCAGGAACCAGCCCGAGACACTATGACCCCAGAGATTCCGCAGAGTACAAGCCACCAAGTCGCCACGCCGATGACCCACGCGCGGAGCAGTCGAAGCTAGGAGACCGGAGGGACAGAGAAACCCAGGCACCGACCGCCCCCGAGCCTCAGCGGGCCAGCAGGGCCGCTGCTCGGTTTACCTTGGTCATGCCAACCCCCACCACGAACACCCGGCGCAGGGTCGCAGGCTCCCACGGGGAAGAGGACATGGCTGCACCAGTGCGGGACCGGGGCGGGCGCCGCGGACGACTGCCGGCACTGACAGGCGGAGACTGCACCAGAGCTCCCTGAAGCCCGAAGCCAGGGCCGCGGGCGGCAACACAGGCGCGTGAGAGTGCGCGTGCGTAGGGGCAGGAGGAGGGGGCGGGGCGGGGCGCGTCCTGTGGGGCGGGGAGCGTTCTCTAGCCCTCAGGCAGCCGAATCCCTAATTTGCGGACTAGGGCATGGGACTGAGTCAACCTGTCCCCATCTCTGATCCTGTGCTTAGGTTCTGTACGGTGAGCGGGAGTAGGCTTGCAGTGGGGCCTAAGACTGAGAGGAGGGGTTGGCCGGAAAGCGTACTCATGAAAGGTGACCCTGAGGAGAGCCGTTGGGGTTCGTGTTGGAATTGGCCTGTGTCCTGTTAGCGGTGGCAGTTGAGAGTGAATTCATGAATTAAAACTCACAGGACACCAAGAAAGCGGGGATGGGCAGGATCTCACACATGGATACAATGTCTAAATCAAAAAACCCAGGCTCCGTCACCAGCTGCGTGACCTTCTTTTTTAATCTTGTGAACAAAAGCTCTCTGAAAAGGAATTTGGAAGACAGAGACTTTATTCCAGCAAACCGGGGAGAAACAGCCTTCCATGTTTATTTGAGACCGGAGTCTCGCTCTGTCGCCCAGGCTGGAGTGCAATGCCGCGAACTCAGCTCACTGCAGCCTCCGCCTCCCAGGTTCAAGCAATCCTCCTGCCTCAGCCTCCCGAGTATCTGGGATTACAGGCGCGCGCCACCACGCCCCGCTAATTTTTGTACTTTTAGTAGAGATGGGGTTACGCCATGTTGGCCAGGCTGGTCTGGAACTCCTGACCTTAGGTGATCTACCCACCTTGGCCTCCCAAAGTGCTGGGATTACAGGCGTGAGCCACCGCGCCCGGCTCCCCGGTTTATTTTATCTTATGTAAAAATGCAGATTCATTGAGCTAGATGAATGCATAAGTGACTATTTCTCTACCCCCCTCACATGTGAAGGCTGATCAAAGACTCAGAAGAATGCAACCGTTTGCCTCTTATCTACCCACATCTTTTTAAAATTTATTCATCTTTCCCCAATATCTGCCCCTTCCCCTATAAAAACTGAAGCCCTCAAAATCATCTTTGGAGAAAGGCACGGACCTGTCTCCAAAGATGATGCACGTCCTTAAACTTGGCAAAATTAACTTCTAAATTAATTGAGATCCGTTTCATATACTTTTCGGTTTGCAGTACCAGCATTTAGAAAGGCTCTCCTAGAAGATTCTAAGGATTGCTTCTTGGCCATTTGGCTAAGATCAAGTTTAGGAGATTCTAAGAAGCCCCCTCTGTGCTAAGTAAAGAACTACTGAGCTAGGACTAGACCAACTTAGTAAAATCTGCTGCGCTCAGTGATGCACGCCTCCCATCTGCTCAGGAGGCTTCGGCAGAAAGATCACTTGAGCCTGGGAATTCAAGGCTACAAATGTGCTATGATTACACCTCTGAATAACCACTGCACTCCAGCCTGGGCAACATACCAAGACCACGTCTCTAAAAAACCAAAACGAAACAAAAAAAAAAAAAAAAAGGAAAAACAAACACAAATCAGGGCACTGACATGTACAGTTGTTTCTTGAAACTGATGGACCGACAAGACAGCAATATGATTGGTGGATCAGACAAAGTTACCAACCTAATAGAACAACAAGTCCTAAGGTCAAGATTAATTGTTAGGTAACAAATCCTGGCTGTCCACTGGATATTGCTTTCAAAATAAGAGTCCATAGAGGGCAGAGGGGATAGATAGTAATATAAAACGTATTTGTTAATACCGAAAAGACTGAGAAAAAACACTTCCCTTTCCAATGTGAAGGACTAAATAATCCAAATATTTCCCACTATAAAACACAGACTTTTCTAAGTCATTGGATGTGGGGCTCTGGGGTAGCCTGAGCTGTTTGTCCCACACCAAGATGCTTCAAAACATTATTAAAAATGTTTGGATCCCCATGAAGCCCTATTATACCCAAGTTTATCAGGAGATTTGAGTAGGAATGGGGTTAATGAGCCTCATCATTCATAAAATCAGGAGTACTGATAAAATAAGTAAAATATTGAAAGCTTCTCCACCTGCTTATGGTCATCACTAACCAGCTTCACTTAGCATGCACATGAAACATTAGTCGACCTGTGAATTTAAGCAAGCTATGTTAGAAAGGAACCTGGAAAATCACTGTACACTTATATAAGTACCACTTACTTTGTGGCATGAATAAGTATACCCCAAAAAAACACCCAGAAATGCCAGATAAAACACAATAAATATCATTTTAAGCTGGGTGTGGTGGTACAAGACTGTAATCCCATCTACTTGAGGAGCTGAGGCAGAAAGGCTGGTTGAGTCCAGGAGTTCAAGGCCGCAGTGAGCTATGATTATGCCTGTGAATACCCACTGCACTCCAGCCTGGACAGCATAGTGAGACCTTTTCTGTTAATACAAAAAGACAAAAAGCAGCGAGGCACAGTGGCTCATGCCTGTAATCCCAGCACTTTGGGAGGCCAAAATGGGAGGATTGATTGAGCCCAAGAATTCAAGACCAACCTGGGCAACATAGCTCCCTATCTCTAAAAAAAAAGAAGAAAAACAAGAAAAATCTTTTTAAATGGGTGGATGCCAGGCATGGGGGCTCACACCTGTAATCCCAGCACTTTGGGAGGCTGAGGTGGGAGGATCACTTGAGGCCAGGTGTTTGAGACCAGCCTGGGCAACATAGGGAGACCTCTGTCTCTACAAAAAATTTAACAATGAGCCAAGTGTGGTGGCCCACTCCTGTACTCCCAGCTACTCGGAAGGCTGAGACGGGAGGATCCCCTGAGCCCAGGAGTCTGAGGTTGTAGTGAACTGACTGCACCACTGTACTCCAATGTGGGCAACAGAGTGAGACCCTGTCTCAATAAAATAGAATACAATAAATGCATGGAATATGGAGGAGGGAGAGTTTTTCTTTTAATCTTATACCCAATTATAGTTTGTATGTTTTGTTTTTGCTTCTTTTTTTTTTTTTAAGACAGAATCTCACTCTGTTGCCCAGGTTGGAGTGCAGTGGTGTGATCTCAGCTCACTACAACCTCCACCTCCTGGGTTCAAGCGATTCTTGCACCTCAGCCTCCTGAGTAGCTGGGATTACAGCTGCCCACCACCACACCTGGCTAATTTTTGTATTTTTAGTAGAGACAGGGTTTCACCATGTTGGCCAGGCTGGTCTTGAACTCCTGACCTCAGGTGACCCACCCACCTCAGCCTCCTAAAGTACTGGGATTACAGGCATGAGCCACTGGGCCTGGCTAGTTTGTATGTTTTGATTTTGTGTATATATTAGTTTTATTTTATTTTTGCTAAGGCATGTTTTTAATTTTTTTTATTGTGCTTTGTTTTCATTTTCATTATTTATTTTGAGTAAGTTATACTTAAAACAAAAATCAAGATTCAAAAAGTATAAAAGGGGCCAGGCATGGTGGTTCACACCTGTAATCCCAGCACTTTGGAAGGCCAAGGTGGACAAATCGCCTGAGCTCAGGAGTTCGAGACCAACCTTGGCAACATGGCAAAACCCCGTTTCTACAAGAAATACAAAAATTAGCCAATGTTGTGGCATGTACCTGTGGTCCCAGCTACTCAGGAGGGTGAGGTGGAAGGATCACCTGAGCCCGGGAGGCAGAAGCTGCAGTGAGCCAAGATACTGCCACTGCACTCCAATCTGGGCAAAAACAACATCCTGTGTCCAAAAACGTATAACAGGTCAAACCGTAAAACTTGTCTCTCTTACCCTTATTCCCAGCCTCTCGGTTCTTCTCCCCTATCCTTCCAAAGATGTTTTATGTAAATACAATCAAATATACACATGCATACTCTTATCCCCCTTGTTAACACAAATTTTTGTTTTCTTTATTATTTCTTTTAATAGAGGTGGGGTTTTGCTATGTTGGCTAGGTTGGTCTTGGAACTCCTGGCCTCAAGCAATCCTCCTGTCTCGGCCTCCCAAAGTGCTAGGTTCATGAGCATGAGCCACCAGACCCGGCCAAATTTTAGCTTTCTTTACACACTATTCTGCATTTTGACTTGTTTCATATACCAATAGATTTTGAAGATTGTTTCATATCAATGCATAAACAGTTTCCTGTGTTTTGTTATAGCTGCATAGTATTCAGATTATTGATGTACTTTTTTTTTTTTTTTTTAAGTAGAGATAGGGGCTTGCTATATTTCCCAGGCTGGTTTCAAACTCCTGGCTTCCAGGGACCTACCTGCCTTGGCCTTCCAAAGTGTTGGAATAATAGGGTGAGCCACCACACACAGCCCCATAATTTATTTAACCAACCCTCTATTGATGGATATTAAGACTGTGATATAGTTTGGGTGTTTGACCCCTCCAAATCTCATGTTGAAATATGATTCCCAATGTTGGAGGTGGGCCCTGTTGGGAGGTGATTGGACCATGAGGACAGATCCCTTGTGAATGGTTTAGCACCATCCCCTTGGTGATAAACTGGGACCTCCCCACCTAATTTTCTTGTTCCTATTCTCGCCATGTGACATGCTGGATCCCTGTCACCTTCAGCCATGATTGTAAGCTTCCTGAGGCCTCACCAGAAGCACATGACAGCACCATGTGCTTCCAGTCTTTTGCTATTATAAACAATGCTGCAATGTACAGCCATGAACACATGTCATTTCACAGCTGTGTGGATTTATCTGTAGGTTAAATTTCTAAAATTGGAATTTCTGGGGCAATGAGCTTGTGCATTTATAATTTTGATATAAATTAGCAGTTGCTTTTCATTTAAAGACATTCACATCAGCAATGTGAGTGTGCTTTGTATATACTGTGTTTAAGAGAATAATTTTTTTGGGGGGGGACGCAGTTTCGCTCATTGCCCAGCCTGGAGTGCAGTGGCGCGATCTCGGCTCACTGAACCTGTGCCTTCCGAGTTCAAGTGATTCTCCTGCCTCAGCCTCCCAAGTAGCTGGGATTACAGGCGCCCGCCACCACGCCCAGCTAATTTTTTTGAATGTTTAACAGAGACAGGGGTTCGTCATGGTGAAACCCTGCCTCTACTAAAAATACAAAAAAAAATTAGTTGGGCGTGGTGGCGCGTCCCTGTAATCCCAGCTACTCGGGAGGTTGAGGCAGGAGAATCGCTTGAACCCGGAGGCGGAGGTTACAGTGAGGCAAGATCAAGGCACTGCACTTCAACCTGGGCGACACAGCGAGACTCCGTCTCAAAAAAAAAAAAAAAAAAAAGTGAGGCGCAAATGGGAGGTGAAGCAGTGAGGTTCGCAAGTGTAGACACGCTCAAGGGACTCATTAAATGTCATTTCATTTAAAAAATTAAATTGAGCATATGTGCAAGCAAGGTTCACACACCCCATTTAATCTTCACACCACCACGGGGTAGTCACTATTATCCCCATTTTACAGGATTAAAACACTGACGCTGGGAGGTTGACAGGGTTACCCCAAATCACACAGAGGAGCTGGGCTTCCCCCGACCTCCTCCGCTCAAGTCTCCCTGTCCCCGGGAGGTGCGGAAGGAGGCAACAGACGCTTGGCCCATAGGTGGAGCAATTGGCGAAGGCTTCGCCCGACGCCGGAACTGCGAGCTCTCAGCGGGAGCCGAGACGGTGCAGGGCCGGAGAAGCACCTTCACTCCCAGCCTGCGCCCCGATGCTGCGCGTTCTGTGCCTCCTGCGCCCCTGGAGGCCCCTTCGGGCCCGCGGCTGCGCTTCCGACGGGGCGGCCGGGGGCTCAGAGATCCAAGTGCGCGCCCTGGCGGGTCCGGACCAAGGTAAATGTGCAGTTTCGGGGCGGCGCATGACGCGACTGGGACTAGGCCGGAGGCAGCGGGGGGCCGGCAGGTGGGCCGCTCAGTGCGTTGAAGGATTCGATCCCCAGTCCCTCCCTCCCAGTTCTAGGCGCCCCAAACCGCTCCAGGCCCGAGAGGTGGGCGGCAGCCTTAGTGGCTCCCGACTCTAGCTGGGGGCGGGGGGCCTCTGGCAACCTCGGTCTCTTCAAAGGCCCTTTGGGGTCTTCCGACTGTGTGGAAGGGGGAGCGGGGTCCGCACGGGTAGGACTGGGCCCCGCGGCCCCCAGGCCAGGAGCGTTCAAGTGCGCGTTCCCCTCCCCCGCCAAGGGTCCTGGCCCGGTTCGGGGGCGGAGGCAGCGGAGCCAGTCCCAGTGCCCAGTGCGGCAGCGGGCAGAGTGAGGAGGGTGCCTCTCCAGCCGCGCGCCCAGCCCTGGGCCGCTAGCGAACCTTTGCGTCCTTCTGGCTCCAGGGAAAAGTTCGCTGTTTCTCCGCCTTTTGGCCAAGATCAAGGATAGTATGGAGCGGGGACGAGGGGTGGGGGGCAAAGTTCGCGGGTCACTGGCAGAAAACGCCTCTGATCGCGTGTTGCGTTTTTGTTGTTGTTGTTGTTTGAACTTCTGGAGCATTCAGTGGTGCTGATAACGCTCCTCAGTCCTCTGCTGGTAACCATCAGGGCTAGGCGCTTCTCCTGCCTTGGGTCTCCTCCCCGCATCTCATCCCCTGTCTCCTGCATTTGATACACAGATGGCATTGTACTGTACATTTCGTTGTATTGCTTCCTTTTTTTTTTTTTTTAACAAAAGTTTATTCTTAAATGTACAACAGCTCCAAGACAACACTTAATTCCAGCCATAGGTGGCAAAAGATGTTATGGCAGGGAATAGAGAGGTTTAAATACTGATGAAATAAAGGGTCACCATCTCCTTAGGCACAGGGAACACCTTACTTTTTGCCAGATTTCTTAATTCCACTTGTGGCCAAGGGCCCCTTCCCCGTGGCCTTCCATTTTAGCTCCTCTAGTTTCTTCTGCTCCTCTTTTTGTTTCTGCTTGAAAGCCTTATCTTCCTCGTCCATCTCCTTGGCCTGCTTCTTGGGCCGTTTCAGTGGCTTCTTGCCACCTTCGTGGCCAGACATGGCGCCTGCCGCCCCTTCCCCAGCAGTATTGCTTCCTTTTTACTGGCTTGACACCAAGTTTGAAGGGGGGCTTTGCCATAAAATCCAGTTCCTTGCTCCCTGCTGTTGCCCACTGTTCCCAAGTGTGCATCTACCACCTTCAGTGGACACGGACAGGCCACCTAGAGTCCCACTGCACCACTTGGTGAGAATTTCCTTGAACAGTTAATATTGCTGAACCTTATACCCCCAATCTCATGCTTAGTTCACTACCCAACTGGCAACAGCTCTTAAGACAGTCAAGATTATTCTCCCCACTTTACAGATTAAAAAACTGAGGCACAGAAGGTTAAGTTATTTGAACCAGGTCTGATTTCAAAGCCTGTGTTCTCAACCATTAGGTAATCACTGGCTCTTCTAGTAATTCAGTGACTCAAAATACAGACTTGTACATCTGTAAACACATAATTATCATGGGTTAAAGACCTTTAGGCTCACTTGCAAATATCGGGAATCATTTTATCCAAAAAATAATGACAAGGATCAGCAGATTAAGCCTCTGCCCCTGCCAGAGGGCTCAAAGGGCAGGAAAAGGCAGTGAGAGAAGGAGAGACAGAAACCAAGATGACAGTGCAGAGGAGGCATGGGGATGAGATCACACACGGAGCCCTCACAGGGAATGAGTTGGGGTCATTTGATGTTCATATAAGAAGCTGCAGGTTCCGCCTTCCACTGGGGCTGATGGCACAAGAGCACTGTTACATTTTACCTGCTGCCTTTGAGCTTGAGGTTGGGTGGTAAACCCCTCTTCACTGTTCTTAGCGGCTTTATTTCTCATAGAGTCATGTGTTGCTTAACAACGGGGCTACATTCTGAGAAATGCATCATTAGGTGATTGTGGTCATTGTGGGAGCATCACAGAGTGCACCTACACAGTCCTAGATGGGGTAGCCTACCGCACACCAAGGCTACATGGTGTATAGCCTGTTGCTCCTAGAATACAAACCTGGACAGCATGGTACTGGGCTGAATACTGTAGGCAACTGTAACACAATGGTAAATGTGTATCTGAACATAGAAAAGGCACAGTAAAAATACAGTCTAAAAGATTTTTTAAATAGTGCACCTGTACTGGGCAGTTACCATAAATGAAGCTTGCAGGACTGGAAGCTGCACTGGGTGAGTCAGCGAGTGAATGGTGAGTGAATGTGAAGGCCTAGGACAGCAGGGACTGGTTTGGCACCAGGGACTATTTTCATGAAAGACAGTTTTTCCATGGACTTGCGGGCGGACAGATGGTTTGGGGATGAAACTGTTCCACCTCAGATCATCAGGCATTAGATTCTCATAAGGAGCTCACAACAACCTAGAGTCCTCACATGCACAGTTCACAATAGGGTTCGCACTCCTATGAGATTCTAATGCCACCGCTGATCTGATAGGAGGTGGAACTCAGGTGGTAATTCAAGCCATGGGGAGCTGCTGTAAATACAGATGAAGCTGCTCATCTCCTGTTGTGTGGCCCAGTTCCTAGCAGGCCACAGACTGGGATGGGTCCACAGCCCGGGGGTTGGGGACCCCTGGCCTAGGACATTACTGTACACTACTATAGACTCTGTAACACTGTACACCTAGGCTACACTAAATTTGCTTTACAAATGTTTCTTTCTTCAATGATAAATTAACCTTAGCTTACTCTGTTTTTATTTTATAAACTTTTTAATTTTTTCAACTTTTGACTCTTCTGTAGTAACACTTAGCTTAAAACACAAACACATTGTACGGCTGTACAAAAAATGTTTTCTTCTTTAGATCCTTATTTTATAAGCTTTTAAAAATTTTAATTCTTAAACTTTTTTTATTAAAAACAAAGACACAAGCACACACACGAGCCTAGACCTATCACTGTCTTCCACCTCCACATCTTGTCCCACTGGAAGGTCTTCAGGGGCGATAACGTGCATGGAGCTGCCATCTCCTATGATAACAATCGGGAATACCTACTGAAGGACCTGCCTGAGGCTGTGTTACACTGAACTTTTTTCTTTTTTTTTTTTAATAAGTAGGAGTACACATGGCCCAGGCCAGGTACAGTGACTCACCTGGCTCACTCTTGTAATCCCAGCACTTTGAGAGGGTGAGGCAGGCAGATTGCTTGAGCCCAGGAGTTTGAGACCAGCCTGGGAAACATGGTGAAACCCCTTCTCTACAAAAAAATACAAAAATTATCCAGGCATGGTTGTGCATACCTGTAGCCCCTGCTACTCAGGAGGCTGAGGTGGGAGGATGGCTTGAGCCGGGGAGGTCAAGGCTGTCCAATATCAAGGATTCCTGATATTTGAAAGTGAGCCCAAAGGTGTTTAACCCATGAGTGAGCCATGATCGTGTTACTGTACTCCAGCCTGGGCAACAGAGTAAGACCCTGTCTCAAAAAAATTAAAAATAAAAAGTAGGAGTATATTCTAAAATAATGGTAAAAATAATATTGTAAATATATAAACCCAAAACATAGTCATTTATTATCATTATCAAGTATTATGTTGTGGGCCTAATTGTATGTGCTGTGCTTTTGTATAACTGGTAAAGCAAGCTAGTTTACACCAGCCTCACCACCAGCATTTGAGTGTTGCATTGCGCTATGATGTTATGACAGCTATGGTGTCACTAGGCAATAGGAATTTTTCAGCTCCATTAGAGTCTGATGGGACTTATATGTCTTATATGTGGTCTGTAGCTGACCAACTAAAACATCATCATGCTGTGCATGACTGTAATTAATGGCTGTCCTTCAACTCCTTAGCTGGGCACTAAGGTTCTCCACCACAAGCTGACCTTTCCATCCTCCCTCCTCTACACATGGGCTCATTTTTACCTCTGTGTTTTGCTCTAGCTGTGCCCTGACTTGGCTCCTCTTCCTTCCTTTCTGCCTATGGAAATCTTTTTGGAACTCCCCTGCTCTGCTGCTCCGTCCCCCACACTGTCCTTTTATGTTTTGTGTGTCTGAACTTGTCTCTCTTCTAGGCTGTTAGCTCTTTAAGAGTCAGGATTGCCAGCTGGGTCCAGCTGTTATTTGAGCAAATCCTCCTTGTTTCCGGGCGTCAGTTTCCTCTTCTGTATAGTAAAGTGTTGTTAAATCAGTTGTTCTCCACACTACCCTTCAGTGGTTTCTTTTTTTTTTTTTTCCTTTGAGATGGTCTCACTCTGTTGCCCAGGCCAGAGTGCAGTGGTGTGATCTCGGCCCACTGCAGCCTCTGCCTCTTGGGTTCAAGCGATTCTTTGCCCCAGCCTCCCAAGTAGCTGGGATTATAGGTGTGTGCCACCACGCCTGGCTAATTTTTGTCTTTTTAGTAAAGACGGGGTTTCGCCATGTTGGTCAGGCTGGTGTTGAACTCCTGACTCAGGTGATCCACCCGCCTCGGCCTCCCAAAGTGCTGGGATTACAGGCGTGAGCCACCACGCCCGGCCCTTCCAGTGGTTTCTGTTGACTTCTACCCACAACACCTCGCCTGTGACCCAAGCCATCTGGACAGAAGTGATCCTAGGTCAGCTGCTCAGTGGTATGGTAGGTTTGGTAAGAGTGGGAAGGGTGCAGCACAGCCCCATGCCCGCTATTGGGGTCAGAAGGGCAATGTTCCCAGCATCGGGGCTAGACTAAGAACACAGGGACCTTGGCTGATTACTGTCCATTTCTCCAGGACCTGGCATGTGGTAGTGCAAATTAAATGTTGCACAATTGAATGTCGGCAGCCAAAGACACCCTGCCTGGCTCCGGGGGGGCTCCCAGCTTAAAGTTCAGATACTGTATTAGGTCCGAGACTTGCCCTAGTATCTGGGCGTTTTACACAAACTCTGGTTAGACACTTAAGTGCATTATCTCTTTTAATCCTAACAATAACCTTTTTATTATTTCTCTTACAGATCAGGAAATTGAAGGCCAGAAGGGTAAAGTGGTTTGCCCAAGGCCATGGGGCTGGTGTGTGGCTGAGTTGTGGCTTGAGCTAAGGGCTTTTAAGAGTTGGCAGTCAGTATTCCGAGAGGGAGATGTAGGTGGAGACAGGAGATGAAGCTGAAAGATGAGAGACAGTCAGCCAGAGAGAATGGAAGGAAAGAACAGGAAAGCAGAGAGAGGAGTGTCTGCCAGTCCCAGGATACCACGGCTATATCAGCTTTCTATTACTACCTAACAAATGATCACAAACTTTGATACTCTAAGTCACACACATTTATCATTTTTTAGTTTCTGTACATCAGAAGTCAAGGCACAACTTAGCAGAGTTCTCTGCTTCAGGTCTTGCCAGGCTGGGCTGCAGTCAGGAGTTGGCCAGGGCTGTGGTCTCATCCCAGGCTTGACGGGAAAGATCTGCTTCCAAGGTCGTCAGGTTGCTGAGACCTGAATTCACCTCCTATGGTTGTTGGACTGAAGTCCTGTTCTCTTGCTGATTGTTGGCTGGGGGTCACTCTCAGCAATTAGAGGTTGCCCGCAGTCCTTTGCTACTTGACCCTCTCGTTAGGCCCATGAGTGTCTCTAATAAGACAGAGCCTTTTATATACTATAACCGAATTACAGAAGTCACATTACCTTCACCATATAACTTAACCTAATCTCGGGAGTAACATTGTATAACCTTTGCTGTATACTATTGCTTAGAAGCAATTCACAGGTCCCACCCACATGCAAGGGAGGGGATTATTCAGGATGTAAACATGAGGGCCACTCTGGGGACCTTGGATCTAGACTGCTCTGAAGTTTGTGGGAGTCAGGGTCCTTGACTCCTCCTGATCTGGCATCTCTCTATCCACTGCAGTCTCCCTTCTCCAGAGTTGCCCCATTTTCTCTCCTGGAGCACTGGAGCTGGAAGCGACCTTATGGCCATCTGCACACCTCTCTGGAGCCTCCAGACCTGCTGGGCTCTAAGAGCTCTTTGCAGGTTTCTGGGGAGGCTAAGGAAGTCCAGTTTGCCTGAATGTTACAGTTCTTTGCCCCTAGCCATAGTTCTGTAATTCCTGGCTGAACACCCTGTCCCTTGAGAGCCCAGAAACTTTCATTGGCCTTTCTGTGTCTCTGATCAGCTTAAACTGAGAATGCCAACTTCATAAACACTGCTTGTTTACAGACAAAGCTGAGGACCCTGGGAGATAATAATAAGGGGTCTTTGAAGGCCAAAGGATTGGGAAACACTCCTCTGGGCACCTGCTGGATTTCAGCCCTGGGAAGACCTGAAATGTCCATCCTGATTTTTCGTAGGAGGAGAAACAGCCTAGAAGGGATGATAAGGGTGTGAGCTCCTTCCCAGAGCCCATCTCTCTTCCCCACACCCTGACTAGATGGCGGGGGTGAATTGGGGCCAGAGTGGGTGCAAGAGTCAGATTGGGGGGGCCTTATGGTCGGTATTAAGGAGTTGAACTTTATTTTGAGGAAAAGAAGGGGGAAGGGGAGGGACGTGGTCGGATTGGGGTAAGAAAGATGACTGTGACCCAAGTGTGGGAACAAATGTGTGTGTGCTGGGAGGGAGCAAGACTGAGGACTCGAGGGCCAGGTGGGTGATCCGAGGGATGCAGGAAAGAGCCTATGCCAGATTAATGGCTGTGAGAAGCGGTGTGAGCTGAGAGGCCTGAGATCTCTTTAAGAGGTTGGATTAGCAGGCCTTAGTGACTGAGTGCATTTTGTAGGTGAGGTAAGAGCGAGGTGACAGGATCAACTTCTGGGTTGATAGCAAGGTCATTGGCTCATCAATGGAGCAGGACATATCAGTTGAGATATCAAGTAGGCATTTGGCTATTCAGGCCTGGGGTGCACAGGAGAGCTCTGGGCTCCTGGGCACACACGGGAGCCCTGGGTGTACAGGAGGCAGGCGTGTGTGAGCTGTGGAAGGGAGGTCCCTCCTGCCTCAGCTTATCCTGCTCTCCCTCTGCCTGAACTCCTCCAGTTCTGGAAGGCACCCTGCAGTCCCACACCTGGGCCCTCTACTCTGCCACTCCCTCTGCCTGCAACAGGCTTCTCTCCTGGACTGCCCCCTTCCCTGCACCTTGCCAACATGCATGCACACACACAGGCACTCATGCACACGCTCACATATGCACCCATGCATGCACACTTACATGCACACATGCACTCTTACATCTTTTGCCTGGCCAATTCCTACTCTCCTGTCAGCTCTCAGCTTAAAGGCCACTGCCTCCTCTGATAACTCATTTCTGACCTTCTATACTAGGGCTCCCCTCTGCCCACTGGAGGCCCCTTGTTTGTCCTTTTTCTCCAAGTTCTCCTCACAAATAGTAATTATTTAATGTCTGTCTTCCCCACTAGGCTGTAGGTTCCATGAGGACAGGCCTTGAGTCTGTCCTGGTCTCTGGAATCATGGTGTCTAGTAGAGGCCAGCACACAGCAAATATATAAATGTACAAATGAGTGAATGAAGAGAATCTGATTGGCCTTAAGGAACTTACGCACTTAAAATAATTGGGCAGAAGAGAAGCAGTGAAGGAGTGCAGAGGCATCACCTGAAAGGTAGGAGGAAGGAGAATGGGGGCCTGCCAAAGCCAAGGCAGATACGTGTCATTATGCATCTGTGTAAACCCACAGAGTGTACACCACCAAGAGCGAACCCCAGTGTACACTAGGGCCCCCGGGTGGCGACAGTGCATCAGTGTAGGTTCGTCAGTTGCAACACGTGCCTCTGGTGGGGGATGGGGATTGCGGAACGGGCTGTGCCTGTGTAGGGCCAGGGAGTATAGGTGAACTGTATTGAATTGTATTTTCCACTCCATTTTGCTGTGACCCTAAAACTGCTCTAAGAAAATCATCTATTTATAAACAAATAAATATTCTTCTAAGAAGCCAAAGCAGAAAACGATCAAGTGGAGTGTGTTAATGTCAGCAAAGGTTTTTGCTGCCACGAGGGTGAGGCAAGGAGAGAAACGTGTCCCTTGGTTAGTGATGTGGCTATATTCATCACTTTAATGAGAATAATGTCTGCTGAGTGATGGGGCTGGAACCTAGATTGGAGAAGGTTTGAGCGAATGGCAGGTAAGAAAGTGACTAAATGAGTATAGAAAACTACCAAGAAGCTTGGCTGTTGCTGGTGAAAGAATATTACACAAGTAGGGCCAGGATTACTGTCTTGCCAAACAGGACAGAGCACTAAGCCTCTGTATTTAGTTGCTAATTTATTGTGACAGAGGAGCATATTGATCTGTCCCCGTGATTGTGCAGTTAGCAAAACCCAGGCTTTGAGAAACCCTGTAGGTCAAATACCCCAGGCTCCTCCACAGATAATCTCTGAGGGAAAGACAGAGTTGTGGGGAGCATGTGGGGGTTGTACCAGGATTTAAAAGATACACGGCAATTTTAGAAATTAGCAAGTCTAAACTATGATACCTAAGGATGCACACCTGGGTGATAAAATTATAAAGAAATGGCCGGGTGTGGTGGCTCACACCTGTAATCCCAGCACTTTTAGAGGCCGAGGTGGGTGGATCACCTGAGGTCAGGAGTTCGAGACAAGCCTGACCAACATGGAGAAACCTCGTCTCTACTAAAAATACAAAATTAGCCGGGCGTGGTGGCACATGCCTGTAATCCCAGCTACTCCG